>NC_140756.1:71102500-73602500 GCF_051527215.1 Medicago sativa
AGTACATTGACTAAGATCAATCAAGGAATAAAGGCATTTATTTGATTAAAGTCAAAAAGGGCATCTTCAATGTTCATTCAAGACTATGAACATTTGAAGTACAAAACATTAGGAATATTCCATTAAGAATATCATCCTAGATGTTTTTCATACTGCACTTCATAGATGTTTCACTATTAGGATTTGATTACATCAAATAAGAGTCTTACAAATCATCCTAAGTGAAACAAAAGGAACATTCTGAAGTCCCCTGAGTTCAGAAAGTTCGATCCTGCTCCATGCTTTTTCTAACATGAACAGTACAGTGGTTGAAAAGTAAAAAGCAAATCCAAAAGCAAGATCAAGTCTGATTCAACAGGATTTCGACACATAAGGGAGTTGGTACTGTACAAAGCAAACCAAATCCCCTAAAGCATGGGCTTGAAGTGACAGTTCCACTTTATCAATTCTGCACTTGTTCCAAGGCAGATTGCAAAGAAAATCTGACCAAGGAACATTCTGAAGTCGTACAAAGCAAATCTTCAAGTACAACCCAAAAATTCATGTGACATTCATCTGCAAAAAGCCCAGATGCACATCTGACCGTCAATTCACATGAACCCAGATGAAGATCATCAAGAAAACAACAATATTCTGGAAAATTCTCAAGAACACAACAACATTCTGAAGTATTCTCAAGAACACAACAACATTCTGAAGTATATCAGTTTTGCCCAGAATTCAAGTGTAAGTTGGTGGGTCCCATGACACGTGGCACAAGACCAGTGGACACTCTCCAACGGCTACAAAGGTTCAAGAAACTCTATAAAAAGAGATCAAGGCCTCAGCATAACACGCACCATTGCAAAGCAACAAGAAAAACAACATGAACATTGTTGTGAAGCTTTAGCAAAAAATTGATCATCACAAAGATTCCAAGAAGTCTTTTTAAGTGTAAATCAATTCTCTTTCTCTTATCTTTTCAAAGATAAGTTCTTCTTCTTCTTCTTCTGTTTGTTTCACAAACATTCAAACTCCAAACATCTTGTAAAGTCTCATCTAGCTTTAGGGGTACTAAAGTGTTAGTTTGAGTTGAAGGTGTAAAAGTCTAAGTGGGTAACTTAGCAAGAAGAAAAGAAAGTCTCATCTAGCTTTAGGGGTACAAAAGTGTTAGTTTGAGCAGAAGGTGCAAAAGTCTAAGTGGGTAACTTAGCAAGAAGAAAAGAAAGTCTCATCTAGCTTTAGGGGTACTAAAGTGTTAGTTTGAGCAAAAGGTGTAAAAGTCTAAGTGGGTAACTTAGCAAGAAGATGCAAGCCTGCTGAGGCTTAGAGAATACAGGGTTGTAACTGTTCATGTGAACAAAGATTGTAAGGTGCAGGATTTGAGAGGTTATCTCAAGCATCATAGTGGAAACTCTCACAAGATTGTGAGGAGTGGACTAACCCACATTGGGGGAACCACTATAAATCTCTGTGTGTTGATTCTCTCTTCCCTATACTCTTTATTTACAGTATACACAACACACACAAACACATTTATTTATTTATTTAAACTGTTTTTGCACTAACACTTCAGAACGTTCTGAAGTCAGTCTCCTAACTTAACCATTCCAAGTTCACAACTTGAGAATTAATTTTAAGTTACAGGTTTAATTTTTAAAAGGGTCACAATTCAAACCCCCCCTTCCTTGTGACTATTATATCCACTTCATTGTTGATGTTTGAATACGATGTTATATGATGAATTGTTGATGTTTGAATATAATATTAACGATGATTTGTGAAGTTGTTATAAGATGATTTAATGTTGTTACTGATGATATATATAATCTTATATGCATTATGTGAATTATAAGTGATGTTTTGAGACGATGATTACATTTTGATATTGTTATATCTTGAGATTATTGATGTGTTGCCATGTTGCTGTTTACTATTGATTAAAGCTGCATGTGTCGGTCTAAGATGTGAGATGTTGATCCAAATTATTGGAGTCATATAAGACGTTCATGTTGTCTAAGTTGTAAGATGTTGAGTCCATGCATACTCATTTAAAGACGAGGGCTCATGCCCTAGGAGCTTTTGCTCAATAGCGACGAGGGCTCATGCCCTAGGAGTATATTTATGCTCAAAAGCGACGAGGGCTTATGCCCTAGAATGGTACCAAATGCATGAGTAAAATGATAGAGTTGCATAGTCGAGTTAAGTTGCATTGTCGAGTCAAGTTGTTAAGTTGATTTATGAAGTTGATATTGATGTTGATTATGAAATTGATTATGATGATGATAATGATGCTACATGACCATTGTTATGATATGTTGATGATGTTTATGTTGTTAAATATAATTGTTGAATTATATGCTTAACATTATTGTTTGTGAATCTCACCCCTTCTGCTTGGAAATGTTGCTCTTCGTATGGGTAACTTGCAGATGATTGAGAATAAGTAGCTGTTGATTGCTATCGTGAGTGGCTATCTCTCACTGTGTCTTTAAGTGCTCTAATACGTAACGGGATGGGAACTTTTGTGGCTAATTTCTATTCCTTACGTACTGCTTATGATTTTACATGACTATGATTTAGTTTTTGGATTATTACGAGATGTTTTGATGAGGCCTTCGTGCCAAGACTAATTATGTTGTTGAATTAAAATCTGTTACGAAGTTTTTGAATATTTATGTTGACCAATTTATGATGGATGAATTGTTATTTATTCCATTTATGATTTTTAAGAAGTGTAACATTCCGTTTATGTTGAATGACTCTGATTTATATGTGAAATTTTTATGTTGGGAAAACGGGGTGTTACAATCTGCCCTGCAAATTTATGCAGCAGATCCTGTGATCAAAATAACAATGTCAGATATTGCAATCCAGAATTTCTAAAACTAAGTAACAACCACAATATACTCATTTGAACTTCTGACATGTTTGACAACACCGGAACCCTCCCCCAAATGCATTTCCTTTCACTTCTCAATTGGTTCAGATAAGGAAAATTCATCCTAAAAAATGGTATTGGCATATAGTTACTTAGAGGTCCAAACTATTTCTGGAAAAATAGGATATTATCAAACAGTAAAATTTTAAGTCTCACCTCTTGATTCAAGACATTGGTAGAGCCAACAATCATGGGGGCTTTCCCCTTGTCCAACAAAACACTTAAGGAAGAAGCTTCCGACATCATATATGAATGAAAACCATTACCTTTAAGATTTAAAATAGTCTAAAGTTGATCAATAAAATTTGGGGAAACATTTGGGTCCAACTCTTAACAGCCAAAAGAAAATACCATTGTGTTTTTGAAGAAAGCCGCTTCTTCCACTTCCCATTTCTTCATGAACTCGCTGATAATATCAGCAACAGCACAAATCTTCCTCACCCGGAATAATTGCTCAAATCTGGAGCTTTGATCAGCTTTGGTCTCTACCTTGAAGAGGAAAGTTTTGCCAATGATTCCAGCAATTTCAGGTGGTAGATGACCCTCAGAAATAGCCTATACATTCAAAAATCATGTATTAGTGAATCTTTTAAGTGTGCTGATCTTAAAAATACAAAGAAACACTTTATTCATCCAATGACTTACCACTCCATGTTCAGCCAGCATGTCAACAGAACTCTTGTTAAAAAGTGAAGTTGCTTCTTTGTCAAAAATTACTAAGGTAGTACAATCTGTGTGATCAATTGCTCTCACCCTCAAACAGTACCTAGTGCAGTTATGAAACATACAGTTAATTTATAGTGTGTATAAGGTCTTTGGTCAAACACATAAACTTTAACTAAGAGGTATAGAGTAAAGTAGATCACCTAGAGAATACTTTCTTCACATGCGTATCACACTTCTCACAGTAGAACATTTGAGAATCAGGTATGACAGCCTTAGAGCATACACATGCAGTATACCAAAAATTTTCCCTGTTAACTATTCTCTTAATGGTCCCAAGCACAACATATACTTCATTCTTTCATATAAAGAAGCACAAAGTAAGTAATCATGATTTAATAGAAAGACTGTGCTTAGTAACAACAAAAAAGCACAACACTCGCAGTGGTTGCATCTTTGAGCCCCTGCATAGTGTTCCTGGGTGTTCCATACAAAAACTCTTCTCTAGGGTCAAGTTTTGCTTCAGGTTGCAGCTGGGTTAAACCAAGTGGGGATGGCGTATCAACAGTCTCAGACAACCTAAAAAAACACAAAAATAAATGTCAAACAAAATACTACATTAAGTTTTACATGAAATCCCAATTAGAAACCAAAATACTAAAGATATACCTATTCCTCATGCTAACAGCAGCATCACATGTAGGCTTGTAAATAACTTTGGTGCATCCAAGACAGTTCTAAACATGCATTTTATCTAAAGGAATATATACAAATTAATTAAGTAGAATTTTCACAAAGTAAAGAAAGGATACAATAGCATTGGCAACTTATAAAACATATATGAATATCTAGGAATCAAATGAAAATGTAAGAGGGGAGCAAGTTACGAATAGTCCTAACCTTGAAAGCTTTTTGCTTTAGCAAGTTGGATGATCACAATGGCATTTTGGATATCTCCACTTGCTATGAAGCTGTTGAGATCATCTACATAACTTCCAAACAAAGTACATTGTATCTTGAACCTGTTTCAAACATAATCAAGTTAAATAAGAACCAATAATATATAAACTAATAAAGAAAGAAATCAAGCAGTTGAAAAAAACATTGCCTTACCCTTCAGCCTCAAGTTCAATGACATTGAGCTTTGTCATGTTTCCATTCCTCTCAAGTTCCCTCTCACTTCAAACACCAGTCAAGACACTAATGATGTCTAAAACAATGGTAAAAATAATACAGAGTTAAATAGACAATTGTTAACAATAAAAACTATTGGACTATTGAAAGATAACAAAAAAATCTAAATGGAAATACGAAAATTACCAACTAAGTAATCAGTGTCATAGGTTCCTCCAATAACTTCAGAGATTGGAACCAATAGATAAGGAGACTTAGTGATTTCAAGAGTAGGGAGGTATTGAACCTTTGAACTGAACTGAAAGTTCAGCTTGTAGATGCGCCTAGTGGTTCTATAACCACCACCATTGTTGGCAACACCCATATTTTCAAAACTAAAGCATTTTCCTTCAAAGAGATCATTCCTAAACTTGTAAATCAGAGTCTTCTTAACTGAGGCGTGGATCCTATCACCAGCCTCATCAAGAATGACCAGTTCAATGGAAAAAGGCATCCTATTTCCATTGAAATTAGACACTTGCCAAAGCCTAATGATCTTACCCTTCAAGTTCCAAAAAGTTTTTTCAGTTGAAATCTCAAAAATTGCTGAAAAATCAGATGAGTTAGACATCATTTTTTCTCTTGAATGAAAAATGTTTTTGATTTTTTTTTTCAAACAGTTAAAATGTAAATGCAGAAAAGCATAAACTAAAGGAGGGGAAAAGAGAATTGCAATGTCAACACAAAGCAATTCAGGGGTGACTTTTCCTTCACCCAAAACGCACCTTTTATAGGCACCTGCTAGGGTTTTGGATTTTAGATTAAAAAAGATTAAATTTTAGGGTTCAATGTGGAGGGACAATTTTGAATTAGAAGAGTGAATTATTTTTACCTTGTAAGATGAAATTAACCTTAATCTTATCCTCACAGCACATCCACCAATTCGAAAATCGCAAAGATTCGACCAGTTTGTAGACTGAAACACGTTGATTTGCAACCCTTTGTATGGAAACTGTGGTGTTTAGGAAACCATCGACAGTGACTGGTGGTGGTAATTTAACAATCAAAGAGGAAAGATGTTCTGGTTTAATCTGATATGGTGATTAAGGGTTTTGTCCCATAGCTGATTTGCTTTATAATTTTGGTGTTCTAGTTTGAAATCTCCAGCGGCAGACCAGGAAAAAGCATCACTTTTTTAGGTTTTGCAATTAATGTCTCTGAAAAGAGAAGAGGGCTGAGTATTGGGCTGGAATACCAACTGGGCCTGGGTTTTAATTTTTTTTGTTTGTTACTTAATATGTGGTCCGAAAATGAGGTTTCTTGGAGGGAAATCCATCAATCAAAATTTATATGATCAAAATGAATAAAAATGAGATTTTTCAATTATAAAGTGATTTTCAAATGTAGTTTTCTGATCTACATTGCTAATTTTGATCATTTTTTGTACTTGAACATTTTGCTGATTTGGCATTAGGGGGTTGAGAGATTGACACGTTGGATTAGGATGCTAAAAAATGTAGCTCACTTGTATATTATTAAGATACCCAAAGTTTTTGCAGTAACATTTTTTCAATGTCATTAAAATCCACGTGGCATTGTGACAAGGATGAAATATCATCATACAAAAATGACAATCAAGCACAAAATTGAGTGAGGGGCTACCAAATAAAAAATGGGATAAAATTGGGGGTGGAAATCCCACAACAAATTAAGGGGGTCAAAATCACACAATTAACAAATTTAAGGAGTTAAAAGTGCAATTTAGCCTAAAATCAACTAAAGGATCTTCAAATCACATGACCATTTAGTTCCTCATAGTGGATATGGTTCGTTCTGCAACTAGAATAATGTATTTCTCCATCCTAATTTACAAGAGATCATTTCTCTTCTTCAACTTTGTGATTGTAAGACATCTATTCATTATATTTATAGTAAAGCTAATCGTTTGTGAATATTTTTTAGCAAACAAATACACTCTCTTTCCTTTCAAGGTTATGAGTTCGATGTTGCTTGTCGTGGCCCATCGTTTATTGTCATGGATGATGTTAGGGGTCTTTGTTTATCGAGTAACCCTTGCATAGACACAACGTTAAATAAATTTTACTTGGACGCTCCCATATAGATGATTACATTTAAAAGAGAGTCACATAATTTAATATCGCTTCTCTTTCAAATTTTATCTTTTATGTGTGTGTCTAAATAAAATATATTTGGGGTTGTAACTATGTAAGAGTTGGTCTTGTTTATCACGTTTCGTTCGGAAAAAAAATACTAATTATTTTTATAAAAAAGAAAGAAAGAAAGAAGAAATACTAATATTTTCATTTCCTTTTGAAACAAGAAATACTGATTATTTTCATAAAAAAGAAAGAAAGAAGAAATACTAATATTTTCATTTCCTTTTGAAACAAGCCAGATTCGTCAAGTCAATGTCCTACCATTTTAAAAAAAAATAATGGAAACCACCAATTGAAGATTCTAGCTATCTTGAGCTTTGATGCACCATATGTCGTCCATCAATTGCAAAAAGTGAACAAATGGAATAAAATTTGTAAGGGTACACACACCTCCCATCCCTCTATTGATCCGTACACACTTACACTAGTCAATTGTGCCATAATTCAAGATTTCGACATTTTTTTTTTCTTCTCTTAACTCTAAAAATTTGAGAAAAAGAAATTTCTATACGATTTCCTAGAAAACCCATGTGAAGTAGTATAAGCCTTTTTAATAGCACAAATTCATTCAATTATTTTTGTATCCACAGAATTTTTAAAATAGAGAATCTTTCAATCTTTCCTTTTAAGTGCAATTTGTGAGGATGATGTTAAATTAAGTTCAAATACTCCGTTGGTTTAATCACCCTACCCTAGCATGTTGTTGATTCCTACTCCACTTCCGCACCATAAACTTGGGAACGACATGGACCCTCAGCATTTCCCAATCTAAACCATATTCTGTCAAAAAGATAATTCTCTTTTAGACCTAGTAACCCAAGAGTAAAATCACTATAATTTTTCTTTTTACATGATAGACTTCCCACTAAAAAGTATCTTTATATATACATTTCCTCCACTTGCATATAAAAAGAAGGGTTGGTCTTGCACAAAGTAGAAAATCTATATTTAAATCTCGAATGGAAAGTATATTCATATTTAGTGTCTGATCATGGCTCAAACATGATAATCTAATCTGAAGATAATTTGTGGCAAATCAAAATATAAAACGTTCACATGAATTGATTATGATTCATATTTACTGATAAGTAGACCGACGCTCAAATATAGTGTACGGCGAAAATAAAGTTAAAAGTGCATTGTAGCCTTAATATTGCATAATATTAAAACTACAACAATACTCCTACACTAGGCACAATTTGTCAAACTTTGTGATCAATCTTTTGCACTTTTTGTACACATTTATTTATTTACTTTAGTGGGATACACCGTTCTAACATTTACTATTTTATCGACTCTACTTGTACAACAAGCATGCTTTTACCCAATCTTTTGTTTTTCAAAGATAAATGATAACTTGTCCTTAAAAAAATGACGCATTATTAAGAAACTTAATATAAAAGTCGTACATTCAACTTTATAAAGTTAAAATATTTTGTTTTTTAATATATAATAGACTATGTTAACAAAACTCTTAAAAAGTTATTTAACACACAAAGTCAAGTTTTGGACAGTCTCAATGTGGAACTATATAGGGATGACTGCGCCAGATTATTACCAATTAAACAATTTTAGTCAACAACTCTCTTCATTAGGTCCCACACTCACTACATTACCCCTTAACCGTCCATTTCCCCCCTTCCATACTCTTCCTTCATATGTAAAAGCCTCTTCCCTCTCTTCACTTGGTACCTTGCCCAATACAAGATGCAAAACCAATAATTTTAGCTCCACCCCTTTATTTTGGGTCAATAAAACACTTCAAGGTAACTTCATCACCTTGAAGCCTACCTTGAAGGTGCACAAAAAAATATGAAGTTCTCTATATTACTTTTAGTATTTTTCACAGTGCTTGCTGCTACAAGGCCTTGCTTTGTAAACTCTAGAATCCTTCAATCACCAACAAAGATAGAAAAAACCACTCATGAACCCATCAAAGAGCTTCAACATCTCAAGGCTTCAATGAATAACAGGATTTTGGTTGATAACCAATATCATACCATGACTTCTGGGCCAAGCAGAAGAGGTGCAGGTCACTAACATATAATGTTTCAGTTGATGATTAGCTTACTAGTGTTTGATAATTTTTATTTTCTTGTTTATGGTTTTATTCATATAATATTAGCTTATTTGTACATGTAAAACTATATGTTATGTATGAGAAAGTGTAACTTATGCCTATAAGTATTTAGGTGGTGATATTTTTTTCTTAGGAGACAAAGTCATGTTGGAAAAATATAAATTTGCACATTGTATAACAATTTTTACGCTTGGAATATGTTGAACACTAGCAAGTTCTAGCATTGTTATTGTACAGAATGGTTGAGAGCTCTCAAGTCTCGAGTTTTTACTTATTGGTAAGATTATGTTTTTATTTGCTTTAATTAGTTTATGAGTTTAATTAATATGTAAAATATAATTATATTAAGTTTTGAGATTTTTTACACTTTCAATCAATCGTTTCCTGAAAGAAAAAAAAAAAATCAATCGTAATCGTCAAAGGATAAAATTCGATACCTATATATGATGGTATGAAAAGTATTAGCTCGATGAGCACTAGCATCACAAACTTTTTGACACCATCTTCTTCGTAACAAACAAAGTTTATTACAGAACAAACAAATTATAAACAGTGTTATTAAAATCTTTTCCTTGTGATTTAGACTTACTTCAATTCAAAGTTACCAAACTTGAGTTGGATGTGAAATGAATCTATGCCCGGTTCATACATGTTTATGAATATGTGGTGATGTGATTATAAATGCAAAAACACTCAAAATTTATGATTCTAAGTCATGGAATCAAAAACGAATGTGTTTTTGTACATGTGTGACATAAATTATATAAACCTGTAACAAGGTGATTCAAGTGGTCTTGTTGACTTGTTGTCCAATTATTTTTTAGGAGTCTTAGCTTCTTAATTAAATCAACAAATTATGAAGCCCAGACACTCTTCGAAGTAGGTGTGTCTCGGTGTCGGACACGAGTCGATGTCCAACACAACACCTATGATTATACTAAATTATGTCATTTTCTCAAATTATTATCGATATTATGTGTCGATGGTCGGATCGTATCCGATATCCGTGTATGTGTCCATGCTTCATAGTCAATTAAGTTTTATACCACACATACATCCCATAGTAAGCGGTAGAACTAGGCAGGATTACGATAATGATATTATATGGTTTGATCAATTGAAGTAGGTGCCACCATCACGTAAAAGTAACAAGACTTTTTTTGTTTTGTTCTGCTAACAAGACTTTTAATGTGAAGAAAATCTGATCCACCTATATAAAGAAAATTCAAGTTGAACCCTAAGTTTGTAGTCAGCATAAAAACCGGATTAGTACATGATTGATTGATTAATTAATTAAGGTATATATGTGGTCATGGCACCAGTAAATTCAAACGACCATGGAGAGTGGAGACTGTATGACCATACTGTCAAACCCGTCATAATCATAAATGGTTGACATTTTTCACAGTGCACAAACTTTAAGGTATATTATTAATTATGATTAATATTAATTGGATTAACAGAACTTGTCATGGCCAATTTTCTGTTCTATAGGAGAAAAATAGTAACGATACTTGTAGTTGGTTACCAAAATATGACAAGGTAGTTGACCAGCTTTTGTGACATAATGCAACCTTGGGTCTACAAGTCAATAATAAGGTCTTGTGTCAAATAAAGAGTCAATAATAAGGTCTGTGTTGGCTTAGATTACATGATTCTATTCTCCTTACTTCAAATTCGGAGTGTGCTCCTCTCTAAATCTCACATTCGATTTGTGCCAATAATTCTTATGTTGTGTTGGTTCATACAAGGTTTTGTCCTGACTTCAACTGCGTCCCCCCTAATGGATGGTGGAATTGGTCTTCCAGATTAGTCGATCTTTGAGCTGAAAACTGACTTTCCAAAAAAATAAAAAGTCAAAACTAACTCCTCTAAAGTATTATTCTCATACATACTTACATATTTGTTATGCAATCCCTCCCAAATTTTAGTAACCACTAACCATAGCTCTATTTCTAATTGCATACATGTTTTACTTCTAGCTGTCTAGTTATTTGTATCTTAACATATTTGTTATGCAATCCCTCCCAAATTTTAGTAACCACTAACCATAGCTCTATTTCTAATTGCATACATGTTTTACTTCTAGCTTTCTAGTTATTTGTATCTTAGTTTCTCTCTTAACTTGGCTCACTTGCAATTGCAAACAAGAAATGATAGTATTAAATAAAACAGAAGTGCAATAAAGGTAGGAATTAATAACATCACAAGTGTGAGTTCAAACGAGGTTTATAGCATTTCTTTTCACATAAACAAATATCCTATATGTGTTCATTGAAATATTGGACTGGTTTGCATTCTGGTTTCTAATTTCTATTAGCAGGATAGAAAGAAATGTATTCTGTAGCTGCTAGGCCAACAATGCCACTCTCTTCTCCTTTGGACAAGGTGATTAATTTGTTGGAATCAAAATCAGTCCATAAAAATTCATAATCAATCATGTTAATCACCAAAAATATTATGGAAGCATACTAGAATTAATGATGACTACTAATTAGTTCTGCAATTTGGTCTTCTAGATTAACATGTACTTTTGCTATCTCCATGTCTCCTAATAAAACTAGTCCATTAGAAAAATAGAACTACCATGTAGTCTCAACCTTTAAGTACTTTATATAACTTTTTATTAGGCTCAACCTTCAGCAACAATCCACAATATGTACTTATACTAGTTTATACCATTGTTGGCCCTTGTAGAATATATGCATTGGTGTAAGCAATCAAACAATGCTGTATATAATGCACCTAATTACCAACAATTTATTTCAAGCATCAGAAATATACACAATCATCATCAATAATTTTACAATTAAGAATAAACCAGCAGCCATAATAACTAAGGATGTAAAAATACAAGGAAACAAGGACAAACAGAGAAGAGAGACATTTAATAAGAACAGCTGCTCCACTTACATGAGACACTTGAAAGTTGATCATTGTGTCTTGAAGGACATGACATGAAAATCTATCTGGCATCATCAAGGTTCAACCGAGAGAAAACAGAATGTGCTGCACCATCAGATTCATCCATAACCCTCCCAATAGACATAGACATGTCATCCACTTCACTCAGTGTAGACAGAGAAGGCAAACGGCGAACATTGGGCAATTGAATTGATACAGAAGCACTGTTGGAACCGTCTTCATGTGGTTCTCTATGTATCGCACCTCTCTGAAGCTGCAAAGAATATTCCAAGTCCCACAAAACATCACCCATTGAAGGCCTGTCACAACCATCATCTTGTAAGCATTTTTCAACTATCTCACTAAACTTTCTAAGTGAGTTTGGATCAATTTGTCCCTTGATGGAAGGATCAATGATATCTTCCAATAGCCCTTTATCTTTGCAAAAAATTCCCCACTGAGCTAAGTTCACCTGTTCCCTTGGAAGCGACGGTTCAATGGCTGGCCTTGCACACAAAACTTCAAGTAGAACCACGCCGAATGAATACACATCGGATTTCTCTGTGAGTTGTTGTGATCTAAAGTACTCAGGATCGAGATATCCGAAAGTTCCCTTAACACCTGTGCTGACATAAGAATGCTGATCAAGAGGACCAGTTCTTGAGAGACCAAAATCAGCAACTTTAGCTACAAGACACTCATCAAGCAATATGTTTGTGGATTTCACGTCGCGGTGAATGATTCCACCAGCTGCTCCTTTGTGAAGGTAATGAAGACCCCTAGCAGCACCAATACAAATTTCAAGCCTTTGCTTCCAAGTCAAGAAACTAGGCAAATTTGCACCGTACAAACTATCTTTAAGTGTCCCCTTTTCCATGTACTCATAAACAAGTATCATCTCATACCTTTCATCACAATACCCAATTAAGGAAACAAGGTGTCGATGACGAATCTTTGACAAAACCATTATCTCAGTCTGAAATTCAGGTAGTCCTTGACCTGACCCTGGCTCACTTCTTTTCACTGCTACACTAACTCCATTCCTGAGAACTCCCTTATAAACAATTCCAAAACCACCCTTTCCAATTATCCTCTTCGCATCAAAGTTATCCGTTGCGAATTGAAGATCAAGCAAGGGGATTTTCAATCCGAGGTTTATGTTAGGTAAAGGTGAGCCTTGAATTGTTGTTGCATCAGTTAATCTGCTGTGAGAACTCCCTCCTCTGGCTGCTGGAATCGGCAACCATTCAGAATTCTCAACGGACCTTTGTTTCCTGATTTTACTAATCCAAAGAAACAAAACCACCACAACAGAAACCAAAGCTAAACCTCCACCAACGATCAAACCCACCACCACAGGAAGACTAACCTTTGAATCCATATCATCTGGGGGAATTTCACTAGATTGTTCAATCACTTCCATTAGTTCTAGCCCATTTAAAAATGCATTCGGTTTGGCAGATATTTCCGTATCATTAATAGGTATAATTGTAACCTTCAATAGCCCAGAGCCATCGGAACGAACCACAAAATCATAATGATAAGGAGAAGACACATCTGTGTAATTATTTATAGGCATAACATACTGGTCATAAATGTAAAGATTAAAGGTTGTAAGTAGACCCTGTGGATTAAAATTGTCGCAAAAGTGAAGCCTAAGGAAATGATCAGTATTCTTCTCCTCCACAGGAACACTCCAAGTTATGTTTAAACCTTTAGAACCGTTTTTACTCTCTTTAGCAGTTTGATAAACAATATCTGGAGCAATATATATATTTGAGTATATACCATCAATTATATCATTTTCAATGCTTTTAATACCTGCAAAAGAGGGACTATTCTGAGCGTTTTGTGGAGTAGTTATATAACTGTCATCAGGTAACCATTCTCTCCATAAAGTATCGGTTCCTCTATCGACTGTTTGGCCACCGACGTTAAGACGATGTTTGGTTTCCAAAGCTCGTGAGAGTAAATTATGGCCATAATGAAATAGGCCTCGTTCAGTTGATTGATTGTAATTGAAACGCACGATTGATTCGGGGATTAAATGAACAGGGAGCATAAAGAGTTCTATTGCATTAACAAATGCAAATGATGATGTTTGAGGTGTGAAAGTGATTGTGAATCTTTTTCTGATGATTTTAACGTAATACTCTTTTACTAAAGGAGAGTTGGTGGTGTTTTTAGCATCGAAATTAGTTAACAGAAGGAAACCGGGAACGGAAATGTTGAATTTGGCAGTGGAAAGGTTAGTTGGTGAAGAGAATGAAAAGAAATGGAAACGTACCATGTAGGTGTTGTTTGAGATGGTATTGAATTTGTACCAAGATTCAGAATGGAAAATCCTTGTAGTTTGGTAGAGAGGTGAAGGAACTGATGATTGATTTGTTTCTATGGAGCTTTTGCTGAAACTTGTTTTAGGGTAAATATGACGTTGAGATTCTCCTATATAAACTTTGTTACTTTCATTAGTAACATTGTTATGTGATCCACAACTGATGAAGTAACCTTGTTCATTGTATCCGATAGAGGGGAAGTATAATGATGAGAATTGAAGAAGAAAAATATGTAAAATGATAGAGTTTTGAACTGCCATTGGGAGAGGAAAATTATGTTTGTCTCATCATTTTTTTAAGCTGTGATGACTGCTATTCATAGAAGTTTGTACAAGTAGGGAGTGAGTGGGTTTCAGTGCAGTCGAAATCAACTCCAGTCATATAGTCGATAAGCTCGAGACCGTTTGATCAAGATTGGATATCCAAATTTAAAACTCAAAACTTTATATTAAACAGAAAATCAAAAACTGTTTTGAGATTTGAACCGTCCGATAAAGATTGGACGGTTCTGAGGTGCCGACTGCACCTGACTGCATAATAATGTGACTGCACTTGATCCAATTTCGAGTAGGGAGGGAGAAACGAAGGAGAACCAATAAAGAATGGAGTAAAGATAAGAGGAAGACTTTATCTTTCAAAAAAAGAGGAAGACTTTATCTAAGGAGAACCAATGTGGACTGTGGTTCTTTGAATTTTCTTCTTCTTTGTTTGTTTCTCCTTTTAATTTTCCTTTTATTTAATATTTGGAAGTTGATTTATCAATGGAACTACATTTAATTTTCTCCTTTGTTTGTTTCTTCCTTGTGCTAATAACTTATTTATTTAAATGCTGCGGAAAATGAATTAAGAGGCTGCTAATAATGCAGCCAAAATAAGGCACTGGAGTAGAGTCTAAATATCTCTCCTGGGGCATGGAAATTTCCAAAGTGGCATGATTTGTCCTGACGTTCTTATAATGGAACTAGATTGTCTACCCGTGCTGCCGCACGGGTCATATATGGTTAGAAACATTAACTGAAATTCATTATCATATGTCCGACGAAATTAATACATATTGTCTGACAGAACGATGTGTTTTGACTTAATGTGATTATTTGACAAACGACAGTCATAAGTTCAAAGTCCGACGAAATTAATACATATTGTCTGACAGAACGATGTGTTTTGACTTAATGTGATTATTTGACAAACGACAGTCATAAGTTCAAAAATATGTAAATACAATAGACATACATAACCATCAATATCCGGCCTATGCTACTCCACCCTCAATTTAAATACATCAATTCAAAGCAAATTGACTAACATAGTTGGCTTGTATCTACCGCAAAATCGGCTAGCATCAGCAACAATTCACCTGACAACATTAAAAAACATATATATTGCACAAACATCAGTGTATTTATAACAGGTCTGTATATCAAATTGCAGGTAATTACTCAATTAACAACATATTGGTTTCACAATATAACAAACCAAGTGTTCCCTCGGCTATAATAGAGATATGTAAGTTATATTACATATTTCCATTGGAGTTAAATACTCCCTCCGGTCTTTATTATTAGAAAATTTAGAAAAAAAATGGTCTTATTTATAAGAAAATGTCACAAATCTAAAACGAACATCTTCTAAACATATTTGGTTTATTATAAAACAAAATATGCTTAAAATAGTATAGTACCACATTTTTCTTGCCATGGTCAAATAGGAAATACATAATCTAGAGAATATACAAAACTCCCTCTTTTTGGGTACATAATCAAAACTCCTTTATCATTGAAATCAATAAAACATTGTTGTTGTGATAATGTTAAATTGACTGGTACAAAAGTCCAAAAGCATAGAGCTTCATGTTAAATTTTAAATCCAACTTCTTGCCTTTTAACTTGCTCGCTTGATTTTGTGGATGTCATGACCTCACAAAGTGCTGCAAAAAAATATCATACATTGAGCATAGGATCCATGGAATGATATTTTTCATTTCTACCTAGTCTTTCACTTTCTATAGGTTAAGGTCCTGCTGGCAGCACAAAAGTAAGTATAAGCATCGATTGTAAAAGGAGTTAAATATGATATGATACAAATGGCAATAAATATTATCCACACAAATTTCATTGGTGAAATCATGAATGGTTAATAACCATGATATTTAATTGTACATATTCTTTTTTTCAGCTATCTAACCATTCATAATAAATTGAACCTTGAAATACAACAGTGAAGTTGCTCTTAGTAAAAAAAAAAAAATCAAAATATACACAAATGACCTAAAAGACTACAATTATGTTTGTTGAACGCAAAATGTCAAAGATAATCACAACATTATAGGTATATATTAATCAAATCTGATGGAAAATAAAAGAACATTTACGATCAGCCTTATCATTAACCATAAATCTGGTTTTCCTAGATGAATTTCACCACAATTATTTTAGATTTGGTCTCAATGAACCTGAATCAAACAACACTACTCAAAAGCTAATGTTAATAATATAGAACCAAAACTTAGTATAATCAAGCAAGATTAAAACTTTTCACATGCATCTTTTTCTCACATACACACACATCGTTGTGAGAAGACTTCAAAATAGAAAGGAGAAGAAATATAGAACTAAAATTTATGGAGTACCACTTAGATTTCAGACAAAGGAAGAAACTCTTCAACTATCAAGTTAATTTCAAATTTCAGTTAGTGTATAGAACCCCTATTAAACAATAGCCACAACATTTAAATCAGAGACATGTAACTACTGTTTGCTCAGAGAGAATGCAGTCTAATAGCAACTTACAAATCTGAGGTACGTAACCATTGCTGCTAGTTCCTCTTGCATAAGATGTAGCAGTTCCAATTAAAGCTTGTACTTGACCTTCCATCCCCTATTCATGTGATTTGGCAGCAAGAATACCTCTCCTAAACAACATTCAACACATACAAATTAGAGTAATAAGTTGCAACACTTGGATTGCAAGGAGTTTGAACCTGAGAAACTAAAACTTATTCAACACTTGTTCACCAAATGTTAAAAGACTTAATGACTTTGTAAAACCTGTAAAATAGACACAATGACAGAACCTTTGCTGTTCAAAAATCGAAATAGTTTAGAAACTGCTATTGTGACTTTTGAAAAAGTCGCACATTTAAGAAACAGAAACTGCTAGCCATAAAACATAATAGTGCTTATTTCCATTGACAATTACAATATTTTCAAATCCTTTTTTAAAATAAAATAAAAAATTAAATCCTCATACTGACACTTCAAATTTCCAATATAAAATAATTCACCCATATAATATATGGAATTTTGATAACATACATGTTCACCTATAAGAAAAACTTTATGATCAACTTGTGTTTCCTCTTCAAGAGAACCTCTTATCTCTCTCTCAATCACTTGCTTCTGACCTCTATTTTTGTGTTTGAGTCGTAATGCGCTGTTTTCATCTCGTTGAAAGACCAACACAGATTCTTCATTATCAGCTGTGAAAACATATTAACATAGAAAAATCAACAGAGCAGCTATGCCAGCCATCGCAAGGAATATGCAACAACACATACAAATGGTAGAATAACTACTAATAAAAGATTCTTAGGGCCAACCCTGAAAGTAGTAAAAGAGAAGCTAGCCATGAATAATATAATCAAATGATAGAGGTTGAATGTATTGATTGTACTAACTAAACCCAACCAATTCATATAAAAATTCAATCGACAATTAAACTTTTTTCATTGAAAATAAAAAAGAAAACCTCAAATAAAGACACAAACTTAGAGACAAACACACACGCCCTATGGATAAAGAAGTAGTGTACAACATGGTTACAAAAAAGCCTAAACACCATAATTAATATCACCTTATGGGAACGCAGTCCACAATACACTTTTAATTAATAATTTTAGAAGAATTTCAAAATAAATACCACCTTATAAGATCTCATTGATGAAGGAGATCAAGATTTGACCAGAAAATGAAGCTTTGATTTTTATAATTTTCAATTCCAATAACCGATACAGACACACTTGCGTTGCTCCAATGCAATCCAAAATTGATATACATAGGACAATTGATTGCATTAGCAAAGTACCTTGGTGAGAAGACATTATCTTACAACTGCAACTGAATGCCCCTTTACCACAACTGTCGCTTGAACCTCTACTTAAACTTTTCATTAGGCTTCTCTGAAAACTTGAGGAACTAACTTCTGAAAAATAAAAAAGAAATGATTGAGAAAGTTATACTTAGTCTACAGATCTTACGCTACCATAACTGAGTATTTAATCGAAACAAACTAAAAAAGAACATTAAAACCTTTAAAATAAAATGCATTTGAGATATATTTGAAATGTGTTATTCTCTTAAGATTTAAATAAGAGTTAAAACAAATTTACATAACATTGTTTTTCAAGTTTCAGTAATCACCTTAGCAGCCACATTTGAAACAATATATCTACACACATCAATGTAAAGAAAAAACAACCAAATGCAAAAATCACTAAATCATGTAAAAAAAAAAAAAGAGATAAAAATCAATTGAAAGCAAAACAAATCTACACACATCAATATGGATATTTTTTTCCTAAACCATAAACGAAAAACTGCTTCTATGTAATGAAACTGTAATCAAACAAAATTTATGATTGATTGAACCTCTATGCAGAAAACTACAAAATCAGAATTGGTCAGACCCAGTATGAAATTTTTTGGGGGAAAACAGAATTGTTACCACTCTTGTAGTTTACCTTCGTCATTCTTTCTTCAGCAGTTGCAAAATATTAGAAACGTGGAAAACCCAAACAGAAGCAGCACCACTAACCTCCTTCTTAGGAGAGAGATCCGAGAGACAGAGAGAGAAAGAGTGGAGAGAACATGAAGATGATTGAAGAATCAATATTGAGAGAGAGAGAGAGAGAGAGATGGGGATGAGCTCTGTCAATAGAGAGAATAGATTAGGGTGAAGAAGAGATGAGTTGAAATGGGGTAATTTGAAATTTCAAATTATTCTTGTGAGTTGTGCGTGACAGTATAGGGTTAAGTGAATTCACACTGAATAGGGTTAAAGAGGTTTGGTGCCATTCCAATTCTATCATTGGTAATACAGCCGCACTCCATTAATTAAATGCAATATTGGAGCCCACAATTAAGGAGATCTATGGCTAATAAGCACTGGCGCCATATGCTTGATGTTTTAGGTCCTTAAATGCTACTTGTGATATATGTGCTCATCATCTTGATTGAAGATCAACGGCTGAAATTGATTGGAGCCAAAAAAGTAGGGTTAGGGGTTGGGAATTAGGGTAAGCATGTTTGCTAGGATTAGATATAAAGGATATAGCATAATTTTGTGGTTCCAAATCCAACTGCCGATACTTCTTTGGGTGCATTTGATGTGTTAAAAGATATGAACATGATAGAACAGCACAAAACATAAAAGCACAACAAAAACTAGAAAAACATAAACTCTTTTAGGCAAATTCTATGGTACACTCATCAATTTGAGTGTACCAGTACACCAAATTATCAAATTAATATCAAAACAAGTTGTTTTTTTTAAGAAAAAGAATTGTTTTCAATCATTAACAATTACAATAATTAGATCTTATTTACCAAAAGTGTCGATGAAATAAAATTTACTTTTTTTTTTAATTTTTGTTACATATAACAAAAAATATTGATTATTTTTTATAAGAAAATGTTAAAAATTTAATATGATTCTTATAAACAATAAAATAATGTTTTTTCTTATAAAATGATGTTTTATAAAATATAAATATTGTTAAATAACTCTTTATTTCATAAAATGATTGTTAAATTATAAATTTTTGAAGCAGGAGTACCGGTACACCTCAATTTATGAGGTGTACCGTAGAAGTTCCCAAACTTTTATAGTATTGAACAATATTTTGTTTTATAGATTTTTATCGATAAAAGACTATTTTGGTATTTTAGATAGACAAAAAGTTGTGTCATTATTTAGGTAGAGACATGAATTTCAGTTTTTTCTTGTCGCTACCCGCTAGTTTGTGTTGTCCATGGAACAGTTTTACAATCAAACATGAGGAATGCTAGCAACACTCATTTTTCAACACTCTCTCTAGCACTCACTTTTTTATTGGATGAAATTCATGTATGTCCCACTACTTTGTGTGGGTTCAATTTTCAAAATGTAAACTCACAATGATTTAAACCAATAGGATGGTGAGTATTAGAGAGAATGTTTAAAAGAGAGTGTTGCTGACATTACTCATCAAACATTGCACAAGACAAAATTTAATCGATAATGGTGCTATTGTTATATTGGATCGTAACTAAATAAACTTTGTTAGATTTAAGTTCCGCCTTGCCAACAAAATTTAAAGTCTAAATTTGATCTTTTAAAAAGCAGACATGAATCGTTAGCATACGTAAAAACTTATTTCATATACACATATTTAAATAAATAATATAGTCTATGTTCAAGAACTAGATTTTAAATAAATAATACTGGTCTATGTTTAACAACTAGATTAATAAGCTAATAGACTAATGTGAATGAGCTTCACTTTGATATTTAACAAAATTTGAGTGAGTTTGACGATGGATAATATCATATTTCAATTCTAGTTTATAATAATATTTTTAATATAAAAAAATAAAAATTAATGTAGGTTAATAAGATGAAGTCGCAAAAAAGTTAGTAAATTTCCTAAAGAAAAGTTAGTAAATTGATAATTTTATCTAAACTTGAAGTCCTAATATGAGAACAGTAGTAATAAAAAAAATATTATTCATATTTTATTTTTTAGAGAGAATTATTCGTTACTACGGCCCAGGAATAAAAACGTCGTCTAGGCGTTCCTTGTTGCTCCGATCTCCTCGATGCCTAGGACGTTGTCTGGGCTAAGAACCATAGTTAATTGATGTTTTCATTTGGTTGTTTTTTTCCTTGTTGTTAATACCGGCAAGACCAGCCAGATGATGTCTGCTGGTTGGTAGTGAGAGGACTCGTAGTACCTACATACCAAAAAGAAACGGAGGCATTGATTAAAAAAATAATCATTTGTTTTGCGCTTTATATTTAAAGCAAGCAACTTCATCCTTGATGATGGCCGATATATTCTTATGTAGATCGATATGGGCATAATAGACATTTTTTTAAAGGAATAATAGACATTTTTTAAGGAGAATAATAGACATTTTTAAAGACATGTTGAACCGTCAATTTATTCCTAAGGGTTTGGAAGCCCTCCATAAGGTCAAGGAGCCCTCCTAAAGGGCCCACGGGGCCTAGGCGCGCTCTTGCATGGGCGCCGCCTCAATCAGCTTCTAGAAGCCTCTAGAGCTCGATAAAAAGACTCAAAAATCCCCATTGCTTGGGAGTTAAGTCACAAGAAACCAAGCCATTACCCCCTTGAGAGCTCTCTGAAGGCATTACCAATATAGTATTAAACCCTAATATCTGATAGGGTTAAATATGTTTTTGGTCCCTATAAAATTGCGACCTTCTAAGTTTAGTCCTTACTTAATTTTAATAGCTTTTTTAATCCCTAAAAAAAAAATTTACTTATAATTTTAGTCCCTGCTAAAATAAAATTTGTTTAATTATCCTTAAACTCTTAAATTTTTTAACGATTCTTTTTATACAAGTTTAGAACACTATGACAGGTTCATTTACTAAAATCTATAATTTTTTAACAGGAAATAAATTAAATATGAATTTTTTAAAACGACAAAAGTTTAAGATATAAGTAACAAAAATATGGACGTAGAAATCAAATTTTTGCGATATTTTTTTCGGAGGACCTTTTAATAACGTTCTTAACACGCCTGTAAAAAATTGTTGAAAAACTTAAGAGTTTAAGCATAAATTAAACAAATTTGGAATGAGTAAGGACTAATATTGAGTGCAGAAATTTTTTGTAGGGATTAAAAATGCTATTAAAATTAAGTAAGGACTAAACTTACAAGGTCGCAATTTTGTAGGGACCAAAAACATAATTAACCCTATCTGATATTGTACTTATTGCAAGTACACCTGACTTTATAGCTAAATATGTTCCTACAAAAATAAAAATTAATCTTCTCTATTTAAAAATAAAGTCTGACTTAACCTAAACCTAATCTAAATTATAATGTAGATTCATGTCGGTCAATCTAAATTATTCCCAACTCTAATGAAGGTGAGAGATTGGTATTGAACACTACAATCTAAAATGTATGAGACACACGAGGTAGGTTTCCTTTAACTGAATTTTCTTTAGGGTTAATACCCCTTTTAGTCCCTGTAATATGAGCGAATTCCGGTTTTAGTCCCTGTAAAAAAAAAGTTTAGATTCTGTCCCTGTCAGCAGAATCTATCTATGTGTCATGCTGACTGTGTGATTTTAATATTTTTTTAATCCACTTAGAATTTATAATTATTTTCAATATTTAAAATTCAAATACAAAAATTAAAAAAACAAAAAAAATATTCAGTCCCTCTCATCTCTCTCTCTCACTGAACTTCATCTTCTCCCTCCCTCATCACATCTTCTCCCTCCCTCGCGTACCATCCACAAACCGCCGTCTCCAGTTCAGTTCGCACAACCACCGTCAAACAGCAACCCACAACCCAGATTCGTTACTAGGAAGAAGGGGGAATTCAAAACCCACAACCCACATCCAAGATTCAAATGAAGAAGGGGGAATTCGAAACCCTAAATTTCATACATGCACAACCCACTGGATCCTTCAAACACAAAAGCTTGTTATCTTTCACTAAACCCTAACTTTAATTTCGAATCAATCATTGCCATGGCCAAGAAACGAAAGCTTCGATCTTCTAAACCTGAACCCACCGTTTCGGAGCAGGCTGTGACGGCGGAAGCTAACGGTGGTGGGGAAAACAATGACAACGAAGAAGAAGAGGAAAATGGTATTTGTTGATTGCGAGCACTTCTTTCACTTTCTCTTCCTCTTGAAAGCTTGTTCCATTGTTTTGTGAATGTTTTGGTGGTTGAATAGTTGGTACAGAATCTGTACTACAGATGAGGTTGGGGCTTTATTACAGCTCACACGCCCAGGAAAAAAACTAAGAGAAGGAACACGGATTTGGAAATATTGCGATTTATTTAGGAATATGAACAGAGAAGGAACACGGATCTGGAGGAGATTTGAGAGCTTGAGAAGGATTGCAGCTTATAAGCTTTTCAATTTGAGTGTTTCATGTTTCAGCAATTTGGAAGATTTTAAGAGTTTCAAATATTAAGAAGATGGGTTTAATTAGAAAGTGAACATAATGTCAAGGTGATTGGAAAGAAAGAAGCAAAACAAATTACCCAGATCCTTCAACCAGATCCTTGTGCAAACGAATTAAGTTTTTTTATTTAATTTTGAAATAATAATTAATTTTGTAATTTTGAAATAATAATAATAATAATTATTTTCTGTCAAAAAAAGAAATAATAATAATTATTTATCCAAGTGGCATCTGTTTTTAATTAAAAAAAATGAAAACAAAAATAATTTCCCAGTCAGCGTGACACGTCAGCAGATTCTGCTGACAAGTTCAACTGAGGGACCAAAAGTGGAAGAATTTGAAATGTCAGGGACAGAATCTAAACTTTTTTTTTACAGGGACTAAAATCGAAATTCACTCATATTACAGGGACTAAAATGGGTATTAACCCTTTTCTTTATATGCAAGAGTCTGGGAGTCATGTCTCTCACCACTTGCATGAATTAATTTTTTATTATTGGGTTAATATGTTTTTACCCCCTGTAATATAGGCGAGTTCCGGTTTTCTCCCCTGTAAAAAAGATTCTTTCGATTCCAACCCTGTAATATAAAGATTCCGTCAAAAACCCCCCTGAGCACATTTGAGACCCCCCAGCTGATGACGTGGCTTGCTGACTGTATAATTAATTTTATTTTTTATTTTTTTATAGGGTACACGTGGCATTTGTAATTTTTTTTTATGTCTTTACCCCCTGTAATTTAGGCGAGTTCCAGTTTTACCCCCTGTAAAAATTTTAAAAATAAAAAATAAAATATGGAAAATTTAAAAAATAATTATTTTTTAAAAAAATGCTGGAAAATTAATAAAAATTGAAAATAATGAAAAATACAAAAAAATTAAAAATATGGAAAAAAATTTCGCATGACATGTGTGTATATATATACCACATCATTAAATCATTTTAATAATAAAAATTAAAAACTGAAAATCTTTTAAAAATAAAAAAAAAATCAGATTATTTTTTTAAAAAAATAAAAGATTGATTTTATTTTAAATTTTAAAAATAACAAAAAATCAGATTATTTTTTTCGAAAAATAAAATAAAAAAGCAGAAAAGACATCTAGATTTTTTTTGAAATTTAAAAAATTGTAAAAAAGTTCGGATTTTTTTTGAAATTTAGAAGATATTTAAAAATACTGAAATTTAATTTTCAAAATAAAAAAGTTTAGATTTTTTTGCGAAATAAAAAAACTGGAAAATATTTTAAATTTTAAAAATCTGGATATATATTTTTTTAAAATCCAATTACAATATGAAAATTAAATTTAAAAAATCATATAATCTGAAGAAAAAAATTGATTTTAGTTTAATTAAAAATTTAGAAAAAAAAATCTGAGAAGCTTGAATTACATAGGAATATTTTTGTAAAAAGAATTATTAATGCGTGTAAAATTTTAAAAAGTGTCCGCTTACACTCAGGTTCATCGAGCTCGAAAGAGCTTTATGCTTGCTGCTTGAGCAGGGAGTTGTTGACACTTGGGTTTGTTATTGTGTTGGAAGTCAATCCATTCGCTAAAATTAAATCCTAATTGTTTTTGACAAATGTTCACTGTTCATATTTTTTTTTTTGTAATCTGGTTTCGTTCCCGTACGCGGGTTCGCTATGTTATGCTCATGATTAGTGAATTTTTGTTAGGATATTTTAGGACTGTTTCGCTTGGTCTGATTTATAATGATGTATGCCCGTTTTGGGTTTTACTTGGGTTAGGTTTTATGTCCCCCCAGTCTCTGTATCTCTCTCTTTTTTTTTTTTTAATGTATTTTTCTTTTTACTTAAAAAAAAAATTTAAAAAGTGTCTTATTTAAGAGACATTAAAATTTAAAAAGTGAGTACCTCAAGTTGCTCTTCCAATGTCTTTTGAGCTTCGCAAAAAAATCTAAACTTTTTTATTTTGAAAATTAAATTCCAGTATTTTTAAACATCTTCTAAATTTCGAAAAAAATCCGAACTTTTTTATAATTTTTAAAATTTCAAAAAAAATCTATTTTTTCATTTTATTATTTTTTTAAATTTACCAGATTTTATTTTTTATTTTTAAAATTTTTACAGGGGGTAAAACTGGAACTCGCCTAAATTACAGGGGGGTAAAGACATAAAAAAAATTACAAATGCCACGTGTACCCTATAAAAAAATAAAAAATAAAATTAATTATACAGTCAGCAAGCCACGTCAGCAGACAAAGGTGACTCAGCGCGCCACGTCATCAGCTGGGGGGTCTCAAATGTGCTCAGGGGGGTTTTCGACGGAATCTTTATATTACAGGGTTGGAATCAAAAGAATCTTTTTTACAGGGGGAAAACCGTAACTCGCCTATATTACAGGGGGTAAAAACGTATTAACCCTTTATTATTTTATTTACTTTTTGACAATGTGCGTTAATCCATTATTGCGACTTGCGTTAGTTTCTCTCTTAACTTTGCTCACCTGCAAGTAGGAAATGGTGATGATAAATAAAACAGAATTGCAATAAAGATATAGGAATTAATAACATCACAATTCACAAGGTGAGCCCAAACGAGATGTATAGCATTGAGTCCTGCTCTTTACCCAAACAGTTTTGCTCACTCCCAAAGTAAATTACACATATGACCCTACGCAACTTAACTTGCGCAAGTACAAATCGTACGTAACTTAAGTTACGTAGCGCAACTTAACTCATGCTAGTACAAAATATCATGTGACTTAAGTCACGCTACGTGACTTAAGTCACGCAAAAAAAAAAAACACACTGACTCCCAGCGTGAGTTAACTCACGCTGGTTTGCTTTCATGCAATCCACAATATTTTGTTTGCTCTTATTAGTCTGTTGTCCACTTATTTGGTTTGCTCTTATAATTGTAATTAAGAATGGAAAAGTTATTAGTCTGCGTGGTTTGCTCTCATCACTTCATCAACCAATTGGCTTTCTCAAGTCGGTGGATTCGGTAATGGGGAGCATAATCTCAATAGCAGGTGCTTTTGTGTTGACTTTCTACAAAGGACCATCCATCATGAATTCCTCATCACTTCATCAACCAATTGGCTTTCTCAAGTCGGTGGATTCGGTTTTAAAAATATATGGTCAGATTTGGAGGTTTGCAAAATATATGGTGGGTGGATGTTCATGTAGTGTGTGTATGAAAACCAACGTGAGTTAACTCACGTTGGGATTTTTTGCAGAATTATAACTAGCGTGAGTTAAGTAACGTAGCGTGACTTAACTCACGCAGTGCATGTTAACTTACGCAGGAGCATTTGTGACATTTACTTTGGGAATGAGCAAAACTGTTTGGGTAAAGAGCAGGATTCTATAGCATTTCTGTTCACATAAACAAATACCCTATTTGTGTTCATTGAATTGGACTGGTTTGAATTCATCATTCTGGTTATTGAAAAAATAGGATAGAAAGGAATGTATGCAATAGTTGCTAGGCCCACAGACTGTCTTTTCCTTTGTAAAAGGCAACTGATTTGTTGAAACAAAAATCAATCATCATCATCAAATGTCAAAAAAAAAAAAATCAATCATCAAAAATTATTAATCAATCATGGTAATCACAGGAAACAGTGGATCACTTTTAATTAGACGTAACTTAAATGACGATCGACAATATATAATTATTCACGTATAAGTCCAATGTTAAATTAATAATCCAACATAGTAATTTGCATACCACTGATACCCAAAGAAGGTGAAGGAAACATAATCATATACTAGTATATGGCATCGTTGGCCAGTGTAGAATATATTGTTCAAGCATTCAAATAAGTGATGTATATAATGCACCTAATTACCAATAGTTTATTGGAATCATCAGAAATAGACATCATCATTAGTCTTACAATTAAGAATAGACCAACAACTATAACTAAGTATGAAAAATACAAGGAAACAAGGACAAAACAGGGAAGTGAGCCATCAAATAAAACACAGCTCCTCCACTTACTTGAGACACTTGTGAGTTGATCACTGTTTCTTCAAGGACTAAACATGAAAATCTATCTAGCATCATCAAGTTTCAACTGAGAGAAAACAGAATCTGCTGCACTATCAGATTCATCAATAACCCTCCCAATAGACATAGACGTGTCATCCCCTTCACTCAGTGTAGACAGAGAAGGCAAACGGCGAACATTGGGCAATTGAATTGATACAGAAGCACTGCTGGAACTGTCTTCATGTGGTTCTCTATGTATTGCACCTCTCTGAAGCTGCAAAGAATATTCCAAGTCCCACAAAACATCGCCCATTGAAGGCCTGTCACAACCATCATCTTGTAAGCATTTTTCCACGGTCTCACTAAACTTTCTAAGTGAGTTTGGATCGATTTGTCCCTTGATGGAAGGATCAATGATATCTTCAAGTATCCCTTTGTCTTTGCAAAAAATTCCCCACTCAGCCAAGTTCACCTGTTCCCTTGGAAGCGACGGTTCAATGGCTGGTCTTGCACATAATACTTCAAGTAGAACCACACCGAATGAATACACATCAGATTTTTCTGTAAGCTGTTGTGATCTAAAGTACTCAGGATCGAGATAACCGAAAGTTCCCTTAACACCTGTGCTGACATAAGAATGCTGATCAAGAGGACCAGTTCTTGAGAGACCAAAATCAGCAACTTTAGCTACAAGATGCTCATCGAGCAATATGTTTGTGGACTTCACATCGCGGTGAATGATTCCCCCAGCTGCTCCTTTGTGAAGGTAATGAAGACCTCTAGCAGCACCAATACAAATCTCAAGCCTTTGCTTCCAAGTCAAGAAACTAGGCAAATTTGCACCGTACAAACTTTCTCTAAGTGTCCCTTTTTCCATGTACTCATAAACAAGTATCATCTCATACCTTTCATCACAATACCCAATTAAGGAAACAAGATGCCGATGACGAATCTTGGACAAAACCATTATCTCAGTCTGAAATTCAGGTAGCCCTTGACCTGACCCTGGCTCACTTCTTTTCACTGCAACACTAATTCCATTCCTGAGAACTCCCTTATAAACAATTCCAAAACCACCCTTTCCAATTATCCTCTTCGCATCGAAATTATCAGTTGCGAATTGAAGATCAAGCAAGGGGATTTTCAACCCAAGGTTTATGTTAGGTAAAGGTGAGCCTTGAATTGTTGTTGGATCAGTTAATCTGCTGTGAGAACTCCCTCCTCTTGCAGCTGGAATTGGCAACCATTCGGAATTCTCAACAGGCCTTTGTTTCCTGATTTTACTAATCCAAAGAAACAAAACCACAACAACAGAAACCAGAACTAAACCTCCAACGACTGAACCCACCACCACAGGAAGACTAATCTTCCTCGAATCCAAATCATCAGGGGGAATTGGACCGGACGATTTAATCACTGTCATTAGTTCTAGCCCGTTTAAAAACGCATTCGGTCTAGAAACCTCAATCGACGTATTAGGTACAACGCTAACCTTCAATATACCTGAGCCATCGGAACGAATCACAAAGTCATAATAATAAGGATCATACAACACGGATGACAATAACACGTCATCATTTATATGCATAACAAGTTGGTCATAAATGAAGAGAAAGAAAGATGTAAGACCATTTTGTCTATCATTAAAAATGTCACAGAAATGAAGCCTAAGGAAATGATCAATATTCTTCTCAACAGGAAAATTCCAACTTATGTTTAAACCTTTAGATCCGTTTTTGCTCTCTTTGGCAGTTTCATAAACCGCGTCTGGAGCAATATATATATTTGAATTTGGACCTTCATATGTATCATTTGCAGTGCGTTTAATTTCACCTCCAAAGGAACCATTCTTAGCGTTCTGTGGATTAGTTATATAACTGTCATCTGGTAACCATTCTCTCGATAAAGTATCGGTTTTTCTATCGACAGTTCCGCTACCAACATTAAGACGGAGGTTGGTTTCCAACGATTGAGAGAGGAAATCATTACTATAAGTAGATAAGTTTCTACCGGCAGCATCTATATAATTGAAACGAGCGATTGAATTGGGTATTAAATGAACAGGGAGCATAAAGAGTTCTATTGCATTAACAAACGCGAAAGATGATGTTTGAGGAATGAAAGAGATTTTGAATCTTTTTCGAATGATTTTAACGTAATACTCTTTTACTAAAGGAGAGTTGGTGGTGTTTTCAGCGTTGAAATTATGTAACAGAAGGAAACCAGGAACTGAAACGGTGAATTTTGCAGAGGAAAGATTAGTTGGTGAAGAGAATGAAAAGAAATGGAAACGTACCATGTAAGTGTTGTTTGGTACGGTTTTGAATTCGTAGGAAGATTCGAAATGAAAAATTCTTGCGGTTTGGTAGAGAGGTGAAGGCACTGATGATGATTGATTGGTTTCTATGTTGCTGTTGCTGAAACTTGTTTGAGGGTAAGTGAGGTTTGATTCACCGATATAAACGTTGTTACTTTCAGTAACAGTGATATCTGATCCGCAATTGATGAAGTATGTGTCTTGATGATCGTATCCGAGTGAGGGGAATTGTAATGATGAGAATTGAAGAAAAAAAGCAAGTAGAAAGATAGAGCGTTGAATTGTGTGGAAGTGAAAGGTTGACATGGTGAGAGAGGAAAATTGTGTTTGTTTGATGATTTTTTTAAGTTATGAAATTGATGATTGCTATTCATAGAAGTTGGTAGAAGTAGGGAGTGGAGAAGAGAGAAAGGGAACCAATGATGAAGAAGACATAGATAAGAGGAAGACTTTAGCTGTGGACTGGTTAAGTCGTCACCTTTGAATTTTCTTATTTCTTGTTTGTTTCTCTCTTTAATTTTAAATTTAAATAAATATTTGGAAGTTGATTTATCACCTACCATGGCTATAGTAACACATTCAAAAAAAATGGCTATAGTAACACTAGATATATGGTCTAGGGATTATGACGAGTTCTTTGCAAAGGAGACGTTTTCTTCATCAATCGGTTTATGGAACAAATCAATTTATAAGTGAGATAATCATCATCTTAACAGCCGGTGTTTTAAGAGTTGAAGTAGACTCCATCCAAACACTAAAATATTATCAAAGTTTTTATAAAAATTGTTGGTCCATATAGTAGTATGTCATTGTTGTCACGTTATTAAGATCACACTCAAAATATCTAGTTTTAAATGTAAGAGGATGTTTTAAGAGTTTCACATTTGATAAAATATAGTTTGAGTATGTGTTTATACTTGAGGATATTTTTATTTTGAAATAAAAGTTTAGATGATTGAGTTTTGGATGTTGAGTGGGGTTAGAAATTACATGGAAATTCAAAGTCTTTTGATCTTTGTCATGTATGTTTGCAAAACATTATTGGTTGGTTCAAGTCACACACTTATTATTCTAGTAGTAATTTATTTTATTTTTTATCATGTGCAAATTTGCATATATTAAGAAGTTTAAAATAGTTGGAGGTTGGGTAACTTAATTGGTTTGAGTTAAGGATTAAGGAGTTCGAGGTCTATGGTTCAAATTTTGATAATAAGAAGAAAAAAAAAAACTAATACAACAACTAACATTGATCATTAAAAAAAACAATAAGTTTGTATTGAAATGTTTGTGTTTTGAATTTTTTTTTTTTTAAACAAGGTAGAAGCAAGGTGCTACTACCCCAAATATATACCTCCAAAAAAGATTGTTACAAAAAAAGAGAAGGGGGACCAAACCAAAACCTTCTCAGGGGTGATTAAACCTAAAACTAAGCCAACCTAGCCTATTTTTAACATAATCACTCCTTACTTGTGAGGGCAAAGAGTAATAATATACAAAAGTGCTTAAATTTAAACCTATATTAGCAAGAGCATCTGCACAGGCGTTGCCCTCTCTGAATATATGAGAAACAAGAAAATTCATCCTAGTTGTTATATTCACACAGTTACTCCATCTGTTCCTTAGTTGCCAAGGAACAATGTCATGATTTCTGAAAGCTCGAACCACTAGCATGGAGTCTGTCTCTAGCCAGAAATTTCTCCAGTTCTTAGAACTAGCAAATTCGATAGATCTCATTGCACCAATTAGCTCAGCAAAGAGAGAGTTACCAGAGTTTAACCCTTCAGCAAAACAACCCAAAAAATGACCAAAACAGTTCCTAAAAATTGCACCGCAAGAGGCCTTACCAGCAGCAAAGGCGCCATCACAGTTTCCTTTGATCCAACCAACAATAGGAGGGCACCAAAACACTTCTTTCACAAACAGCAACTTTGGAGGATTAATTGAAACATTAAAAGCTTTTAAAATTGTGAATTCTTTCATAGCAGAACTAGCAGGCAGATTAGAGTTGCTAGCAGACAAGGAAACATTTACAATGATTTGAGACATTGCACTTTTCCAATGAATCTTTCTATTTTGGAACCTGCAGTTGTTTCTAGCATGCCAAATTACAGACATAATGTTTATAATTACAGCAGTGATAGCTAATTTGCATTGTGGGGACCAACCTTTCTCACTGAGATGCCAAATTTCTTCCAAAGCTGAGAAGTGAAGAGGCTGATTGAGCACAGAGGCTAACCAGCACCAAAGATGAGTTGCATAAGAGCATTCAAAAAACATTTGAAAAGTAGTTTCTTCTGCTTTCATACAAAGATTACAGATAGATGGTAAAGCACATCCTCTTTGCTTTAGACTCCCATCAACAGGAATTTTGTCTTGCATAAGTCTCCAGGCAAGCAATGATTTTGAAGGAGGGATGTTGGGGGACCAAATAGAATTTTTTAACAAATAATTTAAATATATAATTTTTAACAAATAATTTTTATTTTTGATAAATACAAAATTGATATTTTTAGTTTATTTAACATGTGTAATATTGCACATTAGTATAATAGTCAATACCAGATAGCGGTGCATAGCGGCCGACCCCAAAAGTGGGATAGCGTATAGCAGTATGACAAATAGCGTTCGCCGATATTTGATTATTTTTTGGGCAAATTACATGAATAATATTATAAATTATAAACAAACTTATATATTTCTCAGTAAAAAAAACTTATGTTTAATGTAAAATTAAATATAACACTCAAGTACCATGAAACGTTCATAAATCAAAACACCAAAAAAACAAAAGACAGAGAAACAAATAAAAAAATCATACAACAAGATAATCCATAAAACAAAACAAAAAATAAGACGAAGAAATAAAAAGAACAAAGAAACCATACAATAGAGGAAGAAAAAAAAGAAAGAAAAAAACCATCAAACAATGTCAGGGTTTATAAAATCTCCAAAATTCCCACAAAAAGGGTTTAAAGATAAAGTTAATTTAAAAATTTCCTACTAAAATCAAATAGCGGCAGAAACGAACGCTATCCAAAAGCGGCCGCTATCTTCTACACCGCTATAACAGCTGAATCGACCGCTATTTGGTTTTACGCTGCTACGACGGTTGCCGCTATAGCGGCATTATCGGTCACTGTTGACTACTATACACATTACACATGTTAAAACAAACAAACAAATAATTTTTTTTAGCATTTTCCATTATTTATTCCAAGTCTGCGGGGAATGAATTGCATCCAAAATGAAAAGGCACACGGGAGAACAAATATCTCAATTCACCAAAAAAAAAAAGGGTAGGCATATCTCTCCCGGGGCTTGAAAAATATCATGAGGTCCAAAGTAGTAAGATTTGACCCGGTGTTATTGTAAAGGGAATAGAGCATAATTTTTTGATGAGTAAATTACACTCCTCCTCAAAGATGCTTGAGTTACACTCTTCTCCCCTCTTATGTTAAAATATACACTCCCCTTTCCTCTTATTCAAAACATATTAGAAAATATTTCACTTCCCTCCTCTAAGAGAAGCTTGAATTAAAATCCCCCTCCCATCTTATGTTATAATCTACACTTTACTCTCTCAATATTTTTTTTTTAATTTCTAATAGTCTAGCAAAAAAATAATAACCTAACACACTTCAGAAAAAAAAATAGTATTGCTGGTCTATTTTAATATATTCAAAATTTGAATACAAATTTTTCGCTATTTTTGATTCACAATTTCATTATAATATAGTATTTAAAATATATAATCATAGTAATATAAAAAAAACTTAAAATATATACAAGGATAAACTTGCCATTTTCTATTTTTGCCAATTTAATTAAAAAAATTGTATTTGTTCAAAAAACTGAAAATTAATGTTGATATCCCTTTAGTCCAGACGTCTATTCATTCAAACAATGAACAATTTTTTTTTTTTTTTTTTAGGAACAATGAACAATTTTTGTTCTATTTGTTTTTGTTATTTCACATTTAGATAATTTTTTAAGAAGATTTCCCTTCTAGATATGGCCAGAGAACTTGTACTCGTGGATAACCATCTGAAATCACCCCGACTTTGACGGAAAAATTCGAATTGAATGGGTTCAGGTTTGAGTTCTCCCCAATTTTAAAAAACGGATGTTGGGCGAAACGGACAATGAGGACACTCATATTCGCTCAAAACTTACGCTCGCTTCTATGAAAATTATATTTTTACCTTTTTAAATTAGAAACCCTTAAACACACTTGAATTAGGTTTGTGTTACCGATTTCCAACTATTGCGGATTCTTCTTTAGAATATTTACGTGTCAAGCTAAATTCCATTAAGAGGTTTGTTTTTCTTTTGTCAAAGAACAACTGAGAGAATTTATTCCTGTGTAAGAAGAAGATATCACTTTATTTGATATTTACAAAAATACTAAATCCAATTACCCAACTAAAAAAATGGGCTTATTCAGTCACCCGGTCCTTTAATTTAATTGATTGTCTCAATTTGATACCCTAACTATAATTTGTACCAATTTGATCCCCTATGTTTTAATTCGTTACTAGTTTTAGTCATTTATGTTAGTTTCTCTCAAAAAAACGTTAACTTATGTACCAATTTGGTCCCATATGTTTTGCTCTGTTACTAGTTTTAGTCCTTTCTGTTAACGTTTCTTTGAGAGAAGCTAACATAAATGACTAAAACTAGTAAGAGAGCAAAACTTAGAGGACCAAATTGGTACAAATTATAGTTAGGGAACCAAATTGCGACAATCAACTAAGTTAAGGGATCGGATGATTGAATAAGAAAGAAAAAAAAATGGGGTAATAGCCACTTTGGTGCCTGAAATTGTAATGAGTAGTCAAAATAGTTCTTCAATGTATCAAAACTTCAAAGTATTCCCTGATTGTGCATTTTGTTAGTCAAAATAGTTCTTAATGTTAAAATACTTCATTAATATTGTCAGATTAGTCCTCTAATATACTTACTTATTATCATATTAGTCCTTATAAGTACATGTTTATTGTCATTTTAGTCCCTATATGAAAAGAGTTATTGTGAACATTGAAAGATTATTTTAATGTCAAAGATTATTTTGACTAACAGAATGCACAATCATGGACTATTTTGAAATTTTGATACAATGAAAAACTAAAATGATTAATCATTACATATTGAGAGACTAAAGTGACTATTACCAAAAAAAAAAAAAAACTAATTACCCCGAATCCCTAATCCCTCGTATCTGAAACCCCTAATCCATCCCATCCTCCTAAGTTAGCAGGAAATTCGAATATGTTTGTGTTACCGATTTCCAACTGTAAGGAGAACTTCACAAACCCAACTCGGATTCCTACTTCAGAAGTCATGAATATGTTTGTGAGGATTTATACAGGATTAAACAATCCTCCTCTTGAGCCATGATTTTGAGATGGAGTTAGGTTCAAAATTAAGCTAACGCATTTACAACCTCAATATGCTGCAAATATGTGGAATGAAGCCTTGAGCAAACGACTTCGAACTGGAACCAAGGTATGCTGCAATCTTTGCTTGCATCTCTCTCCAGTGTATGTCTCATTATGATGCTTAACATTTTTGGCTTTTGAGAATAAAATTGATCCAATGTCTAATTTTCTTATATAAATCACAAGATGTGTGTAACTTGATCTACTGCATAGATCAACAATCTATTAAAACTTGGAACTATGATTAGATATGTGTGCATGTTTATGTAATGTAAATACATTGTATTTAGGGTGGATAAAAAACACTGCATTTTATCATACATATATGTTCATATAGCCACTTAAAAATGATTACAGAGCACATAGTTCTTTATCCTATAGTGACTTGGACATTGTTTATTCCGTTAATCTTGCAATTGAGAATAAACAACAACCATAACTAAGGGTGAAAAAATACAAGTAAACAAGAACAAAACAGATAAGTGAGCTATCTAGAAAACAGCTCCTCCACTTGAGACACTTGCAAGTTGATCACTGTGCCTTGATTTGCTTCCCATGAAATACTATCTAGCATCGTCAGTGCTGCACTTTCACATTCATCAACCCTCCCAGTAGATGTGCCATCCACTTCAGTCAGTGTAGACAGAGAAGGTAAACGCTGAACTTTAGGCAATTGAAGTGATGCAAAAGCACTGCTAGAACTGTCCTCATGTGGTTCTCTCTGAAGCTGCAAAGCATATTCCAAGTCCCACAACACATCAACCGTTGTTGGCCTATCACAACCATACTCCTGTAAGCATTTTTCCACAGTCTCACTAAATATTCTAAGTGAGTTTTGATTAATTTGTGCCTTGATGGAAATATCAACGATCTCTTCAAGCGTCCCTTTGTCTTTGCAAAGCAATCCCCATTCAGCCAAATTGACTTGTTCACTTGGACAAGACAGTTCGATGGCTGGTCTTGCGCACAACACTTCAAGTAGAACCACCCCAAAAGAATAAACATCAGATTTTTCTATAAGCTGTTGTGATCTAAAGTAATCAGGTTCAAGATACCCAAAAGTTCCTTTAACACGTGTGCTGACATAAGAATGTTCATCAAGAGGACCTGTCCTTGAAAGACCAAAATCAGCAACTTTAGCTACAAGATTCTCATCAAGCAATATATTGGTGGATTTCACATCACGGTGGATTATTCCACCAGCTACTCCTTTGTGAAGGTAATGAAGACCTCTAGCAGCACCAATGCAAATCTCAAGCCTTTGCTTCCAAGTCAAGCAAGGCAAATTTGTATTGTACAAATTCTCTCTAAGTGTTCCCTTTTCCATGTACTCATAAACAAGTATCATCTCACACCTTTCATCACAATACCCTATTAAGGAAACGAGGTGTATGTGACAGATCTTGGACAAAACCATTACCTCGGTTTGAAATTCATGATATCCTTGACCTGACCCAGGCACACTTCTTTTCACTGCCACATTCATTCCATTCTTGAGAACTCCCTTATAAACATTTCCAAAACCACCCTTTCCAATTATCCTATTTGCATCAAAATCCTCTGTTGCGAGTTGAAGATCATGCAAGGAGATATTCAGGCCAAGGTTTATGTTAGGTAAAAGTGAGCCTTGAGTTGTTTTTCCATAAGTTAGTCTGCAATGAGAAATTCCTCCTGCAGCAGCTGGAATCTCCAACAAATCAGAATTCTCAGCAGGCCTTTGTTTCCTTATTTTACTAATCCAAAGAAACAAAACCACCATAACAGAAACCAGAACTAAACCTCCGAGAATTGAAACCACCACCACAGGAAGACTAATCTTCAAATTTGTATTCGAATCATCTAAGTTAACTAAACCTGATGGATCAATCACTTTCATTACTTCTAGCCCGTTTAAAAACACGCTTAGAGTATTAGGTTTTAAAGTGATCTTCAATAGGCCAGAATCATCGGAACGAACCACAAAATCATAATAATAAGGACCACGCAACATGTATAGCCCACCTATTTCGTCATATACTATCATAACCTAACTGTCATAAATTATGAGGAAAAAAGTTGCAAGACCAGGCCGTTGATTAAAAATGTCATAAATTAAGGAAATGATCTATATTCTTCTCCACAGGAACACTCCAACTTATGCTTAAATCGTTAGAACTGTTTTTACTCTCTTTAGCAGTTTGATAAATAATATCTGGAGCAATATATTGATTTGAATCTGGACCATCGGACTCATCATCTGCAGTGCGTTTAATTGTACCTCCAAAAAATAAACTATTTTGAGCGTTAAGTGGATTAGTTATATAAATGTCATCTGGTAACCATTTTCTCGATAAAGTATCAATATTTCTGGTGACAGTTTCTCCTCCGACGTTAAGGCGGTGTTTTGTTTCCAACGCTCGAGAGTGTAAACCGCCCCTATAATTAGATAAGTATCGACCAGTAGAATCGTTGTAATTGAATCGCCCAATTGAATCGGGGATTAAAAGAACAGGGAGCAGAAAGAGTTCTATAGCATTAACAAACGCGAAGGATAAGTTTTGAGGTGTGAAAGTGATTTTGAATCTGGTTATGTTGATTTTAACGTAGTACTCTTTTACTAAAGGAGACTTGGTGGTGTTTTTTTCATCAAAATTTTGTAACAGAGAGAAACCGGGAACAGAAACGTTGAATTTTGCAGTGGAAAGGTTAGTTGGTGAAGAGAATGAAAAGAAATGGAAACGTACCATGTAGGTGTTGTTTGGGAAGGTAGTAAACTGGTACGAAGATTCGGAATGGAAAATTCTTGCAGTTTGGTAGAGAGATGAAGGCATTGATGATAGATTGGTTTCTATGTTGCTGTTGCTGAATCTTTTTTTAGGGTAAGTAGGGTTTGATTCGCCAATATAAACATTGTTACTTTCATTAACGTCAACATTTGAGCCGCAATTGATGAAGTATATATCTTGGAGATTGTATCCTAGTGAGGGGAGTTGTAGTGATGAAAATTGAAGAAGAAAAGCAAGTAAAGGGATAGAGTGTTGAATTGCAATGGGGAGAGAGGAATATTGTGTTTATTTGAATTTTTTTTTTTTAAGATATGATATTGATGATTGCAATTCTTAGAAGTTAGAAGTAGTGAGGGGAATCAAAGAAAAGACTTTGATAAGTGGAAGACTTTAGTTGTGGACTGTGGTTAAGTCGTCTGCTTTGAATTTTCTTCTTCCATTGTTTGTTTCTGTTTTTATTTTTAAAAATTTGGAAGTTGATTTTTCAACCATGGAACTACTTGACACATGAAAATTGATAGTTTCCTGTACGTTAAAAAGTGTTCGGATGATTTGGTGTCCCAGATGAACTTAATATAATAATTTATTTATCCAGAAGATGCTGTGGAGAATGAATTAAGAAACTGATATTAAAGCAACCAAAATGAAAAGGCATTAGAGTGCAATTATCAATTCCCAGGCACTGCAGTGTGTGATGGGATTGCGTGTATGATGATGCTAAATCATAAGATGCTTGTGATGTGATCTACTGCATAGATCAACAATCTATTAATACTTGGAACTATAGTATTTTGTGCTCAAGATATATTGCATGTATCTCTGCTTTGTAGCAATCTGGAACCTCCCCTGTTAACTTGAAGTAAGCCTTATAGCCTTTTTGTGTTTCCATTTACTGCAGGGCTTGGCCTTTCAGAAGTTAAAAGGTGTGGATCATCTTTTTAACAACGATTCTCGAGCAGGATGACCTACCTACATCTCTTGGTTTGTGGCTTGTATGGAATGTCTGCATTTTGTTTTGTAAGGGACACTGTTTCTTTGTGTTTATATTAGTATAGGGACTTGTTTATATAATGACTAAAAACCTATTTACAAAAAGTATATTAATTCATGAATCTGATTACAACTCTTTTTTAGTTTAGAAGCTTATTTAAAAATCTCATACCAGTTTAGAGATCTAGAGAGTGATTAAACCATTTAATTATTTGGATGTGTATAATGTGAACCTCTCAAAAATAGTTCAAAGGTGAAGCTTTACCATTTTTTGTTTTCATATTTATTATTAATATAAAATTAGTAGAAGTTGTAATGTATATGGTTCAATTAATAAGTCATTGACTATACTAATTTAACTTGATAACCTAGTGTCTTAACCGAACTATTTTTTTTTTGTTTTGAAGCCTATGCATGTCTAATTAATTTCTATATAAAAAGCTAAAGTTTAAGCTTGAAGTTTCAAGTGAATAGTTAAAAGTTAACCGGGATCAATGTTCTCAGTGTTAGGCTCAACTTGACTGTATTTGATTCTAACGTAAAATAATATTCAATGAATATTCTGACTACGAGCAAGTGGATTTTCCAGCAAAGATGAAGAAAACAGAATGATTAAACATTATTCATTATAATTTTTGACAAATGAAAATGTTTACAGAAAAAGAGGAAGATTACTCTATAACAGGGAAACATAATGTTGACACTTGATATGACTTGATCCATCCACCGTTGTATTTTGTGCATCTCTCTTTCTCTCAGGAATCCTTCACGAGTTGTTGCCAGGCTACAAGTGTTCACCATATGATTCAACATTTATACTATACTACAGGTATGATTACTCAAGTTGCAAATTAAATACTTATTTAAACACATTGTATGTAGGGTGGAGGAAAAACACTGCATTTTATATTTATCATACATAGATCTTCATATAAATCCCTCAAAAAAAAAAAAAAAAAAGATCTGCATATAAAATGATTATTTTTTATTCCATTAATCTTACAATTGAGACTAGACCAACAACCATAACTAAGGGGGAAAAATACAAGGAAAAATCATAGAAGTGAGTTATCTAAAAAAATAGCTCCTCCGGTGGAGAAACCACCATAACAGAAAGTATAATTAAACCTCCAAGAACTGAACCCACCGCCACGGGAAGACTAATTTTCTTCAAATTTGAATTTGAATAATCTAAGGGAACTAAACCTGATGATTCAATCACTTTCATCACTTCTAGCCCATTTAAAAAAGCATTTGGTTTAGCAACCTCAACCGACGTATTAGGTACTACGCTAACCTTCAATGGTCCTGAGCCATCGGAACGAACCACAAAATCATAATAATAAGGCATCTGTTGTGACAAACTTGGGTCATTATTTACATTTATAACATAACTGTCATAAACGAAGAGATTGAAAAATGTAAGACCAGATTGTTGATCACTGTCATTATTTACATTTATAACATAACTGTCATAAACGAAGAGATTGAAAAACGTAAGACCAGATTGTCGATCACTAAAAATGTCATAAAAATAAAGCCTAAGGAAATGATCCATATTGTTCTCCACAGGAACACTCCAACTTATGTTTAAACCTTTTGAACCGTTAACACTTTCTTGGGCAGTTCTATAAACAATATCTGGACCTATGTATATAGTTGAATTTGGACCATCAGATTCATCATGTGCAGTGCGTTTAATATCACCTCCAAAGGAACCATTCTGAGCGTTTTGTGGGTTAGTTATATAACTGTCATCTGGTAACCACTTTCTCGATAAGTTATCAATATCTCTAGTGACAGTTTCACCACCGATGTTAAGACGGTGTTTGGTTTCCAATGCTCGTGAGAGTAAACCGCCACTGTAAGTAGATAAGCCTTGAACGCTAGATTTATTGTAAGTGAAACGTGCAATTGAATTGGGGATTAAATGACTGGGGAGTATAAAGAGTTCTATTGCGTTAACAAATGCGAATGATGATGTTTGAGGTGTGAATGTTATTTTGAATCTTTTTCGGATGATTTTAACAAAATACTCGTTTACTAAAGGAGAGTTGGTGGTATTTTTAGCATCAAAATTTTTTAACAGAGAGAAACCGGGAACGAAAACGTTGAATTTTGCAATGGAAAGGTTATTTGGTGAGGATAATGAAAAGAAATGGAAACGTATCATGTAGGTGTTGTTTGGAACGGTAGAGAATTCGTAGGAAGATTCGGAATGGAAAATTCTTGCTGTTTAGTAGAGAGGTGAATGCACTGATAATGATTGATTGGTTTCTATGTTGCTGAAACTTGTTTGAGGGTAAGTGGGGTTTGATTCACCAATATAAACGTTGTTAGTTTCAGTAATAGTGATGTCTGATCCGCAATTGATGAAGTATGTGTCTTGGTGATTGTATCCGAGTGCAGGGAACTGTAGTGATGAGAATTGAAGAAGAAAAGTAAGTAAAATGATAGAGTGTTGAATTGCCATGGGGAGACAGGAAAATTGTGTTTGTTTGATGATTTTTTTTAAGCTATGATGATATTGATGATTGCGATTCTTATAACTTAGAAGTTAGTAGAAGAGGGACCGATGAAGATTAGTGGAAGACCATATCTGTGGACTGTGTTTAAGTCGTCAGCTTTGATTTTTCTTCTTCCTTGTTTGTTTCTCTAATTATTTTTAGTTTTTTTTTTGGAACTGGGACTATATTTAAGACATGAAAAATGAAAGTTTCTTGTACGTTAAAACGTGATTGGTTGGTTTGGAGTTTAGACGAACTTATTATAATAATTTATTTATTCAAATGCTGCGGAGAATGAGCTGAGAAGGTGCTAATAATAATGCAGCCAAAATGAAAAGCCAAAAGGGCAAATATCTCACCAGGGGCATGAAAATTTTCCTGAGGTTGAAAGTGATATGATTTGTCCTGATGTTCTTGTAATGGAATGGAGCTGAAATTCTTGTAACGTTTTTGACAGCAGAGAATCCCATTTCATTTTTAGTACTTATGATTTTTAATAATTAATTTATAACCATAACATTGATGAAGTCCTATACTATACATGTATAATTTTATATTAAACACACTCATTTATCCCAACATAGTAACACCCAATCTTATGGACCAAGATATTTAGTGCCATACACAACCTCGAGCGTCCAAAGGACAAAGGTGCTCCGAATAACCGAACAATCAAACGGGTTGATACCAAACACAGACCTTGAATGTCGAGTTCAAAATGTAAAGACGCTCTGAATGCCAAATAATATGCTACACTTGACCATATTTAATTCTTAAATAAAATAATATTCAATGAACAATCTGAGTAAGTGGATTTTCCCGCAAGAAGATTGGTTAAAAGAAAACAAAATGTTTAAATGTTATTCATTATTTCTACGAATAAAAAGTTCAGATATATAACAGAGAAGGATTACACAATATTTGGAAACATGATGTTGATGCATACACTTTAATGTTGCGAAAATCTCTATGTCCAATGAATACTGAAGTTGCAATTTAATATACAAACTGTGTTTAGGATGGAAGAACAACACTGCATTTTATCATACATGGATGACGAATCTTCATATAACCACTCAATAATAATATTTTTTTTATTCCAATAATCTTACAGATGAGAATAGACCAACAACCATAACTAATGGGAGGGAATACAAGGGAACAAGGACAAAATAGAGAAGTGGTCTATTTAAACAAACAGCTCCTCAAGTGGAGACACTTGCGTGTTGATTGTTGTGCCTTGATTTGCTTCGCAAGACATTCCATCTAGCATCATCAAGGCTGCACTTTCAGATTCATCAACCCTCCCAGTAGACGTGCCATCCACTTCAGTCAGTGTAGACAGAGAAGGTAAACGCTGAACATTAGGCAATTGAAGTGACGCAAAAGCACTGCTAGAACTATCCTCGTGTGGTTCTCTCTGCAGCTGCAAAGCATATTCCAAGTCCCACAACACATCAACCATTGTTGGCCTATCACAACCATAATCAGGTAAGCATTTTTCCAGAGTCTCACTAAATATTCTAAGTGAGTTTTGATTAATTTGTGCCTTGATGGAAGGATCAACGATCTCTTCAAGTATCCCTTTGTCTTTGCAAAGCAATCCCCACTCAGCCAAATTGATTTGCTCACTTGGACAAGACAATTCGATGGCTGGTCTTGCGCACAACACCTCAAGTAGAACTACCCCAAAAGAATAAACATCAGATTTTTCTGTAAGCTGTTGTGATCTGAAGTAATCAGGATCAAGATACCCAAAAGTCCCTTTAACACATGTGCTGACATAAGAATGTTGATCAAGAGGACCTGTCCTTGAAAGACCAAAATCAGCAACTTTAGCTACAAGATTCTCGTCAAGCAATATATTGGTGGATTTCACATCACGGTGGATTATTCCACCAGCTACTCCTTTGTGAAGGTAATGAAGACCTCTAGCAGCACCAATGCAAATCTCAAGCCTTTGCTTCCAAGTCAAACAAGGCAAATTTGTATTGTACAAATTCTCTCTAAGTGTCCCCTTTTCCATGTACTCATAAACAAGTATCATCTCACACCTTTCATCACAATACCCTATTAAGGAAACAAGGTGTATGTGACGAATCTTGGACAAAACCATTATCTCAGTTTGAAATTCATGATGTCCTTGACCTGAACCCGGCACACTTCTTTTCACTGCCACATTCATTCCATTCTTGAGAACTCCCTTATAAACATTTCCAAAACCACCCTTTCCAATAATCCTCTTCGTATCAAAATTCTCCGTGGCTATTTGAAGGTCAAGCAAGGAGATTTTCATGCCAAGGTTTATGTTAGGAATAGGTGAGCCTTGAGTTGTTTTTCCATAAGTTAATTTGCTATGAGAAATCCCTCCTGCAGCAGTTGGAATCGGCAACAAATCGAAACTCTCAACATGCCTTTGTTTCCTGATTTTTCTTATCCAAAGAAACAAAACCATCACAACAGAAACCAAAACTAAACCTCCACTCACTGAACCCACAACCACAGGAAGACTAATCTTCTTTGAATCGGAATCCAAACCATCTAAGGGAATTGGACCGGACGATTTAATCACAGTCATTAGTTCTAGCCCGTTTAAAAACGCATTCGGTATATTAACCTCAACCGACGTGTTAGGTACTACGCTAACCTTCAATATACCTGAGCCATCAGAACGAATCACAAAATCATAATAATAAGGATCATGCAACACTGATGACAAAAATACATCATCATTTATATTCATAACAAGTTGGTCATAAATGAAGAGAAAGAAAGATGTAAGACCATTTTGTCTATCGTTAAAAATGTCACAGAAATGAAGCCTAAGGAAATGATCAATATTCTTCTCAACAGGAACATTCCAACTTATGTTTAAACCTTTAGTAGCGTTTTTGCTCTCTCTGGCAGATTCATAAACAGCATCTGGAGCAATATATATATTTGAATTTGGACCTTCATATGTATCATTTGCAGTGCGTTTAATTTCACCTCCAAAGGAACCATTCTTAGCGTTTTGTGGATTAGTTATATAACTGTCATCTGGTAACCATTCTCTCGATAAAGTATCAATTCCTCTATCAACAGTTCCCCCACCGACGTTAAGACGGAGGATGGTTTCTAACGATCGAGAGAGGAAATCATTACTATAAGTAGAAAGGAAAAGACCAGTAGAACCGATGTAATTGAAACGAGCGATTGAATTGGGTATTAAATGAACAGGGAGCATAAAGAGTTCTATTGCATTAACAAACGCGAAAGATGATGTTTGAGGAATGAAAGAGATTTTGAATCTTTTTCGAATGATTTTAACGTAATACTCTTTTACTAAAGGAGAGTTGGTGGTGTTTTCAGCGTTGAAATTATGTAACAGAAGGAAACCGGGAACTGAAACGTCGAATTTTGCAGTGGAAAGTTTAGTTGGTGAAGAGAATGAAAAGAAATGGAAACGTACCATGTAAGTGTTGTTTGGTACGGTTTTGAATTCGTAGGAAGATTCGAAATGAAAAATTCTTGCGGTTTGGTAGAGAGGTGAAGGCACTGATGATGATTGATTGGTTTCGATGTTGCTGTTGCTGAAACTTGTTTGAGGGTAAGTGGGGTTTGATTCACCGATATAAACGTTGTTACTTTCAGTAACAGTGATATCTGATCCGCAATTGATGAAGTATGTGTCTTGGTGATCGTATCCGAGTGAGGGAAATTGTAATGATGAGAATTGAAGAAAAAAAGCAAGTAGAAAGATAGAGCGTTGAATTGTGTGGAAGTGAAAGGTTGACATGGTGAGAGAGGAAAATTGTGTTTGTTTGATGATTTTTTTTAAGTTATGAAATTGATGATTGCTATTCATAGAAGTTGGTAGAAGTAGGGAGTGGAGAAGAGAAGGGGAACCAATGATGAAGAAGACATAGATAAGAGGAAGACTTTAGCTGTGGACTGGTTAAATCGTCACCTTTGAATTTTCTTATTTCTTGTTTGTTTCTCCCTTTAATTTTAAATTTAAATAAATATTTGGAAGTTGATTTATCACCTACCATGACTATAGTAACACATTCAAAAAAAAAATGGCTATAGTAACACTAGATGATATATGGTCTAGGGATTATGACGAGTTCTTTGCAAAGGAGACGTTTTCTTCATCAATCGGTTTACGAAACAAATCAATTTATAAGTGAGATAATCATCACCTTAAGAGCCGGTGTTTTAAGAGTCGAAGTAGACTTCATCCAAACACTAAAATATTATCAAAGTTTTTATAAAAATTGTTGGTCCATATAGTAGTATGTCATTGTTGTCACGTTATTAAGATCACACTCAAAATATCTAGTTTTAAATGTAAGAGGATGTTTTAAGAGTTTCACATTTGATAAAATATAGTTTGAGTATGTGTTTATACTTGAGGATATTTCTATTTTGAAATAAAAGTTTAGATGATTGAGTTTTGGATGTTGACTGGGGTTAGAAATTACAGGGAAATTCAAAGTCTTTTGATCTTTGCCATGTATGTTTGCAAAACATTATTGGTTGGTTCCAGTCACACACTTATTATTCTAGTAGTAATTTATTTTATTTTTTATCATGTGCAAATTTGCACATATTAAGAAATTTAAAATAGTTGGAGGTTGGGTAACTTAATTGGTTTGAGTTAAGGATTAAGGAGTTCGAGGTCTATGGTTCAAATTTTGATAATAAGGAAGAAAAAAAAAACTAATACAACAACTAACATTGATCATTAAAAAAAATAGTAAGTTTGTATTGAAATGTTTGTGTTTTGAATTAAATATATAATTTTTAACAAATAATTGTTATTTTTCATAAATACAAAATTGATATTTTTAGTTTATTTAACATGTGTAATATTGCACATTAGTATAATAGTCAATACCAGATAGCGGTGCATAGTGGCCGACCCCAAAAGTGGGATAGCGTATAGCAGTATGACAGATAGCGTTCGCCGATATTTGATTATTTTTTGGACAAATTACATGAATAATATTATAAATTATTAACAAACTTATATATTGTAAGTGAAATGCGCGATTGAATTGGGGATTAAATGAGTGGGGAGTATAAAGAGCTCTATTGCGTTAACAAATGCGAAGGATGATGTTTGAGGTGTGAATGTTATTTTGAATCTTTTTCGGATGATTTTAACGAAATACTCTTTTACTAAAGGAGAGGTGGTGGTATTTTTAGCGTCGAAATTTTGTAACAGAGAGAAACCGGGAACAGAAACGTTAAATTTTGCAGTGGAAAGGTTAGTTGGTGAAGAGAATGAAAAGAAAGGGAAACATCATGTAGGTGGTGTTTTGTACGGTAGAGAATTCGTAGGAAGATTCGGAATGGAAAATTCTTGCTGTTTGGTAGAGAGCTGAAGGCACTGATGATGGTTGATTGGTTTCTATGTTGCTGTTGCTGAAACTTGTTTGAGGGTAATTGGGGTTTGATTCACCGATATAAACGTTGTTGGTTTCAGTAATAGTGATATCTGATCCGCAATTGATGAAGTATGTGTCTTGGTGATTGTATCCGAGTGCAGGGAAGTGTAGTGATGAGAATTGAAGAAGAAAAGTAAGTAAAATGATGGACTGTTGAATTGCCATGGGGAGACAGGAAAATTGTGTTTGTTTGATGATTTTTTTAAGCTATGATGATATTGATGATTGCGATTCTTATAACTTAGAAGTTAGTAGAAGAGGGACCGATGAAGATTAGTGGAAGACCATATCTGTGGACTGTGTTTAAATCGTCAGCTTTGATTTTTCTTCCTGTTTCTCTAATTATTTTTAAATTTTTTGGAACTGGGACTATATTTAAGACATGAAAAGTGAAAGTTTCTTGTACGTTAAAACGTGATTGGTTGGTTTGGAGTTTAGACGAACTTATTATAATAGTACGTTAAAACGTGATTGGTTGGTTTGGAGTTTAGACGAACTTATTATAATAATTTATTTATTCAAATGCTGCAGAGAATGAGTTGAGAATCTGCTAATAATAATGCAGCCAAAATGAAAAGCCAAGAGGGCAAATATCTCACCAGGGGCATGAAAATTTTCCTGAGGTCGAAAGTGATATGATTTGTCCCGATGTTCTTGTAATGGAATAGAGCTGAAATTTTTGTAACATTTTTGACAGCAGAGAATCCTATTTCATTTTTAGTACTTGTGATGTTCAATAATTATTTTATAGCTTAACATTGGTAAACTCCTATACTATATGTTGGTTATTTGGTATAAATGAAAAATAATATGATAGACAGGAAAGAGTACGTTGAAATGGAATGGGAGATTGATATCATTAATTTCACTAAAACAATACACTTAATAGTGTTTCACAAAAACAAAACAGAACACAACTACATCACCACTAAACTAGGAACGTGGGATAACAACAACTGCTTTCTCCTAAAGTGTAGGTACCACTTATTGACTAAAATAAAAAAACTGAAACAATAGAGAATAAAGATAAATCAGCCACGTAATGCAGTCCAAAAGCAATAATTAACACTCCTCCTTGCTTTAGGATCTGCAAACTCCAACTTTTTGCCTTAAAAACTCAAACTTGCTGACAGAAAGTGGCTTTGTAAACATATCTGCTAATTGATCCTCTGACTTGCAATAAACCAAAGTCACTTCTCCATTTTGCTGCATCTCTCTTCAGAAGTAGAGCTTGATGTTAAAATGTTTAGTCTTCCCATGACACACTGGATCCTTTGAAATTGCAATTGCTGCCTGGTTGTCAATAAAAACTTCTATTTTATGATTCTGTTGAAGATGCAAATCACATAAAATCTTCTTTAACCACAAAACTTGATTTACGGCTGCTGTTGCTGCTATGAACTCAGCTTCTGCAGTGGACTGTGCTACTGTTTCCTGCTTCTTTGTGCACCATGAAAAAATTCCAGAGCCTATACTGAAACAATATCCTGAAGTGCTCTTCATGTCATCAATAGATCCAGCCCAGTCACTATCAAAGAATCCACACAGCTTGAAATTTTGACAACTCTCATATTTGACACCATAATCAACCGTGCCTTTAACATATCTCAATATTCTTCTTGCTGCTACTAAATGTATTTCACTAGCACAATGCATAAAGCGAGAGAGGAGACTTACAGCAGATAAAATGTCCGGTCTTGTTGCAGTGAGATACATTAAACATCCGATCAGACTCATGTAGCATCCTTCGTCAACTTTATCAGCACCATCTTCCTTGCTCAACTTCTCCTTTTGGTTCATTGGTGTGCTAACTGCCTTACACTCCTCCATCTGGAATTTTCTCAATATTTCCTTTGCATATTTTTTTTGGCAGATGAACACTTCATTGTCACTTTGTTTGATCTCAATTCCAAGAAAATATGTCATAAGACCAAGATCTATCATTTCAAATGCTTGCATCATTTCTTGTTTGAATTGCTCAACCAACCTTGTATCATCTCCAGTCATTAAAAGATCATCAACATAGAGAGAAACTATGAGAATATTATTTCCTGCATGTTTCACGTAAAGAGTGGACTCAGATAAACTTTTTACAAAGCCTATACTCATTAAGTGATCATTTATCCTGCTGTACCAAGCCCTTGGTGCTTGTTTTAACCCATAAAGGGCTTTTTTCAATAGATAGACTTTATCTTCTTCACCTTGCATCACAAATCCCTCGGGCTGCTCCACATATATCTCTTCTTGTAAAACTCCATTCAAAAAAGCTGATTTGACATCTAACTGGAATACTTTCCAGCCCCTTTGAGCAGCAACTGCTAACACCAATCTAATTGTGTCTAATCTGGATACAGGTGCAAAAGTGTCGGAATAATCAACACCAAAAATTTGTGCATACCCTTTAACTACGAGTCTGGCCTTATATTTATTGATTGAGCCATCAACATTGAGCTTTGTTCTGAAAACCCATTTAACTCCAATGACTTTTCTATCTTGAGGCTTTTCAACCAGCTCCCATGTTTTGTTTTTTTGTATCATTGACATCTCCTCCTCCATTGCATTTTTCCATTTTGGATCTTTTCGTGCTTCCTCGCAGCAAGAAGGCTCACATATTGCTACATTACATCTTTGAAATATGTCTGACAGCAGCCTTGTGCCTCTAATGGAGGGATCATCTTCTAATTCATTCAGACACAACTCGGTTGTTTGCTTTTCAGGATGAGTATCTTCAATAATGCTTAGAGATCCAGATGTTTTCGGTAGATTCTTCCTGTCCCATTGCTGGTCTTCGTTGAAATGTACATCTCTAGTTATAGTCAGTGTTTCGGTTTGAGGATGATACACTTTGTAAGCCTTTGAAACTGAACTGTATCCCACAAAAATGCCCGGAAGTGCTTTTTTGTCAAGTTTGTCACGCTTAACCTTTGGAACATGTGCAAAACAAACACAACCAAACACTTTAAGAAAGGTTAGTGAAGGCTTATACTCATACCATGCTTCAAAAGGAGTTTTATCTTGTAAAGCCTTGGTTGGAAGTCGATTTTGAAGAAAAACCGCCGTATTTGCCGCTTCTGCCCAAAATTGTTTAGGCAATTCCTTCTCATGTAACATACATCTAGCCATCTCCATTACTGATCTATTTCTCCTTTCACTAACTCCATTTTGTTCGGGAGTGTAAGGAGCTGTCAGTTGATGTTCAATTCCAGCTTCTTCGCAAAATAAATTAAATTGTGCTGATGTATACTCCTTGCCATTATCAGACCTTAGAAATTGAATCTTGGAGCCACTTTGAGTTTCCACCATCTTCTTAAACTTTAAAAATACTCCAGCCACTTCATGCTTGAATTTCAAGAAATAAATCCAACACATTCTTGTAAAGTCGTCTATGAAAAGAATAAAGTATAGGCTACCTTGTAATGATGGAGTTCTTTGAGGTCCTGCAACATCTGTGTGAATGAGTTGAAGCTTTTTAGTGGCTCTCCAAACAGTTTTGGGAAATGGAATTCTGTTTTGTTTACCAAACTGGCAAGCATTGCAGTTTGGCAAATGATCAGAAAGTACCGGTAGACCTCTTGACATGTCTTTCTTCTTCAAGTTCAACATACTTTGAATATGACAGTGACCGAGTCGCTTGTGCCAAAGTTTAGTGGGACTGACTTGAGTGAAATAAGCGATCTGCTCCTCCTCAATTGGATCAAATGAGAAGCTTTTACCTCTCATTTTGACCCTAAGAATCTCCCGACCAGTGATGTCAAAGATGAGACAAAGTTGATTTTCGAAAGATACTTTAAACCCTTTTTCTAATAATTGACCAACACTTAGCAGATTTTGATCAATATCAGGTACATAAAGAACATCTGAGATTGTTTTTATACCTGAACTCGTTGAAATTACGATGGTTCCTTTTCCTTTTGCAGGAATATAGACACCGTTGCCAATTCTGATTTTTGAGATATGAGTTGGCTTTAAATCTTTGAAGATGGTTTTATCATATGTCATGTGGTTTGTACAACCACGGTCAATCAGCCAGCATTCTGAACTACTCTTAGATGAAAAACATGTTGCCACAAACATTTGATCTTCTTCATCTTGCTCTACAACCTGGGCTTTGACTTCAAGTTGTTGAAATTTTCCTTTGCAAATCACAGCTTCATGTCCAAGCTGATTGCACTTGCTGCACTTTGCGTCCGGTCTTCTCCAACATCTGAACGGTGGATGACCCATTTTACCACAGTGCTCGCAAGGTGGGTAATTCTTCTTTTTACCTTTATCTTTGCTTTGGTTGCCTGCAGTACTTCCAACTACATGATGCTTGGCTGGTAAAGCACCTTCAACCACATGATCTTGCCTCATAAGCCTTCGTTGCTCTTGAGCCTGCATCGCATGCAACACTGCTGCTAAGGTGATCTTAGACAAGTCTTTTGTGTTCTCCAAGGTGGTTATTGATGCTTCATATCTCTCAGGCACTGTAACCAGAATTTTTTCAACAATTCTAGAATCAGCGAATTGAGTGCCGAGTAACCTAACCTTGTTTGCAATAGAAAGCAATCTGTCAGAGTAATCTTTGATTGTCTCAGACTCTTTCATTTTCTGCATCTCAAATTCCCTCATCAAGTTCAGTACTTGCATGCCTCGAATCCTCTCATCCCCTGCGTATTCTTCCTTCAAATAGTCCCATATTTCTTTTGCTGTTTTGAGGGTCATAATTCTGGTGAAAACATTTTGTGAAACACAGGAGAAAAGAACTGATTTTGCCTTTGCTTTCCGAGTTTTTCTCTCCTTGTGATATTTTAACTGAGCCATGGTAGGATTATTCTGCAGCGGAGGAACTTCATAATCCTCTTCAACGGCCTCCCAAACATCCAAAGCCTCCAGGTAAGACTCCATTCTTACTGCCCAAAGGTCATAGTTCTCCCCATCAAAGACAGGAGGAGCAACTTGTGAGAAACTTGTTTCAGTTTCCATTTTCACAGGTCCCGTAAAATGATAGCTCTGGTGCCAATTTGTTGGTTATTTGGTATAAATGAAAAATAATATGATAGACAGGGAAGAGTACGTTGAAATGTAATGGGAGATTGATATCATTAATTTCACTAAAACAATACACTTAATAGTGTTTCACAAAAACAAAACAGAGCACAACTACATCACCACTAAATTAGGAACGTGGGATAACAACAACTGCTTTCTCCTAAAGTGTAGGTACCACTTATTGACTAAAATAAAAAAACTGAAACAATAGAAAATAAAGATAAATCAGCCACGTAATGCAGTCCAAAAGCAATAATTAACACTATACATGTATACTTTTATATTAGACACACTCATTTATCCCAACACAGTATCAGCCCAATCTTATGTTATGGACCAAGATATTTGGTGCCAGACACAACCTCTAGCATCCAAAGGGCAAAGGTGCTCGGAATAACCAAACAACTTACCTGTTTTATACCGAACACAACCCCGAACTTTGAGTTCAAAATGTGACGACGCCCTGAATGCCATATAATATGGTACCGTACAAGCTTGAAGTTGCTGTACAAGCTTGAAGTTACAATTGTATTTGTGCTCAGTGTTATTAGTGTTAGGCTCAACTTGAACATACTTAATTCTTAAATAAAATAATATGTAATGAACATTTTGAGTAAGTGGATTTTCCAGCAAGGAAGGATGGTTAAAAGAAAACAAAATGTTTAAATGTTATTCATTATATTTTTTACAAAAAAAAAAAGTTTATATAAAAAACAAAGAGAGAAGGATTACACAATATCGGAAAACATGATGTTGATGCGTACACTTTTATACTGTGAACATCTCTTTGTATCAATGATTACTGAAGTTGCAATTTAACATGCTTATTTGAACACAAATTGTGTTTTGGGTGGAAGAAAGCCACTATCATACTCTACAGTGATTATTGATTTATTCCATTTGCATTTTTTTCATCGGCTTTTAGAAAAACCTTTATGATAACATTTGAGCAAGCTATACACATGGCCTCTAAGGGAATTGGATTTAGAGTAGTGGCTCCTTTCCTTAAGTCATATCAATTTCTTTCTCACTTATTCCTTTCCAATCGAAACATTGAAATTCAAACGGTCAAGACCTTACATGAGAAGAACTGCAATGTGCGGCCTCCGTGTGTGATGAGATTGCGTGTGCGACGAAGGTACCATGTTTTTGTCACACTGCTGTTTTTCTTGTCACACTGCTGTTTTATTAAGAGATTCAGATGGGAAGCCAGAGTCAGGATATCAAAGTAAGGTAAAACATTTAACTTCCAGTTTATCTATTGCTTCACAGCATGATATATTATATTATATGATATGATATTATTTGTTTTTCTTCTTAATTTAATAATATTTATATATTTACCTATGGAGAATCAAACATTTCTTGGACTTTGGACTATGAACAATTCTTGCTTGAGTGTGTCACTGATGCGAAACATTTTTGGCTTTTAAGAATAATTTCACAAGATGCTTGTGACGTGATCTACTACATAGATCAACAATCTATCAATTCTTGGAACTATAGTATTTTGTGCTCTTGAAATATTACATGTAACTGCTATGTAATAATCTGGATCATCCCCATTAACTTAGCAAACCGTGTATACTTTTTGTGTTTCCACTTTTTGCAAGAGGCTTGACCTTATAGTAGAAGTTGAAAGGCATGGATCATCTCTTTGTTTGTGGCTGGGATGGAACCAGCATTTGTTTTGTATTGTAAGAGACACTGTTTCTGCATGTTTAGGTACCTATTTATATAATATGCCTCGCCAACACTAACAGTTGATTAACATCAGTGTATTGACCTATTTACAAAAAATTAAAAATATATTAGGAACCTAATTAGAACTTTTTTTAGTTTAGGCTTTGTAGTATCGATAAAGCCTATGCATGCATACTTAATTTATATTACAAAAAGCTCAAGTTTAAGCTTGAAGTTTCAATTGTATAATCAAAAGTTAATTGAGCTCAATGTTCTTAGTGTTAGGCTCAACTTGGCTATATTTAAGTCTTACATAAAATAATATTGAACGAACATTCAGAATCTGAGCAAGATGATTTTCCAGCAAAGATGGTTAAAGGAAAACAAAATGTTTAAACATTATTCATTATAATTTTTGACAAATAAAATAGTTCAGATAAAAAGAGGAGGATTACACAATAAAAGGAAACATGATGTTGATATGACTTGATGCATTCATCTTTGTATTTTATGTATCTCTCTTTCTCTCAAGAATCCTTCATGAGGTGTTGCCAGGCTAAAAGGGCTTACCATAGGATTCAGCAATTATACTACACCACAGGTATGATTACTCAAGTTGCAACTTAACATGCTTATTTAAACAAAATTGTTTTTAGGGTGGAAGCAAAGCACTGCATTTTATCATACATAGATCTTCATATAACCACCCAAAAATTATTATTGTTTTATTCCATTTATAATCTTACAATTGAGAATATATCAAACAACCATAACTAAGGAAACAAGGTTGTTTCAATAATCTCTCCTAGACAATTTCATAAATTCTAAGGCTAGTAGAGAATCTCAAATAAACAAATTAAAACAAGCCTTCAATAAAACAATAACCACCACAATCATCAAGTCCAAATGAATCTAACAAACTAATTAGCAAAAATATGGATTTAATAAGAGACTAACCCAACATCTAAAAACAAAGAAGCTAATCAGCACAAGGTTAAGCAGAACCTTCTTTCTCAACAAGCATATGCATGTGTACAAAACTAAAAAAACCTTCTTAACCCTAACCCAATCTCTTTACCAAAACCATATAAAACTCAAATATCCCTAAATGCAAACAATTAATACCAGAAATTGAAGAAGCAAAAACAAAAAAAGACACACCTTCAATTGTGAAGCAACACGGATTGAGATGAAATGGAGAGATTGAGTTAAGAACGGTGACAGAGAGGCGAAACAATTGAAAATACAAAGACACAAGGACAAAACAGAGAGGCGAGCTATCTAATGAAACAGCTCCTCCGTTGGAGACATTTCTGTGTTGACTACTGTGCCTTGATTTGCTTCGCATGAAAATCTATCTAGCATCATCAATGCTGCACTTTCAGATTCATCAACCCTCCCAGTAGATGTGCCATTCACTTCAGACAGTATAGACAGAGAAGGTAGACGCTGAACATTAGGCAATTGAAGTGATGCAAAAGCACTGCTAGAACTATCCTCGTGCGGTTCTCTCTGAAGCTGCAAAGCATATTCCAAGTCCCACAACACATCAACCATTGTTGGCCTATCACACCCATAATCGTGTAAGCATTTTTCCACAGTCTCGCTAAATATTCTTAGTGAGTTTTGATTAATTTGTGCCTTGATGGAAGGATCAACGATCTCTTCAAGTATCCCTTTCTCTTTGCAAAGCAATCCCCAATCAGCCAAATTGATTTGCTCACTTGGACAAGACAATTCGATGGCTGGTCTTGCGCACAACACTTCAAGTAGAACCACCCCAAAAGAATAAACATCAGATTTTTCTGTAAGCTGTTGTGATCTAAAGTAATCAGGATCAAGATACCCAAAAGTCCCTTTAACACATGTGCTGACATAAGAATGTTGATCAAGAGGACCTGTCCTTGAAAGACCAAAATCAGCAACTTTAGCTACAAGATTCTCATCAAGCAATATATTTGTGGATTTCACATCACGGTGGATTATTCCGCCAGCTACTCCTTTGTGAAGATAATGAAGACCTCTAGCAGCACCAGTACAAATCTCAAGCCTTTGCTTCCAAGTCAAGCAAGGCAAATTTGTGTTGTACAAATTCTCTCTAAGTGTCCCATTTTCCATGTACTCATAAACAAGTATCATCTCACCTTTTTCATCACAATACGCAATTAAGGAAACAAGGTGTTTGTGACGAATCTTGGACAAAACCATTATCTCAGTTTGAAATTCATGATGTCCTTGACCTGAACCCGGCACACTTCTTTTCACCGCCACATTCATTCCATTCTTGAGAACTCCCTTATAAACATTTCCAAAACCACCCTTTCCAATAATCCTCTTCGCATCAAAATTCTCCGTGGCGATTTGAAGATCAAGCAAGGAGATTTTCAAGCCAAGGGTTATATTAGGTAAAAGTGATCCTCGAGTAGTTTTTCCATAAGTTAATTTTCTATGAGAAATCCCTCCAACAGCAGTTGGAATTGGCAACAAATCAGAACTTTCAACAGGCCTTTGTTTCCTGATTTTACTAATCCAAAGAAACAAAACCACCACAATAGAAACCAAAACTAAACCTCCAACAACCGAACCCACCACCACAGGAAGACTAACCTTTGAATCCATATCATCCGGGGGAATTTTACTAGATTGTTCAATCACTTCCATTAGTTCTAGCCCATTTAAAAATGCATTCAGTTTGGCAGATATTTCCGTATCATTAATAGGTACAATTGTAACCTTCAATAGCCCAGAGCCATCGGAACGAACCACAAAATCATAATGATAAGGAGAATACACATCTGTGTAATTATTTATAGGCATAACATACCGGTCATAAATGTAAAGATTAAAGGTTGTAAGTAGACCCTGTGGATTAAAATTGTCGCAAAAATGAAGCCTAAGGAAATGATCAGTATTCTTCTCCTCCACAGGAACACTCCAAGTTATGTTTAAACCTTTAGAACCGTTTTTACTCTCTTTAGCAGTTTGATAAACAATATCTGGAGCAATATATATATTTGAGTATATACCATCAATTATATCATTTTCAATGCTTTTAATACCTGCAAAAGAGGGACTATTCTGAGCGTTTTGTGGAGTAGTTATATAACTGTCATCAGGTAACCATTCTCTCCATAAAGTATCGGTTCCTCTATCGACTGTTTGGCCACCGACGTTAAGACGATGTTTGGTTTCCAAAGCTCGTGAGAGTAAATTATGGCCATAATGAAATAGGCCTCGTTCAGTTGATTGATTGTAATTGAAACGCACGATTGATTCGGGGATTAAATGAACAGGGAGCATAAAGAGTTCTATTGCATTAACAAATGCAAATGATGATGTTTGAGGTGTGAAAGTGATTGTGAATCTTTTTCTGATGATTTTAACGTAATACTCTTTTACTAAAGGAGAGTTGGTGGTGTTTTCAGAGTTGAAATTTTGTAACAGAATGAAACCAGGGACTGAAACGTTGAATTTTGCAGAGGAAAGGTTAGTTGATGAAGAGGACGAAAAGAAATGGAAACGTACCATGTAGGTTTTGTTTGGATTGGTATTGAATTCGTAGGAAGAATTGGAATGGAAAATTCTTGCTGTTTGGTAAAGAGGTGAAGGCACTGATGATGATTGATTGGTTTCTATGGAGCTTCTTTGGCTGAATAGTTTTTTAGGGTAAGCATGGTTTGATTCACCAATATAAAGGTTATTATTTTCATTCACGTCGATATCTGATCCGCAATTGATGAAGTATGTCTCTTGATGATCGTATCCGAGTGCAGGGAAGTGTAGTGATGAGAATTGAAGAAGAAAAAAAGTAAGTAAAATGATAGAGTGTTGAATTGCCATTGGGAGAGAGGAAAGTTTTGTTTGGTTGATGATTTTTTAAGCTATGATGATATTGATGATTGAAATTCTTGTAACTTATCAGTAGTGAAGGGGAACCAATGAAGAATGGAGTGAGATAAGAGGAAGACTTAAGCCGTGGAGTGTGGTTTAGTCTTCAGCTTTGGATTTTCTTCTTCCTTGTTTGTTTCTTTGTTTTTTTTTTTTTTTTGTGTAAACTGATTTATCAAGCACTAGAACTATATTTTGAGACATGGAAAAGGAAAGCTCCCTGTAAGTTAAGACGTGATTGGTTAGTTAGGATTTTAGACGCACTTAATATAAAAATTTATTTATTTGTTCAATTCAATGCTGCGGAGAATGAATTAAGAAGCAGCTAATAATGCAACAAAATGGAAAGGCACTAGAGTCTAAATATCCCTTGGAGGGCATGGAAATTTTCATGAGGTCCAAAGTGGTAGTATGATTTGTCCCAACGTTCTTGTAATGGAATAGATCAGAAATTTGTGAATACAAAATATATCTTTTTAGGTAATATATCCCTGGCTAGAATCAGCTCAATCTTATGGACTAACATATTTGGTATCGAGCACAACCCTTGAGCGTCGAGCCCAAAAGGTGAAGGCATTTTAAATAATTGAATACTAAACAGTTTGGTATCGAACACAATCCCCAAGCGTCGAGTCCAGAAGTTGAAGACACTCTGAATGATCGGCTAAACTATTTGGTACAATAAAAAGAGAGGATAAAAAGAGAGCAATTTGAATAAAAAGAGAACAATTTCATGATAACTTTTGAAAGAACTTTTTTTTCTCTCTTCTTTTGTGACAAAAACAATAAAAAGAGAGAATGCGAGAGAAGGAGTGAGTATGAGAGGGTTGTTCTAAAATGATTGTACAAATATAATTTCTTTCGAGTAAGAGTGAGAAATTCGAACGACCAAGAAATTCTTGCATGTGCAATGAAGGTACTGTATTCTGGTCACACTGCTGTTTGGATAAGAGATTCAGATAGGAAGCTTTGTGTTGCTTAAGAAAAGGTAAACATTAAGTTCCATTTTATTTATTGCTTCACAGCGTGATATATGCAAGTGTTATTTCTTAATTGAACCAATGCCTTCAATTGCTTTCAATTTTCTAATATAAATCATAAGATGCTTGTGACTTGGTCTACTGCATAGATCAACAATCTATCAAAACTTGGAACTATAGTATTATATGCTTTTGCCTACCTACATGCTTACATCTGTTTGTTTGCGGTTTGGATGGAATACCTGCATTTTGCTTTGTAAGAGATACTGTTTCAGTGTTTATAGTGGTTTAGGGACTTCTTTATACAATATCTTGTCAGCAATAACTAACAATTGAGTAACTGTTGCATAACAGAATGACCTAATTGTACAAAAAATTATTAGCTCCTGTATTTGATTGCAACTTTTCTTAGTTTAGGCTTTATAGTATTGATAAAGCCTATGCGTGTATAATTAATTTACATTATAAAAAGCTCAAGTTTAAGTTTGAAGTTTCAAATTTCAATTGTATAATCAAAAGTTAAAAAAACATTTTGATTCTGAGCAAGTCAATTTTCCAGCAAAGATGGTTAAAAAAAAGCAAAATGTTTAAACATTAGTACATTACTCGTTATAATTTTTTAGGATTAAAAAAGTTTAGATACATAGAGGAGGATTACACGAGTTGATATGACTTATGCATTCATCTTTGTATTTTGTGCATCTCTGATCAGGCTACAAGGGCTTATCGTAGGATTCAACAATTATACTACACTACAAGTATGATTACTGAAATTGTAATTTAACATATTTGAAATTGTATCTACATTCTATCATACATAGATCTTCAAATAACCACTTAAAAATAAATATTGTTCTATTACATTAATACTGTATTACAATTGAGAATAGACCGACAGCCATAACTGTGGGGGGGAGAGAAGTGAGCTATCTAAAAAACAGCTCACGGAGACACTTGCGTGTTGATTGTTGTACCTTGATTTGCTTCACATGAAATTCTGTCTAGCATCGTCAGCGCTGCACTTTCAGTTTCATCAACCCTCCCAGTAGACGTGCCATCCACTTCAGCCAGTGTAGACAAAGAAGGTAGACGCTGAACAAGAGGCAATTGAAGTGATGCAAAAGCACTGCTAGAACTATCCTCATGTGGTTCTCTCTGAAGCTGCAAAGCATATTCCAAGTCCCACAACACGTCAACCATTGTTGGCCTATCACAACCATACTCCTGTAAGCATTTTTCCACAGTCTCACTAAATATTCTAAGTGAGTTTTGATTAATTTGTGCCTTGATGGAAGGATCAACAATCTCTTCAAGTATCCCTTTGTCTTTGCAAAGCAATCCCCACTCAGCCAAATTGATTTGCTCACTTGGACAAGACAATTCGATGGCTGGTCTTGCACACAACACTTCAAGTAGAACCACCCCAAAAGAATAAACATCAGATTTTTCTGTAAGCTGTTGTGATCTGAAGTAATCAGGATCAAGATACCCAAAAGTCCCTTTAACACATGTGCTGACATAAGAATGTTGATCAAGAGGACCTGTCCTTGAAAGACCAAAATCAGCAACTTTAGCTACAAGATTCTCATCAAGCAATATATTGGTGGATTTCACATCACGGTGGATTATTCCACCAGCTACTCCTTTGTGAAGGTAATGAAGACCTCTAGCAGCACCAATGCAAATCTCAAGCCTTTGCTTCCAAGTCAAGCAAGGCAAATTTGTATTGTACAAATTCTCTCTAAGTGTTCCCTTTTCCATGTACTCATAAACAAGTATCATCTCACCTTTTTCATCACAATATGCAATTAAGGAAACAAGGTGTTTGTGACGAATCTTGGACAAAACGATTATCTCAGTTTGAAATTCATGATGTCCTTGACCTGATCCCGGCACACTTCTTTTCACTGCCACATTCATTCCATTCTTGAGAACTCCCTTATAAACATTTCCAAAACCACCCTTTCCAATAATCCTCTTCGCATCAAAATTCTCCGTGGCGATTTGAAGATCAAGCAAGGAGATTTTCAAGCCAAGGGTTATATTAGGTAAAGGTGATCCTCGAGTTGTTTTTCCATAAGTTAATGTGCTATGAGAAATCCCTCCAACAGCAGTTGGAATTGGCAACAAATCAGAACTTTCAAAAGGCCTTTGTTTCCTGATTTTACTAATCCAAACAAACAAAACAACCACAACAGAAACCAAAACTAAACCTCCAACGACCGAACCCACCACCACAGGAAGACTAATCTTCCTCGAATCCAAATCATCAAGGGGAATTGGACCTGACAATTCAATCACTTTCATTAGCTCTAGCCCGTTCAAAAACGCATTCGGTTTAGCAGCGATTGTCGTATCAGTAATAGGCTGCACAGTAACCTTCAATAGCCCAGAGCCATCAGAACGAACCACAAAATCATAATAATAAGGAGCATGCAACTCAGATGACACATTTACGTCATTATTTATATTTTGAACATAAGTGTCATAAATGAAAAGACGGAAAGTTGTAAGACCGGTCTGTGGATTAAAAATGTCACAAAAGTGAAGCCGAAGGAAATGATCAATATTCTTCACCACAGGAACACTCCAACTTATGTTTAAACCTTTTGCACCGTCTTTACTCTCTTTGGCAGTTTGATAAACATTATCTGGAGCAATATATTTATTTGAATTTGGACCATCAGATTCATCATCCACAGTGCGTTTAATTTCACCTCCAAAAAAGGAATTATTAGCATTTTGTGGATTAGTTATATAACTTCGATCTGATAACCATTCTCTCGATAAATTATCAGTTTCTCTAGTGACGGTATCACCGCCAACGTTAAGACGTTGTTTGGTTTCCAACGCTCGTTGTGAGTGTAAACCACCACTGTAAGTAGTTAAGCCTTGACCAATAGAACCGATGTAATTGAAATGCGCGACTGAATCGGGGATTAAATGAACCGGGAGCATAAAGAGTTCTATTGCATTAACAAATGCAAATGATGCTTTTTGAGGTATGAAAGTGATTTTGAATCTGGTTATGTTGCTTTTAACGTAATACTCTTTTACTAAAGGAGAGTTGGTGGTGTTTTCAGCGTTGAAATTTTGTAACTGAAGGAAACCAGGAATTGAAACAGTGAATTTTGCAGTGGAAAGTTTAGTTGGTGAAGAGAATGAAAAGAAATGGAAACGTACCATGTAGGTGTTGTTTGGTATGGTTTTGAATTCATAGGAGGAATTGAAATGGAAAATTCTTGCTGTTTGGTAAAGAGGTGAAGGCACTGATGATTGATTGGTTTCTATGGAGCTTCTTTTGCTGAATAGTTTTTTAGGGTAAGCATGGTTTGATTCACCAATATAAAGGTTATTATTTTCATTCACGTCGATATCTGATCCGCAATTGATGAAGTATGTCTCTTGATGATCGTATCCGAGTGCAGGGAAGTGTAGTGATGAGAATTGAAGAAGAAAAAAAGTAAGTAAAATGATAGAGTGTTGAATTGCCATTGGGAGAGAGGAAAGTTTTGTTTGGTTGATGATTTTTTAAGCTATGATGATATTGATGATTGAAATTCTTGTAACTTATCAGTAGTGAAGGGGAACCAATGAAGAATGGAGTGAGATAAGAGGAAGACTTAAGCCGTGGAGTGTGGTTTAGTCTTCAGCTTTGGATTTTCTTCTTCCTTGTTTGTTTCTTTGTTTTTTTTTTTTTTTTGTGTAAACTGATTTATCAAGCACTAGAACTATATTTTGAGACATGGAAAAGGAAAGCTCCCTGTAAGTTAAGACGTGATTGGTTAGTTAGGATTTTAGACGCATATAATATAACAGTTTATTTATTTGTTCAATTCAATGCTGCAGAGAATGAATTAAGAAGCAGCTAATAATGCAACAAAATTAAAAGGCACTAGAGTCTAAATATCCCTTGGAGGGAACGGAAATTTTCATGAGGTCCAAAGTGGTAGTTTGATTTGTCCCGACGTTCTTGTAATGGAATAGATCGGAAATTTGTGAATACAAAATATATCTTTAAGTAATATATCCCTGGCTAGAATCTTATGGACTAACATATTTGGTATTGAGCACAACCCTTGAGCGTCGAGCCCAAAAGGTGAAGGCGTTTTAAATAAATGACTAAACAGTTTGGTATCGAACACAATCTCCAAGCATCGAGTCCAGAAGTTGAAGACACTCTGAATGATCGGCTAAACAATTTGGTACAATAAAAAGAGAGGATAAAAAGAGAGCAATTTGAATAAAAAGAGAACAATTTCATGATAACTTTTGAAAGAACTTTTTTCTCTCTCTTCTAAAATGATTGTACAAATATAATTTCTTTCGAGTAAGAGCGAGAAATTCGAACGACCAAGAAATTCTTGCATGTGCAATGAAGGTACTGTATTCTGGTCACACTGCTGTTTGGATAAGAGATTCAGATAGGAAGCTTTGTGTTGCTTAAGAAAAGGTAAACATTAAGTTCCATTTTATTTATTGCTTCACAGCGTGATATATGTAAGTGTTACTACTTAATTGAACCAATGCCTTCAATTGCTTTCAATTTTCTAATATAAATCATATTGAGCTCAGTCTAAATATTATACGCTTTTGGTGAACTACTGACTATCCGGAAAAGGATCACTTGCCTACCTACATGCTTACATCTGTTTGTTTGCGGTTTGGATGGAATACCTGCATTTTGCTTTGTAAGTGATACTGTTTCAGTGTTTATAGTGGTTTAGGGACTTCTTTATATAATATCTTGTCAGCAATAACTAACAATTGAGTAACTGTTGCATAACAGAATGACCTAATTGTACAAAAAATTATTAGCTCCTGTATTTGATTACAACTTTTCTTAGTTTAGGCTTTATAGTATTGATAAAGCCTATGCGTGTATAATTAATTTACATTATAAAAAGCTCAAGTTTAAGTTTGAAGTTTCAAATTTCAATTGTATAATCAAAAGTTAAACAAACATTTTGATTCTAAGCAAGTCAATTTTCCAGCAAAGATGGTTAAAAAAAAGCAAAATGTTTAAACATTAGTACATTACTCGTTGTAATTTTTTAGGATTAAAAAAGTTTAGATACATAGAGGAGGATTACACGAGTTGATATGACTTATGCATTCATCTTTGCATTTTGTGCATCTCTGAGCAGGCTACAAGGGCTTATCATAGGATTCAACAATTATACTACACTACAAGTATGATTACTGAAATTGCAATTTAACATATTTGAAATTGTATCTACATTCTATCATACATAGATCTTCCAATAACCACTCAAAAATAAATATTGTTTTATTACATTAATACTGTATTGCAATTGAGAATAGACCGACAGCCATAACTGGGGGGGGGGGGGGGGGGGGAATACAAGGAAACAAGGACAAAACAGAGAAGAGAAGTGAGCTAACAGCTCACGAAGACACTTGCGTGTTGATTGTTGTACCTTGATTTGCTTCACATGAAATTCTGTCTAGCATCGTCAGCGCTGCACTTTCAGTTTCATCAACCCTCCCAGTAGACGTGCCATCCACTTCAGCCAGTGTAGACAAAGAAGGTAGACGCTGAACAAGAGGCAATTGAAGTGATGCAAAAGCACTGCTAGAACTATCCTCATGTGGTTCTCTCTGAAGCTGCAAAGCATATTCCAAGTCCCACGTCACATCAACCATTGTTGGCCTATCACAACCACGATCTTGCAAGCATTTTTTCATGGTCTCACTAAATATTCGAAGTGAGTTTTGATTGATTTGTGCCTTGATGGAAGGATCAACAATCTCTTCAAGTGTCCCTTTGTCTTTGCACAGCAATCCCCACTCAGCCAAATTGACTTGCTCACTTGGACAAGACAGCTCGATGGCTGGTCTTGCACACAACACTTCAAGTAGAACCACCCCAAAAGAATAAACATCAGATTTTTCTGTAAGGCGTAGTGATCTAAAGTAATCAGGATCAAGATACCCAAAAGTTCCTTTAACACCTGTGCTGACATAAGAATGTTGATCAAGAGGACCTGCCTTTGAAAGACCAAAATCAGCAACTTTAGCTACCAGATTCTCATCAAGCAATATGTTGGTGGATTTCACATCACGGTGGATTATTCCGCCAGCTACTCCTTTGTGAAGGTAATGAAGACCTCTAGCAGCACCAATACAAATCTCAAGCCTTTGCTTCCAAGTCAAAAAACTAGGCAAATTTTTATTGGACAAATTCCCTTCAAGTGTCCCTTTTTCCATGTATTCATAAACAAGTATCATCTCATACCCTTCATCACAGTACCCAATTAAGGAAACAAGGTGTATGTGACGAATCTTGGACAAAACCATTATCTCAGCTTGAAATTCAGGAAGTCCTTGACCTGACCCCGGCGCCCTTCTTTTCACTGCTACACTCATTCCATTCTTGAGAACTCCCTTATAAACATTTCCAAAACCACCTTTTCCGATTATCCTATCCGCATCAAAATTCTCTGTTGCGAATTGAAGATCAAGCAAGGAGATTTTCAGGCCAAGGTTTATGTTAGGTAAAGGTGAGCCTTGAGATGTTTTTCCATATGTTAATCTTCTAAGGGATATCCCTCCTGCAGCAGCTGGAGTCGCCAATAAACCGGAATTCTCAACAGGCCTTTGTTTCCTGATTTTACTAATCCTAAAAAACACAACCACAACAACAGAAACTAGAGCTAAACTTCCAAGAACCGAACCCAACACAACCGGAAGACGAATCTTCCTTGAATTGGAATCCAAATCATCAAAGGGGATTAAACCTGATGGTTCAATCACTTTCATTAGTTCTAGCCCGTTCATAAACGCGTTCGGTTTGGCAGATATTGCCGTATCAGTAATAGGTACCACAGTAACTTTCAATAGCCCAGAGCCATCGGAACGAACCACAAAATCATGATGATAAGGAGAAGACACATCTGTGTCATTATTTATAGGGATAACATTATGGTCATAAATGTAGAGATGAAAGGTTGTAAGTAGACTCTGTACATTAAATATGTCACAAAAATGAAGCCTAAGGAAATGATCAATATTCTTCTCCACAGGAACACTCCAACTTATGTTTAAACCGTTTGAACCATTTTTACTCTCTTTGGCACTTGTATAAAGAGCATCTGGACCGATATGTATATTTGAATTTGGACCATCAGATTCATCTCCTGCAGTGCGTTTAATTTCACCTCCAAAGTAACTACTCTTAGCGTTATGTGGATTAGTGATGTAACGGTCATCTGGTAACCACTTTCTTGATAAGCTATCGTTTTCCCCTGTGATGGTTTCTCCACCAACGCTAAGACGGTGAATGGTTTCCAAAGCTCGCGAGAGTAAACTGCCACTGTAAGTAGATAAGGCTTGAACACTAGATTTATTGTAAGTGGAACGTGCCACTGATTCGGAAATGAAATGAGTGGGGAGTATAATGAGTTCCATTGCATTAACAAACGCGAATGATGAGGTTTGAGGTGTGAAAGTGATTTTGAATCTTTTTTGGGTGATTTTAAAGAAATATTCTTTAATTAAAACAGAGTCTGTGATGCTGTTCACATCAAAATTTTGTAACAGAGAGAAACCGGGAAAGGAAACGGTGAATTTTGCAGTGGAAAGTTTAGTTGGTGAAGGGAACGAAAAGTAATGGAAACGAACCATGTAAGTATTGTTTGGTACGGTAGGAAATTCGTAGGAAGATTTGGAATGGAATATCATTGCTGTTTGGTAGAGAGGTGAAGGCACTAATGATTGACTTGTTACTTTGGAGCTTTTTCTGAAATTTGTTTTCGGGTAATTACGGTTTGATTCACCAATATAACGGTTGTTAGTTTCATTCACCTCGATATCTGACCCGCAATTGATGAAGTATGTGTGTTGGGGATTGTATAATCCAAGTGAGGGAAATTGTAATGATGAGAATTGAATAAGAAAAGTAAGTAAAATGATAGACTGTTGAATTGCCATTGGGAGAGAGACAGGAAAATTGTGTTTGTTTCAATGATTTTTTTAAGCTATGATGATATTTATGAATGAAATTGTTAGAAGTTAGAAGTAGGGAGTGGGAGAAGAGAAGGGGGACCAATGAAGAAGACTTGCATGAGAAGAAGACTCAAGCTGTGGACTGTGATTAAGCTGTCAGCTTTGAATTTTCTTTTTCCTCATTTGTTTCTCTTCATATTTTTGAATGAATATTTGGAATTTGATTTATCCACTACTGGAGCTATTTGAGACATGAAAAATGGAACTTCCCTGTACGTTAAAACATGATTGGTTGGTTTGGATTTTCGACGCACTTATTATAATAATTTATTTATTTATTCAAATGTTGTGGAGGATGAATTAAGAAGCTGATAATAATGCAGCCAAAATGAAAAGGGACCAAAGTCTAAATATCTCTTTCCAGGGCCATGGAAATTTTCATGAGGTCCAAATTGGTAGTATGATTTGTCACGACGTTCTTATAATGGAAATTGATCAGAAATTTGTGATTCCAATACATAGACAATATATGTTTTTAGATAATATAATTAATTTATATATAACACATTCAGTATCAGTAACGTTGATATCTTATCCACAACTGATGAAGTATATGTCTTGTTCATCGTATATATCCAAGTGAAGGGAATTTTAATGATGAGAATTGAAGAAGAAAAGTAACTAAAATGATACAGTGTTGAATTGCCATTGGGGAGAGAGTTCAAAGTTGTGTTTGTTTGAATGAATTTTTAAACTTCGTTGCAATTCTTAGAAGTAGGGAATGGGAGAAGTGTGAAGGAGAACCAATGAAGAAGACTTAGTTGAGGAAGACTTAAGATGCGGACTGTGGTTATGTCGACAGCTTTGAATATTCTTCTTCTTGTTTGTTTGTTTGTTTCTCTTTTTATTTTTAAATATTTGGAATTTGATTTATCAACTACTGGAACCATTGGAGACATGAAAAATGAAAAATCCCTGTTAAAACGTGTTTGGTTGGTTTGGACTATAGACACACTTAATATAATAATTTATTTTCTATGGAGACTAGCTAGAGACATCCTTCCTACTAGATGTAGACCGAAGCGAAAAGGATTGAGTATAGACACCATTCCCCTCTTTGCTTCGTAGAAGAAGAAAGTCGGGACCATCTACTCATGAGGTGCAAGTTAGCGCAACAAACCTGGTTCAGCTCCATTTTAGGAATCCATGTGCCAGCTCACTTATCGTTGAAGGATTGGATGATTGAGTGGTTATCCAAAAAAGACCACTTAGCCTCTCAATTTTTTTATATAACTGTGGAAAATTTGGCAGGGTAAAAATCAAATGGTGTTTCAAAAAAAGCATTTTGACCCTATGCAAATAGCCATAGTAGCTGCTGATTTCACTGATGAATTTAACTGTGCTAATAGATTTGAAGGGGCAGCAGCACCTGCTGCACAACCTGTTGAGAAATGGTGTCCTCCACCCTTTGGTATGCTGAAACTGAATGTTGACTTGATGCAGAAGTTATCAATGATGGTCATATAGGATGTGGGATGGTAATTGGAGGTATAGTGAAGGGAATGCCAAGTTTGCTGCAACAAAGCTAGAGAAGATTGAAATTTCTCCTACTATGGTTGTAGCAATAATGGTGCTACGATGGTGTCTATAGTGGATTCTGGCTTCAGACTAAAATGGCAATTTCTTGGTGGAAATGGATGCGGATGTCATTGTGAAATGCATGCAAGGTGCTGTCAACCTGGCTGATATTGAAAATATTATACTTGACTGTAATGATATTTTGTCAAATCTTTGTAATTGTGGCGTTATGTTCATTAAAAGAAGTAAGAATGGTGTTGCCCATAGCCTTGTTGGCTTAGCAAAACAATTTGGATCCTGTTTTTGGGTGGGATATGTCCCAGAACCCGCAACTGCGGCTGATCGTATCGACTTTCTTTCTTTAAATTGATGCATACCTTTGTATTGTGTACATCTCTGTCTCGCTAATTACTCAAGTTATAATTTTATATGTTTATTCAAATACAAATTGTGTTTGGTGAGGGAAAAAAACACAACATTTTATTTATCATACATATATGTTCTTTTCTTTTGACAAAATCATACATATATTTTCATTTACATGTTTTCATCAACTTTTAGATAAACCTTATTGATAACATTTGAGCGAGCTTTACACATGGCCTCCAAGGGAATTAGCTTTGGAGTAGTGGCTCCTTTTCCTTCAGTCATATCAATTTCCTCCTCGCTTATTCTTTTCCAATCAAAACATTGTATAAGTAATGCCAAAGTTAAACTAACTGTACGTTGCCCTAAGTTTGCTCCAGGACAAGCCCTTCTTCCCAATCCAAATGGAATCAACTTATCAGCTTCCCCTTCTTTATCAAATCTCTCTGGCTTGAATTTTGTAGGGTCACTCCATAGCTGAGAATCTCTATGAATTGCCCAAGCATTAACCAACAAAATAGTGCCCTTGGGGACATTATAACCTCCTATGGTGCAATCTTGTGAAGAAAAATGGGGTGCCAACAATGCAAATGCAGGATGCAATCGAAATGTCTCGTGGATTATATTTTGAAGGTAGGGGAGTTTTGAAATGTCTGACTCCTCTACTAAGTGATCATGTCCTATGTTTGTATCTATTTCATCCCTTGCTTTCTTTAATACTTCTGGATGATTTAGTAAAGCAGACATTGCCCATTCTAAAGTTGTAGCTGATGTCTCTGTCCCTCCAAGGATCATAACCTGTCAAGTCAAACAAAGTCAATTTCAAGATGAGTGAAATCTTTGGTTACCCTTCCATTAAAATTAAATGCTACTTTGATTTTATCGATTTTGTTTTTTTGACAGGTACTTTGATTTTATCGATTATTCACTTGTTTAAGTGTTGAATCAACAATCAAGTTTTCAATGTTTGGATATACGTGTAAATTTTATAGTAATAGAAATAAATGAAAAATATTAAAATTTACTAATAAAAGAGGGTACCCGGTTGGATATGATTCATAATAATTCCCAGTTATACTATGCTCATTCATTAGACTTTTTATAACAAAAAGTTTAGGTGAGTTGAGTTATGAGGTTCTTCATTAGATTTTTTTTATAACAAAAAGTTTAGGTGAGTTGAGTTATGAGGTTCTCTAGAATCAGGTCAAGCATCATAGTTCAAAGTACGTCAAATAGATCACCCACATTAGATATTTTTAAAAGGCAAAATCACCCATACTAGATTGATTGCATACATCTGATGTTTAGAAATAGCCAATTTCATAACTAGAGAATCATAATCCTCATTTTGTAATTAAAATGAAGGGAATAAGTCTTTACCCCTGTAATATAGGTCATTTTCGGTTTTCCCCTGTAAATTTTTTTTTTATTTACCCTCTGTAAAAAAAAATTGTTTTGATTTACCCCTTAATAGGCCAAACAAAAACGAAAATTTCTTAAAAAAAAAATAAAATTGGTTTTTGTTTGACCTACTAAGGGGTAAATCAAAACAAATTTTTTTTACAAGGGGGCAAATCAAAAAAAAAATATTACAAGAAAAAAACCGAAAATGACCTATATTACAGGAGGATAAAGATCTATTAACCTTAAAATGAAAATAATTTTGTACATTGTGTACGAGTATTTTAAAATTTGAATAGACTTAAATACATTTTTTATCTTCCATTTTTACTTATTCACGATTTTAGTCCTTTATTTCTAAATCTAAAAACATAGTCTCAATTCTCAAATTACATATTCATTTACGAGAGGATATTACAAATTCTTTATTATCAATATTTTCACTTATGCTGAGTTTTGGCAATTAAAATAAAATAATTTGTAAAGATAAGTTAAGTTCTTTACTCCCAACTAAACTTTCTCCACACCCAAATGTCATAATCGAACTCATGACCGCTCATTTAAAAGGCACGAAGTCCCTTATCACATAAATCAATTATTGGTTTTAATAATTTGTTCTATATCTAAAAATATAGTTTCAACTTATAAAATTTTCCTCTACCACCGAATTTTGGGTTTAATAAAGTTGAATAATAACAACAATTCATTAGTGATGTGTCAATGAATTGTCAAGTGGCCTAGTGTGGTGGCGGAGCCACATTAATAGGGTCTGGGTGGACCGTGATTTTTAATTTTTATTATAAGAAAAATTACTAAAAGATCATTGACTTTTAAATTAAAATATATATTGTATATTTATATTATTGTTTATTTTGGTAGTCGATCCAAACTATTTTTTTTGCTCTGTCGTTAGTCTAGTGGCTAAAAATTTACTTTTAAGATTTTAAGATAAATGAATTGGATGTTTGAAGTTCAAAATTTGACCCTATATATATACTCCTTCCGGTCATTATTATAAGTAAAACTTTACTTTTTAGATACATTCAATAATTAATGTATCTAGTTTATAATAAAGATCAGATACATTAACTATTCAATGTATCTAAAAAATAGAATTTTGCTTATAATAGTGACCGGATGGAGTATTATATAATGTCAAAAGCAAAAATATGAAAGTGAGTTAGAACCTTAAAAAAAAAAAAAAAAAAAAAGTGAGTTAGAAGTGGGGCATTAAAAAGTAGGTATCAAAAATATTGAATAGTGTATAAAGAAATAAAAAATTGCTTACCAGAACAATCCCTTTGATGATTTGATCAGTATAATACTCCGGTTGCGATTCTTGCAAATTCAAGAGATGATCAATCATGTTATTCCCCTTCTCCTTCTTCCTCCTATGCTCATCAATCAATCCTTGCAAAAACCCATCAAATCTTCTAGCAATCCTCATCAACTTCTTTTCATAACCACCAAAATCAAACCACCTCAAAATCCCAACAAATTCACCAGGATTACTTGAACCACCCAAAGATACCATCTCCTTAATCATCTCCCTAAATCCCTTGGCTTCTTCTTCATCACTAACATCACAATCCTCTCCATAATATCTCTTTCCAGATATCATTCTCATTATAGTGTTAAAAGTCATCTCCGAAAGCTTCGTTTTCAACTCCACTCTCGAAAAACCGTCGCTAGAACTAGAACTACGAGCTAGGGCTTGCATGAGTTTCATGATTTCATTTTTTCTAATAAGTAAGAAGGAGTTTAAACGGTGTGTTGAAAGAACGTCAAGGGAGATTATACGACGAACATTACGCCAGTGATCGCCATAAGGAGCGACGGTGACAGCCGTGTAGTTGTATCCAATGTGTTTGCCGGCGAGAAGAGGTGGCCGGTTTGCTAAAATGGTGTCGTTTTTGGTGAAACATTCGTGCACGACGGAAGGTGATGAAACAACGACGACAAAACGTGAACCGAACCATAGGGAAAAGACTTGGCCGTATTTTTGTGAGAGAGTGTGGAGGGTGCGGTGAAGAGGGTGTTTGAGTTGATGAATGTTGCCTATAATTGGAATACTTGATGGACCTGGTGGAAGGTTTTTGAGTTTTCTTGTTGTGATTAATAGAAATTTTAGCGTTAAAAGTGAGATAATAGCAAGGAGAATGTAATAGAAGAATTGGGTCATTTTGATTGATTGTTATTTTGTAGTGATGTTGTTGATTTGATTCTATGATTAGTTATGCAATTGAATGTAGTGGCTTTATAAATAGGGGTTTGGGTTACTGTTGGGATTATAATAATCAAAATTGTTTAGCTGTTAATGGTAGTCTTTGATCTTGACTTGTCACGAGATTTGTTGTTTTTCTTTCGCGTGAAAGGGTCTTTTTTGAAAGGAAAATGCTACATATTAAGAATGGATTTTCTTGATGAATTCAAGAATGACATGGCAGAATAATCACCTTTAGATTTTAATTTTATTTATTAAAGTTTCATAAAAAATATATATATAACACCCACCACCTCATAATTTCCGGCCAGACTGAGATTTTATTGGCTAACATTAATTTCGGGACAATTTCTTGATAAAATCTTTCTTGATAAATAGCATTGCTCTTTTTGAAAAATCTTCATCATGAAAATTGTGTGTATGAAACGGAATTAATTTGGACCACGGAAATATAAATGTTATGTTTACTTATATGATGATGTAGGCTTACATATATGACTAATGCTATTTTCAACAAACATTTACAATCAGAAGTTTAGTAAGATATTTTTTTGGTCTTCTTCGAAATTCTTTATTAACTTGGACATGTCAGAAGTTGTGCATTTCTTGTAATTGGCTTCTAATATTCAAGTCAGCGTTGTCATCTTGAGGGTCAGAGGAAGAAAATAAAATACTAATCAATGAGTATGTACAAGTTTAATTAGAGGTGCTTGATAGAGAGAAAAATATTTCTACACAAGTCTTGTGAGTAGAGCTCGTATATTAAAAGAATTGTAAATACAAATGGTGAGCTAGATGCAGATTTTAATCCACAATATCACAGGTAATACTTGTCCGGTCATAAACATCTAGAAACTCTATTTAAGTATGAGCGGTGTTAACCCACTTAGGTTGGCTTTGGCTTGGGATCTGGGAGTGTGCTTCTCCTTAATGTCTCAGATTCGATTCTCTCCGGTGCCAATTTAGGTGGGCTAATTTAGCTTCTTAAAAAAAAAAAGTATGAGCGGTGTTATATTTTCCGAAGGATAGCATCACGAAATCTTCAAGAATTAGGAGCAGTCAATCACAATATACTGCTTGCCACAATTCAATGAGATGTGGCAGAAAACAAAGAAGGTGAACAATAAATCATGCAATAAAAGATTGCCGGTTGTGTTTGGAAAAATTCTCTGAGTGGTTTAGAAATAGCATTTTTCTTAAGTATACATACACAATTGAAAAAGGCGGAAAGAGAAAAATTAAATGATGTCTAATTTTTATAATTAAATGAAGTATATATTTGTTCGTGTACATATATAGGGTGTTCAAATGCTTGTTGTGATCAAACAAGACTTCCTCCAATGTCATTATTCTCCCTACTTAAGATGGGTGACTTTACTACTAAACGTTCTTTAAAAAAAAAAATTGGACAAACACTTCTCGATCATAATTAGATTTTTAAGGGAAAAAAACTATTAAGTATGAGTATCTTAAGGCTGGAATACATACCTATCTCTTTTTGACAATGAAGTGCAATTTAGTTGGTAAGACACTATACATATTTTCAAAAGGATCACGGGTTTGAGTCATGAAGGGTGGAGTGGAGAATGAGATCTCCTTTTAAAGTAAAGTATAATAAAATAAAAAATGCTGAAATACGTGGATATTCAGCAAAATATATCAAGAATTTCTCAAAAATGAACTAAATATATTGTTGTGAATTCGAACAATAAAACACACTGATAAAAATGGAAGTAGTAACCAATATCAAAGTAGCCTCAACCAACAACAACAATCCTAGATCTAATCTAGAAACAAAGTGTAAAAGCATAAAACCACAAGCAAAAGATAAGGAGAGAAGAGACACAAACACACAAGAATTATTTACCCACGGTCCAACAATGATCTTTCTGGAGGAGAGAGATCTCCCCACTTCACTATGATAAGAGTGATACAAAGAAGTTACAAGAAATCAGCTTACAAACTCACAAAGAATCAACCCTAATTTCTACCTCTTTGTCAGGTCACTCAAACCCACAATGAATCCTTAGAGAAACCACTCAAGGAAGCTTTTTGATCATTCCTCTAATGAGATCTTGCTATCCAAGATGTTTACAAATGTTTCTCCAACCCAAGAGAACCTCTCATCAAAGACCCTCAACCCTAAAGTTACCTCTTTTGATTTCCCAAGGTTCTCTCTCTTGAAGCTCTCTAAAAAAAATGAAGAATGAAGGCTTATATATGACACAATTTCCAAGATATTGTGCCACAATGTACTTCCATCATGCCACAATTGAAGATCCTCACTTCGTACTTATTTAACCCTTATGAAAAAAATCAGAAAAAGTGGAGAAAAGATTGCACAATAATAATTTGTCCCTTAACATTTACAAATTTTTTAGATTAATAAAAGTTTAATGTTTGAGAGGTAGCAAAAGCATTAACAAATTTTCAAAAATAAATAAAAAGGTAGAACATTAGGGTAGATATATCTTGATGAGAGAGAATGAGGGGAATGGAACAACATTATGAAAGCACAGGAGTTCTGTTTCGGACCGGACAAAGTAATGAACAAAAATTTTAAAGACCAAATTGGGGATATGTTGGAAGGCTACATAGACGACCTGATTGTAAAATTTGAAGATGAGGAAGACCACATCGCTTATCTAGAGAAAGTTTTCAAGGAGATTTGACGATGTAATATGTATCCCACCCTTAAAAGATGCATATTTGGCATCCTCATTGATAAATTCTTAGGTTTAACATTACAATTGAACAATAAATTTTTCATCATTTTTTTTAAGTTTTGCATTAAATTTAAAGGTTTTTACATGTCTTGAGTCAACAGAAGAATATTAGTTTTAATTTATGTTTTCATCATTTTTTTTAAGTTTTGCATTAAATTTAAAGGTTTTTACATGTCTTGAGTCAACAGAAGAATATTAGTTTTAATTTATGTAGAAAAAAAGAATATCAGTTGACATGTGTTTTGTTTTTTTCTTTTATCCTTTACAGTGCTGGTGGTGCCGGAGTTTGTTTGTATTGCTTTGTTGCTTGTGTACTTTTGGGTTAATCTCTTGTTTTATCTATGAGCAATGATATTTGAACAACCATATGTCAACAACTTTTATGACAACCTCTTTTTTCTCTTTTCTTATTGGTCAAAAACAATGGAGAGGAAAAAAAGGAAGAGAGCGAGTAAGAATATAATGTGAGTATGGGAGAGAAAGTTATCTAAAAGTTGTCACAAAATGGTTGTACAAATATCATTTCTCTTTATCTATATAGTATATTTTGCTATTAAAAAAAAAGGTTAACAATAACATGTGTGTAATTGTTTTTTTAGCTAATAATATTTAGGCTAAAGTGCAACTTTGGCCCCCTATCTTTCAAAAAATTGCGATTTTGGCCCCCTAAGTATGAAAACTACAATTTTGCGATTGTATACCATAATTTTTTTTTTGTTGATCAAGGAAGACAAAGCCCAAGGAAAAAAAAACTACAAAGTCAATATAACATTTCTCGGTATACAAGCTGTAAATATGTCATCAAAAATGAGATTTTGGAGCTTCTTAAAAAAAGATTCCAAAATTCTTACATCATAGGAAGTTAGGATCTTTGATTAAAACTAAAATTAGCGAACTACTCCCTCTGTCCCTATATCTAAGCATCTATTTGACTTTATTTTTGTCCCTAAATGTAAACCCCTTTTCAAATTACTAAATGCATTTATTATTATTTTTCCTAAACATACACTTAATTAATACTACTAACTTATCTTGAAATATGAAAAGTCAAATTTAATACACATATAAACAAAGGACAATTTGGTAATATTAACACATAAAATAGACACATTAATTACACTAACAATTTTTCTTAAGAAATGTGAAAAATGTAAAAGGTGTTTACATATAGGGACGGATGGAGTAATAAGTATATTTGTTTTCCTCATGCGATATGTACTAAATGCAATCGTATAATTTTTAATGGAGAGTAATTAAATTAATTAATTAATATTCTTAAATTTATGAGACTAAATTGTTCAACTTTTACCATTTAGAAATGATGATTTACTCCATTTTTTTTCTCCTCAAAAGATAAAAATGAGTCATGTGATGAGCAAATTGTTTGAATTGAATCGGGTCGGCCAAGATGAGTAAATTGTTTGAGTTGAATCGGGTCAGGCAAAAAATGAAAGTTGAGTTCACAACCTAATTAGCCTCCATTACATGGTAAATTGTTTGACAAGAAAATTAGAAAACCAAGATTTATATATGGTTGAGCTTTGCCATCGTCACGCTATTACATTATTATTACTACTAGACATAAACACAATCACACACAACCGCATTCTTATTTCTTAAACGGTGCCAGCAGTATCGCTTTCGTGGAAAATGTGTTTGCGCTTCTCTACTTTTACTATTCCCACCTCCTTCTAATTCCACGTACCCCTCGCATCGCCGCCTGAAAAGTCTTCTTCTTCTTCTTCCTCTCTCTCCCCCAAATACGAGATGCTTTTTTCTCGAATTTCGAGAAACCTTAGAGGTGCCTTCAATGGATACCGCCGCTTTCTCTCTATTGGAGAACACAACCGCCGTTTTCTTTTCTCTCACTCACCTACAGATTCTACTGAGCAGGTATCTACCTTTCAGTTTTGCTTTGTTTAATTTTGCTTGAATCTGTGCATTTTTACTATTCGGAAGTAGTTGTAGGTTTGTGATTGGTGTTGTTTTTACTTGATTTCAATTTTGTGAAACATGCAAATACATAGAAGTGGTGTTGTGATCAATAAGGAGCAAACCACCAAATTAGTCTCCGACTTTGTAGGACGATCTCAAATAGGTTCGTATTAGTCGTTTAAAGAATATGCTAGAGACTAAATTGATAGGAATTAGATAAACTTAGTGACCAAATTGATAGTAACTTGTTAAAATGTAAGGACTTAATTGATAGAAAGTGGTTAAATATAAGGACTAACTTGTTTGTTTAATAGAGTTTAGGACCTTTTTGAACTATTTATAATCTCAGGGACTTATTTGAAAGTGTCATACAAAGTAAGGGACTAAGTTGGTGGTTTACCCTATCAATAAGTTGCTATGCTCTTACTGTTTTTTTGTTTTTTTTTTTTTAATGTTTGGATTGAATATTACAATTCAAATGGGAATGGTCTATCTTTTGACCTAAATACATCACATGATTGATTCTTGTTGTAGGTTCCACCTTATGGAAATGACATTGCTGTTAACTTGTTATTGTTGTTGACGATTTAGCCTATGTTTGGTTTAGCGTTAGACTTGTAATTCTCGCAGTCCAATGCAAAAATTAACGTGATATTTAGAAGCTCCACGTAGTAGCTTCACAGTTAACATGCAGTCACATAGTTAACATGCAGTAGCGTAGTAGCTTCGCACTTTGATGAGTGTCTTTGGTTTATTTAGATTTAACGTGGTTTATTTTTATTTTTTTTATTTTGTTGGGTTTGTTTTTCCTATTAGTTTGTCCGAAGAAGTTTGTTATCGTTCTTCTGTCCTTTAGTTATGAAGTTGTTACCATAAAATTGTCTTCTTTCATCTAGAGAAAAATGTTCTGTGACACTGTATTTTACTTGTTCACGATTCTTGTGTGATGCAGGTTATGAGAAGTTTAATTTTTTCAAAGGGCATGCCAGCGTTGTATAGTAGTAGATATCATATTCATCACCACACCAGCAGCTCCCTAGTTGAGGTATTTTCTTTGCAAACTTTCTTGGTTTCTCATCTTTCTTGCGTGCACTGCCCCAAATCCCCTTTGCTCTAAGGCAGTGTTTTTAAATTTTTAAGTTACATCGAATTTGACATCTAATACACTCTTTAAGAGTGTAGTAGAATCTTTTACTAGCAATGTGAAAACCCCTATACTTCATTTAATCATGTTAGTGCATGCATGTGCCATGTGGTATGTATGTACCAGTGCTTGTATTTATTCAAAAGGACAAATGTAAGAAAGTTATAAGGATTTCAATCTACATCTTTTATACATTGAATTAACCATAAACTTTTCTCCGAACAACTTGAACTCCTTTGTTTTTTACCAGTAGAGATAGATTTGATAAAAATATCTATAACTTAAGTGGTATATTCTCATCATCATTCTTCAATATTTATTTTTACCAACTTCTCTACGATACATGTATTATTTTCAGGACGAACTTGATCCATTTTCTCTGGTGGCTGATGAACTATCATTTATTGGTAACAAGCTGCGAGAAATGGTAGTTACTGAGGTATATCACTGGTCTTTGTTAACTTTCTTGTTTCTTATTTTTGCACAGAACCAAATAGAAGCTTGTTACATGTGCTGCATAGAAATCAGTTATTCATGGTAAAAATTGGGTATTATGTGACAGGTTCCTAAGCTTGCCTCAGCTGCTGAGTATTTCTTCAAAATGGGGGTGGAAGGAAAAAGATTTCGTCCCACAGTAAGAATATTGCACATCTTGTTTATACTTTGCAGAAACGCTTGCCTGCATGGGTTGACATTTGCATATTTATCATTGTAAATGGAAGTATGAAACTAAACAACCATTTAATTTAAGCTTCGAAAGTTGTAAATGTATTGATCATCACATTATCATGACATCTTTTTGAACTTGGCCTTTCAAATTACTACAATTAGGTTAATGCATTCATACTACTAGCACATTACCTTTGCTCTTCAATATGCTCAGCTCACATAGTTCTGTGAAATATGGTCATTGACACAACATTAGAGGACATATCTTAAAAATGGAAATACAAGGAGATACTACTAGTTTGGACCTCTGTAGCACCGACACTTCTAGTATATGGCGTCTCCGACGCCGACACGACACAACAACGTGATTACATTCAATTAATTCACTTTCGCAAATCATTACCAGCGTCGTGTATGGTGTCTGTGTTTGTGTCGGTGTTTCATAAATTTTGACTATGTCAAGGATAAGGATGTTTTTAACAAATATCTATAATGATAACTTTTTTTTCTCCTCTCGTATTTCTGGGGATCAGAATGCCTTCCTTCCATTCTAAATTTAACATTGTTGTGACGATTAGCTCTGTTTGAGCGTGCATATAGATATTAGGTGATACAATGTGCATATTTATGAGTTTTCTCATGCCTTATTCATGAATTTTCTTGTTGAATTTGTTAACATATGGGATTGGATTAATGGATGGTTGTTTTTGCAGGTTTTATTGTTAATGTCAACAGCATTAAATCTTCCAATTCCCAAAGCACCTCCTGCAATGGAGCTTGGAGGTACTACAACAACTGACCTACGTTCAAGACAACAACGCATAGCTGCAGTAACAGAGATGATCCATGTCAGTCCTTTAGAAATTTTCATTTATTAAATAATGCTTTCATCATACTGTCAGCAATATTGTTTTTGAAGTACATATCAATCAAATTTTATATGACACACTCAATTAGGAGGTGTCGAATTGTACTTTATTTATTAACACAATTGTTAATATCTTAACTCTATTAACTTTAGAGGTCAATGGTTGGACTATAGACATGTTTTATGCTAAAACATCATAACGTCATTTTGGTCCATGTAACCAACTTCACCTAGTTGGATAAGGCATGATTGTTTTGTTGTGTACGCCATGTACCACACGTTTATCTATATAGGTTGATTTTGTTGATTCTTTTCAAGCTATGTTGACAATGGTTAAAAGATATACTATTTTTGTTTTCTTTTTTCTATAGACTATCACAGTTAATTTGTGCAATTTCTTTCTATCTCTCCATTTTATTTTGTATTGTGGCCCATTGTTATTCAATTGCTGACTTGTTGCTCACTCTAGTTCCGTTTTTCTATTTGCTCTAAAAAAATTACAAGGGCATTCTAGTGCCAAAAAAGCTTTCCGCTATGCGTTGTCCAGGGAAGGGAAGGACCCATTAATCCATTACGAATTTATTATACACAACCTTGCTAATTCATTGGCTTAACCTTTGAGCTATTAGTAGCATGGCATCAACTCCAACTGTTGTGCCAACTGCCAGAGACTTGCCTTTAAAAGGGAAACCCGGTGCTACAAAGCTCTCTCCGTGTTAGGGTCTGCGGAAGAGTACTACCCATTGTGGGTCTATTATTGGTAGCCTTAGCTTGCATTTACAAGTTTTTATTAGCTGAAACCTCTTCTTTATACAGGAATGTTTTCCACTATTATATTACAAAATAATTTTGGCATTATTTTGTCTCAGGTGGCAAGCCTTCTTCATGATGACGTATTGGACGATGCGGATACCAGACGTGGTATTGGTTCATTAAACTTTGTAGTGGGACCTAAGGTATGTGTGTAAAGTTTTGTTCTTGTTGCCTGCATATTGTTTTCCAGTTGATCACTGCTGTTTACACATATACTGTCACATTACGGTGGGTGTAGCTTGCTTGAGGTTTTCTTGGGTATACTTTTGTTGCAGTTGTCAGTATTGGCCGGTGATTTTTTGCTTTCCCGGGCTTGTGTTACTCTGGCCTCTTTAAAGAACACTGAGGTACAATAAATGCGTAATATATGGTCATATGTACCTAAAACTGAGAAGATGTATTATATATAGGTCCTTGATGTGCACATAATTATGTACTTCTCATCGGCCGAAGGACTGTGTTTCTATACATGTAGGTTGTATCTTTGTTGGCAAATGTTGTAGATCATCTTGTAACAGGGGAGATCATGCAAATGACTTCAACATCTGATCAACGGTGTAGGTATGCTTCTGAGTTTGTTTGTGTCACATGTATATCCATTTTCTTTTCCTGTGTACTTATCCTTCACCTTACATACTTTGTGTAACTATCAACGAGTAAGGTTTCTCTATAAAATTCCTGGGTTTTGGCTTACAAAAGCACATAATTGTCAATAACAGAGATAGGGCACCTACTGTTCGTTTCATTTCTAACAATTGTTTATATTTTCAGCATGGAATATTATATGAAAAAGACATACTACAAGACTGCATCATTAATATCAAACAGTTGCAAGGCAATAGCCATCCTTGCAGGGCAAACAGCTGAAGTTGCAGTGCTTGCTTTTGAGTATGGAAAAAATCTGGTTTGTATATTTGTGGATCTTCAGTCTATAATATGGTGTTTTCAATTACAAATAGCATGTTTAATTTTTATTATTATTATTATATGTTTTTCATAAAGTAAAGAAATGAAACTAAGTGTTCTGGGTCTATACCTTCCATTGGGTTCGGTTGATATCTTTCTATCTATCTGTATTCTGTACATGTTATACATGTTTCTGGATGCCATAATTTAATTCTTTCTCCTCTGTTTTGCAGGGTTTGGCGTTTCAATTGATAGATGATGTGCTTGATTTTACAGGCACATCAGCTTCCCTTGGAAAGGGTTCTTTATCAGACATTCAACATGTAATTTCACAACTTAATCTGATTCTAAATTTCATGTAGTCTTGATTTTAACTTTTCAATTTCAATTTGAAAAATATTTTGTTGAAAGCCTTTGAATCCTTGGTGCTCAAGATAGTAAAACATGATATGTTCCCTGCCGGTGGTAACATAATTCTTTATTTTTTTCTCCATGTCTGTGTTCATTCATGCTTTTTGGATGGACATTATCTACGGGTAGCTTTCCCCTTGGGGTCTTCAATTGAAATCTTTAGCCAAATTTCGTTATAATTTGTAATTTATTGATTCAGAAAAAAAAAATGCATTATAAGTTGAAACAAAGTAAAATTGTATCACAAACTGGATTCTCCCAAAAACAGTTCTACTAAACGAATAAAAATTAGGAAAGTTATTTGAAAGAAACGATTACATTCCCACTTATTCTATGACTTGAAACGTCTTCTTTTGTAGTTATAAATAAACGTGTTATATTCATCTTGACCTTATTTTTGACAGAATTTTGAAATTTATTTTTGCACTGATACTAAAGGCTTGTTTGGATTGCCTTATTTGAGCTTATCTATTGACATAAGTTTTGTGAGATTGTTTGGGAGAACTTAGGAAAACAGCTTATGACAATTTTCATAAGCTTTTTTCAAGTTATTTTCATAAGTTCTCCAATATAGCTTATTAAAACAACTTAAAGAAAATACTCCCTCCGTCCCAAATTATAAGTCGTTTTGGCGATTTCACACGTATTAAGAAATGTAATTAATTTTGTATGGGAAAGAGATATTATGAGTTGTTTTACAAAATTGTCCTTAATAAATGGTATGAGAAAGATAAATTAAAAATTGAAAGATGAGAGAGTAATAAATGGTTAAGGGTATAATAGGAAAAGAAGCATTAATGTTTCATTAGTATTGTAAAGCGACTTATAATCTGAGACAAATTTTTTCCCCAAAACGACTTATAATTTGAGACAGAAAGTGTTAAAAACAATTTAACATTATTTTATCTTTTGCTATAAAAATAGCTTATGCGAGCTTATATACAAGTGCCTGTGCTGTAAGCTGCAAATAAGTTGTTTATCCAAACAGGCCCTAAATCTCTATGTTGGAATTTGAAAACCCTTCTCGGGTTTCTGTAATACAACTGGTTTTTAAATTTCTTTTTTTTTGCGCTGCCTTAGTTTTTCATGTGATCTAATGTTGTGTCTTTTATGTTTATACTAATCTATGACCTGGTCCATATAACATTATTGCAGGGAATCGTTACAGCTCCAATATTGTTTGCAATGGAGGAGTTCCCCCAGTTGCGTGCAATTGTGGAAGAGGGCTTTGAAAACCCCGAGAACGTTAACATTGTAAGCTAACAAGTTTTGCCTGGTTGCATGTATCCTACATATTAGTTCTTATGTCACTTCACCAAACCAGGAACTGTTTTGAAATATTTGACTTTAGCTAATCTACTATTTAAGAGTATGCAATTGGTTTCAGCTAAATCCATGATTTTGCTGGTACATATTAACTTTTAGTTTATTATTATGTCTACACCTATGTATATGTATGCATGCATCTGTAACCATATCTGTAAACACTTCTAAGTTCAGTCACATGAATAAATATCATTGAACTAGAGTCTTATGATTAGTCCTTCAAATTAAGATGTTGTTACACAAAATCCACATCACGTGCCCTTGTTATGTGATTACATAATTTTGTATTTACATGTGCAGGCTTTGGATTATCTTGGGAAAAGCCGAGGTATACAAAAGACAAAGGAGCTAGCCGTGAAGCATGCTAACCTTGCAGCAGAAGCAATTGATTCCTTACCTGAAAATGACGATGAAGAAGTAAGAAAATCAAGGAAAGCCCTTGTAGAACTTACTCAGATAGTCATTACAAGAACAAAATGACAGGAAGGCTTCGTCCCCCATTTTTGTTTTATTTTGTTTTGGTAGCTAAAAGAAGTCTCTCACAGTAAAAATCTACGGCGACAATTTGTTCTGGCCCCTTTTTTCAATTCTTCTACCACCGTTCCCCAATGGGGAAAATAAGTTATTTCTAGGATATTGTCACCATTCCTTTTTCTTTCATATATTAAATCTTTTTCCTTTTTTTTTTCTTCTCTTATATATCTTTCCCTCTGTCAGTGTGTCGTTTGTACAAACTGAAATGATACTTGGAGAAAAACTGTTTTCTTTATGTGTACATCCGAAGTGAAGTAGTGGAAGACTGTTGAAAACAAGCTTATTTGTTGAATTGTTCGGTCTGATTCCATTTCGTAGAGGATTCCATTTCATTTTTGGGGGGATATTTCCATTTAGGATACACGAATTCATTAATATCAGTAGATAAAATGCATCAAAAACAGGAACTTGTTCGTAAAACTTAAGATGAGAGGAGGGTCTTCACAACTCTTAATCAAGTGCAATATACTTAGCTGAGCATTTGTTATCTTTGAAATTTATTTGTTAGTTAATATTTTTGAATTTTGTCCTTCATTATCTCTATTGATTGATATGTTGGCACATGCGGCAACTCTATCATTTCTTAGAGGTTTTTAGTTGAATATTTTTTAGGAGCTTAGCCCCTTTAATTCACGTAAAGACAACAGTTCCCTTCTGTCCAAGATAACTAACGACTTTGCCATCACAATTTGTACATGCACTTCACAATGTGCGTGATAAAATAAATATGATTTCTTTCAAATTTAATATCAAAGTTGATAATTAAAAAGATCTTACAAGTCTTCCTTATTGTGTTTGAATCAACAAATTTTGAATAACAAAAAAAATCACCAGTTTTTGAATAAATATCAATCAATAGTGAGAAATGATATTGTGTGCAGCTGCTGAGGAGATTATACATACCATTGAATTATTCACCTAAAAGGGTTAAGCAATGTGCAACCATAAGTTACTTGAAAAAGACATAAAAAGAAGGATACATTGAATTATGAAAAATCTTGGGCATTAGTAGGAAGTAGTAACTTGAGTGAGAGAGAAATGTCACCATCAATAATGTGCAAGTTGCTCTATCATTCCTTTTAAGAGCAACTCCAATGCATGTTCTACACTAAGTTCTACACACCCAAAAACTGTTTTTGTTATTTTTTGGCTAAATTGCATTTTTGATCCCTTAACTATTTAAGTAGTATCGCTTTGGTCCCTTAATTAAAATTTTATTTATTTTGGTCCCTTAACTTCTCTCCATTACGCATTTTGGTCCTTTCTGTTAGTTTTTAATTCAAAAACGTTAGGTTTTCTTCATTTTCTTCTGGAATTTTTCTGGGATTCTTGTTGTTGAAGGTTGATGGAGATGATACGAAGATGAAAAAGAGGATAAGAAGATGAAGAAAACCTAATGTTTTCTAATTAAAACCAACGGAAAGGACCAAAATGTGTACCAGAGAGAAGTTAAGGGACCAAAATAAATCAAATTTTAATTAAGGGACCAAAGTGATACTACCTAAATTGTTAAGGGACCAAAAATACAATTTAGCCTTATTTTTTAGTATAGGAGAACATCCACTTGTCATCCAAGGTGGAGAACGGTTGCACCACAAGAACCTGTTCTACATAACAAAAAGCTGCTATGTGGGGTTTATTGTGGGACCCTAAAAAGTAATATAAGAACACAAATATGGTTCTTGCATTGAAGTAAAAATGAGTGATGGTTCTTAAATCTTATGTGTCATCCATGACCCCACAAAAAATGATTGAAGAACAAAATTTTGGTTCTAGCATTGTAGATGCTCTAAGGAGCCTAGTGTGATGTGATGGTAACATAATTAAAATGGGTAGAAGGTCTATCATTGACACAAAGAAGCTCACATATCCTATGTCATTCTACAATTTTAATATGGAAAGCTAGCTATAACCCATGCATAATAAGTATTAATAATCATTAGAAGCTTCTGCTTTGCTTATCGTATATGCACAGACTTGTCGATTTAGAGAAATTTATATACCCTTTTAATACTTATAGTAAGGGGAATTAGTCACTTTAGTCCCTGAATCGAAAGGGATTCGTCACTCTGTTTTATCTTGGTTTTCGGGTGTCAAACATTGATTGCGTTTGAACCTTTCTAACCGGTGATATCTTATTTTTTCTTGGGAAGGGAAAAAGTAAGCAAAACCCTTGAGAATCGAGGTCCGGGAGTTGTTTTCGCTACGGGAAGGTGTTAGGCACCCATAACGACTATAGTATCCTATAGGAACCGTCTTTACTTTCTACGCGCGCGCTTTATTTTTAAATGCTATTTTGAAAGTGTTATTAAGCCTAAAGAATTTGCTAAGTGAAGAATTGGAGGGAGAAGAATGTTTTTGGATTTTTTATTTTAGTTGATTTTAAGTTTGAAAATGGATTTTGAAGAATAGAAAGAGGCCTCAAGGGCATGAGATTGGGAAATTGTGAGGTTGAATTAGTCATTTGCAAAATATGGTCAAAGTATGATTATTTTTCATTAAGATTTGATTAAGAAAATAAAAGGGGAAATTCAATGGGGTTTTGACCCCAAGGTTTATTATGAAAAATGTTTGAGTGAAGTTTATTCAAGTTTTTTGGAAAATGATTTTTCTAAGTATAAAGCCTAAACATTCATCTAAACATACAATCATAAACATACATCTAAACATGCATATTCTAACTATATAGTGATGTGTGTGCATGTGTCGGTGCTTGTGTCGGTGTACATTATTAGAGTCCATTGTCCTTTACATCATGCCCTAATTACATTCTATGGCCTCTTTGCCAAGAAATTAAAATGACATGAAGTAAAATATTACAAAATTCATAAGTCTTTACATTCTAATTTTTTGCATGAAATTGAAACTTAAAATGCAAGGAATAAAAGTGGAGAAAGAGATGAGATATGGAATGCTTATGATGAATATGAAACATGAAACGAAAGTGGTTAGTAGCACAAGATATAAAGCAAGTCAAAGATATCATAACAAAAGTAAGAAAATTTACATAAAAAAACAAGCAAAAACAATGTGAAATAGGCCTAAAATTCATCATCAATGCAAGGCTTGAATATGACCTATAATCCTCATGTTTCAAAGGGTTCCCAAAGAATTTCGATTCAGTTTTCACAAAGAGGATTAAAGGGATATATGCTATCAAGCATTTAAGACAAAATTAGGCAAATTTCACATTATTTATTCACAAACAAAACTTGGAATACAAGACATTAACGAGACATTCACAAACAGCACCAATTTCATGGATTCAAAGTCACAATATTCATAAAATTCATGTAGCAAAGTTCCATATCAAACACTCAAGATTAAGGGCCAAGATCATGCAAAATTTTCACAAGAAATTATCAAAAAGTAACGTAAAATCACAAGAAAACTCCACATATATTTTTCCCACTTTTAACATGCAACAATTATCACAAAAATACCACAAAACCATTAAGAAACATGTATGAAAATTTTTGGAGTTTTTTAGAGAATTTTTAGACACAAACACATGTAAAATTTCACAATTTTCAACAAAAAAATGGTAAACTTTTAACAAGAAAATACTACATAATTTTTTACCAAGATTTAACACATAAAAACACCAAAAAAATGTCAAGAAAATGATCAAGAATACATGAAATTTTTTTAGGAATTTTATCAAAGATTTTGAAACATGCGGGGGGTGTAAACAGCGAGAAATTACCAAGAACACACAGGGGAGGGGGGTGCGCTTAGCATACTGGAAAAAATCAAGAAAAACGTTGGGCTTGGGTTGAGCTGGGTTAAGGGGTATGGGCATGGGTCAAAGAAACTGGATCCTTTCTTCTTCCTTTTCTCAAACACGTGAACACACACACACCACTAAACTTTTCCTCTCTCAAATGATTCCTCCTCTCCATTCATTCAATTCTCTTCTTCTCAAAACACTAAGACACACAAGTATGAATAATTTACACAGAAAGCAACATAAACGTGTAACACCACATGATCCGTAGCTCAAATTGACGCAAAGGAAAGAAGCATGGCGGATTCACACAAATTAGTAACAACACCGATTGAACAAAAGCTGAAGTGGTAGTACCTTCTCTGCTTCTCTTGCTTCGGTTTCGGATCTTCTTCTTCCGCCTCAAATCCGTTCCTCGCAGCTTCGCCGTTTCTTCTCCGTTTCGTCGCGTTCTTCGCAGCTTCGCCGTCTCGCCGTTGTTGCTGTTGCGTTTTTGCGTGAGCTTGTTCCAAATTTGCGAATCACAAGCGAAACTCGGCCATGGTGACGTGTTGTTGCTTGCTGGTGTGAACTGAACCTCAGTTTGATCTTTGCGGTTGTGAAGTGTGTATGATTCGATTCCGATCCTTTGTTCTTGCTTCTTCACACCTTCAATTCTATTTGGCTTGATGAGATTCTATATGTGATTTTGAGTTAATTGCTGTTGATGATTTGATGATGAAGGATGAGAATAAAGGTTTTGGTTATGGAGGTTTTGGATGAATGTGGTGGTTGAGTTTTGAAAAGTGGTGGTGGAATGTGAAAGAAGGAGTTTGTTAGGGATGAGAAAGTGGTGGTTGAGTTTGTTAGTTGTGGTGGAGAGAAGTTGTTAGGGTGGTTAGAGTGGTGGTTGAAGGTGGAGGTTGTAGTTTGTTATGGTGGTTAGAGTGGTGGTTGAAGGTGGAGGTTGTAGTTTGTTATGGTGGTTAAAGATGGGAAAAAAGAGTTAGTTATGGTGGTGGTATTTTTTGTCACGTGAGAGAGAAGAGAAGAGGGAAAGGGGAAAAAGTTATTTTGTGATTTTTTTTGTGAAATTTGTAAAAAATGATTAGTTGTGAAATTTTGACTAAGGGTTTGACTTATATAGGGGATGAAAGGAATGCTTGGACCAATGAGGAAATGCCACATGGACACTTGACTTGTAACAAACTTTTGTGGACCAATAACATTTGGACACGTGGCACTTGGACTCTAACAAACTTAAAAGGGATTAAAACATAAATAACAAAAGTGCGCGAACTAAAATGAAAAATAAAACTGAAATTGATTTGAAAAAGTAAATTGAAAATTAACGTAAAATGAGACGATTAAAAACAACAAAGCAGATTAAAACGAAACAGAGATATTATGTGAAATGACCAAAATGCCCCTAGGGGCTAAAAATGACTCGAAACGACTCAAATGCAATTTTAAAATGGTTTTTCTAACAAGGGATTTAAAGCAAGAGTTTATACAAGCGAATTAAAAGACTCAGAGACAATTTTAGAATTTAAACAGGGTTTTGACGCATGAAAAGACTAAAATGCCCCTAGGGGCAAAACTGACTCAAAATGACTTCAAATGCAAATTTTGAAATGGATTTTGACAGAGAATGAAACAAAGACTTATTCAGACTACTTGAAAGGACTCAAAAAAAAGTTTTAAAAGATTGAAAGAAATTTTAACACATGAAATGACTAAAATGCCCCTGGGGGCTAAACTGACTAAAAAATGACTCAACTGATATTTTTGAAATGGATTTTGTCATGAGACTGAAACAAGGACTTATACAAACCAATTTAAAAAACTTAAACAATTTTCAAGGATTAAAATGAGTTGAATGCAGGAAATGACTAAAATACCCTTTTTATGAATTTTGCAGATAACATTGAAATAAAATGCAGAGAAAGATGCAATTGATCAGAGACATATCAAATGACTTATAATGCAAGAAAAGAAGAATTGAACAAGTATTTTTAGGTCCAAAATTAGGGTATTACACACTCTAGTCCTTGAATGCAGATAAATTGCAAAATAGTCCCTGAATGTAGACTTTGTTAGTCAACTTAGTCCCTGAATGCAAACTTCGTTAGTCAATTTAGTCCCTGAATGTAGACTCCGTTAGTCACTTTAGTCCCTGAAATTGACCATGCAGGGACTGTTTTGCAATTTCTCTTCATTCAGGGACTAAAGTGACGAATCCTCTCCCATTCAGGGACTAAAGTGACTAATTCCCCCTTATAGTAATTTCACCCTTTTAATTACTTATAGTAATTTCCATTTCTGTGAATGCTTCTAAAATAATAATTAAGGGGTATTTGGTTCAAAAGATATAATTTTTATACTTTAATTAAACAGAGAGATATAAATGGGATAGCAAGAAAATAATTAATTTGATGGTGAACTTCTCAAATAAATATACAAATAGATAGATTAAGATATAACCATATACTGGTAGTTTTTGGCTAAATTATATCAGAGGTCCTTTAAGTTTGAGGTTTGTAATAGATTAATCCTTTAAGTTATTTTAGTCACGCACAAGTCTTTTAGGTTTGAGGTTTGTAACAGATTGATCCTTTAAGTCATTTTTGTCACACATAAGTCCTTTAAGTTTGTAAACATTTTCCATTTAGTTCTTATGTTAACCAAACATTATAAAAATGATGATGTGGCAGAAGAACTAAATCGAAAACGTTTACAAACTTAAAAGACTTATGCGTATCCAAAATAACTTAAAGGATTTATATGTTACAAACCTCAAACTTAAAGAACTTATGTGTGACCAAAATTCAATTTGATGGAGGTGAACTTACTTAATAATTTGATGGAGGCAATTCGGGAGTGGAGGGCTTCGAATTTGGAGGATGGGTGGTGGTGGTGGAGAACGGGGGAAAACAGGGTCTTCTCGATCAAGTCCGCATATATGTTGCTTGAAGAAAATTGAGGGTAGAAGGTCCTTTGTGCCGTTCAGATAAGAAGGTGTTTGAGGCAATTTGGAAGAGTCTGACGCCATCTATGGTTGCATCTTTTTCTTGAAAGTTATTACATAATCGCATCCCAACAAAAGACAATCTTACGAGGAGAAAATGTTTTCCTTTGGAGACAAATTTAAATTGTGAGTTTTGTGGGATGGTCGTGGAAATGCCATCTCATTTTTTCTTACATTGTCAAGTGATGTTTGACGTGTGGTCGAAGATTTTGCGTTGGCTAGAAATAAATTGTATCACTCCCCCAAATTTATTTGTCTATTTTGAATGTTAGAGTGGGGAGGTGAGACATAAGAAACTTCAAAAGGGTTGGAGGTCTATTTGACATGCAACACTTTGGGTGATTTTGGAAATCTAGAAATGATAAAATTTTCAATAATAGCACCAAGGAGATTAATGATATGGTTGAAGAGATCAAGGTGCTATCTTGATAATGGAGTTTGCGTAGAGTAAAAGATTCCTTCTTGTCTATACTATGAATGGTGTTGGAACCCAAATGATTGTTTATTAAGATAGAGATTTATGGGGCATGGATCACCTAGTTGGGGGTTTTGTGTTTTTTGCTCTCTTTTGGGGCGGTAGCTGCATATTTACTGTGCCTTTGCATATGGTTTTTTTTTGCCCTCTTGTACGGTATGTGCAAGTGTGGTCAATATATATATGTATGTGTGTGTGTGTGTGTGTGTGTGTGTGTGTGTGTGTGTGTGTGTGTGTGTGTGTGTGTGTGTATATAGAGAGAGAGAGATAGAGAGAGGGGCATTTCAAATGAGAGGACTTTTTAAATGAGAGGGTGAGAGGAGTACATAATAGCCATTAGATCAAATTAATGGTTAGGATTAATTCTGTTTTAAAGTGTGCTGGCCCCACTGAACTCTCCACACGCCTACGAGGCTACGACTCTTCAGTTTCTTCTGCTTCTTCTCTGTTTGCAAATCACGACCCAAAATTCACCATCAGTGGTCTCTCAGGCAAGGGAACCCATTAATATTCCTTGGGACCTTTCTAACAGCTGGAGTAATTATTTTGGTTTGAATATGCAGCTTCTGCTCTCTCATGTTTTCAGGGAAGGTAACTCTTGTGCTGATAAGCTTGACGCCTTGTATCATGACTGTTCAGATATTTTTTGGCGGGATGCTATCCCTGTTAGCCTTTTGGGGGACTTCTTTAGGGATCGTTGTAATCTCCCAAATTTTTGATTTTACTAGCTTTCTATTATTTTGTCTTGTTTGGGGTTTTGACCTAGTCTCCCCCTTCTTGTATTTTTTTCCCTTTTTTTATTAATATATTTATGAGTGCTTGGAATATGATAAAGGGCTCTAAGGTGTGCCAACTTAGTTGAGAAGTCTTACAGTCTTTTTGATGCCGTTACACTCTTGATTTAGCCAATATATATGTGTGTGTTGTTAAAAAAATAACTATATTATCATACAAACAAAAAACTAATTCAATTAACTCTGAAAGTTAGATCTAATGGTAAAAAGATAAGATATTATACAAAAAGTAAATACAAAAGCTATTTTAGACGGAGTGTCTTTCTCTTTTGAACTAAGACACATCCTTTGCATATGTGACAATACCTTTTTTTTTTGGGTTAATTATGTTTCTAATCCCTATAAAATAGCGACCTTGTAAGTTTAGTCCCTACTTAATTTTAATAGCATTTTTAGTCCCTAATTTTGTTTTTCTGCACTGAGTATTAGTCCCTACTCAATTCAAATTTGTTTAATTTATGCTTAAACTCTTAAATTTTTGAACAATTTTTTGCAGACATGTTTAGAACATTACTAAAAGTTCGTTCGCAAAAAATTATTGCAAAATTTGATTTCTACATCCAGATTTTATTACTTTTTATCTTTAACTTTTGTCGTTTTAAAAAATTCATATTTAATTCATTTCATGTTAGAAAATTCTAAATTTTAGTAAACGAACCTTTCATAGTGTTCTAATCTTGTCTCAAAAAAATCGTTCAAAAATTTAAGAGTTTAAGGATAATTAATCAAACTTTGTTTTAGCATGGACTAAAATTATAAGTAAATTTTTTTTATAGGGACTAAAAATACTATTAAAATTAAGTAGGGACTAAACTTACAAGGTCGCTATTTTATAGGGACTAGAAACATAATTAAACTTTTTTTTTTTTTTTGCTTTGTAGCCATAATAACATGTAGTTGTAGAAAGAGATCATGTTAATCTCTTAATGAATATAGATAAATAGTCATTTTGATTCCGAATAGTTCTTTAATATATTAAAATTTTAAAGTAATCTTTTTGTTTATATATATCAAAATTTTAAAATAACACATTATAAAAATCCTTGTCAAAAAAAAATCCTTGTCAAAAAAAAAAAACACATTATAAAAATTGATACGATCGCAAGTAAATACATATAAAAGTTGGTATAATATTGAGAGACTAATAACTAAGAATTTTAATGTTGGTACAACTAGATTATTTTTAGTAGATTAGACACAAAAATAACCGCTTGAATGATTTGGGAAATAGACGGAAAAAGAGAAGAAGAAACGGAAGCGGCGGAAAGTAAGTAACGGTGGGGAGACGGAACTGAACCTGACACCTCTTGCGTGAGTGTTACAGTTAAGTTAAGTTATCTAACTCGAAACTATCATCAATATCAATCTTAGAAACTCACAAAACCCCTTACGACGACACTTCATTCATTCATCCATGGTTGCGACGTAAACCATTCTCTCAAGCGGCGAGCGAGGCTTCTTGCTTTCACATCATGGCCTCCATCACTTCCGTCGAACTCAACTTTCTCATTTTTCGTTACCTCAACGAATCAGGTTTCTCTTTTACCTTTCTTAATTCTTATTTTTCTCTTTCTATTTTTGCGTCACATGTTAGGGTTTTCAATGTTTCATGAATTTTCAGTTTTTGTTAGGGTTAGTTATTGTTCAGAATTGGAACTTTTTTTACTTGATAAATGATCCTTCACGTTTTCTAATTTTTCTGGTTTAAGATGAAGTATGACGGAATTTGTTTAGATCTGTTACTTTTAGTTAGATTTGGTGTTGAGACTTGATTTTTGAAGGTATGAAATGTGATGATATTGATAATGAGTTAGATGTGTAGACTTGTTATGTTTTTGGATGCGTTTAGTGGATGAAAATTATGTACATGATGAGCTGGATTATTTGAAGTTTGTTGTTAATTATCATGTTTTTATTGTAATTGATTATGTATTATGTATATGTGAGTTGAGAATTGTATTTGCAAAAGTGTAATAGAAGGTTAATGATGATTGTGCCGAATCATTGAATGACGACTTGCAAGAATTAATTGTGGTCCGGAGATTTTTCGACTTATCCATCCGTTAAAGCCGGACATGGTAGTTTTAAGTTATTTAACTACTTCACGTATACATTCTTGCCTTTTGTCAGAACATTCTTTGTAGTATTTTGCCGCACTCGTAGTAGAAATATCAATTAAAAGGAAGTTTGATTACTCTTTTGAGCAATGGAACTGTGTGGCAACTTAGGAATTGAGTGTTTGCTTGCTCATTTTTCATATACGTGCTTGTTTGTCGTGTTTAGAATCATGTTTCATACGATGTATTGTTTGTTACGTATAAAATTTGTTGTATCTTAACCTAATAATGACTTGAGATTTAATGGGAGTGTGATGTGCATTTGATTTTGTTATGGGTTTAAAATTTGTCGTGTCTTTACCTAATAACGTCATAAGATTTTATATGTTTGTAACATGCGTTTTGATTTTGTTATGGGTATAAAATTTGTCGTGTCTTTACCTAATTTGCTGCGTTTAGAATCGGTTTTGTCTTTACCTAACAACAACTTAAGATTTTGTGTTTGTAAGTTTGCGTTTTGATTTTGTTATGGGTATAAAATTTGTCCGTGTCTTTACCTAATCTGTCGTGTTTAGAATCGGTTTTTTATATGAAAGGTCATTATTGATAACTTTTTTCGTCGACTGCCGTTTCTCACAACCATCTTCCTTCCTTTTTTGCCTTTCTCACCTCAAATCGTTTTGGGTTTTGCTTTTGCATCAAATGCATTTTAAGAGAGTTAGTCTTTAACATGATATTGGAACTCCAGTGGCCAAATGGTTTTGCTTTTGCATCAAGTGCAAATGTATTGATTTATAACTGGATACTTGTGTTACATCACTACCACAGGTTTCACACATTCTGCTTATACTTTTGGTAATGAAGCTTTTATTATACCAACAAATGTAGTACAAAATTATAAATTAATGTATAAGTTGTTTACTAAAACACACTAATTTTGGCCAGGAAAGTGCTACTGTTCACCACCTTAATTACTTATATACATTATTACTTATATACATTATTATAAATTAATGTATAATGGTACAATTCTAAATTGAAAATATTTTAAAAAAAATATATAGTTTAAAATAACAAACAGCATTTGACTAAAATAAATTATTTGAATCTGGAAAAATATTACCTCATCAGTTTATAGTATAAGATTCACTTTACAATTCTTATTTATAAGATACTTCAAATGTTTCTTTGTCTCTTAATATAAAATAGTATTATTTTTTTTTCTAAACTTTCACATGCATTAATATTTTTTTTATTTACAATTAAAAAACATAAATTTATTTTACTCTTCTTTATATTATTAATAATTTTAGATAACTATGGTAAACTAACAGATTTTAAAAATTTACTGCTACAACTATTTTTATAGATTTATTTTTTGACAATAGAAAATCTATGGATGCTTAAGGCGTTGTTAATAGGCTTTGAGATGACATCCGGATTGAAAGTTAATTTCTTTAAAAGTTGTTTTATAGGTGTGAGTGTGGGAAGGGACTTTATGGAAAGCGCTTGTGATTTTTTGAATTGTTTAAGGGAACTATCCCTTTTAATTATTTGGGGTTACCTGTGGGGAGCAAATCCAAGGAAGCTATCAACTTAGGAGCCTTTGTTGGAAACTTTAAGCTTCAAATTGAATTCTAGGAGCAATAAGTATGAGAGTCTTGGTGGCCGAATTGTCCTCTTAAATTATGTGTGGAATTCAATTCCAAGATTGGTGTGTCAACCACGAATCATTGGGGGGTTAGGTGTTAGGGATGTAAAGGTGATGAATTTAAGTCTCTTTGCTAAATGGATACGGAAGTTGTTACCATGTGAAATTCACTTTGAAAAGAAGTTTTTGTCTCAAAGTATGGTCATCTGCTGGGAGGGTTGTTTGAGAGGAGTGTGGATGAGTGGTCGGGGTTTGCATCGAGGTGGTGGAAGGATATAGTGGCAATTGAAGGTGTGGGAGCACTTTTTGATTGGAGGTGAACTTAATAATTTGATGGAGGCGATTCGGGAGTGGAGGGCTTCGGATTTGGAGGATGGGTGGTGGAGAACGGAGGAAAAAAAAGGTCTTCTCGATTAAGTCTGCATGTATGTAGCTTGAAGAAAAATTAAGGGTGAAAAGTCCTTTCTGCCGATCAAAGAAGAAGGTGTTTGAGGCAATTTGGAAGAGTCCAACACCATCTAAGGTAGAGGCTTTTTCTTGAAAGCTATTGAATAACCGTATCCCAACACAAGATTTCCATACGAGGAGAAATTGTTTTCCTTTGGAGACAAACTTAAACTGTGAGTCTTGTGGGATGGTCGCGGAAACGCCATCTCATCTTTTCTTACATTGTCAAGTGGTGTCTGAGGTGTGGTTCAAGGTTTTACTCCCCCAAATTTATTTGTCCATTTTGAATGTTGGAGTGGGGAGGTGAGACATAAGAAACTTCAAAAAGGTTGAAGGTCGATTTGACATGCAACACTTTGAATGATTTGGAAATCTAAAAATGATAAAATTTTCAATAATAGTACCAAGGAGATTGATGATATGATTGAAGAGATTAAGGTGCTATCTTGACAATGAAGTTTGTGTAGATTAAAGATTCTCTGTTGTCTATACCACGAATGTGGTGTTGGAACCCAAATGATTGTTTATCTATACTATATATAAAGAAAATAAGCTTAAAATACATGAGTTTGGGCTGACTTTTTTTTATTACCTATTTTACCCTTCATTTAAATTTAAACAATTGCTATATTATTATACCAACAAAAAACTAATTTAACTAACTCTAAAAGTTATGTCTAATGGTAAAAAGATAAAATATTGTACAAAAAGGTAAATACAAAAGTTTTTTTTAGACGAAGTGTCTTTTTCTTTTGAAATGAGACACGTCGGTCACATTTGTGGCAATACCATTTGTGGCAATACATTTAGAAGCCGATATGATATTGATTAAGTATACTGAAAGACTAATATGACAATATTAATGAAGAATTTTAATGTTGGTGACTATTTCTCCCAACATATTGCACAACTAGAGATTATTGTGAGCAGTAGATTAGAGACAAAAATAACCGCTTGTATTATGATTTGGGAAATAGATGGAAAAATAAAACAAGAAACGGAAGCGTCGGAAAGTAAGTAACGGTGGGGAGACGGAACTGAACCTGACCCCTCTTGCGTGAGTGTTACCGTTAAGTTATCTAACTCGAAACGATCATCAATCTTATTTATAAGCTCGCAAAACCCCTTACGACGACACTTCATTCATTCATCCACCTCTCGCGTCCAAACAACACATGGCTGCGACGTAAACCATTCTCTCAAGCGGCGAGCGAGGCTTCTTGCTTTCATATCATGGCCTCCATCACTTCCGTCGAACTCAACTTTCTCATTTTTCGTTACCTCAACGAATCAGGTTCACCTTTTACCTTTCTTAATTCTAATTTTTCTCTTTCTTCTTTTGCGTTACATGTTAGGGTTTTCAATGTTTCACGAATATTCAGTTTTCGTTAGGGTTAGTTATTGTTCAGAATTGGAGCTTTTTTACCTGCTAATTGATTTGATAAATGATCCTTCACGTTTTCTGATTTTTCTGTTTTAAGATGAAGGATGACGGAATTTGTTTTAGATCTGTTACTTTTAGTTAGATTTGGTGTTGAGACTGATTTTTGAAGGTATGAAATGTGATGATATTGATAATGAGTTAGATGCGTAGACTGGTTATGTTTTTGGTTGATTTTCGGTATTTTTCGCACGAAATGCCTTTAGTGGATGAAAATTATGTACATGATGAGCTTTCGTTGTTGATTATTATGTTTTTATTGTAATTGATTATGTATTATGCATATGTTAGTTGGGAATTGTATTTGCAAAAGTGTAATAGAAGGTTAATGATGATTGTGCCGAATCACTGAATGACGATATGAAGAATTAATTGTGGGCCGGAGACTAAGGAGTAGTTAAATGATTTAACTGCCATGTCCGGCTTTAACGGATGGATGAGTCGAAAAGTCTTATTATGTTTTTATTGTAATTGATTATGTATTAATGTATATGTGAGTTGAGAATTGTATTTGCAAAAGTGTAATAGAAGGTTAATGATGATTGTGCCGAATCACTGAATGACGACATGCAAGAATAACTGTGGTGCGGAGATTTTTCGAATCATCCATCCATTAAAGCCGGACATGGTAGTTTTAAGTTATTTAACTACTCCACATATATATTCTTGCTTTTTGTCAGAACATTCCTTTGTAGTATTTTGCCGCACTCGTAGTAGAAATATCAATTAAAAGGAAGTTTGATTACTCTTTTGAGCAATGGAACTTAGTGGCAACTTAGGAATTGAGTGTTTGCTTGCTCAGTTGTCATATACGTACTTGTTTGTTGTGTTTGGAATCATGTTTCATACTATGTATTGTTTGTTACCTATAAAATTTGTTGTATCTTAACCTAATAATGACTTGAGATTTAATGGGTGTGTGATGTGCATTTGATTTTGTTATGGGTTTAAAATTTGTCTTGTCTTTACCTAATAATGACTTAAGATTTTATGTGTTTGTAACATGCGTTTTAATTTTGTTATGGGTATAAAATTTGTCGTGTCTTTATCTAATTTGCCGCGTTTAGAATTGGTTTTGTCTTTACCTGACAACAACTTAAGATTTTGTGTTTGTAACGTGCTTTTTGATTTTGTTATGGGTATAAAATTTGTCCGTGTCTTTACCTAATTTGTCGTGTTTAGAATCGGTTTTTTATATGAAAGGTCATTATTGATTACTTTTTTCGTCGACTGCCGTTTCTCACAACCATCTTCCGTCCTTTTTTGCCTTTCTCACCTCAAATCGTTTTGGGTTTTGCTTTTGCATCAAATGCATCTTTAGAGAGTTAGTCTTTAACATGATATTGGAACTCCAGTGGCCAAATGGTTTTGCTTTTGCATCAAGTGCAAATGTATTGATTTATAACTGGATACTTGTGTTACATCACTACCGCAGGTTTCACACATTCGGCTTATACTTTTGGTAATGAAGCTTCTATTAGCAAATGCCCCATTGATGGAAACTTGGTACCGCCAGGTGCTCTTGTGACATTTGTTCAAAAGGGACTGCAGTACTTTGAGATGGAAGCCAATTTGAATAATGTTAGCATCCTCTGTTTTTCCATTCCTGATTTTTGTCAACATAATATTCATCCATTTGAGTAGATCTTTTTAGGCTTTCATATCCCTAGGTTTCATGTTGATTAATGTTTCTTTTAAGCCTGCCAGTGTGATGCAGACCTGGATGAAGATTTTTCCTTGTTACAACCTTTGGATCTTATCACAAAAGATGTGCATGAACTTAGGCAAATTATTAGTGAAAGAAGGAAAAAACTACATAAGGAGAGAAGTAAAGAATTAGAAAAGGAGCATGAAGCTGAACGCGGACGAGCAAGAGACAAGGAAAGACATCATAGGGAGAAAGAATTTGAAAAGGATAGGGAGAAGGAGAGGGTAAAAATTGCTAAAGAGCGTGAGCAGCAGCATGTAAGTAAGACTGACAAAGAAGTGGTCAGAGATCAAGACAAGGTTACTGCAAAGCATGAAGTGAAGACTGACAGGGAAGTGGTCAGAGATCAAGACAAGGTCACTGTAAAACATGAAGTGAATGGAACAGTTCGAGGTAATATGCTGTTTGTGAAAATAGTTTACATTACGTATATCACATATGTTCTTTGTATTGTGTTTTGTGTTCAGCTGCATTTTCTAATCAGTAATCTGTGATAAATTTCAATATCATGTAATTATATTTTAGCTGTTATCCTTTATTTTCTATTCACCTTTACAGCTTTACTTGTTTCTTTGAATGCTTTCCCCTTCTAAAATTTAAGACAAGTTTTCTTTGTTATCGTGGTTGGATTAGAAAGCTGGAATGGCTTAATAATGACTAAAATTTTCATCCCTTTATTCTATTTTGCTATCAAATCATATATATATATATATATATATATATATATATATATATATATATATATATATATATATATTTATTTATTTATTTATCTATCTTTTTTTGGAGTAAAGCAATGAAATCATTTGTTGTAGTCGGTGCAAGTGTTTACACCACCGGACCTCTCTCCCCAAAATGCTGTTAGTGAGTATTCATTATATGCGGCGTTCAAAAGTTAATACTAGGGATCTGTTTCAAACTTTCTATTAATATTTCTTCCTTTAAATATGGATGATTTTTTCATTTGCTTCGATAGGACCAGAACCTATGGACATATGTACGACATCAACATCTCAGCCACGTCAAATTCCTAGTTCAGATGTGATAATCTTGGAAGGCCATACTTCCGAGGTGAGGTGTATCTTTGATGCTCCTTTTGTTTGTACACTTCTTAAATTTACTTTCATCTATTGTTTATGCTCCAAAAGTCCCTGACAATTGTCCTGTTCCCCATCCATTTAGGTGTGTGCTTGTGCATGGTGTCCTTCAGGATCTCTCCTTGCATCAGGGTAGGTATCTCTGTGAATTGTTTGCATACAAATATGTATTGACAACGGACATGTGAATGTGATATGTATCTATGTAACTTTAATGGTTGATGTGCATGATATTATTTTGCATCTTGGATTTCCAACAATAGTTTGCTTCCAATTTTGACCGACTTCCATCTTAATGGAGGGACGCCGACTGCATTCAGTTTTTTTTCTTTTCTTCGAAATAGTTAAACCTGTTTGGAATAATTGTTTTTCATATTTAGTTTCTGAATTTTTTCTTAGAAAATAAATTTAATTGTGCAATTTTTACAGAATGCTCAGTGTTACTGGAAATAACTGTTTTCAAAGTGCAATATATTAATTATAATTCAATATAGCAATTTCATAGATACTGGCTTCATTTCGTAGTGGATTTTAGAACCTTTCAAGTGATTTAATGGAATCCAGTTACTCACATTTTGTTAGGATAATAATTCTACTAGAGGTAAAGATGTAATAGTTTATCATAGGATGAATAAAGGAAGCACAGCCAATAAGAACTAATCTGTTAGAGGCTATTGGTTCCATATCAGTTAGGTTAGTAAGGAGTTAGTTTGTATGGTTGACCTTCTTCCATATAGATAAAGGGAATGAGCCAACATATCTTTGGTGTTTCGACTGCTTCCTAGTTGTGACTGGATAACTTCCAGTGGAAGAGAATAGCTTCTCTTTTTCATATCAATAGAAGTACAGGGACGAATAACCTCCCTTTCAGCCCAGAATGTATCAGTGACCTTACGCATTTCTTCAATTTTTATTGGCATCAAACATCCATCCTTTACTGTTGAAATAAATAGCTAAAAGGGCCCCTTTTTCTCTGTTCCCCATTTCCCCAATTTCTCACCTTGTAGTTTATTTTTTGACCATTAGAGCTCATGTTTTTAAAAGCTATAGATACATATTACTTGTCAAGTGCGAACAAGTGCAAGAAAATAAGAGATCAGGGAGGAAAAGATACTCATAGTAATTTCTATGTAAACTGGTACTGCAAACTCGACCAAACGAATTAACATCAAACTACAATGTCCCCTGATACACTGGGGGGATCTAGGATCCAACTATCTAATTAACTGAAAGCTGTAATAACAAGTAAAAGAATGACCCAAACACCTTGTTACTCTAAATTCCCTACCAAGAGACTTAACTGATCTGTTATAACAGATAAATGAGTCATTTACACCTGTCACAACAGGTAATTATACAATACAGTAAGCTAGTCATGCCGCCTGGTTCCATGAGTATCAACTATAACAACATATTATTTTCTTTTTCTGAATAAATTTTGATTTTTTTTCAAAACACTTGCAATAACAACAACCAAACTTTATCCTACTAGGTGAGATCAGCTACATGTGTCAAAATTATGATTCAGTTTTATTGTTGTTATGGAGTTGTATGAGTACTGTTTTGAAGTTTTTAAGTTTTTAAGTTTTTTTTTTTTTTTCTATTAATGAATTTGAGTGTTATTTAAAGTTTTTTTTTCTATTAAATTATGTTGCTTCATAGGAATATGTATGAATTTATATGCAATATATATGAATTTCTAAATTTGGTAGGATCTTACGATCCGTGTTACGATCCCCCGATTCACGATCTCATTTGTCCTACCCGATCTTAGTTAGGATCTCGAGTTTGTCATCCTCGAAAAAAGCATTGTCCTCTAAACCTTACTTATGAGTTTTATGAATATTGTTTATAGCCAAACTATTGTCTTCTAAATCTTTCTTTTAACTTTTTCTTCCTTCGCCTCTAGCGATTGGACTGTCCTCTATCTAATCTACTCTTGTTACTGCTTAATCTCGATCTATTACTGCTTAATCTACAGACCTCCTCGACACATGCCCAAACCATCCAAGTCGAGATTCAATTATATTTTCTGTAATAGAGATCGATCCTTCCTTATCCCTCTCTCATATGCTATCACTCTTAATCCTATCGTGTTTAGTATATCCATTTATCTAGGCAACATTCTCATATCTGATACATATGGTTATTCTTGCGTTAGCCTTTTACTACACACTCAAGTTCAATGTAGTTTTTGTTCCTAAACAATTTTAATTACCTCTTCTCCTGGAGTTGACACATTTTTTGGCAGATATATAATGAACTTGTGCAGGACCTATGGCCTCAAATTTTAATATAAATAAAGATCTGAAGATGCATGTTTATGTCAGTCAACATGATGATTATCTGTCATTAGGAATTCTGACTTAACTTTTCCTTGTTATCTTATTTTATATGCTATGTAGGTTCTTTACTGTTGTATAACATCATGCAATGACTTACATTTTATATGATGCTATTTTATCTTTATTTTTTGTTGGTGTTCTGAAGCTTTTCTAAAGAATACATTTATGGTACCCTTTTAGTTTTGTGGTTTTGAGACTGGTATCTTGATAGATGGCTTCTTATAATAATCTTGTGCTTAACAATATCATCATTTCAATATTAAGGTCTGGGGATTCAACAGCTCGTATTTGGGCAATACCAGAAGGAAGGTGTAAGTCTGGTTCACAGAATGTCCCTTTGGATGCATTGGTGTTGAGGCATGTTAGGGGCAACACAAATGAAAAGAGTAAAGACGTCACTTCAATTGATTGGAATGTGAGTTCAATTGCATATTTTGATTTATATGTTTCAATCAAAAGCTGTTATTTTACTCTGTTACAAAGTCATGTGAAGTTGCATCACCTCACACCCATTTTTCTCACACCAAATTAATACGAAGAGGATATACTATAAACTTCTGTACCATATTTATCATATAATAATATTTAGGAAAAATCACACTCCCCTTCCTTGAGATGTACTATATTTTAATCTATTTTAATTTAAATGAACTTTTTAAAACTGGTGAATGATTATGTACGAGCCTTCCATGGTTGTTCTCTTCAGTTTTATTTTAACTTGTAAATAATTTGAATCTTCATTATTGATTTACGTACTTCAAAAGATTATTATACCAGTCATTTTTACTAACTTGTTAGGTTTCAAAGGCTTTTTGGACGACTTAAAGTCTTGCCTTTTTAGCTTAATAGGCTTTTAAAAGTCTTGATCATGTATTTAATAAATAAGTTTGGTTTGACCTAGGCTTGATGTAGACTAGGTTATACGGCATGATTTATTTCCATTACCAGTAGGGACCTCTCATCATCCAACAGTTAATAAGTATTCCATTTTTTATTTATTTTATATTTAGATAATCACCATATTTCACCTTTATATATATATATATATATATATATATATATATTATTTGTTCAGGAATCAAGTTTGAAAGGATTTTTAATGAAAGTAAACTCAATTTTGAATTTATATATTTTTATATCGACTACATACTTTGTAGTGGAATGGTTTGAGGTATGGGAAGGCTAGTGAGCATTTATTGGCCGAAAACCATCAAGTGGGATTTGGAGTTAAGTTGATCTAACTTCACATATGATCTATGAAAATCATTACAGCTTTGTTTGACACATGTAGTTGGCCCCACAACCTGTTGGCAAAAATATCTAGTTATTGTTTCTCCGTCACTTTTTGCTTCTCAGTTGTTACTAAAATGTGAAAACCTGGTGTCCAATTTGTAGTTTACAATGAAAACATTTGATGATAACAGAAAACGTGGTTTGAAACTGAATATACTCTTAACAATCCAGAAACTTGAATTGAAGTTGAAAATTATTTTAAAATACACAGTTTTTTTTTGAATTTTTTTTTGGTAAATATTACCCCCTTACTATAAGATTTGAAATTTGAGGTTATTATCTGCAGTATTTGCTTATAAAGTTTTATACCTTGAATTTACTTTGGTGTCCGTTGTACAGGGGGAGGGGACACTTCTTGCAACTGGTTCATATGATGGTCAAGCAAGAATTTGGACCACAAATGGTGGGCATTTTTATGTCCTTATATTTTATAATAGCATTTTTTTTTTTGTGAGCAAGTATTTTATGATAGTGTTTGAAGACTTATACGTGATTAGATAAACTCAAAGATGTACTGTTCTTAATATTTGGTATAATACTTTTGTTTGCTATTATTTTAATGGGTTGGTAACTATGTTGCACGGACACTTCTGATTGAAGGTGTGTCCCGGTGTCCGACACGACACCGACACTTGTGATTACACACCACAAGAGCTCAGCATCTCAGCACTAAGCATTGTGATAGTCCCATTTTGGTTTTAGAAAGTCATTGTATCTGTGGGTTGTTCATCTAAGGAACTGTTAATCATATATAATGGCTTGCCGACGAAATCATTATTAGCTAAAAGGATGGCACACCTATTAAACTTATGTGTAGTATCTGTTCTTATCAGTTTAATATCTGATATGTGGCCCAATGGGTCACACGATATTAAATTACTTTGAGGGGGAGAGAGGCTACTGGGTTTCTCATGTGTCGTTCAAGCGTTGCACTATTGCATGAGCCTGGCGCACCCCAATAAAAAAAAAAAAATAGTTATACACTTTGCTGAACCTTACGTATTTTATGATTGCCTGAATATGCATAGTTTAAGTGTATGACTTTCTCTCTGTCTTGTGAGAGTATTATTCTCCATGGGTATATTAGGGCCTATTTGATTTTAGCCAATTTTTTTCCTTTTTCATTTTCTATTGTTGTTTTGAATTATTGAAGTGACACTTTGTTTTCACTTTGCTTTTTTTTTTCTTTCTTTCAAAGATTTGTATAAGAAAATGGGGAAACAACTATATTGCTTTCACAGTTTTGGAAATTATTAGCAAAAACAAAAGGTTTCTCAAAGCAAACAGATTAATAGTATCTTGTTGCAGCCATCCTGTTTGGTAAATCATTGTCCCTATTATTGTGCTTTTAAGCAGGCTCTTGCTACAATAGATTTTGATTCTAGGACTTAAACCTTCATCATTATTTTGAATTTGATCATGTGGTGGTTATCTTTGACTAGGTGAATTGAAGACTACATTAAGCAAACACAAGGGACCAATATTCTCTCTGAAGTGGAATAAGAGATGTGATTATATCCTGACTGGAAGCTGTGATCAAACTGCGATTGTTTGGGATGTGAAGGCAGAGGAATGCAAACAACAATTTGGATTTCATTCAGGTGAAAATTTTGAATGTATATTTTAATCGAGAGTACTATAAAAGAATTCTTAGTGATGATTTTCTCAACCATATATATGAATGACTTTTTGATTGGGGCATGATGTCTTGTTCAGGTCCAACACTTGATGTTGACTGGCGCACCAATACGTCTTTTGCCTCAAGTTCTACAGACAATATGATATATGTCTGCAAGATTGGTGAAAACCACCCTACACAAACTTTTGCTGGACACCAGGTTCATACTTGAGACCTTATTTTGCAGTACCACATTACACACCGCTACTTTTTATTCTTTAGAGGAGTTGGTCCCATACATTTTTGCAGAAAGTTAATAAAGGTTGGCAAGGTTTTCTATAGAGTAGTAGATAACCTTGGACCGTGTCTTTCAAGACCGAGTCCAGGCTTCTTGAGATGCTCTACTATTTAGTTGGGTTTTTTTTATAAATGGCCAACACGAAATGAATTAATTTGATTGCGAATTCAGTTTGTAATTTTCTTTGATCTAGCAGAGTCCAACTTAACTAATTTGTAGGTTTTGTATTTTGTATTGTAGTTCACTGAGGTTGAGAAATTTGAACAGTTGAATAATCTAGAATGATCAACTTGTATTTCACGAGGTTGTGCAAAATATATATATATATATAAATAGAGAATAATCAACATGAACATTTTAGTTTGTTGTATTTTCAGAAAGCATTAGTTTAGGATATTTCATGAATATTGATTGGACAAGTTTTACATGCCAATGACTTTTCTGCATTTGCAGGGGGAAGTTAACTGTGTCAAATGGGATCCCACAGGCACATTGCTGGCATCCTGCTCCGATGATATCACAGCAAAGGTATTACTTAGGTTCTTACTAATTGATCTTATATCGATCAAACATATATTTTTTTAGGTCTGGTCAGGCTTTTTGGAATCGTACTTTATTTTAAACAATTATTTATTATTATCAAATGTTGTATGGTACGGAGTGTTGGGCGGTTTAAGAGCTAACACGAGAGTAAAGTAAGTGTAGTGGAGATGAGGATGTTGCGTTGGATGAGTGGTAAGACTAGACAAGATAGGATTAGGAATGACACCATTAGAGAGAGAGAGTGGGGTTAGCACCTATAGTAGAAAAGTTGGTAGAAAATAGGCTTAGATGGTTTGGACATGTAGAGAGAAGACCCGTAGATGCTGTTGTAAGAAGAGTAGATCAAATGGAGGAGAGTCAGGTTAAAAGAGGTAGAGGAAGACCTAAGAAAACCATTCGAGAAACCATTAGAAAAGATTTAGAGGTCAATGAGTTGGATCCAACTATGGTTTTTGATAGAACACTATGGCGTCGTTTGATCCATGTAGCCGACCCCACTTAGTGGGATAAGGCTTGGTTGTTGTTGTTGTATTTATTATTATCAAATAACTAAGAAGTAATTTCTAAAATCACTGTTTGTATTGTGGGCATTTGATGTTTTTTGTTTGGGTTGGATGCATTGGTTGTAGATATGGAGTGTGAAGCAGGACAAGTATCTTCATGATTTTAGGGAGCATTCCAAGGTACCCCAAGTTTTGCTTGCATTTTTTCTGTGGTTGCATATCAATATAACTACACATTTTGTGTTGTTGGGTAATCTAAATACTTTCTTCGTAGGAAATATATACCATCAGATGGAGCCCCACCGGTCCTGGTACAAATAATCCTAACAAAAAATTGCTGTTAGCTAGGTAAGTTAGTTACTGGTGAAATTATATTTGTTACTCTTGATTTCATGTATTTATTTATGGGAAATGCTAACAAGTGCCCTTGTTAAGAAGTCTAAAGAGGAAATTTGGTCTTGATAATTGTGTATTCTACACATTGAAACTTTAAAAAGTAACTTTTTTTTTTTTACAAAAACTTATCAATTATTTCCATCTTTGAATCCTTTATGACCCTTTATTTGTATAATACAAAACGACCAACAGCCAAAGTCTTTTCCAATGCATTTATTTATGCTTCGCCTGAGATATAGAACTATTGTTTTCTCTATTATTCTACCCCCGTGATCTTATATGGATGGGTCGTGACTACAATTCTTCAGCTGAAATTGGTAATGCTGTGAGTTGCATTGCTGTGTTAACTGAACCGTTCAAAATGAAATGCTACCTTTGTCGTGTTGCTGGTTCCAATTGATTGTAATTGTCTGCTCTTAGTTTTCTGCCATTAGGCTCTTTGGTTGACGGCCCCTCCATCATGTCAGTTCTTTTTAATTAAATTGTAATTATGTACCATATATTCTATTGTGACGGAGATGCGGTGATACTACTGTTCTTTAGTTTTTAATGGGATACACTGGGAGAAGTCCCAGTGGAGATAGCATGTGGGTTAGACAGAGACTTAAAAGATTAGTGGAAAGGTAAGAAAGGAAAAGAAAAGGAGTGACAGCATGCAAAACTGGAGACCAGTAAGATTAGAGTATCTATTGTGATGCTCAAAAGCGCTGTTTCCGGACGGTTGCTCCCATTTTTTCCTCCTCTCTTGTTTTCTATCTCCCGTCGGTGACTGTACCCTAATTCTGAAAGGGTCTTTTTCTTTCTAATTATTTGTTTTATTCAAGGAGGCCTAGTTGCCAAATAATTCTGAAATCTTCATAATTATATGATGTTTGGAGTACCGCATGTCATAAAGGAAGGACCTATCCTTAGGGATGGAAGTGAAAATCACTGCGATGGAGTACTTCTTGAAAGAGCTACCTACTAGCAACATTACACTACATGGGAGCACAGTTAACAAAAGAGGCTGCAGGGAAAGAGGCTTTTGCAGCCAGCAATCGATTTCCTGTACATTCTGATTCAGCCTTGAAACAAAGCTGAAATTCAAACAGATGCTAGTGATGTGATCCACTGAACTAGTCCCATAGGAAGAAACACTTGTGAAGAGTGAAAGGCCCAAAGATTTGTGTGTGGAGGTATAAAAAAAGAAAGAGGGAATGATACGGGTTGTTTAGGTTAGTTACTGCTAAGAGGGAGGGAATACACATGTAAAGGGGGCACTATGAAGGGAGGGGAATGTAGGGAAGAGAACTGTTTAGAACTAGTATTTTACAATTTTTTATCTGGGGTAGGGACTGTAAAATCTCTGAGGAGCTTAGCTTTGACACTGTAGGGAACCTTCTGTAATTGTTATATTTTTTAGTAAATAATTCTCATCTTCACTGATAAGAGATCATATTTTGGATCTCAATCAGTTTTCAACCTTTTGTGAAATATTTCCATCTTGAGAGTTTTATTATCGTGAAGGTGCCTGCATGTTTTTTTTTTTTCCCCTTCTCTTGTTTTGTTTGGGTACTACGGAAAAAAAATGTCTGTTTTCATGTTAACAACTACATTGTCATCTTTTTGTGCAGTGCCTCATTTGACTCAACTGTAAAACTATGGGATGTCGAACTTGGGAAACTCATCCACAGCTTGAATGGACACAGGTACTATCTTCATAGCTTTGGTTTATTTGTATGAGCATAGTTTAGTAACTTTGGGAAACTCGTCCACCTCTCAGCCTCTTTCTGCTTCAAAGTTGTAGACATTTGGAGGAGGCCGATCAACATGAAATCCTTAACCTTCACCACAGTTTAACAAATGTTATAGATCTATATGTGACTCGTTCACTTGTAGAAAAATGCATAAATAGTGAAAGCAGGTCTGCTAGATTCTCTCCTTTTTGTCTGACATGTTTATTGTGTCTTACAGGCATCCTGTATACTCTGTTGCATTTAGTCCCAATGGAGAGTATATAGCCAGCGGGTCTCTTGACAAATCCTTGCACATATGGTCATTGAAGGAAGGGAAGATTATTAGAACATACAATGGCAGTGGAGGCATTTTTGAGGTCTGTTGGAATAAGGAGGGTGACAAGATCGCAGCATGTTTTGCCAATAATATAGTGTGTGTTTTGGATTTCAGAATGTGATTGTGGAAATGCCGTGTTGTCCTTGCTGGTACATTGGATTTTTTCATTTCTTTCCTTTAGGATAGATTGGTGGAATTGTATTTTGGTGGATAGGTTTCCCATTTTAATTTTTAGCCATAACTTAATGTTCTTGGATACTGTTGAAGTTTGTTACCATTAGCGAAAAGTAATTTATAGGAGTGCATCCGTAAAAAGCAAAACTGTACAGATTTAGCTGTGGACAACATCCTGTGTAATTATCGCTTGACTTACGTAGTTTTTATTTAGTTGCCTTTTTCTGCATTTTCTTCCAATTTCTTCCATTACAAATGTTCCATGGAAAAGGGAATGGGATGGGATGAAGGGTTTTTTAATTAATCATTTTGTCGGAGTCTTAGTCAGGTAGTATTCTAAAACAGCTCTATATATTAGCATCAATCTTAGTTTTAGGGGGCGTCCAACATTAACGGAGTAAAAATCATCTTATTGTGCAGCAGAAATCGAGTATTAAGTGAATTGGCTTATTTTAAATAATAGTTTATTTTATGTCATTATACTCATTTAGCCTTGAGGGTTGTATTTAAAGTTGGTCTTGTACCTCATTTGAAATCAATCAAACATTTCAACAATTATCTTCTCGCTAAAACCCTAGAACTCTTACTCTCAAATATTTATAACAATTTCTCCTTTGTATCGGATTCTATTCTACATCATTAGAATCCCTACACTTGAGACTTAGATTTTATTGGTTCGTCCATAGAATCTATTTTTCCTGTCTCAATTGGTATCACGAGCCTTCAATCTTGTGTGATTATGGTTGCTAAATACAAACTACTAAAAACTTTGAGTGCCCTTGAAGGGGAAGAAAACATGGAAATGCGTTTATGTTTTTTATGTGATAGTCTTGAGGGGGATATTGATGAAGCTGAAGTCGAACCAGAAGGTGAGAAGGCGACAATCTTCGACTACATAGAGGTGGCCTTTCACCAAGCAACATTGAAGAACCACAAACTAAAAAACACAAGGAAGTTCGATGGATTCCTGAAGATTCATGTCAATCTTCCATTTGTATATTGTAAACCCCAACTTCAACACACATAGTTAATCATGAGAAACGCAAGGAGCTAACTTGAATCACATTCCCTCTCTAATTCAGCATCCTTTGACACCATCCACACCAAAATTGATGTTGTCTCTAGCTTCTAATTATTCCTGCAAAGACAATCAATTCCACAAACATCTCCACTCCTCCCCGCTTCAAATTTTTTTTTTTCTCTTGATCCACTGATGTTCCATTATGGCGATACGCAAAAATTGCAGGGTAAAGAAGAAATTGTGGCATACTCAGTTTTTGAAATCAAAATGAAGATGGAGTGTTCAGTCAAAGCCTCTCCAGTATTAAGCAATTGTGACGATACCCACTATGTTCTTCTGGTTTGGATTTTGACAAAAATTCCACCACCGGAACCACTAAACGGTTACCACTTATGTGAATAATTTTGGTGTTTTTCTTGCATTATTTACACTCTCAGTTATGTTGTTAGAGATTTTGTTACTACACCGAAATTTGTATTCAACTTCAATGTTGCAAACTGTCTTCCAACTGTTTGACGAAATGTCATGTTGCTGTTTGGAGTGTTACCAGTAGCAAGTTCATGAATAATGAGCTGAAAGATGTTAGGTTTGCTTTGTCAAAAGGACTAAGCATGATATGCATTGCTCCTGATCATTGCATCTTCATCAACATGTTGCATTGGAGCTCTTTGAAGTTTTTTATTCGTGGAAGAATCATTAATTATGTTATGATATTATCAAAGCAAACTTTTGGTTAGGACTATGTATGATATGTATTGCTCCTGATCATTGCACCTTTATCAACGTGTTGCATTGGAGCTCTTTGAAGTTTTTTATCTTTAGAAGAATCATTAATTATGATATTATCAAAGCAAACTTTTGGTTAGGATTTATGTGGTTAATTCTCTTGCCATCAAGTCTTTTGATCATAGTTTTCTTCTTGTTGCTCATGAGGTATTTCAGGAAGTAAGTTCAGTTCTTGTATATGATAAATGAGAAGCACTAGATGGAAAGAAATTGGCTGCTTATTGTGGCAAAAATAAGATCTTGGCTTTGAGCTTGGTTACAAAATTGAGGTGTAAATTGGAATTTGCAAGCGTTGTTCTTCTTGACAGTATTTTGATGCCTACTAATGCTCATGTTAAAACTAGTGAATGGTGACCCAAGTATTGAATTCACATGTAAGTTTGGAGCCTTATATGCTGAGTTAGTTTTTGATTCTGAAACAACAAAAGGAGTGGCTATTGGCCAAAGTTTGCTGGAAGTTCATAATGCAAAGGTGGGTTTATTTTTTAGAAATGTATCATTTCACAGACACTTGTTCTGTCCGAATTCATCTCCCTCAAGATCCTAGGTATGTTGAAGTTTATATGAATTATACTTTAGATTATCTTTTTGATATAGTCTTTCAGAGTTATGAATGAAAATTGCTTTTTTGACTTCAATATATTCCTAATAACACATGGAAATTCTTAAAATACCCCCAACGGTAGTTAACTACCGTTGAGGACCCGACAACACTTAACTACCGCTGAGCTCAGCGGTAGTTAACTACCATTCATAAGATACAAATTTAAAAAAAACTGACATAATAGGAAAGAGAAACACATGGGTGAGTCAAATTTCTTTCTTCAGATTTCTTCATCCTCTTGTAGTTGTTGTGGGATGATTTCTTCATCTTATCATCTCTTTCTCTATTAGAAATTGGAATCATTATTTTTTATTTTATTGTTAAAAAACATAATCACAATTTTTGTTTGAAAGCCATCAAAAGAGGAACATTTGTTGAAGAGCAGAACCACAATTCCACCTGCTATGGAAGAATTAACAATTGAATTTTATTAGGATTGATTTATGTTCTTAAAATATTAATTTTGAATAGAAAAGCATAACACCCAAAAAATCAATTCAGCATTTTTGGTTGTGAAATGCCGCTGGAAGAAAAACAGAAAGAAAAAAATGGTTCAGGTGTTGTTTCTAGGTTTTGTTGACAGTGGTACAGGCAAAGATTATGTTGAGCATAGTGAACTTTTGGGCTTCACTTTCCAGTCAAAAAATGTTGGTTGGAAGAAAAACAAGAATTGATTTGGTCTATGGTGTGATAGTTGGGTTAAGTTTGATGCAGCAAGCAATTTTGCGCCTTTTAACAAGTCTGCAACTTTTTATGTACTGCTGGATCCTCTTTCGCATTACAACATTCAAATTGTATCCATGTATATCAAGCTAAATGCAAAACTAATGAGAGGCTATTATTTTGAAATTATTTATCATAGGAACAATTTTGGTGTTGATAAAAAAAGGGGCTTAAATAGGTCTTTCGTCCCTGTAAATATAGACCATTTGATTAATATTTGCAATGGCAGATTGGAATGATTAGTAACTTTAGGGACGAAAATTCAAATGACCTATATTTGTAGGGACGAAAGACCTATTTAAGCCAAAAAGAAATACCACATTTGAATTATGGGAATTTGTTGGTGGTTTTGGGTTCCTTGCAAATCAAGAGGATTTTCAAATCTATCCTATGCAAAACTAGGATTATGAGTGTTGAGTTTTTGAGTGCATTGCTCTCGGTTGCTTTTGAACTCCAACTGGAAGGTGTTCAACTATACGGTGGACCAAGAGCTACTGCCTTATTAAACATTGCTGAAACAAAACCTTTCTATTTGGGGTATAGTTCACTTGCTTGTACAATTGGAATTGTTGCGACTAACCACATGCATCAACATGGAAGTTCTCATATTTTTTGCATGGTTACAAAAAACAGTGAAGTGGCTGAAACTTTTGCACATCGAGTTGACAATGGGTACAACAACCCATTAGTTTATGTTCTATTGTCAAAAAGCAATACAACAGCAGACCGTGGGAAAGAAGTTAACTTGGATAGTGGAAAAAGTATGGTGATTGTTGTCTATTATTCTCTCTCTTGCTTTGTAGTTGTCTGTACCACTTTATGCTACTCCCTCCGTCCCGGAATATCTGATCCATTTTCTAAAAAAAAGTGTCCCAAAATAACTGACCAATTTCAATTTTCAATACAACTTTCATCATTCCCAATACAATATAACACTAAATAATACTACTTTTATCATTCCCAATGCAATATATTCCACTTTCCCCTTCATTTATACACTTTTCTTAATCTGTGTGAAAAACCAAAGTAGGTCAATTATACCGGGACGGAGGGAGTACTTACCACTTATTAACTAAGGTATATTTGCTAATCTTTCAACATTTGAAGCTGGTGGATGTACTAGGAAAATGATTGAAAGGTGAAGTGTTCATGTTTCTATGGTTCTGCTTAAATGGAAGACTTTACCTCCCAAGCATAGTACTTGAGAATTTTCATGACCAAGCTACTTGAAGGAGAGGATATTGTAAAAGGAATCAAGTATTAATTGAATTAGTTTATTGTAAATATTAGTTTACTATTTCACTCTTTTAGCCTTGAGGGTTGTATTTAAACTTGACATTGTACCTTATTTGCAATTAATCAAACATTTTAATAATTATGTTATTCTCTCTAAAATCCTAAAACTTTTACTCTCAAATTTTCATAACAATTTCTCCTTTATATTGTATTCTATTCTAAATCATTGTAATCCCGACACTTGAGACTTGGATTTTATCGGTTCTTCCCTTAGATCCATTTTTCCTGTTTCATATTGTACTGTTCCTTTTTGCTTTTTTGTTTATAAACCAGATTTATTGTGTGATGTCCGGTACTATAGAAAGGAGAGAAATTTACCAACACTTTTACATGTTTCACTAACACTGAGTAGTAGCCAGAGAGTGGATTGAAATTAACGACAACGAGGTGAAAGGCAGAATCATGGAGAAATTAGTCGACCAAATTTTTTTTTTTTTATCCTTTCTCAAATGCATAAATTTGCCGAAGATGCTATGTATGTTTAAATGTCATTCTTTTTTATAACAAAGTTTAAATGTCTTTTTAAAATATACAAAATGTAATTTAGTCTTATATTTGATATCACTAATTTAAAAACCCTCAGTTAACAACAACGGCAACAACCTGGGTTCTTTTCCCTCAAGAAACAATGTATTAAATTCACCAATAATCCCCACATGAACATGAACCATTGTCAAAGTGGTGGAACCGGTTCCTGTCCCTCATTACAATTCTACGCCCAGTGATCGTAGATATCATCTTCATCACATCATGACAATCCAAACACACACGAAGATTCTTTACAATCTTGATCGTAGTTCCTTGACGAGTACTAATAAGCCCAAATGCCAATGCAAGTTTCTCACTATGAACTTCCAATGATAGCTCCTTTTGTTCCTCCCCTATGTCATGTAAAACAATATCTGTCTTTGGAGTATAACCTTTTCCCTTGAGCCAACCATTCATCTCCTCCAGCATCAAATATATATCTTTGCTCTTGGGATGTTTTAAATCACCAGCAATAAACTCGTGTACCCTGTTGTTAACTTCAATTACACTACAACCAGGTTCCTTTTCAACTCCACTGTCTTTCATCAACAATCTAACCTTAGCTGCACCATCCCAGTTGCCAGCAGCGGCATATATGTTCGAAAGAAGAACATATGTCCCAGAGCTAGCTAAATTATTGCTCAAAAGAAACTCTGCTATCTCCTCTCCCAATGAAATATTGTTATGAAGTCTACAAGCCCAGAGTAAAGTTCCCCAAATCACATGATCAGGATCAATCTTCATACTCCTCACAAGATCATACGCTTCTTCCAAATGCCCGGCTCGACCAAGAAGATTAACCATACATCCAAAATGCTCAACCCTTGGTTCCATCTTATACTCATTCTTCATCAAATTGAAAATTTCCCATCCTTTGGTAACCAAACCAGAATGTCCACAAGCAGTCAAAAGTGCAATAAAAGTAACATAACTAGGTCGAACTCCCTCACCATGCATCTCATGAAACAACTTCAAAGCTTCTTCACTAAACCCATTAACAGCATATCCCATTATCATCGAGTTCCAAGCCACAACATCTTTACCACCAATCTTATCAAAAACCTTTCTTGCATCCTCCAAGCTCCCACATTTACAATACATATCAACCAAAGCCGTACCAACACGAACTTCAACCCCAACAACACCATCTTTTCCATTCTCAATATAAGAATGAACCCATCTACCACTCTCCAAAGCACCAACTTGACCACAAGAAGAAAGAACAGCCAACAAAGTAATCACATTAGGCTTAACTTTCTCAACAAGCATTCTTCTAAAAAGCAATAAACACTCATTCGGAAACCCATTTTGAGCATACCCATCAATCATCACATTCCAAACAACCACATCTCTATTTCCCTCCATTTCATCAAACAACAACCTCGCCTCACGAAGCTTCCCGTGCATTGCGTAGCACGTAAGCATTGTCGTAAAAGAAACCAAACTCTTCTCAGGCATTTCATCAAACAGTTTCTCTGCAGAAACAAAATCACCTCCTCTTGCATAACCATCAACCAAACCCGTTGCAACATAAGTATCTGAACGCAACCCAAATTTGATAACATGGCAGTGAATGGATTTGATTGGTTGAATCGTGCTTCCATTGAGAAGAGATGAAAAAGTGAAGGCATTGGGTTGGATACGGTGGGTAAGCATTTGAGCGTAATAAGAAAGTGCTTGATCGTTGAGTTTTGATTGGGTGTGGGCATGGATAATGGAGGTCCATGTGAACACATCTCGGTTACGTGTTCGGTTGAAGAGGGTGACTGAGTAGTTGAGGTGGCCGAGGGATGAGTAACGGCGTTGGAGTTTGAAGTTAAGGATAGTGTGGTCGTCGAGGTTGCGTCTAATGAGAGTAGCGTGGATTTGAAGAAGGTGGGTTTTGGATTTGGATTTGTCGATTAAGACGGCGAGGGCTTCTACTGAAGATGGTGGCGCCGCAGTGGCGGAAGGTGGTGGTGGTGTGATGAGAAATGGGGTTGTGGCCATGCTTGTTGGGTTGATTTTTCAAATATCACTGCTTTTATGGGTGGATATAATTTTATTTTTTTTACAAGGCTAAGAATGTAAGAATGAGAGATTTAATAAGTGTGACGTAGGAAAGATATGTGCCAAACATAGCCTTAAGTAGATGAAGCACAAAGTTTAGCTTATAAGTCACCACAACGATTTCCTACTCAATGAAGTTTGAGAAGATCTTTGATCCAAATTACGCCTGGAGCAAGGTTTCAGTAGTTTGAGAAGATCTTTGATGATTTGGATCAAAGCAAAAGAGGAACAACGAGGATAGATATCGCTTGGAGCAAGGTTTCAGTAGTTTAGGAGGGACAAGGTAGGGACAAAGATGTTAAAAGCCATCCAAACAAGAAATTTTATTTTTTACTGAAGTTTGAGGCGCGAAATCTAAGACTATGAGATAGAGGTCATACCTGCACTCCACTGGTTCATCTTCTTCATTTACGTTTTACAATTAGATTTTCCCCTTTATATTCAGTAGTATGTTTAACCCTCCGAAGAGATGACATTTAAATAACTAAATTAAATAGTTGAGTCCATCCTAATCCATTTTGAAACATATCCCAACACACATGTTCATCAATTAATAAGTTAAGTTCTTAACACAATATTTCATAATGTATATTAAGAATAATTTCTAATAATTGATTACTGTCAATCCATAATTGATTAATTAAATAGTTAATCAAACACTCTTCCACATGGATGACAATAATCAATTTTTAAAAGAGTATAAATTTTTAATACTAAACTTTAAATTATGGTTAAAAAACTAATCATCCAAAAGATAAGTAATGACATGTCATCTTACGTTATTCTTAGTATGTTTTTCAGTCATTTTCACTAGGTTTTACCAGCGAAACAGAGTATTAGAGCAATTGTCTATGATTTCAGGACATTTGTATTGTTTTTTATGTTTGAGTCTGTAATTCTATTCTTTCCGAAACATAGTAATTTTAGGGTGTTCCTGATGTAACTCACGAAGAAATCATGCAAATTGGCAAAGCAAGACATCGAAAGATTCATGTGGTCCTTGGAAATATGAAGAACGAAGATTCAAGAGGCCTCAGAAGACTTTACAAAGGGGGGGATTTTCTTCCCAAGTTCCAAGACATCTTGCATTGAAGCAAACACCTAAAAAGACGAAGAAAACATGCATTTCAGCACAGAACGCACTTAGAAGCGCACACGCACAAAGAATGGGGTGCCCAGGCGCCCAAAGTTGTTACAGAAGCGCCCAGGCGCATGAAAGGAGGCGTTAGGAGCCTAGACTTCGTAGGCACATGCGCCTGACATATGGTATAGGCGCCCAACACCCAGTGACTTGCGAAATAAGTCACAATTTTGTGACTTTTTCGCCTTTAAATCCCGTGATTTTAGCTCGAGTTCAGGTGGTAACGTTCTCTATAAATACTGCATTCCTCATTCAAAATTTCTCATTCAGAACTGGAGCAGTTCAAGAGGAAGGCGATTCTAGGAGCTTCATGAGGAGTTTTATCTTCTCCTTATCTTTCTAGGGTATGTTTTTATCTTTTTGTAATTTGTCTTTAGTTACCATGTGTAACTAAATCTTTATAGGTCAGGATTCTAAGATGAACCTCTATTTATTTTTTTGGATAATTATTTAATTTAATGTCAATTATTTAGTTATTTTATGTTCGCTATTTAGTTTTATTAGATTTAGTTTATTTGTATTGTAGTGCAACCTTAGTTTAGGTACTTAGGTTGTGACATGACCTAATATTGATGCTTATATCTTGACATTTATATCTGCCTATCTAGGAGGTAATTAGTTAATAACTAGACAAAAGATACCGAAAGCGAGTTGACCCTAGTAGTAAGTACTCAGGAGGTGACATTACTAATATTGAGTAAAATCTGTTGAACCTAAGATGTAACTAGTTATTAATTGATGAAACAAGTACTACAGGATATAAACCCAGAAAAACGAATAAAATTACGCCTGCGTCCCTCGCATTTGAGATGCTTGGGGCGCACCACATATGCCTTAGGCGCATGGCTGCATTTTGCCATGCCCAAGGTGCATCCTAGATGCCCTAGGCGCATTCTTATGTGTCTCTGGTCCCAATTTCTTCGATCTTCGACGTTTTTAGGTCTTTGTCTTCAAATAACTTGCCTCGGAACTTGGGAACATAATTCCTCCCTATGTAAAGTCTTTTGAAGCCTCTTGAATCTTCATTCTTGGTCTTCCCAAAGTCTTGACAATTCTTAAGATGTTCTTGATTTGCCGACTTGCATGATTTCTTCGTGAATTACTTCAAAAACCCCCTAAAATTGCTATGTTTCAGGAAAACTAGACTTACAGACTCAAATATAGAAAACATTACAAAAGTCCCGAAATCACAGGCAATCGTTCTAATACTCCTCCTTTTTACTGCTAAAACCTATTGAAATTGACTGAAAAACATGCTAAGAATAACGTAAGATGATGTGGCATGCTTGTTAATGGCAGGGAGCTTACGTAACATTGCTTACATGACTTATCATTTAACACCTCATTTCCATGTCATTTTAATTAGAAATTATATTACAATTATCAAAAAAATTAAATAACAGATTATTATTATTGAAATCAAAAGAGAATTGGTGGAATAAAATTATAAACTCTAAATTTGTTCTTATTCCCAAATTGAAAAAATTTAACGTAGAGAAAATAAGTGAGTGATTTCATATTTTCTTCATTCCTTTTCGTCTTCCTCGGTTAGCTTTTTTAATTCATCGGATTTGAGAATCTAAACCCATAGAGAATTTGGGTTAACAATCATTGCACATTGCTGAAACCAAACTCACCATGATTCTTCGGTGTGCAAATTTTCTCCCAAGCTACAACGTGCTAACTTTTGTATCCTGAATAACCCATATAAAATTCCTCATAATCTTCTCAATTCGATGGCTTCTTTTTATGTCCTTAAACTAACACTTTTCTCCAACTTAGTCTCTAAATTATGCAAATATAATAAAAATTCCTTAATGTATATAAAACCTGTTATTTAATCTAGGCTATTAAGATGTTAGGAGCAAATTGAATCGAAGAAGAAGAAGAAATGTTAAATCGAGGAAGACGAAGAGGATTGAAGGAAACATGAAATCATTCACTTATTTTCTCTACGTTAAATTTTTTCAATTTGTGAATAAGAACATATTGGTTTTCTAATTTTATTCCCCCAATTCTCTTTTGATTTCAATAATAATCTGTTATTTAATTTTTTTTTTTTATAATTGTAATATAATTTATAATTAAAATGACATCGAAATGAGATGTTGCCATGTAAGCAATGCTACGTAAGCTCCCTGCCATTAACAAGCATGCCACATCATCTTGAGGGGGAGGGGGACAAAAAAATTGGGAATCAAAAAACATGTTTTAGAAAAGAGGTATCAAAAGTTAACAATTTTCAAAATAGATGATCAAAATTGCATTTAAGCCAATATTTCTATTTGATATAAGTATCAGTTCAGAACTGGAAATTAAAATTCTACAAAGTCCGAACTACATCTGCGCCTTTCTTATCAAATACAAACAGAGAACTAACTCCGTTACTGGTAGGTAGTGTCATATAGTATTTGACTATGAAAATCCCCAAAGCGTGTCGCATTCGTATATGCATAATTATTGAATTTGAAAGCATATTTTATATCTAGCTTATGTTGTTTCATCTACAGAAAAAATATCTAGCTTTTCTTTTTCTTTTGAAAAAGAAAAATATCTAGCTTATATTTCATGCATGCAGTGGTGAGGAAGCTAACTGAGATGCATCATGCATGCATACTATTTGTAAAATGTGATGCGCACTAATCTTTTGTGTATATATATATCACGTGTATATCACGTGAATATCACATGTATATTCATGTATATCACATGCCACTGTTAAAACTTTGCCCTGCATCTACCCCGCCAGACAGTGTTTTGTTCCACTTTTTGTAACCTTGTTGTTGCATTTGCATGGTTGTTAGAACTTTAGAAGTGATATCAACATATGCAAGTAGTGTTTACGAGGTCGGGTGCACAACAGGTTTCTGTTGTTTTTCGATGGTGACTTAGTTGCTGTCACTGCATGCAATCATGCATGACGGAAAGCATGACTAGATGCTAAAATATACAAATAATTTTTGGGTGGACACAAGAATTTAGTCTCTCTATTTAGTTACATACACAAAAAAGTAGACATGCTATAATCATTTGAAAATTAATGATTATTTGATTATATTTTTTTACCTTTTCCTTTTTATGTGTGTGTTACTAAACAGAGGGTATGAATCCCTGTGTCCACCCAAAAGTTGCTCCAAAAACACTACTGTTATAAAATTCTGCCAAGGAAAACCCATTATTTTATTTAAGAAAAAAATGCATTTTTGTGGTGGACTGTTTTCAAAAGCAGTCCACCGTACAATCTTGACTCCCCTCAACCTAAATATACCTCATGTCTACTTCTTCCACTCCTATTCAATTCAACCTACAATCTTTCCTCCTCATTCTATCCTCTCCGTGCCTAACATCATTAACTTCGTCAAGATCATGGGTGGAGTCAGAAATTTAAAGTGAAGGAGGCTGAGTACAATGAACATTTTTTTTAGCAAACAAGGAACATAATTTGATTAAAATTAATAATTTTTTAAATGCAAAAGATATATAAGAAACCCTAAACTAATTTGTTTCTAAAAGAAATTTATAACTATATTATGTAGGAGAGACATTAATAAGCATAGTTATCATACAAGTATTGACTTAATAGTAAAAAAACAAAAAAAAAGTAGGAAGAGAAAACAAAAACACTCTTGTAACAAAATAGCAAAATAACGGTGCATACATTCTAGGGTTAAATGTGTTTTTAGCAAATCATAAATTGTTTAGGATAACCTGAGTTCGATTCTTGAGTAGAATAATTTTTGGTCAAACTTTACTTACCTCTCGGTCGAACTCCAAATCACCATGACCCCTTAATTTATCTTGAGAATCGGGGAGTTAATACAAAAAGAGAACAACAAATGACTAAATAGAAATTGTTTTGTATGAGTGTGAGAGACATGAGATTTTTGTCACAAGAGAATAAATCCATTAAGGACTAAATTATATTTTAATCCCCTATTTTTATTTTAGGTTTTGATTTGCTCATTTTTTGCATTGAAATCGTTTTTTATTTTGCAAAGCTATATCATTGAGGTTCATACCATTTAAAATATGTTGTGGAAAAGGACCATATGAGATAATTTATAATAATATAACATATAAAACTAATTATATTAGTTGTCAATTAATCTAATAACATGGTAAACATTTTAATTAGATTAATTGGGGGATCATAGCTTAATATATATTTTATGAAACACTTTAATACTTTAATATAGTTTAGTTATAGTATATAAAAAGATTATTAAAAATGTAGGAGGACCGTGGCCTCTAAAGGCCCCCCTCTCCGCCACTGCTCAACATTACATTTGATATTGAAAAGTGCTATTGATGCCACGCATATTAAAATATTTGTCTTGTTAATAATAATATTAAAAAATTGTTTGAAATTCTGACGACGAGACTTAAATCTAGAGCTGTCAAAATGGGCCGGGCCGTACGGGCCGGCCCGAAAGCCCGAATAAAATGTAGGGCCTGGGCCGAATAATTGCAGCCCGAATTTTTTCAGGGCTTTTTAGCCCGGCCCGAAAAAGCCCGTAGCCCGTTAGGGCCGGCCCGTTCGGGCTCCGGGCCGCCCGCCAGCCCGCCAAAAAATACTAGTTTTTTTTTCTCACTTTGTGTGGACGAGGACTCTCTTGCAGTAGTTGCAGCAAGTATGCTTTTAACAAAACCTGAAGCATATATTTATTACTTTTAGATGGGTTGTGATTGATTTTTAGATGGATTGTGATTGATGTTTCTTTTTTTGTTGTCTTCATTACTAGGACATTCAATTCTGAAACTGGACTGCAACAACATATAGCAAGGCCTCTCTAAAAAAAAAAACATATAGCAAGGCCAAGCATGCTGCTAAGTGAATATCCTAGTATATGCATGAATGTCCCTAGCTGGAATTTCCTCCCACAATAATTTGGGTGACAGTGATGTTGTAAGTTGAACTACAAACAAAGTGATCATGTTAAAACTTCAAATACACAGTGCTTCTAATATAAACCTTTCAGAAAGGACTCTGCATAAGGACTCTGCCTCTCAGCATAAGGAACATACAGAAAGCAAAAGAATGGAAAAGAAAATAAAAAAACGTGCGGGCCGGGCTGGCCCGTTAGCCCGGGAGCCCGTGCAGGGCCGGGCTCGGGCCCCAATTTTCCAGCCCATATTCGAACCGGGCTTTTTAGCCCGGCCCTAAAAAGCCCGTTACCCGACCGGGCCGGGCCTAAACGGGCCGGGCCGCCCGTTTTGACAGCTCTACTTAAATCAAAATTAGAAGTTCTGTTAGCCAATATATTTTACTAGCTGTAATAAATGTGGTCAAAGTATAGTTGACCTAGATTTAAAGAAGATTCGAACAGAGTGTTGTGTTGAAAGCAAATATGGGTTCGAAGATGCTAGAAGACTTCGATAAAGCAGTTTTCGAAGGTGGTTATCAACAGTTATTCTTTAAGTCAGTTTTTATTTTAAGTTTGTTTTCAAATAAGTAAAACTGTCGACTTGTGGCAGTTGTAGTTTGAATTTCAAAGAAGTGTAGTTATTTTTAGACTTAGTATAAATAGTAGTTTTTCATAGGAAAAACAGGTCACAATTCCGTCATACAAACTTATACTCAAAGTATCCGTATGGAAGCGAGAAACGAGTCACAAGTTGCAATGTATGAATCTGTGTACCAACCTTTGTTTAATCAATGCAATTTACCCTTTGTTCTTTAAGTGTTCTTGCACTTTACTTTATTAAGTTCGATTGAGTTCAAGTGGATTGAATTCGATTGTTTTTATCATATTTCTTATATTTTTGGCATCAAAAACGCAGAATTTCTAACAACAAGAACAAACACAATATGTCCTAAGATTTACTGGTTGATCTTGCAAGTTACCATTTGTAAACCAGCGGTTGTTTACGAAAATCCAACGTAAACAAATTGGCACGCCCAGTGGGACCGTTTGTGTTTTTGTTTATAGTTTTTGTTAGAGTTTCTTTTAATTCTGGTTTGTTTTGTTGTGTATGCAATTAAGAAACAAGAAATTGCTTCTTAATATGACACGCGCTAACAACCAAAAGAAAACAAATCCAACATCTTCAAATGAAGATGTGGATCAAGTGACGGTTGAAGATGATGTTTCATCCCCAGGGAATGTTAGAACATCCCAGGCTATTCCAACTAGTAATACAGTCATTCAAACATCGTCTCAGGCCATGCCTTCGATGGCCACAGTAATTTCTCAAGCCATGCCTTCGATGGTTACCCAAACTTCACATGATTATCCAAATAATACTTCTATTCAAGGAGTTTGGGATCATAGATCAATGCCATATGGTATGCCATCATCATTGATGCAAGGCTTACAAACTAGTGGTAATATGTTTTCAGAGAATTTAAATGTTTCATTACCACCACTTTTTGGTCCTGGGGTATCTACAACATATAGAAGTCCCCAACAAAATTTAACCAACGCTTCTATGGCTGCCATTAGGCAAACTATGGAAGAAACTAATCATGATATGGTTAATATGATGACCCAACAAATTGGTACTGTCATAAATCCTTTAATTCGAGACACCAACATTAGTTATCAACGGTTGTCTGATCAAATGGAAAGAATTGCCAATTTCTTTGGCGCTCCACCAATCCAAAATAACCCATTGCCTCAAAATCGAAATGTGAGGGCAATTGAAATAATTGCTGATGAACCAGTGGTTCGAAATCATGAAAATATTGTCCAACCACAAGTAGTACAACCACAAATTCAGGCAGAACCTGAAAGGCAACCCATTTTGGTTAATAGAAACCAGGATGCCGATCAAGTGGTTTTACAAGCCCGTCGGAACAATTTCGATGGTCAGAATAATATAGCGGGTGTTGTCGAGGCCTTGTTAGCCCAAAGTGGTTTTAATATGGGTTTACGTCGACCAAATTTTGTGTCTCCTTTGTCTGAGTATGTTTTAGATGCTGAATTGCCTAGAAATTGGAAAATTCCAAAGTTTACCAAATTTGCTGGAGAAACTGATGAGTCTACTGTCGAACACATTGCTAGGTTTCTCATGGAAGCAGGAAATATTGCAGAAAATGAAAATTTGAGAATGAAATATTTCCCAAGTTCTTTGACAAAAAATGCTTTTACTTGGTTTACAACTTTACCTCCTCATTCAATTTATAGTTGGAACCAATTAGAAAAAGCTTTTCATGAACAATTTTACATGGGTCAATCTAAGATTAGTTTGAAAGAATTGGCCAGTGTTCGACGTAAAAGTCATGAGTCAATCGATGATTATCTCAATAGGTTTCGTCTCCTTAAGGCTAGATGTTTTACTTCTGTTCCAGAATATGAATTAGTCGAAATGGCTGCTGGTGGCCTCGATTATTCTGTTCGAAAGAAATTAGATACCCAGTACTTAAGAGACATGGCCCAATTGGCAGACAGAGTTCGACAAGTTGAAAGACTTAAAGCTGAAAAAACTAGAACTCATAACAAATTTTATAAAAAAGAAAAAATTGCCTATATAGAAACAGGAGATAGTGAACCCGAATTCGATTGGGGTTTAGATATCGTTGAAGACAATGATATAAACCTGGCAGAATTAAAAGATGGACCTCCATATGCTTGTAAAATGTTGAGGCCATCCAATGGAAAAAATCCCGAAGATCCCAAGAGTGACAAATATCCTTCTAAAACTTATACCTTTGATATTACTAAAAGTGAAGAAATTTTTGATCTATTAGTTAATGATGGCATAATATTGGTGCCACCTAATATGAAGTTACCTCCTTTGGAACAAAGGAAGAAAAGAGGATTTTGTAAATTCCATGGTTTTTTAGGTCATAACCTATCTCGATGTACTCGTTTCAGGGATTCTGTACAAAAAGCTCTTGATGAAGGGAGGCTAAAATTCGGAGAAAAACCAAAACAACAAGTGGATGGAGATCCTATGAAAAAGGCAGAGTCCATGTTTGCTGATGTGTCTACCAATGTGGTAGAATCCATGTTTGCTGGTATTTCTATCAATATGGTGGAAATTTCAGATAATATTGATGTAGAAATGGTTACTGAGGACCATCGAATTGAAGAGCCAGTGGTTACTGAAGATCAATTGGCCAAGGAAATGGAGAAAGCATATCCAAAGGCTGAAGAAGATTTGGTTGATTTTTTAAACCGATGTAAAATATCTAACACCCATGCTATGCTTTGTCCTCGATGTAGTGCAGTGTTCGATAAAGAAGCTGCGAAATCAGTTGAAGGATATCAACCTCAAACAAAACGTAAAGGAGGGTGGTTCGAGAACCGTTCTAAGTTTGGCTTTAACAAAAGAGGTGTTCCTTACAAGATGAAAACTTCAGAGAAGTATCAAATGAAGAACCATAAGAAGACGTTCGTTCCTTCATCGAAGTCTCCTGTTGATACTTGGGTTTTCTCTGGAGGCAAGAAAACTGGTCATTCTGCGCCTCCAGCACCACCAACAAAATGGGTAAAAAGAGCTGTCAAAGTTCCAGACCAACCAGAGAGTTCTAATCCTAACAAGTATGCTTACAAAAATAACTATAAAGGTAAGAATCCTATGACTAGAACTCAATGGCGCCGTTTTCAACGCCAGAAAAAGGAATGAGTTTTAAAAGATGTCACTAATGGTGACAAAAGTAAGGGAAAACAACCAATAGTTTTCGAAATGGTTAAAAAACCAGCTACTGAAAGAATTTTCCCTCCATTATCTTCTGCTTTAAACATCCCTAAAGGGGATGATGATATTCTAACTTCTACTTTTTCAGATTCTGAACCAAGTCTTGACATTATATGTGTGGTTTCTGTACTACCAATTGAATATGCACATGATGTATCTTCGAAGGCCAATCATGATGATGAATGTGATTTCACTGAGGAAATGGCTCGTCATAGACCTCTATGTTATTATGTTATGAATAATGGCTGCATCGAAGATCAACATGCAGTGTTCGAGAAACCTGATGATAGCATGAAGCTTCATTTAAAGCCTTTGTTTATTCAAGCTAAATTAAATGGTGTTGGAATTAACAAAGTGTTGGTAGATGGTGGTGCTACTGTTAATCTCTTACCACAATCTTTTCTAAGGAAACTTGGTATTTCTGAATGTGATTTGAAACCACATAATGTAGTGCTCACTAATTATGAGGGATCTACTGGACAATCTCTTGGTGCTATCGAACTAGAATTGGTAGTAGGAAGCATAACCAGAGCAACTGTGTTTTTGGTAGTTCCTTCTAAAGCCAATTTCAATGCATTATTAGGAAGGGAATGGATCCATGCTGTAGGTGCAGTTCCTTCTACAATGCATCAAAGGATTGTGATTTGGAGGAAAGATGGTTTGGTAGAGAATATTGAGGCTGATCAGAGTTATTATTTTAAAGCTGAAGTTGATAATCAAGATATCAACAAAAAGAACTTTGACAAACAGCTTCAATTTATTGCACCATTCATGGAAAATGATGCATCAAGTTCTATGACTAAAGAAGAAAAATTCTTTGTAAAACTTGCACCAGAATGGGGTTTTCGTTGGAAAACTGCATTCGACGATGACTTCGTAGTGGTGAACAACGAAGATTGCCATGAGAAGATACCTGTAAAGGAAAAAGATTTGCTGAAGACAAGAAGTACTTCGTACAAGAGGGTCACTGATGACCAAGGATGTTCAGCAAATGGAATCTCACCAACTAGGTGGGATATCAATAAGTGATCAATGGTTGAGCCCAGCATATGGGAAAAGATTACGGCTTATGTAGCCGAGAAAAACTTCGATTTGGCTGAAACAGCCAAAGAAGAAGAGGTCTTCGATGCTTCAGTGGAAAATAATTCTGATGACCTCATTGATGATAAAAAATTAGATTGTATTTATGATGATGAACCTTTGGGTTTTGAAGAAGATCCAATGGGATCTACAATAAAAATGAAGGCCCAAGATCCTCTTGAAGAAGTGGATATAGGAGATGGTTCTGTAAAAAGACCAACATACATAAGTTCAAAGATTCCTAAGAGCTTCAAAGATCGAATTGTGGCGCTTTTGAAAAATTACAAGGATTGCTTTGCTTGGGATTATCATGAGATGCCTGGTTTGAGTAGAAAGGTAGTAGAGTTGCAATTGCCAATCAGGACAGACAAGAAACCAGTGAAGCAAATTCCAAGAAGGTTTGCACCAGAGATTCTACCAAAAATAAAAGAAGAAATCGAAAGACTCCTCAAATGTGGCTTCATCAGGCCTGCAAGGTATGTTGATTGGTTAGCTAATGTAGTTCCTGTTAAAAAGAAAAATGGTAGTATAAGAGTTTGTATTGATTTTAGAGATTTAAATCTCGCTACTCCCAAAGATGAATATCCTATGCCAGTAGCAGAAATGTTGGTAGATTCTGCAGCAGGTTTCGAATATTTGAGTATGCTTGATGGTTATTCAGGTTATAATCAAATATTTATTGCTGAAGAAGATGTTTCTAAAACAGCATTTCGATGCCCAGGGGCATTAGGATGTTATGAGTGGATAGTAATGCCATTTGGTCTTAAAAATGCTGGTGCTATATATCAAAGAGCAATGAATTCAATGTTTCATGATTTTATTGAAGATTTTATGCAAATTTACATTGATGATATTGTTGTGAAATCATCTTCTGAAAACAAACACTTAGAACATTTACGGTTATCATTCGAAAGGATGAGACAATATGGATTAAAAATGAATCCATTAAAATGTGCGTTTGGTGTTTGTGCAGGTGATTTTTTAGGATTTGTTGTCCATAAAAAGGGCATCGAAATCAATCAAAATAAGACTAAAGCTATAATGGAGGCTAAAGCACCCTCTACCAAAAAAGAGTTGCAGTCTTTATTAGGCAAAATAAATTTCCTCAGAAGATTTATCTCTAATCTCAGTGGCAGAGCGCAAGCATTCTCGTCATTACTTCGATTAAAGAAAGAGGAAACTTTTAGATGGGAGCCTGAACATCAAAAGGCATTTGAAGACATAAAGTCATATTTATCTAATCCTCCTATTCTTTCACCTTTGTTGAAAAACAAAAAGATGAAGTTATATATAGCATCATCTGAAAGAACTATAGGGAGTATGTTAGCACAGGAGGATGAAAATGGTATAGAAAGAGCCATTTATTATCTTAGTAGAGTTTTAAGTGATGTTGAAACAAGATATCATCCTAGTGAGAAACTATGTCTTTGTTTATATTTCTCATGTATGAAACTTAAACATTATATAAAGCCTTTTGATGTTTATGTTTATTCCCATTTCGATATTATTAAGCACATGTTATCTAAACCTATTCTGCATAGTAGAGTTGGTAAATGGGCTTTGGCACTCACAGAATATTCTTTAACTTATCAATCTTTGAAAACTGTGAAAGGCCAAATAGTGGCTGATTTTATTGCTGATCATTCCATTGAAGAACCTGTGACTGGGGGCATCGAAACATTTCCATGGACATTGTATTTCGATGGGTCTAGTCATAAAAATGGTTCTGGAATAGGTATAGTTATTGTTTCACCAACAAATGAAGTAACCAAATATAAATTTCGAATTAGTCAATATTGTTCGAATAATGAGGCAGAATATGAAGCCTTAATAAATGGTTTAGAGATTTTGCTCGGACTGGGGGCAAAATGTTTAATTATTAGAGGTGATTCTGAATTAGTAATAAAGCAAATAACAAAAGAGTATAAATGCCTCAAAGAAACTTTGATAATGTATTACACTATAGTTAATGCATTACTTAAACATTTTGTTCAAATTGAAGTTCAACATGTTCCTAGAGCAGAAAATCAAGAAGCTAATGATTTAGCTCAATTGGCTTCTGGGTACAAACTTTCGAAGGAACAAGAGCAAGAGGTTATTGAAATTAAAACAAAGCGTAATTCGATGGACATTGTGCCTAACAAATTGTTAAGACCAAAACTTGGGGGCATGGAAACATCTCAAGGATACCTTCAGAGTGCAAAATTTTCTGAAATTTTGGTCATTAACAATTTGGATGATGATGATTGGCGAAAACCCATAGTCAATTTTTTGGAAAATCCAGATGGCACAACTTGTAGAAAAGTCAAATATAGAGCCTTGAGTTATGTGATAATAGGCAATGAATTATTTAAAAAGACTCCAGAAGGAGTTTTACTTAAATGCCTTAGTGAAGCAGAAGCATATTTGGCTGTATCGAATACTCATAGTGGTGCTTGTGGTACACATCAAGCAGGCCATAAAATAAAATGGCTTTTGTTTCGACAAGGTGTTTATTGGCCAACCATGTTAAAAGATTGCATAAACTTTGCTAAAGGTTGTAAAGGATGTCAAGAACATGCTGGAATTCAAAAAGTACCAGCTAGTGAATTACATTCAATAGTAAAACCTTGGCCATTCAGAGGATGGGCTTTAGATGTAATTGGGGAAATTAAACCTAAGTCATCCAAAGGCTACAAATATATTTTGGTTGGAATAGATTATTTCACTAAATGGATAGAAGTTGTTCCACTAAAAGATGTTACTCAAGATGAAGTTATAAACTTCATTCAAAAATTTATTGTTTATAGATTTGGCATACCAGAAACTATTACTACAGATCAAGGATCTGTATTCACTGGTCGAAAGATGGTAAAATTTGCTGAAGAAATGGGATATAAATTGTTGACTTCAACACCATATTATGCTCAGGCAAATGGTCAGGTAGAAGCAGCAAATAAGAATTTGATTACTATAATCAAAAGAAAAGCTAGCCAAAAGAAAAAACCCAAAGAATGGCATGAGTTTCTTTATGAAGCTTTATGGGCAGTTCGAATTTCTCCTAAAGAATCTATAAATACTACTCCTTTTCGATTAACATATGGCCATGATGCTGTATTGCCAACAGAAATCTTACTTCAATCTACTCGAATTCAAAGGCAAATCGAAATTCCAACAAATCAATATTTGGATATGATGTTGGATGAATTAGTAGATATTGATGAAGAAAGATTGATGGCTTTAGAAGTGCTTACAAAGCAAAAAGAAAGAATAGCAAAAGCCTATAACAAAAGAGTTAAATCGAAATTATTCCTGCAAGGAGACTTAGTTTGGAAAGTCATTTTGCCTATGGATAAAAAGGATCGATGTTTAGGAAAATGGTCTCCTAGTTGGGAAGGACCATGGAAAATTCTAAGAGTTTTTTCGAATAATGCGTATGAGATCGAGGAACTACAAGAAGATCAGAGAATTCTACGCATAAACGGTAAATATTTGAAAAAATATAAACCGATGTTACAAGAAATTAAAATTACACAAGAGTAATTTGATTCGAAATAAAACTTGGCATTAATTTAAAAATGCCAACTGATGGGCAGGTTACATCGAAATGCTTAAAACGGAAAAACCATTACAAAAGAAAACACAAAGTACTTAAAGACAAAAAGCATTTAGAAATGGTTTTCACCATTCAGTTACAATCCCAAAGCGATCGAGAAACCAGCGAATTTCTGTATCGAGACGACACCTGAAGCAAGCATTGACCAGGTAGTAGTCATGATCTGGCCCAGGTAGAAGTGAATACCAGCCTCCAATTCTCCCATCTCCTGCACAGTTGTGGTAGTTGTTGCAAAAACGACGCCTAGTAAGCCAAATAGGCATGGGCCTATTCCACCAAGGACAGCGAAATCGATAACTCGAAGTTCCTCCCAAAATGTCGCTTCGAAATTCTGCCAATCGATGTGTCCATGCAAGATCTTTGAAGTCTTCGAGGATGTTTTCTGGCATAGGCATGGAGAGCGCATTGATGAGAAGAAGGTAGTACCTTGCACTCAGAGAGCCAGTGGCATTGATAGCAGTAGTAAGGAGGCGTTTCATTTCTTCAACGTTTGGATTAGCATCCAACATGTGTTGAGTGCTTCGAAGAATACAGAACATGGCGTTGCCATGATTCCAGAGTCTAAGTTTAAAAGCAAACTTAGAATGAGCCACCATAGCATTGTTGTACCATTCATTGGGGTCGTAGAGGAAGTAGAGGACATCATTTCCAAAAGCCCTAGAAACTTCAGAATCCTCACTGATGCGCCAATGCCTGCTATTGGTATGGCGAAAAGCGAAAAGATCTTTCCTGCTTTGAGCAGCAATCTTTGCAGCAATCTTGACTAAAAGATCATCACTCAGATTATCAATGGTGGTCATGATGATTTAAGAAAGAAAAGCTTTGAGTAAGAAGGATTTTTTCAGACGAAGACGAAACAAAGAAAAAGAGTGATTTTTATAAAAGGGAAAATCATATTTATAATGGAGGGAAGTTGAAAGAAGTGGCTCAATCAAACGGTTCTCCTTGCTTTGAAGATGATGACACGTGGGAACAGTTATTCCGATGGCCAATGGTTACTTAACTTCGTAATCTGAGGGAAGTTTTAAAGGTTTTATTTTAAAAAGGATTAATTTGTGTTAAAAGGCCATTTATTTGTTTTATTTCTTTTCAACTTCCTAGGCAAGTTTAACTTGTTGGGTTAAACAAAAAGTTACTTTTTTGTTTCCTCATCATTAAAATGTCTTGGAAATTGTTCCAATCTTATTTGGATTTAAATAAAATTTAAATTCGATACAAGAAAATAAGAAAGGAATTTCGATGATTGAAAAGAAATTGTCGTTCGAAATAGAAAATGGTCCACAAATTGTTATAAAAACATTATAGACCAAGATATTCGATAAGGCTGAAATAAAATAAAAGTCTTAGAGAATAAAATGGAAACAGAACTAAATCTCAAATGATGAGATGAGTTTCTCAATTTGGCTTTTGTATTCAGCCAATTGGGTATCGAGAGCATGGTTGTCATTTGCAAGTTGAGCAATGGTAGACTCTAGTTCCTTGGAGAGCTTGAATTTGTTAACAGCTTCATTGGCTTCTCGATTTCTGGCTTCATCCTTAGCCAAAATTTCAGCTTTCTGAGCTTCCAGTTCTTTAATCTTGGCATCGATGTCAACCACTTGCTGCTTCGCATTGTTTCTCTCTTGTTGAAGAATTCTAAATTTCTCTTGGAAGGATGACAGTTCGATCACAATTTGATCATGATGCGCTTTCTTCTCTGCCATTTGAGCTTGACCAGTTTTCCTCTTCTGGAAATTTTGATTAGCACTCTCCAACATTGGTTCAAGATAATTAAACAGGTTTCGAAACTTCCAACCAGTTGGGAGAGCACCAAGTTTTTCAAATAAACTCTTGATTTCAGCAAGAGCTCCAGCATCTTTTTCAATCAACTCTAGCAAGTTGGCTTCGATGATCTTCTTTTGAAATTCTGCTAGCAGGTTGTTCTTTGAAGTCTCAGAGGGATTTCCCTTGGATGAATCAGAAGTTTGGCCAGTGCTAGTTGAGAAAAGAGTATTACTCTTAGCTATCAAGGCAAAGGCATTGAAAGGATCATCTTTGGCCAATCGATCGATTTCTTCCAGATCGATCATAGGGGCATCTTGTTGAGCAATCATCTCTGCATCACCAGGAGCATCTTGTTGAGTAGTTATGTTTGTATCTTCAGTAGCAAAGTTCGATACATTATCTCCAAGGGTGGGTGCAGAATGAGATTGGTCATTGTTAAGTGATTCATCATTTACCAAGTCATCAGTGGGTGTTTCTGCCTGTTGTTGTTGAGGATGATCCACTTTAAGACCTTCTGGACTGCTAGCATCATCATGCTCATCCTCTTTGTCTTCAGCAATTGGTGAAGTGGTCTTCGAAGAAGGAAGAACTTGCCCATGTTGTGATGGATTAGTTTGTTCTTGTTCGATACCCTAAAAAGAATAAGATAGATGCTTAAAAAACAAGACATTTAGAGATATTTCGTATAAAATATGGTTTCGATAAAATACCTTCGAACCATTATCACCAACATGTGAATGAGCACTAGAATGAGAAGTCTTTCGACGACGTTTGAATGGTTTAGATGGTGAGATGGGGGGAGAACTTTCAGAAGCTTCCACTTCGACTTCCTTTTCTTGGACAAGTGATATTTGTTCTTGTTTTCTTTTCCTTCTTCCTTCAGTATGGACTTTGGGAAGTGTTACTTTGGAAGCTTCGATCTGTTCTTTAGTTATCTCCACCTCACTATCATCATCAGAGAGATCGACAGTTGCTTGTTCTTTCTTGCTCTTCGATCTAGAATGTCCTTTTGATGAAGTTGTTTTCACTTTGGATTCCTTTGATTTAGGAGGTTCCTTCGATGCAGCCTCAGATTTCTTCGATTCAACTTCTTTAGTTTGGGAAGCTTTCTTTTTCTTCTTGTCAGACTTGCTTTTCGAAGTGTTCTGGGCGCTGGCATCATCGAGCTTTGCTTCTCCTGGAGTTAAAGGCAAAGCTGAAATATGTGATTATACAGATAAGTACTATTTCTTTTAACAATAGTATTAATGTGTTTTAGCGAAAGAAAAATCATACCCATGATACTGGGAGTTTCGATTCGAACTTGGGATAATTCATAGCCAAGTTCACCATTATATTGGTATAAATTGCATTTAGCATAGGTTACTAAATTATTTTGTGGGAATTTGAAATTATAAAGTAACCATTTTGGGTATGGTGGCCTGAAGGCCAAAGCAAGATTACAAGATGGAAGTCTTGCTAGTCTCATTTTCTTTTCTAAAACATAAAGATATTTATTGGGTGTTCCAGGGGGAAAAATTGTTTCCGAAATTTTCTCTCGAACTTTATCTCTCAGAGTTTGAGCAGCATAATATACTGTCCTCTTTGGATGTAAAGGGTCATATGTTGTTTGATAATATCTTTGAAATTGCTGAATTTCTTTAATGTGCGTACCTCTAGTCTTCTTGTCTTTGTTCTGCAAAGTGTGAAAAGTACTGGTCAGTTGAGGCAGCAATTCATCGGGATTCCCTCGATTGGATTGGCGCATGTAATAATTTTGCCACCATCGAAAGAATGCTTCAGAGCATGCAAATGATGTTGAGAAATATGTAGGCTCGAACACAGTTGTTCTCTTGGCTTGAATTATGGATTTCCACACAGGTTCGATCAGAGGAATTCTCCATTCACTTATACTTTTGAACAAGGAGCTGGGTTTTGATTGAACCATACCAAACTGTCTAGCTACATGGTTAGGTTGATAACCATATACTCCATAAGGGCTACCAGGTGTAAGTCTGCTAGATAGATAGGTAGGGGTCAAATAAGCTTCCCATATAGCATTGATTTCTGTTTTATTGGCTTTTTTCGAAGTAGTGGGAAAGTCCTCTTTGAACCAGTTAGGTCCATATTTCCTAGTGGTAAATGGTGCCATCATAGGGGTGAAAATGGGACAATCAAGCAGGGTTGTATAAGCATTTTCAAAAAGTTGTTGTGAAGACTTGTTCCCATCGGGGTGAAACATAGCTAAGCCTATACCTTCAGTGGTCTTGTCTGAGTATGCTGATGTGTAAGAGGAAGGTAGGATCGAAGCAAGTTTTGATCCAAAAATGGCTAAAAGCCATAGTTGAAACAACCATATGGGTCCTGATACAACTAAATTTCCACCAGTTTGGGGATAATCTCTAAGATTATTAGTTGTTTGGTTAAGGGTTTCATATAAAGAACCTAGAATCAGTTTGCTTAAACAGATATCTGTTCCTTCATGCAACTGACTAGCTAGACACATGAATTTCTTAGGGACTTGTACTGACCTCGAGCAAAAAACATGCATAGATAACCAGTAGGTCAAAAAAGCTACATGTTCATCTGCAGATACTTCAGCACATTCGGTATCATGGTTGTTAGCTATAAATAAACCATAGGCAGGGCTATCGAAATTTACTGAGTATTGAGAAGTGGTAACATCTGGATTAAAGGTGTATCCAGTTGGTTTTAAGCTAGTAAGACCAGCCACATCTAAAAGGGTAGGAGTGAGCATTCCACATTTCAAGTGAAGGCTGTTGTTCGATGGGTTCCAAAAATGTAAAGCAGCAAATATCAATTCATTATGGTATTTTGGACCATATCGAGATATTTGGATGAGATCAAAAATCCCTTTCTCCTTCCAGAACTGTCCCTTTTGTTTTTGAACTTTGTCTAGCCAAGCAATATATTCTGGATAAGTTTTTGGTTCAGTCCTAATTTTGGATTTTACAAAACTTAGGTCAAAAGGACCTTTTGTGAAAATTAAAGGAGGTTGAGTTTCAATGCATGGGAAAAGAGAATTAATCTCTGGAGTTTCAGGTTCTAGAGAAATGGGGCCTAAAAATGCATGTGGAGTATCAGTACAAGGGATGATTACCTGGGTTTTCCAGATAGCTTTTTCAGCTTCATTGATCTCTGGTTCGTTCATAAAAGCAGGAGCAGCACTGGCGATTTCTTTAGTAAAATCAATGGGTTCTTCGCGATTCACATGAGAAGTTCCTGCTGCGTTCGTCATTGTTTAAGTATTTTTGTGAGAATTTGATGAATAGTTCGTGTGTAAAGATAGGAGTTGCAGAAAATTTAAAGTTTTTTCTTCGAGAGAACTTTTGGCGGAGAAGAGGAACAGTGAAAGTGAAAATGAAATGGTGAAAAGTGAAAAGAGTAAAGGTGAGTTTGCTTTTATATGGACCTTTGATCATGACACATGTCAAGATCTTATTTTAACAGTTTTACCATTAAAGTGTTGTCTTTTCCAATGATAGAGAACGTGGCCCACTAACTAAGATTGTGGGGTCAGTATTTAAAGGAAATTTGAATTAGTTTTGAATTAAATACTGACATCATTCATTTCGATGGAGAATGTTAGTTTTTTTTCAAAAACGTCTTTTTCTCCTTCGGTGAAATCGAAAATGGCGTTTCTGGGGGGCAATTTGTTAGCCAATATATTTTACTAGCTGTAATAAATGTGGTCAAAGTATAGTTGACCTAGATTTAAAGAAGATTCGAACAGAGTGTTGTGTTGAAAGCAAATATGGGTTCGAAGATGCTAGAAGACTTCGATAAAGCAGTTTTCGAAGGTGGTTATCAACAGTTATTCTTTAAGTCAGTTTTTATTTTAAGTTTGTTTTCAAATAAGTAAAACTGTCGACTTGTGGCAGTTGTAGTTTGAATTTCAAAGAAGTGTAGTTATTTTTAGACTTAGTATAAATAGTAGTTTTTCATAGGAAAAACAGGTCACAATTCCGTCATACAAACTTATACTCAAAGTATCCGTATGGAAGCGAGAAACGAGTCACAAGTTGCAATGTATGAATCTGTGTACCAACCTTTGTTTAATCAATGCAATTTACCCTTTGTTCTTTAAGTGTTCTTGCACTTTACTTTATTAAGTTCGATTGAGTTCAAGTGGATTGAATTCGATTGTTTTTATCATATTTCTTATATTTTTGGCATCAAAAACGCAGAATTTCTAACAACAAGAACAAACACAATATGTCCTAAGATTTACTGGTTGATCTTGCAAGTTACCATTTGTAAACCAGCGGTTGTTTACGAAAATCCAACGTAAACAAGTTCATGATTATCTTTGTTGTGACATACATGTAAGACAGTGACTTGATCCATATCGGTTAGGTAAAAATAAGAGAAAATATCTCAAAATGCAACCTAATTTTTCTCTTGGGTTGATGAAGAATAGCGTTGAGACTTTGATTGGAGGAGAGATCTTTTTGGAAGGGATGAACACTTGTTAGGGGAGCTTCTGAATCACCTCTACACTATTCGGATCAAAAACAAGAAAGATAGATGAATTTGGGTCCTTGAATCAACGAGCATCTTCAGATTGAAATCTATATATGTCACTTTGAACGGTAAGATTCTTTCTCCGGAGGATTTAAGTGCGGCGTCTAGAAGATAACTAAGGGGTATTTGAACTAGATTGGCTCTTCGAAAAATCCAAATTTTCTCTTGGAAATTAATTTTTGGTAGACTCTCGACTCGTTCAAACTTATCCCATAAATAGGCAATTACCCCCTGAAATTGTAAGTTTCGTCAATTACCCCCCTGAAATTAACAAAACGTCAATTACCCCTCTGAAATTGCACAACGTTAATCAATTTACCCCCTCCGTCAAATTTTTCTGTTAGTCAACATAACGTTTTGCAAATACCCCCCCTGAAGTTTTGCACTTATGTGCAAAATGCCTCCTAAACTTAAAAATTTATATGTTTTTTTCTTATCCTTGACTCAAAAGATATTAAAGACAAACAATTAACGGTTATCTTTAATATTTAAGGTTACAATTATCATATATCCTCTAAAAATAATGCAGAATTAATAACTTCATATTACTTTAGCAAAATGCATGTTTAGTTCAATTTTTAAGATAGAATAATTTTATTCAAACTTATCTTAAGAAACTGCTAGAATTAATTATTCATGAGGAATGCGTATCTCTAGCTTACTTTGTTGTGAATTGGCGTGTCTCTATTTAAATAAGTCATACGTTATGGAGAATTGAACAATCAAATGGCATAACAGAAACAAAATAAAATAACAGACCCCTTTAAGAATGAAAGAGCAATGTAAAATATTAAAGTTAACTGTTAATTGTTTGTCTTTAATATCTTTTGAGTTAAAGATAAGAAAAAAAATATAAATTTTCAAGTTCGGGGGCATTTTGCACATAAGTGCAAAACTTCAGGGGGTATTTGTAAAACATCATGTTGACTAACAGAAAAATTTGACGGAGGGAGTAAATTGATTAACGTTGTGCAATTTCAGGGGGGTAATTGACGTTTTGTTAATTTCAGAGGATAATTCACGAAACTTACAATTTCAGAGGGTAATTGCCCATTTACTCCATAAAGGAGCTTTGCCGGTTGGTGTCACTTCAAATTTGTGTGGTGCCTGGATATTCAAAAGGTAGATGATCATTTGTTCCGTCGATGTAACTTTGTTGAAAGAATTTGCTATGTAGTTTTTAAATGGATCGGAACGAGGGTGATTTTTTTAAATTGTAGGATAATCTTTATCTACTAAGGTTCGATGTTAAGAAAAAGAAACACAAACACCCCGTGGGCAGACGCTCGTACCTTTTCATATCACTGTTTCAAATTTGAATCCTAGTGCAAGCAGAAAATTGCATCCCTTCGTTAAACCCAAAGGGACACACCCACTGGGCCAACTAAAAATCGTGTTACTTGTTATATCAATACAACCCTACATTCCAAATATTTTTTCGAAATTCTCTCACATTAATAAAGGATTAAACCTAGCAGAAGATACATAGAAAATACCATAGTATGCCAGCTAAGCTGACTCTTGATATTCCTTGATCCTTATAACCATATCAAAACCAAAACATAATTGTTTGCTTCCTTGTTTGGATTTCTCTCAAAAAATGCTTTGATGTTGATAGTTTGATGTGAGTTTGATTCTCCATGCATATATCAGCCAATACCGAGTGCTTTATTCTTGAAGGCAAAAGAAAAAGCTAGTTGGCACTAGACAGTACCAAGTGGATACTAACCCCAACTGTATATGGATTTGGATTGTTCCTAAAATATTTTCCAACCACAAAATAAAACTTACTTACTTTCCAATTTGTGGTTCTTTGCTGTATTGTAGGTTAATGTCAATACAAACCCACTTAGGTTGGTCTGGTGGTAATAGATTGGGACCTAGGAGTGTGCTCCTCCTTGAGGTCTCAGGTTCGATTCTCTCCGGTGTCAATTTAGATGGGCTAATTTAGTTTCTTCAAAAAAAAATGTTAATGTCAATACAAACAATTGGAAAAAGCGAAGATATTTGGTGTAAATGTTATGTTTAGTTATTGGTTTTTGTCCCTCCGGTTAGCTTATGTTACAAAAATGTATATGTGGCAAACAGAGGATGACATGGTAGTGTCTGACGTGACAAACGATGTTGACATGGCAAACTTGATGATGAGTTAGTGATTTAGAAGAAAACCAAAAAACGAAATTTGTAGAGGGACCAAAGCCAAAAAAAAAAATATGTATATGTGGCAAACAGAGGATGACATGGTAGTGTCTGACGTGACAAACGATGTTGACATGGCAAACTTGATGATGAGTTAGTGATTTAGACGAAAACCAAAAAACGAAATATGTAGAGGGACCAAAGCCAAAAAAAAATTAGTAACCAAAAAACGAGAAAAAAAAATACATTTCTTCATCCACCTCTTTTTCATCTTCATCATTATCTTCAAAAATTCATCAAAAAAACCAAAAAAAAAAAAAACCAGAAAAGAGAGAGAAAAAAACTCAAAAAATCATCATCTCGCCCTTAATAGACAACTTCTCACAAACCTAAACAAAATCCTCATTGATAATTGTCAGATTTACACCTCAACACTAAAATCAACAATGTCCATAGTCCCAACAAAACTCTTATTGATAATATCATAATCAAATTATAACAACATTATCCTCATCGAGAATGTTCGAATTCCCAATATTGAAAAAAATTCACAAAATTCTCAAATTGAAAAACCTAAAGAATGGATTTTATGTTTTTTTTTATTACCAACTCTCGTCTCATCATTGTTCTCACGTCTCTGCTGTTTCTTGGTCATCCCAAATAATTTCTTTGTCAATTCTTTGAATTCGCATCTCATCATTTTTGTTTTGAGCCTTTGGGTCGTGTACTTTTTTTCGGTTGATTTTGAAGATTATTGTGTGAAATTGGATTATAAGAGAAAGGTTTGATATGAATGTTGTTTTCATTTGAAGATCTAGAGTGATAATAAATGGAATTGAAAAATATGTTGGAATGTTGAATTGAGATGAGTTTTATTTTGAACAATTTTATTGTGTATGTTTGGTGTAAATGATTTTAAAATGTGTGTGAAATTGGATTGCAGGTTGAACAGTGAGCATATTGGTTTAATTTGATTTTGTTGTTTGTGAGAAGAAATATAAGGGAATTTATCACATGAAGGTATAGTTGAAGGTGTTGGATTGATGTGTTTTAATCTCAAACACATGAAAAAAAAAACAGAAAAAGAAGTTGTAGTGTAGTTGTGAGATTCTGTTTGTTGTTGTTTTGAGTTGATGGATTTTTTATTTATTTTGAAGTGATGAATTTATGTGTTTGTTTGATGATGAAGATAAAGTTTATGAAGACGATGATAGTGATGAAGATGAAGATGTGGGAAGAACATGAAGAAATGTAAAATAAATTTGAATTTTTCGTCTTCTCGTTTTTTGTCCCTTTACAAATTTTGTTTTTTGGTTTTGGTCACACTAGGTTCATCAAGTTTGCCACTGCAGACACTGCCATGTCATCCTCTGTTTGCTACATGTGCGTTTTTGTAACAGAAGCTAACAGGAGGGGCGAAAACCAAAAGATTAATAACTTACATGGTTTATTTTAGAAAGTAAAATAAGGGACGAGAACCGAAAACATGCAAACTTACAGAGATCTTTTAAATATTTAAACCTTAATTATTTGCTATTGATGTTCTAAATCATAAAGTAGGAATTAATGGTTACCAATAAAGATTAAATAGGATTGAATTAATTAAAGTAAGGGTCGATAGGGTATTTTGAGCCGGGTTTGTGTCATCTTTATTTTTCAAAAGAAATTAAGAACTTTATTTATGAAATACATAAACAAAAGTGAAATATTTGTGGTGACCCATTTATATATATAATATAGAAAAGAATTACTTACACATGAATAGAAGGCAAGCGGGCAACAAGTTGCGTCGCTAGGCTTTTTTGGATGGCAAAATCAATCCTCATAAACACAACATTCATGGACCTAGGAGACATGACATTGTTATGCATGACCCTTTGAACTCTATGTAGAAGGTCAACAACCTCTGGTGCTAGGAAATCGAAAGTGTCAAAACTAAACGGTATGAAAGCATGTTGATTGTCATAACATACTTTGTCATGTTTGGCCACTTTGCTTGACGCATCTCTTAGGGCTGCTTGTTCCACCGTAAAAGCCTCGACCCCTAATCCAACAAGTGGTGAAACCCTGTCAAGTCCACACATGCATATTTTTCTCCTATCCATCTGTACACCATAACATCTGCATACCTAAGTGTCAATCTTCTATCTAGTGGATTAGTCAGGAAGTTCATAGGTGCCTCCTTCTTAACTGATACTCCCGCCCGCCTGAATATATCAAAAGGTACATCCCTAACAAAGTCATGCATGTACTTAAAACTAGGAAGCTACTTACGATGAACTGCATGCTCCCCAAAAGTATCCAGGCATGCCTTACGACAAACAGTTTTGGTGTGTAGGTGTTGAGGCAGGGATATGTTTGCGGTCATCTCTCGTAAGTATATGTCGGCCTCAAGACCGGTTTGTGCCTTTGTTGTATTCTTTGGGGTTAGGTGTTCCGTATATATGCGGCATCTTGTTATTAGTATGCTTCTCCCTTTTTTCCTCGAGTTTTATTGCTTCTTGCATTTTCTCGTCGAGAATAATATTTGCTATTAAAAAAAAAGGGCACGTCTCATCAATAGAAAATAGTGGAATCATAATGCGATATCTAAGGATAGTAAGATACTCCACTAGTGATATATGCTGACATAACCCATCAATCGAGATAGTTAGAAGAAAATCATGAGCATGTGCTGCTTGCAAACATCCTAAAACTGCATTCTATCTAGTGGTCATGTCAAACTTAACTTCCATATCTTGAACACTTTTACTAAAAAGAGCACTCGCCAAAAAATTTGTCCCAAATTATATGTCGCTTTATAATACCAATGAAACATTATTGTAATTTTTCCTATTATACCCTTAACTATTTATTACTCTCTCTTCTTTCAATTCTTTAATTTATCTTTCTCATGACAATTTTGTAAAATAACGCATAATATCTATTGTCCATACAAAATTAATTACATTTCCTAGTAAGTGTGAAACTGTCATAGCGTCATATAATTATGGACAAATGAAGTATTATCCAACAAAGAGCAACAATCCCCATCCAAGTTGTCCTCCCATACAAAAGCCTCCTCATCCATCTCCACTCATCTCCCTCGACCCCCAACCTAACATCTTCATCTCTGCCACTGAAATATATCTGTATTCACAAAAATATCAAAAATCCTTCTAAATCTAACTCATAAAGGTCCTCCCTCCAACCAAGGGTCGTTCCAAAAGAAAGTGATTTCGTCTTCCCCAAAAGATGCCCATCTCATTCGCATACCAACCACCCTCATGTACATCTACACCCTTTCTAATACCACATAAATCGTTTCACCAACACGACGCCTTTGAACCCCACCCTTAATCTACCCCCGTATTTTGCCGCCAACACTTTAAGTTTAAGCCATAACCCTCCCTTATCAACATATAATCTCCAACACTATTTTCCTAGCAAAGCCAAATTAAATTCTCTAATCTTCCAAACCTGCAAACTTCATACCTCCTTCTTAGAGCAACTTTTGTTCCAACAGAACCAATTAATTTTACGAGTATCCTCACCCCCATCCAAAAAAGAAAAGATATAGAAAGAGATTATATTAAAAAAAAAAAAAAAAGGATCAACAATCATTTGCCAAGCAAGCTTATACGACATTAATCTTAATTTTGTATGAGAAGACTTTGAAATCTGAGGCCACCATCTTGCTTTGGACGACAAATTTGTCTATCATATATCAACAAAGATAACAATCATTTCAGTATGAATCACATTCTTAAATACAATATAAAGATTAATTTTTTGAGTCGGATAAAATCACATGAGCGACAAATCTTTTCTTTAAAAATTCTAGTGCTTAATTTTTAAAACTTTTGAAACTACTGGTTAATTTCGAACATCTCATGTCAACTCAACACCTTTGAACTAGACATATCTATTGTATCTTAGCGAATCTTCAAGATCACAATCCAACTGAGGAAATTATAAATTTTCTTTTTTTTACAAAAAATTATAAACTTTCTTAAGAACAACACTAAAGAAAAAATATTCTGATTTCTAAGAATGATAAGTGGTGGTTCTAAAGTGCATTGAGGACGTAGCCCAATTACAACTCGACACCACACACCTTCCTATCTAGAAAGAAACTGATTTAAAAACTCAATGACAATTCTTTCCCCTTAACTTTTTCTCACTATTGTATTGACAACTTTTGGGAACTTTTAACTTCCAAAATAGAATTTGCATTATTTCGAATAAAATAAAGATTGCATTATTTAGTGTATTTAAAGTCATTTTTCTAATAGTGAGCATAGTGTTCTCTTTTTCTTGTTTACTGATCAATATGTGCCCTCTTTCACTAATAGTGTCTATAAACAACAAAATAAAGTCCATCTTTTGTCTTGGATGGACCATACTCTGGCCAATCTAACATTTACTGCAATGTTATGCAATATCTCTGTATGCATGTAACTTGTTCCTACACAAACTTGTTCTTCTCCATATAAAATTTGTGGCTCCTAAATCACCAAGATCGATTAATAATGTAGTAATCTAGCAGTGTTTGACAGTTGTTCAAGGTCCAGTATGGGAGCCTACAACTACTTTTTTTATATAAATATTTCATTTATTGATAACTTGATCAATAGTGAATAGGAAAAAGATTCTATTTATACATGAGTTTACATAAATAAGTCAACAAAAATAACTATATTAACTCTTGATTAACTATTAACTAACTTTATCTTTTATAGGCGTGTTTGGTTTTCAAGGACTGAGTAGGGCGAGGGAAAGCTTCATGACTCACAGAACTAAGATAGTTACATATGTGATATGTCTCCATCAAAGAGATCATCACATCGATAACAAGATTTAAGCGAAATTTGAGTTGAATTCTTACCATGTAGATCAACACACTATAACTTTATAACGGGTTAAATGCGTTCTCTTGATTCGAAAATGGGTTACAGTTAGCAATACTAGGGGTGTTCATATGGTCGGATTGATCAAATAAACCAATTTATAGTTATAACCAATATAACTCAATCAATTTTTTCTATGCAAGGAGATCTCAACTAGGCTAACACTCAAGTCATAATCATCATTTGCAGCATGTCCAAATATATTAAATCAAATCAACAAAACAACTACTTAAACCTATAGGCTATAACTGAAAAGATGCGCAATCTATCTACAATGATGGGATTCCTTAATACTGCCTCTGTTTCAAAATGAGTGTCGCTTTAGCCAATTGCACACAGATTAAGGAAAGGAATAAAATAGTCATATGTCATAGCAATTTTACCAAATTATCATAATCAACTATTGGTTTGTTTTTCATTAAAGAAAAAATAATACTTTGGAAGTAGTGTAACATAGTGTTAATTGAAGGGTACAATTGAAAAGAAAAAGTTATTATTGCATTGGAAACTGAAAGTGACATTCATTTTGAAACAATTTTTTTTTGGCTAAAACGACATTCATTTTGAAACGGATGGAGTATATTAGAACCAAGTATGGTATCCCGCCACTAAATTTAGATATGTGGAGCAAGTATCAATGACAGCCGATAATCAATTTGTCTCAAGCAACAACAACATGTCTAAATCTAATTTAGAAATCAAGTGTAAGACAAAACCACAGTTAAAGCAAGAACAACAAGATAAAGAGGTTCCTTGAAAAAACAAGATAAAGAGGGTAAAAGAACAACACGCCAAGAATTTGTTGACATAGTTCATGCCAACAATGACCAACATCTGAGGTGAGAGAACTTTCTAATCCACTATCAAAGATTCATTACAAATAGTTATAAGAAATTAGATTCAACAAACTTTCTAAGAGCAAACCTGATTTATGCATCTTTTCCTCTCTCTTCCTTTGTTCTGGAGAGTTACAAAAGTGACCAAAAAATTTAGCTCTGAATGTTCTCCTCAAACATCGCCTAAATTTCTCTCCTTTGTCCTCTTACAACCACCCAATTGTTTTCACTTTCCAAGTTGTTTCCCATTTTCCCCACTCCTAGAATTTTTCACTAAAAGGCATCAACCATTTCTTAAGAATTTCCTCTTTTGATTCTCCAAAATTAGTATTTTTCTGACCTTTTAAATCTGACCTAAAAACTCTCAATCATTAGTCTCTAAGGTTCCTAAAAGTTCTCTCATTTAGTTTCATGAGATTACTCAAAAATAAATCAATAAGTAATGACCTTTTATACACTCCAATCAGTTTGTATTGTACTAGTCTTTGTGCCTCGCACAACCTGCTCTTGCGCCTAGCGCAGCTAGCAGAACCAAACAGCTCTTGAAAAGACAAAGGCATGCACCTGGTGCATGGGACTAAATGCTACATTAAATTTCTAACTTTCAACATGAGATTACATGGCATATTACAATAGTTAAGTTCATACGATCAATTCTAATCTATAAAGTTTTTTTAGAAAAAAAAACTTTATAGATTAGAATTGATCGTATGAACTTAATATGGGTGTGATATGAGACAAATACATAAATATTGTAATTTTTTTAAATTTGAGAAATAGACTTTGATACTCATGTATAACTATAATAACCTCAATTTGCAAAACATACTTGTAATTAAAACAAAATTAGAATTAATTTGTCAGAGCTCTATTTTTTTTTTTGTTACAGTTCGGTTTGTCTTTTTTTTTTGCTTAATAGCAGTTGTAACCCCCTAACTTTCCTAAAGTTGCGATTTTGGCCCCTTAAGGAAAAAAAACTACAAAATCGCCCTCTAAGTTTTGCACTTGTGGCAGTTTTGGCCCCAAGGCCAATTTTGACTCGGTCTACGCTGACGTAGCACCCTAAGTGAGGTGTCACGTGTTATTTTTTTTATTTTTTTTGCCTTGAGGGGCCAAAAATGCTACAGTTGCAAAACTTATGGGGCGGTATTGTAGTTTTTTTTTCTTAGTTGGCGAAAACTGCTATTAAGTTTTTTTTTTAATAATTATCGGTTAATATTAGTAAGTAATTAAGTAGGATCCAATTCATAGAAGAGTAAATTCGATTCAAAAAACTATAGTTAAATTTACGTAAAGGTAGTATCGGTTGGAAGCATATTACTAACAGTTTAGTGTCTTGAAGTATAAAATGCAATACGCTTTCAACATTGAAGTGGTCTCTATCCTATGTCCACGACAGCAACAGCCTATTGAGATGCTGTAAGTGTAAGTGTAAACCACAATAATTTGCTAAGAGTAATACCATTGTTTTGTGAAAAAAAAAAAAAAAAAAAAGAGTAATACCATTGTATCACTATCACGCATAAATAATCCTTGCCAGGTGCAGATTTCATTTTTTTAATATATAAAATAGTTGATTTTCCAGAAAACCGGTTAGCTCAGTAAACTGCCTGTTCGCCGGTTTTAAGCGAGTTTTTCCGGTTCTCACCGGTTCGATAACATGACCGATCTAATATGTAAACCGAACCGGTTACACCTCCGGTTCACGGTCGGACCGGTTGAACCGGCCGGTCCGGTCCGGTTTTCAAAACTATGGTATCACGCATAAATAATCACTTTGACTATTGACTAGGTAAAACTTTATGTATCGAAATTTTCAAATATACTCCCTCCGTTTCAAAATGAGTGTCGTTTTAGGTATTGGCACACAGATTAAGAAATGGAATGAAATAATCATTAGATATAACACTTTTACTAAATTGCCCTTTACTTTATAAGTAAAAGACAAACATAAAGTTGCGTTGGAAATTGTGTGAGAGAAAAGTTGGAGTATTTATTGAGGGTAAAGTTGGAAGAAAAAAATTAAAGTTGTATTGGAAATGTAAAACGACATTCATTTTGAAACAATATTTTTTGGCTAAAGCGACACTCATTTTGAAACGGAGGGAGTATTTATAAATGTTTTTTATTAGTTATTTTAGTCATTGAATCGAGTATTAGATAATCAATTTAATGATTAAGGAAAACAAAATACTAACAAAAAAGCCGCTAAAAATATTTATATCATTTTATAAACCAAAAAAAAAATATTATATAATTTCGATACATTTAGAGATTATGTAAAACACGCATTAAAAATCAAGATTGCTGCTATTTTGTTTGCATATGAGGACAATAGCATCGTCCCAAATCCCAATTCTCCCTCAAAAGTATATGCAAGACTCAGTGGAAACACATAACATGTCGCAGTGGTGACATCATAAACTCACCAAATAATATTATTCAGCCCCCACACTCAATAGTCCCGTACTCCCTTTTTTCCTTGATCAAATAATTATTTAAGAACTTGCATTTCTATTCTCATATACCACAAAACCATTCCAATCTTAAAGATTAATCGTTACTATGACCTTCTTTAAGGAGAGCAATGACAATGAGAAAGCCTCAATCAATAAACAAAATCTTGATGATGATGATGATGAATCACATAGTATAGGAGAATGGTTGAGTTTAGGTACCAAAGGAAACATGCCTCTACACCAAGATTCTCAATCATCAAAACCTCTTCACAACAAAAAGACATACTCATGCAAACCTCTTCACAACAAAAAGACATACTCATGCAACTTCTGCATGAGAAAGTTTTACAATTCACAAGCCTTAGGGGGTCACCAAAATGCACACAAAAGGGAAAGAGAAGCAGCTAGAAATTACCAATTATCTCAAAATTCTTTGGTTGCTCGGTCACTAGGAATCCAGCCTCACTCTCTTGTGCACAAGCCAAAAAGAGAAAGAGCTGCTACTATGGTGGAAGCTCGATTAAATAATGATGACAATTCTTTTATTGGAATGACATTGACACCCCTTGTATGGCATGGAAGCTTTCGAATGCAAGAATCAGATAAACATAAGCTTGACTTAGATCTTCGGCTTTGATTTTGATGCATTTGTTCCTATTTCAGAGTCCTCATTTACACTAGTGCTTTGTTTTCAATTTTCTTATGATAAATTAAATGTTACTTGCAAATTGTTTTAATGGAGTGTGGTAATAATCGTTTTAATTTGCCGCGACAACTGCAATTGCATCTGCAATATTAAGACTTTTGAAGTCTTGCAATGGCATTACATTTGTTAGATTATTTTCACATTTTGCTACAATATAAAGTTTGCAACGTAATTGTAACTCCAACTCCTTATCGCAATTCAAATTCATGGTGTGGTTACATTTGCAATCCTTAAAATATTAGAGAACTTCAGTTAAATGTAATTGATGCGTCCTCAATCACAAACATGTTGTGGTTGCAGAAACTTCAAAATCATGGATTCAATAACAGTGTAGTTGTTTGTATCAAGGATAAACCCACAAGAAAATAACCTCAAAATTCGAAGTATGGTTTCAATATTCAAATTATGGTGGATAACCTCAAAATTTGCTTTTTTGTTAATTTCAATGCTATGTCTAGTGAAAGATTCATTAAATGGAGCAATAGTAATCATTCTTGCATCATTCTTTACATTGATGGTAGTTGCCTAGGCTTGCCCGTTAGAGCTGGCTAATGTGGGGTTATTAGAAATAGTGTATGTTATTATTTATCGGGTTTTTCAAGCTACATTTGAGGATCTTATGACATCCTTCATGTCAAGTTATGGATATTGAAGAACTTGTCTGTTATTCCGACTCTCTTCAGTGTATTAACTCCATCAAAGCCCCAACTTCCAAGTTTCATGTTTATGTCGTTTTAGTTCAAGACGTTAATGACTTGATTGAGCAAAGTAACATTATATTATGTCACACTCTCAGAGAGAGAAATCAATGTGCGCGAATAATGATCTTATTCATCTTGTCTCCCATACGGATGATCTCTTGCGTATTTATAAAAGTTTTTTTGATTTAACTTTTTTATTTATAAAAGTTTTTTCTTTTTTTTTTAATAAATTAAACCCAAATAAAATTTGTTCTAATGGGCTTTATACTTATTTTTTTTTTCTTTTAGTGGATTTGGTCTAGATATATTTGAAAATTGTTGTTCACACACTAAAGAAGGCTGAAAAACACATGTGAAAGAGACAAATTCCCTTCGGCAGTTAACTGCAGTTGCAGCTGGCTGCTTTTTCCTCGGCAGTTAACTGCCGATGCGCCCCGATGCCTATGCATTGGCAGAAGCTTCATTTTCTGAACATGTTATGTGTTTAAAACACATAACTCAACCGGTTGAAATGTTTTTGCACATAATTAAGCCTAAACATAGAATATTTCAGATCACAAAGCAAATTGGCGTAAATTCACAAACTTAATTTAACCAACATTTTAACCATTCAAAGAAAGTAAGATATCCCAACGAAAGTAAAAAAATGTCATGAAATTAACAATAAACTAAAAAATGTCACGAAAAACAACTCTTAAACATCAGTACTAAAAACTCTTAAAAATAAGTCTTGGTCTTGCTTTTGTTGCTGCCTCCGCACCTCCTGGTCAATACAGGTGCCAACTGCTCCCTAACATGGCGCAATGCCGCATACAACTGGTCACTGGTCATCCCCTCTTGACCCAAGTAATCATCAGCTTGGAAAACAACACCACTAACCATATCATAGGTATCAGGCGAGCCTCTTTCCTGGTGCTGATGTTGGTCTGCAATGATCTGCTCCTCATTTGCTGGCCTCGAAGGAGATCCCATAATAGGTGGGAAAATCTGAGGGAGAGACACCCGTCCGTACCATAACATATTTCCATCCTCGAACCACCATGGTATATCTTTTGTCGGCTGACCCCAACTTTCTTCCTTAGTGGTGTGAGGACGAAAGTCGATGAAAGCGTGCGGAGTATGAGAAGCCCGCATAGAAAGAACGTATGTCAGATATCTAGGGATGTCCTGCACATATCCGTACTGCCGTTTAACTCTCTCAGGCAAGTGACGGCACACCTTCTCAACACCGCACATGATCCAACCCGAGTACCAAAATATCTCCAGAAACTTCTGGATCTCTATGTGTTCCTCGTACGACATCCAACATATGTCATCATTCTCCATACTATCAAGCAACATATAGTAGGTCTTCCCCTCTCCATGACCCCTTTCTATCTCCCATTTGGATGCGATCAGATAGTTTGAGAAATACTTTGGACTTTCATCAACACTGTAAAGATCAGGAAAATGCGCCAAAAACCATGCCTGCACAAACCAAACAAATCACATTTATAAGTTATTACCAAGAAAAAAAGTGTTAAGGTTCAAAAGTGTTACAAAATTTATTACCATGAGCAGTGTAACACTTCCCCCCAAGAGCTTTGCCATCAGGAAAAGAAACCTCAGATAGACAGTGGTAAAGGTATGCCAATGTCATCCCTCCCCACATATAATCACTCATCGTCGCATAGTCCTCCATCGTCGTCAGATATATCAACTCGATGAGTTTGTTGCTTTTATCGCCAAACAACAAACATCCAACCAAATATAAGAGGAAACACTTCACGCAAGCATCCTTGCGCTTATCCCTCTCTTGTATCTGCTTCATCATCTGTGCATCTTGCAATCTGGTAGCGATAGAGAGGTGGTCCTCTTAAAGCATCTTCAGTGTCTTATAACTAATGTAAGCACCATATTCTTCCTTGCAATTACTCACAACAATAGTATGTGTCACACCTAAGTGTGCCACCATCAACTCCACTTCAGTAACCTGAGAAACCTTCTTTGAATTGTTCAACATCCGCCCTTTAATGGGAATATGCACCAGACACGCTACATCCAAAGTAATGCTCATCTCCCCTACAGGCAAGTGAAAATTGTTGGTCTCGGTATGCCACCTCTCACACGAAGCCATAAGCAAAGCATGAGGCACATTGTCGTATTCTGTATAAACCAAATCATGTAGACTGCTCGCCCTCAACGGACCCCAAAACCACACTTGATTATTTGGTGGACGTCGGAGATCCAAAACCTTAGCCCCATGATTAATGGCTTTAACTTTACGAATCTTACGAATTTGAAATAATAAAAAACACAACATAAAATTTGTATGCAACACATATTTAAAGCATTGTAAACATTTAAATAAAAAAGTTAAGACATAGCAATATAAATTTAAATTGGCGCACGTAATTTAAATTTAACCAAACAATAATTGAAAAAAAAACATACAACTGCATATGTTGATATAATATTTTTTAAGTATCGCATATAACAAATTACTCAAACAATAAAAAAAATTATGCAACACATATTTAAAATATTGTAAACATTTAAATAAAAAAAGTTAAGACATAACAGTATAAATTTAAATTGGTGTACGTAATATAAATTTAAATCACGCGCGCCAATTTAAATTTAGAATATTAATGTATCATTTATTATTATTTCACAATTATATCCTTATTTATTGAATTTCATTTAACATAACTACTTCATTAACTACAACCAATAAGAGTATTTTTTTTGTAAATAATACTAATTTTATCATTAGATTTAACGCAATTAATCATTTCCTTAAAAATCGTGCACAAATCTTAACACAACTATTATTTTGAGACGGATGGAGTATGTAGGAGGTGGCAAAACAAGCCCAACCCGCTGGGCCGGCCTGTTTAGTCCGCTACTTTTGGCGGGCTGAGTCGAAGTTTTGAACTCGTTTCCTATAGTGGGCTCGTCCAGCTTAACTCGTTGAAAAACAGGGAGGGCATGGAGCGGCCTGCTTAACTCGATTTTTTTAAGACTTATTTTATCATTTTGAATTTATTGTGTTTATTGAATTTATTTTAGGATTTGTTTTGTGTTGGCGGATTTTCCTTATTTTGCTACTAAGTATGATGTTGAGTACGTCAATTTTTTTTTTTTTGACAAAAATAAATGATATTCATTCATTCAAATTGATAGAGTGCATCGATACAATACAAATCCAAATTCGCCAAAAACAAAAAAGATGAATCTGTGAACAAACTCACAACATCCATGTTAATAGCATAAAACGGCAAAGTACATATGCCTACAAATATGACTAATATGACTATATTCATGTCTCCGGAATACTCATGTCTCCGGATCTACAACGTTACAGCGCCAAAATCATTGTCATTAATCGGATCTGCACTTGCTCAAAGCTAATCTTTCAACCTGAATCAAATAAACACCGCACTAAGACGGGAAATAAAAAACACACCGCACAAAGACAGGAAATCAAAACAAACAGAGTTGTTCAAAGACGACGAAATCACAAAAACAAACGAAAGAAAACAGAAAATATGTGAAATCACTTATTCAATTAGGATAGAAGGAAAAACAATTCGGAGGAGTGATTTTTGGGTAAAAATTGACCCTTAATCACCCCTCTAAAAAGAAGAAGAAAGGGGGTGACGACTAGGGTTTGAAAAGGAGAGAATAGTACGCCAATTTGTTAATTATCTTATTTTTACCAAAAATTTATTTGTTGCCTATTCTCTTATATTTTTTTCATGATAAATGCAACATAGTTTGTTTTTGTAACAATCAAGTTGTAAAAAGTTACATAAAAAAGTTGTTTTTTTCTTTTAAAAAAGATGTTGATTAGCATTAAAACAAAAACAACAAAATTAACAAAAGCTCAAAAGAATAATATTAAATCATTTATCATAGTCATTAACATAACATCACAAACACATTAAAGTAAACAAATCCTTAGCGTCTGTGAACCTCTCGCTTTGATTGCGGGGTGTGATAAAATAGAATATTAGTTTTTTTTTTTGACAAGAAATAGAATATTAGTTATAATTAATTATAATTATTTTTCTGTAATTATTTTCTATCATAATTAGATAATTTTTTGAATAATTTTTTTTACAGTAGATATTATATCCACATAATAAAAAGGGCAATTCCATAATCATCAACATAAACATCACAAAATTAATCGATACATTAAAATAAACAAATCCTTAGAAGCAATTAAGTATGATGTGACAGATTCTATTTACACATACATATAAACATCACAACCGTAACTTCAAGAAGATGACGTGTCACAAAAGCATGCAACTGCACGCAAAGATGTAGGACCGCACACGCACAGTTAAAGCTCCGCACACTTCACAGTCTCATCCCACGAACCGTCTCCCTCCATAAGGAAAGAAACAAAATTCTCCTTGTAAAGCACAAACATAAACAGGTTAAAAAAACACAACATGTTAAATTTTAGAATGAGACATGCACGTGGCATGTCACACTTTAACACATGTCACACCATTTTATATCTGAGAAAATATTCTCAACACTTTCGCCACACCAAAAATCCGAATTTTCCATTTTCATTTGTCAACGTTTTTTATACAAATGATCAACACTTGAATTGATCATCAAATTCAAATATCATCAAATTATGTATCCAAATTCACAAGAACAATCACAACCACTTATAGTGGAAGAACAAGAAGAACAAAAACCACAAGAAACAGCATATGATTCATCAGAAAAGATAGTAGTGGTAGGAATAGACGAATCCACAAACTGGGGTACCTCAGTTCCACCATTTTCATGGAAGAAGCTATGGCTATTCACAGGACCTGGTTTTCTAATGAGCATAGCGTTTTTGGATCCAGGGAACTTAGAAGGAGACCTTCAAGCTGGTGCCATTGCAGGGTATTCTTTGTTATGGCTTCTTATGTGGGCCACAGCTATGGGACTTTTGATTCAGCTTCTGTCAGCAAGGCTTGGTGTGGCTACTGGAAAGCATTTGGCTGAGCTTTGTAGGGAGGAGTATCCTAGATGGGCTAGGTATGTGCTTTGGGTTATGGCTGAGTTTGCTCTTATTGGTTCTGATATACAAGAGGTTATTGGTAGTGCTATTGCTATTAGGATTCTTAGTAATGGAGTTATTCCTCTTTGGGCTGGTGTTGTCATTACTGCTCTTGATTGGTAAGTGTAATTTACTAATTATCCATTTTGCTTCTTTTTAGTTTATTTGATTCTGTTGGATTTTTTGTGATTGCTATAGTTCCCAAAGTTTATGATTTTTATGCTTAGGTAATTGCAAGGTTTTGCTTAATCAATTCAAAATTTGTGTTTGGTTTCATGGTAGGAAGAGATAAAGTGATCTAGATAAGTAAAATTGATTTTGACACGTTTGGTTATGTCAATTTGAATTTAATTTGCATTTAGAATTGATTATAACTTGGAGTTAGGTTTGTAGCTTTTGACTCTAAACACGATTTTTACACTTAAATTTATTGTTCAACTCATTTTAACATGAATGTATCTAAACATAAATCACTTTATATTCAACTCAGTTTTAACTAAAATCAGTTCAATCAAAATCAATTTGTATTACCGTAGAATCAAACACACACTAAGCTCTCTAATATTTTCATAGGTTGTCTTGTAGCATGATTGATAATATGTTCTGGAGTCTTTTCTGTAACAACATTTTGGATGTTATGGTAACTCCAAATAAAACTTAACATATGTGTGTGCTTTGTTGCCTTGTTTGTTTGCTGCAGTTTTATTTTTCTCTTTCTTGAGAACTATGGTGTGAGGACATTGGAGGCTTTTTTTGCTGTTCTCATTGGTGTAATGGCACTTGCTTTTGCATGGATGTTTGGTGAGGCAAAGCCAAGTGGCAAGGAACTTCTAGTTGGTAAGAGTTTTGTTTATTTCACTAATTTAGGAGTTAGGACCTGTGCAAAATTTAAATCCTATGTAGCACTGACAGTTCATATTAAAGGCGTGTTTGACATTGACACGACAACGACACATGTAATTACATTCAATTACTTTTATTTTCTGAAATTATTATCAGTGTCGACGTGTTAGTGTCGTGTTCGGTGTTCTTGTCAATGCTATATTTATAAAACCACTATAAGTAAATTGTTAGTTTGGTTTTGCTTCTTGCTTTGAATATGATTTGGAGTCTGATTTCATCTTTGTAGGCATTTTGGTTCCAAAACTCAGCTCCAGAACTATACAGCAAGCTGTTGGAGTTGTGGGATGTCTTATAATGCCTCACAATGTATTCTTGCATTCGGCTCTTGTTCAGTCAAGGCAAGTTGATCACAGCAACAAAGGCCGAGTTCAAGAAGCGCTTAACTATTACTCAATAGAGTCAACAATTGCCTTGATAGTCTCCTTTATCATTAACATATTCGTCACAGCTGTGTTTGCGAAGGGGTTTTATGGTTCCGAAATAGCAAATAAAATAGGCCTTGAAAATGCAGGACAGTATCTTCAGGAGACATATGGAGGTGGAGTTTTTCCGATATTGTATATATGGGGTATTGGGTTGTTGGCAGCTGGTCAAAGTAGCACTATAACTGGTACTTATGCTGGACAATTTATCATGGGAGGTTTTCTAAATTTAAGGTTGAAGAAATGGATGAGGGCGTTGATTACTCGTAGTTTTGCAATAGTCCCAACCATGATAGTTGCTCTTATGTTTGATGCTACTGAGGACTCACTGGATGTTCTGAATGAGTGGCTTAATGTACTTCAGTCTGTTCAAATTCCCTTTGCACTTATTCCTTTGCTTTGTCTTGTGTCGAAGGAGCAGATAATGGGCACTTTCAAAATCGGCCCTGTCCTCAAGGTATATTATCCTTTAATCTGCAGTTTGTTTATGACAGTTACTTATCAGATACTCTTCATTGGCTTATGTGTTTGGTAAAAGAGTTGATGATGCCGATTTTTTGCATTCTGTGTGAAATTGCTGTCTGATATGCCTGAGTTATTCATCAATCAAATGAAATCATAATTTACATAGGAAGAATATAATTCATAAGTGGCCTAGTATAGACGCTTTCTTCTGGCAGTTCAAACAGAAGAAAATTTAGAATTGGCCCATGAATTCAGAATCATTTTTTGCAATTTAGAGTTAGATTCTAAAAAGACAAATCAGTGGTCATGATTATACCGTCGTGTATTGAGAATTGAAAGGAGGTGTGGAAGTGGTGTATGCAGTGAACTAGTTTCATTACAGGTTTTCCCTCTACCATCTTCAGGTCATTCCAAGTACTTGATACAATACTACATGTTTTTTTTTATCCCTTTTTGTTAGTTTTAATTTTGACCATGAATTTATAATCGGTTCAGTATTGTGTGTTAGGCAGTATATTAAGTATCCTGCTGTTGGAAACTGCATATGATTCAACTTTGACTTTTACATCAACTATCTATAAGACATCTACAATGTACTTGTTCCTCTTATCTTGCGGATGTTGTTATACCTTTAACCTCATTCATGTCAAGTTTGTCTCATCAATTAATTAATACTCTTGTATTAAGTAAAATGCTAATTGGTTTCTGTTATGGATACAGATTTTTTCGTGGAGTGTGGCTGCTCTTGTGACAGTGATTAACGGCTATCTGTTGCTGGAATTCTTCTCAGCTGAAGTGAATGGAATAATAGTTGGTGCTGTAGTATGTACAATAACTGCAGCATATGTTGCATTCATAATATATCTTATTCTGCGGGCGACTACATTTTCACCTTGGCAAAACATAACACGACCAAAGGCGATACTTCCCTCAGATAGTTGAGTGAATAATGGATCCTTAGAACTGCAGACTAGGAAGTAGTATCGTTGTACCATTGGCTTTCATGACGCAATAGGCCCCTGCAAATTATAAATAATTCAGGGTGGATTTTAGGTGTTATATTGCTTTGAAATTTTGTTTTTGGGGCTTTGGAAACACATGTAGTGCATGAACTTTGTTGTAATATCTTTAGGCTACTCTACTTTCTGCAATATTAAATTAAGAGGATAATGTTTTAAAAAGAGCTAGATTAGGGTTTTGGGTTTTCACAACAAAAGAATAGAAGAGGATCCTGAAAAGTTCACGATAAGATTACTTTTCATGATCCGAAGACAAGGGAGAAATACTCACTAATCATAGTGATGAACATCCTAAATAAAAATAAAGAAAAGGCTAAAGAGTGTCCATGTGACACTTGTTAAGGAAACTAATATAGAAATGTTGTGTTGAAAAGCGGTGAAAATTGATATATTTAACTCTTTAAAAGTTAATACTTTTTACTTTCTTAACTACCCTAGTTAGCATGACCCTAAAAATATAAAAAGAAATTAAATTAATGCCAAGCCTTTACAAAATGGCTCATAATTCTACATGAAGGTTATTATTGTAGGCAACGTGACCACCATATAATCCAATTATGCAATCATCACTATCAAATTGCACCAAGCCACCCAAACCAACAACTCCATGATTCCTAATAGTGTTGTCATCAAACCATAACATCTTTAAAATCATGCCAAGTCACCATTTTAAGCACTCTGAAAAGTATTAGGTGGGTAACAACATCTAATTAAAGAGTTGAGAGAATGAAGAACCAAAGTAAGTTTAAATATTAGACAAGATTCTTTAGCGATACAAATAGAATTTCTAGCTCTCCAGGTCCAACAAATTCCAGCAAGGAAAATGGAGCTAGAATCTCTAATGACATTTGACTTTAGGAAATTAAAACTATTAGTGTGATTGAAAGAAAAGAAAAAAAAAAGGAAGACTCGTTGTCATATTTGATGAGAAAGAGGGCAATCTCTAATTCATTGTAAGGAAGACTCATTGTCATTCATGCATATGGTACAAGTATTAGATTACAACATACGTCGATGATGCATGACATCATAAGTAAGGGCTGCATTGTGAAAAACCAACCTAATAAGAAACTTAACTTTCTCATGAGTCTTTGCTTCCAATTCCAGCACCAAGAATATGCAGGGGACTTAAGGAACTAATGAGACAAAATTCAGCTATATCCAGGCTTAGCTATATCAAAACCATTGATCTTTGCTTGCCAAGTAAAAGTATCAGTCACACTATAAACCATTAATCTTTGCTTGCCAAGTAAAAGTATCAGTCACACTATCATCAAGATGAACATAGGAAAAGTTGAGGAAAGCATCCAAGTTTGGATTGAGGGGAGTTCTAAGAATATACAAGTTAATAATGTTGTCAACATAAACGTCCTTGAATTAGGATAGTAAAATGAAAAGAAAAAAAAAAATCAACTCCTATTTTAAAGTTATACCCATCATGAAAAAAATATGACAATCTTCTTGATGTAGTTATGTCAAAAAAAAACAAACAATTATTTGTTTTTTGTTGAAAAAACAACATTTAAAATTTTACTTGTGTCAAATGGCAATACAGTACTTAATTTTTTTTATGTGTTAATCAAGTAAATGGTCGCTATAAATATTCTGAATTTCTTTTTCATCCCTATAATAAAAACACACTTTTTGTATTGTCAAAAAAAAAACACACTTTTTGTAGTGTCTAAAAATGAAATTATAGATAATTATAAATCATTTACTTAACTGGAAGTAAAATATTTGTTCATTGTATGAAAATCATCCTTATCCTCTACATGACTATCTATTTTCAATCAATATTTTTAAAAATAGTTTAAATGTAAAAAATTTATTTGTTAGTAAAGGTGTCTATTTTTTGGTTAAATAAAAATATTTATTTTAAATAATTAATAGGATTTAATTTTTATATGCATTATTTTTTAGCTAATAATCTATACTATATTATAAAGAAAGTACATGGTTCTAGGCTGATTTTTTTTTCTTCTAATTATACATTTAAACAAAATTGTCTATAAGAATGTTATATTTTTGGTGTAATTCTAAATGATAAAAATTTATACCCGTTTGTTACGGATTAAAATAAAAGTGATTTTGATATAAAATAATTTAGAGATTATATTTTAGAGATTATATGAAAAATCAGAATCTATTTTGCATTTGTTTACTGTAATAAAAATCACTTTTTTTAAACAAATAATCTAGTTTGTTTGGATACAACTATATAAAAGGGATTTTTTTGTTACAAAATTAGTTCAATCTTTTAAATTATATTTTCTCTCTCCTCTAAAAAAAATCTATTTTATTTTAAGCTGCTCCTAACAGCTTCTCATTTGAAGCTGTTTTTATATTATTTTTAGATTCTGATTTTTTTAAAAATCTGTAACAAACGGATGCAAAACTCTTAAAAGTGATTATTTGTTTAAAAAAAGTGATTTTTTTCTTAAAAAAGCTATAACAAACGGGCTATTTCCCCTAAAAAAATATATTATATTTGTTACATTGTTAGTGTCATTAAAAAAGATAAGTGTCAATTTTTTTTGAAAATGATAAGTATAGTTTGTTATAATATGGAAGTGCAATATATTTGTTTGAGAGGGCGGAAGCGAAATATATTAAACCTATAATTTAATCAAAACAAAATTTCATAAAAATCGTTGTTCGTAATTTATACGTATTGACACAATTAAAATAGTTTATATAAAGTGTTTATATTATCAATGTAAAGTGTTTAAAACCACACATATTATTAGCATTTTTAAAGAAGATAAATTATTTCACCCAAATTAACATCGGGAGAATCGAACCTAAGATATAGGAGGAGCACAATCTAAGGTTCCAAGCATTATCATGACTAACCCGAATAAGTTCACACATACTCCCTCCAGTGACATTTATAAGAAGAAAAAAAGATTAGGAAGAGATTTATTCAATGAACTTAAAAAGTTATATTTTGCTTATAAATGTGAACGGAGAAGTATTATTAATTGCGAGGAAATTGTACAATCCAGTATGAAAATTAATCTTTTTTTTTTAGGGAAGTGAATAAATGTGAACGGAGAAGTATTATTAATTGCGAGGACAATTTAAATTTTTGTACAATCCAGTATGAAAATTAATCTTTCTTTTAGGGAAGTGAAAATTAATCTTTTTTTTTGTGGTGGCCGGGGTTTTTCTTTTTTGTGGTGGCCGGGGTTTTGCGAGGACAATGTAAATTTTTGTCCAGGGTTTTGCGAGGACAATGTAAATTTTTGTACAATTAATCTTTTTTTTTTGTGGTGGCAGGGGTTTGAACCGCGGGCCTTGCATATTTTATGCATTGTCTATACCAACTGAGTTAAGCTCACGAGGACGAAGTGAAAATTAATCTAACAACTAATTAATAATTACCAACTTATTTTCATAAAAAAAAATAAGTAATTGCTATTATTTTTTCAATAACTATTTTTATTCTTTCTATCAAAAATAATTTATATAGATTTTTTTGCATATTTTTTACCAATCTACAAAAGAACCCTTACCCCCCTCTCTTGGAAGTTCGAAGAGCATATCCAGGTTTTGTACCTTTCTTCAACATATTGTTTCGCCACTGTACTTTCTTCCCCAAACATACACCTCCCAGAGCAAGATTTTCAATCGTCGCAACCGCATCCAAAATTTCAAATTGGGGCTAAAACAAGACTCAACTACCTTCTCGTTTTGCGTAGCAACGATTTTCTTGCATCATAACTGAGGTATTTTTCTTTTCACGCATGTTTCTTTTACATTTTTAACTCAATGTTTAGGTTTTTCGTTTTTACGGCAATTAGGTTTATTGTTTTTATTCACCTAATACGTAGTGGATTTCAAAGCTCTGTTGAAATGGTAGGGTTTCGGTGTTTTGTTTTGTAATTTTTGTTTTTGACTGTAACAAAACTGCAAAAGAATTTTGCTACAACCATAATGTTGCGGTGTTTTGTTTTCTTTATGCTGCAATTTTATTATTTTGGTTCAACATTAAAAACCCTTGAAAATTAATCATAATTATTACTTCTAAACCTTGAAGCTTGCCCTATTCTATTAATCAGCTGAAAATTTTTATGTAAGAAAATGTTGTTGTCTCGTCTTGTTGATATTTAAATCATGATACATGATATATTATCTTTATGAATGGTTGATGCGGGAGGAGATTGAGATACCCTTAATAAACACATTTTAACAATTAAAACCCTAAAACAACAAAACTCAGCAGCTCTGCCAAAAAAGAATGCAGCTCCTGCCAAGTTGCATTGAACGCAAGTGGCCGTAAAAAGCACACACTTGCCGGAAAATGTAGGCAGAATTAGTAGTTGTAGGAAGAAAGGCTGGCAGAAAACAGTGAGAAATTCTAGGTTTTCATTTATTTTATTTTTCGAGTTTTCTGGCCCCTATCTTTTAGCGCATGAGAATGTGATTCCAGCGCTATTTGCAGCAACGATAGACGCCCCTGCAAAAGGAACTGCGCCAGAGAATTTAGGGCTGCGATTATGTGCTAAAGCGCTGTGATTGACAATGACAATATATTTCTAAGCCATCTGAAGCTTTCCATGTTCCATTAACTAGCTGAAGATTGAATTTATATGTAGGAAAATGCTGCCAGATTGTTTAGTAACCTATTAGTTTTTTCAGTGTTTTGATATGTAAGCTTTGATAAGGATTTTAGATAAAGTGATTGATGAAGGTACAAAGAGGGATGTTGTAGGGGATACGCTTAAGTATTATACTAATTTATGAGAAAGAAATACAGATAAAAGGGATTTTCTGTGATGAAGGAGTGTAGATGAAATTACTTTCTTATTGTTTATTCTCATGTTATTAACCTTTGTAATAGTTTATCACAATTAAATTGAATTGTTCTTAAAGGCTGTTGGCTAAGCTGCAGGAATATGGGTGACGTGGAGCAAAGCAATGAAAATAACAAAGAGTCTATGATTGAGCAGCTTGCTCAGGCGTTTCTTGAATTGGAAGCTCAGAAGGGCGCTTCTGATGATAAGGTTCAATGGGATGAGATTAAGCAACATTTCTCTGACCTTGAGATGGCATTGAACAAGAAAAATGAAGAGCTGCAGGCTAAGGAGAGGGAGTATGAAGAGAAACAATTAGAAATGAATACATTACTTACACAGAGAAAGGCGGCGGTTACTTCAAAAGAACAAGATCTATTAGATCGTTTGCAGGATCTTAAAGACGCCGCTGTAGCTTCCATTATAGAGGCTCGTCCAAATGACGTGACTACAACTTTTGATTTTGTGTATGATGGGGAGGACAAAGATAATCAGGTAAGCATCTCCCCTGAAGACTCTCCTAATAAGTCAGGTGAAAAGTCTGAAGGTGTGGCTACTGAGGTTAGGCCACATCTAGACTTGAAAGTTTATTGTGAGAAAATGGATGCAACAGGCCTTCTGGATTATGTTGTGGCACATAAGAAAAAAGTGTCTGAATTTCGTGAAGAAGTTTCTGTTGCATTAGAAAGTGCAACAGATCCAGCACGACTGGTGCTTGATTTACTATTGGGGTTTTATCCCGACAATGAAACTAGCCAACAAAATGATAACGTGGGTGCTGCCCTTCAGGGCAAGCGCAAATCCTGTATTCTAATTTTGGAAGCCATGGCCAGCTTATTGGCAAGGGCTGACCCAGGTGCAGATCACCTTTTGAACCCTGAAACCAAGCAGCAAGCCAAGGCAATTGCCAATGAGTGGAGGCTCAAGTTAGCTAGTGCAGGCATTGATGCTGCCAATGGAAATTCATTGGAAGCAGAGGCATTCTTGCAGCTTCTTTCTACTTATAGGATTGCTTCAGAGTTTGATGAGGAAGAACTCTGCAAGCTTGTACCTGCAGTTGCTCAGAATAGGTCGGCACCTGAGCTCTGCCGCTCTATTGGCTTAACTCACAAAGTGCCAGGTTGGTGTTCTTTTAATAAACTACTGACCTGTGAAGTCTGCAGTGAAGGATTGTCCTGTCAAATATCTCCCCTATACTAGATGAGCAGTCTTCTTTTGGGGCAGTATAGCTAGATTATCTGACGAAGCATAGCCACGCGTGACATATACTTTTCTGCTTTTGTTGTGGTATTATATTGTTAGGTGGTGACACAATTTTCAGATATTGATTATTCTAATTTTCACTATTTATGCAGCTCTTATCGAAGCTTTAATCAACAATGGGAAACACATTGCAGCTGTACACTTTGTTCAACTCTTCAAGCTTCAAGAAAGCTTTCCCCCTGTTCCCCTCCTGAGGACATACCTCAAAAACCAAAGGAGAAATTCACAAGTAAAGGCTGATAATGTCCGTGATATTGCTACTGCAAAGGTATGCTTTGTTGCTTGAGTGAAATTCAAACTGATTGACTATCTTATATATGTACATTCTCATTTAATTATTGTTGTTGGGCAACAAAAATAATAATTAATTACTGTTGTAGATTGATGCCAATGCACAAGAGCTTGCTGCACTGAGAATTGTAATCAAGTGCATTGAAGAATATGAGTTCGAATCCGAGTACCCACTTGATACACTCCATAAAAGGGTTCATCAACTAGAGAAAGCAAAGACAGAAAAAAGGAGAGGTGGAGATTTTTTTAAACGTCCTCAACCATCAAAGAGGCCAAGGCCTAACGAGAGGCATTTTCCACTCCGTTCATCTGGTCGTGGTGCTGCTTCAGCTGTCGTTACTGGTAGGCAGGTTCCGCCTGCTAGGACAGCATATGCAGGAACTGCTGACAGGTATCCCCATTATGCTGCAGTTGCACATGATTATCAAGTTCCTGGCCAGTCTATGTACACTCAGCCAGCTAGTGCAACTCCTTCTAACTATGGTCGTTATATAGGTAGTAGTTTGCAATCCACACCCCATCATTACATGTGATTAACATCCAAGCATTGCTGAAATGACTTGAGACATGCTAGAGATCAACCATTAGTTCTATCCTACTTTTTTTTAAATATTCCCTTTTGTTTTGTTTTGTTTGAGTTTACTATGATACCAGAAGGCAGGTGTACTCTTACATTTATATCCAATGGTCGCTGGTTAAATGAAGTGTATGTTAAACATTTGGTGACAAAACTCGTTTGGCTAATACAATGGAGTTGGAAACCAATTGTAGGTCGAGTCTGTGGATGCAACATCGATGGTTAGAATAATCGATGAAGTTTAAATTATTATATATCTAGGATATATGTTTGAGTAAAAAAGGAAGGTTTTCATTTTACTTGTATTGTTGTAATGTGTTGGTTTACTAGTTATCCCATATAATGAGGCCCAGCATCGTAGAAAGAACATAAATCAAATCATGATAGAAATTAAGAAGGGATTTGAGCCTCAGACGAGGTTATACCTCATTGGTGAACAAACGGCTCTGACTCGATAGAACCCAAGACACCACCCATGAGCTAGATAAATGTTTGTGCGAGAAATGAGAATTTAATGAAAAGATAGATGAGACAGGTGGTTGAAAAGTCTACCCACGATGAGTTCTTGAAGGGATTAGCATTTCTGTATAAAATAAGATTGCACGAGAGGGTCTTGTATAGAGACCAAAGATCAAGCATGCAATCTCAATGAAACATGCACAAACCACTTCAGTGAAAATTTGATCAATAATCCGTAATTGATTGAGATTATGCATCGGATAATGCAGAATACACACTCCAGGTAGTAGGTACTAAATCAGTATTCAATGTCAAGGTACAACCTGTATAAAAAGGAGGTTCACAAGCAAAAATAAAATTATTACTTATTTGCAAAATATTATACAAAAGTGGACATTATGTTGTATGCATTTCTTAGCACACAATTGAGACAAATGTTACCTATAAGCAAAATATTTGTTTTCACGATAGTTTACCCGATTATCACGTCCCTAGATAAGACAAGACGTATTGCTATGTTTCGTTTTGCTTTCATAGCTCGTAGGCGCAAAAACTAGATGCTCCATCCAATTTGGAGCTTCTTCCTTTCAAGATTGGGAACTATAATTGACCCTTGGAAACTCACGTTTAATAATTTAGAACCAAACATATACATAAGCTATTTTAAAACCCCGCATTTGAACAATTTTTTTAACCCTCTAATTCCTAAAGGAAGGAGAATTTTTTTACACTTTAATTTCGAAAGGAAGGAGGTTCTAGTATTTCAAAATTTGATCATGAAGTAAAGTACGATAAAAAATTGTTTTACAATCTAGGTTTTTTTTTTTTAATAATTCCTTAAGAAAAATTTATTAAGTACTAACACAATCACTTGATTTAATTTGAGCAACTTTAGGTATCTATCTACTCAACTTAATCAACAACAAAAAATAAAGGACAACTTTAAGACTGCCCGATCCTAGAAATTTTATTCTAATAAAAAAAGTTGAACATGCAACATAGTTGTCATATCGAAAACCAAAGAATTAAAAAGATAGTATAATCATTAAGTCCTTAAAATCAATGAAAAAATTTAGGTAAAATTCTTTAGACACTCTTCTTAGTATCCCCACTTAAATATAATACTTTCGAGTAAGATCTTCTAAAAAAAATTGTTGTTCATTTGCGTAGAATATATCCGTAGTTGACAAAAAATTTGTGAAATAAACTAGTATAACATTACACCTCACCTAACTTTTATCCTAAACTAAATATAAAGCAAACAAAAAGAATTATATTACTATAAAATGAACGAAAAAAGCAAAAATCTATTTAAAAAAGTAATGAAAACCAATATATTTTTGGTCCCTTGAGGAAGACGCTGACTCGGACTTCCCTCCTTTCAACAGAGAGAAACACACTACCACCATTCTCTCTCTGTCTCATTTCGATCCATTTTCAACGATATCAACTCGGATCCAAAATCGTTCCACCAGCCCGAGTCACCACCTCATGGCACGGCCACTAACTCACCTCATCCTAATCTTAATCCTCCACATTACCCACACCATCGCCGGCGACACCGCATTCCTCCGTAACCGCCACCACGCTATGATTCTTCCTCTATACCTAACCACTCCTAATTCATCCACGTCAGCACTCGATCCTCGTCGCCAGCTTCACGGATCCGAATCGAAGCGTCATCCTAACGCTCGTATGAGACTCCACGATGATCTTCTTCTTAACGGGTAAACCTTCTTTCCGTGGATCGCATTTTCTTAATCGAGTTCTTAGATTTGAGATTAATCGAATTGTTTATTGAAATTGTTGAATTGTGTAGATATTATACAACAAGGCTTTGGATCGGTACTCCTCCGCAAATGTTTGCTCTTATTGTTGATACGGGGAGTACTGTTACGTATGTTCCTTGCTCTACTTGTGAACAGTGTGGTAGGCATCAGGTAATGATTCGTTGCGTTTTTTCGCCTTTTCTATTGGATTCATGTGTGCATAGTTTGACTCTGTGTATTTGCAAATGGAAGATGATAATTAGTTTGTGTGAAGAAATTTTTGTTATTTTGTTGATGTGATGAATTTTGGTTATGAAAATGGGAAATGTTTACACTTTGATTGGTTGGTTGCTTTTAACACCAATGCTTATGTGTATTCCGTTAATTACGGAAGTGATAGTTTGCACTCTAACAGTAAATAGATAGGTTAAGATTCGCGATGTTCGTGATTGAATTGTTTCACTATATAGTGTTGCTCTATGAAAGTACGTGCATAGCTAGGAACTATGCACTAAGGTGTTATAAGATAGTTTGGTATGTTGTTTAGGAACTTGCAAGTTATAAGTATTGATGCTGTGCTATCAGAGTGTGCTTGGTAGGAGTAAAAATTTAATGGTGTAAAATGGAGGAGTGAAGATTGATAGTATATTTGGACTTGTTTTAAGAGTTGGATGTAATAATAAAAATAATATGGATATGTTTTGCTCTTTTACCCTAATAATTGTCTAATAAATGCTTAAATCCGCATTTCTTTTCCGAAAAATTAGACTGAAGGTGATTTTTATACTCAATACACCACTTTACTTTAATGTGATTGAAGTTAATATTTGATGGTGAAATTCCAAATCTGATAGTAGAAATGTTTAAAAATCCATTTTAACTTCTAAATTTCTACAATCAATAATATATGACATTTAAATAGTGCAAGTGATATAGAAAGTTATACAAAGAAGAAATATGCCATTATGAGACTCGTTTCTAGCTTTTCACTACTGCTAAGCAGTTAACACACACACACACATACGAAAATGCAGCACATTTTTCTCTGGAAAAGGGTGTGTAATTTTGAAAATTAGAAAGGAGAGAATTTTAATTTAAGCATTTCTCAAGGAAGTGTAATTTAAGCTAATAATAGTAGTATACCCCCTCTTATTTCTACTTTACTATTTTTACTTTTAGCAAGCACACCCTCAATGTAGTAGATAGGGCAGGAAGGAAGTATGTCGGTAATCTATGTTGTAGCTTCTCTTGCTTTTACTATGTTAATCAAATACAACATTATATATATATATAGGGGTTTGCTACAATAGACCCACTCATTTTTATGAAGGTCTATTTTAGCAACCAACACCTTTTTACTTGGACACAAATACCCTTGGTTTTGTGTTTTGGCCAAATTAAAGTTGAAGGATGCAAATGTAATTTTCATCTAAAGGTTACATTTTTTTTCTTTTCTGCAAGAAACTCTATGTCCCACTTCATTCTCTTTCTTCCTTCCCGTCATTATACCTCTTCTCTCACCACTTTCACTAAGTTTCGTTACCAGAGCCGGCGCCGCCGTGAAATGTTTTAGTTCAACCTCTGATCTGAAACGTGTTTGCCTTCAATTCTTCATGGGTCGCCGTCGTCACACCTCAAATATTCGACTTTCTTCTCCTCTGTTTTTGAATTCATCGGTAAAACCATAGATTGTCATAGATGCTGAATATGGTTGGATTGTATCATATATAAAAGAAAAATGAAAGCTCTTATTCATCTCTTAACCGTGGTTTTATTTATTAATTCATTTATGTTGACATTGGAAAGTTTTCTATGGTTGTACTAACTAATTGCTTCTATAAGCATCACTAATAGTACATTGTCATCAAGTACATCTCATATGACAGCCGTCGTCACTTATTTATGTTGTTCTGAAGGAGGAATTAGTCAACAACAAAATATGACCAAAACTTGCTCCTCCACCACCTCTAACAGGCCAAAACTTGAATGGAAGCGAGTTTTGGTTTTATTGGAATTGGATTCAATTGAATTGGAACTTGACAGTCATGTGTTGCAGAGAGCATGGAAGGTGGTGGGCAAACAACACAACAGAGAAGAGAATGAAGAAAGAGAATGACCTTTAGAGTTCTCGGGAAGAAAAATAAAAGAAAATTAAAAGTTAAACAAAAATTACATTTGTGCCCTTTATATTTAATTTGCCCAAAAAACAAAACCAAGGGTCTTTGTGTCCAAGTGACAAGGTGCAGGTTGCTAAAATAGACCTTCATAAAATGAAGTGGGTCTATTGTAGCAAACCCCATATATATATATATTATAAAATGGGTTTTGCTAGAAGCCACCCATTAAGGTGTCTTTTAGCAACCCACACCTCAAGGTGTGATTTCCACTTTTTAGTTATAACTTTGCTAAAAGACACTTTCATAAAAGGTGTCCTCTAGCAAAACCCATATATATATATATATATATATATATATATATATATATATATATATATATATATATATATATATATATATATAGAGGGTGTATCAAATGAGAGGAGTGTTATAATGAGAGGATGAGAGGGTTTAATTATAACCCTTGGATGAATATCAATGGTCAAGATTAAATTTATCCTTATCATAGGTACCCACAATTCTTTCATTTGTCTTCTCGGTAGGCGCATCACCCATCTTCCTTTCTTCTCCCTCTGAGTTATGTTTTTCCTCTTTCCAAATTGCCTTCTCCGATTCCAGCCCAAAGCCATTTTCCCAGCATCAACGCTACTACTTTTCTTCTTCTTCTTTCTTTTTTTTTTATTTCTAAAAGTCCATCACTTTTCAATTCACTACTGCTAAAAAAAATTGAATTTGGGATAAATTATGAAATTCAATGAAGAAACTATGAAATTATGTGTTCTTTAAATTGATGATGGGAACATTGAACATATGCAGCACAAACGAAATACATGAAAAATTTAGAAAAGATTAGATTTCCGAAAGTTGATTGATTCCAGAAACACTACAATTGGATCCTCTATTTTCTTAATATTAAATAAGATCTTTTTTTGTTGCTGTAGATTATCTTAAGTTGATTGATTAAGTTGCTTTTGTTTTTTTCTCAAGAACAATTAAATCTTGTTTTGTTGTTGAAGAAAATAATTGTTGGCTGATTGAAAGAAAAAATAAAAATGATGCTTTAAGGTCTAGAACATGGATAGAGCAACTTGAAAGAGATGAAGGAAGCACGCGTGAAGATAAATGAAAAGGAAATGAGTGCATATTAATAAAACACCATCTGAAGTGTTGGCTTAAATCTGACGGCTATTATTCAATGCTCTCACCCTCTCACAATAACCACACCTCTCATTTGAAACATCCCCTATATATATATATATATATATATATATATATATATATATATATATAGAGAGAGAGAGAGAGAGAGAGAGAGAGAGAGAGAGACAGGGCATATATGATAAGAGGAGAAAATCGTCACAATTAAATAAAGTCGTCACAACAGGTTGATTTATATTATATAAATTTAATTAAATATGATCTTGATTGATTATATTGTACTGTATGGTCAAGTCGTCACAATTTATTTCTCTCGAGTCACGAGAGCATACTCTCCCATGTAACACTTCACACCCACACACACAAAAGTGTATCAGGTGAGTGCATGGTAAGTAAAGTTATAATTGGACTTAATTATTAATTTATGTATTCATCAAATTTATTAAATATACAGTAATTTTATTTGCCTATTCAAGACCTTGAAATCCTGGGTCCATTGACTTTGTTTAAGGCCGCACTACAATAAAGACTTTCAAATAGAATTTCTGATCAAATGAATGTGTTTTATTTTCATAAATAGACTATTGAAGTCTTTAAAAAAGCTTATATAATTGAACATAATATGCTAAGTTAAATGCTTTGAAAAAATTACTCTAACCCATTTGATTTATGCTCTTATTCATGCAGTAGAATACTTATGTTTCCCTTGTGTTGTGTTTCTCAATACCATCAATTTCATGGTGGAAGAGATGCAAAAGAATGGTTTTATTTAAAACTTGTACCGATGGATGTGTCATTTGTTAATTGTCCTATTTATCTTGGATTTGTTTCTGTTTTACTTAAACAGGATCCGAAGTTTCAGCCAGACTTGTCAAGCACCTATCAACCTGTCAAATGCACATTGGATTGCAACTGTGACAATGACAGGATGCAATGTGTGTATGAGAGACAGTATGCTGAAATGAGTACTAGCAGTGGTGTCCTTGGAGAGGATGTCATATCCTTTGGAAATCAGAGCGAGCTTGCTCCACAGCGTGCTGTTTTTGGTTGTGAAAATGTTGAGACTGGTGATCTTTACAGTCAGCATGCTGATGGCATTATGGGTTTGGGCCGAGGAGATCTTAGTATCATGGATCAGCTGGTTGACAAAAATGTAGTTAGTGATTCATTCTCACTATGCTATGGTGGAATGGATGTTGGTGGGGGTGCAATGGTTCTTGGTGGCATATCTCCCCCGTCAGACATGGTCTTTGCACAATCGGATCCTGTGCGCAGGTGTGTATTTCAAAGTTCTTATTTCGTGAATTTGAGATGTAATGCATTTTCACAACAAATGCATTTTATTAATCTCACACATTTACTCTAGTTTCGGGGTGGCGACAGTCCCTATTACAATATTGATTTGAAGGAGATACATGTTGCGGGGAAGCGGCTGCCTCTAAACCCAAGTGTTTTTGATGGAAAACATGGAACGGTCTTGGATAGTGGTACAACTTATGCATACCTACCGGAAGAAGCATTTCTTGCATTTAAAGAAGCTGTAAGTTATTTCTTAAATACTCTTATTGAAGCTTTTGGATTTTCGTTTTTCAATCTCACCTGCCATTTTGTTGGCACCTTCAAATTATTTTCTAATTTGTGAGTCTCGTGTTATCATGCTTGGAGCTAGAATAAATTGACAATGAGTCAATACTCAATATACAACTAAATAAGCATCTCTATGAAAAAGTGAAACTTGTGAGGAGCCACTTCTACATGCTATAGTTGGTGAATCATTTTACGGTATTGCTGTTGAACACATTGCGGCCTTGCCAAGGCATAAGTGCAATTGAAGGGTTTAAACATATTTAATTATTTTCCAGATGATATTTCTTAGGAATTTGTTGCAGATTTATCTGATTCACTTGTATTTTGAGGATTCATATAGTTTTTCCTCATACTATTAAAATCATTGCATATAAGACTGGATATATATCTTGTTAAGTTTTTTTGATGGTTTCTCTAATACTTTATGTGGATTTGCTGCTAAGTGCCAGCCTTTTTGTTTGTTTTTTAGCCTTTGTTTCTCTGTTAAGATTGATGCTGAGGCTGTTCATAGCCTTTGTATTGACCTGATAACTCTAATTTTTTATCCGTTTGCAGATTGTGAAGGAACTTCAATCTTTCAATCAAATCAGCGGTCCAGATCCAAATTATAATGATTTATGTTTTTCTGGTGCTGGAATGTATGTATGTCTATAAAATTATGAGTTCGCGTCACTCTATCATTGTTGCTTAACTAACAGTTTGTGTTTACCCGTATTTCAGTGATGTGTCACAACTCTCTAAAACCTTTCCGGTAGTTGACATGGTATTTGGAAATGGTCACAAGTACTCACTGTCACCAGAAAATTACATGTTCCGGGTAATTATATAGGATCATTTGCATGTTTAACCGTGTTTAGAGACTGGTGTAATCATTGAATAAATTTACTGATTTCATTATCCCTACTTTTCGTGGGGAAATTTTTCGTGAAGCATTCAAAAGTAAGAGGTGCATATTGTCTGGGAATTTTTCAAAATGGAAAGGATCCAACTGCTCTTTTAGGAGGTAACTTCATTCCTTTTGGTAACTTTATGCCATTTCATGTTTTGCCTTGATGTGAAATATTATTCCACCCTAATTTTGTGTTATGTAGCTAGCTTCTATGAGATAGGTTTCTGCAATACTTATTCCGATGTCATTTTTTTGCCCAGGTATCGTCGTCCGAAACACTCTTGTTTTGTATGATCGCGAGCAAACAAAAATTGGTTTTTGGAAAACCAACTGTGCTGAGTTATGGGAGAGACTGCAGATATCCAGTGCCCCACCACCAATGCCTCCAAATACAGAAGCAACAAATTCAACCAAATCAGTGGATCCTTCAGTTGCTCCATCTGTGTCACAACATAATGTACCTCCAGGTATGATAAGCTTCTCGTCTTTAATTTAGAGTTGTATTAGAGACATCATCTCGTAACATGGCTCGGGGGTTGTATGTCTCAGAAACATAGTTCATCATACTTTTTATTTGTCTCAGAAACTGTCTCTTTCAATGTATATGTTTATTGCTGACTGACATGCTTTAATCGATTTAATGCACAGGTGAATTCCAAATCGCAGAAATAACAATAGCAGTTTCATTTAATATCAGCTACGATGATATGAAGCCTCGCCTTAAAGAATTGGCTGGACTCATAGCTCACGAGTTAAATGTTAATACTTCCCAGGTTAGAAAATAATTACTATGCTGCACAAACATTTTATTGTATAATTACAACTTCAAGTTTGATTAACTATATGCGTGTATTTAGGCAGCTGGACGGGTTGTTAGGGTGGGTTTCAAATTGTGGTAGAAGTCCTAAGTTTAAAGTTCAAGTCATGATGAATTTTTTTTCAAAATTATCATATAAACTATGCATTTCCTGTATATGTGCATCATGCTTTATGATTACTTTATGATAAATTGGTAATAACACTTTGCATTGATGTCCACAGATCCACTTACTGAATTTTACAGCTTCTGGAAATGATTCTCTCTCTAGATGGGCCATAACCCCGAGGCCATATGCTGATTACTTTTCTAAGTCAACTGCAATGGTAAGTTGACAACTGTGCATCTTCATTTGTTTGGAGACTTCCCATATGACTGTGATTTCTATGCACAGAATATAATTGGCCGGCTTGCTGAACACCGCATGCAACTTCCTGATGCCTTCGGAAGTTATAAGTTGATTGATTGGAATGTTATGCCTCCATCAAAAAGGTTAGTTTTTTTTAATGGAGAAATGTCTTACACTTGGAAACTTATTCCTTCATTAGATATACATCATGTATATACACATATGCAATTATGAGTGAAAATAAAAAAATTATGTTTTGGATTTAAAAGATATATTTCTTTGAAAGATAGAAGATGTTCTTTTAGCGAATGAATACAAATGTGGTATATAAGAGATAAATAAGTGAAAAGGAAAAGGCAGTGGAATAAGGCTGGACATATTTCAAGTTCATTTTCATGTTAAAAAGTTGATTGATGTTTATCGCTTGCATATATCAGTGTTCTTCTAATATGTATTCATATAAAAGTTGACTGAGGTGTAATTGGAGCAAGGGGGAACTTAATCTTGATGAGTCATGCAAAATTAAATGGTAAAGATTTTTACCTCTTTATAGATGGATATGCCCCTTACATGTGGGTTACATCTATTTTGGGCCTGTTTGAATTGACTTATTTGAGCTTATCTACTAGCATAAGTTTTGTGAGACGGTTAGAGAGAATTTATGAAAACAGCTTATTTATCTAAGTTTTTTTCAACTTATTTTCGTAAGTTCTTCGATATAGCTTATAAAAACAGCTTATAGCATATACAAAACAATTTAACATTATTTTATCTTTTGCCTTAAGTTGCAAATAAGCGGTTTATCCAAACAGGCCCTTTATGTATGTCTATTTTGTGTTTATTCCTTACTTAGACTGTACTCTGTGTTTTCATTGATGGATGGCAGATTATGGTGGCGAGCCAAAAACATGCCATAAACATATGGCAGATGGCATAACGGCCTATGGTGGAAGCAAATTTAAAAACTTAACAACTAACACACCCGCACAAAACAAATACAGCAGAAATGAATAAAACACCGAAGACTACGATTTTATGTCGAAAACCATGGACTTGATTGATAGACACTATCATTTGTCTTAATCGTAATGTCATAAACAATGAATAACCATTTCTCATTAAGACTTCAAAATTACATCCTATAAGTACAACTCAGTTGGTAGCTGCTAGGACAATAATATGCATGCGCCGGGGTTCAATCCCCGGATTCCCCACTTCTCCACGCTTAAAGTGTGTGAATCCAGCCAATATGCTACTTGACCAGAAAAAAATAAGACTTCAAAATTACGACAAAATTATAAAAAAAAAAAAACAGAAAAAAACAATGCAAACACAAACATCTCTAATCCTCTTCCGCAGCCCCAACATAATAATTTTCAAAGTTCAAAGTCATCATCAAGTCTTGTTAAAAAATAATTTTGTTATGATACTATTATTATCAAGCAAACATTTATAATAAGATAAATGAGCTTTGAAACTTTTGAGTCGTGACAATAAGTGGGAAATTACACATACTCATCTTGGATGGATTCACAATCTTCTGTTTAATGTTTCCTACTTCAAAGTCTTCGAGCTTTTATTTATTGGATGAGTTGGGCTATGGGGTTTATCTATAGGTAGTTCCAGGTTACAACCCTTACACTTTGGGGCGAATGTTGCATCCTTTCTATTGCCATGTCATCATTGGAGCGATAGAAGTGTATGTGGTGTATTGTTGAATATAAATTCTTACAGAGGCATTCGATTAGGTTGGCATGAACAAAAGCATTATTTAAAGATAAGTCTTTTAACTGACTTCCACAACCTTGTACATGTATTGTTTGCACATGTTTATTGAATCAAATGCCTATGTTGAGCAGTGTCTATCCCAACATTTCTCATTTTTTGAATTCAAGGTGTCTGCAACCACTTGAGATATTAACACGTTTTTATGAAATGGTTCAGGAATTGGTGGCAGCGATATTACATGATTGTGGGCCTAGCTGTTCTTCTTACATTGCTTCTAGGATTATCAATATTTGGATTCTTTATTTGGAAAAAAAGACGGCAAAGCGCACATTCATATAAACCTGTTGATGTGGCTGTTCCTGAGCAAGAACTCCAGCCATTATGAGCTAAGTTTATGCTACGGCTGTTTAATGTCATGCCTCATTAGTCCCCAGTAGCATGTTCACTTGCTATCAAGAGCAATTAATGCAAACCATGGTCACTGAGCTGGTCAAGGTTTTTGTTTGAAAGAAATCAGTGTCCACAATATCATTATCCAGTGATTATTGAACCCTCACAGAGATACAAAAAGAATTATCTAGATATTCTATCACCATTAAGGAATTTTTGTTTGTGAATATTGTAATATACAGGTGAATCAAAAGGTGGCATCATAAGATTGAAATACAATACCTTATATTGTAATTTTTACATTTCATTTAACCTGTTGTTTACTGAGAAATGTTCATACTTTCTTCTCTTTGCACTGGGGATGTGGTCTAAGAAATCAACCTTCATCATTGAAGTTTTCCGCACATGTTACAACCACAAGCTAAGCACACAGCTATGCAAGTGCTAATAATTGAACAATTGAAAAGATCGAACATAACTTGCAATTTCCAGATAAATGACATTTCATAATCTTGGGTGATATTGTTACATTCATTCCTGTTTGTGAGATCGAGTACACTGTATCTTCCGAAGTATATTCGAAGTTATCTATGTTAAAATGGTTAACTCCTTCAAGGAGATATAATAATTCAAGGAGATATAATAATTCACTAGTACTGGTAGCTTCAATTTATCTCATCCACATCTGTGTCAGTGTCCTGTGTACATTTTATAGTTTGTAATAAAATCGTGTTTGAAATGGTTTTTCTGGGAACGCTAAAGGTTTACTCTTTTCAGATGCATTTTCAAAATGCGTCGAGTAATATTTGAGTTTGCTTAAACTTTTATTTTAAAAACATTAAAAATAATGAATACTAGTGTACTAATTATAATTCTCATATTAACACCATCTCTCAAAGTTATTTTAAAATCAATTTGGATTAAAAAGATTGTATTACTGGTTATTTGATTTCAAATACACTCATCTGAGATTCCTAATTGAAGGAGTAACGTCTTCTCATTTTCTTGTATCATGTCATAATATCATTCAAATGTTAAAATCCAATAAGTGAAATGAGAATCAAAATGATCAATAACGACAACAATGTCACAATAATAAATAGAGAGGATTTTGACCCTTATTAAACACACATTCCTTTGCATAAAAGCAAGAGGATCATATCACCGAAATGCAAAGAAATTACATATACTTACTAAATCATGTATCAAGGGTTTTTCGCAACAAAATCATAATTGAAGTTATTACAATGCTAGGAGGCCATTATAAAACATACATAGATCTATACATGAAATGCGAGCTTACAAATTGAGGGATTTTACGGGGAAAAGACAGGAACTCAATTTGTACTGAATTTCATCCAAAATTTATATATCTATACAATAGAAAGATGATGTCTCGTGTTGATCCGTCAAGCAGTCACATACTCACAAGATTAATGATGTAAAATAAGACAAACGAAACAAATGCTAGATATCAGAATAATGGATAAACAATCTTCACCAAGAATAAAATAATGACCACAACATTTTCAAAAAATAATAACGATAACATTAATAGTATCATAGATGTCTCAAGGAACAAATCAAATGTAAATAAATGTAATGTTATGCATCGTGTACCCATAAGATAGCCAAAAATAAGAATAAAAAAAAAAAAAAGATGGAAAGAAATAATACAAGAGTGTGATAATAAGATCAAGGAAATATATCCAGACTAGAAGAATAAAACAACAGCCATCCAGCTCAAAGCTAAGCCTCCTAGCATCTTCAAGCTCCTGATAGTTTCTGCTCCACTCTGAAAAAAAATGGAACAAAGAAATTTCAAGATTTGTTTGGTCCGATTAACATTAAACCATCATTGTTTTATAATCATACGACATAACTAATTAAAAATAATTACTATTATTACAACTATCAAAGCCAGAAAACTAACATCATTTCATATTCTTGAGCAAAAACTTGTATCTTTGAGAAAATATAAATTTATATTTATATTGGATAACATGTATAATTCTCAACACAATCAAATTATTAAACATAAATAAAAGATATCTAAAATAATATCATGTGAATACAGCTTAAAGTATGTACCCAGATCATCAGTAACTGTTAATTAGCATAATAAAGTAATGCCATTGTATGAACAATATATTTATTTTGAATAGTATATGTCTATTTAGGAATTACTTTCTTTTTAAAATAAAGGAATTACTTTTTCTTCACTTTACGTGAATCCAAAACTATGAACATATTTTCTAAATAAAAGCCAGATAGTACACCCTTTATCTTTATAACCTTATTTTATTTATTTTATTCATATTTGGATCTGGATGGAAAAAATATACACCAGAAAACAAAAACGACAGCTCATATATTAAATATTTATTTATCTTTACCAATTACTCTTCTTTTTATGGTAAAAAAAAATAATTTTATTTTCAGACCTAATAAGGTGTCTCCTACACCGAACCCACCGTCAATGGTGGCGCGTGGCACACCTTAAACTTAGATTTTGGTTAGAAAAAAACACAAACTGAACACACAAAGTGAAAACAAGTATATGTATGTAACAGATCTGAACCACATTGTACTATGTTAACTATAGAAACGACAAAGAAAAGACAAAAACAAAAGATGAACAAGATTTACCTCATCGTTCGCGGTAGAAGCGGGTCCAGGTGCTCCTGCATCTTCGCTTGGTCCAGGTGCTCCTGCTGGTGGTGCTGGTGGACCCAACAACGCTGGTGATGGTGCTGGAGCACCGTGCTTCTTGTTCTTCTTTCCCTTGCTTGGTGCTGGAGCTGGAACCGCTGGTGTGGTGGTTGGAGCAGCCACAGGTGTTACTGCTGGTGGTGAGCTGACTGGAGCAGGTGTGGGTGGTGATTTGACAGGAACTGGTGCTGGTGGTGGAGTGCTGACTGGTGTCACCGCCGGTGGTGATGCTGCCGGAGGTTTGGTTGCCGGAGCAGGTGCAGCAGCTGGAGGAGATGATTTGGGAGAAGCAACGGGAGCTGGTGTTGTTGGTGTGGTTGTAGGAGGTGCTGCTACCGGAGATGCAACAGGAGTGGTGGCGGCCGGAGTTGATGGTGAGGTGGTTGGTGCAGCGGAAGGTGACTGGCCTCCAACGCCGGCGACGATAATGCAGATGAATGCGAGGGTGAAGAGATTGTTACGATCCATATTGAAAGTTGAAAGTTTTGTTTGTTGAGAGAGAAAGAGTGAGTGAGAGAGGGTTTGAGGAACTGTGCGATGAAAGGTTTATATAGGACTTTGATGTTATTTGACGGTGGTGATGCTGTTGTTGGCAACAGAAAGGAAACTTGATGATTGATCATGGGTCGCATATTTGTTAAGTGGGTCCTACCATATCTTGGGCCACCATTAGCCGTTAGATCAACGTGTCTCTCATCCTCGTCTTTTATCCTCAAAAATTTGAATAAAAAATTAGTCGAATATCATTTGCGAGTAATTGCAAAATTAACCTTTGACCTTGGTGTCTTTGTAAAGAGAAATGATATTTTGACAACTACTTTTTGATAATTTTTGGACAACTTTCTCTCTCATACTCACATGATGTTGTTATTCTCTCTCTTCCTTTTTCTTTCTCCATTGTTTTTGACCAATAAGAAGTGAGAAAAACAAGGTTGTCAACAAAGTTGTCATGAAATGGATGTCAAAATATGATTACTCCTTTGTAAATAGATGACAAAATTTCACTTCAAAATATTTGACATTGTTAAATTTTTATAAATAAAATGAAACACATGATTTTTAATTGAGTTTTAAAGAATATCTTATTATCTCATCTAAATGATTTTTGGATAAAGGATCTCCGTGTTAATCTGAAATGGCAAATCAATAAACAAGGAAAAAATACAGCTGGAAAATATAAACTTTTACTTAACTAGCAAAAAAGTCTAATTTCTTAATTAATGTTGCTTTAATAGGTAGAAAAACTCATTTTCTTAAATAATTACTCATAATTTAATTGAGATTTAAATATATCCATTCTTACAAGTTATCGTGTAAATATTTTGCCACTAATTTATTAAACTTTCATTATTAGATAAAGTGTCATGTTTAGAATACTACATTTGAACCTAATATTAAATATAGTTGGATATTAATTAAAATTATATTGATATTATATAAGGTATTTCATATTAGTTGTTAGTTGGTTATATTAGTTATTGATCTAGATATGTTGAATTTTTAATCACTTTGAACAATTTTCTCGTTTGCAATTGATGTATATGTATGGTGCTGGATGCTTTCGTAACTCAAATGGATTAGATTAACAAATTGTTTACTTTCAAACTTTTTTGTTTTTTAAAATCTCGAATCCGAGCAATAACCAACTAAATTGATGAGTCCAATTCCACTGTCCATTTACGAATCAAACCCTAAGACCTTGATGTCAACACACTACAAGGTCCATCCAAGTGGGTTGTCTAGTTTACTTTCAAACTCGTAAGTTTATTTTGTATCTCAAATTCATCATTTAGGTCAAAATATTTGCATAAATATTGAAACATTCAAGGAATTATGTTAAAAACAATAAATGATAGGACAATATTTGATTAAATATCAAAATAAAGAGATTAAAATTGCCGGTTAAAATTAGAGGGACTAAAAATAAATAATAACTTATATTACATAGACCAAAAGTGTTATTAAATCTAAGAAAAAAATTGGAGGTTTTATGTTCCAAATTATAAGATAATGTTAGAAGTTTTAAGATGTATCACTCAAATAACTTTTATACTTTGCTATGTCTACAAGAAATACATTGAATTATCATCTCAGTGGATGTAGAAAATTTGCCACTTTATTTTATTTTATTATAAGATTATTTAAGCAATAATTTGGTTAAATAAAGTCTATTTTATTTTATCATAAAATTAGTACTCTTGATTGTTTTTAAAAAATGTGTTACTTTTAAAAAAAAAAAAATGTGCCACTTTAAATAACATGAAACAGAGAAAGTAACAATTTAAGTGATTATTTGGTACATAAAATAGATCAGATGCATAGCACTTTAGTTATATTATTACCACACACCCTACTTGCATTAAACTTTCTTAATTTGAAAAGAAACAGAATGTACAGTGTAGTGTCCGTTAGCTCTGGAGCTAGATCCAGTCTGGAGCGGGCCCATTTAGGCCGATAGGCGCATGTGATACCGGAGAATTGAATATTGCTAGTGGCACTTTAGTTAAGCCAAATATAGAAATTGCATTCTATGTCTTCAAAAAAATTATATTTCAATACCAATTTGTTTTTAATATGTTTTTTAAAACTCGATATCCGATTGAAAAATCAATGATCAACTAATTAGACAGATCAAAACCACACCACCAAATATATTGAGAGGACAAATGAACTTGATAATTTAAGAGGAGTACATCAACACAAACATGGACCAAACCAAGTGAAGACTAAACCATATTTCAAAAGAAAAAAAGTGAAGACCAAACTAAGTGAGTTCTAAAGCCAACACTAACAGACAAACTCAAGTACATTCTTTTAATTTCTTTTTTAACTCCTTATTTTTTTTTATGCATTTTAAGTATTTATTTTATCTTCTAAAAACACAAGTTAGCATGACATTTTTTATTGGCTAATATTCAAATGATTTGTGTTTTTTATTAATCATTTATGTCATTTGAATTGTAAGTGTATACAATGCACGTATTTTATATCTATTTTTCTCTTAATTCTATTCTATGTGTAGGTCAATTAAGTTATATTTACAGTGACATACACATTTATCTATATTTCTTTCTTAATTTCATTTTTTTTATAATTTACACGTATTTCACTAACTTACGTAAAAGTTTAAAAACATCATATTAGCATATTGATGATTTCTATGTTTAAGGATTCTACTTTCATGATTAAAAGTGAAGAATATAAATTGTGTATCTCGTATGTCTTTTAAAAGAGACTAATCACAGTTCTCGTAAGCCTAGTTCAGTTATTATGGACAATGTATAATATATGCAAGGTCTGATATTCAAACTCCGGGAAGAAAAGAAAAAAAAAACAGAGAGATTAATCACAATTAATGAGCAGTGCAAATTTCATACGAAACATTAGGACTCTTTAGCACCGTCTTGTTTCTTTTTGTGGGATATGCTAATTTGGTGGTTTGCTTGCTTGAGGGACCAACAAGTAGTTGGTGATGGTAACGAAACAGCTGGATTGCTTTGGTGGGCCATATCCATCGAATTCAATGAACCAATGACCTTTTGCCATCACATCATTTTTCAACAATCATTCCTCCGAGTAGGGGTGGACATCGGTCGGTTTCGGTCGGAAATCGGTCCCAATATGTGAAACCAAAGCAACCCACGGTTGGGAAAGCCAGGCCCATTTCCGACCAATTTAGTGATCGGTTTAGTCGGTTTCGGTTTAGTCGGATTAGGCGGTTGATCGGGCGGGTTATATCGGTTTAACTGGTTTGATTTAATTACTGCCTTTACTATTTTCATCGATTAAATTTTCCAAACAAAATTGATATTGGCATATTTTGATAAAGTAAAAAAAATCTGATATAATTTTTGACTTTAGGCCTTTCATCCATGGCTGTTCATAGTAAAATCTAAGAAACATTTTGGACTCAAGCAAGGCCAATGATGCAATATTTTTGTATACACTTGATGAATGGCCAATATTTAGGCCACCATTTAGTGTAATTCGTAACCATAATGGGCATAATTAAGTTTAGTAGTTTACAAATAGAAATCATAAACATAATTGTCATTGCACTAGGCAAGGCATATAGACTAGCACAACACAACCAGCAACTTAAACTTTACAATGCCATAATTACAATCATCCATAATTGTACATAATATAAATTGGCAGGAGATGCTTGCAGTTGCTGATGCTGCAACATGGTCACACAAATATAGTAGCTGCACAACAAGAGAGACAATCTAACATAAGATATAAATTTTGTATTTTTTATAGATTAAGTTCAAATCAAGACTAAATTCAATAAATAAACTAAAACTAACCTTGATTGAGTTCAAATTAATATCACAGCCCATCATTTCAGTAAGTACAAGAGTAGCAACACCCAAATTAACATCAATAATCTGCTTGAATAATGGAAATCAAAAGCAATGTGTTACCAACACTTTTCATCACAGTAAAATCATCAACAATAAACATATTATGCATCCTACATTATTGTACCTTTGTGCAACATTTTGGGGATAAAAACAGTGAACTCTTCTACATTACTATCACTAGAGCTGACCTCCAGATTTATAACTGCATCCCTGACTTGAAAAAAGAAGAATAAAACAAACAATAAGGGATTTAAAACCACAATAACTATAGGCACTATCAAGCAGCACTTAGTAAGCCTAACATACCTTAGCATAAGCATTAAACATAGTTTAAACAGCAGTGTATAGGCTAGCAATCAAGCAGCAATGTGAGAGACCATGGAGCCAAGCAAGCAAGCATCTACATTTCAAAATGTCTTCAAACATATATGTTGTGTTGTGTAGTTCGAGTCATATGTGACTCCAAAAAACCTTGAATGCTGCATGCAAATTAAATAAAACTAAATCAGTGTATATTAAAATAATTAAACAAAATGAGATATGCAAATAAATTATTCAAATCTGTACCATAAAAGCAATTAGACAGCCGGCATAGTTGCAGGCGGTGCTCCACCTACAACTGCCTCCCAACACCAAATCGTCAATCCTTGATTAACTTCTGTTATCAAATCAAATATAAAAAAATATTAATATACCAATCAACATAAATATTAAGTAAAAAATGATAGAAAAGGAAATTTAAGGCACCTGCAACAACACCCTCATTGACCTCAAACTCTTCTGTTGGCTTCAACCAGTTATGGGAGCATATCAAAGCTTCTGCAATTCTCGGACTCAAGGAACTTCTATAAGTGTCTAACATCCTAACTCTCTTGCTGAAAATGTTATCTAAAGATATTGCAGTTGGAATGGCCAAAATATCTTTAACCATTGTAGCCACATCATTGGATGATGCATTGTCAATGGTGACTGCAGACACATTTCTAAGACCCCAACCCCTCAATGACTCTTCAACATTCCGACCTATTGTCTCACTTGTGAGGTTTGGAACCAAACTAAAGCTAAGGAGCCTTTTTTGGTATTTCAATTCATTATCAATGAAATGGGCAGTCACGGAAATGTAGCTAAAGTTTTGTCTAGAAGTCCATACTTCGGGAGTAAGTGCTAGCCTACTACAGTCGGATTTAAAATAAGCTTTGAGCTTCAATTTTTCATCTCGATAAATTCTAAAACAATCCCTAGCCACGGTCCTTTTAGACGGTATAATCCATAGGGGCTGCAAATGCTTACACAAGCGGTTGAAGCTGTCAGAGTCGACTACACTAAAGGGCAGCTTAGAAAGGATAACAAATCTAGCGATTGCCTTCCTACAAGCATCATTTGGCAAGTGGACAGCAGCTGCACCATAATCATATTCAGCATACATATTTAACACAACTATAAACAACTAAGGCAGATATTGATATTAACATATGAACATAACTCAACTCATGCAGATAAGCATATAAGCATGTGAACATAACTCAAAATGCAAATAAGCATATATGTTTGTGAAATACACTTTAGCTTACAATACACACAATCATACATATACTCAAATACTCAAATTGTAACTTACGATTGACACCAGCTCCATTTACCACATTCACAGCTGCAGCTCCATTAACCTCCTCCACTATTGCAGCTCCAGCCATCCCTTCCATAGGTGCAGCTTCAAAGGCATAAGCATAACAATATATGATTTTAGGAGAAGAACAATTACATCATAATATATGATTCATACATATAAGAATCAAATAAAAAATAATGATTCATACATATAATTATCAAGAATCAAATACTAAGCTAGTATTAAACAAACTAATACATACAAGCATTACTCAAAATAAAAGTATTAACATTCAGAGTTATGCAAAATGTAACATACATATAAGCTAGTATTACTCAATAAAAATAAAAGTATTACTCAATAAAAACAAACTGATGCATAAACTCTAAATAAAAATAAAAGGATTACTCAAAATAAAAGTATTAAACAAACTGATACACACAAGGTCACAAGCTAGTTTTAACAAATAATAAGTGTTTAGCAATAAAACTAATACATATAATCATTATTGACAAATGCAAACTCAAATAAAAATAAACACATAGTTAGAGAAACAAAAATACTCACAATTTTCCACAGCTACTGCATCATTAATTGCCTCAACCTCCATCTTTAGTATTTTTAGGTCAAAGCAAACATACATAGACAGACACAAGTGAAAGAAAAATAAAAAATTAGTAAAAAAATATATATATAACATTCAGAGTAAATGAACACTAACAACATAGTCATAAATAAATCCTCACCGTCGATCTTTAGCCAAAATCCTTGAAAAAATCCTGAACCAGAATGAAACTGTTATTAGCAACAAAAACACAAGTTGAATATAAACCCTTTAACTTCAATGAGCTAAGAAACATGACTAGGGAAGACAAACCTTTCAAATTTCTACAAAGAAACAGTTGAAAGCAGGTTTTGGACGAAATGGGTTATGTTTAGTGAATTTTAATGGATGATTTATGGAAATGTTTAAGGGTTACGGATGGTTTACGGAAATGGATGAAGGTTAGGGATGATCTGGATTCATGATTTCAGGAAATGGATGAGGGTTAAGGATGAACAGGATGATAGAAAATGGAGAACAGTTAGGGTTTCGTTTGGGAAGAGCAGCGGCTGGGAGTAAGTAGAATGAATTTTAGGGTTTTTTCTATTGTGAACCATATATATGTAGGCCTTTGCTAAAAATGGGCTTACAATTTTGGGCTGGACTAGTATCAGTATGCAGGGAACCACAAGTGTCAAGTAGAATGGCAGTAGGTTCGGTCGGTTACGGTTTTCGGTGGGTGGGAAACTGCAACCCGTAACCGACCACTCTTAGTCACAGCAACCCATTTGAAATGGACCGACCAAACCGCTTAACCGACGGACCCGACCCGGCACACTTCGGCCCATCCGGTTCGGCCGTTTGGGTCGGTTTGGCGAATTCTGTCCAGCGCTACCTCCGAGGACGCAAGAATTTTCACGCTGCAAAATAATTCCATTATTAGGAACACAACATATTACAACTAGCACCACCGCCATTTTGTAGGCCCCACTTGAAAATGTTCCATAAACCACCGTATATAGAACAAAATTTAATTTTTATGAATAAAATCTGAAGTGTAAAGTGTAAACTAATCTGTTTATTTACATGAAAATTGCTAAAGGAGTAGTGATATTTGTTTAACTCTTTTGGTCCAACTTTTCAGACAATCTTATCGTTTTTTCATTTCATCTCATTGATAAAAAATAGGGTGGCAAAATGGATGGATTAGATGGATATGAATTTGGATCCTAATGGATGATAAAAAAAATACATTAGTCCATTAAAATCCACTAACTTTTTGTTGAAAAAAAACCATTCAATCCATCCATTAAAGATCATGTCCATCCAATCCATCCTTTATTAGATTTTAATGGATGGATTATCCATCCGATCCATAAATTAATGTGTATGATTTTTTTTAAGAGGTGCATCAGTTATTAAAGTGTTTCTTTAGTAAATTCAACAATAGAAAATTTTATGTTATAGGCCCGGAACTTCTTTTTTTTCAAGCCCAGTAATATTAATATAAGCCCAAACAATTTAAAGAAATATTAAATATTATCAATTAAATAATTTTAAATTATATGGTGGTTAGTGATGGTCACCGGTGGTCAACATGCAATCTCCGGCGTTGACCACAGTGGTTCTCCGGCGGCCCACGGTGGTGGGCCGGCCAAAAACCGGCGGTCGACGGTGGTTCGGCTGCAGTGCACGGTGGTCGGCGGCGGAGCTCCGGCGTTAACGACCACCTATAATATAATAATATTAAATAATATTTTAATAATATATTAATTTAATATTATTTAAATATTAAAAAAAATCTTTTTTTTCTCGCAGTTTTTTTATTGAAATAATTTTAACTTTTTTTTAATTTTATCAAATATATAATTATTTAAATAAAAATATTAATATTATTTGAAATTACCCAATGATTTTTTTTATTTTTTATTAAGGAGGTGATCCAATGGATTTTTAAAATAAGGCGGATGGATTTAAACCCCATCCATTAACAAATTTTTTGTTTAATGGATGGATTGGAAGGATTTTATAGTGGATGCATTGGATGGATATGAATCTCATGGATCATATTGCAACCCCTAATAAAAACAATAGAGAGAGAGAGAGAAAAAGGAAGAGAGAGAATAAGAAGATAATTTGAGTATGAGAGAGAAAGATGTACAAAAGTTATACAAAAATGGTTGTACAAATATCATTTCTCTTGCTAAAGTGTACGATATAGGATATTTTAGTTAGTTTCTCGCTTCCTCTCTTTAATGGCATATGCTTTTACTTTTTTGTTTTTGTTTTAAAAAAGAGATAAACAATTTTTTTTTGAACAAGTCAAAAATGAGATATATTAATAAACGAACAGTGATTCTCCAACACAAGGCGTGCTGGAAGAAAAGCACACAATAATTACAATGTCATAATTGGTTCCTCGTTAAAGAGGATCAAACAATCGAAGAAGTAAATAAGCTTACAAAGAAACACCCATACAAAAAAGCGGGTGTTGACACCAGTCGTAATAACAAAAATCAAATAAAAGTTAATTTGCTTTCAACCACAAAAACGAATTAAGCTTCACTTTGTCAGATAGAGTATACGGATCAGAAGCCACATCCTTAAAGATGTGGTTGTTTCTTTCTTTCCATATTACAAAGGGGAATTATTCACTTTAGTCCTTGAATGTGAAAGGAATAGTCACTTCAGTCCCTGAATGCAGAGAAATTGCAAAATAGTCCCTGAATGTAGACTTTGTTGGTCAATTTCAGGGACTAAAGTGACAAACAGTATGAATTCAGTGACTAAATTGACCAACAGAGTCTGCATTCAAGGACTAAATTGACTAACCGAGTCTACATTCAGGGACTATTTTGCAAATTTATCTGCATTCAAAGACTAAAGAGACGACTCCTTCCCTATTCAGGGACTAAAGTGACTAATCTCCCTATTACAAATTAACAAATTGTTACAAAATAATAATAATAAAAAAATCATGCAAAGACTTATGAAAGCACAACAAAATAATCACTTCAAAATATAATCTTACAAAACCGCCATTGTTATAATTGTCGTTGCCATTATGAATACGAGGAATGCTAGCAACACTCTCTTTTGAGCACTCACTCTTTTATTGGGTAAAATCAATGTATGTCCCACCACTTTATGTGGGTTCCATTTCCAAAGTGTAGGTCCCACAATGATTTCACCCAATAAAAGAGTTAGTGCTAGAGAGAGTGCTCAAAAGATAGTGTTGCTATGCATTTCTCTTATGAATATTGTAGGTGTAGTTTAAATCGATTTTGAGATAAAAACATATTTGATTTAGATATGAAATTAGATGGGGCTTAGCATAGTAAGTAATTTAAACAATTTATTTTGATTCGACTCAATTTAACACGGTTAAATTTGCATCAGTTTTTTAATATATAAATTGTGATTTTTAATTTATTATGATAATATAAATAAATACACAATAAAATATTATTATTTTTTGTGTGAATCGGGTATCATTTGCATGCAATTGCTGAGAATAATCCTTTTAAGTCGTATAAAACCGCAATCAATGATGTATTTCTAAGGTTGAATTTAATCTCAAAACCTAGTTAAGTTGGAAGAGATTTTTTACCATCTCATTTAAATGTTTTTGAGTGTAAAATAATAGGTCTTATACAAAATATAACATATAGTAATATATTACATATTAATTATGGATTATTATTATTTTTAATCATTTTTTTATTACAACAAAACAAAATATGAGTGATTGGGAGAGAACGCCATTATTAATTAGAGTAATGATATTTTGACATCCATTTGATGACAACTTTGTTGACAACCTTGTTTTTCTCACTTCTTATTGGTCAAAAACAATGGAGAGAGAAAAAGGAAGAGAGAGGATAACAACATCATGTGAGTATGAGAGAGAAAGTTGTCCAAAAGTTGTCAAAAAGTGGTTGTCAAAATATCATTTCTCTATTAATTAGGAAGAAAAAGGCAAGCGGTAAAATCTTCATGCATAAGGTGCGACAATTGTGTCGTGCCATATAACATTACTCATTTATCATTAATTCCTAATTTTAATTTGCTTTAACTTTTCAAAAAAAAAATTTGCTTTAACTTTTTTTTTTTGAAATTCAAACCAAACTAAAATTATATTTTAGTGTTTTTTTCTTGACAAAAAAAGTATATTTTAGTGTTAAAAACTTAAAATTACGAATTTTAGCATGAAGCTTTTAATTTGCCTTTACTTTTTTGTTCAAATTCAAACATTGAGGTTCTAGAAGAATTTTTTCATGAAGCTTTTTAACGTACTCCCTCCGTCCCATATTATAAGCAAAAAAAAATCACACTTATTAATAAAACCAAAACATAGTAGTTTACAACATAATTTCTTGTGTTATCCTTGAAATAAATTTTATAGGAAGATGTAAAAACAATTTTGATTTGTTATTGCTTATTGAGAAAATAAAAGAGAGAGCAAATTGAATGCACTTTGCATTTAATTTTCTTTTGGAAAAGATAATTTTTTGAAACGATATAATTAAACATGATAAAAGTTGGTCTTTTTTGCTTATAATTTGGGACAAAGAAAATGAGTTTTTTTTTTGCTTATAACTTGGGACGGAGGGAGTAGAATTTAAATAAAATTACTAAATTTGAAAAATTGCTTTCGGACATTTTAGAATATAGAACTATTTTTTTAGCGACAAAAAGAATACAAAATTATTTATTAAGTTGATGTAGCTATTTCATATAATATTTATTTTTTAATTGATAAAAATTCAATTAGTTCAATATTTGTTGAAACTATATTAATTTTAGTTTTGAAAATAATAAAATATGTACTTTTTATTAAATAAAGACTTTATTTACTTTTGGAGGCTTAAAGCGAGGAGCGATTGCCTAATAGCCTTACCCTTGTGCTAGCCATTGGGGCATGGTGTGGACTTCAAGAGTCAAATATGCACATTGTGTCTTGTTTTTAATTTGGCCTAAAATTACAAGCCTAAGTCTAAAGAGACATAAATGCTAAAATCGGATCAGTGGGTCTTTCACTAGAGGTTATCTAATGTATATCCCAACCTTTCAATTGACGTTGATTATATATGACAGTGTTAAATGAATAACTTTGATTTAACTAGAGGAACTTTACACAGCGAGAATCTACTCCCATATCCCAACCTTTCAATTGACGTTGATTATATATGATAGTGTTAAATGAATGACTTTGATTTAACTAGAGAAACTTTACACGGCGAGAATCTACTCCCATCAATCCATAGTTTCATCGCTACAAAGATGCTTTAGTATATAGATCTTCCTAAAAAATATGTATTAAACTATCTATCACCAAGATTAATTCACCAAGGACATGAAGCAGAGAGGGTCACATATCATGATTGGCATAAGTCATTTGGCAACATTATAGGCCCCAACTAATCCTCCATTAAACCTGCATCTCATGAGCAGTAAAGAAAGAAAATTCAAGTCATGAATTAGAAGATATATGTTTATTTTTAAATTGGATCATAATATTTTTAATTTGGGTAGTATTTTTGTTAGCGATGAGGTTTGTAATACCCTAAGTTGGATTTGATATTTAATTAGGTCTTACTCTTACACTTTTGTTTTTAATAGGTGATGTAAGCCTTCTTAATGGGCTTTATGCGAGGAGCATGTTTAAGACTTTAAACTTGCATATGATAGAAAAACTCAAAAGAATCTTATCTTAAATGAACTTGTAAGCTTTTTTAAGAAGAAAAAAAGTGAACTTGTAAGACCTCGTTTGGATTAAGTTTGATGAATTAAGAAATTGTATGCGGATAATTTTGAGTTGAGCTTTGATCTCCAAGAATACTCACAATCACAACGTAAATATTTCCCCGTGCATGAGAAAAATTCATTTGGACCAATTCGATAATAGAATAATTCCAACATGGTCACTGTGCACCACCCAACTCTACTCTTAAAGAGAAGCTTAATTTTCTCCCCCTCAGCTGCATTGTTTTATTGTCCAATCATAAAAAATTTAGAACGTGAGTTAACGGCCTAACTCATCATCATTATAACAGTCAATAAATTAAAGAAGTAGGATATCTGGGAATAGAAACTGAACTAATTTCTCCAGTCAGGTAAAGTCAACATGAGGAGAGTAAATTTTCCAATTCCAAGGCATAGTTCACAAGGAAAACTATGTCATAAATAACAGGCTCCAGTTTACACCTACATAATTAGTCCATTGTATATATTACCAATCTGAGAAAATATGCTTTTGAAAATGGTAAGAGAATCTACACTCAATAACACAAAAAAGAAAATGTAAGAATAGTGGAAAGAAGTAAAAACGGTGAATCCTGGTGCAGTTATTTTTTTTTTTTTTATCAAACTAGTGCAAAAACTCAATTAATTTATTAAACTTGCTGAGTGCCAATGTGAATATAACACCAAATATGTGATAAGTTTTTTTTTTTTTTACTCAATATGTGATAAGTTAGCTAATATAAACTAAGTTTTTACTTTCCTGCTGCTAATATAAACAAGTTAAAAGTTGTTCATGTCAAAAAAAAAAGTTAAGTTGTTTAGATGTTAGCTTAATTAAACATTGACTATTACTTTTTTCATCCTATCCTATGTTATTCTCACGCGCCATATTATTTTTTTTCTTCAAAAATACTCTGTTCGGATTCTATAATCTGAAACAGATTGTTAGAAATTTTCAAATTTATAATTTGAAACATAACAAAATAAAAAAAGCAATTTCAGGGATTGTATGAACGTTCAGTAGTGACCATGATATCATAAACACCCCTAACTAAAAAAAGAGAAGGAACAAGAAAGAAAGGATGATAAATGAAGAAAGAATGAATATGTTGAAGCATGCAAGACTATTTGTAGTCATAAATCTATCCTAGACTGTAACTACAGTAAAAGGAAACATTTACAATGTATAAACCGACCAAAAATGCATTAAACACTTCACAATCCGTTCAAACTTTGGGTGTAACGCCACATTTCACACAATCTAGGAGGGTTTAGATTATATAATCTGAAACTCTCTGAACATTTTTGGATTGTATAATCAAAATCGTTCCAGACTTTGTTTAAGTTTGATTTTTGGAGGGTTTTCATGGTGAAAACATAGGAAAAAAGGGTAAAAAACATAATTCAACAGCGTAAAACTAAGGGTGGCAAAATGATCCACCAAATCCATATCAATCCACTACAAAATTCATTCAATTCATCCACCAACCAATTTTGTTTTTAATGGATTGAATTCAATCCATCCATTTAAAAATATGGATGGATTCAATCCATCCAATTACTTTTAAAATCCAATGGATTAATTGAAATAAAAACAAATCCTAATAAATAATTAAATATTAAAATTAATTTAGAACTAAGAAATTGGAAAAATATGAAAATACAAAACATAAAATTATAGAAATTTAATAAGGGGTGACAAAATTAAAAGTTTGGATGGATAAAATTATTTTCTCTTGACTTAGCCCAAAATAGAATTTTTCATTAAGTCCATTTAAAAAAAAAAAGATGATATTTAGCCCAAGCCCAAATCAATTTTATTTAAAATTTTAATATTAATAAATAAATATTAATTAGGGTTGGTTGACCGACAACGGCCACCATTGACCACCACCGTCATCAGACCTCCACTGTGAACCGCCGTCAGACCACCAGAACTCCGTTGTGGGTCGTTGAAATATTGACCGGGGGAGCCACTGTTCACAGCCGTGAACTCGTCGGAGCTCCGGTGTGGTCAACACCGACTGCAACTGTTGACCACCAACAACCACCACATCACTTTTTTAATGATTTATTTAATATTATAAAATATTTCTGAATTATTTATTCTATGAGGTTTTGTAAAAGAAAAATTCATTAGGCTAAACAGAAAAGTTATTGTTGGGCCATTTTACTGACATGTATAAAATTAATAATACAATAGGTTATTAACCCCACCCCCTTCAAATTGAATACATTAGATTATTAAAATTAATGTGGAGTGGGTTATTAAATTAATTCATGAAGAAAAAATAATACTCTTTAAAATATGGATCGGATGGACATCCATCCATTAATAGTCTAATAATGGATGGTTCTGATGGATTTTATATTTAATGGATTGTTTTGATCCATCCATTAGAATCCAAATTTATATCCATTCATTTTGTCACCCCTACGTAAAACAACATAACAACACAAGTGATGAAATTTTTGGGAAGGTGTTCGAAGATGTGCTTTTGTACTTGATCCAGTTGGTCTGCCAACTGACATACTTCTATTGTCGAGACAACATAATGATGAAAGGTTGGATGTTTCAAGAGTATTCTTTTGAGTTAGATCATGTTACCTTGCTGAAAAAGATAAGGGGCCAAAAGTACATTTAACTTAAATTATATCCTCTTTAAAAAAAAACTAGATCATATCCATTGCCCATAATTTTAGGAACTTGTTTTGCTTTTACATCTTGTGAGATTCTTTGTTTGAATTTCTTCATTCTAACTTTTTGAGTTTCTTTCTTGTTAATCAGTTGACTGAATAAAAATTAACACGAAAGGAGGAAGGTATGCCAGTGAATTGTTGAGACACACTTAAGTGCAAATGTGCCTTTACATCCAAGTATTGATTTTAATTTCTTGGTTCAATCTTTCTTCCAACAGAAGAAGCAATCGAAGATCTAATGCTGCAGAGCAGAATGATATGGGTGGGTAGTAATTAAGATAAGGGTTCAGAAGAAGAACTATATTTTTTGGTTAGTACAATTAACAATTTTTACGCGTTGATTTAGATGTGATTCCATTTTTTTTTATCAAGGAAAACGGTTCTATTTAGTGTCAAATATATATATATTTTTTTTAAAGAAGTGTCAAATAAACTTTTAAGTTGTAGAAGTTAATATAAGTGTTAAATTTTTTTTTTTTTGAAGAATAAGTGTTTGAATTTTTATGAAGTAGAATTCCATTTAATTATTATTTTTTGCGAATGTCACATAGATCCAATGGCCGATCCAAACCCACTTCCTCATCACCGGGTTGAAGTTATTTGAATTTGACCCAAAAAAAAAATACAAATTTTTTCCTTAACCTTTTCAAAGAAATTTGATTAAACTAATAACGAGTTTGATCAAAACCAATCAATCCACTAGTAAACCTTTATTTCACACGAGCAACAAGACAAAAAAAAACTATTTATTTATTATTCACAGCCTCCATCCCCACATTACAAGGATAACAACACCTTATGTAAGAAAAAGAATAACAACACTAGATGCTCATAATTATTGATGGCATCACCACCTACCAAACTTAAAAACACTAGCATACAATCAACAACAATACATAATTGATGGAAACATGTGTTGCCAACCCCATCTCCCTTAGTCATCTACGAAACGGACACAAAACTAAAAGCATCCCTCTTTCATGCTCTTTCATTTTTTTATTACTTAAAAAAACCTAAATAATACAATCATGCACCACACCTACCACACATTAACATCAAGCCGCAATATCATGACGAATGTGTTTGAGTATCACCGGAATAACAACGTCCGGCGAGCTTAACTGCGGCAAATGACCCTCCGTCGACATAACCTCCACGATGGACTCGCTACCAACATGTTGGTGGAGATATTCCGCGACCACGACCGGAACCGCTAGATCCTTCATACTTTGTATAATGTGGCATGGGACAGTGACCATGCATAATATTTGTCTCATGTCACTTTTAAAAATTGTTTGTAACACGCTTAGGGCTATGTCTGGTCTCATGTTGAACAAAGTTCGACTGAATTCTTGTACTGCTACTGACTCCATGTCCCCTCCAACTGCCATTGGAGCAAATCCAGAACACCATGATTTGTAATTTGATGCCATAGCATCGAATAGTTGATCCAAATCTTCTTGCTCAAATCCTCCAAAGTAGTCCCTGTCGTTCAAATACCTTCCCCAAATCCCCCCATCATTTACATCATTAATAATTCATTGCTATTTTCTTATGTAATTGTATACATATAAATAAATTATCAAATAAGTAATAAAAATATCCATATACACACACACTCACTTCATCTGTCGCACAATAAGTATGACATTTGATTATTTCATACAAATTAAGAAAATACCAAAGATGAAAGAAAGAAAAAAATGTGATTCTACTATTGCATCCTTTTTTTTAAAGGTGCATCCTTATTAACTATTGATACATTAAGAAATGATTATTATTTTGAAAAATGTGATCCTTAAGAATAAAATTAATATTTTGTCAAAAAAGATTAAAATTAATATTGTCAACATTAAAAAGCCAATATGCCTACATAATATAATGATCAAAATAAAAACTACATAGGTTAAAAAACAGTATTTCTATATGTCCACTCAAAATATATGATATTTACAAATTTTTAATTGTATTAATTGTTTTACACATTTTTCTTGTAAGTATCATTGAAAATTATTATGATAAAAATTATCTCTTGAAAGGTAAATTTGAAAAACAGTTTTCTCTCTTTTCATCAACAAAGTCTTATATTTGAGGAACACGATGCTTATTAAAAAAATATATTCTATTTCAATGCCTAAAATCAATATTATAATTTAACATTAAAAATTAGTCCAATATTTATGGAGACAAAAAAAACTATGCTTTAAATAAAAAAATTGATTGTGTCTTGAAATAGAGAAGCACTGAATAACAAAAGTCAAACTAACCATTATTGTACAATGATTAATCTCTAACTTGAAATCATCAAAGTTTGTCAACAAAAAAACTTCAAAAAACATCAAAGACAAATTTAATTTGACCATATACCTTGGAGAAGCTGATATCAAAATAATTTTGTTGAATAGATCAGGTCGAGAAATTGATGCAACAGTTCCAATCATAGCAGAAACAGAATGACCAACAAAGATACATGAATCAACTCGAAGTTCTTCTAAGATTGCAAGTAAATCATAAGCATAACCTTCTAAGGTTGAATAACGCTCAAAATCAAAGTAATCTGGATTAGTTGTACCAGCTCCCATGTTGTCATAAAGTATGACACGAAACTCATCTAAGAGATGAGGTACGAGGTGTTTCCATACAGATTGATCTGTGCCAAACCCGTGAGCTAGAACTATGAACCGTGACCCTGAACCCAAAACTTTCACGTTGTGAGCTTCTTCTACTATCCCCATTTTTTGTGTTGGATTAATCAGTAACTTTAGGTTTTGATTCTATTTTGTTTTGTATTTGTTTTTCTTTGTATTGGTTAAGGGGACTTGGGAGGGTGGATACGTTGTTTGTGATTGTGACTATCAAGCTTCCAAAGTTTTAGACGTCGTCATATTTTGGACCTAAGAAACTATGGATGATAGCAACAACATGGGATAAGCACACAACATGTATGCTTGCTCGGTCCTTTAATATAAGAATCTTCCACAACAAAAAGTAATTGTAGTAAATTTGTTAAAAAGTTGTGTTACTTTTACATACTTACCTTTACCATTGATGATATCGTAAGAGATAAAAATATAATACTACCTTTACCTCCAAATATAAGATCTTTTTTTTTGAAGGAAAAAAAAAGATCTCCTGGTCAAACCACAAGTATTAAAAAAAGGCTAAAATATGGTATTGGTCCCTGCAAAATAGGTCAGTTTTGGTTTTAGTCCCTGCAAATTTTTTTTATAGTTTTTGGTCCCTGCAAAAATAGGTCAGTTTTGGTTTTAGTCCCTGCAATTTTTTTTTATAGTTTTTGGTCCCTGCAAAAATAGGTCAGTTTGGTTTTAGTCCCTGCAATTTTTTTTTTTTATAGTTTTTGGTCCCTGCAAAATTTTTGTTTTTGGAAATAGTCCCTGACCCCAATTATGTGATGATTTGTCACTTTTGTGCATACGTGGCATATGTGCTTACTTAATAAAAAGAATATTATTTTTTATAATTTATATAGCAATAATTATTTTTTAATTAAAAAATAATAATAAAACAGATACAATAATTATTTTTAAATTTATAAAAGTGACAAATCATCACATAACTGGGGTCAAGAGCTATTTCCAAAAACAAAATTTTTTGCAGGGACCAAAAACTATAAAAAAAATTGCAAGGACTAAAACCAAAACTGACCTATTTTTGCAGGGACCAAAAACTATAAAAAAAATTTGCAGGGACTAAAACCAAAACTGACCTATTTTGCAGGGACCAATACCATATTTTAGCCTTAAAAAAATGGGTAATAATATTAATAGTAATGATATTTATACATCTATTTTGTGACAATTTTTGAGATGATATTTTTCTTCTCTCTTTTACAGATATATTAGTTATTTAATGAATCTGAAAATTCAAAATTTATTTATAATGGAGACCAGAGGGAGTACATAGAGTAATTTAGTAATAATCATCTATATTTTAGACAAATTTATTGCTCTAACAACTTTTTAGTACCAATGATTTTTGTTAGAGGTTTCTATGATAAGGGATTGAAGAAGTCCACATCTTCATTTATTGTTTTTCTTAATCTACACCCCCCGGTCACAAAATACTAGTAAAAAAAACAGCCTTCACGGTGATTAAGAAATGCAGTTAAGTGTACTCCCTCCGGTCCTTATTATAAGAAAAAGTTGACTTTTTAGGTTCATAGAATAATTAATGTATCTTATTGTAAATATAGACTAGATACATCACATACACAATGAACCAAAAAAGTCAATTGTTTCTTATAATAAGGACCGGAGGGAGTAGTTAATTTTCTAGATTTTGTGTAAAACATAAGTTAAATTGACTATATTGCCCTTTTCTTAAAATTAATACACCAAGATTATTGTACAACCTCATTCAAGTTAAATTAATTACACCTTCTGCTCTCCCGCACGCTCAGAAACACCAATTCAATTTTCCCAATTAGCCTCACATTTATTCACCACCCATTTAGATTCTTTTCAGTTTTTTGAAATAATTTCAATCCAGCTTCTTAACACACCAATTTCAATTCAGATTCTTTTCACCTAACTTTTTACCGTCAACATAGCCATGATTATAGAGAAAGCCTTTTAAATTTTGAATACTAATAACGTACTGACTTTGGAGTCAAGTGGACATTGTAGAATGAAGATAACCTTACATAAACTATATCAAGCTGCCGCTACAAGCCTACAAGTATTGTGAGAAGCAATTGAACTAACATAAACTAATTGTATAATCTTAAAGTAAGAATGTTGTTTAATTCTAATTGCTGGAATGGATGCAAAATTTGCACGATTAAAAAAGTATAAATGGAGAAGATGCATGCTTTTTGAGTCCATTGTTGCCATGCTAGATAACAGTAATCATTCATTTACTACTTTTTTTAACAACAAAAATTAGTTGTATAATCCAAAAGCACAATTGTTAGAATAATAGTGAGAACATCGTTATCTTGATTTGTCACCTTGGAAAGGTGAGGAATTATAAGTAAAAGAAAGAAAATAAAATACTACTCCCTCCGTCCCTATATGTAACCATCAATTTGATTTTATATTTGTTCCTAAATGTAAACTCTTTTTCAAATTACTACATCCATTTATTATTTTTTTCCTAAACATGCCCTTAATTAATACTATTAACTTGTCTTGAAATATGTAAAGTCAAATTTAATACACATACAAACAAATGACAATTTGGTAATGTTAACACACAAAATAGACACATTAATTACACTAATTAACAACTTTTCTTAAGAAATGTGAAAAAAGCAAAGGGGGTTTACATATAGCGACGGAGGGAGTATAATCGTGACAAATAATTTTATAAAGAGAGGTGTAGTTTCATTATGAAAGAAGGAATAACCAAAGATAACAGATTACAAAAGAAAAGGAAAAAAAAAAACTCATTCCAGGCACTTTCAATGCCCAAATCAAATGAGGGTATTTCATCAAACCAATTTTGTGGTTTTTTTTTTTTAGTTGAAAAGAAGAAGATGTATACAGGGCGATAGAAGACTGAAAATTAGAGGAAGAAAAAATGGGTTTTTATATTGGGTACAACAAGAGCTAAACTTGTGGAGAATTGAAATGAATGCATTATGGAAAGCTGTTATGGGAAACATGTACATGTACGTGTATTCCAAGAGTTGTGGCGTATGTTGAAAACCACACTTGAATTTAAAAGGGGTATATTAGGAATAACGGTGTAAAAGTTGTTAGTTTTGCTTATATTTGTGACCAAAGATTGATGTCTTTTTTTTGCTTATATTTGTGACCGGAGGGTGTATGTGACAAATCTTAACCAACACATTAAAATGAGGTTAGGGATGAAGACTCCACTAAATAAGTTGCAAATTACTCGCTTTGTCTCAATTTATAAGTCTTTGGCAATAAAATTTGTACTAAATTATAAATCATTTTACAATACCAATGAAGCAATAATATTACTTTTTCTATTATACCCTTAACTATCTATTATTCTCTTCTTTAATTTGGTTCATTGATTTATCTTTCTCATACCATTTATTAAGTACAATTTTGTAAAACAACTCATAATATCACTTTGCCATACAAAATTAATTACATTTCTTAATAGGTGTAAAATGAATAAAACGACTTATAGTTTGGGGTGGAGGGAGTAGTTATCAAAAAATTTTAAAAACCGGAAAGTATTTGGAGCAAGAATTGATTTCGCAGAACCGATCGATCTAGGAAATGAAGTTCAAATTGATTTTTTTTCCTGCTCGTTTTCCTTTATAATTTGAATTTTGGCGGACTTCATTTGAAACCCAGAGAAAAAGAACCATCAGATATGGTAAAGAACCATCGAAGGATATGATGAATAGAAATAAACCAATCCTTAACAAAATAATTTCAAATGAGTTTCAAGATATTTTCATAATGATGAAACCTCAGGGTGTCCTGATAAGTGCTCAAAAGTGATATATTTCATGTGTTAGTTTATGCATCTTAGTGACTTGTTTGGCAAGATTATCCATGGAAAACTCCAATATTATGCAAATATGTCATTTATGCTTTTGTGCCTTATTCTACCCTTTTTGTGCAGGAAAATACAAGCAAGGAGCAAGAATTGTCAAAGTTCATAAGAAGTCGCTATTAGCGTGTTTTTCGCTGATAACGAAATCCTCACAGGGAGTTACGCCATCAGCGTATCTGGGAGCGAGATCAGGAGCAAACTTGAAGAATTTCGCTATTAGCGAATATTTCGCTGATAGCGAAATTACTCCAGACAGTTACGCCATCAGCGCAACCTGAAGCGAAACCAGAAGCAGACTTGAAGAAAGTCGCCATTAGCGACATGTACGCTATTAGCGAAATTTCTCCAGAGAATTTTGCTGATAGCGAAAGTGGGGGCGAAAACTCATGAAGATCAGGTGCAAGGACTACGTGGCACAACCCCATTGGCCACCGACACTTTCGCTGATAGCGAAATAGTCGATATTAGCGACATTTCGCAAACTCAGCCCATTTAAACAGCTTTTCCACCTCTCTCTATTCATTCATTCACTGTTTTATTCATTTACATTTTAGAGAGAGGTTATGGCATTTCTAGAGAGAGAAACTCAAAGCAAGGTAGTTAGGAGTAGATTCAAGCCAAGATTTGTTGAGACATCATGGATCTTATCATAGAATCTTCATCTTTTCTTCATCCTTTGCATAGCTATCATAGACATATGTAGCTACATCTACTCTTGTGGTATTGAGGTATTCAAACAAGCTATTATGTCATCTTTTGATCATTTAATATATGGATCTAGCTATTTATTCAATATTGTTGTTATTCTTGCTTTTATTGTCTTATTGAGATTTAAAATGTTATGGACACATACTTTTGAATCTAAAAATAGAATAACAATCTATCTTAAGTTATCATTCTAGACATAGATGTTAATATTTGATAATCACTTTTAATCTAGAACTTAATGCTTTTGGGTAATGTAATCGGTTGGAAAATCGTCGATTAGATTATCCGAACGACTTTGTGATCGTTTAAATGTTTGGGAAATCGATGTTTAAACGATCCCTTAGAACTAACGATATCATTTGGACACGAATGATATTGTCGAGTGATTGTGATAATATCGTTTAAAAAGCTAGAATCCGATTAATCGATCGAGAGATTGCAGCTGTTACGCTTGGTTGATATCTCTAACCGCAAGCGAAATAGCCATATCTCTTCTCGTTTTACTTTTATGTCGAATAGGAAAATAGTTTTACATAAACAAACAATCTATACTCAAACCCTTAATGTGATAAATATTGTGAAAACGATTATGATATACGCAACTCTCTGTGGACACGATCCTATTCTATACTTACGTGTAAATAGTTTTATGAGATGTAAAAATCTTGCATCATGTCCTTCACTACCAATTGTACTACATGAAAAGAGTCAGAGAAACACATAAACTTTCTATAACATGTCTTCTAACATAACTTTACACGAGTCAGCAACACTTTTTTTTTTTTGAAGAAGAGTCAACAACACTTGAATCTGAACGTGTAGAATATTTGAGATCCCCACACTACCAAACAAATCAAGAAGAAAATTTCCATCGTACATACGTATTAATCCACCATAGCCCGCCTTTTCTGGATTGGTCAAAGCACTTCCATCAATATTGAGAATTATGGTGACCTCATCCTGCTTTTGAGATGATGAATTAATTGTTATTTTTTGAAGTGATAAAATAGGCATCAGGTAGTGCAAGAGGATGCACTGCACGTGGTGATGCTATTTTTCGGTACACGAGGTTATGCCGATGGCCTATGGATATACTATTTAAGATTATTGAATAACTGACGTAATTGGTCTATAATGTGGGCAAAATGCAACAAATATGTAATAAATCTAAAAAGTAATTTTTTGCTTATATTAAATTTGATGGTAATATCAAATTTATTGATAATTCATATTGTTTTAAAGCTTTGTTCTTCATGAAATAGAATTAGTTAATGTTTTATATAGTATTTATTACAAGTTGCAAACAAAAGACTTAAATATCACTTTGATCCCTTAACTTATTTTGAAAGTAAAGTTTAATCCCTTAACCTTTTTTTTTTGGTCAAGAGTTTAATCCCTTAACTTTAATATAGGTCAATTTGATCTCTTAACTAGTAAATAAATGGTTAATGCAGTTGAAAATTTTAAAAGAGTCTTGTAAAAAGAGAGAAGTAAAAAACTTAAAGAAAGTCTTATATTTAAATACGAAGACAATATCATTTCATATTTTCATTAGTGCATAAGTTTTGCTTATCTATTTCAAGTTATTTATATTTTGTTTATCTATGAGATGGGTACAATCCATCGATACAAAAGATCCATACCAAAGCATCAGTACCCTAACATATATCATTGGTTCAAATTGAGAGAGTGAACACTAAGGAAGAGGTAGCATGGTACGCAGGGAAGAAAATGGCTTAAATCTACAAGGCTAAGGTTAAGAAAAATGGAACCCATTACTGTTGTTTATGGGGTAAGGTTACTTGTACTGCAAAGTTTAAATCTATCCTTCAACCTAAATCCATGAAAGCACGTGCAAGAGGTACCATATGAGAGATTTAAGAGTTTTATAGCAGAGTTGTCAGCTGATTTGTTGTCATGAGGGTTTTTGCTTCATTTTAATAGAGTTTGTTGGTACCCTCTGCATTAGTTTTGAGAATTTGTCTTTTAATAGGGTTTTTGTCTTTTGTTGGTACCATATGATATTCTCTATTTTATTGGCTATTTTCTATGAAGTTTATATCTTCAGTGCTCTAAAAAAATTATTTATAACATTTAATATTATGAGAAAATGATATTTATTTATACCAAAATGTACAATCATTTTGGTATAACTTTTAAACAACTTTCTCTCTCGTACTCACATTAAATTATTATTCTCTCTATTGTTTTTGACCAATAAAAATAGAGAACAACAATGTTGTCCTAAAAGTTGTACCAAAATAGTTGTTCGAATATCATTATTACTCTAATATTATATACTACTCTGAAAAAAAAGTATTTATAAAATTAGTTATAACATTTAATAAGATAAATATAAATATATATATATATATATATATATATATATATTTATATTTATATATATATATATATTTATATATATATATATATATATATATATATATATATATATATATATATATATATATATATATATATATATATAGACACACACACACATTATTTATATATATATATGAGTCAGGATCCGTTGACACCAGGTGTCAACGGATTCGTTGACACCAAATCTCAACCATCAATTTTTCTAATCCAAAGGCTGTAATTGTTTCATAAATTAACTCACATGAGCCTTCTCTGTAGACTTTCATATGATTATACACTCATTAAACGAACAACAATGAAAGCATGTATGTTCTCACCGATCTCACCTCCTAGTCCTGATTCGTACCAATCAAAGATAGCAACTTGTGGTTTTCAGTGAACCGATAATTGGCAGCCAGCTCTATTTAATTTGAAGGGTTTTTTTCATTTAACCAAAACCATAACTTTTGATTTTATCTATTATGCATCCAGATCTGCAATTGCTTTTTCATTCATGTATATTTTGCAAGCCTAAAATCCCAACCATCGAAGAAAAACATAAAAATATACAAATAGATTTCAATTGATTTAGTAAATTTACATAGGTTATGATTCATATGAGCAATTAGCCATGGGTGAATGAAGATGCAAAGGACCAGCCAATAATTACTCTTCTGGGTGTGATTAATTGGTGATTGTATAGTAGATAATTTGAGACTAATCAGAAGAGATGATTGTTGAATAAGGTCTTTTAGGAAGAAACGATTCTTGAATAATAAGGTCTTTCAGGCACTAATTGATCAGAGCGATATTCATTTACCTAAAATGAAAATAAGGAGGTGATTCAATGCACCAAGAAAGTTGGAAATTTATGTAGACATTTTAATGAGAATTATGAGCCTTTGATCAAACTTAAATGAATGGTCAAGATTTGGTGTCAACGAATCCGTTGACACCTGGTGTCAACGGATCCTGACTCTATATATATATATATATATATATATATATATATATATATATATATATATATATATATATAGACACACACATTATTTATATCTTATTTAGATTCTCCTTTTTTATTCCTTTTCTTTTTGAAAACGTTATCTAATTATTTATGTATGTCTACAGAATGTAATGAAGTTTTGAATTTTAAAATGAATATGAATATAGTCATCTATAAAAGGAACATTCATTCCTCTAAAAAAAAAAATAATTCAAAAGGAACACTCATTTGGAGGCTTTTATAAATTGCAGCCAATAAATTATTGGTAGCCGTAGGTAGTAATATATACTATATTGGACTATATGTCATCTATCATAATTTTCTTTCTTTAGTTGTTAAACAAATTTGAATTGGGATATGACCAATGTACTAAAAAAAACTGCTGATACGATTATTCGTTCTCTTGGTACAAGACAGGGAAGTGACATTGCATTGCAATTGTAATTAGGAGTGAAATTACGCCAAGTCTATGTTTGGTTACCCGGTGAGAGTCATCCCACGAGCGTCCAACATCATCAAACACGATTTCAACGTGTTTGGTTCTCCATCGTGCTTTACAATGAATGCATACGTGTGTTTCATGTGAAGCTAGGATATATAGCTTCTTAAAATTGCGGCAAAATTGGCGTTGGAACACGATATTAACAAGAGTTTAATTGGGGTGCACTGACTATGTAAAGACACTTTACACAGTCAACCAATAAAATGCTGCCATTTCATTTTCTGTTTTAATGAGATTAATACTAAAAACTTAATTAATCGTCGACAAAAACTTCCAGTTCATCCTCCATGACAGTTATAGTGCAGCAACGGTGGCAATCAGTCAATCACGGTGGAGTTTTTGCAAACACTACTGATTAACAAACGGATGTGTGAGATGGTATTTTTCTCAAGGAAACAATACCATCTTGGTTGTGCGTTAAAGTGGTATTCTCAACCTTCAATTGTCTTTTAAGGATGTTGGGGCTTGGTTCAAGCGGTGGACAACGGTGTCGGAATAGAATGCCATCGATGGAATTCATTTTATTTTTTAATTCAATTAATTATATTAAAAGAGAAAATGAAATGACAGCATTCTATTGGTTGACTGTGTAAAGTGCCTTTACACAGTCAGTGCACCCCAATTAAACTCTATTAACAATAGAAAGTATAATTAAACATGCGCTAAGTTGGTCAATAGGGATATTGGCGTAGAGGGGAGGATCTAGGACAAAGTTTTTGGTGTGACTATAGTGTCAAAAAAGTCTGTCCAATAAAATAAAATATTGTACCATTTTACCAAAAGTAACAATGTTAGTAGTTTTATTTGGGCTATTTCTATTAGCTCAAGTTTATTTGTAACCTTAACAATTGTTAATTGAAACAAAATGAGTCATCAACTTCCTATGACATCACATTCTTATAGACATTCTCCATATATTAAAATTAAAATTGAAATTTTTTTGGTGTGGCTATAGCCAAACCAAGCCATGTATTGCATCCGCCCATATTGGCTTATCATGTCAGGTCCATATTAGATTAGACTTTTTTTTTAAAAAAAAAATGGATAAAGTTAAAGTTGTTTTAGAAGCCACTTTAATTAAAAAGATCGGACCGGATACCATCTTTTAGGTTTACAAATTAGGCCAAGCTACTTAAGAGAATATGATTATTTTATTATTACTAGACTCTAACCCGTGCGATGAACGGGTTTTGTATATAAATATCATATTGATTGTACATTCAATACCATGCTATGAAACGACCGCAAAATTCAACAATAAAAAATGCAAAAATTACACTAATTTAAGTTATTAACTTTATTTTTCTTACCAAATAATATTACCAGGTTGTGTTCTTGAATTTCTTTTTTCTCAATCTTCATATTTGATTGCATTCATGTTAAACAACTAAAATCAACAAATTGAAAATAGTAAACATGTTTGAAAAGTCAAAGGGAGAAATCAAAGTAATGTTATAATCTAGTGTAGTGATTTTTGAAAATAAAAAGTCAGAATAAATAACTTTAAGTGATATAATATATGACAAACAAAGAGGCCGACAAAATTACACTAAAAAGTGAAGTTTCTAATGACAAAATTATCATCAGAATCAGTCAAATTATCAACAATTTTAAAAATGCAACTTTAATATCATAACACATAGTAAGAATACACCAAGAAACTGATCCTAACCGCAAGGGCCGTTAATTCTATAAAAATGAAAAGGAAAATGAACTTTTATGTGGTAACTGAAAGAAGAAGAAATATGAAAAGGAACTTTTATGTGATAAACGACAGAAAATAATAACATCAACAACAACAAATATAATAATAATAATAATAATAATAATAATAATAATAATAATAATAATAATAATAATAATAATAATAATAATAATAATAATAATAATAATAATAAATACTGCCATCAATAAAGGAACAATTAAGAATGAAAAGAAATTGTTATCAGAAAAGGAACCGCTAGGGCGTTTGAGTCTTTTAAAAAATGTTTTAGTACGGTATATCAATTTTGGAAGCAACAATCTGCTCTATCTAATCCTAGCCCCCATGTCTTTTATGATGTTCCTACTAGCTTGTACTCTCTGTTTATGAATGAAATGCAGTAAGTTTGCCTTTGCTCAAAAAAAAAAAAATATTTCAACCAAAAAGGAAGTGGCTTAATGGTGAGAGTTATAAAGCGTAGTCAAATGGTACCCGGTTCGAATCCTTGGAAAACCTTTTTTTTCATAAAAATTATTCAGACCCATAAAAAGGGCGGGATTAGGGTTAGGTCAGACTGTCTAACATTTATATATATTAAGATTATTATTATTGTTGTTGTTGTTGTTGTTGTCGTCGTCATATTAAATTATTTACCATGGATTCAATAATTTTTTTAAACTTTTTCATAAATTTAAGCTTATTAGTATACATTAATATATTTTTTTATATATTTAAATGTATTATTATTAACTAGAATTGAAATATAAAATCATATATAGTCAAATTTTCTCAAATGTCATCTTAAATATCAAAATAGTTCAATATCATTCGTCAATTTGTTCCTTACTTATTTACATACTTTCATATGAAAAATGTTTTTAAATATGTTAAGAGATCATATTAGACTATCAAAACATACAAAGACAATCCTACATGTATTTAACGAGGTTCAACTTAACACCATGAACTTTAAAATTTACACATACCATCCTATATTTTTGCACTTTAAACCCCTTAAAATAAACAGTCATTAATATTATTATAAACTAATGAACAACTAAAATTGATACATTAAAATTCTAGTTTACACATACCATCCTATATCTTTTCACTTAATATTATTTTTCCTAACTTGTTTTTAATCCATCCTACCTTAAAATAGATAGTCATTAATATATATCAGTTACTCAAGCTACACATACCATCCTATATTTTTGCACTAGTGAAAAATAATCTTTCATTTATACATTAAAATTTACACATACCCCTTAAATAAAATATAAACTTTTGTGCAATACATTGTTATAATATTATAAACATTTTTGTAAATACTTATTCAATTTATTTTGAAGAAACTAAACTAACCAACCAAAATTGGTACCGGGGAGAATGAAACATAAGACACCCCCACCCCCAACACACACCCAAAAACAATTGGGCTTTCAGTACCAAATTTTAAAAGGAAACCTGAGTAACACACCTCCCCCATCCAACCAACATTGCTTGTGCTACCTTCTAGCATCATCATTCATCTGCAAAGAGGAGCAGTGACTCAATTATGTGCTCGGAAGGTCAAGAGAAAACGATCGATCATCTATTTTTAGAGTGTGACTTTTTTTGGTAGTATCTGACATCTCATTCATTGTTGGTTGGGTATTTTTATAATTGTTCAATCAAATGTTTGGTGTTATGCGTAGCAATTTTTTTGTAAGCATGCTTTTAAAAAGGACATTCATTTATGCTTTCAGGTTATGTGCTTGGCTTGTCCGTGGTTCATTTGGAAAGAACGTAATTCAAGAATTTTTAGCAACAAAAAGAAGTCCCATGATCAACTTCAAGATAATATTAAGCTTAATTCTTGTGGTGGCTGAAGGCACATGAACCGGATTTTACTTTTGATTTTCACTTTTGGCGGTCTTTACTATCTCTCTATACAAGTTATATCACAACTTTGTAACTGTGGTTCTTGTTTTTGTGATCTTTATTATTTCAAAATTTTGTCCCGATTCTTTTTAAGCATACCTTATGTTCAATTGAGATTATTTTTTAATATATTTTGCATTTGGCTTCTTAAAAAAAAATATAGTATTCAAAATTTGAAAAAGCAAAAAACGTGCTCAACAAATTGCTGGACCATTGAGGCCACTATGAGACATGTCATTGAACCCAAAGAAACATATCAGCAGCACAATAGTTGATTTTTTAAAAATTTATTTTTGTATAAGGTTGATTTATTTTCTAAATTAGCAACCCTAAGAATCAAACTCAAATCATCTTTTCAGGAAACCAACTCTCTCAATATCAATATTATTTTTATTTTTTATTTAAAAACCCAAATCCATTTCTTTGGTGCATAATTCGAATATAAACAAAAACGTAAATAAACTCAAATTCAATCCAAACATATCAGTTAGGAGTAGAGGAAGCATGGTAGCTCTCCAATATACTGATCGGGCCAATGCATCACCATAATAGTTCGTTTTATGTATCACATGTTATTAAACCTCCTTATATATTTGCCCTATATATTTGATTTGATCTTTATCACCTCCAATTCCATGACCAAAACCATTAACAATTTTCTTGTATGTAAAAATATTGTTTTGCCTTCTACTTAGAGCCACTTCAAAAAAGCTCATCTATTACAAAACTTTATTTCTAAACTTTTGTTCCCTCGCGTGACTTTGAATAGTGCCATAATTCCTATTCCACATTCTCCACCCAACCAAACATAAAGCATTGAAGTTCACATTTCAATCATGACAACCATAAGCACTCGTATTGGAGCTTATCATTTTAAAGTCCATCATGGCCACAAAACTTCACTAGCATAATATCTTAACCAAATCAATTATTCATGAAGATTTGACACCCTAATTAACCCCCAAACATTAAAAAAAAAGAAGGGAAAAAGAAAATAAATTTGATTACAGCGTCATTCTCACTAGAAAGTAAAGAAATTTTGATTGCAGAGCCTGCACTACTACAATATTATAACTAAATTCAAATTAAAGGTAAACAAAAGCAATAGCCAAAAGGCAATCTAATCTAAAAATCTAAAATTAAACTACAAGCATGCTACACTCAAATAAATTGCACCTAGTCACGTATGTTTTGACTTTGAGTTAGATCTTCCTACAAAGTTCTAATCCAACCACTAGATTTTCTATTGTGGTTTTGTGGTACAGTCGTTCGTAAACAATTAAATCAAAGCTTTAGGGTTCAGTCAGATAGACAGTTAAAGCAAAAGAGTCTTGATTTAACCGTCTACATTTGACTACCCTCATAATTTGAACCGTCCAATTAAGATTGAATGATTGAGATTGCGAAACGGCATCAACTTAGAAACTCCAAGTTTATCGATTAAGATCGAACAGTTGAGATTGCATTACATCTACCAACACCAACATTCATATGATTCATGATGAGTTTGATAACAAAGCCTCTTCATCAGCATGACTTGCATGTAACTCTTTAAGCCATTCAAATGTTCTACGACGTGACATAACCTTTTTCCCTTGCTTTTGCCTTTGCTTCTGTTTCTTCCACTCCACTTTTTCTTTCACAGCGTGCTTCGTCGTATTTTCTGTCTTGTATCCACTTTTGGTACCACTTTTGATTACCGTTTCAATAGAACAATCACAACCACTCAACAAACCACCTCGTATACCAACTAAGTGTTTCAAAACATGATTGCTCTTATCACCATTTTCGTTCTTCTTACTCATTTTGCCACTTTTATCATTAAAAGTACTATTATTACTACTACTACTACTACTATTGCGACTGACACAATTTTTACTACTACTACTACGAACCTTGAGGTCTTGCAATCCTATTTCTGGAGTAGGGACAACACCTAAACGGAAAATTTCCCAAACTGATGATTTTCTATTTTGAGATATAGATTTTCTTGGACAAGATGATTTTAACTGAGGTTTTGGACTTGGATGTGTGTGAAATTGGTTTCTAACTTTGGATTTTGAAACCGAAACAATTGGTGTTGTTGTAGAACTAGTGCTACTTGATGTGGTTGAGTTTTGACTTGTACTCCTATTGCTACGAAACTCGTTGAAAGATTCATGCTTTGATTTGCACTGATTGAATTTGAAATTGAATTGCTTACCATGATCATGATCATCATCACGTTGGAATTGTGATCCTGTTGTGGTCAATAAACCAGCTTGGGAGCTGAATGAGGCACGTGATGGAAGAATTTGGCCTTGGAAGAAAACTTCATCTGCTACACACATTTTTGGTTCTGTTGATAAGAGACCAACCCATGAACTGAAATTGAATTCTTCTTGTTTTTCATTGACATGAGAGTGTTCTTCTTTGGTTGGTTTGTTTTGAGATAATGGAAGATCACATAGTGACAATGCTTCTTCATCTTCATCTAGTTCTTCTCTTGGGTTGTTCCATTTTTCTTGGACACTATTTGTCGCCATTTAACAAAACAAAGGAACAGTGTTGGTTTAATTTGGAAGGTGTTAACGTTGGTGTTGGGGGAAGAATAGAAAAATAAGACTAAGGTTTATAATAAGAGGGTATATGAATTTGGATGTGGGTGACAGTGTGTGACACAAAAATGAACATTTGGAATATAAAAAGAGGTAAAGTGAGAAATAAGATGGGATAGGACATAGTAGTGATCAAAACGATCATCGGTTATCAGTCTCGGATACCGAACAAAATGTTGTCTTTTACTAATTTCTTTTGTTTTGAGGAGTGAAAAAAAAGCAAAGGGTGCTTTTTGGGCCTGCTAATACAGAGACACTACCTCTAAAGATGTTGTTTTTATGATGAGCAAAAGATAAAGATGTTTTTTCTTCTGGAATCTCGATGGAGGAATCGCAAGTGGGTTTGTCAAATGGAATACTCAAGTTGGGGGAGTCGATTGTTGTATTTTAAATTGAATTTAAAGGGGTGAAGCATTTTATAAGAGTGTGTTTGGTTTTGCGGTGAACAAATATAATTTCGAATAAATTTACGGTCTAAAATTGATTGATTATAGTTAAAAGTAACTTGGATGTAAAATTATTTAGTCAAATAAAAGTGGATCGAATAATAAATTTGAAGTAAAAAACAATCATAGTAACAACAATTTCAAATAATATCTTGAAATTAAAAATAACTACGAAGACAAAATTAATTGTATGTGAAAATATTTAAACATATCAAAATTAATTCGACACTTTTAAAATTAGTTTTGCTCCTCCAAAAGTCAAAGATACACTTGATATCGTACTTCAAAATTACAAAGTGTGAAAAAGTGTGACTCCATTATGCCTAAAGCACTATGTGTACACAAATGAGGAAGAAAATAATAATAATAATAATAATATTTGAAAATTTATGCCTAAACTACTAATAAAACTATTATTTCTTCGATATTCTTTTGTATTATTTTTTTTTAAAAAAAATACAAAAAAATATCGAAGAAATAATAGTTTATTAGTAGTTTAGACGTAGATTTTCAAATAATGTCAAGTGTGAATAAAGTTTTACATTAGATAAGAAGTGGGTGTTGAATATTATATGGTAAAATAATTCATAAATTCAATGTCTTAAAATTTTTAATTTTAGGTGAATATGTGTTGTATCCAAATCACTTGTGTGATTACTCTTATCACAATGTAATAATCTTTCAGTGTGTGAAGGCTCCTCTCATGAACCATCAATGATATCAGAGTTGATGATTTACTAAAGACAATCGGCTCCTTGTACCAAAAGTTTTTTAACGGTGAGGCAATCAACAACGTGTTCGGTTGATATTGTGAGTCAATAGTAGTGCAAGTGCATGTGGGTAAATCAACTTTTATTTAAGGAGGAGATCATTAGTTTGTCAAATGCGAGTAAAACTCTCACACTTAATGAAAATTAAAAGTTGAGCATCATATAAGTGACAAGATCCATATACTCTTGCTCAAAAGAAAAAGATCCATATACTTAAAGCCTTACAATATTAATCAGTGTTCAAATCACTTGTGTGGTTGTTCTTAACTCAATATGATGATCCTTCGTTGTTTTAGGCTCTCATCAAGACCAGCACTAATTACTAACAAAATTGCTACACTGGCAAAGGAAAGAAGGTTGGAGCTGGATGGAGAATGGAAATTTTAAATGATTTTGTCTGTGTTCAAGCTTTTATCATTTCATAAGAGAGTGCATTTGGAACACAGGTTACCATAGTTAGAAATGAATGGATTTGATGAAATACTAATTTGTATTGGTAAAAAATCTCCACAAGCACTTGCAAAGAATCTTGTGTTTCCTGATTGATACAAGCACATAGACACAATATATCATTTCATAAGAGAGTGTGAAATGAATGTAATAGTAATTAATGGAACAAGAAATTATATTGGAATAAGGGAACAAACTCTCTCAATTTCAGTGAGAATTTAAGAGAAAAATACATAGAATTTGCAGAAAGAAGGTTCAGAAAAGAAGGGGAATAATCAGAGAGAAGAAAAGGGTCATATCACATCCAAAATCCCCTACTATAGTCCCACTACAGTCTATTTATTCCCTTAGCTTCCAGCTGGCACGCTTTTCCCTCTTTCCGCGTCCTTGATCCACATAATCAGGGATTTCCTTTGGTCCCTCAACCTCTCCATGTGACTCATTTCTCACTTGCACACCTTTTCCACGTGACTGCTTATTCATTACATTACCTTCCCCTTTAAAATCAATCTTGTCCTCAAGATTGAAGTTAGGATAGCTGACCTTCATGTCCTCTACATCTTCCCAAGTAGCTTCTTCCTGCAAACCATTCTCCCACTGTACTAGTATCTCTGGAATTTGGTGATTTCCTCTAAGTACTGTTCTAGTAGCAATTATTTGTATAGGCTGCATTACTGGCCCCATTTCAGTCACGGTTAAAGGCAAAGGCATGTATGGTTCCTAAATGTTACCTTTAAACACTTTGAGTTGTGAGACATGGAACACTGGATGGATTCTTGCAGTGGAAGGCAACTGCAATTTGTATGCCACTGTGCCTACCTTAGCTATGATTTTGAATGGCCCAAAATATTTCATGGCAAGCTTTTGGTTCTTTCTTAAAGCAGCAGGGTGTTGCCTGTATGGTTGCAGCTTGACCAGGACCTCATCACCCACTTGCATCGTGATATCCTGCCTCTTTTTGTCTGCCTGTGCCTTCATTATTTGTTGTGCTCTCTGCAAATTGATTTTCAATTTAGCTAGCAACTGGTCTCTGTCAGCTAATTGTTCATCAATTTCAGGTGTATCCTGACTGGTGTTTAAGTGTCTGATCAGTGTAGGAGGGTCTCTGCCATATAGTGCCTTGAAAGGTGTCATACCAATACTAGTGTGGAAAGCACTGTTATACCAAAATTCAGCCCAAGGTAGTGCTTTGACCCAACTCTTTGGATTTTCAAAAGTAAAACACCGAAGATACATTTCCAAGCACTTATTCATAATCTCTGATTGCCCATCTGACTGAGGATGATAGGCTGAAGACATAGCTAATGTGGTGCCTTGTAACTTGAATAAATTCTGCCAAAATGAGCTTGTGAACACTTTATCTCTATCAGACACAATTGATTTTGGTATGCCATGGAGCTTGACAATTTGATTCATAAACACTTCAGCCACACTCTTACTACTGTAGTCAGCTTTCAAAGGTATGAAATATGCATATTTAGTGAGACTGTCCACCACAACCATAATTACTGTTAACCCTCCATGACTGGGCAGCCCTGTTATGAAATCCATAGCTATGTCTTCCCATATTTGTTGATGGATATGTAATGGCTGTAACAACCCAGAAGGTAAAGTATGACTAGCTTTAGCTTGTTGGCATATCAAACACTTTTGCACAAAGTCTTTAACATGTTCCAGCATCTTTGGCCAATAAAATTGAGTCTTCAATCTGGCCATGGTCCTTGTGATCCCAGCATGCCCTCCAATTGGTGAACTATGATACTCTTGTAAAATTCTTTGCACTAGTTCTTCTTCTGCTAGTATGACCAATCTGCCCTGCCAATAAAGCAATCCTTCCCTCACTGTGTATTGATTATTTTCACTACTGTGTTGGCTATGTTCCATCAACTTTTGCAGATGTGAATTAACAGCTAACTTACTTTTCAACTCTTGCAAAAATAATGAATGGGGCTCAGACCAAGCCAACATGAACATCCTTGATAGTGCATCAGCTGCCTGATTGTCTTTTCTCGGCTTATACTCTATTTTGAAATCAAACCCCAAAAATTTATGCAACCAAGCTTGTTGTTCCGGAGTTTGCAGAGACTGATCCATCAGACTTTTCAAACTTATCTGATCAGTCCTAATAATAAATTTGTTACCTAGTAAATAGTGTCTGAATTTTGCTAATGCCTCAGTAATGGCTAGCAATTCACGAGTATAAGCTGACTATTTCTGCATTCTAGGTGCCAGTTTCTTTGAAAAATAAGCTATTGGATGTCCATTCTGTCCCAATACTGCTCCCACCCCAATTCCTGATGCATCTGTTTCTAGAATGAATGGTTGAGTAAAATCAGGTAATGTGAGCACCGGAGCTTCTACCATCGCTTTTTTTAATTTGTTGAAAGCTATCTCTGCTTCTGAACTCCATGTGAAGTTGTCTTTTTTTAAAAGCTCAGTTAACGGTGCAACTATGTGTGCATAGGCTTTGATGAATCTCCTATAGTAACCGGAGAGGCCTAAGAAACCTCTCAACTGTTTGACATTGGCTGGTGTGGGCCAGTCCATCACTGCTTGTACTTTAGTACTTTCCATTGAGACCCTTGTGCCAGATACCTTGTGTCCCAAATAATCTACTTCTCTAGTACCAAAGGAACATTTGGACAATCTAGCATATAACTCATGTTGCTGTAATGTCTTCAGTACTGCCTCCAAATGTTGTAGGTGATCCTTCCAAGATGCACTATAAACCAAGATGTCATCAAAGAAAACAGGCACAAATTTTCTTAATGCACTTTGGAATATTTTATTCATCAGACACTGAAAAGTTGCTGGTGCATTAGTCAGACCAAATGGCATAACTAGCCATTCATAATGTCCATGGTGTGTTCTGAAAGCCGTCTTGAATCTATCTTCTGGCTTGACCATGATTTGATGATAACCAGACCTCAAATCCAATTTTGAAAAATACCGAGCTCCATATAACTCATCCAACAATTCATCCACAATTGGCATAGGAAATTTGTCCTTCACAGTGATTGCATTTAGTGCTCTATAATCAGTGCAAAATCTCCAACTTCCATCTTTCTTTTTTACTAACAGTATAGGGGACGAAAATGGGCTATTACTAGGCTGAATTATACCCTGATCCAACATTTCTTGCACCATTTTTTCTATTTGTTCTTTCTGTGCATGTGGATACCTATAAGGTCTTACCTTAACAGGTCCTGAATCTGATTGTAAGGGTATAGCACGGTCTTGGTCTCTTTGAGGTGGTAAATTTGATGGTATTTTGAAGACTAAGGCATAAGTATGTAATAAAATGGCCATTTGAGGGTCAATGTTTGTTGGTAATTCAGCTAATACATCTTCTGGGACATCTTCTTTGAGCCATTGTATTGCAAAACACTCTTCTATAGCATCTGTGAGTTGCCATCTTCTGAAGTGATGTAGCTGCACAGGACTAGATTCCACCTTACTCTCTCCTTGTAAAGTGATAAATTGACCATTTTGAAAGAACTTTAGAGTCAAAGCTGCATAATCAGCCACATGAGGTCCTAGAGTTGCCAACCAAGTGGAACCTAGAATCACATCAGCACCAAAAAATTGTAACAAGTATACAGGAACTTTGACCTCTTGACCCTGTATGTGTAATGGTACTTGCTGAATAAAGCCTTCTGCACCAAGCATTTGACCATTACCCACCAAAACCCTGAGATTTGGAACTGGTTCAATGGGTAGTTTCAACACCTGAGCAATTCTTGGTTGAATGAAATTTTCAGAGCTGCCTCCATCAACCAATATTTTAACTTGAATGCTTCCTATTTGTCCTGTAAATCTAATGGTACCAACTCCATTAGAGCCTCTCATAGCATTGAGTGACAAATGGTGTGTGTCTCCCTCCACACTGGCCTCATCAACATCTGATAGAGATGTGTCTATCTGTGATTCCTCTTCATTTTTAAGCTGGAGCAACATGGACTGTCTATTGGGACACTTATGAGCAGGGGAGAACTTTTCATCACAGAAATAACACAAGTTCTTTTCCCTTCTGAATTGAATTTCTGCTGGTGAGATTTTTTTTATATTTTGGTTTCTAGTATTGAAGGGTTTGATTGGTGGTGTTGGTAACAGTGGTGGTAAATTGGGCTTAACAGAGGTATCATTTTTTTGGTTATTTGTTTGGTTCTTTGAGCTGAATGAAGAGTTTTGGTTGTAACTTCTAGCTGATGCAGGGGATAGTTTGTTTTTTGGATTAGCTGCATATTTCTCTTCAAACAGTTTAGCCAAAGCCACGACCTTACTCAAATTTTTAGGTTCCATCGCCTTCACATCTCTACTGATTTCTTCCTCTAAACCACTGATAAAACAATCCAAAATAGCATCCACACTTAACCCATCTACTCTATTGACCAGAGATGTAAATTACATATAATACTCATTCACAGACCCAGATTGTTGCAATTTAAACAGAGTGGCACGAGGACAATCATAAGCTGAAGGTCCAAAATCAAGTTCTAAAGCTCTAGTAAGAGCTGACCATGACAAGAATGGGTTAGTTTTCTGAATCATTTGATACCAAGGTACCACCTCATGATCTAAGTGTACAAAGGCTATGAGTAAACGGTCACAATCAGGAGTAGCATAATAATCAAAGAATTGTTCCGCTTTGAAAATCCAATCCAACACGTTTTTTCCATCAAATCTAGGAAAATCCAATTTCACAGATCTCACCTGAAACGAGTTCCTCTGTTGATCCTTACCTGAGTTCCCAGCACCATGGAGAGACGACGAACCTGCCGGCAATCGTTGTAACAACTGAGCCAGAGTAGCGTTGAGCTGAGAAAATTGTGTTTCGTTTGAGCGTTGAATCTCCTCCATTCGCATCATCTGAGCGTTTCCCCCAAGTTCCAACCGATCAATTTGTCCGGTTAGAGACGACGAAACCAATTCAACCGCATCGGCGTTTTTCTTCAGCTCGGCGTAAATTTCCTTCATACGTGTGTTGTCTGCCATGATGCAATGAAAGCACCAATGAAATGAATGTAATAGTAATTAATGGAACAGGAAATTATATTGCAATAAGGGAACAAACTCTCTTAATTTCAGTGAGAATTTAAGAGAAAAGTACATAGAATTTGCAGAAAGAAGGTTCAGAAAAGAAGGGGAATAATCAGAGAGAAGAAAAGGGTCATATCACATCCAAAATCCCCCTACTACAGTCCCACTACAGTCTATTTATTCCCTTAGCTTCTAGCTGGCACGCTTTTCCCTCTTTCCGCGTCCTTGATCCACGTAATCAGGGATTTCCTTTGGTCCCTCAGCCTCTCCATGTGACTCATTTCTCACTTGCACACCTTTTCCACGTGACTGCTTATTCATTACAGAGTGCATTGCCCGAACTTAAGTATGTGAGACTCAAGATGAAGTTGCAAATATTTTCACAAATCTCTTGAAATTTCAAGATTTTCAAATACTGAAAGCAAGATTTGGAATGAAGAAAAAATTTCAAATTAATAATAATAGGGAGCAATGTTATTGATAATTTGAAATTCGATATCTAGAACTATTTGGAATTTCTATTGAAAAGTGTAGAGAATATGGTTTCTTAAAAAGCCGCTATTATAGGGTGACGTTATTAAATTGTGGTAGTGAGTGGATTTTAATTAGGAAGTAAGTCCTAGAAATGATTCTAGAGTTATTCGTACTTGTGAATATCCTTCCCCAACAATAAAAAAAACCCTTGTACTTGGCATTTTTCATCAAGCAATTTGTAAGTTTCTCTTTTAAGTACTTCTCTTCCTTGAAGACCCTTGTACTCCTTTATATAATTTTCATTTAGATTGAAAAAAAAATTATGTGCAACAAAGAGCAATAATGAATACGTAATCAACCCTTATAAAGGATATAGCTCCAGTAACATTCAGCTCATGTTGCTCATATGCGTACGTGAATAAATCGAAAAACTCTAGTTGTGTTAAATCGAGAACTAATAATGGATGGAATAATTTTTTTTTTCTAAAAATGAAATTTAAATTTAAATTGTTTTCAAATTGTAGTTTTGTTAATCGAACATGATATTTTGATTTTTGTTTTTTTGGTACAAGATATTTTGATTCTTTAACTTGACAAAATTAGAGATTATTATTTCAACAAACTTGCTATGTAATACTCAGATTCGATTTATTCCTCTAATTATATATTGATATTACTCACTTTATAATTGTTCATTTCAGAAATCCCAGATCCAACAAAGAAGCAAAATGAAAATTTAGAAAGTGCAATAATCTAAAAACTCTCAAAGATAATTTTACAAATTACAAATAAAAAGCAAAACTAAAATACAAATTCTTTTATTATAACGCAAATTGAAAAAACTCTAGACAATATTGAAATTAAGGAACTCCTTTGCTATTAACAGCATTAGCAGCATTGAATTTAGCCTCAGAAGAAACATTAGCACCAGAGAGAGTTGGTGCCTCTGTAGCACCAGCACCACGACCTTTCTGTGGTTGTTGGTGACCTTGTGTGCCATAACCTTGACGCTTATAATCCTCTAAATCTTCATATTTCAGGTAGGGACTGTCTTGTAATGGAAGCCCTTCAATGTTTCCTTTACTTGCTTCATTTGTTGTTGTTGGTTTTGTCTCCTTCTCTGTTTGTTTCTCCATTTTGATCCTATGTTGTAATGTAATCACCTCTCTTGAACAATTGTTGCATTATATATGACAAAAATACAATTTTTTAATTGTCATGATTTATAGCTTAGTGTAATACACGTGGCGACTTAGGAGTATTTCCTAACACGTGGCACGTTTTAGATAAGTTTTCTATTTTTATATACTCAAGATAATTCTTAACCAACTGAATCTTTACTTATTTTAGACTTAGTGTTACCGATGATTACGTTGGTGCAATGCTCAAATATCTATCACTAATGTCTAATGCATGATTCATCAATGCTCAAATATCTACCACTAATGTCTAATGCATGATTCATCAATGAATGTGTATATAAAATGGGACATAATTCACCGAAGACGGTGGAGGAAAAATATATAGAGTGATGCAAAATGTCGCAAAATTTGATGTTATGGTATTCATACATCATCTTTAAAAAAAGTATGGGACTAAATTATTTTGACGAATGGATTCTTTTTTCATGTGCATGCTCAATCTTGTGTACACGTGTTTAAATGGTTATCTCTGCAGAAGAGACGTATATGTGCATATGCCCTAGTTGTTTAGATTTGCAGTTTTTGTCTAATGTTTACAAGTAAATAAAGTCTGTATCATGTAAATAAAGTCTGTATCATGTATAAGTTTCATTGCTACCATAAAATTAGTAAGTCATGTCATTTAACACGATCTTGTGTAAGATTTATCAATCTAATGATAAAAACAAACTTCCACATTATGTAAAATTTGTTTCAACTTATATAATTGACCTATTTTTGGTGCCATCTCATTGCAATATTTGCAAGAAAAGAGCCATGAGTGAGTTTCAAGAGAATAACATGAATATGAGTTCTTGTTCAAAAAACATGAAAATGAGTTGGGTCCTTTCAATCAACAATCTTTAATTTTAATTGAAATTGATATTTTTTTCACTGTCTTTATCAATAATCATAGTTGAAAAGAATTGTTATCACAAATAATATATTTTCACAACTTCTATAGTGCAACTTCTATATTAGTACGAAGTTCTTCAACCACCAGACATATTTTCACAGCTCACATTGCATCAATGTCAACCAATGCTCATGTGTAAATTAACACCCTCTCTAACCATGATAGTTTCAACAAATCTTTTATTGTAAAATTAGGCATAAGATCATTTCTATAAATATAAGAATCAATTAAATATAATTAGAATAATCAAGAGAGGTTTCAAGGAAACTTATCTGTCTCAATTTTGTTGTAGAATTATATCACCGTCTTGAGACAACTTGAATTAAACTCATTGTAGAATCAACCGCAAATACTACAAGACAAACTAATGATGAAAAGTCTGAGACGTGCTGATCGCATTGTCCTTAAGAATTTTCCGCGTAATTATACTCTAATCCCCCAAGATTTAACAGACCCTTCTTGATATAAAATCAAGGATGCATAACTGGCAAGAAAGAATATTTTTCAGGAAGATGTAACCCAAAATTAATTAAAATTTTCTTTGATGCGGGACTATATTTTTAGACTTTCTGTCATACTTGTGTATACCTCAAAGAAGTGTATATATGCTCTTCGCGAAAAATGGTTCAGCCATAATTATATTAAAATATTGTGAAAATAATGACAATTAAGTGGTGGCATAATTTGTTTCTCACTTATATTAGTACGAAGTTCTTCAACTACCGAATTAAAACTCATTCTTAGTTACAGTAACGTAAGTATAAAACAAACTTACGTTACTGTAAGTAAGAATGAGTTTTAATAATAACCTTTGACTAAATCAAAGTCAATGGTCAAAATAGGAATAAGCACACTTAATGCCATAATGCACTATTACTATTTTATTAAATAATTAAATTAAATACTTTCTACTAAAATATTTTCCACTTGAAATTGAAGGACAAAATATTTTTGAAAACTTTTGAAATATAAACATAATTTACAACATCTTTAACTTGATTTTTTCACTAAGACAAAATTGATTCTTTCATCAAATTTCACTTGGCCCAATATTACAAGTAAATGTGAGATTGCACTTGTATTCGTTTTGTAAATTGTGCATCAAAGAGGTTCCTAGGAGAGAGATGAGCCATGATGGATATGATTAACTACAAAAAAATTCCTAGCCAAAACCTTTTCTAAACATCACTTTTCACATTATTTACCATCATTATTTTATGATGTGGAAGATAAGACAATGTTGCAACCAGATAGCATTCTAATGACTCCTATATTTGGATTGAGCCAAAAATTCTCATATCAATAGTTGAAATAAAAAACCGCATAGAGAAATTAAAGAAAGCATAATGTGAAAACTCGAAAACCAGACAAAAAATCATGATAATCGTCTAATATCAACTAGAAAATAATACTATGTGAAAATTGTTAAGCAGATGGACTTCTCTCAAATACCACTAAAATCCATCATACTCACACTCTTCAAAGTAAATACCTAAGTACATCTCACATCTTAAATAAATGTATAAGAAGTAAAAAGTAAGTCAGACACAGACTTAAAGTTTCTATATTGCATCTTATAACGAAGAACTAAAATGTGTGTATATATAATTTAGAGTTGTGTTATTTAAACAATTATTTTATGACCTTTGAAACAACCAAAATTTTACAAAGAAAATGATGATTTGCACAAAAAAATCAAAGCAATAGAGAGAAAAAAGTAAAAACATAATGTAAATATAAGAGATAAAGTTGTCACACAAGTTATAAAAAAATCGTTTTGCAAATATCATTTCTTTATAATTTATGTTTCTCTCTTTCTCAACAATGCTAGGCAATGTACTCTCTCCGGTCATTTTTACAAGAAACAATTGACATTTTCGATACATTGAATAATTTATGTATTTGTTTTAGATTTAAACCAGATACTTAAATTATTCAATGTATATAAAAAAATCAATTATTTCTTGTAAAAAAGACTGAAAAAAGCAATATTTTTTTCAATGCGTTTTGATTTCAACCAACTTGAGGGGGTCTAGATACACAAAATTGTTACTACATGTAGACTTCAATTTCAACGAACCAACTATAACTAGATGGAGGACTAACTTCTGTCAATAAATTATCCTTACACGAATGATATACCATCAATACTTGCTTATAAAAATGGAAACATTACCCGTACATGCAATCAGGAAAATTTTGAAATGTCCATATTTAAACAACACAAATCAAACGGTCTGACTGATTTAAGAGTATGTTGGATTCAAGTTGCAAACATACAATTCAATGCACTTCTAAGTCGGTGAAGCTTTATGTTTTATAAAAACTTGTTACACACCCTTCCTATTTAACTATATATCATTTGAAAAAGAAAATAATTGTGTTTTTTTATATCCTATTATTTACTATTTATTCTTTCAATTCTTTTAATCTCTTTTACTTATCTCATTAATAAAAAATAATTTTATAAAATCACATTATTTATCTTTTTAAAACAAAATTAACTACATTTCTTAATACTCCCTCCGTCCCTTAATGTAACCCCCCTTTGCATTTTTCACATTTCTTAAGAAAAGTTATCAGTGTAATTAATGTGTCTGTTTTGTGTATTAATATTACCAAATTGTCCTTTGTTTGTATGTGTATTAAATTTGACTATTCATATTTCAAGACAAGTTAGTAGTATTAATTAGGGGTATGTTTAGGAAAAAAGTAATAAATGCATCTAGTAATTTGAAAAGGGGGTTACATTTAGGGACAAAAATCAAATCAAATAGGTGGTTACATTAAGGGACGGATGTAGTATTTGAGAAAACTGTTATAACAACTTGTAATGTGATACGAAGAGAGTATGTTGCTAGTGCATTAAATTGTATTTACTACAGTTAGGCATGGCAACAGAACCCGTACCCGCGGGTACCCACCCGAACCCGCCCCGATTTTGACGGGGAAAATCCGCTTTGACTGGGTTTGGGTTTGGGTTTGGGTTTTCCCCGATTTTAAAGGATGGGGGTGGGGCGGGTAATGGGGAAACATGTACCCACCCCGAGCCCGTCCCCGAACCCGCCCCGATTATATTAAATTACATAATTACCCCTATTTTAATAGAAAGTCTCAATTAATCATACTGTAGACCTTCTCACTTCCCACAAGTCTCAATTAACCATTCTCTCAACCTTCTCACTTCCCCACTTCGAGTTCCAAGACTCTTTTTCACTTCCAAAATTTTTCCTTCCCAAAAAAACACTAATAATGGTTTCTTCTTTCTATGAGTTCCATTCCAACCGTCTCAAATTTTCATTCTCTCATTTCTTATATTCCATCCTCTCTGAAAATCGGAACCCATCACAGCATTCAACTCCTCATCAGTCTTCTTCTTGTAAGTTCTACTCTTCCATTTTTCTTGTTTTTGCTTCACAATTTAAACTCTAATTTTTCTCTTCATCTCAAATCTAAAATTAACTATTGTTAAGGTGGATTGATGCCTTTAATTTAATGTTGTTATATATCATTATTTGACATGTTTTTGTACGTGAAACAAAAAATCCCCAATTTTTATTTTTGTTTATTTTCATTCCACTTCTTCTTGTGTTTTTTTATCTGTATAATATAGTAATATAACTCATAAATTTGGTTTTTATTTTGTTTGAGAAGGTGTTTTCTTCATTTTGTGATTTTTTGGTTAATCAAACCCCATTTATTTATTATTATAGTTTCTATTTTAGAATGCTAGATTCATACTGATTCCTTGAACTGAGTTTGTTTAATTGACCCACCTACTTTTATTTGTCCCTCAAGAAGAACAAATTTGAGAAAAGTTCCAAAATTGCAGTGTTCGATAATTATAATTATATGCTCTGAAATGTTTGCTTAATTTGTAATTAAAAATTGTAGTATTTTTCTTAAAGAGTTAGTGTTGCTATACGTTGTGTTTAATTGTTGTTTTTGTAATCTGAACAACTCAACAGGAAATTAACATGGAAAGTTTTGGTAATTCTAACCCACTCATTTCACAAGAAAGTGCACACCAGCAAGCTCCTGGTATGGAAGGAAGTTCCAATCCTTCGCATAATGCTCTCACACCACCGAATGAAATAGTTGAAACACCTAATGGTGAGAGTGCTGCTAACATGGACACAGGTGATAATATTGCGGCATTGGCTGAAACTGAGAATAGTAGATTAAGGAGTGAGGCATGGAAACATTTTACAAGGATGAAAGTTAATGGTGAAGATAAGGCTCAATGTAAATATTGCAAGAAATTTCTTGGTGGAAAATCGAGAAATGGAACAAAACATTTGCTTCAACACAAGGATAGATGCCTGCATCGCAAGATTCATGATAACAAGACAAACAAAGGGCAAACATTTCTCATGCCAAAAGGAAAGCAAGAAATTGGAGTTGGTTCTTATAATGCTGAAAATTCAAAGAAAGAGCTTGCATGTGCAATAATTATGCATGAATATCCACTTTCGATTGTAGATCATATTGGTTTTCGACGGTTTGCTGCTTCTCTACAACCAATGTTTCAAGTTCCTTGCAGAAACACCATCAAGAAGGAGATATTTAAAGTGTACGAGTTTGAGATGTCAAAAACTTCAAAATTGTTAGATAATCTTCAGTCAAGAGTGGCCATTACTTCAGACATGTGGACTTCAAGTAATCAAAAAAAGGGTACATGGCTGTTACTGTGCATTATATCGATGGATCTTGGAAGTTGCAGAGTCGCATTTTGAGGTGATTACAAATTCTTATATTCTTATATTATTTTTATATGGTTGTTATTGCACATATTATCTATATATATTATTTTAGATTGTATATATGATGTAATTATTAAATATGAATCGAAATCCATGTTAGGTTCATTTATGTCCCTGCTCCTCATTCAAGTGATAGACTTTGTGCTGCTTTAGTTCAATGTTTAATGGAATGGAACATCGATACAAAAGTATCAACTATCACTCTAGATAATTGTAGCACAAATGATGCTATGGTGGATAAAATTAAAGAGAAGTTGAACTTAAATACTTTGTTGAGGGATGGATCCTTACTTCATATGCGCTGTGTTGCACATATATTAAATTTGATAGTAAAGGATGGGTTAGAAGTAGTGAAAGATGGGATAGAAAGGATTTGGGATAGTGTGGCTTATTGGACCGCAACTCCTAAAAGGAAGGAAAGATTTGAGAAGACAGCTAGACAATTGCGAATTTCGTGCACTAAAAATTTAAGTCTAGATTGTCCAACTAGATGGAACTCCACTTACAAGATGCTTGACATTGCTATTTTGTATGAGGATGTATTTAGCCGACTAAAGTTGTGTGACCCTCAATACACTTGTGTTCCAACTAGTTCACAATGGAAATTTGCAAAGGATGTTTGTGAAAGATTGAAATAACTAGTGTTGTAATTGCTTGTGCAATTTTATCAATTTGTTACAGTTCTTTGTACTTGTTATTCTCAATTTTATCAACTTTAATGTTTATATTATAACTTGTATATTTTATATAGGTGAAATATTAGCTAGTGGCGTTACTTCGCTCTTTGAAGATGGTCAATAGTATTTTGAGAAAAGAGAAAGAAAGAAGACTACATTGGTGGTGGCAGCTTATCTAGCTACTTTTGTTAGCAATTTCAATGAACAATGATTTTTATCTACTTAGTTAGCAATTTCAATGAACAATGATGTAGAATATTTTTGGTTATGTGGTTGTTTTGATGGCAGTTTTGGAATATTGGTTTGGTTATGTCGTTGTTTTGATGGTAGTTTGGAATACTCTTATCTACTAATACAATATTATGTGGTTTTGATAAATTTGATATTGGTTTTGATAATTTGGATTATGAGTTGTATGGTTGCTGCACTTTATTTGAAATAATTTTTTTGTATGTTCGGACGAATTTTGGGTTCATGATATATGTTCTAGTTTGGGCCAAGGGATTATGTTTATTAAAAATCTGAATCCACTGCGGGTATGGGGGCGGGGCGGGGATACCCGAACCCATTTGGGATGGGGTTTGGGTTCAATTATTCATCCCCGTTGGGGTACGGGGCGGGGAACGGGGCTTTATCAGGGAATTGGGTTTGGGGATGGGGTAGGTAAAAACCGTCCCCGCTCCGCCCCATTGCCATGCCTAACTACAGTTAATACCACTAGAGTATCAGGCAAACAAAGATATAAAGGGAAGTGTTAAGAGCAAACATCTTAGCATGTGTTTGGATGTACGGTGAGCATAATTGATTTTGATATAATTAATTTTGTATAATTGATTTTGGTTAAAAGTAATTCTGATTAAAAGTGGTTTGTGTTTGGATACATTTATGAGAAAATGAGTTGAACTTTAAATGTGCGTGAGAATCAATTCTACAATCAAAAGCTACAAATTGTAGTTTCAAGTAGAATCAATTCTGAAGGCAGAATAAAAAAGTAGAATAAATTCTACTCGATAGCAACTAAACATGTCATAATCAATTATACATCTTTAGAGTCAATTTTGGTCCCTCTAAAAGTTGAACCAAACATACTCCCTCCGTTTCAAAATATAAGCAAAATTCACTTTTTAGGTTCATTCATTTAATGATGTATATGGTCCACATTATGAACCACATACATCATTAAATGAATGAACCTAAAAAGTGAATTTTGCTTATATTTTGAAACAGAGGGAATACACTTAGTACATCAAAATAGAACTTATATATTGAAAATTATGTCAATTCATTTCTCAAAATTTTAAAAATTAATTGTTTTCAATTAATAATTACTATTTGTGTCATCCTTAACGTATGTTCTAAAGAGACATGTTAATTCTTTATGATTGATGCATTTTATAAGAAGAGTTAAAGTTATAATCTTGGCCTCCTTCTTTCTTTACAATACTAGGGTAGAATCCATAAATCAACACCAATACTAAGTACACTTCTTAATTGGTTGTGTGAAAAATTTGGACATTCATAACACTAGTTTTATGCATAAAACAATTTATGATTTGATTATTATCTAAATAACATTTATTTATAAAACAATTTATAATTTGATTATTATTTAAATAACATTTTCAAAATACGAGGACAAAATTAGGTAATAAGTAGTTGGAAAATGACCTCTTTTGTTATGGATTACAATAAAAGTAATTTTGATATTTGATAGTATGGAGATTATTATTTTTTTGATATTTTATAAAAAGAAATAGATTTTTTTATAGGAATCATATCTATTTTGTGGTTGTTTATCATAATAAAAATTAGTTTTTAAAAAATAACAATTTAATTTGTTTAGATACAACTATATAAATAGAATTTTCTGTTATACAAAAATGTAAAAGAGAAATTTTCTTTAAAAAAATATATTTCATAAAAAAAGATGAAGCTTTGTTGTAATTAAAAATTACTTTTTAAAAAATAACAATTTAATTTGTTTAGATACAACTATATAAATAGAATTTTCTGTTATACAAAAATGTAAAAGAGAAATTTTCTTTAAAAATATTTAAAAAAATATATTTCATAAAAAAAAAAAAGATGAAGAGCTTTGTTTGTTGTAATAAATGTAAAAAGATGAAGAGCTTTGTTTGTTGTAAAATAAAATAAATTTGTTTGTTGTAAAATAAATAAATAGTCAAATATGTAATAATTGTAATAAATGTAAAAAGATGAAGAGCTTTGTTTGTTGTAAAATAAAATAAATTTGTTTGTTGTCAAATATGTAATAAAATAAATTTGTTTGTTGTCAATTAAAAAAAATAGTTAAATAAATAAGCTAGCTAATTATTACATAAAATAGTTAAAAAATAAAATAAATTTGTTTGTTGTCAAGTCAAATATGTAATAAGCTAGCTAATTATTTAACTATTTTATGTAATAAGCTAATATTTAACTATTTTTTAGCTACATCTATCATTTAATGCCCACGGTTCTCTTTTATATCTCTACTTTTCTTTCATTTGCATTGATGTGGGACATTTGAGTTATGTTAAATGTGGATAATTGCTAAGATAAATCTCACAACTTGCGAGATATAGTATGGTTTGCATACTCTTCATCAGAGAAGTTCTCATGAAAGAGAGGAGGAGGTGCAATGGATATGCTTAAGTGCTAAGTATTTCTATTCAGACTTTCCATTACTGCACTTTTACAATACCATTTTTTATATATAATGTGAAAATAAGACAATGTTGCAACCACATAGGTGGAGTTTCACATGGGACATGAGAATCCTTTCCCACTATGGGAAAGGTTTTTTTAGCCACTAGATTGTTGATTTTATCATGGTCACACCACACTATATTATTTTCTCTTTCTCTTTCACCATTTTCTTCAACCTTGATGGCGATTTTCGCAAGTGTACGAAATCGTTCAAGTAGTAAATTTAAATCGGTAAGACCGAGTGTCGAACTCGAGAATCGCGTTATACTATTGAATCGTATTTGAGACTTAATTGAACAAAAAGTTACGAAGTTGGTTTTATCGCAATGATGAAAATTAAACAAAGTAAAGTGGTTCAAATTAATAAGAGAAAAGTGTTGGGGATGAGTTTTGCTGGATGACTATTTCATGTTAACAACCTAATTATCACTATTGAATCGACTCATCTAATTGCTACCGAATCCTCTATAAAATCCGTGCCCTAATTCCTTAGTGACAGAAACGTTAATTCTAAAATAAACACCTAATTCCTTAGTGAGTTTTAAGATTAAAATTAAGCATGAACGAGCAAGGATTCTCAAACGGTTCCAAGGGTTTGCATCTATTCCTATATTACAAAGGCAAGGATTTCTTATCTCAAAACGTTTATAAATTCCACTTCCGTTTCACAAAATAAACCGTAAATCAATTTAAAGGTGATCAATCAATAAAAGCATTAAGAACAGAGATAAGAGAAGCAATTCAATGAATTTCATCAATAATAAAAACTAGGTCATATGACAATCATGTTCATCTAGGTTACTCATCCCTAACAATGGAAGGTTTAGTTACACATAGCAATTAAACAAGAGAAAGGGATAAAAGAAAGATTACAAGAACAATTCATGAATGATTCTTGCTCAAAATCTCCTCCAGTGTTGCTCTAGATCTCTCCTTATGTGTTTCTATGCCTTTTGATCTCCAAAAACGTCAACTTAATGAGAAACACCTCTTTTCTATTTATAAGAAGCTTAAAATCGGCCCCCGAAGGCCGAAAAATCGCATCCTGGAACAGCGAAATCGGCGCCCGAACCAGAGGGGTCGGGGCCCGATTTTTCCCGTAGCTGCATGCCTTTCTGCTGCTTGAAAATCGGCGCCCGAACTCAATAAATCGGGGCCCGATTTTCACTTTTGCTGGCAACCTGAATTCTTCCTTTTCTAGTGCTTTCAGCTTCAAAATCTTGATGAATAACCTCACAAATACAAGAGAAAATGACTACAAAACTAGTAATCACAGAGTGTCATCACAACCCCAAACTTGCATCGTTACTTGTCCTCAAGGAACCAACTTAAAGTGAAAAATGACAGAGAAGTAACACTTACCCCACCAATGATCATGTCAAAAGTTCACTCCTTAGTTAGCAATTGATGAGCTAACTTGCTTGGCAACACATCCAATCCACAACTTCTCGCAACAATATTGAAACAAGGTTCACACAGTCGACATGCAAACTACTATATTACCAAGACTTGAAAAGTTTTTAAGCATCAATCAAAGTCAATATCATGCACACACTTTTAAGGTCTTTTTCGGTTATAACGGGGCTTAGGTTCGAGGTGGGATAATTTGGAAAGTAGGCTTAAGAAAAATGACTTGGAGTTAAGCATCATCCTATGGTTCTAAAAATTAAAAACAATACCACAACAAAATTCAGGGACTAGAGATCATTAACATTGAATAACAAAAAAAAAAAAAACTGATCACTTGTTGTCTTTATGCATATTCTCTTTTTTTTTTCCTTTTGAGCTGAATTTTTAACGTTTCAGTTTTTTTTTTTTGACATGCTTTTCTTTCTTTTCTTTTCTTTTTTTTTTATATAGGACAACACAAGATGATCTTCAATTCTCTAGTACCCCTACCCCAAACTTAGAATGTTGCTAGTTCCATGAGCAACCCCAAACTTGAATTTTTGTAACACTGAAACACAAATTATGCCTAACTCCAACAAAATTATTGGGACAATCCTATGGTCTCTAGGCTTGTAATGTGGTTCGTCACCGAAACAAGGGGTCTAATCCTAATGGCTCAACTTGGCTTAAACAAAGGAATAATTCAATATAAACTCAGGTTGGCTTCAAAGGCTCAAGGTACAAGCAATTTGCCTTAGTGTGCACATAATATAACCAATCAATAGCAGAGAAAAATCGCAAGCCCTAGAAATAGCATTCACATGGAAACACTCATATTTGTAAAAATTGAAAAATAAAATTTGGCTATGACCTTACAAGTTGAGGTTTCTGGAAGTTGTGGCTACCTAAGCATTCCGTCCGGCCGTACACTTCCCATTGAAAGATCCCATCAAGCAACCACCTCCTTTGAACTTTTGACAAACCATTGGCAGAATCTTTGTTACTAAACTGGTACATTTCAAGAAAAGTGAGTTCATCAATAATAAACAAATGCAGATGCATCACAAAATAGGGGACTAAACCATAAGTACCAAGACACTACTCAAGTTCTACTCTATACTACAGTTCATACTAATGAAAATAACAAAACAAAACAAAAGCAAATACTGAAAGCGATAAAAATAGTAAATATCTGGGCTAGACAAGGGGCCCAAATCACTGATGTGCTCCGGATGACCCTCCTGGTCCTGAAGGTGGAAATGGATAGTAGAGAGGCTGTGAGTCTGCACCCGGATTCCTCTCAGCTTGAATCCTAAAGTACTTCGTTCTAATTCGCTCCTCTGCTCTGAGTCCCCGCCGCCTCTCCTCAGCAAAATAGTTCTCCATCTCAAGTGGACTAGCAAACCTGTCATAAGCATTAGTCCTTGCATTAGCATCCTGACGGTAGAGCTCAGCTGCCTCATAGAAAGGCTGAGGGAATGTTGGTGGGGGCATCCTATCTCGAGAAGAAATGTCCTGAGCCCAGTTGGCCATGGCATATGTATACTCCATGAAATAGGGTGGAAGACCCTGCTGCTGTATCTGAGGTGGTGGCACTTGTGGTGGAGGCACCTGTGGGATGTGATCTTGTTCCATAGCCTGATGCTCTTCTGCCTCCCTAAGCTTCCTCTCATAAGTTTCCTGTTCTCTCTCAAAACCTTCTAACACAGAATCGGAAAGAAACCTCAAAGACCTCACATAAACATCAGTGGGTTCGACCGGAACCTGAGCCTCCTGACACAACCTGTTAATCAAACAACAATGGCCCAAAGTATTCTTATCAGTACCAATCAGATTCCACAAACTATCAGTCATCAACTTAGCAACATCTATCTCATCATCAGCTATCATCGCCAGCAAAATAATCACCCGGTCTCTTAACATCTCAGCTGTCGACGAAGTTTGCTCAATGACAGTCAAAATAAATGAAGCCCATGCCTTATACTCTGGCAGCAAATCTACAGTGTTAATCCTCTGAGGTCTTTCCAAAGTTCCTACCCATCCCTTTCCATCTCTCATAAGCCCTTCGAGCAAACTATCCCAATCACTTCGACTTCGGAAAGTACTATATACCTGCTTCCGATACTCAACATCACACTTCTCCACGTCCCTCAACCCAAGCACTCGCTTAATATCCCTCTTTGTATAGCCAACCTTCTTCCCTCTCACATAAGTGTAACTCTTTTTCTTAACAAAAGCATTTGCTAAGAACTCTAAAGCAATGCTCGAATTACTCTCCTCGGTCACCATGTTCACAATGCCCTGCCACTTTCTAGCTTCAATTTGCCACACAAAAACAGGGTGTTTTGTTAACTTATCCATAGCAATACCCCTTTCTTTGTTGAAACCCCTCTTCTTAATCAAATTATACCTTTCCTCACAATCTCCGAAACAAACCTTTGGTATGGTGGTTGGATGGGTGGTTGAGGTTGTGGTGGGCTAGGTGGTTGTTGAGAAGAAGTTCCGGTAGATATTTTTCCTCTAGTTCTCTTTATGGTGGGTTCTTGAGCTTGGTTTTTATTTTTGGCCATAGTTGTTTTTAGAATTGGGAATGGGTATGTGAATTTGGGAATATGAATTTGGGGATAAAGTTAGGGTTTGATGAAAGTGATGGAATTTGGGTTTAATTTGTTGGTAAAAAGTTTGTGGGTTTGATGTTGATGATGCTTTGTGGTGAATTTGTGGTGTTGTGAATGGTTTATGAAAGTTTAGGATAATGGGTAATGGTGTTTGTGAAGTTGGAGATGAAGATTGGTGAGTTTGTGAATATGTTTGAAGGTTAGGAATAATGGGTAATGGTGTTTGTGAGTTTAGGGATGATGATTGGTGAAGTTAGAGATGGTGGGTATAGAGTTTTGATGAAGATTTGTGGTTTTGTTTGATGAGAATGGTGAAGAAGAAGATGAACAAAAGTTGGGCAGCATAACACTACTTTTGGAAGTTGTGAATGAAGGAAAGAAGGCTAGGCAAGCATATATGTGGGCAAAAATTCGGCCAACTAATGGCCTTGGTTGTTCGAAATCGGGCGCCGACTGGATAGGGGTCGGGCGCCGATTTTTTTCGAGGCGAAAGCCTCCTCCTGCACTTCGAAATCGGGCGCCGACTGTGTGGGGGTCGGGCGCCGATTTTGGACTTTTTTTTTTAAGAGAAAAATAAAAAAATATACCAATTTGAACATAGTGGGTTGCCTCCCACTCAGCGCTGGTTTAACGTCCTAAGCTTGACGGTCCACTTCTCTTCCTTCAAGTGGAATGCAGCGGGATGGACTCTGTTGGACGCTCTGACTCTCCCCCATAGTATGGTTTGAGTCTCTGCCCATTCACTTTGAACGTTCTATCAGAGTCTGGATCCTTCACCTCAATGGCACCGTAGGGATAAACTTTTACCACTTTAAAAGGACCGGACCATCTTGATTTCAGCTTCCCAGGAAACAACCTCAACCTGGAATTAAAAAGTAAAACCAATTGCCCTTCCCAAAATTCCCTATTTTGAATCTTTTTATCATGTCATTTCTTTGTTTTTTCTTTAAAAATCTTGGCATTTTCATAAGCGTAATTCCGGAATTCATCCAACTCATGAAGTTGAAGAATTCTGGATTCACCTGCTTTAGTAAGGTCAAAATTCAGGAATTTGGTGGCCCATAATGCTTTGTGCTCAAGTTCCAAAGGTAAGTGACAAGATTTTCCATAAACAATTTGAAAAGGAGACATACCTATCGGAGTTTTGAACGCTGTTCTGTATGCCCACAAGGCATCATCAAGCTTTAGTGACCAATCCTTTCGGGACGAGTTCACTGTTTTTTCAAGTATTTGCTTGATTTGCCTATTTGACACTTCTACCTGGCCACTCGTTTGAGGGTGATAAGGTGTGGCAATCCGATGATGCACATTGTACTTTTTCAACAACGTCTCCATCTTTCGATTGAGGAAGTGGGTGCCTTCATCACTAATTAACGCTCTAGGTACCCCAAAGCGTGAAAAAATATTTTTCTTAAGAAAGGCAACCACTACTTGAGCATCATTGGTTTGCGTGGCCATTGCTTCTACCCACTTAGAAACGTAATCCACTGCCACCAAAATGTACATCTTTGAGCATGAGGATGGGAATGGTCCCATGAAATCAATTCCCCACACATCAAAGATTTTCACTTCTAACACAGGATTTTGTGGCATCTCATTTCTTTTTGAAATATTTCCTGTGCGTTGGCAGCGGTCACATTTCTTAACATAGGTGAAGGCATCTTTGAACAAAGTAGGCCAAAACAAGCCTGATTGTAGGACCTTTGCAGCAGTCCTATCCCCACTAAAGTGTCCCCCATAGCTGGAGTCATGGCAGTGCCACAACACCTTTTCCTGTTCATCTTCGGGGACACACCTTCTTAACAAACCATCAACCCCCCTTTTGTACAAAAATGGTTCATCCCACACATATGACTTGCAGTCATGTAGGAATTTCTTACGTTGTTGGGAGTTAAAGTCAAGAGGAATAATCTTACCCACCATGTAGTTTGCAAAGTCCGCGAACCACGGCACCATCGTAACAGCTAAGATGTGCTCATCAGCAAAGAGGTCCTGGATAGGCCTCTTCTCCTCCGTTTCCTCCACCTTCTCCAGACGAGAAAGGTGATCAGCCACCGTGTTCTCCGATCCTTTCTTGTCACGGATCTCTAAATCAAATTCCTGCAACAATAGTATCCACCTAAGAAGCCTTGGCTTAGATTCCTGCTTAGAAAACAAATACCTTAGTGCAGCATGGTCAGTGTAAACAATGACTTTAGACCCCAACAAGTAAGATCTAAATTTATCAAAAGCATAAACAACAGCCAGAAGTTCTTTTTCAGTGGTGGCATAGTTAAGTTGTGCTGGATTCAAGACATGGCTGGCATAATAGATAACATGCAACAACTTATCTTTTCTTTGACCAAGTACTGCCCCAACAGCTATGTCACTTGCATCACACATAATTTCAAAAGGTAGTGACCAATCAGGTGCAATGACAATAGGGGCAGTGATCAATTTTTGCTTCAAAGTATTAAAAGCATTCAAACACTCATCATCGAATTGGAAAGAAATGTCTTTGACAAGCAGGTTAGTGAGGGGTTTTGCTATTTTTGAAAAATCTTTAATGAACCTCCTATAAAAACCTGCATAGCCTAAAAAGCTTCTAATGCCTTTCTCATTAGTGGAAGGAGGGAGTTTTTCAATTACTTCAATTTTAGCTTGGTCAACCTCTATCCCCTTGTGGGGGATTCGGTGACCCAAAACAATTCCCTCTCTCACCATGAAATGGCATTTTTCCCAGTTTAGGACTAAATTAGCTTTTTGACATCTTTCCAATACAAGAGATAAATTATGCAAACAATTATCAAAAGAAGAGCCAAAGACAGAAAAATCATCCATAAAAACTTCGATATGTTTTTCAAGCATATCGGAGAATATGGACATGACACACCTTTGAAACGTGGCAGGGGCATTGCATAGCCCAAATGGCATCCTCCTGTAAGCAAATATCCCGTAAGGACATGTGAAAGCAGTTTTTTCCTGGTCTTCTGGTGCCACAGCAATCTGATTATACCCGGAGTAACCGTCCAAGAAGCAGTAGTACTCATGACCCGCCAACCTTTCAAGCATCTGATCAATAAAAGGTAGTGGGAAGTGGTCCTTCCTGGTTGCGGTGTTCAGCCTTCTGTAGTCTATGCATACTCTCCAACCAGTGATTGTGCGAGTTGGGATCAACTCATTCTTCTCATTCATCACCACGGTCGTCCCGCCCTTTTTAGGAACCACTTGGACAGGACTAACCCACGAACTGTCTGAGATGGGATAAATGATACCTGCTTCAAGTAGCTTGACAACCTCCTTTCTGATTACCTCTTTCATGGCTGGATTTAGTCTTCTTTGAGGTTGCACCACCGGCTTGAAATTATCCTCCATCAGAATTTTGTGCATGCAAAAAGTAGGGCTAATACCTGTCAAATCCTCAATAGACCAACCCAGAGCACCCTTGTACATTCTAAGCACCCTTAACAATTTTTCTTCTTCAAGTTTGCTCAAGTTAGAACTAATAATGGCTGGGTACTTCTCTTTCTCACCAAGGAACACATACTTCAAGTGAGAAGGTAATTGTTTGAGTTCAACTACCGGTGCTTCTTTTGATTTCTCCACAACTTCGTCTTGAGGATGAAGTTCCTCCCACCTAGTAGGGGTGCGACGGTTGTGGGATGGAGAGGCCTCCAACATAGCTAAGACTTCACATTCTTTAGGATCCTCACTTTCTTGTGCAATTTCCGGTGGCAAGCTTAAAACTCTTTCAAGTGGTAGGGCTGGTATCTATTTTTGGAGTTTTTCTTTCACAAAGGATTTGATCATGTCGACCCTATAGCATTTTTCCTTCTCTTCGGGGTGCTTCATAGCTTTAAGAACATTCAACTTCACCACCTCATCAAAGAATTTCAAAGTTAAAGTGCCATCTTCCATGTCAATTAAACACCTTCCGGTTTGCAAGAATGGTCTTCCTAGTATCAAAGGAATATCATCATCTTCTTCCATCTCAAGAACAACAAAATCTACCGGGAAGATGAATTTATCAACTTTCACAAGAACATCTTCAACTATGCCATAGGGAAATTTGTAAGACTTATCTGCAAACTGTAGAGTCATCCTTATGTCTCTTACTCTTCCAATGCCCAACTTCTTATAAATAGACAAAGGCATCAAGCTCACACTAGCTCCAAGATCAATCAACGCCTTCTTAAAAGTTTTATCTCCAATGGTACAAGGAATTGTAACACTACCAGGATCTTTTAGCTTCCTAGGGATTTTTCTTTGTAAAACAGCACTACATTGCTCGGTGAGCATCACATCTTCATCATCAATTGTTCTCTTCCTTGAAAGTATGTCCTTCATGAATTTTGCATATGAAGGCATTTGTTGGATAGCTTCAGCAAAAGGAATGTTGATTTGTAGCTTCTTGAACATCTCGATGAATTTTACAAAGCACTTTTCATCTTTTTCTCTCTTCAACCTTTGAGGATAAGGCAGCTTGATTTGTGGCTTTGGAGGCTCATCTTTCTTCTTTTCTGGCTCTTTGACAACATGAGTGTTAACGCATCACGCACCTCAACCTCCACTTCAATTAGTTCAGGAGATGAGTCACCTTCATCATGTTTAGCTTGAGATGATAGTGATTCATCCCTCTTCATGCTTCTTGTAGTGACCATGTTCACATTTTCATGATCCCTTGGATTGAAGACAGTGTTGCTTGGAAGGGTCCCTGGAGCTCTTTGGGTGAGTTGTTGAGCAATTTGCCCAACTTGAGTTTCAAGATTTTTGATTGAAGCCCTTGTATTCTTTTGAGCCTCTCTTGTTTCTTGAGCTAAGGAATTCATGTTGGTAGTCATTGCTTCAATTGCTAACTCCCAATCCGCCTTCTTTGGTGCTTGATTTGATGGACCTCCTTGATAACCCCCTTGTTGTTGATTTTGAGAACCACCTTGTTGATTTTTCCATGAGAAATTTGGATGGTTCCTCCAGCCTGGATTATATGTATTTTGATAGGGCCAAACCGCAAGTGCACGGCCTATCGAAGTAATAGTAGTAAGTAGAGTTATCGTTCCGCTATGGAGTTGTTCAACTTAATTAACTTTTAGTGAATGATTAGAGGAGAGAAAGTTAATGAAAGAGAGTTTGATTGCTGAAGGTAAAAACAATAATAATAAAGGGCCTTAGGATCATTGGTTCATCATAATGACTAATCCTTCACTAGACAAAACCTAAACATCTAATTTCATGATTTACACACTAATTTCTAAAGACCGGTTTCCCTTAGCCCCTCACCTTTCCGATGAAAGTCCGGTGAGAGTTTACTTCTAGCAACCAAGCCTATTTCACTAACATGATTACTAGAAGATGCATAGAGGATTGAAACTACTCTTTGTCTCAATAGTTGCAAAGACTATTTCACTGTTTTGCAACTATTGTCTAGATTCACTTGTTCCAACATCAAGACTCCGCTCTCGCTTTATGAATTGATGTTTGGGATGATGGATTAACGATTATCAAACCCTCCGCTTTTGCTTCCACAGTTTGATAATTGTTAATCCACGTTAAGACGGTGAATCTAGATTAGAAATTAGGGTTACTTAGACATGTTTTGTTTAGGATTGAGTCATTAGACTCCCCAATAATCCCAAGACGAAGAAGTCTACTCACTCATGTTCATCGTAGACATGGGGGAAGAAGAGAGTAAAGTAAATTGCAGAGAAAGTAAAAGGGAAAATAAAGACTTTTATTAAAATAGCAATTGAAATAAACAAAGTAAAGCATGATTGTTTATGGTGGAGAGCTACTCTATTTATAGCTTTACATCTGACTTAGAAACTAAGCAACTAAAAGGATAAAACGGTAAAGCTGCAACAGGGTAACTTGGGCTTGAAGAAAAGCAGCAAAACAGGTCCTGGAGACGGGCACGGCCGTGCCACATGTTGGCACGGGCCGTGCCAAGCTTCTGACTTTGGGGGGGCATATTTTTGTCCCGTATCTTCGTATTCTTGCGTTGTATTTGTTCCAGTCCTCTTTCTTTTGCTCCAAGGCACCTTCCACCATATATTTATTCCTAAAATAAAATAAAACATAATTTGAAGTAAAATATTCTAAACTAAAATAAAATGCAATAAAATAAAATCAAATCTAAAATAAAACTAAACTAAATAAGGCAATAAATAAGACTATCTATGACTCATCAAACTCCCCCACACTTGAATCTTTGCTTGTCCTCAAGCAAAAGGCAACAGACATAGCAGCAACAAAAGATTTGATTATGGCAATATTAAGAACAAATGTCTCAAAAGAAAGGCTTTGCTTCAAGTACACTAATTACAACTTCAAACACTTCTCATGAACCTATTCTACCCAACATCAAGTCTCAAGTGAGTGTGTGTGTGCCGTCCAACCCTTTTCTTGCTCCTGTATAAGACAGATATTATGAGGAATAGGTTCTATCCTTAATGCTAAAGTAACCGAGAAAAGTCCTTTCTTCATTTCATATAAGAGTGATGGGAATTTAAGTTAAGATTGAATTAATTTAACAATTAAGCACAAGGGGCTGCAGATGCTTAGGGGCTATCTATCCTCGTAGGAAGTCTTCTCGGATGTAATTGTCCTTTCCCCCTAGATTCAAAATCACCCTAAGCAGTGCTGCAAAATTATTTATTTGTTTCATCTCCGCGTAGGAAGTCTTTTTGGATGTAATTGTCCTTTCCCCCTAGCATTGATGAATTTGTTTCACTTTAAGTTCAAATTAAGGAATCACCACCACAATTAGGAAGTTAGGATGTAATTGTCCTTTCCCCCATATGTTGGTGCCATTCTCCCGCCCCATTTAACATTAACAAATTAATAAGAATATAACAATTAAGAACAATTTGATTAATTTTCCCACACAAACTTATACTACTTTTACTCTTAAGACTTTAAAGGGTCTACGTTAACACTAAAGATAGAACGTGTTCCTTAAAATACCTATTCATACATTTACTCAAGGATTGCAACCGGGTGCTTTTCTCATTGGAGAATTTCACAATAAAACATGACATGGGCATAGCAAGAACATAAGAAACACAAGAAACTACTTTTATGTACAAGAGGCAACCTTTAAGAAAGAGACAAAACAAAAATTTTCATGCCATTTTTTTACATTAAAAACAAGCTACTGGTCATGCCTCTTGCTATAAAAACAAAACAAAAAAATAAAGTTCAAGGGAGTTTGGGAACACTACGACTCTAGACACTTTATTAGCCCCCCCCCCCCCCCCACACTTAGGGGAAGCATTGTCCTCAATGATTCAAAGAAAAAGAAATTAAAAGAGAAGAAGAAGAAGAAAGAAGGAGTAGAAGAAGAAGAATGAGAGAGATAGGAAGAAGAAGAAGAGAGGAAGAGGAAAGCTCACATTTGTTTATTGAGGTCCGTAAGGAGGACCTTGAAGTTGGAGGTGTTGCATCATCCGACGGAGCATCTCATTATTTTCATCATTGACACGGTTGCCCCTTTGAACTTCATTGCGAAGGCCGGATATCTCAACACCTTGCCTTTGTTGCTCGGTGCTCATCCTCTCGATCTCATTATGAATCCATGTCCATCTTTGATTTTCATTAAGCTCGCCGGCTTCATGGCCATGGTGCCCCTCTTGGTGCAAGTTAGCACCTTCTCCCTCATCATGGTGCAAGTTAGCACCTTCTCCCTCTTCATCATCTTGCTCACCAAGAACCTGCACATCATTAACATACAACCAATTTTCTTCCACCTCGGTGGTAGTCCGAGATGGGTTAGGCAATAAAAACACGATTGGCACATTTAGCTTAAGTTGGGAATGGAGCGGTGGACGATGTTTGATGAAATTCATAGCAATAAGGGTTTCTATGTTAAGCCTATTGTTTCCCTCAATTGGTTTGATCCCCTCATCTTCACCTACTCCAAAACACCTAGCTATATTTGTAATGATGCCACCCACCACTATGTCTCCTCTACCGGCCGGTCTAGTACCGACAAAGTCTAGGTAATCAATCAAATAAAAACAAGTATTGACGGGGTGGTTGTGGAGCATTGCCCATAGCATGAACAATTCATCGGTTCTAGTGTTTCCTAGCTCGGTTCTACCCCAAATAGTGCAAGCCATTACCCTTTGGAGGTACCTAAGTACGGGGTTGTGGATGTTGCTAGCTTTGTTGGCTCTAGGAACATAGTTGGAAACGCCGGTGATACGTGTCCAAAAGGCAGCTGGGTCATAGTTGTCCGATTTTAGGCTAGGATCCCAATGATCATGAATATATCCTTCATTTGCAAAACCTAAGGCCTCACAAAAGTGCTGAAGTGACATGTCATAATCAATATTCATCAACCGAAAAACAACTCTATGGTTAGGGTTATCAAAATTCAACTTATCTTTAGTGAAAACAATTGAGCTTAAAAATTCATAAGTGAAGTTTTCATAACCCCGCATAGGTTTCAGCAAATCAGTCCAACCTAACTTTCCTATCATCCTAGAAACATCATCAAACAGCTCTAGCACATCTAAAGTATTGGGATCAGGATAACGAGAAGGATGCAAGTGTTTAGAGATTAGAATTTTATACCTGTCCCGTTGCTTGTTGTTTTTGAAGTTTATTCCATGATTCTTCACTTGTGTTTGCTTCTTTGGGGGAGGTCCTCCTTGAGAGCTTGCTGGTTCTTTACCACTTCTTCTTGAAGCCATTGACCCTTGTTGGAATTGGTTTTGAAGGTTTAGGGTTTGGGAGGATTTGTGGTGGAAAGGATTGGTTTAGGGTTGGGGTTGATGTTTAAGGAAGGTTTGTTGGTTTGGATGTGGAGATTGGTTAAGGTTTTGTGGTGTTTGGGTTAGGTTTTGAAAGATTAGGGTTTTGGTGAATTATGGGTTTGAATGGGTGAAGGATGTTTTTGATTGGTGGTTTTTGTTTTGGATGAAGTTTGTGGTTGATTGGTGAAAGAATTGAGTGATTTGGTTAAGAATTGAGGGAGATATGAGGGTTTGAAGGTTTGAAGGTTTGAAGGTTATGGAGGTTTAGAGAGAAGTTTGAAAGATGAATGAGGGTTGTTGTTTGTGAATGAGGAAGAAGAAAGAAAAAAATTGTGTATATAGGCAACAAGAACACGGGCACGGCCGTGCCACCCATGGCACGGGCCGTGCCATCTTTCTGACTTCAATCTTCAATTTTTCTTTTAAAAACTTGGCACGGCCGTGCCATACCTAGCACGGGCCGTGCCACCTTTCTGGTCCTGGGGCTTCAAAATTTTTCCATTTTTTCGAATCAACTTGGACAATTACCTACAAAACATCTTAAAACAAAGAAAAACAAAACAAAAGCAGTAAAATGCGTGGGTTGCCTCCCACGAAGCGCTCTTTTAATGTCATTAGCTTGACGGTTAGAAAGAGTCCTTAGAATGGATCAAAGATATCATATTGTGTAGATGACGCTATAAAACGTTCTTTCACAACATGATCGTTAAGCATGCAACAAGAGTAAAGAGCGGGACCCTTCATAACATTTTCCAACTCGTATCCTACCATTTGATCACTCACTTGAAAGACTATCCTACCAAGTTTAACATCAATGAGAGCTCCTGCAGTTGCGAGGAAAGGTCTACCTAGGATTATAGGGACGTCATCGTCCTCTTCAATGTCAACGACTACAAAATCAGTGGGGATGTATATCCCCTCTATCTTAATAGGTATGTCCTCGACAAATCCTACAAGTTTCATGGTAGAACGATCAGCTAACTTTAATTCCATTTCGGTAGGTTTCAACTCTCCTATCCCTATCCTTTTAAGAAGAGACAAAGGCAGCAAACTAACACTAGCTCCTAAGTCACATAAGGCTTTGTTTATGGTTTCATTCCCAATTTCACACGGTATGGCAAAGCTACCTGGATCTCTAAGCTTAGGGGGTGCTTCTTGGATGATTGCACTAGTTTCCTTAGCCAAGGCTATTGTCTCATTATGCTCTATAGCCCTTTTCTTTGAAAAAACTTCCTTTAAAAACTTGGCATATAGAGGCATCCTAGACAAAGCTTCAGCAAAGGGAAGTTTAATGCAAATTTTCCTAAGTATGTTAACAAATTTTTCAAACTTACCCTCTAGTTTAAGCTTTTCAAGATTTAAGGGGGAGGGAGTTTTGTTTTCTTCAAGTGGTTTTGCTTCTTCTATCACAACTTTATCACCTAAGGGCTTGACATTTTCTTTCCCAATGTTTTTAACCTTAGCAAAAGTTTCGCCTAACTTACTACCCCCAAAAGATATGACATTAACTTGGGCTTTGGGATTGGCTTCGGTTTGACCAGGAAAGACTCCCGGTGTTTGGGAAGAGGTAACCACTTGTTGGGCTATTTGAGCGATTTGAGTTTCAAGCATTTTAGAGTGAGTAGCAATAGAATCAACCTTGGTATTGAGCTTGGAAAGAGAATCATTCAGAAATCCAATTTGGTTTTTAAGTTCTTGAAGTTGTTTGTTCTGGTTGGCAATAGAATTTTCCAACAAAATTTCCAAATTGGATTTCTGAGTGAATCTTTGGTTGTTTGCATAACCGGGTGGTGCTACTTGTCCATAGGGATTTTGGTTTTTATAAAAATTTTGATTTTGTCTCATCCCTTGGTTGTATTGAGCATAATTCATTTGCTCAACACCGTTAATAGCACTACCTAGTTGGCAATCAACACCAGCATGACCAGTTATACCACATATTTCACAAGAAGGAGTAGAAGCAGAATTGATAGCACTAACATTGAGTTTTTCAAGTTTTTCAGTTAGTGTATCAATTTTAGAAGCAAGGTGGTCATAGTTAGAGACTTCGTGTATACCTGCCTCCTTTTTGGAGGATGAAGAACTAGTGATGGCTCTCTCGTCGGTCCATTTGTAATGATTTTGAGCCATGTCTTCAATCAAGGCATACGCCTCCGTGTAGTTCTTGTTCATAAGTGCTCCACCTGCAGCTGCATCAACAGACATCTTAGTGGTATAAGACAAGCCATTATAAAAAGTGTGGACTATAAGCCACTTCTCTAGGCCATGGTGGGGACAAAGTCTTAGCATTTCTTTGAAACGCTCCCACGCCTCATAGAGAGATTCCCCATCTTTTTGGTTGAACCGCGTGATTTGGTCTCTAAGTTTAGCAGTTTTAGATGGTGGAAAGAAACGGGCAAGGAATGCTTGCCTCATCTGATCCCATGAAGTAATGGAACCGACTTCGAGGGAATGGAACCAAGCGCTAGCTCTATCCCTTAAGGAAAAGGGAAAGAGATGAAGTCTTACGGCTTCTTGGTTCTCCTTCATGGTTCCACTAATTCGTAGGAAAACAGAGATGTGAAGATTGGGATCCTCAGTGGGGGATCCCGAGAATTGGTTTTGCTGCACCAAGTTAAGTAGGGCAGGCTTAATTTCAAAATTGTCATCCTCAACCGTTGGGTACACAATAACAGCTTGTGGCTCAGCCGTAGACGGCGTTGCATACTCTTTGAGAGTGCCATTAGCCATGGCGGTGTTATTTCGTGCGTCTCTCTTTCATCTATGCAAATACCTTTCGATCTCGTTGATTATTACAACTCGATTTCTGGTTTTTCGCATAAAAAATTGAGAACCCAAGAAGTTAGTGATAACAGAAAAATAAAAATAAAAATAAAAACAGAAAAAGAAAGAGAAGAAGAGAGAATTCTAATCACTAAGAAAAAGCTAATTAAATTAGTTAACTCCCCGGCAACGGCGCCAAAAACTTGATAGGGCCAAACTGCAAGTGCACGGCCTATCGAAGTAATAGTAGTAAGTAGAGTTATCGTTCCTCTAGGGAGTTGTTCAACTTAATTAACTTTTAGTGAATGATTAGAGGAGAGAAAGTTAATGAAAGAGAGTTTGATTGCTGAAGGTAAAAACAATAATAATAAAGGGCCTTAGGATCATTGGTTCATCATAATGACTAATCCTTCACTAGACAAAACCTAAACATCTAATTTCATGATTTACACACTAATTTCTAAAGACCGGTTTCCCTTAGCCCCTCACCTTTCCGATGAAAGTCCGATGAGAGTTTACTTCTAGCAACCAAGCCTATTTCACTGACATAATTACTAGAAGATGCATAGAGGATTGAAACTACTCTTTGTCTCAATAGTTGCAAAGACTATTTCACTGTTTTGCAACTATTGTCTAGATTCACTTGTTCCAACATCAAGACTCCGCTCTCGCTTTATGAATTGATGTTTGAGATGATGGATTAACGATTATCAAACCCTCCGCTTTCGCTTCCACAGTTTGATAATTGTTAATCCACGTTAAGACGGTGAATCTAGATTAGAAATTAGGGTTACATAGAAATTAGGGTTTAGACATGTTTTGTTTAGGATTGAGTCATTAGACTCCCCAATAATCCCAAGACGAAGAAGTCTACTCACTCATGTTCATCGTAGACATGGGGGAAGAAGAGAGTAAAGTAAATTGCAGAGAATGTAAAAGGGAAAATAAAGACTTTTATTAAAATAGCAATTGAAATAAACAAAGTAAAGCATGATTGTTTATGGTGGAGAGCTACTCTATTTATAGCTTTACATCTGAGTTAGAAACTAAGCAACTAAAAGGATAAAACGGAAAACCGCAACAGGGTAACTTGGGCTTGAAGAAAAGCAGCAAAACAGGTCCTGGAGAGACTTTGGGGGGGCATATTTTTGTCTCGTATCTTCGTATTCTTGCGTTGTATTTGTTCCAGTCCTCTTTCTTTTGCTCCAAGGCACCTTCCACCATATATTTATTCAAAAAATAAAATAAAACATAATTTGAAGTAAAATATTCTAAACTAAAATAAAATGCAATAAAATAAAATCAAATCTAAAATAAAACTAAACTAAATAAGGCAATAAATAAGACTATCTATGACTCATCATATTTGCAAAAGGGTTATTTCTAAGCTGGTTCCCTTGATTGCTGAGGTAGTTCACCATCTCCACTTGGGTTGCATCCATGGGCACATCACAATGCATAGTGAAATGAGGGCCAGTGCACCAATCACATTTGACAGTGTTCATTTGATTCACCGGGGCAACCTTGGTTGAGTTAAATTAAGGGCTGCCATTCTCTTTGTCACTTCAGCGGATACTGCATCTTGAATCTGCTTACTAGTGAGTATGGCTTGAGCATTTTTTATCTCAAGTTGATTCAGATCTATGAGTCCTCCTCTTGTACCACCAGTTCTATCATACAACTCCATTTGTTCGTTAAGTGCAACAGCTTCAATGACCTTGATTATTTGAGAGGCGGTTTTGAAATTTATGGAACCACCAGAAGCTGTATCAAGAACTTGTCTAGTAGCCAGACGTAGACCATTACAGAACATCTGCATCTGAACAGTAGTATCAAAGTTATGCTCGGGACATGCTGATAGTAGCTTCTTGTATCTTTTATAAGCTTCTCCCAAGGACTCTCCCTCTTTCTGTTGGAAACTGGAAATGTCTTGCCGCCTTCTCACAAACAGGGCTGTAGGAAAGAATTGCTCCAAGAACTTGTCTTCCATCTCATTCCAAGTTGTTATGCTACCAGCAGGTAAGGAATCAAACCATTCATAAGCGTCATCAGTCAAAGTAAACGGAAAAAGTCTCAACCGTTTGGCTTCTTCAGAGTGCCCTTGCACTTTTGCTGTCTCACAGAGTATCAAGAAACTCTTCAAGTGCTTGTTAGCATCTTCATTGTACTTTCCAGCATACTGATTCTCCTTCAGCTCCCGTAACAATCCAGGATTGATTTCGAACTTGTTCACCGTCACAGGCTGATTAGTAATGGTCAACCTGTTTCGGTTTCTGTCACGAGTCTCATAGTCACCGAGAAGTCTTTCTGCAGGTGGTGGCGGTGGCGGTTGCTGTCCCTCCATCTCTACACTTACTTCGACTACCTCTTCGTCCGTGTCAATCTCCACTTTACTCGCTTCTTCCTTTTCTCTGAGTTTCCTGAGTTTTGCTTCTTTCCGATTGGCTCGGCAAGTTTTTTCAATCTCTGGAACAAAGAGAAGTTCAGCTGAGGCCTGGCCTCGCATACAAGATTAGACAGATAGTAAGTAATAGGAGATTGAACAATAATTAAAATAAAAAGCAAGTAAAAATTTTGTTGCAGAGCAAAAAATTTCAATTAAGAAAATAAAATTCAATAGTGATTTGGCAATCCCCGGCAACGGCGCCAAAAACTTGATGGCGATTTTCGCAAGTGTACGAAATCGTTCAAGTAGTAAATTTAAATCGGTAAGACCGAGTGTCGAACTCGAGGATCGCGTTATACTATTGAATCGTATTTGAGACTTAATTGAACAAAAAGTTACGAAGTTGGTTTTATCGCAATGATGAAAATTAAACAAAGTAAAGTGGTTCAAATTAATAAGAGAAAAGTGTTGGGGATGAGTTTTGCTGGATGACTATTTCATGTTAACAACCTAATTATCACTATTGAATCGACTCATCTAATTGCTACCGAATCCTCTATAAAATTCGTGCCCTAATTCCTTAGTGACAGAAACGTTAATTCTAAAATAAACACCTAATTCCTTAGTGAGTTTTAAGATTAAAATTAAGCATGAACGAGCAAGGATTCTCAAACGGTTCCAAGGGTTTGCATCTATTCCTAGATTACAAAGGCAAGGATTTCTTATCTCAAAGCGTTTATAAATTCCACTTCCGTTTCACAAAATAAACCGTAAATCAATTTAAAGGTGATCAATCAATAAAAGCATTAAGAACAGAGATAAGAGAAGCAATTCAATGAATTTCATCAATAATAAAAACTAGGTCATATGACAATCATGTTCATCTAGGTTACTCATCCCCAACAATGGAGGGTTTAGTTACACATAGCAATTAAACAAGAGAAAGGGATAAAAGAAAGATTACAAGAACAATTCATGAATGATTCTTGCTCAAAATCTCCTCCAGTGTTGCTGTAGATCTCTCCTTATGTGTTTCTATGCCTTTTGATCTCCAAAAACGTCAACTTAATGAGAAACACCTCTTTTCTATTTATAAGAAGCTTAAAATCGGCCCCCGAGTGCCTAAAATCGGCCCCCGAAGGCCGAAAAATCGCATCCTGGAACAGCGAAATCGGCGCCCGAACCAGAGGGGTCGGGGCCCGATTTTTCCCGTAGCTGCATGCCTTTCTGCTGCTTGAAAATCGGCGCCCGAACTCAATAAATCGGGGCCCGATTTTCACTTTTGCTGGCAACCTGAATTCTTCCTTTTCTAGTGCTTTCAGCTTCAAAATCTTGATGAATAACCTCACAAATACAAGAGAAAATGACTACAAAACTAGTAATGACAGAGTGTCATCAAACCTCCATCGCTATTCTCCCCCACTTCTCTACCTTTTCTCATAAACCCCAAACACAATCACTTCATATTTCTGCCAAACTACTTGGTGGAAATTCCATTGTGACAAAAAAAAATCAAAATCATCATAATAATAAAAGAAAATTTTGACTAATTATCAAAAGGTCATATAAAAAGGAAAATTTTTGAAAGTTTTTTTTTTTTTTGAAACGATTTCTGAAAGTGTTTGTCAGCCTTTTGCATGAATTAATTGCTTAGGTTTGAGAGAGAAAGAGGATAATTAGTAAAAAGTTATGAAGTTTAAGTTAATTCTTGTTTTGAGTGCTAATTAAAGTAGAAACCGTGTATCTTTACTGTTCAGACGACGGAGAGGGTGGTTTTGCGGAGGGAGTGGGGAGAGGAAGAGACGGAGAAGGGAAGATATGGTGGTAGAAGTGGTGTGTGCGTTTAAAGGAGGACATGAGGGTGGAAAATATTGTAATGTAAAATTTCAGATCTGAACATATCAATACTCATGGAGGTTGTAGTCATTGGTGGTGGTGGGTTCATGGTGGATGGGGAGGTTGAAGAGAATGGTGAAAGAGAAGGAGAAAGAGAAAATAATATAGTGTGGTGTGACCATGATAAAATCAACAATCTAGCGGCTAAAAAAACCTTTCCCATGGTGGGAAAGGATTCTCATGTCCCATGTGAAACTCCACCAAGATATTATGAATTCATATATCTTGGATTGAACTAAAAACTCTTATATCAATTTTGGAATAAAAAACCACAGAGAGAAATTAAAGAAACACATAATATAAAAACTTTAAAACCAGAGAAAAATCATGATTGTTATCTAATAACAACTAGATAATAATTGTGTAAAAATTGCTACAATACACGGGCTTCTTTCAAATAGCACACAAAACCATTACATTCACACTCTCTAAAGTAAATACTTAAGTGCATCTTAGAATACTGTAAAATAAGAGTATAAGAGAAAAAAAAATCATATGCAAAATTAAAGAGTTTCTCATTCTTGTAACGAAGAATTAGAACTCATAAATATAGTCATGGATTTCCTCTTTCATTATAATACTAAACAATTTATACTCATGGTTTTGTCTAATGCACATAAGTAAATTAGCGTATCACTATGCACAAGTTTATTTTCTACAATTGGATAAATAAATCACATCATACTATCATATTTAATCTAAGGCTTATTTGATTCAATGGTGAAAACAATGTTTGAGATTCATTTCACTTGTGCACTGTACACTGCTGAATTAACATTTTTTTCAAAGTATTTCAACCAACTCCAACAAGAAGGAGGGAGGACTAACTTCTTTCAGCAAATTCTCCTACTAATAAATTAACCGTCAATATTTGTCCATAAAAATACAAACACGTCTTATATGCAATCTGCAAAACTTTGAGATGTCCATGTTGCGCATTTATATTGGATGGTGGATACAAGATCAGTACCTTGTATTGGTTCAACACTGGCAAAATATTAAATAACATACATACTAGTTGCAAATGTTCAATTGAATTCACATCTACATTTTACATTCTTATTGATGATAGTAAAACTGTAAACCAAACATACATTACACCAAAGGAGTGAGAAATAAAGTTCATCTATGGAATTCATGTGTGCTTGTATGCATTTATTGTTCAGGGCAATTATTACGGGCTACATCTTGCAATTAATACCACAAGAGTAGGAGGCAAACAAAATAAAACCTCCAAATAAATGAAAACTTTCCTCGTGGCATTCAACCTATGAAACACGGGCATTCCTCGGATTAGGGGTGTCCTGATGTCGGACATGCGTCGTTGTCCGACACAACATTTATAATTACACTGAATTATGTAATTTTCTCAAATTATTATCCGTGTCGGTGTCCATGTTATGTCCAGTGTTCGTGCTTCATAGCCGTCAACATATATCAGTTGATAGGATATTGCATTATACTCCCTCCGTTTCAAAATGAGTGTCGTTTTAGGTGTTTACACACATATTAAGAAATGCAATGATTAAAAGAAAGAGAATGGTTATTTTACCAAATTATCCTTATTAACTATTGGTTAGTTTTAAAAGTAATATTTTATAAGTAGTGTGCAGAGTATTAATTGGATGGTACAATTGAAAAGAAAAAGTTATTATTGCATTGGAAACTGAAAGTGACATTCATTTTGAAACAATTTTTTTTGGCTAAAGCGACACTCATTTTGAAACGGAGGGAGTATATGTACATGCTAATTTAAACTCCCAATTTTTTCACTTATTTACTTTAAGATGAATTTTAGCCACACAACTCACAAAAAGAAATGGAAAGTCTTAACCCACTTCGGTTGGCCTGGTGGTATTAATTTGGGATCTGGGAGTGTGTTTCTCCTTAAGGGTCTCAGGTTCGATTCCATTCGGTGCCAATTTAGGTGGGCTAGTTTAGTTTCTTCAAAAAAAGAAATGGAAAGTCTAACATACTCCCTCCGTGCCTATATGTAAACACCATTTGTCTCTAATAAAAAGGTGTTTAGGTATATATGACACGGAGGGAATAATAGTTAAATTAAATTAGCCAATAGCACATAACGGTCATGTTGTTCAATGATATACACTTGAAGACACATAAAAGGAAAGTTCATTTCCCTCACTGTTTCCCTAGGGAACAAACAGATCCACCCACCCAACCAAACACATGGTCCCATTCTCAGCTATCATTAATCAATCTCAAGCTGAATAAACACATTTTCTTTGCAAATTCAAATACTATATAACAAAATAAAAATACATAATAAATAGCCAATCAAGACACACCCCTCTTCGAGCAAGTGATGAACCTTTGATCAACCTATACTAAAATGGTTTTATTAATGTTTCATAATAATAATAATAATAATAATTAAATTAATCCCAACTAATCGAAATTGGGCTTCCAACCACGTTCTTTCCATTAGTCCATTCCAACCTTCCAAACCCATTCAACTTCTGAGGGGTCGAACCCGAAGAAGTAAACGTTACAGTAAAACTTTTCTTCTCATTTTCTTTGAAACTTAACTCTTCAGGCTCAACCGTTATTTTCACATTCTTTGAATCCGATGTTACAGAAGCCTTGTATGTACCTGCGGGTCCCACGTTTGTGAGGATTCTCGTGTGTTTGACTACGTTGGCCCCACCCATGGTATCAAAAACAACCGCAAAAGAAGGGTAATTAAGATCAGACACACTGTATTTTTTACCCGCGTCACACTGGAATTTTCTTCTTGCCAAAGATGTGATTTGTGTTGCTGTGTAGTTTAAAGCACATAGAAAACCTAGATAATCATCCGCTGTTAAATCATAAATCAAACCAGGATTAAGGGCTGCAACAGGGTCCACGTGTCCTGATCCATGATCAAACGGTGTAGAAGGTTTTCCAGTTGCGCTGTCTTGCAATTTGTTGCCGTTTTTGTAAGCTGTGTAAGCTGTTGTCATGAGAGCTGATCTAACAGCAGCTGGGCTCCATTCAGGATGAGCCGATTTAATCAAAGCAGCTAAACCACTCACATGAGGGCAGGACATGGATGTACCAGAGATAATGTTAAAATCTACACGTCTCTCATCAACGGCTAAGCCAGTGGGACCTACCGCCTTCGACCACCCCGCTAAGATGTTGACACCTGGTGCTATTAGATCAGGCTTCAAGATCTGCGGAGTGATCGAATTAGGTCCACGAGAGCTAAACGCCGCGACAACCGGTGAAGGCTCAACTCCAACCTTAGTTCCTTGAAACACAATCTTCACAGTTGGTTTTGCCTCGGAAAATAAGTACTTCTTGATTGCATTGCCTTCTCTTTCACCGACCGCAGTGGCCGGTAAAAGATGAGTATCCGCCACAAGCTCCTCGCCGTTCGCAGCTGTGTTGCTCAGAACCATACCCAATCCTCCGGCTGCTTTCACCACAGCTCCTTTCTGAACCCTAGCATTCATCCCACGGTCACATAATACAATCTTCCCGGCAACCAACTCCGGTGATAAAGTTCCCGTCATACACAAATTCCCATTGGTAGCATTAGTAGCATTCCCCGCGTAGATCAACGGTAACTGAGACTCCGGTAGAGCGTTGCCTCGATAAAGCGACACACCGGAGTAGTTAAGTCCGTTACCGAGACTAACAGAAGCGGGGAAATCACGATCAAGAGTACCGGCACCCACTGTAGTAATCCATGGAGCAACATTAGAGAGACTATAAGCACTTGGACCAGCATTTCCAGCTGAACAAGAAACTAGAATTCCTTTCTCCATTGCAGAAAAAGCACCAATAGCTACACTGTCTCTGAAATAATCAGACATTCCACCACCAAGAGAAAGTGACAGAACATTAACGTTGTCCGAAATAGCTTTGTCAATAGCGGCCAAAATGTCGGAACTAAAACAACCACCTTTCCAACAAACTTTATAAACAGCAACCCTAGCGCGTGTGGCCATCCCACGCGCCGTTCCCGATGCGTAACCGAATAAGCTTGCGTCGGGAACGACTGAGCCTGCTGCTGTTGATGAGGTGTGAGTGCCGTGGCCATCGTCGTCTCGAGGAGATTTGGATTCTGTGGTTTCATCAATAGGACCTAACATGGCTTCAACTCCCTTTGAAAAGAACCTTGCTCCTATCAACTTTTTGTTGCAATTTGAAGCTGTGAAATTTGTACCTGTTTCACACGCGCCTTTCCATGTTGTGGGTATAGGTCCAAATCCAGCATCATTGAAGCTCTTGCTTTCAGGCCAAACACCAGTGTCTAAAACACCGACGACAACCTCGTTTCCTGAGCTTGACTCAGGAAACATTTCTGCATTTTTGTCAAGACCAAGGAACTGAGGAGTTCTTGTTGTGTGAAGCTCGTACTTCACTTCAGGTAACACCGCAAGAATCCCCGTTTGACTCTCAAGCAAACGGGCTTCTTCTGGTGTTAACCTGGTGGAGAATCCATGGATCGCGTTTTCATAAGTATACATCATTTCAGCTGAATCAGATACAGATTGTAAAGATGATTCATACCACAAAGTATGGTGCTCAAAACTCTCTGGCATTTCAGATTTTGCCATGTGGACTATGTAAGTGCTCTTCAATGAAGAAGATGCATCACATAGACCCATAAACAAAACCAAGATTGCTACAGGGAAAGATCTGTGAAATGAGAACTTCATGGTTAGGATATTTTTTTCTTCTCACCCTCTTGATTTTAGAATGAGATTGGATGAGGGTAGAGAATGGATTAATGGATAATATAACACTACTACTTTAGTGAAAGCAGTATTTTAATGCAGAGTTTTTGTAACTTTTGTTCCCACCAAAGTGTGAAAAAAGGTAAGGTAATAGCGGTGGGTGGTTGTTTGATTCTTAGAAATAATTGCGTTAAGACAAAAGATGAAGAAAGAGAGAGAGTGGAGAAAGTGGAAGTAACGATGGCACCATCTAACTTTGTTGATTTAATTCAATATATATTTTTGATTTTGATTGCTTCACTTCATTTCACATGTGAAGAGTGTACGTATATATCCGTTGTAACTTGTAACAAGTGCGTGACTTATTTTCTTTCTATGTTTCTTTTTCTGATTTTACTGAAAAAACATAAGTTATTTTAGGCTTTTTAACACGACAATAGTACATTAGTACAGGCGTTGTGTCACATAATCACGTTCCCCAAACGTTATTTCATACACCAATTTTTTACCTACTTTCTTGAATGAATAAAGTTGAACTCTCAAGTCTCAACTGTGTCTCTTTGTTTGTTGATATTTTATTTTAAAAATTATCAATGGTGCATGCTTAGTGTACGTGTTAAAGAAATTAAAGAGATAAGGTTGAAGCCGCAAAAAAAATTGTAAAATACGCATTGCGATTCACGGGTATTTATATGTAGTGGACATTAGACAATCCTCTCTTAACCTTATTAAATGAGAAAGATTTTAATTTTGGAGCTACTTGTTTTTCAGTACATGCCAACCAACTGAGTCTATTTTTTCTTCAACTTTTATGCTTATTTAGCTATGATATGAAACTGACGGTCATTGGTATTGTACGAAAATGAAGAATTCATGTTCACGGGCTTTATTACTTTCCTTTTTTATATAAATACACAGACTTTATTTGTGTTGTGAAACTGAAATGTGAATTTGGAAATATACTCACCTTTAATCAGTAGCATATCTTTGACGATAGATTACGCGTACAAGTTATTTTAACTTCAGTGCGTATCCAAGACACTGCATAGTATTAGTGCATATCCACGGCTCTCAATTTTTGGAAATAAAAAAACTTTATCAATGGCTAATTACGCCATTGAGTGTCATTGTTGCCAATACAAAAGTTTAGATTAGATTCAAGAAGTTAAAGTTAGAAGTAAGCAAGTTCAAGCCTCAAAACAAGGGACATCTAATCATAGAGAAATGCTAATTATAGCAAAAATACAATCACGGACTAGAATGATTTCGCACTCATTCTTGAATAGTGTTGTTTGGTCGGAATCCACATCATTGATATGTATAATGTGAATGTATCTATAAATATTTTGACGTTCAAGTTAGTATTTTTTTGAGGTGAGATTAGGTTTAAAATGAATCATAATATGAGAGGCGGTGATGTGATATTGAGTTTAGACAAGCCTTAAAAGTCCGGTCCATAGCATTTCATTTGTCACTGTTATAAGGCTCTTTTCAAAGATTTATTTATCCATTTTTTTTTAGATAAGCATATGTTTATCCATATATAGAAGACTCAACAAATTTCTACCTACATTTAATATTATTTATTCAAAATAAAATATAATCCGGAACTAGGGCTACATGGCTCTTGATTTGCCCTACATAAATGATGATTTAGTAAAATTTATAGAAAAATTATTCACATCACTTAAACTGTAAACATTTCTAAATCTTTGTAAAAAGTGTTATAACAATTATAAATAGAGACGGAGATAGTATTTGAAGGGTTAAAATTGATTGTAAAGTTGTAAAATTGATTTTGACATGTTTTGATCTTTTAAATAAAAAATGAAATCCACTTAAGTTAGTCTGATGATGTTGGTTTGATTGTAATTGGAATTAAATTTTGTAATTTTTGGCTTCTGCGATTAATTTGATATATGTTGTAATTTATTGTTCATCCACTTTGTCATAAATATATAATACTCCAAACATAAATTATTTTACATTCAACTCACTTTTTAACCAAAATTTATTCATTTAAGATCAATTTGTTACCTCGAAACTAAACACACACAAACCGTGTCTTAACTCTTTGAAATCACCTCAGAGTGCAATCACAAAAATGATTTTAACACATAATGTATTAATAATAAAAATGAAACAAACTTTTATTCATAAATTGAAGCTTAATGTTGGCTATATAATCAATAAATTTAATATAATTGCAACTAAATACCAAAATTCAAACTTTAACATAAAATGTTAGAGTGCCGATTAAATTAAAAAGAGTCTTTATACGGGTCACACATGTACTTATCACTTATTTATAATTTTTTAATGAAATTATTTGTTAAAGACTCAATGACACCAATGTTAAAGACTCAAAAAAAAAAAAAGAGTCATTAAATATGTCCCACTAATATGTATTTTAATGTGTGTATTAAAAAAAAATTAAAGAGGGCAAAAATCACAGGAATTTGAGATAGTGGGACCAAATTTTATCTATTTTTTCTTTTTTATTTTGATTGTAGGTAATTGCCAATGGCTAATATGCACCCTATTTTTTTTTCTTCCTTCAATGGGGTCATTGATAGGTTGAGGTCTTTGTTAAATAAAGAATTTTTAATTGGAGATGTTCTAACAAATCTTAATTGTTTTGACCATGGCAAATTTTCAATGTTGGTCATATAAAAAAAATCAAATGATGTCTACTAATCCTAGCTCAACTCACAAAAAATACCGAAATTGCTAGACTTGACACTATGATTGCGGTTCGAACCTTGGTCTACTAATCCTAGCTCAACTGGCAAAAAATACCGAAATTGCTAGACTTGACACTATGATTACAGTTTGAATTGACATCTCAACTTACGTGTATGAGTTTATAATGACTTTGTCTTTTTTTTTTGGTGGTGGCCGAGGTTCGAACCCCGGACCTTGCATATTTTATGCATTGTCCATACCAACTGAGCTAAGCTCACGAGGACAATGACTTTGTCATTTCGTCTATCTAAAAAAAACTCAAATAACTGTACCAAAAAAAACAAATAATTACTCCTTTCATTAATGTATTATTCATAATCTCAATTACTTGGTTAATAAATGAATTTAAGATTAAAAAAAAACAAAAAGAATTTGAGACGTAGAGATACATATTTTTTTCTTTCTTTCCAATTTCAAGCTTTGGTAAAATTGTGCGGATTATAGTTGCTACTATTTTCGCTGCATCCATCAATTCCCAAAGTAAAATGGGCGGTAATTATAGTTGCATGATTTGGTGACGAGATTCGGTATTGTAATTGAGATAATCACCCCCCCTTTGGTTTACTGGTTCGTTATCACATAAGATTGACATAATTGGTGTATATATCTTGTTTTAACAAAAAAAAAAAAAAAAACTTGGTGTGGTCCTCAGGCCTTCAAGGACCTTTCCCATGGACGTAGAATCTATTCACGGCGAAAGAAACGGTTGTTGCTAATGTGATCATGTATGAGAGGGATCATATTTAAACATTTCGCTAGATTGAAGGCAACATATGTTTGAATGGGATAATACGATCATGAAAGAACTTTGTTGTTGCTGTGGGAGGTTCAGGTTACTATTTTCATATAGAACATATAAGTGGATATTGATACACGACAGAGAATGAAAAATATAATCTAATGAGGTGAATATATTCGGTTGGTGGTGATGTTAGATTCTATTAATGCACCCTTGGTACCAACTACCAAGTCAAATTTCTAAGAAGCAGTGGAAGTCATGTGTTTCCTTTAAGTTGCAGATTTTAGCATGGAGAATGTTCATGGGAGGCCTTCCAACTCGTCTAAAGGTGTGAAACATAGAGATATTATCAATCCCAATCTTGGAACTTCATGTGTGTTTTGCTTTGGAGAAGAGGAGGAAATAAACCACTTATTTTTAACCTGCCCTTTTTCTCATTTGGTATGTTGTGACATTTACCAGGCCAGTGATTGGGGATTGAGATGGTTCCCTACAATTATAGCAGTAAAAAAAGGGGAATAAATTCTCCCAAGTGGAATTCTTTCCATTTTTTTCAATTGTTACATCTCAATCTCCTCGTGGGCTTAGCTCAGTTGGTATGGACAATGCATAGTATATGTAAGGTCCGGGGTTCAAACCCCGACCACCACCAAAAAATCCGGGGTTCAAACCCCGGCCACCACCAAAAAAAATTGTTACATCTCAATCACATATTTAATATCTTAATATTATATCTCTTTTTCTATCTCATGTTTATTAGTGTAGATGTAAAAAATTTAAAAAATGGAGAAAATTTCATTTGAGGGAATCTATTATCTCAAAAAATGTCCTAGAAAAGTCACTTTTATTAGGCGCCGTATGAAGTTCCATATTTTTTGCCCTCTCTTGAATGAATTTGTATTAGCCCTAGACCCACTTTTGTTGTTTATTGATGGATCATATTGAGGGCCAACTCATGGCCCCACTCTATAATTTTTTTAGAAAAAAAATTTGTTGGAAATTTTTAAATTTTTTTTCACTACTAAAAAAATTGAGAATAGAGACGGGCAAAATCCGTCTCTAAAATGAAAAAAATCTGTCTCTATACGTGTTAGAGACGGAATCAGAGACGGAACTAGGTCTGTCGTTGTTTTTGTGGTCTCTAAACCCTTTAAAGACGAACTTTCATTTTCCGTCTCTGATCAGAGACGGAATAAAACCGTCTCTAACAAATAGAATCCGTCACCCAAACTTTGCTGAACGTTAAGAAAAATCCGTCTCTGCAGAGACGGAAAATACCGTCTCCAATATACAAAATCCGTCTCTAAAATGTTGTCACAAAGGTTAAAATTTCCGTCTCTATTAATTAATATTCCGTCTCAACAGAGACAACTGAAATTCCGTCTCTAAAATGTATTATTTTTTTTATAATATATTTGCCTCAATATTCTCCCTGTTTAGTGCTAAAACAATGTTTAAAATATTGCTACATTTAACTCTAACTCAAGAATGTCAATAATTTTGATACCCATCAAGTTAGGAGATGGGACAAAGTACACTCATAAAAACAAAATATTAAAGGTAACCAAACTAAATATTATCATCAATCCACCTAGTAGTTACCAAGATAAGTTTACCATCAATCTACTTAGTAGTTACCAACATAGAGTTGTCTAAAATATAAAAGACCATGATATGTTTGATCTAACAAAAGATACCAAAATAAAAGCTACCAAGCTAAAGGTCATCTATCTCGTTGTTACCATTATCACCTTCTCCTTCCGGCTGAATTGAAGTGTTCATATTAGGCACAATATTCCCAATCATTTGCTCCAAGCGCTCCATCTTCAGTTTTAGCGTTTCTTGTTCAAGATTTTTCTTTTCAAGTTCAGCAGTTAATGCTTCAATCTTAGCCTCCATAGAAGCAACTTTTTTCGAAGAAGCTACATCGGTAGAAATTGAAGGCGATGGTCTCAAAGATTCTTTGACAACAACAGCTTGAGATCCTAATCCAAATATGCGCCCCTTCTTGTTAATGCCTCCAACAATTTCCATATAAATATCATTGTCAATTTCTTCAGTAGGTTGTTGACTACTAATATCACCACTTTGAGAGTGTTTCTCAAACGTTTGAGTTTGGTATATTTCTTGCAAAAAAGAGTTACTATTAGTAATATAATTTAGATATATGAGAAAAAATAAAATAAAAAACGCGTGCATACATGCAGCTATCTTAGCTTGTGTTTCATTAAACCACCCATCTGGTTTCCCTTTTGGTCTATGAAGTTTATCGTAAATCTCAAACCATGTTGGTTCCCTATCCAATTCCACTCTCTAAAACATAACCAGCAAACAACAAGTTAGTATGAACATATTTACATTGTAATTCAAACAAAAAGAATCACTAACCATTTTTTTCTATGCACTCTAGCAGATATGGATCCTCCACTATGCACATTGTGTCCAACTTTAGACTGCCTATTTTGTTTATTAGTCATAGAATTTTTTTGTCATTTCTCTTCTTCCCATTTAACCTCCAACTGTTTCAAGTTGTCTACACCAATCCTTCAAAAATGCCGAAAATTAATCATGTTCAACAACTCAACTCCTAATGCAACATTAACATATGAATATATATGAGATTTTTGTGGGAAAATAGATGTTTGATTTTTAAGATAGGCAATGAATTATAATAATTGGTACGAATTAAAAATAAATCCACATCACAAGGACACAATATTCATTGCAACAGATGCAATGTCTGTATCTAACTTTTTTGTATATTAGAAAAAAAGGCTAATTACAGAATTCCATGACTGTTTTTTATATGACTGTTTTGTATCTTGAAAACGCTATTTGAATATGACATTAAGCACCCAAACTAGAATTATTTTGTGTTATGGATCTCATTTCAAGTTTATATTACTAGCTAGAATATGATATTGCGTAAATAGCTAGAGTCTAATCTCAAAATATGACACCTGAAAATAACTAACTAGCAATCATTTTCCACCAATCACCAAAGGTTAGATACAACCAGAAATTTCAGTACCATATGGATACCCTAACTAACATTGAATTCATTCAATCATAATACATATAGGTAGCAAATAACCATCAATGATCTTCTTCTTGATTAATGGGTAAATAACAAAAATCAAAAACATAAAACTGTAACAAAAGTAGTAAATAGGAACCGAATAATTTCCAGCTTTCATAAAACAATAGTTATGTCTAAGGTTAAGATGTATTATCACCACTTCCAAGTGTCAGGACCAAATAAAAATATTTATCACACATAAAAAACAAAATAATGTATTTTCATGGCCAATACTTGATAGTACATATATTCAATGGAATTCTCATGGGTTTAAATGGAAATAGTTAAAAGGTTTGAATACAAGCACACAAAAAGACTAAGTTAAACGCTTTTTCACTTGGGGAATATGCTGAACAGGCTAAATTTAACACTTTTTCACCTTTGGGTCATATTAAAAAATCACTGCCGCTTTGCATAGAGATAGTACAGTTAGACCATATACTATAACTAAGCAAGTAAGTAGTAAAATTATAGTCAAATAACCTTAGCAATGAAACTAGACTAAACTTAGATAGAACAATGCATAATTAACGAATAATAGGAACAGAATGCACGATAGACACACATACATATAGATAAATATTTAGAAATGTAATAATATTCAATTGAAATTACCTAGAGGTTTACGAAATCACTCCTAAAAGATTGAACACCGGCAGAAACACCTGAAAACATAGTAAAGAAATGATGAAGAAACTGAAGTTCATATAGGAAAAACATAAAAAAAAAATAAGAGTATCTAAGAAGCTAAAATGACACAAAACACATGAAACATGGAGAAGCCTTCGTCCCATAACACCATTACCCTGTAAAGCACCGACATGATACAACACTAACACGTTGACACCGATAATAATTTGAGAAAACACGTTGACATCCATAATAATTTGAGAAAATGACACAATTGAATGAAATCGTTCTGATATTTTGTACAGACAACTACTAAATATAAATATCAATTTGGTAAAGAAAATGTTGAAGAATCTCACTGTATCTATTGAACTCAACGCACTAACCTTTACTGATGTAGACAAACTCAACGCACCAACACGACACTAATACATTTCATTAAGTTCAAATAATTCATTTTCAGTGTGGGTGCCATGTCCGTTTTCAATGTTTGTGTTAGTGCTTCAAAACTTATATTGAGTAACCTGAGACACATTAAAACTGGCAAGCACAGACCTTTACTAATGTAAAAATTACCACAAAGTAAAGGAATGATGAAGAACCTGAAGTTCACATCGAAAAAACATTACAAAAAAAAAATAGAAAAGAGTATCTAAGAAACTAAAATGACATAATACACATGCATTGAAACAGGGAAAAGCCTTGATCCCATAACACCATTACCATGTGAAGCACGGACACGATACAACACTAACACGTTGACACCGATAATAGTTTGAGAAAACGACACAATTGAATGTAAACATTCTGAGATTTTGTACATACATTATACTTTTGTACAAACAACTGCAAAAGATAAATATCAAATTGGTAAAGAAAATGTTGAAGAATCTCACCGAATCTAATGAACTAAACAATATAAATCCAATTAATATTTCTTCAGGTGAGTAAATACAAAACTTAGCATAAAAAAATAGAGATACACATTAAGTAGAAGCAAGTTACTACAAAAAAAATATAGTAATTAAGCGAGTAAACAAATTAAAGTTGGTATTAAGAGAATCAAAAGCATTAATTAATTGAAGGAACCAGATCCATGAATGAACATAAGATTTAATTAATTATTATTAATTGAAATAAAAAAAGCTTGAGTTGAAGAAACATGAAAAAGCTCAAGCTTATTTTCTTTATTTAGAAACATAAAAATAAACAATTTTCACACATCTAAATGAATATTGAGGAAATCCCATTTAGATCAAACGTTTTGAAGAAACAATGAGGAGTACCTTGTTTTTTTTTTTTTTTTTGACAGAGAGTACCTTGTTGAGAAGAGAAATTAAGAATCACGAGAAACAAAGGTGAATTTTACGAATCGCAGGAACAAGAACAAAACCTTGTGTGTTCGTGTATTTGTGTTATTACTCACTCTGTTGTTGTTTTGAATGTTTAACTGTGCTTCTGAAATCATGAACATGTATAAATCCTTTTTTTTTTGTAACAAAAAAAAACCCTTTTTTTTCACAATTCCAATTTATCAATTGGGTTTCTTAACTCTAATTTACATACCCGTATTTACTAATTTATAAATTGGGGAGGTGAAAAAAAAATCTAAATTACAAACTTCACATAAGAAATTAAGCAACAAAGTACATGAAAAAGAAATTGAAATTGATAAACATGAAATTACCTAAGAAATTTTCCAAAGAATCTCCAAGTGATTTGTCTTTGTAATGTAACCCATAATTGAAATTAGGGTTTGGAATTGAGAATTAGAGGAAAAGATATAGAGGTGTGGTGTTGGTAACAGAAGAGAATGATGAATTGGGGCTTTGAAGAAATAAGATTGTTGGAAGTAAATTGAGGTAAGATGGTGGTGAGAACCATTAAAGAGCAAAACGCAGAACCGGGTGAAAGAAAAAGTGACTGTGTGATGAGAACGTGAGAATGAAAGAGCAAAAGGCTTTGTTATTCTTATTATTCTTATTATATTAATTTTTTTTTAGGGAGTTATTCTTATTATATTATTATATTATATATCACCACCAAAAAATAATTAATTATATTATATTAAATATTATTATTAAAGAAAAAAAGGAAAAGTGTAAACCAAAAGCTAGGCGGCCTCTTTAAAACAAATCTGGGCGGGCAATGAAAGTGAATGGCTGTAAAATAAAAAAATTTCATTAGTCACGGAATATAGAGACGGAAATAGTCAGAGACGGATAAATTCCGTCTCTACAAAAAGTTTGACTATTTTAATAACTACTTGACCATTTAGAGACGGAAATATCGACGGAATACTTTAGACACGGGAAAAAATCGTCTTCAAATTCCGTCTCTAAATGTCTTTTTTTATCAATGATTATAAAGCTAGTTATGTAGAGACGGACACAGAGACGGAAACTATTTGAAACGGAATTTTCCGTCTCTAAATCCGTCACAAATTCATAACCTATCATTTTCGTCTCCCATAGCTTTTTTCCGTCTCTAATTCGGTCTCTGTTAGAGACAAAAATAATTCCGTCTCTAAATTCCGTCGGTATCTCAGCTTTTTCTAGTAGTGTTTGTTGAGAAAAAAATTAAAGAACAAAATAATGGAAAAGAAGGCCAATTTTAGGCCCCCTTCATTTCATCCGTAGAACTTACAACTTTAGAGCTTATGAAAAAGGGGGTTTCCCCAAGGGAGCTCATTATCTTTTGAGTATTTTAAGCTCCTTTGAGATGCGAGTTCAGACTCAAATTTGTAAAGCCCCCTAAATTGACATTGTAGTGGAGAAATGTTATGTGACATTTCCAGCCACAATGTCACACAAGTGGGATCTCTGAGAGTGTCACACGACATTGTCAAACCACGATGTGATACGTGAGTTTCTCATTTTAAAATAAAACAAAAAGATCTTTTGAAAGAGAAAGAAGAAAACAATAAGTCTATGCGTTATGGTTGAGCAATGTCATTGATGGGATCAAAGTGGGATCCCCTACCTCCAATGACATACAACAAAGTTTTTACAATTTAGATTTAGACCCCTATCAAAGGGAAGAATTCAAAGAAGACGAATTACTTAACACGGTTAACAATAGCTTGTTCTTTGTGGGATATGAGAAAGAAAATATTTTTTTAAGGTGAATTAGCTGACCGAATCAAACTAATAACTCAAATCAAGATTCTCGCTTAGGGTGGTTAATAAATAGAATATGGGGTACTTAATATTACATAATTTAAATTTGTGGTTTGTAATCTTGTTCTATATGGGTTAAATTACACATTGTACTCCCATTAGTAGAAAATTTGCTCATAAAAGAAACACATTCCACTCAATAGGTGAGAGGTGTCTTATTGCTGCTTCAACATCGTTGTAACCAAAACAACAAGTTGTAACCAAACTGATTTAGCTCCAATGACGGTGCAGTACAACAACATTAAAAAATACGGGGTTGGACAACTAAACTTAAAAGGATACGAATTTAAAGGTTTTAGATTTACATTCTGATAAAAAAAAAATTAATTTAACAATTAATTATTATTTTTTTGAAGAAAATTTAACAATTAATTATTAACATTTTATCATTAAAATATAGTTGTATAGATGTACAATGTCATATACCATATGTCAAATAAAATTTGGAGAATTATTCATGTGAATAATTTTTTGTTAAACAATATTTGTTAAAAAAGCCCCTCCCACCTCAAAAAGAAAAACAATATTTGTTAAAATAAAATATGCAGTTTGGAAGTCGCACCTTACACCTATGACCTTTCACTTGTGGAAAAAAAATAAGAGGAATGATATTTTGACATCCATTTGATGACAACTTTGTTGACAACCTTGTTTTTCTCACTTCTTATTGGTCAAAAACAATGGAGAGAGAAAAACGAAGAGAGGGGATAACAACATCATGTGAGTATGAGAGAGAAAGTTGTCCAAAAGTTGTCAAAAAGTGGTTGTCAAAATATCATTTCTCAAAAATTAAAGTTAAAAGTTAATATTTTTTTAATGCAATCATGATATTTTGTAAATGTATCAAATCAAATACTCCCTCCGTCCCGGAATATCTGATTCATTTACAAAAAAAAAGTGTCCCAAAATAACTGACTCATTTCAATTTTCAATACAACTTTCATCATTCCCAATACAATATAACTCTAATTAATATTATTTTCATCATTCCCAATATAATATATTTCACTTTTCCCTTTATTTATACATTTTTCTTAATCTGTATGAAAAACCAAATTAGATCAGATATTCTGGGACGGAAGGAGTATTATTTTCACTTCCGTGATTTTTTTTTTCTTTTTCACTTATGTTGTTTAGGGAATATTTTCACTTTATGCTAAAAGTTACTTCCACGGTATCAATGTCTTTTGTGTTTGCTTTTCTATTTGCAAAATTTAAATTTAAATTTATTTATTGTAACCTTACTTCAATAATTAGGTCCCATTTAGAATGGACAAATGCAATACTTGTGCACACAACACAAGTTGTGCATTTACCTGCAGCAGCAGGTTTTGGTGGGATCAGGTGACCTGCTAAAAATAAATAATTAATAAAAAAAAACATATTATATTAGGAAATATTGGTTTTATTGTTTTTTCTGTATACACCCCCAAAACTTGAACATTGAGAGTAGTAATTTCACACCAACACATAGCAAATTAGTTTCTCACATTTGTTATTTGTTTTTTTTTACGGTTCCTTGATTCTCTTGTCCTTCATCTTGTTCTTCATTTCTTCATAGTATCCATCATTTCTTCAACCTACCCATTAACATAAAATTTTCACTCACCATCAACCAACCTACCCATCAACAATATTGTTCAATATCAGTTCATTTTTCCATTGAAGTTTGGAGATTGGATATATGTTTGGTTTGTAGATCTGGATTCATTGAAGGTGTTGGTAGAATTTTGAAATCTTTAAACTTGAAGGTATGTATAAGCTTGGTAGATATGATGAAGTATGTTTGTTGTATACTAGTACTAGTTTTTATACCAGAAATGCATTTTGAACAAGATGGTCACCATTGAAGTTGTTGTTCTTGTGTGTTCTTCATTTTCGAATTGTAGATTTACTTTTATGCAGTAATGCACGGTCGTGCGGATTAAACACACGGTCGTGTGTAAACTCACTGGAAACTAGTAGGATCTGTACTGAAGCAAACACACGACCGTGTAGATTTGTGGCACGGTCGTGTGTGAGTTAATGTCATTGAATAAGTTTTTTTTTTCTTCTACTGCTATACCCAACCTAGTTTTCCTGCCGTTGGCTATAAAAGTGATTGTGTCTAATTCAATTTATGTATGCATTAGGAACATCAAAATGGATATGAGTGAAATTCTTGAAATTTTTCAAGTTTCAAATGTGAGCAACATAACCGGGGAAGGCATCGTAGGTGTGGAAGGTTCAGAGGTATGTTCAAGTGATTACATTGTTGTCTAAAATATTATAGAAGTTGCATATATTAGCGAAAACTGTACGGTAATTATGCTTGTAGGTTTTGCAATTACTGAGCTATTTAGCATGTTATATTCTACAGGACTTGGACAGTGGCTCTTCTTCGGAAAGTGTCGTGCGTTCCTCGGATGATGATATGGAAGACACGTACAATTCGACGTATGGGTGCAGTTTTGATGATGAATTTGCGGTTGATTGCATGACTGACCTTGAGAAAATTAATTTCAAGGAATTAAGTTATGATGACTTTATGATGTACCATTTTTCGGATCGTCTAGTTGCATTCAAGTTTTACAATAGGTACGGTTGTGTGCACGGATTTGCCGGTAGAAGATCCCGTGTTGTTAAGAACAAGCATGGCGATGCCATTCAACAAACCTTTGTTTGTCATAGAGAAGGTTTCCGGGATGCAAGGAATGACAATAATCCGTCTAGAAAAAGAGAGCAGAAGCCAGCTAGTAGGTGTGGGTGTATGGCAAGAATTCAAGTTCACGTTGACTACGGTAGTGAACGGTGGTACATAAAAATGTTTGACGATGTTCATAATCACTCATTTTTGGATAATAAGTATGAGGGGATGCTACCTGCACATAGAAAGATGAGTGATTATGACAAATACCAAATGAAAGCAATGAGGAAAGCTGGCATTCCTACGTCACGTATCTATGGTTTTTTTGCTTCACAAGCTGGTGGATTCAGACATCTAGGATATTCAAGAAGGACCATGTACAATGAGCAATTCAAGGATAGGGAGACGAAGAGTTCTGATGCAGAGGAAGCAATTGAATTTCTGAAGGGGTTGTCTAGTACGGACGATATGATGTACTGGAAGCACACTGTTAAGGAAGATGGATCACTTCAACATTTATTTTGGTGCGATGGTGTTAGCCGAATGGACTACACAGTGTTTGGAGATGTTTTGGCTTTTGATGCTACTTATAAAAAAATTAAATATAACACACCGTTGGTTATTTTTTCTGGAGTAAATCATCACAATCAAAGTGTAATATTCGGCAGTGCAATTGTTAGTGATGAAACCGAGGAAACTTACGTGTGGCTCTTGCAACAATTTCTTGAGGCAATGGACGGAAAGGCACCTGTGTCGGTTATAACTGACGGAGATTTATCCATGAGAAATGCTATTAGAACAGTATTTCCAAATGCTCGTCATCGTTTGTGTGCCTGGCACTTGGCAAGAAATGCTGCAAGCAATATCAAAAATCCACAATTTGTCCCGAAGTTCAAACGATGTATGTTCGGTGATATTGATATCGAAGAGTTTGAAAGTAGGTGGGAGAATTTGGTCGGTGAATTTGGGTTAGAAAATAACAAGTGGATTCATGAGCTGTATGAGAAGCGGAATCAATGGTCAACTGCCCACATTCGGGGTACATTCTATGCTGGGTTTAGAACAACCTCAAGATGTGAAGGTCTTCATTCTGAATTTGGAAAATATGTTAGTGTGTTGTCAAATCTGGTGGATTTTTTAAATCATTTTATCCGGTGGCTTAATTATGTGAGATACAGAGAAATAGAGGCGGATTATGCATCTTCCTTTGGTGAAATCGTTTTGCAAACTCAACTTAAATGTTTAGAGAAGTCGGCTGCAAAAATCTACACAAGGTCAGTTTTCAAGATTTTTAGGCCTGTATTGGAGAGAGCTTGTCGTTGTAAGATCGAAGAAACTGTGTGCAATGGTTCGATTTATAATTATAATGTTTTCAAATACCCGAGACATGACATTCATTGGACAGTTTCATATTGTCAAGAACAATTAAAATTTGAATGCTCGTGCAAGAGATTGGAGACATTTGGTATTCCTTGTGAACATGTCGTAGGTGTTTTAGTGCATATGAACATAAGAAAATTGCCGGAAACTGTTGTGATGGAACGATGGACCAAAAGTGCTAAAGATGCAATCAATGCACAAAATGCCAATAGTTCAAGTCACCGGGATCCTGCTTTTGTAACTACGTATGTTATGTTTGTGGAGCGTTGCAAGAGGATGGCAAACGCCGTGTTAAAGTGTGGCAATCCAGATTATATACACAAAACCATTGAAATGGTTGAAAAACACACTGAGACATTGGAATCATTCAACATGGGTCAAGTTGATGAGGTGTTTGGTGTGGGTCCAGCGACGGGGAGAAGTTTAGGTAATCCGCAGCGGCGTAGGAAAAGAGGCGGAGCAGCAGCCGATTCTTCAACTCGAAATGCAAATGCGAACAAAAAACGGAACACGCCTAAATGTGGAGTATGTGGAGGAAAGGGTCACAACCGCGTGTCATGTCGGTTCCGTCACGGAGCAACTATAGACTCAGAAACTGATCATGAACAGGAATTTTATGATGACAATGACGAGTGGAACGTTCCTATGGTATGTATGAAGTTGTTATTGTATTATCTTAGAAATGTCCATATTCTTATCAAAGTTTTAAACTAATTAAATATATTTTGACAATATAGGAGGACTTGAATTAAGTGTGATAAGTGATGGAGGAGATTGAACTTTGAAGAATGTTGTTAAAGTGGAGATGTTCGTGGATCGAAGAATTTGGTTGTTTTATGTAGTTTGTTAAAACCGTGTTTGTAGGTTTGTGTGTGCTGAGACTTCAGGTTTAGAATTTGTATTAAATTTAAAGTTATGCGTTGTGTGTTTTGTTGTTTGAGTTCCCTGAAACTCAAAAGTAGTTATCTTGAAGTTATGAATATTCTGTATGTGGCTTGGTATGTACTGAGACCAAAACTTAACAATTTGAATTAAATGTTTGTTTTACGATTACTTCGATGTCAATATTATGTCGATGTTTTTAAGCATTATAAATCTACAAATATGAAACATCATCTTATAATAATTAAGCAGTACCAGAATCTGCATAACAAAATCGGGAAAATGTGCGGAAAAAATTGAAAAAGGTGCATAAAAAGAAAGTAAAAAAGGGTTTTTTTTAATATGGGGACCCACACGACCGTGTGTGTAGTTGGCACGGTCGTGCATACACTCACTGGTTGTTTCATTAATTATGTAATGGCAGGTGCGCACGACCGCGCACACATTTGACACGATCGTGTGTGACAGTCTGATAGTATGTAGTGTGCCTGCATTAAACACACGACCGTGTGTGAATTTGGCACGGTCGTGTGTGACAATCTGGTATTTGAGCATGTCTGTATTGAACTTTTTTTGGACTAGCAAGTGCACATATCCATCCAATTGAACCAACCATGATTAAAATTAAATATTTAGACAACATACGAGAGTATCCATCATGGATGTGTACGAGGTAAATAAGTTAAGAGCTAAATAAGTTACAACAAATTACAACAACATGATAATTTTTCAAAGAAGTTCAGAGCTAAATAAGGTACAATAGGTGCAAGTCGATTATTGTGGACCGGCTGGAGGATATCGCATTTGTGATGCAAGCATTTGTCTGATGAGTATAACCTCCTCATAAGTCCTGTCAGCCTTATCCTCCATCCTTCGACGCCAATCATCGTCATTTTCCCTTCCTTCCATAGGTTGTTGCCCCTCACCCATTTCTTCATCTTGTGCAGGCTGCCCTGGAGGTACCTGTTGATCTACATCATTATAAAGCCAGTTTGCAAGATTTGTTGTGTCAGTTCTCAATGGATCCGGCAACAAAATTGAATCTTCGTCGGATACCAACAATCTAAAATTCCTGCCTTCACCATCTATGTCCCTAACCATATGTATAGTTTTACAAAAATCAATATCAATGGTGTATTTCCCCTCAATGCCAATTTCATCAGTTGCCAATTTCGCTCCCAACTTCCAACCGATGAAACTAATCAATCCCCCCGCCATCATCTTACCTTTGGATTGAGCCGCCACATATGCCAAATGGTTAAGAAGGTAGTAGCCAGTGTTTACAGCACGGTTGTTAACCATAGCCCATAGAATGAATAGCTCATCAGCCCTCACTGTTGCCGTTTCTGGCCTACCGAATATGGTGCAGGCCATAACTCTATGTAAATAGCGGAAAACAGGGTTTTGGATCATACTAGCCTTGGCAGTTCTAGATTCAAAATGGCCCCGCCCAGTTATTTGTGACCAAAACTCGTGTTGGTCATAATTTTGAGGCCTATTAACGCGGTTACGAGAGACATGAATGAGCCCCGCGCTTGCGAAACCCATTTTGTCACAAAACTGAGAAAGTGACATGTTGTACTCTACGTTACCGAGGCTAAATGAAACTTTGGAATTTTCTCTATCCGGAACAAAACAGAGGGTACTCATAAATTCAAGTGTAGATGTTACAAAGGTGTAATGCGGTTCTCCTACAAAATCAGTCCAACCTATGTTATTAAGGAGTGTCATAACATTGGATTTTATCCCGAATGCCTCTAAAGCACGTGGATCGGGATACCTATTCACACAGATTTCTCTGTTGGAAAGCATGTTGTACCTTTCCCTTTCAGATTCGGAGGTCAGAATAATTCCTCTCTCATTACGTATACCCTTTTTCTTGGTGCCGTAAGAAGTGCCACCAACATCAACTCCCTTTCCCTTTCCCTTAGAAGCCATTTTTCAACACTTTTGTTCCTGTCGCAAAGTAAAAAACCAGTTATAAATCAATCTTAAAGAGAAACCACTACCACATTACCACTACCACATTTAGTAACAACAATCAAAAGGGTCCTTATATTTTGATTAGGGTTAGGGTTATGATTAAATTTATATAGAAACACAAACACAAGATTCATAACCAAATACAACCACCAAATAGTAGTATTTAACCAAATGCATGTATAAAATCAAATCATTTTCTTTTGTGAGTAAAAGAATAAATTCCAATTATATTGCCCAAACTTTCAAATACACCCATATCATTCAATAGTTAAATAAATATATAAATAATGAGAATTGAGAGTCATGTTATTTTTTTAACAAGGAAGATTTGTAGAAATAACATGGAAGATTTGTAGAAATAAAGATGAAGAATAAGACTAATAGTCACTTACAAGTAAGATCTGGAGAGATAAGGAAGTATGAGAGAAGAAGGAAGACTTGGATTGATTTGGTGCTTTTGTCTTGAAAGATTCAAGTGGTTATGATGAATTTTTGGAGAAGAAGGTCGTGAATAGTGTTTGCTTTAATGGAATGAGTGAAGTTTTTTGAAACTGTTGAGAATGAGTGAATGGTGGGGCTTAAATGGAATATTTATGTCAATTTAAAGCACACGGTCGTGTGTACTTAGAACACGGTCGTGTATGAAGACTCTGCCATTTTATATTAGTTTAATACACACGGTCGTGTGTATGACGAACACGGTCGTGTGGGAATGTACTTGTCCTGAATAGCCTCTGTAGTTTAATATGCACGGTCGTGTGTATACATAACACGGTCGTGTGGAAAGACACTTGGTTATGAAATATCAATTGAGCTTATATATCTTGGTTATGAAATATCAATTGAGCTTATATATCTTAGCCTCTGTAGGATTTTTGTTCCTTCATGCATTAACTAATGTCATTCATCATAAAATAGTGCATGCATTCCTTGTACAGACCAAGAACAAATTAATTTTCAATATGGAACAAATTTAGCAAACAAGTTTAGAGCTAAATAAATTACAACAAAATAGAACTTGGATTCATTGTTCACATAATATTGCAACAAGGGTCGCAAGTCTGAAAAGGAGCATTTTCAAAATAAAAATAAAAATAAAAAACATTAAAGTAACCAAGTGCTACAACGTGTTCATTCTGGACCAGGTTGAGGAGATTTGATGTTCAAGTGTTGCATTATTGCAAGAAGCATTTCTCCTTGGTTGTCAATCTTTGCCTCCACCCTTCGACGCCAATCCGCTTCATCTTCCATGCCTCCGACCGGTTGGTGTACTTCGTGGTCAACACCCATTTCTTCATCTTGATGATGCTGCTCTTGAGGTTCATCTTGCGCATGATGCTCATCAGGTTCATCTTGCGCATGCTGCTCTTGTGTTACCTGTGGTGCTACATCATGATAAAGCCAATTTTCTACGTTTGTGATGTCAGTTCTCGATGGATCTGGCAGTACAATTGAATCTTTGCCGAATATCAACAACTGAAAATTCACTTTATTCCCTAGATCCCTAACCATATGTATATTCTTACAAAAATCAATATCAATTTCATAGTTCGCAGTGTATGCTTCTTCATCTGGTAAAAGCAACCCCAATTTGTAAGCAATGAAACTAATCACCCCCCCGACCACTATCTTACCTTTATGTGCCCCCGCCACAGATGCCATATGGCTCAAAAGATAGTAGCCAGTGTTAACAGCACACTTGTTAACCATAGCCCATAAGAGAAAAAGCTCATCAGCCCTCACCGTTCCCGTTTCAGCCCTACCGAAAATGCTACAGGACATAATTCTGTGCACGTAGCGAAAAACGGGGTTGTGTATCATACTAGCCTTTGCACTTCTAGATTCATAATTCTCCTGGCCACTTATCTGTAACCAAAACGACCGTTGGTCATAATTATGAGGCTTAGTAGCCTCATTGTGAGAACCATGAATGAGCCCCGCACCAGCGAAACCCATTTTGTCACAGAATTCATTTAGTGACATGCTGAACTCAACGTTAACCAGACTAAATGAGACCTTGTGTTTCGGGTCTGTCACATTGTCTCTGTCCTGATCAAAACTTAAGGTACTCAGGAATTCACGAGTGATGGTTTCATAGGTATAGTGTGTTTCTCCTACGAATTCATTCCAGCCTATGTTATTAATTAGTGTCCTAACATCGGCTTCTATACCTAATGCATTTAAAGCATCTGGATCGAGATACCTATTTGGTAGTATTTCTCTGTGTGCAAGCTTGTTAAACCTCGTCCTTTCAGATTTGTTGCTCAGGATAATTCCCAGCTCATTAGCGCTACCCTTCTTCTTCTTGCCGTTGGAGCTGCCACCAACATCAGTTGCCTTTCTCTTGGAAGCCATATTTCAAATTGTGATTTTCTATCGCAAACAAAAAAAAAATGTTATTAATCAATCTTAATTGTATACTCACATGAAACCTTACACAAACACACACCCTTATACCTTATTATCCTAATTGAAAAATCATTTTATGCAAATAAAGACAAACCACTCCCACAAATTCATATACAAACACAATAGCAATATTAGTAACAAAAATAAAAAATCATCTTCTCTTTTTTTCTCTTTTGATTAGGGTTATGGGTAAATTGTCCTAATTGAAAACCAAATAAAATAACTAATTCATATACAAACACAATTGCAATTTGAGGCACTATCATAACTTATGTTTTAAATGTATACTCACATGAAAGCTTACACAAACACACACCCTTATACCTTATTGTCCTAATTAAAAACCAAATAAAATAACTAATTCGTATACAAACAATATGAATTTGAGGCACTATACAAACACAATTGCAGTTGGTAGCACTATCATTACAAACTAATTTGAAGAATCAGTGTCATAGACACACTAGGGTTTGTAGAAAACTTACTTCATTAACAATAAAAATCAAATTCATAGGAAATAGACACTATACAAATACAATTGCAGTTGGTAGCACTATCATTACAAACTAATTTGAAGAATCAGAGTCATAGACACACTAGGGTTTACAGAAAACTTACTTGAGTTCGCCGGATTTCCAGTTGGTGAGGGTGATGACCGATGTTAACGCCTGAGAAGAAGAGAGAAGATGGGTTCAATAATGTTATGTTTTTGTATTAGATTGATTTGGTGTTAATTTGTTTGAAAGATTTGGGTGGTTTTGATGAAGAGAAGTTGAGAAGTTGAGAGAAGTTGAGAGAGAAGTTGAGAAGTTGAGAGAAGTTGAGAGAAGTTTGAGATGTAACCGATGGAAAATGAGTGAATGGGTGGGTTAGAATTAATATTTTGTGGCTTTAAGTTAGTCACGGTCGTGTGGATTTTCCCATGGTCGTGTGAAATCCTACTGGCCTTATAACTTGAATTTTTACTGAAGCATACACACGACCGTGTGTTTGTTTGACGCGGTCGTGTGCGAAGTCCCTGGAACTTATCACAAAACATGGCAAGTAATCACACACGATCGTGTGCTTATATTGACACGTCGTGTTCATTTATCAGGAACTAGAATTTTTACTGAAGCATACACACGACCGTGTGTTTGTTTGACGCGGTCGTGTGTGAAGTCCCTGGAACTTATCACAAAAAATGGCAAGGAATCACACACGATCGTGTGTTTATATTGACACGGTCGTGTTCAGTTATCAGGAAATTTTACTTCATGTACTGATGCATATGCGCGATCGTGTTATTTGTTGACATGGTCGTGTGCGAACCCCCTGTAACCAACCTCAAACTATGCCCTGAACAAACACACGGTCGTGTCAAAAATTTTAAAAATACCATTTTTTCAAGGTCGTGCGTCCAATGTAGCCAACTAATACCATTTTTGCCCGACTCTAAGCACCAATGTCCTTCTATTTCGTTCGATCGTTTTGATTTTTTCATTTTTCAATCAAATGTGTATTAAACGTGAGGCGAGTACTATGACATAAAAATATGAAATAGAAAATAATTTTTCCATTGTAAAACTGAATTCATGAGTGACATGATTTTTGTTCGTCAATCACATTACATAGTTTTGATTGAACAACAATACAGAACATCAAAATTTATGGGCCCTTTAGCCTAAACAAGTAATTGATGGCACCCATAACAAAAAAATCTTGTTTCTTAACATGTCTCATCTTCGTATCAAACCACAATTGACTCCAAAAAATAAGGTTTGATTGAAGATGAGATAAATTAACTGCACAACCATTAATCGGTATCCAGCTCAATGGGTTTCTTGTCCTTCTTAGCTTTCAGAAATTCATCGGTCTTCCTCTCAACTTCGAATCGGAGGCCATTTTGATCCCCAATCAACAGTTCAGCCGCAGTGTTCAGCCGCACAGATTTCTCGTTCATCTACATTTAAAAAAAAAATAATAATTTTTATATAGTTTATACCTAAGAATGATATCTAATTTTTATATTTTAGCAAACTTACGGTAGTAAGAAAATTTTCCGGCCTATAGTAATGTTCCATACTTAGCCAGTGCAACACCCATGCTCCAGAGTTTTCGGTGCTGTAGTGATAACAACTATATTATATCACATAGCTAAATAAAATAATTGATTCATTAATTTTGGAAATTACAATGTCTTACCTACTACAGGCATTAGACATTACAGTAGGCCGCACAATTTCAAACTTTTCAAACTCATTAAACTTCTTGGGGAAGGGCGTGGAGTATTCATCACAATCCACAAGGCGATGTAACAACAATCCCTAATATAAAGTGGACTATAATGTCAATGTTTTAGAAGTAATAGTAAGTATCTATTTAAAATAGTTTATATGTTATTTACCATTCTTTTAATCTTGTAATGTCGTTGGTGCTCGGTTAATCCAGCTGGACAGTTAGAATCAAGGTGATACGTGATTCGGCTTGGAACATGTACCACCATCAAAAACCAATGACCATCCGCACCCCTCAATGGGATATATATCTGTAATACAAAATGATGCAAAAGTATTAGATTCACAACGAGTAATCTTTTATAAGCTTTGATTTGTATACTTACAAACTGCACTTTAGCGAAAGGTACCATCCAGTCTGCACAGTACTTGGCTCTTATTTCTGGTAACTTTAATCCCTCCTCGAAATCAAACTATTGATAAACAAAATAATTCCCCTGTTATGCTACTACTTTGATTTTTAAATAACTTATACAAAATTTAACATTGTAGCAGAGAAAGTATATGCAAACCGCAAATGATGGAGGGAGGCACCAAACAGACTGCCTCAAGGTGTGTCTACCTGTTACCCTTGCCGCTGCCAATGCAATGACCTTGCAATGTATACATTTTATAAGTTGACCAAATCTTGCCAAAATAACCCAAATTCAAATTCAAGGTCATCCGTGTTCTTACCAATTCAGTTACATGTACAGCAGGGAGGAGACATTGAAGTTCAGACCTTCTAGCTGTTAGACCCATGGTCAACACAAGTGTCTCGTTAGTCAAATTAACTTCAGGTGATTTGTCGAAAAGGAAGGCGCATACATTGGCATTCCTAAGAGCTTGTTTTGTTCTTTCGTCAAGAGCAACATTGTTCGTGTCAACAACAATTTCCTTTCCCTGCAGTGTAAACCTCGGATTGTTATATGCATGCGAAACACCAGTCATATATAGTTATCATATTACATAATCAACAAAAGCTTTAGTTCAATATTATTTATTTTTACCTTAGTTGTAACTCCACCTTTCTTCCTCACAGTCCTTGGAGTAGCTTCTTCCAACTGTCCTTTGAAATTCTTCGGCGATCTCTTAGATTTGGCGCTCTTTTTCGAAGAACGACTTTCTGTTGGCTTCAGTGTAGGCGAAGGGGTGTGAAATTTCAATCTCTTGTTCACACCACTCTGAGGGACCGTGTTCAGTGCAGTTTGGCTACAATGTTGAGACTTTCTTTTGTAGTCGCTATTTGGCATGAGAGTACTTTGTTTAGCACTCGTCCTGCCTTTGGCCGGTGACTCTTCCTCCATCCAATGGTTCGGTACGAAAGCTTTTCCAACACTTTTTGAAAAATTAGTCTTTCCAACGTTGACATCAACATCATAATTGTCAAATGTATCCAGTCCACCAAAAGCACTACTAGTCCCACCATTAAACACTTTAAACACTTTGTGTTTAGATGTTCCCTCGGAAAAATCTTCTCGGACGAAACCTTGATGAATAAATTTGCCAAAAGAATCATCAACTTTATCAGATTCATGACTCAGCCCTAACTCAGCTAGCTCCTTCTCAAAACGGTCTTGTTCGGTTGGCTCAGGTGGTTCCTTAAATTCTTCCTTGTCAGAACTTGTTGATGAACCGTGACCATTACAAACACATTTAGAATTTGCTAACACTTCAAAAACCTCAATAGAGGTTTGAATCGCCGCAACGTTACTCCGCAATAAGTGTACTTCATTGGTTAATGCCTGTTATACCGTAAATACGTTATGACTATAGTAACAGTCGCAAGAAAGGAACTTACAAGAACAAAATGTTATACCGTTTCAAGAGTTTCTTGCTTCTTCGACACTTCGGTGAGCAAGACTTTCAAGGAGATTATCTCTTGCATTACATCTTGTAGACTAAGTACTTTATCACCAACAACTTCCTTGTTGGCAATACATCCAGAAGTGGCATCATCTACTTCTATTGGCACATGACTACATAATATGAAATAGTTGTCATTTTAAAAAGTTGAAAAAAAATCAATCTATATCAAACTTCATACATGGTAACATCAACCATTAGCTCAATACATGAAAGTTTATTTCTTTTTTTTAAATATATATCATTTCATAAAAATACTAAAAAGTTAAAGAAAAAAATCATCAAGAAACATGAAACTTCATACATGACATCATCAAACAAACTCTCAAAACTTGAAAAATTATTTCAACTTCATCAATATACTAAAAAGTTGAAAAAAAATCAATCTATATCAAACTTCATACATGGTAACATCAACCATTAGCTCAATACATGAAAGTTTATTTCTTTTTTTTAAATATATATCATTTCATAAAAATACTAAAAAGTTAAAGAAAAAAATCATCAAGAAACATGAAACTTCATACATGACATCATCAAACAAACTCTCAAAACTTGAAAAATTATTTCAACTTCATCAATATACTAAAAAGTTGAAAAAAAATCAATCTATATCAAACTTCATACATGGTAACATCAACCAAAAACTCAAGACATGAAAGTTTATTCCTTTTTTTCAAATATCTACCACTTCATAAAAAAAAACTAAATAGGATGAATGAAAAACTATTGTAGAGAGGGTATCATCAAGAAACATGAAACTTCATGAATGCACAAAAGATTAAACCTAAAGAGGGTAACTCACTTCAATGCAGAAGGAGGTTCAGGTTGTTGAGGGTTGACATCAGGATTACTTTCTTCCATTGTAGGGAGGTTCAAGTTTTTGAGTTTTTTGAGTTTCTTGACTGTGTTGGGTAGTAACCTCTTTGCTACTCAAAAAGTAGATGTTATGGAAAATTAAGTTATCATTTTGATAGTCTTGAAAGCGACTCTGATGTTCAAGACATGTTTCGATGGAGGACAAACGGAGGAGACCCGTTGTACTTGTATGTTACAAGTCAGATATCCGACTAGTAGCTTTTATCGATTCTTGTCATCTATCTTAATGTTTCGTATTTTTAATTAATTTTAGCAATTGTAATTTTAACTTCATGTAATCGTCCGTTTAATGTTATATTACTCTATTTTCAATTTATCGTGTTTTGAAAAAATATGTCGTGTGTTCATGAATTCAAATAAATATATTATGCTCGAAAATTTATATAAATCTTCAAAACTAAAAAAAAAACTAAGATAAGGAATTAAATAAATTACAAATAAATAACTAAAAAACAACTAATATAGGAAATCCAAAAAATAAGATTTAGTTTTCATACCATTTGTTCAAGTTGATGACAAACTCCTATTATTCAAAATCCATGCTTCCTTTTATTGATCATATCCAATAGCTTCAGCAACCCTTGAACCCAAATCATGATAAGAACATTAATTTTTTTAAAAAATAAATGAATTGACAAGAAATTATGTTATGCAAATTCTATTTTTCAGACTTACATTAGGCAAAATTGTGAGATTGTGCTTGTATATATAATGTTACAAAAAATTATTGGTGTGTAACATAAATGAGTAATTAATATGTAACCAACAAATTCTGATAAATATTAATTATTGTGTTCTTATCCAAAAAATCTGTCAAATTTAATGTTATAAATTTAATGTTATAAGAAAAGCAAAAAAAAAAAACAGCTTTTCCTTTGCCCAACTATACAGCACTATCTCCTTTTACAGATTTTTGAACAGCTTTTATCTCAATTTCTGATAAAAAAATGTACCTCCAAAACTCAAGTTCTGTCATATTTGCCCAAAATACCAACCAAAAGTACATTTGATTCCCTAAATCTGAGACACATCACAGCTACCTACTATGTTGCTGTCAAAGTATCACATGCAAGGCTATTATCCAGCAGATATAACACTTCCTCCTGTACTTATAAATGTTTGACCACTAGAAATTTTGTTCCATTCCCTCTACAATTTTGATTTTGAAATCCTAAAAAATTTTAAGCTGTTGAAATTTTTGACCCTTCCCTCCCACTTCCATTTTAAATTTTCACAAGTCCAAATAACCAAATCAAACAATAACCAGTGGAAAAATCAAATATATGTAATTAATTTCATAACCAAAATATTTCATTAATTCCATAATTAATTTACAATTACCAGTCTACAAATACTAAACTAATAATTAGCAAATCACTTAATTAACTCACAGCCTAAAAGAAATTCTAAATAAAATTCAAGATAGTGACCTGAACATCAAACACGACCGTGCATCCTATAGACACGACCGCGTACATCTGCACTGGACGCAAGCATTTTTTGTTCTATCAGAACGCACGATCGTGTAACATTTTCACACGACCGTGTGAAACTTCACTGGTGTCATCCCTATCTTCTTCTTATTTCCATTGCACGACCGTGTGAATATGGTGCACGACCGTGCCAATGCTCAATTCTTCAAGAAACCCAGCCAAACAACCATGACCATCATCATAACCACAACCCATTTCACCTTGCACAATGAGCTTTTTGACCTTCCTAGCTCTCCCTTCAGCAAAGATACCTCATCGTATCGACTTTTTTTTTTCTGAAACCATCTCCTCCATGACCATCTTCTTAAAATTATAAATTTCCACTTCCACATGTTTTTTCACTTCAACCACATCTTCTTTGTTTCCTTCCTGGACCAACTGCACTTGAGCTTCTATCATTTTTTTCAACTTTGATATCTCCATCTCAGATTCATTCTTCACAGTCTCTATCTCTTCCTCCATTACTTTTTTCATCTCAGCCAACTTACCTTCAAGCTCTTTCTTCATAGCATCAAACTTCAAAGCTTGATCAACTAGTGCACCATCTAATTCATCATCAAAATCCATCATGTTAATGTCCAACTGCTGTGTAGTTTCTGTTTCACATCCAATGGGTTCACACCATTGCCAATATCCACATCTTTTTTCTGGCTCCTCGTGCTTGCAACGGTAAAACAACCGATTAGGATTCTCCACAGTCATTGCGACCTTAATCGCAGCTACATTGTGACAGAAGCAATACTTCTTAGCATATCTGATCCAACCTCCTTTTTTGCTTGATGAGGCCTTTGATACATTCATGGTTCACTGATAAAATCACATTATCACTTATCAGCATAACAAACCAACTCAATTTCAACTTATAGGTTTCAAAACAACTTAAATTAATTACAAAACCCCATGACCAAATTTTAGGTTTCAAAACAACTTAAATTAATTACCAACTCAAAAAATAATTCAATTTCACAAATTATAAAACAACACAATTTCAAAAAAATAATTCAATTTCAAAAAAATAATTAAATTAAAGAACTTCATGACCAAACCGACCCCAAACCCCACCTTCATTACAAAACAACACAATAGTCAAAATCCCAATTCAAAATCCAAATTATAAAACAAGAACATACAAATTGAAGAAGAAGATAGAAACAGTGAAGAAGAAGTTCGAAGAGTTTGAAAATCCCAATTACAAAACCATAATCAAAGGAATTGAAAATCCTAAAGGAATTGAAAGGAAATTAAAGGGAAAATCCTAATCAAAGGGACCATAATCAAAATCGAAATTATAAGGAAACATACCGATGTGAAGCAAAAGTTTGGATGAAGAGAAGAAAATTGTGAAGCTCGCGTGGAAGATGGTGAACCTCGCGTGGAAGATGGTGAAGCTCGCGTGCCAGATGAATTTTATGGAAGATGGTAGCTCAAAAACGTAACTGAAATGGAAGGATTGAGAGATCTGCAATTCTTATATCAACCACTAATGACAACCCTTCTCATCTGTTTGGATTGGAAAGTCATTAGGAATGGAAAGAAATTTCTCTAAAAGAGTGAAACAAAATCATTAAATACTTGTTTGGTAGTACCTAAAGTTAGATGGAAATAAGATTTATATGGTATGTTTGTTTATAAAAATTGTTTGGTTGAATAGAAATTGGATAGAAGTAATTATATTTATATACTAAAAATATTAATATTCCCACTAATCAAACCCTTTTATCGACTAAACAACCTTAAAACTACAACCCTAATGACGACTATAAACCTAATGACAACATTCTTTGAACTAAACTAATACAAAAATCTCATCACGACTGATCAAATTCACAACTCTTGCCCTAACTGAAAGAATCTTGGGGTCAAAGCACTTGAATGGACGTTCCCTGAGTAATCAAACCCTTTTATCGACTAAACAACCTTAAAACTACAACCCTAATGACGACTATAAACCTAATGACAACATTCTTTGAACTAAACTAATACAAAAATCTCATCACGACTGATCAAATTCACAACTCTTGCCCTAACTGAAAGAATCTTGGGGTCAAAGCACTTGAATGGACGTTCCCTGAGTAATCAAACCCTTTTATCGACTAAACAACCTTAAAACTACAACCCTAATGACGACTATAAACCTAATGACAACATTCTTTGAACTAAACTAATACAAAAATCTCATCACGACTGATCAAATTCACAACTCTTGCCCTAACTGAAAGAATCTTGGGGTCAAAGCACTTGAATGGACGTTCCCTGAGTAATCAAACCCTTTTATCGACTAAACAACCTTAAAACTACAACCCTAATGACGACTATAAACCTAATGACAACATTCTTTGAACTAAACTAATACAAAAATCTCATCACGACTGATCAAATTCACAACTCTTGCCCTAACTGAAAGAATCTTGGGGTCAAAGCACTTGAATGGACGTTCCCTGAGTAATCAAACCCTTTTATCGACTAAACAACCTTAAAACTACAACCCTAATGACGACTATAAACCTAATGACAACATTCTTTGAACTAAACTAATACAAAAATCTCATCACGACTGATCAAATTCACAACTCTTGCCCTAACTGAAAGAATCTTGGGGTCAAAGCACTTGAATGGACGTTCCCTGAGTAATCAAACCCTTTTATCGACTAAACAACCTTAAAACTACAACCCTAATGACGACTATAAACCTAATGACAACATTCTTTGAACTAAACTAATACAAAAATCTCATCACGACTGATCAAACTCACAACTCTTGCCCTAACTGAAAGAATCTTGGGGTCAAAGCACTTGAATGGACGTTCCCTGAGTAATCAAACCCTTTTATCGACTAAACAACCTTAAAACTACAACCCTAATGACGACTATAAACCTAATGACAACATTCTTTGAACTAAACTAATACAAAAATCTCATCACGACTGATCAAACTCACAACTCTTGCCCCAACTGAAAGAATCTTGGGGTCAAAGCACTTGAATGGACGTTCCCTGAGTAATCAAACTCTTTTATCGACTAAACAAGCTTACAACCACAACCCTAGTGACAACATTCTTCAACCTAACCTAATACAAATATTCCCCTTTCGAATGATCAAACTCACAACTCTTGCCCTAACTAAAAGAATCTTAAGTACTTGAATGAACGTTCACTTATTATTCAAACTCTTTATTGACTGATTAAGCTCACAACTCTCACCCCAATGACAAGATTCTTTGACCTAACCTACTTCAAAGATTTCAAAACTACTGATCAAACTCACACCTCCTACCCTAACTGAAAGAATTTTTGAGTCAAAGTACTTCGATGAACGTTAACTGACTAATCAAACTCATGTTATCGACTAACCAAACTTACAACTCTAACCCTAATGGCAACTATAACCCTATTGACAACATTCTTGGACCTAAACTTATACAAAGGTTTCATGACGAATGATCAAACTCACAACTCTTACCCTAACCGAAAGAATCTTGGAGTCAAAGTACTTGGATGAGCGTTCGCTGACTAATAGTCTTCGACCTAAACTGCTCTAATAGTTAGATCAAGAGGTCACAACGACTATTCAAACCCACAACTCTTACCCTAACAACAAGAATCTTATACGGAAAGTACTTGGATAAATGTTGATTGATTAATCAATATATTCATTACGTGGTTTGTGTTTAATTAATTTTATCGTTATTGTTATAAAACTAATTTATAAATTCAATATACATAACAAATTACAACTATTTTTTAAACAAATTGAAATGAAAATAACACAATAATACATTAGTTAAATAAACTCAAGAATAAAAAATGCAAGAACAAATTCTTAAAAATACAAAAACTCAAACTTGCTAATGAATAAATGTTTTGCGTATTTTAATGTCCATTTACCTTTACCCATTCAACAATAAAATACGCAAAACATTAAAAATACGCAAAACAATAAATGGACATTAAAATACGCAAAACATTTATTCATTAGCAAGTTTAAGTTTTTGCATTTTTTAATGGACAAATGCAATACTTGTGAGATTTTGTTTTGCAACTTTTTTAGATTTTGTTAATTAAGTGTTTTCATTTAAAATGCTGTTTTAAACATGCTTCTAGCTGTGCTGAATTCTTAAAAACGTTTTGTTAATTAAGTGTATTATATTTTCATTTAAAATATATTAAGTGTTTTCATTTAAAAACATTTTCTTAAAAACTGAATTACTAGATGTGTGGAGTGTAGAAAACGTTTTTCCTATGGGCCTCATTTGCAATAATAGCCCAATACAGGTGGGACCCGCGTTTGCATGTTAAAGCCCAATACAAACATTTGGGCAGGTGGGACCCACGTTTTCAAAAAAAAGCAATTAAAGTATTCCATTATATTCTGCAGGTGGGACCGCGTGGGACCCGCGTGTAATGGGTTCAGCAGGTCACAAGTTGCTTTCTCTCTCCAGATCTCAACCGTTGGAATATAATACTAATATATCAATGGCTCATAATGGCTGTCAGGCACCCCTGCACAAGTTGTGTTTTGTGCACAAAAACATGTATTTGTGCATTCTAAACTGGCCCCAATAATTAGTACCTTTATGAACATTAAGATTCTTTTACTTTCAAAAAGGTTTTCTTTTTAATGCCAGCTTTCATAGTAGGTGGCATTTAGAATGGGAAAGTGTTAGACTTTCCCATGATGGCCAAGTGAGTTTAACACCATAGATATATTACTTTTATATTTCAATGGCAGAGATGCTTTATTGGTTAATGTTTAGTGACTTATTGGTGATACATTTGGAAAATAATTGTGACCCCACACAAATAATAAACAAACGTTATTCTTATATCAATATTTTAATGATTGTGTTTGGGCCTGTGTGGACCGTGAGCTACAAGATCTTGGAGTTTGATTTTAAGCCCAAATTATTTTACTTTTGTATCACCTTATTTAGGAAATTATACCTCATACCCCAACACTTCTACCTCTACCCTTACAAATCATGTAAAATACCAATTTTAACCCTTTCTAGACTCTCACCCACTCACCCCCTCAAATTTTCCAGATTTTACTCATACACCATTATCCTTGAATAAAGTTTTTTAAAAATTGGCAAGTAACTACAATTTTTTTTATCACGTACAGAGAAATGGATGGCGACAAAATCACAATTGTTTTAAATGAAACAACAACCACAACTTTTGTGTTCAAAAATCAAGAGCACAAATTTTTTAATAAAAAATAAAATAAAAACAAGAATCCATTTCAATTGACTGTTCTTCCGTTGGCAACAATTCTGGAACTGTCATCACTTGATCTTAATTTTTCTTGGTGGTGATCCATGCTAAAATTTGATAGTTTATCATTAACCTTCAAAACTTGATTTGGATTTTTTGTGTTATGTGATTTACGATTCTATTTGGGGTATTATGTTAATCAGAAGCCGGAGATGTGTTGAAAAATAATTTGGTGCCGGATTGCCCATAGAAGCTGGAGTGAAGTGAAGGTAAACGTTTGAATGAGGGAAGTGAGTTTGGATTAAGGAGGAAAGATATCAAGCCGTGAGAGTCAGTTCTGGAAAAGTTGAATGAGGGGTGAGTGGGGATGATTTAGGAAAGGGCAAAATTGGTATATTCAATGGTTTGTAGGGGTAGAGGTAAAAGTGTTGGGGTATGGGGTATAATTTCCCCTTATTTAATGATTGGATTATGGTTTTAGGAGCTATTTGGATTAAGCATATTTTTAGCTTATGCAAAATAGGTTACATAAATAAATAAGCAGTAAGTTTTTACGAAAGTTTGTGCATTTATTGCATTGAAAATTAAAGTTTTTACTTCTTTTTTTTTTAAATATAATTTCTTCATAAGGAATGCTTAAGTGTCCGGGGCACTCGTTAACAATGCCCAATTTTATTTTCTATTAACAATGTTTGAAGGTCTATTATTTTGTTTCTAAACACGTGTACCAGAAACATGAGTGTGTTAGAATTATTCAATCCATTTAGATACCAATTCACAAACCCATAATCAACAACCATCTCTTCTCCTTCATCTTTTCATTTTGGTTGAAGTTAGGTTCGAGATGTCTTCTTCAAGCACCAGTAGTTCACGAGGTTCATGGATTAAATATGGAACATGCTTTGCAAGTGTCCGAAAATTGCAGCCATCAGGGTGTCCATGACAGTTGAAAATCCCAATAGATTCTTCCCGATCCATTCTGCAAGTTGAAATTCATCCAATTAGAATTAGAAAAAAAGGTAAAAAAAACACCAAAGTAAATAACTCATACTAATTACATCTTATATAAACTTTAAAAATTGATATTATAAATTTCATTAAAAATCCAGCAGCAATTTAACCTCTATATCCACTGATAGATCCGTTGGAAGAAATCCAGCTAGAGTGCAACAACTTTCGTTTTCAAAATTAATTTCCAAGAAATATTCATTACAGATCTATGGAATATCTTACCTTGCTTCAGCTGAAAAAGGATGAACCACCAAGTTGCAAACAACAAAGAAGAAAAAACAAGTTCCAGATCTGGAAGAATGCACCGATTCAGCGAGCTTTAATGGTTGTTTTCAATGATAGCTTTCTTCAATGTTAGAGTTTGTTTTATATGTTTTCTACCAGTGGAGTATGAGGTTCTGCAGAACTTATTCTACACTTCCAATTTTTTTCAAGTTCACATCATAACGAGGGGTAATTTAGTAAACAAATCGTCTAATATGATGGAGGTGTGTTTAACAGTGTTATATGAAAGGGGGGTGAAACAGAAAATACCAAAGATAAAATATATATTATCACATTTTAATGTTTTTTTTAATCAAAAATAAAAAACTGGCAAAACAGGCACGTGGCTGTTTAGAGAGGCCATTCCCATGGTGGGAAACTCTAAGACTTGTCCAGGCTAAATGCCACCTTCATAGTAAGTAGTATATTTCTTAGAGTATTTGATTGCCTTTAAAAATTCTTATTTGATAATTAATACAATAAAATTAATCACTAATAAAGATTGATTTGGTTGTCCATAAATCTTAGTTCAACGGACAAAAATATTAAAAAAAATAAATTTCTAGTTTATACAATAAAAAATACATTAAATTTTACATTAAAAAAAAGTGAAAAGAGAAACCGTACTGTGTTTCTTTTATAACAAAAAAAGAAACTGTATAGTTGAATGAATATTTAGGTAGTTTAACTACTGCTAGGTAGGGGTGGACATCGGTCGGTTTCGGTCGGAAATCGGTCCCAATATGTGAAACCAAAGCAACCCACGGTTGGGAAAGCCAGGCCCATTTCCGACCAATTTAGTGATCGGTTTAGTCGGTTTCGGTTTAGTCGGATTAGGCGGTTGATCGGGCGGGTTATATCGGTTTAACTGGTTTGATTTAATTACTGCCTTTACTATTTTCATCGATTAAATTTTCCAAACAAAATTGATATTGGCATATTTTGATAAAGTAAAAAAAATCTGATATAATTTTTGACTTTAGGCCTTTCATCCATGGCTGTTCATAGTAAAATCTAAGAAACATTTTGGACTCAAGCAAGGCCAATGATGCAATATTTTTGTATACACTTGATGAATGGCCAATATTTAGGCCACCATTTAGTGTAATTCGTAACCATAATGGGCATAATTAAGTTTAGTAGTTTACAAATAGAAATCATAAACATAATTGTCATTGCACTAGGCAAGGCATATAGACTAGCACAACACAACCAGCAACTTAAACTTTACAATGCCATAATTACAATCATCCATAATTGTACATAATATAAATTGGCAGGAGATGCTTGCAGTTGCTGATGCTGCAACATGGTCACACAAATATAGTAGCTGCACAACAAGAGAGACAATCTAACATAAGATATAAATTTTGTATTTTTTATAGATTAAGTTCAAATCAAGACTAAATTCAATAAATAAACTAAAACTAACCTTGATTGAGTTCAAATTAATATCACAGCCCATCATTTCAGTAAGTACAAGAGTAGCAACACCCAAATTAACATCAATAATCTGCTTGAATAATGGAAATCAAAAGCAATGTGTTACCAACACTTTTCATCACAGTAAAATCATCAACAATAAACATATTATGCATCCTACATTATTGTACCTTTGTGCAACATTTTGGGGATAAAAACAGTGAACTCTTCTACATTACTATCACTAGAGCTGACCTCCAGATTTATAACTGCATCCCTGACTTGAAAAAAGAAGAATAAAACAAACAATAAGGGATTTAAAACCACAATAACTATAGGCACTATCAAGCAGCACTTAGTAAGCCTAACATACCTTAGCATAAGCATTAAACATAGTTTAAACAGCAGTGTATAGGCTAGCAATCAAGCAGCAATGTGAGAGACCATGGAGCCAAGCAAGCAAGCATCTACATTTCAAAATGTCTTCAAACATATATGTTGTGTTGTGTAGTTCGAGTCATATGTGACTCCAAAAAACCTTGAATGCTGCATGCAAATTAAATAAAACTAAATCAGTGTATATTAAAATAATTAAACAAAATGAGATATGCAAATAAATTATTCAAATCTGTACCATAAAAGCAATTAGACAGCCGGCATAGTTGCAGGCGGTGCTCCACCTACAACTGCCTCCCAACACCAAATCGTCAATCCTTGATTAACTTCTGTTATCAAATCAAATATAAAAAAATATTAATATACCAATCAACATAAATATTAAGTAAAAAATGATAGAAAAGGAAATTTAAGGCACCTGCAACAACACCCTCATTGACCTCAAACTCTTCTGTTGGCTTCAACCAGTTATGGGAGCATATCAAAGCTTCTGCAATTCTCGGACTCAAGGAACTTCTATAAGTGTCTAACATCCTAACTCTCTTGCTGAAAATGTTATCTAAAGATATTGCAGTTGGAATGGCCAAAATATCTTTAACCATTGTAGCCACATCATTGGATGATGCATTGTCAATGGTGACTGCAGACACATTTCTAAGACCCCAACCCCTCAATGACTCTTCAACATTCCGACCTATTGTCTCACTTGTGAGGTTTGGAACCAAACTAAAGCTAAGGAGCCTTTTTTGGTATTTCAATTCATTATCAATGAAATGGGCAGTCACGGAAATGTAGCTAAAGTTTTGTCTAGAAGTCCATACTTCGGGAGTAAGTGCTAGCCTACTACAGTCGGATTTAAAATAAGCTTTGAGCTTCAATTTTTCATCTCGATAAATTCTAAAACAATCCCTAGCCACGGTCCTTTTAGACGGTATAATCCATAGGGGCTGCAAATGCTTACACAAGCGGTTGAAGCTGTCAGAGTCGACTACACTAAAGGGCAGCTTAGAAAGGATAACAAATCTAGCGATTGCCTTCCTACAAGCATCATTTGGCAAGTGGACAGCAGCTGCACCATAATCATATTCAGCATACATATTTAACACAACTATAAACAACTAAGGCAGATATTGATATTAACATATGAACATAACTCAACTCATGCAGATAAGCATATAAGCATGTGAACATAACTCAAAATGCAAATAAGCATATATGTTTGTGAAATACACTTTAGCTTACAATACACACAATCATACATATACTCAAATACTCAAATTGTAACTTACGATTGACACCAGCTCCATTTACCACATTCACAGCTGCAGCTCCATTAACCTCCTCCACTATTGCAGCTCCAGCCATCCCTTCCATAGGTGCAGCTTCAAAGGCATAAGCATAACAATATATGATTTTAGGAGAAGAACAATTACATCATAATATATGATTCATACATATAAGAATCAAATAAAAAATAATGATTCATACATATAATTATCAAGAATCAAATACTAAGCTAGTATTAAACAAACTAATACATACAAGCATTACTCAAAATAAAAGTATTAACATTCAGAGTTATGCAAAATGTAACATACATATAAGCTAGTATTACTCAATAAAAATAAAAGTATTACTCAATAAAAACAAACTGATGCATAAACTCTAAATAAAAATAAAAGGATTACTCAAAATAAAAGTATTAAACAAACTGATACACACAAGGTCACAAGCTAGTTTTAACAAATAATAAGTGTTTAGCAATAAAACTAATACATATAATCATTATTGACAAATGCAAACTCAAATAAAAATAAACACATAGTTAGAGAAACAAAAATACTCACAATTTTCCACAGCTACTGCATCATTAATTGCCTCAACCTCCATCTTTAGTATTTTTAGGTCAAAGCAAACATACATAGACAGACACAAGTGAAAGAAAAATAAAAAATTAGTAAAAAAATATATATATAACATTCAGAGTAAATGAACACTAACAACATAGTCATAAATAAATCCTCACCGTCGATCTTTAGCCAAAATCCTTGAAAAAATCCTGAACCAGAATGAAACTGTTATTAGCAACAAAAACACAAGTTGAATATAAACCCTTTAACTTCAATGAGCTAAGAAACATGACTAGGGAAGACAAACCTTTCAAATTTCTACAAAGAAACAGTTGAAAGCAGGTTTTGGACGAAATGGGTTATGTTTAGTGAATTTTAATGGATGATTTATGGAAATGTTTAAGGGTTACGGATGGTTTACGGAAATGGATGAAGGTTAGGGATGATCTGGATTCATGATTTCAGGAAATGGATGAGGGTTAAGGATGAACAGGATGATAGAAAATGGAGAACAGTTAGGGTTTCGTTTGGGAAGAGCAGCGGCTGGGAGTAAGTAGAATGAATTTTAGGGTTTTTTCTATTGTGAACCATATATATGTAGGCCTTTGCTAAAAATGGGCTTACAATTTTGGGCTGGACTAGTATCAGTATGCAGGGAACCACAAGTGTCAAGTAGAATGGCAGTAGGTTCGGTCGGTTACGGTTTTCGGTGGGTGGGAAACTGCAACCCGTAACCGACCACTCTTAGTCACAGCAACCCATTTGAAATGGACCGACCAAACCGCTTAACCGACGGACCCGACCCGGCACACTTCGGCCCATCCGGTTCGGCCGGTTTGGGTCGGTTTGGCGAATTCTGTCCAGCGCTACTGCTACTAATGTTAGAAGGAAGACTGAGTTGAGTTACAGTTTTGTTTCAATTAACCACACGTGGACTTTGAAATCTGGAACTGAAAAACATCAACAACAAACACAAAAAAACTCTTCAAAACCCAAATGAGAATCAAAACAGTTAAATCATCAAATTGGAGCTTAAGAACGAACAAGCTCACTTTCCCTTACGTTTTCCTCATATGCATCTTCTTCTTCCTTGCTGGTTTCTTCGGTTCATCTCTTTTCTCTCACTCTCAGGTCTAATATAGTTTTTTTTCTTTAAATTTTTAGCAATTTTTAATTTATTTTTTGCTTCAAAATATAGAAGTTAACTTGTATCACGTACATGATCCAAGACATGTCACATGTATGCTACACATGTGATTAGATTCAACTAGATCATATGTTAATGTGTCAGTGTCGTGTTTGGTGTTCTGTGTCGGTGTTTCATAGGAAGTAACTCATGGGTGATTGTTATGTTTTTACAGGATGGTGATGGATATGGATTGAGACCGAGAACGAGGCTGCTTGATTCGACGAAGGAGACAAAGTATAATTTGATGACTGCTGGAGAGTTTGGTGATGATTCCATTACATCGATTCCTTTTCAGGTGCGTGGTTTTGTTTCTTCCAACATTCGAGTCTTTTGCTGAATGTTGTTTTGGTTGTGAATGTTGTTGGCTTAGTTGAAATTGGATTAATTCATTTTGTGTTTAGATTTGTGTTTAAGATAGAGTTTACTTAAGTATTTAGCTGAATAGGTGATTTTTTTTTCTTCCATATTTAGCAATTCTAACTTTTTTGAAAGAAGAGTTTTATTGATTGATGTTATTGCTGTATTTTATGTGTGTTATCTTTCTTATCATATTTTATGTTTGAAATATTGTAATATTTATGAAGTTAGCCTGTATAATTATTGTTTTGGAGTTTAGGTAAAAATTTATTTAGTAGACTTTAATGTGAATTAGTGGAAATTTGGAGTTTTTTATTTGGTCTTGCTAACATTTGCCTTTAAGTCATCTACCAAACAAAAAAAAACACATTTTCCTTTTAAGTTACTTATTAAGGAAGAAAAAATTAGAAGTTGTGTTAAAAGAACGATTTTGATTTAGTAGATTTTGATGTGAATGAAATTCGGAATTTGTCATTAGGTCTTGCTAATACGTGCCTTTTAAGTCACTTGTTAAGTAAGAAAAAAATTAGAAGTTTTGTGTTAAAAATAACTATTTTTAAACTTTCAGGAATTGAATACAACACTTTCAAAAGAATATTTCTATATTTGGTTCTTGGGAGCTTGTTAACATTTACCTGTGTTAATTGATTAAAGATCAGTGTTAAGCGTATATTCTAATGGAGGTTTGCTTCAAATTAACTCTGGCGAATGATGAAGTGGTTGAAACATATGTTGATATTAATGAGCGAAAATTTGAAATTGGCTATTGTGTTTTTGACTTTCAATAAAACAATATATGTTGTCTGTGTTTTTTAGGTTTTGAGCTGGAAGCCACGAGCTCTGTATTTTCCAAATTTTGCAACTGCTGAACAATGTGAAAACATAGTTTCTGTGGCAAAGGCAGGACTCAAACCATCATCATTGGCTTTGCGTAAGGGAGAAACTGCGGAGAATACCAAGGGAATTAGAACAAGGTATTGTGTGGGTGAGTTATTATGAACTGGACTATGCAAGAATGGTTAACTGCGTGGTTTCATCACAGACCCGACAAAATCAAATGGTTAACTTTATCTCTATATCGTAAACTTCACAAAAAAAGTATGTACGGTTTGTTCAAGTTAAAAGTTCCTAGAAAGAATATATTATTAGAATTTGGAAGGACAAAGTAGCAAGTTTATATAAAACGTGAGGTATCATTATAGGCTAACTAGTTGAAAGATTCTTAGCTTGTCTAAAGTTCATGATATATTTCTGTTGATATTATAATGAATCTGACAGAGATTTTCGGCATTTCAGAAATTAAAGTGCAGTCAATTTGATTCCTCTGTACAGTTTGCCTAAAATCGACATTATGTTACATTTCTTTAATTTCATATTAACTTTTGTATTATCTTTTGTTTAAACAGCTCTGGTGTGTTTATTAGTGCTTCTGGGGATAAAACAAAGACTTTAGAGGCCATTGAGGAGAAAATTGCGAGAGCAACAATGATTCCTAGGAGTCATGGAGAGGTAACATCCCTTTTCAGCTCGCCCTCTCTCCGCAGAAAAGGCATCCTGTATGACCTTGACAATCTAATGTGCTAAAGATATTTCTCTTATGTTTTACTTGTTTGCTGTTTGCATTTCTAGCTATGATAAAGGCTGTTATGATCTCATTGTTTTCTCTGTTTAGCAAAATTGGTGGGATCACATCTCGACTTGTGACTTGTTAAAATAAAAGTTAGAGTTATCATCAAATTTTATTTAACCTAAGAAAATTTAAAAACAAAAACATTATCAACGAAAAATTCGACCAGATTCAAGAGATTAATTATCCTCACACCAGGGCATGAACTTAATCCTATAGCATTCCTATTATACACACAAGCCGTTACTGGTAGTTATGCAAAATAAGCAACCTTAAATACTTGCACTTTTTTCTAAAAAGTGAAAAACATACAAGACTTTAATTTTAGCTAATGGTCTTATGCATCCTTATGGGAATCAAAGTCACATAATTCCTTACAAGAATATTTGTTTGTTGATTGATTAAAAAAAGCTTAAATTTGTTCAAACCGTCAGTGTAATTTTTTACCACATGCATTTAATCAAATTTCACCAAATAGATATTTGTGGAGATATTTTAGGAACTAAAATGATAAAGTGGCATCGTGTTGTGATTTGATTGGATGCATGCGTAAAAAAGTTTACGCCGTCAGTGCATAGAAAATAATCTCTTAAAAAATGATAAAATGTTCAAGAACAGAATTATTAGAGTTACCTCCTACTTCGATTCTTCACCCGGTATTCCGTGTATTCAAGCTAAAAAAAACAGCGGAAATTATACTGCTGAAGCTGAATCACCAACAGAATTGGGGACCAAAACTGATGACATTATTAAATCAGAAACAGTTTTGGCTAGCATGGAGATCGTAACGCTGGTGGCGAAAAACGAAAGTATTTAGTACAATAGAAAGGCTTGACTGTTGAGGATGCTACTTTGGATGATGAACTGCATTTGTTCAGCCATTTTCCTCATCTCAGCTTTGAGGGCAAGGCTGGTCTTCCAGGTGTAGGAAGTGGTAGAGTACTCGAGAAAGAGCTTCATGTAACGTTTCAAAAGGAAAGTACCTCGTGTAATAAGTGAGGTGGATCAGATATCAGCCTCAAGGTCTGAAGAATTAATTTTCGTCTTTTTGAGAATTGAGTTGGCAACTTTGTTAGAGGAAGCAGGGTAGTTATTGGGAGATGGAATTGAGTGAGGTATTCAGCCACTTGGGTCATTTTTTTGCAGAGAATTACTTTTCTTAGAGGAACTGAGGCTCTGGTTGTGGCCATTGCAAAAGCCTAGGCTCTCACTTTTTGTAATCTCATTAATAGTCTCACTGTGTTTCTGTTATCAGCATTCCATTATCTACAATGGATACGACCCTTCTTTGGACACTGTTACGGAAGGAGTTTTAGGCACCAAGTTTTCCTTTAAGGAAATCGTACTTTTATCTAGGCTAAAAGTATTATTTGGAGCTGTTGTCCTCATCTTTAAAAAGCTGTAGTCATGTTCTTTTAAACATAAGGGGAAACAATTCTAATCGCATCTAAGACCGTTGTTTTGTAAGCTTAAACTATTGAATTTGAAATATAGGTTCCTTGAACTTTGTTAACCGCAACTGAGGTGCTTTATGATTTTGTTGAATTTGTAATCCTCTCATTTTTGGGGTGATTTTAAATTGTCTGAAGAATTACCATGTTTCAGGCATTTAATATCCTACGCTATGAAGTCGGTCAAAGATATAATTCACATTATGATGCATTCAATCCTGACGAATATGGGCCCCAAAAAAGCCAAAGGGTATGTGTGAACTAAACTCACGTTCTGTTTTTTAAGTCATTTTAGTGATGAAATTTACGATTATTTGTAATTAAGATGGAGTATAGCGTCGAGGGCTTTTTATTTTACAAGTTGATATTCATCGAGAGACTACATGATAGGGCTTGGATGAAATAAAAGCAATTGTTGAGTGAAGCAGACCATTTTTTTTATTGTTATACTTAAAAGTTGTTGGATTTTGTTGCAGATGATGTAAACTTGTATCATTATACTGTAGGGTTCCATACAATACAAGCAAAAAATCACTTACACCAAACACATGTTAATGAGCTCGTTTCTTAACTTACAGATTTTGATTGAGAATGCAGGTGGCTTCATTTTTGCTGTATTTAACTGATGTTGAGGAAGGCGGCGAGACTATGTTTCCATTTGAGGTAATATCAAGTTTGTTGCTGCATCTTGTTTGACCCACTCCTCAATTTCATTGATTTCCTGCGCAGTTAGAGCACTATAAAGGCTAGATACTTCAAATTGCTCAAGTATTATTTTTGTATTTGTATCTGATACTAAACATGATTTGATACTCCGATGTACATATACAAGGATTATCCTCCAATATTTTGCCATTGGTCAAAGAAAAAAAAAATACACTGATGTAAATAATGTTTTGATAGGCCATTATTAGTGTATTTTTTTTAGTATGTTAGCAAAAGCTACTAAATTATTGGATTAGATTGGTTTTCAGTATTTGAACCTTAGACCTCCTGGTTAGAGCTTTTCAGAATTTTTCAGTTTTTCAACCGAGCTGCCTGTTTCGAACATTGATGAAAAATGTTATAGTTTACATGGAAAAGAGTATATTTGAAGTAGAATAGCTAGGAGTATTGTATCTGTTAATGTTTCTTTTGTTATGATCACAAGTATATTTTTGTAAATTGTAATATATGGTTATATACTAATGATAAATGTAATGTATCTTTATATTATGTATTTATGTAAAATATATTCATTTTGTAAATTTGTGTTAGCATTTTTAGGCCTCGTCATATATGTGGTTTTTATCTGAATTTCCTGTATCCTCATACTTCGCCGTAAGAGTATTTGGGCTTCATAGTTAGCACAAAATTGTTCTGCAGAATGGCTCGAACATGGATGGTAGCTATGGCTACGAAGACTGCGTTGGTTTAAGAGTAAAGCCAAGACAGGGGGATGGACTTCTGTTTTATTCACTGCTCCCCAACGGGACAATCGATCAGGTTAGCCGTTAGTGTTGTTTTTCTTCTAAATTCCTGAGTAATAATCGTTGATTCAACGACAGAGATTATGATATAATATATGCACAGAAGTTAAAATCTCAACCATTATATTATGTTGAGTCGCGTGCTGCGATAGACTCATGTAAGTGCAAACGCACTTCTGGTTCTATGTTATGACTTATGACTTATTTGTATGTATTCTTTCTTTGGCAGACATCATTGCATGGGAGCTGCCCTGTGATAAAAGGGGAGAAGTGGGTGGCAACGAAGTGGATAAGGAATCTAGATCAAGAAGAGGATGATTAGATAATTGGCCCCTGGAATTCATATTCTGTCTTATACAGGGTTATTATCTTCCCATGGTGTAATTTATGGTCAGATGAGATGAATAATCAAGGGAAATTTTGATCAAATCAGATGTGTTCAAAATGTATAACAGGAGTGTAAATTTTTGTTGAATGCATGTACTAATGGGTGATAATTAAATTGAGCGGCCCCATTGGTCTGTTCTTTTCGACTTAAAATGGAAATTTTATTGTGTATTTAACACATTGAAACATCGATAAGTAACCTTTTCTACATGAAAGTTATCAATTGTTTTCATTTTTAAATCCTTAACAAGTAACCTTATGACACTTGTTAGTAAGACTCATTCTCATTGAAAAATGCTAACAAAGACACTTGATAAGAAATTTAAAATGTACTTAAATTTTATCTTGAGATTTGTGTATTTTCATTATAATGGGAGCTCTCATTAATGTTGACATTTCATTAATGTTGACATTTTTAATCTTATCAGGTCTAGTTTTACCAAACATCTAACACAACATCCTCATCTCTGTTATGTTTAGCTTACGTTAGTGGTGGTTCTTTACCGTCCAACACCCTGTCCGTACAAATCTTACCGTTGTTCGATAAAAATTTTCCTTCAACTTGAACGGTATTGTTGCATCACGTAAAACACTTGAGATACTCCTCAATTTCAACCATCCAAGATTCATCGATTTACATTTCTTTTTATCTCTTTCGTTTTGTACTATAGACCCATGATATTTAAACCATGTAACTTGTGATGTGAGATATGACCCGTTTGTTACAGATTAAAATAAAAGTGATTTTGACATAAAATAATTTAGAGATTAATTTTTAGAGATTTTATGAAAAATCATAATCTATTTGTGTTTGTTTACCGCAATAAAAATCACGTTTTTTTTTTTAAAATAATTTAGTTTGTTTGGATACAACTATATAAAAGAGATTTTTTTTGTTACAAAATTAGTTCAATCTTTTAACCCTTATTTTTTCTCTCCTCTAAAAAAATCTATTTTTTGAGAAGCTGCTCTTAACAACTTCTCATTTGAACCTGTTTTTAGATTCTGATTTTTTTTTTTAAAAAGTCGTAACAAACATTTTTAGGGGTTTATTTTAGTATATATGTGCTACAGTCTATCCGTGGTCCATACGAACTATCTTATATTTTACACTGGTTTTTTCAAGCCAAACTAAAAATTCTTAACAAAATTCGAGCTGAAATTGAAAGATCTAAGTCTTGTGTTTGATTGAGCTTGGTAGATCAACTTATATAGATTAATCCATTTTGGCAGTTCTAATCAAACTCGATTGCCGACCCATTTAGTGAGCTCTACATAATGCTCTCATATCAATCAATGTATTTTTCTCTTTTTTGAGGAAGATAATGAATATTGGGCAATGGTATCCAGCTGCAAAATACTAACATTGCCGCGTAACTATTACGTGGCCACTTATCCACGTCAGCAATAAATTGGAGTAGTTAGTTGAGGATATAAAGAGAGCAATAAATTTGATTGACTTAAGAGAATAGTGTTTTTTATTTTTGACTAAAAATGAAAATAGTATTAGTGTCTTATTAATTAATGAGAATTACTAATAAAGAAAATTCCGAATATATAAATTGATGTATCTTTCTTCTATCTTTCATCCATTATTTTCGTTTTGCGCACACAACACAGTCTTCTTCCGATAAAGAAATTAGGGTTTTGAGGGTCTCTCTCAGCCATGGGTGGAGGTAACGGTCAAAAAGCTAAGATGGCTCGCGAGAGGAACCTCGAGAAGCAGAAGAATGCTGGCAAAGGTAAAATCCATTCTCTCTCTGTTCCCGACAATTTCAAAATGGAAATTAGAAATTAGGGTTTGATTTTTTCGTTGAAAAATTGGGATTAAATAAAAAATCTTAATTATACGTGTTAGATCTGGTTGATTTCAACAATTTTTGTTTTGTACATGCAGGAAGCCAGCTTGAAAAAAACAAAAAAGCTATGTCAATTCAGGTATAATCAAGATTGCTTTATAGATCTGAAGTATATGTGGTTAAAATTATCTAATAATTTTTTCGTTCTAACTGAGATTGAACCAATAATTTCATCAATTTGTTTGTTTTTTTTTTTTTTGTTTCAAAGGGTTCTCTGTTTGGATCCCCTTAATTTGGGGCTCAGTTTTATTTTTATTATCTGTGTTATTTATACTGCATTTACAATTCCTCTGTTCAGAACTTTGATTGTAAAATTGGAGCTCTGATATAGAGATTAACAGAAGTTTCAAGGATGGTGTAAATTTAAACCCTTGAAAAGTAAATTTTCATTGGTTAAACATTTTGGGAAAATTATTTAATGTTATTTTGATTCCATGATGTTTGGCTTATGAGCATTTTAACGGAGGTATTACACGTGTGTGTCGCATATATGTAAAATACTTGAAATTCATTATGTTAGGGAGTTGGGTTGGGAGAAAATATAAAGGGAAAGGAATCTAAGGGGTTATGTTGTATTTTAAACGAACAAGTTAAAGAATTTGAGGGTTGAGCAGAAATATGATTGACTAACCATACATTTTTGCAGTTTGATCTTTTGCTAACATCTAATGAAGTGCTATTATGAAATTGAATAATATCAATGGTACTTAATTTGGATATATAGTTTCTCATCCAAAAGCCTCTGTAGAAACTTAACAATAGAGACTTGAATATTAAACCCAAAAATGGATAATTTTGTGTGGATAGATATTCTTTTTTTAAGAAATTCTGACTTCTTTGGTTGGCGTATTTTGGACAGCGTCTGAAAATAACTTTTTCCCTTAAAAATTTATAAAACATAGTTCACATTGATGTATTTTATCCTTACATTAGTATTCATTATTGTTTTTTTTCCCAAACATATTGATATTTGGCACTTGGTAATTTTTTGAAATTAATCTGTGTATTTTACACAGTATGTAAGTTCATTTCGGTGACTGGCTCTTTATTTGACTGAGTTTGTAAGTTCATTACGAGTATTGGCTCTTTATTTGACATCAAATGTATATTCATTTAGCAACATACAGACTGTAGTTGGTTTGACAAGTTCTGTTTTGAGGTCAGATTGTTTCTATTGATCCATCGTGTAAACTGCATAATGCATAATGTTAACCCAAAAAGTTTTCTTCAATATGTTTATAATTGTATTTTGTAGTCAGAACTGTCAAAATGTTTCAATTGATCCACTGTGTAAACTGCATAGTACATCATAACCCAAAAAGTTTCATTCAATATGTCTTGGAAATGTATTATGTAGTCATTGAATATGCACATAGGAAGACTTCATTATAAAATTTATCATTACAACGGTTTTAAGGAGTCAATCTGTCACTGCATTGCTGTAGTATGGAATGGAGCCCTTTACTGATTATAATGTTGTGATTGATGATTGCAGTGCAAGGTGTGCATGCAAACATTTATCTGCACCACATCAGAAGTTAAGTGCAAGGAGCATGCTGAGGCCAGACACCCAAAATCTGATCTCTTCACTTGTTTTCCTCATCTTAAACCAGAAGCATGAAGGGAAGCATGTTGATACATTATATCATATTATATGGATCATGAGTTTCTTTTATATCAAAGAATTCCTATGTGTTTTTCTTGGTGGCTAGGGAAGGACAGAAGGGGATAATTAGTATATGTTTTTCCCTTGCTGAAGTGTGAGAAACTGTTAATTTTCTCTAGTCAAAGTGTAACTGTTTAATGGTCATTAGTGTTAATATTGTGTTAAAAATCTTGGTATTAAATAAAGTGCTTGACTATATCAGAGCTTATATAGATAATGTAACTCCGCAATCAACCTAAAACTGGTAAATTATTCATTGGTGGTGGTTGAAATTGTCTTCGTCCCATGCTCCCACCTTCTGCAGAGTACTTATCTTCTCAGCTTCATTTTTGTTAGTTGCTGAAGACATTGTATGCCTATGAAACAACTATGATTGGTGTCTGGGAAGACGGCAAAAGTTATGGTGCATAAGCCATTTGCTTATGCACCATGCATAAGGACTTCACAACCATTAGATTTATTGGACACTTGTAATAATCCTAGCCTTCTAAGCTCACACCCCACAATTAAACTTCATTTGCTTCTCTCACCATTTCTCTCACTAAAACACAGCGCTGGCCACTCCTTCTCCGGCGAGCAAAACGATTCCGGCACGGTGGCCGGTGGTGCACCACCGTGCCGGAGTTTCAAAACAACTCTGAATCCAATTTTTTTCCCATATTTAGATATCCTTTTTCATGTAGATTACAGATCCGGCCTTAGTTTTTCAAAACAAAGCTTCACAAGTTCTAGATCTAACAAACAAAGAGACGAAAAAGAAACTACGATCTGGCCTCAGCTTCTTCTTCTTGCTTGAACGATCCAGTTCTGTGTTGTTTGTTGCTGAAAACCTTGTTCCTCTTGATTTCGGTTTGATTTCCGTTGAGAATTGCTGGAAAATGAATTTACTATTCAATTTCGGTTTGATTTCACCATTGGAATTTACTATTTCGGTTCTGTGTTGTTTGATTTCGGTTTGATTTTGGTGGTTTTGGAGTACAACTCACAGAAACCATTTCCACAGCAAAATGGTTTTGGAGTACAACTCGCAGAAACCATTTCCACAGCAAAATGGTTTTGGCATTCCGGTACAGTGATGATGATGAATGACGGTGTTGATGATGAGATTGAAGATTCTGGAAACCATTTCCACAGCAAAATGGTTTTGGAGTACAACTCGCAGAAACCATTTCCACAGTAAAATGGTTTTGGCATTCCGGTACGGTGATGATGATGAACGACAGTGTTGATGATGAGATTGAAGATTCCAGTAGTGATGATGATGAACGACGGTGATGATTCAGTTTGTTTCCGCGTTTGGTTCGTTTTGTTTTGTTTTGTTTTGGTTGGTTCCTTTTGGGGTGTAGGAAGCAATTATGTTGGGATTTATGCACGGTGCATAAGGATTTCCTTATGCACCATAACCACTCCCTGGGAAGACATTGTTACCATGATAACGTTGGTATAAGATAATTATTCAGTCCAAGATGGAGTGCTAGTATACCCCTGTCAAGTCATATGCTTGAACCCAATACATAACCTCTCGTTATATTACCAATTGAACCAAAGGTCAAGTTGGACGTCAAGTTGTTCCAATTAGAACATCTGGACTTTCGTCTTGACCGACAAGAGAGAATCAGTGTAGTGCAAATTACCTATCTTAATCTTATATTTCAGCTAGTTCGATTTCCACTACAGACTCACTCATCTAATCTTACCAATTTTCTAACGATTGCATCTAATTTGTTGGTTTGTCTCAAAATGTAAACAAAAATTGGTCAACACATTAATTTTTGTTGACCTATTTTTGTTACATTCTGGGACGGAAGGAGTATAGTATGTGTATAAATATGGTTTGTACTTATCTAAATCCAGTTTCCATGATATGATCTGGTTCCTTTTCTTGTTGAGCCTATGAAGTAAATGAATCTTCACTAGCTATAACGGGACGAAGACAACACTCTAATATTGGGAAGTAATAATACATTTCATCCGAGGTGTGTGTAAAAAAGACGGAGTCATGATATAAAAGTTAAACCAAGGTTAATGGGGGCGGTGAGAGGAGACTGCCACATTATTAGTTTATTATAGCTTCAAATTCCAATTCAAAATTTGGTATTTTGCAAGATAAACATATTCTCAATTAAAAATTTGGTATTTCACACAGAGAACTCAAAACTCAAAATGTTGGATTTTTTTTTTAATCATTGTTGAAGAAATTAGTTTTTAAGTATGCTGGGAATTTGGTGAACTAATGCCGAAGAAATCATTGTTTTGGTATGTATGAAATATGGTGAACCATTGTTTTGGTATGTATGAAATATGGTGAACCAATGTTGAGACAAACAATACTATCCCTTGACAAACATGAAATCATAATTAAATGGAAAATTAAAGTAAATAACTCTAATTTTTTTAGACAAAGTAGAGAGCAAATACTTCATGTGAAAAAAATATGACATTTCAATTATGTTGGCAACCCATCCATTCCACCTATTATCATTTGCAACACTATGAATTTGACTAAAAATAGAAAAGAAAAAAAAGGAAAAAAAAACTTGGGGGGACTAGACCAAAACCCAAGTGAGCACGTAGTACAAATTCAATTGACTCATTAAAAACCTTCACTGAAAAATCCTATGGGATAAAATCAAGGTGAAGGAAAAAAAGAGTGCAGAGAGCAACCACCAACAAGCTAACAAAACCTATATTAAGGTAAACAAAGTCTATTTCTATTTAAATCATGTAAAACAGTAGTAGGAATGTTGTCCCACCAATGATAAATGTCTAATTGGAGGCTAGGATTATCAACACATTGATTGCCTTCTCTGATAATATGTGAGATAATAAATTGCATACTTTTAGTAAGAACTATTCAACTAACTGCGCCATCGGTTTCTTAAGTTTCAAGGAATCATAGTGAGACTTGAAATCCATAGTCACCAATTGTTAGTCAGATTCACTCCACATATAATGTTAGTAAGAACCTTTTTGGTGAGCAACCTCAATTGTTAGAATAACATTCATCAATTCTGCATAGAAAGTATTATTGATACCTAGGTTGGAAGCAAAACAACTTATTTGAAGTTGTAGAAGCATCTCTAAAAATTCCTCCATAAGCAACTGGTCAGTGTTTCAATTTGCAGCACCAGCAATGTTGCATTTGATCCGATATGCCTTTGTAGGATATGAAAAAACCTTTTTAATGGTTTGATTCCTTGGGAGGGTGGACTTAAGAATTTAGAACAATCCCTCCCTCCCTCCCTCTCTGGTGCTCATTGAGATTTATGCTCTTTAACTCATTAAAATTAGTCCAAATATTGGGGATCTCTAGCCAGAAAGCATAACATAATTTTTTACCGAAGCTATCCAAAATATAGGCACACATATCATTACCTCAAAAAACAAAAAAAGTGTTCGTATCATCACCAATAAACAGCAAGCAAATCAAAGAAAACTGGGATAGTAGGAGGCACAATTATTGTGATGAAATCACCCTACTTCATAATATTTGTAATCAATATAGGAAGCTTTTTTAATAAAAAAATAATAATAATACTAAACCAAACATCCGCTTGAAGTTGAGACTTCAAATTACTTTTAAGTTAAAATTATAGTTTTCGAAAACAGATAAACAAATTATTCAACCGAACGAGATAATAATATTGTCAGTCAAAAAAAAGAAGATAATGATATTGTTACATTCCACAAGAAAAAGTAACTATTAATTAACAGAATGCAACCATGCCACAAGTTGGGGTATTATAAAACAATTCCACATAAATGAACTCGGGTTTATGGCTCCACACATGAAGTTACTGTGTCCTCATTCTGCTACTTTCTGCGGCCCTTACCTGAGAGAAATATGGATGTGCCTACAGGATATACATCAAGGAAACAAAATGTTACATCAAAAGATAATTATGTAAGTACTCATGCGAATCAAGGTACTAAAACAAAAGAAGAATCAGTAAAGGTGAATAAACGAGTTCTTTATTATTACCATTGCTTCTCTTGCTGTTAGCCTGTCCTGGTGGTCATATCGAAGGAGCTTATCAAGATAATCGATTGCCTGCATGTAGAATATTGAAATGTTTATAATCCACATATGAGAATTGTTAAATTGCAGTATAAACTAAGTGTTAGGTCCCAATGCAATAATGGAGAATGGATTAAATGACCTCGGGAGACACAAGATGCTGATTATCTGCATTGATAAATTTAGACCAAGGTTTGCGACTGTGCCTGGAAAAGGAAATAGAATACCAAGAATAGGTAGTTAGGAAACATTAATACTTCATACACCTATCATGAAGAAATGAAGTAAAAATAAAAGCAGCGAACTTCTTAGGAGAGGGCCAAGGGAGACACTATTGCATTGTCATGGAAAATACAACAACAATAGAAACAAATCCTTATCCGACTAAGCGAGGTCGGCTACATACATCAAACAACACCATGATGTTCTATCATATATCACATCTCTATCTAACTCGTTAATCTCTAGATCTTGCTAAATAGTTTTTCTTCATACCGACAAATTTGTTATGACCGGTAGAAAATCAAATGGAAGATAATACCTTCCAACTAGTGCATCAAGTTGAGGATCTAGCTCCAGATGATACTTGTTCAGATATGCATTTAGTTCATCAGTTCCAAGCACCTACAGACCACACAAAAAAGACAAGAAAAACGAAGTTTTAAGATCGAGAAAAAAATATCAATAATAGATTATTATTTTTTGTTGGGGAGTGCACTAGTTTAGAATGGATCTTTCGGCAAGCAAAAAATGAAATAAATAATATAACCATACTTAGGACAGATTGCAGAAAACATTTACTATTTTCACTAATAACTACAAAAGTGCGGCCAAATTTTTTGTATCACCTTATCATGTAATTCCAAAATTTGTATATTAAATATTAAAAATTATGCTACAGGTAGGTTATGGGTTTGAGTTTAAGACTCAATAACTTGCAAATGCAAGGTGATAATACAGGTAGGTTCTGGGTTCGAGTTTAAGACTCGATAACTTGCAAATGCAAGGTGATAGTACTGCCTACAATAGACCCTGAAATGAATCTGACCCTTCATTGCTTTGAGAGTGTTTTGTAGCATGAGATTGTCCTCTTTTACTATTTTCTATACAACATTATATTAACTTGCATAGCATCAACAAGATAACTATGTAATTTATATATAATTATTATAAAGCACTGTGAATGTTACCTTAGCTATTTTTACAAGCTGGTCGTGGTTGTCGTGACCGTAAAAGAAAGGTTCCTTGCGGAATATCTACACGAAGTAAAATGATCACAAGCCAGAATTACATGATTTTTCACACATAATTAAATTCGAAATTTGAATTCATACAGAAATAACGCCAAAGATATGCTTGCTATAATTCTTACCATTCCGGCAAACATACAGCCAAGGCTCCACATGTCTAATGAGTAATCATAGTCTTGCAAATCAACTAGAAGTTCAGGGCCCTTAAAGTATCTGAGAAAGGAAACATAACATTTTTATGGACACTGTCATTCAGGAACATGAAAAACCACAGTCATCCTCAGATAGCAATAGCATAAAAGTCTAGGAAGGTTTACACAATAGTTTTCTGTAATCAAGTTATATGATTGTGGGACCTGAAACACGATACTAAGGAGAGTTGACAGAAGTTAAGATGACCAGACCATAGGACTTCTCCCTTACCACTAAACTAGCACCAAAACCTCCACTATTGGATCCCAAATTCTTAATGGCTTCTTGCTTAACCCTTCTGCTTAACAGCCCTCACACATGGAAAACTAATTTTTGAGCTTCTAATATATTCAGAAACAAGGCCTAATAGGCACAAAAATCCCTTCACAAATATTTTTAATAGGTTCAAATTGAAGCAGAACAAATTAAGTTGGACCATGTAATTATGTAAAAGAGGCGCCTAAGAAATGATAGTATAATAATATAATCAAACAGGACAATTTACTCATACACAAGGTGAAATGATTTTCGAATTTGTAAGCAACATTTATCCAGTATAAATCAGCTAAAGTGATTTGCAATAACTTTTGTTCAAGTCTCAAGTGCCAATGTTTAGCAGCAGCAGTAGCAATAGTGGCCATATCTCAGTTGACCAAGAAAGGAATCACTTTCACACTTGATTTTATTTAAGAAAATTGTAGTTCTTATATTTGATTTATGATGTATTTTTGGTTCATGTTTCAGACCCTTACAATGATGTTAGTGGATATACAAATACTTGGCATGCAAAAATTCTAATAAACTATTCTTATTGGAATATTCCTACTTAAACATGCTAATGACACCTTACAGGTTTCTCTGTATATTGTATATAAAATTTAATAATAAATATTAAATATCATTATGCACAGGCTCATTTGTTTCAAATCTTTCTTGGATGTCTAATAATAGAGTTGAGATTCCAGTCAATTGATTAGAAAACATTACCTTGAAGCCACACGAACATTATATTCCTTTCCTGGATGATAAAATTCAGCAAGACCCCAGTCTATCAAGCGGAGTTTTCGCAATTCATGATCTATCATAACATTGTGTGGTTTGACATCTCTATGCATTATGCCTTGAGAGTGGCAGTAATCCAAGGCCTGCAATTCAAAACTACAACATTCATGTAACAAGAAAAGGTTCTCAATACATCTTCGCACAGGTATGAAGTAACAATTTCAATGATGCATAAGCATAAGCCTATACATGTCAATCAGATACAAAATTCAAACGGCGTCTTCCGAGACGAAAAAAATACTCTAAATACTTTGAAGTTGGAATATATCTGGTTATAGAAAGAAAACAGAGAACAGTCCAAGTATACCACAAGAAGTAGAAGTAACACATTACCTTAAGAAGCTCATATGTGTAATAGCGTATGTCATAATCAGTCAAGGTTGGATACAAAACTTTAAAATCGGTACTGTTGACATACTCAAATATTAAACTTGGAGTTTTAGAGTGCTGGTCTCTGACAATATCAAGAAGCTTGACAATGTTTGGGCCCCCACAAAGGTTCTGAAGTATTTTTATCTCTCTTTTAATCTGCAAAATAATGTTGAAAAATTAAACTGCACAGAAGAAAATAAATGGCGTGGTACATGAAACTGCACAGAACAAAAAGAAAAATTAAAGCTAGCACAATACTTCAACTATGTCTTAATGCACTTACAAGGGCTTTTCAGAATATGGAAGATATATATTACTGAATCCAAAATTTGAGGAACATTTCCTATTCAAAAAATTGGAATCAAAATTGTCTTTGTCCACGCCCTAATTGTTTCATATCACCAATTGGAACGCTAGTTGGGAGCTAGAACAATTTGAATTGGACAATTCCCACATAAAGTTTTAAAAATGGGATTTGCAGAATCAGTTAGCTGCTTAACACTAGAACCACATCATTTCCTAATTCCTACTTGGCTCAATGTAAAATTGTTTTCACCCTTCAAAAGAAAAAGGCCATTATACTATGTCTTACGATGAATTTAAGTTACTTTTTATTTTAGAAATAAATGTTACACAACTGATATTCTGCAAAGTGGTCCAGCCGTTATCCAATACAAAGAAGATTGTGAACCATATGCATGTTAGAAATTTATGTTTGTTTAAATTACATTATTATTTGTGCAGCAAATTTCAAGAGAGAATAATTACAAACAAAGCACCCCTGAGATGGTTTTACTCACATTTTTCAGGTCTTACAAGAAAAGCAAAAAACACCATCAAAGTAAAAAAAAAAAAGTTCACCTTCTTTTTCTTTACGGGCTTGAGAATCTTGATAACACAGCGCTCATTGCTGTTAACATTTATGCCTTCAAACACCTCACTATATTTCCCCCTTCCTACTTTTCTTACAACCTCATAATCATCTTGATCCCTGAAAAAGCCACACATTACACTGATAAATATATTATCAAAATAAAAAATGTAAAAGACAATGGGATTAAGGACACTTTGGCATAAGTTTCATAAAAATTAGACCTAACATTACCAAAATGAAAAATGTCAAAAAGAACAACTGAATTTAGCGCGTTTCGATATTGACCTCATAAAAATTAGACCTCAATACAAGAAAACCTTACTCATTCAAACAAATAGCAAAATATTAAGTTAACTTTGAAATCCAGGGAACAAATGCCATCAATTAACTTCAAATCACCGAAGCATTGACACAGACACTACATTGACGCATCGACACCACTAATAATTTTTGAAAATGGTATAATTGAATGTAATCAAAAGTGTCTGTGTGAGACACACATTCGATCAGAAGGGTCGATGCTACAGAGCTTCAAATCACACTGTAATTATCGATTCTCAATAACCATTGTGGTTCATTCATATCATACCAAAGCTAAAAAGCACAAACACCGGCACAACAATAATAATTTAAAAAAAATAATGAAGTAATTGAATGTAATAAAATCTGCCAATGCCAGACACCGGACACACCTTCGATCAGAAGTGTCGGTGCTACAAAGCTTCAAATCACACAGTAATTATCGATCTTCAATAACCATTGTGGTTCATTCATATCATACCAAATCTATGAAACACAAACACCGACACACCGATAATAATTTTAAAAAAAATGAATTAATTAAATGTAATCAAATCTGCTGATATCGTATCGGACACCGCACTGGCCTCGCCTTCGATCAGAAGTGTCGGTGCTACTGAATACCACAGACAGAAAAGTGCAGTGCAATAGATCCAATCAAAATGATATAATTACAATAAAAATATCCTAATTTCTTATCCCTAAATATACAAAATCAAAATAATATTCTTGCAATTCAACAAATTCAAAAAGAAAAAAAAAATAAAACAGCTAAACAGTTCCAAAGAAACTAAATTCACACACTAATTCATAACCTAATCGAATTCATAAACCAAATCAACGTATAACATAAATCAAAAACACAAAATCAAGATTTCAAAGAAAATTAGGGTTTGCGAAGAACTACCCCCATTGAACAGTGAGAGATTCATAGTCCCAATACTCTTTGGGGCGAATAACATTGACATCGGTGTAGACGCGAGCTTTGGACATTGTTGATGAGATCTGGGAAACGATGATAGTGGTAGTGGTATTAGATTCGTTGGATTGGGTGGGTATGCGTACGTTAGGAGGTTGCGCTACCGGCGCACGTAAGCTAATCAAGGTGCACACTAGTAACAAACGCAGCTGTGGTGCTTGCTTCGGATTCGTGCGCATATTTCACTCGTGTCTTAGGATAATTTACACATATATACTTTTTTTATTTATTTATTTATTACAAGATTATAAATAAATTTTAATTTAAAAAATAAAATAAATTATTAATAATATAATAGGAAAAAACACGTGTTTATGCATTTGATACCTTCGACGGAGCTGCTCATCCATGTAGATTGGAGTGTCTGAAAAATGTCCCTCTTCATGATTTTTATGTACATTTCTTCTTTGATGTTTGGACCTACTAGAGTTTGCGACTTCTTCTTGTGCTTGACTTTCGAAGTAAAGCCTCACGAGTTCTTCATCCATGCCATCATTCATATAATCCATGAACATTTTTGCTAGGTGGGAAGGATTGGAAGGATCCATAAGAAGAGAAGTTTGACGTTGAAGATAAAATGATAGTAAATTGTAGAGAGTTTGTGATGATGATTGTGCATGTTAAAAGCATTTATAAGGTTAATTTGAATAACGGCTAGTATTTAACGACCAGTTTAAATAACAACTAGTTTTTAACCACTAATTTGATTAACAATTGTTTTAAATAATGACTAGTCATATACTAAAAGTTATAATAATTATGAGAATCTAAAAACTATTCAACATACATAACCATCTCAATTAATCTTTCAAAAAAAATCATCTCAATTGAGTTCATATTTTCCGCTAATCACATAGCACAACCAATCTTTCAAGTTGAGTAGGACCACAATGAAGGACAAAACTCTTCATCAAAAAAGTTAACACCGCTCATTCTAAATGCTAAATTCGAATAAATAACCTCTAGTTAAGCTAAAAAAATATATTTTATCATCTCATTAAAGTGTTTTTGAGTATAAGGTTTAAGATCATATTTGTATTTCAAATTTATATTATTTTATACATCCAAGAAAGTACAAAAGTAACGTTGCCTTGCAGAGTAACGTTGCAAAATGTATAAACTAAGTTTGGAAATGAAACACGTTATTCTTTTTTAGTCATTCAAAACACAAATGCACCTTTTAAAGTATTTCTCAACCTCGTATTTGTCGAACAAATATAAAATAAAACAAACAAAAATGCATTTAGTATCTTAATTTAGTATCTTAAATCTTAGAATTGATCTTGATCAAGTTAGCACAATAAATTATTTGGGAGTTACTTCAACCTACTGACAGATCACAAAAACACCAACAGTGTTTTTATTCTTTTAAAAATAACAACAATTCTAAACTGTCACTCCAAATTGTCAACATTACAATACTCCAGGAGTAGGACAAGAGCATTATGCCCTAGTTCAAAGTGACAAGAGTAATTGAATCAGCAAAGTAAAGAGTTGCGTTAAAATTTTCACCTCATTTTTGTTATAAATATACAAGTACAAGGTATTTTGCATTCTATATTCACCTACCTGACCATTAAGTTGATAACCTAAACCAAGAGGGTAAAAAAACAGAAGAAAGATGAAAAGGAAGAAGGAAAAAGGGTATGGCAAAAAGGAAAGTTCATGAATCATCTGTGTCACTGCTGTCTCTTTACATATATATTTCTCTTAGGCTGAATTTGCTCAACATCAAAAACCTCAAACATTAGACGTCTCACATCACGTTTCCCATAAACAGCATACGAAAGCCCGTGAAGGGCTTGTTGAACAGATACTGTGGCCGGGTTTCTCAGTCTGTGACTGCGCTCATACGAACTTCGAACCTTGTCGGAGTATATAATAAAACGGTGGAGTTGTTTGGCCCTCAAATACATTCCACAATACCTGTTCATAAGAGTGCGGCGGTGCTTTTCTTGTAACCAATAACCCGGAGCATCTAAATGCTTCATCAACAATCTTTCAGCCATCACCAAAGCCTTAACAAAATACCCAAAATAAATAAATTAATGGATAAACAAATTTATAATGTAGGCAATGAAGAAGAGAGGAGGGCAAATTTTAGCATATGGTATACTTCTTATAGATGAAACAAGAGTGTCATTCATTCCAAAAATGCAATCAAATACTCCCTCCGTTTCAAAATGAGTGTCGCTTTAGCCAAAAAAAATTGTTTCAAAATGAGTGTCGCTTTCAGTTCCCAATGCAATAATAACTTTTTCTTTTCAACTGTACCCTTCAATTAATACTCTGCACACTACTTCCAAAGTATTACTTTTAAAACTAACCAATAGTTAATAAGGATAATTTGGTAAAATAAACATTCTTTTTCTTTTAATCATTGTTTTTCTTAATATGTGTGTAAACACCTAAAACGGCACTCATTTTGAAACGGAGGGAGTAGTAGAATAGACAAGAAACATAAAGAGTTTACCGCTATCTTTTGACCAAGGTATTCTAATCTCTCGTAGCAAAATCGAGGATGATCAAATTTGTAATTTGATGGATGCAAGAAACATAGCTGCAAAACAAGAAATTGATTATCAGAATTCAGAACAGAACCTAGAGTAACTTTCGATCAGATCTGCTGACCATCTTCTATTGAAGGTTACATGGATATTAGAGAAAAAGGTATAAAATATAATGAATACAAATTAAACCATTGACATGCTTGTATAAACCTGAACGTCAAGGAGTGAAGTAAAGAGCAAACAAGAAAATAAGCTTAATGTAAAAAAAAACAAAAATGACGAGTAGACACGACATGATAGGATTAAGAATAAATAAGGTAGAGAGGAAGTCAAGGTAGCAACTATTGTGAAGAAGTTAATGAAATTTTCTGTCTTACGTGTGAGAAGACGACATACAAAAACTCTAGTAGGGAGGGTATCAATGGATTAATGGAGGGTAGTCCAAGTCCAACAGTAAACAATAGTGGAAGACATGGAAAAGCTATGGGTCAAACCCCTTAAAAGGTTGTAGATTTCAATTGTTTTTCTCTAGACATGATTATCGATAAGATATTAAGTTATCGTTTGATCCATGCAGACAATCCCACCAAGTGAAAAAAAGGCTTTTAATTTGATTGTTGAAAACTACTAACATGCTTAATATTTGGGTGGTTTTAAGGCGTGTCTTTGTTGTAATGAGGTGAAATGTGCTTAGATAAACCAAATACAGAAGAGAAATACCTAAAATAGGTACAAAAATGATATCCACATCATAAAATATCTATCATTGACTGTGTGGTACTGATAACTTGAGTATTTTCTACTATTTTAGATTTAGCTTTCCAAGTTTCCACAGAATCAATAACTAAACTGCATCTTTAATAAAATCTGTGCTTCTGACAAACAGCTTCAATGCCATATTATTCACATATTGAATTCCAAAATGGGAAAGCAGTAGAAACATGGTCATTTCTTGCTCAGAGATGCATTGAAGTATTCATAGGTATCGTATACCCAAACCTAACAGATATGAAAAAAGGTAAAGAAGAATGAGAGGCATCATAGCTACCTGCAAACCAAGTCCAAGCTCTACATTCCTAGCTTCAGTAATTTCTGGAATTCTATCTGTCATTTCTAATGGATAGCCAAGGATTTGCATAACTCGGGGTCTGCTATCATAATCCCATACATTTCCTCTAAACCGATGCATTCCTGGGGGAATACAAGCTCTGAACAGCCGTGGATGTGCAAAAAGGGCATCTGCAGGAGGCTGAATGGAGAACAGTAAGTACATTGCTTTTCTAACAATATCATAAACAAATTATGTTGTAGGGAATGAACTTCGCATGCATATTTGGTAAAAGAGAGAAAAACAAAATCGAATGTATAATGAAGCAAGATTAAGTTTGACCACGATGGCATGAGCTTTATATTTAGATATTTACTAACTTTTTGTAGGAGAAAAAACCAATAATGCTATGACATATGTGTAGCACTTGCCTTATAGGCAACCATATCTTGCCAGCTTAGCTTGCCTTCAAATTCAGCAGATACATGATCTATGTCTTCAAGTTGCTTCCGCAATCTAGGCTGGCATTCCTCAGCATCTGGATCCATTCCAAAAACTTCAAAAAGAACACGATACACTTCCGGCATACCAAAACACACATAGATTGCCCCAAACAAGGCCCAAAAGACAGACCTGCCAAATGCACATACAATTACAAATATTTAGATAGTATGTGAAAATTACATTTCAGATAGATATCATGGGAGACTGACTCCATTGATTAAGATAGTTTGTGATAGGAATGTTAAGTTGGTTAGTTAGTTAATAAACATAATAAGGCATGTGGCCTATAAATAGGGAAGAGAGATCAGGAGTGATCATCTTATCATTGGGAGAGTCTAGAGTCTTTCGAATACTCTAGGAATTCTATTGTAATTTGGGGATTATCCCTATTTTCTCTAGTAATACGAGTTGGTTTCTATCAGTTCGACAGTAAATTGATTAAGGTCATCAATATTTTTATCTTCCCTAGATCCATATTTAATCATTACAATTCGTGAATCATAACAACTTGCTCTTCAAAACAAGATGGGATCATTGATCTCAGAATTACTCACAATCTGATATCACAAATTCAGGGCACATATAGTGGAGGATAAGACATATGGAAAAAACACAGTTAGAGACAGAGAGCAGGCCCCGATGAATAAGGATGTATATCCAAATTTCAAAGTTAGTCAAGCTTATTCTGTTTGAAGCAGAATAACATCAACATAATTCTCAAATCTAAAGTCTCCATTGCTCAAAAGATTACCAAGGAAGAACAACCAGAAACTTACAAGCAAATAAAAACAGAAAGCATTAATCCTATGATCATATCAATCAATTCAGTTTGTCCAGCCAGTCAGGTGACTCCAACCAAGATGGCCCCATGTCAAAATCCTCCCCATACGAAAAGAAAATAGCAAATACGCGACAACAAACCCCCCTAAAATAGGTGGACAAATTCATATCATCTATTTCTTTATTTTGTTTGACTCCCTTGGATTCAAGCATATCGTAAATAATGGCATTCTACTACAATTTAAAACATGAAAAGCTTTCTTCCAGATAAGCAGAGACAACTACCACAATAATTTAAAAACACAAAGCAATAATGGCCATATGGATGAAAGGATACCAAACATGACATGTCAAAATCAAAAAGTCCATAAAAAAACATAACTATATGCATAGTTTGTGTTCAACAATGTAAACACACGGCCAGGGTTTTAACTTTTAAATAGAGGTCTGCATGCGCAATATAAGCCACGTCATCATGATTTTTGTTATTGCCACAACCAAGATTGAGACTGCATCAACCACATTTGACTCCAATTATTTGCAACATCAAAGGTTGCAACAGGACTACAAAAACTGCAATCTTTACCACGAACCTTTATTTAAAGCTGTTTGATTTAGAAGTTGGTTATGAGACTCGACATAATAGGTAGCAAGGCAGTGGACAAAAACAAGAATTCTTGTCTCTCACTAAACCCTGAGGCAACTTTTTGTTTGGTCTATGGACTATCAAAAATACCAAATACCCTTTTTATTTTCCAACATAAAATATATTCTCTCTGTATTGTAACAGGTAAGTCTATGAGAGTAGGGTATGGGGACGGGAAAGTAAAACCTGTCTCCACCCCGTCCCATTGCCATGCCTAGTATTGTTTGGTTCTATCTAGTACTGGTCTGTATGGTACTTACTTACTTTGCGAATCAAACGCACCTTTTGCATGGCACACGCATAAACACGACATTAAACAAAAATTGACAATCATTAACAAACTAAATATAAGAGGCACATTGCATTAACAAATAACTAATTAAATTAACAGTTCACTAACTTACTTGGCAATTTGCTCCCTTTCTTTCCTAACCAACTTATCCATATCAACATTAGGAAAAACCAAACCATGCAAGCTAGCATTTTTAATCCATTTAGGCAATCTATGCTTCCCTACCAATCCAAAAACCCTCTCCCTCATCGGCCCCACCGCCTCCCTCGGATACCTCTGCAAGAAAAACTCCCCTAACGCAAGCTCAATCACATACTGCCCTAAAAAGAACAACCTCGAATGCGCAGACCTCACGTGCCTCCCCTTCCCCCGGCACGTGGGATGCTGAAACGCCAAATACAACAGCGTATCAAATTGCTTAGCAGGGTTATCTTCTTCACCAAGCATTTCATCAAAGGGTTGGAGAGGGTACCCTAATGCTTGTTTCACTTCTAACAAGTGGGTTTCCATCCACGCGCTGTCGGTGGTTTTGAGTGGCGCGTGGGGGAGACATGAGCTTAAAAGGGGGAATGAGGATAGGGTTAGTTGGGGACTGTTGATGAGGTTTTTGTTTTTTAGAGGTGGTTTTAGGATTGTGGTTCTTGGTGGTGTTTTTTTGCTTGGTGAGTATGTTTTGTTTTTGTGTTGTTCGAGTTCTTTGAGAAGTCGTTGAGGACTGTTTGGAGGAAGTGGGTTTGTGGTTAGTGCATAAATGTGGAGAGTTTTTTGGGGTGTTAAGGTTTTGTTGGTGGAGAATTGAATTGGGTTTGGAGAGATTGAGGTTGAGAATGAGAATGAGTGTGGTTTTGGGGAAAGTATGAAGGTGGAAGATGGGTTCATTATGGTGAATATTGAGAAATGAACGTTAAGACAGTTTTTTTGTTGTTCATTAACGAAATGGATTTTTTTTGGGTTTCCCACGGTTGGATGAGATATGCGTGGCACAACCCAAGCCACCAACTGTGGTGAACATGATGCGTGAAACAGTTCTTCATTGTGTTTTTTATCCTATATCTTTATAGAGAAATGTTAAGGAGGACTCTATCACTTTTTAAACACTTTGTATAGGAAGTTTTATATAAAAAAATTTATATTTAATGCATTGGAAATTGTAATAGTTAATTTTTTAAAAGAATATATCCACTTTTATAGTTTATGTTTTAGTATAAGCTAATTTGACTCAAAAATCCATTCTATAACTCTCATCAGTCGGTTTATAACTTCTTTTTATTAGTTTATAGCGTTTTTTATTAGTTTATAGCTAATTTGACTAAAAAATCCATTCTATAACTCATAGCGTTTTTTACGTCGTTTTATGTTTATAAACTGAGCAATGTTATATCTCTAAAAAAATAACATCAAGAATTCTTCAAGAATAAAGAGCAGCCAATCACAATGCACTATTTGCCACAATTCAAGGAGGTGTGGCTGAAAAATAGGAAGTGAACAAATAAATCATGCAATTAAAACTTACCATCTGTTTCTTGAAACATTCTTGATGCTATTTTTCTAGAGAAATAACATTTTGCTTATAAACTAGTTCAACAATTTTACAAACTTTATAACTTGAATTTAGTAACTTATTCGTTGTCAATTATAGGCTATAAGCTGGTACAAACCTTTGTATATTCAATTTTGATCAAAAGAAAAGATAAAGGTTTGGACAATCTTCAAGCACTCTTTTTTTTGTTTTGAAGGATCTTCAAGCACTCTTAAAGACTTTAAATTTGTATATTCAATGTATAGAAAATTGAAATATTTGACATTTTAAAAAAATAAATTTTTAAAAGTGGTGGATAGTTTTTGATTTGCACACTAGGATGTTACAGGATTTGGGATGATTATTCATAATTGTAAAGCTATCTTCGAACAATATTATGTCAACTATAGTTTGAGTTTGTGAGAATACAAGCAAATGAGGCAGCCCATATATTAGCTAAGGCGACCTCATCCTCAACTAGTTTTCAGGTTTTGATAAAAATACCAGATTATATTGAACACATTTTAAGTAATGAAATGATATAAACTTCTTACCTTAAAAAAAAAAAAAGAATAACTTTTTAATTTAAAATGTTTAAAGAGTGTCGTGCTACATTCCTTAGCAACTCTTTTTGAAATTATTGCAGTGTCAACGTGTGAGTCTATGTAAAAGCTTCATAGTGCACCAAACCATCAATATTGGTTGGTTACACTTACACCTACATTCCAAGGGATCTACATATTCTGCATGTGTGTAGAAGAGATTATTGAATCAGCTAAGGTAACAACAAGTATATCTCTGCAGCAAAAGTAAATAAATAGTCCTGCTAATACTTTACTATGTTCTAAAAGTAAACAATTGTGGGTTGGAATAAACATCATGGTGCATGATTGCATATAATTGAATATTGATGCTCCCACTATATATCATATATGTCCTAAAGTTGTGTATGATTGTTGTTGGAAAATGAAACTAATAGTAGTAATTTTGATCTTACAAGCGATGTTTAATTAAGCATGACCGTACTCTACTTTAAGGTATCATGCTCATGTCGTTATAATGCTTTTCAATTTGAGTTGTCCCTTGTTGGATTGATCATTGAAAACAAAAATAATAGCAATGGTTTTATTTTGTGGGGTAGTCCTTATTTGATGGATCGATGGACATGAAATGTTTCTGCAATTGTGCTGCATTATTTGGATAGCCAACCCAACAAAGTTCCTTTGAATAAATCATCATGAAAATGATTTATACCATTAATCTTCTTGTCTGATGATTAGTCTGCATCTTACCAATTGTCGACAATGACGATATTTCCCACTTACCAATTCAAAGCTATCGTATAAAACAACGTAACCAAACAAGGGATGTTTGTTTGTTTCTTACGTAAAGGATGTGTGTGCTAAGAGATTACGTCATCAACGCTCCCAAGCAAATCCTCCCTGTGCATCAGATGATGATCCATAAATCACGCTTAGTTAGAATCCCTTAGCGGGTTCAAGGACTTTTCCCAAATTCTCCTATGATCTCATCTGTGAATAACCAACTGCATCAGGAGAAAGGTCAGAGTATTTGCCGGTTCACCCCCTCGTGTGAGCTCAAATGCTATCCTGCATCGATGCTATGCCATCAACCCCGTCCATCAATCTAGGTCCACTTAGTATCACCAATTATGTTCAGAGCACCAATATTGAGTGGTTAATGCATCATAGGAGTTGAGACAAATACTTAAAGTTTGACTTTAACTTGGGAAAAAAATGGATGACTTGTTAATAATTCATTCATTGATATTATTGGTTCAAACGAGTCAAGCCGGACCAATTCTTGAGTTTGACTTGTGAAAAAATTAGATGACTTGAATCTGACTCATTTATTTAAATAATTCTAACTAAAAATTTGGACTGACTTGTTATTGAATGAATAATAAAAGCTTTAGATTTAATTATTTTGGGTCCATAAACCATTTTCTTTGTTGGCAGTTTCCACATTTTTGGGAATTTGGATGAATCTGTATGTCTATTATTACTGCATTTCATTTCAGTGTAGCACAATTTCCTTCAATTTGTTTTCTTGTTAATAATTTCCTTTGCTTTTGGTCACACTCACACGTTTAGCACAATCTGGCTGAAATAACAGGCAAATCAATTCATGTAAAGGAAAATAGGCACGACACCTTTGTGTTTTTATGGATGAAAGTGACTTTACAACTTGAAAAAAAGTATAGACCCCGTAAAACCCCAATCATTTAACATGCAAAAATATCATTCATTACTTTTTCCACTCAAACTCTCATAAAAGCACACTCCACTCAGCACAAAATACATATATTGCAGAAAATTGCAACCAAATGCAGCAAATACAATACAGCCTTAATCACAGTCACATTGTAGTCTCGGATACATAAAACCCTTCGCGGTTGCGGGAAGGAGGAGCCATTTCTAGTGCCATGAAGAGAACAAGTGAATGGTATGCTTCTGGTTTTCTAAAACTCTTGTAACGTGCATTTGCCGATGCTAATATTAACGTGTTTTTGGATATGATGAAAACTACTGAAAACCTTTGAATTGAACTACTTATCACAGGAATTACTCCCAGGAGATTCCAAGTGATGTCGCTATTCAAATTGGTGAAGCTTCCTATTCGTTACACAAGGTAGTGAACAAACTCAAATATCAAACTTACTAATCATAGGATCATTAAATGGAGACTAATGAATTCTAGTACTTGGTTATGTTTTTTCAATCAATTCTTTGCGCTTTTTATGATACAACATTATGAAGTCGTTTGATCTATTTAGTTGACTTCGCGTATTGGTCGTTCATGCAATTCTTAGTTTTTTCTTTTTTGTTTTTTTATCAATAGTAATAGGAAGATATAAGTGATATATGTATAGACATAGTACTTAAAGCTGTTTATTGAATTATTTTTCATAACTCTAATGTAATTTGCAGTTTCCATTAATTTCGAAAAGTGGACACATAAGGAAGCTCATTTCAGAATCTAGTGATGCTGTTGCTGATGTTCCATTAATTGAACTCATCGATGTTCCTGGTGGATCAGAAGCATTTGAACTAGCAGCAAAGTTCTGTTACGGGATAAACTTCGAAATAAGCGTTGAAAACATCGCTATGCTTCGATGTGTGGCCGAGTATCTTGAAATGACAGAAGATTATTCGGTTGGAAATTTGGTAGGAAGAACTGATTCTTACTTGAATGAAGTTGCACTAAAGAGCATGTCAGGGGCAATATCCATCTTACATACATCAGAAACTCTTCTTCCAATTGCAGAGAAAGCAAAATTAGTTAGCAGATGCATAGATGCAATAGCCTACATAGCTTCCAAGGAGAGTCAGTTTGGTTCATCTGGTAGAAGTGATGGTAGTAGCAATGAAAGAGTGATGAATTCTTCCACTGCTTCTCACCAGAGGCCAGCTGTTGATTGGTGGGCTGAAGATCTAACTGTTCTTAGAATTGACTTTTTTCAAAGAGTTCTAATTGCAATGATGGCTAGAGGGTTTAAAAATTGTGGTATTGGTCCTATTATAATGCTTTATTCACAGAAATCTCTGAGAGGTTTGGTAAGTCCCTTTACTAAAGAAGGAAAGTTTTCATATCAGTTTTGTTCTAGGTTTTATTTACAAGTTTTGTTATTTTTACGCACAAATTTAATATTAAATTTAGACAATAACACATCCCCTCACACTCAGGATTGGACATTTGGATTGTAAGATGAGTAGCCTGATAGTGGACATCTGGATTTTAACCTTACCGAACTACCTACCTTATAAAGGTATTTTCAGGTCACATCATATCCAATATGAGACTCTTAACAGACATATAACCCCCCACCCCATTCACGCCCAAAACAGGACATCTAGAGCGTGACACGGGTAGCCAGTTGCACGTGACCTGGTAGAAAGTGGCCCAACAGATATTGGATAGACCCTGATACCATCTTAAAATTTTGGATTGGGCTTAACTTGACTCTTACAGAACCAGCTTGTAAGGTGAAGACCGACCTCACTTATAAACTTATATTTAGGCCACATACATCTAATCAAATCTTATCATGCAGATATTTGTCCACTAGTTTAGATAAAATATAATTAGATGCATGTATAATTTTTTTTTATACGGTTAGTATATATGATATTAAACTTTTTGTTTTAGATATTGAACCTTGACTATTTTTTGGAGCAGGAGATATTTGGAAAGGGAAGGAAGGATATAGAACCACATGAAGAGCATGAGAAGAGACTTATTTTAGAGATACTAGTGAGCCTTATGCCAAGGGAGAAGAATGCAATATCTGTCAGCTTTCTTTCACTATGGCTTAAGGCAGCAATATATCTTGAGACAACTGTTGCTTGCAGGTTTGATTTGGAGAGAAGGATAGCCATGCAATTAGGACAGGCTGTGTTGGATGATCTTCTTTTTCCTTCATTTAGCGGCGACACATCGTTTGATGTAGAAACAGTGCAAAGAATCATGATGAATTACCTTGAATCTGAAGTTGAAAATCATTACAATGCAGATGATGAGTATTATTCTTCTCCACAAAGGGATATTTTTCGGGTTGGAAAGTTATTGGAGAGCTACCTTGCTGAAATAGCTACTGATAGAAATTTATCAGTTTCAAAGTTTATCTGTCTTGCTGAATTAATGCCTGAAAAATCAAGAACAACAGAAGATGGAATGTATAGAGCCGTAGACATCTATCTTAAGGTACAGTTCTATACTAATATTGTTGCTTTGTAAAAGAAAATATTTTTACACACAAATTTGACATTAATTTACGACAACAATTTAGATGGCTAAAGCAGTTCAAATATGTGGCTAATTATATTCAATAGACGATTATTGAGTATAACAAGGTGTTTAACTCATTAACCATCATACTTAACCACAATTTTTGAACACAAATTGTGGTTAATAAATATCTTGAACAACTGAAAATCCATCTATATGCGAACACAGATTAGATGGTTAATAATGAATATGTTATATATATTTGAACACCTGAAAATCATAGTTAACGACGTTCAAAATCAAGGTTAATTGTATTCAGATGATGATTAATGAGTTGTGACACCACATAACAGAATTGAACTTACAGTAGTATTATCCTTGAAATCAAAGGACTTAACTCTAGAATTTTTCTCAGATATAAAATTCTTATTACAAACCAATGCTAATAAAGTTAGAATTCAAAATTCTCAGGCACATCCATTTGTAAGCGACACGGACAGAAAGAAAGTTTGCAGCATGATGGATTTCCAGAAGCTATCACGAGAGGCACGAACCCACGCTGCACAAAACAACAGGCTTCCTGCCCAAAATGTGGCTCAAATTCTCTATTATGAACAGCAACGTCTTCGCGACAACATGGATGGCACTGGCAGCATAGGTTCAGATTCGCCTTCAACACCTGACAAGAGGAATGTATACTCATCCGAGCTTTATCCAGCTTCTAACGAGGTTTCCAAATTAAGAAGAGAAAATGAAGAACTGAAATTAGAGATAGTGAAACTTAAAATAAAAATAAAAGAGACGGAAAAATGTACAGTACTTGAATCACCTATTAATAGTCCTTTGTTAAATGCATCATCACCTTCAGCTGATAAGCCTCCTTTGCCTAGAAAGTCATTCCTAAACTCAGTTTCAAGAAAACTTGGCCGTCTTTCTCCTTTTCAACGTGCTCATCCTGTCATAGCACGTCCCAAAGATCGCATACAACTAGACAAGATTCGACGCTACTCCATATCCTGATTTTGTGCAAGATATTTTTATCTTTTTTGGAATTACAAACGATAGTATGTTAGTATTATTATGTTGTGCGTGATATTATGCATGGGAAATGTTAACCGGGGAAAGGTAAAACATTTGTAAGATATTTATTTGCAGGGTAATTGTTTTGTTTTGTTCACTTAGTGGTATTTTGTTATATATATATATATGGTTGTTACTTAATAGCCTGTGTTCTGTATTGACAACATGGTGTGGCTGTGATGTGACTTATACATATAAATATAGAATTGCTACCATACTCAAATCCCTATTCTTTAGGTAAATGAATCCTTATACCTAATCAAAAACCCTAATTCTTTTGGTAACTTCAAACAAGTACAAACAATAAGATCAAGAAACCATAAAAAATAGCAAACATTCAATGACTATCCCAAGATAATTGCATGATTCATAACTTAGTATTATAGGCATGAGGAAGGAGAAACTGTCACACAAACTAATGCATCCATGTGCCAAGAGGAAAGCCGGAGTCTTCAAAAAAGTTTGAGTAAAGAGGAAAATTAGTCCTCGAAATTGTAAGTGTAACTCGATATAGTATCTAATTTTTACAAATTGTCATATACATCCATGAAATTGTAAAATTGCCCCTGATTTTACGAGAAGTGTCAACCAGTGACTAGTAATATTTTTCGAAAGGTATTGGTATTTTTCTGTAGGGCATATCCTTCATTGACACTTAAGGTTGGTGGAAAAATAATACGAATTTTCTATTGATTGCTTTGTAATCTAGCCTGTGAGTAGGGACATTATTGTTTTTAACAAGAAGAATAAAATCAACTCAATATCTGTTATCATTTGAAAAATCATTGGTCTTCTGATCTACCATGTAAATTCAGTCAATATAAAATTTCATGTACCAGAATATACCTTCTTTGCAAGCAACAAATGAAAGCATATTTGAGTGTCATAGTTAAAAAGGTAAGAGATTCTCATTGAATTCTCTCATATTTAAAGAGTCATATCATACATAGCTTCATGCTGAAAATTGAAATATTTATAATTCAAGGATCATTGGTGTAATTTGAATGAGTTTATAAATGTTAGCAGTAGTCGGGATAACCCTGCATCTACGCAGTTACATTATATCGAATATATTTTGATTTTACGAAAAATATTGTCTTAAACAGGAAGTCAAATAGTCAATATCCGCGACAACGTGACTGCGTGAATGCAGAGAATCCATTTCCAATATTACGCGGGTCGACCATAAACTTTAACAGTGTGTGTACATTAAGCAATGGCACTATATATTTCCAATGACCATAAGATCCCTGGAAGAATACAATGTATGATAACAGCAGTTAGTGGGGTATGTTTTAAATTATTGAGTCCTTTAGGATAAAAAGCATTTTAGAAATGTGATTATACTTCTAGTGACAACCTAGCACTGTCTGTATTAATAATGTCTATCATCCAAAAATGAAAGATATCATGGTTTGGTTTCAATTCATGCATATCCTATAATGACATCAAATGTAGTAATTAATTTAATACATATTTTGGGACAAACCTAATTTAAATATTTGGTACAGAATCTTATGCTCATATGATAGCAGACAAGCACTAGTTCTCCAACTTCTTGTTGGCTAGTAACATGATTAGACGATTTTCATAAATATATATATTATAAGCTATTTTTATAACCTATTTTTAAAGTATTTATTGAAATTGGTCTTAAAAGTCATTAAACAAGTCATAATTCTATCAAACATACACTTAAAACTATGTTACTTATGTTGCAAGATAAATTCAAATAAAACTGTAAATAAGTTCTTCCCTAGGTGATAAACTGTTAAGAATTTAATATCCATGGAAGGATAGTGACATGGAATGTTAGAACCTTGTGGACCTAAAAAAATATCAGTGGCATGTGACTTGTGAATAGTAATGTATCAGTGCACAAAGTAAAATAGTGGTCTTAATGCGTGACATATCAAACCCCACCATACTTGATAACAATTGACACAACATTTCCAAACTCCACACAATACAAACATCATTCACAAAAGTTAGCTAACAGAAAATTTAAATATATCACATTGACCTTAACATATATATTTTTTTCCTTTTTTAAGTCATGTTCAGATTCATCACTTGAAAAAACCAAGGTGAACTTTTTAATCTCTCTTGTCTTAATTGTTCTTCAATACCAAAACTGTTTCTGATAATTCCACTTGGTTCTTCTCTTTTCATACCATTGCTATGATGTGTCCTCCATCTTCTTGTTTTGTTTATATCACTTGATCCAGTTGAAGATGAAGACAAACTATGTCCTGACTCTGAAGTTAGTGGTGTTTCGACTTTCTTGCTACGATTATAACTCGACGGGCCTAATGTCAGCTCAATTTCAGTCTCGTCGATGATCTCGAGCCCATCGTCATCTGATTCTGCAGTGTGCTCCTCTGCAGGCCTTTCAAGATCAAATTTGATTTGAGCCTTTTCTTGTCCATCTTTATGATGATGATTAGCATTTTGAGTTAAACTAATTGCATTCTTGAAGTACCATTCTTGTTCTTTTACCTCAACACCTCTTCTTGCTTCCATATTTTGCATCAGTATCTTTTGTATTCGATACAAACGATGAAGCTCGTATACCTGAAAGAAAATTCTCGCAACACTCAATTGACGTATGGTTTTAAAAAAAGTTATATGTTTGCCAGTGTGCATTCAAGAACGATGTATGCAACTTCAATCATAGTCACAAACTCACATAGGCATCAAAATGGCCGATGCAGCTTCAATATTGGTCGCGACATCAAAAAAATTTATGTCCGAGTTTTTGACTATGATCGAAGCTGCATTGGCCAGTATAAGTTATAGCAAAGACTTATGCAACTTCAATATCGGTAACGGAGACATCAAATACCTTGAACTACTAGTAACATATAGAAAGACGCGGAGGAATAGATAGAGAAGTACCTGTTGTTTGAAAGTTTCTTCATGCTTTAACATGGCCATCCTCATGTATTCTTTGTCACATGACCTAACAAGCTTCTCCATCAATGAATCTATTTAGTTTCTACAAAAGCTAACTAGTTTTGAACCTTCTTTGTTCCAAGTTTACCTTCATACACAGGTTAAGCTTAAATGAGGAAAATTCTAAGAGAATAGAGTTGATTAATGAAAAGTTGTTTATATAGAAAATAGGATTGATTCTAGGAAAGCACATAAATATTTATGGTCTAATTGATTTTTGAAACATTGGCACAAAATGATGGCATCTACTTCCTTTTAGTATAATTTGTCTCCTTCCAATACTTTGGACCACATTTGAATGAAACTCATCAAAAAAATAAAAAATATCTCCCGACAACTTTACTGTTAAATTTTTCCTACCATAATAATAGCTTCTCTTATGTGTATATGATGTCATTTCTCAAACTATTCTTTCAATTATTGAAATATTTGAATGTATGATCACAAGGCAACATTTTTCTCTTCTTTTCATATACTCAATTTAAAAAGGATGCTTGAAGATGCAACATCATTATAGTTATATTCTCTCTCATTCTTGGCATCTGATACATTATATTATTAAATTTTTGCAGCTATTCATCATGAATTTCTACTTTGTTAGACTAGTGCAGACAACCTTTAGTATTACTCTAAAGTTTTAAAGTTTTATGCAATGCAATTTTGTATAGTTTTTTAGATTCTAGGCATTGACATTGCATCATGCCTAACCATATTCATCATGCATGAGTTAACAAACTTTCACCTTTCAAAAATATTTCTTCAAACTTCTATATTTGTTTACATAACATTAAACTATATCACACAAATGACATGATATAAACTTCTATAAACTATGAAAAATTTAAACCAGAACATGAAACAAAACTCAAGTTAGAAGATAAGAAAGCACATAACATAATTCCAAAGCAAAAGGTAGCTTCTAACCTTGTAAGAATTCAAGTATATCACAATTTTCTGCTGAACAAGAAAACAACAGAACAAGAAGATCTCTGAAGAAAAAGCAAGAAACACTTCCTTAATCCCTTCAAAAAAACTTGAGGGACAACCTTTTTAAAATTTGATGAAAACTCTGCTAATATGCTCTCACATTCCCCATCAAGCTCTGGCTATTATATACTGTTGGAGATTAAACAAAACAAAACTGTTATGTAAGAATTTAAGATTCTTTTTTTTCCCTTTAAAGACACAGAAAACGAAGTGGTATATTGCATGAGGGGTTAGAAGAAGCATGCCAAACAAATCTCAGTGACTTGACCAATGTGATTCCATTTTTGTGGAAGAGATGCCTCAGACAGGTCCAGCAATGTAGATATATTAAATTAGTAGTAACAGTAAAGATAGGGAAATAAATTAATACACGCATTATTAGCACTACTATGATATAAAATTTATATTATTATAATTTTTTTTTTTTAGGATCACAAGGTCTTGGTTTTCTCTAGACAAATCATCAACATAACAGCATAGCTTGCTAAGTTGAATCACATGCACCTCAAATTTCTATATCATTAAATAATTGGTCATGCTCAGTTGTATTAATAATAAACAAATTGTGTTACTATATTATATCTTGAATTATTGAAGCTTATGTCTTTCTGAAGAAGCTTAAATAACCGACAGATAGATCCTGACCGTACAATAAATGGGTATATCTTGTAAATGTCCAATCTAGTATAAGTGGCCTTAGGATTTTAATTCAAATCTAACCTTAGGTTTTTCGTTTTCAATGCATAATAAATAAAGGGGGGCAAAATATCATGGGGCTTATCTCATCCTGAATTCTTTTGTTGGATTCTATTGACATTTATGGAGTAAATAGTGAATCATCAATTATGAATATTTCGGACCTGTACTGTACAAAAATATGCTATTAGATGGGGTTTCAGCATTACTCTAGGAAGGCCAAGTTCAATGATTATCTATGTTAACTGGCCACATGGGTGCTAGCTCCGGGTTATGAGAGGAGTCCGTAGATCATCACATTGAGTTAACAGCAATCAAAAAAGAATTTGACAGCACATTTTTATCTAAAATTTTAATTAAATATATGAGATCTCTCACATTCAAGGTGACACTCTTACGTACATTTAAAATACCAATAATATACTCGTAGTGTGAGTTCATCCATTCTTACAGTGGTTATACTCCCCCTCGAGCAGAAGTTTTTTTAATTCACATATATTTGCACCGTTGTTGGTTGCTCCATCAATGGGACAGTCCCTTGAGCACCTTGATTATGAAGACTTTCGATACAACGAGTCAGTCAAAGCATCGGCTCAAATACCATAGTTTGGTTATGAGGGAAGTCGAAGATCATCACATTAGGTCAAGAGCAACCACGAAAGTAGAATTTAACATCACATCTTTATGCAAAATCTCAAGGCAATTGGTATATACATCCTCTCATTCTTATGTTGCTCAACATCCACTTTTCCATCCGGTGTGAGACTCTTACTCACACTTGAAACATCGACACTCCCCTCATTTGTACATATAGTTGTATTATTTAGACAATACAACCGACATCGTATTTCAACACCATATACAAATGAGTGTGGACGTCGCATGAAGAGAGATAAATGACTTGAGGTGAGAGAAAAAAAATACAAAAATAAAAAAAATTGAATAAATATATTGTGTTCATTCAAATTTTGTATCAAATTTGTCATATATCAATGCTAAAATTTGTCATATATCAATGCTAATATCTAATAAGCACTTAAGTCTTTCGATTCTGCATCTCGAAAGAATTTACCAATTCCTTTCTGAAACAGACAATATGTGTATTGTTGGCTTTTATGCGATAATGATCGAACATTTGACCTTCTTATAACTCCACTTCTTAATTCATCATTTTAGTCATAAATCATCTTTATATCCTCGATTTTTTTTAAAAAAATAAGTTCAAATAACAACTTTATATTATTATATTTCAACAATAATTTATTTTATTAAATCATTTATTAATTTGCAAAAAAATCATTTATTAACTATGTGTAAAACGACAGAGAGTGCTTCTATCAACCTCTGCTTCTAATAGCTACTCTTCTCCTTTTCAACAAAAAAAAAAAACTACTCTTCTTACTCATCCCAAATAGAGGTTACTAATAAGTTGGACTACTTAGGTTAAGCAATCCCCAATAGAGATACTACAAATGTCTTTGTACTTCTTTTGGATCTGAATTTTTCCAACTACAAAAATTAAATTAGGAGAGCCACACCTCACACAAGGTTATAACTATCAAACTCTACCAACAATAGATTAGTTTAAGTGTAAGACATCTGAGTTTCTTAAACAAGTGATTATAAATTCGATATTGTCTTTTGTGTATGGATAAAAATTTAGTTGGGAAGAAGAATTTATCTTGTGTGTTCGACACGTAGGTTGCACGACAAATATTAATAATGTAGGTCAACTACACCCTTTGAAATTTCAAATTGGGTGATTGTATTTAAACATTTCTAACTCTGACATCTATTTAACACTTCATTTTTTTTCTATCTCTCTTTAGATAACCAAATATCACAACACTTTTTTCTCTCTCTCTCAAAATGTAGATGATATGATATGTTTAAGTCTCAAAAATTCATTTACAAACTAATGTGCATGCTATACCTACATGAGTATATGTCTAAGTCTAAAGAATAGAATTGTACAGGAAGTACTATATAATACATAGTAGAATAGATCCATCATCTATGTATGTTTTGCAATTATCAAGAGGGCCACACCACATGCTTGTTTTTCAATTTAGGAATGTTATAAATAAAATAAAATAGAATGGAAGGAAAGTAATAGGAAAATGAAGACGTGGAGAGGGAAAGAAATGGGAGCACGCTTTGCCGGGTGAGGGAGGTGCATTCTTATGGGGCGGTGGGTCCTTTGGGTTTTGCTGAAAAGGCTGACCTATATACGGCCTTAGTGTTTTGGTTCGGTCCCATTTCATTTAGATATATTCAAGGACAACAACGAACTTAGGTAACAAATAATAAAGGGAACCGTGATGATTCTTGTATAAACTTTTTTCTCCAAACTCTTTTACATTTTGATTTGACTCACTCGATCGAGGTTAAATAATTTTATGAAGTTCATAACTATCTACAATATTTTAATGCAAATGCCAATGAGGGTTTTAAGACAACATATTAAAAAATCAGTAAATAGAAAGAAATATTGTTTTTTAAAGTGATGTATTCAATTCCTCAAAAGTTAAAAATTATTCTTTTTAGAACAATTGTTAACAAGACTCAAATTTAAATAAGTTTTATATATCAATCATGATATGAGTTTAATAGAAGAGTTAATTTTCTTTAACGTGTCAAATCCAAATTCGAGTATTGCATGAAAAAGATGTTTACATTTAATGTTGGAATGTGTTTCAAATATGATTATTTCATAGAAAGAAAACCCGTGGAAAAACAAAAATAAGATAAAAAAAAAAGTTTTATACATCTATCAAACTATATTGTAGTTTAATTGATATGCAGTATGTAGTAAGTGATATCAAGTTTTACATTTATCATATTTTAAGAGAGGACAATTTGTGCGTTGTTGAACCGCGACAAAGAAGAAAAGCTTATTTGGAAGTTCAACAACAAAGGAAGTTACACGGTAAAATCAGCATACAAGTATGCAATAGAAACACTTGTTGACAAAGAAGAATATAGAATACCGGGAGAGTGGACAACAATGTGGAAAAATAAAAGTTTTCTTATGGAGAGCATTGCGAGGAGTGCTTCCAACATGTATGCGTCTTCAAGATAAGGGCGTGCCGTGTACAGACAGCTGCCCCTTTTGTCAAACAAATTATGAGAATGATTGGCATGTCTTTATTGGGTGCGAAGAGGCAAAATCTGTTTGGCAAACGGCTGGACTGTGGGAATTAATCCGAGACACTGTGAATACTGCTACTAGTTTTGCGGATTGCTTTTTTTCTTTGTTGTGCAGGTTAACAAGTGACAAAAGTAATGACATCGCTATGATGCTATGGTGTTTATGGCGCCGTCGTAATGACAAAGTGTGGGACGGTGATTTAAAGACTATCAATATAGTTGTCCAACTTGCACGTGAATCTCTTTTCCAATGGCAGGAAGTGCGGTCTAGACCAGCAGCATTGGTACAACACCAGCAACAACATATAGAAGCTTGGCAACCACCAGTTGAGGATTTCGTGAAATGCAATGTAGATGCGGCGATGTTTGAGGCGCAGAGGTGTTTTGGTATTGGTATGTGTATTCGGAACTCTAGAGGCCATTTCTTAAAGGCAGCAACATGTTGGCATGAAGGCAACCCCCCTCCTCAAGAAGCGAAAGCAATAGGATTACGTGATGCTATTTCTTGGCTTGGTAGATTAGGCCTATCGAAGGTGCTTATAGAACTAGATTGTAAGCTAGTGGTCGATAACATAGTTGATAGGAATACCAACCAAGCAGAGTTTGGTAGTATTATATCCGATTGTCATGCTCTCTTACAACAACATCCAAACTTTAAGATAAATTTTGTTAGGAGACAAGCTAATTCTGTCGCTCATACTTTAGCAGGGGCGTCAAGATTACATGCTCGTCACCAACAGTTTGATTTGATTCCATCTTGTATTGAGACTCTTTTGAGAAGTGAAATAATATGAGTTTATGATTGTAGAAAAAAAAAAAAGAAGGGACAATTTGTGTAGACAAAATTATTTCTATTAATCGTCAAAAGAATGGGTTGATTCGGATGGATTATATTCCGTAGTGCATTTAAGGTTATATAAATCGCAGTAAATTATGATTTACTAAGTTCAGATTTTGCTGGTCTTAATCTTTGTCATTGGTTCTTTCTTTATTTTTGTACTCTTTCTCCCTTGCCAAATTTTAATAAGACAAATGATAAGTTCTCTTGATTATTTTGGTTTGAGTTTTGGTTAGTAACATCCCCCGCAAGTGCCCTGCAATCATACTTCACCATATAAATACTTGTAAAGATACTTTTTTTTTCTTATAGGTTTCTCCTCTTGCGGTAATCGTATTTGAGACATTATCAGACATTAAATATAAACACTTGTCTTGACCAAAATTTGAATATTGATTCACTATATTTCGCCAGTTTATAACCCTTTTCACTAAACTCAACTCCTATGAGCATTTCTAGAGATTTAAAAAAAAAAACTAAACAAACCATATGTTAATAAATCTTATTCGGCATAAGATAGACACAAATAAGACTAAGTAAAATACAAAGAATAAGAAGGCATGCAAAAAAAAAAAAATGACAACAACTCAAAAGAGAACTCAAACACATCAACAAAAGAACAATTCCCTCCCCTAAAAAATTACAAAGATTAAATGATGATGCAATTACAAATTTCAAGACATTGTAACGAATTCATTCATCACTGAGATAAGTCGTAATTGAACCTTTTCACTTTAGATTTAAGACACCACCAAGATTAAATTTTAACTTGATCCAAAATAGAACTTAAATTGAATTCCTTCCGAGAAAAAGCAACATTATTGCAAAATTTTCAAATTGATCAAATGCAAGCTAACCAAATAGCGCGATACACATTTTTAATTTTTTATTTCGCTTGAAGAACTTGTAAGTAACCCTTTGAATTGAATGATATGACTTGATACATCATTAGCAAAAGCACAAGACAAACCTAACCAATTCCATATTGAATTCAACACTTGACTGAATGACAAGCAATCCAAGAAATTATGATTGAGACTTTTCCTTGTACTAAATCCACTTAGGTAACAAGAATCATTAAGAGTGATGATCCCTCGCCTTACTAAATTGTCCATAGTATGGAGACGATTACTCAATAACCTTCAAGAAAATAATGACACCTTCATTAGAACGATTTTCTTTCCATTTCAAAGTGTCAAGATTCATCCCCACGCCGTCATACATATGACTCATAAGCGTTATTGATGGTATAAACATCATTTTGATCAAATCTCCACTCCCACCTATCAGTTACATTATCCTGGAAAATAAAAGATATTCAATTCAGCACAAGAATCCATAACTAACTTTTCTTCGCAAGCAAAAAAAAAAACATACGCCTCCATCTCCATTCATCCCCACCAAACTCCCAACCCATTCGATACATATTAGTTACCGAAACAGTTTTCTCATTTGATAAAACAAAAAAAATTCTAGGATGACAACCAGCCACGCAAGAATCGATCAAAAAGAGTGTATCTTCCCCATTTTTAGAGATGTTTTAAGAACTAGTATAATAAAAAGTAACATAATCGTTAAATATAATTGAATGCATATATGCAAAAATTATTTGGATTAAGATACACTTTTTTTTTTTTGAAAGATTGGATTATCACGTTAAATTCATTATATTTACCATTTATATCATCATAATATATCTCCTACGAGTTATCTAATTATTTCAACAAACTTATCATGTGCTTTGAGTAACATGTTTGTCCAAAAATAGATATGCTTGTGGTTGGTTTTTCCGTGCAATGATGGTATGGGTTGTGTATTGTCCACACCACTTGTTTGTCATGGATCGGTTAATTCCACCATATCTAATTGTGCATTATATCTCTAGAATCATTCCTCATCTGAATCTCCCTTGACACTGACAATAAACAATTCTTCCTTTGATTTATTCGACATTGACGACGAGGCCAATAAAATTAAGATCAGATATAATTTTTTTTATGAAGTTTAATTATTGAAAACTTTCTCTTGATGATTTTATTTTTATGGTTAATTCTGTAATGAATTTAGAAGGCGGGTTTTAAAGAAAAATATATAATATTTGGCAATGTCCCCCAAATTTTCCAATTGGGCGTAGTTGTGGGATGAGGACTCAAATTTTTCTTACCTTTTTTTAGTATGAGTAATTGGCCAAAAACTAAGCATTGAGTAGAAAGTTAGGGCATCGCTCAATCTGTTTCCTATATGCATGTGATTTACGTAATTACGTGAATTTGTGTTGCTATGTGATTTTATGAGCATGTTTCGTGTTGTCTTGTTATGCTCTTGTTGTGATGATTTTCTAATTTTGTGTTGCTGTGGTGATTTCAATACATGTGTTATACGTGAATTTCATGTTTTACGAGTTGGCGTGTTGCAATGTTAGTACGAGTGATTATATGCATTATAATTTGATTGGTTACGAGTGGTTACCAAAGGTGGTGCATTGTAATTATATATGCATTGGTGATAATACCCTAACAAGAAATTCATGCTGGTATATGGTGGTGTCCGGGGGGACATTTTGCCCATGCGAGAGAGGTGATATTCTAGAATCATGTGCACTTACATAGTCTTTTTTGGTAGTGGCCGTTTGAACATCAGACCTAACATATATTATGCATTGTTCATACCAACTGAGTTAAACTCACGAGGACCACATACATATAGTCTAACAAATTAGATTTTGTGCATTTTTTTTTTTTGAAAATATGTTTTGTATTGTGTTCTGAGAAATGCTTATTTGAGTATCATGTATGCTTTTTTTGTTTTTTAAGAGAAGTAATCATGTATGTTGTTTACTATTTTTCTGATCGTATATATATGCATTCCTATTTGTTAATTGGAGATGTTCCTTGCACTTTTGGATTGAACGCCTCCCTCGTATTTTTTTTTTTTTGATCAAGTAGCCTAGTGGTTAGAGCTCACACAGTATCATGTATGCTTTTTTTGTTTTTTAAGAGAAGTAATCATGTATGTTGTTTACTATTTTTCTGATCGTATATATATGCATTCCTATTTGTTAATTGGAGATGTTCCTTGCACTTTTGGATTGAACGCCTCCCTCGTATTTTTTTTTTTTTGATCAAGTAGCCTAGTGGTTAGAGCTCACACAATTTAATTGTGGAGAAGTGGAGTGTCCAGGGTTTGAACCCCAGCTCCTGCATATAATATGCAATATCCCTACCAACTGAGCTAAGCTCACGGGGATTGAACGCCTCCCTCGTATTTTCTAACCGAAGAAATTGTGGATCATTCTAGTAGAAGAAGTTGTGAAATAACACAGTTTTTGATTTAGGCATTAAATTAATTTATTGTAATTGCAGCAACTCTGATTTATTCCTTTTGAAAAAATTTATTAAAAAGTTTATTATTTAGTTTTATAGTAAACGAGTAATTAGTTAATTCTATCCTCTTTTTTTTTTTTTTTTTTTGGGTAGTGAACAACCAAGTTAATTCTATCCTCTAAAAATATAATCCGCCTTTTTGCTTTTATAATTTCATTAGTTAATGTTCTAAAATTCGAAATGTTCGAGAAACTGAAAAAAAAAATTTGATTTTTTTAAAGGTGTAAGTGACAAACTTGAGATTTAGGGAATTTGTGGATGTAGAAGTAAAATTTGAGGGGTAGGAAAAAAAAGTTTTCATATTTTTATGGAGAACATCTTGTTCTAAGTCAACAGGCCTTATAATTTAAGGCCCATTATTTGTGTGTTTTGTGAAATATATGGGCCATTGCTTTTCCCACCCTATAAGTTTCTCGTGCGCCCTATTTGGATTCTAAAATCTGAAATATTCCAACGTGTTTTGGTGATTTTTATGCCGTTCGAATTTTATAATCCTAACAAAATATGGTGCGTGGGAAACTTATAGGATGAAAAAAAAAAGTCAATATATGGACCAACATTAAGAAATAAAATGAGAATTCCTTTTTCCAACTGATTTGTTTCCCGTGCTTCTTACTGAATTTTAGACTATATATTTTGAAAGCGTGAAACACGTTTAAAAACTCTTCATTTTTTTGAATTTTAGAATCCGGTAATAGGATGTGTGAGAAGGTTGGAAAGAAAAAAATTCTTAAATTCCCCCAAAAAAAAAACTTAAATAAAATAGAGGCAGCTACATCTATTTTATCATTATTCATTACCTTTATTTCTTTGCTTAAACTGCATCGAGGATCCCTTCTATTTAAGAATAAAAAGAAGAAGAAAGGCATAAATATTTTGTACCTAAAAGAGATAAAGATACATGGTTTTCATATTATTTTTTGTTAAATAAGAAAGTCTAAAGAAGTGAACAAATTGTAGGTTCGAATCCGTCCCAACACATTGAATATCTACATAAACATTATCTGAATTGTATTTATGAGACACGATTTTGTTAATTTTACTTGACAAATACTTATTTGAGAAGAATATATAGTCTTATTAGTTTTGGAAAAAAAAAATTTTTTAGTCAAGTAGTCTATCCTTCCTTTATTATAAAAGCTAGAGTTGTTTGGCAATCATGTTTGCCCTAATCCTCCCTACTTTGCCCTAATTCCCTAGCTTTTTTCCCTCCTAAACATCCTTTATTGCTCGAGTAATCTCATCCGTTCAAGCACTTGATCACATCCGATATAGAGTGATAGGAAGATATGCGTTTCAAGGTGAAATTTCCCTCGAATTTTACCACTAAAGTTAAATGTTCGTTCTTCACAGTGCATTGCAAAATCAAGTTTGTTGTCGAATTTACCCTCGAACTTTACCACTAGATTTAACCTTTTTCTATTTACATAAGATGAACAGAGTCCGTAAACTTTTAATGTGAATGAAAATTAAATTCTTTTTTGGTTGGATTTAATATTTTTTTGTTGTTGTTGAATCCAGCTTGCAGTTGTTTTCCCTTTTTTTGATACACTGTTTGACTTCTAGGATGTTGGAGAACTACAACCATTCTTCGTTGCTCAATATTTCTACGAGCTACTGGAGCAATGGCGCTTGCTAGATGGTGATGGAATACTCACAACGTCATGTTAAACAAATCAGTTAGTCGGCCGTTGTTGACAGATGGTTGGAGTGCATTGCGATTATTCAACGAATTTAGTGGAAGTAAGATTATTGCTTTCCAGTACCTTGGTGGAAGTAGATTTCAAATCTTTGTTTTTGCTCATAACATTACTCCAGCTGATTATCCACCTTACCATTCCATGAGTGCGGTAGCATCGTGTTATTGTACTTTTGAAATTCCTATCGCTGGATATGGATCGACGAAATCACCGAAGGTTGTTTGTTGTTTTTTTCATGCTATTCAATTAGAGGTTTATATATGCTATTTTAATACGGTATATTTTTGTATGTTATTCTGAATTTTTTGTTTTTTTTAGGAACTACCTGATACTTTTGGCAAATTCCTTAGAGTGAAACATCACGACTACGTCATGTTGTGCGCTCCATATGACTACGTCATTCCTGTGAGACTCAAATATATAGACGACCCCATACCAATTGTGATGTTTGGAAAAGGCTTGACAAGTTTTTGTGCTGCCAATGGTATTGAGGCCGGAGACGTGTTAATTTTCAAGTGCAAGTGTGTCATGGACAAAAAATATGTTATCGTATCCAAGCGTTGATAAAAGCATGACTGGAGTTTTTTTATTAATAATAGGTTAAGTTCTTTTATGAAAGAAAGAGTAATTTAGTTTTTATTTTCAACTGTTAAGAGCTTTGTATCAATAAAATCGATTTGAAATTTGACCGTCATCCATGTAACATTTCAACTGTTAAGAGCTTTGTATCAATAAAATCAATTAAATATTTATTGAATTTGTTAGTGATTTTTGATTCTGAATAATAGAAACTTATTGGTCATTAACGGTGTATAATGAAAAGTAATTTTGTATAATGCTACTTAACACTTATTAAAAACGAATTACAAGCTTTTAATGCAATTGAAAGCGAAATTACGCACTTTTAATGTCAATTGAGAACGTAGTTAATGACATGAAAACATAGTTAATGGCAATTGAAAACTTTTAAGGTGCATATTTCTAAATTGAAATTGCTTTTATTTTCTAAATTGAAAACTTTTAAGTCGCATAATTTCGTATAGGAAATTTTTTTAATTGTTTTTATGCATTATGCACTAATCACTCTACCAATTACTACCTATTAAAAGCAATTATGACGTACTTATTTCAAATATTAACACGTATCAAGGTTGATTCGATTTTGAATATTAATTATGATGTACTGTTAATGGCAATTAAGAGCGTAGTTAATGGCTTGAAAACGTCGTTAATGGCAATTGAAAACTTTTAAGTCGCATATTTTCGTATAAGAATTGCTTTTAATTTCTTTTATGCATTATGCACTAATCACTCTACCCATTACTACCTATTAAAAGCAATTAACTACGTACTTATTACAAAAATTAACATGTATGAAGGTTGATTCGATTTTGAATAGTAATTATTACGTACTGTTAATGGCAATTAAGAGCAAGGGAATTAACACGTATCAAGGGAATTAACTACGTACTTATTACAAAAATTAGCACGTATCAAGGTTGATTTGATTTTGAATAGTAATTATTACGTAATGTTGATGGCAATTAAGAGTGTATTTAATGGCTTGAAAACGTTGTTAATGAAAATTAAAAACTTTTAAGTCGCATATTTTCGTATAGGAATATTACTTTTCATTGCTTTTATGCATTATTCACTAATCACTCTACCAATTACTACCTATTAAAAGCAATTATCACGTACTTATTTCAAAAATTAAAACGTATCAAGGTTGATTCGATTTTGAATAGTAATTATGACGTAGTGTTAATGGCAATTAAGAACGTGGTTAGTGGCTTGAAAACGTCGTTAATGGCAATTAAAAACTTTTGATTAGTAATTATTACCAATGTAAGACTATGATCATTCACATTTGAAACTAACAAAGAGAATTGCCAATTACCTATTTAAATACCACTTAGTTGTGCTAATACAACCATTCTCGACTTTAAGCAAATTTAAGCAAATATAACTCTTTCTTGCACTTGCTAATATGGCAAACATTTTGACCCCCATTGTAACTGTGACAGGTGGAAGGAAGGATTTGAAGTTGATTGTCCGTGTGGCCCATATATGGTTGATCCGTGATAAGGAAAATTCAGACGATATCATCTTCATGAACATGATATTGGTTGATGAGAAGGTATATTATATAAATCGATTGTAAAAATAAATGATCTTTTTTTCAAGTTGCCACTACGATAACATACACTATGGTTTTTATTTGATGACATGTTATTTTTTGTTTAGCGAGGACGGATCCATGCCATTGTTCGTAAGTTCCTGGTGCCAACGATTCAAGGAATGGTCAAAGAAGGAGGAACATATAAGCTAGAGAATGTCATGGTAGGATTTAATGAGGGGCCTTACAAACTCATGCCACACAAGCACAAACTTAATATGGAATTGGTGTAAGGCTTGGATCAAGTTTCAAAGGAGTCAATTTTTGTTTGTTTTATTTGTAATGACTATTAACAAGAGTTACTTTAAGAGATGGGTTGAATACATAAAAAAAGAAAGATGGGTTGATGATAACCAATGATGAATGTGAAAATACTAATGTCACTTCAAATGTCGTTTTTATAGTATTTCGTAATGTATGATAACTAATGTAAAATGTACGGTTTTCAAACTATATTAATGTCAAGATGATATGATTAATGAAATACATTTTTATCATGTGAATATTTCATATTTTTTTTTATTATTATAATATAACTTATTCGTACATATTTTAGTCGGTAGGGGTCTAGTTATTATAAAAGTTAGACTTGGTTAGCAAACATGTTGCCATAATTTGCCCTAATCCCTAGCATTTTTCCCTCCTAAACATGTTAATCTAATCTCATCCGTTGATTCGATCTCTATTCTCAAACTCCTCATTTTCTCTCATATAACTTAGTTAATGCTAATTGAAAATGAATAACACGCTTTTAATGCAATTGAAAACGAATAACACACTTTTAATGGCAATTGAAAACGTAGTTAATGCCAATTCGATTAACAACCCCCTACAAACTTTTAAACCATATCCTCTCCTCATGTTAACTTGAGAAACTTTCAATATTAACGATTGCATACCAATTATTCTCTCCTACCATCATTTTTACATCAAAACAGTTTAGACTTAACAATGGAAAGTGATGCACTAACTCTCTTAGCATTGCACTGCTTGAAGGGTACAATGTTTCATCTTCTTTCTTGATCTCTTATGTGTTGTTTCGTTTACATTTTTCAGTCTGCGCTAATTTTTTTGAATCTTTGATATTTTTCAGCTCCATTAGATCCAAATCCTATGAGAGTAATTTTCAAATATGGTGGGAGAAGTATTTAACTGGTTTTGATGTCACTTCTGGATTTATGGTATTTTGTTTTTGTATTACATTGCTTTTTTTTTAGAACATTTCTATCACATGATATAAAAATTTGTTTTTAAAATTGTAATTTTTATGCAGATGCTTATTTACAAGGGCCTGTGTTATTTAACTATCGGGAAAAAGACCACTTCATTGACAATGATTGATGACTGTGGAAACAAGTGGAATTGTCTCACTATATTTGGATCCAGGCCACATCACCACATCAAGCTTGGTGGAGGATGGAAAAGAATGGTACAGACGCGCAGACTTGAGGAAGGTGTCATGGTTAATGTTGGGTTTCCACATGCTGACATGAACGACACCATCTACATTCAAGTCAAGCACCCAACTGTTGTGAGAGTTTGATGTCTGCAGTGCAATTGATGGAGTTCAATTTTTAGGGTTTATGTTTTTGGATCCATTTTGATGTTTTTGAATTATCTTTTCATTTTAATGAAATTTATGGTTTTAAAATGTTTCTTCGTTTGACTATTAATTTTAAATGCAATTTATGGATGATTGTTTACCACTAATTTGTATTGTACCCTAATCATTAATGGAAGGTTAATAAATGGTTTTAAAATGTTTCTTCGTTTGACTATTACATTTAATTGCAATTTATGAATAATTATTACCAGTAATTTGGATCCAACTAATCCTTTATGGAGCCAAAATAATGAACAAGGATATGTCATAGACTACCATAATAGGAGCCATAAAGACTCGATAATTCACAACTTACTTCATACCATTTTATTGATATGGATTCAAATTTTAATACATCACTTTTAGTTTTAACTAGCCTTCAGCAAAAAATATTGTATAAATCACGAAAATCATGCTATGAACGAAATTTCAAATAAGGATATCAAATGGTTAACAAAATATTGATAAATATATTTTTTGTTAATTTTTCTGTTTCAATTATTTACGGTGATATCACTTTTTTTTATTCTCTCCATTTGTCTATATGATGTAATTTTAAATCAAGCAGTGCAAGGTTATGTGCAAGAATGTATTTTTATTGAGTCGCGTTAATTTTGCAAAATAGGAGTATTGTTAGTATATACAAAGTCATCTCAATTAATGCATTTGGTGAAGAAAAAAGTAATGATATTTATGGAACTTAATAATATTTCATAAAGAATAAAAGGAAAAGGAAAATGTTAACCGGTGCCCCGGCACTGGTTAAGGAAGCAAATGTAGAAGCTTTTGCATTGAAAATTGTGTAATCAAGGCTTCAAAAGTTAAAAAAGTGTCTTTTTTTATTTAATTTTTCCTTTTTTAGATACCTTAACCAGTGCCCGACGGACACCGGTTAACACAACCCTTTAAATTACCACGTAGTTATTGCTAATCGAATGTTAAATTGACTGTCATCCATGTAACAAGTCAAATTTCAAATATTTATGAAACTTAATGATGTTTCATTGTGAATAAAAGAGACTTATTGCTCATACGAAATAGAAGAGGTTAGTAATGCTAATCGAATAAAAGAAAAAAGTAATGATATTTATGGAACTTAATGATATTTCATGAAGAATAAAAGAAAAATTACCACGTAGTTATTGCTAATCGAATTTGAAATTGTCATTCATCCATGTAACAAGTCAAATTTCAAATATTTATGAAACTTAATGATATTTCATTGTGAATAAAAGAAACTTATTGCTCATTATTTCGTAATGTATCTTGATGGTTAATGTTCAAACCTTTTTGTTATGTATGTTACCATTTCATTTTGTTGCTATTGTTGTCTTAGAAGGAAACATATTTTTAAATTGTTATAAATCTACTATTAACTATATATGTTTACATTTTTGCGACTGATTCGATTAACTTCTACGTGGTATGAGCACGGGTCGAAAGTCTAGTTAAATAGAATATGGGCGAAGTCATGGTCCATACCCCAACCCTTACCTACAACAACGTATCTCTCAAATGAGTTATTCTTATAGGAACCTAAAAAAGCTCTTTTGACGATGATGTAAGAATGAATATATGGGACAAAATTTATCAATTATATATAAAGAATGAAAACTTGACGACGTAAGAATGAAATTTGGGCAAAATTTATCAATTATATATAAAGAATGAAAACGAAAGAAAAACGTGAAATGTGCACCACTTTTTTTTTGCGATAATATCAAATAATTAGACATTTTTACTTGTCGTATTGATGTTGATTGTTGACAAAAATCATGCGAGAGTTTTGTTGTTTATCTTTTTTTGGTAGTGATTAATTTTTTTTGGTAGTGCTTTTGTTGTTTATCTATCTATTATTTACTCGTTTAATTCTATGTCATTTTTTCCCTTCTTTTTCATCCACTTAAGAGGATGCTTTTGGATGAGTTTCATTGCCTTGATGCAACATTATTTTATTTTTCATCTTGCAATGTTCATTTGGTTCAGATTGATGAATCAATTTTGATCAATAACATATTCAATTAATAATTTGGAAAAGTTTTATCTTATATCCCTATATATGTGCTTTCACGCCAACAAATCTTTAAATTTTTCATTTTTGTTTCCTTTTTTGCCATTTAACTTCTTGCGTCTTCTTTTTCACCTGCACTTTCAACATTTACGAGTCCAACATGAGTTCATCCCACACACATGACATTCTATGTACGTATGTATTTTTCGGAAAACTATAACTAATATTTCCGATATACAACTCATTTTCGAAAAACTAAAAAAACATTTTCGATTTGGTTGAAATTTATGGAAAACTCATATTTATTCATTTATATTTACTATCAATATTACTTACACATGAATAGAAGGCAAGCGGGCAACAAGTTGCGCCGCTAGACCTTTTTGGATGGTAAAACCAATCCTCGTAAACACAACATTCATGGACCTAGGAGACATAAGATAGCTATGCATAACCCTTTGGATTCTATGTAGAAGGTCAACAGACTCTGATGCTAGGAAGCCGAAAGTGTCAAAAGCAAATGGTATAAAAGCATGTTGATTGTCAGAACACGCTTTCTCATGTTTGGCCACTTTGCTTGACGCAGCTTTTAGGGCTGCCTGTCCTACCGTAAAAGCCCCGACCTCCAAAACAACAAGTGGTGAAACCCCAGTCAAATCCACACATGCATGTTTTCCTCTAACCCATCTGTACACCTAGGGATGGGAATAGGTCTAGCCGGCCTACAGGGGCCTATGGCCTAGCCTACGACAGGCCAGACTTTTTTCTTAAACAGAGAAGGCCTAAGCTTTTTTACAAGCCTATTTAGCTTAAAAGGTCAGGCTACGGGCCATTCAAAAAGCCTCTTAGGCCGGCCTATTTAAGTAAATATGAATAATATTATTTATTATTATATTATATTTTGTACTTTGAATTAAAATAAAAATTTGTTAACTTTTTCAGTAATTTAAGCTTATTAGTATACATTAATTTTTTGCATATTTAAATGTATTATTATAAACTAGAATTGAAATATGATACAATATATAGTCAAATTCCCTAAAAACTCATCTTGATTATCAAAAAAGAGTTTAATCTAATTGATATATTAGTTCGCTAGTCTATTTAAACTTAGATCACATTGCTTATTTAAAGATGTTAATATGAAATAGGCTTTTAAACAGGCTAGTAGGTCGTATCAGGCTTTCAGAAGGTCAGGCTCAGGCCCAAAAAGTAAGTCTATGACAGGCCGCAAGCCAAGCTTAGGCCTTTAAAAAAATTGGTAGGCCAGGCTCAGGCCTTGCAAAGCCTAGCTCGGCCTAGCCTATTCCCATCCCTACGTACACCATAACACCCGCAGGCCTAAGTGTCGATCTTCTATCTAGTGGGTCAGTCAGAAAGTTCACAGGCGCCTCCTTCTTCACTGATACTCCCGCCCGCCTGAATATATCAAAAAGTACATCCCTAACAAAGTCATGCCTGTACTTAAAACCGGTTATCATTTCTGAAAATAAAATCGGAAAACTATACAAAATTGTGTTGGAATTTTCACATTTCTTTAGTATGTTTTTCATTTTGTGGTAGCCTGTGTTGCACGGGTGCGGGTACGGTACCCGGTACGGGTACGGGTGCGGGTACGGGATACGGCATTTCTCAGAAAACAAAGGTACGGGTACGTTAGGATAAATACAAGGAGGGTTATATTTTTGCATGAGGGAAGGAAGGTTAGCAAGGAGAAATGAGAAGTGAGAACAAAAGCTAGTATAGAATACGATAAAGGAAGGATTGACTTTTATAGAATATGAAAAAGGAAGATAAGAAGATACAAGAAAAGGCTTGAGTGCTATACTTTTCTACTTCTGCAACTATTGGCAGACAAGAAAAAAGTAGCAGCAGTTCCAGAGTACCATACGAGTACCAGTACCCGCGGAGTACCCGGTACGGGTACGTTTTGCAAATTGGAGTACCCGTGCTTCAGAGGTGGTAGCCAAGGTTTTTCCTCAAGAGTTTGACCACCAAATAGTCTTTTCAAGGGTTGCGCATGTACTTAAAAATGTTTGGGTCAAGGAAAACTTTTGGGAGTAGCGTTTACCATTCTCATGTTCTAGTTGAACCAGGTATTTGGCTAATAGGTCTGTTTTTGCATGAGTTTGAGACTCCTCGTTGGATCTAAGGAGTTTGTCACGAAATAAAATCTTTTGTTATATGGATCAAGTACCAATTATACTCTCTCATTTGTTTGAATTTATTTTATTTGGCCGTAAAGAAAAAACTTAAATTGAAAATTAGGTTTTCAGTATCTTTAATAGTATTTATATATCACTTTTTATAGTGGACTATGTATATAGTACTTACGGGACACGGTTTTGCTAATTTTATTAGGCAGTACTCATTGGTTTGAGAAAAATAGTTTGACTAGTTTTGGTAAAAAAATGCTCTTTTTGATAATAGGTAAGAATGTGTGAGATAAAATTTTATCAATTATTATATATATGAATGAAAACGAAAGAAAAATGTGAAATGCATTTTCTTGCTTTAATAATGGTTTTTTGACTCGACTTGTCTAGCTCTTTTTTTTGTTTGTTTGTTGAGGGGACCCGACTTTTCTAGCTATAATGTTAAATAACTCAATTTGTTTTGTCAAGCATCTTATTGGTTAATGCAATATTTTTTTTTTGAGAGAATTAATACAATATTTCTATCAATTAATCTATTTTTTAGTGGTGGCCGGGATTCAAACCCCGAACCTTGCATATATTATGCATTGTCCATACCAACTGAACTAAGTTCACGAAGACTTCTATCAATTAATCTAAGCTAATGGGAGACCACAACTAAACTTTTTCACTGGTCGTATTAATGTTGACAAAACCATGTTACCCCTTCCTAAAAAAAAAAAAACCATATTACCCCACAATAATTAAGCATCATCATCTATTTTAAGGTACTACATATATTATTATTTCTTGCCCTCAAATTGAAAGGAACGTAAAAACTTCCTACGTATTTTTTGTCAAAAAACAAAATCCTACATATTTAAAAAAGGGGTTTATTATTTAGTTTTTTTAGAGAAAGAAGTTTCACATTCTCTCTAATTTCTTTCTTTTATCTTTTTTCATTCAAAGGATATGGGATAATGCATTATCACTTTTTTTTTTTTTTTGTGCTTTGTGATTTCACCGTCTTTATGTGACATTGATGTTTTCGTCGTCTTAGTACTATATTGTTTGATTTTCTATCTTGTTGAATATTTGTTTTGTTTGAATTGTAAGAATTAACTTCAATCAATTACATATTCAATCAATAATTTAGTCGTCAACGTTGCAGATCCGGGACATGAGTATTGTGATCGATATTGGTTTTATCACATTATTTGTAGACATTTTTTTTTCGTTTTATGTCATTAGCTCAGATGATGTAAGTTTTGTCGCAACATCATCCATTTTTATTTCTTGTATTTATATTCGTCCCACACTCTATCATTTAAGAACTTTTATATATTTTGTGGTGTTTAAGAAATTTTTTATGTCGATGAAATGTCATCTCTTTACTTCTTTGAAATCTTGAGGGACAAAGTTTAATTTACATATGAGATACTTGTAAATGGTCATTAGAGTCACTGTTATTAATAATTTGTTTAAAAAATAAGAATTTTTTATATGTACTTTTTTTGGATGGGAGAAGTTTTATATGCCTAAAAATGAATTTATTCTTTATATATAATTCTTTTTGGTAAATTACTTTGTTACTATATAATGTTGAAAACATGGGTAATCAACTAGTTTGCCCAAATAATTCGTAACAATACTTATCAAAACATGCAAGAGATCACATACAAAAAGTGAAAAAGGGAGCTACCAAAATTTGAATTGACCCTTCTTTGTCGAATCGTTATACCCTAATCATTGATAACGATCCAATTTAAACTACCTTAATTCCTTACATAATCACATTCAGTAGATCCTTCCAGAGTAAAGCAGCCTTTAACTCAACATTTTTTTTTACTAATTTCTTAATTGATACTGTTGATAATAGTGTGGATTTTCTTCTCAGTTGGTAGCGTCATCACCATGTGCAACTTAGAGCACCATTGCTACTTACAGTGTATCTTACATGAGTCAAAAGCTTACTAATCTTTATGTCAATACAGCCTAAAAAAATATGTACGAATTGTTATTTTAATAATGATGATTTGAAATCACCGACAGTTTATGATTAATAACTTTTCTATAAACAATTCATTTAAGTATTATTTTTTTGGTAAATAGTAAATATTTTTTATAAGCAAAGAAATAAATTATGCTCAGCAAATATATTTTATAAATACCATTTACACGACTCTCTTCTCATTCCAAAACTCGAGTCGTCGCTACTTTTCTTCTTTTCGATATACCGATTAAAGAACGACGATTTAGTATTAATTTCGACTTAAAATCACCCTTCCGAATTGTTTTACTTTCTTTTTTAGCATCGTCGACGTTGCAGATTTGAAGACTTGAGTATTCTGAAAACTTGAATATAGTCATATTTGTAAGCATAGATACTCTGCCGTTTTATGCTATTAACATAAATGTTGTGAGTTTTTTCGCAAATTCATCATTTTTTGTTTTTAATGACTTTGAATTTGTATTATATAAATGTAGTCTATCAATTTAAATGAATGAATATCGTTTATTTTTGTTAAAAATATATATTTTATAAGTATGAACGATTGTATAAACTAATTTTTTATTAATATTTAATGGAATTTTACTATTCGTCATATCATTCTTAAAATAAAATTGATGATATCTCTCTCGTCATATCATTCTTAAAAGGGTTAATTATGTTTCTAGTCCCTATAAAATAGCGACCTTGTAAGTTTAGTCCCTATTTAATTTTAATAGCATTTTTAGTCCCTAATTTTGTTTTTCTGCACTGAGTATTAGTCCCTACTCAATTCTGAAGGTGAGAAAAACACAAGAAGGGGGGTTGAATTGTGTTTTGAAAAATTCTTCGTTTCTCCTAAAACTGAACACACTGATCAGAAGCTACACGCAGCGGAATAAAACAGAGAGAGAGAAGAAGAACGACACAAAGCAATTATACTGGTTCCTTCCACAATCCGGAAGTAGTCCAGTCCCCCTTGCACTTCCAAGGAGATTTCACTAAGAGTAATATCTGATTACAATTGCTCAAGCACACAAGCAAGAGACTTCCTTTGCTCAAGCACACAAGCTAGAGACTTCCTTTGCTCAAGAACACAATCAAGAGACTTCCTGCTCAAGCACAACTGCAAGAGACTTCCTAATTAAACAAAATTACACAGAAAATTGTTTAGGTTGAACACTTGATATACAATAAGAGGTGCTCACAATACAAATCAGATACAGACTCAATGGACTTAAGAATTTCTAAGAAATGACTTTGAGACACAGAAATTCTAAGTGAATGCAGAACAATTTCAGCAGAGGTTTGGCACTTGTAAAAATGTTGAGAGTCTGTTGTTCAGCATTACCAAATCTCTAGGTCTTCACTCCTTTATATAGAGGTGTGAAAGAGACGTTGTGAAATTGCCAGCACACCAAAGAGCCGTTGTTGAAGCTTGATCTTTCACCTTTGATCTTTTGCCTGATTTGGTTGTTGTCCTATGAAGAACTAATTTGAAATCCATTCCTTATCCAAAGGAACATCTATGCAGGCGAAGCCGTATTCTGGAGTTGTTTTCTTGTCTTGTAGCGTGGACACAAAACAGAGTAGTGGAGAACGTGGTTGTACAATTCGTACAAATGTCAACGCTTTCGTCCAAATTGCAAGCACATGCCTTCAAACACCTTTGAAATGACCGTTGCAAAATTCCACTAATCCTTTGTTGCGTTTTCGAATCCAATAGACAGCTTTTGTAGTGATAATTCTTCAATTCTTGAATCTTTGCAAATCCAGTTGATATTCAACTTCTGGTGAAATGGCTTCTGATGAGGCAGCTTCTGCAGCTTCTGTTGATACAACTTCTGATGATATGACTTCTGCAGCTTCTGATGATACAGCTTCTGATGATATGACTTCTGGACCTCTTGTCTTCAGGAGCACTATTCTTACTTCAGAAGCGACTTAACTTCAGGAGCGCTTTTTCTCTTCAGTAGCAAGTTGCCTTCAGGAGCGTCCAAGCTTCAAATTTTGTTGTTTTCCTTTGCTCTTTATTTGCTCATTCAGAACCAATGATGATGTAACTTTTTAATTATGGTCCTGTATACTTGAACAAATATTAGCTAGTCCAATTTACAATTTTTAATACCTTGTTATCATCAAAACTCTTTAAGGTTCATTGTTAAACACATTTTGTTCCAACAAATTCAAATTTGTTTAATTTATGCTTAAACTCTTAAATTTTTGAACAATTTTTTGCAGACATGTTTAGAACATTACTAAAAGTTCGTCCGCAAAAAATTATTGCAAAATTTGATTTCTACATCCAGATTTTATTACTTTTTATCTTTAACTTTTGTTGTTTTAAAAAATTCATATTTAATTCATTTCATGTCAGAAAATTCTAAATTTTAGTAAACGAACCTTTCATAGTGTTCTAATCTTGTCTCAAAAAAATCGTTCAAAAATTTAAGAGTTTAAGGATAATTAATCAAACTTTGTTTTAGCAGGGACTAAAATTATAAGTAAATTTTTTTTTATAGGGACTAAAAATGCTATTAAAATTAAGTAGGGACTAAACTTACAAGGTCGCTATTTTATAGGGACTAGAAACATAATTAACCCTTCTTAAAATAAAATTGATGATATCTCTCTCTCTCTCTCTCTCTCTCTCTCTCTTTCTCTCTCTCTCTCTCTCTCTCTCTCTCTCTCTCTCTCCCCTCTTTTCTAAACCCTAGTCGTCACCATTTTTCTTGTTCTTGATCCATCGAAGATGTTGATTTATGGTCAATTTTGACCTAAAATTAACCCTCCAAATTGTTTTTCTTTCTTTTTTAGTTAAATAAGTGGTTTTCATATATTTTCAGTCTTCTTTCGTTTGATTTTGCAATTTCGTCGTCTTTGTACGACTAAATTTGTTTTAATTTTTTGTATTTGTGCGGTGTGTTTTAACTCATCGTCTTAGTGTATTGATTATTTGATTCATATTGAAAGATTAGGTTTGATCAAGTGCAGATCTAATCAATGACTTTTGCATCATTAACATTGCAAATCCGAAGACATGATAATTTCAAAGACTTGAATATAATCATATTATTTTGCATATACAATCTACTGTTTTATGCTATTAACATGAAAGTTTTTTTTTTGAAGAAGCTAAATTAGCTCACCTAAATTGACACCAGAGAGAATCGAACCTGAGACCTCGAGGAGGAGTACACTCCCGGATCCCAAACAAATACCACTAGACCAACTCAAGTGGGTTTAACATGAATGTTAATGTGACTTTGAATTTATATTAAATCATTCTATCATTTTAAATGAACGAATGTCGTTTATTTTTATAAAAAAATTGATTATATATGAAATAGAATAGTATACACATTCTCTTTCTTTTTTTTTTTTTGCTGTAAAAAAAGATTATTGTCACTTCTTATTTAGGTAACCCCAATCAGAACAGTACTTGGAGGCCTATTTCCGTTGCCAATATGGATCTTGGATTTCAAATTAATGAAAATCCAATAACATAGATCATTGACACTACAAAATAAAAAATTAAAAAAATTCAAATTTTAAAAAAGTCATGTGAATAACTATATAATTCTATATATCTTTAATATTTAGTATTGAGTACTGGTATCTCACACACACAGAGATATTCTTAAAATTTTAGTATATTCTAAAATACTATCCATTTATCTTTTTTATTATTATAAAATTCATCATGTTGATAAAAATTGTAAGATAAGCAAATATTAAACTCTAGGAGGTTCATATTAAACGAACTCAAGTATTAAACTACTTTTTTTTAAGGATGAATGTGGAAAATATTTTATTATCCTATAATTGATTTTTAATCCAGCCTTTATCTTAGATAAGCATTTTACAAAACAAACATGATAAGATAGAGTGGTCGGATTGATTTATCCGATTCTTGATTCTTCAATCATTAGATTAAGATATGATATACTTGCTTATCATATTTTGTCTCTCTTATCATAACCAATGAGCTTCGGTACTCTTTAATTTCATGAAAAAGAAAACCATAATATTCATATTTTTTAGTTTAATATTCTATCTATATATATTTTTAGTTTAATATTCACCTCGGCATATATATCTAGACTTTTTTACAGATGATTAAATATTGATATTGATTATTGATTATTTAGACATTCAAACAAATATTGATTATTCAAATACTAACCCAAACCCATTTAATAAATAAAAATCGTACACGTATCTATAGATAAATTTAGAAAGAAAAAAAATTAATCCATTTGAATATGGATTCCAATAGTCTCCCCTACACATTATTTGGATGGAAGCAACCCCACACAACGATTAAAGTAAGACTTGTTCAGCTACACATCTATCCAATTGAAATGCAACAATCACATTATTATTTTTGGTACTGCACAATTAAATTATTGGGTTGCTCTTTTCTATATAAGCCAAGGGTTATTGTCTTTTATCTCATCACATATGAGGATTCTTATGGCAAAGGAACAGCCTAATATATATTATAATACTATATTAAGTATCAAATAACACTTACTTAGTATAAAATATTATGGTGCCCAGCTGTATAGAATCGACCATCGTCACATGAATAGGTCAAACTCTAGTTTACTTTCAAATAAGTTTATATCATACATAAGAAAGACTCAAATTTGTTTACTCTTCCTTGATATATACGTGTACTGATTCCCTTCAAGGTTTTAACGTGTGCATTGCAATCTTTGATATTATAATAACTTGTCAATTTAGTCCATAAGTAGTCCATAGCATATATGAAATCCATCAATTTAGTTTTAAAGTATGTAAAAATTTGTCAATTTAATATTTATTGTATCTTAACGGTAAAGACTAAATTGAAGATTCTTTAGGGGTAAATTGAAGAATTTTATATATTTTAGGGGCTGTTTAGTATATATATATATGGTATGGAGCCTAAATTGAAGAGGAAATGATAGTTCAAGAAAATAAATTGATAATTTATTCTTGATATTATAGAGAATTGTAGTCAAATAAAATTTATGCACTCTCGGTTATAACACATTGTAGTTGCGAGCGGTTATATTATACACTTTTACTTTTTTTTTTACGGACTTAGATTCTCTTCCATAAAATTTATCTACATCCCTCTACCACATCTCTCTCTCCCTCCCTCTCTCTAATTCACATTTATTTTGTTTGAGATGGATGCATGTTGGAGGGGATCTAAATCCGTTTTTTGTAGTGTCACCTATGTTTTGGAGTGGAGTAAAAAGCTTGTTTTTCATTTTTAAATTAAAGCTATAAGTAAAGAGTTTTTTTTTTTTTTTTTAGGGAAAGTAAAGAGTTTTTTTTTTTTTAAATCTCAAATATATTTATTAAAATATAGACTCCCCCCTTCAAATATAGACTCTCCCCTCCAAAGTCCTCCCAATGAAACCCTTTGTTTGGGAAGTGGGAAATATAGGAAAAAAATGAAGAAATTTTTCACATTTTTTAAAAGAGTATTTTTTTTAGTGAATGATAAATTAAGTTTATGATTAAAATATTTTTCAATTTTAAGAATATTATAACAATATAGATTGAATATGAAGAATAATTATAAACCTTCCAAAAACTCATTCAATACAACTTTTATGTTCCTCTAAATTAGGAGAATTTTGTATCATGAAAATAATGAACCCTCAAAGTCTTCCTTTCTCAAAGTCTTCTATTTCTTCCACTTACTCATTCATTTTTTTTCAAAACACTCTTTCATTCCTCTCCGAGCTCGCAAACAAAGTTTTGATCCTTCTAAAGTTCAATTATTTCTGATTAGTTATGGAAACTATGAGCCACATATGATTAAACCGCGTGCAATATATTAGAAGAACAACTTAATTTACAAGAAAAGCAGTACACTACAGGGGCCCAGTTGAATGTAAGTAACCTTAATTTGAACACTAGTCCAAATTCTAAAGTGCTGAATTTGGAGCAGCCCCTATAACCTAACTTACCCTATTTTTGAAATTTTTTTTTTCCTGCCCCTATGACCAAAAAAAATGATACATCTGCCCCTAGTTGAAAATTATTATCGTAAATGTCCTTGTTCTTCATTTGAAATGGCGAGCATGTCATTTTTTTCAAACTCCCTCTGCAAGCTTGCAGCTTTTTCCTGTACAATGAATTATTTAAAGTTTTCTCTTGTTCTTGCTTTCAAACGGCGAGCACGCAAATTTTTTTTTTTCCATGCTCCACAAATGATTTGGCGAGCATGCCATGGTTGCTTTTTTTTTAATATTTTTATTAATTTCAATTCTATCTTAAATTTAACAATAATAATTGCAATCTTTTCATATTAACACCATGCAGGTCGCCTAAATGAGTAAATGACGTTACTGTCTACTAACTATCAATCTCTTACGACTATAAGTCTATAACCAAATTAAAGTTGATGACTATATAATTAAAAATATAATTTTAGTTCACTGCAGTTTAAAGGATTTGTGATATGGACAAGCAAGAAATAATATTTTATTGCATGAAAGGACAAGCAAGAAAAAATACTCAAAAAAAAAATTATTGCATGCTCGCCATTTCAAAGGGCAAGCAAAAAAAAAATATTAAAAAAAAGCAACCATGGCATGCTCGCCAAATCATTTGTGGAGCATGGAAAAAAAAAAATTTGCATGCTCGCCGTTTGAAAGGAAGAACGAGAGAAAACTTTAAATAATTCATTGTACAGGAAAAAGCTGCAAGCTTGTAGAGGGAGTTTGAAAAAAATGACATGCTCGCCATTTCAAATGAAGAACAAGGGCATTTACGATAATAATTTTCAACTAGGGGCAGATGTATCATTTTTTTTGGTCATAGGGGCAGAAAAAAAAAAATTTCCCCTATTTTTACCTCAATCAAAAAATTTCCCAACTTGCACAAAAAGCAGTATATAGAAGTTGGAAATGTATAATTCAAGTAAGGCTCCTTCCCCGGCTCTCACTCGAATATTTCTTGACTTGACAAAGCTCAAATTAACCAAGGCGGCCATAGACATATCATATACCCTACAATTTGTCCATTTCGTAACCAACCATTTTTACTAGTACTATTATTCAATTATTTAAAGAATAATTACTTTTTTGCTGTAAAAGTCATTTTCAAAAAAAAATTAAAGTTTTTTCAAGACAACTGGCTCGTGGGACGTGACCACAACAACTTCATATCTCTTATATAAATACCCCCTCATCACATTTTTGAACTTACCAAGCATATTTGAAACCAAATATCTATTCATATATTCTAGTACCCTTTTCCAAATGGGTCGTTATAATGTTATACTAGTGTGGTCACTGGCATTAACGTTGTGTCTTATTCCATATACAACTTTTGCTCAACTTAGTCCAAACCATTATGCTAACATTTGTCCTAATGTTCAAAGCATTGTTAGATCAGCAGTTCAAAAGAAATTTCAACAAACATTTGTTACTGTTCCTGCTACCCTTCGTCTCTTCTTTCACGATTGTTTTGTTCAGGTATTTTTTTTTAATTAATTAGTTGCACCACTTTGATTAATATATTAATATTACTATAGTGTATTAAAATTTTTGATTTGTGATATGATTATTATTTTGTTATAGGGTTGTGATGCTTCAGTTTTGGTGGCATCAAGTGGAAATAACAAAGCTGAGAAGGATCATCCTGAAAATTTGTCATTGGCTGGTGATGGTTTTGACACAGTGATTAAAGCAAAAGCTGCATTAGATGCTGTTCCACAGTGCAGAAACAAAGTTTCTTGTGCTGATATTCTTGCTTTGGCAACTAGAGATGTTATTAATTTGGTTTGTTCTTCAACTACTACTCATTAATTTCTCTTTGAAACAGTTTATATTGTACACTAATTAGGTGACTTTCACTTTCATATCTTAGAGATTTTAATGTTGATTTCTGTTGAAAACATGTTTTAATCTTGTTTCTAATATAATAATGTCTAGCATCATCTCATTTTAAAAAATTTAACGTTACAATCATGAAAAAAGTTGAAAATAGTTTATAAATAGTGGTATTTTTCATGGCAATGATATAAATTCTGTTTAAGAAAAAAATTTATGAATTTTTTTACGTAACGGTTTTCAACTTTTATATTATTTTTGTTTCTCTATGCGGTTCCAACACCACACATATTTGAATTGTATTGTTCATATGTGTCAAATACGATGTCCGAGTTTTGTGCACTCAAATAATGTGTACAATTGCTTATGACACGTGATATGATATCAAAATCTATATATCGATAAGAAAAATATCTTTGATTTATCATTGTCAATTGTGTACACCACAGGCTGGTGGTCCATCCTATACAGTAGAATTGGGAAGATTTGATGGTCTAGTTTCAAGATCTTCAGATGTAAATGGAAGGCTCCCTCAGCCAAGTTTCAATTTGAATCAGCTGAATACTCTCTTTGCAAACAATGGACTCACTCAAACAGACATGATTGCCCTATCAGGTAATTGTCGAAGGCCACCATTTTAATTAAATGGGTCCCATTATCATATTTGTACTATGTGTCAAGATCCAAGAAAGTTTTTAAATGGCGGTAAAAATAAATAGTTTTGAAAAACCTTGACAAAAAAGATAGTGTTATTTTTTTTAGGAGAAAACGAGAGTTCTAACTTCTAAGTACATAATTAAATTGAAAAGATGACGTATCACATAAGCAAGAGATTCCTCTTTGACAAATGATCAGTTAAGTTTAGATAAAATAAAAAACAAAAGGACCACTTAAGAATATTTTGGTTACCAGAACTTTTTTTTTGTATAATTTTAAGGAAATTAAATTTTTAATATTTTGACATAGAACTTTTTTTTTGTATAATTTTAAGGAAATTAAATTTTTAATATTTTGACATATTGACTAATGCATATACAAATAATTATCATTGGTCAGTTGTGATTACTTAATTTAATGTGGTCACTAGAAATTATTGAGTGGTCACTACAAATTATTGAGTTTACTTTTATAGTTTAATTTTCGTATAGTCTCAATTTTTTAATTTTTGCTTTGGAGTTCGATATTGTGTGGATATTTAGATAAATGTTAGTTTCATTATTTATATCAAATGTCAACTTAATTAAATGATGCTTGAAGAAAAAAAACTTAATTAAATGATGTCATAATCTTGTTTGGTTTTACGTCTCTTTCTACTCTTTACACCTTTGAATATAAGTATAATTTTTTTTACAACAATAATACACTAAAAGCAAATTATAATTTTAATATACATAATCATGGTAGATAGGTTTTACATAATTAATAACAAATTATTTTAAATTTAATTATGTCAACAGACTCATCAAATATCAAATAGTGAATCAATTTTATTTTATTTTTGTTGACAAAAGTGACTCAAAATTAAATTTATGTATATGAATTATTTAATTATTTACTTGTTGAATTAAATTTATGTATATGAATTATTTAATTTTTTACTCGTTGAATCTCAATAAAACATGTTGTATAATTTTATTTTATTTTCAGAAAAAAATGTTCTCTAGGAGTGAATTATTCATAGACACTAGCTTGAACTGTTTAAAAAATTATTGATAGACTCCATCTTTCAAATAATTCATGTATTAAATTAAATATAATAAAACCACAATCATTTGTCAATTTTAATCGAAATCTTATCAAATAATTTATGTCTATTATTAGTTTGGTGTACAAAATAAAATAAGTAAATATTTTTTTTTAAATATCTCAAAAGCTATTATAGTAAGAGCATCCAATCCAAATCTCTAAAATAACATTAAGAAAAGAATCTAATCTTGAAGCAAAAGCCAACAAGTAAACAAAACAACAAAACTGAACCAGACAGTTCATACTTTTGTAGTATTCACATTTTGTTCCCTCTATGAATGTGCTTATTTTCTTTTTCATATTTTACAGGTGCACACACTCTTGGATTCTCTCACTGTGACAGATTCTCCAATAGAATTCAAAGTCCAGTGGACCCAACATTGAACAAACAATACGCTGCCCAGTTGCAACAAATGTGCCCTAGGAATGTTGATCCAAGAATAGCCATCAACATGGACCCAACAACCCCTCGAACATTTGACAATGTTTACTACAAAAATCTTCAACAAGGAAAAGGTTTATTTACTTCTGATCAAATCCTCTTCACTGATACAAGATCTAGGAACACTGTTAACTCTTTTGCAACTAATGGTAACGTTTTCAATGCCAATTTCATCACTGCCATGACCAAATTGGGTCGTATCGGAGTTAAAACTGCAAGAAATGGGAAAATTCGTACCGATTGTTCTGTGCTTTAATCAAGTGTATAATGTAAGCTGGGGAATTCACAAAGGGTGACTATAGATTATTTGTTAATTATTGTTAATAAATTTGTTTGCCAACAAATTAAGAGTGGTTTGGAGGTTGGAAAAAGAAAGGAAAGGGGAGAGAAAAAGTTGAGTTTTTCATTGATGTAATGTAAGTTCCAAATTATTCAGTGTCCCCTATATTTATGAACTTTGAACTGTTTATTGAAAATGAATTTAAGAGTGCTGCAAAAATGTTTATGGTTTGTTTTTTAATACTGTATTGGATATGAACTTATATAATATTGAGCATTTTACTTCATTGCATTAATTAAGGATTAAAATAGACTAGACAATTAGTTTGAGATAGAAGTTATGTGTTAATGAAGTTTGACTCAGTTCCTGAGAATTGACTCACCACAAAATCGTAAGTTCAACTCTCTTTAGATATGAACTTCCATTAGTGATCAATGAATCTTTATGACTACATTAACTTTAGTGAGCCTCTAAAGCTCAACTCACTTAAACATTTTTTTTTCTACAAAAGAAATGAGTGATATGTCATAGTTTTTTTATGGAGTGATATGTCATAGTTAAATATAAAAACACTCCTCCTAGCTCCTCGTCCTCTTATTTAGGCATATGCAATCCCTTTTTATTTATTAAAAAAACTTTTTTTTTTTGAAAAAAAAACCTTTTATGTAACCTTCATTAGTGTAACCTTCATAATATAAAGGACTACATTTAAATGAAAATAAAATATCATCGATAAATTATAACCCTTTAAAATTAAGTGACCAATTTAAAACTACAAAGTAAAATAAAAATAAAAATAAAAACAAATCGGGCTTTACAATGTGAAATTCTGACACATTCTTTAAAAAAAAAAAGGTGAAATTGTGACGCATGGTTTCAATCTACTGCATGCATCATTGGAACATATATAAAGTGCATTATATTGACCACTTTGTGTCTTTAGAAGTTTAGATGCAACTTGTGGTTTACATGATGACATGACTGCACCTTATTGGATTAAATGACCTCTATTATGCTAGCTACATCTAGTATATTAAGTCCCTCAAAAAAAAAAATTAGTATATTAAGGAAGATCAACTTTCAGTAACTGATTTGTTCAGTTGTAGAACACACATCTAAACAAATAAAATAATACTTCTCATTTTTTACATGCCTTTGTAACTGTCTGAATTTGTAGGTGTCTTTGCTTGTTTCTTTGTGGGAGCACCTTTCATAATAACAACTCAAGTCTACTTTACAATATACTACATAACAGTTTATAAAAGACATGAAGTGGTCAATGCATTGCCTTGAGTTCTAAGTCCCAAATTCTCCTTGCGTATAGAAAGCATTGTGATTCCAACCTACATTAAGAATACACTATCAAAGAGTTTTATAGGCCAAATTTTATAGATAATTTTTTAATCCGACCCTTATATTTTTAGAGTCCCCTCAAGATACATTATTGAATGGGAAGCGTGTTGAGAAATTATCAAATTTTAACGAATATAAGTCAAGCTTTTCCCTTAAAAAAAAAGTCAAGCTTTTAAAATATGCATTATAGATCCTTTCAAAAAAAAAAATGCATTATAGATTTAGAGTATGAATCATCTCCACCCCAATATTAAACTCACATCGGAAAGTTTACCAAAATAATAAACTAACATTGACTCCCTTTTTCCATAGATTCTATTAAAGAATAGAGTGTATGCAATTATTGATTCCTTCATTTTCTAGTCTGTGTTTTACTTTTTTTTTATCAAGTTTATGTTTTTCTAATAAGAATGAAAGTAATCAATATATATATATATATATATATATATATATATATATATATCCACATTTAATTTTTAAAACATTATTTCACCTCCATTTGTTCACTTGTGATGATCCACTCAACTGCATGAATATAACGGCATAACAACCCGTGCAAAACTATTAATATTTGCCGACCATATCTGTAATTAATTAACTATATATTTGTCATGCGTCTAAAAATAACCCATTTATTTGTTATGATTTCAATCAACCTTTTCTTTTATAGGCCAAGAGATAAGCGGAACATCAGAGTGAGTCTGAAAGATATATACTCTCATCAGGGCCGTTCCTACAAAAATGGAGGCTCGGCTCTCAAATAAAAATAGGCCCCTAGTCAAAATAAAAACACATTTTTTTTAAAAGAGCAAAAAAAAATTATAATGTTTTTTATTTTATTTTTTGAGGGAATAATTAAAATGTTTATTCTTTTTAAGAAATAATTATAATGTTTGTTGTTAGAGCTTATTGGAAGAAGAGGAGATAGTATTTAGGATTTATAATCCTCAAATCCATAAAAATTAGGTAAAAAAGAGGCCCTATTATGCTGGAAAAAAAATTAAATGATAAAAAAACAAAAATCAGCCCTCACACAGTACACAAGTTCAACATCTTCACATTTTGCCACTATGGTCATGGCTTCCATGTTGTAAACTTTTCAATGTTATTAGTATATATTAAAATCTTCGGTGCATTATATATTAAAAAAAATTATTTGGGCCCCAAAATTGGGGAGGCCCAGCTCAATAGAGTTGTTTGCACCTCCCCAAGGATGGCCCTGACTCTCATAATATACCGCCTACTCATAATATTTTATTATGTGACACTTCAATTTTCCTAAAAAAACAAACCAATAATATTACCCTTTATATATGTTTTTTTGAATCAATGTACTTTATTTTTGTTAAATGTCATTAATTTTTTTTATTAGAAATAAAATGTATATATAAATATATATATATATATATATATATATGGATATTTTTATTGTATCATATGGATATTATGATATTTTGATGGATATTGTTATTGTAATGTATGAATATTATTATATTTTGATAAAAAGAAGAAAATAAATGTGATGAACTGTTGTTAAATTTTAGGTAATTAGAATTTTTTTTTAACAAAAATCAATTTTAAAAAAAATGTTATCCATGGATATCTGTATATATTCGCGGATATTTAAAAATCTATGGATTATCCGCTTAACGGATATCCGCGCGGATATGAAGAGGACACATATTTCATATTTATCCAACGGGTGGACATGTGTATCATATTATCCGCGTCCATGGATATCTATTTACATCCATATGTACGGTTGGATAGAACGAAAACATGTATTTGTGGACTTGATTAGCTAAAAAATAAAAAGAAATCCACGTACTATCGAATATCCTAATGAATGGACTTGACTATTTAATTTTATGAATGGCTAGCTAATTAAGAAATAAAAAGTAATGAAAGGATGATAAAAAATAATATAATGAACTATAATGAACCTTTCAAAAAAATAAATAATGAACTATAATGAAAAGAAATACTTTTATGTAATTTATTCTATGAACTAAAGGGACAAACATGATACATAAATGTACTTTAGTAATGTCTAATAATTATTCTAATTTAAATAAAAAAAAATCTTACGGACGAAAAATTAATCAAATGCTATTTAATTAATGTAAACGTTGCGTGTGTTTTTGATACGAAATAAAATGTTCAAACAATTATACATCTGCTATACGCAAAGGTGAAAAAAATGGCTAAAATTCTTTTTTTTTTTTTAAGGATTCTTATGTTTGTTTATATTGTGTTATTTTATGTTTCCACATATGTACATATATATATATATATATATATATATATATATATATATATATATATATATGTGTTTGCTAACTTAAACCAACAAAAAATATGAAGGTCCAAGTTAGCAAAAGTGCACATTTTCATTTGGACAAAAATATCCTTCATCTTTAATATTTAAAACTAATAGCTTGAGGGTTACTTTAGTAATTTTTATTAAAACATATTTGTTAACTTACACCAATTTGCTAACGTAGACCCACTTTTATTTTATTACAAATAGCTTGAGGGTTACTTTAGCATTTTTCATTAAAACATATTTGTTAACTTGCACCAATTTGCTAACTCAGACCCACTTTTATTTTATAACAAATAGCTTGAGGGATATTTACTAAACTATCTTTTACTTTAAATTGGTTTACACTAGTGGATATTGCTAATTAATAAAAAACAAACAAAGGTTGATAAACAATAATGAATTAAAATAAAAAATATTCAATGTTGACTGAAATAACTACATTGATTGCATGTTTTGAAATAAAACATGAGAGAGATAGAGATAGGTGGCCATAGGATCCACTTACGGCAACCACGACAACATTCTTTTTCGCCGGAATAGAGGTTCCATGAGAGGCCAGCCAAGTTGGTACAAAGGGGTGGGGAAAGGGAAGGGTGGACTACGGTGACCTCAAGATGTCGGAAAACGATCTGACTAGGTTATAGATAGGACACACAACGGGGAGTCAGTCGTCACAGAAGTTTCAGGTTAGGGTTTGGTTATACTTATCAACAACATGGTCTAAGGATAGTCACATTGTTTATGAAAGAGGGGTTAGGTGAGTTGTTATGATATACTGATGCATGCGTGAAATGTGATTTTTTTGCAAAACTTGTGTTGGTTAAAGGAAGATTGCTAAAGGTTGATGAATGTACTACCAATAAGTTGAGGTCGGAATATGCTTATATTATGATGAATATCGATATTTTGGAAGAAATTAACTTGGTTGAATAGGTTTAGGATGACAAAGAGAAATTTTAGATTTGGATTGTGGAGGATATAGAGCTTGGTATAGCATATGACACTTGTTAAGTTGAGTATGTGGATGACAAAGAATATTTGTGTTCGAAACCAGACTGTGTTGCCATAGGATTTACCTTTAGCTGATACCCTGGTTAATCATTTACATAAAAGAATGTTCTCACAAAGTAAGTAAGAAATTGAATTAAGGAATGGGCGGGGTTCTTAATTAAAGTAAAGTTCAGGAAATAGATGGTGGCGATATGGCTCAGAAAAGTAAGGTAAAGTCTATTGGAATTAAAAAATATCATAGTGTAGCAGATGAAGTCAATATTAGGGAGGGTGTTGGCTTGGTTGATGGAGGTTGGTTGTGTGATAGTATTTGTCGAGAGGTGGGTGATGGGTCCTCCCCCCTGTTTTTGAAGAACCATGGTTGGACGGATCTTCTTTTCATAGATAGGTTTAGTAGGATTTATGAGCTTATTGAAAACAAAATGGTGATTGTAGCAGAGATGATTTCTTTTGGTTGGAGTGTGAATGATGAAGCGTGAAAATAGAGCATGAGGATGTTTGCTTGGGAGGAGGAGTTAGTGGGGGAATGTGTAGATCATTTAACTTTCATTGTTTTGCGATTTGATATGGCGGACCAGTGGGTTTAAAAATTACAGTCCTCCCATTGTTAAACTCTGAGTAGTGCGTATAACAACTTGACCACGGTGGATGATAATAACTATTCAAAAAATAATCATGTTTTGTAGTTGATAGCGATTATGCTAAAAATTAATATTTTCGCTTGTCGTTTACTTCTAAATCGAGTTCCAACAAAGGATAACTTGGTAAGGCGACGAGTTCTTTCTCTAAATGATCATAATTGCACGGGAGGTTGTGGTATGTTTGAAGATAGAGACTATTTATTTGTTAGATTCACTCTTATGATAGAATTTGGTATCTAGTTTCAAGGTGGTTAGGATTCTCAACAACAACTCAAGGTACTCTATTGGATTATTTGACTCAATTTGGTGGGTTATGTGGTTATTCGAAAAGCATTCAAATAACTCTTAATATATTTGGCTTTCTGTGGTTTGATTTATCTGGAAGGAGAGAAATAAGCGCATTTTTTTAACATAAGAAGGATCACTTGCAATCTTTAAATGAAAAAGTTAAGTTTCAGTCTTTTTGGTGGTTGAAATTGAAACTTCTTACTTTGATTTTGATTATCAGTTTTGGAGGCTTAATCTTATTCCTTGCTTGTTTGTTGTAACTTAGCTTGTTTCTTTGTTGCTTTAGTTTCTCATTGTATGTAATTTTGTAAATCTTTTTAAGTCAATTCTAGTACAACTTGTGTAGGAATGGCTTATTTTGGTTAATAATATTTTTTATTTTGGCCTTTTCAAAAAAAGAATTGTAGTTAAAAACAACAATTTTATGTAAGAGTTGTTCTATGAACTAAAGCGACAATCATGATACATAAATGTACTTTAGTGGTTTCTAATAGTTATTCTAATTTAAATGATGAATTTTTTATGTGCGAAAATTATGAAAAAACTATTTAATTGATGTAAACATTGCATGTTTTTTTCACTATATAAAGTATTCAGACAATTATACATTTGATATACCTAAAGGAGAAAAAATGGCTGAAATTCTTACGTTTGTTTATATCATGATACTTTGTGTTTCCCTATTGCTTGTTGTAGAAGCTGGTGGAAGTAAGTTCATTCTCTTTTTATTTTTATTTTTTTATCTTATGTACAACGTTTTAATCATTTTTAGTAATCTTTGTTTATTCTTGTTTACATTACAGAAGAATGTCTTATTGATGCCGATTGTGTAAAACTATACCCGGGTAATAAAAAGCGTTTGATTTGCAACATTGGTTATTGTTTGAGTTTATACAGAGGTAAAATCTATTTATCTATTATATTTAAAACTTTATTTTTATTGCTTGTCAGAATTTTAAGGGTTAAATATGTTTTTGATCCCTATAAATATATCAACTTTTTGTTTTAGTCCCTTTAAAATTTTCCTTCAACTTTAAGTCCCTATAAAATTTTCAATTACTACTTTTGGTCCCTATTTTTATGTTAATTTTTGTATTTTATTTAATGAAATTGTGCATAAATGTGTAGAATATTGTAAATATCTCTCCAAAAAAAAACCTAGAATTTTTTAACTAAACATAAATTAAATATGAACTTTTAACCGCAAAAAATATATAAATTAGTATTTAATTCATGATTTGTTAAAAAAATCTAATTTTTTTGGGAGAGATTCTTATAATATTTTTTAAAAAAAAGCAAAATTTTATTCAAAAATATGAATTCTACATATGAGTTTACTTTAAATGAGGGACCAAAAGAGAAGATGAAAAACTTTTGAAGGACTAAAAGTTGAAGAAATTTTTTAGAGGGACTAAAACAAAAAGTTGACATATTTATAGTGACCAAAAACATATTTAACCTTAATTTTAAGGGTTAATTAAGTTTTTAGTCCCTATAAATATTCACAGTTTTGTTTTTAGTCCCTATAAAATAAAATCACACTTTAAGTGTGATTTTATTTTATAGGGACTAAAAACAAAATTTTGAATATTTACAGGGACCATTTATATGATATATTTAAAACGTAAAGATGTATGTGGACCCAAATGATATCACATGGTACACATAAAATCAAATACACATGTATATCAACAAACATGAAAATACCCAAAGTATACGACTTCAAAAGAGACCCTATAATGAAAACGATAAACGAAACTCACATGGCCATCGCTAGTTGCAAAAGGAATGGAAGGAAGTACTCCATTTAAGGTTATGAACTCCACCTCGAAGACATCTATAGATAAAGGTAAAATATATGGCAAAACATATATGGACTACAATTATAGAAACACCAGAAAATTTGAATGACAGTAAGTAAAACATCGAAATGCAATCACACATCAATCACTAAATTATATTATGTTCAATTATATTATCAACCATATAACAAAAACATATATCTCTTTAATTGAAATTATGAAGAATTACAAACCGAACCTCAGGTGTCATTAGTTATTTCATCCCTACTAGGACTTACGTCACCCACCGGATATTAATTGAAAATAGTTTTACTCTATTCCTTCCAAATGACTATTGCACCTTTCCTGCACTCGAGAATATCGCATGGACAAATTGACAGATTTGATAACAACAACATATAATCAAATACTTTAAATAAAGAAAAATCAGGAAATAACACCAATTCTTCCTAAATAGATTAATTATCCACACAGGCCAACAAGTACTTTAAATAAGACGGACCACCTGGATGAAGAAAGACAAGGATAGTGCTATGATTATATTAATACTTTTTGGGTAATGTTAACCAGTGCCCCCAGGGCACTGGTTAAGGGAGCAGATATAGTAACATTGCATTGGGACTTGTGTAGTCAAGTCATTAAAAGTCTAAAAAGTATTTCTTTTAATTTAAAATTTACTTTTTTTGGTTTCCTTAACCCGTGCCCCAGAGGCACCGGTTAACATGACCCATACTTTTTATATGATGATATTTTTTGGATTTTATGTTGTGAAATATTCTTTAGTTGTCAACCTAGTTTAGGAGATGATTACTCTTTGATGGGAAATTGCCAATTAATCTTGACGATTCCTTGATGTCATGGCATACCTATATGTTGGAAAATTCATCACAGTCATAACAAAATATCATACTAATACGAGTGTGATGTAATAAAGTTCTCATAAGTGGATGATAATATTCTTTAGTTGTCATTTTTCTCATAGTCTACTTTTATGAGTATGGAGCTGAGGTGCACGAGAATTGCATTTGATAGTAGATTTATGTGTTTGTTTCTATGCATTTTTATTGGTGTACAAATTTAAGTCACATATAACATATCTAACACCCTGTTTTCTATATCTTTCTCTTTTATATGTTTTATGCAGAGCCTAATCTCCGCTAGTACTGAGGTGTTCATTCATGAGAGTAAAGTGGAGAATTATTCTCTAACACATGTTATGTTGTTTTTGAATGTTTGTTTGATTGTTGTTTATGTTTAAAATAAATTATAGGTTGCGATACTATGATATCAAGGCCGATGTTGATAATCTAGTATTTACTTATTTTATCGTAAAAAAAAATGTAAGGCTCTAAGAAGTCAAATATTTTATTTTGAGTTATGAAATTGAGTTGTTATTTGTGGTGATGTTGTGATATTTCATTCTACATTAAAATTTAGGCTAAACTGCACTTTTCGCCCTTAAGTTTCAAAATGTTGCGATTTTGGCCCATTATTAAAAAAAAAAAAAAAGTGACCCCAATGTTTAGAGAAATATGCTCTTTTGACCCCCTAACATATGGGAAATATGTTTTTTCACCCCTTATCTTTACAAAAAGTTGCAATTATGACCCCTTTATTGGGACATGTGGCGTCTTCTCAACAATTTTGGGACGAAAAAGGCCAAATTTTCATTTTTTTAACAGGGAACAAAAATCACAACATTTTGAAACTTTGAGGACGAAAAGTGCAGTTTAGCCTAAAATTTATTATTGGTGCAAACAAATATTATTACCATTTTCAATTGTATTTAATTTAATCTATATTGCTCTTATTAAAAAAAAAAACTTCTAGGATTTTGGTTAATTTAACATTTTTAGACTTAGCTGTCACATTAATGGTATCAAAAACTAGTTTATCTATTAGATTGTTCTGTGTTTTTTTTTTTAACAAAGATTGTTATGTGATAGGTGTTTATTATGTTATCGTTAGTGTGTACATTTTAGCTAATTTCTCAACAATAAAAAGGTAATGGATATGGTCATTCAAGACCATTAAATTTCAAACCATTTAGCAACCAAGAATCAGTCAAAAGTGAATTTTATAAATAATAATCAGTTTATAAAACTACTATATTATTAAATAATGATCGGATGAGTTTGTAATTTTATAATCAAATAATACGTAATATTGAATCATTACTATTAGAAACTAGTTTGATTTTGATGAGAACATTTCAATAATTTATGCTTTTTGTATATGCATGTTTTATCTTGGTTTTCGGGTGTCAAACATTGATTACGTTTGAACCTTTTAAACCGGTGATATCTCATTTTTTCTTGGGAAGGGAAAAAGTAAGCAAAACCCTTGAGAATCGAGGTCCGGGAGTTGTTTTCGCTACGGGAAGGTGTTAGGCACCCATAACGACTATAGTAACCTATAGGAACCGTCTTTAATTTCTACGCGCGCGCTTTATTTTTAAATGCTATTTGAAAATGTTATTTACACCTAAAAATTTTCTAAGTGAAGAATTGGAGGGAGAAGAATGTTTTTGGATTTTTATTTTAGTTGAATTGAAGGAATTTTGTTCCTTGCCTACGTACCCGATTAAGGGATCAAATCCACCGTAGTTCTCTCTCAAAAATGTTTTTGTTTTTGTTGGTTGATTTTAAGTTTGAAAATGGATCTTGGAAGAATAGAAAGAGGCCTCAAGGGCATGAGATTAGGAAATAGTGAGGTTGAATTAGTGAATTGCAAAAGAAGTCAAAGTTTGATTATTTTCATTGAAATTTGATTAAGAAAATGGAAAAGAAAATACAATGGGATATTGGATCCCAAGGTTTATTTGGAAAAGCTTTGAGTGAAGTTGTTCACATTTGTTTGAAAAATTGGTTTTTTCTAAGTAAAAGTCCTAGGCATTCATCTAGACATACAATCCTAAACATACATCTAAACATGCATATTCTAGCTATAGTGGTGTGTGTGTATGTGTCGGTGCTTGTGTCGGTGTACATCATTAGAGTCCATTGTCCTTTACATCACACCCTAGATACATTCTATGGCCTCTTTGCCAAGAAATTAAAAGCATGAAAGAATATTACAAAATTTCCTAAGTATTTACATTCTAACTTTTGGTACAAATTAAGTTGCAAGAAGGAAAATAGAGATGAAAATGGGATGCAATGATGATGCTTATGGTGAATATGAAATATGAAAGGAAAATGGTTAGTAGCATAAGGCAAATATCAAAGAAGTGAAGTAAGAGAAATATTAGAGTGTAAAAGGTAGAAAATAAGTGCAAACATGGCTAAAATTTGTTCATAAAATGCAAGAACCAAGTGACCTATAATTCTCACATTCCAATTACATTTTAAAGGTTTAGAAACAAGTTTTGGAATGGGAATTAAGGCTACATGGTCTACTTGACATTTAAAACAAGTTTGAAGCATATTTACATTATTTAACTACTTAATGACTTGTAAGCTAAGTAATCTACCAAAGTTCACAATTATGCAACAAAATTAAACACAACAGTAGCTAAAACCTATGAACTCAAGTAGTATAGGTCACTAACATTCATCAAGCAAATTGGATTAAAATCAAGAAAATTTTCATTCATTTTTAGCACAAAATATGACAAAAATAGCAAGGAAATCAACACCTTATTTTTTAACCAATTTCAACATGTGAAAACTATCACAAAATACTACAAAAAAGTCAAGAAATATGCATGAATTCTTTTGGAATTTTTAGAGAATTTTTAGACACAAAACACATAAAATTTCACAATTTCTTAACAAAAATAGCAAACAATTTGTCAAGAAAATACCACACATTTTTAACCAAGAGTCAACATATGACAAAATCACAAAAAATATCAAGAAAATGATCAAGAACACATAGGAAAAGATTTAGAATTTTTTAAAGGATTTTTGGACTCAAAAACACACAAATACTTCACAAATTTTTTAAAAAAGTAGACAAATTAACAAGAAAATGCTATATATATCTTTCTTGAGTTTTAACACATAAAACTATCACAAAAAGGTCAAGAAAAATACCAACAAACATGTGGAAAATTTATGGGATTTTTTAAAGAATTTTTAGGCAAGGCAGGGGGTGCAGTGAGCAACTTTTAGCAAGTAAGGTTGGGAAAGGGGGGGTGGACATAGCAGTACTGCAGCACAACAGAGTGGGAATGGGCCTAGGAAGAGAACGGACGGGTTCAGGAACGGGTCAACCCGGTCCAGGCTCTATATAAGCCTAGGAACCGGTTTATTCCCCATTCTTAACCCTCCTTTCTCTCTCTAACCTCCAATCCTCTCACCTCTCTCTAAAGAACAGCACGCCGGAAACTGGAAAGGAGCCGTCGGAAGATTCGAAAGCTCGCCGGAAACTTCATCTTCTCCGGCGAGGAGTGCAGGTTCCGGCGAGTTCCCCAAAGTTGTTCGAATTCGAAATTTTTTACATGAAAACGCTTCTTTCCTCCTCTTCTTTCCAATTCCGAGCTTAATTTTCACGGATTCAACACAGAACAACCTAACCTTAGAAGATTTGTTTACGGCTTGGAATCGAAACAAAGGAAAATGAAAGTGAACGAAATTACCTGTATGTAACTGGAGAACGTTCGACGCAAACGAGTAGCTTCAACTGGATCCTTGAATTTCCTCAGACGTTGCTTGAGTCTGATTCTTGCTCCCTTTCTGGATCTGGTAAACACGTGCACTTTTCAAGGTATCGAATTCGATTCCTCTTCCCTTGTTCACTCGTTCGTGTTCTTTGAATCTTTGTGATGTGATGATCACGTGTAGCTTTGAATCGTTCGAATCAGTGAGATTTGATGTTTGCACCGTTGAATTTGTGTATGAATTGTGAAGATGAGGGATTGACGGTGATTTTGTGGTGGTTACGGTGGCCAGAGGTGGTCGGCGTAATTGGTTAGGGTGGTGAATGTATGCTGTTACGGTGGAGAGGGAGAAAAGAGAGAGAGAAAGTTGTTAGAGGGTTGGGTGACGTGGCAGAAGGTGAATGGGAAAGTGAAAAATGAATAGTGTTCTTGAATCTTTGACTGTGATGACTGGGATTTATAGTGACAAGTGTAAGTGCTGGACCAATCAGGAGCTGCCATGTGGCACTGGACCTTGTAACAAACTCTTGGACAAATGGACCAATAAGGAACTGACACCTGTACAGACCTAATGACTTGGACAGAAAATGGACTAATATGCAATTTCTAAAAGTTTTAGGACTAAAATGAAAAAAAATAAAAATAATAAAATTGGAATAAAATTGGTAAATTGGAAAATAACGTAAAGTGGAACGTCTAAAATTGACAAAACGGACTAAAATGAACCAATGGCCTAAATGAGGTACTTTAAAGTACCTCTCTGCTGAAATTTCGTGTGAAATGACCAAAATGCCCCTGGGGGCTAAAACGACTAAAAATGACTCAGATGCAAATTTAAAATGGATTTTTAACAAGGAATTGAAGCAGAGACTCATTCAAGCAAAATTAAAAGACTCAGGGACAATTTTTAGGATTTAAACAGTAACTTGACACTTGAAATGACCAAAATGCCCCTAGGGGCAAAACTGACTCAAAATGACTTCAAAATGCAAATTTTGGAATGGATTCTGACATAGAATTGAAATGAAGACTTATTCAAACTATTTGAAAGGACTCAACCAAATTTTTAAAAGACTGAAAGAAATTTGACATGGGAAATGACTAAAATACCCTTGCATGTGAATTTTGCAAATAACATTGAAATAAAATGCAGAGAAAGATGCAATTGATCAGAGACATATCAAATGACTTATAATGCAAGAAAAGGAGAAATTGATTAGTATTTTTAGGTCCAAAATTAGGGTATAACAGCTGCCCCTATTTAAGTTTCTTTGTCCGGAGAGTCAGGAGACGAAGTCTTAGAGTTGACGGGACGAAGATACTTAAATATTAACATTTGCACTGCTTTTGGACATAAAAATACGCTTTCAGAGTTTCAAAAACATGAATGTTATGCAATATTTGATTATGAATGCAAGACAAACAACTGGAGTCTATGGAACCTGTCATGTTACTGGGGATTCAGATAGACATTGACAGGGTAGACAAACCAGGGAGTAGAATAATAAGGTGCAAGTTGTTCTTTGGGTCGAACTAGTCACTTGACCAAGAAATACAAAACAAGAGATAGGTGCAAGCTGTTCTTGGGACTGAACTTGGCACTTGACCGGAAACATAAACATATAGGCAGATACAAGCGGTTCTTTGGATCGAACTTGACGCTTGGTTGAAAACACAAACAGATAGACAGACACAAACTGTTCTTTTGGATTGAACTGGCCGTTTGGCTGGAGACATAGACAAAAGGATTGATACAAGCTGTTTCTTTGGATCGAACTTGCTTGTTGGATTATCACCACATCATGTGGGGGAGTGCAGACTGTTCTCTTAGAACGAACTTGTCGTTTGACCGATAACGAAGCATAAGCTGGGGTACAAACTGTTCTTCAGATTGAACTTGCCGTCTGACTGATCACAGAGCATAATCTGGGTACAAACTGTTCTATCGAACTTGTCGTTTGACCGATAACAGAGCATAAGCTGGGTACAAACTGTTCTATCGAACTTGCCGTTTGTCCGGAAGCATAGGTATACAAGTAGGTACAAGTGGTTCTTTTTTTGGATCGAACCTGGCACTTGACCAGTAACAAGATACCAATTGAAAGTCTGGCTTAACAAGATACCAATTGAGGGTAAATTGTCATTGACTTGATTTGAACGTAGACATGACCATTTTTGTTGGCCCAAGAGTAAATTGAGATTGGTTTGGATTGAATTGAAAATTGACATTGACATTGACATTGAAATTGACATTGACATTGACATTGGCTTGGAAATTGAAATTGACATTGACATTGGCATTGGATATTGACATTTGACATTGACATTTGACATTGGCTTGGAAATTGAAATTGACATTGACATTTGACATTTGACATTGGATATTTGACATTGACATTTGACATTGACATTTGACATTTGACATTTGACATTGGATATTGGAGAGTTGCAGTTGACATTGAGATTGGATTGAAATTGGAATTTGACATTGGAATTGGATTGAAATTGGAATTGACATTGGAATTGGGAATTGGCATTGGAATTGGAATTGGAGATTGACATTGGAATTGGAATTGGCATTGGAATTGGAGATTGACATTGACATTGTCATTGGATGTCAACATTGGAATTGGAGATTGACATTGACATTGTCATTGGATGTCAACATTGAAATTGTTATTGGAGTTGAGATTGCTTCGAATTCGACATTTGTCATGGTTTGGAATTAAGATTGGAAGGTTGAGATTGCATCGAATTTGACAATTGACATTGAGTTGAATTTGACAGTTTGACATTGAAATTGAGATTGGAATTGACATTGGAGATTGGAAATTGCTTCGAATTTGACATTTGAAGTTGAAATTGAGATTGGAAATTGCTTCGAATTTGACAGTTGACATGATTTGGAATTGAAGTTGGAGAGTGGAAACTTGTATTGAATTTGGCAGTTGAAAGTTGGATATGCAACATGTATGTATGATATAGCAAGATTGTTGGATGTATGAGCACACGAAATGCATGATTATGCATGTATGAATGCTTGAAATGCATGATTGATTGGCAGTTTGACAGAGAAGTTTCTCAAAGGCAGATGAGACATTGGAAGATTGGGCACGTAGTGGCTCGTGCTGCGACATATTCACAGGGGAAAAACCTCTTTGGAGAGACCGTCGTTGAGAGACGTATCAAAACCATGGCTGAGGGCAATAAAACTTGTAAAGGAGGGACCCTTGGAAGGTTCTTGGATACAGGTCGCCGTTGCTAGGCGTGTCAGTGCTGGGTAAACATTGGATGTTCGCATCTGTGGTCAATGCTTTTATATTCTTTTCATTTTCCCATTTTTCATTTTCGAACCCCACTTTTGCCTGAACCGCCCTTTCGGGTTTTCGATTCACCGGGGAATAACTTCTTTTCATTGCCCCATTTTTGCCTGAATTGCCTTCATGGGTTGTCAATCAGCGGGTTGCTCATTTTTGCCTAAGCCGCCCATTCGGGTTTTCAACTTAGCGAGCTTTTCATTTCCATTTTTCATTTTTTCACTTTCATTTTCATTCTGTTTTTTCATTCTTGCCATTGACCACAGATCATCTTGGGGAGTAACCTGCTTGTAACATGTATTGAAATAGACATTGATACTCATTCATTTATGCATGTTTCATTGAAATGTACCCTGTTGCTCAGGTTTGCCTTCAAAATAGACAGAAAAAAGATTTTCAATTTTCAAAAATGTTCGTTTCAGACATTGTCATTATCAAATAGAAGGAAAATATTTTGTATAAAGCATTGAAAGTAGAAGGGAAAATAGAATTGCAAACAGTAGAAAGGCTCAAATTGATGTAGAAGAGTGAAAGTCAGCCAAAGGCGTGACTTCACGGATTTACAAAGCTTGGAACATGGTAATTTTATTGGTTGGTGATACATTGAACACGATGACCGCTACATTTCATAGAAATTTTGAATTCACAGGTACAGAAGCCTCTGATGAAGAATGATCATTGACAGTTGCAGATGCCCCGAGGGGTGATGGTGATTTGCCAGATATAGTTACTTGTCTTTTATTGTCAACCTCATTTTTGCATGAACCGCCCTTTCGGGTTTTCGGCTCATCGAGGCGCTCATTCTTGCCTGAGTTGCGTACAATCTCAGCGAGCTCTTTCATATTCATTTTTTTTGTCCCTAATTTTTGCCTGGATCGCCCTTTCGGGTTTTCGATCCACCGGGAAGCGCATTTTTGCCTAGGCCGCCCTTTCGGGTTTTCGACCTACCACGCTGTTCTTTTCTTTTTAGACAAAGTATTTCTTGACTATATCGGCATTAACAGGATTTGGAAGCTCAACACCATCCATGTGTGTAAGGATCAAAGCACCACCAGAGAAAGCCTTCTTGACGACATAAGGACCTTCATAGTTAGGTGTCCACTTGCCCCTTGGGTCGGGTTGCTGACTTATTCTTCTTTTCAATACAAGTTCTCCTTCCTTGAATTCTCGAGGTCGGACTTTCTTGTCAAAAGCATTCTTCATTCGCACTTGATACAACTGTCCATGAGCCATAGCATCCATACGTTTCTCTTCAATCAGATTCAATTGATCATACCGACTTTGACACCATTCAGCCTCAGTTAACTTTGCTTCCATGATGACTCGAAGAGATGGAATCTCCACTTCCAGAGGGAGAACTGCTTCCATACCATATACAAGAGAGAAAGGAGTTGCCCCGGTTGAACTGCGTACCGTAGTACGGTAACCAAGCAAGGCAAAAGGTAGCATTTCATGCCAGTCTTTGTAAGTAGTGACCATCTTCTGAACAATCTTCTTGATGTTCTTGTTAGCGGCCTCAACTGCACCATTCATCTGAGGTCTATAAGGAGAAGAGTTGTGATGTTCAATTTTGAATTCTTCACATAAAGCCTGCATCATGCTATTGTTCAGATTGGAACCATTGTCAGTGATAATTTTGTTGGGGACACCATATCGACAGATGATGTTATTCTTGATAAACTTGACAACCACTTGTTTGGTCACATTTGCATAGGAAGCAGCTTCAACCCACTTGGTGAAATAGTCAATTGCCACTAGAATGAAACGATGTCCATTGGAAGCCTTTGGTTCGATTCTTCCGATCATGTCAATGCCCCACATAGAGAAAGGCCATGGGGAAGAGATAACATTGAGAGCATGTGGAGGCACATGAATCTTATCAGCATAAACTTGACATTTGTGGCATCTTTTGGCATGTCTGTTGCAGTCACGTTCCATAGTGATCCAGTAATAGCCGGCTCTTAACAGCTTTCTTGACATGGTGTGACCCGAAGCATGGGTCCCAAAGGTACCATCATGTACATCATGCATCAACTTCTCAGCTTCTTGTTTGTCAACACATCTCAACAAGACCATATCATAGTTCCTCTTGTATAGGATTTCTCCATCCAGAAGGAATTTGCTAGCCCATCGTCTCAGAGTCTTTTTATCCCTGTTGGAAGCACCAGGTGGATATTCACGGTTCTGCAAGAATCGCTTGATGTTGTAATACCAAGGCTCTTTATCATTCACATCTCTATCCACTTGATCTGGCATATTTTCAATAGTAAACACATGAGCGGGTCTATCAAGACGCTGCACTTTGATTACAGGCACATCATTCCAGTGATTGACACGAAACATAGAAGACAAAGTAGCGAGAGCATCAGCCATCTGGTTTTCATCCCGAGGGATGTGGTGCAGTTCAACCTTTGTAAAGTATGTCAACAGACGTCTTGCATAGTCACGGTAAGGGATCAGCTTCTCATGATGAGTCTCCCATTCACCCTTTATCTGATTAATGACAAGTGCAGAATCTCCATAGATATCAAGGTGCTTAATTCTCAAATCAAGGGCTTCTTCGATGCCCAAGACGCATGCTTCGTATTCAGCTATGTTGTTTGTGCAGTCAAAGGTTATTCGAGCGGTGAAAGGAATGTGGTGCCCCTGCGGAGTTACAATGATGGCTCCAATTCCTTTACCATAAGCATTAACAGCACCATCAAACACCAATCCCCACTTGCTATTGGGATCTGGCCCTTCATTGATCAGTGGCTCTTCACAGTCTTTTGCTTTCAGATACATAATCTCTTCATCAGGGAAATCAAACTTAATCGGCTGGTAATCATCCAGAGGTTGACAAGCAAGGTGCTCAGCAAGGATGCTTCCTTTGATTGCTTTCTGAGCTTTGTACACAATATCATATTCAGACAACAACATTTGCCAACGCGCAATCTTTCCAGTAACAGCAGGCTTTTCAAAGATGTACTTGATTGGATCCATTCGGGATATCAACCAAGTTGTATGATTCACCATATAATGACGCAGGCGTTTGGCAGCCCAAGCTAAAGCACAACAAGTTTTTTCAAGCATCGTATACCGAGTCTCGCAGTCGGTGAACTTCTTGCTCAGATAGTAGATAGCATGCTCTTTCTTACCAGTCTCATCTTGCTGACCGAGAACACAGCCCACTGAATCATCTAACACTGACAGATACATAATCAAAGGCCTTCCTTCCACTGGCGGGACAAGGATAGGTGGCTCCAACAGGTATTCTTTAATGCTATCAAAAGCTGCCTGGCATTCATCATTCCATACAACAGGCTGATTCTTTCTGAGCAATTTGAAAATTGGACCACAGGTAGCAGTCATGTGAGATATGAATCTTGAAATGTAGTTCAGACGCCCGAGGAAACCTCTGACTTGCTTCTCAGTTTGAGGGGCCGGCATCTCTCTGATGGCTCGGACTTTATCAGGGTCAACTTCAATGCCTCTCTGACTGACAATGAAGCCTAGCAACTTTCCAGATCATACACCAAATGTGCACTTGTTGGGATTCAACCGCAGCTTGTACTTTCTCAATCTTTCAAACATCTTTTTCAAATACACAACATGCTGCTCTTCATCACTTGATTTCACAATCATATCATCAACATATACTTCAATCTCTTTGTGAATCATATCATGAAACAGAGTGGTCATACCCCTTTGATAGGTAGCACCAGCATTTATCAAGCCAAACGGCATCACTTTATAACAGAATGTTCCCCATGGAGTGATGAAGGACGTCTTTTCTCTATCTTCAGGTGACATCCGTATCTGGTTGTAACCGGAGAAACCATCCATAAAAGAGAACACTTTGGATTGAGCAGTACTGTCAACAAGCACATCAATATGAGGCAATGGGAAGTTATCTTTTGGACTGGCTTTATTCAGATCTCTGTGATCAACGCACATTCGAACTTTCCCATCTTTCTTTGGTACTGGTACGATGTTGGTAATCCACTCAGGATACTCAGCTGTCATGAGGAAACCTGCATCAATTTGTTTCTGCACCTCAGCCTTGATCTTAAGAGCCATGTCTGGGCGAGACCTTCTCAATTTCTGTTTGACAGGAGGGCATTCAGGCCTTGTCGGTATCCGATGTTCCACAATCTTGGGATCTAGACCCGGCATATCTTCATAGGACCATGCAAAGACATCTGGATAATCATGGAGAAGCTGAATAATCTTCTTTTTCACTTCTGGCTCAAGTGCAGCACCAATCTTGATCTCTTGCTTGTTTTCCTCAGTACCCAGGTTGATAAGCTCAATTTCTTCCTGGTGAGGCTGAATGGCTCTTCTTTCTTGCTCAAGCAGTCGAGTGATCTCGTACGGTATCTCTTCATCATCATCCTCATCTTCGGCTTCATATACAGGGAATTCAAAATTTGGATGAACCATAGGGTCACTGTGTTCAACGGGTTTATTGTGGTTCAATCTGCATAATATGATTGGGATGATTTTAGAAAAAAGTTTTTCTATGCAGATTTTTGAAATTAATAAGAAAATAACAAATGTTTTGGTTTTTTCTGGCATTACCATTATTTCCAAGAAAAAGGCACTAAAAAGTAAAAAAACAAAGAGTCGTGAGAAAGACGACAACTTTTTATTGATTAACGGCAATGCCGAAACAAACACGCCCTTACAAAGATATCACTTTCGCCTTGGGCAGAGCGAAAGGATTGTTATTTTGAAAACAAAAAACATGAGCAACAAAACACATTACATGGAAGCATGCATGACTAAAGGAACATCAATGGCTTCCCAATTTCTCACAGTGCCTCCTGGTATAACAAAAGTGGGCACGTGACTACTTCCAGCGGTATCTTCAGTAATAGCATTGATGAACCCCGCACTGTAGAAAGTTCCTGTTGAGACAGCAGATGTCGGGGAGAACCCAAGGCCCTCTTTACGCTTGTTTTCCAGAATCTGAATCACTTTGCCCCAGCCAGCAGCTTGCCCTGCTTGAACAGCCTTCTGGGCGTCCTTTAGTGAAGCCATGCTAGCACCAGCCCTCCGGGGCTCTGCACCCTCAACAGTCAATCCTTGAAACGACGTCCCTTCAGCGGACCCTGCTTCAACACAAGAGAACGATGATACCTGGCTAACAAGATATGCTTCCTCACCATGCACAGTGACAATCTTACCATTCCTCATGAACTTGAGCTTCTGATGCAAAGTGGAAGTTACCGCTCCAGCGTCGTGGATCCACGGTCTTCCGAGGAGACAGCTGTAAGAGGCATTGATATCCATGACTTGGAAAGTTATTTGAAATGTCTCGGGACCAACGGTGATTGGCAGGTCCACTTCCCCGAGAACATCCTTGCGGGATCCATCAAAAGCTTTAACCAGATAGCTGCTACCCCTCAGGGAAATTCCATGATGGCTCAATTGTCTTAGCGTGGATTCGGGCATTACATTCAGAGATGATCCAGTGTCTACCAATACGTTGGATATCAGGTCAGATCCACAATGTACTGAGATATGTAGAGCCAAGTTGTGGCGTTTCCCTGCTTCGGGGAGCTCATCGTCACCGAACCCCAAGTTGTTGCAGGCAGTAATATTACCCACTATCCCATCAAACTGATCCACAGAGACCTCGTGGTCAACATAAGCTTGCTCGAGTATCTTCATTAACACTTTCCTATGAGCCTCAGAGCTCATGAGCAGAGACAGGATGGATATCTTTGAAGGAGTCTGTAACAGCTGGTCAACAATCTTATAATCGCTCTTCTTGATGAGCCTCAAAACCTCATCCGGATTAGACTCTTTAATGGGCTGGCCCGAGGGGCTGGCATTCTCTTCCTCAAGGTTAGCCATGTTTCTTCTCTTGTACAATCTTTTCTGATGAACTCTATCTGGTTGGTAAACTTGGCGAGCACGAGCCACTTTTCAGACTGCGGCGGACAAAACCAGGAGACAATGAGCACGGGAAGCCATTTGTGACCGATGAATGATGCATATGATGTATGATATGCAAATGCGAAAAGACTCTTTTTGTCAGAGGACTTCTTTAAAGTGGTTGTGAACATCACGGAGAAACACGGTTTTATTTGAAAATCTTGAGCAAAACTAAAAATTTAGTTGAGATGGTATCACTTGGCGTTCACATCCGTGATGTTCAAAAGATGACCTGTATAAGTCCTCCGATAAATGCATGGAAAAAAGTTTATGCATGTATGCATGTATGCATGAATGCATGGTTATGTTCAAGTTCGGAGAAAACATGGTGGGTTGAAGTTCAAAGTCGAGGAGTCATGGGTGGACACGGTGTCCGGTGAAACCATGGTTTTAGGATAATAGTAACCGGGTTCTAAAAAGGTTCCCAAGTTGCAACCTCTCCGACGTATCTCATGGTGTCACGAGTCAACACTCGCTCCATGATTATACGTGGAAGGTCTAACTTGAGTGTAGTATCGCGTGACGACTAAAACTCGAGACAACACCCGGTTTAGCCTCCGCACTACATCCTAGAAAATGGCCATGGATGGGTTTGGTTATCTACGGTTCATAGCGTCATAGAACAATTAGAAGCAAAGTGCCTAAACACGACAACTCGCGCCGACAACATCACCCCCAAAATGCCTCAGCTATGTGGGATTGATCGCATAATCCAAAACACGAGGCAACCCCCGGAATGAATTGTCGATTATATCCCTCCTAAATCCTAAGTTCACTCAGCCCGGGTGCAGGACTTTTGATATTCTCACCCCACACGTTTGCAAGAAATTAAACATTTATTCACATAGGAAAGCAAGTAAAAGAAGCAAGTAAAAATACAAGCGCAAGCGTGGAAATAAAGACTAGGCGTAACTCTCGAATCTCCCCAGTGAAGTCGCCAGCTGTTTTATCTTGGTTTTCGGGTGTCAAACATTGATTACGTTTGAACCTTTTAAACCGGTGATATCTCATTTTTTCTTGGGAAGGGAAAAAGTAAGCAAAACCCTTGAGAATCGAGGTCCGGGAGTTGTTTTCGCTACGGGAAGGTGTTAGGCACCCATAACGACTATAGTAACCTATAGGAACCGTCTTTAATTTCTACGCGCGCGCTTTATTTTTAAATGCTATTTGAAAATGTTATTTACACCTAAAAATTTTCTAAGTGAAGAATTGGAGGGAGAAGAATGTTTTTGGATTTTTATTTTAGTTGAATTGAAGGAATTTTGTTCCTTGCCTACGTACCCGATTAAGGGATCAAATCCACCGTAGTTCTCTCTCAAAAATGTTTTTGTTTTTGTTGGTTGATTTTAAGTTTGAAAATGGATTTTGGAAGAATAGAAAGAGGCCTCAAGGGCATGAGATTAGGAAATAGTGAGGTTGAATTAGTGAATTGCAAAAGAAGTCAAAGTTTGATTATTTTCATTGAAATTTGATTAAGAAAATGGAAAAGAAAATACAATGGGATATTGGATCCCAAGGTTTATTTGGAAAAGCTTTGAGTGAAGTTGTTCACATTTGTTTGAAAAATTGGTTTTTTCTAAGTAAAAGTCCTAGGCATTCATCTAGACATACAATCCTAAACATACATCTAAACATGCATATTCTAGCTATAGTGGTGTGTGTGTATGTGTCGGTGCTTGTGTCGGTGTACATCATTAGAGTCCATTGTCCTTTACATCACACCCTAGATACATTCTATGGCCTCTTTGCCAAGAAATTAAAAGCATGAAAGAATATTACAAAATTTCCTAAGTATTTACATTCTAACTTTTGGTACAAATTAAGTTGCAAGAAGGAAAATAGAGATGAAAATGGGATGCAATGATGATGCTTATGGTGAATATGAAATATGAAAGGAAAATGGTTAGTAGCATAAGGCAAATATCAAAGAAGTGAAGTAAGAGAAATATTAGAGTGTAAAAGGTAGAAAATAAGTGCAAACATGGCTAAAATTTGTTCATAAAATGCAAGAACCAAGTGACCTATAATTCTCACATTCCAATTACATTTTAAAGGTTTAGAAACAAGTTTTGGAATGGGAATTAAGGCTACATGGTCTACTTGACATTTAAAACAAGTTTGAAGCATATTTACATTATTTAACTACTTAATGACTTGTAAGCTAAGTAATCTACCAAAGTTCACAATTATGCAACAAAATTAAACACAACAGTAGCTAAAACCTATGAACTCAAGTAGTATAGGTCACTAACATTCATCAAGCAAATTGGATTAAAATCAAGAAAATTTTCATTCATTTTTAGCACAAAATATGACAAAAATAGCAAGGAAATCAACACCTTATTTTTTAACCAATTTCAACATGTGAAAACTATCACAAAATACTACAAAAAAGTCAAGAAATATGCATGAATTCTTTTGGAATTTTTAGAGAATTTTTAGACACAAAACACATAAAATTTCACAATTTCTTAACAAAAATAGCAAACAATTTGTCAAGAAAATACCACACATTTTTAACCAAGAGTCAACATATGACAAAATCACAAAAAATATCAAGAAAATGATCAAGAACACATAGGAAAAGATTTAGAATTTTTTAAAGGATTTTTGGACTCAAAAACACACAAATACTTCACAAATTTTTTAAAAAAGTAGACAAATTAACAAGAAAATGCTATATATATCTTTCTTGAGTTTTAACACATAAAACTATCACAAAAAGGTCAAGAAAAATACCAACAAACATGTGGAAAATTTATGGGATTTTTTAAAGAATTTTTAGGCAAGGCAGGGGGTGCAGTGAGCAACTTTTAGCAAGTAAGGTTGGGAAAGGGGGGGTGGACATAGCAGTACTGCAGCACAACAGAGTGGGAATGGGCCTAGGAAGAGAACGGACGGGTTCAGGAACGGGTCAACCCGGTCCAGGCTCTATATAAGCCTAGGAACCGGTTTATTCCCCATTCTTAACCCTCCTTTCTCTCTCTAACCTCCAATCCTCTCACCTCTCTCTAAAGAACAGCACGCCGGAAACTGGAAAGGAGCCGTCGGAAGATTCGAAAGCTCGCCGGAAACTTCATCTTCTCCGGCGAGGAGTGCAGGTTCCGGCGAGTTCCCCAAAGTTGTTCGAATTCGAAATTTTTTACATGAAAACGCTTCTTTCCTCCTCTTCTTTCCAATTCCGAGCTTAATTTTCACGGATTCAACACAGAACAACCTAACCTTAGAAGATTTGTTTACGGCTTGGAATCGAAACAAAGGAAAATGAAAGTGAACGAAATTACCTGTATGTAACTGGAGAACGTTCGACGCAAACGAGTAGCTTCAACTGGATCCTTGAATTTCCTCAGACGTTGCTTGAGTCTGATTCTTGCTCCCTTTCTGGATCTGGTAAACACGTGCACTTTTCAAGGTATCGAATTCGATTCCTCTTCCCTTGTTCACTCGTTCGTGTTCTTTGAATCTTTGTGATGTGATGATCACGTGTAGCTTTGAATCGTTCGAATCAGTGAGATTTGATGTTTGCACCGTTGAATTTGTGTATGAATTGTGAAGATGAGGGATTGACGGTGATTTTGTGGTGGTTACGGTGGCCAGAGGTGGTCGGCGTAATTGGTTAGGGTGGTGAATGTATGCTGTTACGGTGGAGAGGGAGAAAAGAGAGAGAGAAAGTTGTTAGAGGGTTGGGTGACGTGGCAGAAGGTGAATGGGAAAGTGAAAAATGAATAGTGTTCTTGAATCTTTGACTGTGATGACTGGGATTTATAGTGACAAGTGTAAGTGCTGGACCAATCAGGAGCTGCCATGTGGCACTGGACCTTGTAACAAACTCTTGGACAAATGGACCAATAAGGAACTGACACCTGTACAGACCTAATGACTTGGACAGAAAATGGACTAATATGCAATTTCTAAAAGTTTTAGGACTAAAATGAAAAAAAATAAAAATAATAAAATTGGAATAAAATTGGTAAATTGGAAAATAACGTAAAGTGGAACGTCTAAAATTGACAAAACGGACTAAAATGAACCAATGGCCTAAATGAGGTACTTTAAAGTACCTCTCTGCTGAAATTTCGTGTGAAATGACCAAAATGCCCCTGGGGGCTAAAACGACTAAAAATGACTCAGATGCAAATTTAAAATGGATTTTTAACAAGGAATTGAAGCAGAGACTCATTCAAGCAAAATTAAAAGACTCAGGGACAATTTTTAGGATTTAAACAGTAACTTGACACTTGAAATGACCAAAATGCCCCTAGGGGCAAAACTGACTCAAAATGACTTCAAAATGCAAATTTTGGAATGGATTCTGACATAGAATTGAAATGAAGACTTATTCAAACTATTTGAAAGGACTCAACCAAATTTTTAAAAGACTGAAAGAAATTTGACATGGGAAATGACTAAAATACCCTTGCATGTGAATTTTGCAAATAACATTGAAATAAAATGCAGAGAAAGATGCAATTGATCAGAGACATATCAAATGACTTATAATGCAAGAAAAGGAGAAATTGATTAGTATTTTTAGGTCCAAAATTAGGGTATAACAGCTGCCCCTATTTAAGTTTCTTTGTCCGGAGAGTCAGGAGACGAAGTCTTAGAGTTGACGGGACGAAGATACTTAAATATTAACATTTGCACTGCTTTTGGACATAAAAATACGCTTTCAGAGTTTCAAAAACATGAATGTTATGCAATATTTGATTATGAATGCAAGACAAACAACTGGAGTCTATGGAACCTGTCATGTTACTGGGGATTCAGATAGACATTGACAGGGTAGACAAACCAGGGAGTAGAATAATAAGGTGCAAGTTGTTCTTTGGGTCGAACTAGTCACTTGACCAAGAAATACAAAACAAGAGATAGGTGCAAGCTGTTCTTGGGACTGAACTTGGCACTTGACCGGAAACATAAACATATAGGCAGATACAAGCGGTTCTTTGGATCGAACTTGACGCTTGGTTGAAAACACAAACAGATAGACAGACACAAACTGTTCTTTTGGATTGAACTGGCCGTTTGGCTGGAGACATAGACAAAAGGATTGATACAAGCTGTTTCTTTGGATCGAACTTGCTTGTTGGATTATCACCACATCATGTGGGGGAGTGCAGACTGTTCTCTTAGAACGAACTTGTCGTTTGACCGATAACGAAGCATAAGCTGGGGTACAAACTGTTCTTCAGATTGAACTTGCCGTCTGACTGATCACAGAGCATAATCTGGGTACAAACTGTTCTATCGAACTTGTCGTTTGACCGATAACAGAGCATAAGCTGGGTACAAACTGTTCTATCGAACTTGCCGTTTGTCCGGAAGCATAGGTATACAAGTAGGTACAAGTGGTTCTTTTTTTGGATCGAACCTGGCACTTGACCAGTAACAAGATACCAATTGAAAGTCTGGCTTAACAAGATACCAATTGAGGGTAAATTGTCATTGACTTGATTTGAACGTAGACATGACCATTTTTGTTGGCCCAAGAGTAAATTGAGATTGGTTTGGATTGAATTGAAAATTGACATTGACATTGACATTGAAATTGACATTGACATTGACATTGGCTTGGAAATTGAAATTGACATTGACATTGGCATTGGATATTGACATTTGACATTGACATTTGACATTGGCTTGGAAATTGAAATTGACATTGACATTTGACATTTGACATTGGATATTTGACATTGACATTTGACATTGACATTTGACATTTGACATTTGACATTGGATATTGGAGAGTTGCAGTTGACATTGAGATTGGATTGAAATTGGAATTTGACATTGGAATTGGATTGAAATTGGAATTGACATTGGAATTGGGAATTGGCATTGGAATTGGAATTGGAGATTGACATTGGAATTGGAATTGGCATTGGAATTGGAGATTGACATTGACATTGTCATTGGATGTCAACATTGGAATTGGAGATTGACATTGACATTGTCATTGGATGTCAACATTGAAATTGTTATTGGAGTTGAGATTGCTTCGAATTCGACATTTGTCATGGTTTGGAATTAAGATTGGAAGGTTGAGATTGCATCGAATTTGACAATTGACATTGAGTTGAATTTGACAGTTTGACATTGAAATTGAGATTGGAATTGACATTGGAGATTGGAAATTGCTTCGAATTTGACATTTGAAGTTGAAATTGAGATTGGAAATTGCTTCGAATTTGACAGTTGACATGATTTGGAATTGAAGTTGGAGAGTGGAAACTTGTATTGAATTTGGCAGTTGAAAGTTGGATATGCAACATGTATGTATGATATAGCAAGATTGTTGGATGTATGAGCACACGAAATGCATGATTATGCATGTATGAATGCTTGAAATGCATGATTGATTGGCAGTTTGACAGAGAAGTTTCTCAAAGGCAGATGAGACATTGGAAGATTGGGCACGTAGTGGCTCGTGCTGCGACATATTCACAGGGGAAAAACCTCTTTGGAGAGACCGTCGTTGAGAGACGTATCAAAACCATGGCTGAGGGCAATAAAACTTGTAAAGGAGGGACCCTTGGAAGGTTCTTGGATACAGGTCGCCGTTGCTAGGCGTGTCAGTGCTGGGTAAACATTGGATGTTCGCATCTGTGGTCAATGCTTTTATATTCTTTTCATTTTCCCATTTTTCATTTTCGAACCCCACTTTTGCCTGAACCGCCCTTTCGGGTTTTCGATTCACCGGGGAATAACTTCTTTTCATTGCCCCATTTTTGCCTGAATTGCCTTCATGGGTTGTCAATCAGCGGGTTGCTCATTTTTGCCTAAGCCGCCCATTCGGGTTTTCAACTTAGCGAGCTTTTCATTTCCATTTTTCATTTTTTCACTTTCATTTTCATTCTGTTTTTTCATTCTTGCCATTGACCACAGATCATCTTGGGGAGTAACCTGCTTGTAACATGTATTGAAATAGACATTGATACTCATTCATTTATGCATGTTTCATTGAAATGTACCCTGTTGCTCAGGTTTGCCTTCAAAATAGACAGAAAAAAGATTTTCAATTTTCAAAAATGTTCGTTTCAGACATTGTCATTATCAAATAGAAGGAAAATATTTTGTATAAAGCATTGAAAGTAGAAGGGAAAATAGAATTGCAAACAGTAGAAAGGCTCAAATTGATGTAGAAGAGTGAAAGTCAGCCAAAGGCGTGACTTCACGGATTTACAAAGCTTGGAACATGGTAATTTTATTGGTTGGTGATACATTGAACACGATGACCGCTACATTTCATAGAAATTTTGAATTCACAGGTACAGAAGCCTCTGATGAAGAATGATCATTGACAGTTGCAGATGCCCCGAGGGGTGATGGTGATTTGCCAGATATAGTTACTTGTCTTTTATTGTCAACCTCATTTTTGCATGAACCGCCCTTTCGGGTTTTCGGCTCATCGAGGCGCTCATTCTTGCCTGAGTTGCGTACAATCTCAGCGAGCTCTTTCATATTCATTTTTTTTGTCCCTAATTTTTGCCTGGATCGCCCTTTCGGGTTTTCGATCCACCGGGAAGCGCATTTTTGCCTAGGCCGCCCTTTCGGGTTTTCGACCTACCACGCTGTTCTTTTCTTTTTAGACAAAGTATTTCTTGACTATATCGGCATTAACAGGATTTGGAAGCTCAACACCATCCATGTGTGTAAGGATCAAAGCACCACCAGAGAAAGCCTTCTTGACGACATAAGGACCTTCATAGTTAGGTGTCCACTTGCCCCTTGGGTCGGGTTGCTGACTTATTCTTCTTTTCAATACAAGTTCTCCTTCCTTGAATTCTCGAGGTCGGACTTTCTTGTCAAAAGCATTCTTCATTCGCACTTGATACAACTGTCCATGAGCCATAGCATCCATACGTTTCTCTTCAATCAGATTCAATTGATCATACCGACTTTGACACCATTCAGCCTCAGTTAACTTTGCTTCCATGATGACTCGAAGAGATGGAATCTCCACTTCCAGAGGGAGAACTGCTTCCATACCATATACAAGAGAGAAAGGAGTTGCCCCGGTTGAACTGCGTACCGTAGTACGGTAACCAAGCAAGGCAAAAGGTAGCATTTCATGCCAGTCTTTGTAAGTAGTGACCATCTTCTGAACAATCTTCTTGATGTTCTTGTTAGCGGCCTCAACTGCACCATTCATCTGAGGTCTATAAGGAGAAGAGTTGTGATGTTCAATTTTGAATTCTTCACATAAAGCCTGCATCATGCTATTGTTCAGATTGGAACCATTGTCAGTGATAATTTTGTTGGGGACACCATATCGACAGATGATGTTATTCTTGATAAACTTGACAACCACTTGTTTGGTCACATTTGCATAGGAAGCAGCTTCAACCCACTTGGTGAAATAGTCAATTGCCACTAGAATGAAACGATGTCCATTGGAAGCCTTTGGTTCGATTCTTCCGATCATGTCAATGCCCCACATAGAGAAAGGCCATGGGGAAGAGATAACATTGAGAGCATGTGGAGGCACATGAATCTTATCAGCATAAACTTGACATTTGTGGCATCTTTTGGCATGTCTGTTGCAGTCACGTTCCATAGTGATCCAGTAATAGCCGGCTCTTAACAGCTTTCTTGACATGGTGTGACCCGAAGCATGGGTCCCAAAGGTACCATCATGTACATCATGCATCAACTTCTCAGCTTCTTGTTTGTCAACACATCTCAACAAGACCATATCATAGTTCCTCTTGTATAGGATTTCTCCATCCAGAAGGAATTTGCTAGCCCATCGTCTCAGAGTCTTTTTATCCCTGTTGGAAGCACCAGGTGGATATTCACGGTTCTGCAAGAATCGCTTGATGTTGTAATACCAAGGCTCTTTATCATTCACATCTCTATCCACTTGATCTGGCATATTTTCAATAGTAAACACATGAGCGGGTCTATCAAGACGCTGCACTTTGATTACAGGCACATCATTCCAGTGATTGACACGAAACATAGAAGACAAAGTAGCGAGAGCATCAGCCATCTGGTTTTCATCCCGAGGGATGTGGTGCAGTTCAACCTTTGTAAAGTATGTCAACAGACGTCTTGCATAGTCACGGTAAGGGATCAGCTTCTCATGATGAGTCTCCCATTCACCCTTTATCTGATTAATGACAAGTGCAGAATCTCCATAGATATCAAGGTGCTTAATTCTCAAATCAAGGGCTTCTTCGATGCCCAAGACGCATGCTTCGTATTCAGCTATGTTGTTTGTGCAGTCAAAGGTTATTCGAGCGGTGAAAGGAATGTGGTGCCCCTGCGGAGTTACAATGATGGCTCCAATTCCTTTACCATAAGCATTAACAGCACCATCAAACACCAATCCCCACTTGCTATTGGGATCTGGCCCTTCATTGATCAGTGGCTCTTCACAGTCTTTTGCTTTCAGATACATAATCTCTTCATCAGGGAAATCAAACTTAATCGGCTGGTAATCATCCAGAGGTTGACAAGCAAGGTGCTCAGCAAGGATGCTTCCTTTGATTGCTTTCTGAGCTTTGTACACAATATCATATTCAGACAACAACATTTGCCAACGCGCAATCTTTCCAGTAACAGCAGGCTTTTCAAAGATGTACTTGATTGGATCCATTCGGGATATCAACCAAGTTGTATGATTCACCATATAATGACGCAGGCGTTTGGCAGCCCAAGCTAAAGCACAACAAGTTTTTTCAAGCATCGTATACCGAGTCTCGCAGTCGGTGAACTTCTTGCTCAGATAGTAGATAGCATGCTCTTTCTTACCAGTCTCATCTTGCTGACCGAGAACACAGCCCACTGAATCATCTAACACTGACAGATACATAATCAAAGGCCTTCCTTCCACTGGCGGGACAAGGATAGGTGGCTCCAACAGGTATTCTTTAATGCTATCAAAAGCTGCCTGGCATTCATCATTCCATACAACAGGCTGATTCTTTCTGAGCAATTTGAAAATTGGACCACAGGTAGCAGTCATGTGAGATATGAATCTTGAAATGTAGTTCAGACGCCCGAGGAAACCTCTGACTTGCTTCTCAGTTTGAGGGGCCGGCATCTCTCTGATGGCTCGGACTTTATCAGGGTCAACTTCAATGCCTCTCTGACTGACAATGAAGCCTAGCAACTTTCCAGATCATACACCAAATGTGCACTTGTTGGGATTCAACCGCAGCTTGTACTTTCTCAATCTTTCAAACATCTTTTTCAAATACACAACATGCTGCTCTTCATCACTTGATTTCACAATCATATCATCAACATATACTTCAATCTCTTTGTGAATCATATCATGAAACAGAGTGGTCATACCCCTTTGATAGGTAGCACCAGCATTTATCAAGCCAAACGGCATCACTTTATAACAGAATGTTCCCCATGGAGTGATGAAGGACGTCTTTTCTCTATCTTCAGGTGACATCCGTATCTGGTTGTAACCGGAGAAACCATCCATAAAAGAGAACACTTTGGATTGAGCAGTACTGTCAACAAGCACATCAATATGAGGCAATGGGAAGTTATCTTTTGGACTGGCTTTATTCAGATCTCTGTGATCAACGCACATTCGAACTTTCCCATCTTTCTTTGGTACTGGTACGATGTTGGTAATCCACTCAGGATACTCAGCTGTCATGAGGAAACCTGCATCAATTTGTTTCTGCACCTCAGCCTTGATCTTAAGAGCCATGTCTGGGCGAGACCTTCTCAATTTCTGTTTGACAGGAGGGCATTCAGGCCTTGTCGGTATCCGATGTTCCACAATCTTGGGATCTAGACCCGGCATATCTTCATAGGACCATGCAAAGACATCTGGATAATCATGGAGAAGCTGAATAATCTTCTTTTTCACTTCTGGCTCAAGTGCAGCACCAATCTTGATCTCTTGCTTGTTTTCCTCAGTACCCAGGTTGATAAGCTCAATTTCTTCCTGGTGAGGCTGAATGGCTCTTCTTTCTTGCTCAAGCAGTCGAGTGATCTCGTACGGTATCTCTTCATCATCATCCTCATCTTCGGCTTCATATACAGGGAATTCAAAATTTGGATGAACCATAGGGTCACTGTGTTCAACGGGTTTATTGTGGTTCAATCTGCATAATATGATTGGGATGATTTTAGAAAAAAGTTTTTCTATGCAGATTTTTGAAATTAATAAGAAAATAACAAATGTTTTGGTTTTTTCTGGCATTACCATTATTTCCAAGAAAAAGGCACTAAAAAGTAAAAAAACAAAGAGTCGTGAGAAAGACGACAACTTTTTATTGATTAACGGCAATGCCGAAACAAACACGCCCTTACAAAGATATCACTTTCGCCTTGGGCAGAGCGAAAGGATTGTTATTTTGAAAACAAAAAACATGAGCAACAAAACACATTACATGGAAGCATGCATGACTAAAGGAACATCAATGGCTTCCCAATTTCTCACAGTGCCTCCTGGTATAACAAAAGTGGGCACGTGACTACTTCCAGCGGTATCTTCAGTAATAGCATTGATGAACCCCGCACTGTAGAAAGTTCCTGTTGAGACAGCAGATGTCGGGGAGAACCCAAGGCCCTCTTTACGCTTGTTTTCCAGAATCTGAATCACTTTGCCCCAGCCAGCAGCTTGCCCTGCTTGAACAGCCTTCTGGGCGTCCTTTAGTGAAGCCATGCTAGCACCAGCCCTCCGGGGCTCTGCACCCTCAACAGTCAATCCTTGAAACGACGTCCCTTCAGCGGACCCTGCTTCAACACAAGAGAACGATGATACCTGGCTAACAAGATATGCTTCCTCACCATGCACAGTGACAATCTTACCATTCCTCATGAACTTGAGCTTCTGATGCAAAGTGGAAGTTACCGCTCCAGCGTCGTGGATCCACGGTCTTCCGAGGAGACAGCTGTAAGAGGCATTGATATCCATGACTTGGAAAGTTATTTGAAATGTCTCGGGACCAACGGTGATTGGCAGGTCCACTTCCCCGAGAACATCCTTGCGGGATCCATCAAAAGCTTTAACCAGATAGCTGCTACCCCTCAGGGAAATTCCATGATGGCTCAATTGTCTTAGCGTGGATTCGGGCATTACATTCAGAGATGATCCAGTGTCTACCAATACGTTGGATATCAGGTCAGATCCACAATGTACTGAGATATGTAGAGCCAAGTTGTGGCGTTTCCCTGCTTCGGGGAGCTCATCGTCACCGAACCCCAAGTTGTTGCAGGCAGTAATATTACCCACTATCCCATCAAACTGATCCACAGAGACCTCGTGGTCAACATAAGCTTGCTCGAGTATCTTCATTAACACTTTCCTATGAGCCTCAGAGCTCATGAGCAGAGACAGGATGGATATCTTTGAAGGAGTCTGTAACAGCTGGTCAACAATCTTATAATCGCTCTTCTTGATGAGCCTCAAAACCTCATCCGGATTAGACTCTTTAATGGGCTGGCCCGAGGGGCTGGCATTCTCTTCCTCAAGGTTAGCCATGTTTCTTCTCTTGTACAATCTTTTCTGATGAACTCTATCTGGTTGGTAAACTTGGCGAGCACGAGCCACTTTTCAGACTGCGGCGGACAAAACCAGGAGACAATGAGCACGGGAAGCCATTTGTGACCGATGAATGATGCATATGATGTATGATATGCAAATGCGAAAAGACTCTTTTTGTCAGAGGACTTCTTTAAAGTGGTTGTGAACATCACGGAGAAACACGGTTTTATTTGAAAATCTTGAGCAAAACTAAAAATTTAGTTGAGATGGTATCACTTGGCGTTCACATCCGTGATGTTCAAAAGATGACCTGTATAAGTCCTCCGATAAATGCATGGAAAAAAGTTTATGCATGTATGCATGTATGCATGAATGCATGGTTATGTTCAAGTTCGGAGAAAACATGGTGGGTTGAAGTTCAAAGTCGAGGAGTCATGGGTGGACACGGTGTCCGGTGAAACCATGGTTTTAGGATAATAGTAACCGGGTTCTAAAAAGGTTCCCAAGTTGCAACCTCTCCGACGTATCTCATGGTGTCACGAGTCAACACTCGCTCCATGATTATACGTGGAAGGTCTAACTTGAGTGTAGTATCGCGTGACGACTAAAACTCGAGACAACACCCGGTTTAGCCTCCGCACTACATCCTAGAAAATGGCCATGGATGGGTTTGGTTATCTACGGTTCATAGCGTCATAGAACAATTAGAAGCAAAGTGCCTAAACACGACAACTCGCGCCGACAACATCACCCCCAAAATGCCTCAGCTATGTGGGATTGATCGCATAATCCAAAACACGAGGCAACCCCCGGAATGAATTGTCGATTATATCCCTCCTAAATCCTAAGTTCACTCAGCCCGGGTGCAGGACTTTTGATATTCTCACCCCACACGTTTGCAAGAAATTAAACATTTATTCACATAGGAAAGCAAGTAAAAGAAGCAAGTAAAAATACAAGCGCAAGCGTGGAAATAAAGACTAGGCGTAACTCTCGAATCTCCCCAGTGAAGTCGCCAGCTGTTTTATCTTGGTTTTCGGGTGTCAAACATTGATTACGTTTGAACCTTTTAAACCGGTGATATCTCATTTTTTCTTGGGAAGGGAAAAAGTAAGCAAAACCCTTGAGAATCGAGGTCCGGGAGTTGTTTTCGCTACGGGAAGGTGTTAGGCACCCATAACGACTATAGTAACCTATAGGAACCGTCTTTAATTTCTACGCGCGCGCTTTATTTTTAAATGCTATTTGAAAATGTTATTTACACCTAAAAATTTTCTAAGTGAAGAATTGGAGGGAGAAGAATGTTTTTGGATTTTTATTTTAGTTGAATTGAAGGAATTTTGTTCCTTGCCTACGTACCCGATTAAGGGATCAAATCCACCGTAGTTCTCTCTCAAAAATGTTTTTGTTTTTGTTGGTTGATTTTAAGTTTGAAAATGGATTTTGGAAGAATAGAAAGAGGCCTCAAGGGCATGAGATTAGGAAATAGTGAGGTTGAATTAGTGAATTGCAAAAGAAGTCAAAGTTTGATTATTTTCATTGAAATTTGATTAAGAAAATGGAAAAGAAAATACAATGGGATATTGGATCCCAAGGTTTATTTGGAAAAGCTTTGAGTGAAGTTGTTCACATTTGTTTGAAAAATTGGTTTTTTCTAAGTAAAAGTCCTAGGCATTCATCTAGACATACAATCCTAAACATACATCTAAACATGCATATTCTAGCTATAGTGGTGTGTGTGTATGTGTCGGTGCTTGTGTCGGTGTACATCATTAGAGTCCATTGTCCTTTACATCACACCCTAGATACATTCTATGGCCTCTTTGCCAAGAAATTAAAAGCATGAAAGAATATTACAAAATTTCCTAAGTATTTACATTCTAACTTTTGGTACAAATTAAGTTGCAAGAAGGAAAATAGAGATGAAAATGGGATGCAATGATGATGCTTATGGTGAATATGAAATATGAAAGGAAAATGGTTAGTAGCATAAGGCAAATATCAAAGAAGTGAAGTAAGAGAAATATTAGAGTGTAAAAGGTAGAAAATAAGTGCAAACATGGCTAAAATTTGTTCATAAAATGCAAGAACCAAGTGACCTATAATTCTCACATTCCAATTACATTTTAAAGGTTTAGAAACAAGTTTTGGAATGGGAATTAAGGCTACATGGTCTACTTGACATTTAAAACAAGTTTGAAGCATATTTACATTATTTAACTACTTAATGACTTGTAAGCTAAGTAATCTACCAAAGTTCACAATTATGCAACAAAATTAAACACAACAGTAGCTAAAACCTATGAACTCAAGTAGTATAGGTCACTAACATTCATCAAGCAAATTGGATTAAAATCAAGAAAATTTTCATTCATTTTTAGCACAAAATATGACAAAAATAGCAAGGAAATCAACACCTTATTTTTTAACCAATTTCAACATGTGAAAACTATCACAAAATACTACAAAAAAGTCAAGAAATATGCATGAATTCTTTTGGAATTTTTAGAGAATTTTTAGACACAAAACACATAAAATTTCACAATTTCTTAACAAAAATAGCAAACAATTTGTCAAGAAAATACCACACATTTTTAACCAAGAGTCAACATATGACAAAATCACAAAAAATATCAAGAAAATGATCAAGAACACATAGGAAAAGATTTAGAATTTTTTAAAGGATTTTTGGACTCAAAAACACACAAATACTTCACAAATTTTTTAAAAAAGTAGACAAATTAACAAGAAAATGCTATATATATCTTTCTTGAGTTTTAACACATAAAACTATCACAAAAAGGTCAAGAAAAATACCAACAAACATGTGGAAAATTTATGGGATTTTTTAAAGAATTTTTAGGCAAGGCAGGGGGTGCAGTGAGCAACTTTTAGCAAGTAAGGTTGGGAAAGGGGGGGTGGACATAGCAGTACTGCAGCACAACAGAGTGGGAATGGGCCTAGGAAGAGAACGGACGGGTTCAGGAACGGGTCAACCCGGTCCAGGCTCTATATAAGCCTAGGAACCGGTTTATTCCCCATTCTTAACCCTCCTTTCTCTCTCTAACCTCCAATCCTCTCACCTCTCTCTAAAGAACAGCACGCCGGAAACTGGAAAGGAGCCGTCGGAAGATTCGAAAGCTCGCCGGAAACTTCATCTTCTCCGGCGAGGAGTGCAGGTTCCGGCGAGTTCCCCAAAGTTGTTCGAATTCGAAATTTTTTACATGAAAACGCTTCTTTCCTCCTCTTCTTTCCAATTCCGAGCTTAATTTTCACGGATTCAACACAGAACAACCTAACCTTAGAAGATTTGTTTACGGCTTGGAATCGAAACAAAGGAAAATGAAAGTGAACGAAATTACCTGTATGTAACTGGAGAACGTTCGACGCAAACGAGTAGCTTCAACTGGATCCTTGAATTTCCTCAGACGTTGCTTGAGTCTGATTCTTGCTCCCTTTCTGGATCTGGTAAACACGTGCACTTTTCAAGGTATCGAATTCGATTCCTCTTCCCTTGTTCACTCGTTCGTGTTCTTTGAATCTTTGTGATGTGATGATCACGTGTAGCTTTGAATCGTTCGAATCAGTGAGATTTGATGTTTGCACCGTTGAATTTGTGTATGAATTGTGAAGATGAGGGATTGACGGTGATTTTGTGGTGGTTACGGTGGCCAGAGGTGGTCGGCGTAATTGGTTAGGGTGGTGAATGTATGCTGTTACGGTGGAGAGGGAGAAAAGAGAGAGAGAAAGTTGTTAGAGGGTTGGGTGACGTGGCAGAAGGTGAATGGGAAAGTGAAAAATGAATAGTGTTCTTGAATCTTTGACTGTGATGACTGGGATTTATAGTGACAAGTGTAAGTGCTGGACCAATCAGGAGCTGCCATGTGGCACTGGACCTTGTAACAAACTCTTGGACAAATGGACCAATAAGGAACTGACACCTGTACAGACCTAATGACTTGGACAGAAAATGGACTAATATGCAATTTCTAAAAGTTTTAGGACTAAAATGAAAAAAAAATAAAAATAATAAAATTGGAATAAAATTGGTAAATTGGAAAATAACGTAAAGTGGAACGTCTAAAATTGACAAAACGGACTAAAATGAACCAATGGCCTAAATGAGGTACTTTAAAGTACCTCTCTGCCGAAATTTCGTGTGAAATGACCAAAATGCCCCTGGGGGCTAAAACGACTAAAAATGACTCAGATGCAAATTTAAAATGGATTTTTAACAAGGAATTGAAGCAGAGACTCATTCAAGCAAAATTAAAAGACTCAGGGACAATTTTTAGGATTTAAACAGTAACTTGACACTTGAAATGACCAAAATGCCCCTAGGGGCAAAACTGACTCAAAATGACTTCAAAATGCAAATTTTGGAATGGATTCTGACATAGAATTGAAATGAAGACTTATTCAAACTATTTGAAAGGACTCAACCAAATTTTTAAAAGACTGAAAGAAATTTGACATGGGAAATGACTAAAATACCCTTGCATGTGAATTTTGCAAATAACATTGAAATAAAATGCAGAGAAAGATGCAATTGATCAGAGACATATCAAATGACTTATAATGCAAGAAAAGGAGAAATTGATTAGTATTTTTAGGTCCAAAATTAGGGTATAACAATGCATATTTTTTTTTAAATTCTACATTTTTTTGTTATGTGCATAATATTTGTCAAGTGATGCATGTTAAGCTTGCAATTAACAAATTATAAACATACAATAAATTAAGGACAATTTGAAATTAATATCATATAATGAAGGCCGTCAACCTTAAAATTAATGAAGAATATAATAAATTTCAAAAAAGGGCAGGGGAGTTTAACATAAGAGACATATCGGAACAGAAGAAATTTCTCTTCTGTTATACGTGAATGATATTTTGCTTGCGCTAAATGATAAGTGTATGCTATATGAGGTGAAATAATTTTTCTCAAGGAAATTTGATATGAACGATACGGGAGAGGCATCTTATGTCATTGACATTAAGATCCATAGAGAAAGAAACCGAGACATATTGAGCTTGTCTCAAGAGGCCTATATCAATAAAGTTATTGAGAGATTTAATATGAAAGATTGTTGACCAAGTGTGGCTCCTATTGTGAACGGTGATAGATTTGAATTAAGTCAAAACCTACAAAATGATTTTGAACGGGAACACATGAAGAACATCTCATATGTTGTAGCTATATGAAGTCTATGTATACTCAGGTTTTTTGCACCAAACCTGACATTGCATATGTTGTTAGGGTTTTGGGAAGATATTAGAGTAATCTAGGTGTTGACCACTTGAAAGCTGCAAAGAAAGTGATGAGATATCTTCAAAGAGTTAAGAATTTTATGCTTATGTATAAACGAACAAATAATTTGGAAGTTATTGACTGCGTAGGTTGCATTGATACCCGAAAATCAACATCGGGTTATGTTTTTATGCTAGCTAGTGGAGTTGTATGTTGGAGAAGTCCAAAGCATACCCTGATTGCTACTTCCACTATGGAAGTTGAATTTGTTTCTTGTTTTGAGGCTACCTCGCATGGCTTGTGGTTGAAGATTTTCATATTCGGGCTTAGAGTTGTTGACTCTATTTCAAGGCCATTAAACCCTGTTGTGGTTTTAGTGTTTTGTTGCCAAGAACAACGAAAGTGGAAGTTGAGATAAACACATCGACATTTAATATTTAGTTGTAACATAACATGTTAAAGAAAATAAAGTGGTCATTGAACACGTTAGCACAAAATTGATGGTTTGTTGATCCTTTGACTAAGGGCACTGGCGGAGCCAGAAGAAAAGGTTTGGTGGGCCACTAAAATAAATTATAATACATAATCATAAAATTGGAGTTGTAATAAACATTAAACACGAAGTTGAAGTGGCGGAGTTTAGAGCCCGTTTGTTCTATCTTTTTTCAAAAAAAATAATCACTTTTAAAAGTTTTGCATCAGTTTGTTACAGATTTTAAAAAAAAAAATAGAATCTAAAAAATAATCTAAAAACAACTTTAAATGAGAAGCTGTTAAGAGCAGCTTCTCAAAAAATAGATTTTTTTTAGAGGAGAGAGAAAATATGGTTTAAAAGATGAAACTAATTTTGTAACAAAAAATCCCTTTTATATAGTTGTATCCAAACAAATTAAATTATTTATTTTAAAAAAAGTGATTTTTATCGTTGTAAACAAACGCAAAATAGATTCTGATTTTTCATAAATCTCCAAAATATAATCTCTAAATTATTTTATGTGAAAATCACTTTTATTTTAATCTGTAACAAACGAGCCCTAAAAAGCTCGGGTGGGTGCTTTAAAAAAATGAATTACATATTTTACTACTGCTATAAATTATGAAAATTGTATTTTGTTATAATACAACTATTAATTTGGGGATTTCAATTGACATGAGGTTTGAAATCCCCGCAAATTAGAAGTTTGTAAAGCATGACAAAAATCATGTATGTCACTTTTGGAACTTAAAACCGTTGAAAAATTGTTTAAAATCTCACAAAATAGATCTATAAATTTTAATCTTACAATTTTTTCGAAAAGATACTATACCGCTTTTCAGGAATTTGGATATGCAAAAAACTAAAAACATCGCGAAATGATTTAAAATTTCGCAAAATGAATCTATAATTGTTTATTTTTTTTATTTTTTTAGATGGGCCCTGAGCCCCCGACTCACCTCAACCCATGAAGGCATGCCTTTCAAAAGTTTTTTTTTTTTTTTTGTTACAATTTATTTTAGTAGATAAAGCCAAGTCTTGCTGTTGAGTTGGGAAAAAGCTGTATTTACTACTAGATTAAGTTTCTTGTAATTTTTGAAATTTCAAAAGTAAACTATTCTTCTTTCAAAAAGAAAAAATTATTCTATATTTTATTCTCGTCAAATTAATTAATTTTATTTGGGAATTAACTTTGTTTACTTGTGTCAAAATTGTGCATTATTCAAGTTCAATTTGTTTTGACCAAGTATTCTAACTCAATCGAATAATTTATCATGTAGCCATGATTTAGTTTACTACCTAGTTAATAGGAGATACCCACAAATTCTGTTTTGGAACGCACACAATTATCATAAACATTTTGATTGTTTTATTTTAAAAATTGAATCCTCCTATTTTAAGCGAACGTGCACAACCATTTCATCACTTTTCCTTAAACTTCTTATTTGTTGTTATTATTAATTTATCGTGCCCATTTTGTGGAAATTAACTAGGTATACGTTCAGTATATATATTACTTGTTTTCACAACAGAAGTATATATAATAAAAGATAGCTTCAACATGTTTATGATCAAGATTATGTTGTATTTTAGGGAAGTTGCGCAATTTGAATATATATTTTTAGTTCAGCAACTACACTTACACACATCAGTTCATCACCATCAACAATCTAAGATATAATGTTTGGAGACGATTCTGACTACAGCAACAAGGTAGATGATTCCACTTCTTCTGTAGTTACCGACGCTAGCACGGTGGTTACTTGTTATACTTGGTTTATAACAAAAGTTCCTAATAAAAAATAGCCTCGACATGTTTATGGTCGAGAAGATCTTGTTGCATTATGGGGAATTGCGCGACATGTTTACATGTCTCAAGGTTTATTATTTTCCATCAACCGCAACAACAACTTAAGAAATTATGGCTGGAGGCGATTGTGACTATGACAACAAGGTCGATGGTTCCTCTTCTTACGCGAGACGAAGACAATGATTACTTATGTCAAACAGTTGGTTGATGTTTCTGTGTTGGTATTTACGTTCACTCTATTGTTTTACGACGTAAAAATGGGGGGATATCTTCATGTTTGCCTGTTGAATGAGCCAGGTAAGTCTCTTCATTTTTTATTTTATTTTTCTGATTAGTAACTCTCTTTAATTAAACTTGAGGTAATTTGGGTTGTGTTGTGTATGCATGGGTGTTGATCTATTTAAAATAAATAAATTATATTTGTTCACTTTTATTAATGAAATAAATATACGTCGATTACTTTTATTTATTTATTTATTTATTGTGTTTGTATATATTTATATGTTTTTGATCAAGAAATATCCATGTGAAACAAATTAAAATTGAGGGAATCTTATTTTATTAGTGGGTGTGGTGTTTGTGATTCTATGCGTTAGGGTTTTCTTTCTTAGTGATAAATGTTATTTTTTTAACAAGCAAAAATAAATATATTAACATCCAAGGAGGGTCTTCTTTAACACGAGGATCACCAAAGAAACACCAAAGAAGACCACAAAAGATTACAACAAAGTCAAGCCAAAATCGAAACACATTAAGGAAATAATTAGCTAATGCCCAAACATATAAAGGGGCTCGACTACCAGATATAATAGCCTAACCAAAATTAGCATGTGTTGTCTTCATCACCAAAAGGAATGTAACTTGACTTTATCCGGCAACTGGTTTATGGAACTTTCCTTGTTTTTGAATCTATTATTTCTCTCGTTTGACAATACTCAGGCACAAGAGAGTCAAATAAGCTGCAAAATGGAGCGTTGTGCTTTCAAGCCATTAAACAAACTGAACAAAGTGATCCTGAATATTTTAAGGATCAGCTGAAGAGAAACCAACCCAAGACCGAACTAGATTCCAAAAGGAGGCGAAAATAGTGCAAGAAAGGAATAAATATCGTCGCGTCTCTTTACCTCCACACCCACTCACGGATAACCGTGCTTCCTGATGGATGATGTCGCGTGCCGCCAAGTTATCCTTTGTCGGCAACATATCCCGAAGTCTCCAAGCAAAAATAGAAACCTTCAAGGGAACCTGTTTGTGCAAAATTAAATCTGAAGTTGCACCAAAACTATGAAACTCCTGGCTAGTGAGCAATTGATACACACCACCAACTAAATAACTGCAGTCAGGATCAAGCTTCCACTGCCACTGATCTAGACTGAGCCGACATAGTAATGTCATGAAGTAAAATCCTACATTCCCCTAGCAACTCCTCCTCCCGTGCCCACGACTATATCCGCCACTACCAAGCCTCACCCCCTTCGTCCCATCCTAAAGCAAACATATCTTCCACCGTACTCGACTTATTCTCGGTCAAGTCGAATAGGTGCCTAAACCGCACACTTAGGAGACCTTACTAACCTCGGATCCATCCAGAAAAAAGTATATGTCTTGTTACCAACCTTCCTCGCAATACATTCCTCAAGCCACCCTCCTCCGACAACATCTACACCATCACATATTCTCACTACCTCCCTCCACCACGATGACCCATTTCCTCCCCCTTCCACCAATCGCCCACACTCCTCTCCATAACGAGTTGTCAACGCCCTATACCATAAGCCCCCTCTATCCACTAATATCCTCCAACACCATTTACCTAACAAAGCAATGTTAAACTCTCTGATCTGCCTAACCCCCAATCCTCTATACTCCTTACACAAACAAATATTTTTCCAACCAATCCTAGAAGTTTTCCTATGATCCTTACTCCTGCCCCAAGAAAATTTAATCAATAAACCTCCCCAAAAAAATTTAATCAATAAAGATTAAATATAAGAGATTATACTTGATGGAGCTTTGAAGAAGAAAAAAAGCATAGACGGGAAAAAAAAGACAAGACATACTTTAGGAGAACCAGACGACCAACTAAAAGAAAGAAATATAATTTTCCATCCAAATAGTCTATTCTTAATGCGAGATAAAACCGGCTCCCAGAACAACAAACGCCTCACATCCCCACCAATAGGAAGACCCAAATACTTAAAAGGCACTCTTCCCACTTTACAACTCAAAACTGAAGCCTCCTCATTCAACCAAGACTTATTATATCAATGTCAACCAACATGCTTTTATGAAAATTAACCTTCAAGCCTGACATCACCTCAAAGAGCACAAGAACAGTCCGCAAAGCTCGAACATTAGCCCATCTTCTAACCACCAAAAGTAACGTATCATTAGCAAATTATAGATGTGATATGGCAATAGGATCTTGTGTGCCAATGTTGTACCTCGAAAAAATATTTGCGTCAACCATGACTTTCATCATCACATTCAAGCTTTTTGCAGCCAATAAAAATAGGAAAGGTTGACAATCTTTATGGATTGTCAACATTATAAGGATCCTGTGTGCTGATGTTGTATCATGAAAAAATATTTGCGTCAACCATGACTTTCATCATCACATTCAAGCCTTTCGTCAGTTTCCAATTCCGATGAAACTTTGATATGAATCTCATAATGTCATCCTTTAAATTAACCCAAAAATCTTTAATAAAGCAAAAATTTATACCATCTGGACTCGAGCTCTAATAACTATCACAATCCTACACAGCAGTTGTAACCTCCTCCGAACAAAAATGTTTGATCAAACTAACCCCTTCCAAGTGATTCAAGGTCCAAAACTAAAGATTATCCACACCCAGCCTTTCAACATTATGCGCCTAAAGTGAGACACAAAATGCGAGAAAACCGCTTCTCAAATAGGAATCACGCCCTCCACATATACATCATCAACAAGAATCGATGATATGGTGTTCCCCCGTCGACGGCTGGACAAAACAGAGTGAAAATACTTAGAATTCGCGTCGCCTTCTCGAGGCCATAATAACTGGGATTGTTGCCAACAAATACTAGTGTTTATACGAGACAAAGAGTGAATGTCGGATGTAAGACCATGCAGTTCCTCAATCTCTGCTTCTGATAACACCACATCTTCTCCTTTACAGTCGAACTCAGATACACGGTCTTTTAAAGAATTAATTTTTCTTGGCGAATTTTGAACATGAGAAACATGCCACTCCTTAACAACCAACTTAATTAACTTCAATTTTTCCTTCAGCAAAAACCCACCTTAACCGTCCACCTGCAAGGATTGTCATTTATCACGCACAAACTGTTTGTACCCAAGAATTTCGGCCCAACACTTCAACATATGGGAAAGTCTAGGACCCAAATTTACTCATCAACAAACAACATCAAAGGGAAATGGTCTGACAAGCCCCGTATTTGAGCCACCTACATGTACCCCAACCAAAGCAGACACCACTCTTCAGAAAGCAAAAACCTATCAAGACGACTCATAGACTGTCCATCTCCTTCATACCAAGTATACTTTCAGCTGCATAGAGGTAAATCGATCAACACATTATCATCCATGAACCTATTAAAAGGAATACGATCAAGAGAATTATTCACAACTCTTACAGAACGTCGTTCTTCCACACACCAGACAACATTAAAATCCCCACAAACACACACCTTTTTCCCTACCAAAAGTTGAATCATTGTTGTTAGACTATCCCAAAACAATTGCTTAGCACAGGTTTCACAAGGGGTGTAGACATTAGCCAAATAAAACTCCTTACCTGACTTAAGAAACCTGCCATGAATCAATAAGACATGTTGAAAGCTTACAGATGACCACATCTCCACCTCAGCACAGTCCCACAATATCTACAAACCACCTGACGCCCCTATTGAAGGATGAAACGAGTAAGCATGAGGCGCAACACCCCATAAAGAAGCGCAAAAAATTTCATCACAAACTGACATCTTAGTATCTTGAAGACACAAGATAAAGGGCCCTTTTCCCCCCACCAGCTTTCGGACTTTTTCCCTCTTTTCTAACCCGCCCAACCCCTCTAACATTCCATGAAATAATCTTCATCCTCTACACCCCCCCACCCCACACCAAACCACCGCTCCACCTAACAGCCCACCTTCCCCCCCCCCCCAACCACCAATCCTAAACTCCTTGTGATCTGTTCTTTCCTTTACCATCCCCATGATTATGGTCATTCAACTACTCTAAACTCCATGGTCCCGATACCACTAAACGATCAATACCTGATGGACATGATTTTGTATGTTTTCTTCGTGGTGTAGTAACATCCTTGACAGTAAAATTGTTAAAGAAAATATCCTTTCCAATATCATCAGAAACTCGCTCCGGAACCCCTGCATTCTTAGTTACACGTGATGCATGGCCAGCATAACTATCCCCACACGACATAGAAGAAGCTGTATGAGAAACATGTAGTGAATTGTCAAAACTTCCGTGCTTGTGAACCTCGTTACAATGCACAACTGAGTGCATCGATTCATCTGGCCCGTTTATCATCTTAGTGATAAAAGTTAAACAATAATATCAATTTTTCTTGTTTATTTTAACTCTCCTTTAATTATGATTACTATTTATTTATGATAATATAGCAATGGGGGCAAGGATAATATGTTATTTGAATGAACTCTTGTAGTCTAGGGTCATCTCAACCATTAGGTCAATAATGCCCTTGCTTTAGGCTCTAAATTATTAATTTTTTGGTCAAATGCATCTAAAGGTCCTTTAAGTTTTTCGTTTTTCCCAAAGTGGTCCTTTAAGTTTCAAAAGTCTCAAACAAGTCCTTTTAGTTTTTGAATCGTTTCAAACAAGTCCTATTGTAGATAGCATAGTTGATAATTGCTTCCTTGAACTCATCTTTGGTACCAAATCTGGCTCCTAACACCCACTTAAAATTAGTCATCTTTTTAGATATGGCAAATAGTGGATAATGCTCTTTGTTGCTATCATCTGAATCATCACCATCATCCTCTAAAATGACTTGTTTGAAACGATTCAAAAACTAAAAGGACTTGTTTGGGACTTTTGAAACTTAAAGGACCACTTTGAAAAAAACGAAAAACTTAAAGGACCTTTAGATGCATTTTACCTAATTTTTTTAACTAGTATATATTTTGTGCATTCACACTCCTTAATAATGGTTAATTTCAGAATCACGATCAACTTCTTCTCCATTGTCTTTGTCAAAAAAAGAATGTATGTGCCTGTTGTGACATTGTGTCCATTGTGACACATGGCGATTTTTCACGATTCATGTTTGTAGTTTCCTTCATTAACGTTGTGATACACACTTCTTTTGTAACGTTTGGGCATTATCTTTTTCTCCGCCTTACTTTCAGCCTCACAATTATCTCTTGGTTTGACTTTATTATCTGTTGAAAAAGAAATATTAAATAAAATTGATTATGATAATTTAATAAACAATTTTGCATCTCAAAAAGATAAAAAAAAAAATCATCAAATAATTTTTTAAAAACATTAATTTGAAGGCCGCATTTTTAGAATTCATTTTAAGCCATAATATTGGTTGAGACAGCCATGCTGCAGTCTTTATTATATAGTGGAATAATTTTGTCCAGTTTACTAAATAATTGAAATGTATTGTTTGTGCTTGTTACCTATGATTTTAACTAGATCGTCTACCCGTGCTGCCGCACGGGTCATATACATTGAAAAAAGTATTCATATTTACACATATCGGCAAAAAAATTATATACTACATTTGAGGTCGTATAAATGCAATCACTATCACATGATACATCTTGACATTTCGTCTCAACTTCTATGAATGTGCATCTTGGAATTTGATACTAACTTTAATATTCTGCCACTGCTCGATGGATTATTCTCTTGAACTTTTTGTCCAATAAGTCACTTAAAATCAAGAGTATAAAGTCTGGAGGTTGGTGTTAAATGTGTTTGTTTAAAACTTTTGAAATTATAATGAATCATTGCTAATGCTGGAGTTATTAATCTTGTTTTGAAGAAAACCTTGCTATGATGATTTGTTATATTATTACGTTGTCATGGAAATGCAAACATCAATTACTTTGTTGAGCACGAAGATGAGGTATGTTTTTGGTAAGACATACCTACGGGTTAAATTTACAATCTTTAATAAGAAAATTGTTATTTTTTGGATATTTCATATTACTTAGACATTAACAAAATAGGAGAATGATGATAATATAAGTATGAAGACTAAATTATATGCAATCAAAACAAAGTAACAGGATGACAACATCATTACAGATATATATGAATTCACAAGTGACTATTATATAAACAGGTATGAAAGAAAATCTATAATTTTTCACACACCCACACCATTGACTCTAAATTCAAAGACTGAGGAGCTAACCCATTCCAATACCATTATTTTGAGGAAATGAAGAAATAAAGAGATTGAATATGATTTATTCAAAAAATTCTTGATAAAATGAAGAAATATCCTACAGATAATGTTAAGCGATTCCTGCATCGATAAAGTAAACTTATTTAAGATTTTTGTGATATAAAATGTCTAAAGCTAAAGTATCCAATACTGAAACCTATATACATGCTATGGTCACCAACTTGAAAACTTCCTATATTTCCACCTCTATGTATGTCGGCAATCTCTATCAGTAAAAACTCAACTCAGAATTGAGACTGAGCTAACCCATTCCAATACCATTATTTTGAGGAAGGATCATATTTATAACTTGGATCAATACAATCATTCCTCTGAAACACTAAAGCAAACCTTTTCAAAATGTAGAGACCAATCTTCCCCTAGTATGGTAGGATTCAACTCCATTGCTGCTCTAAAATCAGAGATTGATGCAGAAGCAGATCCAATTAGCTGTTGCACACTCCTATTCTGTGGCAAATTGTTCATACCAGGTTGGATGTGACCACTAAATTTATTTACAGATTTAGAAGCCGCTAAATCTAAACAGGGTTTTATCAATCTTTTGAGGTAAACATCAAGTGCCTTATTCAATACATTGGCTGCACCCGCTGAGATGTTACATCCCTCGGTTTCCAAGTTATGCCCCAATCTTTTCATCAAAGAATGTGTATCAGGTAAGTAACCAATACTTTCACATGTATCAGCAACAATACCAGATGGTAATCTTTGTGCTCTATTACCATAGGTAGGAAGAGCAAGAGGTGCTCGTATAGGACTCCTAATAATGGCTGGGCGTTCAGAATCACGATCAACCTCTTTCCCATATTCCACAGAAACAGGAAGCCTTTTGCCTGCAGATTGTGGATCTGTATCCCTTTGCTGCTCTTGAATGTTAGGACTCTCAATAATGGTCATTTCAGTATCACGGTCAACTTCTTTTCCACATTCCACAGACGCATGAAGCGTGTTGCCAGCACATTGTGGAGCTGTATCCCTTGGCTGCTCTTGAATTTTAGGACTCTCCATAATGGTCATTTCAGAATCATGATCAACTTTTTCTCCACATTCCACAGACGCATGAAGCGTGTTGCCAGCACATTGTGGATCTGTATCCCTTGGCTGCTCTTGAATTTTAGGAGTTGAATTACTTTGCAGCTCCTGAATTTTAGGAGTTGAATTAATTTGCGGCTCTTGAATTTTAGGAGTTGACTTAATCTGTGGCTCTTGAGTTTTAGGAGTTGAATTTTCAAATCCAGTGTTGTTGTTCTTCCTCAGAGGAGCAAGAGGGGGACGGCCTCTAAATCTGCGGTCACGCAAATTTGGAGTCCTACATTTTCGAGGAGATTGAGGAAGATTCTTGCATAGAGGCTGAAGACTGTTACACCCATTTGGCGTTTTCACATTCAGAGGAGCTTGAACACTGTTCTGTCTTGGCAGGGCTGTCTTGGGGAGACTTGCTTTCTTCAAGATTGACTTGAGGAAATGATTATGAAGGGGGATATTTTCTCTCCCAATAGTTGCTATGCAGATCCTGTCAAAGTCAGTTTTGGCAATTTTGAGACTGAGAAAACTTGAGAGAAGATTAAAGTACTTGCATGATCTCACACCACCGAGCCTCCTTTGAATCTGTAACTTTTGTTCTAATGTGTTTATAGGCGGAAAATACCGTGCCGCTGGCATCCTGTATTCAAAGTTATCACTATAATCAGAATAAAAACATTATCTCATTAAAGAGAAAAACATGACACGACTTTCATATCGAGAAAAAATCATAACTCCATTTCAATCATTAAAGAGAAACACGACAAGATACTAATATAGCGAAAAATTCATAATTCCATTTCATAGAGCGGAACATTCATCATTCGATTTCAAAACAGACAAAACCCAACTACAGATTTCTTAAATTCATCAATAAAAACAAACATTAACAGCTGAAACAAATTGAAACACTGCTTCTATAAGATCAAACAAACAAAAACCTAGAAAATAAAATTTACAAAGCTAAGAAAAGGAAATCATAAATCTTACAGCAAATGAACAGTTTCGAAGTTCAACAAATTTAACGGAAACGATAAAGGTAAGCAACAATTCATCAATTAATGCATCAAAACAGTAGTTTTATTACTTCAAGTCAATAATTGGAGATAAAATTCAATGCTATAACTGACGAAAAATACTGAACTGCTAGCATCCTGTTTCCACAATTTATCACTATAACCAGAATCAAAACATCATCTCATTAAAGAGATACCCGTCAAAACCCTAATATAGTGAAATTTGTTGAATTAAGCGATAAAAACATTGACAGTTGAAACACTATTCTAAAAGATCAAACGAACCTAAACCTAAAAAATTAAAAAGATAAAGATAAAAAAAGAAAATCATACAACTTCATTTCTATTAACCACCAACAAAAATCACAATTGGTACTTTCAACTGCCGATCACAGAGTAAACTACAATCAGATCAAAGGCGTGGTATCAGTGTTCAACTAATCTACCGGAAACGATAAAGTAAACAACTATTCATCAATTAATGCATCAAAACAGTAGTTTTATTACTTCAAATCAATAATTTGAGATGAAACTCAATGCTATAATTAGCGAAAAATACCACATTCTATTTCCACAAGTTATCACTATCATCAGAATCAAAACCTCATCTTATTAAAGAGATACACGACAAAACCCTAATATAGCGAAACAAAACCAAATTTCGAATTTATTAAATTCATCAATAAAAACTACAAATTGACAGCTGAAACAAGTCGAAACACTACTTACTCCCAAAAGATCATACAAACCTAAACCTAAAATTAAATTTTTCAAAGCTAAAAAAGAAATCCATACAACTTAACTTCCATTCACCACTAATAAAAAACACATTTGGGGATTGGTAGATCAACAAATTTGAGCTAAGGTTTAAAGGAATTGGAGGACCCAGATTCAAACCTTGACGAAGGACGAAAACACTAACCTAATAACTAATCAATCACGAACATTGATCAATAAAACACAATTAAAACCAGAATTGGCACTTTCAAAGTTTCAAGTATCGATCACACTCATCAGTAAACTAGTACACAATTAAATCAAATGCACAGTTTCAAATAATATTCAACAATTCAATAAACTTTAACAACAATTCACCAATCAATGCATCAAAACAGTGATTTCATTACTTCAAATCAATAATTGAATAAACTCGATTCACAAAATTGATCAAAGAAACAGAAACTGAAAGAATCAATGAAGCGAGAAAAAAAAAACAGAGAATTGAAGTAAAAGAAGAGAATGCGAAACCTTGAAGGATGAATCGAAGGGTCCAGAGTGAAGAAATGTTAGGGTTGATTCGAATAAGGATTAGGATTTAGGGCTTTGGAAGATTGAAAATTAATTTTATTTAATTAATTAATTAAATTTAGGAAGATAGTACGAACTACTAAGTTGTAAGTAAGTGTATTTATGGTCAAAGACACGTGTGGGCGTGTGGGTTTAAGCCGCAAAGCCCAAATTAGAGGGGTATGTTATGTGTGCCAATCATGAGAAGAAGAAGAATTTACTAAAAAACACATGATATTATGGAGTGTGTGTATGTGTCTGACTTTGACTTGGAGGTAGGAATCTTATGGAACATAGATTCATATTTCACCACTCAACCCCAACATCCCTTTCAATCAAATCAAATTCTTTTAATTTTTATTCTTTATTACATTTTATTCAAAGAATTCTCGGATTCAAGTCTTACTGTTAGAATGAAAGACTTTTCTCTTCGACGAAGATTAATCACAAATTTGTATAGATAAAGTTGATTACTACTTTGTGCCAATGAAACTATTATCAAAAATAAAATTTTAATTTATCTAGAAATTGTAACATTGCTTTTAATATTACTCATCTTTAAATGGGTAAACATGGAAAACATTAAGGGACTACTGCTTGAAGAAATTTTTAGATTTACTAAAAATAAAAAATGTTATAAGAATATCAATCAAAAATTTGTTTAACTTCAAAATTTATTCTTTTTGTCTAGAATAAAGATGCAATTTGACCTTCAAAGGTGTAAATATCGGTCAAAATAATTATAAAATTTTACAAATTGACAAATATGGCCTTGAAATTAAAGATTGTTACATGATACGTTAAATAAAATGTGGTCAAAATGAATCATCTTATATTAAAGACTGTTACATGATACGTTAAATAAAATGTGGTCTTAATTTGAATCTCATATCAATTTCACATCACCAAAACCTTAACGACACATTAAATTCATGAATTTCATGTGAACTCAAAAGTTATCAACTTCGAGATGTAAAATGTTACTCCCTTCGTCACTCAATACTTGACCTATTTAGAAAAAATATTTGTCCCACAATACTTGACCTTCTCAGATTTTTAAGCAGAATTTGACAAATTTACCCCTTATAAATACTTTTTGTGGTCTCCATGTAAAAGTTTGTAGTAGAACAAAGAAAGTAATCATTACTTAAAATTGAATGTTTAAAAATAATAACAAGTGCAATTCAGTAAAAATATCATTCTCTTTCTTTCATCTCTACACTTTTCTTAATCTGTGTCAAATGGTCAAGTAGGCCAAGTATTGAGCGACGGAGAGAGTAAATATTTTTTACTACAATTTCATTTGCGATTTAGTCTATAATGATATGATGGTGATGTGATATCTATGTGTAAACACATGTATGTTAGTTTAACGTGTCACATTATAAACTATAATAATAGTTTTGTCCAACACATTACAATTTCAGAAATACATTTTCAAACCATTAAATATATGGTTAAATAAGTTTTTGGTCTCAATAAACATTCAAACATTTTGTTTTAGTACCTATAAAAAATTTCTTCCACTTTTAGTGTCACAAAATTTTTATCACCACTTTTAATCTTTACTTTTGAATTTTGAATTTTAAACTTTTTAAGCAAAATTATCTTATGATTCAGTTTACATATTACACAACTAAATTTTCGATGCTTTTATAGAGCATCTAATTCTATTAGACTTTTAATCATTAAACTTTATAGCAATTCCTTAAAAAAAAAAAAAAAAAAAAACTTTATAGCAACTTAATGTTAAGTTTCTATAATTATATAGGGTTAGAGGATAATGGGAGCTAGAGCGACTTAATGTTAAGTAGAGTTGGATGTAGTAGTAGTGATTAATAGAAGAGGATTTATGGTGTAACTCTAACGTTAAGGTTATAATGGAACCTCATCAAATAAATATTAGTAATATTTGTTTCTTAATTTTTTTTAGTTCCTTAACTAAGACACATGTTAGCTTAATTTCTTTTTTATTTTTAACTAGGACACAAATTAACATGACCTAATGTAATAATAAACTATGCTCAGATTTGCGAAGTGTTAGAATTATGACCATGGACGATTTATTGGCATTGTTGGGTGTAAAATCGTTTGTCCATTCAAAATCCATAAGAAAATCATTACTTGTAGGAAAAAATATATTTTCGCACGTTTTTTTTTATCTCACTCTTCTTAATTCATGTTCCCATTCTTTATTCATGTCCCTAAAACGTGTGCTTTTGCCTCTTACAATATAAGAGATCCCACATCATTTTCTTTGGGACACTATCCACATCATGTGGAGTTTATGTTATAATTATTTACTTTTAGATTGAACATTTTTACAACTCCCTCTCTCACTAATTATAATTTATCAGTATCTAAATATATATATATATATATATATATATATATATATATATATATAAACATTTTTAAATTGAAAGATATATTTATTGATTTAAAAAAAAATACTCATTTGTAATGTATACTACTAATTTATTTTATAACTTAAAAAGTAAACAAGGCCGATTTGAGATAAGATCACTTAGACAACCGCCTAAGACCTCATAAAATTTAAATTTATTAATTTAAAACATATATATTCATTGTTAATGCTACAAATTTATCATATGAGAAGTGAACAGAAATGATTTAAGGAAATCACCTTAAAAAATATAAAACTTTTATTTAATAATTTTTTCATATTTCTAAAACTAAAATTATCTAAAATAGCTACTAACTGAAATTAATCACATTAAATTATCAAATGATTTGTTATTTTAAAATGTCTGAAAAATAAAATTTAAACTAAAATTTAGTAATTTTACTAAAATGTTATTATTAACATTAAAGAAAAAACTCATCTTAACTTTTGTGTTAGACTTTCATATACATTGGATCGACCTAAAGTATAAAATAAACACATTTGCACAAAGGAAATTTTGTAACATTTATATGCAAGATGTACACTCCTTAATTAACTTTTTCTTAAGATAGCGTCATACCTTCACTTTTCAAGTTCAATGTTGATATATTCTTCACCTGAAGTTTAATTTTGGAAGTAATGCAAATGCATACCTCTTTAACCCACTTCATAGTGACACCTTTTAAGAACTTTCAATTTCTCTTTTAGAACATATCACATCAACCATGAAGGTTGCACCAAGACCACGCTAAGCCACACCCATCATGTGATTTATGATATAGTAAATAATATTATTAAATCTTAAAACCGCAATTATAAGATGCATACTTGTTTAAACATAGATTGATTAAAGACATCTCAAGGCAGAGCCCATAATTAACATGGCTACACTCCACTAGAAAATGTGAATTTTGAAAAGTGGTTGAAACACAAGAAAATGAGTTTGAATTGTGTTGTCCGTTTTAAAATCTTTCTTAAATGAGAACCTTTTTACATGACTCTTCTTAAATTTTTTGCACACACTTGTATTTCTTAGCAAACCATTTAACTTCATTATAGAACAACATAAAACTTGAGTTTTTTTTAGGGAACTTGAGTTAAATCATAAAGAACTTGTGAAAGTAAGTAAAGTGACAAAGGAAGAGAGAAAGACACGATGTGTTTATAATAGTTCACAGTCAATAACCTGACTATTACCTCTAGTTTCCTCCTTGGAGATATTTGGCCTTGGTACAGTTGAGGACTTACTATGCTATAATCAATCGATTACAATCACCATAAATCTTCTGCAAATCTTACTATACTTTGGATTTTCTACGAAGTATCTAATTCTCAAAATCATTTGCTACTCATCATCTAGCTTCATCAAACGCTGAGAGTCTTCGTCAAAGATTTTGACTTGGTCTAATTAAATCTACTTCATCTTTTCAAAGATCGTATCTACAATTGAGCCCTTTTAGAGTCAAATGTTTAACATATCTTCAATACTTGTATTTTGATCAAGCAAATATTTTGACTTGCTTTGTGTGACTCTTTCATCATCTAGTCACAATATGCATCACAACAGCTGCAACCACAATTTAAATCCATGCATAGAGGATTAGTTGGACAACACTTGGACATGGTGTAAGTTGGAGGCGTGGTATGTTTTTAACCGGGAGTCCGCGACAAATATAAAATGTATTTGAGTTGGAAACATTACTTGTTGATTTGATCCTAAAGGGGTAGGTGTGATTCATGGGTATGGGTGCATGATACCACGCAGGGTCGTTCCTATGAAATAGAAGACTCGGTTCTCTTTTTAAAATAGATCTCAATAAAATAAAAATGCAATTTTTTTTTTTGTGTAGTTAAGATTCATTAAAAAATCAAAATCAGAAGAACTTCTAAACATGAAACAAAATAAAAATAATAAAATTAAGTGAAGAGAGGTGAAATTTACCTAACGATGTCGTTTGGAATGTCACTCCTACGTCGTGGGAAAGGGGAAAACGAATGGTTTATGCGAAAAAGAAATGATTGTTGTGATTCTTTCAATGAAATAGTTTTTTCAAATTGACTGATTAAATGATTATACAAATTGATGGTGGTTTGATAGCATCAAATTTATGTTCAATAAGTAGAACTAAAGTCTAGAAAAAAAAACTCATACGTGTACCGAAGAAAGAAAAATAAGTAACATGTAATTATTTTTTTAATTTAAATGGGGGTGGGTATTATACTTTTTTTTTTGAGGTCCATAGTTTTTAGAGGCCCGACTTGGTTGAGCTCCTTACGCTCTCCAAGGTCCGGCCCTGATACCACGCATGGACTTAGTGTGAAATCAGCTTATAGAGAAAATATGAATCCTCAAAAACATTTATTTACAACTTCTGTTTATTTCTCTTGATTCTTCCTTATCTTCTCTATTTTAATTTCTCTCAATCTTCTTTCTCCTCCCACCTTTGCTTTTGCTGGTACAAGAACAAAGATCTAATTTATTTGACACTATGATTGTTTATGGAGACAAAATACACTGATTAATAAAAACAAAATCTAAAAACATCATAAAGACATAAACATAACATCTCATCTACTTATTTACTCTTAAAAAAAACAATAAAACTAACCAAATATTATTAAAACCCAACGACTAAATAGAAAAACAATAACTTTATTATTCATAGGATACAAAAAGAGGCAAAAATGTTGAACTAATTAAACAGGTAACCAAGCAGAAGCAAAAACAACATTATGTCCTTTCCAAGTAAGCACAATATGTTCATCTTCTTTCTTCAATCCCCATCCAGCAGCATGTTCATCAAGCATAGCTTTCACCTCACCAACACATTCCTCACCAAATCCAATCCCTTGAAAATTAGCGTTTCTCATTCTTTGTTCCCATTTGCCTATAGGTTCAACTCTCTCAACTCTTTGAACACCTTCATGAGCTATCACATTCTCAATCTTCCAACAAATATCTTCTTCATACCATTGCCTTTGTTTACTTCCACGTGGCAGAAATGTGTCCACAGTATCATAAGGTATCCATAGATAATTAAATGCAGACCTTAATCTACTAACCAAGTTGTTTGAAGTTAAATCAACATCTTCATCTACTAAAATAACAAGTGTTGGATCTAAACCTCGAAGCGCGTTAAGAAACAACGATCTAAGAGACGTAGTAGTAATAGTAGTAGCAGTAGTAGTAGAGGACATAGAATCATAAACATATGAGTTTAAATTTGATAGGGTTTCATCTGGAATATAATGAAGCATCATGTGACAATTTATAACCAAAGCTTCACCTGAATAAACCAAACGTTGAACCCTCAAATGTTCAATCAAAGAAGCAAAACCATTTGTGTAACTTGAAGAAACTACTCTAAATTCCAATGTCACATTTCTTGACCTAGCGAAATTCACCAACTTAGAACCTAATTCGTCGTAAGAAAGATCAAGTTTAGGTGGAATTAGTTGATCACTGTTGTTGTTAGCATGATCAGAAACAGTGAGTTTGATCAAAGGAGCAACTTCGTGGCGATTAGCGATAGCATCGATTAATGTAGGAATCTGCATGCAATGAGTTGAACTCAAATCAACTATATGAATCACTGAGAAACCTTCTGTTGCTTCCAGAATTGCTGCATTAGCAGCTGCGTACCCGAAACGATGCCAAGGTGTTAAATCCACGAAGTTAGCTAGCTCAATGACTGAGAATCTGTGTGTATCTATGGTGAGATTGTTATGAGCATTTGAATAAACTTGTTCTACTAGCATTTTACAGGTACCGGTTTTCGCTGCACGATTTGTGAGGGCTCTAAGGAAACTATAAGCTAAGCGTTGATTTGAGTCACCATCTTGTGGTGCTATGTTGTTGAGAACCCAAAGGATTTGTTGAGCAAGTGTTACATCGTTGGTTTCGATTGCGTTTGCGCAATGAACAAGTAACTGTTCCATGCAGTTTGTGTCACCAAAGGTAGTTAAAGCTTTGGATGTTGGGAACCATGGTTTGGTAGGCTTATCTGGTGGTACTTGATTGTTCTTGTTCATGGAAGAAGAAGGGTTTGAAAAGGTTGTTGTTGTTTGGTGCAAATAAGGTAGTGAATGTGTGAATTGCGTCATAGAGAGATTGAGAAACTAGAGAAGAAATCAACAAGCTAGATGGTGGAAACTTGAAAAAAAAGATTTCACTAATGAGAGGAAAAAAAAAAGGGAAGAAAAAGTTGATACCCTGGTTTTAAATTGCGGTTGCAGTTACGCTGTAAACCTTACAGCAAAGTGAGGCCGACGGAGTGAACCTTTATATTACAACGAAATGAGACCGATACTTTGCAGAGACATATATTGTGGTTGCGGACCATAGATTAAAACCATGTATGGTAGTAGATACCTTAGTCATTGGGAAGCGATCCAATTTTTGGAGAAAAATTCTGCACATGAATCAAAGGAAGAAAGAAAAAGGACGTATCAGCTTTATAAGTGGGGATAATAATATTCTTGTTTCTTGCTAAAAGAGACTGATCATGAATAAACTCACATCCCGAAAAAACATTTGAAGTCAAATTAAGTAAAAGAGACCGTTCTTAAAAAAGGTACCAGGCTTTATCAGATATGTACTGAAAAACAGAAATCATTTTCATGGCTACAAAAGGTTGTGATCCAGGTCTTGAGAGAAAGATACCATTTTCTTCTGATTTATTGCTTGGTTAGGAAAGAGAATTAAGAGTGAGAGAGATGTGTCTGAAGAGAGAGTACCTGTAAATTGTAAGTATTGGATTTTGGTGGCATGTGAAGTAGCCGGCCACCAAATTGTTTGTATTTGAGAGTTGAGATTTTGTCGTGTAATTGATTCACTCTTTCATCTCACGGGTCATTTGCATAATGAACAAATCATTTTTGGGTACTTTTCTCTTTTCAAGCACTTTCTGAGTTTTGCCTTGATGTGTATAGGGTTTTAGGTAGGTATAGAAATATAGAACTATTTTGTTTACCTTTCTTACTTTGAGGCTGAAAATATTGCAGAACATATACCTAACTATAGGTTGTCAAGGTTGATACGGCAAGAAAGAAACCTTGGATATGGTTTTTAATTTTGATTATATTTAACATTTGGACAAGTACAAATTCGTATCCTCAACACTATTTTATTGAGCTACAATACAGGTTTAACAGTCAAGATTAATTTGGCTGCACAGGTGCAACAATTATAGAGTCCTTAGATTTAGGTACTGTTTGCATGTCATAAAAAAATAAAAAAAATAAAAAAAGACTTTGCAGCCGCGGAAGTTACAAACTTCAAATAGCTAGGTATATAATTTTTTTTAAAATGCCAATTACATTGGCACATAATTATGTTAATTTCTATGCGCGGACGGTTTAAAACTTTTATAAATAAACATCTAATCAAATCATGACAAATATACATTTGTAAATGTATTTAAAACTAATATATATATATATATATATATATATATATATATATATATATATATAAACTAACTTAAAAAATGACATAATGGAATGATTTGATTTTTTTTATCAATGTGGAGTGATTTGATTTGGCACAATAGAGTTATTATACTACTAAAACAAAACAACTATATAAGCTACAATGAAAAAATAATAATATATCACAATTAGAAAATACATGAATATATAACACTAGTTATAAAGTGTGAAATAAAAGAAATTGTATATATTCCTTCAAAAAAAATTATATATATATATATATCACTACCAAAAAAATATATGAACACTACCAATATATATATATATATATATATATATATATATATATATATATATATATATATATATATATACATACATATATATATATATATAATGGTTTGTATGAGTCTCAGGTGATTGGTTGTAGGTAACGTGAAACCGATACTCAACTAATAAAATTCGAGTTTGATTGGTTCGGTTTAGTTTGAACCTAAACATAAAAATAATCAAACAATTTAATTTGTTTGAATTTGATCTTCATATTTATTGAAATTTGGATTTGATTCTTACGCCTAGAACTATGGATATTCAATTTAACTAAAGTTTAGTATACATAAAATAATATGACAATAATCAAGCAGTTTAATTGACAAAATATATTATTTATAACAAAAGGTTATTGATAAAATGGAATAACTCAATCAAGAATTATTCATAGAGTGAGTTAGATCTCACTAAAGAAATAATCAAAATCTAATTTTGGCAAGTATCCTTTTGGAGGCAAAAGCCTCTCCATTGTCTTTTCTAGAGAATGTCCAATGAATGGGTGAGTTCAAATAGCCATGAGATTTTACATTTTTTGAATCAAATTGATGTCGTTCAACCAGGCCACGATTACTATGTTTGGTATCTCCCAGCGTTCTTGTTAAGATGACATCAGAGATTTTCGTTATTTCTCTCCTTTTAAAATTATATCAAACCTATCTATTTGGTAAATTTGGTGATTTTATCTCCATTCCTTTTAACCCATAATCATTCTCTTTCATCGAAATAATCATTCATCTATCAATTAAATATATAAAAATTATCAAAGTTTCCAAAACTCAAAGTCATTCAAGTGATACTCATACGAGAACTAGTACTATCTCAATATTTGACTATAAGCGCATATTTGAAACATTAAAAAGGTCTTATCAAGAAGAAAAAGAATTCAAGCTTCATATCAAATTGTTGGGTCATGAGAAGAGTCCGAAAGACCAACCACGTTAGGTAGGAGCATCCACACAAATGAGAGAAACACCACATTTTTTACTTAAAATCTTAAGACATTAAGTTTATGTGTCATCTCACTTATAAATATTCAAAATTTGAATAAAGTATCTTGTAGGAGAGAGGATGGATGGAGTCCAAAATTCGTTGGATATTATTGACACATTTTGTGCACGTTGTTGCCTACCATATAGTATTTTCTTAATTCAAATGCAAGACTACTTTTCAACAAACCCTGGAGTCTAGCTGATAGTATAAACTATAGTTTTGTACATATACATATCAAATAAAAATGAAGCAATCAATACTACAAGAATGAATGAATCAAAATAACAGTATGTTATATGATTAAGTTGCATAAAATATAAATCAACGCAGCCTTTTCGACGTAATCGAGTATAAGACAATCCCCAATACATCTCGGAAACTTAGTGTATAATAATACAAATGGGACCTTTGATTAATTAACTTAACCTCCATCGTTACATCGAGGTTCAAATGATAAAACAGACAAAACAAATTATATGAGAATCCCTGGTCCAAAACGTACTTAAGTTTTTTTATCCACAATAATTATCACTTTCCACATCTCCTTGGTCCCCATCCACTCTCTTTGGAATGTATCCATTTTCTCTGTTTTAATTTTTAATAATATCAATATTAAAATAAAAAACATAACATCTTATCCTTGTTGTGTTTTACAGCATGTTACTCAAGCAGGACTACAACTCCCGATAGAATACATTAATTTATCTAAACATTCTCTAATAATTCCCGCCTACCCCTCAGAATCAAGTGCTTATGCTTATGAGATTTTGGAACTGGATGATTCAAAACAAAGAATCTATAAAAATTGAAGTTGTATTGAATTCTTTTATTGTTGCAATTTTCGGGCAGTTGGATGTGTGTTTAGGGCACCATAATTCTTTGAGCTGATTTTTTAAAGTGAGATCTAAATTCATTTAACATGATATCATACTAGGTTGAGAATGATAATGTGAAATCTGAACTCGGAAACTACATTAGAAGTGAGGGTGAGTATTAAAATTGTGTTGGAGTTTCGTCTAATAATAAAAAGTGGTAACCAACTAACCGGTGCAATAAAATAAAACTATTTACTATAAAGACGGGTCTTGTACGAGAGGTTCTTGTATATTTAGAACTTGTGACTATATAGTTTCTCATATATTTAAACGAAGCAAAATTTATGTTGATAAGTTGGCTAATATTGATTAAACTATTGATTTTTTAAAGTTTTTTGGCGTGATTCTTTATCCGCTTGTATTCGGGAAGAATTTTCCTGTAAGGAAAGTCTTTCTAATATAGGTTTTATCAATCTTCTCCAGAGTTTGGTTTGGTCCCTTCGGATTCAATTTTATTTTTTGTTAATAATACTTTAAGGTGTTGCAAGTATTGGTTCTATTTTTGGTTGGGATCACTTCTTTGAACAATGATGCCATTGAACTCTCTTAAGTAAAAATAAGTCATGCGAGCTTCATGAGGTCGATGCATGCTAACTCGAATTTAAAATAAGTTTATGGGCTAAGAAGCCGGGTTATTGTTCAAGTTAATTGAATTTTTAAAATTAAGCTCTCTATTATATCGAATATCGGTAGGTTCATTCAATCGAACTAACCTGTTTTAAGAGATTTATATATACCCAATGTTTTAATGTTTTAGATGAAAATCTTGCGTTAAAATCATTTACATGACTGCACTCAGTCTAATATAAAAATCTTGGTCATAATGCATAATATATGTAAGGTTTGGGGTTCGAACCTCGAAAAAAAAAAAAAAAAAACTCTACTCATAACCAAACAATACTATCACTCCTTTTCTTTTCTATTGGAGAGATTGAAGATATAATTTTGTCTTCTCTTCGGAGGCATATATATCAAAAGGCTGCTTTTACATGGTTCCTATACATGCTTGATATAGTACTTTATTTTTTTAATCTTAGTCATAGAACTATAGCTTAAAATAAAAATATTAATAGGCTGTTAAAATGTACCAGTATAAAATTGAGCTGAAAGTTATTTTGCCAGAGATCTTGGTCATACTCTTATAAAAAAAATATCTTGGTCATACAATATCACTAAAATTCCATAAAGCTCCAAAGGCCATGTTTGTTTTTTTTACCACATAGCTCTTCATTGGCTAACTAATTTTTTCTGTTTCAGGCGTACTAGAATGGAATCTTACAATTAAATTAAAAAGGTGACTAACTTTTTCCCATCTCGGTTATTTAAATTTATCTTTCACAAAAATTATTAATTAAAAAGACATAAATTTTTGTAAATTGGCTCAGCCGAAGAGAAGAATGAGAAGAATCTAAGGGAAGCACAAAAGGAGAACAACAAAAGTTAAGGAACCTTAGTTATAATATTTGAGCCTGAGATTTTTGAGGAGGATTCCTAGACATGTTACAAGAACTACAAGACATATGGGATAAAGCAAATTTTTTGAAGCAGTGTTTGGAATTTTTCTTACCAGAAAATTCTCTGGCAATGACTAAAATAAGACTAAAAACAAAATTTGCAAGCATGAAAGTAAGGTATGTAACCATGTGCGTTTAGATTTAGATACCTATGTTAATCTATAACACTTGCTCTTTGTTTGTATTAAATCACTCGTATTGTGTACTATGAGTGGGGTTTGTTTATTAATCTTTAGTAAAGGAACTTACTCGAAACATAAAGCAAGCCAAAGCAAATTGGGGTTTGTTTATTAATCTTTAGTAAAGGAACTTACTCGAAACATAAAGCAAGCCAAAGCAAATTGTTAACTAAAAAAACAGAAGCATAGAATGTTGAGCTCTAATGAAAAGGGAGAATATACTTTCATTAGAGCTACATTTAAACAAAAAGTTATGATCTTACTTATATGCTGTTTTTAGAACTTAAGATTATATTAAAAATTTAATTTATTATACTGCGTTGTGGCACGGCTTAGACATGATTGTATGAAGCGGCCAAAAACTATACATACATATAATATACATTTTTTATCACTATTATAAACAAAAAATAACTTTTTAGATTTATTGAATAAATTGTATATTTTTTTATAGATATGTTCATTGAAATTACAATTGTCACAATAGCTTGTTCTCCACTTAGCAAATTGTGCTTTCTAGTAGAGGTGTTCGTAGTTTGGTTTGGATCGATTTTGAGGTAAAAATCTATTTGATACAAAGATAAGATTACTCTGGTTCGGTTCGGTTATAGATGATTAATTTAAAAAATTCAGTACGGTTCAATTTAATGCGGTTAAATTTGAATAGGTTTTGGATATCCAAATTACACGTTGTAAATTCTTTTATTAATATTATAAAGACACCATAAAGTAATAAGTTTGATGGAAGATATAATAGGTTTTGGAAGGAACGTAATTTAAGGATATCTTTCAAAACAAACACTCAGACTGACTCAGTTGGTGGACAGGGGGAAACTTCATTCTTAGTGGTGGGCTGGTGGCTCAAGGCATGTCTACCTAATTTCATTTTCGATTTTCATATCCGGTAGACTATTTCGTCTCTTTGTTTAAGATATGACACTTTGTAATGCCATTTTCTTGGATTTTGTATTTTTTTTGTATCGGCTATTGTTTTCGTGACTCTGTGTTGATTCATTGTTAGACACATCTTATGCTTAATTTGGTTCTATATTTTTTTCTTATATATCAACTAATTTGCCACAAGGCCATTGCTACAATCATCAAGTCCGAGACTTTCATCTTCAATCTTGACTCCATCTCCAACCTCTTTATCATTATCAACCTTTTCTTGAGGATCAACGTTTTCAACAATGAACAAATTATCATCTCTTATTATCTCATTGTCTGTCGCCCGACTTAGTTCATTATAAGCAATCATCATATGGACATATATAGCATCTCATGACTTTGTGCCATCTCGATAGTGTCGTCCCTATAGCATGAAAATGGCAGAAATTGAACAACCACCCTTCAAATATACCATCATAAAATGGTTGTCATTCATGTGTTGTAGACAAATCATATGGTTTTTATGCGAATGTGCACCGCATAAAGGGAAAGAGGTTTATGATTGCCCTTTATTGATTGACAGTAGAACCACCACATTCTTATATCTTTGTGTAATGAGAAAACACATATCCAAAATAAACATTCATTTATCCGGTGGAGCAGGGCCAATACCATCACCAATCATAGCATGTTTGACCTTGTCAAATCGTTTCTCTGACCCAATCGATCGGAGATAACGCTCACCATCATCTCAGTCAGCTCTTTTAGAAGTTCATAATGAGTAATATAATAATCATCAACAAACATATCACATAGACCCACAACTTCATAGAATCCATAATGACCGTCACCCGTTACATCGGTCACCTTTTCAAAAAAAATCATGCATGAACTTTGGGTTTTTTTCTTTGTGTGGGATGTCGATTTTAATCATGGGTTAGGATTAGGAGACATTACTTTTACGGATATTTTTCCTACTTAAACATGTTAACTTAGACTATGTAGCTTGTGTATCTGGATCGTGAGAGCCAAAATGCTCGCAGAGTGAAGGTGATCGCTTTGTTAACTGTACAATAAGTTTATCCTTTTTTCGTGAATCTTTTGTATTGACTTTTCTTCGAGGTGGATGCATAAAGCTTGTCTCTAGTACAGCAAATTGATGAAACTGCTCTTTAATGTACACCTTCATATTGTAATCAAAATCTTTGAACCGGGTTTGCATTTTATAACAATATGTTAGTTTGAATGCAAGAAAATACATTATGTTTTGTTACAAGGGCATTTCTGATTATGTAATCCGAATTAATATGACCCACTTCGGAATATACTCTCTCTGTCCTTAATTATAAATATGTTTGATAGTAGTTGCAATTAGAGTGCTTCTATTCGTTAAACCGATTAGTGCTGAAACAAAAATATTTTTCATGATAACTTAAGAATGTTCTAATGATAACAAACCTTATGGAATAAAGGTTAAGTTTTATGAATGGGTGATCTACTAATGTTTTCACTTATGTCTTTTCACATATTACAAGGGCACGTATCTACACAATGGAAAAATTAGAGTAGCATGACAATACTACAACAGTAATATCACAAGGTCAATGAAGATATCAAAAGACTATTTTTAGAATCACAAGAATGTTGATTAAAGATTCAATAATAAGATGAGATTCGTGATTAATTGATTCAACCACAAGATTATCAACAAGTTTTAAAGATTCAAGGAAGATGAGTTGATAGTTGAAAGCTACACAAGATTACTCTTAAAGTCATGTGACAAAACACACATTGAGTTTAGTTACATACCTTGTGTATTTACAAGATATGAAGATTCAAGAATCATATTCAAATTGTTTCTAAAAGAGATTAAGAAAACGACATGAAAGTTTCATCCAAGAGAATGATTGTTGTACCTTCATGATTGTTGAACAAGTGACATCAAACACACAAGAGGGGGGTGAATTATGTTCTTAAAATGTTTTCAAAAACAAGTACTTGAAAAAAAAAAAAGTTTTACCAAATAAAATAAAGTGCTTATAAAAAATTTAAATAAATATGAAAAGTAGAGATGGCAAGGTAAAATAAATAACAAATAAAGTGAAAGAGATAAAGGGTTGAGTTAAAAGGACACGAGAAGTTTATCCTAGTTCAACCTAAAACAACAAGGCCTACGTCTAGTCTCCAAGGAAAAATCCCTTAAGATTTTCACTAACCAAGCTTTTAAACATGATAAGCTAGTAACCTTTACAAGATAGCGAGCACTCTCCAAACAAAATTATCCTTTGTAGAAGAGCCTCTAAAACCAAGAGATATAACCTCTCTTAAAACCTTGAGATCGCACCCAATACAAATAAGAATTATAAGAATTAAAAAATTACACCAAATGTGTAAATATAACAAATTGAAGCACAAATACTACAGCTCAACTAAGTAGCATAAAATAGCTCTCATAAAAATAAATTAGCAAGTATAAAATTAATGAGAGTGATAATAATATTTTCGGTAATGTTTGAGTGCAAAAATGTGTTTTATCAAGAGCTATCAAATTACTCATATAGTTAAAAGAGAATGATGTGCATTAAGAAAAACTAGCCATTGATCATCAACTCCAAATATGTTGCCGTTGGAAAATTAATATTGTAACTAGCCGTTGCTTCCTCTCTTTTTTTTTTTTATTTTGGGTCAGAGCTTCCTCTTTAAAATATATCAAAACAAATATGCCATATATGTATAAATATATAATGACCAGCAGTTATATAATTAATTGCAAATCAAAACAATTCAATTTTTTTTTGTTACAAGAACAAATCAAACCAATTCTAATGCATGATAAAATGATTTCAAGACACCAGACACAGTAAAACTTCATGTACTATATTATTCCACGAATTGAAACAAAGTCAAAATGTATGCTAAAATTATTTCAATGGTTAAAATATAATTGTAGAATTTCCATATAAATTTTGACATTTCATGGAATACTATTTTCATTCAAAATCACTTTTAAATGAAAAATATTGTAAGTGTGTGATTTATTTTCATGAGAGTTTTTTAACCACTTAAAAGATTCCTAATACAAATAATAAAAATCCAAAACCCAAGACTTGATAGCTTGAATTTCTTTTTGCTTTTTGCATCATTGTTCTTAAAGGACTTCTTTTGAAAATCATCAAAACCAAAGCATTCATGAGGGCATATATTCACAATGATTACATTCATGCCTAAACTAAAACTTCTCAAATATACTCAATGGAAAAGAAACAGTGTGTGCAATCACCAAGAGGAATTATGAGACATATTGCATCATCATCAAAATGATTCAAGGATAATTGACTAAGAAGATATTATCATCTCATATAGAAGAGAACCTTATAACATCCGATGAAAGAACTTTCTCATAATGAAGATGTTTATTACACTCGGAATTATTCTCATTAGTTCATCAAAATGACAAGAATCAACTTTGAAGAAGAAACCATTCCAAGAATGAATTATTTATAAAATCATTCATTAATGATAATGATTGAATAATTAATAATTATCAAGAAGAACATTCATGATCATATGCATGAAGATTCTGTCATAAAGGACTTAGGATGATCCAATAATGTTCCATCAATCTCCAAGATATGATTTAGGACAGTAGAAATCATACAAAGAAATTTAGACTTTGAGGAAGGCTTCTCATGCTGCTAAAAGAACATTATGATCATTTATGTTAAAATATTACCTAGAATGTTCAGAAGAGAAGAGAATGTTCTAATGGTCCATAATGTTTTCCACTATAGGACAAGCAATACAAATATAACGTAAACCAGATAAAAACATTTTAAAGACCCGGAACGTTCTAGTGTTATGAATAGTGAACTATATCCTAAGAAAATATATTTTTCATGTGTAAATAACCTGTCGAATATGATTATGGGACTTTGCATTGAAAAGAAAGATTCAACACAAAGGCCTTATCAATATTCAATTTGGATCCTTAAGGCAAGGTAAAAAAAATCGGAAATTGCTCTTCTCCCATATGTTTTTGCTCATTCCCATCAAAATAGCCGAGTCATAAAGCCATCAATCACAAGCCACTACATAATCATCATTTCGTGGCTATGCTACTAGCATGAAATAACAGCTTTAGCTTGCTAAAGTTAATTTTAGTTTAGTGAACTTCGTTGAATTAAGTAGAAGAATAATTGTACGTTAATGGCATTTAGATTATGTAACTTATGTCCATTTAGTTTGGCGTCTGATTAAAATTATTAAGTGACTATTACAAATTGTTCTTGGAAAATCAAAGATATTTTCTAAAGCTTGGTTGATATTTTGTACTTTTATCTATTATTTTTAGGGAAAATTACAAAGACCTCCCCTAAGGTTTGGTTAAAAGATACACACCTCCCCTCTAGTTTTAAAAATACAATTACCTCCCTTCTATTTAACTCTGTTAACCATATGCTAATTCAAACTTACAGTAAATAGCCTTAATGTTGTGAATTATCCCTCTCCATGATTGAATGCATCAACAGCTGCAACTAACGGAACCCAACAATATTAATCCAAATCATGCGGTGACATTGTATTCCTCTTCTGTCTTCAATTTGTTTTCATACTTTCCCTTGCCCTGTTCATTCGTAATTATCCCTCTAAACTTTGTTAATGAACACCAACTTTCACACAAAAGAAATTAAATTTTACAGTTAATTATTTATAGGGTTACCACCGAAACCTACCAATTAAGTTAGGGATATGTTTTTTATGTGTTTCAGCTTTTTGTGTGTGTTTAAATTGGCTTGTATGCTTCTACTCCATGGTGAAGGCGAGAAGCTTTGTTTCATACCCATGGAAATTCATAGCATAATTGCCATGAAGCTGTGTTTTAGTTTTTCTTATTTTGTTTCAAAATAAGAAAAACACTTGAATGGTCAAAGATTGTGAATTTCAACTTCCAATCCATTTGCATTTTAACAGAAAGATAACAGTGTTAAAGAGAGAAGGGAGATATTGATCTATTTAATGAAAACTTAAGGGAGGTTAGTGTCTATTTTAAAACTAGAGGGGGTGTCTTTGTGATTTAAAGAAAACTCAAGGGAAATGAGTGTAATTTTCCCTTATTTTTAACTAAAAAAGAAGGTTGTCATAAACATTATCATAAATTGTTGTATAAATTATAAATATCACTACTATAAAAATCACTACTTATTGACTCATTCAAATACAAGAATTGGTTATGTTGGATCTATGAAGCCCGGATACTCCAAAATGGTGCCGTACCCGTGTCGGATACGTATCGGATACCGATACTCCGCGGATACTCCCGGATACGTATCCCAGAAGTATCCGAATGATTTAATTTAATTTTTATTTAAAAATATATTGGATACCTTAAGGATACGTTAAGGATACTCCCGGATACGTATCCCAGAAGTATCCGAATGATTTAATTTAATTTTTATTTAAATTTTTTATTTGTATTTTGATCACAAGTATTAATTTTTGTAAATTGGGATCATTATATTGGCCATTACTTGAAAAGGGTGACTATCTTCATACTACCTTGGTATCATCATAGTGCAGGTTGTTTATATGGTATGTTTTGGTTTAAAGGATATCTTAGTTGGTGAATGGTCCATTGTATTTTGACTTGGTGTAATTAGTTTTAAGATTTCACGCTATTTATTTTTTGTGCGTTTATGTCTAATATATATATATATATATATATATATTAAAAAAAATTGTAAACGTATCCAAGCCGTATCGTATCCTAAATTTGAAATTTTTGACGTATTCGCGTACCCGTATCGTATCGTACCCGTATCCGTATCCGTATCGGGGCTTCATAGTGTTGGATTGACCTTTGTGAAAACGAGCATGGTTTGGCTATGGGCGTTGATTAAAACTATAAAATCAATAATAATAAATTTTCAAAATGATTTTTTGGCTTTAAAAACCAAAACACAAACTTTGAAAATCATTACATATTGTTTTCAATTTGTTTAATAAAATGATTTACATACTAAAATACTAGTATGAATTAAAAGTCACATCAAAGCAAAGGTCCAAATAAATGAGGCAACAAGGGAGTAATAAAGTTGGAATATAATCGACAATGTCAATGGAGACAGTAGGAAAGTGTGGTGACGCGCTTTGGATGCAAGTAATTACCAAATAGTGCTTTTTCCCTGAACCTTGCTTCTCACTCTAGTTCCAATGACATATTGACATCACTCTTATATTCATTTCATTTACTTTTTTTTCAGATTCTTTTGTTGTTTTCATTCTCAAACAACTCTACTACTAGGGGTGGGCATCAGTTCGGATCGGTTCGGGTTCGAGCCCAAACCCCCAAACCGATGCAACTCACGGGTTGTGGATGAACACCCGAACATGACCATACTAAAACTCGGGTTGTTCGGGTTCGGTTTGTTCAGGTGAACGGGTTCTCCGGTTCGGATCATCGGGTTGAAGACTACTATATTGTTTCTTTTAAATCTTTAGTCCAGATTATTATTTTTTTACTCAATTTTTGGTCTGAATCTCAGAGTTTCCAGAATGTTCAAAGAAAAGAAAGAATTCAGTTTCATGAATGAAAAGAAATAGAGTTATCAATAATAAACACAAGATCTTGAATCAAAAAACATAAATGAAAGAAGAAGAAGAAGAAGAAGAAGAAGAAGAAGAAAGTGATTTGCAAACAGGAAGAGAAGAAGAAGGAAAGAATTGCAGAGAGAGAGAGAGAGATACGTCTGGAAAGGGAAAACATAGATGACGAACATATCTGATTTTTAGTTTTTATTACTGTTTTGCGAATGCTAGGTTTTGTTAGAATCATTGTAGAATTGCATTTTTATATTTGGATAAGTCTGGGTTTGGGCCTAGGTAGCATTTGTGATTTGGGCCTCTGATACACAAGTTTGGGAGGTGTAACTATTAATAATAGTGATAAAATAAAAATATTAATCATAGTTTCGGTTTAGTTCGGGTTAGTTAGGGTACCGACGAGTTCAAATATACAAACCGAACCGAACCGAACATACCCATTATAACCCGTGCCAACCACCCGATCAACCCGCGACCCGTATTAACCCGTACTGAATGGGCTCGAATGCATCGGGTTGGTCGTATACATTCGGTTTGGTCCGACTTTGCCCACCCCTAGCTGAGTGTGAGTTAACTCACACAGGTGTATTTTTCAGTGGGGATTAGCAAAACAGATGGGAGGAGAACAATTCTCAAAAAATTCATCACAAAAGAAGCACATCAAGAAAAATAACTCATGAAGATAAAATAAAATAAAAAAAAAAAAAAACATGTGGAAATTCATGACATCATCAAGGATAGTTAAGATAACCTCAATAAGTCACATCAACATGCTCCTACAGCTCATACATGACAGCTTGCGCCTATTATCATTCCTTGTATCAACTGGTTGTTAATCAAGAACGATATGGATACTTTGTACTTTAAATTAAGATGAAAAGGAAAATCAAGGGGAGCCTATGATATTTTGTAAAACGTTTCCAACAGCTATAATCAGTTTTAAATATCCAAGCCTCTCAACATTTATATATACAAGCAATGGTTAAAGATCAAAGACTAATTATAGTTTATAAGTTGACACATTTCGCTATTATATAAAACTAACTTGTAAAACACTCGTTCAAAATTTTGAATGATACACATGAGTTGACAGAAAAAGTCAAGATCAAAAGTGGTTAAGGGGTTAAAAGTCAAAGTAAAATTTAGGGGACTAAAACAAAAAGTTAAAATATTTATAAGGATCATAGACATATTTAACCCTTACATTTATATACATGCACTTACTTCTATCACTATTTTACTCTTATTTTTGTGAATGATACATTTCCCTTTGGAGAAGTGGTGGGGGTTTAAAACTTTTTTTTTCATAGGTTTCAATCACCGAAGGCTAAATGTGGGGATTAAGATACATTTAGATTTTGATGCCCTTTGTCTTTATCTCACTCTTTTAATTAATGATTCTTTTTCGTTTAAATAATTTATTTTAATTATTTATTTATCTTTTAAATATATTAAAGTCATCAAAGTGACTAGATAGTAAAGTTAGCGAATTCATTTCCCTATGGCTGTGTTTGGTAACACAAACAAGCTAGCTTATAGCTTGTTGGATTAGCTTATAAGCTCGTTGAATGAAAACGTGACGTGTTTGGTAACAAGCTTTTTTCATGAGCTTATAGTTTTTTGTGAGAAGCTATTTCAAGTAGCTTTTTAGCTTATAGCTTGTAGTTTTTTATATTTTCTTCCATTCTTAACCTTATTAGTTTATTTTTATTATTTTTTAATAAAAAAGAAACTACCCACATTCATTAGTAACTGCCCATGTTTTATGCCATTTACATTTCGTTTTCTTTTTTTTTTACGAAACCATTTACAATTTGGTTGTCATCTTACGGTATTGCTTTTCATTTTTTTTTTTGATCTTGCTCTTAGTTCATGTAATATATAATTTTAAATAAAATTTACAATAAATATTGAAGCAAGTTTAGTTAAATAAAATTTATAAAAAATTGTTAAATAAAAAATGTCAATTAAATTCATAAATACATTTATCATTTTGGAGATGAAAATAATTTGAAATAAATTTAAATATTTAAGAATAAATACATTAAGTAATAAAAATTATATATATGATTTATTTAAAAAATTAAACAAACATGTCTTTTTATGTCATTTTATATTTATCAGCTACTTCAGCAGTTAATTTTACCAAACACTTTTAATGTTAATAAGTTAACTTTTCAGCTATAAGTTATCAGCTAACAACCATCAGCTATAAGCTAGCTTTTCAGCTATCAGCTAGCTTATAACTTATTTTTACCAAACACACCCTATATGTGATCATATATTTAAATTGAGATTTGAACATTAAATTTAACGTAGACTCAATCACTATTGGTGGGTATAGAACTTTTTTATAATTAAGTTATGCATGTTTTTGGCGGTAGAGTATCTCAATTTTATTTGAGTTAAGGGATTAAATGAGTTTAGGATTGAAGAAAAAAAAATATTAACATAACAATTAACACAAAAGATATAGGTGAACAAAATGGTATATATTTAACATTTTCATTTCTAGGTCATTTCAAAAAAATGGTATGTATGTAATTTGGTTGGGTATGTACCCGTCATTCAATTTCATCCTTTAAATAACATGTCATGTTTATTATATTAATTTCTTTTAAAATGAATTTACATGTTAAGCAAATTTTGTCTAGAGGATAGGTGTCAATAAAGCTCCAAAACACAAAGCTCCAATAAATAAGTCCTCATTAAACCCACTATATTTGAACGTTTTTCAAAAAAATGTACATCCCATAGATAACTACCGAATGTGTATTTAGGGAGTTTTAGAGATGTTGGGGGCCTAAAGAGAAATACCTACTACATTTTAGCCCCCTTGTTGAGTTAGATTATTTTGGTCCAGCCCACTATTTTTTACTTATTTGCGGGCTTGTTGTGAAAGGTTTCAAGGCCCACTTTTATTTTTGAAAAAAATATTATAAATATTTATAAAAAACAAAAAACTTATAATAATCATTTTAAAATATTTTTAATTAATTAAAAATATAAATATCTGTCACCACAATCGTGGTCGCTGGAGTGCCACCGGAACCGGTGCTCCGATTTTGCCTGCCTCCCTTGATCGGTGCTCTTGTCATATTTTTTTAATTTTTTTTTCAAAAAATAAATTGAAGCAAAAAGTTAATGAAAAACTTAGGGCTTGTGGGCCAGCGTTAATTAAGGGAATTTTGCTCTCCACCCTGCACGTTTTGCTCGCACCCTACAAGCATACCAAAAATGCCCTTGCGCAAGTTAAGTCACGTAGCGTTACTTAACTAACGCACGTTGTTTTTATGCGTGACTTAAGTCACGCACGACGCGAGTTAAGTCGCGCAAATAAGACTGATTTTTTACTTTTTTTTTAATGCCCTCTTGAGGTCAAAACTTATTTGATACCCTCTTCGGTAAATGCCAAATAGCTCATGGGGGAAATAATAATCAGTCCTTGGGAAAACGACATCAAGATACCCTTTTCCCGACCGGACCGACCACTACTTCCCTCATAAGCCACTGGAATATACCTAAAGCGGTATAACCACCCTAGAAACTAATAAGAAACAAAGAAGAAGAACAAGAAGAAGAGAAAGAGGGGGGAGAGTGGGATGAGAAAATGTGAGGAAAAGAAGAAGTATGTGAGGGTTTTTATAAGGGGTATTAGGTATATAGCAATTAATGAGTCAAAAAACGTGGTCAAAACAAGTGGAAAACGTGTAAAAAACAGTTAAGACCATTGACTACCGTCCAAGAAACGTTTGTGCTTCAATTTTTAGAACCGGCCAACTTACGCAAGTTAACTTGCGCAGAGCTTATAACGTACGTGACTTAAGTCACGCACAGCTTATAAGATGCGTTAGTTAAGTCACGCAGCGTGACTTAATTAACGCAATATAATTTTTATAATAAAGTAAAAAAAATAAATTAGAAGAATAAAGTCAATAAAATAAATTTGAATAAAATTCGAATAAATATTGCGAGAGCGTGAATTCGAATAAATATTGCGAGAGCGTGAATTCAAATAAATATTGCGACAGCGTGAATTCAAATAAATATTGCGACAGCGTGAATTCAAATAAATATTGCGATAGCGTGAATTCGAATAAATATTGTGTATCGAATAAGTAAATTATAATAAGTACACAACATTAATTCAAATAAAAATGGCGTATTGAATAAATAAATTCGATAAGTACACAACATTAATTCTTAGACAATTTTATTTAGATATAATTTCATCTACGTTACATTACATTGTGGTATCATTACATTACATTACATAAAAGACATGTACGTCAACTATCATTACATTACATTCGGAAATGTAACTTCCAACTACAACAATTATCTTACCTCTGAATGGGGTCAATTCAAACTAGCTAAAAAGCAGGACTCCGGCATTCGTCCAGAAGTGTTTTTATTCCATTCCAAATGTTAAATTCTTGTTGGTCTTGGTTTTAAATGATAGTATCTAAGAGCCAACGGAATGAGGTCCAGACCTTGACACTTCGATACCATCATTTAAACGAAGCCAACAAGAAATTAACATTTAGAATGGAATAAAAACACTACCGGTCGAATGCCGGTGTCCTACCATTTAACTAGTTTGAATTACCCCATCCAGAGGAAGACAATTGTTGTAGTTGGAATGTGCATACCAACTACAGCAATTGTCTTACCTCTGAAATGGGGTAAATTCAAACTTGCCAAACAACATGACTCAAGCATTTCGCTCAACATTCATGCTTTCCTTTGAAAAGAATAAATTTTTGTTAGGCTTGATTTAGATGAATGTATTCCAGTGCCACCGAAATGAGGTCCATTCCTTGACACTTAATACCTTCATCTAAACCAGCCAAACAAAAATTTAATCTTTTCAAAGGAAAAACATGAAGGCTGAGCGAAATGCTTGAGTCCTCGCCGTTTGGCAAGTTCGAATTACCCCATTTCAGAGGTGAGACAAATGTTGTAGTTTGAATGCACCTTACCCTAACTAATGACGATCTTCTGGCGGAATCAAGCTGTTGATGATATCTTCAGTTGATCTCAGCAACGTCACCCGCATATCGATCCACTGGAACTTGGTGTGCTCCCAAAACATGCTCGTCACGTTTTCGTCGTTCTTTAACTCCACCCAAGTGAATGATACGCTCCCCTCATCGAGCTTTGGACGTTTATACAGAATATTTTGCACCCTCCTTGTGTCTCTTGGGTTGACTCCTTGGTTGAATTCATTTAGTTGATCCGTGAGATCTCTTAACGATACATCAAGGCACCGAACCTTCAATCTCTGAGGTTCTCCGCCGTTGAATGTTGCATGAACGTCGATCCACCCGGCCATTGTTTCAAATCTACACACATAAAAATTAAAAATAATCAATGAAAAACTCATTCAAACATTTAATCAAACACTTGGTGTGCATATCATAAACCCTGAAAATGATAACTACAACATAAACATGCAAACATCTAAATAATTAAACAATATTACTCATTTGCATGTAACATTGTATCATATTTTGCAAAAAAAAAATAAAAATTTAAACAAACCCTAATTCTAAAAAAAATTCTAAAAAAATCAACATAAACATGCAAACATCTAAACATTTTAAGCAACACAAGTCATTTACATCCTAACATAGTATGATTTCCTTCCAAAAACACCAAAATTTAAACAAACTCTAAATCTAAAAAATTTCTAATTTAAGAGAAAAAATCTAACATGCAAACATAAAAGGTTAATGGTGTTTGATCATGAGAACTTACTTGTTATTGGAGTGTTGTTTGATTTGAACTTGAAGGAATTTTGGAGTTGGGTGATTTGAGAGAGATTTTTGAGATTTTTTGAGATTTTAGATGAGAAATGAGGAAATGAGGTGCTCTGCCTTGTTTAAGAAAGCACGCAGCGTGAGTTAACTAACGATGCGCATGTTAACTCACGTAGCGTTAGTTAACTTGAGCAAAAATTAACACTTGAGCAAGTTAACTTGCGCAAGTTAACTTGCACAAGGGTATTTTTGATAGGCTTGCAGGGTGCGAGCAAAACGTGCTGGGTGGAGAGCAAAATTCGAATTAAGGTGGCTTTGAATTTTGTTTGATTCGTGGGCTTACATGAAGATAAGTCTTTTATTCTTGAAAAATTGCTTTTTTTACGTCAAGTTTTGCTTAAAAATACATGAAAATGACCCTTTTACTACAACGGTAGTTAACTACCGTTCGATTTTCCTGACGGTAGTTAACTGCTGTTCACATATACAACAGTAAAATAAAATGAAAAAACTTCAATGGTAGTTAATTACTGTGGAGCAATTTTTTTAACTATGTGGGTTGAGGTTAGAACTTAGAGGTCTTATAATAAAGATCTAAAAATATAATTAAAAATATATATATTATATTTAAAAGATAAGTTTTTTTTTTAAGATTATTAAAACACAATTTATACGATTAAATTTTTATATTTAGTATCTAACATTATGTCATTAGAACACAAGTTAGCAAGCCTCATACTTTTATAAGTATTATTTTAAGGAAAATGTTAACTGGTATCCCAGAGACACTGATTAATGAAGCAAATATAATATGTATAACATTGAAAATTGTATAATCAATTCTTTAAAAATCGAAAAAGTGTATTTTTCATATTAAAATTTCTTTTTTTGGTTTCATTAACCGGTCTCGGTTAACGTTACCCTTGTTTGAATCCAAATGTCTTCCTTGACCTTATCTTAGATTGGAGCATCATTTGCTCACCAAACAAAAGTACTATTATTAACCAAAATCGTTTAATACCAAACTTGATTGATGAGCAGTTGGACATTGAAGAAAGAAAGCACGTGGAAGAGACATTCCATGAGTCAGCATAGCATTATGAAGTTTCGTACAAAATTAGTTTGACCCCCCAAGTCAGGTGTTTGGGCGCTGCAGTGGAATACAAATTGCAAAGTTTCGAGTTGAGGGGAACTCACAATTCTGGCAATATTAAAGACGTCATTAATCAAATATTATGTATCTCCTACCTAGTATTAATGATGTGTTTTGGGCAAACATGGCCATGTGAAGTACCTCGTCCTCCCTTACCGCATTGTCTCTGTCAAAGGTGCATCATGTCAATTTTTTTTTAGCAAATTTCCAAAATTATTATTCTCCTTGTAATTATTATTATTATTATTTTGAATTGTTACGACGATAAACAACATTTCAAGGATCTATATTGTCCTTCATAATTGTATAGCAGTAAGACAAGATTGAAAGTTTTGAAGTCTGTTTGTGGAAGTACAAGGGAGTTTCACATTTTGGGCTATAAGTGAAACTCGTATGTACGAGTCAGTTATTTTACAATTGATGTTAATATTCTTTCTATCCTAAATTATAAAACGTTTTTTTTTATCATATTACTTCAATTAAGAAAATGTAATCAATGTTGTATGAAAAAAAAATGAAATTATATATAATTTTAAAAAATTATCCTTTATTAATGGTGTGTGTAAGATAAATTTAAAAAATTAAAATAAGAGAATATTATAAAACGACTAATAATTTACGATAAATTTTTTCTTCAAAACAACTTATGATATGGGATAAAGGGAGTAAATTGGTTTAATTTTGCTTCAGCCCCCACCAGTTTTAAAAGAGCAATTTTGACCATTTAACTTTTTCTCTTTTGCTCCTTAAATTTTTTTACTCTCCTTTACTTTTATTGTGTGCAAGTGTGAGTTATATGTTTCACATCGGATAGAAAAGTAAAGGTAGAACACCTTATAAATAAGAGGGTCCATTAATCCATTGTAGGTTTTGAGTAAAAGTGTGGTGTCTCTCTCACTAGTATGATTGTTCTAGCTTTGATGTGGACGGTCCGCAAGCTCCCCGCATGACCCAACATTTACTGGTCCTCTATGTATATTTTGACCAATTTTAAACTAGTCCTCTATGTATATTTTGACCAATTTTAAACAAACAAAAAAAAACACACATGGTTAATTTTGATGATGTAACATCTTCATAAATTTGCCAACACAGAACTTAACATATTTTTAAAAGAGCAATGATATTCTAACAACCAAAAATCAACAACTTTTGTGACAATCACCAATTTTCAAAGGAAAAGTAAATAGTGACACGGAAACCAAAGCAATAGAGAGAGAAAATAAAAATATAATGTGAGTATGAGAGATAAAGTTATCACATAAGTTGTCACAAAATGGTTGTTAGAATATCATTTCTCTTTTAAAAAGAAAGAAAGAAATCATGTGAGCACTATACCTGCAAAGAAAAACAGCACACCACAACCTACAATCTTGGGATTGTGTGCGGAGTAAGCTCCCCCTGATTCTCTAGGAAATCAATGACTAATGGCGAGTCAAAGACACTTTTGCATGATCATTGGAGTGTATATTTACAAGGGCATATCCCTTTAAGAAGATGGGGCAGCCTTACTATCCAAAAAAAATATATTCATTCCCTCAAAAAAAAAATATATATATATATATATATATATATATATATATTCATGAATTGGTTGGAATCTATTTATATTTTTTTTTGTTTATAATTTATTTATATTTAGTTATCTCAAATAATAAATACTGAGCTATCCAAACAAATTTCGTTGTTGAAAATTAACATAAATAACAAAGTGAAAAAACTACTACATCATTGATAGATTTACTTATATTGGTCTGATACTTTCAGTCTCACTGACAATGGGTTCCTTCCATAGATTTCGACGAGTTCTTCGACAACAGAGCTCTTTCTTCACCAATGTGAGATTCTCTATCTTCCTCACAATAATATTGTTAGTGGACACAAGAGAAAGCATAAGAGATTTCATGATATAAAGCAAAACAACATGGGATCGCACAACATAGTCCCTAAATATAAGGAGTTTTTCGAGGATGACGACAAGTTTATTCATGAATTGTAAAAAGACATTTTTTTTCGATCGAAATTCTACTAAAAGAAGTAGAAGCAGAGATCATATGTCCTCGTGAACTGAGCTCAATTGGCAGAGACAATGCGTAATATATGTAATGTCTAGGGTTTAAACCCCGACTATAAAAAAAAAAAAAACAGAGGTCACATATACAACCGATCTAATAGAAATAAATTTGTTGTTGAATTTGACATAATTTCTACAAAACTAGATCACTCAAAGAGTGTTGATAATTGACATCATTAAAATATTTTAACCTGTGGACTCCAAAAATTGATTGAAGAGAGGAAAAATCAATTGATACGTTCAAAATAGAACTAAGCCAACTCTAAAGATCCATACAAAACATGTACCGAAAAAACAAATTGTTAGAATATTCTTCTATCTGCTGCATAGGCTGCAAATTGATACAACAATACACCCACAACTTTTTAAATTGTCATCAGTGGGCATATGACTGTAAAAAAAAATTCAAGCAAATAAAAGGAGAAATATATGAAGAACTACTTTAACACTAGAGACTATTTTAACTAACGAAATGCATAATCACAACCTGTTTTAGAATTTGGTTACATTGGGAAACTGGTATCGTTGATATTTGTTATACATTCAAGACTCAAAACCACTGTGTTTTTTTTTTTTTTTATGAAAACCCGTCAATTTTGTTTGAGGAATGCTAACAACACTCTCTTTTAAACATTCTCTTTAGTATTTACTTTTTTATTGGTTTAAATCATTGTAAATTTACACTTTAAAAATTAAACCCACATAAAATAAGAGAACATACATTAATTTCACCCAATAAAAAGTGAGTAATAAAAAAGTGTTGAAAAATAAATGACACTGGCCTTCCTAATTTATTTTCTACTGAACTGAGAAGCTCTGCTCAGGTATTGAATTACGCATCAAAAGGAATCTAAAAAAGGTTAAACAAACATGAGGAAGTGCGGCAACGTCATCTTGACTCCTTTTCAGGTAGACCCCAGGTGGCAATTTGCTTGACAACTTGCAATAAACAAAAATCCAAACAGTAAAGAGGACCAGATCAAATTGGTGAGAGATCTCTCTATAATGGTTTAATGACTTAATCCATTCGACCCTCTTAAAATTTTGGAGTATGTTTCCTTAAGGTCAGATTTGATTTTTTTTTTTTTCAATATTGATTGGTGGATTGGTCTTATACAAAGTTTTGTTGTCTTTAAATAAAACTTAGTAAGTGAACGGTAAGATGATTAAACCCTTTAAATTTGCCGGTTTTTAGGTTAGATAACTATTGTTTAATCATGACAAATTTTAGGACATGTGTGGTAGTTCAGCTTACACAGACTATGAACCGACCCTTATGTGATATATCAAAGTCCAAGGGACTTAGACATGATACACTTCAGAGTCATTCATGAGGGTTGCCGATAAGGAAATTGTTAAAGACCACAAAATTTTTAGATCTCAAATTTATTTATTTTTTGATTTGGGTAACAAATGTCCTAAAAGTGTTATTTGAGGATTTCAAATTAAAAAATTATTTATTAAAAAAGTCAATTACTTCAATTGCTATGCCTTAAATACAGTTCATAAAAACTCACTATATAAGGTCTTTAAAAGCATGCTCTTAGGACACTAATTAATATTTATCTTATTTCGTTTTATGTGTAAGTTGTGTATTCTTTCTGTGGAACTACAAAGACTAATCTTTCAAAACGAATATGACCACAATCAATAGTAAAGTCGCCCTAAAGAGTTTTAACGTAGCAATAGTTTGAGATAGTGAATTCGAACATAAAATCTATGATTAAGTTAAATGAGACTTGAACCGGATGATTTGTTTAATTTTTTTTTTGTTACAACTTATTTGTTTAATTTGAAGAATAGTAGTATTTGTTTTATAATCATTTACTTTTTTGGCCTCATATAGTATTAATGATTTTCACTTGTTTTACCACTAATTAATTTAGTGAAAAATTAATGAATCATGTGAATTCATTTTGTGTAAATTTTAGTCCCTTAGAGAAGGAAAAAATGGGAAGTGTCTTATGTGATCATATAGACTACATGACTATTTGTGTTAGTCATCCATGATAATGCATGTTTGAATTTGTGGTAAATTCGATCAAATTACGATTAACTACAATAATTTTAGACGAAAAAAAAAACTAAATTTATCTTCAATAAAATCACAATGTCATCGTAATTTTATTTCAAACATCCACCAAGTGGGGGGATGGGATTGCCATCAGCACCAAGAAGCTTGGAATTTTTTGCAGTTACCTAATTGGCTAAGTTGGTTGAAAAGGATCGGTGGTGAAATCCGCGTCACACCTTTGCTCTTTTTTGTCCTCCTCGGAATAATTATGCTGGCCACAACCAGTTTTCATGTTTCATTTTTGGTTCTATCTTACCCTTTCTATGCTCTTCTAATAAATAATTGATTGCTTCATTTGTGAATGAACTTCTTTTTTTGGCTTTGTGACTCATCCTACTTTTTGGTGCTAGAAAATTTAGATTATAAAAGACACACTTCATACAATATCAGATAAAAATATTTAACTTTACAATTATATTTTATACTCCCTCCGTTTCAAAATGAGTGTCGTTTTAGGTGTTTACACACATATTAAGAAATGCAATGATTAAAAGAAAGAGAATGGTTATTTTACCAAATTATCCTTATTAACTATTGGTTAGTTTTAAAAGTAATATTTTGGAAGTAGTGTGCTGAGTATTAATTGGAGGGTACAATTGAAAAGAAAAAGTTATTATTGCATTGAAAACTGAAAGCGACATTCATTTTGAAACAATTTTTTTTGACTAAAGCGACACTCATTTTGAAACGGAGGGAGTAGTAGAATTTACATATTACTTACTAATGATAAAATTTTATATTTGAATCAAATCACGTATTAGCGGACGGTTTAACCATATGTATGATCTTTTCAACAAAAAAAAATATGTATGACAGTTATCAATACAAGTAAAATACTCAATTATCATCTATGTATCTTTTTATTTTATTTTATATTTGTAATAATGCATATCTTTCTATTATTTTGACTTACATTGAATAGTTTGATAATCAATAAAATCTCGTCTGAAAAGAAGGTATTATAAGTCTTTCTAAAATAAAATAATAATTCTATCTTTTTTCTAAGAGATTAATTTCTATACACCATCCATAAATCACAATCATTCATATGTGTGATTTTAGAAGTAAAATGGACGGAGTTTTATGTATGAGGGTATCCGAGAGTTAGTTTTGTTTTGTTTTTTTTTTGGTTACTAGAGAGTTAGTTTTGTTAGGGCACAACAACGTTGATCGTAATTGCATTATCATAACTGCTTGTGATCGGTGATTAAATACAGTTGATTGATTATTGTATACAATGATTGATACAATTATTCCGTCCGATATGACTGTGCTCGTTTTCTTTCACTGATTCAAGCCTGGAGGCTAACAACCTCATGACACCACCACTTGTTTTCTTGTCTCAACGACTTAAGATTGATGGTGATGAAGGGGAAGAATCGAAAGAAAAAACCTTGTTATTTTACAAACAATCTTATAGGAACAAGATGGCCACTTCCAGAAGAGAAACATCAAATCTAATCAAACAAGGATTTGCAAAGACAGATCTCATAAGGGATAGACCTACTCTCAAACCTTATGTGGCCATTGACCCCCGCTTGCAATTTGAAATTTGTTTATTAAAGTAATCTGATTCTGAACATATAAAACAAATTAAAGCAAGTTGTTGAAAAGTGCCTTGAAATTGTGATGCTGAAAAAAATCACAATCGTGACACGATTTGTGAAGCGTGTCACGATTTCGCAGTGCCGAGAGCATGTTTTGCAGGGTGTCCAATCGTGACACGATTTTGGGAAAACGTGACACGATTTTCGGCTTGCTGGGAACGTTTTCAGGATAAGGTTGGTCGTACCGTGGGTCGTACGCATCAACCGTGTCACGATTTGGAAAAACGTGACACGATTTTGACAGTTGCAGAGGACTATTTAAGTGTTTCAGCTCATTTTTTAGAGAGAGAGAGAGAGAGAGAGAGAGAGAGAGAGAGAGGAGAGAGAACTTCAAGAGAGGAAAACTTGGGAAATCAAAGGAGGAAACTTTAGGGTTGAGGGTCTTTGATTAGAGTTCTCTTGGGTTGGGAAACATTGTAAACACCTTGGGTGAGTGAAAATCATTGAGTGTCTTGTTCATTGGTGAGATTGGGAAAATGGGTAGAAATTAGGGTTGTTCTTTGTGAGCTTGTTGAAGCTAATTTCATGTAACCCATTTGTATCTCTTTGTAAGAACTCATTGATAGTGGATTGGAGAGATCAAACTCTCCCCCAAAGCAGGTCAAGTTGGACCGAACTGGGTCAACAATCTTTGGTGTGTTTGTTTCTCTTCTCTCTTTATCTTTTGCTTGTGGTTTTGTGCTTTTCACTTTGATTCGTAGATTAGATCTAAGTGTTGTTATTGTTGTTATTGCTTGTGTTTACTTTGAAATTGGTTACTACTTTCCTTTGCTCCACACATCATAGTTTGTATTGGTGTGATTTTGAGTCCGAGTTCACAACACAAGTGTGTGTGTGAAGAATAAATTTGAGGAGCAGCGAACTTTTGAAACATCTCTAAACCTACTCCGTCGTTACTACCCCCAAATTCAAACTTCCATTCCACCTCCACAAAACCGTTCAAGAAGCAGCTTCAACAATGGTGGTCCGATGAGACTCTTCTCCACATCACCCCCTCACTTTGTGTGGTTATTACTAGATGTGCTTTGTAACAGGTTTTATAGGCTAGAAATGGCCATGTAATTTTTGTCCGTTGTTGCTGCGAGTGGCGAGTTCGGGTGTTACCGTGTTGGCAGTGCTCGTGGTGCTTAGACCCGTTGATTGACCGTCATTCAATCTGACCTTCAATTGGTTGTGAGTTGCTTTATGTTGAATTTGGCTAGAAATGGTCGTGGAGCTTTATGTAGGCGTAGGGTTCTAAATCCGTGTTGGCAGTCGAATCTCTCACCTTCACGAAGTTTCGTATTATATAACTTGGGGAAGGTTTCAAAATACTCATCAGTCTACTTGTTTGATGTTGGATTGTTTGCCTCGAAAGAGACATTATGCTTGTTGTTGCTGCAAGAAGTTGTTGGTTCTTGGATTCGTTTCGTGTTGACGGCTGGTCTATACATCGCACTTTAGACATCCACTAGTGTTGTTTTTAATTTTTTGTAGCACCTGATTGGGTTGACATACACTTTGTGTGGATTTACTGGGGTAGGTTTATGTACCCCGAGGTAGGTTTATGCACCCCTAGTTTTTTTGTATTTTTTTCTTCCTTTTTTAATAATATATATAAGCACCCAAGAAGGACTGGAATCTTCAAGATATTCCAACGAAATGTCTTTTATTCCTTTTTTATGTCATTGTGCTCTTGATTTATAAAAGAAATAAAAAATTAAGGGTTGCAGGTTCATATGGCTAGTTTAAATTGCCATATATAGAGCAAAAAAGAATGAGTAAACCACCAAATTGGTCCCCGTCTTTGTACCAAATTCTCAAATTGGTCCGTGACTCTATTAATAACTCAAAATAGTCTTTGTCTTAATCAAATGTTTCTCATATTGGTCTCTGACTCTATTAGTTGTTTTGTATTTTAAGTCATTAACGTATCAAATAAGATCCAAAAGGCATTATGCCATTAACCACTAAATAATATCCAAAAGACATTAAACCATTAACACTCAAAATACAAAACAACTAATAGAGTCAGAGACCAATCTGATAAACATTTGACAAAGACAAGGAGGAGCATTTTGAGTTATTAATAGAGTCAGGGACCAAATTGAAAATTTGGTACAAAGACAAGGACTAATTTGATGGCTTACTCAAAAAAGAATGATATGCAATAACATGATTGAAGATAAATGTGTTAACATCTTAAATTCTAACTCTTTCGGGAAAAAATCTCAAATTCTAACAATCATTTGCATTGTATCGACAACTAAATAATTTAATGGTTTATATTTAAGTGTTAAAAATTAGAAAATTTTCTTGTGTTTACAAAATATTTAAAACTCACATATTATACTTGGAAAAACTGATATATTATACTCTTAGTATTACAAATTTATATATGCCCTCACTAAATAAACTTTTTGGGTCCGTCGCTGGACCTTATAGAAGTTAATCAAATTCTTCTGATGATGTCAATTGATGGTGGGATTTTTGCCGACCTTTGTGGTCCATAGAAAGAGACGATTATTGTCAAACTATTGGACAACGAAGTAGGGTTTATAAACATGAACATCAAACTTGTAAATACGTGGAAACTAGTGGGAGGATTTGATCTCTTGGATGTTTACAATGATTTTTATATGGTAAAGTTCGATCAAACAAATGATATTCGGTCATTATCTGACAGTTTTGACGTGGACCACTGATTTCAATTAATCTACAACAAAGATTGAAAAGACACTTGATTGGGTGAGATTTTCGGGAATGAATTTGGTTTACTATGACCAAAGCATTCTCTTGGTTGTAGCCTCGGCAGTGGGACAACATATTAAGGTTGTTGAAAGAATTTGAATGTGGATAGAGGGGATTCACCTTGTTTGTGTCGAAATCGACTTGAGTCTACATGTTGTAGGTAATATTTTTGTTCGTGGTATTTGGCACAAAATTAAATACAAAGGTCTCCATATCCTTCATAGCCAATGTGGTTCATACGACATATTACCAGAAAATGCAATGATTCGACTGTGTCTCAGGCGACCACTCCTGTTGAGAAAGGATGGAATGTTCCTCAATCCCAAAATGGAAATTCCTCTAATTTAATTTCTATTCAAAATGGGGCAAAATTCATAGGAATTTGAATAATTCGGATGTGATTATGGTTGAAGTGAATGACAACATTCGATGGAACAAAACCCCATGGAGAATGGTTAGATGTTATTAGTAAAAAGAGGTTGTTGAAAGAGGGAACAACACAAAAAGGAAAATGTATAGGGGTGAAAAATAAGAAAGGTAACAATATCTTTTGATTCTAATTTGAGCCAAAAGGTCATTGTGGGCAATAATGAGAAGTTAGTGAGACCTTTGAGATTTTAAGGCTTTTAATATAGGGTTTGGCACACCACCTTAAAGTGGCATAGAAAATGACTAATGAGAGAAGGTGAATCTTCCAAAATTGGAAATGATAAAGTCACACACACCTAGTCCTGCTGTAATAATGATTGGTGCTAAAATCAAAGAGACGAGACTTCATGACAATAAAGCAGCTGTGACTGGCAAATGCAAGAATCAATACAATGTGAGAAAGAGAAACCATGCTAGATCAACGATAACTATACAACACGAGAATGAAAAGAAGAATGACAAAGGACCAAGTGGGGTGAGCAACCACGAGACCCCGAGTTTCAACAATGGGTCAGAAGATGTTCAAATGGATATATACAATTATCCAAGGTAATACATTTTCTTATATGCATATTGCTGGTTCTTGAACTGTGATGAGTCAAAAATTTAGTGTTTTTAATATATTATTTGAGTCCATTTTATTTAGATTTTATGTGTTTTTTATTTGTTTTCTAGAACTATTTTACTACAATTGCAAGTTATTTAATTTCAGGAACAAATATGATGAAAGATTGAATCTTGGAGCAAAAGAAAGGGTTTTGAGCATGATTAAAGGATAAAAGGATCTAAAATATAATTTGGAGCAGATTGAAGACAAAAATGTGAAGATCTTGTGCAAAAATGTCAATCCCCCTTTTTGCTGTTTTGCTTCAAAGACTTGGCACTTGGGAAGATTTAGTGTAATTTTATATGCTGATTTGGTGCATATTTATGTGATGATTTGGTGCATATTTATTTGCAGATTTAGTACAATTATATGTTCTGATTTGGTGTAAATTTATATGGCGATTTAGTACAAATTTATGTCCCGATTTAGTGCAAATTTATGCTGCTCCCTTAGCTATAAATAGAGGAGCCATCAGACTTGTATATTCATCTTTTGTTCCCTTAAATAATAAGTGACAATTGTTTCTTTGAATAAAAGTTTCTTCTTCTTCTCTATGTCTACAATGAACGTGAGTGAGTAGACTTCCTTGTCTTGGGATTGTTGGATAAGTCTAATGACATAATCATAATCAAACCAAGCCTCGAACCCTAATTTTATATAAATCTACTTTCTAATCTAATTTCACCGTTTTTATAATGAATTAACAAGTATCAAATTCATAAAGCGACAACGGAGGGTTAGTACGTGTTAATTCATCATCACAAATATTAAGCGATAGATCAAAAGATGAAGTTTTAATATTGGAACAAGTGAAATTAGACAAGGATTGCGAAACATGAGAATAGTCTAGCAAACCTTGAGACAAATAAAGTTTCGTTCTTCAAGGATTGCAATAGCAATCAACCATGAGAATAGGCGTGGTTGCTGGAGGAACACTGAGAATAGCATCATCACTGAGACCGGAAGGAGATGTGATAGAGTTAAGAGAAACTTGTCTTTAGAAAGTGGGTCTAATATAAAGTTCTAGGTTTAGGGTTTGGTTTGTGAAGGATTTGTCAACAAGATGAACCAATAATCCCAAGGCGTTTTTTATTATTATTTTCTAAACCGTTAAAAATCACAACTTTATAATTTAACTTTTTTCTAATCATTCATAGAAGTTAATTGAATTCATAACTCCCTGTCGGAACGATACTCTTTTATTACTACATCGGTAAACCGTGCACTTGCGGTTTTACTCATCAAAGTGATGTAGTGACAAAGAATGACTATACTCGAAAATATAGGGGTAGAAACCTTATGTATTTAAGGAGGTTCTTATTTTCCTTTCTTTTTTGTCTTTATCTTTCATTGGATTAAGTTGTATCTCCGGTTTTTTGTTTCTCCTTTTATTTCTAGACTAAATTTCTAACTCAATAAAAAATAGAAGAATTAAGGATTATTTATGTTTAAGGTCCCTATAAATAAGCATGTTTCCAACATTAGTCCCTATTTAAATTTTATTAAATTTTTGGTCCCCAACGTTTCTACCGTTTGTAGGATTGATCCCTACCGTCAAATGAGTGTTGACTGGACTAACAAAATGCGGACGTGTACATGTGATGTGGGCCTCATTAAATAAGGTGGTTGTTGCGTGGCAAGTGACATGTCAAATTTGTTATTAAACATTTTTTTAAGGCAAATTTATTATTAAACATATTTTTCTCATTTAATTGAAATTGAAATCTTATCAACATAAAACTCAAGAACAAACCCCATTAAACTCGCTAAGTTGGTTGGATGAGTGAAAAAGGAAGAAGAAAAAACCAGAATAGAAAAATGAGAGGATGGAGAACAACTTCCCAAAACCAACTACTATAATCCATTTCCCATCCACAACAACCACCACCACCCATCTACACCGCATCACCATCGTTTCTGAACAAGTCAAAAAACTTTGTGACTAGATCTTTGGTCTCGCTCTCGGACAAGGTTGTGCGGAAGGTTTTAGACGAAGATCAAAGGTTGTGAAAGGGGTTGAAATTGAATCGGGTTCGGTTAGTTACAGTTTGAACCAAAGGAAGGAGAAGCAAGGGAAATGTGGTTGGTGGTGGTTTTGAAGATGGAGGTCGATGGGGTTCATGTGATGTTTAGGTTGATGGGTGTCTTATGTTTGATTATGTTCAAATTTTGCAGAAATCCAATTAATCCCCAAATTTGTAGATTTGAGTTTTACTTTTTCTTTTAAGCGCTTTTTGTTATTGAGTCTGTTTTTTTTTTCTTTTGTTTTTGGTGTTGTTAACGACTTGACCGGTGTTGGTAGTGAGGAGATGGAAGAAGGATAAGGATATGGTGGTGTTGGATGAAGAGATGATGAACAAGAAGATGAGGAGAAGAAGATTCATGGTGGTGTAGTGTTTACAACATTTTTTAAATTTTTGATTAATAAGTAAAATAAATATTAATTTTTTAAATTAAATATTATTCGTTTTTATAAAAAAAAAAAAAAAAAGTCACATGTGGCATACCATGTCATTCCAATGAGTCTAAGTGGCATCCACGTATTCATCACCGTTAGCCCAATCAGCAAAAATTGACAGCAAGGACCAAATACACTAACGAACAAAAACGTTGGGGACCAAAAATTTAATAAAATTTAAATATGGACTTACGTTGGAAATATGCCTATTTATAGGGACCTTAAACATAATTAACCCTATAATTAATTATGTTTAATTAACCCTAGAATTAATCTAATTATTAAATTAAGACAAAATTACACAATTTGTCCCTTAACTTAATTTTATGTAACATTTTCGTCCTTTATCTTTTTTTTGTCCTGATTTAGGCATTTATGTTATAAAATGTCAACAAAGTTATCCTTTTTTATAAAAAAATAATCAAAAACTCATAATCAGAAACTCCAAAAAAAATCATTAAAAACTCATCAAACTCATAAACAAACCCAAATCTTCATCATACAAACCAAGAAACTCATATGTCATTGAAAAAATCTCATTAAAAATGATAAAATATTATCATTTTATAACATAAAGACTAAATCGGTACAAAAAATAAAGGACGAAAACGTTACCTGAAATTAAGTTAAGGGGCGAATTGTGTAATTTTGCTTTAAATTAGTTATTACTTCTACAATTTTTCTTGCTACTTGTAATTTTTGTTATAAGGTTTTGTAAAAAATGAGAGAGGGTGGAGCAACAATTTTTTTCTAAAGCATGGCATATAACAGGCATATTGACAAATATTTGTCAATATGCCTGTTATATGCCATGCTTTAGAAAAAAATTGTTGCTCCACCCTCTCTCATTTTTTACAAAACCTTATAACAAAAATTACAAGTAGCAAGAAAAATTGTAGAAGTAATAACTAATTTAAAGCAAAATTACACAATTCGCCCCTTAACTTAATTTCAGGTAACGTTTTTGTCCTTTATTTTTTGTACCGATTTAGTCTTAAGTCTTTTTTGCCGGGAGGTTCCGAGCTTTGTGTAATCCTTGACAGTCAAAGCTCAAAAACATGGCTAAAGATTATCACCAACACTATTTCTATCCTTATTTTAATCACAACAACAAGTGTATTTGAATGAGGGTCCACAAGAACTTACCCTAAACTTTCTTTGAATATTTGATGTCCTTTTGTTTGACTTTGTTGGAGGTTTGTGAGAGAGGTTTTAAACATACAGGGACGAATGTTGCTTTTTGGGTCTGTCATACTTTGTTTTGCATTTAGGTGATGTTATGTGGTGGTTTTTTTGTTTGTGAATGGTGTTTAAGGAGGACATAGGACTGCAAGTATTTTATTTGAAGGTTTGGGGACGTTTATGTCAGCCTGAAATTCTTTAAAATGCATCAAGACTACGGGTGTTGATATCAGTTTTATCACAATCCACTTTTAATTATTGCCATTAATCACACTAGCTGCAATAGGATATGGCAATGGGAGATTTATTCGGATATCACTGGCTTTTGTTTATTTTGTGCAGTGGTTGTGTGGTGGTGGGATGCGGTTCGGAAAGTGCTGTTCAGATTCACCGTTCACTCATCCATTGGTTCTCTTTTACTCCGGCGACGGATGTCTTCTCCTTGTCACCGACGGTCGCCTTTTTATAGTCTGGGTTGTGTTTCCGCTTCAAACCGGCGTCGCTACCCGTGTTTTGTTGTTGGGTTTCGTCTTTCTCTAGATCTATGTTTGTGTTGCTGTCTGTTTCTTGGTGAGGCTGTTTGGCGGCGTTGTGAATTAGTGGTGGTGGTGGTGGTGGTGGTGGAGATATGCGGTGGAAATGCAGTGGTGGTGGAGGTTCTTAGTTGTGTTGGTGATGGTGATGCGTGGTGGTGGTGAAGCGTGGTGGGTGTGTGGTGGTGGTGAGGGTGATAATGTGTGGTGGTGGTTGGTATTGCTTAGGTGAGGAGGTAGGTGGTTGTTGTGGGTGATTTCTATTGGAGGCCGCCTCTGTTATTCGGTTTCATATTCGTTGTCGCTAGCTCTTGTTTAAGTTTAGGGTGTTTTGAGTGTGTGTCCTTCGAGATGAGTTTTTTTCTTTTTGATTGATGTTTGATCCACCGCAAGTCACGTCGTCTGTCTTACTTATTGTGTGTTGGATTCTGATGGGCCGATCATTTTGCTTCGAGATCGGGAGTTGGCGTCTAGCGACATTATTGTTTGGTTGACTACGGTGTTTCTCTGGTGGACCAGGGATAAGGGGTGCCCTTCTGATTTGGTTCTGAAGTCTGGTGGGTCGATCGCTTTTGATTCGAGATCGGGAGTCAGTTATCTGGTTCAAGTTTGGTTTTGGGCTTGTTTGGTGTTCCTTCGGTGGATCGGAGGTTGCGCGGTGGTGGAAGCTGAATGATCTTTAGAGAAGGAGTTCTTCGGATGTGGCTCGGTGTTGGTGATGAGGACTTGGTTCTCTTTTACAAGGGTGTTCTTTTGAGGTGAGTGGTGGCGACGAGTGCTTTGGATGTCGTTTTTTTCAGTGGTTGGTAAGTATAGGAGTCAGTTTTAGGGGGTGATATTTATTTTGGTGGGTATTGTTCTTATGGGTGTTGATTGCAGGGTGTCTTTGTTAGTATTTGTTTTCAGGTGTTCCGCCTATATACGACGCCTTATTTTGTACTTTCTGTAACATCGGTCTCTGTTCGTCTTGTGCAGAGACCTGAATTTTAATAAAATTTTGCTGATTCAAAAAAAAAAAAAATCACATAATGAAAGACTTTAAATGTGTCCACATTTTAAATATAAATAGAGATCTTTCAATCAATGCATCAATGGTTAAGCCTAAACCATTAGAGAAACTTTGTTCATAATTAAATTGTATACAAATTTAGTGATCTTGTTGCAGTATGAGAGGATGGCCAAAATTGATGCAGCACGGTGGAATGCAGTTGTTCTTCGTTAGAGCAGGGTGATGTATATATGTAAAAACACTTCAATGCTTAAATCAATAAGATTTTAATGAACTATAGAGGGTTCAGGTTGGCTTTGGTCGTTTTTTTATTTTTTATTTTTATTTCATTGTTTTACATTGATGTAAATAATCCTTCTATGGACCACGCATCGAATTGATCCTTTTTCTCTTCCAGGACTGAGCATTGACCCGAACCAAAACATTTAATAAACTGTACATACTCCTTCATAGTTAGTAAATTTATATAATTACTCCCTCCGGTCCTTATTATAAGAAACAATTGACTTTTTTGGTTCATTGTGTAAGTGATGTATCTAGTCTATATTTACACTAAGATACATTAATTATTCTATGAACCTAAAAAGTTAACTTTTTCTTATAATAAGGACCGGAGGGAGTAGAAGTTAATTGAATTCATAACTCCCTGTCGGAACGATACTCTTTTATTACTACATCGGTAAACCGTGCACTTGCGGAAAAGAAGAGGTAAGGAATCTAAAAAAATAAAAATAAATTAATCAATATTAGTGGACCAGATCATAGAGCAATTAATTGATTTCAACGAAGGATGAAACAAGGGGCATAGAGAGTAGTGGATAGAACCCAATGTTAGGAGGATCTGATTGATTAGTGGAAGCTGAGGTATGTGTGGGCACCACACTGTAAAGTGGGGGAAGGTTCCGTGGGGTCCATGGCAAATGCGGCGAGACGCAGCATACCAGAAATAAGAAGAAAAATAAAATAAAAATAGAAGCCGATTGCACTTGCGTGATTGCGTTGGATTCAACCTTTACAATCCATTCAATCTCGAGCATTTTCAACTTAATTTAGTGTGTAGCTTTAGTTGAAAAAATAAATATAAATTTTAAATTAAGAAATGCTAAAGAAATCATGTCAAAACTCAAAATAATTATAATATAATCAAAGAGTTAGTCATCTTAATTGATTTGAATTAAGAGATAAAAAAAAGTTAGAATTTACAATTTATTAAAAAATAGATTATATTTAGATATATTTAGATTAAAGTCCATTGAATAATAAATTTAAATCAAAATTAAGTTTCAAGCCAAAATCTTTAATTATAACATTTTCTCAAAAAACAAAAAAAAAATTTGGAATTTTCATTAGCTTGGTGATGATTTTTTTAAAAAAAGATAATCTAAAAATATTCTAAAAACTACTTCAAATAGAAAATTGTTTTGATTTGGTTCTCCGAAAAACTATTTTTGATAAATATCTTTTTGATAAAATATACTCCCCCGTCCCTATATATAAGCACCCTTTTATTAGAGGCAAATGGTGCTTATATATGCAAGGTCTGGGGTTCAAACCCCGGCCACCACCAAAAAAAAAAGTGTTTATATATAGGGACGGAGGAAGTATATGATGGAAGGTTGTTACAGGTGACATGCCATCAGTGTCGAGTTTGTGTATGTTACTAGTAATTGAAGTGTTGCCAGAGCACTTATTAATGTGTAGATAAATTTAGACTTGGGATAGTCCAAAACAGTTTTATTTTACATTCTTTTCTCCACGTGAAATGAATCTGCCACTCCGCTTCTCCAAAGCTACGACTTATTGGTGAAGAAATGAAAGGTGTTAAGGTGGTATGAGATTATCAATTATAATTCCTAAATTGTTGGTGTTTTAGTCTTGTAATTTTCTTCTTTCAAAAATAAGGTTTACTAAGTATATATTTATAGAAATATTTTAGAAACTAATGATATACTTAAATTTTGTTGTGGTGAATATATGTGTAAATGTTTAATATAGACTAGAGAAGATAGAAGATAAAAGCTGATTGTTTCAATGCATATATTTAGAAGATAAAAGCTGATTGTTTCAATGCATATATTTGAGAGGATTACCGTCGAAAAGAAAATAATAAAAGGATAATAAAAAAATTATATATAGTATGGGCATTTTAGTTTGGTTTAATCTGATTAATTTTCTTTTGGGTAGGTTGATGGAGTAACAATAACCACTTGATGATTCACACATATAAATGGGAAATATCGAGTTTGAATTTGTGCTACTATATTCAACCTACTATTTCAATATTTTTTAGTTAAGTCAGGACTTGTAGAATTTTTAATTAGTTTAAGTAAACTACGATTAAAATATTATGAACCAACAAGTAAGTGACTAATTATTCGACCAATTCAACTAGTTGATTAATTTGGTCATTTTTTAAATCATTGAAAAGTACCAAGGATTCCTTGGCAAGGAATGATTGATTATCATAAAAATGAATTCAATTTTATATACTTAATTTTAAAAATATCATTATGAAATACAAATTAAATTTTTGTAGTCTCAATTGTATATTCTTTATCTTAGTATTTGAAGTTAGAAAATTAAACTCTCAGCGAACTAACATCTAAATATTCTTTAATAATAACTTATATATGATGATCTAATTCTACTTAGTGTGTGTTTAGATGTGAGTTTGAAACCATATCACGTTCCAATATCACGAAGCTTAAATTTGAAACTATTGCGTTGTCGTGAATTGTTGTAGCAAGTTTCATCAATTTGATGCATGTCCAAACATATACTTAACTGAGCATAATATAACTAAGTTGATCTCATAATCAGGGCTGTATTTGAGGCAGGGCGAAGTGGGCGACCGCCCTAGGCCTCAAAAAATAAGTACGAAATTTGGACCCTAAATTTTTATTTTAGGGTTCTATTAGGCCCTAAAAAATTTAGCCTAAGTTTACAACTCTATAATTATAAGACTTATTTTTTCTTAGTAGAAATCAAACTCATTACATTAAAATCGCCACACATTACTGTTGTGCATCAACCACTTGGGACAAATGATATGATAAGATGAATTTTTAATATATAAAGTATTGGTAAGATTTTTTTTTTACTCTAAAGTGGTCATAGCAAAAAAGATATGGTAAGATGATTGTATAAAAATGAAAACACTAATTAATTAGAGAAAGTCGTGTGCAGACACAAGCATTTAGGCACAAAATTTAGATATACATATAAATCAAAAAAATTCAAAGATAAATAAATTAGTCACATTAATCAATATCATTTTAATCATTTTTTTTAAAAAAAAAGATTAGTTTCATGGATGTATATCTAAATGTGAAGTGTTGGTAACTAGTAAGAGTTTTTCAATTAATTAACCTGTAAGAAGTTGACAGCAGTTTTAACAAGAAAGCCAAAACTCGACGCTGAAGCGAGCCGTATATTTTGGCTTTAACGTTGCTTGTGCTTGGTGGAGGAGAGCAGAAGAGATACGCATCTACGCAAGAGGCAAATGGCAGCTTTATTTGTAGGCCCAATATTATTAAATTATCTTAATCCTCTCTTTCATTTTATTTCATTGATTCCTTCTCCTTCTTATTACGTCTCTTTGCATTCTCCAAAAGTCGCTTATCACTTCTTGGCGCTACCAACTTCTAGAACATATAATCCAACTTGTTTCCACATTATTACCCTAAACAAAACAAAACAAAAATCTTCATGTTTATTTTGGGTTCCACTTTGGTGTCATAGTTGTGTGTCATTGGTGCCATAGTTTGCATCTCCACCACACACACACATCACACACACATCCCCACACATCAACTGTCAGGATTGCACCAATGGCACCAATGACACCCAAGCAATGTCATGGAAGTATTTTCCGTTTATTTTACCCTTAGGTGTTCCATGTTTACAACAAGTTGTGTCCTACTTGTCTGACGTCAATGTTCCAAAGCATTCTTCATTTTTTTAATCATCCCATTTCTCCAATCAATAGTTATATTGCATAAGGTCAAGGTCAAATATTGTGAACGTTATATACAATGAACTAAATTGAATGATCATTAGTTAATATTGAGTTTATATGATTAAAATATACGAGGTTCAAATTGAACTACTATAATAACTGAATGTTTATCCAACTACAGTACTAAACATGAAAACAGCGATGATTAAAAGAAAAAACTAATTTATTTAATTTGATTTAATATTTGATATTCCACGGTTACAGGTTTACACATCTCATATTTAGCAGAAAAAGAAAAAAGGAAAGAAAAAAATCACCGACGAACCATCATCTTTCTCTGACTCTCTAGAGAAATCCTGAACCGGTAACTCACGAAAATTCACCGAACTACAAAACCGTTTTACTCTTTTCACCACAATGAGTATTGTAAGCAAAACAGAGAAACGTTACGGCGCGTGAGAGACACGCTCAACACAAATACAGAAAATCCTCATATGAAAAGGTTGAGAACTTTCCGATCACCACCGTGACTCCACCGATCTCCAATCCCAGTTTCTAAACACGCCGTCGTCGTCACCGATTCCTCCGACGTCATCGACGGTGAACCAGGCCGGCGTTCCTCCACTGCCTTCTGTTGAAAAATTGGCGTCAATCGTAAATCAAGATTAATCGCCGCTGGAACCTTCACAAACTCCTCCGATCTCCTCCGTTTGCTTCCAGAACACACCTTATTACTAGATCGTGAGCTCGCCAGCCCGAAATTCGGATCGCGAATCTTCCAAATAGCATCAGCGCCACCGTCTTCCGCCTCAGAAGCTTCATCAGTGGCAGTGAGAGGTGCGTCCAGAAGTGTCAGCTCCGATAAAGGCCTAAGCGTGCCACCGCGAAGAACTGTCTCAACCGCTGCTTGACACACGTGCCAGTTTCCAGTCCAAAGAAGTCCAACAGCACCGTTCACAGGGTTAACCGTTCTTCCACACGCTTCAAACAGTAGAGACTGAAACAGAGCTGCTAAGAAAGAGCACACAAAATAAGCATTATTAATATGTATATGTATTGCATATATCAAATTTTGTTGACCAAACTTTCTCTTATATTTACGGACTCTAAGACCGGTTAATTAATTACCTGGTCTATGTGGTTCAGGGACGTTAGAAATGAAGGACATGAGACCAGCTCGACCAAAGAATTTGGCTACGAAAACAGTAGCGTGGCCTTGAGCTTCTGGAGTTTCGATCCATTGCAAGCAAGGTCGTAAAATACATGACTCACTGCAACCCTTTCGAAGAACTCGGCACCCATTGCAACTCATGTTTCTATTTTGGTGTTACAAAATCTCTCGCATGAAAAAAGAAAGAAATAATAGTATATGTTAATAGAAAGAGAGAATAGAAAGAAAGTGGTTTAGGAATAATGGAATGGAGAATGCGAATTGAAGTGATGTTGGGGTATAAATAAATAAAGGGGAGGAAGGAGAAGAAGAGGAGGTGTGGTTGGTAGTAAACTATGGTTGAGTTAAGGTTAGTTGCAAGCAAGTGGGGAGAGAGACGTGAAGGAGCGTGAGTGTGTGTTGTGTATTTGATTTAGAGGGCAGTGACCTTTTTTGTTTGTATGGGAGGGTGTGAGATTCCAATGTCTTGGGTGTGAGCGGCTCCGTGTTTCCGCGCATGAATGTTCCTCCACCGTTCGATTATTTTTTATTATTTATTATTACTACTCCCTCCGTTCCTTTTTAATTGTCACTTTTGCAAAATTCTTTTGTTTCTACTACCTCCGTTCCTTTTTAAGTGTCACTTTTCAACATTTTACACAAACCAAGACACTCAATAAATGTTACTTTTTCTTATACAATAATCTATACTTTTACTATAATAGCCTTAGTCATTTAATATCTTATTTCATATATTTCTCTCTCCACAATAAATAACTAAGGGTAATGTTGGTAAAACAACATTTATTGTTGCATTGAACTTTGAAAGTGACAGTTAAATAGGAACAAAAAATTTCTCCAAAACACTTAAAAAGGAACGGAGGGAGTAATTAACTGTCACTTTCAAAGTTCAATACAACAATAAATGTTGTTTTGCCTTTATTACCCTTGGTTATTTATCGCAGAGAGAGAAATATATGAAAAGAAATATTAAATGTTGAAGGTTATTATAGGAAAAAGATAAATTGTTGTATCAAAAGTAGTAAAATGTAATTGTTGTCTTGGTTTGTGTAAAAAACCCAAAAGTGACAATTAAAAAGGAACGGAGGGAGTAATATATATATTTTTTTTTATAAAATCATGCGTCATGAAACAAAACAAAATAAAAATTTTTTGGGGAGTTTTTAGAAACAATTCCCGCTACTATTTATCAGATTTTTTAGGTTTCATTCAAGGATATCTCAGATTTTGCTTGTTGTGTTCCATGTTATTCACAAGGGTCTTCTCTTAGCCAAAGATATATATAGATATTGACGAAGTTATTTGTTATTCTGACTCTTTGCAGTGTTTTAACTTTATTACATGTTCCAATGTGAGGCATCACATCTATGAGATGTTGATTCAATAAATAAAAGATTTGCTTTCCACCAATAGTAATGTTTCGGTTTGTCATACTCCTCCGGAGGAAAACTCTTATGCAAATTTTATGTATTGATTAGTCTTGTAACAAAAAAAAAATCATTTCTCACTTTCAAATTTATTCTATTTGAAATTTGAAATAAATTATTTTATTTTAAGAGAATTATTGACTATAATTTTTTGACTTTAATTTAAAATAATCTTGAGCAAAATAAATATAGAATTCCCATATGACATAGAAACCAACAATGAAATGTCCATGATTCACAAGTCGATCTATGCATGTATCACCTTTCCCGAAAAAATTAGAGTGAACTGATTCGGAGTTACCGATACCCCTAATGTTCCAAAACAGAAAATTCATTGAGAAGGTTTAGATTGGTCGCACTTTGATCGGGTTTTATACTCATTATTCCCATTTCCAGGCTTCATTTTCTTGCAGTGGCTTTTCGACACATATGGCTTGAAACATGTATGATCAATGTCCTCTCCGGCATCCCTAGCAGGAAAAACTTCCTAAAATACCTTAAGATGTTTTTTTGCAACACTAATCAAGATGAGATTTGATGATAGCACCTCAATAGGCGTTTTCGGATGCTGATCATGCTCAAGAAACTTCTCCTTAGGCACGTTCACCTCATGTTGCTCATGCACATCAGTGGACGACGATGTATCATCGATATCCTCTTTAGACTCCTTAACAGCTCATCATTATGCAATTATTCCTCTCTTTCGTGCACAACTGACTCTCTCTCTCTCTCTCTCTCTCTCTCTCTCTCAACAGTAAGAAATGGTTCTTGTCTAAGCAAACAATGTTCCACCTCAAATACTTTGGACTGGACATTCGCAACCATCTGCGACGCTGGTTCTTCCGTGACGTTATTCAAAGTAAAAATAATATTAGGAGCTGGCATGTAGAGGTTGAATCATCTAATGGGATGACTTCTACCTTTGTTGCATTACAATAACAGGTTCCTGAGAAGAAGACTCTTAAAGTGTTTGCATAACCATAACCAATTCTTGAGGTATCTCAGCATTACCTTCTAGGCGATGTAAGATGAGAGAATATGATGACACAGTTAGATTTACATCATTGTTAACATTAGAGGGTTGCAATCTAGGAAACTGAAGAACCTACTATTGAGTTTGTAAGGCCTTTGATTGTTCTTGTGTTTAGAGAAGTGTTTGAGTTTCTTTGTTTTTTTTATTTCTTGGTGTCATGTAGTTTTTACTAATAGTTTTTTGTTAGCTAGTGAAATAAAGCAATATTTACGGAACAAAATTAAAATAAAATGTTACTTATATTAACTAGTATTGTAATTCTTGAGTGATATTATATAATTGAGTCCATTTGCATATTTTTTTTTCCTTACCATAGAAATCTACATTTACAAAAGGCTACAAACAAACATTAGAATGATTATCCAAATATCTAATATAGGTATATCACAAACAACTAATATGATAAAGAGATAAAATGATGAATAAATAAAACCTATTATATATAAACAATTAATAAAAAATAATAAATTTATGAAATATTTTATATTGGATGTTGTAAAGAGACTTTATTTATTTCTTCAAAACAATATAAAACGAAACAAACACACAAGTGTGTGTGTGTGTTTTTTTTAAAGGGTGTGTGTGTTTGAAACCAATGAACAACACTCATTTAATAAATAAAAATATATTCTTTGATGTAAACTATATTTATGGTTGTATTTTTAAAAAATTAATATGACTAAGAATAAATATGAAAAAACTGATTAAATCATCCAGAGTAAGTTCATAAAAACATATCATCAATAAAAATTCATGACTAATTTTTTTCTTTATATAACCATTATACGTTTTCATCATAAAAAATGATGATAGTGATTATGATGAAATTTTATTCTTTTTTTAAGATAAATTATTTATCGAATCAAAATGTCAAAACGCACAAATCCATATGAACTTTTTAGAAAATCATATCTACAAGAAAGTTTGTGAACATATAGATAACAATATACCATTGATTTAGATGCACAATCCCTTATAGTGTTTAAAACATTATCTTTTTATTTGATATAATAATAAATTTACAAGAGAATTATTCAATAAAGCCTTATAATCAAACAACATTTATTAAATTAATTCTGAAGAGGTACAAATGAAGTGAGGTTCCTAAAGTGTTGTTGTAATTTCTCCAACACAGCAATATTATATTTGTTTGAAGCCGAACCATCACCAGCAGTAATGTTGAGACAATAGATTATTCCATCGACAACCTTTGTCTCACCACTGATGATGTTCTCCAATTTCAGGTTCAACCCAGCTTGCTTGTCGTGCTCGGTAACTGCATAGTTGGCGATATCAATCACATGCGGGTCATTGATATTCTTGATGGGCTCCCAATCCCCCGCGATGGCTTGATTTCTCACAGACATAGAGGCCAGAAATCCTAGAAGGAGAAGCACTACAAATTGGAGTTTCATAATGCTTAAATCGTAATTATTGTAGTATTCAAAGGTTTCTAAACTGTGTTGGTGTGTATTGGTGTTGGCTAGTTGTTTGCTTATATAGTACAAGTTATACCAAAACTGTCATTTCATAATTGTAAATACATTTGACCGATATAAATAATTTAATTAAAGATGTTGACCCATATAAATGATCCTAATTAAAGATGTTGACCAAAAATAATATTAATATCTAATATAAAAACTACTATGGAATGAAATATGATTAAAAAATATATTCTAAAATGTCAAATGTATTGGTTCTAAATTCTAAACCAAATACATTTTACTTGCAAGGCTCATTTTCACTTATATTTTATTCTATAAAGTATAATAAAGTTACATAATGGTGAAATGGTAGTTTTACATGTGTATTTCATTATTAAATTTCACCATATAAACAAGGGAAGATCCATGATTAATTTTTTGGTGTGACTAAAATAAAGGTAATCAGAATTGAATCAAACCTTAAACCGATTTAGGTAAGGGATTAAGGGTTTAAAGGTCAGATCTGGGTTGAACCGAGGTTGAACCGATGTTAATTGAATAGATGGTTTTTATTTTTATATAAAGAATACACACAAGGAATTATATCATATTAACGTTTCACACTATTAAAAATCAAATTATCTCAATAAATATTGGTTCATGTTAAAATTTAAAATGATATAGCTATTTTTTTTATTGATATGAATAGTACTTATAATTTATGCATAAGAATACATAAATGGAATAAACTCTTGTTTTAGGCGGAATTTTGTTCTTTCCAATTTTAACCCTTAATTTAAAATATCTTATTACTTTTATCGTTTCTATTAGCTATTTAAACTATCAATTAAAAAATTAGTTAAATCTTATTAAAAAAAATCCACAATTATAGAGAAACAATATAAAATATCATAAAAAAAACATTACTTTAATCTTATATGTCAAAATATTAGTGCAACAGAAACAAGCCCCTAAAAAAAGTGCAACAAAAAAGGGATAGACAAACATGTTAGTGCTCGTCTATCCACTAGTAATAATATAGAGTTTGTCTAAAAAAGGTAATAACAAAGATTTGATTTATATGATGTATATTTTTCTTCTTAAGAAATTGATATGTGCTCTTCGTATCATTATTTTTACCAAAAAAATAACATTTCATCATTTTGTCTATTTATCATATTAGTTGTTTGTGATATACTTTATTAGATATTTGCATAATCATTCTAATGCATGTTTGTAGCCTTTTGCATAGGAAAAATATATGCAAATGGACTCAATTATATAATATCACTCGAGAATTACAATACTAGTTAGAATAAGCAACATTTTATTTTAATTTTTTTTCGTAAATATTGATTTATTTCATTAACCAAAAACTATTAGTAAAAACTACATGGCACCAAGAAATCAAAAACAAAGAAACTCGAACACTTCTCTAAGCAAAAGAACAATCAAAGGCCTTACAAACTCAACATTAGGTTCATCAGTTTCATAGATTGCAACCCTCTAATGTAAACAATCCTTTTGATCTAACTAAGGGGCTCCTAAACTGTTTGATACACATTTTAAAATATTCTACCATTCTTCTCCTCCCAAATCAAATAATAAGTCACACTCACAACCATTCTACTTAGTTGATGCATAACATTGTTCATGTTGTACTGATGTTTATTTTACGCAATTGCAAAATGCTTGTCCAAACAACATCATAATACTCGCAATTGAAAAAGAGGCGGGAATGAGATTCATTCTCCTTCTTACAAAAAAGGTCACAATGTATATCATCTTTGTCTAACCCTTCACAAGTTGGCAATCGAGCATGTATATCTAACCAATTAACAGACAAACACTTAGAAAATGTTGGGTTATTGCAAATCATTTTGCTCCATCTAACATTTTCAAAGTCATCTCTTAAGATATTATACATTTTCTTGATAGAAATGTGTGGGGTTTGAAGAACATTATCATATGCATTAGCAAAATTCGTTGCTGCATTTAAGACTTTTTTCACTATCCATGAAGCTTGAGTTGGAACTTTAATAAGTAGTATGTTTCTCCCTTTCGTATAGGATTCATGAACCCATTTTACCCATAAAAGATCTTTCTTGTTAGCCAATTTCCAGAATTATTTATTCAAAGCAATTTGGTTCCAACATTTTAGATCAATGACATTCCACCCACCAGTTGTTTTAGGCAAACAAATATACTCTCAAGCAACAAGAGCTCTTTTGAAAACACCATATCTACGAGTCCAGATAAACACTCTACAAACAATTTGAATTTATTTGAGCACTTTATAAGGAAGAGCAAATACCTGACTCTAATAAGTTTGCACACAAAATAACACTAACTTAATGAGATTTAATCTACCAACATAGGATAGCAACTTAGAGGACGAGGTTTCAATCCTACTAATAATTTTCTTCACAAAATGCTAACATTGCATTACATTCTGTTTTTTTGGAGGATTAAGATACCCCATGGTATCTAAAAGGGATCTCTCACTTGACAAGCTTAAATTTATCAAGAATTTCATCTAACTTCAGTAGATACGATCTCTGAGCAAAGTAAATCTTGTTGGTGTTGAGCTAGAATTGGCCCTCTTAGGACCACATTCCAATCCACCATAGGTAAAAAATCGGTTGCACACCCCCATCAACTTAGATTTATGCCTATACTTATCAACAATACTTGTGTGACTTTGATTCCTAAAATACCAAATGCTACGTCTGTTAATAACTTTAGCTCCATATCTTGTTGCTCAGTGATTTATAAGATAATCCCTAACATTCTAACAAATAGAATGCAAGGCGTTTTGAATTGCATTGTGTGTAAGAAGTAACTAAAATATTTATCACACTATTAAAATTAAAAAAACAATTAATTTCCTATTAAAAATAAAACCTATTATATATAAACAATTAATAAAAAATAATAAATTCATGAAATATTTTATATTGAATGTTATAAAGAGATTTTATTTATTTCTGTGTGTGTGTTTTAAAGGGTGTGTGTGTTTGAAACCAATGAACAACACTCATTTAATAAATAAAAATATATTCTTCGGTGTAAACTATATTTATGGTTGTATTTTTAAAAAATTAATATGACTAAGAATAAACATAAAAAATTAATTAAATCATCAAGAGTAAGTTCATAAAAACATACCATCAATAAAAATTCATGACTAATTTTTTTAGTTATACAACCATTATACCTTTTCATAAAAAATGATGATAGTGATGATGATGAAATTTTATTCTTTTTTCTAGATAAATTATGGGTTAATAGTGTTTTTCACCCCTGTAATATAGGTCATTTCCGGTTTTCGCCCCTGTAAAATTTTCGGTTTGATTTGTATCCTTGTAAATTTTTTTTTTCCAGAAAACACCCCTCCCTCGTCCAACTCAGCAAATTCGCTTACGTGGCGCTGATTTGACATTTTTTTCATTTTTTATTTTTTTTAAATGGTCAGGTGTAAAAAATCCACATCAGATTTTATTTTTAAAATATTTGAAAATAAATTTTAAAAAATAAAAAAAATCATAAAAATATTCAATTTTTTTACCAAAAATTAAAAAAATCGATTTTTTTTTTAAAAATTCAGAAAAAATATTAAGATTTTTTCTGAAATATAAAAAAAATAGAAAAATAGTCATATTTGTTTCCAAAAAATTTAAAAATTGAAAAAAAATAATTTTAAAAATTAGAAAAAATCAGAAAATATAATCAGATTTTTTTAAAAATTAAAAAGATTTTAAAAAATTCTGGAATTTAATTTTCAAAATTACAAAAGAGTTCCGATTTTTTGAAAAAAAAAATCTGAAATTTTTATAAAAATCCGTATACAAATATAGAAAAAATTCAGATTTTTTATTCGAAAATTTTATACCACAATTTTAATAAAATATTGGGAAAAAAATCATTTCCTTCCACAAATTTTTTTTTGCCTAATGATGCTAACAAAAATCCAGTTTGGGGCTATAATAAGATTTTTTGTTATCAAATAATATCATAGGGTTTTGCCATCGTCGTGGAAAGAGTTTATAAGATTTATGATTTCTACCTCCTCTAAGGAAGAGATTAATTCTAGGAAAAATGGAATTTCCACGACTTTTATAAAACCCTCTAAATTTGTGTCCATGTTTTTAAAAATTATTATTTTTTTCAGAATTTTTATAATTTTTTTCCAGAATTTATGACATTTTTTTTGTATTTTGAAAATTAAATTCCAGAATTTTTTAAAATAATTTTAATTTTAAAAATATCGGATTATATTTTCTGATTTTTTATAATTTTTTAAATTTCAAAAAAATATGTTAATAATTTTTTATAATTTTTAAAATTTCTGAAATAAATTAGATTTTTTCGATTTTTAAATTTTTTGGAAAAAAATATGACTATTTTTCTGTTTTTAAATTTTTGGAAAAAATCTTAATATTTTTTCTGAATTTTTTAAAAAATAATTTTCGATTTTTAAATTTTTTGGAAAAAAACTGAATATTTTTATGATTTTTTTGGATTTTTTTTATTTTTTAAAATTTATTTTCAAATATTTTAAAATTAAAATATGATGTGGAAATAATAAAAAAATAAAAAAATAAAAAAAAATGTCAAATCAGCGCCACGTAAGCGAATTTGCTGAGTTGGACTGGGGAGGGGTGTTTTCTGAAAAAAAAAGTTTTACAAGGATGCAAATCAAACCGAAAATTTTACAGGGGCGAAAACCGGAAATGACCTATTATACAGGGGTGAAAAACACTATTAACCCATAAATTATCTACAAGAAAGTTTGTGAACATATAGATAATAGTATACCATTGATTTAGATGCACAATCCCTTATAGTGTTTAAAACATTATCTTTTTATTTGATATAATAATAAATTTACAAGAGAATTATTCAATAAAGCCTTATAATCAAACAACATTTATTAAATTAATTTTGAAGAGGTACAAATGAAGTGAGGTTCCTAAAGTGTTGTTGTAATTTCTCCAACACAGCAATATTATATTTGTTTGAAGCCGAACCATCACCAGCAGTAATGTTGAGACAATAGATTATTCCATCGACAACCTTTGTCTCACCACTGATGATGTTCTCCAATTTCAGGTTCAACCCAGCTTGCTTGTCGTGCTCGGTAACTGCATAGTTGGCGATATCAATCACATGCGGGTCATTGATATTCTTTATGGGCTCCCAACCCCCCGCGATGGCTTGATTTCTCACAGACATAGAGGCCAGAAATCCTAGAAGGATAAGCACTACAAATTGGAGTTTCATAATGCTTAAATCGTAATTATTAGTATTCAAAGGTTCCCAAACTGTGTTGGTGTGTATTGGTGTTGGCTAGTTGTTTGCTTATATAGTACAAGTTATACCAAAACTGTCATTTCATAATTGTAAATACATTTGACCGATATAAATAATTTAATTAAAGATGTTGACCCATATAAATGAACCTAATTAAAGATGTTGACCAAAAATAATATTAATATCTAATATAAAAACTACTATGGAATGAAATATGATAAAAAAAAATATATTCTAAAAAGTCAAATGTATTGGTTCTAAATTCTAAACCAAATACATTTAACTTGCAAGACTCATTTTCACTTATATTTTATTCTATAAAGTATAATAAAGTTCCATGATGGTGAAATGGTAGTTTTACATGTGTATTTCATTATTAAATTTCACCATATAAACAAGGGAAGGTCCATGATTAATTTTTTGGTGTGACTAAAATAAAGGTAATCAGAATCAGACCAAACCTTAAACCGATTTAGGTAAGGGATTAAGGGTTTAAAGGTCAGATCTGGGTTGAACCGAGGTTGAACCGATGTTAATTGAATAGATGGTTTTTATTTTTATATAATGAATATACACATAAGGAATTATATCATATTAACGTTTCACACTATTAAAAATCAAATTATCTCAATAAATCTTGGTACATGTTAAAATTTAAAATGATATAGCTATTTTTTTATTGATAGGAATAGTACTTATAATTTATGCAAAAGAATACATAAATTGATAGCTATTTTTTTTTTTATTGTTTCAGGCATAAATGGAAAGAATGATATTCTGCCAAAACAAGAGTGTATTCCATTTAGGCATAAATTTAAAATGATATAGCTATTTTTTTATTGATAGGAATAGTACTTATAATTTATGCAAAAGAATACATAAATTGATAGATATTTTTTTTTATTGTTTTAGGCATAAATGGAAATAATAAAATTCTGCCCAAAACAATAGGGTATGAGTTTGAACCTATAATTCTTTACTTCTTTGCTTTGTGGTTAGTGTGCGTTAATTTCGTTTCTTATCTCTTTGAAATAGAATATAATCAGTTTAGAGTCCAAAAAAAAAAAAATACTTGTCAATTAGATTATTGACACTTACATTCAATCTTTACCGAGTAGTGTGGGATGAACACTGTATTCATTAAAAATTGAAATTCAATCTTTACCGAGTAGTGTGGGATGAACATTGTATTCATTAAAAATTGAAAGAGCACAAGCAGAGAAAATCGTGTTTGAAAATGAAGAAATTATGATATAAATCTTAGGCAAATTAATGAAATCAATTTATGCAACCATAGAAATCATGGTTGGAAACTAAAGAAAATATAATAAATCTTAGGCAATAATTTAACAAGGACATTTCAGATATGGCACATACTATTGTTTGTTGCCTACTCTAATAAGTCACGGTATTTTTCTTGAGAATAGGACACAATTGTAACAATGCTGGCTACCTCACTTACTATGGAAGAAACTAGGACCGCTCTCTTCAGTATGGATATCTATAAATCTCCAGGATCTGATGGATTCCATCGAATTTTTTTTCAAAAATCAACGGAGCACTGTGGAAAATTCTATTCACAATCTTATCTAGGAATGCTTTAACATTCCTTCTAAGATCAGGGAGCTAAATCAGACTCTTATCACTTTGATTCTGAAATGTAATGATCCTACTAAAGGGAATCACCTTATATCCATTGCTTTATGTAATGTGAGCTATAAAATAATTTCAAAAATCTTAGCTCATAGAATAAGTAATATCATGTCTTATGTTGGTCTCACAACATCAAAGTAAGTTTTATACCAGGACGATCTTCAACTTCAAAGTAGTTTTAAGCTACTACAAGCTTTATGTTAATATACCGTGATTGGTCTATATCAATGAAACATAAAGCTTTTCCTAAAAAAAAAAAATGAAACATAAAGCTTGTGATAAATGAGATTGTGAAGATACAGAGGAGCTTTGGTCTAAGGTAATTAAAGAAGAACGTTGGAGTAAGTTCTTCGGTCTTGAACTTTTTTTTGGATTGAATGGAACTTGATGTGTAAGGAAATTGTTAATATACCTTGGGATTTGTCTATATTCTTTGAAGTTATGGTGTGGGATCTTTGAAAGGACAGGACATGCTCATATTTTCTCATCAGTCATATATGAGAGATAAGCTATGAATTTCGGTTAGCAATCACGTTAATGATATTGTAACAGAATTACAAGCGCCCAAGGTATCTAGGGAATCAATAATGCACATCAAAAGCATAATTGAATCCATCCTCTAGACGATTCAAACTCAATGTAGATGGATCGTATTTTACGAACAACGGAAGCTCGGCTTATGGTGCTTTGGTTCATGATCAACATGGTAAATTTGTGTATGGCTTTATGTGTACAATCACCTCTTCAAATGTTCTTTCAACTAAATTGTGGGTGATTCCATCCGGCTCTCAGTTTGTTCAATCCCAGCACTTGCTACACGTGTTAATTGAATACGATTCTAAAGTAGCCGTGAATCTGATTCCAAAGTAGCAGTGAATATGATTCAATGTGGTTACACCAACATTTCTTATTTATACCTTGTACTTGCAGACATCCTTCGTATTCTCGAGACTCCAAATATGCACCTTGAGTTACATCATGTTAACCGCAATGCAAATAAATGTGCAGGGCCGGACCTAGGGCATAGGCCGAGAGTACGACGGCCTAGGGCCCATGCAAGTAAGGGCCCAAAAAATTAAGTTGAAAGGGTGTATATAGAAATATTTGGTGTTTGGGGGGGTATATATAGCAAAATTCGCTGAAAAGGCCCCAAACATTGACAAGATGAAGGGATAGGCTGAAATCTGTTAATTTTTTTGGCCCTTTTGGCGCGATTTGCTATACATACCTGATGTAGCACAAAAATTTCTATATACACCCTCCTAAAAAAATTTGGTTGTTCTTAATAATATATGCTAAAAAAATTATTATCTAAGAAATTGGTGATACTTTTTTGGGCCCTTTGTTCCTCATAATGTGTCTCACTAATATTAAAAATATCGATGGTATTTATTATATAAGAAATTAGGATAATTTTCATAACAAAATAAATTCTATTTTAGTTGAAAATGGACCTACTAGAAAAATTCATCTTAATCTTGTCTTTCAAAGATTCCAAAAAAATAAATCATATCAATATAGTAATGTCAACTTTCTTGAGTTGATTGAAAGGGTTGCATAATTGAATTTGATAATGTAAGATCATGTGAAACACATTAATCATTATGAAACTGATGTGAAATCTCTGCGGAGAAAAAACCGATGTGAGATGCATATGCTTTTCTGTTTTCTTGTTCTTTTTATCAGTAACTGCATTTGACATACACTATTTTGGGGTGCTAAAATTTCAATCTACTTCACATATGTTATTGTTCTCTACTTCTACGGTATTTTATTTTGTTTTGGTGTCTATAGAGTATTTGAGTTATTTTCAGATGTTGTCTAAAAAACTATTTATTTGGTAGTGAAAATATCCCTTTTTTCTATCCCTTTTATACATGATGTCTATAAGTTATAGTACCACTATTTTACAATCAATCCCACGTGTTACTTATAGTTATTTACATAGATACAAATGTTGCCAACTGTTTTGGACTACATTTATATATTATCGACACATAATCAAAGAATCAATGATTATATATGATAAGTATAAATAATACAATCATTCACTAACTTTTATATAGGTATTGAATAAAATAAACAAGAGTTGTATATATGACAACAATCCATATGAAAGCTAGAATCCATTTTCTTTGTATAACACTTGCATGCTTTTTGGGAGTTAAGGTGATTTTGACAAAAAAAAAATTATTGAAATATCATGCACCGTAATTCATGGTAACTTGTTTTAAATTCTTCGGTAATCCACCGATGTAGATTGAATCTAGCAAATGAACTAATCTCTCACTCAACGAATCAAAGTTTAAGTGTGTGTTTGTTTTAGATTTTTAAATCTATGAAAGGTGAAAAACCATATCTCAATGCACAATTTAATAGTAGAATATAATGAAAAGTTAAAAATTTCAGCTTCACTCCAAATATGCATCTAATCTTTCCAACCGCTACACCAAACAAAGGCTAAATCACATTTGAAATAAATACCCATATTTAGTTTTGACACACTTTAAATAGAATTATACGGTAACATACTAGTGTAGCACCTTTTGGAAATCCAATCAAAGCGTGGTCCACCACAAAAAGAGAGGGTAAGAAAGTCAAATCAAAGTTATCAAAATGAAAGCCATGGTTAATTCCAAATTGAAAATGATTTGTCTACAACAATGATTAAAATGATTAATTCCAAATCATTTAAAAGGAGCCCATTGCAGAGTAGGTAGCCTCATCAGTTTGTAAACTACTACTAATTCTCTCCTCCTATATTTATCAGTGTGTGCCTTGTAAAGATATCACACTAGAAATGGCTCGTTATGGTTCAAGAATGTTGGTGCCCGTAGACTTAAAGAAGAAGCCATGGGAGCAGGAACTACCTCTTCACAATAGGTGGCATCCAGATATACCTCCAGTTGCAGAGGCTACAACTGGTGAACTTTTTAGAGTTGAAATGATAGATTTCAGTGGAGGTGCTATCACTAAGAATTATACTGCTGAAGATGCAAAACATGTTGATCTCTCAGCTGTGAGTTCTTTATTCATTTATCTTGTGTGTGTGTGTTCAAATATAGTTGTTTAATTACAAGTTTCAAGTGTTTTCAATTTTCTTAAAATTACTAATTAATAGATAATGAAACATATCACACATCACTGATTAAATATATATTCCTGATTTTTTATTTTATCAAAATATGATTTATTTTTTTTTAATTGTCATCCTTTAATTTTCTTTCCACATTCAAAAGAAAATGTTTACCTCAAAATAGTTGATACCAAAAATGTACTAATATGTATTTAAGTCTTGTCTGAGTATTTTTTTCTTTGTAACTATGTGATCGGTGTCCAGTATTCACCTACTTTGTCGATAACTAATTAATCTCCTTTGGAAATCTAATTGACCATATTTAGTGAGATCTGAGCTCTGTTTATTTTAACTATGCTTATTCCATTTATAAGGTTCGAATTCGAGACTTTGTTTGATATTTTTACTCTAAATACATTTTTTTTTTATAAATAAAACATAAACACCGTTATCTAAGGTTAAATATAATTATAATATCTACTACCTTAATATATAAGGATTCAAACCATCAAAATCATCTACAAGTATATCATAAAGTTGAATATGATATACACCGCATTTTCAATCATTCATTGGGATATCCAAATAACAATTCAAATCAAGTCACTATATGTGGTCCTTCCACCAGTGGAAAACCGGTCCCCTTCCTCAGAGTAATGCCAAATATTGTAATAACAATATCTAAAGTCTAAACAAACTCCAACATATCATTGTACATGTTTGTCCATATGGCACCACCAACTCCAAGACTAGTTGTGCCAATAGACCTAAAAAAGAAGCCATGTGAACAGAAACTTCCTCTCCATAATAGATGGCACCCTGACATACCCCCTGTGGCAGATGTTAATAGTGATGAAGTCTTTAGAGTAGAAATGGTAGATTGGACTGGAGGTGCTATTAAAGATGACAATTCAGCACTTGATATAAAACTTTTAGACCTCTCAGTTGTAAGTGTAAATTAAGTGTATGTTTGGATTAGCTTATTTTTGTTTATCTATTAGCATAAACACTCGTGAGTTGTGACACTGTTTGAGAGAGCTTATGAAAGAATTTTATGACCAGTTCATAAATTGTTTTCAACTTATATTTCGAGATAGCTTGTGAAAACAACTTATAGATTATAAAAAAACAGTTCCACTTTATTTTATCTTGTGTGATAAAAATAGTTTATTCATAAGCATTTATATGATAAGTGCAGGGCCGTTCCTTGGGGAGTGCAAAGAGCTCAACCGAGCTGGGCCTCCCAAAGTGATGGGCCTCAAGAAAATAATTATTTCTCAATATTCCCACCCCCATTCAAAAAAGAAAAATAAACATGTTTCATGTTTCAATTTCTAAGTAAAAAATCATGTTACATGTTTCTATTTCTAAGTTAAAAAACACGTCTTTAGCAAAAATAATTGCTAATTTTGATTTCGGCGGCTAATAATCATTATACGAGTGTTATTTTCAATTTAAACAGAAGATTAATCTTTTAAAAAAATTGTGTTTTTTTTATTAGGGATCTATTTTTACTATGAGAGCCGAGCCTCCAGTTTCATAGGAACGGTCCTGAATAAGTGTTTATGCTATAAGCTGCAAAATAATCTGTTTATCCAAACATGGGCCAAATGTTTGCAAAATCATGCATTAGTCTACTTCAACCGTTAGATCAAGATTGTAAATCATGTTCTTTTAAGTCTGACTCATAGTTGACTGATAAGTGGAAAAGTCACTGGAATGAGATATAACATAGTTTACTGATAAGTGGACAAGTCACTTGAGTGAAATATAACATGGTTTAGTGATAAATGGACAAGTCACTCGAGTGAGATATAATATGTGAAACAAGCATTTTTTTTTTTTTTTTTTATATATATAATGTGTGTACTATACTATACAAATGTCTTTTTTTTTTTTTGTAATTAATTTTGAATGATGGGGAAATGGGCCAGGTCCATCACCTTAGTGGGCCGATAAGAATTGTGGACAGTGATGGTATCCCAGCCCAGCCCGGAGATTTGCTTGCAGTTGAAATATGCAACTTGGGTCCTCTCCCTGGTGATGAATGGGGCTTTACAGCAACATTTGACAGAGAAAATGGAGGTGGTTTCTTGACAGATCATTTTCCTTATGCCACAAAAGCTATATGGTACTTTGAAGGAATATATGCTTATTCACCTCAGATACCAGGTTAAAGGACTAATACAAACACCACCTTTTGTTTATATAACCACTCTGGAATATAAGCAACAAAAAACTCATGTTTTGTGATTTATAATATGAACAAAGCTTAACTAATTTTACCACATTTAATGCTATTTTAATGAGATTAACTACTTTTCTTAAAGGATGTGAAGTAGTTATCTTTTTGCTTATTATATATGAGAGGAGAGAGTATACAAACTTAGTTAAAGTGAATTATACAATGCACTTTCTACATATTTTACAACTTATGTGATCATTTTTGTTGGATAGGAGTGAGGTTTCCAGGTATAACACATCCTGGTATAATAGGAACTGCACCATCAATGGAACTCCTAAACATATGGAACGAAAGGGAAAGAGATGTTGCAGAAAATGGTATTCAGTCTCTCAAACTATGCGAGGTTTTGCATAGCAGACCCTTGGCAAACTTACCAACAGAAAAAAGTTGTCTCCTTGGAAAGGTAATATGAATAAATAAATATGTAATTGTGTCCGTTTTGACATTAGCAATGTGATGTGTCCGTATATGCTTCATAGCTTATACAATACAAGTTACATAGACCATTGTTTTGTTGGCTTGTTAAGAAATCAAACAAGATTTCATTTCAATTATTGAGTCCCTTTTCTTGAAACTCTTGTAGATTGAAAAAGGTACTGATAAATGGGAGAAGATTGCAAGGGAAGCAGCAAGAACAATACCGGGAAGAGAAAATGGTGGAAATTGTGACATAAAGAATCTAAGCAGAGGTTCAAAGGTATACCTTCCTGTTTTTGTAGAAGGAGCTAATCTCAGTACAGGTGACATGCACTTCTCACAGGGTGATGGTGAGGTCTCATTATGTGGTGCAATAGAAATGAGTGGTTTCTTGGAACTCAAGTTAGTATATAACTTAAATTAATTCATATCTTAGAAAACTTGTTCCTTCCATACAATTATGTTAATAATACCCTCTTTTATTGTGCCATAATCAGGTGTGAAATTATAAGAGGAGGAATGAAAGAGTACCTTACACCAATGGGCCCCACTCCCCTTCATGTCAACCCAATATTTGAGATAGGCCCCGTTGAACCAAGATTCTCAGAGTGGTTAGTGTTTGAGGGCATTAGTGTGGATGAAAGTGGGAGGCAACACTACCTAGATGCAAGTGTTGCATACAAACGAGCAGTACTCAATGCTATTGACTACATATCCAAGTTTGGCTACTCAAAAGAACAGGTTCAACTACACAACACTAAAATGTCCAAGCATACATGTTTTTGCCCATACGAAAATGAATTTAATTTATATGCACTGTCAACTTTAAAAAAAAAATAACATGTCAAATGAGATCTAGTTACGTAGATATTTGTGGAGATATTTTAGATCCGAATAAAACAAAATGACTTCATGAAGTAATTTGATTGAGTGTATGCATAAAAAAGTTTTTTAGTGTTGATGCATTGAAATTCATCTCTATGTAAAAAAGGATCAAGTATGTTACATCACAAAAGGCAACAAAAAAAAAAAAAAAACTATGGCTAATTGCTATCCCTTAAACATTATTCAGGTCTACCTTCTACTATCTTGTTGTCCCTGTGAAGGAAGAATATCTGGAATTGTTGATGCCCCTAATGCTTGTGCAACATTGGCCATCCCAACAGCTATATTTGACCAGGTAAATATATATGTCAATTGTCAACTCCCCTAATGTAAAATAAAACTATGTCTAATACATTGGCTATTTATAACAAAATTCTCAATCATATTAGGATGCTTGATTGTGATTAAATACTGTAGTTTTTTAAAATGATTCATTTGATATAACTTTAAATAATAGTTATGTGGCTTGATGTTTTTGCAGGATATTCGTCCTAAAAATAACAAAGTACCAGTTGGACCCCGCCTTGTAAAGAAACCAGATGTCTTCAAATGCACTTATGATGGAAACTTGCCCATCACAAAAAATCTCAGTGCCTCATCTTGATTTGTATTAGCTTGGATTTAAATCACATGCTTCTGTAACATATCCCATAATCTTGTGATTTAAGCCACAAAAATAAAGTTTGTTGGAAACATTTTGACATATGTATTACATGCAACTGTTTATGGCATAGTTTGGTTGAATTTATTTTTGATTTAGTTTCTGTTTGATTCTGCGTTTGTAAGCCGAGTTCAAATAAGGAGAATGCTAACCAGTGCCCTAGGGGCATTGGTTAAACATTCAAAATAAGTAAGTTTTAATGAAAAAGTTGTGTAATCATTACTTAATAAAAAGTAACATGTATATATTTCCAAGACAAAATTTCTATTTGTAGATTCCTTAACCAACTGGTTAGCAAGACCCTTCAAATAAAAGCTGCATTTTGCAGCTACAACTCCTATGTGGGTTTCAATGTGAAAGTAAACATATGCTTAGACTTGTACCGGCATCGACATTGAACAATTAGTGTTGAGGTCATCCAGTTGGATGCTTTGGAAGGTTTGCAATTATAAAATTTTGAATTGGTTTAGTAAATGAAAGCTTTGGAAACTCACTAGTCACTGGCAAAATCCATACCATATGCTTTTCCACTTTTCATAGGTACTTAGAACATCCACATTGGTAGGGTCTTTACCATTTAAGATCTGGTATCTAATAGGTACCCTCAATGTGGAAAAAAAAATTGAGGGTCTCTTAAGACCCAGGGTCTTACTTAAGACCCCAATCTTAAGTGGACCCCACATCACTTTTCAATAAAATAATCATTATTTAAGTTGTTTTTGTTGTTTTTCATTAATAAATAGTTATTGGTGGGACCCATTTAGACCTTTTGATAGAGGATCTCCATTGGAGTGGTTGAGTACCTATTAGGTACTATTATTAAAAAATAATAAAAAAGTGATGTGTCCATGTGGGACTCGTTTAAGACCTCAAATGTGAGGGTCTCCATTGTAGATTTTTGTTGAGGGTCCTTCACTAAGTAGATTTTTCTATTTAGCTATTCTAATAATATATTTTTATTTCCCTCAAACAAGTCTATTTGTAAAAATTTGCATAAATAAAAAGTTAAAAAATTAATATTTGATTAATAAGGTTATTTGTTGAGTATGACTCATATATAGACACTAAATAAAGGCACGAGGGAGGATCCTTTAAACATTTTTGTTTTATTTTTCTCATAATTTTCCCTTACTTGCAACTTTTAAAGAAAAATTTAATTGTTATAGGTGTGAAGTTTCCATTGTCATTTACCATTGACTGGTAAAGCAGCAAAAATGAATTTTTTCATTACTTTTTAAAGAACATTGCAGCGAAACTCATATACACAACTATATAAAATGTTTTGCGATCTTTTATCATCTAAATTGCATTTGTGAGACTCCTTACATCCCTTATAAAATATCGTTTTTGTATCCCGTGAGCTTAGCTCAGTTGGTAGGGATATTGCATTTTATATGCAGGAGCTGGTATTCAAACCCCAGACACTCCACTTTTCCATAATTAAATTGTGTGAGCTCTAGCCGTTAGACTAGTTGACTAAAAAAATATCGTTTTTGTAAGGAAATACATTACTTTTAATTATTTACTTTTTTTAACTAATTAGCTATTGCAAAAAAATTACTACAACATTAGTTGTTTTCTCCTCTCAAAAAACATTAATTATTTTCTAAATAATAGCCTTAATTTTTTTTAGGGGAAAATAGTAGCCTTTTAATTATTTTCCCTTGACCCATTTTCCATTTATGGCCGTAAAACATTTGCAATTCCAATTCAACTTGTCGCGCGATAGATTGGTCTTTCTCTTTCGAACATCTCAATCTCATTCTTTATTTCCTTATAATAATAAATTCCCCAAATCTTTTCTCTCTTTCTTCCTCCGCCGCTCCTCCTCAACAACTCCGTCACCGCCGAACAACCATTTCCGCCGTCCGCGGCCTCCTCCTCCTCGTCCACCCGTCGACATGGCGCAGAAATTCGGAAAATCCACTCGCCGCCCCGGCGCTGCATCCAAGGCTAGGGTTTATGCTGATGTCAACGTCGTTCGTCCTAAGGAATATTGGGATTACGAAACCCTCACCGTTCAGTGGGGGTAATAATAATAATCAATTAATAATATAATTTTTTTATTTTATTTTTAATTGATTTTGTATAGTTTAGGAAAATGAAATTCTAGGGTATTGTTGTTGATTTGGTTATTTTTTTGTGTTTGTGATTTTTCAGGGAGCAAGATGATTATGAGGTGGTGAGGAAAGTGGGAAGGGGGAAATACAGTGAGGTGTTTGAAGGTGTTCATTGTACTGATAATGAAAAATGTGTTATCAAGATTCTCAAACCTGTTAAGAAGAAGAAGGTGATTTTATTTTCTCTTTTTATGTTTTTTTTTTAATATGATGAATGGATATGTTACATGCTACAATTAGGGTTTGATTTAGGCAGAACCGACACTTTTGTCTCACCGGCGTCTGTTTCGATGCTTCATAGCTGATAAATGATGATAGGGTAATGTAACAACTGTAGATTCTGTATGCTTATTGTTGTGTACGTAATTGTTATGTGTAATTACTGGACATGCTTAGATATCAGTTACATCCCTAGTGAAAGGGGTTATCATAATCTGTTTTTCCTGAAATTTCTAGCATACTCATTGTCTTCTGTCTTTTCATACATTGGGTGCTGTTGGTGTTGACTTGGGACCTTGGAGTGTGATCCTCCTCAAGGTCTCAGGTTTGATTCTCCTCGGTGCTAATTTGGGTGGGCTAGTTTAGCTTCTTCAAAATAAAAATACATTGTGTGCTCTTCAACTTCTGAAGCCTTATGAATCTTAGTCCAATTTAGAGTAGCATGACATCATCGAAACCAATTCGTTCCTAACATCATGATCATTATCTTCTATCTTTTTAACCAGCCATCCATTACGGATTATACACATCATCTTCTGAAGCCCTTTTCTCTTCTTTGAATGAATTTACTATTACAAAGTTAAACAATAATAATTGCTTCCTCAGAATCTTATTAGTTAGTTTTGTAAATTTAGACTTGAATATTCTATACATTCACCACCATTGAACGACATCAAAAAGAAGTTGAGAGAACCTAGAAGACTAGGAGCTGTACTCTTTCTTTTGCAAGAACATAGAGGAAATAACAGAAAGATAGAATCATAGAGAACAGAGAAGGAAAGGTGCAAATAGCTGCAGGTAGTTACCTAAGAGAATCAAAGATCATAATAATTGGGGAAAGAGAGGATTAAGGAACACAGATAGAGAATGGAGCCCATTCAATTTCAGAGAAGGATAATTTGCCAAAAGTGGCAGATGTAAAATCTTTTAGGTTTGCAAAGCTCTTTTGAGTGTTATACTGGTCATAAACTCTTGAATTTCATATGCAAAGGTCTTTTGAGTGTTATACTGCTCATAAACTCTTGAACTTCATATATACCTAATTTCACCATGCCACCATGGTAACTTGATGATAAATGGTGTTATTTAGTCTATATAACTGACTCCATCATATGGGATAAGACTATGTTAGTGAGGTACTTCAACACTTAAACTCCATGCTTATGCATCTTCATTCTATTCCACTGTAACACTTCAATCTGTGGCAATTTTTTCATATGAAAATAGAAAATGTCGTGCTGGGATTTTAATTCTCTGTTTTTTATGCTTTTTAATCATTTAAAAACAATATTTTTATTATTAAGATTTAGTTTCTTTGTACTTTTGGATGTCAACACCGTGCAATGGGCCATAGTGTTATGCTACAGAATAGTAGCTAGCTCCATTTGTTCACTCTTGAGAATATGTATGATACAGTGGCAGAAGGGTGTTCATTTATTTCTTTTTCTAAACTATAATGGTTTCCCTTTCCGATTGTCATATTATATATTTAACTCCTCATATTCTTCTGAATATTAATGCAGATCAAGAGGGAAATCAAAATATTACAGAATCTTTGTGGAGGGCCCAATATTGTAAAGTTGCTTGACATTGTTAGAGACCAGCAGTCGAAGACCCCAAGTCTCATATTTGAATATGTCAACAACACTGATTTTAAAGTACTCTATCCTACACTGTCAGACTATGATATAAGATATTATATCTATGAACTTCTGAAGGCAAGTTTGATGCTCTCCTTTTTTCTTAACAAGCGACATGAAAAATGCTAAAATTGTTGTATTTTGTCTTTTTTTTTCCTTGATCTTGTTGTGCTCAAGATATACTAGATGTTTTTTTATAGGGTTGATTGCTTATGTTTTTTGTGTATTTCTCGTTCAATTAAATTTGTAAATGATGAACATTTGAACTATTTACTGCACATATTTAACAAATACTTCAGTCTTGGACATACTGTAAATGAACTGTACATTTTGGTTGGTATTTTTGGACCTGGTATCTCAGGAAGGGCTTGTTATAGAACTCTGCTGCATAGGTGCTCTTGCGATCCAAGGCATATCACATTGTCTTGTCTATGCAATGACAATTCGAAAACTAGTTACCTTTTCGCTTGAAATTGCTTGTTAGTTTAATGAAGTTTTCTGATCAGGATGGCTTGCATTCTTATTTAGTTTAGCCATTTATGTTTTCTGAGAAATTGTGTTTCAACTTTTACGCATCATACTATGATTGTTCAACTCAGAAGCTTTTATTTCTTAGTTTCATTGACTTGTTGTCTGGATAAAAAATTCATAATTATCCGGTTATGATTGATCTAAACCAGCTCATTATGTATATGACTCACCATGCCAACTATAAAACAACTTATTAGAAACACAAGTGTGTCATTCAATAAAGACAAACTTCAATTGAAAGTCCTGTTCATTCAAATGTTTACTGTTCCAAACTCTAAAGTTTTGGCTAGTGTTTGCTTTGCAAAAAAAAAAAACAATGCAGTTACTACTTCACGTCTCTTCATGCGTCCTGTAGGTTTCATTCTTAGCATGTTAGTTATAAATGCTCATATATCCTTGTTAATGTATGTATTGTCACTGTTGGGCTGCTTTGTTCAGTTTGTAATGTATAATTTCGTTATATTATTTTACCAATCCTGCCATTTCCAGTTTTTTGTGGCTATTGAAAGCGCTAAGTTATTTGAAACTTCTACCAGGCATTGGATTATTGCCATTCGCAAGGGATTATGCATCGGGATGTGAAGCCCCATAATGTAATGATTGACCATGAGCAGCGTAAGCTTCGCCTTATAGATTGGGGGCTTGCAGAGTTCTATCATCCTGGGAAGGAATATAATGTTCGTGTGGCTTCAAGGTACTCTTAATCTTATGTGTCTTTACTCTTTTTTTTATAGGCGCTCACAATGCAGGTAGGAGTTAGGACATTGGGTGATACGGGTGCTTGGCAAGGTGGTGTAGTGCTTTGCAGAGTTTGAACTATGATTTATTAGTTGTCATTACATAATTACTTAGGCAACCCTTCTATCTGCAATTAGGCTTGGTTATACATATACTTGGAATAAACCTATCGTTTTAAAATTTCAAGTTTGAAGGTTAAGTTTATGGGGGGAAGGATATAAGGATTGAAGTGATAAGGAAGTCATTGGTTCAACTCCCTCGCTAACGTAACATAATAACTACAAACATTTTTGTCTTAAAAATAATAAACTACCAAGATCTTAAACTCCCTCACTAACATAACATAATAGCTACCAACATTTTTGCCTTAAAAAAAACAAACTACCAACATTTTTCTCTTCAAGAAAAAGTTTGAAGATCAAGAGATATTTCATTTTGTTACACAGATAAAATGATCATTTGTTATGCTGGGAAGTTTTTTGTACAGAGGGGGTTTGAGTCTTTAAAGTTCACTATCCAAAATCAATACTGTACGTGGTAAATATTAATAATGGTGGTTCCTCCATAAACATCCTTATGCCATCAGATTACAATGAGAAAATATGGTTTAGTCCATAATAGGTTGATTGTCATCAGCTTGATGTTTTTTAACAAAAGCAACAAGATTTTGTTTACGTAGCTGAACTTATACTCTCTCTTACACACACTCACTGAGTGCAAACACCTTTTTTTTTTATCTCATTTATACATTTTTTGCTTGTAGATATTTCAAAGGCCCAGAGCTTCTTGTTGATCTTCAAGACTATGATTACTCTCTAGATTTGTGGAGTCTTGGTTGTATGTTTGCCGGGATGGTAAGCAGCAAATTTTCCTTATAATGCAATGTTTTTATTGTTTAGTATTTAGGCATGGTTCTTCCATTTGTTGAGTTAAACCTTAGAATCCTCAACTACAGCATGACAGATCAATTTGTACTTTTAAAGCCAATGTGAAATTTGAAGTCTCCTACTTCACTTACCTGTGTGTGTTGTTACAGATATTCCGGAAGGAGCCGTTCTTTTATGGTCACGATAACTATGATCAACTGGTCAAGATAGCCAGGGTAAGTGTAGCATGTGAAGTGGTTTCATCTGCGCCAGATTGTTGGGTTATGTGTGTGTGGGAGATAATTCAGTACTACTTTTACTCTTGGTTTGATTATTTATATCTGAATAATTCCACATTGGGAACTTGATTATGTTGCAAGTGTACACTGCTCATGTATCTTGTTTTTCTGCTGGGTTTTAGAAAGATGTTGCCTTTGCCCTGTTTCCAACTTGATGCTTTATTTTTCTTCTACTTATCCTGGGGAGACCACACAGCTTACTTATTTTTATTTATTTGTTTGATACTCTCCGTGACTGTGAAAGCAGCAATCTGAACTCAGTTGACTCAACAGAAAAAATGTTTGCTTAGTTTTAGAAGCAACTTAGGATGTTAAAGAGATAGAGATGAAATTTTTTTGATTGATAATGTTTTTCTTTCTTCATGCAATAGGTACTTGGGACGGATGAATTAAATACATATTTGAATAAGTATCGCATTGAGTTGGACCCACATTTTGCAGCACTTATTGGGAGGTTTGTTCTGTGCTTTCATAATTTTGGATATGTTGTGTTTTTTAAATAAAACTATTATTATTTCAACTAACATGATACTCCCAATATTGTATTCGTAACAGGCATAGCAGGAAGCCATGGCAAAGGTTCATTAATGTTGAAAATCAACACTTGACTGTTCCTGAGGTAGTATGCATTATAGTTAACTGATTATGTGCTTTAATTCACTCATTGTCTAAACTTTCATTATTTTTATGAAGGCTGTTGACTTTGTTGACAAGTTACTACGATACGATCACCAAGAACGGCCCACTGCAAAAGAAGCCATGGTAACAGCCCAATCTTTTAGTATTTTCATTACTGCGCTTGGGCTTGATTTGTGTTTGGTCTTCATTTGGGGCCTTCGGGCTTCTTATCTGGCATTTGGCTTTAGCTGTTGCTCATCATTTTTCTGTTAATCCTGCCTTGTTTGGATTTTTCCTCTTTTTAGTAAAGAAACTATTTAGGAATCAGTAAAAAAACTGTTTAGGAATCCCTGTTTATTAGATCATTGCACTGTAAATTGATGTATCTGACCGAAATTGATGGTTGATTCTAATTATCTCAGCTTCATTCTCTAAGTAATTGTAGCTAGGACCTGGGATTTTTTCTTGTTTTTTTTTTCTTTTCTTTTCCGTGTTTCAAAATGCTTTAAGGGCACTAGCTGAGAAATAAAATATAAAAGTATTGAAATAGAAAATGGTTTGTTTAACATATTAGGATTTGGAACTTTAAAGTGTAGTTTTATATACTACATACACCCTCCCGCCACTATTAGAAGTAAAAAATCACTTTTTAGATTCATTGAATAACCGATGTATCTGGTCTAAAATATTGATCAGATACATTGGTTATTCAATGAATCTAAAAAGTGGATTTTTGCTTATAATAGTTACCATATGGGTGTATATTTTATTAAGACATTTAAAAACCTTTAGATTTTTAAAAAAAAAATTGTATATTTATTTTTGTATTTTGCTGATTGTATTTGGTATACTTACAATGCCCTTCTTACCATACAAGTGTTTGGTACTCATTTTACAGAATGTTTGGTTAATAAATCTTAAATGCTATGCAGGCCCATCCATACTTCAATCCAATTAGAAATGCGGAAAGTAGCAGAGCTCGTGCACATTGAGCTGCTGATGCTTGTTGTGATATATGGTGTTCACTCTTGATTGAAAAATCTGAACTTTTATTTATGGTGGAACTTGCATTTGGGAGATTCTGCCCCTTTCTGTTGTAAAATTCAATTTTATTTTCTCTTGCCCTATTGCCTTTGGTTTCCGATTTTGTTATTTTGGTGGAAATTTCAGGTCTCAGCAATTTCAATATTTGATTGTGTGCTCTACATTTGAAAATGAAATATCGATTCCATTTGAGTTAAAGTCTTGTAATTTCTTCTCTTTTTCCGAAAAAAATATACCCAACGAATGTTAGTTTTAGATTATTCTCAAGTTTTTGTTACAGGATACATAGTACTTCAAATTTTGAATGTGTCATTTAACTTTTGTTTTGAAGCATCCCATTTAACTTATTTTAATCGGTAGATGCTGATGGAATGATGCTCTTATAAATTGAGTTTTGCAGCATGAGAATGTTTTTGAAATTATTAGATGTATAGCCTAGTTTATGTATTGTACCACAACAGTGCATTCACTATGCTTTTATTGTCAGCTGTTGTCTATATAAAAATTAAATGCACTTAACTGAGACATAGTTGGATTTCATTTTTGTGTGGGCCAAAAAGATGTTTGCCCGAGTTAAGGGTATACCGCTGGAGAAGCCATGCATTGCTTAAAATTCAACCAAAACATCTACCGGAAGATGTTTGTCCGAATAAGGGTATACCAATCATCTCTTCCACCGTAGTGGGAATGCTTTTGTCTGGCTGTTATAAACATATGAAAGACCGGCCCAGTTCGTATCAGGGCTTCTGTTTGTGGAAGCATGTAATCTTAAAAAAAAAAAGAATAACCTGTAGCTACGGCAGTCCCTGAACTGTTGCGGCATTGCCCATGGCATGGGCATGAGCACAGCACCTATGTATGGGCAATACCTCCCTATATGCTTAAAATTCAACCAAAACACCTACCGGAAGCTAGATTCTGATAGGCTTGTAAACACATGGGAAGTTATGTTCCGATAGGTTGAGCAATGGATATAATGCCAGAGGTCAATTGTCAAGATTTTTCTTGCACCGTTGTTGATCCTACACTGTGTTATTATTATTGTGGTACCAACATATCAAGATGCATGTATCTGTAATCCCATAACTCAGGGTCGCTAGTGGTTATGCATATCCTTCAATTCTTTATCTCATCTACACAACCGAAAGTTTGCTGGATAGGTGACCGATAGAAATTGAAAAAGGATAGTACAAGTTTTTAAGCAATGTTACGTATGAAAGTTCAACCATCTTACGCAACTCAATTTATGGCTATCCGTTTAAACTCCAATATCTGTTCTTTTTTGTGAATGTGATGCGTATCTTGCTGTTTTTCAGCTCTGGCCTAGAATGCATTGTTGGATAATTATTTTTGGACTTGGTAGGAAGTTCCTTTTATTGTGGAATTGGCTGACCTACACTCCGTTATTCACCCTCTCAATAAAGGTCATCCAATTGATCGCATGCATTCATATATAAATCACAATGACAATGATGCACATTTTTTTGTAAAACAGCAAGATAAAATCCAACTATGTATATATTAGATTAGATGTGTCTCACTCGTCTAAATAGTAGTATAAGAAAAAGAACTACAATAATTGGAAAAAGTGGGGGGTTTGAGCTAAAGAAAAATGACTTGGAGGTCCTAGGCTCAAATCGGATAAAGAGTAAAATATTAATCTAATAAACTAAGTATTGACGTTTACCATTAAATTCTTTTTCTTAAAAGCGAGTGAAATAATAAATACTGTTTACCATTAAATTCTTTTTTTTAAAAGCGAGTGAAATAATAAATACTGTAGTAATGAGTATAAACAAAAAAAAAGATAATATTTCATTGGGGCATAAAAATGAGGCTTTTTTTTTATTACTAAAATGACTTGTATTGTGGGAAAGATATGGTATTTTTTAAGATATTGGGAGGGGATTACATAGTAATTAGCTTTTTTTTTTTAGAAAAAATATAAGTTTTCACTCGTATCCTCTTGCCTACATCTCATTGAGGTTTATAAGTTATAACTTCCCCCCTCTATATTCTCTCAAATGGAGATAATCTTATTTAAGACACTATCGTACACTATACACATATAGTTTTTAATCAGAATTTGAATAGTTCGTCATATTGTGAAAGATTGTCCATTTCGTTAGATCCAACATTGGTGAAGTCGATAATTTTATTTGGCTTTATATAAGATGTGTCTCATTCATATAAATTATTGTGTATCAATAAAATTTAGATTGGGATTTGATAAAGTCATAAAAAGAAACAAGAAAGTGGATGGAAGAAGTATGCATCTTTTTGGTACTGTCATATCATAATTATTAAAATATGAAAGTGAGCAGACCATAGATGAATGAATATGATAGTGAACATACCACTTTCTACTCACTCTTGGGGTTCACTTTCCATGAGAATTTCTATGAGAATCAAAAGATTGAGATCTTATAACTTGATGGATTTTTATTTTGTAATTTTTAAGGAGAATTCTTTGGTATTTTTTAGTTCTGTTTGTTACTAGTATTTTTAAAGTAAAATTAATTCAATATTTAGATTCCCATTTAAACAATTAAAAACATAAAAATAATAACATGATATTAAATGATTGGATGTTAAATATCATACAATGATACAAACAAACTCTATAGTACCCCTTTACCCCTAGTGTTCATTTTTTTAAATATTAACAATACAACACTTTTCTAAAAAAGAATTATTATATTTGGCACCTTCCTTCCTAAGATAAACAAAACTTCATAATGTACTACTATTAGCTTTATATTAGGTCTAATTGGTTAGGAAAGAGAGAGCTCGACATTCTAAAGATAAAGATCCCAAACATTAACAGAAAGTGAATAGACCATGGTCTCCAACCCAACTAGACCTATGTGGACCAAGTGTCCTAGCGTTTTCAATATTGTTGGATTCTTGTGCCCTCACCTATAAAATTTCCTCACATATACACATTACTTCAATATTGTTTTCCTGGCACAGCCTCCAAATCGTTGCCGTAAGTATTTGTCTATGTTAATTAAGTTGTTATTGTCTTCCCACATGACATATCCACTATTTCAAGGGATGTGTCAAACTTTGTTTCATCCACCTAGATTGTCCTGCTACATAATAGTAATAATAATTAATGCCACACTCCTTAAGCATAGTTCTACAAATCTAATCATTTGATTAAGAAGGGTTTTCTACTCATCACCTTATATAAGTGGGAGTAATCTCAATTATTGAGGATGTGGAAATGAAGTGCCACATAGTAACTGGAGACAAAATTAAGACATGTGAATCCCGGAATATTCGTGTTAATGGAACATTTGGCATATAATCCGATTTTATGATACAAGTCGGTGGGGACCATATAACTCACATAATAAAAATATTCATAATTAGAATTAGAATCGATATGTATGTAAAACAAAATAGTGATGAAAAATGTAAAGGATTGTTATTGTTATTGTTATGTTACTCCCACGCAGGGCCGTTCCTACGAATATGGAGGCTCGGTGCTGGAATTGAAATGAGGCCCATAATAAAATAAAAATGTATTTTTTTAAAAAGAACAATGTCAGTGTTGTTTTGGAAAAGGGAAAATGTTAATCTCTATTTGAACTTGTCAGCTTCATAAAATTAAACCATAAATCAGCCAATTTAGCAATTTGAAAAACTCATAAAATTAATCTCTATTTGAAGAACTCATAAAATTAATCTCTATCAAACTCTATTCCAGCATTTAGCAATTTTAACATTCAACAAAAATCAGCCAATTCCATAAAAGGAAGTAAAAGAAAAACGAAACACTGATGGTGAGAGGAATGGAACGCGCGTTGGTATGTATTAGAGAAAAAGTATTTTTTTTTTAGTGGGGGGTACTGGGCTATAAAATTTTTTTGGAGGCCCATACCCTGGGGAGGCTCAGTGCTATAGCGCTGCTTGCACCCCCTAGTGTCCGGCCCTGCTCCCACGTAGAATTAAATATCAATTTGCAACATGGACGAGCATATGATGGTATACCACTCACCTTTTTATGTCAACTTTTTTAAATGGCGACATTTCGAGTTTAGCCACTAAGTGATGAGAAACTTGGAGAAGGAAGAGATATACCTAATATTGTAATGTGTAGTCCCACCAAAAATATTAAGAATAATTAACAAAAGTTAGCTGAGATATTGAAGTTTGATTAAAAATATATATTGAAACTTGGATGCATGAGAAAAAGCAATGGCTAATTAATTTATTGTGATATGTTACGCACCAATTGATGATCATTTTTGCTTTGTAAGCATGACTAATTTATTATGATATGTTATGCACCAGTTGATATCATTTTGGTTTATTAGTTTAGACGATAATTAAGAGCTTAGGACTAAATCGAATGATGTTAACAGCAGCAAAACCCTTTTATACAAGTATTATTATTAAGGAAGATGTTTTTGTTATACTATAGAAGTTTGACAAAAAAGACAGAAAATCATGCATGATGGCATATATTACATTACACTTGTTAAAAATAATAATCACTTCTCTTTCATGTATAGGTCGGCCAAAAATAAATCTAATTAATCAAATGTCATATTTTTATGTATTTATTTCCTTTTATTGTATAAAATCATCCGTAATGGATAGAAATGTTTTTTTTGTTTGACGTTAATAGAAATGTTATTAATATGTTAAACTAGAAAGAAGCTTAGTGGGAATTTTGTTGCATGCTTGTTAGTGGGTTCAGAATGGATTCTCTGATTTGATTTTTTAGTTAAGCCTCCAAAGTTAGTGTTTAATGGTCTTTTTCTTTCCAAATAATCATTGCATATTCTGTTTTTGGCTTCATACTATGATTTAATTATGAAATTAATTAATGTGCAATATGATTGAGACTCGAGAGCACCGCTATATTGCGTAGGAGAATGTTAACCGGTGCTTCTGGGATATTGGTTAAGCATCAAATGAAGTAATTTTTTATGAGTAGTGTTAACTTGTGCCCTTAGCACATGTTAAGAAACCTAAAAGAAGAAACTTTCTCTAAAATTTTGTGCATTTAAATGATTAAAAAGTTAAATATTAAATGCAATGCACACATTCCAATAAAAATTTTCTATATTTGAATCATTAACTTGTGCCTTGAGGGCACAAATTAACATTTCCCAATTTTTATTAAAAATGTAATTATTACTTGATAAAAAAGTGACAGCTTATATTTCCAAGACAAAAATTCTATTGATAGATTCCCTAACCAGTGCTCCGGCACGGGTTAACAAGACCCTATTGTGCAATATACCCATGCATGGGGCCATGTATGTATGTATGTGGATCATGGATGATGTGACTTATGAATGTTTGGCACATGATGAAGTGGAAGGTGTTGTGAATATTTAAAACCTTGAAATACAGTTGTGAGTTGTGAATTTTGTTGTTATCCAGCATAAACCCGACCCATGCTTTCCGTTTCAGTATCCTTGTCTTTTTCTATTTGCGTTGATGAACGTACAAAAAAGGTTACGAACATAACAGGAAAGTAAAACACATACATATATGGACGTTATCGTCCTACATAGTTGACTCAACATGGTCTTGTCCTACATTCGTAGAAGCTCCCTATCATTATATTTATTATTTTATGTTTCATATCTTGTTTATTCATTTTGTGCATGCTTGGACACTCGACGGTATTTATTTTAATTGGATAAAAAAACATTTGAATTGTATTTCTATCTTGTATTTGGTCAAAATAATGTGCATGTTATTCCAATATTATTATTTTGTTAAATTAATATTCAAACTATAGACCTGACCAAAAAAAATATATATTCAAACCATAGAATGATTTTTTTTTCTTTCAAAGAATTGGATTTTTTTCCTTAAATTTTTGTTTTTAAGTATATCGGATATTGATGGAGTTAGGACGACACATTAAAGATGATAAATATAATTGAAATATAACTAATATATGTTTTTATTAGTCTTTAATTTAATATATTTACACTAATATAAAAAATCGTACACTTCGCTCAATTCTATATATATTGTGTTATGTAAACTTAACTCAGTTGCTAGGGATATTGCATATTATAGGCATGGATCGGAGTTCGAACCCTGAACACTTCACTTTTCCACGTTTAAAATGTGTGAGCTCTAACAACTAAGCTACTAGAAAAGAAAAAAAACGCGTATCCTCCGCATAAACCGTAAAGATCATCTATAGTCTTTTAAATGATCTCTTTCAAAGATATCAGACTATGTGTGATCGCTAATATCTAGTTTAATTATTATTATTATTATTATTATATATATATATATATATACACACACACACACACACACACACATACACACACACACTAGTAATCTACGAGTATAATCAATTGACAAAAATACTGAAATTGCTTGGTCGTCTGACATCATCATGATTGGGGTTCGAACTCAACAATTGTACTTGTGTATGTGAGTTTACAATTACTTTGTCATTTGGTTTATCTACTAATATATACATCCTCTGTCCCAAAATGTAAGCAAAAATTGGTCAACAAAAGTTAATGTATTTGGTTCAAAATTTGTACCAGATACATCAACTTATGTTGACACATTTTTGCTAACATTTTAGGACGGGGTGAGTATATATATATATATATAATGAAGTGAAGATTGTTGGAACAAATGTGATTAACAATGAACCTTAAAGAGTTTTGATGATAACAAGGTATTAAAAATTGTAAATTGGACTAGCTAATATTTGTTCAAGTGTACAAGACCATAGTTAAAAATTTACATCATTTATTGGTTCTGAATGAGCAAATAAAGAGCAAAAGGAATCAAGAAAATTGAAGCTTAGTGCTCCTGAAGGCAACTCTCTCCTGAGAGAAAAAGCACTCCTGAAGTAAAGCCGCTCCTGAAGTTAGTAAAGTGCTTCTGAAGAATAGTGCTCCTGAAGATAAGAGGTCCAGAAGCCACATCATCAGAAGCTGCGTTATCAGAAGTTGTATCATCAGAAGCTGCATCATCAGAAGCTGCATCATCAGAAGCTGCCTCATCAGAAGTCATTTCACCAGAAGCTGAAGATCAACTGGATTTGCAAAAGATTCAAGGATTGAAGAATCATCACTGCAAAAGCTGTCTATTGGATTCGAAAACACAACAAAAGATTAGTGGAATTTTGCAACGGTCATTTCAAAGGTGTTTGAAGGCATGTGCTTGCAATTTTGGACGAAAGCGTTGACATTGTACTTTGTACGAATTGTACAACCACCTTCTCCACTACTCTGTTTTGTAACCACGCTACAAGACAAGAAAACAGCTCCAGAATACGGCCTTGCCTGCATAGATGTTCCTTTGGATAAGGAATGGATTTCAAATTGGTTCTTCATAGGACAACAACCAAATCAGGCAAAAGATCATTGGTGAAAGATCAAGCTTCAACAACGACTCTTTGATGTGCTGGCAATTTCACAACGTCTCTTTCACACCTCTATATAAAGGAGTGAAGATTTAGAGTTTTGGTAATGCTGAACGAAAGACTCACAATATTTTTAAAAGTGTCAAACCTCTGCTGAAATTGTTCTGCATTCACTTAGAATTTCTGTGTCTCTTATTCATATCTTAGAAATTCTTAAGTCATTGAGACTGTATCTGATTTGTATTGTGAGCACCTCTGATTGTATATCAAGTGTTCAACCTTAAACAATTTTCTGTGTAATTTTGTTTAGTTAGAAGTCTCTTGCAGTTGTGCTTGAGCAGGGAAGTCTCTTGATTGTGTTCTTGAGCATATGAAGTCTCTTGCTTGTGTGCTTGAGCAATTGTAATCAGATATTACTCTTAGTGAAATCTCCTTGGAAGTGCAAGGGGAACTGGACTACTTCCGGATTGTGGAAGGAACCAGTATAATTGCTTTGTGTCATTCTTCTTCTCTCTCTGTTTTATTCTGCTGCGTGTAGATTCTGATTATCACTTCAGAAGCTGTTTCACTTAGCTTCTGATCAGTGTGTTCAGTTTTAGGAGAAACGAAGAATTTTTCAAAACACAATTCAACCCCCCTTCTTGTGTTTTTCTCACCTTCAATTGGTATCAGAGCCTTGGTTCTGTTGATAACACCTAACAGTGTAACAGTCCAAGATCAGAGAAAAACATGTCTGACGAATCTGTTTTTGGAAATGGATCTGGCAACAACAACAAAAGTGTTGCATATGATTACAATGTTGACAAGAAATCCAGTGTTGGAAAGATTCCAAAGTTCAACGGAGATGCTGAAGAATTTTCTTGGTGGAAAACCAACTTCTATAGTTATATCATGAGCTTAGATGAAGAACTATGGGATATTCTAGAAGATGGTGTTAGTGGCTTAGACCTTGATGAAGAAGGAGCTGCTGTGGATAGAAAGAAACATACTCCTGAGCTGAGGAAACTCTACAAGAAGCATCACATTATCAGAGGAGCTCTTGTCACTGCCATACCTAAAGCAGAGTACATGAAGATGAGTGACAAATCCACTGCTAAAGCTATGTTTGCTTCTCTCTGTTCTAACTATGAAGGCAGCAAGAAGGTCAAAGAAGCTAAAGCTCTCATGCTTGTACATCAGTACGAGTTATTCAAAATGAAGGATGATGAAACTATTGAGAAGATGTACTCAAGGTTTCAAACCTTAGTCTCTGGGCTACAAATTCTAAAGAAGAGCTATGTTGCTTCTGACCATGTGAGCAAGATACTCAGAAGCTTGCCTGCAAGATGGAGACCAAAGGTGACTGCCATTGAGGAAACTAAAGATTTAAACACTTTAAGTGTCGAAGATCTTGTTAGTTCTCTCAAAGTTCATGAGTTAAGTCTTAATGAACATGAGTCTACTAAGAAGAGTAAATCAATAGCTCTTCCTTCCAAAGGCAAGTCACCAAAAGCTCTCAAAGTGGTTGAATCTGAAGAGGAAGAACAATCAAGTTCAGATTCTGAACCAGATGCTGCTGATATGGCCATGCTCTCCAACAGACTTCAGTATCTGGCCAAGAAGAACAGAAAGTTTCTAGCAAGAAGGAGTAACTCCAGAAGCTCAAGGAAAGAAGATCAGAAGGGATGCTTCAACTGTAAGAAGCCTGGACACATTATTGCTAAATGTCCTGATCTTCAGAAGGAGAAGTCAAAGGACAAGTCAAAGAAGTCAACGTTCAAACCAAGCAAATTCAAGAAGCAGATCAAGCAGAGTTTAATGGCAACCTGGGATGATTTGGGAAGTGAATCAGGATCTGATAAAGAGGAAGCTGATGAAGATGCAAAGGTAGCAGTTGCGTTAGTTGCCGCAGCAACTTCAGAAGCTGGATCAGAATCAGATTCTGAAGATAAAAATGAGGTATATTCTAAGATTCCCAGAGATGAACTTGTTGAGTCACTTAAAGAACTTCTTACACATTTTGAAGTAAGAACCAATGAGTTGAAGGATTTAAAAGAAAAATATGCTGATTTGGTATAACAGCAAAAATCAACTCTATTGGATCTGAAAGCTTCTGAACAAGGACTTAGGGGCTTTGACTTCATGTGTAAAACTTATGAAGATCAGCTCAGGTTCTTATGTCAGAAGCTACAAGAAAAGTGTAATGAAACACCTTTAAGCAACCATGAAATTGCTCTTGAAGATTTTATCATATCTGGCATTGACAGAAGCAGAGTGGCTTCTATGATTCAAAGGTCAAGCCAAAATCTGAGGTTCTGAAGTCTAAGTTTCAGAAGAAGACAGTTACTGCTTCTGAAGTACCAAAACCTAAGGTGATGGTTAATCAGAAGCAATCCAACTCCCAGCACAAGGTACATGAAGTGAAGAGTAAAACCTCAAGTACTAACCTTTCAGGACCCATAGGACAATGGGTACCTAAATTTGAAAATGTCAATGATACAGGTATGTCTAAGAGCAGCACCAAATCAAAAATCATGGTACCTCGACAGCGGTTGCTCAAGACACATGACAGGAGAAAATTCCAGCTTCCTCAGCCTAACAATGAAGGAAGGAGGAAGTGTGAAATTTGGAGGCAACCAAACTGGCAAGATCATAGGTACAGGAACTATTGGTAATTCCTCTACCTCGATTAATAATGTATGGTTGGTAGATGGTCTTGAACATAACCTTTTAAGCATTAGTCAATTTTGTGATAATGGTTATGATGTGCTTTTTGAGAAAACCAATTGTACTGTAATCAACAAGGAAGACAAATCCATTGTGTTCAAGGGAAAGAGAGTTGATAATGTCTACAAAATCAATTTTTCTGAACTGGCTGATCAGAAGGTGATTTGCCTCCTATCAGTGAATGATAAGAAATGGATGTGGCACAGAAGGTTGGGACATGCTAACTGGAGATTAATCTCTAAGCTTAGTAAGTTACAACTTGTCAAAGGGCTACCAGACATTGACTATCATTCAGATGCACTCTGTGGTGCATGTCAGAGAGGGAAAATTGTGAAATCATCTTTTAAAACCAAAGACATTGTTTCAACCTCCAGACCCTTAGAACTACTCCATATTGATTTATTTGGACCAGTTAGTACTGCATCCTTATATGGAAGTAGATATGGATTAGTCATTGTTGATGATTATAGCAGATGGACTTGAGTGAAATTCATAAAGAGTAAAGAAGTTGCTTGTGATGTATTCAGTAGTTTCTGCACTCAAATTCAATCTGAAAAAGAATCAAAGATTTTGAAAGTCAGAAGTGATCATGGTGGAGAATTTGAAAATGAGCCATTTGAAGCTTTTTGTGAAAAACATGGAATTGTCCATGAATTCTCTTCTCCTAGAACTCCACAACAAAATGGGGTTGTAGAAAGAAAGAATAGAACTTTACAAGAAATGGCCAGAACCATGATCCATGAAAACAATTTACCAAAACATTTTTGGGCAGAAGCAGTGAATACAACATGTTATGTCCAGAACAGGATCTATATTAGACTTATTTTGGAGAAAACAACATATGAACTCTTTAAAGGAAGGAAACCCAATATCTCTTACTTTCATCAATTTGGATGTACATGTTACATTCTGAATAACAAGCTCTACCTAAAGAAATTTGATGCCAAGGCCCAAAGAGGAATCTTCTTAGGTTACTCTGAAAGGTCAAAGGCATACAGAGTGTATAATTCAGAAACACTTTGTGTTGAAGAATCTATGCATGTGAAATTTGATGACAAAGAGCTTGAAGACAAAACTTCAAAGCAAGGTGAAAGTTTTGCAGAGATACAGGTTCCTGAAGCTACTCCAGAACCTGATCAGATAGCTGAATCTGAAGAAAGTCCAGAAGCTGAACCCACATCAGAAGCGCAAGATGAAATTGCTTCTGATGAAGCACAAGATGGCTCACATCAAGCAGATCCTCCCAGAAACACATTCAAGCACAAGTCTTCATGTCCTGAGAAATTAATCATTGGAAACAAAGATAGTCCAAGAAGAACAAGATCATACTTCAGACAAGAAGAATCAATGATTTGACTAATCTCAATGATTGAACCTACAACAGTTGATGAAGCACTTTCAGATGATGGATGGATCATAGCTATGCAAGAAGAGCTGAATCAATTTCAAAGAAATGATGTGTGGGATCTGGTACCCAAACCTCAGCACAAGAACATTATTGGAACAAAATGGGTATTCAGAAACAAGTTGAATGAGCAAGGAGAAGTAACAAGAAACAAAGCAAGACTTGTTGCACAGGGATATAGTCAACAAGAAGGCATTGACTACACTGAAACATTTGCTCCAGTTGCAAGATTAAAAGCAATCAGGTTACTTCTGTCTTATGCAGTTAATCATGGCATAATATTATATCAGATGGATGTCAAGAGTGCTTTTCTTAATGGTGTCATTGAAGAAGAAGTTTATGTTAAGCAACCTCTTGGATTTGAGGATATCAAATATCCTGACCATGTTTTTAAACTGAAGAAATCACTATATGGCTTGAAACAAGCTCCCAGAGCTTGGTATGATAGGCTAAGTAATTTCTTAATCAAAAATGATTTTAAAAGAGGACAGGTTGATACAACACTCTTCAGAAGGACCATTGGGAAAGATATTCTTGTTGTGCAAATATATGTTGATGATATAATATTTGGTTCTACTAATGCATCTCTTTGCAAGGAATTTTCTAAGTTAATGCAGGATGAATTTGAAATGAGCATGATGGGAGAGTTGAAGTTCTTCCTGGGCATTCAAATTAATCAATGCAAAGATGGAGTATATGTTCATCAATCAAAGTATACAAAGGAGCTTCTGAAGAAGTTCAAGCTTGAAGATTGTAAAGTGATGAACACTCCAATGCACCCTACGTGCACCTTGAGCAAAGAAGATGAAGGAGCTAAAGTAGATCAGAAGCTGTACAGAGGTATGATTGGTTCTTTGTTATACCTCACTGCATCCAGGCCAGATATTTTGTTCAGCGTATGCTTGTGTGCAAGATTCCAATCAGATCCTAGAGAATCTCATATGACTGCTGTCAAGAGAATCTTCAGGTATTTGAAAGGAACAACTAATCTTGGACTCCTTTATAGGAAATCCTTAGATTATAAGCTAATTGGATTCTGTGATGCTGATTATGCTGGTGATAGGATTGAAAGAAAGTCAACCAGTAACAACTATTGATATGTCTACAGCAGAAGCAGAATACATTTCAGCTGCAAGTTGTTGTACACAACTACTTTGGATGAAACATCAGTTGGAAGACTATCAGATAATTGCTAACAGTATTCCCATTTATTGTGATAATACTGCTGCTATTTGTTTGTCTAAAAATCCAATTTTGCATTCAAGAGCTAAGAACATTGAAATCAAGCACCATTTTATCAGAGATTATGTTCAAAAAGGAATTTTAGATATACAATTCATTGATACTGAAAATCAATGGGCTGATATATTTACTAAGCCTTTAACTGTTGAAAGGTTTGATTTTATAAAGAAAAATTTGAACATGCACTTTGTGTCTGATTAAATGTTTGCTTGCTCATGAATAGGATTTTAGGTTCTGAAGTTAGTTCAGAAGCAGTAGTCCATCAGAAGCTCTTTATTGAGGTTCTGAGGAAAACTCGCTTCTGATGATGACGTCAACATCTGAAGTCCAGAAGCTGGATTTTATGCTTCTGAATAGTAGAAGTTAGTGGAAACGTTGGGAGTTACTTTTTATGGTAACTTCTGGCCCACTAACTTGGTAGTTACTCTTATCGTGTCTGACGTGGCCTGTCTGTATTGGTGTATAACTAAAAAGGGCAATGATGATTTAATAGCTTTGAAAAGTACTTTCACGCGCCCCCAATTTGTCATTAATGGTATGTTTGTTTGTCTCTTTTGAATTGCAATCGTTTTTACTCTTAACACTTTGTCAATTCACACACTACTCACTCACAACAAACACATTTGCTTTCAAACCTCTTGCGAAGTAAGCGCATCCTTTCAACCCTAGAACCCTAAAATCATCATCTTCTTCAAATTTTCTTCAATCATCAATGGCATCATCAAGTTTAAGAGTTTCAGAATCTACAGCACGAAAGGTTCCTGAATATGACTACAGAGGAAGAAGTATGAAACTGGAAGAGTGGGAACTACAGGTTCAAATAGAAAATCCGGTGGATTTTGAATCACTCGCTTTCCATGAGTGTTGGATCAGAAGCTACTGTGAAGTGCAAGAACTTATGCATTACTTCAAGATGTTGAATGGACCGACATACGAAGCATTGGTTAGACACTTCTGGGTGAGAGCTAAGGTTTATGACAAAGCTGCGTCTATAGCAGAAGAAAGTCAAATGGTGTTGATTTATCCAGAATTGGAAGGGAAGACCAGAGAAGAAATGGGACTTGAGCCATTTACCGGTGTTGAAATCGGGTCAAGTATCTGTGGTATTCCAGTAAGAATTGCAGAATGGCAGATAGAAGCTGTACTCCGTAGAGAAGCTTCTGGGAAATACTCTGGAATTGATCTCTCAAGCACAGCTGAAGAACGCATCTGGAAAGAGAAAGTAAACTTGGCTCTGTACAACTCCATGCAAGCAGGAAAGTATGCTGATCTAAGCATGGATAAGAAGCTGCTTCTGAAGATTCAGAATGAGGACTTGCTTCCATGTGGTGGAAGTGAGAAACCCAATTTGGCACAGAAAGTCTTTCTCCAGCACTTCATTAAGAAGGAAAAAGTGAACGTGCCAAAATACATGTTCAAGTACTTGATAGAGTGTCTGAAACAGAGTCAGCTGCAGAATAGAACCTGGGTACCTTATGGAAGACTCTTGTCAGAAATATTATATCAAGGAGGAGTTTTGGACAAACTAAGCAGTGCTGAAGCCTTCACAGATGAACTGCTTGATACTAAGACTGGGAAGTTCATAAATGCTCAAACCCTCAAGAATATGAAGTTGATCACTGTTGTCACCAAGCTTCAAACTGATTTGAGTGAATCCCTTGTCAAGTCTGATCTTATGAAGGACTTTCCACCCATCTGCAAGAAGGATCCTCTTGAAGTGCAGATGTACTACATCAAGGAACATTTTGAGGCAACCAATGAAAGAATCAGGTTGGAAGATGTACCTGAAGAGATGTATGGTGGTGCACTACCACGAGCCAGAGGTAGAAAATCAAAGAGGAAGATGTCTGCAGAAGAGTATCTGAAGGTTGAAAAGTCTGTTAAGAAGGCAAAAGTCGCTTCTGACAAGTTGAAGATTGGTGGTTCCTCAGTACCATCAATTGAAGAAGCTATTGAAGAAATTGATGCAAGGTTGATCCTGGATGCTGGTATTGTTCTTGATCAACCTGCAATGCCAAAGAAGAAGAGGAAGTCAGCGGTAAGGAGGACCAAGGACTTTCCTCATGTTACCAAGAAAGCTGAAGCTGCTTCTGATTTAGCTTTGAAGGATTTACAAGGGAAGAAGGCAGAAGCTGAAAAAGTCTTAGAAATTGCATCTGAGCTAAAAGAGTCTGTAGTTTCAGAAGCTAAGCACTTGATGCTGATGGCAAGTGAGTCTGCTCAGAAGGATTCTGATCCTGAACCAGAAGAAGTAGTTAATATATCATCAGATTCCGCATCCTCATCATCGTCAGATTCTGATGATGATATACCCATAGGACTCCTTCTTCGAAAACCAATAAAAAGTCATTCAACATCAACCAAGACTAACAAAAAGCCCTCTCAGTCAAGCTCTTATGAACCGGTTGGTCATATAATCAATCAGAAGCTAGAAGCAATGGCTGAGCAGAGAGACAAAGTCATTGACATTATCCTTCGCCATCATCCCCAACCTCTCAACGTTCAACCTCTCAACATGATCATACCAGAAAATGGTGAACCTAACTCAGAGAAAGCCTCTGAGACAACCTCAGAAGCAGTTGCTTCTAAGAAAATTGTTTCATAAAGCCCCCAACATCAAACACCAGAACCACACAAACCCTTATCACCTCCTCAACCACAATCACCATTAGCTGAAACTGAACCTCAATCTAACCCACAACCTGAACCACAACCAGAAGAATCCTCTCCCCAACACACTCCCATGGATATTGACAATCCTCAAGTCAATCTCCAAGCCTCAACCTCAACCTCCCAAATTGTTTCTGACCAGCCATCATTCTCAACTCCATCTCAACAAATCACCATTCCAGAATCCAACCCTGTTCAAGACCTTATTCTTAGTGATTCTGACCTTGAAACTCTTGAACAACCACCCCTGGACATCCTGGAATCTGAATATATTGATGTAGGGCTACTCAAAATCCTCTCTGAAATGCATGATCTGGTGGATCAAAGAAGGACAATTGATCTCACCAATGCATATGAAGAAGCTTGGACATCACTTCAGAAGAGAGCTACTGAGTTAATAGAAGCTGTAAAGGCCAAATGCATCAGAATCAAGGGAGCTTCTGTCAGAAGATTAATGGAGAATCAGAAGCAGAGACTTAGAGTTAGAAGTCCTAGGCTGCTTCTGTCAAACAGGCCATTCTACTCAGAAGCTGACTATATAACAAGAGAAGCTAGAATGTTCAAGCTTCTGAGGCAGCAGATGGCACAACAACAGCAAGAAGCTAAGGCAAGGGAATTGGCTCTTCTCCAGAGGCAACAACTTCTTGAGGAACAGTTGAAGAAGCAAGAAGCTAAGACAAGGGAAATGGAGAAGATGATGAAACAATTGCAAACCAAACCTTAGTTGCACACCTTAGTTTTTTTTTTTTTGTTTGTTGTTTGTTTTAATCCTTTTCTATTTTCTGCTTCTGAATACCTCTTATTTTTATGTTTCTTACTGCTTCTGAATACTTAATGGTTCTGACTAACAATGCCTGAATATTTTTGTTTACATTCATTGCTCTGATTTACTGATTTATTTTTGCTTTGATTATATTATTGATAAGACTATAGGTTCTGATCTTATTTATACTCTCTTCTTATTTTTGTCTTTTTTGTTTATTTGTTTTTTTTTATAATGACAAAAGGGGGAGTATATGTGATAGTATTTAGAGGCTCTGAGCCCCATTAATGATATTTGAAATATTTTGAAAAACTTATATCTTTTTGTCTTACCTAAAGAGAGGTGTATCAAAAAGGGGGAGTATCAAATTTTCAAATAAAATTAATTGAACCACTCTTCTCATCTATAACTCATTTCATTTTAAGCTCTGAAATTATTATTGCGCGCTAAATGAATTTAATTAACCTGGATAGAACTTAGGGGGAGCTTACAAACCTCACCTTAAAGACTATCAGACTCATGGGGAGTTTGAGCTTACAAACCTCAGATTCTGAGCTTACAAACCTCAGAACCCCAAAGTCAACTTGTTAATTAGATTAACAACAATTGATCAATTTTAAATACTATTGTTTGTCATCATCAAAAAGGGGGAGATTGTTGGAACAAAATGTGTTTAACAATGAACCTTAAAGAGTTTTGATGATAACAAGGTATTAAAAATTGTAAATTGGACTAGCTAATATTTGTTCAAGTGTACAGGACCATAGTTAAAAATTTACATCATTTATTGGTTCTGAATGAGCAAATAAAGAGCAAAAGGAATCAACAAAATTGAAGCTTAGTGCTCCTGAAGGCAACTCGCTCCTGAAGAGAAAAAGCGCTCCTGAAGTAAAGCCGCTCCTGAAGTTAGTAAAGTGCTTCTGAAGAATAGTGCTCCTGAAGACAAGAGGTCCAGAAGCCACATCATCAGAAGCTGCATCATCAGAAGTCATTTCACCAGAAGCTGAAGATCAACTGGATTTGCAAAAGATTCAAGGATTGAAGAATCATCACTGCAAAAGTTGTCTATTGGATTCGAAAACACAACAAAAGATTAGTGGAATTTTGCAACGGTCATTTCAAAGGTGTTTGAAGGCATGTGCTTGCAATTTTGGACGAAAGCGTTGACATTGTACTTTGTACGAACTGTACAACCACCTTCTCCACTACTCTGTTTTGTGTCCACGCTACAAGACAAGAAAACAGCTCTAGAATACGGCTTTGCCTGCATAGATGTTCCTTTGGATAAGGAATGGATTTCAAATTGGTTCTTCATAGGACAACAACCAAATCAGGCAAAAGATCATTGGTGAAAGATCAAGCTTCAACAACGACTCTTTGATGTGCTGGCAATTTCACAACGTCTCTTTCACACCTCTATATAAAGGAGTGAAGACTTAGAGTTTTGGTAATGCTGAACGAAAGACTCACAATATTTTTACAAGTGTCAAACCTCTGCTGAAATTGTTCTGCATTCACTTAGAATTTCTGTGTCTCTTATTCATATCTTAGAAATTCTTAAGTCATTGAGTCTGTATCTGATTTGTATTGTGAGCATCTCTGATTGTATATCAAGTGTTCAACCTTATACAATTTTCTGTGTAATTTTGTTTAGTTAGAAGTCTCTTGCAGTTGTGCTTGAGCAGGGAAGTCTCTTCTTGAGCATAGGAAGTCTCTTGCTTGTGTGCTTGAGCAAAGGAAGTCTCTTGCTTGTGTGCTTGAGCAATTGTAATCAGATATTACTCTTAGTGAAATCTCCTTGGAAGTGCAAGGGGGACTGGACTACTTCCGGATTGTGGAAGGAACCAGTATAATTGCTTTGTGTCGTTCTTCTTCTCTCTCTCTGTTTTATTCCGTTGCGTGTAGCTTCTGATCAGTGTGTTCAGTTTTAGGAGAAACGAAGAATTTTTCAAAACACAATTCAACCCCCCTTCTTGTGTTTTTCTCACCTTCAAAGATGTCTCAAATCAAGAAAAAAAATATTAAACTAATCATTAAATTGAGAGTAAATTAATTTCTCTGTTATAATGGGTCAGAGACTAATTTAAATACTATTTTTTTTAACTAAATTGAGTTACGAGAAAAATTCTTAAATATGACAATAAAGTTCTTAAATTATATGGAAATTCTTCAATTTATTCTTAACATTTTAATGGCAGAGACCAAAATAATAAATTTTATAGTTTAAAAACTACTTATATTGATAGTTTAATGAGTTAATTGAAGGAGAAAAAAAAAATACATAGTTTATAATGGTTTATATTCGACGGTGATTAATAATGACATATTGATGGAGGGAAACAAAAAGTGATAATAATTTTGAAAACAAGTACAAAAAAGGATGCATGTTCAAGTTGATGAGCACGTGTACATAGTGATAAGATGAACAATATGCATGAAATGTCATTTCAGAAAAAATGTGAATACTACGAACATGGATGATAGTAATAGATACAGTAGCTAGATAACATAAGGTGGAATGAGAAGAGGGATGGGTCATTAGGTAAAATAGGAAAATTGAGGGAACATGGTGCTCAAATTTTGGACAATCATAAGAGCAAGCTCCTCACCTTTGTGTCGGTCTCTTACCATACAAAATGCCCAAAACATACATAAAACAACAAATCCAAGATATGACACTTCTTTTAACAGTACCCTCTCCCTAGCTCTGCATTTTGTCTCCTCTTCTCTCTTAACCACACCCACTGCCAAGCCAACAATGTTGAATTGTATGTCACCTAAGGTCCTAAACCAAAGAGGATATGCTTTTGGCATTAAAAAAAAAAAATATCCCATATATGGTAAAAATTTCAATTCCATTTCAACTAATAGTTGAAGGAAAGTCATATGGCTAGGGAGAGTATCATGATTAGGAGCACAATTTTCTCTTTCTCACACATATACTAAAAAATTAAGTATGTTTTTAATTCTGGACTGGTATAACCGACTACTGTGAAGACAATGTCACCATATTAGGTTTGATGTTTAGTAGAATATGATATGATAAGCATGTTTACTGTGGAGATGAAACATCGTCTACACGTTAACTACCTTAAGATGTTTGGTGGATTGGTACAACCGATCTTAGCCACACGGCCAATTATTCAGATCCAAAATTCAATCCATCCATATAGAGTTTAAGGAAGAGGTCCAAAATTCGATCCATACTACTAACATTTTCTCTCCCTTTAACAATATACTAATGAACACAAACATTTGTTTATAAAAAAACAAAACAAATATATGCTAGCTTAAATAAGCAAATATATACTAGTTTAGATTCCCTCAAAAAAAAAAATACTAGTTTAGATAAAATAAAATCACCCAATGTTATGACCACGCTATAAATCAACAAATTAATATAGCAATTTATTTAATTTATGTTCGTCACTAATAGTAGATGGGCTATATTCGTTAGCTGCTAACCCATCAGTGGACAATCGAGTTGGAATATTCAAAATAGTGTGTTTTCATTTTGTGTGGTGCGTTTAGATGAGGTAATTGAAAATTTTAAATTAAAATTTAATTGAATTATCTTTAGGTCTAAATAGTTTTGTTTGGATAGAGTAATAAAATGTTTTATTATAAACAATTTTGGATACTTGTATAAATTTTAAAAGTTCTAGGGCAAACTTGAAATTTGAACAATATTGCAATTTTTGGAAAAGTTATAGGGTCAATTTGAATTTTTCGAAAAATATGGCTTCAACTTGCAAAATTTGAAAAAATAATTATAAGAAGAAAGAAATTTGAAATTCTTAGATCTTGGATATCATTTCAAATTTTCTAAATTTAACTTGGACAAAACACTTCATAAATTTCCATCATTTTGAAAATTATTCAAATTAATCATCTAATCAATGTAATTTACCTTGAAGGATTTTAATTCCGTCAAAAAATTACACTACTTTAAAACATTTTATCATCCAAGCACATTCTTAGGCTGGACACTTAAAGCATTGTGGGTTATGCTGGAATCTTAGATCTTATTGCTTGTTCAGAGACATAAATAAATCAATTTGAAAAATGCTTAAGAGCACGACATCACCTTGTCGTGTAATCCACACGACCCTTTATTCCACCTGCACACTATTTCAGAATTTTCATTTATTTGAATTAAAAATTTATTTAAATAAAGGAGATCATGCCAAGTCATATATCGTGCGGGGTCGTGCGGTGCTTTTGTCGTGTACAATAGCAGTTCTCAATCAATTTAGACACACTTACGTAAATGATTAAAGTATGAAAGAGAAAAGGATTAAATACTTCATCCGTCTCATAATACTCGACACAGTTGACCTTATTACGCATGCCAATGCATAACTTTGAGCTTAAATATCTTGAATAATATATTAAAAAAAAATTATGAAAATTTGATATTTTGAAAATACCCATCGAGACAAAACGACATCTTATACCATATTATTTATCTTTGTATATTAGTAGAAAAATACGGTCAGAATAAGTTAGGTCAAAATTACACATTTTCAAATGAATCATCTATTGCAGGACGGAGGGAGTAATATACTTTTTGAAATAGTAAAATAATGTGTATTTTACGAGTGTGTAGCTAAGTGATTTTGATTTAGGGATGAGACTATACAAGTACTTCACCTGAAATCCATAAGGTTAACCTATCATGAGCATCGATAACATAAGGTTAACCTATATGCTCATTCCGGTCTCATATGTAAGTAGGAATAAATAATGCACACCCTTTCAAAAAGTCAACTAAGTGAATTTAAGTCATCATAAAAAAACACTCTTTCCAATTTTACCTTTGGAAGTGCTCTGAAAAAGGTTGAACCGTTGAAAACATTAGAATTTGAAATATGAATGGTTATAGAAGATTTAATATAAGAGTAAACTTAAAACATGCATAATAGACTTTGGTTTATATTTGAGAACATCAAAAAAAATTGTCGCTTATATATAAGGCCGAGGGGACCATTTTTCTATTGATATCTACATTTGAAAATCAAGCATGACAAGATCACACAAACGATTGAAATAAATGGTTAGGTTGATTTATATACATACATCATCCGGTCACTATTATAAGCAAAATTTTGTATTTTAGATTCATTCATTAAATGATGTATGTGATCTATAATAAAGACTATATGCATCATTAATTGAATGAATCTAAAATTCAAAGTTTTGCTTATAATAGTGACCGGAGGGTGTAGGTTGTTCGTTTAGTGTATTTTCGATGGAGAACTTTTGAAAAAAGGATTATTTTAAAAGAGTAAGTATATAGATGTTATACTCGATGGTAGGAGAATTCAATCATTTTTTTTTGTGGTGGTCAGGGTTTAAACCCCGGACCTTGCATATATTATACATTGTTCATACCAACTGAGTTAAGCACACGAGGACAAAATTCAATCATTTTAAAAGAGTAAGTATATACATGTTATACTCGATGGTAGGAGAATTCAATCAAGGTCGCGATCCAAGGGTATAGGTCGTCAACTTTTAATTTTGAGCAGTTTTTGAATATTGGTTTACCATATAGCACACCCATGTATCCACCACCATAAAATTTGCCATTAAATAGACCTAGAAGGTTTAACTCTAGGCAAACCACATGCTTTTTGTACAGGAAATTATACCCCATACCCCAACAATTATACTCCTACCCCTACAAATCATTAAAAATGTCAATTTTACCCTTTCTAAAATCACACCCATCTCACCCCTCACTCAACTTTTCCAGAATTGTCACCTCTCTTTCTCCTCAATCCAACCTCTCCTGATAAACATTATACCCAGAATTATAAATCACCAAAACACAAAATCCAAATTTTAGCATGGATCACACACCCTTCTCCTTTTACCATGACTCACCACCAAGATCTCCATCCATATTAAGAAAAAGCAATCCCTAATTTTTGTCTCAAGAAATTAAGACCAAGTGATGAGAGTCTTTGAATTGTTGTCGATGGAAGAACCATCAATTGAATTGTGATTACCACTCTTATTTTTATTTTATTTTTTTGTTACAAATTTCTTCTCTTGTTTTTTGAAAATTAAAGTTGTGGCTATTTCATCTTAAAAGAATTGTGATAATACATCTCAAAATTTCTTCTCCTGTTCTCTCGTATCTGGACAACATATCATGGCTTTGCTTTATTTTTTTTGAACAAGCCAAAATGAGATATATATTAACAAACAATAGTTTTGCTCCCTAGCACAAGTAGTGCAGAAAGAGACAAGATTACAACCGATGTCACACACCGTTCAAAAAGTTTTGAAAAGGATCAAACAATTCAGCCAATCCCCAAACAAGCAAGGGGATGCTGCCACCAATAATGATAACCAAAAGAAAAGCACACATTTTTAGCTTTCAGCCAACGGAGAGAAAACATCTTAACTTTTTCCAATAGCTGCTCCATCGTGGTAGCTTTGTTGGAGAAGAGTCTTTGGTTTCTTTCATTCCAAATGACCCAAATACAACAAAGCCAAATCAAATGTAAGAATGACCGACGGGGAGCATAACCACCTGAAGAGTGAACAAATTGATTGAAGTGATCCGTAACCTGTAAGGGATCCACAGAATAAACACCTATCCAAGACTTAATAAGCTTCCAAAGATCGCCAAAAATATTACAGTGAAATATTAAGTGATCTAATGTTTCTTGTTGACCACATCCTGAAACACAAAGTTGATTGTCAAAAGAGATAACACCTCGCCGCACCAAGTTGTCCTTTGTTGGCCATCTATTACGAAAGAGACGCCAAGCACAAATAGACACTTTCAAAGGAACGTTCTTATGCCAAGGTGCATCCGAAGCCAAATCATGAACCTGTATCTCCTACCTCATAAACGTTTTTATTAACCTAGTACATCCTAATTTTCCCAATTTGATCATAAACGTAAATGGTAAGAATGGAATCAAAATCATTGAAAGAAACAATCTAAAATGGGAATTGAATCCTTCCAAAAGCAAAGCAATGAAGTTTTGTGATGCTTACATGTTGAATGGATTCTTTGGTTTCAAAAAAAAATTATGCACCTGAAATCATTTTGTTGGGGTGAAGTCAAAATTAAAGAAAGGGGTAAAATTGGCATTTTTTATAATTTGTTGGGGTGAAGGATGGGTATAGGGTATAATTTCCTTTTGTACAATGCCGATTCTTTTGCACCCATCTGAGCAAGAAATTGACCTATAGTGTGAACTATATCATGTAAATCAAAATATTCAGTTTAGCCCTTACTCGTACTTTATGATTTCCTTTTGATAAATAAATGACCTATTTATCCACGTCACACCAAACATGTACAGCTTAATGGTAAAATATAGTCTCTTTATGTCACCGACCTGGAGAACATAAGTGCTTTGCTGGCTTAAAATACAATATACTCTTCCTAGCATGGATTTGTTAATTCGGACCAAGATACATAATTAGATGTTTTGTTTTTCAGAGTGGGTCAATTTAAGGTCTCGATGATTAAAAAAAACTAGGCAAAGCTGTCCCAAATTGGCCACCTGTGCCATTATGTTATTATTACAACTCTTATTAAGTAAATAAATCATCAAGCATAAAATTATAAAAGACACAAATGGACAAGAATATCTATATACACCACATATAAAACGCAACAGTAAAATAAGTAATCGATCCCATAAACATTCCTCGAGCCAAACCATCCACACTCCCTCATTTGTTTTTATTTTATAATTTAAAAGTTGATAATAATTATAAAGTTATTAATAATTTATTTTATTTTGATTAATTTACCTATTAAAAGAGAGAATTGGTTAATATTTTTTAACATAATATTTGGTGTTGGTTGTAAAAAAGAAAGATATAAATTAGTAGCAATGTGTTAATAAAAAAATAACTGAAATAATAAGTTGTTCTGAACTAGCCAAATGTCTAACCCGCTATAAATTAGGTCCATTTCTACACAGGCCCAAGTGAGTAAGATCTCTTTCTTACCTCAGATTCTCTCCGCTTCAATGAAACATCATAATGTTATGACGACTCATAACGACTATCATTTACCGCATTTATGGGTACTCTTCAATAACGGCTGCCCCATTGTCACACCATTACTACCTAACGGTCATGTCGACCCTATATAAAAAGCTCTGGACAAGCTCACAATGTATGTATCTCTCTGTGCTTCACCCCACTCTTGCTCATATACTAGCCTGGGTGTCGGAGCACCAACTGGTAAAACACCCCCTTTCTCCTCACGGGATGTGGCCATCATATCCTCGGAGTACCGCATCAACGATTGGAGCGCCTACTTTCGTGGATCCACCACCACTGTGAGTATCTTTATCCTCTTCGGGTAAATTCTTCCGCTTGTTCTGAACATATGTCTTATAAAAATATAGTATTCTCTCTGTCTCAAAATTATTGTCTCTTTAGCATTTTTCTCAAAATAATTGGCACTTTACAATACCAATGCAGCTTTTATTGAATTTCGTCCAACTTAACTACTCCACTAACTACAAATAATAAGGGTATTTTAATAAATGCTACTAATTTTACCATTGAAATCAACACAATTAATCATTTCCTTAATAATCGTGCATAAACCTTAAACGATTAATATTGTGAGGCGGAGGGAGTAGAATTTTTTTTTTCAAGAGAATCTTATATTCTAGAACTGTTTTATTTTTCTAATCATATTTGGTCAACTTGGACCGATCCTACTTTAACCAACTGTCTTAACTAATTTTTTTATTCAACCTTTGATTTTGACTAGACCGTGCTACTTGTTTAAGTTCCTACTAAACCAAGACAATTTGCAACATTATTGCAAACATGCTTCGTAATTGTTGTCATTTGTTTAACCCCATCTCATTAACTTGGTGAGCTGTGTTAATTTTTTTTTATCAAGGTGAGTTGCACTAATTAATAATTAATTCATGTTAAGCCAATTATTTTATTTTACATTTGGATCCAACATCGTTAATCTTGTTCCTCTGACCTTAATTTCTCCATGTGGTAGCCAAGAAGAGACATATATAGCCTAACCAAAGGGCTAGTTGTTTGGTATCGAGCCTACACTATTGGTTGTGATTAGCAACTAATAGTGATTAGTATATAATCAAATTGTTAGAGCCACGTACGGACCCAACCTGTATAACAAAAAAATAGGGAACAAGATCTCATGCCGTTGATTTTTTTTTCATAGGTGTTTTGTTCCTAACTGATTTTCTTCTTTGTCTATTTATTTCAAAGTGTGAAAGAAACACATAAACTTGATACGTGTCAATGAAGCTACACATGTTCTTCTTCTTGATTGGTTTTCAAAACATCATTAATTTTTTTATCATATGGTTTTCTATTTGAACGATGCTGTGGTCCTTCCTTAGGGCTTTGGGTCTTTTTCTAGAGTATATTTCTTCTCTCTCTTTTTTTCGATTTTATTTGATATAAAAAATTATGATTTATTAGAATTCGTTAAGGTTCCATTTCATGAATAACAAAAAGAAAATGAGAGTATATTTATAAGCTTTCCAATCATGCATTGTGTAAAGTATGATTTTTTCATGACCAAATTAATTTAGTGAGATTATGATTGTTTGGTTATTAAGAATAAGAATGGAATATAAAAATTAACGGATCAATCAAAGCCAAAAGTTTCGCGGGAAAGAGTCATGCACTTAGAATTCTAATAATTTTTTTTAATTATATTAAAAGATTTTTTCCTTATAATTAAAAATATTTTTTCCTCCCACTCATAGCATATAGGTTTGTTCTATCGTCACATATCGATCGGGTATTTTGGATATTATCCAATTTGTTCAATGAACAATTGAGCAATTATTATGCGACAAAACAGTTGATTTTAAAAAAGATATTCTATACTAGCTAGCTTCATGATCAAAAGAATTTATATGGACCGATCTATAGAATTATTCTTCTAAATAATAATAATAATAATTCTCAGTCAAAAAACTTATAATATGACGATTTTAATTATGAAGGGAAATCTTTTGAAATGCTTTCTGGATTCCAAATCTAATGGAAACTTGACAACAATATATATGGTCAGAGAATAACGTGCATGGTCAGCAAAATCCTTGGAGAGTTGTAAATGTTAATCTTGATAACAATAAGCAGGAATATCATCTTGTAATTTTTAATTTAACAATTTTATTCCATTCCCGTGTGTATTGCAAAAGGGTATATGTGTGTAATATGCTTCTGAGTTGACCACCAATTGTTCGGAAAAAAAAGTTGAATCTTAAAATTCTATTCCTAAGTACATAAATTTTGGGTCCATCTAATATGGACTTCATAAAATATTAAAATGTAGATCCTTATAATTTTAAGTAAAATAATACATCCCTTTTATTTATATTTTTCTTATTAAACCTACTATTTTACTAAAATAGTTGATATTTTGGAAAATAATACTAAAAAAACGAATACAATGACTCTATTTATAGAGCATATTTCAAACTTAACCATAAATGTTTAATAGCTTTCACGAAGTCATCATCAAATTATGTGGTAAGAAAACTTAACCATACGAATCTAACTATCACTAGATACGAGTTCATGCTACATTAAAAAATAATACGTTTTTTGATAAAGAAAAATAAATCTATATGAAATTATCTTCTTTTTTAGGATCAATCTATAACTTTATCGATGATAATGATTTTTTTAAAGGGAGTGATATTGATTTTCACTAACAAATACTTTACCAGAGAATGATGTGTCTAATATAATTCTCTAAAATATATTTTTATCCTTAAACATATTTTATAATAATAAAAAAATGAAGAAAGAATAGTATTTATTAAAATTTACTAAAAATACTATATGACAATTACGAATAAATACTACTCATATACTACTATTTATTTTATAAAAACACGAGGCCGTACCCTTTTATACGTACCTTATAAATTTATAGAGAAATGATATTTGAACATCTATTTAGTGACAACTTTTGCAACAACTTTCTCTCTTATACTCTCATTACTTTTTACTTTATCTCTCTATTGCTATGGTTTCCGTGTCAATACCACTTTTTTCTTTGTAAAATATGGTTGTCAAATAAGTTGTCACCAAATTGGTTGTTCAAATAACACTTCTCAAATTTATAATGCATTCTTCACCACCATACACTAATGTTTGTTTGTTTATGTCTCCCAGCACAACAAGCAGGAAAGATTTAGCCATGGGGATAAACAAATTGTCCTTCTGTGGAGACACGCTGAAGAATAGAAGACAATCTGTCAAAATTACAGAAAAATAATGAAGTTTTGCTAGACTTTTTTCCTGACAAAGATGGCACAAGTTATTAAATAAAAATATATAATGACAAGGTTGCCAAGTTTAATTCATGTTGAAATTTGGAGTTTCGCTCATCCTTACAAATCCGGTTTATAAATAAGAAATGTCTCCTTTTTATAAACTTTTATTTTAATTTTATCAATCCGACATGGGACTTGGGTTTTTCCGATAATTCTCTCCATAATATTGTTAAATAATCGAGTAATTCAATACATTTCATTTTCCTACTGTATTATATTAATATTTTTTTAACAGGTATGATAAGTATATATCGGTTCTTCAAACTAATTTATATTTTTATAATGTTGTAAACTTTTTTATTTGTTGAAGGTTGTGAATATAATTTGACAAATATTGTTTAGAGAGCTTCAAATTATAATACAATTAACCTCTTTAGATCCAGCTAAAGTGGAAATTTGTGTTGAAGTTTATGTGTTAATACACAGAATAGACAAATATTTAATCTAATGTATAAGGAAGTATATTTTTTTTAAGGGATGTATAAGATAGTATAAATAGCAAAATAAGATATAAAGAATTTTTTTTACGTAAAGAAAAATATTTTTTTTTTCTTAAATAAGATAATGATAGATATTTTGAAGTAGTTAACGCTAAAAACAGCAGTGAAGTAGAGGAGCGTAAATAAAATAAGGAATTTTTTTTTTCTAAACAGCAGTGATTTGTGTTTTTTTTAACAGAAAGTTAACAGAGGGACCAATACCAATATTTTTACAAAGTGCAGGGACCAATGCCAAACAAAAAAAAGTGCAGGGACCAATGCCAAAATCTGATGAAAGTGCAGGGATCAATGACACATTTAAACCTTTATTAAATAATGTTGAATACAAAGAAGAACATAGTCATAATTATGACGACTAACATTTGAAATGACCATTTTTGTTAAAGTATGAGTAACTATATTTGTTTGATGCCGAACAAACTTGACCTCAAAGTTGTGATGCAATACTAGAAACCTCTAATCATAGAAATAATGACATGAAACTCATAAATACCCACACTATTCGAATGAACAATATCAACGAGCATCTTAAAATCGCTTTTAAATATCATATTTTGCAAGCCTCTATTCAAAACCCAAGACATAGCATAACCTAAAAAATAAGTTTATGATAGACCACATGTCAAACTTAAGCCTTAGACTTTCTGACATGTCAAACTTAAACATTGCAAAACTTACCTCTGCTAGCTTATTTTAGGCTTAGTTGCTATTTTAGTCCCTTAACTAATTTTTTGGTATCGGTTTGGTCCCATAACTAAAAAAATGTCTGTTTTGGTATTTTAACTTTTGTTCTGTTACATGTTTTGGTCATTTCCGTTAATTTTATTCAAAAAACGTTAGGGTTTATATCATCTTCATCTTCATTCCCCATTCTTCATCATCTTCATGCTACTTTCATAAAAAACTCATGAGAAAAATCCAGAATTGAATCACATGAATGTTATTCAAACCCTAACTTTATTTTACTCCCAAATTCTTTTAATTGTTGTGAAAGGGTTAACTCAAATTCAAACCCTCTCTTCCCCTTTCTTCTCATTTTTTTTTTGCTCCAATCTGATACCCATATTCCTCTATTTCACGCTCTGCCAAACACAAAATTATTATCATCTTCGTTTCAAACACAATCCCAGAAAACAACCTAAACAATTATCTTCTTGTGGCAATTTTTACTGTATCTGGATTTTTGGTTCAGATGTTTGTTCATAAGGAACAATACTTCAACATGTTCACCTCACTCTTCCCAATTATGGATCTGCTAAATCAAATCAGGTTAAAGAACAACAACAACGAGAAAATCACACCCATAGTTGTGGATCTGCTGAACTGTCTCTCCTTTGAAATTTTCGAAGAATTTTTTTTGGGGGAATTGATGAATAGGTCTGAGATTTGTGTTTTTTAGCTACCATTTATTGATTTCGTTCTTGGTTTTGAATAATATGAAAGAAAGTTTGAAAATTTGGGATTATTCTGAAATGGGTTTGAAATTGCTGTTGTTGCAAAAATTGTTTGTTGTTGTTGCAAAAACTTTGGATTTTCTTTTATGGGTTTTATGGGTTATTTCATGAGGATGAAGATGTTTTATGAGTTTTTTTTTGTATGAGAGGATGATGATGATGCCGAAATTGTTGTTGTTTGATGTTGTTGCTACTATTTGATTTTGTTGTTGTATGAGAGGACTTATGGGTTACTTCATGATGATGATGATGCCAAAATTGTTGTTGCTGCTGCTTAATTTAGTTGATGCTATTGTTGTTGTTCTTCCTATTTTTTCAGAAATAGTTGAAGGAGATGAAGGATTGAGACGGAGAAGATGAAGAAAATAAATCCTAACGTTTTTTTTGAATAAAATTAACGGAAAGGACCAAAACATATAATGGAGCAAAAGTTAAAAATACCAAAACGGACCTTTTTTTAGTTATGAGACCAAACCGATACCAAAAAATTAGTTAAGGGACTAAAATAGCAATTAAACCCTTATTTTATCCTTACTGTTAACTACCTTGAGCAGGAAAAAACTTCAGTGACATAGCAAAATGGTGCCATTGTGCCATAGAACCAATTAGATTTTGACACGTGTTAAAAACCTTTAAAATCAGTTCTTATAAAAACCGGTTTAAAAAGTCCAAAATAAAATAAATAATGAAATATTGGTATATTCAAAATCCAAAAGGAAAAATTATTCTTCAACCTTTTATTGTATGTCCAAACTAACAAGATATCACGATAGTAAAAACACAAATTAGATGGTGTGAAGAAACAGTTTGGTATTATCTAAAAGATAATTTTGATTATTTTCTTTTTAAAGAATATATAGAAAAATCTTGGCTTTTAAAGAAAGAACTGAAAAAATTAGCTAGATAAATCATGTACTGGCTAATAAACCCATTTGGAAAAATAATTCCGCAACCATTTATATTAAATTCTAGTTATAACGAAATAACTAGAGTAAAAAATCAAATTAGATGGTGTAGAGAAACATCATTCTGGTTTTTAATAATTGAAGACAATTATTTCACATACTGGGAGTATGAAAACTTAGCAAATCTTTTAAGTCATAGGTTACAAAAATTAACTAATGGCTAATAAAGGACTAAGTGAAAAAATACAAGATATTTTTAAAAATCTAATAGTACTTCAAGAATGGTTAGATAAGATAGTAGAAACTCTACCAGAAAAAGAGTTTAAAGAAAAACTCGATGAAAAATTATCTAATCTAGAAGAAAATCAAAAATTATTAGATGAAACACTATGTGTAAAAATAGACGATTTAATCGATCTAATAAAACTTTTACCTAAAAGAAATAAATGTCTAACCCTAGAAGAATTACAAATTATGTTCAAAGAAGAGGGGGGAGATATTATAAAAATTCCAGAAAAACCTGAAAGGTCAGAACAAGAATTTCACATTTTCGCCCCAAAACCATAATAGACGAAACAGAAGAAGAAATAGCTAACCAGCTACAAGAATTACAAACTCTAATGGCTACTTTAGACATTAGTGAAAAAGGGAAAAATATCGAAGAACCAGAAGATGAAAGCAAATTCATTTATGACTTCGATTCAGAAAGTTCACTTGGTAGCTTCGAGGAAGAAGAACCACAGGTAGGACTTGTTAAAACTGATGACCTAGAATCATCATATCATGGTCGTAAAAGAGGACGCCGTGATGGTAAAGAAGAATTTATCGACCAACAAATTATTCAAGACAAAATGAATGATAGAAAATTTAGACATATACCACCTAAGTATATACCTACCATAAATCGTCACAGAGAAGATGATGTTTTAGACATCGACTGTAGCGATGATACTGAAAAAGAACTAAGAAATTGGTACCATAATAATATGGTAACTATCCAATTAGACTCTACATTAAAAAGTTTAGGTCCAAAAGATATTTTTAATTATCTAAAGACTAAAACTATAGGAAATGTTTGGAGATTCATGTCTGAAAACCCAGACCCAACACTTCCATCAACAACTGAAGAAGTAATAAATTACGTATATTCAGTTTTAAAAAAGGAATTTGTAGGTTTTGATGCGCCTGAAGCACAATCAGACCTAGAAAATATTAACATTCATAGAATATTTAACTTAAGAATCTGTGATATGTGCCAAATCGAACCATTTATATGTGAATTCAGAAAATACTACTATGCAGTATCACCACAGAAAAGATTACAATATAATCTTTTAGGTTTATTTTATAACAAACTACCACCTGCGGTAGGAACAAAAATGGATAAGGTAATCCAAGAACACCTAGAGGTAATTGTAGGGCTAGAAGATAGTCTAGGAACTAGGATAACTGCATTGCGAAGATGGATGTCTGAACAATGTATGAACAAAATTGCTAAAAGAGACGCAAAAATAAACATATGTTGCGACAAGCTTCAAGATACAGTAGGTAACTACGGTTGTAATAGATCCAGAAGAAAAAGAAAAAGAAAGGTCTTTAGAAAGATTGACCGATCAGAATATAAAAGGAAAAAGAAATTTCCTAAGAAATTTAACAAACAAAAATATTTTAGGAGAAAGAAAAAATACCCTAAAAAGAATTCATGCCCTAAAGGCAAGAAAACATGCACATGTTGGTTGTGTCATCAAGAAGGACATTATGCAAATGAGTGTCCTAAGAAGAAAGATTCTAAAAAAGAAACCTTAAAATTAATTTGGCAAGTAGGTTTCGAACCAATAGAATCAGATATAGATTCTGATGGAAGTAGTATCTTTGAATATACTACTGAAGAAGAATTTGAAGAATGAGTAGGAAAATCCTAAAAAATGGAAATCCTAATTCAACATTTATTCAAGTATCTTGAATAAAAAGAAAATCATGGGTTATATCGACACTGGTGCAACTCTATGTTTTGGAAGAAAATCTATATCCAATGAGTGGATTAGACTAGAAAAACCTAAAGAAATAATAATTGCTGATAAAACAAAACATAGAAAATATGGTTTGTTTTAAAAAATACCTTCATAAAAATCGAACATAGATATTTTTATGTAAGATCAATTTATGAACATGATTCTGGATTAGATTTTTTTTTTTTTTTGAACAAATCAAAATGGAATATATTACTCAAAAGCAAAGTGATTCACCCCGCACAAGGTGTGCTAAAGTGATGAATCACCTAATATATGTTACAACACCACAACACCTAATAAAGATGCCACCACCTAAAAATAAAGTATCAAGCAAATTACATGACACCCATACAAAGGATTAGATTTAATAATAGGAAATAACTTTTTAAAGTTATATAACCCTTTTATTCAAAAGCTTGATACTATAACATTAAAATGGTTTAATGTCAATAATCCAGAAGAAAGTGAACTTGTTACAACAAATATTGTAACAAAAAATGAAATTTTAAAAGCAATTTCAGAAAATCTTAACGTACTTAGATGTATGTGGGATAAAAGAAAGTTTTACCTAACGGTTGAACAAAATTTAGAACATCACTTAGATCAAGTTTGTTCTGAAAATCCATTAGATTCTGTAGTAAAACAAGCCCCATCAATATATCAAAGATTTATGGACAATACTCTTAAAGGTCTTGACCATATTTGTTTTGTATATATCGATGACATTTTAATTTTTACTAAAGGAAGTAAAGAACAACATGCCAAAGATGTTATAACTGTTTTAAACAGGATAAAAGATAGAGGTATTGTTCTATCCAGAAAAAAAAGTCAACACTTTTGAAACAAGAAATTGAATTCCTTGGTCTTATTTTAAGAGAAGGAGGAAAACTCGATTTATCACCACATGTTCAAGAATTTTTTTTACTTTTTCCTGATCAGTTAGTGGATAGAAAACAAATCCAAAGATTTTTGGGATGTTTAAACTATATTGCTAATGAAGGATTTCTCCAAGATTTAGCAAATGATAGGAAAGTTTTACAGAAGAAGATATCTGAAAAAGTGCCATGGTCATGGACACAAGAAGATACTAAGGCTGTAAAATCTTTAAAAGAAATACTAAAAGTTTTACCACAACTATACAACCCAACAGAAAATGATTTTTTGGTTGTAAATGTTGATGCAGATCAGTTTACTTGGGCTGGAGTTATGAGAGCTCTACCTAATGGTAAACAAAAACTGGGATTAAATCTCAGTGGATATGTTGAGGATGAAACCCCACAACAATCTTATACCATTGTGGGCGCAACCCCACAGTTAAAATCAGATATCCCTGATGGGCGATCAGATATAAAATCAGTTTCGACTGATACAAGACTTGATTATTCAAGCAATAACATCCGAATTAAGGATAATGAACTTGTCTTATGCAAGTATGTTTCAGGTTCTTTTAAGGATGCTGAAACAAGATATCATATCAATGAGAAAGAAACCCTTTCTTGTTTAAAAGTTTTGGAAAAATGGAGAATGGATTTAATTCCATCAAGATTTTTATTAAAAACTGATTCAACTTATGTTAGCGGATTTTGGCGCTACAATTTAAAAGTTGATCATAAACAAGGAAGACTTGTTCGATGGCAGATGCGCATCCAACAATTCTATCCTTATATTCAACTAATAAAATCAGAAAATAATTGTTTTGCAGATACACTCACAAGAGAATGGAGCAAGCTTTGAAGGTGCTTCAAAACAACATAAAGCAAAAAGACGAGCAGATAGAAATCTATCGTCAGAAGCTTCAAACACTCTCTTCCGAGAGGGGGGGAGATGATAAAAATGATTGACGAATTTCTGAAAATCATGAAAGCAACAACAGGAGAACCAGCTGAAGTTCCTAAAAATGACGAAAATTGGGACTTGCTAGGACAAGATTCTGGAAAATACAACTACTTTGTAAAATACACAACCCCGGAAGAATCAAAGATTCCCATTGAATCAATAGAACCTAGTGGTTGGAATTCAACAACTAAATCAAAACTAACAACCTCAGACAGCAAAAAATCTTGGGGTGATATAGTTGAAGAAGCAGAAGAGTCAAAAAACGACCTTGTAGAATCAAACGTTGTCGTCGATCCTATCGATGAGCAACTGGGAAAAAATGTCTATGTTATTTTTGATGGTCCTATGAAAGGGATTTACAGTAACTGGCAATTGCAAGACTTCACATTGATGGAAAAAATGTCCGTCATAAGGCATATCCAACCATGGAAAAAGCAAAAGCTGCTTACAACTCAGCATACAGAGAAATTATGACTTCAATTGACATGGGTCAACCATCAACAATGGAGGTCAAGAAGAAAGTCTCTGTAGACACGATACTCAGACTTGAAAAGCTGAAGAATAAAGAAAAAACATTTGATGATTTCATCGATAAATGGATGTGGTTAACCAATTATAAAGAAGAATTCGCCCTAGAATGCTTCTATCCGGTGAACACCAAGTTAAGTGCAAAAGCAAATACCGTACCAGGTATTTCAAAAGAACTCTTAAAAGACATCTATGATATGGGTCTGTTAAAATCAGTCTACCTAGAAGAAGAAGTAAGTCGAAGGTTCCAAGAGCTTAGCCTTCTTCCAAAAGAAATTGGAGATATAGCCATGAGGTTCAATGATCTCTTTGCAAAAGGGAAAGAAATATTCCTTCAATTTGAGCAAACATACCCATGGTATGATTCAGCAAACAATATCATGGCAACTGGGCCAAGAACAGTTATAAAAATAGGAATTTCAAACAAGACCTATTTACCAGCAAATCTAGAAATCGTCGGATGGTCTGTCCATTCATTCATTCATCAAATGAAACGCTTTTATGATAATCTTATTAGGTATGGTTCGTCCATTACCAATTTTAAGGTTTTATATTCAACAGACTTATGCCTCATGGTCTGTGACTCTAAGAAAAAGGTGACAGATGAACATTTGAAGCAAGTTCTGCACTTTGAAGATCTCTTCTCAGGATTCGAACAAGGTCTGTACAGAATTCCTGAGGAAATACAGAAAGAATGCTGTTTGCATTACCAAAAATACAAAGAGCATATGTGTAAATGGTGTGCTTCATCAAAAGTGTCGGCACAAGAAGACAAAGCTAAGGAAAAAGCTTGAAACGTGTCATGTAAATAGAAAAGTGTACAGTGGTACTTTATCATCTGAGTCAGATGGGGACCACTTAGAGATAAGAATCTTATCACCTTATGTGATAATGCGTTTGCTTTTTCTTTACGTGTTTTAATTGTCTTTCTTTTTAGCTGGCTTGGAAAAGGACATGTGAACCACTTGTAAGTCCTTTCCGCCTATAAATAAGAGCTTTCAGCTCATTGTAAAATAAGAGTAAATGAACTAAGTTTTCCTTGTGTGAAATTGTTCTCTTAAACTCTTCACTAGTTTTTACTAGTTGAGCCTTGAGCTTTTGCTCTGGAGGGTTCTGATTCTTGAGCTTCTGCTCTGGAGGAATCACGTATTTCTTAGAAATACACCTTAGTTACTCAAAAACATAACCTCAGGTTATACCAAAAACAGATCGAAAGATCAGACACATCAAAAAGCTTTGAGCCAAAATCAGATACACCAACAACCCTTTCGGTTAACATCAGATCAAAGGATCAAAATCATCAAACAAATTTCACAATCAAAAATCAGGTATGATTTTAAAAGTTTTATTTCATATCATTTTATAATATCTTTAACTAATTAAAGATGGAATATAGTGAAATAAAAGAAGATACATCTGGCTTTACAGCTGACATTCTTATAGATCATATAGAAAAAGTAGATTTTTCTTTAAAACCTGAAGAAAATTTCAGAGAAAAACAGAAATTTTTTTTGTCCTTAATAAAAGAAAAAATATCTAGAGAAAATATATTAAAATATGGGATTATGGTAGGAGAAATACCAATTCCTATGGAATCAACAGATGGATCTGTTGTAATATCTGTAATAGATGAAGACCAAATCAAAAATAGATTAAAACATCTATCATTTGAAAAAAGACAGAAAATATGATATATTCATATATCAACTATCCAATTTATAATTAAAAGTACCTTTATGAAAGGTATAGATTCAGAACTAGAACTATGCATTGAAGATGCAAGATTAAATAAAAAATATTCCACAATTGCTAGGGGAAGTGGAAATTTAAAATTTGGAAAAATCAAATTTGATATAAATTTACAAATAGGTTTAAGCCTAAAAGATACTGATTTAAATAGATCCATAGTAGTTCACTATAGATTAAAAGATCAGTCTCTTATGAGAACTGGAAACTATCCTTTTACTATATGTTACAGGATAAATTATGCACTAAGTAACTCTCATCATAGTATAGAGTTCAGTGGAAAAGAAAAGATACAAATAGATGAACTATTTGCATCATTTCTAAAATTAGAATCACCAATTCTAAAACAATTAGAAAGATCAAGGTCAATTATGTCCATTGATAGAACTCCCTTGTTACGGAGTAATAGTCTAAAACCAAGTCGGTACTCCTCGACAAAGTTTTTAGCCCCCAAATCTTCATTTGGAAATGAAGAAAAAGGAGAAATTAAAGAAGCCATTTCAGAATTAAAAATCAAAATTATCAAACATTAATAGAAAGTTATAATGTCTGGAATAACAATAAAAAACGAATTAAGTTTATTCAAAATAAAGCTAAAAAATTTAGCTGATAAAATAGAAATAAATTATTATAGAATAATAATGAAAGAGACTCTTTGGAGAACTCGTGATTTACTACTTCTACATATTTCTTATATTGAAGAATTAGAAGAAATAGAAAAAAATTATATTCAACAAAAAGAAAAAGCTGAAACCTTATTATGGCCTGCTGAAAAATTAATTCACCTAGAGAACCTTTTGAAAAAGGTTGAAGAAAATTCCACCAATAACTCTGTGTCCAATCAATAATGTCCGGATTAAATCTTAAGACAGAGTTAAAACTCTTTAAAAAGAGATTATAAAACATAGTTTTAGAAATAGAATTTTATAATAAAAGAATTATGCTAAGACAAATTCTTTTTCATGCTCAAGATCTAGTGCTCTATTATATAGAATATGTTAATAATTTACTAGAAGAGATAGAAGATTTAGAAAATCTTACGAGTATACAACAAGAAAGAGCCAAAACACTCTTAAAACCATTTCAAGGTCTAAATAAAATCGAACAAATGTTAGAACACGTTCGAGAAACTTCCGCTGGCAATTCTGCCACAAACCTGGTATCAGAGCCAGTAATACAATCCTAAGGGATAAACAATGAAAATAAAACATAAAAAATGAAAATAAAAATAAAAATAAAAATAAAAATAAAAATATTATTTTCAAAAAAGACAAAAATCTTTTAAAATCGCTTTTTTAAATAACCGATTTAAAAGGTTAAATGGACAAAATCCAATATCACCGTGCCATTAATGGCACCGAAGTGCTGCCCTGAGCATCACCATTTTAGTGTAGTACTTTCTACCGTCGTAAATGAAAGGGAGTCACATCACCTCTTTAATCTTAGGAGCATTTGGATGATGAATTTAAACATAGAAAGCTTTAAAGATAATAAAATCACAATGCTAGGAGAAACAATATTAGTGTATTTACCACTTAAAAAAACATTTGAAATGACATTATTAATAGAAGTCTTCCATGAATTAGGATTACTCTTGAACTTGCACATGTTTCCTCGATGCCAAATACTAACAACAAAAGTTTTTTTTAGGAAAAATAACAAGTATTAATAATAGTACTTTTTTTTTTACAAGTATTAACAATAATAGTACTTAAAATCACTAATTTGCATTGGATAGACAAGGCCCTATCACAAACGAAATATGTTTTCATCCAACCTCAAATGTTTAGAGCGGACAATCACCACCTATGAAGCCCGGATACGATATACGATACGGATACGATACTGCACCGATACGCCGATATGGGAAAATTTCATAAATCAAGATACGATACGGCTGGGATACGTTAATAAAAAAAATTATATAATTAAATGTACAATATAATTATAACCATTTTTTTAATATACAAATATATTAACAAAAAAAAATAAACCAGTCATAGGCTCGTAGCACATCAACATAAATATAAATATAAATATAAATAATATCGACGATTAAGAGAGTGATGATTAGTCAATTACATACACAATATATCCCAAAAAGACCACCATAAGTGCTATACTATATTCAAAAGGAACATTGTTAGTGCTATACTATATTGATCCAAAAAAGAAGCAATATACTCAAGAGTTTAGTTATTTTAGTTAACATTAATTGGGATGTATTGGGAGAGGTATCAGTGCAGGATAATTATCGGATACTTTCCTGATACGTATCGGGAAGTATCAGATAATTATTTTTTAAAAAAATAAAATTTAATCTTTGGATACTCTCCTGATACGTATCGAGAAGTATTGGATAGGTATCAATGCAGGATACGCAGTGGATACGATATGCAGGCACGGATCCACGGCAGAGTAAAAGGGGGCAATTGACCCCACTTAATTTTTTTAAACCAATAATCATATATTTATATTTATAAACCCCAATAATCATACTATTGACCCCGCATGGTTTATTCATTCAACTAATGACAAAGTATAAAACTTAAATACTAGAATAAATTGATACAAAAGTGACATTAGTTGACGTGTTACACTTTCGATACAAAGTTAAACCATTATATAAAGCTAGTATATTTCTACGGGAGAAATATTTTCATGGACACAATCACAAATCAATATTGTTAAGCACACCTTCGAATGAAATGAAAAAAATTAAAGAAAAGATATTTAGTCATATCAACTAACATTATTTAATTTTATTCTGTTTAATATTTTTATGATTCTGTGTGTGTGCCCAGATATATTTATTTGGGTTTCTATCCAAGCAAGTATATATCATTTCTACGATTCATTGCCATTTGCCGTATTAGAGGTGAATTTTTTAATGGTTGTCTAGTAACAGATATCAAGAATGATATATTTGATAGTGTTGAGAATGAAAAAATCATTGAAGACTTTCAATATCTAACTTCTTAATGATAATGATATTATCATTTTATCTCCTACGCTTTATATATATATATATATATATATATATATATATATATAAATTTTGATGATAAATTACATTGACCCCGCTGATCAAAATTCTTAGATCCGTCCCTGACGATACATCATCGATTTTGAAGTATCGGGGCTTCATAGATCACCACCAACACCACATAACCAAACACATACTTCATCTATTCTTTTTTTATATATATTTTTTTTGTTAGTTAGCCGTCTTATTTTTAGGGTACAAAGTTTTTTTTTTTTAATTTAGAGTTTGATCAAGAGATATTACTTTAATTTTATTAAGAATTATTTTTCTTTTGATATATATATTTTTTTAAAAAGCTATATATATTAAAAATACAAGAAACCATATCATTTATTAGAATTTTTTTTTGCAGGCCCTAGTTACCAAAAAAAAAATCCAATGTGCCCTAGTTTGAAAAAAAATGTCCAATATGCCCTACTTTGCCATTTTCCCTTACATAGCTCCATCTGAGATGGCACCATGTATCCTTTAGGATAGCTCCATCTCAGATGGAGCCATCCTACCTCCTTTTTTTTTTCGATTTTAAATATTTTTTGGCTTATTATTTAATATCTCCTTTAGGGTAGCTCCATCTCAGTTGGCACCATCCTACTAGCTTCTTTTAATTCTTTTTGTTTAATTTTTTTGCTGAAAATTTATTAAATTATTTATTAAATAGAAATAATATAAAATAACTTAATAATATAGATTGATACATTAAAAAAAATTAAAACAACATAATTATATAAAATGATATTTAAATAAAATATTACAATGAAAAGTATTTAAATATAAATATTACATTATTTTCTAGTTTTTCTAACTCACCGTATTGAAGAGTTGTTGGATTTGGACCTTGATATTGGGGTGGGTTGTATTGAAAATTTTGGGCAAAGGTAGTTTGGTGATAGTCATATGTGATTGATGGAGTGCTAAAGCTAGGTCGATAAGGTGGGGGGGGGGGGGGGGGGGGGGTGGGGGGGTGGGGGTAAGGTTATTTTGGAATGTTGTTTGTGTTGGGTAGGTTTGGAGTTGTGTTGAGTGGTTATGGTGGATTGGTGGTTGTGGTGTGATTGGGTGGTTTAGTTGTTCAGTAGGGTTGTTCATTAGTCCTTTCTCCGAAAGAAATAAAACATCCTTATACACGTCGAAACTGTAGGTTGCCATGGTGATTTGGTTGAAGCTCAAAGGGAAAAGTGGACTCTCCTAACACATGATTTGTTTTCATACCCCAATGGTCTAACACTTCTTGAAGGAATTCCCGCCAAGGATAATTGTCGGCGACCTTTAAGGTTTTAAGATGAAATTTCTCAATGTCAGGGTTTGGTTCTGGTGGTGTGTCTTGTGGGATTCCAAATTGTAGCTTCACTCTATTTGTTTGGTGCATCTCTACTACATGGAAGCATATTAAATAGGTGTTCGCCGACCATATTGTTTTATCCCCTTTAACATTATGTTGAAATTCACGATAAGGCCTCCAAATGAACTGAAACATAATATGTTTGTTAGTGTAGGAAAAAAATTTACAAGTGAGTTCAAAATACAAATGGTTTATTTATATTACATTGTGAGATTGCATGTGGTCAATCTTGTTTCGATAATCTTGGATATCATGGGAAGGGCATTGTGTGCAGTCCATTCGAGGTTGCAACCACCTACCAAAATAAATCCAAAATTAATAAAATAATAAATATTTGTAAACATTCAAACTAAAAATAGTTGTAAACATACTTATTTGCAAATGGGTAAGTCGCTGGTATGCTTGATGTTAGAGAGATGTTTGTGATCCGAGACCATGCCCACACTAGTAGAAGTCTGGCACACCCGCCCATTGAATATTTCCCCGTTATTGATGCGTCACACATTCTTCGATAAAGGGTTGCCAAACATGCCGAACCCCAACTATAATTTTTAATTGAGTCAAAATCTTCCAATAACCTCAAATATCTCAAGTGTATTTTGTTGGAGCGTGTATCAGGCAAGATTTGGCATCCGAGTAAATAAAGTATCAGGCAAGATCCGCAAAATGGTTGGCAAGGGACATTCCACGTGTACTGTCTTCGACACATTGCACAAAACTTTACGAGAGCGATCAAGGATAGGGAGCTTACGAAAAAGCTTTTTAATATGAGTAACAATCTCATTTCTCATTCATATTACTATAATTGCCGCATAATATTTTCCAAATATATCTGACATGAATTTTCCTTATGCAGGATATGCAATGAACATTCCATCATTCAACTATTACCGCAGAGTAATTCGAGAGGAAAGCCAGCAAGCTGCAAATTGGGTTGACGATCTACCAAAAGAGAAGTGGGCTCAAGCGTATGATGCAGGTCGAAGATGGGGCCACATGACATCAAACCTTGTTGAGTCAATGAACAATATATATAAGGGTATTCGGAACATGCCAATTTCAGCTATGGTCAAAGCAACCTACTATAGGACAGCGGCGCTGTTTGCATTAAGAGGACATGAAGCAGGAGCAGCAATAGGTTCTGGTGCGCAATTTGCAGAAAAGTGCATGGATTTGATTAAGGAAGAGGTGAGTAAGTCAACCACTCACGAAGTCACCCATTTTGATCGAATGTGATACACCTTCTCTGTTCGTGAAACTATCGATCATAAGGAAGGAATGGCAAAGGGAGAATACAAGGTCGACCTACAAGCAAGGTGGTGTGACTGTGGAAAATTCCAAGCTCTACATATGCCATGTTCACATGTCATAGCTGCATGTTCGAGCTTCAGTCATGACTATTCTTCCTATATAGATCCAGTTTTCCGAAATGAGAGAGTATACGCTGTTTACAACATAAGTTTCAACCCTGTTCACTACCAGAGTTATTGGCCCCCGTATGTGGGATTTGTACTTTGCCCGAATTTGTCTACGCGAAGACCGAACAAGGGTCGTCCAAATACCACTCGCATTAGGACCGAAATGGATGAAGTTGAAAAGGTTCCAAGAAAATGTAAATTGTGTCGAGGTGAGGGTCATTATCGCACAAATTGCCCTAATTTTAATCTTGCACGTAAGTAGTACTTTTCATTGTAATATTTATCATTTTATATAATTATGTTGTTTTAATTTTTTTTTAATGTATCAATCTATATTATTAAGTTATTTTATATTATTTCTATTTAATAAATTTTCAGCAAAAAAATTAAACAAAAAGAATTAAAAGAAGCTAGTAGGATCGTGCCAACTGAGATGGAGCTACCCTAAAGGATATATTAAATAATAAGCCAAAAAAAATTTAAAATCGAAAAAAAAAAAAAAAAAAAAGGAGGTAGGATGGCTCCATCTGAGATGGAGCTATCCTAAAGGATACATGGTGTCATCTCAGATGGAGCTATGTAAGGAAAAATGGCAAAATAGGACATATTGGACATTTTTTTTCAAACTAGGGCACATTGGCTATTTTTTTTTGGTGACCAGGGCCTGAAAAAAAATCCATTTATTAGGGTGAAATCACATTTTTTTCGTTTCTCACGTAAAATTACACATCATAAGATCCATTTTGGGTAACAGCACACAAACTAAAAAGCAAATAGAGAACCTGAAGTTGAAATTTTGTTAGTGAGGAGACGTGAATGCTGATAACTGATTAGACAGGAGAGTGGTTTCACCAACGCTGTCATATTTGTAGCACATGATCACATGTATCAGATAAGAAAACTCACCCCATTGCGGTTTGATTTAACAGTTTCATAATTATCCTCTACTCATCCACCCGGAAATCCTGCACGGTATGGTCATAGTAACGCTGAGGTGTATATGATGTAGACAACAATGTGGAAATAACTGTTCAAAATAAAATAATTCGAATATAAGTGAAGAAAGTCATCTGATTCAAAATAAAAATCACATGCGGTTTAGTTTGGTTTAAATGATTATTGTAAAAAAAATTCAATTTGATCTAAATATATGCAGTTTAATTTGTATCGGTTTTTTGACATCCAAAATACAGCATGTAATTTTTTTTATTAATATTAGCTTTGTTAATGTTTGCATTATGCATACAAGGTAAAATAATAGGTTCGATGCAAAATATAACACAAATATATTTACCGAAAATTAACATCATAAAATGAAAATGATGATACACTTGAATATTTGAGCATATAATCGGTCTTTAAATTTAAATTAAGAGTAAGTTACACTCCCCTCCCTTCAAAGATACTTGAATTACACTCCTCTTCCCTCTTATGTTAAAATATACACTTTCCTTCCCTCTTATTCAAAACATATTAGAAAATAGTTCACTCCCCTCCCTTGAGAGAAGCTTCAATTACATTCCCCTCCCCTCTTATGTTAAAATCTACGTTTTACTCCCTCAATTATTTTTAATTTTTAATAATCTAGCAAAAAAAAAAATAGTCTAAAACACTTTGAAGAAAAATAGTATTACAAGTTTATTTGAATATAGCCAAAATTGGAATACATATTTTTAGCTATTTTTTATTCACAATTTCATTAACATGTAGTTTTACCTATTATAAAATATGAAATAACCCAAAATAAAATTAAAATATGCGAAAAATAACTAAAGTCAATTAAGTAATGCTTATTTAAATGTGAATTTTATACTCCAAATTATAAAATTAATGACAAAATATTTAAATTTAATTATAATCGAGATTTAAATTATAAATTTTATAAAAATTAGTATATATTATAAAAATATTTATTCATGTTAAAATAAATTAAAGTGTAGTGTATATTTAATTATTAAGGGAGGGAGTTGATATTCAAACATCTCATAAGGGAGGGGAGTATCAACTTTACTTTTCAAGGGAGAGGAGTGTATATTTTAACATAAGAGGGGAGAGGTGTGTAATTCAAGCATCTTTGAGGGGAGGGGAGTGTAATTTACTCTTAAATTACTAACTATATGATTTTTTTTTTAAATTACTTTGTATCAATTACAACTATAACTATAGTAACTAAATCTTATTTATCAAAGTGTATGGGAAAAAAATTAATTTTGTTTTGAACTTTATTACTCTTTCTAGAGTATTGATTATTTTTTATGATACAAAGTAAAAAAATTTAGTATGATTCTTATTAACAATGAATCGAAATTTTTTATGAAATAATATTTCCTAAAATATAAAAGACGATAGATAGCTTTTCACTTTATAAAAATAATAGTTAATTTATTGATTTAGAAAACACATGTATCCATATAATTCAATTTATGAGTCTATGTAGAAGTAATCTTTTCTAAAGATGTAGATTCAACTTCTTTTGTTAAAGTGATGATCTATTTAGCAGACTACTTATAAATAGTTTTGTATACATTCCCTCTTTAAACTATAATATTTGCTACAATCGTTAATTTATTGATTAAGAAAACACATGTATCCATACAATTCAATTTATGAGTCTATGTTGAATCAATCGTTTTTAAAGATGTAGATTCAACTTTTATTGATAAAGTGATGATCTATTTAGTGGATTACTTGTAAATAGTTTTGCATGCATCCTCTCTTTGAACTCTATTTGCTTGAACTCTGATAATATCTCAATTCTTCTAGTTCTCTTTAAAAAAAATATTTTATGTTTTGGAGATTAAAATTCAGTTTGTAAAGACATTATATTTAATATGCAGAGGCACGATGCGAACCCCGAATTTCCTACACGTTTAATTTATGAGGTGAATTTTTAACCATATCACTTTGATAATTTTTTTTATATAAATATAAATGGATTCTAAAATTACGAGGATAAAAAGTCCATGAATCCTTAAAAAGAGTCATTGAATGCAAAGTACAAATTAATTTTAGAATATTCTAATGATAATTGCATCGAACATGTTTAATTAATTTTGGTTTTGTTTATTTTTTAATTTTAAATTACGAGTTTTGCTAGCGATTGCTTCTGAGACATTTTTTAAAAATTTTAAATAAGAAATTATTTCATAACAATGTCTTGAGAAACAAGCCTTTCTTTATATAAATTTTCACAAAAAAAATCTATTTCATAAACACTCGTTATAATTTTCTTTAATTTATTTATGGGAAATGCTAATCATTGCCCTTGGGGCATTGGATAAAGGAACAAAAATAGAAATTTTATGTTGGAAAGTGATAAAAAGTGGTCAAATCAACTTGTAAAAAGTTTACAAATTGTTGTTTTCATTATAAAACTACTAATTTTGGTTATCTTAACCATTGCCCTGAAGGTAATGGTTAGCAAGACCCTTTATTTATATTTAAAATTGAGGAGAGTATTACTTGAACCATCATCCATCTATAACTTTACCATAAAACACGAAACAAACCACTGTCCAAATTGAATGATGGTAGTGGCAAGTAGTAAGTAGAATGTGAAATGAGGCGTTGGGTGGAGTACTCATGTGATTATCATCATCCCATTCCCACATGAAACATGCGTGTGCATGCCATCCCACATGATTATAGTGGATGCACTGCACTATAGGGTAGTGACCATACATGAGTAGAGAGTAGTAGTAAAAATGTAATGATTACTATGAACTTAGGGAAGATGGCAGGCCTTTACCAGTAATGATTAAAATTAAATTGAATTAAACATCTTCACAGAACCGCGCAGCCATAGAGCCGCCATTTTCTCTTTCCTTTATTTACTTTATGTTTTTCTGATCATTATTGCTTTTTACTTAAATTTCCCATTTATTATATTTCCATCATCATCATTATCATTATTGTATAGAAGCGGTAGTGAGAGAAAGCAAAAAAGTGAAACCATATAAAGGAAAGGAGAACAGATAAAGACATATTCTAAATTAAAAATACTGGAATTAAATACAGGAAGTGGTATGGATTCTGTATATATAGAGAGAGAAAGATATAGAGATTTTTTTTATATAAAAAAATAAAAAAACGGCAAAAGAAAAAGCTGAAAAGATCAGGTATTTAAAGCTTCTTCTCACAATAGGATTTTGATGTATACTTCACACAAGCTATAAGATTATGAACTCACAACTCAACTTATAGCCTCTAAAAAACTTTTCAATATCTTTTTCCGGGTATTTTTGTTTTTTTCTCGTTTTATTTTTTCTCTAAAATTGGCTTTGAGACAGTGATCACATTCAAAACTTTCCTTTTAGTTGAAGAAGCCTCTTTCTCTTTTCAATAGTATTTTTTTCTATTTATAAATAAATCTAGGTTACTTTCTCAATATTGTAAAGTCTCGAAAAAGCTGCGATTTCTTATTTCTTTTCCTCAATTTGATATCTATCCTTGGCTTTTCTCATTGGTCCCCTCTATATAAACCCCCTCATTTCTCATTCACTTGCAATCAATCACTTATTCTTTTTCTTTCTTCTTCTCCTTTCTTGATAAATTTTCTATTGTGAGAGAGAGTTAGTTATGGGTGAAGTAGTTGTGAATGTGAGAGAGTTTGATCCTAATAAAGATAGAGAAAGTGTTGAAGCAGTTGAAAAAATATGTGAAGTTGGACCCAGTGGTAAACTTTCCCTCTTCACCGACTTGCAAGGTGACGCTATTTGCAGAGTCCGTAACTCACCAACTTTTCTCATGCTGGTAAGTTATATAATTAAATCCAAAACCATATACTATAATAATGTATCATATCATATCATATCAACAAAATATTTGATTAGTCCTAATCCTAACTTTGTTATTTTAATTTTCAGGTAGCAGAGATAGGCAATGAGACAGTCGGAATGATACGAGGTTGTATCAAAACCGTTACATGCGGCAAAAAACTCACAAGACCAACAAAAAACACCATCACAGAAACACCAAATTCCAATCATGTCCCTGTTTTCACTAAACTAGCCTATGTTTTAGGCTTAAGAGTTTCTCCAAATCATAGAAGAATGGGAATAGGACTAAAACTGGTAGAAAAAATGGAACAATGGTTTCGTGAAAATGGTGCTGAGTATTCATACATGGCTACTGAAAACGACAACGTTGCATCAGTTAAACTTTTCACCGACAAATGTGGTTACTCAAAGTTCCGTACACCGTCAATCCTTGTTAACCCCGTTTTCAAACACCGTCTCAAAACATCATCGTCCAAAGTAACAATCCTTAAACTCACACCAAACGACGCTGAATTGCTATACCGTTACAAATTCTCCACCACTGAGTTTTTTCCTCGTGACATTGATTCTGTTTTAAAAAACAAACTTACTCTTGGAACCTTCTTAGCCGTTCCGAGAGACGGAAAATATGGGGCCGGATCAAATAATTGGTCCGGCTCCGAAAGCTTTTTAACGGACCCACCGAGTTCGTGGGCTTTAGTAAGTGTTTGGAACTGCAAAGACGTGTTTACCCTCGAAGTAAAAGGCGCGTCCCGCGTGAGACGTGTGTTAGCAAAAACAACTCGCGTGATAGACAAGGCTTTACCTTGGTTAAAATTACCTTCGATTCCGAATTTTTTCAAACCGTTTGGATTTCATCTAATGTATGGAATTGGTGGGGAAGGACCAGAAGTGTTGAAGATGGTGAAAGCTTTGTGTGGTTTTGCTCATAATCTTGCTATGGAAAATGGGTGTAGTGCTGTGGCTACTGAAGTTTCTAGCTGTGAACCGTTACGTTTTGCTATTCCTCATTGGAAGGTTTTGTCTTGTGAAGAAGATTTGTGGTGTATTAAGAGATTAGGGGAAGATTATAGTGATGGTTCTGTTGGTGATTGGACTAAATCCAAACCTGGGTTCTCCATTTTTGTTGACCCTAGAGAGTTTTAATTAAGTTTTAACTTCTAACTACAAATTAGAAGAATTAATTAGGTAGTTTCTTTTCTTATTAGAACAAAAAAATATTAGGAAGTTTTTTTTTTTTTTTTTAATTCTACTTTTTATTTATATTATATAGTTGTAAGGAGGGAGGTGTTAATGTGATATGTGACATGTCGTGTCACTCATCAGATGTGAATTTTGATTGTAAAGGAACAAGGAATAGAATATCCCTCTTTTTTATTTTACTACTAGTTAATTATTTTGTTAATTAATTGTTTTTTTAGATGGTAAAATTGATTTATGGGGGGTTTAATGTTGTGATTTAACGTATCATTTGGGATATGAAACTGGGTGATTTATATTCTGCAAAATCTGAATATGTTAATGTGGGTGAATTAGAACATCCCTTAGGATTTGTTAGAAGACTGAATTTTTTGTTTATGTTCGAGGTGTGGTGGCCTTATACTATATGGCCACAACTTTAAATTTTGTTTTTGTTTGTTTTATTGGGTTACTAGTATCTTACTTATTGAAGGTAGTGGGAATCAAAAGGTGCCCATTAAGTTTTTGTGGAAGTCTCCTAATATGGGCAATTACAATGACATTCTCCCAATTACCACAGCAATAGAGAGAAAGGCATTTACAAAGATTCATCATGGGACATATATAACATGTTTCGTTGATATGATGTATGGATGTTCCAGTGTTTCTTCTAAGTTTAAACCTTTTTTTAGGATGAGTGAATATGAAGGAATTTGGTCGGTGACTTCTTACGGTTTTCTTTTGAACATTTTATAAGAAGTTATATATGTGGTATTTTGGATTGAACTTTTGTGCCTATATTTGGTTTAGCTTTTCACTAGAGTTATAAGTTGGAGTTGAGACTTGCTGAAAGCAAACTATCATATTGCAAATGCAAAGGCTTTGTGGATAGGCATGCATAAAAGTATGAGAGCAAAAAGAGATTTTAGCCCATATCCCTTTCATTACAATTGATTGTACTAATTCCCCAAACTTTTGTTAAAAGTAATTAGAACTTGATTAGAACGAGGAATTGGTGGGAAACTTTGTTAATGTGTGTTTTGGTTTTGTGCCGACAAATATTGATCGAATTGATTATGTGAAATTTTGTTAGAACGAGGAATTGGTGGGAAACTTTATGTTTAAACATAAAATGATTTATGTTTTGTTACATTTATGAAAGAGTGCTTGAATAATAAATTTCAAAGTTAAAATCAATGTTAGATTTAGAAGCTCTAATTTTTAACTTGAAGTAAGATCAATTATATACAAAAACAATCAAACATGTCATAATCAGATATACACTTACACAATTAATTTTGATATCTTTTAAACCAAAAATACACTTAAACTCACTGTATATGTATAATTAAAATATATCTTAAACATATTATGATCAACTTTTTTAACATATCAATTTTAAATATTTCTCTCAATTTATTTGTCTCTTTGTGCTTTGATATGCTTTTCAATATCGTTGTGAAAGATATATTTGCTTTTCATTTTTGGTCCTGATATAATTTGAAGTTTAATTTAAGTTTAAATACTATGATTAAGTACGGCTATATATAAAAAAAAAAATAGTGCAAGTAAGATAATGTATTGATTTCTTTAAGTTGACCTTTATATGACTTCTCCCTCTCAATTTGATTCCAGTTGCTTTTGTGATTGTAGTTTGGAGCTTTAGCGAAGGCACGTTTAGGGATAGTGACGTAAAGAAAAACAAGCTAAGGATAAAATATACCAGAAAAGCTGCCTTTTTTGTTGTTGTATAAATAGACATTTTAGTATTTGAAATTGTTTTCAAATTTACGAAATAGTAATTTCTTAAATAGAAAAATATCAACCAACTTACTCATTTTCTTGAATTATCCAACACAATTTAAAGCGTGCGTGTGTAATTTCTAATGGGAAATGCTCACAAGAGCTCTTACCCATTTTTTTATTGTGGTATCAAATTTGAATTATGCAAGTAAATACACATTCATTTCAACACATGCACACTGTTATTTATTTTTATGAAATTTATATTTTAAGTGTGACTTATACATAATTTATTGGAATCCGTTTGAATTTTTGGGACCTTACTCACGATCATTTTTGGAAATTTAAAGCAATAAAAAGTGCTTGTTAAAAAAAAAATATGCTATATAAAGTATTGATAGCACTTCACGTCAAATTTTCTATTTTTTCTCACTTTATATTTTGACCTCTCTCCTGTGTGTGAGAGAGGGGGGAGCTGTTAAGTTCCACATGGGCTATGAAGAGGTAAAATGTTAGAAAATATAAGAGAGATATTTAATTCTTTAAAGTTTTGAGGTGGAGATTTGGCGTTTTCCTATCTTATGGCCTTGGATCATTGACATGTTGATACTTCTAGTGCTCTCGCAAACTCCCCAACAAGTTGTATCAAAGTTCCGTTTTGACTTAGTGGAGGAGCGGGAGTGGATCACAGTGTTTAGATCAATTATAAGATGTTGAAGACTTACATTTAAGTGGAAAATTGTTGGATTAAAAATTGTGAGTGATTAAGTCACACATCAACTTTGAGAGTATAAAATGCTAAAAATATAAGAGATATGACTCATGTATCTTATAATGTCTTAAGATTTTGGATGAAGATGTGTGATATCTTCTTCTCTTGTGGTTCTGAAGCGTTGGCCTACTATTGCTACGAGCATCCAAACTCCCCCACATGTTCTTTTGTGTGTTTTCACATTATTTTTGCTCTTAACATTGCATTCGATCGGGGTGAGATTATGTCTCAAATTGCGTATATGAAGAGAAAGATAAGCAAAAAAACAAGTTGTTTTGTTGATAAAGTCTTGTGTGGTAACCCAATTGTGTTGACCTAATGATACTGGCTTGAGACTTGAAAGTGTGTTTCTCCTCAAGGTCGTATGTTTGATTCTTTCTGATTTCGATTTGGGTGAGTAAATTTAGCTTCTTAAAAAGAAAAAGAAAAAAAATCTTATGTGGTTGTAAGACTAAGATACACACATAAAACAAAGGAAGAAAACAAAATTCGATTATTATTTTTTTTAAATGAATAAATAATGTGTATATTGGTGTGTATGTTCTTAAATTTTTTATTTGAAGTTGGGATTACTCAAATATTTCTATGTTTTGTTTTACTTCAATCTTTGTAATCATTATCAACTCACATGCTTCGTAAGATAGATAGGTGGCTAGTTGGAGCAACAAATATGTGAACATAGGTGGCCTCGCCTTTCTTTTTCATATTGTTATCATTTGAGATGATTAATGGTTCATTTTTTTTTATTATCTTTTTTGGGATAGGTTTTTCTTTTATATAACATTTCTAAAATCTAATCAAGTGTTTTTTTAAAGGTAAAATCTAATAAAGTTAAATACGTAAATGTTTGGATTCAAGTTTGCCTCTAGATTTTTGCGTTTTAAGGCACTTTCAATGTCAGTTGATGTCAATTATGAGACCAACAGAGCCGACCTAACGCTTTGTAGGTCTAAAACGAATTTAAAATTGAGGCATTTCAAGTGTGTTGAAAAAAAACATAAAAATGAAGAGTCCTAAATATATAATTTTATTTGAGGCATGTCGGACACCAAATACGAGTATCGCTCCTAATTAAAATTCAAATATTGATTCGTTAGATTGTGAGAGTCTAACTCCTATCGTTAGACTCAACCTTATTCGTGTAAGAACTTTTTTAAACAAATATTTAGTTTAATTAATAATACATGTTGGATTATTTGATCATATAGACATTTTATATCAATGGTTAAACTTTCAAATAACAAAGTATTGAATCCTAACAAAAATATAAAATACTTTTTTACCTTTGTATATTTTAGTTGCACATAACTTGTCTTAATATATTTTCCACAACTAACATCGTATTCATAGAAATATATTTAAAGCGAAAAAAATTTAGAGGCCTAATATAAGTCCTAAAATTTTTTGGAGTCTAAAATCCTTACTTTAGTGGCAATCCCTTTCGATCGATCTTGGAGACCAATGAAAGTAAAAGCTAACATTTTAGATAAACCATATTCCAAAATACAAACCTTAAGACATGTAATTAGTATCACTAATCCATAGATTGAGAGAGATATACGAATTGTTTTTTTTTTTTTGAGCAAAGAGATATACAAATTGTTGTTAGACAAGTAATCTAGCGAAGTTAACAAAAATCTAGTGAAGTTTCACTTCAATAATGATATACGTAGCAAAGGAAGTAATATTCGTTGCCACAAATGGCACACATGCCATAATCTTGTAACATAATTAGGGGATTATGCTCTTAATGTTTAAACTATGCGATCCAATATGATGGATTTGGCAATAATATTATGAAGTGAAACTAAATTAATGAAAGTGAAATTCTCATTGATTTGATAAGTGTTTACAAACTTATTTATAGATGATAGAGAGTACACTATAGTAATGATAGGGTGACTGTATCTAATGATCTCTAATCACTAAGCTAAACTATCTTGCTTGTCCTCCAAGTTATCTGTTTCACACTTGTTGTGTAATAGCCCCCCACAAGGTGGAGGTTGATAGATATCTATCAAACCCAGCTTGGATAACAAAATACCAAAAGGTTGAGGCAACAGAGGTTTTGTGAAAAAAATCTGCTAACTGTTCTTGATAAGAAATAGGCAGAAGCTTTAAAATGCCAGCATGAAGCTTCTCTCTTACTATGTGACAGTCAATATCTAAATGCTTGGCTCTTCAATGAAATACAAGATTAGCAGCAATGTGGAGAGCACTTTGGTTGTCACAAAACAAGAATGGAGGTTTAGGACATTTGACATGTAAGTCTCTGAGTAAGTAAAGAAGCCATTGCAGTTCACAAGCAGCTGAGGCCAAAGCTCTGTACTCTGCCTCAGATGAGGATCTAGACACAGTCATTTGCTTCTTAGTTCTCCATGAAATCAAGGAATTTCCAAGAAAGAAGCACTGATCACTGATTGATCTTCTAGTGTCAATACACCCTGCCCAATCAGCATCAGAGAAGCCTTGCAAGTGTAAAGAAAAGCTTATGGGAAAATAGAGACCTTTACCAGGACTAGGGGTGGACAGATACATCCGGCCCGTCCGCAAACCGAGTAAACCGTGGTCTTTTTCTGTCTTTCGAGTGAGTCGGTTCGGGGGGTCGGGTACGAAAAGTAGAAAAATTCGGTTAACAGTGGGTCTTACAGATCGGTTTGGTCTGCAACACTGCACCCATTAGTAACCGTACCCGTCCGAAATTAACAAACAAAAGAACAATAAATATAGGGTTACGTGCTCTAGCTGTTATTATAGCTGTGTACTATACTATGACTTGCTTTTTTTATTGATAAAAAATTGTGTATACAGCTGTACTACACAAGTTCTTTTCTTATTTTATTTGTTTTTTCTGTTGTCTTAGTTTGTGCTACAGTCATCCTTCTTCTTCATTAGCTACATTTCGTCTCTCCTATCTCAACTTTCCAGATCTGCGAAATCTCCACCATGTTTTTATTTTCTTTCAGCTCTGGAAAACCGTATAAACCGAACCGTTATTTCGAACAAACCGAAAAACCGTGAACCGATAGAACCGAGTTGAAAAACGGTCGAGTTTGGGCTTGGTTATGGCACCCACGGGTTGGCTTGGATTTGGATTTTGAGTCCGAATCAGTCCGAACCCGACCGGTTGTCCACCCCTAACCAAGACATCCTTTCAGGCATCTGAGAACTCTCAAAGCAGCATGATGATGAGTTTGAGTAGGTTTAGAGTGAAATTAACTGAGTTGTTGTGTAATGAAGGTGATATCAGGTCTTGTGGTATTTAGGTAAAGTAATCTGCCAACCAATCTTCTGTAAGAGGGAATGTCATCATAAGGAAGGGAAGAATCATTATGAAGCTTAATGGATGGATCAGAGGGTGTTGAAACAGGTTTGGAGTTGATAGAACCTGAATCAGATAATAAATCCAAACAATATTTTCTTTGGCATAAGGAAATACCATGTTTGGAATGAGCAACCTCCGGACGCAGAAAGCATTTGAGTTGGCCAAGGTTCTTAATTTTGAATGAATTGTATAAAATGGATTTAATATGATCAAACTCAGTCAAAGAATCTCCAGCAAGTATAATGTCATCTACATACACCAATAGAAGAGTAAATGATGAATCAGTTTTCTTGATGAACAAGGAATGATCAGATGGTGCTTGAATGTAGTGATGCTGCAGTAAGACATAAGTCAACTTCTCAAACCATTTCCTGCTAGCTTGCTTGAGGCCATATAAAGATTTCATCAACTTGCAAACCTGATTTGGTTTGGGTGATGAAACACCTGGTGGAAGGGTCATATACAAATCTTCTTGTAAATCATCATGGAGGAAAGCATTGTCTACATCAAGTTGATTTAAATTCCAATTATTAATGGATGCCAAAGCAAGAACTAATCTCACTGTAGTCATCTTGGCCACTGGTGAAAATGTGTCAAAGAAATCAAGGCCCTAAATTTGGTTGTATCCTTTAGCCACAAGTCTGGCTTTGTATCTTTCAATAGAGCCATCTGCATGGTACTTGACTCTGTAAATCCATTTACAACCAATAGGTTAAACATGTTCTGGCATATCAACTAGTTTCCAGGTACCAGTAGACTCAAGAGCAGAAAGTTCAGTTTGCATTGCTTGCTTCCAACAGTCAAATTTGTTTGCCTCAGTGAATGATTTAGGTTTAGGGTTGGAATGCAAAGAGAGAACAAAACAAGAGTGTTGATCAGACAACTTATTATGAGAAACATAATTTGTAATAGGGTAAAGAGAAGCATGAGTATTATTACATACATAATCTTGCAGGTAAGCAGGAGTATGAGAAGTTCTAGTTGTCTGTCTAGTTGGAACAGGTAAAATGGGAGATGGAGTATTATTATTGTTGAGAGAAGACACAAAAGGAGGGTCATAAATAATGAGTGGAGGGACATGAATGACATTAGAAGAAGTGGAAGGAGGTGTGATGTGTGTGGAGGAAAGTATTCCCATTGAGAAGTGATTGAATCAGGATTGCTGGGATATGGAAGAATATGTTCATGAAAAATGACATGTCTAGAGATAAAGATGTCTCTAGAATGTATGTCTAAGAGAGTGAAACCTTTGTAAACAAATTTATAACCAAGGAAAATAGATTTTCTAGCTCTGGGATGCAGTTTAGTTCTATGAACCTGTAAAGATGATGCATAATACAGGCAACCAAACACTTTGAAAGAAGAAATGTCAGAAAGCTTATTGTATAAGACTTGAAAGGGGGATTGGTTTTGAAGAATTGGAGTGGTGATTCTATTGATAAGAAAGACTGCATGCAATATGGCATAAAACCAATATGATGATGGAATTTTGGATTGGAAAAGGAGAGCTCTACCAACATTAAGAATATGTTGGTGTTTTCTTCCAACTTTGGCATTTTGTTGAGGAGTTTCAACACAAGATGTTTGATGTAAGATGCCAAGAGAAGCATAAAAATCAGAAAGCATGAACTCAGGACCATTGTCAGACCTGATAATTTTTGGGGTGATGTGAAACTGGTTTTGGATCATGGTAATGAAAGATTTGACATGATTAGCAACTTCTGCTTTGGATTTAAGCAATATGATCCATAGAAATCTATTGTGGTCATCAACAATGGTTAAAAAATATTTATGACCATGAATAGAAGGGACAGACAAGGGATCCCATATGTCAAGATGCAACAATTCAAAATTAGAAGATGCATGAGATAAACTTGAATTAAAAGGAATGTGTCTCTGTTTGGCAAACTGACAAATGTCACATGTTGCTTTATTATCATTGATTATAGAAAAGTACAAAGATGACATTTAATCCATTCTTTGATGAGATAAATGTCCCAATCTAAAATGCCATAAGGCCTTAACAGGAATAAACTGACTTGAATTAGAAGTAACATTAGAAACAGAAGTACAAGGTACATTTATTGTGCTAGAAATAGAAGTGATAGAAGCTAAATTTGAACTATGAAACTTGTATAAGCCATCTTGCTGACTAGCCAAACCAATCATCTTCAATGATGTTGTGTCCTGTATAAGACATTGTTTATCAGAGAAATGAAAAACACATGATAGAGAATGACACACCTTAGCAACATACATAAGGTTTAACTTGAAAGTTGGGGAATATAGAACATTGGTAAGATAAAATTGAGGACTAAAAATGGTGGTGCCAACTTGATCAATGACAACAGTTGTGTTATTAGGCAAATTAACATAAACAGGTTTAATGGGATAAAGAGATGTAAAATGAGATAAATGGCTACAAATGTGCTCATTAGCACCTGAATCAAGAAGCCAATATGAATTAGAAGGTAAAAGGCATGAATTAATACTGTATATACCTGCAGAGGAGGATGAAGCAGAGTAACCAGAAGTAATCTAAGGGGAAACATTTATGTGGTTGGTAGTAGGACCAGGAGAAGGAGTTGGAGCTGAGGAGAACAAATTTGCTTGTTGAAGCAATGATACAAGCTGATCAATCTTATCCTGAGCCAAACCAATACTACCAGAAACATTGCCAATACCACCAGAAACATTGTTAATGCCACCAGAAACATTGTTTGCATCAGAAGATTCAGCTGAAGAAGCATTAGCTTGTGAATGACCAACAGTCTGTGACTGAACATGAGGTGGAGGATTAGGTTTGTGTTGGAAAACCATGTTTTTGATAACAAAACTCAACAGTGTGATTATATCTATTGCAAAAGGAGCAATATCTAGCAGAAGGTTTGGTGGAGGAACCTCTACCACGCCCTTGAGGTCTTCTAGCATCTGAAGCATTCACAAGAACAGAGCCTTCTTCCAGAGTGGGAAGAGAAGGAGCCAGTACATTGTTGCTCTCTTCCTGAATAACCAAAGAGAACACCTTATTCAATGAAGGTAAAGGATCAAGCAGAAGAACTTGAGTTTTCACAACTGAAAATTGATCATTGAGGCCAGTTAGAAACTGAATAATCTGATCTTCAATGCGATATTCTTTGTTAACTCTCATTGCAGCACATCTACACTGAACTGGACAAGTGCAAGTAGGAAGGGGACGATGTGAATGAAGCTCTTCCCACAATGCTTTCAACTCAATGAAATATTCCAAAACAGATTTTGAACCTTGCTTGAGATTGTTAATGGAAGAACGTAAATTTGAAATTCTAATGCGATCAACCTTTGAAAAATGTTCCTTAAGATCTTGCCAAACATCAAAGGTTGTATCATGAAAAACAACGGTTTGTGCAATGGAGTCAGAGACTGAAGAAATAATCCAAGACTGCACGAGGTGATTGCACCTTTCCCAAGCAGTTATGTTAAGATCATTGTCATCTGGAACAGGGAGGGATCCATTGATGAAAGGCAGCTTGTTCTTCGCACGAAGATCACGCTGCATAGATCTACTCCACGCAAGATAATTGGAACCATTGAATTTGGGAGAAATTATCACAGAATGAGGACCTTCGCTAGGATGAACATAGAACGGAGATTCAATGTCTTGACTAGGTTGCTGATTACGCACCATGATGAATCAAAGAAAATTAAAAAATTGAGGAAGAAGAAGTAACAATTCAAGCAAAACGTGAAGAAAAGAAGAATCTCAATGAGAAATTGAGAGCAGAAACAAGAAGAATGAAGCAAAACGAGAACGAATCACTAGAAAAATGAAGAAAATCAGAGAAATGAAGAAGCTTGAGCTACAAGCTTTAATGGCGGAAAACGGTTAGGATTGGATCGTAACAAACTTTCTCTTTCTTGAAGATAGAAACTGATACCATATTATGAAGTGAAACTAAATGAATGAAAGTGAAATTCTCATTGATTTGATAAGTGTTTACAAGCTTATTTATAGATGATAGAGAGTACACTATAGTAATGATAGGGTGACTGTATCTAATGATCTCTAATCACAAAGCTAAACTATCTTGCTTGTCCTCCAAGTTATCTGCTTCACACTTGTAGTGTAATAAATAATAACACATAACCATAATGTTTGTTTGCTCAATCAGTGTGTCACTTGTGCTACTTTTTTTTGAAGGAGGACACTTGTGCTACTTATGATTTTACATAAATAGAAGAGTATATATACGTAAAAAAAAAAAAGAGTGCTGCCCCAATAGTGTATAAGTAAAAAAACTTGTGTTATGAAGATGAAACAATGCCTTTATCTTAAAAAATAGAGAGGATCTTAACTCGATTTTATTAATGCTCACACTTCTTTCAAATAAACACAACTACATGAGAATGAGAATCAAACAATCTGTGACTTTCTCTGTATGAACCAAACCAAACACCACGTACCTCTCTCAACCGAAATCTTCCAATTCCACCGAAACCTTACAACATTAACATGTTCCATTGTTTATTATATTCAAATTTAATTCAGCAGCATTCATCTCCCATGGGACATGCAATTAGTAGTTACTGATCTAATCTTGAATAAAATGCACAAAATTAAAGTCACTCTTATTTTTCCACGTCTTGCTTAGGAAAATAAAGTAAAGAGTAATGGATTGGCCAACTTATCTTTGCACAATGCACCACTGTCTTATCATTTGGCAGATATTACATTACAATTCTTTATATCAATTATTAAAGTAATTAATAATAATCATATACTACAGTATAATTAATTGGGATTAGAGGCAATTATACGTGGAAGTGTTTGGCAATTTTCACGCGCACGTGCAATCTTTATCTAGTGACATTCGAATAAACATTTGTTTAAATGTGGAAACACTTAGGCCACATATAGCTTAGAGACAAGAAACAAAAAGAAAACCATGAAGAGGAAAGTGACTGCCAATTTAATTAATTACCATAAAAAAATAAAGGAGACATAAAAGATTAAACAGCGATTAATTATTGATATTTTTAATTTATAACTTACCTATAAAAAGAAATGAAGGTTAAGGACAATTACAAGTGGTGAGTTAAAGTCAAATTTGGCTGGCAATAACCTTATTTTTCATTAGTTATGTTTTCACCTTAAAAGTTAAAATTGTGGAGGACAAACATCTCTTTCCTAGCTTCTTTTATATTAAGGTGGGATTAGGCTCATGTGACCATACTTGCCGGGTGTTAATGTGACACTATGTGCTAATTAATATTATCCTTAAGAGCTCAATGTACATGTTTAGATCCAAATTGTTGTTAGATAATTAAAATTAAAGGGCAAGCTATGGCTATGAGGAAAAAGCCTACTGCTACACTAAGTGAATACTTAATTAGTTTGTCCTAATTAAGCATGTATTTACTGTGAATATTAAATTGCTCAGTGAATTACCCTGATATTTCAATCTTGTCTACCTTTGGCAATAGGTCAGGGTCAATTGACTTTGAAGCACAATGATAATTTGAAAAGTAGGAAGGGATGATTTGAGCTTAAATATAGTATTGTTTGATTTTTAATCAGGTTGTACATGTACTTTATCTCGTCTATAAACATAGAATTCTCTTATGAAATTTTTATATATCTCTTTTATTTAATTTTTAACTTCATTTTTTTTGCTGAGATACCCCTGCTATTTTATATATCTTTTCTGTAACTAACACTATACTATAACCCTCTCAAAAAACAATATATACTATGATGAGAAGATAAATTAAGTCTTTAGTTATCATGATTACTAGTTAACTATTTACTATATTTAGGGATATACATAGTACCATAAAATGATTATAAACGGATAAAATAGAGAAAGCTAGAGTTAGTGTGTGAAACAACCGATAGCTATATAAGAAAAAATAAAGAGCCAGCTAATTGGTGGTGAAATGAGAAAGCGCTGAACCTTTTGACTATTACTTTTCTCATTCTATTATATACTCGCACGCTCTATTTTTTTTTTCTTCTGAAAAAATCTCTATTCGGATTATATAATATAAAATAGATTGTTAAGTAATTTCAGATTTTAGAATCCGAAATAAAACAAACTATAAACAATTTGTATTGTATTTGATATCAAACGTCTGACCGACGTAGAATCCCCGCATAAACCGTAAAGCAATTGCATGGATTCTATGAACGGTCAGTAGTGACCATGACATCATAAACACTTCTATAAAACTAAAAAAAAGTTTAAGATATGATGGGAAGTGAAGAATGAATGCAATTGTTGAAGCCTGCAAGACTATTTATAACCATAAACCTATCCTAGGTTGTAAATACAGTCAAAGGAAATGTTTTCAATGCTCCAACCAATCAAAAATGCATTAAACATACCACAAACCGTGGGTGGAACGCAACAATCCACACAGTTTGGGAGGTTTCAGATTATATAATTTGAAACCGTCTAAATATTTTTGGATTGTATAATCCGAACAACCCCAAACTGTGTTTAAGTTTGATTTTTGTAGGGTTTTCATGACGAATGACATAGGAAAATACCTTTGTTTCTTTAATTTTATGTATATTTACATTTATTTTATGTTTTTGTCATTTATAATTATGTCAATGAAATAATATGCGCCACTGTTTCTTTAAAATTATGGGTAATCATACTTCGGATTATATAATCTGAAAATAACTATCAATCTATTTCGGATTCTAAAATCCAAACAAAGGGTAATTTTAGAAAAACATAGGGCGCGTGAGAAACAAATAGGGTGAGAAAATTAATACTCGATCTTTTTTGTTCATTGCAGGCCCATGTTAGTTTCCCTGTTTTTTTTTTTTTGTCTTAGAAGGTTTATTAGATGTTACTATTTTGACTCCCCCTATTTACTCAAAAAGCTTATAAAACAACATATAGTGAAAAAATATAAAACAACATATATAGTGCAAAAAATCTGCTTCTTATGTGTTTGGAATGATAATCATATAGTAAAAAAACAGATTAAATTAAGCTAATAAGTAATTTAAAAAAATAAAAACCAAAAAATAATATATTATGTAACTATAAGAAAAAGTATTTAAATATATACACGGTTTGATTGGTTTTGAAAAATGAATGCAAAATCCAATCCCAGTGGTTTCCTAAAAAGACATCTAAACACATCTAATAATATTTGGTTTTGTGCGATTCTTGATTTTTTTAATCGATTTACGGTTTTAGTTTGGATCAAATTGGACTTGAACACTCCTAGTGAGAATGATAGAATCAAAGTAATTTTGTCAAACTTACCATTCATTCATACATACACTGAGCATGTTTGGACTGATTATTTGAGCTTATTTACTAGCATAAGCATTTGTATGATTGTTCGAAAGAGCTTATGAACACAATTTATGACATGCGTATATACTATTTCAACTTATACCAATAAGCTTTCCATAATATCTTCTAAAATTAGTTTATATCAAAATGGTTCAAATTTATTTTATCTTTTAATATAGAATCAATTTATACATAAGCAATCAAACGATAAACGTTTATGTTATAAGTTGTTAATTAAGTTTTTATGTCAAGTAACATGTCAAACTTAAGCTTTCAAATTTCACAACTGACCTGATCTATTTAACAAAAGTCATACATGAACTATTTCCACATCTACATGTTAAGAAAGACCTTGCAACTTAACTGCTTGTAAGTTATGCAGACTTTCAAATATAAACTAAAATCTTCACACTCACTATTGAAAAGCCCTCCTTTCCACCCATCTAGAAAATTATGATCTACTTCCACTGCTCATAATACTTCATGAATCACCATTCAAAACAAACCACAACGATATTGGATAGCTAAACCCTTTTGACTATTACTTTTTCCACCCTATGCCTTTCCTCACGCGCCCTATTTTTTTCCAATTTTACCCTTGGTCCGGATTTCGTTTTCCGGATTACATTGTTAGAATTTTGCAGATGTTTCCGGATTGTATAATCCGGAATAATGTTTTACCAGAACTTTTGCAATTTTAAGCTTTAAAATTTATAAAATAAAATGCGAATAAAATAAAAAACAGAAATAAAAAGACACGAGAATAAAAACAACTCATTTTATTAATATATGAACAATACATTACAATAATTTTCAAGCTTTTTAAGCTTATTACATCCTAAAACTATTTCTAATCTTATCTTATTACATAAGCTATGGAGCCACTGGTGGAGAGAAAAGAAGGAACCAATGTTGTCTGATGGGACATACCAGTAGCTTTGGTGTTGGTGGGGAGACAGAGGGGGCACAGGGGCCTCTAGGGAACAAGAGACCATGATGGTCAACATGACACCCAGGCAAACCAACCTCACACCCAGACTGACCCCTTCCCTATTGACCGATCATATGACCCCTGATGGATTTCCAAAGAGGCCTCTTTCAATGAAAGGCCAACGATGGAAACACATCGTTGTAGAAGGAAGAGGAGAAGATGAGAAGAGGAGAAAGAAGAAGGTGTGACAATTTTTGAGAAAATGAAGCATATTTATAGGGGAGGGAGGGTAAAAAAAAAAGAGGTGGGAAAGCCATAATTACAGTCAAAAAACGTGTAAAAACACGTTTTTCAACTTGACCACCGGCCAAATCGTTTGAAAAACGTTTTCTTTGTGGTGCAGACCACCGGCCAAAAGCTTCTGGTGCACTCCGGAATATATAATCCGGAATACACATATATTCCGGATTATATATTCCGGAAAGATACGATCATGGCGTGAACCAAAGGAGAACTTGGGACTTTGTGTATGGTGATGCTTGGTTCGAATTTTAAAATCCGGATTGCTTCAACATTGGATTCTTTTGTGTGTCCCACATTGCATCGAACATTTTCGTGGTCCACAACCCCCATATACCTATATAAATAGGGGTCCCTGTTTTCATTACAAGTAAACTACAACACCCAGATACCTCTGCAACATGGAATTCCCTGGCTTTGATCCGAACACCAAGCTAGCGGCAGTCTACTACAACGGTGGAACACCACCCCATCTGTTTAGGATTCGCGACGATGTCACCCTCTCTGGGCTGAAGGATGAGCTGGATCAAATCAACCGTCAACTCAACCACAGAGACAAAAGGATGGTGGTCGGTGTTGAATATCGATGTCCATTGTCCGACTCAGCCGGATCTCTTCGCTTCAGCCGGATCAAACTCACAAACGACGGCGACGTGAGAACCATGTTCTCTGTCTTTGGTCAGCACAACACTAGAGGACCGATCGAGTTGGACGCTTCGTTGGTTAGATCTGCTGAACAAATTCTGAAAAGTTTGCACCGGCCCAGGAACTACGAAGAGATCAGGGCTCTGCTGGAGGGACCAGAGGAGGAAGAAGTTAGTTTAGATGATCCGTGATAATGTGTAATGTTTTAATTAATCGCGTGTTTTATGTTGTTTTAATTGCGTGTTAGTTATGTGTTGTTGAATTAAGTTGAATAATATATATATATATATATATATATATATATATATATATATATATATATATACGATGCGGAAACGCTTAATACAGCTCTTTGCTCTTCTGGGAAAACTAATACAGTTAAATGCATGCGAGTTATACTTGTAATTAAAGAGTTAGTTTCAATTTCGAAACTGAAATAATTTCTAGGTACAAAATTAATGATATAAATACTAAAACTTATAAACATGATTTCATTTATGATAAACTTAAAACTTACAATAATAGAAAGTTTTAAAAACTTTAAAACTTGGAACTTAAAAACTTAGACTTACAAGAGATTCAGAGCTCAGGGATCTAAGAATGCTTGCAGAGGATTATGCTTGCAAACTTCGAATCCCTTAACAACTGAAAGACTTGCCTATTTATAGGCTAGAGTGAAGTCCGGACTTCAAAATTATACACCGGATTTGAAAAAAAAAAAAAAAAAACATGGCCGACAAAGTTATTTGGCTAAATAGTAAAACATCATGGTCGACATGACCTGTAATCAATACAAAACGACAACTAACTTTTAATAAAGCAAAAGTAATATTCGCAACAATAATTATGACCAGTTTAATCGATAATTCCATAGCAATCGTCTTCATTTTCTTGTAATTGTTCTTCTGTAGCTGATTCGCTGTCACTTCCAGAAACAGTAGACATCGCTTCATGTAATTTTTCTAAGAATTTATTAGGATCAGAGGTAGATGACAGTGAAGCAATTAATTTTGATTTAGTAGCTAGAAATGCAGATTCTTCTGGGACAGACACTCCTCTACATTTGTTGGGGTTAGCTTTGAACCAATCATCTAATACCTTGGTATTTAAAAGGGCTGGATTAAACTTAACCCACCATTTAATTCTAATTTTCTTTACTAATTCTTGTCCAGTACATTCGGGCCAAATTTGCTGGGTGGCAAAGGACCACGCGGTAATCCAGGTAATTCCAAAAACAGCACAAAAAGCCAAAAGACTTTTATGTCTGGGGCAAGTAGTTGCTTGTGAGAATCGCTCATAGGCTGATAGAGCATAATCAGGTAATATGGTTTTATTAAGACCATAAACCTCAAACCATTGCACGAACCAATTGGGAAAGGATAATGAGATATTCTTATTAAACCAAATAAACCAGGTATGTTCAAATGGTAGCAAGTGTAAGAATGAACTCCAAGCATCCATATAATCAAAGTAGTTGTAATGTTGTGGAGAAAAAACCCTAGAAAAGGATTTTTTAGTGTAAGGAGCCATTCCCCAATCTGATGGAGATAAGACTTTATTAATTTTGAATTTAGAAAATTTTATAGATGAATTCTCTTTTTGATGAGTCAGAATAATAGAGTCTGAATCAACTAAAATGAATTCATAATATTCTCTAGTTTTTGATAAATCTTTTGGTAGAAACCAAAAGCCTGGTGGAAAATTTTTTGAAGTAATTTGTAATAATGATGTCCCTTCAGGGCAGTAATGAGATTCCAAAGGAATAATTGGCAGAGCAATATCTTTTGTAATAAAATTAGTTCTCTCCAAAGGAGGAGGAGAATAATAAGCTAATGGTGACCCAGATGACTTTTGTGAAGTCGTAATTCTCTGATTAAACTGTGATGGTGAAACCAGCACAGTTTGGGCTCCAGTTCCGGAGGAGGAACTAGGAGAAGAAATTTTTGATATGTAGGTAGGAGATGATCCTACTACAATCTGTTTATCTGTGGAGGGTAATGGAGGGCCATAAGAATCTTTTCTGGAGGTTTTATCTTTTGAACTCATGTTTTTCCCTGCAAGAATTCTCTTGTTAAAAAATCTGGTAAAGCGTTTTTAGTACCTTCAATATGCATAATTTCAAAATCAAAACATGCAAGTAATGCTTGCCATCTGGCGAAAATATGTTTAGAAACTAAATTTTTAACATCCTTTTGTAAAACACTTTTTGCTGATTTACAATCAGTTTTTAATACAAACGGTTTTGAAAATAGATCATCTTGAAATTTCATAATACATAAAACAATAGCTAAGATTTCTTTTTTAATAGTACTATAATTCAATTGAGGTCCAGTCCAAGTTCCGGAATAAAATCTAACCACTTGTTCCTTTTCTGACCCGGGTAAGACTTGCTTTAATATACCTCCAAATCCTAAGTCTGAAGCATCAGTTTCTACTATTAGCTTAGCATTAAGACATGGAATTCCTAGACAAGGTAATTTTTTAACAATTTTCTTGAGATTAATAATACTAGAAGTCATGGTATCATCCCAAGCTGGAGGATTTTTCTTAAGCCTTTTAAATAAGGGACCGCAAATAATTCTAAGATTGGGTATGAAATCAGACACATAATTGAGACATCCTAAAAACCTTTGTAATTGAGTTTTATCGATGATTTTATCAGGAAATTTTGTGACAAATTCTAACGACCTACTAATAGGTGAATACATCCCTTGGCTTATATCAAAACCTAAGAATCTAATTTTCGATTGGAAAATTTTTAATTTCTTTTCCGATAAAGCCAATCCATTGGATCTTATGATTTCAAAGAATTTATTCATGTGATCTATATGTTGATTAATGGAGTCTGAAAAGACTAATATGTCATCCAAATAGACTATAACAAAATCAGAATATTTATTAAGTATATCATTCATTTTATTTTGAAATTCTGAGGGTGCATTTTTTAATCCTAAAGGCATAACATTCCATTCAAAATGCCCAAAAGGTACTACAAATCCAGTTTTATATTTATCTTCCTCTTTTAATTGGATTTGATAATATCCAGACTTAAGGTCAAATTTAGAAAAGACACTTTTATTTTGTAATCTGTTAATTAAATCTCTTTTATTAGGAATTGGATATCTAATCCATTGCAAAGCGGAGTTTAATGGTCTATAATTAATAACAAGACGAGGACTTCCTCTTTCTAATTCAGCCGCATTGACTACATAGAAGGCTGAGCAACTCCACGGGGACTTACTATGCCTAATTAGCCCTTTATCTAAATATTCTTGTATTTCTTTTTTACAATAATTTAATTGTTGTTCACTCATATGTATGGGTCTAGCTTTAGTAGGTATGTTACTTTCTTTAAAATCCGGTTCATAAGGTAAAGATACCGTATGTACCTTTCTTTTCCAGAAAGCGTTAGGTTGATCTGAACACAGATGTTTAATAAATTTTTCTTGTATATTTTTAATTATATCTTGAATCTTTTTAGATTCTAATTGTTCATCTATTCGTTTATAATGGATTTCTTTATTTATAAAATTAATTTGTTTTCTTTTTAAATCTATTTGATTTAATGTAGAAATATTATTTCTTTTTACTGAATTAATATCTTTTATTTTAGGTTGATGTATAAATTCAAATTTTACTGTTCTTCCTAAAGCTTCAGTAATTATTTCTTTGTCATTAACCATAAACGGATATAATAAAGTTAAAAAGGGTGTTCCTAAAATTATATTTTCTTTCATATCTTTAACTAATAAAAATGAAGTTTTATAACATATTTGGTCTTTACAAATTTTTGCATTAGACAATTTATATGCCACCTGCAGTCTAGCCCCATTAGCTCCCGCAAGAACTTCCTTAGTTTTTTCGTAATATTGGGTAGGAATTAATCCTTCTTGAATACAATTTAAGTCCGCACCGGAATCTATTAATGCATCTAAAACATATGTATGATCATGGACTATTAATTCAATTTTAACGTGCCATTTATGGGATATGATCCTAGCGATATTGGCTATGTATCCTTCTTCATTTTTATCCTCAAAAGAATTGGAGGCTTCTCCTTTCTGTTGTTGAGATAATATATAATGTCCTTGTAACTCTAAGAATTTTAATTCTAAATTATCACTTCTCTGCTTAAAATAGCTATCTGCTTCCTTTAATTGCTTAATTTCGTTTTTTAGAATTTTTATTTCTTCACTCAAATCTTTAACAGTAACTTCCTTAGGGGTTTCAAACATTTTCATAATTTCTTTAAATTCTATTTTATGCACATCATTTTTATGAATATTATTGTCTTCTATAATATCTTTAATTTGTTTCATAAAAGCGGTTTTGTTTTCAGAATCTTCCATTTTATCTAGAATAGTAATTAATTTATCAGCTTGACTATTAGTAAGTACATTAATAGTTTTAATACAATTATTACAGTTACAAAAATCTAAACCAGAACATTCTTCTTCTGGTCGATCTTGAATGTTATCTTCCCAGGTTTCTAATTGATTAAGATCTTCGAAATCAGATAGGGAGCTAATAGAATCTTTTCTCGAGGAAGATTCTCCTACCGATTCTTCCTTATCAGATTCCAACATAAATTTTTGTAAAGTATTAACCAGACTTTCTTTTAATTCTTCCGAAATATCTAAGCTACTAATTTGCTTAATTTCTTTAACTCTACATTTATTAGAATAATGCCCAAATTTTCCACATTTATAACATTGAACCTCTTTAGTATTTTTAGACGGTTTATGAGGTTTTTTGTAATTTTTTCCCGAACTTTTCTGGTTACTTTTATAATAATCTTGATTATCCTTCTCTTTAATAGTTTTGTAATGTTTGTGTTTATGAGAACTCCTTCTTTTAGAATTAGAGTTTTCTTTAGTTTTCTTACTGCTAGGGGCTCTTAAAGGAGGGGCCCCATATTGTTCGCAAAATGATCCCATTTCGCGTCTATTACTTCCTAATTCACTCTTAATTTTTCTTTGTATTTTAAAGTCGGTGCAAACCTGCATACCGGTTTCTATAACGTAATTAGAAATTTCTCCTAAAGTTAAATTATCATAAGGGATAGTCCCATTATGGGCTCTCTTAAGGTTTTCTTTTACTTTATCTGCAAATAATCTAGGTAATCCCCCTATAAATCTTTCTTTCCAGTATGACATACCTCCGTCTGACCTAAGACATAATTTTGAAAGAAACATATCTCTATACCAACGATAATCAGACATAGTTGGACAATAAAGATTCATTAATTGATCAGAAGCTCTTTGTTGAAGTTTAAGAGGTTCTCCCACAAAGAATTTTGTAATTGAATAGAGAAGAGTAGTAACACAATTCTCTTCGTTAACTCCATTCTCTGATTTTACTGCCGTATCTATTATAGTTTTATCTTCTGGGGAAACTATGTTATCCCACCAACCTTTTAATTGACCAGTAAATCCCATTACTAACATATTCTTGGTGTTTTTATCAGAATTATTTTTAATTTTTAAGGCGGTTGCTGCCATGGTCATTTGTTGAATAACATCTAAAACATGTTGTTCAGACGCACCATCGATATTCCACTCGGTTATAGCTTGTCCGGAATACGAATTTTCGACAAAATTAAATCTTTCTTCAAATTGCACATCTGCAAATGAAGGGCGAGGATAAAAATTTCTAGTCCTAGGCTGAGGACCAGGTCCTAATCTATTAATACTACTTTCTTCTTGAGAAAGAGTATTTAAGGTGGACGAAGAGGCTAAACTCATTTTATTTAATTTTAAAATTAATTCATCTATTTTTTCTTCAGGTCCTAATTTCATTTTAGTAGCTGCATTTTTAGAGGGAACTTCATACTTATATATTGGTCTACTAGGATCAAGTTTAGTAATCTCTTCTTCTTTAGGTACAGTAAGTGTTCCTTCCATTCTACTTAATTGTTCCGCTAATGTATTTAATGTTTGATTTGTATAATTTAATTGGGTATGTATGTGGTAAAAATCTTTTCTCGTGGTACTCGCTAGTGGTTGATCTGGATTTTTAATCGTTTTAAAAGGTGCAGCTTCTATTTCCATATTCTCCACTTTTAACATAATAGGTTCTAGCGGTGGATGTGTAGAAATGATAATTTCTTTATTCGTAGTTTTCCACTGAGTAGTCATTCTAGTATTAGTATCTAGAAACATTTTATCAGTATAAGGATTAGGTATTTTATATTCTAGGCAGTATAATTCAAACCATGTGAAAAAGTTAATATTAATCTCGTGATAGTTCAAGAAATCGTAGAATTCCTTTAAATAATGATTTGTTAATTCTTTGCTAAAAGTAGAAAAATACCACTCACGCTTTATTTTATTATGAACTCCCATAAAGTTAGTTTTAATCCAATTTTTGTCTATTTCAAAAGGTTCTTCTTTTGTTAATGTATTACAAACTTGAGATCTAGTAGGAGAAGGCGATCTAGATGGCGATCTAGGCCTTTCTTCTCTATATAATGGAACTGGAACTGTGGGAACAAAATTAACCCCAGCTAACCCTACCCTTATAGTTGAGTCCACAGATCGTCTAGACGCTGAGGGCTGCGTACTGGATGATGAACTAATACTGCTGGACCCATAATACCTATGAGACTGACTTCTGTTCATCCTAATTATGACAGATCCTTCTCTATCTTGGATAGTATGACTAATAGATCTAGATTCTGGGTTGTCATTTTTAATTATATTTTGTAAAACCCACTCTTCTGGTAGTTTTTCTATTATTTCTGAAGCAGTTAATATCTTAGGAGTTATTACCATAGTTTTATTAAGATTAGCTTCTATAATACAGGTTTCGTTTCTTGAGGTTGCTTTTAATGATTTAAAGTCATAATTAACCTTAGAGACTTTATAAGTGATTCTACTTATAACATCTAAATTAGCAACTCCTGGTACGAAAGTATCTCCCTGAGTCACCACACAAATAGCTAATGAATTAGGGGTAAAAGGATTAGATAGACTCATACTAAAATTGGGATGACAATTAAAGTATGCTGGTCCACTATTTAAATTTGATTCTAATGTAGCTATGGTTGATTCATGAAAATCTTTAATTCTAGTATCACGTAAAACTAAGAGTAACGGGGTATTTAATCCTAGCCTGTGTAGAGGTTTAACAGCAATTTGGATTAATCCTAGATGAATATATTTATATCCATCTTTCTGATGTTTATCAATTAATTCTTTCTTCAAAGGTTTAATAACTTCATATTTATTTACAACCGAAGTTGCAGTTTCAACAGTGTGAATTATCTTTTGAGCCTTAAACTCAAAAGTACTAATTTTATAAATCTCTTTTAGCTTTATTTCAGGTAAAGACCAATTAGCTAATTTATCTTCTATTTCTTGAATTTCTAATTCATGATTTTGATATTCATCTTGATTTAATTCGTCTATATTAGGATTACTAGATGTTGAAGGACATAATGTTCTATTACTAGTACTTCTACGACTACTAGACCCTAACTGACTTAAAGCCCTTATTATCTGAGACATAATTCAAAATCTTTTAAACAAACTAGAGCTCTTACTTTAAATTCTTATTATCTCTCTCTCTCTCCCCCCTTATAGTTTGTGCCTATTTAGTTCTTCAGTGTGCTAAACCAACGGTTTCACAGCCTACCCTTAGGACTTACTACCTGGACCACACACTAAAAGCTGCAATAGGTTAAAGGTCAGGGTTAAAAAGATCAAAAGATAATTGAGAAAATAAAAGTTTAGAACTAAAATAAGTTTAAATAACTTTGAATTAATTTCAGACGGTATCAGGCTCTGATACCAGTTACGATGCGGAAACGCTTAATACAGCTCTTTGCTCTTCTGGGAAAACTAATACAGTTAAATGCATGCGAGTTATACTTGTAATTAAAGAGTTAGTTTCAATTTCGAAACTGAAATAATTTCTAGGTACAAAATTAATGATATAAATACTAAAACTTATAAACATGATTTCATTTATGATAAACTTAAAACTTACAATAATAGAAAGTTTTAAAAACTTTAAAACTTGGAACTTAAAAACTTAGACTTACAAGAGATTCAGAGCTCAGGGATCTAAGAATGCTTGCAGAGGATTATGCTTGCAAACTTCGAATGCCTTAACAACTGAAAGACTTGCCTATTTATAGGCTAGAGTGAAGTCCGGACTTCAAAATTATACACCGGATTTGAAAAAAAAAAAAAAAAACATGGCCGACACTGGCCAAAAATAAAAGCAAATAACGTGGCCGACAAAGTTATTTGGCTAAATAGTAAAACATCATGGTCGACATGACCTGTAATCAATACAAAACGACAACTAACTTTTAATAAAGCAAAAGTAATATTCGCAACAATAATTATGACCAGTTTAATCGATAATTCCATAGCAATCGTCTTCATTTTCTTGTAATTGTTCTTCTGTAGCTGATTCGCTGTCACTTCCAGAAACAGTAGACATCGCTTCATGTAATTTTTCTAAGAATTTATTAGGATCAGAGGTAGATGACAGTGAAGCAATTAATTTTGATTTAGTAGCTAGAAATGCAGATTCTTCTGGGACAGACACTCCTCTACATTTGTTGGGGTTAGCTTTGAACCAATCATCTAATACCTTGGTATTTAAAAGGGCTGGATTAAACTTAACCCACCATTTAATTCTAATTTTCTTTACTAATTCTTGTCCAGTACATTCGGGCCAAATTTGCTGGGTGGCAAAGGACCACGCGGTAATCCAGGTAATTCCAAAAACAGCACAAAAAGCCAAAAGACTTTTATGTCTGGGGCAAGTAGTTGCTTGTGAGAATCGCTCATAGGCTGATAGAGCATAATCAGGTAATATGGTTTTATTAAGACCATAAACCTCAAACCATTGCACGAACCAATTGGGAAAGGATAATGAGATATTCTTATTAAACCAAATAAACCAGGTATGTTCAAATGGTAGCAAGTGTAAGAATGAACTCCAAGCATCCATATAATCAAAGTAGTTGTAATGTTGTGGAGAAAAAACCCTAGAAAAGGATTTTTTAGTGTAAGGAGCCATTCCCCAATCTGATGGAGATAAGACTTTATTAATTTTGAATTTAGAAAATTTTATAGATGAATTCTCTTTTTGATGAGTCAGAATAATAGAGTCTGAATCAACTAAAATGAATTCATAATATTCTCTAGTTTTTGATAAATCTTTTGGTAGAAACCAAAAGCCTGGTGGAAAAATTTTTGAAGTAATTTGTAATAATGATGTCCCTTCAGGGCAGTAATGAGATTCCAAAGGAATAATTGGCAGAGCAATATCTTTTGTAATAAAATTAGTTCTCTCCAAAGGAGGAGGAGAATAATAAGCTAATGGTGACCCAGATGACTTTTGTGAAGTCGTAATTCTCTGATTAAACTGTGATGGTGAAACCAGCACAGTTTGGGCTCCAGTTCCGGAGGAGGAACTAGGAGAAGAAATTTTTGATATGTAGGTAGGAGATGATCCTACTACAATCTGTTTATCTGTGGAGGGTAATGGAGGGCCATAAGAATCTTTTCTGGAGGTTTTATCTTTTGAACTCATGTTTTTCCCTGCAAGAATTCTCTTGTTAAAAAATCTGGTAAAGCGTTTTTAGTACCTTCAATATGCATAATTTCAAAATCAAAACATGCAAGTAATGCTTGCCATCTGGCGAAAATATGTTTAGAAACTAAATTTTTAACATCCTTTTGTAAAACACTTTTTGCTGATTTACAATCAGTTTTTAATACAAACGGTTTTGAAAATAGATCATCTTGAAATTTCATAATACATAAAACAATAGCTAAGATTTCTTTTTTAATAGTACTATAATTCAATTGAGGTCCAGTCCAAGTTCCGGAATAAAATCTAACCACTTGTTCCTTTTCTGACCCGGGTAAGACTTGCTTTAATATACCTCCAAATCCTAAGTCTGAAGCATCAGTTTCTACTATTAGCTTAGCATTAAGACATGGAATTCCTAGACAAGGTAATTTTTTAACAATTTTCTTGAGATTAATAATACTAGAAGTCATGGTATCATCCCAAGCTGGAGGATTTTTCTTAAGCCTTTTAAATAAGGGACCGCAAATAATTCTAAGATTGGGTATGAAATCAGACACATAATTGAGACATCCTAAAAACCTTTGTAATTGAGTTTTATCGATGATTTTATCAGGAAATTTTGTGACAAATTCTAACGACCTACTAATAGGTGAATACATCCCTTGGCTTATATCAAAACCTAAGAATCTAATTTTCGATTGGAAAATTTTTAATTTCTTTTCCGATAAAGCCAATCCATTGGATCTTATGATTTCAAAGAATTTATTCATGTGATCTATATGTTGATTAATGGAGTCTGAAAAGACTAATATGTCATCCAAATAGACTATAACAAAATCAGAATATTTATTAAGTATATCATTCATTTTATTTTGAAATTCTGAGGGTGCATTTTTTAATCCTAAAGGCATAACATTCCATTCAAAATGCCCAAAAGGTACTACAAATCCAGTTTTATATTTATCTTCCTCTTTTAATTGGATTTGATAATATCCAGACTTAAGGTCAAATTTAGAAAAGACACTTTTATTTTGTAATCTGTTAATTAAATCTCTTTTATTAGGAATTGGATATCTAATCCATTGCAAAGCGGAGTTTAATGGTCTATAATTAATAACAAGACGAGGACTTCCTCTTTCTAATTCAGCCGCATTGACTACATAGAAGGCTGAGCAACTCCACGGGGACTTACTATGCCTAATTAGCCCTTTATCTAAATATTCTTGTATTTCTTTTTTACAATAATTTAATTGTTGTTCACTCATATGTATGGGTCTAGCTTTAGTAGGTATGTTACTTTCTTTAAAATCCGGTTCATAAGGTAAAGATACCGTATGTACCTTTCTTTTCCAGAAAGCGTTAGGTTGATCTGAACACAGATGTTTAATAAATTTTTCTTGTATATTTTTAATTATATCTTGAATCTTTTTAGATTCTAATTGTTCATCTATTCGTTTATAATGGATTTCTTTATTTATAAAATTAATTTGTTTTCTTTTTAAATCTATTTGATTTAATGTAGAAATATTATTTCTTTTTACTGAATTAATATCTTTTATTTTAGGTTGATGTATAAATTCAAATTTTACTGTTCTTCCTAAAGCTTCAGTAATTATTTCTTTGTCATTAACCATAAACGGATATAATAAAGTTAAAAAGGGTGTTCCTAAAATTATATTTTCTTTCATATCTTTAACTAATAAAAATGAAGTTTTATAACATATTTGGTCTTTACAAATTTTTGCATTAGACAATTTATATGCCACCTGCAGTCTAGCCCCATTAGCTCCCGCAAGAACTTCCTTAGTTTTTTCGTAATATTGGGTAGGAATTAATCCTTCTTGAATACAATTTAAGTCCGCACCGGAATCTATTAATGCATCTAAAACATATGTATGATCATGGACTATTAATTCAATTTTAACGTGCCATTTATGGGATATGATCCTAGCGATATTGGCTATGTATCCTTCTTCATTTTTATCCTCAAAAGAATTGGAGGCTTCTCCTTTCTGTTGTTGAGATAATATATAATGTCCTTGTAACTCTAAGAATTTTAATTCTAAATTATCACTTCTCTGCTTAAAATAGCTATCTGCTTCCTTTAATTGCTTAATTTCGTTTTTTAGAATTTTTATTTCTTCACTCAAATCTTTAACAGTAACTTCCTTAGGGGTTTCAAACATTTTCATAATTTCTTTAAATTCTATTTTATGCACATCATTTTTATGAATATTATTGTTGGTGTTTTTATCAGAATTATTTTTAATTTTTAAGGCGGTTGCTGCCATGGTCATTTGTTGAATAACATCTAAAACATGTTGTTCAGACGCACCATCGATATTCCACTCGGTTATAGCTTGTCCGGAATACGAATTTTCGACAAAATTAAATCTTTCTTCAAATTGCACATCTGCAAATGAAGGGCGAGGATAAAAATTTCTAGTCCTAGGCTGAGGACCAGGTCCTAATCTATTAATACTACTTTCTTCTTGAGAAAGAGTATTTAAGGTGGACGAAGAGGCTAAACTCATTTTATTTAATTTTAAAATTAATTCATCTATTTTTTCTTCAGGTCCTAATTTCATTTTAGTAGCTGCATTTTTAGAGGGAACTTCATACTTATATATTGGTCTACTAGGATCAAGTTTAGTAATCTCTTCTTCTTTAGGTACAGTAAGTGTTCCTTCCATTCTACTTAATTGTTCCGCTAATGTATTTAATGTTTGATTTGTATAATTTAATTGGGTATGTATGTGGTAAAAATCTTTTCTCGTGGTACTCGCTAGTGGTTGATCTGGATTTTTAATCGTTTTAAAAGGTGCAGCTTCTATTTCCATATTCTCCACTTTTAACATAATAGGTTCTAGCGGTGGATGTGTAGAAATGATAATTTCTTTATTCGTAGTTTTCCACTGAGTAGTCATTCTAGTATTAGTATCTAGAAACATTTTATCAGTATAAGGATTAGGTATTTTATATTCTAGGCAGTATAATTCAAACCATGTGAAAAAGTTAATATTAATCTCGTGATAGTTCAAGAAATCGTAGAATTCCTTTAAATAATGATTTGTTAATTCTTTGCTAAAAGTAGAAAAATACCACTCACGCTTTATTTTATTATGAACTCCCATAAAGTTAGTTTTAATCCAATTTTTGTCTATTTCAAAAGGTTCTTCTTTTGTTAATGTATTACAAACTTGAGATCTAGTAGGAGAAGGCGATCTAGATGGCGATCTAGGCCTTTCTTCTCTATATAATGGAACTGGAACTGTGGGAACAAAATTAACCCCAGCTAACCCTACCCTTATAGTTGAGTCCACAGATCGTCTAGACGCTGAGGGCTGCGTACTGGATGATGAACTAATACTGCTGGACCCATAATACCTATGAGACTGACTTCTGTTCATCCTAATTATGACAGATCCTTCTCTATCTTGGATAGTATGACTAATAGATCTAGATTCTGGGTTGCCATTTTTAATTATATTTTGTAAAACCCACTCTTCTGGTAGTTTTTCTATTATTTCTGAAGCAGTTAATATCTTAGGAGTTATTACCATAGTTTTATTAAGATTAGCTTCTATAATACAGGTTTCGTTTCTTGAGGTTGCTTTTAATGATTTAAAGTCATAATTAACCTTAGAGACTTTATAAGTGATTCTACTTATAACATCTAAATTAGCAACTCCTGGTACGAAAGTATCTCCCTGAGTCACCACACAAATAGCTAATGAATTAGGGGTAAAAGGATTAGATAGACTCATACTAAAATTGGGATGACAATTAAAGTATGCTGGTCCACTATTTAAATTTGATTCTAATGTAGCTATGGTTGATTCATGAAAATCTTTAATTCTAGTATCACGTAAAACTAAGAGTAACGGGGTATTTAATCCTAGCCTGTGTAGAGGTTTAACAGCAATTTGGATTAATCCTAGATGAATATATTTATATCCATCTTTCTGATGTTTATCAATTAATTCTTTCTTCAAAGGTTTAATAACTTCATATTTATTTACAACCGAAGTTGCAGTTTCAACAGTGTGAATTATCTTTTGAGCCTTAAACTCAAAAGTACTAATTTTATAAATCTCTTTTAGCTTTATTTCAGGTAAAGACCAATTAGCTAATTTATCTTCTATTTCTTGAATTTCTAATTCATGATTTTGATATTCATCTTGATTTAATTCGTCTATATTAGGATTACTAGATGTTGAAGGACATAATGTTCTATTACTAGTACTTCTACGACTACTAGACCCTAACTGACTTAAAGCCCTTATTATCTGAGACATAATTCAAAATCTTTTAAACAAACTAGAGCTCTTACTTTAAATTCTTATTATCTCTCTCTCTCTCCCCCCTTATAGTTTGTGCCTATTTAGTTCTTCAGTGTGCTAAACCAACGGTTTCACAGCCTACCCTTAGGACTTACTACCTGGACCACACACTAAAAGCTGCAATAGGTTAAAGGTCAGGGTTAAAAAGATCAAAAGATAATTGAGAAAATAAAAGTTTAGAACTAAAATAAGTTTAAATAACTTTGAATTAATTTCAGACGGTATCAGGTTCTGATACCAGTTACGATGCGGAAACGCTTAATACAGCTCTTTGCTCTTCTGGGAAAACTAATACAGTTAAATGCATGCGAGTTATTATAAACATGATTTCATTTATGATAAACTTAAAACTTACAATAATAGAAAGTTTTAAAAACTTTAAAACTTGGAACTTAAAAACTTAGACTTACAAGAGATTCAGAGCTCAGGGATCTAAGAATGCTTGCAGAGGATTATGCTTGCAAACTTCGAATGCCTTAACAACTGAAAGACTTGCCTATTTATAGGCTAGAGTGAAGTCCGGACTTCAAAATTATACACCGGATTTGAAAAAAAAAAAAAAAAAAAAAAAACATGGCCGACACTGGCCAAAAATAAAAGCAAATAACGTGGCCGACAAAGTTATTTGGCTAAATAGTAAAACATCATGGTCGACATGACCTGTAATCAATACAAAACGACAACTAACTTTTAATAAAGCAAAAGTAATATTCGCAACAATAATTATGACCAGTTTAATCGATAATTCCATAGCAATCGTCTTCATTTTCTTGTAATTGTTCTTCTGTAGCTGATTCGCTGTCACTTCCAGAAACAGTAGACATCGCTTCATGTAATTTTTCTAAGAATTTATTAGGATCAGAGGTAGATGACAGTGAAGCAATTAATTTTGATTTAGTAGCTAGAAATGCAGATTCTTCTGGGACAGACACTCCTCTACATTTGTTGGGGTTAGCTTTGAACCAATCATCTAATACCTTGGTATTTAAAAGGGCTGGATTAAACTTAACCCACCATTTAATTCTAATTTTCTTTACTAATTCTTGTCCAGTACATTCGGGCCAAATTTGCTGGGTGGCAAAGGACCACGCGGTAATCCAGGTAATTCCAAAAACAGCACAAAAAGCCAAAAGACTTTTATGTCTGGGGCAAGTAGTTGCTTGTGAGAATCGCTCATAGGCTGATAGAGCATAATCAGGTAATATGGTTTTATTAAGACCATAAACCTCAAACCATTGCACGAACCAATTGGGAAAGGATAATGAGATATTCTTATTAAACCAAATAAACCAGGTATGTTCAAATGGTAGCAAGTGTAAGAATGAACTCCAAGCATCCATATAATCAAAGTAGTTGTAATGTTGTGGAGAAAAAACCCTAGAAAAGGATTTTTTAGTGTAAGGAGCCATTCCCCAATCTGATGGAGATAAGACTTTATTAATTTTGAATTTAGAAAATTTTATAGATGAATTCTCTTTTTGATGAGTCAGAATAATAGAGTCTGAATCAACTAAAATGAATTCATAATATTCTCTAGTTTTTGATAAATCTTTTGGTAGAAACCAAAAGCCTGGTGGAAAATTTTTTGAAGTAATTTGTAATAATGATGTCCCTTCAGGGCAGTAATGAGATTCCAAAGGAATAATTGGCAGAGCAATATCTTTTGTAATAAAATTAGTTCTCTCCAAAGGAGGAGGAGAATAATAAGCTAATGGTGACCCAGATGACTTTTGTGAAGTCGTAATTCTCTGATTAAACTGTGATGGTGAAACCAGCACAGTTTGGGCTCCAGTTCCGGAGGAGGAACTAGGAGAAGAAATTTTTGATATGTAGGTAGGAGATGATCCTACTACAATCTGTTTATCTGTGGAGGGTAATGGAGGGCCATAAGAATCTTTTCTGGAGGTTTTATCTTTTGAACTCATGTTTTTCCCTGCAAGAATTCTCTTGTTAAAAAATCTGGTAAAGCGTTTTTAGTACCTTCAATATGCATAATTTCAAAATCAAAACATGCAAGTAATGCTTGCCATCTGGCGAAAATATGTTTAGAAACTAAATTTTTAACATCCTTTTGTAAAACACTTTTTGCTGATTTACAATCAGTTTTTAATACAAACGGTTTTGAAAATAGATCATCTTGAAATTTCATAATACATAAAACAATAGCTAAGATTTCTTTTTTAATAGTACTATAATTCAATTGAGGTCCAGTCCAAGTTCCGGAATAAAATCTAACCACTTGTTCCTTTTCTGACCCGGGTAAGACTTGCTTTAATATACCTCCAAATCCTAAGTCTGAAGCATCAGTTTCTACTATTAGCTTAGCATTAAGACATGGAATTCCTAGACAAGGTAATTTTTTAACAATTTTCTTGAGATTAATAATACTAGAAGTCATGGTATCATCCCAAGCTGGAGGATTTTTCTTAAGCCTTTTAAATAAGGGACCGCAAATAATTCTAAGATTGGGTATGAAATCAGACACATAATTGAGACATCCTAAAAACCTTTGTAATTGAGTTTTATCGATGATTTTATCAGGAAATTTTGTGACAAATTCTAACGACCTACTAATAGGTGAATACATCCCTTGGCTTATATCAAAACCTAAGAATCTAATTTTCGATTGGAAAATTTTTAATTTCTTTTCCGATAAAGCCAATCCATTGGATCTTATGATTTCAAAGAATTTATTCATGTGATCTATATGTTGATTAATGGAGTCTGAAAAGACTAATATGTCATCCAAATAGACTATAACAAAATCAGAATATTTATTAAGTATATCATTCATTTTATTTTGAAATTCTGAGGGTGCATTTTTTAATCCTAAAGGCATAACATTCCATTCAAAATGCCCAAAAGGTACTACAAATCCAGTTTTATATTTATCTTCCTCTTTTAATTGGATTTGATAATATCCAGACTTAAGGTCAAATTTAGAAAAGACACTTTTATTTTGTAATCTGTTAATTAAATCTCTTTTATTAGGAATTGGATATCTAATCCATTGCAAAGCGGAGTTTAATGGTCTATAATTAATAACAAGACGAGGACTTCCTCTTTCTAATTCAGCCGCATTGACTACATAGAAGGCTGAGCAACTCCACGGGGACTTACTATGCCTAATTAGCCCTTTATCTAAATATTCTTGTATTTCTTTTTTACAATAATTTAATTGTTGTTCACTCATATGTATGGGTCTAGCTTTAGTAGGTATGTTACTTTCTTTAAAATCCGGTTCATAAGGTAAAGATACCGTATGTACCTTTCTTTTCCAGAAAGCGTTAGGTTGATCTGAACACAGATGTTTAATAAATTTTTCTTGTATATTTTTAATTATATCTTGAATCTTTTTAGATTCTAATTGTTCATCTATTCGTTTATAATGGATTTCTTTATTTATAAAATTAATTTGTTTTCTTTTTAAATCTATTTGATTTAATGTAGAAATATTATTTCTTTTTACTGAATTAATATCTTTTATTTTAGGTTGATGTATAAATTCAAATTTTACTGTTCTTCCTAAAGCTTCAGTAATTATTTCTTTGTCATTAACCATAAACGGATATAATAAAGTTAAAAAGGGTGTTCCTAAAATTATATTTTCTTTCATATCTTTAACTAATAAAAATGAAGTTTTATAACATATTTGGTCTTTACAAATTTTTGCATTAGACAATTTATATGCCACCTGCAGTCTAGCCCCATTAGCTCCCGCAAGAACTTCCTTAGTTTTTTCGTAATATTGGGTAGGAATTAATCCTTCTTGAATACAATTTAAGTCCGCACCGGAATCTATTAATGCATCTAAAACATATGTATGATCATGGACTATTAATTCAATTTTAACGTGCCATTTATGGGATATGATCCTAGCGATATTGGCTATGTATCCTTCTTCATTTTTATCCTCAAAAGAATTGGAGGCTTCTCCTTTCTGTTGTTGAGATAATATATAATGTCCTTGTAACTCTAAGAATTTTAATTCTAAATTATCACTTCTCTGCTTAAAATAGCTATCTGCTTCCTTTAATTGCTTAATTTCGTTTTTTAGAATTTTTATTTCTTCACTCAAATCTTTAACAGTAACTTCCTTAGGGGTTTCAAACATTTTCATAATTTCTTTAAATTCTATTTTATGCACATCATTTTTATGAATATTATTGTCTTCTATAATATCTTTAATTTGTTTCATAAAAGCGGTTTTGTTTTCAGAATCTTCCATTTTATCTAGAATAGTAATTAATTTATCAGCTTGACTATTAGTAAGTACATTAATAGTTTTAATACAATTATTACAGTTACAAAAATCTAAACCAGAACATTCTTCTTCTGGTCGATCTTGAATGTTATCTTCCCAGGTTTCTAATTGATTAAGATCTTCGAAATCAGATAGGGAGCTAATAGAATCTTTTCTCGAGGAAGATTCTCCTACCGATTCTTCCTTATCAGATTCCAACATAAATTTTTGTAAAGTATTAACCAGACTTTCTTTTAATTCTTCCGAAATATCTAAGCTACTAATTTGCTTAATTTCTTTAACTCTACATTTATTAGAATAATGCCCAAATTTTCCACATTTATAACATTGAACCTCTTTAGTATTTTTAGACGGTTTATGAGGTTTTTTGTAATTTTTTCCCGAACTTTTCTGGTTACTTTTATAATAATCTTGATTATCCTTCTCTTTAATAGTTTTGTAATGTTTGTGTTTATGAGAACTCCTTCTTTTAGAATTAGAGTTTTCTTTAGTTTTCTTACTGCTAGGGGCTCTTAAAGGAGGGGCCCCATATTGTTCGCAAAATGATCCCATTTCGCGTCTATTACTTCCTAATTCACTCTTAATTTTTCTTTGTATTTTAAAGTCGGTGCAAACCTGCATACCGGTTTCTATAACGTAATTAGAAATTTCTCCTAAAGTTAAATTATCATAAGGGATAGTCCCATTATGGGCTCTCTTAAGGTTTTCTTTTACTTTATCTGCAAATAATCTAGGTAATCCCCCTATAAATCTTTCTTTCCAGTATGACATACCTCCGTCTGACCTAAGACATAATTTTGAAAGAAACATATCTCTATACCAACGATAATCAGACATAGTTGGACAATAAAGATTCATTAATTGATCAGAAGCTCTTTGTTGAAGTTTAAGAGGTTCTCCCACAAAGAATTTTGTAATTGAATAGAGAAGAGTAGTAACACAATTCTCTTCGTTAACTCCATTCTCTGATTTTACTGCCGTATCTATTATAGTTTTATCTTCTGGGGAAACTATGTTATCCCACCAACCTTTTAATTGACCAGTAAATCCCATTACTAACATATTCTTGGTGTTTTTATCAGAATTATTTTTAATTTTTAAGGCGGTTGCTGCCATGGTCATTTGTTGAATAACATCTAAAACATGTTGTTCAGACGCACCATCGATATTCCACTCGGTTATAGCTTGTCCGGAATACGAATTTTCGACAAAATTAAATCTTTCTTCAAATTGCACATCTGCAAATGAAGGGCGAGGATAAAAATTTCTAGTCCTAGGCTGAGGACCAGGTCCTAATCTATTAATACTACTTTCTTCTTGAGAAAGAGTATTTAAGGTGGACGAAGAGGCTAAACTCATTTTATTTAATTTTAAAATTAATTCATCTATTTTTTCTTCAGGTCCTAATTTCATTTTAGTAGCTGCATTTTTAGAGGGAACTTCATACTTATATATTGGTCTACTAGGATCAAGTTTAGTAATCTCTTCTTCTTTAGGTACAGTAAGTGTTCCTTCCATTCTACTTAATTGTTCCGCTAATGTATTTAATGTTTGATTTGTATAATTTAATTGGGTATGTATGTGGTAAAAATCTTTTCTCGTGGTACTCGCTAGTGGTTGATCTGGATTTTTAATCGTTTTAAAAGGTGCAGCTTCTATTTCCATATTCTCCACTTTTAACATAATAGGTTCTAGCGGTGGATGTGTAGAAATGATAATTTCTTTATTCGTAGTTTTCCACTGAGTAGTCATTCTAGTATTAGTATCTAGAAACATTTTATCAGTATAAGGATTAGGTATTTTATATTCTAGGCAGTATAATTCAAACCATGTGAAAAAGTTAATATTAATCTCGTGATAGTTCAAGAAATCGTAGAATTCCTTTAAATAATGATTTGTTAATTCTTTGCTAAAAGTAGAAAAATACCACTCACGCTTTATTTTATTATGAACTCCCATAAAGTTAGTTTTAATCCAATTTTTGTCTATTTCAAAAGGTTCTTCTTTTGTTAATGTATTACAAACTTGAGATCTAGTAGGAGAAGGCGATCTAGATGGCGATCTAGGCCTTTCTTCTCTATATAATGGAACTGGAACTGTGGGAACAAAATTAACCCCAGCTAACCCTACCCTTATAGTTGAGTCCACAGATCGTCTAGACGCTGAGGGCTGCGTACTGGATGATGAACTAATACTGCTGGACCCATAATACCTATGAGACTGACTTCTGTTCATCCTAATTATGACAGATCCTTCTCTATCTTGGATAGTATGACTAATAGATCTAGATTCTGGGTTGTCATTTTTAATTATATTTTGTAAAACCCACTCTTCTGGTAGTTTTTCTATTATTTCTGAAGCAGTTAATATCTTAGGAGTTATTACCATAGTTTTATTAAGATTAGCTTCTATAATACAGGTTTCGTTTCTTGAGGTTGCTTTTAATGATTTAAAGTCATAATTAACCTTAGAGACTTTATAAGTGATTCTACTTATAACATCTAAATTAGCAACTCCTGGTACGAAAGTATCTCCCTGAGTCACCACACAAATAGCTAATGAATTAGGGGTAAAAGGATTAGATAGACTCATACTAAAATTGGGATGACAATTAAAGTATGCTGGTCCACTATTTAAATTTGATTCTAATGTAGCTATGGTTGATTCATGAAAATCTTTAATTCTAGTATCACGTAAAACTAAGAGTAACGGGGTATTTAATCCTAGCCTGTGTAGAGGTTTAACAGCAATTTGGATTAATCCTAGATGAATATATTTATATCCATCTTTCTGATGTTTATCAATTAATTCTTTCTTCAAAGGTTTAATAACTTCATATTTATTTACAACCGAAGTTGCAGTTTCAACAGTGTGAATTATCTTTTGAGCCTTAAACTCAAAAGTACTAATTTTATAAATCTCTTTTAGCTTTATTTCAGGTAAAGACCAATTAGCTAATTTATCTTCTATTTCTTGAATTTCTAATTCATGATTTTGATATTCATCTTGATTTAATTCGTCTATATTAGGATTACTAGATGTTGAAGGACATAATGTTCTATTACTAGTACTTCTACGACTACTAGACCCTAACTGACTTAAAGCCCTTATTATCTGAGACATAATTATTGTTGCGAATATTACTTTTGCTTTATTAAAAGTTAGTTGTCGTTTTGTATTGATTACAGGTCATGTCGACCATGATGTTTTACTATTTAGCCAAATACAGCTCTAAAAACTTAGACTTACAAGAGTGAAGTCTAAAATTTAGACTTAAAAACTTAGACTTACAAGAGATTCAGAGCTCAGGGATCTAAGAATGCTTGCAGAGGATTATGCTTGCAAACTTCGAATGCCTTAACAACTGAAAGACTTGCCTATTTATAGGCTAGAGTGAAGTCCGGACTTCAAAATTATACACCGGATTTGAAAAAAAAAAAAAAAAAACATGGCCGACACTGGCCAAAAATAAAAGCAAATAACGTGGCCGACAAAGTTATTTGGCTAAATAGTAAAACATCATGGTCGACATGACCTGTAATCAATACAAAACGACAACTAACTTTTAATAAAGCAAAAGTAATATTCGCAACAATAATTATGACCAGTTTAATCGATAATTCCATAGCAATCGTCTTCATTTTCTTGTAATTGTTCTTCTGTAGCTGATTCGCTGTCACTTCCAGAAACAGTAGACATCGCTTCATGTAATTTTTCTAAGAATTTATTAGGATCAGAGGTAGATGACAGTGAAGCAATTAATTTTGATTTAGTAGCTAGAAATGCAGATTCTTCTGGGACAGACACTCCTCTACATTTGTTGGGGTTAGCTTTGAACCAATCATCTAATACCTTGGTATTTAAAAGGGCTGGATTAAACTTAACCCACCATTTAATTCTAATTTTCTTTACTAATTCTTGTCCAGTACATTCGGGCCAAATTTGCTGGGTGGCAAAGGACCACGCGGTAATCCAGGTAATTCCAAAAACAGCACAAAAAGCCAAAAGACTTTTATGTCTGGGGCAAGTAGTTGCTTGTGAGAATCGCTCATAGGCTGATAGAGCATAATCAGGTAATATGGTTTTATTAAGACCATAAACCTCAAACCATTGCACGAACCAATTGGGAAAGGATAATGAGATATTCTTATTAAACCAAATAAACCAGGTATGTTCAAATGGTAGCAAGTGTAAGAATGAACTCCAAGCATCCATATAATCAAAGTAGTTGTAATGTTGTGGAGAAAAAACCCTAGAAAAGGATTTTTTAGTGTAAGGAGCCATTCCCCAATCTGATGGAGATAAGACTTTATTAATTTTGAATTTAGAAAATTTTATAGATGAATTCTCTTTTTGATGAGTCAGAATAATAGAGTCTGAATCAACTAAAATGAATTCATAATATTCTCTAGTTTTTGATAAATCTTTTGGTAGAAACCAAAAGCCTGGTGGAAAATTTTTTGAAGTAATTTGTAATAATGATGTCCCTTCAGGGCAGTAATGAGATTCCAAAGGAATAATTGGCAGAGCAATATCTTTTGTAATAAAATTAGTTCTCTCCAAAGGAGGAGGAGAATAATAAGCTAATGGTGACCCAGATGACTTTTGTGAAGTCGTAATTCTCTGATTAAACTGTGATGGTGAAACCAGCACAGTTTGGGCTCCAGTTCCGGAGGAGGAACTAGGAGAAGAAATTTTTGATATGTAGGTAGGAGATGATCCTACTACAATCTGTTTATCTGTGGAGGGTAATGGAGGGCCATAAGAATCTTTTCTGGAGGTTTTATCTTTTGAACTCATGTTTTTCCCTGCAAGAATTCTCTTGTTAAAAAATCTGGTAAAGCGTTTTTAGTACCTTCAATATGCATAATTTCAAAATCAAAACATGCAAGTAATGCTTGCCATCTGGCGAAAATATGTTTAGAAACTAAATTTTTAACATCCTTTTGTAAAACACTTTTTGCTGATTTACAATCAGTTTTTAATACAAACGGTTTTGAAAATAGATCATCTTGAAATTTCATAATACATAAAACAATAGCTAATATTTCTTTTTTAATAGTACTATAATTCAATTGAGGTCCAGTCCAAGTTCCGGAATAAAATCTAACCACTTGTTCCTTTTCTGACCCGGGTAAGACTTGCTTTAATATACCTCCAAATCCTAAGTCTGAAGCATCAGTTTCTACTATTAGCTTAGCATTAAGACATGGAATTCCTAGACAAGGTAATTTTTTAACAATTTTCTTGAGATTAATAATACTAGAAGTCATGGTATCATCCCAAGCTGGAGGATTTTTCTTAAGCCTTTTAAATAAGGGACCGCAAATAATTCTAAGATTGGGTATGAAATCAGACACATAATTGAGACATCCTAAAAACCTTTGTAATTGAGTTTTATCGATGATTTTATCAGGAAATTTTGTGACAAATTCTAACGACCTACTAATAGGTGAATACATCCCTTGGCTTATATCAAAACCTAAGAATCTAATTTTCGATTGGAAAATTTTTAATTTCTTTTCCGATAAAGCCAATCCATTGGATCTTATGATTTCAAAGAATTTATTCATGTGATCTATATGTTGATTAATGGAGTCTGAAAAGACTAATATGTCATCCAAATAGACTATAACAAAATCAGAATATTTATTAAGTATATCATTCATTTTATTTTGAAATTCTGAGGGTGCATTTTTTAATCCTAAAGGCATAACATTCCATTCAAAATGCCCAAAAGGTACTACAAATCCAGTTTTATATTTATCTTCCTCTTTTAATTGGATTTGATAATATCCAGACTTAAGGTCAAATTTAGAAAAGACACTTTTATTTTGTAATCTGTTAATTAAATCTCTTTTATTAGGAATTGGATATCTAATCCATTGCAAAGCGGAGTTTAATGGTCTATAATTAATAACAAGACGAGGACTTCCTCTTTCTAATTCAGCCGCATTGACTACATAGAAGGCTGAGCAACTCCACGGGGACTTACTATGCCTAATTAGCCCTTTATCTAAATATTCTTGTATTTCTTTTTTACAATAATTTAATTGTTGTTCACTCATATGTATGGGTCTAGCTTTAGTAGGTATGTTACTTTCTTTAAAATCCGGTTCATAAGGTAAAGATACCGTATGTACCTTTCTTTTCCAGAAAGCGTTAGGTTGATCTGAACACAGATGTTTAATAAATTTTTCTTGTATATTTTTAATTATATCTTGAATCTTTTTAGATTCTAATTGTTCATCTATTCGTTTATAATGGATTTCTTTATTTATAAAATTAATTTGTTTTCTTTTTAAATCTATTTGATTTAATGTAGAAATATTATTTCTTTTTACTGAATTAATATCTTTTATTTTAGGTTGATGTATAAATTCAAATTTTACTGTTCTTCCTAAAGCTTCAGTAATTATTTCTTTGTCATTAACCATAAACGGATATAATAAAGTTAAAAAGGGTGTTCCTAAAATTATATTTTCTTTCATATCTTTAACTAATAAAAATGAAGTTTTATAACATATTTGGTCTTTACAAATTTTTGCATTAGACAATTTATATGCCCCCTGCAGTCTAGCCCCATTAGTTTTTTCGTAATATTGGGTAGGAATTAATCCTTCTTGAATACAATTTAAGTCCGCACCGGAATCTATTAATGCATCTAAAACATATGTATGATCATGGACTATTAATTCAATTTTAACGTGCCATTTATGGGATATGATCCTAGCGATATTGGCTATGTATCCTTCTTCATTTTTATCCTCAAAAGAATTGGAGGCTTCTCCTTTCTGTTGTTGAGATAATATATAATGTCCTTGTAACTCTAAGAATTTTAATTCTAAATTATCACTTCTCTGCTTAAAATAGCTATCTGCTTCCTTTAATTGCTTAATTTCGTTTTTTAGAATTTTTATTTCTTCACTCAAATCTTTAACAGTAACTTCCTTAGGGGTTTCAAACATTTTCATAATTTCTTTAAATTCTATTTTATGCACATCATTTTTATGAATATTATTGTCTTCTATAATATCTTTAATTTGTTTCATAAAAGCGGTTTTGTTTTCAGAATCTTCCATTTTATCTAGAATAGTAATTAATTTATCAGCTTGACTATTAGTAAGTACATTAATAGTTTTAATACAATTATTACAGTTACAAAAATCTAAACCAGAACATTCTTCTTCTGGTCGATCTTGAATGTTATCTTCCCAGGTTTCTAATTGATTAAGATCTTCGAAATCAGATAGGGAGCTAATAGAATCTTTTCTCGAGGAAGATTCTCCTACCGATTCTTCCTTATCAGATTCCAACATAAATTTTTGTAAAGTATTAACCAGACTTTCTTTTAATTCTTCCGAAATATCTAAGCTACTAATTTGCTTAATTTCTTTAACTCTACATTTATTAGAATAATGCCCAAATTTTCCACATTTATAACATTGAACCTCTTTAGTATTTTTAGACGGTTTATGAGGTTTTTTGTAATTTTTTCCCGAACTTTTCTGGTTACTTTTATAATAATCTTGATTATCCTTCTCTTTAATAGTTTTGTAATGTTTGTGTTTATGAGAACTCCTTCTTTTAGAATTAGAGTTTTCTTTAGTTTTCTTACTGCTAGGGGCTCTTAAAGGAGGGGCCCCATATTGTTCGCAAAATGATCCCATTTCGCGTCTATTACTTCCTAATTCACTCTTAATTTTTCTTTGTATTTTAAAGTCGGTGCAAACCTGCATACCGGTTTCTATAACGTAATTAGAAATTTCTCCTAAAGTTAAATTATCATAAGGGATAGTCCCATTATGGGCTCTCTTAAGGTTTTCTTTTACTTTATCTGCAAATAATCTAGGTAATCCCCCTATAAATCTTTCTTTCCAGTATGACATACCTCCGTCTGACCTAAGACATAATTTTGAAAGAAACATATCTCTATACCAACGATAATCAGACATAGTTGGACAATAAAGATTCATTAATTGATCAGAAGCTCTTTGTTGAAGTTTAAGAGGTTCTCCCACAAAGAATTTTGTAATTGAATAGAGAAGAGTAGTAACACAATTCTCTTCGTTAACTCCATTCTCTGATTTTACTGCCGTATCTATTATAGTTTTATCTTCTGGGGAAACTATGTTATCCCACCAACCTTTTAATTGACCAGTAAATCCCATTACTAACATATTCTTGGTGTTTTTATCAGAATTATTTTTAATTTTTAAGGCGGTTGCTGCCATGGTCATTTGTTGAATAACATCTAAAACATGTTGTTCAGACGCACCATCGATATTCCACTCGGTTATAGCTTGTCCGGAATACGAATTTTCGACAAAATTAAATCTTTCTTCAAATTGCACATCTGCAAATGAAGGGCGAGGATAAAAATTTCTAGTCCTAGGCTGAGGACCAGGTCCTAATCTATTAATACTACTTTCTTCTTGAGAAAGAGTATTTAAGGTGGACGAAGAGGCTAAACTCATTTTATTTAATTTTAAAATTAATTCATCTATTTTTTCTTCAGGTCCTAATTTCATTTTAGTAGCTGCATTTTTAGAGGGAACTTCATACTTATATATTGGTCTACTAGGATCAAGTTTAGTAATCTCTTCTTCTTTAGGTACAGTAAGTGTTCCTTCCATTCTACTTAATTGTTCCGCTAATGTATTTAATGTTTGATTTGTATAATTTAATTGGGTATGTATGTGGTAAAAATCTTTTCTCGTGGTACTCGCTAGTGGTTGATCTGGATTTTTAATCGTTTTAAAAGGTGCAGCTTCTATTTCCATATTCTCCACTTTTAACATAATAGGTTCTAGCGGTGGATGTGTAGAAATGATAATTTCTTTATTCGTAGTTTTCCACTGAGTAGTCATTCTAGTATTAGTATCTAGAAACATTTTATCAGTATAAGGATTAGGTATTTTATATTCTAGGCAGTATAATTCAAACCATGTGAAAAAGTTAATATTAATCTCGTGATAGTTCAAGAAATCGTAGAATTCCTTTAAATAATGATTTGTTAATTCTTTGCTAAAAGTAGAAAAATACCACTCACGCTTTATTTTATTATGAACTCCCATAAAGTTAGTTTTAATCCAATTTTTGTCTATTTCAAAAGGTTCTTCTTTTGTTAATGTATTACAAACTTGAGATCTAGTAGGAGAAGGCGATCTAGATGGCGATCTAGGCCTTTCTTCTCTATATAATGGAACTGGAACTGTGGGAACAAAATTAACCCCAGCTAACCCTACCCTTATAGTTGAGTCCACAGATCGTCTAGACGCTGAGGGCTGCGTACTGGATGATGAACTAATACTGCTGGACCCATAATACCTATGAGACTGACTTCTGTTCATCCTAATTATGACAGATCCTTCTCTATCTTGGATAGTATGACTAATAGATCTAGATTCTGGGTTGTCATTTTTAATTATATTTTGTAAAACCCACTCTTCTGGTAGTTTTTCTATTATTTCTGAAGCAGTTAATATCTTAGGAGTTATTACCATAGTTTTATTAAGATTAGCTTCTATAATACAGGTTTCGTTTCTTGAGGTTGCTTTTAATGATTTAAAGTCATAATTAACCTTAGAGACTTTATAAGTGATTCTACTTATAACATCTAAATTAGCAACTCCTGGTACGAAAGTATCTCCCTGAGTCACCACACAAATAGCTAATGAATTAGGGGTAAAAGGATTAGATAGACTCATACTAAAATTGGGATGACAATTAAAGTATGCTGGTCCACTATTTAAATTTGATTCTAATGTAGCTATGGTTGATTCATGAAAATCTTTAATTCTAGTATCACGTAAAACTAAGAGTAACGGGGTATTTAATCCTAGCCTGTGTAGAGGTTTAACAGCAATTTGGATTAATCCTAGATGAATATATTTATATCCATCTTTCTGATGTTTATCAATTAATTCTTTCTTCAAAGGTTTAATAACTTCATATTTATTTACAACCGAAGTTGCAGTTTCAACAGTGTGAATTATCTTTTGAGCCTTAAACTCAAAAGTACTAATTTTATAAATCTCTTTTAGCTTTATTTCAGGTAAAGACCAATTAGCTAATTTATCTTCTATTTCTTGAATTTCTAATTCATGATTTTGATATTCATCTTGATTTAATTCGTCTATATTAGGATTACTAGATGTTGAAGGACATAATGTTCTATTACTAGTACTTCTACGACTACTAGACCCTAACTGACTTAAAGCCCTTATTATCTGAGACATAATTATTGTTGCGAATATTACTTTTGCTTTATTAAAAGTTAGTTGTCGTTTTGTATTGATTACAGGTCATGTCGACCATGATGTTTTACTATTTAGCCAAATACAGCTCTAAAAACTTAGACTTACAAGAGTGAAGTCTAAAATTTAGACTTAAAAACTTAGACTTACAAGAGATTCAGAGCTCAGGGATCTAAGAATGCTTGCAGAGGATTATGCTTGCAAACTTCGAATGCCTTAACAACTGAAAGACTTGCCTATTTATAGGCTAGAGTGAAGTCCGAACTTCAAAATTATACACCGGATTTGAAAAAAAAAAAAAAAAAACATGGCCGACACTGGCCAAAAATAAAAGCAAATAACGTGGCCGACAAAGTTATTTGGCTAAATAGTAAAACATCATGGTCGACATGACCTGTAATCAATACAAAACGACAACTAACTTTTAATAAAGCAAAAGTAATATTCGCAACAATAATTATGACCAGTTTAATCGATAATTCCATAGCAATCGTCTTCATTTTCTTGTAATTGTTCTTCTGTAGCTGATTCGCTGTCACTTCCAGAAACAGTAGACATCGCTTCATGTAATTTTTCTAAGAATTTATTAGGATCAGAGGTAGATGACAGTGAAGCAATTAATTTTGATTTAGTAGCTAGAAATGCAGATTCTTCTGGGACAGACACTCCTCTACATTTGTTGGGGTTAGCTTTGAACCAATCATCTAATACCTTGGTATTTAAAAGGGCTGGATTAAACTTAACCCACCATTTAATTCTAATTTTCTTTACTAATTCTTGTCCAGTACATTCGGGCCAAATTTGCTGGGTGGCAAAGGACCACGCGGTAATCCAGGTAATTCCAAAAACAGCACAAAAAGCCAAAAGACTTTTATGTCTGGGGCAAGTAGTTGCTTGTGAGAATCGCTCATAGGCTGATAGAGCATAATCAGGTAATATGGTTTTATTAAGACCATAAACCTCAAACCATTGCACGAACCAATTGGGAAAGGATAATGAGATATTCTTATTAAACCAAATAAACCAGGTATGTTCAAATGGTAGCAAGTGTAAGAATGAACTCCAAGCATCCATATAATCAAAGTAGTTGTAATGTTGTGGAGAAAAAACCCTAGAAAAGGATTTTTTAGTGTAAGGAGCCATTCCCCAATCTGATGGAGATAAGACTTTATTAATTTTGAATTTAGAAAATTTTATAGATGAATTCTCTTTTTGATGAGTCAGAATAATAGAGTCTGAATCAACTAAAATGAATTCATAATATTCTCTAGTTTTTGATAAATCTTTTGGTAGAAACCAAAAGCCTGGTGGAAAAATTTTTGAAGTAATTTGTAATAATGATGTCCCTTCAGGGCAGTAATGAGATTCCAAAGGAATAATTGGCAGAGCAATATCTTTTGTAATAAAATTAGTTCTCTCCAAAGGAGGAGGAGAATAATAAGCTAATGGTGACCCAGATGACTTTTGTGAAGTCGTAATTCTCTGATTAAACTGTGATGGTGAAACCAGCACAGTTTGGGCTCCAGTTCCGGAGGAGGAACTAGGAGAAGAAATTTTTGATATGTAGGTAGGAGATGATCCTACTACAATCTGTTTATCTGTGGAGGGTAATGGAGGGCCATAAGAATCTTTTCTGGAGGTTTTATCTTTTGAACTCATGTTTTTCCCTGCAAGAATTCTCTTGTTAAAAAATCTGGTAAAGCGTTTTTAGTACCTTCAATATGCATAATTTCAAAATCAAAACATGCAAGTAATGCTTGCCATCTGGCGAAAATATGTTTAGAAACTAAATTTTTAACATCCTTTTGTAAAACACTTTTTGCTGATTTACAATCAGTTTTTAATACAAACGGTTTTGAAAATAGATCATCTTGAAATTTCATAATACATAAAACAATAGCTAAGATTTCTTTTTTAATAGTACTATAATTCAATTGAGGTCCAGTCCAAGTTCCGGAATAAAATCTAACCACTTGTTCCTTTTCTGACCCGGGTAAGACTTGCTTTAATATACCTCCAAATCCTAAGTCTGAAGCATCAGTTTCTACTATTAGCTTAGCATTAAGACATGGAATTCCTAGACAAGGTAATTTTTTAACAATTTTCTTGAGATTAATAATACTAGAAGTCATGGTATCATCCCAAGCTGGAGGATTTTTCTTAAGCCTTTTAAATAAGGGACCGCAAATAATTCTAAGATTGGGTATGAAATCAGACACATAATTGAGACATCCTAAAAACCTTTGTAATTGAGTTTTATCGATGATTTTATCAGGAAATTTTGTGACAAATTCTAACGACCTACTAATAGGTGAATACATCCCTTGGCTTATATCAAAACCTAAGAATCTAATTTTCGATTGGAAAATTTTTAATTTCTTTTCCGATAAAGCCAATCCATTGGATCTTATGATTTCAAAGAATTTATTCATGTGATCTATATGTTGATTAATGGAGTCTGAAAAGACTAATATGTCATCCAAATAGACTATAACAAAATCAGAATATTTATTAAGTATATCATTCATTTTATTTTGAAATTCTGAGGGTGCATTTTTTAATCCTAAAGGCATAACATTCCATTCAAAATGCCCAAAAGGTACTACAAATCCAGTTTTATATTTATCTTCCTCTTTTAATTGGATTTGATAATATCCAGACTTAAGGTCAAATTTAGAAAAGACACTTTTATTTTGTAATCTGTTAATTAAATCTCTTTTATTAGGAATTGGATATCTAATCCATTGCAAAGCGGAGTTTAATGGTCTATAATTAATAACAAGACGAGGACTTCCTCTTTCTAATTCAGCCGCATTGACTACATAGAAGGCTGAGCAACTCCACGGGGACTTACTATGCCTAATTAGCCCTTTATCTAAATATTCTTGTATTTCTTTTTTACAATAATTTAATTGTTGTTCACTCATATGTATGGGTCTAGCTTTAGTAGGTATGTTACTTTCTTTAAAATCCGGTTCATAAGGTAAAGATACCGTATGTACCTTTCTTTTCCAGAAAGCGTTAGGTTGATCTGAACACAGATGTTTAATAAATTTTTCTTGTATATTTTTAATTATATCTTGAATCTTTTTAGATTCTAATTGTTCATCTATTCGTTTATAATGGATTTCTTTATTTATAAAATTAATTTGTTTTCTTTTTAAATCTATTTGATTTAATGTAGAAATATTATTTCTTTTTACTGAATTAATATCTTTTATTTTAGGTTGATGTATAAATTCAAATTTTACTGTTCTTCCTAAAGCTTCAGTAATTATTTCTTTGTCATTAACCATAAACGGATATAATAAAGTTAAAAAGGGTGTTCCTAAAATTATATTTTCTTTCATATCTTTAACTAATAAAAATGAAGTTTTATAACATATTTGGTCTTTACAAATTTTTGCATTAGACAATTTATATGCCACCTGCAGTCTAGCCCCATTAGCTCCCGCAAGAACTTCCTTAGTTTTTTCGTAATATTGGGTAGGAATTAATCCTTCTTGAATACAATTTAAGTCCGCACCGGAATCTATTAATGCATCTAAAACATATGTATGATCATGGACTATTAATTCAATTTTAACGTGCCATTTATGGGATATGATCCTAGCGATATTGGCTATGTATCCTTCTTCATTTTTATCCTCAAAAGAATTGGAGGCTTCTCCTTTCTGTTGTTGAGATAATATATAATGTCCTTGTAACTCTAAGAATTTTAATTCTAAATTATCACTTCTCTGCTTAAAATAGCTATCTGCTTCCTTTAATTGCTTAATTTCGTTTTTTAGAATTTTTATTTCTTCACTCAAATCTTTAACAGTAACTTCCTTAGGGGTTTCAAACATTTTCATAATTTCTTTAAATTCTATTTTATGCACATCATTTTTATGAATATTATTGTCTTCTATAATATCTTTAATTTGTTTCATAAAAGCGGTTTTGTTTTCAGAATCTTCCATTTTATCTAGAATAGTAATTAATTTATCAGCTTGACTATTAGTAAGTACATTAATAGTTTTAATACAATTATTACAGTTACAAAAATCTAAACCAGAACATTCTTCTTCTGGTCGATCTTGAATGTTATCTTCCCAGGTTTCTAATTGATTAAGATCTTCGAAATCAGATAGGGAGCTAATAGAATCTTTTCTCGAGGAAGATTCTCCTACCGATTCTTCCTTATCAGATTCCAACATAAATTTTTGTAAAGTATTAACCAGACTTTCTTTTAATTCTTCCGAAATATCTAAGCTACTAATTTGCTTAATTTCTTTAACTCTACATTTATTAGAATAATGCCCAAATTTTCCACATTTATAACATTGAACCTCTTTAGTATTTTTAGACGGTTTATGAGGTTTTTTGTAATTTTTTCCCGAACTTTTCTGGTTACTTTTATAATAATCTTGATTATCCTTCTCTTTAATAGTTTTGTAATGTTTGTGTTTATGAGAACTCCTTCTTTTAGAATTAGAGTTTTCTTTAGTTTTCTTACTGCTAGGGGCTCTTAAAGGAGGGGCCCCATATTGTTCGCAAAATGATCCCATTTCGCGTCTATTACTTCCTAATTCACTCTTAATTTTTCTTTGTATTTTAAAGTCGGTGCAAACCTGCATACCGGTTTCTATAACGTAATTAGAAATTTCTCCTAAAGTTAAATTATCATAAGGGATAGTCCCATTATGGGCTCTCTTAAGGTTTTCTTTTACTTTATCTGCAAATAATCTAGGTAATCCCCCTATAAATCTTTCTTTCCAGTATGACATACCTCCGTCTGACCTAAGACATAATTTTGAAAGAAACATATCTCTATACCAACGATAATCAGACATAGTTAGACAATAAAGATTCATTAATTGATCAGAAGCTCTTTGTTGAAGTTTAAGAGGTTCTCCCACAAAGAATTTTGTAATTGAATAGAGAAGAGTAGTAACACAATTCTCTTCGTTAACTCCATTCTCTGATTTTACTGCCGTATCTATTATAGTTTTATCTTCTGGGGAAACTATGTTATCCCACCAACCTTTTAATTGACCAGTAAATCCCATTACTAACATATTCTTGGTGTTTTTATCAGAATTATTTTTAATTTTTAAGGCGGTTGCTGCCATGGTCATTTGTTGAATAACATCTAAAACATGTTGTTCAGACGCACCATCGATATTCCACTCGGTTATAGCTTGTCCGGAATACGAATTTTCGACAAAATTAAATCTTTCTTCAAATTGCACATCTGCAAATGAAGGGCGAGGATAAAAATTTCTAGTCCTAGGCTGAGGACCAGGTCCTAATCTATTAATACTACTTTCTTCTTGAGAAAGAGTATTTAAGGTGGACGAAGAGGCTAAACTCATTTTATTTAATTTTAAAATTAATTCATCTATTTTTTCTTCAGGTCCTAATTTCATTTTAGTAGCTGCATTTTTAGAGGGAACTTCATACTTATATATTGGTCTACTAGGATCAAGTTTAGTAATCTCTTCTTCTTTAGGTACAGTAAGTGTTCCTTCCATTCTACTTAATTGTTCCGCTAATGTATTTAATGTTTGATTTGTATAATTTAATTGGGTATGTATGTGGTAAAAATCTTTTCTCGTGGTACTCGCTAGTGGTTGATCTGGATTTTTAATCGTTTTAAAAGGTGCAGCTTCTATTTCCATATTCTCCACTTTTAACATAATAGGTTCTAGCGGTGGATGTGTAGAAATGATAATTTCTTTATTCGTAGTTTTCCACTGAGTAGTCATTCTAGTATTAGTATCTAGAAACATTTTATCAGTATAAGGATTAGGTATTTTATATTCTAGGCAGTATAATTCAAACCATGTGAAAAAGTTAATATTAATCTCGTGATAGTTCAAGAAATCGTAGAATTCCTTTAAATAATGATTTGTTAATTCTTTGCTAAAAGTAGAAAAATACCACTCACGCTTTATTTTATTATGAACTCCCATAAAGTTAGTTTTAATCCAATTTTTGTCTATTTCAAAAGGTTCTTCTTTTGTTAATGTATTACAAACTTGAGATCTAGTAGGAGAAGGCGATCTAGATGGCGATCTAGGCCTTTCTTCTCTATATAATGGAACTGGAACTGTGGGAACAAAATTAACCCCAGCTAACCCTACCCTTATAGTTGAGTCCACAGATCGTCTAGACGCTGAGGGCTGCGTACTGGATGATGAACTAATACTGCTGGACCCATAATACCTATGAGACTGACTTCTGTTCATCCTAATTATGACAGATCCTTCTCTATCTTGGATAGTATGACTAATAGATCTAGATGCTGGGTTGTCATTTTTAATTATATTTTGTAAAACCCACTCTTCTGGTAGTTTTTCTATTATTTCTGAAGCAGTTAATATCTTAGGAGTTATTACCATAGTTTTATTAAGATTAGCTTCTATAATACAGGTTTCGTTTCTTGAGGTTGCTTTTAATGATTTAAAGTCATAATTAACCTTAGAGACTTTATAAGTGATTCTACTTATAACATCTAAATTAGCAACTCCTGGTACGAAAGTATCTCCCTGAGTCACCACACAAATAGCTAATGAATTAGGGGTAAAAGGATTAGATAGACTCATACTAAAATTGGGATGACAATTAAAGTATGCTGGTCCACTATTTAAATTTGATTCTAATGTAGCTATGGTTGATTCATGAAAATCTTTAATTCTAGTATCACGTAAAACTAAGAGTAACGGGGTATTTAATCCTAGCCTGTGTAGAGGTTTAACAGCAATTTGGATTAATCCTAGATGAATATATTTATATCCATCTTTCTGATGTTTATCAATTAATTCTTTCTTCAAAGGTTTAATAACTTCATATTTATTTACAACCGAAGTTGCAGTTTCAACAGTGTGAATTATCTTTTGAGCCTTAAACTCAAAAGTACTAATTTTATAAATCTCTTTTAGCTTTATTTCAGGTAAAGACCAATTAGCTAATTTATCTTCTATTTCTTGAATTTCTAATTCATGATTTTGATATTCATCTTGATTTAATTCGTCTATATTAGGATTACTAGATGTTGAAGGACATAATGTTCTATTACTAGTACTTCTACGACTACTAGACCCTAACTGACTTAAAGCCCTTATTATCTGAGACATAATTCAAAATCTTTTAAACAAACTAGAGCTCTTACTTTAAATTCTTATTATCTCTCTCTCTCTCCCCCCTTATAGTTTGTGCCTATTTAGTTCTTCAGTGTGCTAAACCAACGGTTTCACAGCCTACCCTTAGGACTTACTACCTGGACCACACACTAAAAGCTGCAATAGGTTAAAGGTCAGGGTTAAAAAGATCAAAAGATAATTGAGAAAATAAAAGTTTAGATCTTAGTTCTAAACTTATTTAAACTTATTTTAGTTCTAAACTTTTATTTTCTCAATTATCTTTTGATCTTTTTAACCCTGACCTTTAACCTATTGCAGCTTTTAGTGTGTGGTCCAGGTAGTAAGTCCTAAGGGTAGGCTGTGAAACCGTTGGTTTAGCACACTGAAGAACTAAATAGGCACAAACTATAAGGGGGGAGAGAGAGAGAGATAATAAGAATTTAAAGTAAGAGCTCTAGTTTGTTTAAAAGATTTTGAATTATGTCTCAGATAATAAGGGCTTTAAGTCAGTTAGGGTCTAGTAGTCGTAGAAGTACTAGTAATAGAACATTATGTCCTTCAACATCTAGTAATCCTAATATAGACGAATTAAATCAAGATGAATATCAAAATCATGAATTAGAAATTCAAGAAATAGAAGATAAATTAGCTAATTGGTCTTTACCTGAAATAAAGCTAAAAGAGATTTATAAAATTAGTACTTTTGAGTTTAAGGCTCAAAAGATAATTCACACTGTTGAAACTGCAACTTCGGTTGTAAATAAATATGAAGTTATTAAACCTTTGAAGAAAGAATTAATTGATAAACATCAGAAAGATGGATATAAATATATTCATCTAGGATTAATCCAAATTGCTGTTAAACCTCTACACAGGCTAGGATTAAATACCCCGTTACTCTTAGTTTTACGTGATACTAGAATTAAAGATTTTCATGAATCAACCATAGCTACATTAGAATCAAATTTAAATAGTGGACCAGCATACTTTAATTGTCATCCCAATTTTAGTATGAGTCTATCTAATCCTTTTACCCCTAATTCATTAGCTATTTGTGTGGTGACTCAGGGAGATACTTTCGTACCAGGAGTTGCTAATTTAGATGTTATAAGTAGAATCACTTATAAAGTCTCTAAGGTTAATTATGACTTTAAATCATTAAAAGCAACCTCAAGAAACGAAACCTGTATTATAGAAGCTAATCTTAATAAAACTATGGTAATAACTCCTAAGATATTAACTGCTTCAGAAATAATAGAAAAACTACCAGAAGAGTGGGTTTTACAAAATATAATTAAAAATGACAACCCAGAATCTAGATCTATTAGTCATACTATCCAAGATAGAGAAGGATCTGTCATAATTAGGATGAACAGAAGTCAGTCTCATAGGTATTATGGGTCCAGCAGTATTAGTTCATCATCCAGTACGCAGCCCTCAGCGTCTAGACGATCTGTGGACTCAACTATAAGGGTAGGGTTAGCTGGGGTTAATTTTGTTCCCACAGTTCCAGTTCCATTATATAGAGAAGAAAGGCCTAGATCGCCATCTAGATCGCCTTCTCCTACTAGATCTCAAGTTTGTAATACATTAACAAAAGAAGAACCTTTTGAAATAGACAAAAATTGGATTAAAACTAACTTTATGGGAGTTCATAATAAAATAAAGCGTGAGTGGTATTTTTCTACTTTTAGCAAAGAATTAACAAATCATTATTTAAAGGAATTCTACGATTTCTTGAACTATCACGAGATTAATATTAACTTTTTCACATGGTTTGAATTATACTGCCTAGAATATAAAATACCTAATCCTTATACTGATAAAATGTTTCTAGATACTAATACTAGAATGACTACTCAGTGGAAAACTACGAATAAAGAAATTATCATTTCTACACATCCACCGCTAGAACCTATTATGTTAAAAGTGGAGAATATGGAAATAGAAGCTGCACCTTTTAAAACGATTAAAAATCCAGATCAACCACTAGCGAGTACCACGAGAAAAGATTTTTACCACATACATACCCAATTAAATTATACAAATCAAACATTAAATACATTAGCGGAACAATTAAGTAGAATGGAAGGAACACTTACTGTACCTAAAGAAGAAGAGATTACTAAACTTGATCCTAGTAGACCAATATATAAGTATGAAGTTCCCTCTAAAAATGCAGCTACTAAAATGAAATTAGGACCTGAAGAAAAAATAGATGAATTAATTTTAAAATTAAATAAAATGAGTTTAGCCTCTTCGTCCACCTTAAATACTCTTTCTCAAGAAGAAAGTAGTATTAATAGATTAGGACCTGGTCCTCAGCCTAGGACTAGAAATTTTTATCCTCGCCCTTCATTTGCAGATGTGCAATTTGAAGAAAGATTTAATTTTGTCGAAAATTCGTATTCCGGACAAGCTATAACCGAGTGGAATATCGATGGTGCGTCTGAACAACATGTTTTAGATGTTATTCAACAAATGACCATGGCAGCAACCGCCTTAAAAATTAAAAATAATTCTGATAAAAACACCAAGAATATGTTAGTAATGGGATTTACTGGTCAATTAAAAGGTTGGTGGGATAACATAGTTTCCCCAGAAGATAAAACTATAATAGATACGGCAGTAAAATCAGAGAATGGAGTTAACGAAGAGAATTGTGTTACTACTCTTCTCTATTCAATTACAAAATTCTTTGTGGGAGAACCTCTTAAACTTCAACAAAGAGCTTCTGATCAATTAATGAATCTTTATTGTCCAACTATGTCTGATTATCGTTGGTATAGAGATATGTTTCTTTCAAAATTATGTCTTAGGTCAGACGGAGGTATGTCATACTGGAAAGAAAGATTTATAGGGGGATTACCTAGATTATTTGCAGATAAAGTAAAAGAAAACCTTAAGAGAGCCCATAATGGGACTATCCCTTATGATAATTTAACTTTAGGAGAAATTTCTAATTACGTTATAGAAACCGGTATGCAGGTTTGCACCGACTTTAAAATACAAAGAAAAATTAAGAGTGAATTAGGAAGTAATAGACGCGAAATGGGATCATTTTGCGAACAATATGGGGCCCCTCCTTTAAGAGCCCCTAGCAGTAAGAAAACTAAAGAAAACTCTAATTCTAAAAGAAGGAGTTCTCATAAACACAAACATTACAAAACTATTAAAGAGAAGGATAATCAAGATTATTATAAAAGTAACCAGAAAAGTTCGGGAAAAAATTACAAAAAACCTCATAAACCGTCTAAAAATACTAAAGAGGTTCAATGTTATAAATGTGGAAAATTTGGGCATTATTCTAATAAATGTAGAGTTAAAGAAATTAAGCAAATTAGTAGCTTAGATATTTCGGAAGAATTAAAAGAAAGTCTGGTTAATACTTTACAAAAATTTATGTTGGAATCTGATAAGGAAGAATCGGTAGGAGAATCTTCCTCGAGAAAAGATTCTATTAGCTCCCTATCTGATTTCGAAGATCTTAATCAATTAGAAACCTGGGAAGATAACATTCAAGATCGACCAGAAGAAGAATGTTCTGGTTTAGATTTTTGTAACTGTAATAATTGTATTAAAACTATTAATGTACTTACTAATAGTCAAGCTGATAAATTAATTACTATTCTAGATAAAATGGAAGATTCTGAAAACAAAACCGCTTTTATGAAACAAATTAAAGATATTATAGAAGACAATAATATTCATAAAAATGATGTGCATAAAATAGAATTTAAAGAAATTATGAAAATGTTTGAAACCCCTAAGGAAGTTACTGTTAAAGATTTGAGTGAAGAAATAAAAATTCTAAAAAACGAAATTAAGCAATTAAAGGAAGCAGATAGCTATTTTAAGCAGAGAAGTGATAATTTAGAATTAAAATTCTTAGAGTTACAAGGACATTATATATTATCTCAACAACAGAAAGGAGAAGCCTCCAATTCTTTTGAGGATAAAAATGAAGAAGGATACATAGCCAATATCGCTAGGATCATATCCCATAAATGGCACGTTAAAATTGAATTAATAGTCCATGATCATACATATGTTTTAGATGCATTAATAGATTCCGGTGCGGACTTAAATTGTATTCAAGAAGGATTAATTCCTACCCAATATTACGAAAAAACTAAGGAAGTTCTTGCGGGAGCTAATGGGGCTAGACTGCAGGTGGCATATAAATTGTCTAATGCAAAAATTTGTAAAGACCAAATATGTTATAAAACTTCATTTTTATTAGTTAAAGATATGAAAGAAAATATAATTTTAGGAACACCCTTTTTAACTTTATTATATCCGTTTATGGTTAATGACAAAGAAATAATTACTGAAGCTTTAGGAAGAACAGTAAAATTTGAATTTATACATCAACCTAAAATAAAAGATAATATATATATATATATATATATATATATATATATATATATATATATATATATAGGGTCATGTTAACTTGTGCCCTAAGGGCACAAGTTAAGAAGTTTAAAATGGAAATTAAAAATAAATTTCATATTGAAAGTATAACTTTTACAACTTTTAAGACATTGAATGCATAAGTTCCAAGAAAAACTTTCTACATTTGGTTTCTTAACTTATGCCCCAAGGGCACAAGTTAACATTTCCCATATATATATTATTTAAACTTTCATTATGTTTTAATTTACGTCAAAGATGTTCATTTAATCGATAAAATAACCAAAGATATGCTTTTCGGATTACGAAATCCGGAATAATATAGGGCGTAAGTGTATTCTGAAAAACGAAATCCGAAATGCCTCAGCATAGGATTCTTTTGTATGGACACATTGCACCAAGAGTTTATGTGGTCCACAACATCCAAGGACCTCTATAAATACACCCTCTTCGGTTTTCACCTTCAATACCATCAAAACACACAAACACACCAAAGAAAACCATGCAAATTTTTGTCATTAAGCTGAGGATCTTTCTCATGCTGTCGCAAATGGATGAGTTAGCTCTCTATTTGACGGCATGATGAAGATCTTCAGCATGCTGTCAAAAATATATAGATACTCCTTCATGCCTCCTTGATACATAGATAAGTCAAAAATATCAAGAGGTTGCTATGAGTTAGATCTTGCTGTCTGCCAGATGAATATGTCATTTGGCAAGGCAGCAGGATCTAACTCAAAGAAACCCTCTTGAAACACCTTGCCCTTATTCATTATGTTGCAGATCTAACTCCAAAGAACAGGTTATTATGAACTCGATAATGTCGGCCTGCCGATCGTAACATGTCAGTTGGCAGACCGGTAAGATCGAGTTCAAAAGCTCTTCTTCGAACACCTTCCCAAAAGATTCATCATTTATGTTATTATGGTTTTTTTTAACTGTTTATTTGTCTTCTGTTGCTTCTATTTATGTTATGTATCTTTGATCTATTTTTTTCCAAGGCATTCGCAACGAAAACGATCCAAATAAAGGGTCTGGTGCGGTTCAGACTTTATAATCTGAAACTACTTCATGCATTCAGGATTATAAAATCCGGAAACCCTCAGTAACATTTTGGCCGGTGACGTTTCACCAAAGGTTTGGCCGGTTAGTGGAGTTTTAACGCGGAATGAAAAACACGTTTTCTTTGATTTCCAAATGACCTAGGACTTGTTTTAGGCTATAAAAAGGCTTGAATCTTTAACATTTTCCTTCATTCTTCTTCACCTCCTTTCTTACATTTTCTTCAATTGTTTTTTCAGTTTTTTAGGTAGCTTTTAGAAGTGTTTGTGGTGTCATGGTCATTGTTGACCGCTCATACGACCCCTGCAATTGCATTGCAGCTTATGCGGGGGTCGTATAACGGTCAACAGAGACCCTTGACATCAAAGAAAGGCACAAAATATTCATAGCGTATTTGCCCGGATTATATTTTCCGAAAACACTAACAATCTGGTCCGGAGTACGTAATCCGGACCAGGGGTATTTTTGGAATTTTTGCAGGGCGCGCGAGAAGGCAGCAGGGTGGAAAAAGTAATAGTCAACCCTTTTTCCTCAAGACAAATTAACGATGTTAAACTCTTTTCACACTCTTCCTTCCAAATATGATTTTATTCCTTTGCCTTGAATATTTCCTATGTAAAATTCGTTTAAGACTTCACTAGAACTAAGTCTACCGGGTTGAGATCCTCTCCATTTATTTTAATAAATGGAGATTACAATTAGGAAAGAGATAAACACAAAAATAGGTGGTGAGTCCTATCAATAAATGAGTCTCACTGTCATTAATTATTTTCAAGATTTTGTGTCTATGTCTCTCCAAATGAAAGAAATAGAGAAGAGATTAAATGGATAGGATCTTAACTCAAGTCTACCACAATAATGAAAATATATTAATGAGAAAAATTATGTTTTTCTTTGAAACAGAAATTGTACATGTCAAAAGCTAAGGGGGAGATGGATGGATACAACTCGGTCACCTCCAGAAATTAGTTGTTTAGACTTTGCAAGCTATTAATTTGCAGGGAGATTGCCATATTTTGCAAAATGGAGAAGCCAAATTCCATACACAAGTTAGCAATCATACAAAGAACTTGACCAATTTTTAAGGTGCATGTTCAATCAATGAAGCTTCATGCTCTTGACATTTTCACTAAGTTATATCCAAAGATGAATATGCATAAAACCCAAGGCTAACCTTACTACACAGTCATCAACATTGATAGTTGCAGTTGAAGAGAATGTTAAAATAGGATTAGGATCGTCCAAATGCACACATTGAAACAACTGCCACAGATGAAATATCACTGTGAAACATCCTACACTAGCAACAAAACAAAAAAAACAGTACCATTGAATCTTCAAAGTGTAAAAGAATTTTGATTGTTGCGATGTCATGTCTCAATAAGTAGAGTAGTAGATAACCTACATATAATATAATTCTATACACACAATGTGCATTCTAAATTGGGCAGTGCTATTTGTCGCGAGCAAATTTCTCACGAACATAAAATGCAGTTGTAACAAAAAAAAAAACATTAAATAGGACCCACTTGCCATACATGGAAGGTGCTGCAATAAAAGGATAGCGATCGGGATACTTCGGGAATGTTGTTTTCGCTGTAAACAGCATAATCCTTCTAAATTTTCAATATGACATAACCAAAAAAGGAGCAAAAGGGCTATAAATCATAATTATTCGTGAGCCATTATTACTATTGACAGTAAAGGTTCAACTTTCAAAGCCTAACATAACTTGTGAGATGAAATTTTCCAGGTGGAAAGCAAATGTAAAGAAATTTAAAGTATATATTTACTAAGTATTTAACAAAGTATTCCAGCATGCCATGCTAACTAATTAACAATGAACTTGTCCAAGCATCACAGTATAGATTACTATCAGTGTGTATTCAAGGAATAGAGCAGAAAAATGTTATCTACAATTTCTCACAACTAATTAATCACAAGTTTAGGAGTTATCCATGTTTGTTGACCACCCTAAACTTCACAACATGAAACTCCATGTTAGATGCTCTACCACCCTAAACTTCTATCGTTGACTTATTCGAGTTTATTTATTGACATAAACACTTGTGAGACTCTGTGAGAGCTTAAAGAAACAACTTGTCATATGTCCATAAGCTTTCGAGAAGAGGTAGTGGAAACAACTATAGCTTACATAAACAAAGTTCGACTTTATTTTATCTTCTGAATAGAAACTGCTTATGCCAAAGCACTTATATGATAAGCACCTAACTACCTGGTGCAATTTAACCAGGAAAATAGATTACTCATGCAGTTTTTAAAATGAAAATCTATACCATTTTATAACCTTTGAGAAAAGGTAAGGTAAAGGGAAGATATCTACACACAAACAATCTTCATCTCAGCTCCTATTTCTATTTACAACATCAACTCCCTCACATCTAACCTTTAGCACTCTAGCAAGAATCATGTCAAAAACTGAAGTTATTTTGAGGTAGTCATCCTCATGTTTTAACTAGCATACATGGAACCTTCCAAAAAAAAAAATAAAAAAAAACTAGCATACATAGAAATAACCATCATCCTCAAACTCTGAAACTCCCAAAGAAAACGTGAATTTTCTTTTAGAGAAAACAGGTTTTTCTTCACCTTTCTGTATTGCAATAATCTTGTGTATGTCGGGCTTCCTAGATTTTTCATTTGTGACACATGCAGTTGCAGCTTCAATCATTCCACCGATTTGATTTGAGAATCTCAAATTGCATTTCAGTTGAGGATCAAGCAGCTCTTCAACAGCTCCTTTCCCCTTCTGTAGATAAGATCCCATAAGACTAAATTCTCCTCTCTCGGAGACCTTTTCGTTTCAATTGGTTTCCGTCCACTAATGAGTTCCAATAAAACCACCTCAAATGCATAAACATCAGTCTATTCTGATACTTTCCCACGTTGGAAATACTCGGGAGCCAAATAACCAAATGTTCCTTTGACGGTTTTACAAAGGAAAGGAACCGAAGGTGTTCAAGTCCATGTAGCTAATCCTAAATCGCATCTTCGGAGCCTCCTTAGAAGAAAGAAGAACGCTAAAGGGCTTAATGTCTCTATGAACACATGTCTTTCGGTTTCCATTATGCAGATAAGCCATAACTTCTGCAATCCCAATTGCAACCTTGTACCTCACAGACCAAGGGAGTGTTGAACTACCATTCCTACCGTTCTTCCTCACAAAAACATACCCTCCTCGGGGTCGATACAAAAAGCAACAAATGGAACAACATTTGCACTATATATGGACTTGTTTGGATAGATTTATTTTCCAGCTTGTGAAAAACAGTTTATGCAAATAAATAAGTTTTTATCTTAATTCATAAGTTCTCGCTAACAAAAATTGTATTTTCATAAACTACCTTGACAATCTTATGAATAATACATAAAAGTTTATTTATTTGCATAAACTATTTTGCATAAGTTCAAAAATAAGTCAATCCCAACGGGCTCTACGAAGAGAACTAGCAATCATCAATTCTCTACAAAAAGGCTTTTGCAAAGACTAAATTCTCATCAACTTCAACTCCTTAACACGAGATTCACTAACCCCATTACCTAATGCAGAATTAAGCAAGTAAAACATAATCCACTCAAGCATCAACCCAAGGCCAAATATGCTAACAACTAAACAGAACTGAAATTCAGTAAAAGACAATTAATACAGTAAAATAAAAATGACATCTTTAAGAGATAGGTTTCTGATTGAAAAGCTAAAACACTGAAAAATCAAAATTCCATTGTCTAAAACAGAAAGAATAAACAAATATTTAAAATGGGCATAGAGTGATTAGAAGTTTCAAAATGAAATATACAATTAGGTCATTGAAGATGGAGAAGTTGATTTGGGGATTGAGAATGGAGGTAATAGCAACACAGCTTCCTCTGTTTCAATTGGATCAGACCTCAGTATCTGTCACAGATGAGAAAAGCACAAATGTAAATAACATAGAAGCTTATAAAAATCTGAATCATGCAATGAAATATATGAAAAAGAAAGTAGAGAGAGAGAGAGAGAGAGAGTACTGGGTCTTGAAGAACAGGTTTGGTGTCATCCTTTGCTGGCATGAAAGGAGGTTTGGGTTTGTTGTTGTTATTGTTGGATTTGATCGAAGATTGCGAATGAGTATTGTTCATAGTTTATGTATAGTCTCTGTTGTTTCCAACACTGACTTCACTATTCTTTCATCTACTGATCAATTCAATTGAAACAGTTTAAAATGTTACTTTTGATTTTTTTTTTTTATTTGGGGGTGGGAAAAGAATTTGTCTTTTATTTTCTTAGACGATGCTGTGTTATTTTTTCTACGGATATTGTTACTTGAGAATTGTTTTATGGACCCCCTAATTCCTCATAAGCCCCCAAAAGATAAAAATACCCTTATAAATTGAAATAGAAATACAAAGATTTGGTAAACAAAAAAAAAAAAAAAAAAGAAATACAAAGATTTCCACCTAAATCAAAGGATCTACCCTATTTTCTAGTACATTAATTATACATGAAGGGACGTTGTTATACGGAGGAGGCATGTATAAATTGGAATGCTTTGAACGTATTCCACAGTAAACAAACCAAATCTAAGTAATCATGAAGATGAAGATAGCTTGTTTCACTATTTTTGCAATTCTTTTAATTTTTACAAGTCATGCGGCAAAAATGCCGGAAGAGGGCTTGGACTAAGTAATGTGAATCCCAATTGTAATGATTTTGACTTGTACACAGCAGGTCATATATATTCCAATGGGAAACTCTTTTAACATATCCCCTCATGATATTTTAAGAATAAGGAGAAGCATGTGTTGTAATAGGAGTAGAGCCATTAACATGACAGCATCCAAAGCAGCAGCAAATACAATTGGGATTCACATTACTTAGTCCAAGCCCTCTTCTGGCATTTGCCCAATGACTTGCAAAAATTAAAAGAATTGCAAAAACAGTGAAACAAGCTATCTTCATCTTCATGATTACTTAGATTTGGTTTGTTTACTGTGGAATACGTTCAAAGCATTCCAATTTATACATGCCTTCGTATAACAACATCCCTTCATCCATAATCAATGTACTAGAAAATAGGGTAGGTCCTTTGATTTAGGTGGAAATCTTTGTATTTCTTTTTTTCTTTTTCTTTTTTTTGTTTACCAAATCTTTGTATTTCTATTTCAATAATTTGTCTATTCATAAGTTTTATATTATTTAAGTTTACTTTTTGCTTGTAAAATATAATGGCCAGGCACCTAGAAAAAACTGAACAGTAGTTAATTATTGTTTGATAAGTGTCTGTGGGTAGATGTTAGGTGTTTAAAGAGCAATCGTCCTCTTATAAAAACATTCATACATTACATTTAGATGGGTTCAAACTATATCTTCTAATGACAATTTTTACGATGTAATATACAATTACGTTTAGATGGGTTCAGAATATATCTTCTAATGACAATTTTTACGATGTAAGATACAAGGTTTGAAATGTTCCATTAAGACGGATAGACATATCAATTAAGCACCACAACACTATGTCTCACCCATTAAGCCTACAATAAGCCCCCTTGCCCCTTGCTGAGGTAGATTTTTTGACTCCTTTTTCTTTATCCTATTGATTTCTATCACGCTATATCAGTTCGGATTATAGAATTCAAACGAAATAAAAATCTCAAAAACACGTTAAAATAATATGGATTTTAAAATCTGAATAGGACGCACACTCATAGTGTGATAAAAGTAAGACCAGCCATATTTTTTTGACTATTACTTTTTCCCCCTATGACATTCTCACGCACCCTGTAAAATTTCAAAAAATGTCCACGGGTTTTCGGATTATAAAATCCCAAATCATCTAAAGTGAGTTCAGATTTTATAATTCCAAATATGCTTATATATAATCAACAATCAAAATCTCTCTCATTGCAGCAGTTTTGAGTTTTACTTTTAAAAACGACCAAAAAATAAAGTAAAAATGATAAAAAAAAAACCTGTCAAATCAAATCATAAAAATATAAAAATAGCACCAAAAGATTCTAAAAATAAAAAAAAAAACTTATGTAAATTTTTTTGGATTTTTCTAAGAATATGAAGAAAAAAAATTAAAAAATGAATAATGGGTCTAAGTGATGGAATTTTGGATTTTGAGGGGTGAAGTTCCGCAAGAAGTCCCTTCTAAGGGAGTCATGATCCTTGATTTTTTTTCTTATGATTTTCTGGGGAAGTTTCGGAGGAATCTGATTCAAGTAGTCCGAAAACCATATTTTTGACTAAGAATAGCTAACAATGACCTAAAACAGAAGGATGAGAGTTAGGAAGATTAATATTGTCATTAAAATAACTATTCATGTTACCAACATGTTCAAAATTTGTGCTTATACAGTTCGGATCATATAATCCGAACTATTTTTCCCTTGATAAATGGTGTTTAGGGGGTGTTCAAATTCTATAATCCGAAAAAATCAAGGAACACACTCTATTTTTTGAGGTTTGAAAAACTCATTTTTTTTCCACCCCATTACAAAGGAAAAACTCAGTTCGGATTCTAAAATCCAAAAATTTCAAGGGCATTTTTGGAAGAAAAAAATAGGGCGCGCGAAAAATGAGTATGGTGGAAAAAGTAATAGTTTATTTTTTTGACCTAGCCCACCATATGTCTATTTGTTGGTGGATCCATGGTGTTCAAGGGCTCCAGGCCCACTAAATTTTTATTCCCATCTGAGTTCAACTCAACTCGATAAAAATTGGTTCGACTCGAAACTCGGTTCGAGTTCGATACAAACCTTTTTTTTAGTTTGAGTTCAACTCGTTTGTAATTCACGAACAACTCGATTCGACTCATTAGATTCAACTCATAAGCCTTTTAACATAGTTAGCATAGAACCTTAAAATTTATGGGCTACATAGTAGCATAATTTGCTACAAGTCCAAAAAAAAATAAAAATTAACTGCATTTGGCTGTGGGAAGTTGGTCATTATAAGACCACACGCTCCACTAATGCATTTCACTATCTTCTTTTCCTTTTATTTACTAGGTATCTAACTCGTGCGTTGCACGGGTTTCATTAGAATTTTTTATAAATTTATTGGAAATAACAATTTTGGTAGCTCTATTGGGTTATTTTTTATTTTAAAAAATGATTATAGAAATCAATAAAATTGTAGTTGAATAGTGACTTATAATACAAATTTCTTTTATTCTTCTATTTTCTTGGTTTAGTTTATATCTCCTTTGGTTTTCTTAATTTTCTCTTTATTTTAATATGTTTAAGAAAAAAATTGTAGTTAGATATTATAGAAAAAAATTCTAACTTCAGTCAATGAGATTATTTTATTTTAATATAATTTAATAAATGACTTATTTTCATACGTACCATTTAGACATATTATGACATCATGGTTTAACAAATTAATTTTATATGTATATAATAATCTGCTATATAAAAATACAATTCCCACAATTATTTATTTCATTCAAATAATAAATAATTATTAGCATAAAATAAAACAATTTCCACAATATAATTTTAATCAAATAATAATTTTTTTATTAAAAAAAATGAAGTACATATTATAGAAGACACTATGTTTGATTGACAATTTAAAATGCAAGAGTGGGATATTTGTTAGAATAACATGACATGTCTTAACTTCATTTAAATAATATTTTTTTTTTATCTAGGCCAAATAAGTAAAATGTATAAGTAAATACATGACATCAACATCCAAACTTTTACAATAAACAAAATAGTTCAAAAATCATCTAAAGTCCATATAGAGACTCTACTAAACAAACCATGTTTAGGCACATAACACATGTACAAAGATAATCCAATTGGACAACTTCTAAATTGTGTTAGATCAATATTCTTTTATATGACAACTTCAAAATCTTTATGTTCGACTTTGATTGTTTTTATCATTCTCGTGAGATCCAAGTAGATCATTAACATCTTTTAGACAATATATCAGTAAAAAAGAGACACACTTATATTTCTAAACTCGTCAGATTGTTCTATTTTTATTGAATGTCTCTAACAACGATTTTCTTCAGATTCATTGTGAAACTTTAAGGTGTTGCCAGTAATTTAAAATGAGTAAAATATGGCCATCAACCTTTAAACTTCAAGGTGCTACCTTGAAATTGCATAGAATGTAAAAAATGCGAGTGAAATTAAAATAAATCCCTGTTATTGGTTAATGATTTATTTCAATTTTTAAACAAATCAAAATAATATCATACATTTTATCATATAAGTCATATAAACAAAAAATAATACATTTTCTTGAAGAACATAAAATAATAAAACTAATTCATGTCTCCTTCAAAAAAAAAAAAAACTAATTCATGTCACCCAGTATAAAGCACTTTCACTACGACTGGTGAGGCATCCGAGAAAATTGTTGTTCACACATTAGAGAAGGCTGGGACACACATGTAAAATACGCTTTTGCCCCCTCGGCAGCTGAGGAATTTGAATTCCGGCTGCAGTTAACTGCCGAGGAATTCCTCGGTAGTTAACTGCCGAGAAAAGCATTTATGCAGACAGCAGGTTCTGCATTAATGCTAAGCATTTCCAAGCCATTTTTCGGCCAGTTTTTACCTGTAATTTTACCAAAGCATTTCCATATGCAATTCAAATTATACAACAATGAAACTCGGTCATAAACAAGAAAAATACAATATCTTTTACATATGTCCATAATTAAATCAAACCGACATTTGGTTCAAACCACACAAAAGTTTGAAATTCATCAAAACGGAACATAGTGTCCATAATCAAACAACACATTACAAGTCATTACACATCATTACACATCATTAAATTAAATCCCTACTTACATTCATTACAATTGCATATGGAACGAACATATATATATATAATACATTATTTTCCACCATATTCCTAAACATAAATCCGACGTCGCTATCGTCTTTAATAAGCCAAGGCATATAGCTTGCCGTTTTCCATGCGAATTCATCTCTATCTTCTCCTAGGTCTATCATTGGCATTAGAGCAGACAAGTGACGTGTATATTGATTTTCACCAAGATGCTCAAAATAAGTGTTAAGTTGTGTCTTCAAATCATCAATAGAGTCCGTCGGTGTTATCATAACCTTAACCGTCTTTTTAAACGCGCAATACCTAACACGACCTTCAATTCTTGCAACCTCTGACATGTTTCACTTGACAAAAGCTTTAACAAAATAATCATAGATTAGAACAAAATTAAATGGAATGTAATAACGAATAAATCAAATGCGTAAACATTAATAAGCTATAAATAAGTATTGCACTAGTTTCAAGTCAATAAAAGTCATATTATCATATATATCAATATCATTTACATAATGTTACTTATATATTGGCCACAAAAAATTGGCATTACAATTTTGACCCCAAAATATACGTCGGTGTAATTTCTACCAAAAAAAAGGACTAACACCGACAAAAAAATCCCTAGTTAATTGCCAAGTGATTGGAGAAGATCAAGTGACATAAAATCTTCCTCATCTTCCGCAATAACTTCAAATTGTTGCTTTGGTTTTTCGGGAGTGTCCAACAAAATAAGCGCCGCTTTGTTTGATTCCTTTTGTGGTTTTGGCGGTTTGTTTCCACTTTCAATAGCCATGAGCTTTCGGAACAACTCATGTTGATCCAAATACTCATCTTCCCAAGTCACTGCATCTTGTTTCTTGTGATTGTGCGACTCCGTAGATGATGGAGGTAGTGGACAACCATTCCTCAAGTAAATAAGCACAAAGTGATTAGGAATTACCCCAAGGCACATGATGGGAGTTTTTTGCTTACCCGGCGGTGGTGGCCCTCTTAGTGGAAAAAAAGATTCTGAGTTACCAAGTTCAAGATTTGTCAACACAACCACACACCTTTTGTAATAATTGGCAACAATGTGCCCCATGTCCGGAAAAGTCAACCACTTATCAACAAGATGTGCACAACTTTTTGTATTTGCGGGAGGATGTAAGCCATTTAAAATGTAGTTATAACGATCCTCACCCGCAAATACTTCAACATAATCATCTCTATGATCTTTTAATTCTTGAATAAGATGTGTACGAATCATGAGATGATTTTGTTCGGTTAAGCCCATGAACTCGGCTATAGCCCGGAATCCACAATGTCCATCGCCAATAACATCCACAACTTTTTCAATAAATGGAAGCATGAAGCGTGGCATATAATCAATAGGCCTCATAACCGGGATAGCCTTAGGCTTTGGATACCGAGAAGGTGGTGGAAGTGGGGAAATTGATGCTTTACCAAGACAAGCACCTTTTTTCCTTTTATATGATGATGTTGTTGGTGATGGTGACGGTTGACTATCCGGATTTTGGGAATCATTAACCTCCCAAGAAGAAGGGATCCGGCTAATGGATGTAATTCTTCCTTTAGACCTCGCAATGTCCACTTTTTTCTTGGCTCCCTTGGTTGTTGCTTTTTGTGGTGGTGGAGACATCATGGTGGTTTCAGGAAATGCCAGTTGCCGCAAAGCCTCCTTGACTTCAAGCTTCATTTGGAAAGGGAGTTTCTTGAGACGTTCTACAATACCCTTCAACTCATCATCCACCGAAAAACCAAGTTCATTACTTTCTTCTCCCATGCGTAACCTTTGCCAATGGTGGTGTATCTCATCCAATAAAATTGGCTTTTCTTCAAGGAGTTTAGTTGCAATTTCGCATGCACATGGTAAGCCGTAAGATGTCATTTGAACACAACCACAAATTTCCTTGTTCATGCACAACGTTTCCCTACAACGTGACTCTTCCATAGCAATGTTGTCCAAAGCATATCTAGACACATGACCACCTAAGCCGGAGTACAAAGTGACATCTTTGAATCTATGTTCCAACACGGTAACGCTCTGACCAAAGGCTGTTTGTATCGCAGTGTGTTGAAGCAACAACATGTTATGTATTTTCTCCCAACAAGTACCCAAATCACCCACACTATTGTCTAAATATTTCTTCACCAAAGCATGAGCCGATTCTACCCTATTGGTGGATCTACAACCAAGATGCAACACACGGTCTGTCCATACCCTCACTATTTTCTCCTTCACTTCATTCAAGGTGGTCATGGCATAGGCTAGGAAAGGTGGGAAATCACTACAAGCATCTTGGAACTCCACTAATGCATTTGCATATAACTCTTGAGTGGACGATTCAACCATATCTTTCCATGCCCTCATGATCTTCTTGACAACATCGCGATTACTCACCTCTTTCCCATCCTTTTTTCCCATAGGATATTTACATTCTAAGACGCACCTTTGTTTAACATTTGCTTGCACATGAAAGTAACAATTCATACCATAACTTTCCGGGAAAATAATTCCAACCGCTTTCATCAAAGACCCATCTCTGTCGGTAACAATCACCTTAGGCATATTCATCTTTGAAGTAAGAAGTTTACGCAACATTTTTAAAACCCAAACAAAGTTTTCCTCTTTCTCATGCATCAAGAATCCAAACCCAACCGAATATGTCAAATCGGTCGAAGTTACCCCAACTACCTCAAACATTGGCATCTTATATAAGTTGGTTTTGTAGGTGGAGTCCATAACCAAAACCGTTGGAAAATTGTTAAACAACTTAACGGATGTTGGATGAGCCCAAAAGATTTCTTCGATTGTATTACTTTCACCATGTGTTCTTGAGTAATAAGTATAGTTGTGCTCCTCCAACTTCGAGATTAGATATTGCAACGGCTTCTTGTCACCTCTATTTGCCTTCCATATTTTTTTACGTTCATTGTACACTTGCTTCACATTTGTCATGCAATGTGGTCTTTTGTTCTTCAAGTGTATCAAAATATTTCTTGGAAGCATCTTGCTCTTGGTCAAGTCATGTACAATCTTCTTGTCATCCTCCTTTAATCTACCGGCAAGAATGTGTCCTTCTAAAGCCGGCTCCATCGCATGGTTGTGAACTCCATTAAGAATGTTCAATCCCCATTCCTTTGTTTGCGTACTTTGATATCCACTAATCATGAACAAGCACCCGCATTTTCTTGAGCCCGTTGTCGCATGCTTTGGTTTTTTTTAGGCACTTTGTGAGCTCCACTCCTTTCACACACTAGGCGCAATATTGGATGGATCAAGCTTGATCTTTGTGTAACAATTGTAAATCCCGCCTTATTTGCTTGACACCGTACCCACCCAAGCAATTCTTCTCTATCTTGAAACTTAATGTCGTCAGAAAAAAACCTAGCCGTGTCCACTTCGTGGGCTTGAAGTGGGACGACACCGGGGCTAACATATTTAGAAGCTTCAACATGGACGGAAGCTCCATCAATGTTTGGTTTGACTTCAACCTTAGGCGGTTTGACATCTCCGAAAATTTGGACAAAATTACGTTTTGTCTCTCTCGAAACATCTTCCGCGTTCTCGGTCATTACTATAATTAAACAACACAAAAATATAAATTAACAACTTACTAATGCATAAACATCAATGCCATAATGAACTAAAACAAAAAAAACAAAAAAAAAACAAAGAAATTTTTTTTTGGAAAAAATGGCAGTAGCTGCCATTTTTTCGTTCCAAAATTTTTTCCTAAGTGTTCCTCGGTAGTTAACTACCGAGGTTTTCCTCGGCAGTAAGGTACCGAGGTTTTCCTCGGCAGTAAACTACCGAGATTCCCCATGACAGTGTTACGTAACTGACGTTGTAAAACTACCATGACAGTGTTACAAATCCAAAAAATAAACCGAATAAAATGCACAATACCTGTTTTTTTACGTCAAAAGTGTGTTGAATCATCCTATGCTTGATGCTTGAATCATTTTGGAGCAAGATTTGATGAAAAATAATTTAGGATTTTGGGTAAGATTGGAGTTGTATGGAAGGTGATGAGAAAATAGTGTGTAGGGGGAGCAGGTGACTGTTTCATCTGATGAAACAGCTTTCCTCGGCAGTTAACTACCGAGGAATTCCTCGGCAGTTAACTGCAGCCGGATTTCAAATTCCTCGGCAGTTAACTGCCGAGGGGGTAAAAGGGTATTTTACATGTGTGTCCCAGCCATATGGAATGTGTGAACAGCAATTTTCGGCATCCGAAAGGGATCTCCTAACGCTCTATTTACAGAACTTGTCTTAAAATTTATCGCGCAACTGCGAGTTTGGATATGCTCCATACATGCTCCAGTTTTCCAGTTAGTTTAATTGATGAGTGACACGTGGCATAATAAGTTTCAATGGTCAAGATTAAAAAAAGAAAATTAGTTTTCCCTGTTCCTCTTCTCCTTCCCGATAGGATTTTTGTTTTGATGAAACAAAATTCTTCTCCTCCCATCCTATTACTTTGGCCCCTTCTCTCTCACGACCACATCAAACCTCCCTCCCACTCCGACCACCCATCAGTCTTGTATGTTCAGATCTCTCTCCTCATTCACAACATCAAAATAAAAATCTTTCACTTTTCAGTGGTTCTCTCTTCTCCAAAATCGTTTTAATTCTTGATAGCAACACGCTTCTGAAATTCAAAGTTACGGTTCCGGTGACGTTCCGGTGAGTTCATCGCAAAAAATTCATACCCATAGCGTTGTTAATGGAAGGTTTCCATGAGTTTATGCTTTGTTGCTAAAACTCGAGTGTATGGATATGTGGTTATGCTTTTTTGAATTCGAGTAGAGATCGGAGCTCCGACGTAGAGGCAGAACTTGGGTGGAGGATCATCACACTCGATGTGGATATCTTTTTGGAGAAGAGGAACAGTAAAAGGCTTATTATAGTCTTTTTAATCTCAGCTGTTCAATTTTGTTTGGCCACGTGTCACTCATCAATTAAACTAACAAGGAAACTGGAGCAGGTATGCACTGGAGCAGATCCAAACTCCGCAAGTGCCACCTTTAGCTTTTATATGTTGCGGTCTACCACTCCATTTGTGCTCATTTGGAAACTGATTGATTCATATATAAAATAGGATTAATTAAGTAAATGGTCACCGTAAATATTCAGAATTTTATTTTTAGTCCCTATAAAATAAAATCACACTTTTTAGTCTCTATAAAATTTTTCATCAACATTTTTAGTCCCTATAAAATTTTTCCATCAGCATTTTTAGTCCCTGTCAAAAATTTCCACCAACATTTTGGCTTCTAAAATGCTTAAGGAAAATGTCACAGGGACTAAAAAGTGTGATTTTATTTTGTAGGGACTAAAAACAAAACTGTAAATATTTATAGGGACTAAAAACTTAATTATATAGGCGCAAAGGAGAACTTTTGTATCAAACATGATTTGGTGGATGCTATGATTAAAAGCATAAACTATGGACAACAATAGCCTCACCTATTCAAGCTGGAGGAGAAGAAGAAGAAAGACACATAATGAGTTCTCAAAGGTTTCAGAAAATTATTCTTCTTCTACAATATGTGCCCCTCTTAAATTAAAATTTCACACACCCATATGTACTAAGGGATGGTTCATAAGCCATATTTATAATCAATTTATTCGACCGTTATAATTATTGTGGAATTGAAAGGCCAAAAATAATTTTGAAAGGTTGCATATACACCATAAACATTAAAAGGAGTTAATCGTTTCACCTTTCTTAACAATATATTATTGGGGTTGTACGTGGTGCTTTTTATTCAATGAATAGTAGCCCATAAAAGTTGGACAGTGAGACATATGAAGTTTTTTTGTTTTTTTTTTTACCAATGATAAATGAAGTTATAAAAATTAATGAGTAAGGAATTGGGGAGTTACCTAATTTATTGGATTGGACTATGAAGGGATGTTTTTTTTTTTTTTGTTACAGAAGCTAACAAAAGGGATGTTTAATAAAGCACTACTAAAACAATCTCTTTTACTCACATAACTTCCGATGTAGAACATCATAGTGAAGACTACAAAGTTCAGTGAATACCACACTATCTTCTTTTCCTTTTACTTTGAGTTTATCTTTTTTAATGGTTTTGTAGGAATATGGTTTTTTTAAAACAAAGTTACTGGAATATTAAAAAAAAAAACCTAATTATGATGTGAACAGAATTCTTCATCCATGGTCAAACTAGTATGGCTCATCCTATTATCAAATTCATATCAATTCTCATGCAAGTGTTGGGTAATTCAAGAAAACATTGATAGAAGCTACATGATTGCATGTTGAGGATTAGAAGTTGATTTAAAAAAGATAGAGATTCAAAGTCATATCTTGTTGTTGAGAGAGTAAAAATGGATCAAAATTAATTTTAATTAAGGACGTTATGAGTAGAGAAAAGAAGGATATTGGAGAAATTAAAAACTACACGAGAACTAATACAAATAACAAAAACAAAAATCAACATAAATAAGCAAATATATATATATATATATATATATATATATATATATATATATGGTTAAATATGTTTTTGGTTCCTATAAATATGTCAACTTTTCGTTTTAGTCCTTCTAAAAAATTTCTTCAACTTTTAGTCCTTCTAAAATTTTCCATCTTCACTTTTGGTCCCTCCTTTAAAATAAACTCATATGTAGAATTCATATTTTTGAATAAAATTTTGCAGAAAAATTCATAATATTATAAGAATCTCTCCCAAAAAAAATTAGAATTTTTTAACAAAGCATGAATTTAAAATGAATTTTTATATTTTTTACGGTTGAAAATTCATATTTAATTTGTGTTTTGTTGAAAATTTTTAACTTTTTTTAGGAATTTTTTTTACAATATTCTACACATTTTTGCACAATTTCATTAAAAAAGTACAAAAATTATCTTAAAAATAGGGACCAAAAGTAGTGATTGAAAATTTTATAGAGACTAAAAGTTAAAGAGAACACACACCCACACACGCACGCGCACACATATATATCGAGACAACTCATGATTCAAACGAGTCGAACTATATATAGTTCAATTTCGCTCATTTACTCATCAAACTTCATTTTGAACTCAAGTTCAGCTCATTTGGTTCATGAACCAAGTTCAACGAATTAATTGTCGAGTCGAGTTTCGAACTATTTTCGAGTTGGTTCGGTTCATTGTCAGCCCTACTTCTGCATTATTTAAGTAGATCTGATAATGACCATTTTTTTTTTTGAAAGGATCTGATAACGACCATATATTATTTGGAAGAAATATATATTACATTTTTATTTAGGAAGACTTATGATTCGAGAAGAACAAAACAATTAATAAACAACAAAAACCACACACATTATTTTCATATTGCATATGATTGAAGTATCAATCTCGGAGAAATATTTAGTTTCCAATCAGCCATGTGGAATGGGGTGAAAATATAAGCATTCATAATTTGATTGGTCATGAAATTAGCACCAGCAAATATACTTTTCCATAGGCATAGTGTTTTTGTTTATAACGAAACAGACGAAGGGGAACCCTTTATCTTATAGTATTGCCTAAAGCGTGATCACATGCTTCTGAAAGCTATAGTTTGTTGTCAAATAAAAAAATCTTCTAGGAGTTTAGGAAATAATGATGTCATGTTATAAATAACATAAAAAAAATCTGAGAATCTAATTAAATATGTCTTGTTCAGCACATAACGTCTTAAAATTTATAGTACTTTTCAATCAAAAATTTATTTATAGTACTTGTATCAAAAAATAAATAAGTTTATAGTACTTGAGTGTCTATTAGCTCTGGCTAATGCATAGTATTAAACTAAGTAGTTTTCGTCCAAATTGTATTCAGTGGGACCAAATGAAAACCCAACTGGTAGCATGAAGAATATTTTCCCCAAAGTACAGCAGCAAAAAATAATGAAAATAAAGAGTAACCCCAATGAACAAGTAGCTTAATATAGTAAACAAAGAAATTAAAAATTGACAAAGTAACAAAAGAGAAGAGAATCAATGACTAGCTGGAATGTGAAGGAGAAGACACATTGTGATTGTCCAGTTAAGTAAAGCATCAAACTTTTGATAAGTATTATGATTTATGAGTACACCGTTAACCGTTACTTGACTTACTTCCTTTTCATGCTGCTTTCAACTTTTCTATCTTTTGTTTCCCCACAACCTCTTGTCTCAAGGGTTGGCACGTTCTTGTAAATTATTTTGTTTAGTTTTATTCTTCCTCATGCTCAATACTCTTACTTTAGATAAATAAATAAAAATATAATATTGCATGAAAGAAGAGTTTATCTGGTGGACCACTTCATCAAAGTTGAGCGAGGTGTAACTGATGAAATATTAGTATGTAATAAATATAATGTTTTGCGAAAGACAATCAATAAATCAGAGTGGCGCAGCGGAAGCGTGGTGGGCCCATAACCCACAGGTCCCTGGATCGAAACCAGGCTCTGATAAAAAAGTGTTGTTTTTCTCGCGATTTTTTTATACTGTTCCATTTCACGGACGCACGCTATTACGATTTTCTCCCTGAAATGAGAAAAACAATATTCGTTTATCGGTTTTTCCAGGGGTACAAAACGGTACAATCGTTTAACTGGACAAAACTAACTAGAACTAGAGTGTATTTGGTGAAAATCATTTTTTTTTTTAGGGAATCCATGTTTTTTTTTTTTGAATATATTGGTGAAAATCAATTTGATGACAAGAAATTAAGAATTTTTTTATAAAAACAAAAAAACATTTTGGTTACACTGAAACAATAAAGAAATTATTGATTTAGCCATTTATGCAAAGGGAATAAAACGATGATTTCAATTGAAATTTGTATAATAAACTGGGACAAATAATATAATGTTATTGTGCTTAAAACAGACAATTGAAATTAGTTAGTTTTTAATTGTGCTTAAAACAACGATAACTTTAATTGTTCCATTCTTAATGTCGATGGGAGCTGCATTAGAAGCCCAACTCGAGCAGGTTTTGGCCACATTCTTTGTAACAACGCAGGCTACTATCTGACAGATTTCTCTGGATTCATCTCCTCTTCTTCGGATATCTTGTTAGCAGTGCTTACTTCAATTTATCACAGTCTCACCATGGCGAAAGACATAGGCATAGATGAGTTGGTTTTCTATTCAAATTCACTTATTTCAATCAATCTTGTCAATGGCAGCACTTCGAAGTTTCATGTCTATGCTATTCTTATCCATGATATAAAAGTTCTTCTATCCAAAGTAATTTCTCCATTCATCACACTTTTCGTGAAGGCAACCAATGTGCTGATTTTTTGGCGAAGCTAGAAGCATCCTCAGATGATGATTTCATATACTACCTGTCACCTCCAAATGATCTTCGCACCTTGCTGAGGAAAGATGCTTCGGGAACCTTTTTCCTGAGAGCTTAGTTGTTTTTTTCCTGCTTGTTTTCCTTTTTATGTTATTTTTCCTTAGCAATGTAACCAACAAAATATGAGAGGAAGGTAATATCAATGTCTTTTATAAGGTAAAAAAAAAGTTATTACCTTCCATATTTTGAGGAAATGTGGAACATTAGGAATTGTGCAAGGGTGATAATAGGTTATGTTAAGTTGGGTTTTGATTAAATAAGTTAGGTCTAGCTGAAAAAACTAAAGTCAAAGTCTAGCCCATTAGCATATCAAACACTTTATTTTAAGTCTGATCCGACATTTTTAAAAGTCCGACCTGACCTATTAGCCCGTCTAAAAGCCTAATTTCTACTGAAAATTTTAAATATAACTCTTGACCTATTTATAAGAGGCTAATAAACATATATATTTCTTAAAAGGTTAATAGGTCCATAAAATTTCGTAAAATACGTACATCCATTTTTTTTTCCCACTTTATAAGCATATATTGCATTGCATGTATATCCAATAAAATTTTGTAGAGCTTTTACATCCATTTTGTAAGAATACATCATTGAAGTCTTAATTTTGTAAATTTGATTTTTTTTCTTCTAATATAGGGTTTCTTTGTAATTTGGAATAAGATAAGAATGACAATAGTAAGAGATTAAAAGGGTAACGTCCAAAAGTATGTGCACTTGTTAGAATTGAAATAAGAGAGTATTATATAATTGCACATATACGGGCCGACCTGGTAGACCTAGTAGGCTTTTCTATAAGACTTAGCTTGACCTATATAAATTAACGAGTTTTTTAAAAAGTATGAGCATAACTCTAACCTACTCCCTCTGTTTCAAAATGAGTGTCGTTTTAGGTGTTTACACACATATTAAGAAATGCAATGATTAAAAGAAAGAGAATGGTTATTTTACCAAATTATCCTTATTAACTATTGGTTAGTTTTAAAAGTAATACTTTGGAAGTAGTGTGCAGCGTATTAATTGGAGGGTACAATTGAAAAGAAAAAGTCATTATTGCATTGGAAACTGAAAGTGACAGTCATTTTGAAACAATTTTTTTTGGCTAAATCGACACTCATTTTGAAACGGAGGGAGTATTTAATAAATGAGGTAGGCCAAACCGAACTTTAAGTAATTCCGATCATATGCCCTTGATGGGTGGCTTGACCTATTCCCAACCTATGTGCAACACCCCTATGTGCAACATTAGGAAATGTACTCCAAATTCTCAACTACCTCAATATGGACACAATATTTTTTTGTCCATTTTGCTTATGCATGTTATTAAGAAATATTTTGTTGCTAACAAAGTTGAGAAATATTTTATTTCTAACAAAGTGTTCTTTGTCGTTGTTTCTATTAAGACTTGACATATAAAACAAACGAATAAATTTATTAATAATTTTTTTAACTTTCATGTTTCTACTAATTTTTTGTAAATAAATTTGTTCTGGATAACTAAATATATATTTTCAAAATATCTAACAATAAATTATATTTACTTATTCACAAAAAGTTATCTTTTGAGGTAACATTGACTATCTCAAAAAATAGAGAAAATCTTGGTTGATCAAAATATTTGAACGCAGACACATAAAAATACATATAATTTAATTATAAATATAAATTATTAAAAAAAATTTCTTTCTACATCTTAAGTGTCCAAATAATATGTCCAAATACTTACAACCAATCAAGTATTTTTTTTCCATGTTGATTCTCTCATCCTTTCTCCTCCCAACCATTCAAACCTTTTAGTAACATTTATCTTTTCCACACCTTAACAGTTGGTAATATACAACCTTTAAGTGTTGTAACTGTTTGATCAAGGATCAACATCAATTGTCACACCGTCCACTTGACTAATCCGAGTAAAATACAAAACTCAATTCACACTTGTTATTGGGCACAGATTTTGCATGTTCTCTGGCTCATTTTTGAATGAATTGGCCATATATGACACGATCTTCGTTTATTTTTCCGCTCTTTATTATTCCTATTACTACTATTATTTATTATTTATTTCCCTGAAAGTGTAAACACAAGCTATATATTCTGACTTGGAAATGTGAAGTTAACCACTGCTGAGCTGAAGAAAAGATAAAAAGTGGCAAAATTGCTAGTGGAGGCATCATAAAAGATAGAGTTTGAGCCTTGCTCTCTTTACCAGCCAAAGGGAATATATTATTTATCACTAATAAAAAAACACACGATAAAAAGTCATCGTCCAAAATCAGAAGAACCAATTTTCACTACATATAAACTAAATGATAAATAAATTTCAAATTTGAATGCTTATACTAAATAATAGTAATGTGTGATGAGAAAGAAAGGAAAAAAAAGTAACCTGACAAGAAAATATGCTATTTTGATTTTGTTAAAATAAGTTAAAATTGATGCAGAAGAGGTGTCACTGACCCTATCTATTCAAATCCATGTACATTACTTATTATTGATGTTGTGTATATCATTCATTTTTACCCCCTTTACACACACACAGCATCAACATCATAACTATCTATCTAAACAAATTAATATGCCAATAAATAAATCAGAAAAACAAAAAAGATAAACCAATGGCTTACTTCTTCTCACCAAAGTTATCTCTCAGTTCAGAAGGAAGTTTCCTCCTTCTTTTTTGGACTCTGGTACAACAAAACCAACAAATGCATTGCCTCAAAGAATTAAACTAAATTTCACCATGAAACATTTCACCTTCTTTTTGATCATATTATTATCATCATTCTCATTCTCTCTAACAACAACACTCGCTGATAGAAGAATCTTACACCAACCGTTGATAATTCCGGTGACGTCTGCTCCGCCGCCGGAATTCTCTCCGCCTCCTCCTCCACCAGACAACACTCCTCCCTCTCCTGACATTCCATTTTTCAATGAACTCCCAACCGGACCACCACCTCCTCTGGTGGCAAACAACCAGAACCTGCCGTCACCGTCAGGTTCAAATGCCAGAATTGCAAATCCAACTGCAACGAAACCTACAAAACCTGCTAAGAAAGTTGCAATTGCAGTTTCAGTGGCATTTTCGTTATTTGTTATATTCTCCGTTGTAGCTTTCTTCTTGTATAAGCATAGAATAAAGCCTTCATCGGAAACTGAAACAAGGAAACTCGGCGCTGAGAATTCCAATAGAATTCTAGAAGCTTCCACGCGGGTCCCACCACCTTCTTCTTCTTCAAATTTTCTCTACATTGGAACCGTTGTGGAGCCCAACGGAACTCCGGTGAGTGAACCTAACTGCTTTAACAAACTCAATCCTATCGGTAACCGCAACCGACCGAGTCCTGAGTTGCATCCATTGCCGCCGCTAACTAAATCTCTCGTCGTTGATTCTCATTCTCCACCGGCGGTGTCTTCTTCTTCCTCGTCGTCGGAGGAAGACAACCGTGAAACTCGAGAAACGGCGTTTCATTCGCCGCGGGAATCTTCTTCACTCAATCTCAGTCATGAAGAAAGCTATTACACGCCGGTTTCGCGTCGAAGTCACGGAAGTCCTACCGCGCCGGTAACTTTAACTCCAGTGGTTCCGCATTCGAAGAGAACTTCACCGAAATCTCGATTATCTGGTTCCTCGCCGGAGATGAAACGCGTCATGATACCGTCCATAAAGCAACATGCTCCGCCGTCGCCGTCAACACAATTTCAGCACAGTTCTCCTAGAAGGCCGAAATTCTCTTCGCCGCCACCGGCTCCGAATTTGATGCATCTTCATTCAAACGACTCAAGGGATTCACTTACTCTTCCTCCTCCTCGACCGCCTCCACCACCTCCTCCGCCACCGGTGGTTAGTGTATCTTCTTCTTCCTCTGTTCCAAGGAATTATCAGTGGACTCGGTCTATGAAGCATGGAATGGATTCTGCATCTGGAAACAGTGCGAGTGTGAAGAAAGCTTTGAAGGAAGATGATGAAATTGAAATGGATGAACCAAAACCTAAATTGAAAGCTCTGCACTGGGATAAAGTTCGTGCTACTTCAGATCGTGCTACTGTGTGGGACCAATTAAAATCAAGCTCATTTCAGTAAGTTAATTAATTCATTAATTAATACTATGATTCTGATTTGGGATTGTGAAATTAATTAATTAGTTAATTATTGTATTGTGTAATGCAGGTTAAATGAGGACATGATGGAGACTCTGTTTGGCTGTAATTCATTGAATTCTGCACCTAAACCTAAAGAAATGTCTGTTACAAGGAAACCAGTTTTTCCCACTGTTGAATTGGAGAATAGGGTTTTAGACCCCAAGAAGTCACAAAATATAGCTATTTTACTTAGGGCATTGAATGTCACAAGAGATGAAGTATCTGAAGCTCTTTTAGATGGTAATTTCATGTCCTCATTCTCTTTTTTGTTTCAATCTATATGTTTTTGTTATGTTATTTAATATCAATTTCTACTTGGTATTTCTGAAACATGTAAGAAAATTATTAGGCTGCAAATTTTGAAGTCAGATGGGAATTCTGGTTTGTAGAAGTTTATGCTAACAGTTTAAACATATAATGAATTGTTTTGAAAATGAGTGCTTAGCTTACTTAAGAACAAAGTTATCATATTACACCTAATATCAAGTGCGAAAATGGCTAAGTGTATGTTTTATTTACGGTAAGTTTAACAAAATCATTACGATATTGTCAGTTTGTTGAAGTTTGAAAGTGTAGCTTTTAACAAAATCACTACGATATTGTCGGTTTGTTGAAGTTTGAAAGTGTAGCTTTCATCAAAATTATGGTTGAACATCATGATTCCGGCAAACTGCAGCATGTCTTGTTTATCATTAGGTTGTTGTTTTAGAGGACATCTATATGAAAAACTAGGTTCTAATAGATTCAAATGAGGCTCATAAAATATTCTGGGGTCAGTATTGGGGTGTCACTTGTAATAAACTCTTTTCATGTCTTATTTCTTTTTTATGTGAAACTTGTTTTTTTTTTTACTTTCCAATTGATCGTTAACATCATCTAGAAGTATTGAACAATGGCCAAATATCCACCATGATATGTTCATTCATCAGTATTGAACTCTAATCGTCAATTTTTTCCTGTTATTTTAATTAAACTTGATACTTTCCTTGCTATCATAATGAAACCACGTCCCTCTTACCTTAAAAACATAGCTTTACCTTTTTAGCTGTATTTCAAGCTTCCCCTGAAAGCAGTGCATCCGTAAGTCTGAGTCATGACCACTGGCACGTGATAAAGACAGACCATTTTACTATTTTTGCTACTGCCTTCAACAGCTTAACCCTTATATATTCTATCTTTTATTCCTTAAGCATATGATTATTCTTTTTTATCTTTCTCTTGCTTCCGTGTCAGTGTTCCTTTATCCTTCCTATGATCCTATCTTAACAAATTTAATTGGCCATCCAACTTGTATGTTGTATAATATAATATAGATGTACTAATCTATAGTCTTTTGATGCATGATATCAACTAGGGATAAATTAAACCAGTAATTTTTCTTATCTATAACCACCAGAATTTCACTTTGCAAACATTGTTTGTGGTTTTGCTTTTATGGATGACACAGGGAATCCTGAAGGTTTGGGTGCTGAGTTATTGGAAACTCTAGTGAAGATGGCTCCAACAAAGGAGGAGGAGATAAAACTAAAAAATTATGATGGTGACCTTTCAAAACTTGGGCCTGCAGAAAGATTTCTTAAGCAAGTGCTTGATATCCCTTTAGCTTTTAAAAGAGTTGAAGCCATGCTTTACAGAGCTAATTTTGAAACAGAAGTTATTTACCTTAAGAAATCCTTTCAAACCTTGGAGGTGTGTGTGACCAACTTCATATCAATGATCAATCCGTTGCTATCTTTGATATCTTGATTTCAATTGCATTTTCTTTGCTTCTTGATAATTAAATTGACCAACTAGCTGTTAATATATCCCAGGCAGCAAGTGAAGAATTAAAGAACAGCCAATTATTCCTCAAACTTCTCGAAGCTGTTCTCAGGACAGGAAACAGAATGAATGTTGGAACCAATCGTGGCGATGCTAAATCTTTCAAATTGGATACTCTCCTGAAACTTGCAGATATAAAAGGTACAGATGGAAAGACAACATTGCTCCATTTTGTTGTTCAAGAGATTATCAGGTCGGAAGGTACAACAGGTGAATCTGCAAACGAGAATGTTCAAAACCAAACCAATTTTCAGTTCAATGAGGATGAGTTCAAAAAGAAAGGGTTACAGGTTGTGGCTGGATTGAGTAGAGACTTTGGTAATGTAAAAAAGGCTGCAGGAATGGACTCGGATGTCTTAAGCAGCTATGTCATAAAGCTTGAAATGGGGCTTGATAAAGTGAGATCGGTTTTGCAGTATGTAAAACCAGATATGCAAGGGAACTTCTTTAACTCAACAGAGATATTTATGAAAGACGCCAAAGAAAAAATATTAAGAATCAAAGCTGATGAGATAAGGGCCTTGTTCCTTGTGAAAGAAGTTACAGAATACTTTCATGGGGATACAACAAAGGAAGAAGCTCACCCTTTCAGAATTTTTATGATTGTTAGAGACTTCCTAAATATTTTGGACCAAGTCTGCAAAGAAGTGGGAAGGATGCAGGAAAGAACTGTGACTGGTTCATCGAGATCGTTCAGGATAGCTGCAAGTGCATCGTTACCTGTTCTCAGCAGGTATCGTGCAAGACAAGATACAAGTTCAGATGATGAAAGTTTATCACCCTAGTATTGTGAATATGAAATAAAAAAAACAATACTTTCTCAAAGCAAATCAATGACAATAATGTTTTCCCAAATTTGATTTAGTTGCCCCTTTTCCATCATTAGGCCCATAGCTTTCGTTAAGATTGAACATTAAACACTTATACGGATGGTGGGTAAAAGAACTAGTTCTGACCCTTGTTTACATTGAAGATATATTTTAGTTAAGATAAATTCTTATTAGATTCGAGTCCCATATATTTTCTTTCATATTACAGAATGTTTTTATTTTTTATGTATATTTTTTATGTTTTTATTTCTTATCGCAGAATCAGATGCTTCTAATGTGGTTTTAGCGTTGAATGATCACCAACAATCTTCCAACTATGTTGGCTCTATTATTCGAGATTGTATTAGTTTTAAGGGTAGTTTTCGTAGTTTAAATTTTTTGCATGTTAGGCGTGAAGCCAACCAAGCTGCTCATTATTTAGCTAAATATGCTCTTAAGAATTTAGATTGCATATGGGTAGAAGAAACTCCGCTTTGTATTTCTACAGTCTTGGCATTTGATTTATTGTCAGACTTTGGTTATTGAAATTGTCTTTAACGTCAAAAAATAGCAGTTTTGCTGCAATTCTTTTATGTATGTTTTGATTTTACAAGTATAACTATATATAACAACTTGAAATTGGTTAATAATTAATAGGTGGATTGTAGGGTGAGGCTCTAACAAGTCCCTCACCTTAAACCATCATTAAGCAAAAATATCTCAAAGAAGGGCACACAAAAGAGGAACATAATCATAACAATAATTAGATTTGTTACACCACAAACACGGACAAAGTAAGATCAATTAAAATAAGTTTTTTTTTTTTTTTTAAATTGAATATTGGAGCTAATAAAATTCACTTCATGACCTTGAAAAGAAAACTATTTACCTATAATGGAAATTACAAGGCGATCTCAATTGACTGAGAAGGTTGACCAATCTGGTGAACATAGTCTTGTAGCAATAAAAGAGGAGGTAGTATTTTCGAACACTCTGACATGGAATATTTGACTTTTTAAAGAATAATTGCTTATTTTATAATATTTAAAAATTGTTCTAAAGACACTCGTTAAAAAGATCGATATGACTGTTATCGAGCATCTCCATTCAAATTCCCATTTATGACAGCTAGAAGCATGTTTATGCATATTGACACTTAGATATTTAGCATGTGAGGCAAGTAGTACCATGTAGAGACATTTAGGACAAACTAAACATATAAGGGCATGTAAGCATTAAAACATTTGATGGAAATTTAGCGCATGGTTATTATCAAGTAAACATGAAATACTAGATCAATTTTGCATGTGCACAAACACAAGTCACACGCGCAAATGAAAACACATACCGTTCGTGCAGAATGACACAGGTTTTGCACGCGACACAAGGAAAAAAAATAGAATTTCTTAATGATTAAGATACTTAGACTACTTATCCTAAGACTCTCATGGACAAATTCTACTCATTCCGTTTCAAAATGAGTGTCGTTTTAGGTGTTTACACACATATTTAGAAATGCAATGATTAAAAGAAAGATAATGAATTATTTTACCAAATTATCTTTATTAACTATTGGTTAGTTTTAAAAGTAATACTTTGGAAGTAGTGTGCAGAATATTAATTTGAGGGTACAATTGAAAAGAAAAAATTATTATTGTATTGGAAACTGAAAGCGACACTCATTTTGAAACAATTTTTTTTGGCTAAAGCGACACACATTTTGAAATGGAGGGAGTATACACCTAGCTCCTACACTATGGTGTATAAATTCCAAGGATGCCTAGAAAGAATTTTCGGAATGTTACATCAAAAACATCCCTAAATAATTCTATTAATATATCATGTTAAATCTCTTGAGTGAAAGTTTTGTCACTTATTATGATCATATCTGACTCGAAAGATTAATTTATGCAGTTGTCCGCATAAAATATCTAATAAAGGTCTTGTTAACGATTGTCTCCTGGGGTACTCTTTAAGTATGCTAAATTAAGAAATTATTTATAAAAAATGTTAAAGTTTTTAATTTTCAATACACTGATTACACAAACTTTCATAAAAGGTTATTATTTAAGGCCCTTAACAGTGTCCCGGAGACACTAGTTAACATCTTGCAAAAGAAGAAGAATTAAGAATTCTGCTCTCCCCCCAGCACAAAACACTCGCGCCCAGCATGATTTTCAAATATACCCCTGCGTGAGTTAAGTCACGCTGCGTGACTTAACTCACGTACCTACTAAGCTTGCGTGACTTAAGTCATGCCCCACTGGCATGTGCGCACGTTGGCCGGTGGTCAGAGCTGAAGAACAAACGTTTTTTGGTCTTTGGTCAGTTTTTCAACATTCAATCTACACGTTTTTTTTACCCATTATACACGTTTTTTTTACCACATTAATGGTATTTACAACCTATACTACCATTCCCACCTATAAATACCGCTCCATACTTCCCTATTTCCTCACACCATATCACTTTCCCTCCTTCCTCACTCTCTCCCTCTATTTTTTTTGTCAATAGTCTCTTTGGGGGCAAAAGTGATCAAACTTCTTCAGGGTAAAATAGTGAGTAGCCGACTTGGGAAAGTGATTGACCCTTGGGATAAGTTTAAATCTGCTTTTTTTAGCCCCATAAACTTTTTACCATGGGTAAAAAGAATTTCTTGGGGTAAAAAAAACCATATTTAAATTTAGCCCAAGGGTTGAAGATGTATTTTCCCCAAGAAGGCTGCTCACTATTTTACCCCAAGAAGGTTGATCACTTTTTACCCCAAGAGGGAGAAAATAAGTAGATTTAGTGAATTCGAATAAATTATTGTATCAATTATTGTATTGTATGAATTATTAATAAAATGAGATATTGTTATATGCCTCAATTTTGTTCATTCCTTGTTATTTATATTTGCTTTTATTTTCTAATTTTGTATTTAATGAATAAATATTAATTTAGTTCATTTCCTTTAATTTATATTTGTATTTATTTAATGAATAAAATCGAATCAATATTTATTTTAAGTTCATAAATAAATTAGAATAAAGTAGATACGTAAATAAATTAATTTTAATATATAAATTAGAATAAAGTAAATACGTAAATAAATTAATTTTAATTAAGTAAATAAATTAGAATAAAGTGAACAAATAATTTAGCAAAATAAATAAATTAGAATAAAGTGAACAAATAAATTAGAAAATAAGTAAACTAGAATAAAATGAAAAAATAAATTAGAATAAAGTAAATAACGTAATTTGAAAATAGTAAATAATTTTTTTTTAAAAAAAATTACCACCTTGCGCCACTTAACTTGCGCCACGTGATTTAAATTGCGCATTAGTTTACATTTGCGCTAGTTAACTAGCGCAAGGGCATTTTGGGCATGACTGCAGGGTGCGAGTGTTTTGTGCTGGGGGAAGAGCAGAATTCAAGAATTAAAGCTATACATCTAGCCCACTAATTAATAACATCACAAGGCATTTGGGTCAAAAAGAAAAAGGGAAATGTTAACGAGTGCCCCCGGGCACTCTTTAAGCACTTTAAATGGTAAGTTTTATATGAAAAGTTATGTAATGAATGCATTGGAAATTGTAATAGTTGACTTTTGAAAAGAATAATTTTCAAATTTGGGATGCTTAAAGAGTGCCCCGGGGAACTCGTTAACAAGACCCAAAAAACATCACAAGGCAACCAATGTGCATCACACCTGGAATACTAGAAAGATGAAAACAAACTAGTCCCACTTTCTTTATAATCAGCCCATATTTCTTCTAAAGGGAAATTCTAAGCATTAATCCAATCCAATGGCTAGTAGTCATGGTCCACCATGAGCCCCTTGATTGGTGGTTCACCTTACATGCCAACCAATTCATAATTGATATTTGGATTAATCATCATGTAATAGTAATAATAATTGAATTATATAATAAGTTAACCTCTCTCTCCACTTCCCTTTCGTGTCATTAGCAGTTATATTAAATTTTTGTGCAAGGAACCCACTTCTTACTCTCTGCTATATTTTCTCAATGCATCTTTCAATGAAGGGAAGAAAATTAATGGACACATCTTTCCTTTTGTGTGAAGAAGACCACACTTTCCTCCTTATGCACAACAATGATCACAATGAAAATATTAACAATTCCAAGTATGAAGAAAAGGAACATATTGAGTATTTGTTTCAACTTGAAAAAACAGAATTTATGTCCTTCAATCATTGCTCCAACTCCACCATAGGTCTTGTCCACTTCAACAACATACGAATTAATGCCATTGACCACATTTTCAATGTAAGTTTTTTCATTTCATGTAGTTTTTTTATTTTTAGTTTTTGCTGATTAATGAAAGTTTATAATCTTTTGAATCAGACAAGGGAAAAACTTGGATTCAAGCTATGCACAGCTTATTTATCAGTGACATACTTTGATCAGTTTCTTTTCAAGCAACACAAACACATCCATGTAACTATGTCCCTTCAACTCAGTGACATTTACCACATATTTTATTGTTTCTCATTTCGTTTCTTACGATGATTTTTTCTTTTATTTCATGGAATGGTGTATAGGAAGACAGGCCTATTCAACTATTATATGCGGCGTGTTTGTCTCTCGCAGCGAAGATGACGGAAGAGTGTGATCTATCGCTTCTACTTAAATGCATAACAGAAATAGATCAAGAGGGAGGTTTTATTGTCAAGCAGTGTATAAGGGAGATGGAGGTAGAGGTTTTTAGTACATTGGAATGGGAATTGACAACTGTGACTCCTTTTGATTTTCTGCATTACTTTGTTTACTTGTTCTGTCCTGAATCTTCATCGGAACCATTAATCTCACAAGCTGTTGAACATGTTCTGGATATCCTAAAAGGTGACATTCTTTGCTAATTTGATTCCTATTATTCGTCTTATTAAAAACTCAAACTCTAATTTTCTTTTATTTAGATGTTAATTTGATGGATCTTAGGCCATCTGTTATTGCATTGGCTGCCACATTGATGGTAACTTTTGATGCTACATTAACAAGAGAGATCATGGATTTGCAAATAGGTGATATCTTATTGCAGCTAAATTTCGATACTGTGAGTTTTCCTAGCAGTTCATTATCAGATTTTTGTTTCTTGTGTGTGATCATAAATAAACACAATTTTATTATGCTTTTCATTTTGTATTCAACACAGGAAGGTGTGTTTTACTGTTACCATCTAATGAAGGAAAAAAGTAAAGAGAAGGGAAAGTTAAACACTCCTGTCTCAACTTTGACTTCCCAGTGGAGCTATACATCTGTTCTTGACCATTCTGTTTCTTCTTCTATAGTTAGAAGAAAATTTGGTTTTGACAACAAAGAAAATTGTCCTAGGCAAAGATCACATTGGCCTTAGCTTGAAGAGTTTGTGATCAATGATGAGTATGGGAAAAGATGAATTGGTGTGTTGTAATGAACTCAACTGTTCGAAAATTTTCAACCTAGTATGCGACTTGTATTTCTGTTAGTCAAATTTGCGCTAAATAAATAGAGATTGACGACCAAGACTAAAAGGAGTCCTTCTACGAAAAATCAAATATCAATAAAGAAAACAAAATTTTGCAGGCAGTCAGAGACTAAAAGCAGAATCATCTATGTTTATCGGGACGAAAATCATATTTGAGTGTACTAGAAATAACAATTTTATTACACAAATTTGATTTTCTATTCATGACAAAATAAAATTGGTACATTTCTGCTTCTGAATGAAAAATGCTACAATACTTGGAAAAATTCTTGTACAAACTCACTTTGAATCTAACAATGATAAGAGAAAATCATTATCCACTACAAAAGTCCAGGTCTCAATTTTTCTTATCTTTTTTCAACCTACCTGTCTGCTGGCCTTGAAAAGTAAACATATGTATAAAATATATAGTATGGTTTATGTGGTGATTTGATAGTAACTTAGTTATATATTTGACTAACCATAATGCATGAGACTCCAGTTTTCTACTTTCCTTCTGAACTTCTGGTTCCAACCCAAGAAAGCCTCCAACAATACCAGACCTGTCATTGAATGTACAAAGAACAATAGGGAACCTTGAAGCACTGTAACCACAGTAAAACCTTAAGCTTCTGTTTAAAAAATAGATGCTCCCAAGATTCAGACTGGTATCTGCTTTAAGCGAACTGCGATTGGCATGCCCATATATCCAACCCCTAAGCAAAAGATCCATTGTACCAAAGATAGAGGTGTTGTATTTGCAAATGTTCCCAAGTACTCAACTATTATGATTTGGAAGACCACAGTTGCACTGATGACAGCCACGAACACATGATTATCCCATATGCCTTTAAAAACGTCTATTTCCTCCATTTCGCGAGAGTTTATCTCATTGAAAACCTGTCGGAACAAAATATATGCCAAGGAAAGTTTATCTTGCAAGTAATGTTATAATCATGGTTATCAGTCTATATTTGAAATTATTAGAAGTCCTATTTTCCGAATCGTGTTGTATGATACATGATTAATAAATGAATTGAGATATGACTTGCATGTATCGTAAAATACTGCTAACTATGGCTATAATACAATATAATTTGATCTTTACTCATTTTGTTATTCATGTTTTCCATACATGGCAAATTGGTTATGTGAACCTATGTCTGTTCAGAAAAAGAGATTGAAGAGGAGTTATTCAGAAGGTTTTCTTTTACCTGACAGAAGACAAATGTGTTGAAAATGAGTGTGTTTAAGACAATATCAGCATTAGGACCCCTGAGAAAAAAGACCCATTTTCCTACTGATTGAAGAAACCATATTACCACAAACTGATACAATGCTTGTCCTAAGATATTCCTCCACATGACATTGTTAATGAAATCTCCTTTCCTTCCCACTGGTTCACGCTTCATCAAATCATCGGTTGGAGGTTCGGTTGCAAGTGCAAGTGCTCCCAGTGTGTCCATTATCATGTTCACCCACAAAAGTTGAACAGCTGTGAGTGGTGCACTGCCTGAAGATCAAATACACATAAACCAAATCATTAGCAAATAAAAATGAACTTTTTAATCCATATAAACACATTATCTCATCTTATCAGGCTAATTTTCTAACCTGTCATGCAGGCTGATGAGAAGTTCACTAGCAATGCAACCACATTTACAGTAAGCTGAAACTGCACGAATTTCTGGATATTGATGTAAACTGAACGTCCCCATCTCGCCACTGTCACAATTGTGGAGAAATTATCATCCAGAATTATAACATCAGCACTTTCTTTAGCAACCTGCATATTAATTATAAAATTAGCAGAATTTTATGTTCCTCAATTCATAGTTTTCAAGAATGCCATATGGACTAAGCTAGGCGATTCATATGAATTGCATTTCACTCACCTCAGTTCCAGCAATTCCCATTGCAAGTCCGATATCAGCTTCATGAAGGGCTGGAGCATCATTTGTTCCATCACCAGTTACAGCCACAACTTCCCCGAACGTTGTTCGAAGCTGTTTCACCAATGTATGTTTGTCTAAAGGTGATGATCTAGCCATAACCTAAAACAAAATAAACATTGTGTTATTGAAAGCATCGACAAATCAACCATTTCCCTCATTATATTAGACAAACAGAATCATAGCAGAATGCAGGAACAGAAACAGTTTCAATCAAAGACGTTATTATGCGTATAGGAAATATGAAGCACCTGAATCTTGGGAATGAGTTCAAACAATTCCTCTTGAGTCTTCTCTCTGAAGTCAGGACCTTCAATAGCTATGCCATCATCTGTTAAAATTCCACATTCCCTTGCTATAGCCTTTGCAGTATTAATATTATCTCCTGTAACCATTCTCACCACGATTCCAGCCGAACGACACTCTGCAACAGACTGCTTAACACCGGGGCGAACAGGATCTTTGATACCAACAATTCCAATACAAGTATAACCAGAAGCAGGAATCGGATCTTCAGCAGCAAATCCGTTTTCCAATTCCATATAGGCAAGGCAAAGAGTTCTAAGTGCCTCATTAGCAAACTGGTTGATAATACTGTTAAGATAACTAATTGATTCTCCATCAAGAGCAACAACATCGCCGTTCAAGTCAATAACTTTGTCACAAGCTGCCAGAATTATTTCAGAAGCACCTTTGCAATGAGCTCTTAAACTTCCATCAGGTTGCTCCACAACTACTCCCATTCTTTTCTTCTCAGAGTTGAATGGCTCAACTTTAACAATTTTGCAAGCTTCTCTCTCAGCCTTAGAATCTCCACCTAGGGACAAACCAAATTCTAATATTGCTGTTTCGGTTGGTGTTCCCAATATCTCGCGTTTGCCTTTTTTGTTATACACAACCTCGCCTCCAGTGTTATTAAATATCGACTGTAGCAACAATTTCGCAGCAGAATCTGGTATGTCAGACGACGAACTAGAATTGGTAACTTCTTTGCTATTCATACAAATGCATGTTTTCACAACCGTCATTCGATTGGTCGTTAGTGTACCGGTTTTGTCACTACATATAGTTGTTGCTGATCCCATAGTTTCACAAGCTGCTAAATGCCTAACCAAGGCTTTATCATTCATCATTTTCTTCATTGCAAATGCAAGACTCAATGTTACAGCTAATGGTAAACCCTCCGGAACAGCAACAACGACGATTGTAACCGCAATAGCAAAGAATTCCAACATCTCCATTGCATCGTCACCAGTCCATCTCCAGAAGCTTCCTTCGTGGATTTTGTGGCTCAAATGTCCTTTAACCAAAACAGTAAAGGTTATCACTGCAAAGACTAGTCCTATTTTTCCAATAATGGTTGCCACTCCATTCAGTTTCACCTGCAACGGTGTTTCATCGTCTCCACCTTCACTAAGAGTTGCCATCAATTTACCCCATTGAGTCCTCATTCCAACAGTGGTAACCAACATAGTGCATGATCCATCTTGGACTTTTGTTCCTGAGAGAAGAAATGGATTTTGTGCAGTCACCATTATTGGCTCACTCTCGCCGGTTAAACTTGATTCATCGATCAACACCGAAAATCCGGAAACAAATAGTCCATCTGCAGGTACTTGGTCTCCAATGTTAAGATGGACAATATCCCCAGGAAGTAAATTGTATATTGACATTTTCTGCCTGTAGCCGTTTCTTGTAACTTGAATAGAAATCTTTTTCTTCTCCTTGTCTAAATCCTTAAACTGTAACGATTGGCGATAATCACTTGTTGCTGTCACAAAGACAACAAGTAAGATACTTGCAACTATTCCAAGACCATCATGAGCTCCTTTCGGCCATCCTTCAGTCAATACGCCTACTATCAGAGAAACAAAAGCACACACTCCAAGGATCATGAGTGTCATGTCTTGAAGAGCTTCATAAACATAAATCCAGAAGCTTCTAAGTTCGGTTTCAGCAAATTTGTTGATGCCAAAAAGTTCTTGTCTCCTATGTCGCGATTCAGAATCGCCACCTAGTCCCGTGGTGGTTGATGTTGAAATCTTTTCTGCAATGCCATCAACTCCACCATGAAACTTGAGTTTCTTTACATCGTGGCCTTCCACAATAGACCCCAATTCTTCAGCACAGATTTGGAAACCTGCAGCTTTAACATCATCTGGTACAACGTAGTCGCTCGGTTGAACACCTGCAGGGTGTAAAATCAATTAGAGTAAACAAATTGATTCTTAAGGTAAACTTTTTATAATAATTCTGATGAAACTTGCCTTGTATAAATTGAAATGCAGCTTTCGAAACCAAAACTGCAACCCTTAGTTTCTCCTGCATTAAGGATAATAAGCCTTTGAGAATCCACATTTCCATACATGATAATTGATAAGATATCTAAAAAGGAGACAATAGAGGAATCACATTGTTTACATCTATTGTCAAAAGAGAAAATACTCCATTCTTTTATACTTTGAAACCAATATTCTATGTGATGGGTATATGACTCATACTTAGAAACTAAAGGCATATCAATTTCAATTTAATGCTAATCAGAGTCTAATACATCTAGGACAAAAATTGGGAAACAAAGAAACCTGACTTAGTGCATGTTTGAATTAATGGCAAGTTTGGCGTAAATCACATTATATCATTGTGATTTCACAAATGTCACACTTTTGAGCTTCCATAAAATCACAATGTCATCGTAATTTCATAAACTAAGTCAGATGAACGGCAATTCTGACCAGATCACGGTGATAACATGATATTGTCAAAGCTCCAAAATGTAACTTCTTCCAAAATCACAATGGCTCACCGTGAATCCAAACATGCACACATATATAAAATTTATCAGTGACCTGATTGGTGCGACGCATAGCAGCAGCTTCGTAACGTTTGGAGATGTTTGCAGTGAAACGAAACCGTCTCTTGGGATTCTTTACAACCCCACATAGTTTCCTCCATTTTTCAAGAGCTTCCTCGGTAGAATTCTTGGACTTTACACCTCCAAAATTCTCATTTAAATAACTCTCCATAACTCTTTTGATAAACTTTACTTTCTTTAATGTTTGTTATTATTATACATGTGTTTCAATTCTCATATTAAGTAACTGTGTAACAACAATCAGTAGTAACATTCTTAGAAATTATTGCTATTAAGGTTATGGTTTTTTTGTTGGTTTGAAAGAAAAAGAAATGAGTGACGTGTGAACCTAGTAAAAGACAAAGGAAGACATGAATAAGCATTGGAGAGAAATGAGTGTGGATCCGAAATTTAGTTTGTGTTGTGTTTGAGAATAAATAACGGTCTTTTATTTCGGGAAAGAAGTGAGGATGAACGAAATGGGCGGGGTCAACCAACTAACAACACCTAAACCTATGGTATTTTTTTGAGTTAAATTTTTTTGTCAAATATTGACATATTGTCTCTTTTTCAAATTTTTATATATTGTTTCAATTCTTTTAGATGACATTATTCAAAAAAATTAAAATAAATTATGGACAATTCTTTCAATTTAAACATTCATTTGTGACGTTCTAGAAATTTAGCTCATTTTGTTAGACCAACTTTTGGGGATTTCCATGAGCTAGCTTAGTTGGTTCGAATCCGAGCACAAAAATAAAAGACCAAATTTTGGGGGAAAACTTTTTATATTCATTTTTTTAAGAAACTTTTTTTATTCATGACAACTGAATTTGAGGGACACATATATTGATAAAAGTACATTTTGGATTATTCACTTTGTGTTCACTAATTCTTTTTATAGAATGGAAATAGCCATAAAAAAAAAAAAAAAAATCTTAGTTTTTTTGGCTCAACGAAATTGGCCTATCATAAAATGGACTGTATTTAGAGATTAAGAACAATCCCTGTATTGGAAATTTATGGAAAATAGATGATGGTTTCCAAATAAATGTTTGGTTGTCACCTTGGATTCAGTCCTTTCCTGCACTCAAATAAATGTTTAGGCTCACTCTCTTGACAATTCATACACTGTTAAATCGGTGTACATGTTATGCATGAATTTAAAAGCAAATTCAGCAGCGCAGCCACACACATTTCGCAATTGGAACCGATTTTGGAAGCAGCAGATTCCACCAAGAATTCGAACACATCTTTTTCGTTTGGCTCGCAATTGCCTTCCCACTTGTTCTAGCCCGATTCAAAAAGGATTACTTATTGATGATTCATGTGTGCACTATGAAGAGCAAGCTGAAATAGATATTCACATTTTCTTCGTCTGTCCAAAAGCGATGAAATGTTGCGAGTTACTTCGGCTGGACAATATGTTTGAGACCTGTTATGTAATACTGATGACTTTATTAGTCTATAATTTGATTTCTTTGACATGTTACAAGTTTATCAACAAGCAACAACATCAATCCTTTTATGGAGCTTATAGAAAAGCCGTAATTCTAAGCTTTGGGAAGGCGTTGACATGTCCCCCTCTCACATTATCCAACATGCCAACAACACACTTCATGAATGGCGCTCTATGCAAAAAGCAAGGCAACCAACTCAGGGTACACACCAAGAAGTCTCGTGGATAAAACAACCCCATTCTAAGTTAAATGTAATGTGGATTGCGCACTCTATAATAACAATTCTATTACAAGATTTGGCGCTTATTTTCGAGACTCATCGGAAGCACTACTAATAGGTGCTCAAATTGCGCTGTTTTTACTTCAACTTCTTCAGGAGCTGAGGCATCAAGTTTATTTGAGGCTATAAAATTTTCTATTAACCAAGACACGCCTTCTGTTATATTTGAATTTGATTGTAAATTTGTTGTCGATGATATTAACTCCCATTCTACTCCACATAATGAGATAAGTGATGTCATTACTAGATTAAGGATATATTAATTATCATATAGCAATACTTTTATTGTGAGTTATGTCAGACGACAAACAAATAAGGTTGCTCATAATATAGCTAGAAACTCCTTATCTCATCTTAACCCTCATATTTTCTATGTTGTACCCTCTTATTTATACCTGTTAATTTTTTTTTTTTAAGGAATTTATACCTGTTAATTATTAACGAAATGATCTAGCTTGTTTTTGCTAAAATACAAAAAAAAAAAAAAAGACAATTGATATATCACTTGGAAAACAGAATCCTTTCAATTATATTTATATTTATATTTATATATTGTATAATTGTATATATCTATAAAAGATAATTGATGTATCAAAAGATATATCACTTATATTTATATTTTTTATAAAAAAGAATCCTTTCAATATATTTTATAAAGAAGAATCCTTTCAACTAAACATTTTAGAAAGCATTAGCAAATGACATTTTATCATCCCTGTGAGCTTAGCTTAGTTGGTAAGGATAATGCATAATATATGTAAGGTCCAGGGTTCGAACCCCGACACCACAAAAAAAAAATGACTCTTGAGTAGTGGCGGTGTGGTTTGATGTCAGAGTTTTATTTAAGGTAGGGCGAAGAGGACGACCACGACAACACAATAGTAAGGGTTCGAACGACAACTTTGTTGGCGAACATGATTATGTTATTTTATTTGTTTTGTTTTATTTAAGGTAGGGCGAAGAGGACGACCACGACAACACAATAGTAAGGGTTCGAACGACAACTTTGTTGGCGAACATGATTATGTTATTTTATTTGTTTTGTTTTATTATTTTTATTGTATAATATTGTCGCAAAAACGCACATCTCATAATGAAAAAAGGGAAATAAAAGAATATGAATATTGGAATTACAGAATCACAAAAGGGAACAATAGATAAATTTGTTTCTGAACAAGTAAAATAGCCTTCAAATAATGATGGAATGATCGTAGAAGAAGATAATATTGAACAATCTAATGATATAACATATTGATGTAGACACAATTGTTAATGAATTTACATCTAAAAATACTCATAGAAATTGTTTTGTACGAACATTGAATATTAAATAAAACTTCGATGTTTTTTGCAGTGGCGGAGCCAGAAATGTTGAATAGTGGGGGCATTGTATATATAAATTTGTAACATGCTCATCTTAAATAATTTAGAAACCATATTCTAATTTTTAGCAGGGTTATCTTAAACAATTTAAACCCTGATGTACAATACTAATTTAGAGATCGATACCGATTTAGAATAGTCCTTTTGATCTCTAAAATTATGATATGTTTTCACTAAAATATTTAAAATTTATCAAAACTATGAACACATCTTCAAATGGTTTTTTATTATTCATTGTATAAACCAAATTGATTAGCGAACAATATATTTAAAGATTAAATTAACTTACTAAAGACACATTTAAAAATTAAAATGACTAATAAAAAACAAAGTTTGTTTTTGTAATTTTAATAGAAAGATTGATAACCCATTTTGATTCAAAACCTCGTAAGTTTTTTCATGAATATATAATTACATTATTATCATATATTAATTATTAAGGAAAATGACACCAACATAAAAGAAGATGTTGAGATATGCAGAGCCAGACGTTTTTGTTTAATAGGTTCCAAAACATCTGTATGGAAGGTTGATAAAACTTTTTTTTTATATGTAATTGGACATGGTATATATTATTAGTCTATGTTATTGTATATATGCATGAAATTAGGATGTTATGGAAAACTTTGTGGGGGCACAAGCCCACAGAGTGTTATATGTGGCTCAGCCACTGGTTTTTTGTATGAAGTCTGATGATTTTATTAGATTATTTCTTAACTTAATAAAAGTTATCATTTTCAAGCAAATAATTTTCACACCATGAGAATTCAATTTTTTATTTACTCGTTAGCTAAGGCCGAAATTTTAGATTCGCCTTAGACAACTAAAATATGAGAAACAGGTATGTTTGATGCGGGTTGCTAGAGGAGCTAAAAGGTCACATGCCATTACTTGTTAAGAAAATATCTATCATTAAATTTATTTAGTTTAATGGTTGAGATTTGATGTAAGTCAAAAGACTTACCCTTAAAGTCAAAATACTTAAACATAATACATGAAAGTGTCACATTAATTAGGCAAACATTTAATTTTATCAAAATAATTCCATGAACGCATCACCTAAGTTAGGCAAGCATTTTTAATTGAGATTAATTAGAATACTCTGACAGTGTAAAACCACTTTACACTGTCAACCAATTAAAACTATTCATTAAGACACATCAGCTAAGTATTAAAATAGAAAAAATCAAATAAAATCTGGGATAATAATTATCATCACTCCAACTTTAATCTTTTACGTTTTTGATACAATTTCTTAGAATGTTTTAGATCAAAATGAATCATCATTAAAAAAAAACTAGCTTGGTCAACAAAAAAGAAACCAGAAAAACATGAGGTTATGGCATAAAAGGACATCATCGTCAAAAACTTCCCAATCAAAATTACTTGTTTCATGCTCTCAAACTCTTATTAATGCTTCCTATCTACCACTATTACAATGATCCAACAAAATTACAAAGAAAGCAGCCATTTGTCGTGAATCGAATTGAGAAATTGTATCCACCATTAAAGCTTGGCATGAAAGGTGAAAGGATTAAGTAGCATTCTGAGTATCTATCAAAATGAGATTGAATCAAAATTGTAAAAAATTAAACGTGGAGTGATGGCTATTCGTTACCCAGATTGTATTTGATTTTTTTCCTATTTTTAACATGTAACTGACATGTCTTAATGGATGATTTTAATTGGTTGACAGTGTAAAGTTGTTTTACACCGTCAGAGTATTCTAATTAATCTCTTTTTAATTTCATTCATAAAAAAATACTCCACTATCGTAAATGTATAAATGAATGAGAGAGAAAAATAGTTTTAAGAGTTTTTGTTAAGTATTTGTTCATTCTTCACTATCATAAATGCAAAGTGGAATATATTGATTTGTGAGTGATAAAAATAATATTAATTAGAGTTATATTTGCAAAAAAAGTAAATAATATTGTATTGAAAAGTGAAATGAGTCAATTTTTTTATGACAATATCTTTTTTTTTAAATAAATTTTTAACACAAAACAAATAACATTCATTCATTTAAATTGATAGAGTACATCGATGCAATACAAATTCGCTAAAAACAAAAAAGATGAATCTGTCAACAAACTCACAGCATCCATGTTAATAGCAAAGTACATAAGCCTACAAATATGACTATATTAAAATCTCCGGAATAGCCATGCATCCGGATCTGCAACATTGATGACGCCAAAGTCATTGATTGGATCTGCACTGGATCGAAACTGATCTGACAATCTGAACCGAACAAACACCTGAACGAGAGAGAAAAGACAAACAATGTCGCACAAAGACGACAAACAAAACAGCGTCGCACTAAGACGACGAAATCACAAAAGGAAAACCTAATTCGATGTGAAAATCACTTATTTAAATAAAAGGGAAGGAGAAAAACGATTTAGAAGGGTGAATTGGGATCAAAAATTGACCCTAAACCACCCTTCTTTGGTGGATGAAGGAGAAGAAATTAGGGTTTCAGCTCATAGAAGAGAGAGGGAGAGGGGAAGAAACAAATTTTTTTTTTTTATAAATGACTCCCTTATTATGAGACGGAGGGAGTAGTAAGTTTTCTTTAAAAAAAAAGTAAGTTTCTTACACAATGAAAATAGTGCAGGTACCCGTGTCAAACACAAAATAATTTTCTTCTTTTTAATTATTATTTATCTATCTTTGTGAAAAAAATTATTATTTATCTATCTATTTTTAATCATTAAATGAAATTATATTTTTTGTAATTCATTAGATTAAAAGACATAGACCATTGTGCACTTAGACTAACATCCTATCACTACCAAAAAAATATTTCACTACCAAAAAGACTAACATTCTATCACAACTGTTTTCATTTGTCTAGTCCCCGTCTCCATCCTTACATGTCTCCACAAGGATCTCGTCAAAATAAAATAAAAAAGTAAAATTTTAATCATATCAATATTGAGGCATTCTTCCATAGTCATAAATACAAATAAATAGTGTTTGGTCACACACATAAAAGTGTCATTTCTTGAAATACTAAATCATTTTACTATCAATTTCTTTTTCATTATTAAAAAAAATCTTATAATGTGTGTGCCCAAACACTATGCATTTGTGTTTGTGACTATAAAAGAATTTCTCATCAATATTTGTACGCTATTAAAATTGATTTAAATAACTATATTAAATAAAAACTTAAATTTGGTCCTCATTTTTATAAAAATAAATGAAGTCTTTGACCTAACACTTAAAAAAAAGGGTTTTATTTATTAAAAGTTAAGTTATTTTAGATATTTCACATGTATTAAGAAGTTATTAATGTAATTAATTTTATCAATTTTATGAATATCCTAAAATGACTTAGTATAATTTAAGATAATTTTCTTTCAAAAACAACTCACTATAAATGTCAAATGCTAATAAATGACGAAATTAATTTATTTTTTTTAGAAGAAATGACGAAATTATTTGGTGGACGTGGTTGGAATTAAAAAAAAAAAAAATTCTTATGGCACCAACCAAATATCAATGAAACCTCAATAACAGAAAACGGTTACGGAATCAAAGCTCAATAGTCAAATCTTCCTCACCATTTCCTTCAAACTCGTAATTCAATCACTATAAACATTTTGCCGCCTAATTCTTTCTCCTCCGCCGTAAATGACCACCGTCAAATCCCTTCCACCGTCATGTAGCACCGCCGTGTACCGTAAGGTCCAATGCCGACAATTTGCGTCGGAGAACCTAGGGTTTTCTACACTCAATGCGGCTAGATCGTGCCGCAGTCGGAGAAGCTTGACACTCCTCTACGACCGTGCGAGATCAAAGGAATACACATTGAAGCCAATTAAGGCTAAGAACGATTCTGAATCGTCTTGCACGGATAATAACAGTGCTTCGTTTTCTGGTACTATTTATTTTATTCTTTCTTTTCAATTCAGATTCTTTTTCACTTTGTAGGATTGAAAAGCTTTCCAGATCTAGAATCTCGAATCTTCAATGTCTTTTTGTGAAATGCTATTCGTATTTTGTATTTGTACTATATGTTTGAGTTTTAAGTAATTTCAATTTCAATTCAATTTCAACGATCATTATACCATCGTATTAGGTGAATTGTCTCATTCAAGAATCTAGAACATTTTTTTTATGATTTTAATCAAATTAAACTAAAATAAATGTCATTTAGTTGAATGATATAATAATAAATAATTATTAGGAAAGAAAGATGGAGAAGTAAGAGATTCCTATTGAACCATATAAAATAAAATATGTACAGCTATGTGGGTCACACATTCACAATTCAGTAACGTGTAGCTACAGAAAATTATGTAATTTATACTGTGGCAATTGGCCAAATAATCAACTTAAAATCGATGCATCTGTTTGCAGATTGAAAAAACAGATTCTCAATTAGTTCTCAGGAGTTAATAAGTGCTACCGTTTTGATTGTTCATTTTTCAGGTAAGGCGTCATGAATCACAATCACAAGTAATAGGATGAGTGATTAGTGATGTATAGTTGTTTCTGTTTATCATTTTTCTTTTTCCTATGTTTTCGTCCTCATCTATTAAGATAAGATTTGAGTGTTTCTGTGTCATTTGGTTTCAGCTGTCAATGAAACTGGAAATTTGGTCAGCTTGGTTGAATTGTTTTTGTATAGCAAGCATTGAATTTTGATGCATATGTACAAACAGTTGACTTTTTTTTGTCATTTTGTGTTTGGCTTAGAGTAGTGATGGGGTAAATGATGATTACAGTTTTTGACTGATTTATTATCTAACTAGGTAAAAATCTCCACCAGATGTCAAATATTGGGAACTCGACGAATATTTTGTGGCATGATTGTCCAATTCAAAAACGTGATAGACAGCAGCTGCTTCAGCAAAAAGGATGTGTTATATGGCTAACTGGTCTCAGTGGTTCAGGTTTGTGATTTTTTAGGTTGTTACTGTCCACAAATGTCTGCTTGCGAAAATAAAGCACAATTGTGCAGCAATATAAGTAGATTCTTTGCGAAATGGCTGCAGCAATATAAGGTAGTGAAACTTTGCAAAAATAAAGCACAATATAGGGTAGATTCTTGTCTAACTATTCTTACTTCTTACAGCAATTGCTGCTGCGCTTTAAGTAGCATTTTAAGTTGGATTTATCTTACATATTTTGTTTATTTTCATTCATATTTGTGTCATTTTATACATTTAGTGTTTCTGTTTTGGCACTTGCTGAGTTGGTATGAACATAGTGGTAATATTCCTTTGCAAATGGCTGTATCTTCTCATGACCAAGTGGTCAAGCAAAAAAATCATCTCAACATTTCAGAAAACAACTGTTCTTTCTACTCTACTCTCAATTCTCTCTACTTTATCGGAATTCATTCTCAATTATGAGTTCCCTGCCTAATGGGCTTTTAACGGAGTCCTCCTTAAAATCCAAATTCTCATCTCAACTGTTATTAGACCATCAAGCTGGAGATTACCCGTGGATAAGGCATAATTGTTCTTGAAATGCAGACAAAACGGCCATACAGCTGAATCTGCTAGAATGAGAGCAGTCTATTCAAAAAAGCGCGATGAATCTAAAATAATGGAGTTGGGTTTTGATTAACTCACGAAAAGCTTATTGACAATGAGCGGTATGCTTAGGACTCGATAGGAACTACTTCAATGAATTCCTAGGAATTTTCAGCGACCACCGCATTATACTTGGAGGATCTCGATCTCAACCTAGAACTGTTTGTTATTCATCAAGGGTTCGAAAACTGACTTCGACAGATTTGATGGGTTTAACCAGCTTCATCCGGAAGGAACAACTGCAAGCAAATTGGGGAACCCACAAGCTGAAGTCCGAACGTGAGCCTGAGAATTACTAGAAATGCTTAGGGAAAGATCAAGTTTCCTCCATTTGACGGAGTGGTTGTACAAGTGTGAACATTTCGTCTCCAAAGACAACACCCACCTGAATCCAAGGTACAGTTGACTTCAATTCATCTTGATTGTAGGGCTTGGTGATGGAGGCACCTTAATTATGTGAGGACTAGGTTTAATATCATTCCAAACTGGCGACATTATATCTCTGATGTTACGTAGTGTTTTGGAGACACACAGGAAGTGTGTGCAATTTCCCTAATAGCAGCAAGCAACACATCAAATTGTCCTGTACGCCGGGTCTAATAAATCTGTGATGAATATCAATACCAATGTGCAAGTCCACAAAATTAAGTCTAAAACACAAAGTACTAGAAGTTTCAATGCATCAGAAATGGATGAAAAGATGGAAAAAGTTGTATTATGTATGTTATGTGACGAAACTTTTACTGTGTCACAATTTTAAACATAAAAACACTCAATTCTTAGTGATAGAGATGGTGAGGAGGAGCCAAAGTGTGAAAGCAGTCCATCGAGTTTGGATACTGCAGAAATTGAACAGTTGCTAGTGTCCATAAAGGCTTTGATTAGAGTCTCAAATTATTGAAAAAAGATTGTAAGTGGCCCCTATAGGTCGAAGATTTCCTACCATTAGTAGATGACAGTGGCATTACGAATTATCTCTTAGACCTTCATGTAGTTAAGACATTAAGTTGTAAATTAGAGAACATTAGGCTATTGACAGTCCATGTGATTGATGAAATGTTGGCAGATGCCTCATATAGCTATAGAAGGTTTTCTTGGCAGCTTCAACAACCTAAATTTACCTCTGAGGTGATGGTGTTGCCTTGGAGGTGCAGTGAGTTGGTTCTGGGAGCACAGTGCTTACCCAAGATTGACGCAATCATATGGAATTTTTCAACGCTCCAGGGCAACCCGGTGCACTGAAGCTCCCGCATACGCAGGGTCTGGGAAGGGTTCCCACCATTTGGTGTATTGTACGCAACCTTACCCTGTTTTTACACAAGAGGCTGTTTCCAGGACTTGAACCCGTGACCTTACAGTCACATGACAACAACTTTACCAGTTGCGCCAAGGTTACCCCTCAATTTTTCAACGCTCCAATTGATTTTTTTTTCTTTCTAGGGAGGAAGCTAAATGCCTAACTCTGTTTTGAAGATTTCCAAACCTTCCAGCAGCAATTTAATCAATATAGCAAGCTTCTATTTTAGATGATGCACAGTTAGTGTTTTGTCTGCATAACTACATCAGCAACCAAGTCATTCTGGCTGCCAATGATAGTGGCAACTCAATCAGCATGGTTGTATAGTAGTTACTAGTTATGTGGATCCTGACTTTAGGGTCAAATATGTTTAGTACCTATAAAATTATTAACTTTTGTTTTTAGTTCCCATAATGTTTTGTTGACTTAAATCCCCAGAATATTTTTCGTAGTTTTTAAGATCTTGGGTTCGCTCTTTGTTCTCCTTGGGACTATGTTCATGTGATTGATTTGGAGAATTTGAGGATTTTTTTTTATCTTAAAAACCCTAAATTCCAATATTTAATATTTTTTCAATTATAAATAATAATAATAATATGTGTTAATAACTCAGAAACCTTCTACATCATTACAAAAGTCCACATGGCAAGTGTCATGTGGACTTTTGTTAGCCACATAGGCTGGGATTTAATAGAAGGGATCAAAAGTGTTGATGAAAAATATTTAGGGGACTAAAATTCGGGAAAAAAATTATAAGGACTAAAAATGGAAGTTGGTGATTTTATAAAGAATAAAAACATAATTAACCCCAGGCTTAATTAATGATTTGGTCCCTTAAGTTATTTGTTGGTTACATTTTGGTCCCATAAGTTATTAACGTTACAATTTGTTCCCTTAAGTTATGTGTTGGTTACGTTTTGGTCCCATAAGTTATTAACGTTACAATTTGGTCCCTTAACTTATTTTTTGGTTTCGTTTATTAGCAAGGCTTGGAATGAACTATCTCAGCTCTAAGGGCCATCAACGATCAATTCCGATGCATCCCCTCCTAATTCAGATGTTCTCAGCTTGCTCCTAGTCGCCCAGCTGATTTTATTTCAAAAGCCACATTCTGATGTTCTCCACCTGTCACAGTTCTGAGTTCCCTGCCCAGAGTGTTGGGTTTTACTGGAATCCTCCCTAAAATTGAAATTCCTGTCTCACACCGTTACTTATCCCTGCCTGACATGTTAGAGTAAATACAACAATTGGCAAATGGATTTCCTGTTTCTAAATTTTTCTCTTTTTGATGTTGTATGAAAATTGAAATCCGTGAGTTTAATTTATCGAGAGATGTCTAGCTAAATGATTACTCCTCATTCTTTTAGATACCATATGCACACCCTCGAGTTCTGCACTCACTAGTCATTATTTTTTTTTAAAGAAGACTCACTAGTCATTAATTTCAGGAAAAAGTACTCTTGCATGTGCTTTGAGTCAAAGCTTGCACTCCAGAGGAAAACTGACTTACATCCTTGACGGTGACAATATTCGGCATGGTCTAAACCGTGATCTTAGTTTTAGAGCAGAAGATCGTTCAGAAAACATACGAAGGATTGGTGAGGTTCTATTTTCTTCAATAAATATATGTACACTGGATTTCTTGGCTTCATAAATGTTTTCTCCTATATGTTCCAATTATATCTTATTTTGAAAATTTCAGGCGAGGTTGCAAAACTCTTTGCAGATGCCGGTGTTATTTGCATCACTAGTTTAATATCACCCTATCAAAAGGATAGAGATGCTTGTAGAGCACTACTGCCAGAAGGGGATTTCATTGAGGTATGTTCTCGTTATTGTGGTGATCAAAATAATGCAGGTAGTTTGGCAGGTACTGTACAATTATAAAACAAAAAGAGGTTCTTCATAGCTAATACAATGCTCACTTGTTGCAGGTTTTCATAGACGTGCCACTACATGTGTGCGAAGCTAGGGACCCAAAGGGCCTCTACAAGCTTGCTCGTGCAGGAAAGATCAAAGGTATATTGGTAAAACTTTTCATATTAGTACTTGCAATCCAATTTTGTATCATCTGCCAATGGGGTGCTATGACTGCTGTGTTTGTTATTTTATAATATTAGCATCAGCAGTTCAGCTATATATGCCATGCTTAATTTTTTTTAATTTCTAATCAACATTGTGGAGTACCTGTTCCTGTATTGGGGTTGAATTGTGTATTTGTATGCTGTAGGTTTCACTGGTATAGATGATCCATATGAACCACCCTGTTGCTGTGAGGTTTGTATTTTGTATTTTTCATCTTAGTTATGTCAAAGATGAAGAGAATAGCAATAGGAAAGAATTGTTACACTAATTTTTTTCAGTGCCATTTTGACATGGTTAATAGTACCTCAATTATGGCTGGCAACTGGCAAGATATAGGTTAAACAACGAAGAATCTTTTACTGATAAGCTAGTAACACTGTAACAGGTTATTAGTCCGTTTACTAAGATATTACAACTTCATCATTACCGTAAAAAAAAATTGAGTCATCATTTACTGGTTTAAAGATGGTGTTTAAATAATATTGCCAAATAGGAAAAGAAATAACTCACCGACTCATAATTGAAATGTTGTAGTTCTACTTGCATTGGTCCAACTTTGAAGGGAAAACTGTTGTCTTTTGCTGAACTTTCGCCTCTGGGATTCCATTCAATGTTTTTTTCTTCCATTTAACTGATTTCACTTTTTGTTTTCATTTGTAAAGTCTGCTTTCCTTATTTTGCAGATAATATTACAACAGAAAGGAAGTGACTGTAAGTCCCCTAAAGATATGGCAGAAACAGTGATATCCTATTTGGAGAAGAGCGGGCATCTGCAGGCCTGACTTTGCTTTAGAGGGGCCTTTCTTTTTTGTTTGCTTTAATGGGGTTTTAAAGGGTCCTTTCTTGTAGCTTGTAGTTAAATTGTGTAGATTTTGGCACATAAAAAGTTGTTCCTTCCAGCTGCAAGGAAATCATCGTTTCCTGTACATCTGCTTCGGTACTAAATCAATAATGCGGAGCCATGAGGAAGAATTTATAAGTTGGTGCTGATTGACATAAGCACATAGGAAGAAAGGATTTAGTATATGTGATTTGTATCTTTTAGCCAATAATGGATGTTTGGAATGTATAGCGCCGTGTAGGTGTAATATGCAACTAGGGAGTTCTTGTTATTCTTATGATTTCTGTGGTACCGATGCCTGGTACTGCCGAGGGATTCAGATTATATTGAGATACATGAAATGACCCAGTAAATTATTCTTCAAAGTTAACTAGTTTTGGTTGACCTTTACACCTTTGAAAATTGTGTAGCTATTAATTTAAAATGCTATAGTGGATAGAAAGTTACTTTTTAACAAAAAAAAATTATTGTTCTTGGGTGATCCCGAGTTTGGGGTGCTTTTGAAATGGTGAACGAAGTACTTATGATTTGGTAAGCCTTATTCCTCTCTTGGTTCTTGTTTATTGGTATTGAAGTTTGAACAACAAAGTAATAGCATGTTTGTTTGTTTGTGCCATGACGAGACTGTGGGTGCATTGTATTCGAAGATACACTTTGCAACTTCTACTTTTCACGTCAAAATTTGTCTCGAAACGCACAAATCAAAACATGACCGTAGTTCCAAACAATACAAAGACAGTCAGTAAGTGCAGAATCAATAGTAATGAAATCAAGAGCAGGAAAGAAAAATAATAAATTAGGTTGCAATGCTATAAGTAGGCATGGCAACAGAACCCGTACCCGCGGGTACCCACCCGAACCCGCCCCAATTTTGACGGGGAAAATCCGCTTTGACTGGGTTTGGGTTTGGGTTTGGGTTTGGGTTTTCCCCGATTTTAAAGGATGGGGGTGGGGCGGGTAATGGGGAAACATGTACCCACCCTGAACCCGTCCCCGAACCCGCCCCGATTATATTAAATTACATAATTACCCCTATTTTAACTTGTATATTTTATATAGGTGAAATATTAATGTTTATATTATAACTTGTATATTTTATATAGGTGAAATATTAGCTAGTGGCGTTACTTCCCTCTTTGAAGATGGTCAATAGTATTTTGAGAAAAGAGAAAGAAAGAAGACTACATTGGTGGTGGCAGCTTATCTAGCTACTTTTGTTAGCAATTTCAATGAACAATGATTTTTATCTACTTAGTTAGCAATTTCAATGAACAATGATGTAGAATATTTTTGGTTATGTGGTTGTTTTGATGGCAGTTTTGGAATATTGGTTTGGTTATGTCGTTGTTTTGATGGTAGTTTGGAATACTCTTATCTACTAGTACAATATTATGTGGTTTTGATAAATTTCATATTGGTTTTGATAATTTGGATTACGAATTGTTTGGTTGCTGCACTTTATTTGAAATAATTTTTTTGTATGTTCGGACGAATTTTGGGTTCATGATATATGTTCTAGTTTTGGCCAAGGGATTATGTTTATTAAAAATCTGAATCCACTGCGGGTATGGGGGCGGGGCGGGGATACCCGAACCCATTTGGGATGGGGTTTGGGTTCAATTATTCATCCCCGTTGGGGTACGGGGCGGGGAACGGGGCTTTATCAGGGAATTGGGTTTGGGGATGGGGTAGGTAAAAACCGTCCCCGCTCCGCCCCATTGCCATGCCTAGCTATAAGATCAATATGTTCTCAAAAGGGTGTGACTGAATAAACACTTCAAGGATAATATATGTGGTTTTAAAGCCTTGTCTATCGTGAGCATTGAACGTGTTACGTCACTCAACAAATTTTCCCAGTCTTTGACTGTTTGGTTTGAAAAAATGCTGGACTCGTAGGTTGAACTGGTTGATGGTTTTCTTCCATCTTCACTTATCTTAGTCTAGAAGAACAAGAAAATTGGGTGCAATATTAACAAGAAAAGCTTCCGTAATAATTCATCTCATACCATATCATTTCAATTATAAATAAAATTAATAAGATTTGCTAAATGATTAAGAGTTCCTAGAATACTAGTTTACATCAGAAAGAGGCATAAAATACAATATCACCTCGTCTTTGCATATGATTATAAACAGACAAGAAGCATAGAACAAATGGCATGGTTACAGACACCGTAGCAGACATGACAATATGGAAAGTATTAGACCATCTCCTTTCTTGAAGAGCCCAACGTGTATTGACAAAGTGAGCAACACCATCCACCATCATTGCTACCACATTTGTCATCATCATTGAACATCAATGTGTGCTTGTTGAAGAGGGATGAGTAATAATATTGTTGTGATGATGATTGAGAAAAGGTAGGTATAATAAAGGAAGGGAATTGATTCTAGGTTTGTGCTTACGGAAATGGCAGTTTATAAAGAGACGTTGTTTCCGGGATGTTTCCTCATTTTTATCTTTTGTTTTTAAAGGAAACGGTTTTTTTTAGAGTAACTTATATACAAGGGGAAGTTATTTATTATCCGTAATTTGATGTATGTGACGAGGATGCTTGTTGGATAAATCAAAGCAGAAACGATTTGAGTACAATTTGTTTTCAATTTTAAGGAAAATTTATTTTAAATTCAGCTACAGTTTAAATCTTAAAAGGAGTTTGTTTCAAATATACTAAATTTATTCGATTAATGAACTGTTTTGGAAAGATAAGGATGGCAGTTTATTTTAGAGGATGAGGATAAGAGTTTTATTCTCAAATATTTTAAAAACATGTTTCGTTAATATTATTTTCTTTTTAAAATGTTTGGTTAATATTATAATATAATATTCTCAAAAACTTTATAGTTGGGAGGTTAATAGTTTTTTTTAAAGAAGTGGGCAGTTTTTTTATTTTTATTTTTTTAAAAAAAGGAAGCGGGGATTGTTACACTTAAAATTATTCTCATATGAAAATTTTATTCCCACCCTTTTATTCAGGAAAGTTTTATATTCTCAAAAATATTTTGGGTCCGTTGAGCTTAAGTAAAACAACTTATGTAAATGAATAAGTTTTTATGTACTATCTGAAATGGCAGTTAACTGTTGTTCACTCATCCAACAACAATTACCTCTCATTCCATACATGTTGATATACCATGCAGCTCACTTGTACTACACTAATCACTCACCACCTTTCATACCCTCTTCCATCCATTCCGTCCAAAAAGTTTACTTATTTATTTATTTTTTGCAAAAAGTGTGTCAAAATATTGAAGAATGATTGCTAAAAGATTTCTACCCTCATTTGACTTTATGTGATTACCAATCTAATTTTTAGCTTTAATAAGCTGGAAGGGAATAATTTGATTATGAGGAATGTTTTGATTGATTAAAAATCAGGAATTATAAAGTGTGTTAGGATTGTGATTTTAATCATAATGATAAATCATTGATATTCTCTATCTATTTCTCTATTTTATAACAAGTTCCTTTTTAAGGACAAGGTGTTCATTTGGTATTTCATATTTCCTCTCATAATACATGAACGTGTTTCAAAATAATAATCAAACTTATTTTCATGGTTAATAATCATTGAGACCCTTTGAGTGCAACCTTATTGTCACAAAACTCTCGATTATTCTCATGTTTTGATTGTCTTGTATAACCTCATTTGATCCAATACCAAACTTCACATTTTGGTACTTCATTTGATATTTGATATAAAATTTAATAACAATGAGATGAGATCATATTAGAACATAAATTCATATAAAATAGAAATTAGACTTGGGTTTGATCAAGATTCCATCATTAGATTATTCTAACAATTTCAAGACTAGAAAAGTCTACTCGCACATGATCATAGTAGAGCTGAAATATAAGTTGTTGGAACAAAAGCTTAAGAAAAATGCAGGAAATTGATTTCATAAATGAGGTCTATTTATAGTTACTTTGGCACTGCAACGGACGAAACGGTCGTGCTTGACCAGGCACGGGTCGTGCTCAATTTTTTGTTTTGCACAGGAAAATCCTACGATCGACGCACGGGTCGTGTGCTTGGGCGCACGAGCCGTACCAGATTCTCTGAATTTTGAAAATTCTTCATTTTCTTCATTATTTGATCATGAAAATAAAAACTAACACTTTGTAGTAAAATAGCTCTAAATTAAAACTAAAATTCCACAAATTTTATTTAATTCAAAGACTAAAAACACTATAAATTAAGACTTATCAAGGAGCACAAATATGTTCGCAAGTGTAGAAGCAAATGTGAGTCTATTACTATTCAAGATATATTTTGGGTTCATCCTGAATTTGCTATGTTGTTTAATGTAACGCCCCATTTCTATTAAAGCGATAAAACACGCGAATATAACAAATATTCAAGAAATAGACGCTACGTCTCATCTAAACAACAACCAACATGCATATATAATAATATCTCAACAGTCACAGTGGAATACAAACATATATCTCCATCAATACATATGCCATGGTCAATAACATCAACATAAAATTCTCCAAAACTCAACAATGAGTACATCTCCAAAATAAAATAGTCCAACAAAACTAGGACACCGACTCAACCTAATCAGAGCCCTAAACTACGACGCCAGAATGATAACGGAGGCTAGCTCCCGCTATCCAAACATCCACCAAGCAACTCACCAAGCGACTAAACCTGCACAACGTCTACCCATCCATACAGACAGGTAGGCGGTCGAAACCACTGGGGGTAAGCATTACATTAACCATAATCAACATATAAAAACATAGCATTCAAGGATTCATACATATCACATATACATAACCATCCCTACTAGAATACTAGCATCACATGATCAATATCCCCCATTACTTGCACCTCAAGCTATCATAGCATAACAGACATATTCAATCTCTAATCAAGACATCGACACAAGCTCATCATTTATCAATAACAATCAATGAAATGATTACTCACCTCATTCTTCACTTAGCATACTTAACTCAACAAGTACAATTCATCATTTCAAAGTTATAAACAAGTAATCATCATCATCAAAGAAATCAACACATCATATGCGTATATACATATACAAATCTCACATCATCATTATTATCAAAATAATTATCTTCAATTGATTCACCAAGTGTATAAGCACACACAAGTAATACATGCAGTTAGAGCATAACTCAATCATTCACAACCGTCAACAAATCCACCAATGTACATATACACCAATCCACATAATCACAACATTCAACAATTTCACCAATGCACAAATTCACCAAGTCACATACTCAAATATGACAGGACTCATCAACTAATCAAATGCATGCAATGTTCTAGACTCCTCTAGATGCATGTGGTACCAAACTCCTCCAAGGTCGTCACCTTATGATGCAGCAAAAACATCATTATCAACGGCTATAATCAACGGCAATATGGATACAAGTATCCGGTCAACGGCAATATGGATATAACATCCGACACGACATATGATGCATGAACATATGACCCAATCCACAATGCATATGTTCACAACAATTCAACGGCTATAATCAACGGCTATATGTATATACACGCATTCATCATCAATCACATCAAAACTAGCATGTATAAACTCACCACCAACAATCAACGTCATTTTCATATAATGATTCAACAACATAATTCATCATCATGATTTAGCATATATGCATTCACCAATAATATCACCATCAATTAACATATATGCAAGTAATCAACATCAACAATATCATTACAACTCAACAACTCCATATAATTTCTCGCAATTCAAATAAAGGAGAAAATACAACACATTATGATAACCATCATATTCAACACCTAACAACCATTCACACATCTTCATATAATCATATCACACTATCCACAAAAGATTTGCCAAGTAATTGGACTTCAAGATTATTTTCGACAAGTTCGTCTCTAGTTTCACCATTTTAAAATAATTGAAGCAATTAAACCAAAACCAAGTAAACAAGATTCAATGCCTCAACTAAGTATACCTCTATGCTACTTATAAGTACAGTAGAGGATACAATTACGTTTCACCGGCCAAATGCGATGAAATCATGAAAATCACAAAATTCGTCTCACTTTATCACTTTTCAATAAACTTCCATTTTCAAATCAAAACAAGTTAGATCCATCACACCATCAGTTGAATACTCTAAAACACCTTAATTGAACTTAGAGAACATAAGTTTGAAGTTAAGAAACATTCCATAAAGTTTGGGTTGACTTAGAAATAGTTATGCGGAATTTTCGTAAAATTTCCCTAAGACCTCCTTGGAGTATTTTCCTCATAACTCACAAACCAAAAATCATTTTCAAGTCAAACCAAAGCCTCTGTAAAGCTAACAAAATTATCTACAACTTTCATGTTTACGTCAAAAGCCAAATCAAAACAGAAATGTGAGAAAAAGGCGCAAGAACACAGAATAGAGCGTATTGTCTGAACAGTAGCGCTTCTGAACAGTGCTTCTCAACAGTAGCGCTTCTGAATAGTGCTTCTGAACAGTAGCGTTTCTGAACAGTGGCAGATTTTCAACCTTCACGTTTTCGCGCATAAAAGTCAAACCGTTAATCCGTTTTTGACGCCGTTTTCGCCTATACGCTCCTGACACTTAGCTCTATCATAATCTACAGAAAAATTCAAGTTTCAACCATCCCAAAATCATTTCTCCCAAACCTCACATAATCATTTTTTTTGCAAAAACGCTTAAACACCGACATTTCACACGAAAACCCGTTTTCTCCCAAACAACTCGACTAACACAATCACAATATAAAAACAGAAATTCTACCAATTCCAATTCATCCAAAAACATCAAAAACTCAGTCAACAACCTCATATATCAAAATTTCATTTGGGTCCTTCACATGAAGAACTTAACACAAACTTCACCAATTTGAACAACAATAACAAATCTCATCATAATTCATCATTTCAATGATACCCATTGCATCAATTCATCAACAACACATGTTAAAACAACAACAACAACATTTGAACATGAATTCATCAACAATTCAACAACCACAACTTCATTCATCATCAATTTCTTACAAAAACATATCATGTTCATATCTACCCATTTTGACATACAAATTCAACAACAACAACACAATTAACATTCAATTCATGCATATAATCATGTCAACAAAATTAAGCATGAAATTCTACAACCAAAATCAAATTAAGCACTTAACCACAATTATGCAAAGAATTGGAGTAGAATTAAACTAAAGGATTATGATTAAAGCCTAACCCCTTACCTCAATTCTTCACAATCAACACTAAGGCTTCACTTTAGCTCCAATCCTTGAAGTTTGACCTCCATCTAGCCTTCTCTAGATCTCCTCTTCAAACCCTTGTCTTCTCTCTATCTCTATCTCTATCACTTCTCAATTGAAAATGAAAATGTTGGCAAAAACCTATTTCCTCTACCAACTAGAGCTTATATAGGTTCCATCTAATTGGGCTTAACTCACCACACCTTAATGGGCCTAACCCATTTCTATTCTAACCCACAAATGTTACTACTCACTTAACGGTAAAATGTAACACTAACGGTCAACTACCGGTAATTAAAATAAATTACTACAACTCCCTAGCACTTAGTAAAATAACCACTCTTACTAAGTACTAAAAATAATTCTCGACGCAATTACTAAATTACCCCTACTCTCAAAATGACCAAATACCCTTAAGTCCAAAATGACTAAAATACCCTTCTAACACTGAATTCTACAATTCACGACCAAAAATACACACAGAGGCAATTAATCACATAAGAGCACATATAACACACATAAATAAATAATAAAATAAATCTAGCGAAAAATCGGGCTGTTACATTTAACACTTTTCCAAATATTTTTATTATGGACTCTACATATAAAACCAACGTGTATAGAATGTCATTGTTTGAGATAATTGGGGTAACCTCAACCGAGAAACATATTATGTTGGTTTTACTTTTCTGATGTCTGAAAAAGATAAAAACTTCACTTGGGTTCTACAAATGTTGCATAATCTTCTGAAGTCTGCTGAGAACATGTGAAAGGTGATTGTGGGAGTGAGGATTAGGAAAAATATGAGTTTTTGAGTTGAAGAATAGTGAGTTTGTACGTTTTGTATTGGTTTATGGGTTGAAGAAGATATGTTTTTTTGGGTTATGAGTTGTTGTTATTGTTTGTTTTATGTGTTAGCTCTTTGATTCTCAAGAGAAAATAACCATGGTAATCCGAAGTATAACCGATAGATATGTAAAGTCTTGTCAAAATTTGTTTCATCCAAGGTACATTGTTATTCTTGATTAAATGAGTATTGGATTTATTGGTTTCTGAATTTTGACTTGTTGCCCACAAAAATTGACTTTTGATTTATAAGTGGAAACATTTACAATTTCTTGTTTATGGATAAGATTAAAAAATTAGAATGTTTAAGAAGTTTTTAAATCTACTTTTATAAATATTTGTGTTTTTAATAAGTGATTAAATAAATGTTGTGTGGAAATAAAAATTTGAAAATAATTAGATAAAAGGTCACTCATCATGTTACATCACCATGTTTATACAATTAGATACCATAAGGGGTTAAAATTGTAAATCTTATATATTAAGGATAAAATTTACTTTTTTAGGGGGTTAAAAATAGAACTCACCTATACGACGAAGATGAAAACATATTTAACCCCCCAAAAATGATGTTGTCAACATTCTAACTAATGGAATTATGGTTAATTTTCAAATGAATGTTATTGCCTAATTGATGACACTAGGTCATATAGAACTTTTGTTATAGTTTTTATGCAATTGTGGTTGAGTTCAGGTGATTATGCATGACTTAGAAACTACAAAAGGACGGATTTTATATGCTGAAGCAAGTGGGAAATCGTACTCCGATTTGCAGCATCGTAGTACGATTTGTGAGCAGTTTTGTGGCATTTTGTCTCGTAAAATTTCGTAGTACGATTTCCTTACATCGTGCTACGATTTCCGTACATCGTGCTACTATTTCGATGGCGCGTCGATTCAGGTTTGATATTTATGAGGCAATCGTACTACGATTTGGAGGATCGTACTACGATTTTGGCGTGAATCAGATTTTTATTATAAAAGCCAAGTTGTGTTCTGAGCCAAGGGTTGGAAATTTTGGCGAGAAAAACGTACTTTTGGAGCTGGAGATCTGGAGAGAAGGTTGGAGAGCATCAAAACTCGTATCCGGTTACCAATTTCATGTAATGAATCCTTCTTTTATATTAGTTATTTATGCTTTAGCCATGAGTAGCTAGATCCTTTGTGATTAGGTCAAGAGATGATTCTGTTCTAGCTCATGTTTATGTAACATGTAACTCTTAATCTTTATGAATGCCATTCTAGTTTATTCAGTATAAATCGTTCTTAATGCTTTTATGATTCTGACCAAATATAACTTATTTTAGAGTATATATGACTACTGACACTAGTGTGTAACTCTGACATATTTATACAGTTCAATCTAACGGACAATCTAGGGATGGAGTGTTGTTAGGTTTTGATAATTGAATTAACGGACTTAAAACATTTGATGATTATAGGTTCACCTAAGGGATTAGGGAATTATAATCAGAAAAGAGGGCTTAGGATCAAGGGATTGACATAAGCTATTTTGTTATTTTGTCGTTAACTTTATAGCGTTCGTAGACTTAAGAAACAGGTTGCTAATGAGCGATGAGCAGATGAATCGAATGACCTAGTCATCTCTCCATATAATTTCTCAAACCAATTTTACCTGAACCATTTTTATTTACATTTGCAATCCAAACCAATTGCCTCAGTGCACCCCCCATTTTACATACATCCTTAATAATAGCGTTACTACCGAGTAAAAGTTGAAACAGTCCCCGTGGATACGAATCTCATAAATTTTATTACTTTGATATAAGTTAGTACGCTTGCTAATTATGTAACACTAATATATATTGCCCACTATTAATGCATTGTGTCAAGTGCATTCATGCATCATGTTTAGCGTTTTTCAATGTTTCTTGACCACCGCTGCCAAACGTAAAACACACTTCAAAAGATTGGTCAAACCATCATAAAAATACGCCCTTGACAAATACAATTTAAGTGTGACAATAACAAATTCACGAGTCTAAAAATAAAACTTAAGATTAACCATTACAAAAGCATGGCAACTTCACAATATATTTATTTAGTTATTAAGTTCAATGCTAGCCTAACAACTTCACCTAACATTCATGAAAAATTCAATTCATCTAAAACAAGAAACGTCATAAAAACAAGTCCTTGGCAAATCCATTTTTAGTGTGACAATAACAAAATCATGAGTCCAAGCATAGAGTATAAGTTTAACCATTACAAAAACATGAGTAAAAAAAAACGACATGACTGTCATCTATTTATTGAGGTGTTACTAGCATAACATGAATATTCAAGATACCATTTATAATACACACAATAATTAACTATTTTTAAATGTGTTGGCACTTCAAAACTATCACATATTGTTTACCGTACCCAAACAATAATAATTATTGAGTTATTGAATAAGTGAATCAAATATTTTTTACATATTATCTTTACTGTATGTTATTTTATCTTTGATACAATTCGCATATTCAAATTTCTAACGAAATCTCTTCAGTTACATAACCTTTTATATTTGGATTCTAATTAACTAGGGATTAATTAATATACGTTTTTATCAAGTTTTAATCCACGTGGGCTCTTGATGATTGTTAGAAGTACTACTTAACTTTTCAATCTTAGCTACGCTTTTATCAAGTTTTAGTCCACGTGGGCTCATGATGATTGTTAGAAGTACTACTTAACTTTTCAATCTTAGCTTCTTAAGTTTCTTCTTGTTTTATTTTTAAATAAGTTCCACTTATTTCTGCTGCAATTTGGAAGCCTTTGTAATAATCAGCTTTGAAGCCGCCAATTATTTCCGTTTTACTTCCTGGAAATCTGTGCATAACTCCACCATTGACGGTGAAGTTGGGTGCAGTAACATAGCCCCCCTCAAAAGTAACATCCTTCCTCCCTCTGTGTTGGTAAATATTTAATCCTTTGTAGATAAAGTAAATATGCATATTTAAATTTTTTTATGCTTATATAATGGAATAACTTACTTATGGGCTTTCAGATAAAAATTATCTAATGTTAGAGAACAACTTGGCTGAATCCTACCCCATTTGGGTGTTGAAGGGTCAATCACTAGTTGTGCCTTAGCTTTAACCTCCTCTTTCTGGTAATTCGTGAAGATTGTGAAAATTGAATTTTCAGCTGGAGGAGAAGTGGCTGAAAGGCCAATGACATAACTATGCTCTTTTACTGGAAAGAGGAGACCGATTGTCTGTAAATAAATTAATGGATCTTGTTAGTAATGTAACACTTCATAAATTATGTGGACTATCTGTAAATAAATTAATGGATCTTGTTAGTAATGTAACACTTTATAAAAAAAAATTAATTAATATATATGTGAAGTGAAATTAGTCAATTCCGTTGAAAATATAAAGTCAGGTACATTAGTTTTCACCGTATACTAGCAGGGACAAATTTAGTATTAACTTTTTGGTGGGGTTAAAAAATTGTCTAATGAAATTAAACATTATGTATTATTTCACCCAAAATAACACTTTAAAAAAAAATAGTTTTATTTAGGTTAGTTTTATTTGCCCAATTCCATTTATAACTATAACAATTGGTAATTGGAAAAAAAATAAGTCATCAACCTCTTAAATATTTCATTCTTCCTACTGTTCTAATAAAATGCTCATCATTCACTTTTATTTTTTTTTATTCTAATCAATGTTTTAAAAATTGGATCGGGAATGGAATCAGAAAGACTTTGGGGTCATAGTTCCACTGATTGAACCATGTTTAAACTGGTTGATTAATTAGCATATCAAGGAACAAATAATTAAATTGCATTTCCTAAACGACTATTTTGACTCCACCTCTTAAAAAGGTACAAAAAAAGGACGCAAAAAGAAGAGTGAGGTATACACCAAATGATGGTTCGACTACTCGATCTCCATCTTTGTAGGAGCATATTAATTTCCAATTTTCAGATGGTCAAATGTCACAAACAAAGCCGTCATTTCCTAAAAGGAAAAGCGCTCGTATTGGTAATTCATCGCCTGCTACAGTTCCAAAGCCAAATCTGATTCCAAATCCAAAATTTACTCATATTTGATGAGATATTTTTGTTCATACGTCCATATATTGCCCTAATTGTGGATGACGTTGATAATCGTGACCAATATATCATTGACATTATGTAACTATGCCTATTATGTGTTATATGGTAGACAAAACACCGACAGTTTATGTGGATAATATTGCACCACATTTTATATAAATATGTCTACAGTTTATCTATAATTCATTTTGTTCTTTTTTTCATTTTATTTTATTCGTATATTTTATCTTGTATCTACTTCTATTAAGTGAATCGTGTCTCAAGATGGAAAAGTTGAAGGTCATGTCTGATATGAAGCTTGTAATAAGATGATTAAGATTTTTTTTAACCCATTGACAAGTTGGGTGAGTTGAAGACACAACTTGACCAATATTTTATTCATTTTGGTGAAAATCAAATTGGGTTTCATGTTTTTGTACATGTATCATGCATAAATTTGGGGAATGATAACGACAAATGAACTATTGATTATCATCCTGAGAAACATAAGGATGATGGTGATGTAATATCCATGTTTTTCTAGATGTTTGAAGATAATAAGCTATATTTATAGGTTCGTTCGAACTGCAAGTGCTTAAATTATGAGTAAAGTCAGTAGAGATTTGGTGCCATGTTGTGCAATATGTTGTCAATTTTTGTAATGTTGAATTTCAATCGTGTGTGTATTGTTACCGTAATGTTGAATGGTGTACTGTTATTTAATTATGAATGATAATGTTTTGTTGTTGATTACGAGCGATAATTTTTGTTTGATAATATACTGCTTCTTGGATGGTGTTTCTGACTGACATGTATCTAGATAGACTAATTTGTGATTACTCTCAATGATTACTTCGATCTTAATCAATTCATTCATATACTTTTGCATAGTCTTGTTATTTGTTTAATTGATATACTTTCTTTTTTTTACCTGTTAATTGGTATAAAATATTAGGATAATATTTACATGTCAGCCAATTATATTCGTGCTTTTCTGTAGACTATGTTTTTTTTTCCTGTAACTAATACTTAACTGTTGTTCCTGGCAATAATAGTTAACTAGCATTCCTAGGGCAAACGATAGTTAGCCGCGACTGGGAGTATTTTTGTCAATTCGTGGTACCTAAGAGCAAACCACGGGTGCCTAAAGAGCAATTTTCAAATTCGATGGACATGTGAGCATAGCAAATGAATGAGTCAATGAAGCAATTTTCACTTCCAAATTCCACCAATTCTAACCCCGCTCCCCAATATAAGAAAGATCGGTGTTATTTTGACAAAAAAAAGAAAAGACAGAGAGACATTTGTTACATGTATCAACAAGGGTGTAAGCGATTTAGGCAAAATCGAGAATTCAAACCAAACCAAACCGAAAAAGTATTCAACCTTGTCTGGTTTAAAACCGAACCGGCCTAAATCGATCTAGTTTTGTTTGTTTTTTGGTTTTTAATTTTGAGATCCATAAAATTGATGAACCGAAACGATGCTAACCTCATTTCCTATTTTACTAATATCATCCCTTCTCACACACACTTATGGTTAGGCTCAACATAAACTTCTCTTTAACTTGGTCATTTCCACTCACACACATGTTTTGCAGATTTTGGTATCGTTTCTAAAATTTGGGAACTTATTAATTCTGCAGTTCGAAATCATATATCGGTTCAACGCCTTCTGTTATCTATCATAGAAAAAACACCCTCTGTAATATTGGTTGTTTTGGTTCTGTTTATGTTAGCTGTCAAGTATATGTGACCTAGCTTTGTTAGTAATAGTACCTCATTCCAGCTAAACTATCTTATATGCACGTAACCATTGAAATACCATTGTTTATCCTACGGTATTAATTACATTTTAGAGATTCGAAAAATTTGGAGTTTAAATTTCAGTGATTAAAAAGAAAATCAGTGATTCAAACTTTGTTCAATTCTAAACTGATTTTAACATTCCAAAATATGGATTTTTTTAATTGTACTTTTAAACAATCCGATCAATGAAACCAAACCAAACCAATGAAATTGGCCCCGGCATTTTTTTGACTAAAAATCGATCCAAACCAAACCATTACACCCTATGTATCAACCAATACTCATGCATCCAACCCCCATAATTTTTAAAAAGATTAAAAAAAAAAGTTTTAAATTACTCCTACGAACATCCAACAAATTAAAACCTCCATTACACACATCCATCAATAATTTCTTTTCTGCAATTTTCTCCGCAACCAACCAACACAATCACAATTTCAATCAAACTACAACTATTGACCATTTGACTCATTTATTTATACAGTACTTCCTGGATAAGTGGATAACCATAAAAAGTGACAAGCTAACCATAGATAGGCTGCAATGCAAATTTCAGCCTTTGGATGTTTGTTCTTGTCTAGGTGAAGTTGCAAGGCTATAGAGTGACAACCAAATTAAAAGAAAAACATAAAAGCTTCCAATTGTTCTTGTATGCCATAGAGAATGCAGATTCTAAACATTCTTAGACAACATACGGAAATTACATAGTTTTGGATTTAGTGTGTTGAAATTAAGTACTACAAATCAGAAAGATATATTTCGGATCAAACATAAAATTTATAGCACATACAAAAAACACGATGTTTCCAAGAAAAAACGAAACACTGAAAACAAAGAGTTACAATGAAGGAAGGTGATATGTTGGAGGATTCAATACCAACGACAGGAAGCCAAATACTACATACAGTGGGGATAAAGGCCAAAACCTGCAAGGGGAGGTGTTTGTCTTCAACTTCTTTCTGTATGCAGGGGTTGTGAGCCATTTCTTGTAAAAGGAAGGAGAGTGTTGGAACGGGAGCTACAAAATTATGTATGCTTAAAAGGAAGGAGAGTGTGGCAGGGGCGAAACAACGTTGTAGAATGCAGGTGCTCGAGCCTCCACTGAAAACTTTAAAATCATTTGTTCACTTTTGTTACAATAACAAGCACACATAAGACTATGAAAACTTGCCGATGCTCATTTTATGATCAACAATGCCTTGCAATAACAAAACAGCGATAAAAACTACCGTCACTGATAAAAATACAAGATATTTTTTTTTACAGCTAAATAAATAATTTATAACTACATTGTTTTGAGGTACAACAAGCCACTAACAAATCAACAATTTTTATCATCAACATACACATAAACAACATTAAAGTAAAGAGGACAATAATTCAAAGCCAATGTCAGTATTGATGTTTGACCTGCATCTCCGAAGACACTATTAGTGTTTGATCTTAACCTGCATTTCCTTGGCCATGGATGGTAACCACCTTTCTCCCCTAATTTTTTTCAATTTCTCAATTCTTTCCTCCTCTGTCTTGGCTTTAGCTTTTGCTGCTGCATCTTTAGCTTCTAGTCTAGCCAATGATTTCTTGTATGCATCATTTGCTGCAGCAATTAAATCTTTTCCATCTACAGCAATAGATTGAATCCGTCTTCTAAACTGTTGAGGTAGCAAATAGTCATTAAGAAAATAGCAAACAAAATATATCATAATTAAACAACATGCACATACATCTATGGATTAACTATTACACCTTCTTTGATTTCTCATCAATATCTTCTCCCGGAACAAGTTTAGGTCGTTTCCTTGGCGGTTGGGGTTCATCTGCAGCCACATAGATGTAAGCGTAAACAACATATGCAAATGTGATTCGGTAAAATAGCAATATAAATCACAAAATTGATAATTTTTCAACCCCTTACACTATTTATTTAACTTAAAAGTAAAAAATTATCTTGAATTTCCATCAAACCCATAATGTAACCAGTTTGTGTCAATGTGAAAAATAAAAATCAGTCTGGCAGCTGGGTTGCACACCATATCATGGCAACATGTTGCGTCAAATTTAAGGTGTTTGTGTTTAGTTCCTCAAACCATTAATATCTAAAAATATATTACTACAAGTAAACTAGTTGTTACGGCCTGTCAAAAAAATAAAAGTTGTTACGACTTAGCACCAACGACGGAAAAACCTCCATTCACTCCACTGAAATGGGATTTTGTAGAGAATTTGACTTATGGTTACTCCAAACCAAAATGAATTTAGTCTCTAATAAAATAATGCTTTTACTGTTTTTTTTTTTTTTTTTTGAAACAGCGAAAATAATGCTTTTGCTGTTGTGTTTGAGTTTTTAAACTAAGTTTCACTTCAAACTTATTTTTGAGAAAAAAATTTCAGCATAGATTGTTTAACTAAATTCATTTTTTAATCATAATCAATTATATAAAATCAAGATCATCCCAAATCAATGTCACAAACACTGGTCCAATCCAAGTAATAGCTTGGACCATTATTCAGGTTTAGTTGGCAATCCAGCAGTAAGTTATAGCATAGGTCCCCCAAAGCATGCTTTTCTGTAGTGACTTATGCACAATGATAACCTCTCAGAGTGGTTAACAAACTAGTCAACAGATTATAGAAATGCAGTACCACATTGCAATATAACATGCATAAAACAATGTAAAATAAGTATTATCTTCTGAATTCTGATGACAACAATCAAACAAAAGATTCCAGAATGAATAAAGAGATGCATGGCATGCTGATCTGGGCTCCACTTCTTAACCACAGACAAAGAGCAGGGTGTGTAAGCATAAGTACTATTCTGAAAGATAGAAAGAAAGAAAAAAAAAGCACTTCTGCTTTTGCTTACAGCCCAATCAGTGGCTTTTACCCAATTCAGCTTTTTTCTTGTTTCAGAGAAATTTGTATATAAATGTCAAAGAACAATGGTGACTGGTTAGTGATTACCTATTACCAGAAACACTACAAAAAAACAACTTTTAAAAAGAAAAATAGGAACCATTACCAACCAGCAAAGTCCAAAACTATCAAAAATCTAAAATCAACTTTTTTATAGCTATATCATAGAATTGAAGCTGATTTAACAAGCCAATTTACCTGCATGATCAAAAACTATTCCTGGTTTAGAATGTCTAAACAGGCGAATGCCGCAATCATCGACATTAGGATCCTCATCTAGGACAGGAATAGATTCTTTCACTATCTCAATTGTATTTTCCACTATGTCATCCAAAAGCTTTTGTGCCTGCCAATAAACATACACAACATAAATCATCTAAACCAAAAACCATGAGAAGAAAAATGTACAGTACAGAACTATAAATGATGAACAATAATTTGCAATTTTGCAAAAGAAGGAAAAAACCCACAAACGTAATTCAAATTCCAGTAACAAAAAAACATGAACTTGGTAATAAAAACTGAATTTTGTTTTGTGGGCAATGGTAATCAGAAAAAAGACCAAAATCCTAATTTTATTTTATTTTTGCAATAAATAAATAAATAAATAGAGTTTAATTAGAAATTTCAACTTAATTAGCATAAAAATGAGAAATTTAGAATTGGACCTTAAGTTGGTAGTGCTTAATCTTTGGGGATTTAGGGTTTTGATTATCATTATGCTTCTTCTTGGTGTCATTGTTGTTGGTGGCGGAAAATCCATTCAAGAAGGAAGTGACATAGGAGGAGGTTCCGGCAACGGAATCAATGGCTGCTCTCCATGCTGCGTCACCGTCTTCATCGCCACTGCTGCTACAGTAGCCATTGTTTGGTTCTTCTGCCATTGTTCACTCTTTCAGGTTTCGTTTCAAAGACACTTTGGTGAGTGAAGATAGTGAAAGAAAATTGGGCTTTTTTTGGGATATGGTTTATTGTAGGCCCAATTTGTAAACAAGTACATATATTTTAGAAAATTGCTCTTCACCCTTTCAAAATTGCTCATTCCCTTTACCCAGGACACTAAACAATTTTCAGCGCTAGTTAACTCATGCGGACACTTTTAAGATCGGTTGAACAGACTTAAAAAATGATTGAACCGATATAGAAAGTGTCAGCGTGAGTAGCGCTAAAAAATGCCGAGTGATGACACTCTATCATTACTAGTTTAGTAGACATTTTCATGTAATTTTTAGGGTAATTTATCAAGATTATGGGAGCTGAAATTACAAAAAAAATGATGAATTCAGATTTCCAGCAAGTTCCAATTCGGGCCCCGAATCCAAGCATTCGGGCCCCGAATTCCAGCCACCAGAAGAGCAAATTTGGTACGTGAAAAATCGAATTAGACCATTCGGCCCCGATTTTGACAGACTGGCCACGCGTTTTGTGCAGCTTAAAGAGGTTCAGGCACCGATTTTTATAGCTCGGGGGCCGATTTTGACAAGCTGATAAATAGAAATGTCCGTTTTCAGAGGAGGGGTTCACGTTTTTGGAGATCTAAAGGCACAAAAACACATAGGAAGCGATCGGGAGCACAATTGGAGGAGATTCATCAAGAAAAGTTCATGAATTGTTCTTGTAATCTCTCTTTTACTCTTTCCTTTTGTTTGATTGCTATGTGTAACTAAACCCTCAATTGTTGGGAATGAGTAACCTTAGATAAACATGATTGTTATGACCTAATTTTAATTATCGTTGAAACTCATTGAATTGCTTTTCTTATCTCTGTTCTTAATGCTTTTATTGCTTGGCCGCCTTTAAATTGATTTACGGTTTATATTGTGATACGGAAGTGGAATTTATAAACGCTTGAGATAAGAAATCCTTGCCTTTGTAATCTAGGAATAGATGCAAACCCTTGGAACCATTTGAGAATCCTTGTTCGTTCATGCTTAATTCTAATCTTAAAATTCACTAAGGAATTAGGTGTTTATTTTAGAATTAACGTTTCTGTCACAAAGGAATTAGGGCACGAATTTTATAGAGGATTCGGTAGCAACTAGATGAGTCGATTCAATAGCGATAATTAGGTTGTTAACATGAAATAGTCATCCAGTAAAACTCATCCCCAACACTTTTCTCTTTATAAGTTTGAACCATATTTACTTTGTTTAATTTTCATTATTGCGATAAAACAAACTTCGTAACTTTTTGTTCAATTAAGTCTTAAATACGATTCAATAGTATAACGCGATCCTCGAGTTCGACACTCGGTTTTACCGTTTTACTTTACTACTTGCACGATTTCGTACACTTGCGAAAATCGCCATCAAGTTTTTGGCGCCGTTGCCGGGGATTGCTAAATCACTGTTGAATTTTATTTTTGCTTAATTGAAATTTTTTGCTCTGCAATAAAAATTTTGTTTTTATTTTACTTTTATTTGTTAAGTTTTCTAATGTCGAGTTCTAGTGATTTTTTTTCTTCTTCGTTGAGATAACTAACTACCGCATAGTATGGAAGAATTTGATGATTATCTTCTTCTACAACTTTCGGAAGAAACTGAAACTTGTCTTCTAACTGCACAATGTCGTATATTGGAGGGGCAGATCATGAAAGATACATTTGAAAAGGACCTCCTCCGGTTTTTACCTCATAGATTTGATTTTTGTATAGAAGGACATAAGAGTGACACTTTTGATTGTTATGTCCCACCACCAGAAGGTGAAGATCTATTGGTTTTGGAAGCACAAGATGAGTTTCTCATGGAAAAAAATAATTGAGAGCAAATGCTACCTATTCAAATTCTTCCCAACGAATCATATGACAGGAATTTTCACATCAAGAATGTTTTGATTGAATTCATGAATAATAATCAAGGTTCAATTGAAAGATTTGAGAGTCAATGTGAAAGGTTATTTTAGCAAGTGGTTGAGTTTGAGAAGCTCAAGATTGTAGATCGTTGTGGAAAAGAAAGAAGATGAGGGGGAATCGATAAACATTAAGGATGATTCGTTCTTTGTATCATATTTGCCACCTTAACAGTGGTTGATGCGTCAAGCTTAATGACATAAAAGAAAGCGCTTGATGGGAGGCAACCCATCCATTTCCCTGCTTTGTTATTTGTCTCTGTTATTTCAATTTGTATTGAGTCAGACTTGAGAAGTGTCTTGATTATGATTATATGATCCCCCTATCTGTAATTGCATCTGAACTCGTTTGATTTTAATGAATTTACTTTTCTTGAATTTTACCAGTTCAGTAACAAAGATTTCACCAAAGGTTTGTCAAAAGTTCAAAGGAGGTGGTTGCTTGCATGATTCTTTGAGGGAAGTGTACGGCAGGAAATATGCTTAGGTAGCCACAACTTCCAGAAACCTCAGCTTGTAAGGTTATAGCCTAAATTTATTTTTCAATTTTTACAAATATGAGTGTTTCCATGTAGGTGTTATTTCTGAGATTTGCGATTTTTCTTTGTAATTGATTGGTCATATATTGTACACACACTAAGGCAAATTGCTTGTACCTTGAGCCTTTGTAGCCCACCGTTGTTTATATTGAATTATCCGTTGTTTAAACCAAGTTGAGCCACTAGGATTTATACCCTTTTGTTTCGGTGACTAACCACATTACAAGCCTAGAGACCTTAGGAATATACCCAAAATTTTGTTGGAGTTAGGCATGTTTATGTGTGTTATATTTGAAAAGTTTAAGTTTGGGGTTGCTTTTGGAACTAGCAACATTCTAAGTTTGGGGTAGGGGTACTAGAGAAAGAAAAAAAAAAGAGATCACTTTGTGCTGAAAAAGAATATAAGCATGATAAAAATAAGCTGAATTGTCAAATTTGCAGCTCAAAAAAAAAAAAAAATGCTTCAAGATAAGTGATCAGTTGTTCAAGTTATTAATAGTTCTCTCTAGTCCCCGGATTTAATTGTGAATTGGTGTTAGGGTGTGTGGTGTGTTTTAGATCCGTAGGATGATGTCTAACTCCATTGTTTTTCTTAAACCTACTTTCCAAATGATCCAACCCCCTAACTTAAGCCCCGTTATAACCTAAAAAGTCCTTAAAAGTGTGTACATAATATTGACTTTGATTGATGCTTAGAAATTTTTCAAGTTTTGGTAATATAGTAGCTCTACATGTCGACTGAGTGAACCATGTTACATTCAAAATTGTTGCGAGAAGTTGTGGAACGGATGTGTTACCAAGCAAGTTAGCTCATCATAACGCTAACAAGGAAGATGAACTTTTGACATGATCATTGGTGGGGTAATTGTTACTTTTCTGTCATTTTTCATTTTAAGTTGATTCCTTGAGGACAAGTAGCGATGCAAGTTTGGGGTTGTGATGACACTCTGTCATTACTAGTTTAGTAGGCATTTTCATGTAATTTTTAGGGTAATTTATCGAGATTATGGGAGTTGAAAGCACAAAAAAATGATGAATTCGGATTTCCAGCAAGTTCCAATTCGGGCCCCGAATCCAAGCATTCGGGCCCCGAATTCCAGCCACCAGAAGAGCAAATTTGGTACGTGAAAAATCGGGCCCCGAATTAGACCATTTGGGCCCCGATTTTGACAGACTGGCCACTCATTTTGTGCAGCTTAAAGAGGTTCGAGCACCGATTTTTATAGCTCGGGGGCCGATTTTGACTAGCTGATAAATAGAAAGGTCCGTTTTCAGAGGAGGGGTTCACGTTTTTGGAGATCTAAAGGCACAAAAACACATAGGAAGCGATCAGGAGCACAATTGGAGGAGATTCATCAAGAAAAGTTCATGAATTGTTCTTGTAATCTCTTTTTTACTCTTTCCTTTTGTTTGATTGTTATGTGTAACTAAACCCTCCATTGTTGGGGATGAGTAACCTTAGATGAACATGATTGTTATGACCTAATTTTAATTATCGTTGAAACTCATTGAATTGCTTTTCTTATCTCTGTTCTTAATGCTTTTATTGCTTGGCCGCCTTTAAATTGATTTACGGTTTATATTGTGATACGGAAGTGGAATTTATAAACGCTTGAGATAAGAAATCCTTGCCTTTGTAATCTAGGAATAGATGCAAACCCTTGGAACCATTTGAGAATCCTTGTTCGTTCATGCTTAATTCTAATCTTAAAATTCACTAAGGAATTAGGTGTTTATTTTAGAATTAACGTTTCTGTCACAAAGGAATTAGGGCACGAATTTTATAGAGGATTCGGTAGCAACTAGATGAGTCGATTCAATAGCGATAATTAGGTTGTTAACATGAAATAGTCATCCAGTAAAACTCATCCCCAACACTTTTCTCTTTATAAGTTTGAACCATATTTACTTTGTTTAATTTTCATTATTGCGATAAAACAAACTTTGTAACTTTTTGTTCAATTAAGTCTTAAATACGATTCAATAGTATAACGCGATCCTCGAGTTCGACACTCGGTTTTACTGTTTTACTTTACTACTTGCACGATTTCGTACACTTGCGAAAATCGCCATCACCGAGCGTGATTAACTCCCACTGGGTTAAGGGAATAGAAGTTTGAAAGGGAGAAGAGCAGTGGCGGAGCCAGAAAAAATAGTTTGGGTGGGCAGCTAAAACAAACTATAAACAATAACATGTAAACATAAAACTAAAATAGTAATACTCCCTCCGTTTCAAAATATAAGCAAAATTCACTTTTTAGGTTCATTCATTTAATGATGTATGTGGTTCATAATATGGACCACATACATCATTAAATGAATGAACCTAAAAAGTGAATTTTGCTTATATTTTGAAACGGAGGGAGTAAGTCTTAAGCATGAAGTTGAAATTGCAAAGTTTAACTAAAAAGTTCTTGTGGATGCTTTAAAAAAATAAATTACATAGTTTATTAATGCTATAAATTATGAATATTTTTTTTTATAATACAACTCTTAATTGGGGAAATTTCATTTGACAAGACAATATCAAAGAGATTTAAAACCAAAAAAAATAAAATAAAAGGTATGTAACCTCTCCTGACTAGCCAAGTATAAACATGAAAAAAAAAAATCATATATGTCACTTTTGGAACCGCTGAAAACCTAAATTGTTGATCTTTAAAAAAAAAACCTAAACTGTTGAAAAATTGTTTAAAACTCACAAAATAGACCTATGATTTTTAAATTTATGATTTTTCAGGTGGGCCACTAAACCAATTCGTGCGAATTTGGATACCGAATACTAAAATCATAGCAAAATTGTTTAAAATCTCGTAAAATAGACCTACGATCATTAATTTTTTATTTTTTTCGGGTGGGTCGTGGCCTACCCCAGCCCATGAAGGGCTCCGCCACTGGAGAAGAGTAATATCCTATATTTTGTTCCTTTTTATTTTTTGTGAAATGGTAGACTTTTAATATGGGAAATTAAACAGTAACAAAAACAAAACATTTTTTTTCTTCTATATAAGCAAACAATTGAGCTCAAATGATTAATAAACTCCACCAATAAACGAATTGTTTGGAAGAACATGAGTTCGATTTCTAAGTGATTACTTACCTTCCCTAAAAACATGAGCTTGAGAGTTATAGTGCTCTATTTTCAAACTTACCTTCCCTAAAAACATGAGCTTGAGAGTTATAGTGCTCTATTTTCAAAGAGAGTTTTATATATCTTTTAAGTTTATACATTTGTGATTTGGGTGTAATCAAAGTAAACTTATCTTCAATTACAGTAACTATAACTGAGATACTGTTTTCATCTGAACCGAACTTATCACCTCTCCTTAAAATTTAGCATCAACATGAATTGACTTGGTGTTCGTTTGGTTTCACGTTTTTGCACAAGCTACCGAATGTAGCTTCCACGTTGGTGTGATTTTCAACCGCGGTTTTAAGGGATGCAAAACCAAACACAGTATTGTTTTCATCACTTACATTGCCAACATTAGGCACAATAATCCATTGGTGCTCACTTTAGCCATTGTTGTGTCAGTTCAAGAACATTGTTTTCCTCCCCTTGGAAGGCTTGCTCTTTCGAATCGTTAATCTTTTTACAATTTTTGACAAAGTGTCTAATAATATAACAACGACCATCAAATCGAAAGAATTATTTCGTATTCATGTCTGATCTAAAAGGAAAATCCAACATATTACATTTGTTTGTCTTTGTTTGTTCGGATTTGTTAAAAAGTTTTATTAGCATGACTTCTTTTAAAATAATATTATTGCTCCTTTCTTAAAATAGAAGTTATTTTTTCATAAATTTCTTTGAATCCGAGTTAATTTTATTCAAGACGTTATAGAAAACTAAATGCGATCACCTATCATGGATTAGAAACATTGGTTTTTTATGCTTTGGAAGACTAACTTATTATGCCTATACACAATGTTCTCCCATTTCACTTTCTATTCAACCAAACACATTTTATTCTCATCTATTTTTATTTTGGAAAATACTATATGAACCATTGTTATATAATCATATATAACTATTATATTTTGGAAGTTATGTTGTTCATATTTTTTTTTTTTTTGAAGTAACGTTGTTAATGTTTTAAAAGTCTAAAAAATGTTCTTTTTAATAAAATTTTTATCTTTCTTTTTAGTTCTTTAACAAGTGTTCAGAAGGAATTTGAATTTTCTCTGTTGAAATTTTTCTCAAATTTTCTTCATTTTTAATCTCCACCATTAAAATCCACCGACAACTTTTCTTTATAATTTAACTCTCATTTTATCTCTCATATTTGATTGTTGGGACTTCACTTGAGAAAATTTGAGAAAAATTTCAATTGAGAGAATCTAAATCGATTCAAAAGACGCTTGTTGAATGATATACTCTATCAATTTGAATGAATAAATTTTGTTTTATTTTTGTAAAAAAAAACTTTCAAGACATAATTATTATTCCATTGCTCCCATTTATATGTCATTTTTAGACTTTTTAAATATAGAAAAATGCTAACGAGTGCCTTCGGGGCACTCTTTAAGCACTTTAAATGGTACTCCCTCCGTTTCAAAATGAGTGTCGCTTTAGGCTTTGGCACACAGATTAAGAAATAGAATGAAATAATCATTGGATATAACGCTTTTACTAAACTGCCCTTACTTTATAAGAAAAAGACAATTAAAGTTGCATTGAAAATTGTGTGAGAGAAAAGTTGGAGAGGGTAAAGTTGGAAGAAAAAAATTAAAGTTGTATTGGAAATGTAAAGCGACACTCATTTTGAAACAAATTTTTTTGGCTAAAGCGACACTCATTTTGAAACGGAGGGAGTAAGTTTTTATGAAAACTTGTGTATTCAATGCATTGGTAATAGTTGACTTTTTAAAAGAATAATAATTACTAAATTTTGAATTCTTAAAGAGTGCTTCGGGGACACTCGTTAACAAGACCCTTAAATATATCAAAATAATCAATAGGTTTTGTTACTTTTAATTCTATAATTTCTCTTTTAAAATAGACATAATTTATTATTTCATTTCATCTTCCCCCTATAATAAATAATTAAATGTAGGGTCTTACTAATTAGTGTTCTAAGGACAACGGTTAAGAATTCCATTAATATAAATTTTATCTTAAAAATACAAGTCTTTACTTTTTTCTTAGCAATAGTTACACAACTTTTCGATATAAACTTACATATTTTAGTAATTTAATCAATGCTCCAAAGGGCAATTATTAGCATTCTCCTATATTATTCCTTTGCATTTTACCAAAAGTTTTAGAGGAGTGTTATTTGAACAACCATTTGGTTGACAACTTATAGAACAACCATAATTTACAAAGAAAAAGTAGGTATTTGCACGAAAACTAAAGCAATAGAGAGATAAAGTAAAAATAATGTGAGTATGAGAGAGAAAGTTGTCACAAAAATTATCATAAAATGGATGTTCAAATATCATGGATTAAAAGCTTTTCTGAATGGTAAGAATCTAGAACACCATTGACTATTCTTTGCATTGGGAAAAAATGTACAGTAAAATGTTAACACAATTTCTCTTTCTGTCAGCATAGGTACAAATAAATATGTTTAATTAATGAGAAAGCTTAGGTTTCACAAGAATCATTTTGTCTAAAGTGTGGCTATCTCCTCTTATCCTCTCTTCAGGAAGAACATGTTGCAATCATACACTACTATGTTTTGTAGCTAGCTCATCAGAATTTTCACAATTTAGTCGATGATGGACTAGCATGGCTTCACAAATCACAATGGCATTAGAAAATGGCAAATTCACAACTTTATTGGTTTAATGGCAGAGATTACAATTTACTAGAATGTTCTGTTCTGCTCCTCGCTTTCTGGGACGTTAACTATCCAATCGATTTATGCCAGTCATCGAATTTTTCTGTGTTTTATTCCTGTTCTGTTGTCTGGCGTGAGTACTAAATTCCGGCAAGGTTTGTCTTTCATACCAACAATTCAACTAACCTACATCTAGCTTGATCATTATGTTGTTATATAGTGTTACAACCTAGTATCCACAATTAGTCCTCCTTCCTTAGATTAAAAAAACTTACAATTACTACTCCATCTGTCTCTAAATTATAGTCGTTTAAGGTTTGTGCACGGTTATTAAGGAAATGATTAATTGAGTTGATTTTGATGGTAAAATTTGTATCATTTACTAAAACATCCTTATTAATTATAGTTAGTAGAGTAGTTAAGTTGGATGAATTTCAATAAATAAGGGTATATTAATGGAAAAAAATAATAAATGCTGCATTGGTATTCTAAAATGACAATTATTTTGAGAAAAAGAAAAAATTGTAAAGAGACAATTATTATGAGACGGAGGGAGTAGTGCATAGTAATAAACTACTTCATCCGTTCCAAAATGAGTGTCATTTTAGGTGTTTACACACATATTAAGAAATGCAATGATTAAGAGAAAGAAAATGGTTATTTTACCAAATTATCCTTATTAACTACTCCCTCCGGTCCTATTTATAAGAAAAAGTTGCGTCAACAAAAGTTGATGTATCTGGACTGAATTTTTAACGAGATACATCAACTTTTGTTGACCCAACTTTCTCTTATAAATAAGACCGGAGGGAGTATATAATTTGTTAAGGATGAGAATGGAAATTTGTTAGTAGTACAATATTAATTTATATGATACTTTAATTTCAGCTTCCAAATTCATATTACTATACTACTTCACGATAATGGTTTTATTCATTCTACATGGATGATTGATGATCAAATTTACTATAGGATAAAGTATACTTCTATAATAATGATCTTAAGCTTAATATAAAGGAAATACACACAAAGTAGGGAAAGTTAGGAAAAACAACAAGTCGTACTAGGGAAAACTCTAAAAATTCTTCTTAAATGAGCTTATTGTAGTTGTTTTTTTTTTTTTAACGATGAGTCAATTGTCTAGGAGATTAGGTTGAATTTGAAAAGATGCCACATCACATTGAGGGGTATGTACATGTCACAATGGTGAGGTAAACGTGTTTGTATACGGTGCAACCTTCCAAATGAAAATAATCTATTGTAAATTTGTAAAGATCAATTGCAAGTGAGACATTGACACTTCAACCACTTATATGTTTTTTAATAATAAAAAATGAATTTGAGTTAACATTTTTTAGCATAATTGCCTCTTTCTATCATTTCAATTTAAAAAATAGCTTTGACCAAAATGAGATATGAAGGACTCACCTAAAAGAAGGAAAAGGAAAGAGAAAAAATGTCACTAAAGCCTTGAGCTTCAATGTCTCATCTGCTCTTTTAATTTGTCGAGTGAAAGACATCAAAGAAAAGAGACTGAACTTTTATATTTGCAGTCAAACCCATCGAGTATATTAATTTACATCTGTATCTATATTACTCCCAACTTTATCATTCATTTCAAGTATATATATAAACGAAATATATGATTTTGGATGATTTTTCCACTCCCCACTTTATCATTCATTTCAAGTATTAAATTTCTAATTTTATCTCCTTACTTTACTATTTGTCAAAAAAGTCTATTTTAATTTATTATTTAAATTATTGATTAAAAAAATAAATCTTTTTAGAATAATTAAAAATTAATTAAATCAAATTAAAATAAGATCAACATTACTACATGAATAATTTTTAAAACTATGAAACGAGCTTATTTTAATTTTAGTTGTCAAAAATATTATTGATCATTGTTCTTAACCGAGAAAATGCTCAAAGACCCATTTATATAGGCCCGGCACAAAATGACTCAATCCAGCACTTGGGTAGTTTTACTCACAACACATCCCTTCCCAGCGAGGGGGATGCTCTGAGCAAACAGAGACTCGTTCAAGCGAACAATAACGTCTCCCTTCATGACTCTCGCGATTCTCATTCGGGGATTACGATTCTTACGAATTCGTAATTGTCGAGCCCTGCGTGTGCCATATAATGGCTCCTGCATTACTCCACACTGTATAAAGGGGACTCTCAGCAGTCCCCAAGATTAGACTCTCTCTTTCTCAAAACCCCCTACTTCTACTCAATACTACACACACCCCCGTCGTTCCAGTCAACAACAAGAAGCATACAACAACCATATTCAACTCTTTCGATAGTCCATTTCTAATCAGGTACGACCAAACATATTATATGTCAATATTAATATCTTTTTGTATTTATGATTAAGCACAGTATAAAAGTGAATAGACGGTTTAGTACTCGCCTTTCCACTAGCAAATAATTAAGGAAAACTATTTGACATTAAGAATATGAATTTGGATTCTCTCCTTCACTTTCTATTACTCTCTCATTCTCTCTAACTCTTTCCTCTTTTCTCGAATCTCTTGAACAATATTTTGTCATTTGAACATGAGGGAGAGAGTAAAAAGATGATCCAAAATGCGTTTATGGATTGTTGAGTAGTCTCCACATTACAAATAGTTATTGTAAGAGTTGAGTTAGACGCAATCCAAATTATAACATGATTAAAGTCTATTCAATATCTGTTAGGCCAATAATTCGCATTTGTCGGAGCACTGGTGTCACACTTCATATGTTTAATATTGGGTGTCCAGGGTTGTGTTAAAAATTACTTATTGGATGAGATATGACTTGAGTATAAGTTTACAAGTAGTGGATAATTATCTGGGGGTGGGTTAGGTATATCGATAGTCCTCACATTACACGCTGATATTGAAAGGGTTGAGTTAGGCCAACGACTTATAAACACATTATAAGGTCACACGTCATCAAATGATGAACTCTGAACATACCTTCTCACACCAAGACAGAACATTTGGAGCGTGATATGAGGGATTCAATAGTGATATTCAAGTAGCCTAAGAGCAGAGACCTAATGGCAAGTGACCAACATACCTTGGATATGCTCTAATGTCATTAAGAAATTCATCCAATGCTGAAATTGGCACGCACATCGTCTCAATCTTTGGAGGAGGGTTTGTAGGCCATGGTTCTATGCCATTTCTCGGAGGGTGTATGTTTTCCATAATGATGACTAAAATTAAACAAAAACAAAATAAAAGTAAAGTTCCCTAATAAAAAATTGAAGTAAAGAATAAAATATGATAGGGAAAAACATTCACCTCAATTTTCAACAAGTCTCTGAAAACAACATTGAAAACTTGATATCACAACCAAGACAAGACTAAGCCTATTAAGAAAAGGCGAGATAAGGTTGTCTTGTCTCAGATCTCGGCCTATCTCAAACTCTTTTGTGGGATTGCCATATTCACCAAAACTAAATTGTGACTGACTTTAGACATTGAGATATCCATGATTCACTATCTCAAACTCTTTTGTGGGATTGTCATATTCACTATCTCAAACTCTTTTGTGGGATTGCCATATTCACCATGAAACCTTATCTTAAGCATAATATAATCAAGAAAATTCCAATCAACCGAATTGTATGTCTTCTCAAAATCTACCTTGAACATAAACACATATTTTTTCTTTCGCCTAGCCTCATCCAAAATCTCATTTGCAATTAGGATGCCTTATAATATTTGTTTACTTGATATGAATGTTGATTATTGATCGTACCTGATCAGAAGGTGATTGCCGGTGCTTTGAATGCGGTGGTCGTGACAGTGGTGGAATACGTCAGAATGCTTCCTGGAGCGGATGAGGGGTGTGTACCTGCAGGCACTCCGACGCTCAAGTCAGTAGAGATAGAGAGTAAGGGTTTTAGAGGAAGAAAGAGTTCTACCTTGGGGACTGCATTGAGTCCCCTATTTATAGAGGTGGAGGGCTGCAGAGCCGTTGAGGAGTCACACCTGGCTCTGGCGGTTACGAAATCGTGGGAAGTGTAACCGCCAGAGAGTTTATTGCGGGAACGTGCAGAATGTGCAAAGAGACTTTGAGGTTCGTTTGAACCGGTCTCGTTTGCTTCGTGCACCCCCCCCCCCCCCCCCCCACGTGGAGAGAGGGTATGTTTCGAGCAAGAATGCCAAACGTGGAGTTTGGGCTTTGAAAGATACTGGACCTAAGTTAATGGGCCAAGGATCCTTTTGGCCGGTCCAGAACAATTGTGTTTCTGATATAATTTAGCCTATAAGCTTTTTTCAACATGTGTGTCAAGACCTTTGATAACATCTTATAAACGCAGTAAATGCAGTTAATTAAAGAAATGGGGATCATACAATTTCACTAGATTTTTCTTCTTTTGTATCAACACTACAAAAGAGCAATTTACCCCTTTAACCATTCAATCATTTAGATGAAATTCCGACATAACTTTCATAATGTCAGCCTTGATGTCATCCCAAAAAACTTTCACCAAAACAAAATTGACCCTGTCGGATCTAGGGCTTTTTGAATTATCACATTCACATAACTCCTTTCGCTCTTCCTCTTTTGAGAATCCTCGGACGAGATCCTCATTTTCTCCTTCGTCAATACTTTTGAAATTCATACTCCCTCCGGTCCTATTTATAAGAGAAAATTGACTTTTTAGATACATTGAATAATGTATGTATCTAGTCAAGAACATAAACCAAATACATAAATTATTTAATGTATCTAGAAAGTAAATTGTTTCTTGTAAATAGGACCGGAGGGTGTATTAGCTAGTAATGGTCAAGGTGGTCCTCATTATCTCCATAAAACTTTCTTCTTGGAATGACAAATGCTAGTATATGTTAGTTGCTATGTTAGTATTTTCTTTGTCACGATTCAAATGCTAAACCTTTTAACTTCTTAATTCCTTTAATCCTTTAGCTTAACCGAGTGAGCTGTTCATCTCATTAGTGATAAAATAATGATTTTTTTATTAGTTTTTTCAATGTAAAATAAATTTATATTTATTATGCATATGTCCATTTACCTCAATACTAATAAAGTAGTTCTCTTTAAAATGATTAAATTGTTTGAATTATGTAAAATAAATTGAAAAAAGTTGGTTAATACTAATTTGGTAGAGTTTTGGAAAGGCATTAGGAGGCAGGGAACGTGAGTGGGTTAAGTTTGTGCTACTGCTGCAGCTATGAAATGATGATGATAGTGGGTTTGTTTGATGATGATGACTCACGCCGGCAGCTTTTACTCTCTCAAACCTCAATTGGCAGTTGGGCACGCCTGCTCCCACTCATCCAATGACTTGTATTGTATAGTTTTCTCAATCACTAATTCTTTTTATTTTCTTCTTTAATTTATATTTATCTCTAAAAAAAGAATGAAAAGCTAATCCACTAAGATCTCTTCCCTGCTAGCTTTTCCTCATGCTTTTTTATTTTTCATCTTTTTGTCAGAGAATTCTTCTATTTCAAAAATAAAGCATCAACTAGCTAGGTCATGCATCCTATTCTATTTTTCAAGTTTTTATTGACTGAGATATAGTAAGCACTTATCTCAGTCAATTCCCCTTCTATGTTAGCCTTTTCTTTTTTTAACAAAAAGAAGCCCTCTCCCAATAAAAGAATATATAACCTAGAAAAGAAAACCCCACTTGCATATTCCCAGCACATCATCGATTATGCAAAAAGGAATGGAAATAAAATTATTGAACGAGCTTGTGAAATACACCCTCCAGTCACAAATATAAGCAAAACTTTACTTTTTAGGTTCATTCAATAAATGATGTATGTGGTCTATTTAATAGTCCACATACATAATTTATTGAATGAATCTAAAATGTGAATTTTTGCTTATATTTGTGACCGGGGGTGTACTCTGCAATGTATATGAGCTAGCTTATATGCAATGAATATGAATGCAATAGAATTCTTTCAAAAAAATAAAAATGAATACAATAGAATTATTGATTCTCAAAATTGTTGAGTTAAAAGAAATTCTTAGAATTGTAAATAGCAATCAAAATAGTCTCTAATATTCGCAAATTAGTCAATTACATTAATAAAATTGTAAAGTATCATTGAAAATGGTCAAGGTAATAATTTTTTTTTTGTTGATTAGAAATATAATGCGACCCGTTAATCAAATCAAATATACGAATGATCTTGTACGTTGATCTCACATCATCAATATCACCACACCAAACGTTAATATTACCAATAAAATAGTGTTCATATAATTGTAATTATTAACTAATTTCATGAATGAAATGACCTAAATTTCTTAGGTCAGTTAATCATTAGTAAATTGTCATTGATGGTGAATCATCGGCCATTGTAACAAATGAACTATCATTTTGAATGACAATTTACAATTTTAACGATGTATTTGTCAATTGAAAAAATAAGAACTATTTTGATTTATGTTTACCATCTTGGGGATTAATTTACCCATTTATTATTAATTTTTTATTGAATATTGTAGGGAAAAAAAATAAAGATTGTTGATTTTTTTCCTATGTATTTAATCTAATATAATTGATCTAAAGGTAGGGGATTGGGTAATGGGTAAATGCATATGATATCCTAAATTCAAACTTTATTGCTTCCATTATGTGTGGATATAGACACACTCTATTTAATAAGGCTTTCTTTTACTTACATATTGTTTTTTTACTATATATTTAGAAAAATGAAGCTATTTTTGTAAGGTAAAAAGAATCTATCCAAAGTTTGAATATCATGATCTCCAACGTACAGTACCCCAACTCCCACAGTTAAAATAAAAACACATCACTAGGGCCATCCATTGCTTGTGCTAAGAAGCAACTATATTGCTGATTTGGTGTATGTATCTCTTTGGTTAAATGGATACGTTGTTTAGGCTTGTCAATTTTCAACAACAACAACAATATCAACCTGATCCTTCCATCAACTCCACCACCACCTTAACAACTTCTAGCAGCTCTAGATCCTCAAGACAAACAACATATCAATATTACAACCAACAAGAAGAAGACGAAGAATGCTTCAACAACTTTTATTACATGGATCATAATAACAACAATGATGAAGATTTATCCTCATCTTCTTCTAAACAACACTATTATACTTATCCTTATGCATCCACTACTACTATCACTACTCCAAACACAACAAACACTACTTATAATACTATCAACACCCCCACCACAACTGATAATTACTCTTTCTCACCCTCCCACGATTACTTCAACTTTGAATTCTCCGGCAACTCATGGTCACAAAACATCCTCCTTGAAACCGCACGTGCATTTTCCGACAACAACACAAACCGAATCCAACAACTCATGTGGATGCTAAACGAGCTTAGTTCCCCATACGGTGACACAGATCAAAAACTTTCTTCTTATTTTCTTCAAGCTTTGTTTAGTCGCATGAACGACGCGGGAGATAGAACCTACAAAACCTTAACATCCGCGTCGGAAAAAACATGTTCCTTCGATTCAACGAGGAAGATGTTGTTGAAGTTCCAAGAAGTTAGTCCATGGACAACGTTTGGACACGTGGCAGCCAACGGTGCTATCTTAGAAGCATTAGAAGGTAACCCTAAACTTCACATAATTGATATTAGCAACACTTATTGCACTCAATGGCCAACACTCCTCGAAGCGTTGGCCACCCGCTCCGATGATACGCCTCACCTCCGTTTAACCACTGTTGTCACCACAGTCAGCGGTGGCTCGGTGCAAAAAGTCATGAAGGAAATCGGTTCAAGGATGGAAAAATTTGCTAGGCTCATGGGAGTGCCGTTTAAATTCAAAATTATTTTCAGTGATTTAAGAGAGTTGAATTTGTGTGATTTAGATATTAAAGAAGATGAAGCTTTGGCTATAAATTGTGTAAACTCTTTACATTCGATATCCGGAGCCGGAAACCACCGTGATTTGTTTATATCTTTGCTTCGTGGGTTAGAACCTAGGGTTTTAACTATTGTTGAAGAGGAAGCTGATTTAGAAGTTTGTTTTGGTTCGGATTTCGTGGAAGGTTTTAAAGAGTGTTTAAGATGGTTTAGGGTTTATTTTGAAGCACTTGATGAAAGTTTTTCAAGAACAAGTAGTGAGAGGTTGATGCTAGAAAGAGAAGCTGGAAGAGGTATTGTTGATTTGGTTGCTTGTGATCCTTATGAGTCAATGGAGAGACGTGAAACAGCGTCACGGTGGAGGAGGAGGTTGCATGGTGGTGGGTTTAATACGGTGTCGTTTAGTGATGAAGTTTGTGATGATGTTAGGGCTTTGTTGAGAAGGTATAAAGAAGGGTGGTCGATGACACAGTGTTCCTCCGATGGTGATGCCGGAATATTCTTGTCGTGGAAGGATAAGCCGGTGGTGTGGGCCAGTGTATGGAGGCCTTGAGGTGGCGCTGACATGGCATGGGTGACTCACACGTGCTCTAAATTTTATTGGCACGTGCGTTTGGGATTCATTGGTTACTTGAGAGTAATTTTCACTGTTATATGGATTCCTTTTTCATTGATCAAAATATATAAGTTTGGTAATTAATTTAGGGGAGTATAAGAGGATTGATTAAAGGGAGTTTGCTTGTATTAAAAAAGGAATTAACGGAGTAAAATATTTTTTTGGGTTACATTCTATGATTTATTTTTATTTTTGTTTACATAAGTATTTTATGATTTATTTTTATTTTTGTTTACATAAGAATAGGGTTGTGGAGTTTGATATTTAATTTGTATGGACTATATATATTATAAATGAATTTTCTATCTTAATTTTTCGTGTCATAAATATTAAATTTTTGAATGTCATAAATATCAATTCCCATTAATTTGATTTTGTCATATTAAATTTTTGAATGTCATAAATATCAATTCCCATTAATTTGATTTTGTCATATTAAATTTTTGAATGTCATAAATATCAATTCCCATTAATTTGATTTTGTCAATAAGAAAAAGTTTAGCTGAGTTGATTTTGATCCTCAATAGTAAAAAATGTCGTGTCATGAATATTTGACTCACAAGATTATCACATATTAACATCCAAATTCAGTGTGGGTATACAAATTCAAATTCACACCTTATGAGCACATTGATCGCATTGCTCGAATAAAAACATAGTCATTCACTATCTTGGCGAAAAATAAGTTTAAAATTTTGGATGAAATTCTATCATTTAGTATTGTTACTTTTATTTTAGTTATTATATTTTTTATTCAAAATTGAAGTAAGATTAATCTAGTTTTGATTTCTTCTAAAAAAATTATTTTTTTATTTGTTAAGATTGAATTTAAGAATAGGATCTGATATTTAAAATTTAAATTAGAACTAGATCAAATATGAAATTATAGGATTAAGTTAATTATTTGATCGGATAAAAAAAAATTGAAATTTAAAATAAAAGATTTTAAATGAAGGTTAACATTTGAAGGAAAAAAACTACACCAAAACTTAAGATTCACTTAATTTATTAGACCAACCTTCTTAATCTCTCATAATCATAAATATTAGTGCATGCAACATTTTTTTTTCTTTCAAAAATTAGTCCATGCAACACTTTTAACCTAAAACACTATATCCACCAACCTTGACAAAGTGTATTTATTTTCACACCATGATAAAAATACGATTAATTATATTAATTTAATTATTTTTACAATAGCAGTTATTAAATTATAGTCCATTCAAAAAAATGTTATTAAATTATAGTAAATAAAAAAATATGGTTTGGTTTTCAATGTGTAGTAAGTAAATAACAAAAATATATGGATATACACAATACATACATGGACCGTCATAATATTCCTAAAGGCTTAGAAGCCCTCCAGAAAGGCTCTAAGCCCTCCAAGAGGTCTCTGGCGCCCTCCAGAAGGGTCCCTCCCAGAATCATCATCACTTCGCCTTGTCCCAAGACTTGTGCTTGGGGGGCTGTGGACCGTCATAATATTCCTAAAGACTTAGAAGCCCTCCAGAAAGGCTCTAAGCCCTCCAAGAAGTCTCTGGCGCCCTCCAGAAGGGTCCCTGAGCCCAGGCGTGCTCGCTCAGAGGCGCCGCCTCACTAAACTCCTAGAAGCTTCTAGAAACCGCCTGAAAGGTCCTAAAATACACAAATACCCCCGTTGCTTGGGAACCAAGCAACCAAAGCCCAAGCCCATAGCAGGCTATAAATACCACTCTTGAGAGCACTCTCAAGGCATCGAATAATCAGTCTAAAACCCCTAGCACACGATTCCTAACTCTAAAATCCTTACCGTACTTTTGCAAGTACAATACATAAAATCTTCAAGGTTAATGTGAGTTTAATAAATAACAAAGTTTTGATGATCAATAAAATAAAATAATAAGGTTTTGAGTTTGAGCCTCACCTCACTAATCTTAGTACGGTCACCGAGTGGGTTTATGATTGTGGGGAATCCATAGAAAATACACTAAGTCCTTAGTGGGAAGCACGTTATATGTGTGAGATGGACTGTTTTATTAGTTGCCAAACCAAGAAAAAGCGATGCTCTTTTTTCTTTCTTTCTTTTCTTTCTTTTCCATTCTTCCCATCCTCTCCAAGTCTAAAAGTCTATCATCTTTTATATTACCACATAATTTTAGTTACCCTCTTCATGCCCCCACAATAGCCCTAACGTTTCATTGAAGCAAGAATTTTATATATTATATATGTTGGCCATGGAGTCCCTTTTGTTCATGAAAGCCAAACAATTGTAATTAAGTACATACAATTTTTAAAAAATTATTAATAGTGGGTACATCTTTTAAGGGGTTGTTGCATATCTAAAAATTGAGATGGTATTTGCCTCCTCTAACATAACATATCAATTCTCCACTTTTGCACCTTTTCCCACCTTCAGTTATAAAACAATATAATTGCTTTGCTTTAGTGTATTTTTAAAGTTAGTTTGATGCATGCTGGCCCATACCTTCTACATGTGTAAGCTTTAATCTCTTTTTCCATAAAATTGACAACGACCAGCTTATGCTTTTATGTTTCTATGGGACCATATTCTTGCAGAAAGCTTCCTCTATTTGTTTATTTTCCAACGCATAAGTACTTCAGGGTTTTGTCTCTCTGTCTATTTTTTCCATTTTGAAACAAAATCCCCACATCCTCAATCCGACAATAATAGAATCCTTTCATATTGTAATTTTTTTTTGGCTAATGTTAACTTGTGCCCTCAAGGCACATGTTAAGATATTCATTATAGAAATACACATATTAAAAGGCGTGCATTCAACTTCTTAAAAGTTGTTATATTGTGTTTTCCAATGCAAAATTGCTCTATTTAGGTTGTTTAACATGTGCCCTAAGGACACCAGTTAACATGACCCTTTTTTTTTAATAACCTATGGTTATTGGCGAGTTTTAGCATGGACCAATTGCATAATTTCCCCATCTTAGGCTCATTTGTTTTTACGGATCACTACCTTGTTTCTACCGATTATTACCTGTACATTGCTTTTTTTTTTTTTTTTAATAATTGATTATACATATATCACCGGTGTTAACAGGAAAATTGATTATACATTGTTTTTAATAAAAAAATCACATGTATTATAAACATAAACCAGTTTTCTGAACCGAGCACATATTTTTGTGAACAATTACATAGGGGATTTATCAAAACCCGAAAATAAACTTGACAGATTAAGTGTGAAAATAAGGATCATGTAAGCAAAATTTATTTATAATTTGAATTTGTTTTAAAATAAATTAATATAGAAAATATGATATTATATTAAAAGATTGGTCCCCATGAACTCAACTCAGTTGATATGGACATTGCGTAATTTATACAAGAGCCGATGTTCGAACGTTGGATACTCCACTTATTCACCTTAAAGGTAAATTTTAATTACTATACTATTTGACAAAAAATGATTAGATAATGAGTACAAACCCAAATAAAATTATTGAACAAATTTAGCATATTTTTTTTAATATTTATATTTTGTATTAACCCTCCGTTATCGGAGAAAAGGGACACTGATAATCTATAGTTTGACCAAGTTTGATTGAAAAAATTATTTCTACACCAAGCTATAATAATATTTATTAAAGAGGCAATAGAAAAATCTTAGCAATGTTTTGTAAATCGTTCATTACATTACATTATCGTCAAATCCATTTTGTAAATCTTTCATGTTTTTCTTTTAGAAAAATCATCCTTAAAAAGAAAAATGTTTTTCTTTTTAAAAAAAATCATGTAATATGTAAAATCTGTACAAGTTGCCAGTCAAAATAATAAGACAATCCTAACCATTCATATTATTTTATATTTAATCAATGATTCAATTTATATGAACCTAAGTTGGGGAAATTTTGCAATTGCCCCATGCTAAACATTGCCATGGTTATTAGGTCTTTTTTTGAGAAAATGGTTATTAGGTCTTTGGCACCCAATATGGTCTCACATGTATCCCCATAACTTAAATCACTTGAACTCGCTATAAGATTAATGAGCAAGTTGAACTTAAATGATTTTTGTGGATGAGTACTTTACCAATTCTTCCAACACTATATTGGTAATTTCATTTTATTAATTTAATAAGATAATTTTTTTTTTGCACAAATCAAAATGCTATATATATTAACAACAACAATGATGCTCCATGCACAAGGAGTGCAAAGAACACCACCGATCAAAGTTTACAGACACAAGGAGCCAACAAGAGCACCAGCAAAACAGACAACAAAAAATTTGCGAACACTCATACAAGGAAGCATGTCTCCACCAATCATGATAATAGTAATTAAAGGATGTTTGTTTTGCTTTCAACCACAAAAAAGAGAGTAACTTGACTTTCTCAATAAGGACCAAGGGAGTAGACACCATATTTTTGAAAATACGATTATTACGTTCCTTCCAAATTACCCAAACACAAGCAAACCAGATAACCTTAAAGAACGAGTGGGTATCACGCGGCATCCCCGCCATGAAGGAAACTTGAATGAAATGATCACGCAGCTGACAAGGAGGAACCACCGAGAGCCCTAACCAATTATTCCAGACAAGCAACTACAGGGTATAGGACAAATTGCAATCAATAAAGAGATGAGTAGCTGTTTCGGAAGCTCCACACCCGGTTACGCAAGCCAAGTCGTTAACATGAATAATATTCCACCGCAATAGATTATCTTTTGTTGGAAGCCGGTTACGCAAGAGACGCCACACGAACACAAATACTTTCATAGGAATATGCCTATGCAGACATCATCAACGAGACTCCTATCCACCTGTTCACCTGAAGTTGTGAGAAAGCGATAGGAATCCCGTACCGAATATCCATGCACTGGATCTAAAAGCCAACTCCACGTATGCCGATGTCTGAAAAATGACACCGTAAAATTAAAATCGCATTTTAATTTTGTAATCTGAGATTCTTCTTAATTTTTACCATATAATTTTTTTTTGAAGAAGAATTTTTTTTTTTTTACCATATAATATACCCGTAGTTTAAAAAAGTGACCTAGAGGTTGAATTTTTTTCATGATTTTTTCCAGACATGTTTAGGACGTTAAAATATGGCTTTACAAAAAAAATAATTTTTTCAACTAGAGACAAATTATTATGAATTTTTATTCCCCATAATTATGAGTTTTTTAAAACTCCAAAATTTGATGATGATGGTTCTTATGATGTCCTAACCATTCCTACTAAATTAGCTAGGGAATGAAATTTGACCTGTGAGTATACGTTTACTCGGGAAAAAATTGAAGTTTTGCATGCTTTGGTTGAAAAATAAAAATAAATTGAAACGTCTTTGAAATGTTATGAAACTTCGCAGATCCATTTTATGTATTTTTATAGATGTCTCTGCAAACAATCATCACAAAATTCAATTTCTAGGTCGAGATTTCCATTGTTTAGTTTTTCGAGTTTTTTACGCTTTAAAATTCATAATTAAATTTTTCCTAGTCAAAAATTTCTAATTTTTTTATGTAAAGCCATATTTTACGTCATTAACATGCTTGGAAAAATTCATGAAAAAATTCAATCTGTAGATTGATTTATCTGTTTTCTCTACTGCTAATGAAATGCCCTCTTTTTCCAAGTCCATATTTCCTTAGAAGAATAGCAACCAACTCCTATAATGTCCACCTGATGAAGAGAAAGTGAGGGAGTTTTTTTGTCACAAGGCTAACCATATGGACATAACATGATAATAACATTAATAGCAAAAACATAATCTTTAAAACAGTAGCCTAAAAATCTCCCAGCAATCAAGGGAATATCAAATCTTAAAGAAACAAGTTCATAATAAAAAAATGGGAAATGTTAACGAGTGTCGCCGGGGCACTTGTTAAACACTTTAAATAGTAAATTTTAAATGAAAAGTTGTGTATTGAATAAATTGCAAATTGTAATAATTGACTTTTTAAAAGAATAATTACTAAATTTGAGATGTTTAAGAGTGCTCCGGAGGCACTCGTTAACAAGACCCTAAATTTTTTTATTGACTTAGGAAGATCATTCATATTGAAAACTAGTTGGCAGGGGGCCAAAAGGATTCTGCACATAAACTCACTAGTATTACCATTTTTTTTATGGAAATTGAAAGATGAAAAGACAATTTAAGAAAATATTACATAAATGAAGAAATAAAAGCTTTTTTTTTTATGTGGGAAATGAATCAATGCAACTTCAGTCATGGCAGAAAATCTCATCTTAGAAAAGAATGAACTCATCATCCCTTAGCACATTTATGTGGGAAATGACTCTAAACTGATTTTCAGTCACAAGTTATTGCTCAACTCAGCTGTCTTAAATCTTAATCCACTCTTCAAGCTCAACCATTTTGAGATAAATAAAGCATAAGTTCAAAATCATGCATAAATGCTCTCATTTTGCTTAAATCATATAACCTAAACTACTTTTGTAACATACGTCATCTCAAGAAATCTTTGATGACTTCAACACCTAGTTTTGGCCAAAACCGTATTTGCATTTGATTCGAATTTAAATGAATCTTATATTTGCAAATTTATAGAGTAACAAAATATGTCAAAGTTCACATTTTAAGAACCAAAATATGAAATAAATACAATTTCTCTGCCCAAAACTTCAATTGATATTGGTGATGCTAATTAAGAAGGTTCAGAACTAGAGATATAGGGAGTTCCTTTTGGAGCATAAGGCCCTTAATCTGGAAAAGTGAAAAAAAACATGAATTAAACATTTCTAGATAGATAGCTAGGGGCCAAGAAGGATCATTGCAGATAAGAAAGAAAATTGTGAATCTATAATCCAGTTGATTGTTTCTTATAAAGAAATCATCTTATTATTGCTTAAAAGATTCAACCATAAGAAACTTGCACTAACATCAAAAAGATAAATTTAATTGGGGGAGTAAAGGTAAATAAACTTCAATAAGTTACAACCAACCAGCTAGATACTTGGCCTCATTTGAATAAACAGCTTAATTAAGTGTTTATGCTAAAGTTATTTTCATAAGCTCTCTCAAGCGGTATCACAAGTACTAATGTCAATAAATAAGTTAAAATATGTCAATTCAAACTTAACACTTAACATGAGTAAAACAACAAATAATTCAATTTATTCAAGTGACTTGCACGAGCAGGTCCTTTGTGAATCTATATTGAAGGATGAGTTGTTGGAATATAGATGAAGCAAAAATATGCATCCTAAGATTAACAAGGTTCATAATATTACAAAAGGAAAAACAAGATTGCAATACATGATTAAGAAATTCATATTGGTTTTCTTCATACCAACCTCGATACATTAAATTATTCCCATCCTTATTTTGTATAAGTTCCATTAAAAAAAGTACGTACTTATAAATTCTAGAAATCATCAAAACTTATCTTTAGTTGTTGCATGTGAGATTCTCTTTCAATCCATCCATGGATCACACAATGTCTTGATAAAATGCTCCTTAAAGGCATCCATATGGATCTCTTGCAGACAAATAATAACCAATATAGAACCATCATCATCGGGACTAGGAAGAAGCAATGAGTCTCCATCAAGTTCTTCATGTGTTCCTAGCCCCATATAAACCTCCTTCCCCCACCCAAAATCAAGTCCATAAATTGGCAATGACAACCAACTAACCACTCCTAAATTAGGATTCCAATAAAAAGGCCCCTTCTCACCATTCCCTACAACTTGAAGATCTTGGAACTTAGTCAAATCTTCTTGCTTCTTAAAGTACTCAATCCCCAACCTAACATATTCATCATTCACTTTCTCAACCGCTTCCCTTATCCTACTTGAAGCATACCCTAAGGGTTTGGACATTATATCACCCGCTAGACTAGTAGCCAAAACATCCAAAATGGCATTCCCAAAATACCCTTTTGGTAAATTAGGTTCCACACGACGCCTCCAATCAACGCAAACACCAAGCGCGGTTGGTTGGTCATTTTCAAGCCCTCTTGCTTTACATGCACTTCTCCAAATATGACCGGTTACTGCTTCATACCTCGAATAACCCCGACCATTACTAGGTTTATTCCAACTCTCATTTGCGGTTTTTCTCAACTTTTCAACTTGTGTTTTGCTCAAGTTGATTATAGCCACCGTTGTTTTTTTCTTCCTTTCTTTAACATTATCTGAATTTCCTAACAATAAAGGAAGTTGATCAGGCTCCCATTCATTAACACTGTTACGACATTTTGGCGACAACATGTTTGTATTGAGAAACCTTGGCACCATTTTCAAAGGCTCACCACATGCAATCCGAGCCCACTCAAAAATGAAATGCAACGCGCTTGGTCCATCTGCAACTGCATGTGAGATTAACAAACTAATACTAACTACACCACATTTAAAATTTGTAAGTTGAACGATAACCAATGGAATATCTTCCATCGGGAGTGTGTAATCAACTTGTGGGATAAGGTAACTGTAATATTCCGAAGAAGGTGAAAAGTCACCTAGTTCGGATAAAGTTAACGAGGATTGTGCTTCGATGAATTGAACACCCAATGAGTTGCATTCGAGATCAAAACGACCGTTTCCTTTCCCGTGTAAACGACCGGCAAGTGGATAAAACGGCACAAGGACTTTGCTTAATGAGTCTTTCAAAGTGGTGGAGATTTTAGTGGGGGAGGTAAGCCAGCTTTTTGGGGGGTGGTAAAAGTATATTGTTGGCACGTGTGCTATGATTCCAATCTGATCCCATTCGGATAATGGTAAACGACCGCACCATGTTGGTTCCATTGGTCTCACATAGGAACAACCTTTGAATGCTACTGATGTTGATGTTGAAGATGGCATGTTTTAGAACACAAAGATTGTCTCACCCTCTTTTTGACGTTCCACCCCAAAAAAGTGATGACTTGTTTGCTTTATTTAATGTTGCTCTCACAAGTGTTTTCTAAATTTAGTTTGTGAGATTAAAAGTTCATTAGAGAAATCTTTAAATAGTTGAATTTGTAGGAAAATATGGATAGATTAAATAAGAGTTTTGCTAACTAGTGTCCTTAGGACATTGGTTAAGGAATACATTAATAGAAACTTTGCTTTGAAAAATATAAATTTTTAATTTTATCTTAACAATAATTACACTACTTTTTATTTAATTTTTGAACCAATATCTCAAGTACATTCATTGGCATTCTCCATAAAATAAAAGAGGTCATCCTTTGTTACCACGTAAGATGCATGGAGTATTTTTATAATAGTACCATTATAATGGAGTTTTCAAAAACATAAAAATTTATTTGCCTTATTATAATGGTACAATGAGGTATTTTAAAAAAAATTATTCGGTACCACGAGGTGATGCATGGAGTTTAAAAAACAAATCGGTATCACGAGGTTATGCATGGAGTTTACCATGGCTTGCGCTTAACTCTTAGGTTCTTGGCAGTTGCAGGGTCTTATATTTATATCCATGCACATGCAAGATGACACTTGACAGATATGAATACAAGCTAGCTCCTATAAATAATTCAGCATGCATAGCACGAGATATGCCAATTTTTTGAATGGCAAATATATTATATATAAATAAAAGAAAGAATAGAGTACAAAATATACAAATAAAGCCGCCGAACGGGTACTCCTACAAACCACCACAAAGGGGAACACCCGGAACCCCACATGCGATGCGAGGCCGGATGCACACAAACCCCTATAGAAAAAGGCACACAAAAAACACCAAATGAGAAAGAAGGCACCAAACAGCCGGGAGCAGCGAATCCAGCAACACCTGCGGGCAACATAGAAACAACAAAAATAACCAGAAGGCCACCCCGGGAAGGAAGGGGAGATACAACCACACCCAACCCCGTAGGCAACCCCAGGAAGCCAAACCACCACAAAACCCTACCGATTCAAACACAGGACGGGCTGCACCTCCCACTCATAGAGAGAACAGGAATTAGCAGGACACTTAGCCAGGAACCACTTCCAAGCTAAGAGTTTAACTCTGTCCACCACTGGCTCCTCACGGAGTAAGCCACCAGCAAAGATAAGGTCGTTCCGGAACGCCCAAATGGTCCAAATAACAGCACACCAAACAAGAAGCAACCCTAACCTAACTCTCTTCCCCCCTCCTAAACCCGTAAAGGCCTGAAACTGCTGGGCTAACCCCAGGGGCATCACAAACTCTCAACCCAACCACCTAGACACCTGATACCAAACCGGAAAGAAAGAAGGGCAGGATACGAGATATGCCAATTATCCTTGAAGATATGCCAATTAATTGTAATGTATTATTATCAATAAATAACCTTGTATTGGTTGCATGATTCAAACTATAGGACCGGAGGATTATATATAAGTCCGGAGGATTATGTACCTCATAGGATAATGCACCCGAGAGGATCGCTATAGAGGATGTGATGGTTAACTGGTCTAGTACATAGTTGTTATGATGTATATGTAGCTTAGTCAAGTTGTTAGAACTGGATCGTCGTCTTAACCACTAGACCAATAAAGCCCTTGCTTTAGACTCCAAATTTATATATAAAAAGTAAAAATAAATTGTTAACAACTCTCATTTCTATTATGAGAAGAAAAAAAATTAATTTTTCAGATTCATTGTATAATTAACTTATGTATCTAAGTTAAATATGTTTGAGGTCTCTATAAATATGCGACTTTTCAACATTGATTCTTACTTAAATTTTATTATATTTTTAGTCTCCAATGTTTCGATGTTATCAAGATTAGTCTTTAACGTCAAATTTGTGTTGACTAGACGAACGGATGAAGCCACATAGACACCACATGGGGTGCCACCTTGAAAAACAATAATTAAATTTTTTATATTTATTTCATTTGAATTATTAATTAAAACATTAAAGCAGATAAATCTAATAAAAAATGAAAGAAGAAGGGAAAAAAAATTAATATGAAAACATGACATAGCTGATTGATTAGATGATGGATACATATATCAAACCAAACTACAAGGTGTCATTGTGTTCGCCTTCCATGACATGCATAAAGTACTCTAACAAAGCTTCAACTTCTTTAGATAGTGCAGTCCCTTGAAACACCGTTATTTTTGCTGAGATGAATCGGCCTCGATGATCTACACAAGTCCAATGTGCTTGAGAGACTAATCCCCCTTCGACCAAAAGCATTTTATTCATAGAAAACATTTGTGTCCATGTTGCACTTTAAATGCCTACTTGCGGTTTACTCCAACACTTAAACAACATTATATTTTGCAGGTTGCTCACCTTAGTGATGCTATTAAGCGCCAAAACCCATGCTTGAAGCATCTCTTGGGGTAATAGTTGAAAAAAAAAAAAAAAAAATTGCCACCGTTGTCTATAGTGAAATGTCAATTCGCACCGAACATCATTTCCTTAAATCAAGAGCAAAAATTGTTGAGATATAATAAGAGTTAAGTTGTTATGCACAATTACTATGACACATGTATATTCAATCACATTTCGCCAGATAGATAATTGTTTAGATATTTTATCAACTAATTTAACAAAGTGGCTAGGATATGATTGATTGTATGTGTAAATTTTTTACTGTTGTATTTATCCATATAATAAAGTACTATCATTTAATTAATTGTGACATTTACGTTTGTATTGACATAAGTTCAAAATTTGATGTGTTGGAGCGAAGGTTTGAATCGCAATATCCATCTTCTCCACTCTTGGTGTGTAATTTTCGCCATTTACTAATTTGAAACCAAAAAAATAAATAAAAAATCAAACTTTAAAAAGTGGCAAACTACATATCTATAAACAAAAATATTCATAAAGTCTCTTCTGATGACACTGTTGCATGGATACACTCTGAAGGATTTATGCTTCCTTGATGAAATTGCAAACAAATGTACAACAACAAAAACACATCATTTGAATGTGTTCCAACCCAAAGGCAGTTTCCATTTTTTATGCCAATAGATAGAAACTCTTGGCCAAAATGTGTTATCAAAACCATATTGAAGTGCTTGATCTTCATGTCCATCAACAATCAAAGGCAACCAAACATATCTTGAATCTCTTAACTCACTTGGATTCCATCTATCCGCCATGAAGATAAACAAACCAGGAAACTTAGGTAAAGGAAGCACAAAAGTACTTTGTGCAAGAAAAGTCGAAACTCGAAACATTTTGTTTCCACCAACACATGGATTTCCAATTGTTTCCCATGTCCCTAAGATTGTCTCAGCTGAATGAACAAGTGCTTCATTTGGTGCCCATCCAGTGCAACCTGATGTAACCATGTAATATGTTCCTTTGTGTTTGAACATAGCCGGCGCTTCTCTTCGCTGACCGACGAAAATTCTTTTCATGACAGATGTCACATTGAGATAATCTTCAGTCAAGGGTCCAATGTGCATTACATTGTTTTCTTCAGATGAGTATATTAGATATGCAACATTGTCTTCATCTTTGAAAAGTGTCATGTCCCGGCTTTGATATCCATGCGGTCTTTGGCTACCGAGATATTTGAATGGACCGATAGGGGTATCACTGAATGCTATGCCGAAGGAAGCTTTTGCGTAATTGGCGTCGTCGATATGCATCCACATCACATACTTTCTTGTTTTCACATTGTAAATAACTTTTGGTCTCTCAAGCACATTGGACTTGTGCAGATCATGTGTTTTATCTGTTTTCTCTGCTGCTAATACAATACCTTCTTTTTTCCAGGTCCATAGATCCTTAGAAGAATAGCAACCAACTCCTATAATGTCCACCTGATGGAGAGACATTGTGAGATATAGACTAGAGTTTTGGCCAAAACAGTATTTGCATTTGATACAACTTGAAATGACTCTTACATTTGCTAATTTATATTCTCTTTTCAGAGTAACAAAATATGATTCGAAGTTATCATTTCAAGAACCACATTAGTCCTATGAAACAAATACAATTTCCCTGCCAAAAACTTCAATTGATAATGGTGGTGATGGTAACTTGCTAGTTCAGAACTCAAGACATTGGAATTGCTCAATTGGAATAGTAAAAAGATGAATTAAACATGTCTAGATAGCTAGCTTGGGGAAAATAAGGGATCAATGCAGATAGAAATAAAATTGTGCATATATTCTAGTAGATTTTTTCTTATATAGAAAACATATTATTGCTTAGTAAAAGATTCAACCATAAGAAACTTTGAATTGGATGAAAAGAACATTTGATATGGGAAAAAGCTATATAAACTCCTACAACCAACTGGTAGGATGCTTAGCCCTGATTGAATAAACAACTTAATTAAGCACTTACGCTATAAGCGCTTATGTATAACATACTTCTATAACAAAAGGTAAAATGTAAGTTATAATAAGGTGTTTTCATAAACTATCCTGAAGAGCTTATAAAAATAAGTAAGGTTAAAAAGCATATAGACATGTCATAGGCTATTTCCATGAGCTCTCTCAAATAGTCTCACCGGTATTCATGTCAGTAGATAAGTTCAAATAAGTCAATTTTAATAAGAACTTACTTAATACAGTTAAAACAACAAATCATTATTGAAGTAATGAAAGTGACTTACACGAGCAGGTCCTTTGTTATTATGAGCAAGGTAAGTAGGGCCATCTTTATATTCACCATACCAATAATAAGTATTTGAAATTTCATCAAATAGAATGCACCCTCCATGAGCTTGAATACGATTTCCATCAGTATCAAACCAAATTCTCCCAGGGTAGTAGTAATTATAACCATCATTATTTCCTTTCCCTATAGTCTTCATTGGATCAATAGCACTTGTTTTATGAGGAAAGAAAACATGTCTAAGTGATGAATCTTGATCCAAGAATTCATCAACCAATGGTGTTATTGACTTACTTTGAGGTGACCTCTTTTTGTTTGGTGGGGGGATTTGGAAGTTCTCCTTTTCAACTTGTTGGAGTTGATGGAAATGAGAAGGAAGAGAAGGAGGATGAATGATATTGAAGGAGGTGTTATTAGAATATAGATGAAGTAAAAATATGCATCCTAAGATTAATAAACCCCATATTATTACTAGTGACATAGAACAATATCTACCTCCAGCGTTGCAACGAAAATTAGTAATTGGTTTCTTGTATAGATTCTTCATCCTCATTTTTCTCAAGCTCTACTCTATATGTTCAAAATAATGATGAAAATTGTAAGTAATGAATGTAAGCAAAGCTATATGTGTAGCGTATACTTGATTGAAAAATGAAATAATCATTAGAAGACACACTCACCTGGAACTTTATAGGGGAGAATGAATGAGTTGGTGTTATTGTTGAGTAGTCAACTATGGTTGCAATTTGGATTGCGGATTGATCTGCCCTCGGGTTTGATGACATTCACTTTGTAATGAAATAAAAGTAATGTCCTTATGAAGGGACCCTTTCGTCTTTTACTACTATCGAATCTGCTGAACTTTCCTAGACTCAGTTGCACATTTTTGAGCTTATAGTTTATAAACTCGTATAATTAGGCATGAGAGCAATACTCGTGTCCGTGGGTGTTTACTACTTTGATTGAGTTTTGATATAAGTTTGGGTTTTCTCTGATTTTAAAACGCAGGTACGACATGGATAACTGAGATATAGATATTTATCCGAACTCATACTCAAACATGTTCCGAATGAAAATTGATATTGTGGCTATATGTTAAGATGCCATTTTTTTCGAGGGTTGATATGCATGTTATTTGTTTTGATAATTGTCATGTTATAAAATGTGCCGTTGATATTTAAAGGAGCAAATAAATCATTCGATCGAGGTTGAGGATATGTAAAAGTGAGCAATATGTTGGATAATGCATTACAACATTGCCGTCAAAGTTGGAAAAAACTTCTTTTTTTATAAAAAAATTATTGTCCGCATGGATTGGGACGTGTGGAGATACTGAATCCGTCGAGGATGGGAATGAGATTCAATTTTTTATCCATGTTCACTATGAATAGGTAATGAGCATATGATAGTCGGGGAAAGAGACTAGAAAGGTAAAACTCGTCTCCACCCTCCACATTATCATACCTATATTATAGCGGTTTTTATAAGCTAATAGTTTATAACTTACTCCCTCCGTCCCGGAATAACTGACCCATTTTCTAAAAAAAAGTGTCCCAAAATAACTGACCCATTTCAATTTTCAATACAACTTTCATCATTCCCAATACAATATATTTTCAATATAACACTAAATAATACTACTTTTATCATTCCCAATACAATATATTTCACTTTCCCCTTTATTTATACATTTTTTTTAATATGTGTGAAAAACAAAATTGTGTCAATTAAATTGGGACGGAGGTAGTATAAGTTTATAAATTATCATTTTTTTTTTTAATCTCAATTCTACCATTATACTTCAATCATTAATTTGAAACAAATTTTCTGCTATCTAACTATAAACTCCCTTATAAATCATCATTTGTCAGCTATAAACTTTATGAGTAATCCTATCTTTTACTAAACAGCTTATTTTATTATCTTGGAACCAACCATGGCATAACCGAATTCTTCTCTTTCGCGGCTCTTTGGCCATGGAAGCTCTGCACATGATACAGGGACACACACTCCCACTTCGTCCCTTATCACAATTCCAACCAGACACCGACAAAATTCGACGCAACCTTATTCAAAAAGGTGTCACTCCTACACCTAAAATCATTCACACTCTCCGCAAGAAACAAATCCAAAAACACAACCGAAAACTCAATCAACAAAACCAACTAAACCCGCCACTCTCAAATTCTCAAAAACAAACGTTAGAGGAAGAACAACACTTTCAGGAACTGAAACATGAGTACAAACAATTCACACAAAATTTGGAGGAAAATGAAGGAGGGAATAAAGGTTTGTGTTTGGTTGGGAAGCCATGGGAAGGGGTTGAAAAAGTTGAGTTTTTGGAGAGAATTAAGGTGAATAATGAGCACAGAGGAGAGAAACTTAAGAGGGAGAGTTTGATTGAGTTGAAGGAAATGTTTCATAAGAGAAAAATGGATGAATTGAAATGGGTTTTTGAGGATGATATTGAAATTAACGAGGTTTGGTTCGATGAAAATAACGATGGGAAAAGGAAAAAGACGAGTAAACGGAGTGAGGTTCAGGTTGTGAGGTTTCTTGTTGATAGGTTTGTGTTCTGTTTTTCATTTGCTGTCAATTCTTTTCGGATTTAGTTAGTATGCATTGTTGGTATAAAATTATTTTACACATGCATCTAATGGTGTATTGTTATATCATGTAATGTGGTTAAAAAAAACACGAGTTGTCATATTCATTATTTGACATGGAAATACATTATTGGATGCATTAGTGTTTAGAAATTAAACTCCTTGTTTTGATTGAATTTTTTATTTTTGCAAGTTATGGATGGTTTTTGGTTTTTCGTAGGTTGTGTGATAAGGAAATTGGGGCTAAGGATTGGAAATTTTCGAGGTTGATGAAGCTGTCTGGATTGTCTTTCACAGAGGGTCAGTTGATGATGATTATTGAAATGCTTGGCGTTAAACGTTGTTGGAAGCAAGCTCTATCTGTGGTTCAATGGGTGTACAATTCTAAGGATCACAGAAAGTTTCAAAGCAGGTGATTTGTTTCTGAAACATAAATTACGTTTAGGGTATTTTAGACTTCAGATTGAGGATTTCGGATGGGAGGGTTTTGGAGGGCTAAGTTTGTATTTTGGTATATTTGAGATTTAAAAAAAATGAAGGATTAACATGATCAGATAATATTTCAAATCATAAATTAGTATACATGAATCATAATTATGTTGTAATGTCTTCTTGGAGGGAGGTAAATGTAAATCCCTTTGTGAGTCCTCTTGAGTCATAAGGTCTTCCATACGTTGGACTAGGACACCATCCTCTCTCACACTAAATTTTTTCAATAAAAATGTCTTAATGATTGGCATTTTTGTTGTTTTTACATGCTTAGTGCTTTGCATATTTGGTTCTATCTTATGATGAAATTAATAATGAATTTGTAGGTTTGTATACACAAAACTTCTTGCAGTTCTTGGGAAGGCAAGAAGGCCGAAGGAAGCCCTTCAAATTTTCAATATGATGCTTGTAAGAATCAAGTGCTTAGTTTGTTTTTCCATGTGTTGGACTTGTCTTTAATTGTTGTATGTCGATGGGTTGATTACTTTCAACTTCTTCAGGGAAATATTCGTGTATATCCTGATATGGCTGCATATCACAGCATTGCTGTTACACTTGGTCAAGCTGGTCTTCTGAAAGAGTTGCTGAATATTGTGGAATGCATGAGGCAGAAACCTGAAACGTTAAAATATATGTATCGCAAGAACTGGGATCCAACTCTTGAACCTGATGTGGTTATATATAATGCCGTAAGAAAGCAACTAAATATCTTTCATATAATAATAACTTTCTAATGAATGCAATTTTGCAGACTGATTAAAGTATTGATTTTCTTCAATTACTATTAGGTACTTAATGCTTGTGTTCCATCAAAGCAGTGGAAAGGTGTGTCATGGGTTTTTCAGCAAATGAGGAAAAGTAGTCTGAAACCTAACGGAGCAACTTATGGACTTGCAATGGAGGTAATTGCACAATCACCACATCTGACACTGAGTAATTTATCTTGAAAAAGTTAGATTTAAATGACTTTGTTTGTGTCACTAACGAATAAAAGGTGGTAGAATATAAGCTGTTTTGGGGAAAACTGTCTCGAAAGATCTATTTGACTGATTTATTTTGGTAATACTTTCTTCAAAATGTGATCAATGCTATTTGCTCTCTATGATAGCATTTATACACTGAACTGAATAGGATAGCCATGCTTGAATGGTGGCTAAGATTTTCATTTTATTTACTAATTGATGAGCTTATTTTAACTTGTATTCTATTTGAGTCTTTATGTATGAACGGAAAAACTGGTTCTTGAAGGAAAGAAGAAAAGGCTATTACCTCCATATTTTATTACCTTTGAAGCATGTTTGTATTCAAGTCTTACAGGTGATGCTTTTTATAAGGTATTGCTGCAATCGGGCAACTACAACCTTGTCCATGAGTTATTTGAAAAGATGCGGAGAAGTGGTGAAGTTCCAGAAGCCCTTACATACAAAGGTAGTGTTTTAAGTCTTCCATACAATTTGCAACTGATATTTGGCAGCTGATGACTTGATATATACTTTCTCTCTTCCTTAGTGTTGGTGAGAACTTTCTGGAAGGAAGGTAAAGTTGACGAAGCGGTGAAAGCTGTCAGGGACATGGAAAGAAGAGGCGTTATGGGAACAGCCAGTGTTTATTATGAGCTAGCCTGTTGCCTTTGCAACTGTGGGAGATGGCAAGATGCTACTCTGGAGGTACTTTTCTTACTTTTTTAATTGAACTCCCAAATTTGACCCGAAAAATCTGATGGCGAGCTTGTTACTTCCCGAGAACTTTTAAGGTTAAAGCCTGCCCTTGTTCCCTAAGGAACCATTAATGTTGGCTACGTTAAGAGATAGACAAATGTCACGTTAGACCCTGATGAGGGACTAAAGTGGCCGACATTTGTAGTTTCTTGGGGAAGATTATATACATTGCCAAATATTTAGAGGTTTATTTAGTGGTTTACTATTTATTTTTGCATGAATGTGGTTAAATGAGTACGTAGCTATGTGTAAACCCTTATTTAAATATATATTTTTCCTTGAAATATGGCGGCAGGTTGAGAAGATAAAAAGACTTCCTCATGCTAGACCTTTGGCGGTTACTTTCACTGGCATGATTAGGTCATCCATGGATGGTGGGCACATTGATGATTGCATATGTATATTTGAATATATGCAAGATCATTGTGCTCCTAATGTAGGGACTGTAAATACCATGCTGAAAGTTTACAGCCAGAATGACATGTTTTCTACAGCTAAAGTTTTATTCGAGGAAGTTAAGGTTGCAAAGTCAGATTTGCGACCAGATGCATACACATACAACTTGATGTTGGGAGCCTCTTCCCGTGCACACCAGTGGGAATACTTTGAGCATGTGTACAAAGAGATGATTCTCTCGGGTTATCATTTGGATCAAAATAAACACTTGCCATTACTTGTTAAAGCTTCAAGGGCTGGCAAGGTAGATAATATACTTGTTATTTATATAAGGTCTCGGTGTTTATTTTATATTTCTGCTCATAGTATTATATCCTATAAAAATTGTTACATCCAAACTATACTTACACGCGTGCATACATTTCATCTGTCAACACACTCATGATGAAAAAAGACAATCTATTATTGGTGAGAGTGCAATTTTGATCATTATTTTGTACTGTTTCCATGTATATGTATAAAGCTCACATGCTTAGTCTAGCACAAATGCAAATTCATTTAGACTTGTGCTTGTGATCTTGATAGAAACTTTTGCATTAGTTCTTGCCTTGTCTTTTAGATTTCTCAATTGTTGGATGATTTTCAGAATCAATTTAATACAACTGTGTTTTCTTACTTGTTAGTTGTTACTAGTGGCCACGGTAGCCAATGGAACCACAAAAATCACCCTTTACTTCGTTACTTAATACATCTGTTTTCTAAATATTGAATTTGGCGGCATGTTATGATTTCAATGCAGTTGCATTTACTGGAGCATGCATTTGACATGGTTCTTGAAGCTGGAGAAATCCCTCACCATCTTTTCTTTTTTGAATTGGTGATTCAAGCTATAGCTCGACATAATTACGAGCGAGCCATCATCTTACTCAGCACCATGGCTCATGCGCCATACCGAGTGACAGAAAAGCAATGGACAGAGCTGTTTAAAGAAAACGAAGACAGAATCAATCATGAAAATCTGAAGCGGTTGTTGGATGATCTTGGCAATTGTAATGTTGTATCAGAAGCAACCATCTCGAATTTATCAAGGTCATTGCATGATCTATGTGGATTGGGTTCATCAAGAAACATCTCAAGTATCATCCCTTTTAGAAGTGAAAATGTTGATTGTCTAAATGAGACAATTAATGGTGGTGAAAATGGAAAAGCGCCAAATTTTTCAGAGAGAATGATGATTGAAGGTGCTGAATCTGGGAATGATATTCTTTTTGGTGGTGATCAAGCTGAACCTGATACATTCACATTTAATGATGATCAAGTTGACAGATTAAACAGTAATGATGTGGTAGTTTGCAGGCCACAAAACCGTGATATTGAAGATAAATCAAGTTTTTGCGTTGATAGACCGGAATTTCTTGATCGTCCGACACTTGACAAGTCTTTGGATGATTCGGATGATGAGCTATCGGATGATGAAAGCTATGAAGACGATGATGATGAAGAAGTGATTGATAAGCCTTCAGCATATCAAATATTGGAAGCGTGGAAAGATATGAGAGAGGAGGATAAGAGTTTGTTACACTCTGAAATTGATTGTGGCTAGTCATTGCAAGTTGTTTTATTTTTAAATATGCTAGCTGAACAAGGAAATTAAATTGTAACAACGAGCTTATTTTGATTAACTGTGATATCTGCAATAACGTTGTAAGTAATTGGATAAGGAGGACTCAACTAAAACGTGTAAAGTTCAAAATGATTTCTTTTACTCAAGTTCAAAATGTTAAAAAGCATATTATTTTAGTAATTTTTCTCTGCATCTCATAATTTGCTGCCCTAAAGATAGATATTCGTATAATCCATGTTTTCCAAACAAAACATGTTTTTATCCTCCTTGGTGTGTGTTTCCAAACAAAACATGAATTTTTCATCGTTAGGATGTTGAATTTTTCATCGTTAGGATGTTATTTGCAAAAATGTGTGATTTTAAGAAATGTTGGGTGATAACTAGAGCGTTGCGTATGCTTACAACACAAGCAAAATCAAACGAAATCTACATAACAATACTCAAATTTTCTTTCCTTAACAACGATTCCTCCTCTATTGTAATCATATACACAACTGTTAAAAAAATTACTATTGGTCTAAAGGTTTTCCTAAATTGCATCAATATCTAACTTGTTCATAAAGTACTGACCATTTTATAAAATTGTACCAAGCAAATGCCTCTAAACTTTATCCGTGCACATACACCTCGGCAAAAGACAATGAGGTTTGTTATGTGTGTAACTGTAAAAATAACCTTGACAAATCTCAAAAGCAAGTCAATATATTGCATAGCAAGAGTTAAGTAACAATATCTTCGAACAAGCAATGTAAACATGGCCGCATGTGCCAATCGAAATTGCAATTGAAGGACTGATGAAAAATTGTTATCTCTCATCAGAATGATTAATAGCGTTCCATTGCATGTCTTCCTTGGTACTTTGTGGCGTTCCCTCGTTGTCTTCTTTTAAAAATAATAAAAAGGAAAAAGTAAAATAAAAGCTATGGCTAACTCCTGATAAAATGTTTCATGAATCGTTCCGCATATTCCAGATTTACAAGCCGAAAGTTATGTACATCTACAAAAAGAATTGGCAGTAGGCGCAGCAGCAGAACCATTATCTCAAGCCAGCTTGGCCAATGATCAACAAGCGAAAATCCACGACATCTGCACAATTCACAAACACTAAACAAGCTTAATCAAAAGAACTAATAGACACTACTACTACATAGCATCAAAAAATATAATAAAAAATAAAAAAACAGCACTAATTAATAAAACTAAACTAATCACTTGCAGAAAAATCAGTGGCTACCTACAGATCAAAATCTAATCAAGTAACGGGGATTAAAAGCAAAATATATAAGCATGTCAAGATTCTAATGGAGTGACTGACTGAGGAAGCTACCAAATATGAAGCATTTTGCATTTGAGTGCCTTCATCGCTGCTTTTGCAAAGACTTGAGCAGCCTCAGCTTCAGCTTCTGCAATCTCCGCCTCCCTAGCTGCTGCTTCGGCCTGTGCAATGGCAACTTCTGCCTCTGCAACTGCTTTTGCAGCTGCAGCAGCCGCCTCTTGAGCTGACATCCCCCTCACTTTTGATAGCTCTGCCTCAATTTGGGATTTTGAAAGGATGTTGACATCACACATCTTCTCCACCTCCGGAGAATCTTTGGACCTCGCTTCCACAAGCATCAGAGAAGAGCTTCCTCTTTTCTCAGAGACCGCTGAACTTGGCATAATTTTGTACTTGTGCTTTTCCTGTCAACGTATATGTCATTGCCATGATAAACTTATCACATACCGAATTTTGTTTATTAGTTGGGACAATCTATTAATTCAAATAAAACTATCACGGTACTACTGCAAAAGAGAACACGTATCTTTTTTTTTTTTTGACGAAAAACGCATCTAAACATAATGTTATAACCAATTTATTTATCATTGTCAACCATTTTCTGTTCATTACTTCCAGCAAGATCAAATAATTTATTATAGTAATTCTGTCATAGATGAAACACTTTAGTCTTTAAGGTCTTCAAATATTATCCAGATCATTGACCATGTCTATTACAAAGGTTTACACATAGAGCTTAATGTAACAATGACAATCACAAGAACAAACAAGCTTTATTCCACTAAGTGGGGTGGGGTCAGCTACATGGATCAAACGACGCCGTAATGTTCTATCATATCCCTATCCAACTCATTGATCTCTAGATCTTCTTATAAAATTACCTGGACTATTTTGCCACTTGTCACCATCTGCTGCAATTTTGCTGACAATAACTTTCTAAGATTTGGTGGACACTGATATTTTTCCTATAGAGATGAAATGAAAAGTTTCAGAATTACTTTCAATGCAATGACGGGGTTAATGTAAACAAGCATTGTATTGCTAGTAGTGGCTGAATTGACTATACACTAATGCTCCAAGCCTAAATCACAGGTAACTTTTAAAGATAAGATATGCAGCAAATGCATGGTATACTATGACTGATTGCATTATGCTTTTTTGGGTGTGCCATTGTAAAGAGGGGAAAATAACAGGTTTTTACTTGCCAAGTGAGACTGCACATAAAAGCTTTAACACACAAACACACAACGCGATATAGAAATACCTCTATGTAAGAAGCAATGGCAGCCTTGTCAGAACCCTTTGGCTCCTTCATATTGACAATAGCCTCTAGTACATTATTGTCTCCCAACCTGCCATCATTAAGACATGCAATGGCATATGTCAAGATTAAGATGCAGCTTAGGATGTATTAAACTGCGGTATTTTCTTATCACAAGCATACAAGGAGTGCACGTAGACAGAGAATGATATAATTAAAAATAAGTAAATAAATAGAAGTATGAGTCATATAACTTCATTCAAATGCAATGAACCATTGCACAGTTAACAAGGTCTATGATCTTTCTATTCTTTCTTTTTTTTTTCCTTCCCTTACTCCGTATAGGTAACAATTAATAAACCTTTTTTCCCCTTATATTTTCAACATGCTTACAGAAAAACTGCTATGAGGTACTACAAAAAATGAAGGATCGCCAGATACCTCACAAAGGTGCTATAAAATGAAGGATCACAAGATAAATCACGTAGAAAATAACAAAAAATTCAGATTCAAACTAGGCTATTTATCTATTCATTTGTGAAAATTTGGTAAACTAGCACAAAAATTTATGCAATACTAGACCTAATTACTCATAAGGGGTGTAACATTTACACTCTACAATCTTTAGATGTTATTTAAGAACAAAATCACAAACCAAGCACCACAACCATGGAGATAATTTCTTTTCGCTAGATAATAATAGCAGATGTATTTAACTGAAAGTTCTTGAACCTTGATACTTGTTCTTTTGAACTAGGAGATTGCAATGTTCCACTACAAATAGTTAGGGGCTTAGGAGATTGCAATGTTCCACCAGAAATTGTCAGGGGCTTAATATCGAGAAAGTCTTCACGTTGAACTACTTTACTCAAGGCCAATTGGTTATTGTCAGTTTTGGGGGCTGGAAGGCTCTTAAGGGCAAGTTTTGCTTTCTGCCGGGATCCCCATATTGCTGTGACATTTATATTCCTCCATTTATCCTGTTCACAATACAAAGCATACAAATTAGTTCACTAAAAGTATGTGATAGCTTTATCAATTTGATCAAAGAAAAATTATCTATCTTTATGTATTTCTGCTAGGCTGTGTTGAAAAGACTTACCTTGAGATCTACATTCGAACGCGTACGCAAAATGGAACTGAACTCAGGATCCATGAGTATTGTGCGCCATTTTCCAGCCCCGTGTTTGACTACTCCAGCTTTCAACGCCGCTTCTTCTTCTGCAGTCCATTTCTGCTTAGGAGCACCCATGGAAGGAAATCCGACAGCTTTTTAGTGAGAATTTAATCTTTGCTTCTAGGTCGAGGAAAGCTTGGAATTTCAGTGCTCGCCTTTTCTATATGACCGTCAATAAACATTAAAATGAAAAGAAAAGAAAAAGTCAAAATGTGACGCTTCTGTGTTTATAATAACCAACAAAATATAATTAAGTAAATATTACTCATCCCAGACATTGACCTTAGTTCCAAATTCACTTCAATCACATCCACTAACAACCCAACCCAATGTTAAACAATATAGCACCAACACTTCAGATTACTTCTATGTAACCCAACCCAACCAAACCCAATCCAGTGCAACCTGACGTAAAAAAAAAGGACAACCCGGTGCACTGAAACTCCCGCATATGCAGGGTCCGGGAAGGGGTCCCACCATTTGGTGTATTGTATGCAGCCTTACCCTGTTTTTACACAAGAGGCTGTTTCCAGGACTTGAACCCGTGACCTTACAGTCACATGACAACAACTTTGTTGAGGATGACTCAAAATTTGGTGTTTTGGAGTTTTGGAGGAACAGAGAAATCGTGACACGATTTCGTGAGCGTGGCACGATTTTGGTATGTCGTGAACATGTTTTCTGGATGTTCAATCGTGACACGATTTTGGGAAAACGTGACACGATTTTCGGCTTGCTGGGCAAGTTTTCAGGATAAGGTTGGTCGTACCTTGGGTCGTACGTATCAACCGTGTCACGATTTGGACAAACGTGACACGATTTTGACAGATCTGAAACACGTTTTAAGCACTCCATGACCCATTTTGTTGGGTAAGCTTGGTGAATCTTATGGAAACCAAAGGAGGGAACTTTTAGGGTTTTAGATACTAAAGGTTGAGGGTCTTTGGGTGAGGTTCAAAGCTTCAAGATGTGAATCTTAGAGAACCAAAAGAGGGGGCTCTTGGGAAAAGGGTTGGTGCCTTTTGGGGAAGATTCATGGGGTTGGGAAACACATGAGTGAAGAGTCTTTTGTAAGCAACATGGGTGAGTCTTGTGAAACCAAAAGAGAAGATCCTTAGTGAAATCAAAGGCTAAGGGTTGGTTCTCTTTTGGGGGTTAGATTCTAGTGTTGGGAAACAATTGTAAACACCTTGGGTGAGTGAAAATCATTGAGTGTCTTGTTCATTGGTGAGATTGGGAAAATGGGTAGAAATTAGGGTTGTTCTTTGTGAGCTTGTTGAAGCTAATTTCTTGTAACCCATTTGTATCTCTTTGTAAGAACTCATTGATAGTGGATTGGAGAGATCAATCTCTCCCCCAGAGTAGGTCAAGTTGGACCGAACTGGGTGAACATTTCTTGGTGTTGTTATCTTTTTCTTTACTCTCTTTATCTTGTTTATTCCTTGGTTGGATTGTGGTTTTGCTATGCACTTGGTTTATAGACTAGGTTTATATTGTTGTTGTTGCTTGTGGTTAATTTTGGTTGTTGGTTGCCATTGATACTTGCTCCACACATCATAGTTTGTATTGGTGTGAAATTTGAGTCCGGAATTCACAACAAACTTTACCAGTGCAACCTGATGTAACCATGTAATATATTCCTTTGTGTTTGAACATAGCCGGCGCTTCTCTTCGCTGACCGACGAAAATTCTTTTCATAACAGATGTCACATTGAGATAATCTTCAGTCAAGGGTCCAATGTGCATTACATTGTTTTCTTTGCTTGTTGCATATCTAATATACTCATCTGAAGAAAACAATGTAATGCACATTGGACCCTTGACTGAAGATTATCTCAATGTGACATCTGTCATGAAAAGAATTTTCGTCGGTCAGCGAAGAGAAGCGCCGGCTATGTTCAAACACAAAGGAATATATTACATGGTTACATCAGGTGTGTCTGATGTCTAACATGTGCAATACGGACACATGTTGTTACTTTCAATTACTTCTATTTCTCAAATTATTACCGGTTTCGCTGCATCAGTGTCGTGTTGGTGCTTCATAAATGGAAAAACAAGAGAAAAGAACATGTTAAGAACCCAAGCACTGGATTCCAAAGAAAGAACACTTTTATTAAGAAAAAATAGGAAAGAATAGGAGATAATTCTCTCCTCCAAGGGTTTCCCCTTCACAATAGAGTTACTACTCGATTCACACTGTTTACAGTATTCAACAATCATCAACTCTGCATTGTGTTCTCCTATTTATACAAATAGTCCTATAACAACCTCAACTAACTAACAACCCTATAACAATCCCAGCTGACTAACTTCTATAAGACTATAACAACTCTTACTTTAACCAATTTAAATAACCACCGAGTTGGTTTTTGGAGTGTTTTAGAAGGGAGGGGTTTGGAGGGCTACTTCTATATCAAATATATATTAAAAAATAGACAGCCCTCCCCTTCAAAACCGTCCAAAAACCAACTCGCAAACACACCCTAACAGAACAACTCCACATATTCTAACCTAAGTTATAACATTGTAATATGCATATAGAACATTTTTACAATCAGTATTGAAAAATGCAACCAGCCCTTTGTGAAAACAAAGGTAGAAATTTGAACACAGCCTGGAAAAACCTACAATAATGCATTGCATCCAAATGCAAAATTTAGGGATTTTAATTTCTCATTTTTAAATTTCATAAAGCAATCAGATAAAAATTGCATTTAAAAAGGAAAAGTTTTTCCCTTTAAGCTCACCCATTAAGAAAAAAACAACATTGAGTTAGAGAATCAGAAACACAATCAAAAGAACAAAACCAGTCACATGCATTCAAGTGGGAAGAGAAATAACAGATTATACTTCTAACAAAACAAAAAAAAATGGTAAAAATTGAAACTTTCTTTGAGGGAAAACGAAAGGGTCAAAAAATTATAGAAGAATCGGTTGGGTGTGTACCTAATCACTGGGCGATGATGAGAAGTTGAAGCATTTCAAGAACAGAAATCGAAAAAATCCGAATGAATTTGCAAAACGGCAGAGAAAGAATGTGTGTGTTCTATTCAACCCAATTGTGTATCTTCATTTTGTTTTTTCCACTTTTCCTCTGAAAATTTTCTACCCTTGTCATTCATTCCGAATGTAATGTATCCAAATTGCAAAAATGTCCTTTCATATCTCTTTAATTATTATTTTTTGTCCACTAATCATAGGTAGAATTGGGTGTCCGAGGTTTAAACCCGACTCTTACATATAATAACTAGTGTGTTAACCCGTGCATTGCACGGGTGATAGACCATTATTTTTCAATCTCAAATTGTTTTATTTTTTTATTTATCGATGAAAATTATTTATCCCGTGAATTTTTAAATATGTCTGTATCTTTTTTGCCGCAATGATGACAAATATGTGTCTCATATTATATTTATGTTTATTAATGATAAATATATGTCTCGTGTATTTATGCATAAAAGAAAAATATATTTATGGGTTTTAGATCATCACTGGTGAAGCGTTGCCTCGACTGTCCTCTCACAGTCTTGGTGTGAGTTGATTTTGTTGTGGTCACTGGTTTCATTCAACGTCGTCGTTGTCTTTGTACTGCCCTGACATCGACGCGGTTATGAGTTAGTATTTTGTGGTGGATTATGTCAGATCATGAGTTTTTTTATCTGGTTTTTGCTATGTTTTTTTCGTTTATGTTTTTGACATTTGTTTTTGTTTTGTTTCATGGAGATGAAGATGGGTTGTGGCTTTGTTCAGGCTCTGTGATTTGGTCTGAAAATCTTGAATCTGGTTTTTTGGATTGAAAATCTGGGTGCTTTAGTTATGGCCTTGTTTTGTTGGATGCATATCTTGATTCAACATGACTTGTTATATATTGATGTTGCTCCAAAGGGCTAGGTGCGTAAATTCTCCGTATTCACGGTAGTACTTAAAAGATTTTATCCTCTATGGTTGCTTCTTGCGTCGTTGGTGGACTGTGATAGATTTCTATTGTTTGTTCATCCCTCGATCTGGACTTCGGCTGAAGTTTCAAGACCACCGTGGATCTGTCGATTCGATTCGTAATTGGTTGTTTTGGCTCGAAAGGGCGTTTATGGCTTACTAATACTTTGAAGGGAGCTGTTGGACTTGAGTCCTTTCTATGCTGGCAGACGATCCATACGCCTATTTAAATGTTTATAAAATTCACACTGCGTTTATTTGCAATTTGGTTTCGCACCATTACATGCGTTCGTGGATTGTCTGCGGTAGTGGTTGTGTAGGTTATTTTCTTTTATTACCATTTTTGTACTGAATTGTTGGGTTTTGCTTCTGTGGTTTACTGAGTCATGTCTTTGCTCCTTAGTTTTGTACTTCCTTCTCTTTTTAATTTAATTTTTACTTTGATTATAAAAATGAAAATATTTCCGTAAAAAAAATGAAAAATATTTGACTCATAATTTTTTATATATCAATAATAATTATTTGTCATATGTTTTTTTTATTAAAATTCATTAAAAATTGTGATAAATAATTGTCCCATACTTTTTTATGTATGAGTTATAAATATTTTCTCGTGGTTTTTAATATTTGTCTAGTGTTTTCTTAATATTTATCAATTAATTCATATAGAAAGTAACCCATGCGCATAGAGGTTAGCTAACATTTGTTTAGCCCTTTATTTGTTTGTTTGTTCACTTCTCTTCCTAATAGCATTAACTTAGATTACATAAGAAATAAGTTACGCTTGCATAACTTTGGATTTATGTCTTTTTGAAAATGTGTTGACCTAGTTTCTTTTTTCTTTCTTCGTATTTTTATTTTTTTTTTCCTTAATGAATTTGGGTAATGCATCTAGCATCACTTTTTTTAGGGAACATCTAGCATCACCTTTGTTTCATAAAAATAATAATATTTACCAATAACAAATATTTTCCCGTGTTATTTTTTTAGGATCAGTGATTAATAGTTATGTCGTATTTTTTTAGGATTCCCATGTTATTTTATTTATATTTGTAATAAAATAATTATTTGTATGGTTTGTACAACATAATGACATGTGTCATTGATTTAGATAGATGAAAGAAGGATGTCATGTGGATTATTTATTTAAACTATGCTCGAATGTATATATAGGAGAGGAGAGGAGATAGGAGATTTGAATTCATGAAAAATCGTCATATATGCCTAAATACACTAATCAACACTCTTTCTCTCCACAATTATAAGAGTAGCATAATTTTTAATATTTTTTTAATAACTCGTATATCGACTCAAGATTATATTATTAAATAACAGATGTATGTCCCCGTGATCTTAGCTCAGTTGATAAGGACAATGCATAATATATGCAAGGTCTGAGGTTCAAACCTCGGTTACAACCAAAAAAATAACAAATGTATTAATGTACATCCTACAAAAAAACAGATATAGTGTACTATTGAATTGTCTTGCAATAAATTATTTACGTTTGAAATTTGTTTTTTTTTAACGGTAAGATGAAAACCAAAAAAAATCTACACTCATTTATAATATCGCGAGGAGGTAAATAATGTCTGATAGCTTGTTCTTTTGTTCCAACCAGTAAATAATTTTACACTCGAGTCAAATACCTTTTTTTAAGATTAGTCAAATAATTTGTTATAAATAAAAGATGTTCTGATTAAGTCATAAAAATAAATGTTATTAGGATATTTAGTACTAAAGACAATTTATTACCAATTTCAGGTCAACCTAAGTTACAATTCAAATTAAATTTTAGTTAGTAATTTAAGTCTTGTTGGCTAAAATGGTATTAAGCAAATTATTTGTAGGTTAAGTATAAAAGAAGCTATTGTCAAATAATTTAGGGGAAAACAATTGGTCCTTTTTTAATTTTTTATACTTAGTTTCGATTGTTTTTCTTTGTAGGTTATGAAAATAATTTACGCGAAAACAATCGGTCCTTTTTTAATTTTTTATATTTATTTAGTTTCGATTGTTTTTTAATTTAATATTCATATACATACATATTTGCTGTCGTAGACCAAAAAAATATAGAATATCAAACAATTACTCCTTTTTATTTTTTACACTTAGTTTCAATTTTATTTTTTTGTGATTTAAATGTCACATTATTAAAAATAAGTCAACCCAATTTGAATGGCTTATTTTAAGAAAGAAAAAAAATTTGAAAGAAAATTTAAATGAATGGTTTGCAAAGAGGAGGACATGTGGCAATTGCTTTGCTAGAAACATTGTTGAATGCCATGTGGATTGACTCTTTTGAACATTCTCAAATGTATGTATATATATAGGAGATAGGAGATAGGAGATAGGAGATGTATTATCTCTGCCAAATAAGTTATATTCACGGGACTTTAATTAATTAATTTAGTTCTCTTGTTAGTTTCAATTGTGAAAAATTGATCATAATGAATAAAATTGATCATAATGAATAGAAAGTGGATTTGACCCAATAAATATTGTATTTTAAAGCTTGTTTTTATTTTTAAAAGATATTGTATTTATGATGATTATACTTAAAAAGATTTAGTATAGTCAAAGACTTCAAAATTGATATGATGACTAAATTAAAAGTGGATTTGATGCGGTCGTTGTTAATATTTTTGGTTTATATTTTAACTAAAAACACAGTTGTAAACTTGTAATAATCAAAACAAAAGAAGATTTGACATAGTCATCAACTTTAAAATTTGCATAGCTATCAAACTAAAAATGGATTTGGGATCATCTTTAATGATAAACGTGTAAAAAGGAAACAAAGGAAAAGATTAACTCACACACACATAATAACCTAGTCTTGTAACATAACACGACAAGTAAGAAAACAAAACAGAAAAAAAAAAAAAAAAAAAAAAACTAAGGAACAAGTGCTAGAGAGCTACAAAATGTGACCATGAAAGTTTGTGATAAGAGTAACAAATAACACATGGATGAATATTGGGAAGCTTACTTCTATCCACTTTCTTTTCAGTTATTCAAGTAGCAAAATAATTCGTCTCCGTTATTTTGATTTTGTCCCATATATTTATACCAAAAATTAGTACTCCCTCCGTCTCATATTACTTGACCTATTTAGAATATTTGCACTATTCATATAACATACTTTGACTCTATTTTTCTACTAATATATAAAAACAAAATATAGCATATAAGATGTTATTAGATTCGTCTCATTAATATTTTCAAAATATCAAATTTTCGTAATTTTTTCTACTAGATTATTAAAGAAATTTAAGTTTAAAATTGTGCATTGACATACGTGACAGAGTCAACTAGGTCAAGTAATATGGGACGGAGGGAGTATAAAGTAGGAGGAAGAAGACAAAAATGCAAAGTTGGTGATTTTCAGAAAATGCAGAGCAATGTAGCAAATGAAAGGGCTCAAAAAGGGAAAAGAAAAAAGCAATTGAAAAAAGATAAATTGGGAGGAGCCCTCAAGAGGAAGGATACGTTGCATATCCCTTGGCCTTGCCATAGTGTTTCAGCTTTGTTTTTTCTTTCTCAATTAGTGAGACAGTTTTTCTGCATTTTGTATCTTTCCTATTTTTGTCATTTTTATTTTTTAGATTATTTATTTATAATCTTGTATTTTTATTGTAATTAAGCTGAATCAAAACAAGAGAGTTGTGTATAATAAAATGAATCCAATGAATTTTAGTTATTTTTTGCCTGAAATCTAACGAATATTATTATTTATCAATTTTTATAAGAGAACAAAATAGATTAATATAAAAAAATGGACAAAGTTAGGGTATTACCAACTTGAAATAAACTAAAAAAAACAGCAAAACAATAAAAACATAAAAACACTAGCAAAGACATTAGAGCATCTCCAATGGGGGGTCCTTACTTAACAAGGACCACTCCCCGTTAAGGACCCTCCATTGGAGGAAGAAAAATTGAGTCCCCGTTAAGGAACGGGCAACTATATAAGGACCCTCTCTCTCCTTGGTAACTAACGGGTCCCACGTTTAAAAAAGTAATAAAATGTGTACTACTTGGTCCCACTTGCATAAAGAAGTAATAAAATATGTACTACTTGGTCCCACTTGCATAAAGAAGTAATAAAATGTGTACTACTTGGTCCCACTTGTAAAAATGAGTAATAGATAAATTATTTTTGTTTAATATGTAAAAATAGTGGGACATATTTAAATATTTTTCATTGGAGTCCTTATTAGTGTATTGTCATTGGAGTCATTGAGTCCTTAATAGGTACTTTTATTAAAAAATTATAAATAAGTGATGTGTCACGTGGGATCCATTTAAGGAGTCCTTGTTAGGGAACTACCATTGTGGATGCTCTTAGATCTTAAACTGGCTGGTGATAAAGTGACTAAAATACAAAGATATCATAGTGATTTTCGATGAGGGTGCTAGACAGCCGATTTTGCAAGTGTGGTCGCAATCATAAGGGAAAGATTTAGAGGTCGTGATGCCTAAGGCAAAAATAAGTGAATTCTTTTGTTGGTACGAGAACCTTTAAGACCAAGGAAAAACTTGAGATTACATATGTCTTTGTTGCAAAAAGATGAATAGAAAAGGCTTTTAACAACATTGATTTATGTGGAGGAGTTCATTGTGAGATCAATGTCGTCTACGTAAACTAGCAGAGTAGCGAATGAATGAGAAGATGATTTCATTAACAAGGAGTGATTATTATGAAAGGAAAAATGAATGAATAATATTCTCATTGATTCATGAATGAATATCAAGTACAGCTTATATAGTGTCTAGGAGGTGTACTCTATTACAATGAACCAGCACATAGAGAATAAAGGCTAGTCTAACTAACTGAAAACTAACTAGGGCAAAGTAACTTGCTGCGCAAGTTATTGATCTAACTACTCTTATTATCAGTTTTATCTTCATGATGTGTTAGCCCCCCACAAGTTGAAGGATGGTAAATGTCTACCATATTCAACTTGGATAATAAAATGCTGAAAGGCTGAGGAAGGAGAGCTTTAGTGAAGAAATCTGCAATCTGTGCTTGAGAAGTGACTGGAAGAAGTTTCATCACACCAGCTTGCAGTTTGTCACGTACAAGGTGACAATCAATCTCTAAATGCTTTGTTCGTTCGTGAAAGACAGGATTAGCTGCAATGTGCAAGGCGCTTTGGTTGTCACAATACAAAACAGGCAACTTTGTGGTTTGAATGTGCAAATCCTGAAGCAAATAGAGAAGCCACTGAAGTTCACAAGTGGCAGCTGCAAGGGCCCTATATTCAGCCTCTGAAGAGGACCTGGAAACAGTTAGTTGTTTCTTGGTGCGCCATGAAATTAAGGATTTACCAAGGAAGAAACATTGACCAGAAATGGATCTCCTGGAGTCTAAGCAACCAGCCCAGTCTGCATCTGAAAAGCCCAACAACTGAAGAGCTGAATCTCTAGGGAAGAATAAACCTTTGCCTGGAGATGATTTGAGATACCTTAACACTCTCATAGCAGCATTGTGATGAACTTGGGTTGGTTTAGTCAAAAATTGGCTCAATTGTTGTGTAACAAAAGTGATATCAGGCCTGGTGGTATTAAGATATAACAATCTACCAACCAATCTTCTGTATGCAGAAATGTCAGTGTAAGCAGGACTAGAGTCATGGTGAAGCTTAATGGATGGATCAGAAGGAGTAGAGACAGGTTTTGAATGATTAAGACCTGAATCAGCAAGAAGATCCAAGCAGTACTTTCTTTGACAAAGTGAAATGCCCTTCTGAGAATGAGCAACTTCCAACCCTAGAAAATACTTGAGTTGGCCCAAATCCTTGATTTTGAAAGAAGCATGAAGGATGGTTTTGATGTTGGTGAACTCAGATATGGAATTTCCTGCTAGTATAATGTCATCTACATATACTAAAAGAATAGTAAATGTAGTAGCAGTGGATTTAGTGAAAAGAGAATGATCTGAGTTAGCATGCATATATCCTTGAGCCAATAATAAAGATGTGAGCTTCTCATACCATTTCCTAGAAGCCTGTTTCAATCCATAGAGGGATTTAACCAATTTGCAAACTTGATTAGGTTTAGAGACATTGACCCCAGGAGGCAACTGCATATACACATCTTCTTGCAATTCACCATGTAAAAAGGCATTGTTAACATCAAGTTGGTGAATAAACCAACCATGTATGGATGCCAAAGCAATGACCAATCTAACTGTAGTCATCTTGGCAACTGGAGAATATGTATCAAAGTAATCTAAACCCTCTATTTGGTTATATCCTTTAGCAACCAAACGTGCTTTAAATCTTTCTATGGACCCATCTGCATGGTGCTTGATTTTATAAACCCATCTGCAGCCAATAGGTTTAATATTTGGAGGTAAATCAACTATCTTCCATGTTCCAGTTTGGACAAGAGCAGTAAGTTCAGTCTCCATGGCCTTCTTCCAACACTCAAATTTACTTGCTTCAGCATATGACTTGGGCTCAGTATGTGTTTGAAGAGACAAAACAAAATGAAGATGTTGGTTAGACAAGTTATTATATGAAAGAGAAGAAGTAAGAGGATAAAGGGAAGAATCATTGCAGGATGAAGGAGAAGATGATGGATTGGAGACTTGGCATACAAAATCTCTGAGGTGTGATGGCGCTTGTCTGATTCTAGATGATCTAATAAGAGGAGGTAATTCAGGTGGTGAAGTATGATGGACAATATTATTGGATGGAATGGCATCAAAAGTGGAAGGATGCATGACAGGTAAACTGTCAGTCTCATTGGGAGAAACAGATGAAGATTGGGAAGGAAAATACTCCCAATTGGTAACATGAGGATTGACATAAGGTAAAATATGATCATGAAAAGTAACATGTCTAGAAATGAATATTTCTCTGGAATTCAAGTCATAAAGAACATAACCCTTGAAACCTGACTTGTATCCCAAGAAAACACATTTTCTGGCTCTAGAGTCAAGTTTTGATCTATGAGCCTGAAGAGTAGAGGCATAACAAAGGGACCCAAACACTTTAAAAAGGTTAATATCAGGTAGAGAATCATACAAAATCTGATAAGGGGACATATTATTGAGTAATGAAGTGGAAACCCTATTGATTAAAAAGGTTGCATGATGAACAGCATAGGACCAAAAATGTTTAGGAAGTTTTGACTGAAACAATAAAGCTCTAGCAACATTTAAAATATGTTGATGCTTTCTTTCCACCCTCCCATTTTGTTGGGGAGTTTCAACACAAGACCTTTGATGTTCAATTCCTTTAGAAGCATAAAATTCAGGAATGAGGAACTCAGGACCATTATCTGATCTAACAATTTTGGGAATGATATGATATTGAGTTTCAATGTTTTGAATAAAGTTTTTGACATGTTGAGATACTTCTGATTTGGATTTAAGTAGAATGGTCCAAACAAATCTACTAAAATCATCTACAATGGTTAAAAAATATCTGTGATTATGGACAGAAGAAATAGCAAGAGGACCCCAAATATCTAAATGAAGTAATTCAAATTTGGATAAAGCATGAGATTTACTAATAGGAAAAGATAACTTCTTATGTCTGGCAAAGTGACAAATGTCACAGGTTGCTTTATTATCACAAGTAATAGATGGATACAATTGGTGCATATGAGACAATCTCTGATGAGAGAGATGTCCAAATCTGAAATGCCATATGGCTGAAGAAGGAATTACAACATGAGAAGAGTTGTTTGAAGCAGAAAAATTACAAAGGGATGGGGAAATATTATTGGGAAAGGGTGAAGAACTAGAAGCAGAAGCATTCAGCACCAGTTTGTATAAGCCATTAGTCTTTTCACCCAAACCAATCATCTTCCTGGAATTCAGCTCCTGGATATTACAACTATTAGAAGAGAAATTCACAATACATGAAAGAGAATCACATAATTTGGAAACTGAAATAAGATTAAGTTTAAAGGAAGGACAAAACAAGACATGAGTCAGATATAATTGAGGAGAAAAGGAGACATTTCCTGCATGAGTAACTTGAACAGAAGTGCCATTTGGTAAATTCACATATGTAGGTTTAATTTTGTAAAAGGAAGAGAAAGAAGAGGAAGAAGAGCATATATGATCATTAGCACCAGAATCTAATAACCAAAAATCACAAGCAGTTTGAATAGAACAAGAGATGACACTGAAGGTACCTGTCTGAGAGGCATGACCAGATGAATGATCTGGGAATGAGGAAGTATGAATGTGATTGGAGACAGGTCCTGAAGAAGATGCTGAAGAAAGTAAATTGGCTTGTTGTAACAAGGTCACGAGGTGATCATACTTTTCTTGTGTCAAACTGAAACTAGAACCAGTTGCTACCATGTCAGAAGTGGAGGAGGGTTTGCTTGCATCAGAAGCTTCAGCAGTAGTGGCATTAGTTGAATTATGGGACTTAGTAGAATTGGGGTGCCCATGCTTCAAGTAACAAAATTCAACAGTGTGATTGTACCTATTGCAAAAAGTGCAATATCTGCCACTTGACTTATTGTTAGAAGTACCAGCAGGTCCTTTACCTTTGTTCCCAGCAAATTTCTTTGAATCATACGCATTAACAGAGACACTAGATTCATCAAGGGATATAGGGGTAGGAAGCAAAGAATTCTGACTTTCTTCCTGAGCCACAAGTGAATACACCTTGTTTATGGGAGGTAAAGGATCCATGAGAAGGATTTGAGTCTTCACCACAGAAAATGACTCATTCAATCCAGTCAAAAACTGCATAATCTGATCCTCAACTCTATAATTCTTTGCCATACGAATTGCATCAAGTCTACACGTATGAACACAGTTGCATGTAGGAATAGGTCTATGGGAGTTCAATTCATCCCAAAGACTACGAAGCTCAAGAAAATACTCCAAAACAGACTTGGTACCTTGCTTAAGATTGTTAATTGTAGAACGCAAAGTAGAAATACGAACACGATCAACTTTGGCAAACCGTTCTTTCAAATCTTCCCAAGCTGAGATGGCAGTATCATGAAACACAATGGTTTGAGCAATGGATTCAGAAACAGAGTTCAAAATCCAAGAATGAAGAAGATAATTGCAACGTTCCCAAGCACTACGATTAAGATCATCAGGATCAGGAATTGGAATGGATCCATCAATGAACATGAGCTTGTTCTTCGTGCCAAGAGCACGCTTCATGGAACGACTCCAAGCTAGATAATTGGATCCATCCAATTTCGGAGAAACAGTGAGAGATGTAGGACTTTCACTTGGATGAACGTAAAATGGAGAATCGGTATCTGGTTGAGTTTGGCGTGGAGCCATGGAAGAACAAAGAAGAAGATATGCGAAGAAGAAAGGAGAAACTGCGAAGAAAAAAAAACGCAGAAGAAACAGAGTAACAAGAAGCTTCGATGTGAAGCAAGAAAGACGAACGAGAAGCTTCGGTATGAAGCAAGAAAGAAGAAAGAGGAAGAAGAAAAAGCTTCAAGATGAAGCTTCAATGGCGGAAGTAGTGTAACTGAATCGTAACAAACTTTTCCAACCAATTGGGAAAAGTCACTGATACCATATTATGAAAGGAAAAATGAATGAATAATATTCTCATTGATTCATGAATGAAGATCAAGTACAGCTTATATAGTGTCTAGGAGGTGTACTCTATTACAATGAACCAGCACATAGAGAATAAAGGCTAGTCTAACTAACTGAAAACTAACTAGGGCAAAGTAACTTGCTGCGCAAGTTATTGATCTAACTACTCTTATTATCAGTTTTATCTTCATGATGTGTTAGTGATCATATTCTGGATGATGATATCCAATGATGATAATGGCAGAGGACAATTTGCTAAACCATTGCCTACTTGCTTGACATAGACCATAATGGGATTTGTCGAGACAACGTGCTTGATTAGGAGAGGTAGGCATGAGACCAGATGCCAACTCCATCCAATTGTTGAAGAATCACTCCTTTAGAAACTACAATGGAAAGTAAGAGACATACAATAGTTATTTTAGCAACGAGGGAGAAGGCGTCAAGAAAGTTTATTCCTTCTTGCCGAGTGTAGACTTTGGCCATAAGGAATGCTTTATAGGGTTCCACAGTGCCATCAATTTTATGTTTAATACGATACTCCCATTTGCAACCAATCGCAACTTTATCTTTAGATAAGGCGGTTAGTGAGCAAGCCTTTTTAGTTGCAATGGCTCGAAGTTTGTTGTTCATGGCATTAATCCCTTTTTGTAATTTGATAGCCTACTTATAGGTTTGCGTTCAATAGCATTGGAGATGGAAAATGTGTAATGGAGATTAGACAGAGATAATTTATTATAAGATAGTATAAAGTGTAAAAGATACATCAAATTGGTGGCAGGAGAGGATATATAGCTGAGTTTCATGATGACAATGAAAATTTTTGACATAGTTAAGAGCCTTTATAGTTTTAGTGGATCGTCTGAGTTTGGTTGTGTTAAAAGTTAGTTTTGATAAGGATTGAGAATATTTTCAACATAAGGAAAAGTGGATTCATAAAAAAATAGCATTTCTTGTAATGAAAACTTATCTAGTAGATAGATCAAAGGCAAGATAACCTTTTGTACCAAATTTGAATCTCAAAAAGATCCATTTTCTTGCTCGTGGATCAATTTTAGTACGATGTTGTTCCAAGGTAGAAACACGACATAAAGAATCAAATATTGTAGATCAAGAAAAGTCAGAGGTTTATCATACAACATTTCAAAAGGAGTCTGATTTTGCAAAGTAGGAATGGGTAATATATTGATTAGGTAAACAACACGAGTTTTTGCATAAGACCATAAAGCATTTGAAAAGGAGTTTTATGTTGTCATAGCCATTGTTTTTCGTGGATGAACTACTCCGTTGTTTTTTTTTATTTTTCTTGATTACGACCACTTTCTTCTTGTGGGCCTTTGTATTATACATGGTGTTTATCTAGTGTTTGTTTTTGATGACAATGTCATCGAGGCGGTGACGCCTCACGGTTCCTAGAACCTTCTGCTTCGTGTCTTCTTGGTGATGGAAAACACTGGCAAAGAGAACTTCTGTATTAGTTGGCTCACCTATTGAGTGGTGATTTTATGGTCTATGGATCCACCATATTAGACATTAGAATCACAATTCTTCTGGCTTAGTTATCCTCAGGATGGTTTTAGGGGAGATTAACTTTTTGTAACCGGCATACTAATGGGATCATGATGCATTGGTAAATTTTACCGATGGATCAATAGTGGGCGCCAATGTTCATGCGTGAACGCACAAAATAGATCACCAAAGTTGATATGTAATATTCACTCTATGTGGGGTGATCTTCACATCTCTAATTGTACGCTCCTTTTTCAGGTGAGGAAGGTGTACTTGCAAAGACACTATGACGACAAAGTAAGACAAGATATATGTTGACAATGAATATGAAAGTGGATAACAAGCCATCATACTTGGGGGGTGAACCCCTGATTTATAGATTATCTGGACTCATGTACACTTAATCTTGTTACTGTTTTCACCTTAGTGATTGTTGAGGTCGATACTAGATATATGTTGTTTGTCACCGTAAAAAATTATCAAGATAGACACTAACACCTATTTATTCGAATATGCTCCTTGGTGGTAGAAGCACTTCAGTGCTTATAAACTCGTTATATGCCGGTGTGTTAGTTTTTTGGGATGACATTGGGGGTAGTTTCCAGTTTCTACACTACGTCATTTTGTTATGCCAAAATGGGCACATAATAAATTCTCTTTATTCATACTTCATAACTGAGTGTATTTTCTTGTTTTAAAGTCGATTTCCTTAGTGGATAATCCATAATGTTTTAGTTTGTCCTCTAAGGCCCGTGCCATTACAAGTTATATATGAAAGATTACACTTGTATTCCCATGATTTTAAGGTCAACAAAGACCGGCTTAGAACTTTAGAAAAAAGACGAAAAACTAATTGATCATGAAATACCATATTCCAGTTGAGATTTTAAAGGATTATTTTGATAGAAAAAATCTTGAAGATTTTAAAAGACTTTGTTGGATTGTATTGACTTTGTGGGATTTTAAAAGACATTTTTTAAAAGACTTTTTACAATCAAGATTCTTGATGCAAGATTTTAATGGATTTATTAAGATTTTAAAGGACTTTATGGATTTTCAAGATTTTAAAGAGGTCAATGAATTTAAAGATATATTATATTATACGGTATAGTATTATTAGACATATACATCAATTCACTACCAAAAAGACATATACATCAATTGCCAAAAAAACTATAATAAAAACAATTGTAAAAATAAAGTACAGTAGTCATAAATCAAACAATATAATAATAAACGTATAGACTTTCTTAAAAAAATAAATAATAATAACGTATAGACTTTATTTTTAAATATAATTGAATCAATGAACGTATAGACTTTCTTCAAAAAAAATGAACGTATAGACTGTTAGAGGTATAGTGCAGCAAGTTGATTGATTATAATAATTTGATATATAATTAGACGGATAAATTCTGTTAAGAAAATTGCAAGTTACAGTTATGAAGATTTCGAGGATCATGTTTGGCAAAAAAAAAAAAATATGCACTTGTCATGGCAGAACAGAAAAGAGTCTGGGAGAGTATCACAAAATCTCAAGAGTTTGTGTGAGATTGTTGGATGAGTCTATTTTAACTAAAAAGTCTCACACAATCTATTCCACAAATGAATCCATTAAAATCTCTCTAATTTTCAATACCAAGAGACATTTTATAAGTTCCTAGAAATCCCAATTGAATACCAACGGATTTTGTTGTATTTAAAAAAAAAGTCTTGATTGTCTTGATTGAATACCACAAGATTTATTTAGATTTTATAAAAGTCTTGATTGAATACCACCAAACTTTTTTATCATAAAAAAATCTTTTAAAATCCTTTGAAATCACAATCCAATACACCCCCCCTTATAATCAATAACATATATTGTTAGTTATATATTTTTGGGTTAAATATGTTTTTGGTCCCTATAAAGTTGAGAACTTTTAAATTTAGTTTTTACTCAATTTTAATAGGTTTTTTTAGTCCCTATAAAAAAAATTACTTCTAATTTTAGTCACTGTTACAACAAATTTTGTTTAATTATCCTTAAACTCTTAAATTTTTTAACGATTTTTTTAAGACAAGTTTAGAACACTATGAAAGGTTCATTAACTAAAATTTAATTTTTTTTAACATGAAACGAATTAAATATGAATTTTTTAAAACGGCAAAAGTTAAAGATAAAATTAACAAAATTTGGACGTAGAAATCAAATTTTGCGACAATTTTTTGCAGAGGAACTTTTAGTAATGTTCTTAACACATCTGCAAAAAATTGTTCAAAAACTCAAGAGTATAAGCATAAATTAAACAAATTTGAATTGACGAGGGATTAATACTTAGTGCAGAATTTTTTTTAGGGACTAAAAGAACTATTAAAATTAAGTAAGGACTAAACTTAAAAGATCCCAATTTTATAGGGACTAAAAACATATTTAACCCTATATTTTTTATGTTACTTATTGTCAACCTATTAACAATACACAATCCTTCATCCATACAAAGACATTCTTTTAATATACTCCCTCCGATCTTTATTCAAACAAAAAATATTTTTTTTAATTCTTTTTATGAAGAAATATACATTTTTTTAAAAAAAATTAATTTTTTTAATAATTTTTTTAATTTATTGAATAACTAATATATTCGGTTTTTAATATAATCAAATATATTAGTTATACAATGAGCCTAGAAAGTAAAATGTTATTTATAAGGAGAATACTTACCGGTGTCTCAAGGGCATTGGTTAAATATCCAAAACAAATAAATTTTCATGAAAAAGTTGTGTAATAATTGTTTGATCAAAAGTAACATCTTTGTTTTCAAGACAAATCTATTTAGAGATTCCTTAACCATTGTCCTGAGGGCACTGGTTAGCAGGACCCTATTTATAATTGTGATGGGATGGAGTTATGTTATGGTTATAATAATTTAAATATTTTATAATAATGTTTAATATATTTATTATTGCTACCGTTTAAAATTTTAAAAAGCACTATTAAGAAAGGGAAAATTAGTAAAATGTAAAAGTAAAAGGACCAAGCTAAAAATTTATCGGAACAAAAACGAACGAGAAAGGTTCGGGAGGTTCATCTTGTCTTTGGTAGCATCCTCCGCAGAATCGAACAAAATTCCCATCAAACGATGTCGAACATCCTGCAACGCGCGGTGAGTCGCGGTGGTTCCCTACGCGCCACCCTCACCCGCCGGTTCTCCACCGACGCATTGGTCGAGTCCAAACCCGGCGAGATCGGTTTGGTTTCTGGAATCCCACAAGAACACCTTCGCAGAAGGGTATTATGCCTCTTATATTTGTTTCATTATCATGGGTAGAATTGAATTATTGCTTCTTATATGTAGCATAATTGTTTTAGCTTAGATAGATTCAATTGAAGCCTTGTTTTGTTGAAATTTTGCAAAATAATTGATGCATAATTAGATCCTATTTAATGAGTTTTAGGTGGTGTTTATCACTTCATCTAAAGACAAACAAATAATTGACCCTTAAACTCTTGCTAATGATTGAAATTCAATTACGCGTTTAGCTTATACTTGCAATGTGATGGCAGGTTTTGATTTACTCACCTGCTAGAACTGCTACTCAACAAGGATCTGGGAATGTTGGAAGATGGAGGATCAACTTCTTATCAACCCAGAAGTAAATTCTCTGTTTATCATTTTTCTCTCACTGCTTGTTTAGATGTTTTATTAGTTTTAGATTTAGAACTCAAATTATTTATTATTAGTGTCTTCACTAGATATCTGTTGTCTGGATTAGGATTCTCTCATGTGGGAAAAACACGAGGAAATAATGTGGAATATAGATCATTGAAATATAATGGGCGAAGAGTTTTGAAATTTATAATAATGGAGAAGAGTTGAGTAAAGGTTGAGATTTGAAACTTAAGAAAACTTGAGAGAAACAATTGGAGATGCATTTTCCTGTTGTCCATATATCCCGTGCTTTGACAAATTTCTTATCGAAATTCATTCGTAAAAGCGGAGCTTATGCTATCATTGACATTACATTTCCTGCACATGTGGAAATTTTCGAGTAATCGCTATGTTATTTTACATATGTTACGATTCTTCCTGGGCATCTCTAAGTAGTTTATGGAGTTGCTAGCTGTTTCAGTATAATATCCTGAATTTATACTTTGATTCTTTTCCTGCTCTTATTGTTAAATTTGTAATAACTAATAATGGTTCAATTAATAGTTATTGTGACTAATATGTCTATAGGTGGGAAAATCCACTGATGGGGTGGACATCCACCGGGGACCCATATTCTCATGTTGGTGATTCTGCGTTGGATTTTGATACTGAAGAGGCGGCCAAGGAATTTGCAGAGAGACATGGTTGGGAATACGTGGTATGTTTTTGCTATTCAAATATTAGTCGCTTAAAACTTTATGTTTTTCTAAGCCTCCAAAGTGCTCTACTTATGATTGATAATTTCATTCCTGTGCTTATTAAAGTAAACCATTATCATATGGATTGGTTCGCCTTCTCTTGCTCATGTCTCGACTAGGATATTAACTTAAAATCACAATCCATAGAATGAGGGTTTCAATATTGTCTGAGCAATCTAACTGACAAGAATCAGCACATCTTGTTTCTCAAATGATATGAAGAGTTTATCATTGAACTGTGCTTGTTAGTCATTTAAATTCGTTTAAAATTTCAAGTATTAGGCTGCTAAACAAAAAAGTTCAATTTATAAGTCTATATATATTATTTTGTGCATGAGATGAAGCCAGACTGCATCTGTAACAGATATGGCCAGATTGCATCTGGAATCTGGAATAGAAACAGACGAGGGATAGACTTGACCTGAGATGGGTTTAAACTACATCCAGGACTAGGACATTAGTTGGGAGTTGGTTTGCATTCAAATAACGACAAGGTAGAACATGTGTTGGACAAAGACTTAGCTCATCTGCATCTAGGAGACTAGGACTAGGATGAGACTAGAGTGCATATGAAACAAAAGCTGAGGTTAGAGAATGCCTGGGATGATAATTTAAGCTTGAGACCTTATAACTTTCTCATGTCAATGCTATGCTAGTAATATAAAAGACAGAAATGCTAAATACAAACACGCAGACACTCGATTTTTAGCACAAGCCTGTATACACTGCCACACCTTCAAAAAAAATTCAACCCATGACTTGTTAACTGGTTTAACCGGTTGGTGTATTTTTTAATTTTTATATGATTTTGTTCCTGGAAAAAAGATGCCAACAGTTGCTCGGTGTCTTTAGTCATCCATGGGTGGCTGCAGGTCCTTAGACTCTTAAGCCACTCAAAGATTTCCAATTTATGAAACCATCTGAATTGATGCAAATTGGCTTTGTGTTTGGTTTATGCAACCTATTAATTTTTTTTGTTAATTTTATGATTATTTGATCATACGTTGCAAATTTGAACTTGAGTGGTTGTTGATGGTGGTTTTAATTAGAAAGAATGGTGGATAGTGGTGGTGGTTGGATGAAGAAGACCCTTCAATTCATCCTCAACAAGAACTTCAACAGAAATTAAAATGGTGTTTTTCTCACAATTTACACCTTGAAAAACAAAATTTCAAACCTATTGACTGAAAGTTGTGAGACTTGATTACATTAAACAACTTTAAAAGTTAAAACAAAATTCAGAAATTGAAAACTTGGCCTGGGGAACTCACACGGTTGTCTCAAAATTTTTATCTTTTAATCTTGAACCATCAATAAGCCACGTTCTTGCCAAATCTTAAGCAACTTCCAGTGTCAAGATTCAAAGTTGTTAACTTTATCCCTGTCACAAGCTTCTTTCCAAAATTAATGGAACCCTTTAAGTTTTTCTTTCTTCTATACCTTCTGTTGATTCCAAAAAGTGATTAAGCCCAACCTTGCCACAGATCCGTCTCAGAAAAAAAAAATCCCGCTTTAACAGAACCCATTGAAGTGAGAAAGGAAGTTTGACTGGGGAGGTAAAGTGGATGTCAGAGATAAAAAAAAACTCTGGTAGGATAGGAAGAGAGATAAAAAGATTCATTGTTGAGAGTGTAATATTAAATATGATGGATTTCTTTGATCTGATGGTAAATATATATTGTGCATGATACAACACTTATTGCACTTGTGCATGTTAGAATTTGCCTTAACTTGAAATCACAATCTATAGAATGAGGGTACAAAGTTTCACCATTGTCTCAGCAATCTAATTTTCAAGAATCAGCAGACTTTGTTTCTCAGACTTTGGTGCTTGTCAGTCATTTAATTTTTTTCCAACTTTCAAGCGTTAGGCTGATCAGCAGAAAAGCCCACTTGATAAGTCTGTGTATATAGTTTTGTGCATGAGATGGAGTCAGACTGCATCTGGAGCAGATATGACTAGATTGCATTTGGAATAGAAACAGGCGGGGCGATAGACATGGCCTGAAATGGGTCTAGACAACTAGACTGCATCCAGGCCTAGAACTTGTTTGTAAGTTCAAGCTGCATCTAGAACATAAGTTGGGGGTTGGTTTGCATTCAAATAAAGACAAGGCAGACCATGGAGGAGGTGCCAGTGAAGGTTAGACACTGAAGTGATTACTAACAAGTAACAACCCATTATATGATGCATGAAGGATGGTAATGCATTGATACTGTGTTGAAATTATAAGGATTTAGGTGCAAAAGGAAAGAAAGAACAGAAGCTGAAGACTCTGAAACTGATTGATTTGTTGTGATAAGATGCAGTAGAAGACACTTAATTCTAATTAAATTTGAAAACAAAATTATGAAATAGACAATATATTGAAACCTTTTCTAATAGATTATCCATGATATGCTAACCGTGGTTATTGTTATTGTTGTTGTTGTGTTCTTTATTAACAAATGGTTGATCTTGTTTCAGGTCAAGAAGCATCACACACCGTTGCTGAAGGTTTGAACATCACTCACCGTTTTCATTGTGATTTTAGTAATTTAAATGATAGTGGCATTAGTTCCTTTCACCACTTCATTGTGCCTGCTTTGCGCCCTTCTAATAATAATCGTTTTGCTCGTGGTTGCAGGTTAAGTTGTATGCAGACAACTTTAAATGGAAGGGTCCACCCAAGGCTGCTGAAGCTGAACAGTGATTTACTGCTTGTGTTGTTCATGTGTTTAATCTTCATGAGTTTCTTAGTGAAGCAGTTTTATCTGCATCTTTTCGTGTGAAAGAAAAGGTTAAAATGTGTATTTCTGATTAAAAATAAATGGGACTGACTTGCCGTTGCCTTAGCTTTCCTTGTGATGTAGATTACTATTCACCTGCATCTATTGATGATTAATTTGGACCCTAGGAACTTCCGCGATTATATTCAGTCCCCTCAGAAACGAGTAATAATTCTTATAGCTTTACGTAATACACTTGACAGCCTGAACTTAATGAATTTAACCAGCAAGAGACACTTGCATTTACATTAGTTACTCTTATTTTTATGTATGTGTGCAGATATGTTGTTTATAAACAATCTCTTCTGTTACATATTGATAAGCTTGTCTATATCCTATAATACGTCGTTACAAGTTTCTTTGTCGTTATTCTAGATTGCGGATATATATTAAGCGAGAGGAGTTTAATTGTGGAGATGAGAATTAAATCGTAATCTAAATATTAAAGATTCAGATGAAATTTGAATGTTAAAAATACATACAGTTCTTTCTCATTAAAGATTCTCATTAAAGATTCAGATGAAATTTTAATGTTAAAAATACATACAGTTCTTTCTCATACATGGCAATTATTCTTCCCTGGCGTTGCACCCATCCAGGTACTCTCTCTTGCACAACAAAAAAGTTGAGTATTATAAAGGTAAACTGAGGAAAAATGATTCTATAGAAGATAATTTGTCACGAAACAGTTTGATGGTGCATACGAAATTATTCCACCATCACAAATGAATCCAATCTTTTTCATATCTTAACTTTGCTCCTTTGTGCTGCATCTGCTTCATCTTTCAGTAAAAAATCAAAAGCACATTAAATTTCATAGTTTATAGATGACTTTACTAGTATAAAAAATCTATTATCCCATATTATTTTTCATAGTTTGATCCACACGAGACGATTTTTTTTTTAAATGAATAGTGTTGATACGACAAAATTACCTCGTACAAGAAACCAAGAAGTCAAACTTGAAAGGAAAAAAAAGCAACGGTGAAACACTCAAAAGAGAGGATGCAAAAAGGAACGAAGGTGTTGAAAGATGACGTGATAACTATTGAAAGATGATGTGATAATTATTAACATTAACATTTAAATATCATATAAGAAGCTATCTATACTCGATAGCTTCCAAGATCTGGCAATACTCTTCCAAACAAAAGCGTTTGAACATGAAATTAAAAGTTGGTCTAATGAATGGATGAATCCCCTCCCTTGGTTGCCATATTTAACACAAAAAACTAGCTTCCTTAGACTCCAACTCAGCTTCATTAAGCATGCCCTGTTTATGATGGAGAAATTCCATATAGCTAAACCAACTAGCTTGTTTTGGCAACATCAAGGTATTTCATTTAATGAGTTTAACGAGTTTGAGTTAAGGGATAAAAAGTTGAAGATCTTGAATTTAAACTCGAACAAATACGAAAAAAAAAATTAACAACCGGCAATTAATATTCATCATTAAAAAAAATGACACTTTCTATCGTCAACATCGTCACCTCAAATGAAACCCTCTTTGAAGGCGTTGATTTTTTTTTTTGTTCTCCTTAGGAGTTAAAGTAAGCACATTCTACCTGCACGTAGATACACCCAACGACGATCCTAATCTGCTTCATGAGATCCCATGTATGTACGGAATGCTAATTTCAAACAAAACATTATTGATAAAAGACCATCATAGACAATTACAAGCTTTCATGAGATCCATTTTGGTGGCAAATGAACTGCTATTCCCTTGCATGTTATCCATACATGGAATGGATTATCTCTTGAACTATAATAATATTTTTGGGGTTCACATTTTAATCAACTCATGTCTAACTTTTATATTTTTTAATGAAATTTTTCAGAAAATGGTAGAATATTGCGACAATCTCTTCAAAAAAATTTAGAATTTTTTAACAAAACATAAATTAAATATGAATTTTTATGTTTTTGATGCTAAAAAAATCCATATTATCATGAGATCCATTTTGGTGGCAAATGAACTGCTTTTCCCTTGCATGTTATCCATACATGGAATGGATTATTTCTTGAACTATAATAATATTTTGGGGTTCACATTTTAATCAACTCATGTCTAACTTTCATATTTTTTAATGAATTTTTTCAGAAAATGGTAGAATATTGTGACAATCTCTTCAAAAAAATTTAGAATTTTTTAACAAAACATGAATTAAATATGAATTTTTTGATGCTAAAAAAATCCATATTATCTAAATGTTGGAATTTTCATGAAATATAATATAATTTAATTGTAGATATTTTTGCCTTTTTAAAGAAAAAAATCTAATGACATGTTGATCCAACCAAAACCAACTCGCTCATTGTTAGGTTACTGAACTCAAACCGATTGAGTCAGATAATATGTTTGACCTAAATTGACCCAACTCAACTTGTCAACATCCTTTTTGCACATGTTTTAATAAATGTGATTGATTACATGTATAACTGTCACACAAAGCCCAAACTCCGGCGATATTTACTTAAACCTTTAACTACGATCTCTTATTGAGATACTCCCTTTGTTCCATCCACAATGAATGATCTAGTTGATTGTTTCACTTATCTCAATGCACAATTTTGTTTTTAAATATCTTTAATTATTTATCAGCAAAAGTTATAATTTTTTTTTATATATTTTTGTTTGTTATTGTGCCAAACAAAACAAACAAAACGAAAGGGAAAATACATAGAATAAAGACTAGTCTTGGAAAAGAAAGTTTCAGCTGTGCAAATCTTAGGATGTTCATAGGATCATCCGTCGAGGTAACATTATGAAGGAGGTCCAATGAGTCTCCAAGCTTAGTCATAAAATTTGCGCATTGGTTCCTCTCACAAAGAGTGTGGCAAATTGTGATATTACTTTGTTTAATTAAATCTTTGATGTCTTGAATCAAAACTGCATAGATGTGGAACGACATGGGGGGACCACAAACGAGGTTAATACAATCTAACGAGTCCAAGCAAACAAACTAGCTCAGCGATATCCATCTCGTTAGCCAACAACATTCTTGATAAACAACGAATAAGTTAACCATAAAGATGTTAGAAGAATCTTGAAATTAGCCAAAAAAGCCAAATAAATAAAAATATGCATTCTTCTTAACACACCACCGTAACTAGCTCTAATAAGGAAGCCAAGACAACTCCTATTTACATTGAGGATGACACTTAAATGATGTTATCGTTACATTCAATAAGTCTCTCAATGGATGCGCCATTCGAGATTGAAGGAAAACAATTAGAGAATGTTTCAACCATACTTTGGATGTTGGAGGTGATGCTAGTGATGGACAAGTTTTCATTATTCAAGTACATAAGATTTCGGTAACACAAAACCCACTAGGTGGTAGCCATGAAAATGAAGAAATGGGAACCCTTCACACCAACCTTAAGTCAGTCATACTCATTCAAGTTACGTGAATAATGCACATAATGAACCCTTCACGGAGACTCATTATGCATGCATTTGTAATGAATTATAAAAAAGCAATTTTGATACTTGGCATTTGTTTTCCACCACGTTGTAACCTTTAATTAGGCGTCTTGAGGCAGTCCCAACGTGAAAATAGAGAAGCTCCAATTCAGAGAGTTTGGAAAAACGCGTGTTTGATGGGCATCCAGCGTGAAAACAAACACACACTTGGTAATCAAAATGTCTTCAACGTTTTTTAAAAAAATATCTAATTATTTTTTGAAAGTAAAATGTCTAATTATTATTATTTTTCTTTCCAAAATATCTAATTATACATATATGGTAAGAAAAAGGTATTAAGGGCGAATAAAAAAGTTATTTGATCCGTACCGCGTAAAAACAACCAATAGGAACTAAACAACTAGATTTCACGATCCGCAACTCTTGCTCAGATCGAATCTTAACCGTTCATTCAAACCGAGAAAACACAACTCGCCACATAACAAACCGTCAGATCCTAACAGAGAAAGCACACGGATAGTATCTGGTAACCGTTGGATCTCTTACCAACACGCTATATATATACGCCTTCACGTATTCCCCTTTCAAAGTTTAGAAAGTTTCAGCTAACGAGTTTCCTGAAGAGAAGAAGAAGAAAGCAAAAATTTCCAGGTTCGTTTTCTTTTCTTTTCTTTTCTTCAAATTTTTTAGGAAATTAGGGTTTATAGCTTATTTCGTTCCGAGCTTTGTTTTTCGTATCAATTTGAATTGTTCTTAGGTTGAGTTTCGATTTTTTTTCTTCAATTTATGGAATTAGGGTTTACGAATTTGGTTTCATTGTTCGTTTTCTGATTCAATTTCAGCTATTGTTCAATTATGTCTTTAGGTTTCGATAATTCACGTGGAACTTAGCAATAATCAAATTATTTCTGCTATTGTTCGAATTTTGTTCTCCAGTTTATGCTATTGTTCAATTATTTCTAGTTTAGGTTTCGATAATTTTCTTGTAATTGCATACATTCGAAAAATAAGATGATTTGTTTCGTTGATCTTGTGTTGTTTTGGTTTCTTATATTCATCCATGTTATAGGAAAGAGAACTATCAATTAAAATTATGATAGGTTAATTTGCTTATTGTGATTGTTAGTTAATGGAGATTAGGATAAGCAATGAATTTAGGAAACAAATGTTCTGATTTTAGAGGATTAAGAGTTTGTGTTTTGTTTTTCTGCTTACTCATAATCTAAAAGCTGTTGTTGATTGTGTTTATGTAGATGGCACGTACCAAGCAAACTGCTCGTAAGTCTACTGGTGGAAAGGCACCTAGGAAGCAACTTGCAACCAAGGTGAGTTTTTGAATCATCATATTCATAATCATTGATTGTTATTTGCATTATGGTGATTGAATGTTTGGTTAATTGTTTTGGTTGTTTCTGTTTCCTTTAGGCTGCACGTAAGTCTGCTCCCACTACTGGTGGAGTTAAGAAACCACATCGTTACCGCCCCGGAACTGTTGCTCTTCGGTGAGTTTCTGTTGAAATTTTCTTTAAGGTTATGATTTAGTATGCTCTGTTTTAATATGAAGTGATTGTATTGGGTTATGATTCAATGTGTTCTGTTTTTGTTTGAAGTAATTGTGTTGGGTTTTCTAATAGTTTGTTATATGAATTGTTGTTTTAAACAGTGAGATTAGGAAGTATCAGAAGAGTACTGAGCTCTTGATCAGGAAGCTCCCCTTCCAGAGGTTGGTTCGTGAAATTGCTCAAGACTTCAAGGTAATGTGCAGTTGCTGTTATGAGAACTTGTGCTTTTGTTTTCATAATCAGTTTAGATGACAGATTTGGTTGTTTCTGATAATTTTGGTTCTTGTTGTTGCAGACTGACCTTCGTTTCCAGAGTCATGCTGTGCTTGCATTGCAAGAGGCTGCTGAGGCATATCTTGTTGGTCTGTTTGAGGACACTAACTTGTGTGCTATCCATGCCAAGCGAGTTACTATTATGCCCAAGGACATCCAGTTGGCAAGGAGGATCCGTGGTGAGCGCGCTTAAGGAGGATGCCGTGTTGGGTGCTGTTTAGATGGGTGGCTGCTGATAGTGTTTTGTTATTGGAAATGATTTAGTTTTATAGGGAATATTACCGTTCATTCGTAGTTTGATTAATTGTGGTGATAGGAATATACTGCTATCTGAATTTTAGTTTTTGGGATGTAATTTGCTTGCAATGACTTTGGATCTTTTATATGTTTCTCGTTTATTTTGGGTATGCAGCCACCTTTGGATTGTAATGGACAACTAATTGTTGCAATCTAATCTAGTATTTCTAGCTTTTGTGCATACATTCAGAATTGTGAATTAGCTACTTTCTTAAAACACGCGGATTTGCTCTGTGTTGTAGCGACACTCTTCAGAAATACTAGTACTAATTTCGCTTCAGAAACACGCTGATTTCACTTTTGGCTCCCCCGTTTTTTTTTTAATTTCCAATTCCTTCTTTTCGTTCTACTTAGGTGGAGCAATCTGAACTCTCGACAGAATATAAAAGAGTGTCTTCGAACCTGTGTAGACACCTCAACGAACTCATGTGGACACTCTTCAGAAATATTAATCTTAAAATGTTTTCGTAATATTTAAATGGGTTTTTTTTCATAATTATTTAATCGGATATCTCTTAAATAAAACTTTTTATATAAAAAAGGGTACCGTCTTAATTATTTAATCGGATATCTCTTAAATAAAACTTTTTATATAAAAAAGGGTACCGTCTTAATTGGGATTAAACACTTTTGTTTGTTCTAACTATTCTAAAATACTTCTCAATGTAGTTTGTTGACATGCCCATTCCGTGTCTATTATGCTATGCTATAAATATTATGTACGCATGAATTAACTGAAATGCAATATTTTGTGTTACCCTTTATCAATTATTGAGGGTTCAATACGATGCCCAGACCCAACTCTAGGTACATGCAGCCTTTAATGGATGTTTCATTTGGATACGTATAAGATGTATAATGTACTCAACTCTGGGTAAATGAACCTCTGGTGGATGTCTCGTTTGCATAAAAATTATGTGCAAGACATACTAATTCTGTGTACCAAAAAATTTGTATGCAAGTTATGTTATGATTGGTTGTGAAACACATTTGTAGCTTCCCATGGAGAATGCATAGTAAGAAAATTTACTCTCTGAATTTGAGTTGAAGGTGCTTGTCCGATTGGATGTGCCAATTTGTTGACAAGGAAAATATTACTCCAACAATTGAACTCCAAGATTAATCTTATTAGATCCATAATGGATATGTTTATTGTCTCAAGTTTGTGTTTGAAATGCAAGAAACGTGCAAAGTGGAATAAAATTGTAAAGATATAAGAATATTAGTACTAATTATGAAAAATGCATAGAGGTGATAAGAAAAATGGTATTCAAACTTACTTAAAGTAACAAAAAAAGATTGAGTTATATACATCGTTCATACAACAACCAATAATATATTTTGTCAACGAATGTGTTCTCTAGTAGATAAATTTACAAAACAAAATAACTCTTTAACTTGAAGAGCCAATCACCTGTTTATAGCAAAATCATGTATGGCATATGTCTTTCTAACTACTTAAAACCTTATTTTACATGTTTGCCCTTGCCTTTGAATTGAAACTCTTTATGGCTTTTAGGCTTATTTGTATTTGTTGTAACCAACTCCTAAACTTCTCTTACACCCTTCTGATAATGAAGTTATTTGAATGTGTGAATGATTTATGCATTGTGTGGATCTGCATTGAAAGCTATATTATCGCATCCTTACACAATTTTGCCGTAAAAATAAGGAAGCTACAAAATGTAGCATCACATGAACGCAAGATTGTTTTGTCAAAAAAAAAAAATAACGCAGGATTGTTGCACATGTGGACGTGAAAATACACACATACTTAGATACTTGGAATACCATTAAACATGTCACCTTTTCGAGCACTACTTTGACGATCTTCGAGAACATTCTTCCAAATGTAAATGTCACGTTAAAACAACACCTTTGTTTTCGAGTGTGCAATTTCCAAGTAAATTTCAAATGCTCTTTGTTGGTCCTAACAATTGAATAGTAGAAACTAACATTCAAATTTTACACAGTAGTATAATAATGAGCACCACATTATTTAAAATGTCCACGATGTATGTGTTGATTTGAACTTTCGCATGTCTAATAAGAACCATGTGGGAAGTGAATATGTGAATGATTTATCATATGGGAAACTAAATTGAATGAAGTCAATGAACTATGAAAGGACATTTTCTAGAAACACTATAACGGTATAACCCAAAAATCGTTGTTTATGGTCTTGTCCAGTGTTGCCCCCATTAATAGAAACAATACGTACCGTTAGTTCGTAACTGAGAAAGCACACGGATAGTGTCTCGTATCCGTTGGATCTCTGACCGACACGCTATATATATACGCCTTCACCTTTTCGCCTTTCAAATCAAAGTTTCATATTCTTTTCTCCAAATTTCAGCTAACGAGTTTCTGAAGAGAAGAAAAAAGCAAAAATTTCAAGGTTCGTTTTTTTCTTCAAATTTATAGTAAATTACGGTTTATAGCTTCTGTGCTTTTGGTTTTTCGCTTCTATTTTTCGTATGAATTCAAGCTTATTTTGATTTCGTTTCAATTTTTCATCTCCGATTTACGAAATTAGGGTTTACGAATTCGCTGTATGTATTTGGTTTCATGTTTTTCTTCGTTTCTAATTCGAATGTTTATTATGTTGCATTTTATATTAGGATTAATAAATACTATTGTTTAATATCTTTTAGCAAAATTTGTTTCTGTTTTCATATATTCATGTTTGATTAAGGAGAAGATAAAACAAAAAAATTTGTATTGTGATTGTTACATTCATCCACGTTTTAGGAAAGAGAAGAAGCAATTGAAGCTCTGTTAGGCTAATTTATCTTATTTTTAGGTTAATTTGCTTCTTGTAATTGTTAATTGTCGAAGATTAGGTCTTAGTTATTAGGTTAAGCTATGATCTTATGGGAAATTGTTCTGATTATCTTATCTGGGTTTATGTAGATGGCACGTACCAAGCAAACAGCTCGTAAGTCAACCGGTGGAAAGGCACCAAGGAAGCAACTTGCAACCAAGGTTTGATTTTAGTTGCTTATCATTATAAACACATTGATTTTAATCTGTATTATGACTGTTGAATCTTATTTTAACGATTTCTTGTTTTTTTTTTCCTTACCTTTAGGCTGCACGCAAGTCTGCACCAACTACTGGTGGAGTTAAGAAGCCACATCGTTATCGCCCAGGAACTGTTGCTCTTCGGTGAGTTTCTGTTGAAAATTTTCTTTCAGGGTTGTAATTCAATGTGTTCTGTTCTGTTTTGATTTTAATTTGTTTCTATTGAATTGAATTGAATTGAATTGGTTTGGTTTCTAATAATTTGTTATTTGGATTGGTATTTTAAAACAGTGAGATTAGGAAGTACCAGAAGAGTACCGAGCTCTTGATCAGGAAGCTCCCATTCCAGAGGTTGGTTCGTGAAATTGCTCAGGACTTCAAGGTAATGTGTAATTACTGTTGTGAGATATTGTGTTTCTGTGTTCATGATCAGTGTAGTCAAGGTTGTGGTTTCTAATAATTTGGTATTTGTCGCAGACTGACCTTCGTTTCCAGAGTCATGCTGTGCTTGCATTGCAAGAGGCTGCTGAGGCATATCTTGTTGGTCTCTTTGAGGACACTAACTTGTGCGCTATCCATGCCAAGCGAGTTACTATTATGCCCAAGGACATCCAGTTGGCAAGGAGGATCCGTGGTGAGCGTGCCTAAGGAGGATGCTGCTTTTGGTGCTGTTTAGATGGGTGGCTGCTGATAGTGTTTTGTTATTGAATTGATTTAGTTGCTAGGGGAGTACTTTATTCCTAGTTTGATTAATTGCGGTGAGAGAAATATACTGCTATCTTAATTTTAGTTTTTGGGATGTAATTTGCTTGCAATGACTTTGGATCTGTCATGTGTTCTTGTTTTTACTGGGTATGCAGCTACTCTGCGTTTTATTTTGTGGACAACCTTTTGTTGCCATCTAATCTAGTATTTCTAGCTTCTGTGCATATTCGTTTGGAATTGGGAATAATTTTTTAAAACACGTGATTTGCTTTGAATTAGCTAAAAGCCAATCTAAAACACTGTTTGCTAAATAATTTAAACGGCTCGTTTTATAAATCTAATTTATCGCATATATTGTTATTATATTCAGTGACCCTATAGTTTTTATTTTATTTTAAGTTATTGATGCATCTCTACAGCTGCGAAAAAGCATTTTTTGATTATTCTGTCATTTTTCTTTTTTAGAAATACCATTTCGATAGTTTTTTGACTTGCCGTGTAAATTATGCAATATTAGAATTGATTTGATTAAAGCGTGAAAATTATGGTTTTCTTAGATATTTTGTTTATATGCAATTCCATTAAACTTATCTACTTTCACCCTTATTTTCATCCCTATACTCAATTATGAGTACACTGAGCTTCTATTTGATGTTTCGTTCACTCAAATTTCGTGTATGAGGAAACAAGTTGTATGTTTGGAAAAATTCAAAAATCATGTCATGACTGAATGTCAAGCAAAATAGGTATGTCTTTGTCGCAACGGTTTAATGGCACATGAGTCCATGGTTCGAATCCGGGTTATCACATTTCCCTTTTTTAGTGTATTTATTTCAGCATATGCGGCCACTGGTTAATAGCCAGATAAAAGAAAAGGTTACTGGACCTAGTTTTGCCAGCACACATTCTTGCGTAAAGGATAGTGGTTTGTAGACACGGAGTGGGTTTTGATATGGTTGCCGGTAGTTGGAAGATATTCTTGCGTAAAGGATAGTGGTTTGTAGACACGGAGTGGTTTTTGATATGGTTGCCGGTAGTTGGAAGATGAGGTAATTGTATTTGTGTTGTTGATGGGGATGAAATATGATGGGGGACATACATGTATTCTGGTGTAAGCTGAATAAATAGCTGAACACAAAAGGAATTGCGGTGAAGGAGCTAAAATGCTGATCACGTTTTTGAAGGATTTCATGTGTCCAAAATGGTGGTACAAGATGGTTTTAATGTTTCTCATGGTTTATTTTGCACTGACGCTTATGGTTGTGGATCTAGTGGGTTTTTTTTGTGGCACGGTGAAAGGTAGCTTGCTTGCGATGAAGCAGACGAGAGGGGATTACACTTCTGACATTGATGTGGAATTTGTATTTTAATTGATTGGTTAGGGAAATAGGAATTTGTGTTTAATTGATTTTAAGTAACCAGTTATTTAACAATCATTTGCAAATAACCTAAACCGTGTGATACGTGGAAATGATATGAGGACATTTTATAGAAAATCTTTGTTGTGGTGTTGCCCCAATTTATGCCTCCAAAGTTTTTGAGTGCACACTTTCATCCTAACTGATGTGCAGTTTGAGGATCATCATCCACTTTAGGACTCTTTAGGCAAACATTTGATTTAGTGGAGGTTTTATTGCACGCAGTGCATTGATCCGTCAACAACAAAAGCTGCTAATTGTTGTTCCTCTGAATCATACACAGAGAAAGGGCCACAACTAGTGCAGTCACACTTCGGAACTTGTGCAGTGCTAGTAATAATACTACTCCACTAGTTATGGCGTATGGGATTGTGTTCATTATTGTAGGTGTCAGTGCGTCACTATGTTCTTATTCTCAGTTCCTGATCAATTCGTTTGTTGAAGAGCCGATATTGTTTAGTGTTAGAAGGAAAACAATAAAATGATATAACAACAGCATTGTGCTGTGCCGCATGCAAAACCAAACATAGGCTAAAAGAAGGTGCTTAAATTGTTAATTTCATTCACTTGAAGTTCAAAGTTAAAACAAATAAAATTCATGAATTCATTCACTGGGTTTAGATACAGAATCATAGAAACTGGAGGAATTAGAAATCCTCAAAATAAGACATACTATCTACTATTTAATAACCTAAAGAAATCCTAACATCATTTCTCCCAGAATAGCAGTAATGAGTCAAAAGCAGCTTCTCAACCACAGCTAAAAGCAAGCATCCAGCATGCAACAGCAGCAGAGTGCAGCCAAACTGCAAAACAAAACACAAATTTCTATTACTTTTCTTCTACAAACCCATCAATATTAGAACATCAACAAAGATCAATGGATAGATATCATATCATATAAGCAAACAAATACACACATATGTTGCAGATCTTAAGGTTATCATGATTAAACAATGTATATGTGTATTCCCAAACCAATTTGTCATATATCCAATAATCATTAGAATTTCCTGTTTGTATGCTCTTAATATAGCAGGCTTATTTGAATTAAGAGAAAACATGATGTGATTAATTAATAAATTAATTCCAACAATTATATCTATTGACTCCTTGTATTTCCTTTTTTTTTTTTGAAGGAACTCCTTTTATTTCCTAATTCAACAAAATCATATTTAATCAAATTGCAAAACATATCCTAAGATTTCATTGTTTATTATTATTATGACTATTAATTGACTATTAAGAGAAAACATGCTGTCCTTAATTAAAAATCAATACCAACAATCACATACATTGACTCCTACTTCCTAATTCAACAAAAATCATGTTGATTTAACATGCAAAATATTATAATATCTAAAAGATGCCTTATTTTCCTCATCAATCAATTATTTCAACAACTTTGCAAAAATATATATATATTTTTTTTCGTAACATTCCCAGATCGAAATTGTTGAAGTCAACCTGATCTGACTAAAAATTCAAAATCATCGAATAAAACAAAAAAAGGAAACACTTTTCTCAACAATAACAACACATGCATAACAAAAAAGAAAAGAGACATAAAATAGTGACATACCATCCTTCAAGAAACCCAACTTCTTTGTTCTGCTGAGGTTGTTGAGCATACTGTTGTGGTGGGTAACCTTGTTGAGGGTACCCTTGTTGAGGATAACCTTGAGGAGGGTACCCTTGTTGAGGGTAACCTTGTTGAGGGTAACCTGGTGGAGGATAAGCATCTTTTGGTGGATACCCTTTAATAAAAAAAACACAAATTCATCAGATTCAATAATCAAAATCAAATTTTTTTAACAACCCATGAAACAAAAACAAGAAAAGAAAGAAACTTGAAAACAAAACAAAAGTGGGTTACCTTGTGGGGGTGGAACACCAACTGGAGGTTGTTGTTGATGATCGTAGTAGCTCATGATGTTTTTGATGAATCTGAAAAGTGATTATGAAAAATAAGCGATTTTTTTTATGAAAGAAAGAGTGAATATTTGTGATGTGAGAGGGGAATAGGCTTTTTATAGAAGGAGAAGAATATGTGAGGGGAAGTTTCTTGGTACTTTCATAAATACCTGAAACCGACTAAGGAATCGAATACGCGTTCAATGTGTGTAAGTGTAACGATTTTTGATTAAAATTTGAAAGAGATTCTAGTTATGCTTTATCTTACTTTAGGATAATTATTAGGGTAATGTGGACATTCAACTAGGCTGGATTGGATTATCGAGCTGTTTCCCCACTAAGCCCATCACTTCCTTTTTTCAATTTCAAAAGCTCACACTTCCATTAACTTTTTTGACTTCTCTTTTTTGTTTTGGTTAAAGAAACTTTTGATTCCTTTATTTTGACATATTTTTGATTTTGATGGCCTATTTTTAGATTTGTTATATTTGTTCCATTGATTTTAAGATTACTGAGTTTTTGCTGCGTAATTGACTAATTGCAGTTTAATTGATAGCTATCAGAGATATTATTCGTAGGGATAGTGTTCAAACATCGGATTTTTCATTTCTCCTATGTGAATCTAATAACTAAACTATTTGATAATTTTTTTTTGAATTTTTCTCTGTGTATATACGTTGGGGTTAGATTTTTATGATGTGGTAAGTGAGATGTTTACTTGACGTCTAAGTTAATCAATGACATTTTTTTAAGGAAAGTTAATTAATGACATGAAAATTAGTTTTTCTTAAAGGAATCATGAAAATTAGTTATTATTAGATCAGAATTACTTAAATGATTCATGGGTCATGCTAATAAGTACTACATTCATCCATTATTTTAAGAACTTTTTGAAAAGATCAAGGGAATTAAGAAAATTGATACTAATAGTATTAAATTTGTTTGTAATTACTACTCTCTTCGTCTCATAATATATGTCATCTTTTCTAATATCTTTGTTCCTAATTATATAACTTTTTTGAGTATTTTCTTTATTCCTTTTTATATGTCCCTTTTCAAATTTCAAAGTACTCGTAAATAGTTGAGAGTATAGTTGAAAAAGTAGCTTTTCATTAGCATTATAATTTAGGACAATTTTTTTTCTCCGAAACAATTTATAATTTATGAGAAATGTAGTAAGAATTATTGTAGGATAGAGTACTTTTTTTCAAGATTTCTTTAATGAAAATAATGTCGAAGGGGACCATCTAAATAGTGAGCCCATGTGCAATTAAAGTTAGCCTAGGTTTGGACAATCGTTCCTCTTGTATCCCAAAGCCATGTTGTTACTATTTCTATTTAGACTTTTTTTTTAAAATAGGTTATTAAACTAGTCTATCAAAATTAATATCAAAGAGAATCAAATATAAGATATTGAAGAAAAGTAGACTTCAAAGACTCAAACTAACACCATCAAACTAACTCAAATATGTTTAAACATACATTTACTTACTACCTTTCAACATCAAACAAAGTAGGCTTAAATTTTGTTTGAAAATATCAAATTTCAAGTCTATAAAAAGTTAACACTCCCTATGTTCATAATTTTCATATATTGAAAGTGATTCTTAAATTTAATGTGTTTGCTTAGTATGTAGATTTTCTTAAAATTACCTTTTGTGTATTAATGCACTCTCCGGTCACTATTATAAGTAAAATTTAATATTTTTGGTATTCAATAAATGATGTATGTGTTATTAAAAAAATAAAATAAATAATGTATGTGGTCTATATTAAAGACCGCATACATCATTTATTAAATGAAGTTAAAATGTAAATTTTTACTTATAATAATGACCAAATGATGTATTTACTAAATTTAACTTATCATATTTTAAGGTAAATTAGTAATATTAATAATATGTGATATCTTTGAAAGAAAATAATAAATGCATGTAAAATATTTTGATAGCTTAGGGTGTGTTTGTTTCAAGTTTACCAAATTTATTACTGGGAATAACATTCCTTGGATCATAAAGATGAAAATTTTATTCCAAGGTATTTAGAAAAAAGATGTTTGCTTAACATTATAATATTTCTATGAACCATAAAAGTAGGACTTATAATAGGTAATTACTCATGAATTTATTCCCATCTCCATGGGAACTTTATTCCCAGGAACGTTTTATACCCGAGAATAAAATTTAGTAAACTTGTAACAAACCTAGGCATGTGTATTCCTATCGTTTTATTCCCATAAATCTACAAATATAACTTGAAACAAACGCTTTGGAGGCAAAAACTACTCTTTAAAGAGGCTTATAATTAGAAACGATGTGAGTATAAGACCTTTTTTCACTTATTCTTTGTCCCTTAATATAAAACTATTTTGGAAATTTTATCACCGACCTAAAAGCCAATAAACTAGGGTAGGAATAGGCTTCATGTTGATTTCATGTCTATTTCATATTCCTTTTTTGAATTGATAAATATTACACTCTATAGGAATTGATTTTTTTATTAATTACTTGCGGAAAGACGGGCACAATCGTGCCTGTCTGTTCGCTCTTTCTACGGCTCTAATGCATGTGATTATTTTATTATGTTTGTTTGTATAATTTTGATTAAATTTTTTTAATTTTTAAATATTAATAGAAATTATTGATATATTGATTTATAAACAAAATATTGTCAAGGCAGATAACAAAATTATTTTTGACTCATAATCACTTACTCCCTCCGTTCCTTTTTAAGTGTTGTTTAAGGGTGAATTTTTCGTTCCAACTTAACTGTCGTTTTGGTATTTTAAGGGTACAATTTATCAATTATACCCTGTCAATTACTCGTATCTTTTTCTTCGTTTGGTTACTCTTATCTTTTTCAATAAAACTAATTAATGCTATATATTTGGAAAACTAAAGTTTGTTCTTTTAAACAAAATTTGTTTGTTTTTTTAAAACAAAATTTGTTTCTTTTTATCTTCAGATTTAAACAATTTTTTTTTTTGCCTGCAACAATGGTTTTATGAAGAGTTAAAATTTTATAAATAAGATGAATAATTGTTAAAAATTTCAAGTGCAAAGTAAAAGAACAAATTTGATAAAAAAATAAATAAAAACTCCATGAATGTTCAAAAGGAAGGAATAGTGGAAGACTCATTGAAAAAAATAAAAACTCCATGAATGTTCAAAAGGAAGAACATATATGACAAATGTTTGTTATGAGAGAGAGAGAGAGAGAGTGTGCAAAAAAAAAATTATTTGTTGGAGAAAAAGATAGTAACTAACAAATGTTTGTTATGATCTTTTAAAAAAAACAAATGTTTATTACGAGAGAAATATAACATATTAAATTTATTGGAAAGATAAAGTGTGTGCGAAAAAATAAGAATATATTGGTGGATTAAATTGAGGGTATAATAGGAAGAAAATGTGCAAAAATACACTTTGTTATTTTCGTATTAATTTTCTAAAACGACACTTAAAAAGGAACGGAGAGACTATAAACCAGCAAAGTCAAATATAATTCATAATGCAGATAGCTGAGAAAGGATGAGAAAAACTAAACAATGCGGGAATGAACTATGAACTGTTAGAACCCTACTTATTAATATTTAATATAGTGTTAACAAATCTTTTTCTAAAATATTTTGCGTCCTAATCTTTTTTTTGAGGATTTAAAGTTCAATCTTTAGTAGAGTATTTAAACTCCAATCATTAACATTATATTTTGCTCATGGTTGTTACTAATCTTTTTTTCAGAAGATTTAAAGTTCAATCTTTAACATTATTTTTTGCTCACGTTTGTTACTAATATTTTTTTTAGAGGATTTAAAGTCCAATCTTTAACAATATTTTTTGCTCATGTTTGTTACTAATAATTTTTTTAGAGGATTTAAAGTTCAATCTTTAACATTATTTACATTATTTTTTGCTCACGTTTGTTACTAATATTTTTTTTAGAGGATTTAAAGTCCAATCTTTAACATTATTTTTTTCTCACGTTTGTTACTAATATTTTTTTAGAGGATTTAAAGTCCAATCTTTAACAATATTTTTTGCACACGTTTGTTAATAATATTTTTTTTAGAGCATTTCAAGTCCAATCTTTAACATTATTTACATTATTTTTTGCTTACGTTTGTTACTAATCTTTTTTAGAGTATTTAAAGTCCAATCTTTACCATTTTTGTTAATAATATTTTTTTTAGAGCATTTCAAGTCCAATCTTTAACATTATTTACATTATTTTTTGCTTACGTTTGTTACTAATCTTTTTTAGAGTATTTAAAGTCCAATCTTTACCATTATTTTTTGCTCACGTTTTTTACAATTGATCAAAGGCTAAGGAAGAGTAACTTATATTAATAAAATAATAAAATTAAAATGGAAATACTGTTTTTTGTGAAAGTAATAAAATAATATGAAAATACTGTTTTTTGTAAAAGGGATATGAAAATACTTGGCAATCTTTGTCGGTTGTATCGAGGGGAACAACACAAATGTACGACATAAAAAAGTGACATGAGTTTTTGTTTTGTGCTAGTTTTTTGTGAGTTTGATATGTGGTTAACAGAGGTAAAAGAGGGTTAACGGGGACGATTAGTGACATGTATTAGTAATCCACGTGTTATTTTATAACTAGCTAACAGTAAGAACAATTCATAAGGAATTGTGTGTGAGTTTTCTATTTAAATTAAATGTATTCTTATTTATTTATTACATGTGTTATTTGTATTTAAAATAAAATTAAAATTAAAAATTAAGGGTATTTTTGGAAAGAAAAATCGAACCCAAAAGTGTGCTAAAAGGGGTAGTTTTCTTTATATATAGTATAAATGATTAATTAATGCTATTTATTCAACAAATTCGATTGATTGATACGGGTTGATTTTCTGTTACAAGCAATTACGGAAACAATAGTCAGTCCAATAGCTGCTTCAACCGCCGCAATAGCTATAACAACGATTGAAAAAATATTTCCTTAAATATAGCCAATGTTGGCAGATCTTCTAATCCTCTAGTTTCAATTCGACAAGTACCAATAGGTCGAAAAAGACGAAAAAGCGCTTTGCATACTCGAGAAGTCAATAGCAACCACTCTTAATGTTAAAGTAAACAAAAAAATCGATAAGTAAGCTCGCTATACGAGTTGTTTACCTTTATACGACTTCGTTATCGCTCCTATGAAGCGGTGGACCGCTTCGCCAGAAGCAAGACAAGGTCGCTCTCCTTCGCTCGTTTCGTACTTGACTTACGAGCTCATGTAGTACTCGTCCCTATCTTTAAAGGGGCTTATGCACACTCCACTCGTTGTCTACTCGACGAGTGTTAGAGCGATCCATTTAGTGGCCAATGCATTAATGATTTCGTTACAAAAATGTTCATATTTAATTAGCATTGGGAAACATAATTTTTTGTCCTTTCTTATGATAAATGATAAATTTGTTATTTCTTATTAGAGTAATGATATTTTGACATCCATTTGATGACAACTTTGTTGACAACCTTGTTTTTCTCACTTCTTATTGGTCAAAAACAATGGAGAGAGAAAAAGGAAGAGGGAGGATAACAACATCATGTGAGTAAGAGAGAAAGTTGTCCAAAAGTTATCAAAAAGTGGTTGTCAAAATATCATTTCTCTTCTTATTATAACTTTGTTGGAGGATCTTATAACAAAGGGATAAAGTGCGTAGCTTATAAATTTATGTGATTAAAATGAATATGCTTGTAACTTTCAATTTCTCACGAGTTTATAACATTTTTTCTCTAGCCTATACCGAATTTTAGACGCCACTTCAAGTAGTTTTTGAGTTTATAGTATATCATTTTTATATCAATTTTACCCTTATTATTTTTTACTAAAATCCCTTTTTTCCCTTTATAATTTAAAATAAAATAAGTGCTATGAACTAAAAAGTATTTTGCATAAATATTGATTTAGAGAGCAATTAGAATAGAGAATATTTGAGAAGAAAATAATGTAGGAAAAGAATAGTTCTCATTAGAATGAATCGCATCTCTTTATAAGTCTTAAGATTCACTTCCCTCTCAATTGGAGTTTAAATATTGTTATAAGAAGATAACAAAATAACTACCCCACTAACTTCCCATTTATCTTCTGTCAAAAGAAAAAATAATTTCCAATTACCTAACACACATTGCATAATCTGAATCCACAAACTAGTAACTCTGCCATTGCTGCCATCATCCCTTGAGTAGAGAATATACCCACTTCAGAAGCACCTTTTAGGTATCTAAAAACCCAATGCGTAGCTTCCCAATGTTTATGTACTTGATGCTGCATGCAATCAACGTCATGTCATATATTTTGAGGAGCATATAGTCTACAAATTTATGCATGGTTTCATTTAGGTAACAAAACCATCATATTCACACCTTCTAAAACCGTTATTCAAAATGCAAGTGTCAAAGCTTTTGTACCACTTCCTAAGGGATTGCTTGAGGCCATGAGAACTTTTCAAAAATCATATATTGTCTTCTACATCCTTCTTAATAAAAAGCTCTGGTTGAGTTATATGATTTTGTTCCTCAAGCTGTCCATGCAAGAAAATAATTTTCACATTAACTTCTTGAGCAACTAAGGTCAAAATTGTCCTGATTGAAGAATGTTTCAAAAGAGGTGAAAACACCTCATTGTAATCAATTCCCTCATGTTATGTGAATCCTCCTGCCACCAATGTTTCTTTGTATCTTGCATTTTAATTCATGTAATTCCCTCATTTAGTTTGAATAATCATATGCAGCTCATATTCTTCATGCGTTTAGCCTTGTTAACTAGTAGCCAACTACCATTTTTGTGCAAGGAACTTAATTCCTCATTCATTGATGCAATCCATTCTCGAGATTTTCTGACATTCACAACTTCATCGTAATTATAGGCTCATCTCAACCTATTTCACCACTTAATAATACTTATTTCTTCTACTATAGTTAATTCTGCGGTGTAGTGTCATCATCTGGTCTTTATCTTTATAACTTTAGCCTCTGAACTTGTTAAACCATGCCAAATTCTATATCAAAAATGCAAATTAGAGTGCATCCTTGAAGCAAATATAGCCCATTTTCCAATTTTCACTTCATCTACACCATGGAACCCTTTGTGATTCTTAGAACTCCAACTTTAACTTTGTAAACATAACCTTGCTTATCTAGAATTCCAAGAGAAATCAATTTTCTCTTCAAATCAGGTACATGTCTCACGTGATGCAAGATCTTTATCCCTCTATCTACAAGTTTGAGCTTTATGGAGCCAATTCCAGTTACCTTCCAGGCTTTATTATTACCCAACAAAACTTATCCTACATGTCTATCTTCGTAGGATATGAACCACTCTCTTATTTGGGAACATATGAAATATACAACGAGAATCAATAACCCATTCATGATGAGTTTTACCTTTAGGGTGTGTTTGGATTGAGGGTTTAGGAGGGGAAGGGAGGGGAGGACTCACTTTTATTTTTTAAATTAGGAACAATGTAAAATATTTTTTTAAAATAAATTAAGTGTTTTTGAAGTATTATATGATCATTTATCATGTTATTAATTCAATTTTCAAAAGATTATTTTATAATGTCCGTAATTTAAAAAAGAAAACTAGACCCTCCCCTCCCTTCCCCTCCATCCAAATACACCCTTAGGGTACTACTTCTTAAGATGATCCTCACTATGCCATCTTTTGACTTGGATCTTAATCTCTTTTGGCTGATCGACCTCTTATGTACAATCCTTCTACAACTTAATCTCCTATTCAGGCCGTCCTTGTAAAATTGAAGACCCGACTCTCATAGTAAACACTAAACATAGACCCCTGGTATAAAAAAGCCATTTTTTTTAAAGAGCAAAAAATAAAAATTGATAATATTTGTTGTTAAAGTTTTGCTATTTTAAATACGGGCTAAATATTACAAGGGTCAAGGAGTGCTCTAAATAATAAGAAAAAAAAAATTGTGTTTTTTATTTGAAAATATATAGTTTAAAGTTTGAGGAGATGATTGGCGCATATAATCGATTATTTTATGCATTATATATAAAAAAAATGTTTTGGACCCCAAAATTTTGGAGGATCTCCTGCTCCTATTTCTTCAAACTTCTTCAATTATTTTGGAAACAATGCTTTCTAAACTTCTTGTAGTGATAATGCATCTCTTCCATAGATGTTGAAAACTGCCTTAAAATTCGTTTTACCATTTTGTGTCCAGGCGCAGGAGACTGCTGGAGGCATGTTGGGGTGGGTTCTAGTTTTGCGTCCAAGCACAAATGCGCGACCATGTCTATAAAAAGACAGTTTCAACACAATTTTACGTGTGGAAAAGGATAAAGAGATCAAAAGAAGGAATCTTTAGGAAATCAATAGGCTAAACTCGAAAGACTGACAGACTTTTGGGGTAGATTCTAAGGTTTAGAAACATCATTCAAGCTCATTTAACAAAAAGTACAATAAAGACTTATCAGGAATACACATCTATAGTTTTATTTTCGCAATTAATATATCAATACCACAAATTGAAGGGACCTAATATATTGACAAAACATCAAGACAGTATTTAGGACAAACAACCTTTCTTTTGAATTAAAGGTCGGAATGATGAACAACAGGGGATAAAGTGATTGCCCCATTGACCAGTGATTCAATCAAAACAACAAACGAGGTAACAAACAAACCATAATCTAAAAACAGTACTTAGTGGAGCTACCACTACATGTAAATGTTATCTAAAAAAAAGCACTACATGTAAATGTTGATGCGCATGCATGTTTTTTTTTTGTTTTTATCTTGGACTCAAAATTATCTGGTGGCTGTTGTATGTGAGCAACGAATCATCGATCGAGACATAAACACCTGACATAACATTGACACGAAATCGCCACTAGTAATGATATGTTTCAGGGTCGTGTTGGTGCTACATAGAAGTCGAAATCGAAAGTTGATATATCTTGCAAAAACGACTCTAAGTTGAAGGCTCCGCACGACTTAGAAATATATTTTTATGTCATATCTCATCTAATACGATATTCAATAAATCTTCATCTAATGTAAAAATTGTCAACTACTTATAAACATAATTTTAGACCGTATCTCATTCAATCCAATGCGAAACTCTTTACAAGTTTACTGATCACAATTCCTCAAAAAAAAAAAAAGTTTACTGATCACAACGTTGTTCATGCCAAAGCGTGCTAAACTTATACACTAATAGTGGCCAATTCAGCATAAAGGGACATTTAGGACCACAACATCAAGAATGGAAAAAATATGAAAAACAGTGGGACATCCAAATCCAAAAACCTATCCACCATCAAAATTTCAAGGCAAAGGCACACATTTCCAAACCAGGTTGACATATGGAAAATGGTTCATGAAATTTTTTAAACAAACAAAATAGCATGATAGAATGGATTAACAGTTGGGTAATTACTAAGGTCTAGATGCATACATTTAACACAAAACCTATGTATAATGCACTACTACAAATTAAGAAGGGGGCAATTACATGAATTATATTGGAAGGAACATAATTAAAGGAAGATTTATTTATGAGAGTGAGGGACTAATTAAGTGAGTTCAAGTTCCAAATTCTGCAATGCTTTGTAAGGCTGGCCTCCATTGGCCACTACCACCAACAAAATGTCTTCCAACACTTCTGTTATTGCTTCTGCTGCCATTGCTCTCCGTTCGTTGAGTCGCCTGTTCCACCTGACACAACACAAAAATAAAAGATGAATAAAGGCACTGCATAGGATAGGCATTAGGCACACACACCAAGAGATAAAGGGAAAAATGCCAAATCATACTATGATTTCTAATACAATGGTCATGGATGGTTGATCCAAACGATACATTTTTTTTTTTTGTTAAATATGTTTTTGATTTCTATAAATATACTAATTCTTCGTTCAAGTATTTTTGAATTAAATTTAAATGTATTTCAATATCTTACTCTTAACGTTATTTTTATTTTATTTTATAATTTGCCTTTACATTTTTATAATTATCGCGATCATATCTTGAATTAAAAGCATCCATACCGTCCTATGATTGTTAGATTACCAGTGGTACTAACTTTTTGTTTAGATTTGATGATTTGGTAGTGCTTTTATGAAATGGAAACGTGAAGGAACAAAAAGTGATAAAAGTGGCAGAACAAAGGGATCATCATTGTTTGGATTGTGGAGCATGCATTGTTTGACGTACTTTCCTAATATTCCGTTGCATAGTCAACTAGATGCTAGATTATCATCGTGAATTTAGGATAACTAAGTGGAATTTTTATAAATTAATGTGCTACTTATGTAAGAATATGCACATTCCTATGTGCCCCTGCATGCCAAAAAACTATTTAGGATAACTATTAATGTGCTACTATTTTTCTGACTGCACCATAGAAGCTCCCTTCTTGTAAACCTCTTAGGTAGTAAGAGTGGATATCCAACATCATAGCAACCAAAAGGTTTGGTAGGACGCAACAACAAATTATTAGTAGCTGACTTTGATTGAAAAATAATAATTCAGGTGTTAATGATTTGGATCTCAGAAAAGAGATTTATCAATCTCGAGTACTCGGAAGATAAGTCAAGTCTGATAAAACGTTGATTAAAACTTTGTTAGCATTACAAACCCGTTTCCGTAGGGTATAACGATGCGTTTCAACGTGGTTATAAAAACTTATAATATGATCAAAACAAAGAAACAGTCGATACAATTCATAAAAAATTGAATTTTAAATTTTAAATTTATTACCTCTAAAATTTGTTAAAAGTAAAACACACAATTAAAAGTTAAAAGTTTTTAGTACAAATTCATTTATTTATTTTTAAATAATATTCTCTATATAATTACTCATGCTAGCAAAGTCAATTGCAAAAAAGGTGGTAAAAATACCTTAATCTATGTCTAACAAGAGTAAAGAACCAATTTGAAACTATAACATGAAACTTAATTACCTTAACTGGACTAGGATTCGGAGCTCTGGAGTCTCTATGCTTCATCTGAATCCCATGACTACCACCAGTTTCCTTCAACAATTTCCCAAGTTTACCACATTTCTTCGAAGCAAACTCCTTCAATACATCTACAACCCACCAAAATTCATGTCCACAATTTTTTTGGCAAATTTAATCATATCATACACAAAATAATATTAATAAATTGAAAATTGACACTCCCTCCAGTCTTATTCATAAGAGACATTTAGGTCAACAAAAGTTAATATATGCTGTCCAAATTTCGACTAAGGCATACCAACTTTTGTTGAACTAGATGTATTGTTAAATTACGACTAGAAGGAGTACTATGTTATATTACTATTTGGTACCTTCAAAACTGATTGTTAGAATACAGCAAGAGTTGATCACATTTATTATTCATCATTGTGTAAATAATTATAGTTAATTGTACAATAACTATTCATCATTGTGTAAATAATTATAGTTAATTGTACAATAACTCCCACCTTAATTGGAGTTAATGTATTGTTGTATATATGGTTGCCAAATCAATGAGAATAGACAAGCAATATAATTCTTACATGGTATCACGAGTCTGATCCTAAAACACAAACCCGCCGCAACTCTCTTTCATTTTCATCAATGGCAGACAACAAAAACTTTCACCCCGCCCTTGCCGTGAACAATATCAAAAACTTCATTCCCATCACTCTAGAAATGGAAACCAATCACTACTCCACATGGGTAGAATTGTTCAAAACTCATTGCACAGTCTACCAAGTCATTGATCACATAATCCCAACCACACCAGAAACAGAATCCTCAAATGAAAAAGATAAAGCAACGGCCGGTAACAAAGAAGGATCCGTTACAGAAAAGGAAAAATCTGCCAAGAGTGACAAAGAACAGTGGTCACGCCTGGATGCAATCGTTCGCCAATGGATTTACGGAACGATCTCCATTGACCTCCTTCACACCATCATGTCACCGGGTTCAACCGCACAGCAAACATGGGAGCGATTGGAAAACATTTTCCAGGACAACAAAGCTTCTCGTGCCGTCCACCTGGAAAACCAATTCACACGCGTCCATTTGGATGACTTTCCCAACATCTCGGCATACTGCCAAGAACTCAAGATGATTGCTGACCAACTGTCAAACGTTGGTTCACCGGTTTCGAACCAAAGGTTAGTTCTCCAGTTAATTGCGGGTCTAAATGAGAACTACGATGGTGTTGCTATTTTTATTCAACAAAGTAATCCTTTGCCGCTATTTCATGAGGCACGATCGAGGTTGATCCTCGAAGAAACCCGCAAGGCAAAGCAAGCTGCTGCCACAGCCAATGCCGCAGGCACCGCTCTCCTCACCACAAATCAATCGAATGATGACACCTCTGGTCACAGTCGTGGTGTTACCCAAGGTTCCAGAAATCCAGCACACCGTAATAATTTTGGTCAAAAACGCGGTCAGAACAAAAACAACAATCGTGGTAGAAATGGTGGCGGTAGAGGACGAGGTCGCAGTAACAACAATCAAAACAGTGGACAGCAATACAATCCACGTCCATGGCAGCAACAACAGTGGCCATCATACCCACAATGGGGACCGTGGGGACAACAACCATGGGCAGCTCCACCATGTCCTTACCCCACATCCAATTGGGTTCGTCCACCATCAAATCGTTCTCCCGTGGCTGCAGGAACTCGTCCACCACAGGCTTACAGTGCTCATGGACCAACTCCTTCAAATTATGCACCTACAGACATTGATGCGGCAATGCAAAATCTGTCCATGAATGTTCCTGATGAAAATTGGTACATGGACACTGGTGCAACAGCACACATGACTGCATCTCAAGGTACTCTCTCAACTTATTCTAATTTGAGCATTAATAAAAATATCGTTGTTGGCAGTGGACAGGAAATTCCAATTCGTGGTTATGGACAAACACATCTTTCCCCACCTTATCCACCCCTATCATTAAACAATGTCCTTCATGCCCCTAAACTCATTAAAAACTTAATATCTGTGCGTCGTTTCACAATTGATAATAATGTTACCATTGAGTTTGATCCTTTTGGTTTTTCTGTGAAGGATATACAGACGGGGATGCCACTAATGAGATGTGATAGCACAGGGGATCTATATCCTCTCACCACAACCACAAGAAATCAATCCACCTCTCCAGCAACCTTTGCAGCTCTCTCTCCTACCTTATGGCACAACCGTTTGGGACACCCTGGATCCAATGTTTTAAGTTTTCTTAGCAAAAATAAGTTTATTGAGTGTAAACAAATCTCTAGTTCTTCTATTTGTCAATCTTGCATTTATGGGAAACATGTTAAATTACCTTTTTCTATTTCAAATTCTAATACTTCCAAGCCTTTTGATATAATCCATAGTGATTTGTGGACATCGCCAATTTTAAGTTCAGCAGGTCATAAATATTACCTTTTTTTCTTAGATGATTACACCAATTTTGTGTGGACATTTCCCATTGGAAGAAAGTCACAAGTCCCTTCCATTTTTTCCTCATTTCATGCATTCATTAAAACCCAATTTGGAACTACAATCAAATGTTTTCAATGTGATAATGGACGAGAATTTAATAACGAGTACTTTACACAATTTTGTCACAAAAATGGCATGGTATTTCGTTTTTCTTGTCCACACACTTCACCACAAAATGGAAAAGCTGAACGTAAAATACGAGCAATTAATAATTTCATCCGTACTAGCCTTGCACATTCATCTATGCCACCATCATTTTGGCACCATGCTCTACAAATCACCACATACCTTCAAAACATTCTACCCAGCAAGATTCTCTCACATCACTCCCCCACTCAATACTTATATCATAAGGATCCCTCGTATACACATTTACGTGTGTTTGGGTGTTTGTGCTATCCTCTCTTTCCCTCTACCACCATCAATAAACTACAAGCCCGCTCCACCCCATGTGTCTTCTTAGGTTATCCACAAAATCACCGTGGTTACAAATGCTACGATTTGTCTAGCAAGAAAATAATAATTTCTAGACATGTCATATTTGATGAGACCCAATTCCCATTTGCCAAAATACATACTCCCTCCACTCACACCTATGAATTCTTAAATGACGGCCTTCATCCAATTCTACACTACCACCTCCAAAATGATTCAAAACAAGATGAACCGGAACCACCTACAACTGAATCACCACAACCTGCCATAACACAGGCCTCACCCATTAATGTGACAAACCAAAGCATAATACCGTCTTCCCCTATACTTATTAACCCATTACCCCATCCACCCGTCTCAACTGAACTCACATCTCCTATGCATACTCCACAACAAATCCATCAAGAACCAACCCGAACCATGGCAACCCGCAGTATGCATGGAATTCATAAACCTAAAACTCAATTCAACTTGACCACCTCAATTACACCATCACCACTTCCCCACAACCCTAAGGCAGCCTTGTCCGACCCGAATTGGAAAGCTGCCATGTTAGACGAATTTGATGCTCTTATTAAAAATAAGACATGGGAATTGGTACCACGTCCACAAAATGTTAATGTTATTCGCTCTATGTGGATATTTCGTCACAAAAAGAAATCAGATGGGTCATTTGAGAGGTACAAAGCTCGACTTGTAGGTGATGGAAGATCTCAACAGGTTGGATTAGATTGTGATGAAACATTCAGCCCAGTTGTGAAACCAACGACTATTCGTATAGTACTTACTATAGCTCTATCAAAGTCGTGGTCCATTCATCAGCTAGATGTTAAAAATGCATTTCTTCACGGTGAACTTCAAGAAACCGTATACATGCATCAGCCGATGGGTTTTCGAGACCCAATCCATCCAGATTATGTTTGTTTATTGAAGAAATCTCTTTATGGCCTTAAACAGGCCCCTCGTGCTTGGTACCAACGGTTTGCTGATTTTGCACTCACCATCGGTTTTTCCCATAGCAAATCTGATCATTCTCTATTCATTTATAGGAAAGATAATGACATGGCATATATTTTACTCTATGTTGACGACATCATTCTTACTGCATCATCTGATGCTCTTCGTCAGTCTATTATGTCACTTCTTGCCTCCGAATTTGCTATGAAAGATTTGGGCACTCTAAGTTATTTTTTAGGCCTTGCAGTTACACATCATGCAGGTGGCTTATTTCTTAGTCAAAGAAAATATGCGTCTGAGATAATTGAACGAGCAGGTATGACCTCATGCAAACCAACAGCTACGCCAGTGGATACCAAATCTAAGCTAAGTACCTCATCAGGTTCTCCATACAAAGATCCTACACACTATAGGAGATTAGCAGGTGCATTACAATATCTCACATTCACGAGACCAGATATATCATATGCTGTACAACAGGTGTGCTTGCACATGCATGACCCAAAGGATGAACATATGAATGCTCTCAAACGCATTCTGCGATATCTTCAAGGTACTCTTGACCATGGCCTACATCTATATAAATCTTCTGTTTCTGGTCTCATCTCCTACACAGACGCCGATTGGGGTGGGTGCCCCGATACTCGACGTTCCACCTCTGGATATTGCATCTTCCTTGGTGACAACTTGATATCATGGTCATCTAAGCGTCAACCAACTCTATCTCGATCAAGTGCTGAAGCCGAATATAGAGGGGTTGCCAATGTTGTCTCTGAATCTTGTTGGATCCGGAACCTTCTCTTGGAACTCCATTGCCCAATTCCTAAAGCTACCTTAGTGCATTGTGATAATATTAGTGCAATATACCTCTCTGGTAATCCTGTTCAACATCAACGCACTAAGCATATTGAAATGGACATTCACTTTGTTCGTGAAAAAGTTTCCCGTGGACAAGTCCGTGTTCTTCATGTTCCATCTCGTTATCAAATTGCCGACATCTTCACGAAAGGTCTTCCGCGCATACTATTTGAAGATTTCAGAGACAGTCTCAGCATACGGCGGCCTCCCGCTTCGACTGCGGGGGTGTGTTAGAATACAGCAAGAGTTGATCACATTTATTATTCATCATTGTGTAAATAATTATAGTTAATTGTACAATAACTATTCATCATTGTGTAAATAATTATAGTTAATTGTACAATAACTCCCACCTTAATTGGAGTTAATGTATTGTTGTATATATGGTTGCCAAATCAATGAGAATAGACAAGCAATATAATTCTTACAATTACAAATAAAAAATAAACTCATTTTTTTTTGTCAAATCAATATCAATCACATTACCTTAGTTGTGAAATTGATGAGGAACAAAAACTTAAGTTTTAGATAAATTTTTAATGAGTTATACTAACAAATGTCTTAACGCATTGTTTAAGGAATTTTTATAATAAATTATATCTTGAAAATACAAGTTAAATAATTAGTTAGTATAACACGTGAAAGTTACTAACAAATGCAACTTTCTGTGTGAAAGTTACTATTTTTAATTGTTTAAAGAATGCTTCGAGGACACTTATTAACCTTTACCATTTTTAAATACTAATCTATAGTAGACTATATATTAAAGTGGTCCATGGTATAAGTTGTTTATAATCCATGGTATAAATGATGGGTAGGTACCAACTTTTGATATTGGAGTGTTGATATTATTGTAGTTTTATGTCAAAATTGAATTCTCTTTTCATTTGCATCCATCGCATTTGTGTTGACTTACTCGATGTGATAGAGCCATTCGCAATGTAATTTTACTTACACTGGGATGGCCTTAAATTTGGTCAAAATACACAACGAGTTCTGGGAAATGTTGGCATGGTTATTCTCTTGGGTGCCTTTTATCGAATATTCTTGTCCAATTTAAAAATTCTGCTTAGTAATTGTTTTTGGTTTTTCTTGCTCTTATTCTTTTAATCTTTTCTAATTTTTTATTCGCTCATGTAATTTCACATCTTGCTGTCTGTATCACACTTGAAAAATAAGCAAAAGGGTACATATAAAAATTCTAAACTTAACGTTTTGGTAATGCTATACGGATAAGTACTCCAATTTAGTTATTTTTTTTTAACAAAATAGAAGACAAAAAAAAAAAAAAACAACACTAATACTTAACTAAGCCAATCCCATAGAGTTAATCTCCCTCTTCCAAATAGAAGACTCTAGACATTGAAACTCATTTTTATAAGAAAAAATTGTTACCAATTCTCCTGATTGGTCATTCATATACATATTTTTATTCTTGGTCATCGAGCAGCTCAAATTTCTGTCCTCTAACTTGGAAGCAGTCACAAAGTAGTATTACAGGTGGATAATATGATAATCGATGACCAACTCTGCCGACCCAAGTTATAATATTAGGAAATAAAAGAAAAATTAACAAGGAGTTAATTTGAAGATTTTGCTTATACAACATTTAACTTTATGCTAGGGTGGCAAGACAAGAGCGGATTGATAGAGGTATATGTATATTAGTCATACTAAATTTGTGAAGATTTTTAATCAACATTACTATACACTGGTACGCAACGAAAGAAATACGTAACGAAAGAAATGATCGCGAATTACAAGTTCACGATGGATTCGCAAGATCCTCTTTCACTATAAATTTATTTAAGTATGAGTGGTTAGTTTTAGGTGGATATGTGTTAGTCTCATACCTATTGAGTAAAGAAAAAAAAAATATCATACCAATTTATTGCAAATGCTTCCCTATCTTTAAGATTTTATGGGTCTTTTCTTATTTTGATGGGATTATTATGGGCATTGAGCATTGTTTTGTAACTTTGCGAGTGAGCAAAGCGACTGAACGTGGAGGGGGCGTTGTTATATTGAATTATTTCTTTGCCTTCATCATTTTGAGTTTGATGTTAATTAATTAAGAATGATGATAAAATCAAGAGGCATAGCCGGCAACCCACGATAGAAACTAAAAATGTCACGGATACTCTCTTTCACTCACATTATTAGTAGATCAAAACAAATTTAATTACTTACGTCAAATTGAACGACAGTTCAACTTGCACGACAATTTAAATTTCTTGTGTTTCTTTCTTAATTATGGTCCTTATCATTTCATTTGTCATCATGAGCATTTGATTTAAAACAACGATATGCAATTGAATCACTTTCTTACATGATTACAAGTTTGAGTTTCAACACTTTGTTATCTTTCTGAACATAGCACATATTTGATATTTTCTCCGGTCCTGCTTAAGAGAAATTTGAGTCAACAAAAGTTGATGTATTGGTTAAAAATTCAGTCCAAATACATCAATTTTTGTTGACTCAACTTTCGCTTATAAATAAGATCGGAGATAATAGTAAAAAAAAATACAGTATATAAAAAAGAAAATACATGTTGACATAACAAACAACAAGGACAAATGTAGACGAATCACCAATAACCATCCGATGAAGTTGTGTTCACCAATTTTCCATTTTTACTTGAAGAGTAACTCTATGTTTTTTTTTTTTTTTTGGTTTCATGTATTTTATTTTATCCAAGGATTAACATGTTGGACAACTACACCAAAAATGTTTTTTATGTAGTAAGAATAAATGATTTGACTTGTGACTTAATAAAGATAAATCAAAATCAAATATCTTTCGGGAGATTAGTCACTTTAGTCCCTGAATAGGAAAGAAGTCGTCACTTTAATCACTGAATGCAGATAAATTGCAAAATAGTCCCTGAATGTAGACTCTGTTAGTCAATTTAGTCCTTGAATGCAGACTCCTTTAGTCAATTTGGTCCATGAAGGTAGACTCCGTTAGTCACTTTAGTCCCAGAAATTGACCAACAGAGTCTACATTCAGAGACTGTTTTGCAATTTCTCTCAATTCAGGGACTAAAGTGACTACTCATTTTCCATTCAGGGACCAAAATGACTAATTCCCCAATATCTTTCCTTCACCATAAAGCAAAATGCATGAAAGAGAATCAATGAGTTTCTTTATTCATAACTAGTTGTCAACCCGTGCTTCGCACGGGGTGGATTGCTTTTTTTTCTTTTTCCGGATAATTTTGTTGGCAATCACATTTGTTAACGGTTAAAAGTGAACTGATTGTGAACATAGATATTACATGCTTATAAATATAAAAAATCATGATCCATAACATATCAAATAATAGATAGGTCTGCCATAAATGAAACCGAAGTAGAAGTTATACAACATAGATTCTAAAGTAGTGGTGTTTAATGGATTACAAAGTTACATTTCCAAAACGGCATCATCATCTTCAATCCCAAAGGTAAGCACATTCACCACCTAAAGGTTTCTCGGCATTTTCCCTGCCAATAGTTATCTATTAGAGAAAACCATTTAGTTAATCTAACTATTTTTTTTTTGTTATCATTAATAATTTTTTTATTGTTGTCCAGTTAATCTGAATATAATAATGATGTTTTTTGCCATGATTGAGTCACACTTGAATTCCAATCTAGTTTCAGGAGTGTTGCGATTACATAAGCAAAATCTTTTCCATCCATTTCCGATTATAGATGTGGTAATATTTGTTTCAGGGTCATTTATGAAAAATAATTTACATATTGTAATTGTGTTAGCGGTACCGCATAGTCTTAAATATCTTTTAAAAAATTTGTTACGAAGGAAAAATGAGCAAATTACTGAATATTCCACAGACATTAGAAATATTTACCAAAATTTGTTTATTGCTAAAATTTATTAGTATTTGAACCTGAGTCGCTACTAAAACAATAAATTGTCAAAATACAACAACATTGTGTTGCAGAAATTTTGTGGATACCGTCCTTGATTACTGAGTTTAAAAGTGAATTTCCAAACTCCTATCACTTATTGCGACAACCTAAGTACCATATCCCTATTACATAATGCAGTGCTTCATATTTAGGACCAAACATATGGAGCTCTAAATCTTTGATGAAGAGAAAGTAGCCAATTAGGAATCTCATAGTACATCATGCCCCTGCTGATCAAAATACAGTTTACTAATCTGAGACAAACCCATGGTGTTTGATAAGTTTGCACTTGATCGACCACCTTGAGTTTGAGTTGAAAAATGGAAAATGGACAACCAAACATTAGAAGCATCCAAGAGCAATGATCATCTCTTAAAAAAAAAAAACAATGAATCGTTTTGTGGTATAAGGAAAGGGATCAAGGACCCTAAGTGCAAGTCATGTAGCTCTTAAAAGTGTTGAAAATGAATGAAAACAATAATAAATATGTTTGAAATTAAAAGAACAAAATGACCTTAGAATTTAGAAAAGGGCAACACCAGTGATAAAGAGGTTCCTCATTGAATTCATGTTGGTGTGAGTTGCAATTTTTTCAGTCAATTTCAAAAAGTTGAAGAAAATTAGAGGGACTAAAACAAAAAGTTGGTATATTTAACCCTTTTATGGATTAATTTCACTAATGAAAGCTACATTTGAGGATTAAATTAATCGATGAAAGATACATTGATAACCAAACCGATTGACGAAAGATGCATATATGTATGTTTTCATACGATCAGAGACTATTGTGACAACCTTTTATGGATTTTTTTAGTGTTGCTTGGTTGAGGGCTACCTCACCGATTTTTTTTAACTATTTTCGAATTTTTATATTTTTAAAAACTTTTAACTATTTTATCAAAGCCTAACCAATGAAAACCCTATTACCAAAGCTACATGATTTATATCATTTTGACTTTCAGCTTCAACATATATAAATCCTTTCACATGATCTACAGCAAAGGCAGATATTAACTGCAATTTAGTATCCAGTTCTTTCAGGTGAACAAACTTCTGCATCAGACAGATAGCTGAAAGCCTCTCTACCTAATTTATATCATTTTGTATTTTAGCTTCAATGTATATAAATCTTTTCACATGATCTACAGCAAAGGCTAGGGATGTCAATGGATACCCATGGGTACGGATAATATGATACCTGTCCCCGCCCCGTTGGATAAATATGATACTCGTGCCCGCCCCGTATCCTCGTAGGTACCCACTATACGGCTACCCGTGGGTATTGAGGTATCCATGGGTACCCATGGAGTTTTGAATTTATTTATTTTTTGGTACAAATAATAACGTTTTTTAATTCCCAAAAAACTTCAACTTTTAAACATCCATACATAATCCATTCAAAATTTCATAAATCATACATAATTCATAGAAAATTCATGATTCTTATATAATCTATATGTTTTATGATGTGAATGAAGTGGAAACGGTGAACTTAATAAGATGAATTAAAAATAGGTTATTATTGAGGATTTTTAGGTGGGCGGTAAAATTTTCTTCAATAAGGTACCAACTTTAAGTAATAAGATATGATATATAAGGATATATTAGTAATTTACTTAATTTATTATCGGGTATGGGTACCCGTGGGTATGGATACAATCCAATCCGTGTCTGTGTCCATATAATAATGGGTAGTCAAATATCCGTTTATTATACCCGTGGATACGCGTTTAGCTACCCGCTCCATAACCGTGACGGATTTTACCCACGGGTACCCGTGAGCATGTGTATTTTTGTCACCCCTAGCAAAGGAAGATATTAACTGCAATTTAGTACCACGTATATAAATCCTTTCACATGATCTACAAAAAAGGGAGATATTAACTGCAATTTAGTATCCAGTCCTTTCAGGTGAACAAACTTCTGAATCAGACAGATAGTTGAATAATGCCTCTCTACTTGATTTATATCATTTTGCCTTTCAGTTTCAACGTATATAAATCATTTCACATGATCTACAACAAAGGCAGATATTAACTGCAATTTAGTATCGAGTCCTTTCATGTGAATTATACGCACTTTTAAAAAACTTGTTTTAAAGGAGAGATGTTCAAATTACGGAATATTACCATTCTTCGTAAATTTGAGAATGAAGGTCGCATAATCCAAATATTTGTGATGCATGGTCTAAGGCATGGGGTTCAGTAACGTATTTTTTTTAAAAAATTGTTCCGAAGGAAAAATGAACAAATTAATGAATATTGCACAAAAATTATAAATCTTTATCAAAATATTTATGAAAGCTTTATCAAGAGCAGGAAAACATCATAAATTACATATTAGTTAAAATTATAAAAGTGAGCGCTACTGTCATAGAGTTACCAAAAAGGGATTAACACCAATATTTACATGACACAAAATGAACGAAAGAAACACATTAAACTCTTTAGCGTCTTGTGTAGGAACTTGGTTATTAATAATTTGACCGTTAAAAAATAAAAAATCTCTTTGACGTCAAAAAAGTAATATCAGCTGAGCAATATTCACTCTCTTCACATATGCTTAGTAATATTCAGTCTGGAAGATTACATTGAAAGGATAGATGGTAAAAATATTTGGGATCATTAAATGACAGCGTGAATAAAAATATTTGTGAGATTGTGATGATTAAACGATATTGAAATTAAATATATAAGTGATAAAAAGATAATAAAATTCCTTTGAAAAAAAGGTAATAAAACTAAATGGAATCTCCTTAAAAAATTAATGGAACGGTTAAAAAAATAAAGTTAAATGGAAGAAAAAAACATATTGAAATATAATATTAAAAAATAAAGAAAAGGTTCCCAGCGTGAGTTGAAAAGAGGTGTTTGTGAAATAAATTGTCGAGAAGTAGTTTTTTAAAGTAACATTCAACAGCTTATGGTCAAAGCTCATTCCATTCAATTTTATGCGTTCAAAAAAAGTATTTTTTTTAGTAAGTACTTAATTGATATTGTATTCGGCTTAACTTCTCCTTAAAAATGTAGAGAAGTTTGAAAAAAGTCGGGTCAAACGATACCTTAATCTCCCACAACGGCAATGTAGAAGCAATTGAATTTGGGAGGAAAAATTGAAGAATAGTTAAAAATATAAAAATTGGAAAATAATTAAAAGTTATTAAAAATATAAAAATTAGAAAATAATTAAAAAAAATTGGTTAGGGGCAAAAATGGAAATTCACAGGCCAACCCTAAAAAAAAACCACCCTCCAATAATTGAATTACCAAAATGCCCCTCCTAGGGGCAAATTGGTAAATTCAATGGACATTTCCTTTTATATATAGTATATAGATGGTTTACTTCTCAATGAGATATTTCAAATATTGTGAATAGGGTATTGCTATTTATTACGAAGAAGCTCATGCAAGAAAAGCAAGAGTGGGAGTGTGTCAAAATTTTAAAAGATTAGAAAGGTATCTCTTCCTGTTTTCATGGAAATCAAAGGAGTTTTGGGAGAAAATCAACGGATGAGAAAATTCGTATATTTCCCTTTTGTAAAAAAAAGCTTTTTGCTTGTGAATGGGTATTGCTATTTATTACGAAGAAGCTCATGCAAGAAAAGCTAGATTGGGATCATGTAAACTTTTTAAAAGATCAGAAACGTGTCTCTTCCTGTTTTCATGAAAATCAAAGGAGTTGTGGGAGGAAATCAACGAATGAAAGACATTCATATATTTCCCTTTCGTTGAGAAAAGAGTTTTCCTTGTGAATGAGTATTGCTATTTATTACGAAGAAGCTCATGCAAGAAAAGCAAGAGTGGGAGCGTGTCAAAATTTTAAAAGATTAAAAACGCATCTCTTCCTGTTTTTATGAAAACCAAAGGAGTTGTAGGAGGAAATCAATGGATGAAAAGCATTCATATATTTCCCTTTTGTAAAGAAAAGCATTTCCCTTGTCGATCATTGGTTGCATACGAAGTTAAAGGATCAACTTGTTATATTTAATTAACTTAAAGAACCTAAGTGGCACGAAGAAATTTAAAACACCAACTTGTTACAATTAAATAATTTAAAGGACGGACCTCTGGTGTAATTTATCATGAGAGAGAGAGAGAGAGGGAGGGAGGGAGGGAGGGAGAGGGAGAGAGAGAGACAGAGTGTTAAATTTGCTAGTAGAGTAGCTAAAATTCCTTAAAAAAATAAGAGTAGCCAAAATCATTCATCAACCCACCTAACTAGATTATTATTTGTACCCCTACTAGTAAAATAAACATTTTTCTACTAATTTTCACTTTTAATTAAATTAAACTAAATAATTTAAAACCAGATAGGTCACACGGCCAAATAAAAAAAATAGACAAACCTTAGGTTATAGTAATTTAATTTTTCTACCTATAATTTCCCTTAATTAAAAGGAGTGAGCTACAATTTTCTAGGATTCTTTAGGTATAAAATAAGCTGCGAGATTTTGAAAAGCATTGAGGTACAATTTTCTTGAATCTCTCTCTGATCAATATATAGGTATAGAATAAAACACATACGCTCATAAAATTTTGAAAATAAATGAAAATCTGAACATATTTATATACTACTATCACATCTGCAAGAGCATGACTTAATGACTTAAACTTACGCCTTGAGGCTTGACCAAACCTTAGTGGAGAAACTATTGGTGGACACAAAGATTTGGACCCTTTATTTGGTCACACACACAAAAAGAAAAAAGTAGAAAAAATGACAATTAAATAATCATTAATTTTCAAATGATTTTAGCATAGAGGCATTCTTGCATGGACACAAATATAAATGCATAGTATTTGGTCACACACACATCAAAAACCTTTTTCTCAAAAGACTAAATCATTTTATTATCAAGTTCTTTTTTATTATTAGAAAAAATATTTTTTATGTGTGTGTGCCTAAACACTGTACATTTATATTTGTGACCATGATAGACTTTCTCTTTAGGATATTCACTTTTTTGTGTGTGTGACCAAATAGAGGGTCCAAATCTTTGTGTCCACCCAAGAATTATTCACCTTAGTGACCCTCGAAATACCGTTCCACGTAAACTTTTATTTTAAGAGGAGCTCCACATAAACTTTTTTCTAATAAATACTAGTAGAAGATGGTAAATCAAATTAACACTGTGAAGATATGGACCTCTCCTCTTGTTCAAAAAAGATATGGACCTCTCCTCCTATGCAACTAGATTTTATCTTGTTCACCGACTCCTCTGTAGTTTTTAGGCACCGAGTTGCTTAGTCTTTTGTTTTTGTATTGTTTTCCTCCTGATAAAATAAATTGCACTACCTCTAAAAAAATATTCAAACTGCACTATGATAATTAGTTTTTGACTGATACTTGAAAACAATTATATCATTAATTGTTCTTTCTCAATACCAATTATAATTTGATTGTTTCCGATCCAATAATTGAATAGTAATTACTTATTGCATTAATTATTTTTATTTAGTCTGATACTAGGATAACTCAGTGATGAAATACCTCATTCAAGATATGGCCTGTGATCAATGAAATTCCGTGATTAATTACTATTATATGTAGGAAATTATAAATGTGAATTTGCAACGTCTCCCCACGATAGACGCCATTTCCAAACTTAGCTCAACACAATAATGCATGAGATTTTGTAGTTATGATCAATAATAACCCCAAACCGTGGACTTTTGGTACTTAAAAGTTGATTCTTTAGAACTCATTGCAAAGTGCAAACATCCCAAAATGACCATTGCAAAAAGAAAGAGAGGATGCTCAATTCCAAATCCCAATGGTTATGGAGAATTTCCCATCCTAAAAGCAACCCTCTTCGTTCTCCTACTACTACTTTGTGCATTATGGTTCAAAAGAAACCAATTCACAATCCTGTGCCCTAATAAGACCATGTCCGAGGTTATCCAAGACCCTCCTGAACAAACATTCTACGACGACCCAGCATTGAGTTACTCGGTCGAGGAACCAATGAATCAATGGGACAAAAAGCGAAGCGACTGGCTACAACTTCATCCTTTATTCGCCGCCGGTGCTAGTGACCGGATTCTAGTTCTCACGGGGTCGCAACCAACACCGTGCAAGAACCCAATCGGTGATCACTTGCTGTTAAGGTGTTTCAAGAACAAGGTGGATTATTGCAGGATCCACAACTGCGAGGTGTATTATAGCAACCTACATCTGCATGCTAAGATGGATTCTTATTGGTCCAAACTTCCAATAATCCGGTCCGCTATGATGGCCCACCCGGAAGTCGAGTGGATCTGGTGGATGGATGCAGATGCAGTCTTCACTGACATGGAGTTCAAAGTTCCGTTGGACCGTTACAAGGACCACAATCTCGTGGTTCATGGTTGGTCCAATATGGTGTATGATGATAGTGAGAATAAGAGTTGGACCGGACTTAACGCCGGGTCCATCCTTATTCGAAATTGTCAGTGGTCCATGGACTTATTACACGTTTGGGCTCAGATGGGCCCATTAACATCAAACTATGCAAAATGGGGGAAGATCTTGACATCAATATTCAAAGATAAACCATTCCCGCTACCAGATGACCAATCTTCGTTGATTTATTTGCTTTCAAGGCAAAGAAGAAAATGGGGTGCGAAGACGTTTTTGGAGGAAGGGTATGATTTAGAAGGTTATTGGATTGCTACAATTGGGAAGTTAGAGGGAATACAAAATAAGTATGAAGAGATAGAGAAGAAAGCTAGGGTTTTAAGGAGAAGGCATTCAGAGAAGGTGAGTGTTTGGTATGGTGAAATGAGAGAGCCTTATTTGAAATGGAGTGAAAGGAGGCCATTTGTTAAGCATTTTACGGGGTGTCAGCCATGTAGTGGGGATCATAATCCTAGTTACAAGGGTGATGTTTGTTGGAAAGAGATGGAGAGGGCTTTGAATTTTGCTGATAATCAAGTGCTTCGTAATTATGGGTTTGTGAGGAAGGATCTTATGACATCTTCTGTGTATGAAGTTCCATTTGGATATCCAAGAGACTAGAAGTAGCTAGCAGGTTGCGGTGAAGGGTTTAATTTGTTAACTAGGTTTGTTACTCTAGTCATATAATCTATTTCACAGTACCAAATGAACAAAATTCTGGCTTTTATTACATCTAGTATAGCCTATATATGATGTTTTTCCATTGATCTTCTTTCCATGTTCTATTTTACCTATTTTGAATGTTTAATTTGTATTAGCTACTGAACTTCAATCATTTTGACATTTCTGTTCACGTTCTCCTAGCTTTGAGTATTTAGAATTATAAAGGGTTTTTGTTTTTTTAAATTGTGTATTGTTTAGCCTTCCAAGTGAATGATTCAAGAGCAACTTTTGTGTGATACATAAAGATTTAGACCCTTCATTTAGCCATAAACAAAATAAAATAAATACCCATAACATAATTAAACAATTTTTTTTTTTTTGTGTATTATTAAATAAAGTGTCTAAATGTCCTGAGAAATCCTTGTGTTGCACTCTTTAAATAAAGAAGAAGAATCTTACAAGAAAGGCATTCAAAAATAATATAATCTTGCAAGAAAGAAACATGGTATTTTGAAATTGATTTAAAATAGCAGAAATTGATTAGTTTTTTTATCTAGTGAAAAAGGTGTACTATTGAGGGAGAACTTTGCTACTCATTTGTGGTTCTACCAAACTAGAGAGATTAATTTATGGAGTTGTACACAAATTAAATGATACTCGATTCATAAAAAAAGAAAAAAAAGAAAAAGGTGTATGGTGTTAACTTACACCATCTAAATTTGAGGTGAATTAAATTAGTAACCACCATATACCTACATCAGTTTACACCTAAAAATAATCATTCAGTTAAAACATCAGTTCTGATCAAGTCCACTAACTTAGAACGTGGGTTGTAAAAGCTTCATATTGAGTCAAAACATAGTGGGTCTCGACAATCATGCGAGAAACTTATTACATGTGTTTAGCATCGTACCAAACGCTTTGAGGAACAAGAGGAGAGACACAACCATGGAGCTACACACTAAGGACTCTGTAACAGGACCACACCGTAAAGGAGTAGATTGAAGTCAAACATGAGGAGCAACATTCCCTTAGCAAGAGAGCTATCATACACAACTTGTGAAATTAGCGGAGCAAAGATTTGTAGTGTAGGTCGCACCGTTTGACTAGAATGCAATGCCTTCGCTATAATATTCATACATTGCAATTAACACATTCAATAAATCAAACAAGCTAATTTTATCCTTTTACCTTTACCTTTACCTTTATTTTTTTTATGCATTTCTTAGTAAAACGGTAACCCAAAACCATCGTACTTAATTAACAATCTACGGAAGAAGTTACGAAACCCACAACCGAGGGACAAAGTCCCCCCAATGTCAATTGCTTGAAACAGAGAAAAATCATAATGTGTTTAATTTTAACACCTTCTAAAGTATCGATCAACACCTTCAACCATGTGTTTAATTTTACAAACATGTTCAAATGCTCAATATTTATTTAGGCTATTTGCGATGTCTGTTGTGGTTAAGGGGTGTTCACAATCAAACCGATCCAAACTATAACAATTAAAATATCCAACAAATTGTAAATTGCACAAAACTGAATAACATTGGATGTGTTTGGATTATTATTATTATTTTTAAAAATAATATTCAAATCAGATCTAATTTCGAATTCTTTTTTCAAAACCCTATCAAATGGAACGAATCACATACATAAATTTTAATATTTATTTATTTCTTATTAGTAAGATACATTGTTAGTTTTTGTTTTTGAAATAATATTAGTTTAACTTAATTTAGTTTTTTCACTTTTTGATGATTCAAACATAATTGATAATTATCATTCCTATTTTTTTTCGCCGGTAAATGAAATGATAAACTTTCTGAAACTCACACACAGCTACGATGTCCCAATTTGAAATAGGGTGAAGACGTCCAACTTAACAATATCGATATTGTTAAGTTATTTTACCCTTATAGGCTAAATCATTGTCATTCCTGATTGTTAATTTTATTACATCAGATTTATATTTTGCATTAAACCTATGTCTTTATTGCGTCTTATGAAATTAATAATGTTTTGCGTCTTATGAAATTAATAATGTTTTTTACACAGTTGTAATTTGATTATCCAAAAACCAATTCAAATTAAACTGTATTGAATATTATTATATTGATTCATACTTTTTTTTTTTTAAATAGTTCATCAAAATCAACTTTGTGATTTTATCTTTGGATTAGACGATTTTTTTTACTTCAAAAACTGAATTAACTATACCGTAAGCACCTCTAATTGTGGTTTTTCCCAACTCAAAGAATTATTTTTTTCAGTTGAACACGAAATGTTTCCGCCAGGCTTTAAAAATACTAGTATGTATAGTGCACTCAAAATAAATTGTCCTTTAAACAGATATACTCAACAATTAACATCATACTCAACTTTTGTGTCCTTGAAAGAATTGCAATTAGTTTAGCAAACAAGTGTTCTTGAAGTTGACGACAAATATAATCCAGACAACCATCACCGCTTAACTGCTTGTGTATGAAATATGTGTTTCATCCACTTACATTTGAGTTACAAGTTAAAGTTACTAAATATAAGTAATTGGCCGTTTTAAGCCATTTTAGTCCCTCCTATCTGTATATTTCAGATTTTCAGTTGTGTTATTCCACAAGTTCATGGTATATGTGAAAGATAAATTTGAAGCAACCAAGGAAAACCTATGCAACCTTATCTTCATTCCTAACCCTAACCCAAAAACACAGCTGCCACCGTGTCACTTTTTCCAAAAATTCATACTCTTTTGCTCTCACTTTTCCCAATTTAGTACTAATTTTGCTTTATTCCCTTAATTGACAACCATGCAAATTTACATTTATCGAAACCACACAAAATCAGTTTCACTTGACGACATTTTTTCACAATAGGACTAGTATTCAAGAAGCACTTAGCTAGCACATCTTCATACGCCACCCATCAAAAATCACCCTTAAAATAGCATTCATATTCCCAAGAGTTCACAAACATTCATACAATTGATCACCCATGGCAACCAAATTTGGTTCCAAAAACAAATCATCTTCATGGCTCTCAAGTGGTTGCATCTTCCTCTTAGGTGCAATGTCAGCTCTTCTTTTTATCTGGGGCCTCTCCTCCTTCATCACTCCTATCCCAAACACCAACACCAAATTCAACTCCATCACCACTAAACTCAAATCCTTTAACTTCACCACAAACACCGACTTTGCTGGTCCTGATTTGTTACACGACCCTTCAGACAAAACCTTCTATGATGATCCACAAACATGTTACACCATGGACAAACCGATAAAAAATTGGGACGAGAAGCGTCAAGAATGGCTACTTCATCATCCTTCGTTCGTGGCTGGAGCAAGCGAAAAGATACTTGTTATAACGGGTTCACAACCTACAAAGTGTGATAACCCGATTGGCGACCACCTTTTACTGCGGTTCTTTAAAAACAAGGTTGATTATTGTCGTATACACAACCATGACATAATCTACAACAATGCATTGTTACACCCAAAAATGGACTCTTATTGGGCCAAGTATCCTATGGTTAGGGCTGCGATGTTGGCTCATCCGGAAGTTGAATGGATATGGTGGGTCGACTCTGATGCCATCTTCACCGACATGGAGTTCAAGTTACCGTTATGGCGTTACAATGATCACAACCTTGTGATTCATGGTTGGGAAGAGTTGGTAAAGAAAGAACATAGCTGGACTGGGCTAAACGCGGGTGTTTTCTTGATGAGGAATTGTCAGTGGTCATTGGACTTTATGGATGTTTGGGCCAGTATGGGCCCAAACAGTCCAGAATACGAGAAATGGGGGGAGAGGCTAAGAGCAACTTTCAAGACAAAAGTGGTACCTGATTCAGATGATCAGACAGCGCTTGCTTACTTGATCGCGATGGGAGAGGACAAGTGGACAAAAAAGATCTACATGGAGAATGAGTATTATTTTGAAGGGTATTGGTTGGAGCTTTCAAAGATGTATGATAAAATGGGTGAGAAATATGATGAGATAGAAAAAAGGGTTGAAGGGTTAAGGAGGAGGCATGCAGAGAAAGTGAGTGAACGTTATGGTGAGATGAGGGAGGAATATGTTAAGAATTTAGGTGACTTGAGAAGACCTTTTATTACACATTTTACAGGGTGCCAACCTTGTAATGGTCACCATAATCCAATGTATGCTGCAGATGATTGCTGGAATGGCATGGAGAGAGCTCTCAATTTTGCTGATAATCAGGTGTTGCGCAAGTTTGGTTTCATTCATCCAAATCTATTGGATAAGTCTGTTTCTCCATTACCATTTGGATACCCTGCTAAATCACCATAATAATTGTTATGGAGATGATGATTCTTATGTCAATAATAATAAAAATAATGAAGATGATGATGATATTAGCAATTATAATTAATAAAAGTACTTACTAGATGATTTCATTGGATCATGGTGTTATTCTACACCATATCTCTTGGTACAAGACCCAAATGTAACTTTATTTTAATTTTAATAGTAATCAAAAGTTTAATTATGTATGTTTGGTCTCGAGTTCATTAGGCAAGAAATAGGCTTATATATGGTGACGTCTTTTAGATTAACGAGGTTTTCTTATCAACGGTCAATTTTGAACCAACACAATTTCAAGGTATGAATTATTTTTTATTTTTTAGAGGCTTTTGTTAATGTATGAATTATATTCTTAACAATCGGATCAATTAATATTGTTGGCCGTAAATTTAACCGAATCAATTACCACAAAACAGAGAGTTTAGGTGAATCGATTTACATAAACAAAGAGTCCGGGTGAAGCGATTCACTCGTGTAAATTTTGAAAGTTCCAAACACAAAATGTAGTGAATGAATTCACATTTTGAAAAACATGCAAGTATGAGATTTCAAGAAGAATTGTGATTTGAGATTTTTGGAGTCGTCTAGTTACACAAATTCTGATCCTATAATTTTGACATCTAATCAAAACCAAAATCAACTCTTAACATTTAAGCAAAAGGCATATGGACTTACAGTATGGAGACTTTCTTTTCAATAACGTTATTCAAAGTAACCTAATTCAGAACTACAAAGAGCAATTTTGAGACTTTCTTCTCCTATCCTCATTCAAAAGGCTTCTCTTGACAAGATCCTCTAACTCCTCTCAATATGTCAAAATCACGACGACCCACATATTTAGAACTTCAAATATAATTATAATAAATGATTATTATACAAAAATGAAATTAGAACACACAAGAGTAAGATAAAGTAATAACATAAGAATAGAAAAATACTAAGAATAATATAATAAAAACATTTATTAATAAACATAACCTTTTGCCCTCTATAATCAATACCTATATCAATAAACTTACACTTGGGTGGGTGGGAGATCGTTGTGTGTCAAACGAGGGTTAGATGTCTCACATTAGATAAAAATTGAACACTGAGCAACACATAAGTGAGAGGATCCACACAATGTCTTAAAATTTTGGGCTAAAATATGAGGTCTAACTATCTTGTGTTGTTGTTCGTTGAGTCTCATCAAGATCTAACAAATATTTATGTCATTTCATAAATATGCTTCTTTATTTTATCGTATTTTTTCCTTCTATTTATCGCGTATTAAACAATAATTTCCTATTTTTTCCTGTCTTCTTTCCTACTTTCTTTCACAAACCAATTTTCTTTTAATCTAGTAAAGGCAAAACAACAAGTGAAAAAAGTGATGAATAGAGAAGTGAATAAACCAATCCTTTAATTTTGTTCTATGGTCAATTATTTGTAAAACAGACATTCAATTAAAAAGTAATGCAAGAGTGTAGTAGATCCGATCATATGTTTGAGGCTACGATTGATTGACCCCCTAACAATAGAGAACAATGTCATGATTTTCACAATATTTTTTAAATGAAGAAGGGAAAATTCTCATTGATAACAGTCACAATAACTATCAGAAATACTACTTGTTCAAAAAAAAAAAACTATCAGAAATGCTATATGAACTAATCCCATACGAGGTGTGAACTATATACAAGTCAAGCTCATAACACAGCTCACACCTCACACCTCACGAACACCAGATACAAGAGAACACCAATTCATTTTCTTACACTTTTATATGATCAATTAAAACATCCTTTGCTCCTCAGGGAATTGCACAACTTCTACTTTGTGGCGCCTTGGCCTTGATATCACCATCATCGTCGTCATCATCATCATCTCCAAACTCACACGCCTCGTCTTCTTCTTCGATCCTTTCCATCCCGACACTTTGACTCTTCTGAGGAGGCACTTTCATTGCTTCCGCATCCAATTCAACGCCATTTCCACCTGATCTGACCCTAAGTGACGCAGCTGTTACGAGTTCATTAAAATCATCGTCGTTTGTGGTAGGTGTTGCAGAGCTAAAGCTGTTAGGAGTGCTGTAAATATGCGTGGGAATTCCCATGTTTGCATCCACAAAGGCCAAGTCATGAGAACAATGGATCATGCCACGGACGTACATGTCCTTTACCTTTGTCAAGAACCTTAAAGGTGCCTTCAAGTATTTCGCGAACTTGCTTCCTCTTCTGCTCTCTTTGTTGTTTGTCATGTTGCAATATTACTTCAAATGATGCAACAATAGACCCTTTTATATCTCTTATCTATAACAATTACTCTCTTCGTCATCAAATAGGTGTTCTTTAAGATTATTTCGTATAACCATTACTCTCTTCGTCAGCAAAAGCAAAATGGCATTTATTTTAGGATAAATTTATTTTGCTAAAGCAACATTATTATTATTATTATTATTATTATTATTATTATTATTATTATTATTATTATTATTATTATTATTATTATTATTATTATTATTATTATTATTTATTTATTTTTAAATAAAGAAAAATTCACTTTATGGAAATTAGCTACTAAAACAATTTCCATATAAAAAATTTACCAAAATAATTATGTATATTTTAATTATTATTATATCTATTTTTTTTTTGTCTAAGACAAAGTGACAAACATCACATAAAAGTCACAGACACAATGGCGAGGTCTGATCTATGAATTCGAGTGAAGGTATTCAAAATATCGATCGATATTGTCAGTTGAATTAGAGCTTAATGACATTATTATATCCATTCATTTCTACTAAAGTAAAGTTGTTTTAAATATGATCATTTTCAAGTTTCATTCATATTAACCTAAACTCGTTCTCAATTACTAATATGGTAGAACACGAGCGATAGATACCTGAATCTCTTAACCATTTGGTTCAAAGTTTGATTTTTGGCTGGTGCGTTTGAAAAAAATATTAGTTGGGAGATGTCAACCCCGGTGCGATACTTGAATCTCTTAACCATTTAGTTCAAAGTTTGCAATTGCGCGGTACATATCTTGGTTTATTAAAAAAAAAAACTCAATTTAAAGTTGTTTATTTTTCAATTTTAATATAAATAATAAATAATTACAGTAAAAATACATGCAACAATTTAATTAGTTTATATATAGAAACCTTTTTTTTTTTTTGGGATCATATGGAAACTATTTTAATGAATTTTTTAGGTACTCTGCATAGAAAGTATAATTGAGCAGATAAGCTTGCCTACGAGATTTCCATTTACGGGGTTGTTTGGTGGAATGTTCTCCTTCTCCATGAGTTTTTAATGGGGGGTTTTAGTCATAATATGAATAGGAATAACCTTCTTAATTTATGTGTCTTCTTCAAAAAAATTAAAATAAAAATTCTTAATTTCTGTTGAATGAATTTAGTTTATGTTTCATATTCTTTGTTCTAGCCTTTTTCGCTATTTAAACATGCTCGTAGATTCGATTAGTTAGTTTAATTTCTTTTTTAAAAAAAAAACATGCTGACAGATGATAGTTAACGATCAAAGGGGTTAACCTAGCTGAGATGTTAGACATTAGTCAATCAAGCATCATATGTCCCTAAAAGAGAATTAATAAAATAGTACAAATTATGTTCAAAAATAAAAGTGGAAACAGAGACGAAAATAGCATCATAAGTTGAAATAGCCAATATAAACAGCAGGGTTAGACCACCAAAGGGAAAAAAGAATAGGATTTTGAGCTTTCAGCCATCGCCATGAAAAAAATCTTGATGTAGCCTAGTAAATGCTCCTGAAACAATACTTTGTCACCAAAAAAAAAAAAAAACTGAGAATTACGCTCCTTCCAAATTAATGATATACAAGTAATACAAATCACCTGAAAACAATGATGAATATCCTTCCAAAGCGATTGTGAACCACCAAATTGTAACCGTGCAACCACATGTTATGGAGAACACTGTGAATTCCCAACCATTACAAAACACAACTCGTCAAATGCTACCGAAAAAGCACAATCTAGAAAAAGGTGATTAATAAATTTCCTCCTTCCTGCAACCTCCTAAACATAACAACGAACCTGCAAGAGTTACTGCACGTAGAAGCAATTTATATTTGGTTGGAATCCTCTTATTCAACAACATCCATGCAAATAAGGAAACTTTTAGAGACGACACTTTGTTCCAAATAATATCCGTGAAGGGAGCATCGATGTGATGCTCTACCTAAGTTAATAAGTGATAAACTCCTTTTACCTAGTACCCTTTCGGATGGTTATACTTTTATATCCATTTATCCCCTATATTATCCTTCAAAACTAAATTATCCAACAAATAAATAGTCCTTGCCACATGCTCCTCCCCTAAACAAAAAGTCTCATCCTCCACCTCCACTCTAAACCATCTACTCTCACCATAGTTTATACTAAGAAATAGTAGCACACAACACACACAAACACAGACATAACTATATTAGTAATTATATTAAATGGGTTAAATAAAAACATGATGTTTTTATCTAATAGACTTTTAGCAAGTGTACTAAAACCATCAAAGTAATAAAATTTATAAGTTCGTATCCACATGGACCGTGTTAATCTCAATTTAGCGATAAGGTTACTATCTAGGATGTGTAAATTATTTTGGTGCCCGAGGCAGTAGATTTGATTGCATAAAATTAAATAAACAGAAAATAAAGATAGTTTTGGAAAAGATAAGGAGAGAGATGAGATCCGGTCTTTTGAATCCTCTGAGTTCCCCTAATTGGTATATTGCACCTAGATTTGATTGCATAAAATTAAATAAACAGAAAATAAAGATAGTTTTGGAAAAGATAAGGAGAGAGATGAGATAAGGTCTTTCGAATCCTCTGAGTTCCCCTAATTGGTATACTGCACCTATTTCTTACGAATGATTCTCTAATTTCACGATGGTTAACAAAATAGCCCTAATCATTCCCTTGACTTAGGACCCTCTTCTCATACTACAACCCCTAATTCCTTAGGTGGTCTAATATTCTTTGAAGGTTTTAAAGAACGTTAACTTAATATCACAAATAAACGATTATCCATTCCTAGACTAACCATGTTTATTTGAACAATTCAATTAAGTCTAAGTTGAAAGCTAGGGTCAGTAGTCATTCATTCTCACGAAATCATGTTTATATTTTATCAGGATATAAAAAGCATTAAGAACAGTTGAATTGAATAAAAACTAGATTGTCATTCACAATAAATAGAGTTTCACAACAACATGTTTCAATTAGGGTTACACAGAATCATATCAGACCTAATCTCTAAAAGATTTAGCTACTCATAATTGAGTTTACAAATAACATAATCAATATAGGAATCAAAACATACATGAACTGATAGAAGGTTGAAGAAATCGCCATCCTAGCCGTTTTTAGGTCTCAAAATTGTACTTTGCTCTCTCCAAATCGTCACCTTTGTTTCTGGAACTGGTTTCAGCTAAATAGGAAATATTTTCTGAACGCAAAATCGCGCCACGCCAAATAAAATCGCGCCACAATTGCTTCGAAACCCTAGAATCCTTCCAGATCCTTCAGCGAAATCGCGCCACGCCACCAGAAATCTTACCACGATTTCTGTGGCAGAACCAAACCTTCATTCTGGTCACAAAATCGCGCCATACCACATAAAATCGCGCCACGCCACTCTGCTTCCTGGACTTCCAAATTTTCTGCTTTTTACACCCCTGGATACCTCGTGTTGCCTCAGAACTCTATTAAAATGTCAAAATAAGTCCGAAAAATTACGTAATGACATCATGTCATCATTATCCTCCCAAAAATTAAAGTTTTTTTTTTATCCTTGATGGAAATTTTATGTTCATATTTATGTCAATATAGAACCCTTTTATGTTTAAGATGTTTTTAAATTATGTCAATCTAGGATGAAAACATCCCTTGAATTTTAAATTATGACCCGTTCATATTTAAAATATTTTTTGTCAAGTAGTCTAGTGATTAAAAATACATCTCTTAATAGATAAGAATGCCGTTCTAATAAATTATGTATTTTTTAGAAATCTATATGTACATGATAGACTTGGTATGCCTAGTTTTAAATTTATGAATTTTTAGGAGGTTTGGTTTTTATGTCCCCCTCCTTTTGTTGTTACCCTCCTTATGATATGATATTTTGAAGTTGCAGTTCTTTGTTGCACCTCTTTTTTTAATAAAAAAAACATACAAGTTAGCAATTCACCTCTTAAGATGATTATGCGAATAATTTGGGTTCGAACCTTGCCTTTACGTATATATTGTAACGCCCCTACCATTTGAGCTAAGGTCACAAAGACATGTTTAAAATAACTTTACTTTAATACATTCAATAATAATTACAATTTTCAAGAAGTGCAAACTCTAGGTAAGAGTTTGACTTAGTTAATTTAAGGGATTAGAATTAAATCCCATAGAATACCTTATAACATGGCCATCAAGCAAATAATGTTGCCCACTTGTTAGCTAGGGCGTCATTATCTTATGCTAGTTCCTAAGTTCATGATTATATGCCATCTTATATTGAAACTATTATTATAAATGAAATGAGTTAAGTTTGTTTCTGTCAAAAAAAAAAAAAAAATGGCCACCAATGTCATCCTTACCGATAATAATTTATAACATTTTCTAAAGGAATAATAATTAAGATATAAATCCCCTCAAAAAATAATTAACGTATATATAATAATTTTAGTAAATTTTTATATGGTCACTCTTTTTGGAAAAAGTTAATATTTTTGAAAAATTAAAATCAAAGCGATTTAAAAAACAAAAGATAAACTTTCAACTTTTTTAAAAAAAAGATAAACTTTCAAATTAATTTAAAAATATTTTTATTTTAAAACAAAAGTTTAACTTTAAAAAAGATACATTTCAAAATAAATATTTTAAATGAAAACGGAAAATATCCCATAAAATAAATTAAAGTTTAAGATACCCCCTTAATGAATTATTACTACCTTTTAAAACACCATTTTCACAAAGAAAGTTTATTTAATAGGAAAATAAATTTAAAAACAAATTAAAGTAAAAGGTAAACTAAAAAAAAAATTCTATTATAAAAAAGATAAATGTTCAAAACACCTCTTTTTCTAAACCAATAATTCAAATTAAAAATTCTAAAAAATAGTGTCAAGTCAAGCACTAACGCGCCCAATTTTCAGTTTTTCTATTGTGATTAACTGTATGTTTATTTTATGTTATTTTATTTTAATTTTTTTTTAATATACAACAATCAAATAAAGACTTTTTTAGGTCTTTATGTCGATTCTTTAAAAAAAATTGGTTTATATTGTTTCTATCGTAATGGAATTGTTCCTATGATAATGAGATTCAAATGATTTTTTAGTTACAGATTTAAATAATAATAAACAAAAATAAACTTATAATTTAAATAAGAAATGAAGGATATAATTAGAAATAAAAAAATCCAGCCCTAAAGTATTTCCTTTATGTATAACTACCGTTCAGACGGACACATTTGTTTTGTTCTTCCTTTTTTTACGAGATCTGTTAAATTTTTATTAGATCAACTTGTTATTTTACTACTAAGTGAAGGGTAAAATTGACCAATAAAATTTAAATCTCAAAAAGGGTGCATTTCTTGCATATATTGCTATAGAACAGATTATAGATATAGACCCGTAAAAAAATGAATTCTTAAAAGAAGATGAAATAAATATGAATTTTATTGATCGTACCTGATCAGAAGGTGGCTGCCGGTGCTTCCATAATGCGGTGGTTGAAGGTGGTGGAAGTGCGTCAATTGAATACTAGAACGGCGGGGAGATGTGTACCTGCAGACACTCCGATGCTCAAGTTAGTAAAGGTCAAGAATGGGGGTTTAGAAGTGAAAGAGATTCTACCTTGGAGGCTACAGAAAGCCTCATATTTATAGAGGTGGGTGAATGCAGAGCCGTTGTAATGACACACATGTGTCCGACAGTTACGAAACCGGGGGAAGTGTAACCGATGTGAGATATTTGCGGGAACGTGGAAAGAGACGTTACATCTCGTTTGAATTGGTCTCAGTTGCTCCGTGCACCCCCCCCCCCTGCGGTGAAGAGGTGTGTTGCGAGTAAACTGCCAAATGTAGCATTTGGGCTTGATTTGTTATCGGGCTTAATCAATTGGGCCTAGGTCTCTGACCAGTCCAGAACATTTATGTTTTAAGCAATAAAAATTTCATATATATTTTTTTGAACAAGTAAAAATTTCATATATTAATTCGTGTTTGTTAAAATATTCTATTTGTTGTGAGAGATTTTTATAATAGTCTAAATATTTATATAAAAACTAATTCTAAAATTTGAGGGGTACACACGACCTAACTTAAAAGCAAAGATCAAAAGTGGTAACAAAAATTTTTGAAGGACTAAAAGTCGAAGAAATTTTTTAACAGGACTAAAACGGAAAGTTGAAATATTTATATGGATCAAAAACATGTTTAACTATAAAATAAAATAGGGGAAATGGGGATTTTTTTTTTTAGGTGAAAGGGGGAATGGGGATGTTATTATTAAATAAAATGACATAAATGACGATTTTATAATTGTTCCTGAAGGGATTGAACTCCATCTCTATCTTTTATGGTTACAAGGTCAAACTCTAATGGTCTGTTTGTTTGAGAAGAAATAGAGACGAGTGAGATGTGGAAGAAAGAAGCAAGTTCTTTCGTTTGGCAGAGCAAAGAGATAGAATAGAAAGACTAAAATGTTGTGGGGCCCACACTTTTTCTTTTCTTCACATGTATGCGAAGAACTTCACATGTATGCGAAGAAAGACGAGAGAGATCTGTAAAATTTATATATTTCCTATGCTGCCCTTCTCTCTCTTCACGTTGACAAGCTCATTTGCAAAATAAGATCACTGTACAAATTAAATTTAATATCTTATATAAGTTATATTTTAAAAAATAATTACTAATACCCTCTCACACCAAAAATAATTAATTAAGTTGATCTAGTTTATAAATCTAATACAAATGAAATAAAGTAATCTTAGTAAAATTAATTCCCAAAGAAAATAGTAAAATTAATTGATGGGATGTGCTTTTAATTCAAGGGTATTATTGTACTTTCAAAACTAATCAATACTTCTATCTTTTCAATCTCTCTCTTCTTTTTCTTATACCAAACAACCCATCAAATCTACTCTATTTCTCACCTTTTTCTCTCTTCTCAACTTCTCTCTCACCTTTTTCTCTCTTCACAACTTCTCTTATAAACCAAACACACCCTAACTCATGAACTAATACCTCGAGCATTGTTACTACCTATTCAAAACCCCTCTTTTTAATAAAGATTAATTAAAACAAGAACTTTTTGTTAAAGATAGACTTTGAAGAAACTCAAAATAAATAAAAAAATAATAATGAAATATAAAAAAGGATAAATAAAAAAACCATTTCAATTATTAAAAAAAGATTTCAAAATACTCTTTTAAAATCAACTAGCCAAATATTCGTACATTCGCACTTTGCTTAATTGGTCATTTTGATATTATATTAAGGTAGAAAATATAGTAAAAAAACTTTTTAGAAATTTTATTTTGAATATTATTAAAATATAAGTGTAGTTGATGTAATCCTTATTCAATCAATAAATTCTGAGTATGGTTATGATGCCAAATTTTCAAACTCCTTTTAATCAATGTAACTTTCTCTTTCAAAACATGTTCATCCCTCAACTTGTAAAGAGAGTCGATGTTCCTTAAAGAATTTTTGATACATTGGTAAGTTTGCCCAACATTTCAACATACGTTGAAGGCATGACCCCCAATTTTCTTCATCAATAGTCAACATTAAATGGCAATGATTTGAAATACCTCTAGGAAGAGCCGTTTGAATGCAATTGGGCCATATAGAGGAGTGATCCATTGTTCAGATAACAAAAAACGGTCTAAGAGACTCATAAGGAAACCATCCCCACGATTCCAAGTAAAGTTTCTTCAACACAAAGGTAAATAAAATAAAATATTATCATCAATAAAGTGATTAAATTGAGAAAAGTCCTTATATCGATCACCTAGCCCTCTACTTCTTCTCTCAATAGTTGATCAAATAGAAAGAAAATCACCATTCACGCATCAAATATCATCCCTATTATTTTTAATCAACTCGTCCAACCTTACCCACAACATTTGGCTATCTCCACTATCACATAAAGCGTAAACATTTGCAATAGAAAACTCATTATTTCTATTAATAAACCAGGCTTGTATAATTAGAACATTTTCATCACTCCTGGTGACCAAAACCTCCACCTCCGTAACATCCCATAAGGTTAAGATTCCACCCGAAGCCCCTACGGAAGGCTGATAAGAATAGCCAATTGAAGCAATACCTCAGAGAGACCGACACACGTAATCATCCACCAACTCTAATTTTCCCATCCTCCAACATTAAAAGAAATAATACATATTTGCACCACCAACTGCCCTCACCACCTTCAAACTAACCCAACCTAAACGCCAGAATTAACCCCACTCACACCTTCCTCAACCCCTCTCATTCCCACCTCTACTCCCTCAACCTTTCCCCCTCTGCCACTTGACATTGATAACACACTAAACATATTGTTGCGATCTCTTGTATTCAGCACCCTAATAACTATCTTCAAGTTCAATAATGAAGGCACTAATTTTTTAGCACTAAGTTTAGACAATTTATTTCCCACCTTCAACATACCGGAAATCATCGTTCCTTTATTGATTTTTGAATGAACGATTGGAACAAACTCACAAATACTTTTTATCTTGAATCCACTCATATCTCCACGGTCTTGGCCCCGTTGATTCTTGTGGAGTAGGGGGACAAGATTGTTGGCCCCACCACGTGTGGGTATTGTTTCCAGCCAAAGACAATTACTACAAGTAATTGTAAATAGTCTTCTACCTATTTAATGCAAGGATGCATTTGTCTACAAATATCCAGCCGAAGCAAATTTCCATTTTTCTTCTAGCTTTTGGTGGCTTGGTTAGTTGTGCAGAAAAGTTTGAATTTTTGAAATCCATTCAAACTTTTACACTCTAATTTCTTTGACTTTTTGGTGTAAGAGGTGTGAATCAATTCCAACTCTTACTCCTCTTTTCTTCTATAAATAGAGGAGTTCTTAGAACATAGAAGTAGAGAGAGAGCAAGAGAAGCAGAAAAAAATTATAAAGCTTCTTTTGTGTGTAGAAGTGTGTGAGGAAAAAATAGAGTGTTGAGTAAATCCAGAGAGTGTGGGAAAAATACACCGGGTGGGTATCATCTCTATAACTCGTAGGTGCTATAAAATAATAGCATTAGAATAGGAGTGGGTCTCACGGGAAACACTATATTGTATCTCTTGTGTGTGTAAGAGAGTGGAGAGAATATTGTAATATTCTTTAATATAGTGGAATATTTTTTCGGAGTTTGTCCCGTGGTTTTTCCTTCGGTATTAGAAGGTTTTCCACGTTAAATATTGATGTTCATTTTTATCGTTACCGCTGCGCTACAAGATCCAATCTCTTTTGGATTTTGGAATTTTAATTTACACTTGCGTTAAGCTCGTCGAGCCCAACAAGTGGTATCAGAGCTCCGGTTGGAGCTCGAGCTTATAGTGTAAATTAAATGGTGGAGAACACTGGTAACACTGGTACGATGATTAAACTCACTTCTACAAACTACTCCATTTGGAAGCCAAAAATGGAGGATATACTTTACTACAAGGATATGTATGATCCTGTAGAAAAGGGAGACACGAAGCCAGATAAGGTGACGGATGAAGACTGGAAAAAGTCTCATCGGAAGGCTGTCAGTCTGATTAGGCAGTGGGTGGATTCAGTGTATTCCACCATGTAGCCACAGAGACAAATGCCCAGACTCTGTGGAAGAACATCGAAAAGATGTATCAAAGAAAGACCGCTCAAAACAAAACTTTCGCTATTAGAAAGTTGGTGAATTTAAAGTATCGGGAGGGAAGATCAGTTGCCGAGCACTTGAGTGACTTTCAAGACTTGGTAAACCAATTGGTTGCCATGAAGCTGGTGGTGGATGATGAATTACAAGCACTGTTACTTTTGAGTTCTTTGCCGGAAAGTTGGGAAACTTTGGTGGTGTCATTAAGCAACTCTGCTCCAGATGGAGCACTCACTTTGTCCCAAGTGAAAGATAGTATGTTCAATGAAGAAACAAGAAGAAAAGACATGGGATCAAGTAGCTCTCAAGCCCTTGTCACGGAGAACAGAGGCAGAAGTAAGAGCAGGGGGAGATCCAATAAATCCAAAGACAGATCACAATCTCAACCTCCAAGAAAGTTCAAGTGTTTTCACTGCGGCGAAGAAGGTCACATCAAAAGAAATTGCAAATCTTGGAAGAACAAAGAAAAGAAGGGCCGGAGGAATCAAAGACCAGACGACGATGAAAATACCACAAACCCAGTAGTTGATGGGGAAGTGGTGTTGCTTTCTGTTGAAGAAGAATGTCATGTTGCAGATTCATGTGTTGAATGGGTCATTGACTCAGCAGCTTCTTATCATGCCACTTCCAACAAAGAATTCTTTACGATGTACAAAGTAGGAGACTTTGGCAAAGTAAAGATGGGCAATAATAGCATTGCAGATATTGTTGGAATTGGTGATGTGTGTGTTCAAACCAATACCGGTTTCACACTAACACTGAAGGACGTGCGACATGCCGGATTTGCGTCTAAATCTAATCTCTGTCCATGCTCTTGATTTAGCCGGATTTCAAAACAACTTTGGTGATGGAAAGTGGAAACTTACCAAAGGATTGTTGATTGTTGCTAGAGGCGCCGTGTATTCGACGCTTTACAAAACTCAAGTCAAGTTGATCAAAGATGGCTTGAATGCGGTCGAGAATGTTGCTTTGCCAGATTTGTGGCATAAAAGGCTGGCTCATCTAAGTGAAAAAGGATTGCAAATTTTGTCAAGGAAGTCCCTCATTCCGTCTGACAAAGGTACTAAGTTGAATCCTTGTGATTATTGTTTATTTGGCAAGCAACATAGAGTATCTTTCAGTAGAACTTCAAAACTGAAAGATAATATACTGGATATGGTATATTCTGATGTGTGTGGACCCATGGAAGTGGAGACTCTTGGTGGTAGCAGATATTTTGTGACGTTTATTGATGATGCTTCCAGAAAGGTGTGGGTGTACTTCCTTAAAAGCAAGGATCAGGTGTTTCAGTACATCAAAAAGTTTCATGCGATGGTGGAGAGATCGACTGGTAAACCTTTGAAGTGTCTTCGTTCGGATAATGAGGGTGAATATACTTCCCATGAATTTAAAAGTTATTGTTCTGAGCACGGCATCAGACATGAGAAGACGGTACCTGGTGTTATACCCTAATTTTGGACCTGAAAATACTTGTCCAATTCTTCTTTTCTTGCATTATAAGTCATCTGATATGGCTCTGTTCAATTGCATCTTTCTCTGCGTTTTATTTCAATATTATTTGCAAAATTCATATAAAAGGGTATTTTAGTCATTTCCTGCATTCAACTCATTTTAATCTTTGAAAATTGTTTGGGTCTTTTAAATTGGTTTGTATAAGTCCTTGTTTCAATCTCATGTCAAAATTCACTTCAAAAATATCAGTTAAGTCATTTTTTAGTCAGTTTAGCCCTTAGGGGGCATTTTAGCCATTTCCTATGCTAAAATTTCTTTCAGTCTTTTAAAATTTTGTTTGAGTCTTTTCAAGTAGTTTGAATAAGTCTTTGTTTCATTCTATGTCAAAACCCTTTCCAAAAATTGCATTTGAAGTCATTTTTAGTCAGTTTTGCCCCTAGGGGCATTTTAGTCTTTTCATGCGTTAAAACCCTGTTTAAATTCTAAAAATTGTCTCTGAGTCTTTTATTTTGCTTGTATGAATTCTTGCTTTAATCCCTTGTTAAAAAAAATCATTTTAAAATCGCATTTGAGTCGTTTCGAGTCATTTTAGTCCCTAGGGGCGTTTTGGTCATTTCACATAATATTTCTGATTCGTTTTAATCTGCTTTGTTGATTTTAATCGTCTCGCGTTACGTTAATTTTCAATTTACTCTTTCAATTCAATTTTAGTTTTGATTTTCATTTTAGTCCGCGCACTTTCGTTATTTACATTTTAATCCCTTTTAAGTTTGTTAGAGTCCAAGTGCCATGTGTCCAAATGCTATTGGTCCTCAAAAGTTTGTTACAAGTCAAGTGCCACATGTCTCTATCCTATTGGTCCAAGGCTAATGACTTAGTCTATAAATTGGTCAAAGGGTCAATGAATCATTTCCACCAATCATTCTTTACAATTCCACAAAAAATCACAAATAAATTTTCTTTCTTTTCCCTCTCCTCTTCTCTCTCACGTAACTAACTCTTTCCCCATCTCTAACAACTTTTCTCCACCACAAAAACCACCACTCCACCACCATAACTAACTAACTCCACCCTCCAAACCACCACAACAACCTCCTTCTTCCACTACCAATCTTCAAATCCACCACTCCACCACCGTAACCTTTCCCTTCCACCATCATCACCAATATTCATCCACAATCTGATTAGTTTTCTTCTCCATTTTCGTTCAACAACAACAAGCCAAATTGATAGACTCATCTTCACAATCCAAGCACAATTCGATTCAGTTGCATTCCATCATCATCATCATCGAATTTCTTGCTACCGGAACAAGCAGCGGCGAATTCGAATCCAGAATCAAGAAGGAGGACGGAAACAGGTCGTGAAAGAAGGAACACGAAGCTGATTTCAGTCCAATTCAAGGGATCAGAACGAGGATTTCAGCAGCAAGATCCACAACCGGTCAAGCTTCGAACGAAGAACGTGAGGTAATCCTTTCCTCTTTCCACATGTTGTTCTACGTTTGGTGCTTCCTCTGTGATCATGTTGTAATTCTCATATGTTGCTGATTCATGTGCAATTTCGTTTGAATCTCCATTCTTTGCGTCGGATTTAAGCTTTGGCGTGTTTATTGTTGCGTTCTTTCTTGTTGGTGCGTGTATTTGTTCCTGCTTATGCTGCGTGTTTAAAAACGAAAAACGATTGATAGAAGAAAAGAGAGTGAACGTTTAAGAAAGGGGAGGAACTCGAAATCTGGAGCCAACCGAAAAGGTTGACTCGTTTTTAATTGCAAAAACGATTTTAGGATAGAATCATGATTCCAGATCCAAAGCTAGGTGAATCTTTTGTGTTTAATTGTTTTTTCTCAAGGAAATATGACGGAAAGGATGTGATTCGATGCATGAGTGTGTTATGTTTCAAGTGTTGTGCTGAAAAAATGAAGGAGGAAGTAGATGAATATGAGAGAATGGAAGGAATGGAACGATGGGGGAAGAAGAAGAAGCTCTTTCATGTTTTAACTTATGGCTAACCCATGAACCATGATCCTAACCCATAAGCCCGATCCATAACCCTACCCGTTTCTGCATTTTGGATTTGGGCTTGGGCCTGCTTGACTTTGTTTTCAATTGCCAGTTTACTTTTGTGCTATTTTCACCCATCAAATTGATTTTTTACACCCTGGTGCACTCAAAATTGCTTTAAAAAATTCCTAGAAAATTTTCCTAGTGCTTTTCTTAATATTTTTGTTGATTCTTGGTGGTTGTTACCTGTTAATGTTGGCTAGAAAAATATTGGTGAAAATGTTGATTTCTTGATTAGTTTAGTGCTTTTAATTTTGTTAAAGCCTTGTTAAAACCTCCAAAAAATTGTGAACTCTCTTGCAATTATTTTTGATGCTTGAAATTGGTTTCTCATGATATTTTGGTATGTTGAAAATTGATAAGAATATATAGGGAGACTTCTTGTGGCTTTGTGTCACTTTTTGATAATTTCTTATGAAAATTTTGCATATTCTTGATCCCAAAGTCTTGCTATGGTATATTGGTCCTTGGTATGAGAGTTTGCAATGCGTATGCCCCTGATTTAGAGTCGCTCTTTACTGTTTTGGAGTGTGACTTGTTAGTACCTTGTGTTATAAGTCATGTAAATAATTGTTTGTGGAAATAAAGTGTAAAATATGCTTAAATGTGTCATAATTCTTGGTGTAATATTGTCTTATAATTTTCGTGTCATAGCTGAAGTGAAACTCTTTGAAGATTGTCATGGCATGAAAATTATAGGCCTTATGATTGTGGGAATTTTATGACAAAGTTTAGGCATATTTTACCACTTTTGTGTGCTAGGATTTCTACCTTTTTTGTCAAGTTTCATTACTTCCCTATGCTATTTCACTTGCATCCATTTCAATCCTTATTATTCCTTGTGTTACTAACCCTTTCATTTCATGTCTCATATTCTTCATAAGCATTCACACTTCATCTTCCTCTCCATCCCATTTCTTGCGCTTTAAGTTTTCAATTTCATGCAAAAATTAGAATGTAAAGATTTAGGAGTTCTTGTAATATTTTACTTCCATGATTTTAATTTCTTGGCAAAGAGGCCATAGAATGTATCTAGGGTATGATGTAAAGGACAATGGACTCTAATGATGTACACCGACACAAGCACCGACACATGCACACACACCACTATAGCTAGAATATGCATGTTTAGATGTATGTTTAGGATTGTATGTTTAGATGTATGTTTAGGCTTTATACTTAGAAAAATTATTTTCCAAAAAAATATGAACAAACTTCACCCAAATCTTTTTCACAATAAACCTTGGGGTCAAAACCCCATTGATTTTTCTTTTCATTTTCTTAATCAAATTTCAATAAACTTTAATCATACTTTGACTTGTTTTTGCAAATAACTAATCAAACCCCACTCTTTTCTTAAATTCTCATGCCTTCAAGGCCTCTCAATCTCCATTCTTCAAAATCCTATTTTCAAACTTAAAATCAACCAACACAAAAACAAAAACAATTTTTTGAAGAGAACTACGGTGGATTTGATCCCTTAATCGGGTACGTAGGCAAGGAACAAAATTCCTTCAATTCAACTAAAATAAAAATTCAAAAACATTCTTCTCCCTCCAATTCTTCACTTAGAATACCTTTAGGTGTAAATAACACTTTCAAAATAGCATTTAAAAATAAAGCGCGCGCGTAGAAATTAAAGACGGTTCCTATAGGATACTATAGTCGTTATGGGTGCCTAACACCTTCCCGTAGCGAAAACAACTCCCGGACCTCGATTTTCAAGGGTTTTGCTTACTTTTTCCCTTCCCAAGAAAAAATAAGATATCACCGGTTTAAAAGGTTCAAACGTAATCAATGTTTGACACCCGAAAACCAAGATAAAACAGCTGGCGACTTCACTGGGGATTCGAGAGTTACGCCTAGTCTTTATTTCCACGCTTGCGCTCTTTTTACTTGTTTCTTTTACTTGCTTTCCTATGTGAATAAATGTTTAAATTTTTGCAAACGTGTGGGGTGAGAATATCAAAAGTCCTGCACCCGGGCTGAGTGAACTTAGGATTTAGGAGGGATATAATCGACAATTCATTCCGGGGGTTGCCTCGTGTTTTGGATTATGCGATCAATCCCACATAGCTAAGGCATTTTGGGGGTGATGTTGTCGGCGCGTGTTGTCGCGTTTAGGCACTTTACTTCTAATTGTTCTATGACGCTATGAACCGTAGATAACCGAACCCATCCATGGCCATTTTCTAGGATGTAGTGCGGAGGCTAAACCGAGTGTTGTCTCGAGTTTTAGTCGTCACGCGATACTACACTCAAGTTAGACCTTCTTACGGATAATCTTGGAGCGAGTGTTGTCTCGTGACACCATGATATACGTCGGAGAGGTTGCAACTTGGGAACCTTTTTAGAACCCGGTTACTATTATCCTAAAGCCTTAGATTCACCGGACGCCGTGTCCACCCATGACTCCTTGACTGTGAACTTCAACCCACCATGTTTTCTCCGAACTTGAACATAATCATGCATACATGCATACATGCATAAAACTTTTTCCCATGCATTTATCAGAGGACTTAGACAAGTCATCTTTTGAACATCACGAATGTGAACACCAAGTGATGCCATCTCAACTAAACTTTTAGTTTTGATCAAGATTTTCAAATAAAACCGTGTTTCTCCGTGATGTTCACAACCACTTTGACAAGTCTTTTGACAAAAAAAGAGTCTTTTTGCATATGCATTAACACATTTCATGCATCATATGCATTCACTGGCCACAAAAAACTTCTCTCGTGCTCATTGCCTCCTGGTTTTGTCCGCCGCAGTCTGAAAAGTGGCTCGTGTTTGCAAAGTCTACCAACCAGATAGAGTTCATCAAACAAGATTTCACAAGAGAAGGATTATGGCTAACTTTGAAGAAGAAAATGCTCAGCTCCGTGCCGAATTGGCTGCTATGAAAGAAGACTTGGCTAAGGCTCATGACACTATGTCCGCTTTGCTGGCTGCACAAGAACAACTAGCCACATCTGTACCAGTTTCTACTGAAGCAATTCCATCTATCCCATTGTCTACTGTGGCTACCGATGCTCGGTTTGTTATGCCCAACGGCCGTCCTTATGACCTCTCAGCTTACTATTCTCCTAATACTGCTGCTGGTGTCTCTGGTTTTGCTGGTCAGGGACAGATTCCTGTATCTACTGCTATGCCTCAAGTAACCACTGTTGTTACCGACCCTATTGTACACACTGTGCAACAGGTGATTGATGTTGACACTCCGCGTGGACAAGATCCCGCAATGGAAGCTATGAAAAGACAGTTAAGGGAGTTGGCTGGAGAACTCCATGAAGTCAAGGCTAGCCGGGGAAACAATGGTGCTCCTGCTAAAGCTCGTGATCTATGCTTGGTATCCCGATTTGAGGTTCCTAAGAAATTCAAAGAGCCAGAATTTGACAAATACAATGGAACTGCTTGTCCCCACAACCATGTTATCCGGTATGTCCGAAAGATGGCTAACTACGCAGATAACGACGCACTGATGATCCACTGCTTCCAAAGTAGCTTGACAGATGACGCAGCAGATTGGTACACTAGTTTGAGTAAAGACAACATCCACACTTTTGAGGAACTCGCTACTGCTTTTGAAAGCCATTATGAATTTAATACCCGTCTGAAGCCGAATAGGGACTCTCTTAAGGCTCTGTCTCAGAAATCAGATGAAACCTTCCGTGAATATGCTCAGAGGTGGAGAGGGGCAGCTGCCCGTGTTTCTCCTCGATTAGATGAGGAAGAATTAACGCAGACATTCCTGAAGACTCTGAAGAAGGAATATAAAGAAAGGATGATAGTCTCTGCTCCAAACAACTTCTCCGACATGGTCACTATGGGAACTCGTCTAGAGGAGGCTGTCAGAGAAGGCATCATTGTTCTTGAGAAAGGTGAATCTTCAAGCAGTGCACCAAAGAAGTACGGTAATGGCCACCATAAGAGGAAAGAATCCGAAGTAGGGATGGTATCTGGTAACCCATCTGTAGCTGCTACACAATTACCTCTGCCCTATCACTACATGCAGTACTCTCAACATCTTTTCTTCCCACCATTCTACCAGCAATATCCTCTGCCACCGGGTCAACCACCGGTGCCCGTTAATGCCATTGCACAACAAGTACAACAACAGCCTCCTGCTCAACAACAACAGCAGCAACAACAGGGTCCCCGACCCAGACCTTCTTTTCCACCAATACCTATGCGGTATGGTGAGCTGCTCCCAAGTCTACTGGCTAAGGGACACTGTGTCACTAGACCAGGCAAGCCTCCGCCTAATCCTTTGCCTCCCAGGTTCCGACAGGATCTTACATGTGAATTCCATCAGGGCGCTCAAGGCCATGATGTGGAAGGTTGCTTTGCTCTGAAGTATATTCTGAAAGACCTGATAGAAAAAGGACGGTTGACTTTTGAAAACAGTGTTCCTCATGTTCTTGACAATCCACTCCCAAACCATGCTGCTGTTAACATGATCGAGGCTTTCGAAAGAGTTCCCGTTCTTCAAGAGGATCCCATGTTGAATGTCTGCAATGTTGTTACTCCCTTGGTACCGCTACATGTCAAGCTTTGCCAGGCTTCTTTGTTCAATCACGATCATGCTTCTTGTTCAGAATGTCTTCAAAATCCTATGGGCTGTTGTGTGGTGCGGAATGATATCCAGAGCCTGATGGATGACAAGCACTTGATTGCCAGTGATGTATGTGTGATTGTACCAAGGGCCGGTGCTAGCATGGCTTCATTGAAAGACGCCCAGAAGGCTGTTCAAGAAGGACAAGCTGCTGGCTGGGGCAAAGTGATTCAGATTTTGGAAAACAAACGTAAAGAGGGCCTTGGATTCTCCCCAACCTCAGGTGTTTCAACAGGAACTTTCTACAGTGCTGGGTTCATCAATGCTATTGCTGAAGATGCTGCTGAAAGTAGTCACGTGCCTACATTTGTTGTACCAGGAGGCACTGTGAGAAATTGGGAGGCCATTGATGTTCCTTTAGTCATGCATGCTTCCATGTAATGTGTCTTGTTGCTCATGTTTTCTTTGTTTTCAAAATAACAATCCTTTCGCTTTGCCCAAGGCGAAAGTGATATCATTGTAAGGGCGTGTTTGTTTCGGCATTGCCGTTATCAATAAAAATTGTCGTTTTTCTCACGACTCCTTGTTTTTTACTTTTTAGTGCCTTTTTCTTGGAAATAATGGTAATGCCAGAAAAAACCAAAACATCTGTATTTTCTTATGAATTTTAAAAATCTGCATAAAAAAAAAACATTTTTCTAAAATCATCCCAATCATATTATGCAGATTGAACCACAATAAACCCGTTGAACACAGTGACCCTATGGTTCCTCCAAATTTTGAATTCCCTGTATACGAAGCTGAAGATGAGGATGATGATGAAGAGATACCGTATGAGATCACTCGACTGCTTGAGCAAGAAAGAAGAGCCATTCAGCCTCACCAGGAAGAGATTGAGCTTATCAACCTGGGTACTGAAGAGGACAAGCGAGAGATCAAGATCGGTGCTGCACTTGAGCCAGAAGTGAAAAAGAAGATCATTCAACTTCTCCATGATTATCCGGATGTCATTGCATGGTCCTATGAAGATATGCCGGGTCTAGATCCCAGGATTGTGGAACATCGGATACCGACAAGACCTGAATGTCCTCCTGTCAAACAGAAATTGAGAAGATCTCGTCCAGACATGGCTCTTAAGATCAAGGCTGAAGTGCAGAAGCAAATTGATGCGGGTTTCCTCATGACAGCTGAATATCCTGAGTGGATTGCCAACATTATACCAGTTCCGAAGAAAGATGGGGAAGTTCGAATGTGTGTTGATTACAGAGATCTGAATAAAGCCAGTCCAAAAGATAACTTCCCATTGCCTCATATTGATGTGCTTGTTGACAGTACTGCTCAATCCAAAGTGTTCTCCTTTATGGATGGCTTCTCTGGTTATAATCAGATACGAATGTCACCTGAAGATAGAGAAAAGACGTCCTTCATCACTCCGTGGGGGACGTTCTGTTATAAAGTAATGCCGTTTGGCTTAATAAATGCTGGTGCTACTTATCAAATGGGTATGACAACTCTGTTTCATGATATGATTCACAAAGAGATTGAAGTATATGTTGATGATATGATTGTGAAGTCAAGTGATGAAGAGCAACATGTTGTGTATTTGAAAAAGATGTTTGAAAGATTAAGAAAGTACAAGCTGCGGTTGAATCCTAACAAGTGTACATTCGGTGTAAGATCTGGAAAGTTGCTAGGCTTCATTGTCAGCCAAAGAGGCATTGAAGTTGATCCAGACAAAGTCCGAGCCATCAGAGAGATGCCGGCCCCTCAAGCTGAGAAGCAAGTCAGAGGTTTCCTCGGACGTCTGAATTATATTTCAAGATTCATATCTCACATGACTACTACCTGTGGACCAATCTTCAAATTGCTCAGAAAGAATCAGCCTGTTGTATGGAATGATGAATGCCAGGAAGCTTTTGATAGCATTAAAGAATACCTGTTAGAACCACCTATCCTTGTCCCGCCAGTGGAAGGAGGGCCTTTGATTATGTATCTGTCAGTGTTAGATGATTCTGTGGGTTGTGTTCTCGGTCAACAAGACGAGACTGGTAAGAAAGAGCATGCTATCTACTATCTGAGCAAGAAGTTCACCGACTGTGAGACTCGGTATACAATGCTTGAAAAGACTTGTTGTGCTTTAGCTTGGGCTGCCAAACGCCTGCGTCATTATATGGTGAATCATACAACTTGGTTGATATCCCGAATGGATCCAATCAAGTACATCTTCGAGAAGCCTGCTGTTACTGGAAAGATCGCACGTTGGCAAATGTTGTTGTCTGAATATGATATTGTGTACAAAGCTCAGAAAGCAATCAAAGGAAGTGTCCTTGTTGAGCATCTTGCTTGTCAACCTCTTGATGATTACCAGCCAATTAAGTTTGATTTCCCTGATGAAGAGATTATGTACTTGAAAGCAAAAGACTGTGAAGAACCACTGATCAATGAAGGGCCGGATCCCAATAGCAAGTGGGGATTGGTGTTTGATGGTGCTGTTAATGCTTATGGTAAAGGAATTGGAGCCATCATTGTAACACCGCAGGGGCACCACATTCCTTTCACTGCTCGAATAACTTTTGAATGCACAAACAACATAGCTGAATATGAAGCATGCATCTTGGGCATTGAAGAAGCCCTTGACCTGAGAATCAAACACCTTGACATCTATGGAAATTCTGCACTTGTTATTAATCAGATAAAAGGTGAATGGGAGACTCATCATGAGAAGCTGATCCCTTACCGTGACTATGCAAGACGTCTATTGACATACTTTACCAAGGTTGAGCTGCATCACATCCCTCGGGATGAAAATCAGATGGTTGATGCTCTCGCTACTTTGTCTTCTATGTTTCGTGTCAATCATTGGAACGATGTGCCCGTAATCAAAGTGCAACGTCTTGATAGACCCGCTCATGTGTTTACCATTGAAAATATGCCAGATCAAGCGGATAAGGGTGTGAATAATGAAAAGCCCTGGTATTACAACATCAAACAATTCTTGCAAAATCGTGAATATCCACCTGGTGCTTCCAACAGGGATAAAAAGACTTTGAGACGATGGGCTAGCAAATTCCTTCTGGACGGAGAAATCCTATATAAGAGGAACTATGACCTGGTTTTGTTGAGATGTGTTGATAAACAAGAAGCTGAGAAATTGATGCACGATGTACATGATGGCACTTTTGGGACCCATGCTTCGGGTCACACCATGTCAAGAAAACTGTTAAGGGCCGGCTATTACTGGATAACTATGGAGCGTGACTGTCACAAACATGCTAAGAGATGCCACAAATGTCAAATTTATGCTGACAAGATTCATGTGCCTCCACACGCTCTCAATGTTATATCTTCCCCATGGCCTTTCTCTATGTGGGGCATTGACATGATTGGAAGAATTGAACCAAAGGCTTCCAATGGACATCGTTTCATCCTAGTGGCAATTGACTATTTCACCAAGTGGGTTAAAGCTGCTTCCTATGCAAATGTGACTAAGCAAGTGGTAGTGAAGTTTATCAAGAATAACATCATCTGTCGATATGGTGTCCCCAACAAGATCATCACTGACAATGGTTCCAATCTGAACAATAGCATGATGCAAGCTTTATGTGAAGAATTCAAAATTGAACATCACAACTCTTCTCCTTATAGACCTCAGATGAATGGTGCAGTTGAGGCCGCTAACAAGAACATCAAGAAAATTGTTCAGAAGATGGTCACTACTTACAAAGACTGGCATGAAATGCTACCTTTTGCCTTACATGGTTACCGTACTACAGTGCGCAGTTCAACCGGGGCAACTCCTTTCTCTTTGGTATATGGTATGGAAGCAGTTCTCCCTCTGGAAGTGGAGATTCCATCTCTTCGAGTGATCATGGAAGCAAAGTTAACTGAGGCTGAATGGTGTTAAAGTCGGTATGATCAATTGAATCTGATTGAAGAGAAACGTATGGATGCTATGGCTCATGGACAGTTGTATCAAGTGCGAATGAAGAATGCTTTTGACAAGAAAGTCCGACCTCGAGAATTCAAGGAAGGCGAACTTGTATTGAAAAGAAGGATAAGTCAGCAACCCGACCCAAGGGGCAAGTGGACACCTAACTATGAAGGTCCTTATGTTGTCAAGAAGGCTTTCTCTGGTGGTGCTTTGATTCTTACACACATGGATGGTGTTGAACTCCCAAATCCTGTTAATGCCGATATAGTCAAGAAATACTTTGTCTAAAAAGAAAAGAACAGCGTGGTAGGTCGAAAACCCAAAAGGGCGGCCTAGGCAAAAATGTGCTTCCCGGTGGATCGAAAACCCGAAAGGGCGATCCAGGCAAAAGTTAGGGACAAAAAAAAAATGAATATGAAAGAGCTCGCTGAGATTGTACGCAACTCAGGCAAGAATGAGCGCCTCGATGAGCCGAAAACCCGAAAGGGCGGTTCATGCAAAAATGAGGTTGACAATAAAAGACAAGTAACTATATCTGGCAAATCACCATCCCTCCTTGGGGCATCTGCAACTGTCAATGATCATCTTCATCAAGGGCTTCTGTACTTGTGAATTCAAAATTTCTATGAAATATAGCGGTCATCGTGTTCAATGTATCACCAACCAATAAAATTACCATTTTCCAAGCTTTGTAAATACGTGAAGTCATGCTTTTGGCTGATTTTCACTCTTCTACATCAATTTGAGCCTGTGCTATTGTTTGAAACTCTACTTTTCTTTCTACTTTCAATGCTATATACAAAACATTTTCTTTCTATTTGATAATGTCAATGTCTGAAACAAACATCTTTTAAAAACTAAAAAATCTTTTTCTGTCTATTTTGAAAGCAAACCTGAGCAATAAGGTACATTTCAATGAAACATGCATGAATGAATGATGTAGACCAAGATTTTCGGGTGTCAAGCCATTGATTGGACTTGAACCTTCAATCTACCGGACTTGCTCGATTTTATTCTTGGGAAGGGAAAAAGAGATTGAAAAACCCTTTTTGGATCCGGGGGTCGGTTACGATTCGGGAAGGTGTTAGGCACCCGCGTCGTTCACGGTACTCCGTGAGAACCTCTTTCTAACTTCATTTTTATTTGAAAATTTGTTGTTTAAAGTTGAAGTGAAAGAATGGAGGGAGAAGAAGTAGGAGTTTTTGTCATTTTTATTTGATCGATTTGGAAGGAATAAACCCTTGCCTACGTACCCTTAAAAGGGATCAAAACCACCGTAGTTCACTCTCAAAATATTTTTTGTGGGTTAGGTTGCTTTTAATTATTTTTGAAAATGGTTTTCAAGAAGGGGATTGAGGGGCCTCAAGGCTCTAGAAAGAAAATAGAAGTGAGGTTGTTTCATTTTATTTGAGAAATTTAGTCTAAGTATACTTAAAGTTCGTTTAGGAATTTGATTAAGAAAATAAAAAGGGAAAACAACTTGGACTTGGGTCCAAGGTTTATTAAGAAAATAATTTGACTCTTGCTTATTTGATTTTTTTTGAGATAAAAATGATTTTTCTAACTAACGGAAAGCTAGCGTAATAACGTGAAAAATAAAGCGCGAGTAAAACGATAAATAATGTGATAGTGTCGGTGCTTGTGTCGGTGTGTGCATTACCTACATTATTACAAAAATTCCTAGATACATTCTATGGCCTCTTTGCCAAGCTACAAACCAATGGTAAAAAATATACATTCGTTTTCTAGTTATACACACTAGATATCATGGAATTTAAAATAAATTGCTATAGGAAAAGAAAATGCATGAGATTATACTAAAATTAAAGCAATTGTGATATGATGAGATAATAAGAAATTTAAAAGCATCGTATGCAAAGATGTTAAAATTTTTAAAGCAAAGCATGTAGTAAAGCAAAATTCACAAGTAAAAACATTGAACAAGACATTTAAAATGCATGAGATTATATTAAAGATGACGCAAAAGATAAAGCATACCAAAATATTAGATCATGAACCAAAAGATTTAGAAGAACATTACATACGAAAACAAATATCAACTAAAATGCATGACATTAAGTATATTAAAAACATGGAATGCAAGTTTTGAAAACAAACATTAAATTAAAGCAAAATTAACCACAAGATGCATGCTATAAGGATTAAAGTATTTAAAAAAATGCATGACACATAGTGAAATTTTTGAGTTTAAAAAACATGGGGTTAAATTTTAAAAGAAGGACTAGAATAAAATGCATGACACATAGTGAAATTTTTGAGTTTAAAAACATGGGGTTAAATTTTAAAAGAAGGACTAAAATAAAATGCATGACACATAGTAAAATTTTTGAGTTTAATAACATAGGGTTAAATTTTAAAAGAAGGACTAGAATGTAAATAAGGCATAGATAAAGGATTAAAATGCAAACAAGGCAACTTGGCTCAGCCTGGATTAATTTGGACCGTCTGATGAATCAGAGGGTCCAGATTAAATAACCAGCAAATTCATCACAGCCACAAGATGAATCAAAGAGCGTATAAAGAGGAAGAAACACTACACATTAAAGCAGATTACTCAGGAACCGTCAGATCGTAGATCTGACGGTTAAAAAACAAGGCGCACCAAAACAAATAAGGACAGGCATACACACCAACTAAAGTGAGGGTTAACAGTAGCCGTTAGATTAAAGACCTAACGGCTCACAAGGATGGCCTATGTTAAGCTTGCTAGACGCGCATACACAAGATTATGTAGAGGTATATAAGCTAAAATACACAGACAAACTCATTCTAAACCCTAATTCTTCTAATCTCTCAGCCGCTTCACTCTTCTTCTTCTTCTCTGTTCTTAAACACGTTAAACACACTATAGTTACAAACCCACAGACAAACTCACTCCAACCTCTCATCTCTCAATCGCTCTTTCTCTTATCGTTCATCCATCGTTCTTCACATTTAAAACTCCTTCAACCCTTTCTAAACATAAAAGACTCAACACAACAAGAAACAACACATAGCGGTTTCAGCAAAAAGGGTGGAGAGCAATCAAAGCAAACAGAGAGCAGACAGAGAGTAAACACAAACGAGGACGAACATATAGATATATACGGTTGATGAAGAACGAACCTGAGCTAAATCGGAGAATCGACGAAATCGGTACGGAAAACTTCAGCTAAAGCTCGATCTGAACACGACACTTATGATCTGGATCATCTCTGGTTCACTAAGAGCTTCACGTTTCCGAGCTTCGATCTGAATTTGTTTGATGTTTGTACAATTTAGTTCCGATCTACACCTCTTGATGCTTGTGGATTCGGATTATGCTTCCTTTGATTCTTGCGCGTGGAATCTGTACTGATGTGTGAACCAATTGATGAATCGTTGTATGGTTATGGTTACCGATTTGAAGCAAAGAACAAGTGAGTTCAGATTTGAATCACGTTATGATTTAGAGTGAGTTTGGAATTGATTTAGGTGGAAAAAATGGTGTTGTTGATGGATTTTGAAGATGCAATGAAGAAGATTAAATTCGATTTTGTGTTTAAAGGTTCATATGATGATTTTGATTTGTGTGTTTAGTGAATCTGGAAAACGAAAATGCTAAAAAAGTTCATGAATGTTCTTCAAAGTTTTTGTATAATTTGAGTGTTTGATCTGAGAATTGGACAGAAGAAAGAATACTAGGGTTTGTGATTTGATAGCTGCGGCTACAGTGATTGGCAGAGTCAGTGTCATAAATGCTGTATTTATACTGTGTAAAATAGGGTTTGCAGATGAATTCAGATGACGTGTCCCTTTTTGATTGGGCACCTTTGCAGCTGGACTGAATGAAAATGTGAACCACTAAACTTGGACTAAAGGACTATAAAAAAAACTAAAAAAAACAAACGAAAATCCCTTGTAAAATAAAAATAAGAACGTGACTTTAAGGGAACTAGAGACAAAAGTATAAACAAAATAAAATAATATAAAACATGAGGCAAAAAAGGAAATTAAAAATAATGAGAATTAAAAAATAATAATAAAGATGAAGTAAATGAATTAATAACATTTAAAACTGTCCCTTCGGAACCAAAAATGAGGTATTTTAAAATACTTCTCTGACGAAAATTCGTCTGAGACGAAGAAAATACTCGGCGTTAAAAGCATGAATAAAAACGGTAAATACCAAGAAAAGTGGTCAAAATTTGGGGTATGACAGATGCCCCTATTTAAGTTTCTTCGTCACGAAGATTTGAAAGAAAACTTTTAAATCGATGGGTCGAAGAGACTTAAATACTAAGTACACCGAATTTTGACCAGTTGAAAAGCTGAGAATGCAATGAATATAATGATATGAATGCAAGCGATGCAAGTATGAATGCAATGACGACAAAAATAAACTGACTGGGGAACAAACTGATAGGTCACTGGGGAGACAAGGAAAAACTGCATATTACCAACTACCATGATAAAGACAACATACGGAGGATAAAGCTTGTCTGTTACCAACTGTCGTAGTAAATGATGAAAATACGGAAAATAAAGCTTGAGCAGAAGATAAAACTCAGACGGAAGATAAAGCTTGAGACGGAAAATAAAGCTTGAGACAGAAAATAAAGCTTGTCCATTACCAACAGCCCGTGGTAAATGATGAAAATGGTAACAAAATCTGTTATCAATACAGGAGTACTTTAAGCAGGATACTGGGTAACTGATTAGCATTGGCAAAGTGATTGTTTGACACAAGGGTATTTGCGGGCTATTAAACTGATCCAAAACTCTTGTTAGGGTATTAACCTGGTTCAAAAGGCGGTGGCAGGGTATTAGCCTGATCCAAAAAATAACGACAGGGTATTAACCTGGTCCAAAAAGGTACAAAAGACATTGGCAGAGTATTGATCTGGTCCAAAAGGCACAAAAGACATTGGCAGAGTATTGATCTGGTCCAAAAGGCACAAAAGACATTGGCAGGGTATTAACCTGGACCAGAAGGTAAGAAAAGGCTTTGGCAGGTGATTAACCTGGTCCGACTGGTGCTAAAGAGATTGACAGGTGATTAACCTGGTCCAAAAGACATTGGCAGGGTATTAACCTGGTCCAAAAGACATTAAAGATATTGGCAGGTGATTAACCTGGTCCAAATTTGGCTCAAAAGACATTGGCAAGTGATTAACCTGGTCCAACAAGCGCTAACGAGATTGGCAGGTGATTAACCTGGTCCAAAAGGGATTAGCAGGGTATCAACCTGGTCCAAAAGGCATAAAGGGAATTGGCAGGTGATTAACCTGGCCCAAAATGTAAGAAAAGACATTGGCAGGGGATTAACCTGGTCCAAAAGGTAGTTGAAGATCGAACTGAAAGGATACGACCAAACAAGACTACAGGTGACATCTTTGGAACATACACAATGGGGATAACACTTTTGTGAGATACAATTGAAATAAGACACAAGGTGGTCAATGCAATCATGTATGAATGATATTTGTATGCAAGTTATGTGTGCCTGAATGCTTATATGCATGAATATATGTATGAATGAATGTATGATTACATGAATGTATGAATATATGACTGTATATGACAGGTGAACTTAATGAAACAAAACAGGACAGGTAAAATGAGAGATGGACTAACATCGCAGTACAAACACTCGGCAATCTTCGTTGGGGATGACATTACTGGAGATGAATCAAGACATTGTCGGGGTAAAAGCCCCTTCAAACAAACCACTGATGGGGATAAAGCCCACATTCAAACCAGCTGATGGGATAAAGAGCCCAATAATCAAAACACATGAAGGGAGACACAACCCATTAATCAAACCACTGAAGGGAGAATGCCCCATAATCAAACCACTTGAAGGGAGAATGCCCCATAATCAAACCACTAGAAGGGAGAAAATGCCCCATAATCAAAACACTTGAAAGGGTAAAGCCCAATAATCAATCCCCTTGGGGAAACAGCTCATCAATCAACGATTTGGCAGAAGTCGCCATTTCTCGGGGTAAAACTCGGTCAGAAGTCGCCACTTAATCAAACCGCTGGCAGAAGTCGCCATCAATACAACCATTGGCATGAGTCGCCACTTGTAACCCAGCACAAAGTGCATTCTTTCCATTTGGCCCACTTGAACTGCGATGCCTCTATCTTTATTTTTCGTTCAATTTTTTTTGTATTGTTTTTTTTTTGAATCCCTAATTTTTGCCTGGATCGCCCTTTCGGGTTTTCAATCCACCGGGAATATATTTTTTGTATGCCCCTAATTTTTGCCTGGACCGCCCATTCGGGTTTTCAGTCCACCGGGACGCTCATTTTTGCCTAAGCCGCCCTTTCGGGTTTTCAACTTAGCGAGCTTTTTTTTTTTTTTTTTGTATTCTATATTTTTTTTTTTACAGAGGCCAACTCACAGCACTTGGTCATACCTATCTTGCAGAGTTTAACTGTCCTTGAGACGGATGTTGATGTATGTTTCTCTTACTCATGAATTCAAAGAAGATGTACCTGTTGCTTATGCTTTTCAAAAGACATTAAAAAAGTTTAAATATTTTTTGCTTTAAGTATTTACATCAAAAATAGAAGAAAATTATGCAAACAGAGTAAATGAGAGTTCCAAATAAATGGGCACAAGCTCAAATTAGATGTAAAAGAGTGGTGACCTGCCAAAGGCGTGGCTCCACAGATTTTAAAAGTTTTGGAAAATGGTAATTATATGGAAAAGGTACATTGAACACAATAACCGCTATGCTCTCTAGCAATTTTGAATTTCAATGTTCCGAGTCTTTGACTTACAGATGCTTTAGATCAGAGGCCTTTTGACAGTTGAGATGCCCCAGATGAATCATACTTGATTTGATGAAGATGCCTTGCCATAAGTCGGAAGTCTTTTGACGACTGGAATGCCCCAAGTGAGTCATGTCCGACCAGATGCAGTTACTTTGTCATAATCCTTAACTTTTGCATAGGTCGCCTTTGCGGGTTTCAACCTATCAGGATAAACATTCTCTTTTTTATGTCTCTAACTTTTGCATGGACCGCCCTTTCAGGTTTTCAGTCCATCGAGACGCTCTTTTTTGCCTAAGCCGCCTTTTCAGGTTTGCGACTTATCGAGCTCTTTTTTTTTTATACATGTCTCTAATTTTTGCATGGACCGCCCTTTCGGGTTTTCGGTCCATCGAGACGCTCCTTTTTGCCTAAGCCGCTTTTTAAGGTTTGCGACTTATCGAGCTTTTGCTTTTTTTTTTTTTTTGTGTTTTTACAAAGTATTTCTTGACTGCATCGGTATTCACGGGACCTACAAGTTTGTCACCATTCTTTGTAATTTAGCATCCATTTGCCCTTGGAATCGGGTAACATATTTTTGAGCACAAAGCCATTTTCTTGACATTCACGGGGACGAGCCTTCTTTGTCGAATACTTGATATAACTGTCTATGGCACCCGACAATAACACTTTTGAATTTCAATCAAGTTTAGCTTTCATTGAAACTTCCGTTGACAGGACTTTGACCTCCATGTGGAACACTGCCTTTAAATTGTATACTGAGGGATGGTGGGGGGGTTGCCCCTGTTGAAGTGTGCACTTGAAGTATAACATCCCTGCAAGGCAGATGGTAGCATCTCGTGCCAGTCTTTATACATGAAAGTCCTCTTCTGGACAATCTTTCTTGATATTCACAGCTTCGATGGCCAAGATGCCCTAGTAGGCGAGAAGTCATATTGGAAACTTCTTCATCATCCTCCTCTTCAGTCTCGGATACAAGGAACTCAAAGTCGAGAGGGAGTACAGGGTTTAAGTGTTCAACGGGTTTATTAATGCATGATTTGATTATTGATATAAACATGACGATTATGCAAATATGTGGAAATGATTAAAAGAAAATTTTTGGTTTTTTTTGTATTACCATTTTTCCAGAAAAAGCACAATAATAAAAACAAAGTCGGGATCAAAGCGACTTTTTAATTAATGATGAAAATACATAAAGCAAAACGCCCTAAACAAAGTTCAATTTCGTCTCGGGTGGGACGAAAGGATTTTTTTTTTTTTGTTTTGAAAAACATAAAGCAACAAACATACATATTAATTGATCAAATGAGTAATAGAAATAAACATCAACTAAGACCCAATTGCAGCTAAACATTCCATGTATCAACATCAGGTTCCAAGATCCGACATCGGATTAACTTGCACATTCGAATTCAAAATCTTCAAAAGGTATGAGGTTTTTTCGGATCAACTTCTGTACTATCTTCTGAAATGCAAAACATTGTTCAATATCATGACCTACTGCCCCTTGATGGAAGGCACAAGAGAGATCAGCTCTATACCCTGCTGGCAAGATTGTTGGTACTGAGAGAGGTGCCTTGGTGTGGATCAAATTCCTTTCAAGCAACCTTGGGAACAGATCTGCATACTTCATAGAAATAGGATGAATCTGAGTTCTTGGAGCCTATTGTCGAGGCTGCTGTTGATATTGCTGAAATTGGGGTTGACAACCCGAACTTTGAACAACATTTGTGACAGGCATAACAGCGGTAACAGGGTGATAAGCCAGATACTGTTGTTGAGGCTGGTTTTCTACCACACTCATTTCCTGATCCTCCTCTTCTGAACCTTTAGTGGGAACAACTTCTTTGATCAAATGTCCTTTTCGGACCCAATCTTCAATACGCATGCCTGCGGTCATCATATCCGTGAAATTGCCAGATGCACTTGCAAGCATATGCTCAAAATAAAACGGATCCAGAGTTTCCAGGAAAATCTCGGTCAACTCTTTCTCTTCTAGACGTGGACGGACTTGTTCAGCGAAATCTCTCCAACGTTGGGCATAAGCTTTGAAGGATTCATTATCATTTTGGGTCATGGCCTGCAGTTCCTTTCTATGTGGGGCCAAGTGCAAGTTGTAGTTATACCGCTGAACGAAAGCCTCACACAAATCACTGAAAGTTTTGATATCATCCTTGCTCAGACTCATATACCATATCAGTGCAGCACCAGTCAAACTATCTTGGAAACAGTGGATAAGGAGTTCATCATTACCTACTTGAGCAGACATCTTTCTCACGTACATCACCAAATGAAGCTCAGGGCAAGTGTTTCCTTTGTACTTCTCAAAATCAGGGACCTTGAATTTGGATGGCATAACGACATTGGGAACCAAGCAAAGATCATAAGCATTTTTCCCAAACAGTTCTTTCCCACGAAGAGCTTTCAATTCCAATTGTATTTTGTCAAACTTTTCTTCCAGTTCAGCTATCCGGTCGTGTGCAACCACATTTTCTGAGTGATAGATTGGCCGAGGACCCTGCTGAGTAGTATGAATCAAAGGAGCTGAGTAGGTCATAGCAGCTTGAGGGATCAAAGGGCCTGATTGAGGGACATGCGTTGTCTGTTGCACAAAAGGAGCTTGAACCTTAGAGATACCAGGACGGAATACTTCACCAGAACTTAATGGTGTGCTCCAGAGATAACCTTCAAGCATTGCATGTTGAGGAGTACTAGCAAACACTGTTGAAATTGGGGTAGTGGAAGCAAACGTCTGAGCTCGAGTGCTACCAATAGGAAGAGACAATGGCTGACTCTGTGCAACCGTCATTAAAGATACTAAGTTCCTCAAAATCTCATTTTCGGCCCGGAGGGTTGTCACCTCTTCACGAAGCTTGTGGTTCTCTTGTTCAAGATGATGCATTCTGATTTGCACGAGTGTTGTAGATGCGAGAAGACGGATGGGTAGACCTTTTGTAGACAGAACCAAAGCATGAGACACGGACTAGAAACTATGAATGCAAAATGATGCATGATGTGCTTATGCAAAAATATACAATCTTTTTGTTATCGAAGGATTTGTCAAGGCGAGTGTAAACATTGCAAAGGAACATGGCTTCATTTGAATATTGTAAAGATATTGCAATCGGTTCCCTTTTCAAAAGGTAAGAACGAAACCAAGGACGTAGTTTTTAACAAAAGCAAAAGCTTAGTTAAGATTTTTGAAATTGTATTGCTTGGTGCTCATTCTTACAAGGTCCATACCTTTAATGTTTACAAAAAGATTGGCTAAATCCTTCAATATTTTTTTAATGGATGAAAAAAGTTTATGGATGAATGCATGTATGCATGATTATGCAAGGAATACATGATGAGGTTTAAAGTATACAATGTTGGAGCTTAGGGATAACAACGCCATTTGGTAAGGACTATGGTTTCAAATTGCACTTGTAACAAGGGTTCTGCCAAGTTCCCAACTTACAACTACCCTTATGAATATCTCGGTGCGTAGGATTAACTCCTAGACCAATAATTCGTAAGGAAGTCTAGTTTGAGTGTAGTATCGCGTGACGACCAAAGTCAGGACTACTCCTGGTTTAGTCTCCGCACTACGTCCTAATAATAAGGCCAAGATGGGTTAAGGGTGATCTAAAGGTCCTCAACGCTTGATGGATTTCAAAAATAATAACGCCAATCACGACTACTCATGGTGACGTATATGTACTCTTGAACCCACGTTGAGTGGAGTTATATCACATGCACACATAGGCAGGACTACTCCTGGTATGGCACTATGATCGTACTCCGTCCTATCTTAGGTTTCACTCAAGTCCGGGAGTAGGACTTCTTTTTTTCACCCCTCACGTATAAACATTTACAAAGTATATACAAAAGATAAAGCAAAAAGTAATAAAGAAAGAAAGGTGGGCTAAACCCGCGTAGGATCCCCAGTGAAGTCGCCATTTTTGTAGACCAAGATTTTCGGGTGTCAAGCCATTGATTGGACTTGAACCTTCAATCTACCGGACTTGCTCGATTTTATTCTTGGGAAGGGAAAAAGAGATTGAAAAACCCTTTTTGGATCCGGGGGTCGGTTACGATTCGGGAAGGTGTTAGGCACCCGCGTCGTTCACGGTACTCCGTGAGAACCTCTTTCTAACTTCATTTTTATTTGAAAATTTGTTGTTTAAAGTTGAAGTGAAAGAATGGAGGGAGAAGAAGTAGGAGTTTTTGTCATTTTTATTTGATCGATTTGGAAGGAATAAACCCTTGCCTACGTACCCTTAAAAGGGATCAAAACCACCGTAGTTCACTCTCAAAATATTTTTTGTGGGTTAGGTTGCTTTTAATTATTTTTGAAAATGGTTTTCAAGAAGGGGATTGAGGGGCCTCAAGGCTCTAGAAAGAAAATAGAAGTGAGGTTGTTTCATTTTATTTGAGAAATTTAGTCTAAGTATACTTAAAGTTCGTTTAGGAATTTGATTAAGAAAATAAAAAGGGAAAACAACTTGGACTTGGGTCCAAGGTTTATTAAGAAAATAATTTGACTCTTGCTTATTTGATTTTTTTTGAGATAAAAATGATTTTTCTAACTAACGGAAAGCTAGCGTAATAACGTGAAAAATAAAGCGCGAGTAAAACGATAAATAAAGTGATAGTGTCGGTGCTTGTGTCGGTGTGTGCATTACCTACATTATTACAAAAATTCCTAGATACATTCTATGGCCTCTTTGCCAAGCTACAAACCAATGGTAAAAAATATACATTCGTTTTCTAGTTATACACACTAGATATCATGGAATTTAAAATAAATTGCTATAGGAAAAGAAAATGCATGAGATTATACTAAAATTAAAGCAATTGTGATATGATGAGATAATAAGAAATTTAAAAGCATCGTATGCAAAGATGTTAAAATTTTTAAAGCAAAGCATGTAGTAAAGCAAAATTCACAAGTAAAAACATTGAACAAGACATTTAAAATGCATGAGATTATATTAAAGATGACGCAAAAGATAAAGCATACCAAAATATTAGATCATGAACCAAAAGATTTAGAAGAACATTACATACGAAAACAAATATCAACTAAAATGCATGACATTAAGTATATTAAAAACATGGAATGCAAGTTTTGAAAACAAACATTAAATTAAAGCAAAATTAACCACAAGATGCATGCTATAAGGATTAAAGTATTTAAAAAAATGCATGACACATAGTGAAATTTTTGAGTTTAAAAAACATGGGGTTAAATTTTAAAAGAAGGACTAGAATAAAATGCATGACACATAGTGAAATTTTTGAGTTTAAAAACATGGGGTTAAATTTTAAAAGAAGGACTAAAATAAAATGCATGACACATAGTAAAATTTTTGAGTTTAATAACATAGGGTTAAATTTTAAAAGAAGGACTAGAATGTAAATAAGGCATAGATAAAGGATTAAAATGCAAACAAAGCAACTTGGCTCAGCCTGGATTAATTTGGACCGTCTGATGAATCAGAGGGTCCAGATTAAATAACCAGCAAATTCATCACAGCCACAAGATGAATCAAAGAGCGTATAAAGAGGAAGAAACACTACACATTAAAGCAGATTACTCAGGAACCGTCAGATCGTAGATCTGACGGTTAAAAAACAAGGCGCACCAAAACAAATAAGGACAGGCATACACACCAACTAAAGTGAGGGTTAACAGTAGCCGTTAGATTAAAGACCTAACGGCTCACAAGGATGGCCTATGTTAAGCTTGCTAGACGCGCATACACAAGATTATGTAGAGGTATATAAGCTAAAATACACAGACAAACTCATTCTAAACCCTAATTCTTCTAATCTCTCAGCCGCTTCACTCTTCTTCTTCTCTGTTCTTAAACACGTTAAACACACTATAGTTACAAACCCACAGACAAACTCACTCCAACCTCTCATCTCTCAATCGCTCTTTCTCTTATCGTTCATCCATCGTTCTTCACATTTAAAACTCCTTCAACCCTTTCTAAACATAAAAGACTCAACACAACAAGAAACAACACATAGCGGTTTCAGCAAAAAGGGTGGAGAGCAATCAAAGCAAACAGAGAGCAGACAGAGAGTAAACACAAACGAGGACGAACATATAGATATATACGGTTGATGAAGAACGAACCTGAGCTAAATCGGAGAATCGACGAAATCGGTACGGAAAACTTCAGCTAAAGCTCGATCTGAACACGACACTTATGATCTGGATCATCTCTGGTTCACTAAGAGCTTCACGTTTCCGAGCTTCGATCTGAATTTGTTTGATGTTTGTACAATTTAGTTCCGATCTACACCTCTTGATGCTTGTGGATTCGGATTATGCTTCCTTTGATTCTTGCGCGTGGAATCTGTACTGATGTGTGAACCAATTGATGAATCGTTGTATGGTTATGGTTACCGATTTGAAGCAAAGAACAAGTGAGTTCAGATTTGAATCACGTTATGATTTAGAGTGAGTTTGGAATTGATTTAGGTGGAAAAAATGGTGTTGTTGATGGATTTTGAAGATGCAATGAAGAAGATTAAATTCGATTTTGTGTTTAAAGGTTCATATGATGATTTTGATTTGTGTGTTTAGTGAATCTGGAAAACGAAAATGCTAAAAAAGTTCATGAATGTTCTTCAAAGTTTTTGTATAATTTGAGTGTTTGATCTGAGAATTGGACAGAAGAAAGAATACTAGGGTTTGTGATTTGATAGCTGCGGCTACAGTGATTGGCAGAGTCAGTGTCATAAATGCTGTATTTATACTGTGTAAAATAGGGTTTGCAGATGAATTCAGATGACGTGTCCCTTTTTGATTGGGCACCTTTGCAGCTGGACTGAATGAAAATGTGAACCACTAAACTTGGACTAAAGGACTATAAAAAAAACTAAAAAAAACAAACGAAAATCCCTTGTAAAATAAAAATAAGAACGTGACTTTAAGGGAACTAGAGACAAAAGTATAAACAAAATAAAATAATATAAAACATGAGGCAAAAAAGGAAATTAAAAATAATGAGAATTAAAAAATAATAATAAAGATGAAGTAAATGAATTAATAACATTTAAAACTGTCCCTTCGGAACCAAAAATGAGGTATTTTAAAATACTTCTCTGACGAAAATTCGTCTGAGACGAAGAAAATACTCGGCGTTAAAAGCATGAATAAAAACGGTAAATACCAAGAAAAGTGGTCAAAATTTGGGGTATGACAAATGAGTGTCAATGTCTCTTTCAATACATGTTACAAGCAGGTTACTCCTCAGGATGATCTGTGGTCAATGGCAAGAATGAAAAAACAGAATGAAAATGAAAAAATGAAAAAATACAAATGAAAAGCTCGCTAAGTCGAAAACCCGAAAGGGCGGCTTAGGCAAAAATGAGCACCCCGCTGATTGACAACCTATGAAGGCAATTCAGGCAAAAATGGGGCACTGAAAAGAATTTATTCCCCGGTGAATCGAAAACCCGAAAGGGCGGTTCAGGCAAAAATGGGGTTTGAAAATGAAAAAATAAAATATTGAAAAGCGTTGACCACAGATGTGAACATCCAATGTTTACCCAGCACTGACACGCCTAGCAACGGCGACCTGTATCCAGGAGTTTTTCAAGGCTATTTCCTCTACAAGTTTTATTGCCCTCAGCCATGGTTTCGATACGTCTCTCAACGACGGTCTCTCCAAAAGAGGTTTTCCCCTGTGAATATGTTGCAGCACGAGCCATTACGTGCCCAATCTTCCAATGTTCTGTCTGCCTTTGTGAAATTTCTCTGTCAAGTTTCAGACCAATCATGCATTTCAAGCATTCATACATGCATAATCATGCATTTTATGTGCTCATACATCCAATAATCTTGTTATACCATACATACATGTTGCATATCCAACTCTCAACTGTCAAATTCAATCCAAATTTCAACTGTCAAACTCAATTTCAATTTCAATTTCAATTCCAACTGTCAAATTCAAATTCAACTGTCAAATTCGATGCAATCTCCAATCTCAATTTCAATTCAAATTCAACTGTCAAATTCGATGCAATCTCCAATCTCAATTTCAATTCAATGTCAAATTCGAAGCAATCTCAATTTCAATTTCAATTCAATGTCAATGTCAATATCCAATGTCAATGTTAATGTCAAATGTCAATGTCAATGTCAATGTTAATGTCAAATGCCAATGTCAATGTCAATGTTAATGTCAAATGCCAATGTCAATGTCAATGTCAATGTCAATATCCAATGCCGATGTCAATGTCAATGTCAATGTCAATGCCAATCCAATGCCAATGTCAATGTCAATTTCAATATCCAATGCCAATGTCAATGTCAATGTCAATGTCAATATCCAATCTCAATGTCAATGTCAATGTCAATGCCAATGTCAATGTTAATGTCAAATGCCAATGTCAATGTCAATGTCAATGTCAATGTCAAATGCTGATGCCAATGTCAATGTCAATGTCAATGTTAATGTCAAATGCCAATGTCAATGTCAATGTCAATGTTAATGTCAAATGCCAATGTCAATGTCAATGCCAATGTCAATATCAATGCCAATGTCAATGTTAATGTCAAATGCCAATGTCAATGTCAATGTCAATGTTAATGTCAAATGCCAATGTCAATGTCAATGTCAATGTTAATATCCAATGCCAATGTCAATGTCAATGTCAATGCCAATGTCAATGTCAATGTCAATTTCAATTTCCAAGCCAATGTCAAATGCCAATGTCAAATTCAACTTTCAACTGAATTCAAATCAATGTCAATTTACTTTTGGGCCAACAAAAATGGTCATGTCTATTTTCAAATCAAGTCAATAACAATTTACCCTCAATTGGTATCTTGTTAAACCAGACTTTCAATTTGTATTTTGTTACTGGTCAAGTGGCAAGTTCGATCCAAAGAACAGCTTGTACCTATCTTTTGTTTGTATTCTCTCGGTCAAGTGGCAAGTTCGATCCAGAGAACAGCTTGTACCTATCTTTTGTTTGTATTCTCTCGGTCAAGTGGCAAGTTCGATCCAAAGAACAGCTTGTACCCGTTTCTTGTTTGTATTTCCTCGGTCAAGTGGCAAGTTCGATCCAAAGAACAGCTTGTACCCGTGTCTTGTTTGTATCTCCTCGGTCAAGTGGCAAGTTCGATCCAAAGAACAGCTTGTACCCGTTTCTTGTTTGTATTTCCGGTCAAGTGGCAAGTTCGATCCAAAGAACAGCTTGTACCCGTTTCTCGTTTGTATTTCCTCGGTCAAGTGGCAAGTTCGATCCAAAGAACAGCTTGTACCCGTGTCTTGTTTGTATTTCCTCGGTCAAGTGGCAAGTTCGATCCAAAGAACAGCTTGTACCCGTCTCCTGTTTGTATTTCTCGGTCAAGTGGCAAGTTCGATCCAAAGAACAGCTTGTACCTGTCTATTTGTTGCCCGTTCTTTCTACCTTGATGTCTATAAATCCCTTGGTGGTGTGACACAGCCCGTAGATTCCGGTTCGATTGTCCTGCATTCATAAATGAAATGTTGCATGGCATTCATGTGTTTTTTTGAAAATCTGAAAGTGTATTTTTATGTCCAAAAGCAGTGCAAATGTTAATATTTAAGTATCTTCGTCCCGTCAACTCAAAGACTTCGTCTCTTGACTCTCCGGACAAAGAAACTTAAATAGGGGCAGCTGTTATACCCTAATTTTGGACCTGAAAATACTTGTCCAATTCTTCTTTTCTTGCATTATAAGTCATCTGATATGGCTCTGTTCAATTGCATCTTTCTCTGCGTTTTATTTCAATATTATTTGCAAAATTCATATAAAAGGGTATTTTAGTCATTTCCTGCATTCAACTCATTTTAATCTTTGAAAATTGTTTGGGTCTTTTAAATTGGTTTGTATAAGTCCTTGTTTCAATCTCATGTCAAAATTCACTTCAAAAATATCAGTTAAGTCATTTTTTACTCAGTTTAGCCCTTAGGGGGCATTTTAGCCATTTCCTATGCTAAAATTTCTTTCAGTCTTTTAAAATTTTGTTTGAGTCTTTTCAAGTAGTTTGAATAAGTCTTTGTTTCATTCTATGTCAAAACCCTTTCCAAAAATTGCATTTGAAGTCATTTTTAGTCAGTTTTGCCCCTAGGGGCATTTTAGTCTTTTCATGCGTTAAAACCCTGTTTAAATTCTAAAAATTGTCTCTGAGTCTTTTATTTTGCTTGTATGAATTCTTGCTTTAATCCCTTGTTAAAAAAAATCATTTTAAAATCGCATTTGAGTCGTTTCGAGTCATTTTAGTCCCTAGGGGCGTTTTGGTCATTTCACATAATATTTCTGATTCGTTTTAATCTGCTTTGTTGATTTTAATCGTCTCGCGTTACGTTAATTTTCAATTTACTCTTTCAATTCAATTTTAGTTTTGATTTTCATTTTAGTCCGCGCACTTTCGTTATTTACATTTTAATCCCTTTTAAGTTTGTTAGAGTCCAAGTGCCATGTGTCCAAATGCTATTGGTCCTCAAAAGTTTGTTACAAGTCAAGTGCCACATGTCTCTATCCTATTGGTCCAAGGCTAATGACTTAGTCTATAAATTGGTCAAAGGGTCAATGAATCATTTCCACCAATCATTCTTTACAATTCCACAAAAAATCACAAATAAATTTTCTTTCTTTTCCCTCTCCTCTTCTCTCTCACGTAACTAACTCTTTCCCCATCTCTAACAACTTTTCTCCACCACAAAAACCACCACTCCACCACCATAACTAACTAACTCCACCCTCCAAACCACCACAACAACCTCCTTCTTCCACTACCAATCTTCAAATCCACCACTCCACCACCGTAACCTTTCCCTTCCACCATCATCACCAATATTCATCCACAATCCGATTAGTTTTCTTCTCCATTTTCGTTCAACAACAACAAGCCAAATTGATAGACTCATCTTCACAATCCAAGCACAATTCGATTCAGTTGCATTCCATCATCATCATCATCGAATTTCTTGCTACCGGAACAAGCAGCGGCGAATTCGAATCCAGAATCAAGAAGGAGGACGGAAACAGGTCGTGAAAGAAGGAACACGAAGCTGATTTCAGTCCAATTCAAGGGATCAGAACGAGGATTTCAGCAGCAAGATCCACAACCGGTCAAGCTTCGAACGAAGAACGTGAGGTAATCCTTTCCTCTTTCCACATGTTGTTCTACGTTTGGTGCTTCCTCTGTGATCATGTTGTAATTCTCATATGTTGCTGATTCATGTGCAATTTCGTTTGAATCTCCATTCTTTGCGTCAGATTTAAGCTTTGGCGTGTTTATTGTTGCGTTCTTTCTTGTTGGTGCGTGTATTTGTTCCTGCTTATGCTGCGTGTTTAAAAACGAAAAACGATTGATAGAAGAAAAGAGAGTGAACGTTTAAGAAAGGGGAGGAACTCGAAATCTGGAGCCAACCGAAAAGGTTGACTCGTTTTTAATTGCAAAAACGATTTTAGGATAGAATCATGATTCCAGATCCAAAGCTAGGTGAATCTTTTGTGTTTAATTGTTTTTTCTCAAGGAAATATGACGGAAAGGATGTGATTCGATGCATGAGTGTGTTATGTTTCAAGTGTTGTGCTGAAAAAATGAAGGAGGAAGTAGATGAATATGAGAGAATGGAAGGAATGGAACGATGGGGGAAGAAGAAGAAGCTCTTTCACGTTTTAACTTATGGCTAACCCATGAACCATGATCCTAACCCATAAGCCCGATCCATAACCCTACCCGTTTCTGCATTTTGGATTTGGGCTTGGGCCTGCTTGACTTTGTTTTCAATTGCCAGTTTACTTTTGTGCTATTTTCACCCCGCAAATTGATTTTTTACACCCTGGTGCACTCAAAATTGCTTTAAAAAATTCCTAGAAAATTTTCCTAGTGCTTTTCTTAATATTTTTGTTGATTCTTGGTGGTTGTTACCTGTTAATGTTGGCTAGAAAAATATTGGTGAAAATGTTGATTTCTTGATTAGTTTAGTGCTTTTAATTTTGTTAAAGCCTTGTTAAAACCTCCAAAAAATTGTGAACTCTCTTGCAATTATTTTTGATGCTTGAAATTGGTTTCTCATGATATTTTGGTATGTTGAAAATTGATAAGAATATATAGGGAGACTTCTTGTGGCTTTGTGTCACTTTTTGATAATTTCTTATGAAAATTTTGCATATTCTTGATCCCAAAGTCTTGCTATGGTATATTGGTCCTTGGTATGAGAGTTTGCAATGCGTATGCCCCTGATTTAGAGTCGCTCTTTACTGTTTTGGAGTGTGACTTGTTAGTACCTTGTGTTATAAGTCATGTAAATAATTGTTTGTGGAAATAAAGTGTAAAATATGCTTAAATGTGTCATAATTCTTGGTGTAATATTGTCTTATAATTTTCGTGTCATAGCTGAAGTGAAACTCTTTGAAGATTGTCATGGCATGAAAATTATAGGCCTTATGATTGTGGGAATTTTATGACAAAGTTTAGGCATATTTTACCACTTTTGTGTGCTAGGATTTCTACCTTTTTTGTCAAGTTTCATTACTTCCCTATGCTATTTCACTTGCATCCATTTCAATCCTTATTATTCCTTGTGTTACTAACCCTTTCATTTCATGTCTCATATTCTTCATAAGCATTCACACTTCATCTTCCTCTCCATCCCATTTCTTGCGCTTTAAGTTTTCAATTTCATGCAAAAATTAGAATGTAAAGATTTAGGAGTTCTTGTAATATTTTACTTCCATGATTTTAATTTCTTGGCAAAGAGGCCATAGAATGTATCTAGGGTATGATGTAAAGGACAATGGACTCTAATGATGTACACCGACACAAGCACCGACACATGCACACACACCACTATAGCTAGAATATGCATGTTTAGATGTATGTTTAGGATTGTATGTTTAGATGTATGTTTAGGCTTTATACTTAGAAAAATTATTTTCCAAAAAAATATGAACAAACTTCACCCAAATCTTTTTCACAATAAACCTTGGGGTCAAAACCCCATTGATTTTTCTTTTCATTTTCTTAATCAAATTTCAATAAACTTTAATCATACTTTGACTTGTTTTTGCAAATAACTAATCAAACCCCACTCTTTTCTTAAATTCTCATGCCTTCAAGGCCTCTCAATCTCCATTCTTCAAAATCCTATTTTCAAACTTAAAATCAACCAACACAAAAACAAAAACAATTTTTTGAAGAGAACTACGGTGGATTTGATCCCTTAATCGGGTACGTAGGCAAGGAACAAAATTCCTTCAATTCAACTAAAATAAAAATTCAAAAACATTCTTCTCCCTCCAATTCTTCACTTAGAATACCTTTAGGTGTAAATAACACTTTCAAAATAGCATTTAAAAATAAAGCGCGCGCGTAGAAATTAAAGACGGTTCCTATAGGATACTATAGTCGTTATGGGTGCCTAACACCTTCCCGTAGCGAAAACAACTCCCGGACCTCGATTCTCAAGGGTTTTGCTTACTTTTTCCCTTCCCAAGAAAAAATAAGATATCACCGGTTTAAAAGGTTCAAACGTAATCAATGTTTGACACCCGAAAACCAAGATAAAACACCTGGCACCCCACAACATAATGGTGTAGCTGAAAGAATCAACAGAACCATTATGGAGAAAGTTAGATGTATGCTGAAAATGGCTAAGCTGCCTAAGCCATTTTGGGGTGAAGCTGTTCAAACCACATGCTACCTGATTAACAGATCTCCATCTGTTCCTTTGGGCTTTGACATTCCTGAGAGAGTATGGTCCGGACATGATATAAGTTACTCTCATTTGAAGGTGTTTGGATGCAAAGCCTTTGCTCATGTAAATAAGGAGCATAGACAAAAACTTGATGATAAAGCCATTCCTTGCATATTTGTGGGCTATGGAGATGAGGAATTTGGCTACAGGTTATGGGATCCATAAAAGAGGAAAATAATTAGAAGCAGAGACGTAGTGTTTCATGAGCAAGAAACTATGTCGGATTCTGCTATTCCAGAAACACCAAAATGTGATGGTAAGGTTGATCTTACACCGACCACTCCTCCTATAAGAGTTGCCACATAAGGGGGAGATCTTGACAAAGACCCTAGGGTTGATGGCGAGCCAGCAATTGAAGATGGTGATAATGATGAAGATGTTCAGGAGGGAGAGCAATCCCCAACATCTCAGCTCAGGAGATCAAACAGAGATCATCAACCATCTACCAGGTACCCTAGTTCGGAGTACATCCTCATCACTGATGAGGGGGAGCCAGAAAGTTTCGATGAAGTTCAAACTCATAAGGATAAAATCCAATGGATGAAGGCAATGCAAGAAGAGATGGATTCCTTGCAGAAAAATGATACTTATGAGCTTGTGAAACTTCCTGAAGGCAGAAAAGCCCTGAAGAACAAGTGGGTGTTCAAGCTCAAGAATGATGGTGACAAGCTAGTGAAGTACAAAGCTCGCTTAGTCGTTAAAGGTTTTGGACAAAAGCGAGGAATAGATTTTGATGAAATCTTCTCTCCAGTTGTTAAGATGAGTTCAATTCGAGTTATACTCGGATTGGTTGCTAGCTTGGATTTGGAGCTTGAACAAATGGATGTAAAGACTGCATTTCTTCATGAAGATTTAGATGAAGAAATCTACATGGTTCAACCAGAAGGATTTGAGAAGACTCGAAAGGAGCACTTGGTTTGCAAATTGAAGAAGAGCTTGTATGGATTAAAACAAGCTCCAAGACAATGGTATAAGAAATTTGACTCTTTCATGATGAGTCATGAATATACCAAGACAGATGCAGACCATTGTGTATATGTCAAAACATTTCGAGGTGACAAATTCATCATTCTTCTGTTATATGTAGATGATATGTTGATCGTGGGACAAGATAAGGATATGATTGGTAATTTGAAGAAGGAATTGTCAAAATCTTTTGACATGAAAAATCTAGGCCCTGCAAAGCAAATTCTAGGTATGAAGATTTTGCGAGACCGGAAAGCAAGGAAGCTATGGTTGTCACAACAACAATATGTGGATCGGGTTCTAGAAAGATTCAACATGAAGGGTGCTAAACCAGTCAGCACGCCGTTAGCCAATCACTTTAAACTCAGCAGAGTGAGTTGTCCTACTAGTCAAGATGAAAAAGAAGCTATGGCTGCCATACCTTACTCCTCAGCAATTGGGAGTTTGATGTATGCAATGGTTTGCACTAGACCAGATATTGCTCATGCAGTTGGAGTTGTTAGCAGGTTTCTTTCCAATCCTGGTAAACAACATTAGGAAGCTGTGAAGTGGATCTTGAGGTATCTGAAAGGAAGCTCTGATAAGTGCTTATGCTTTGGAGGATCAGATTCGATTTTGAAAGGCTACACAGATGCTGATATGGCAGGTGACCTGGATGGTAGAAAGTCTACTTCAGGAATGGTGTTTACTTTCTCAGGGGGTGCTGTATCATGGCAATCTAAATTGCAAAAATGTGTTGCCTTATCAACAACAGAGGCGGAATATATTGACATGGCTGAAGCAGGGAAATAAATGCTTTGGCTAAAAAGATTTCTTGATCAATTGGGAATGAAGCAGGAAAAGTACGTTATCCATTGCGATAGTCAAAGCTCTTTGGATTTGAGTAAGAATGTGATGTACCACTCTCGTACAAAGCATATTGATGTCAGATATCATTGGTTGCGTCAAGCAGCGGAAGAACAACAATTTATGTTGGAAAAGATTCACACCGATAAAAATCCCACGGATATGTTGACGAAGGTTGTAGCACGTGAAAAGCTTCAACTTTGTGCCGAGTTGATCGGCATGGATCGCAGGTGAATGAATTGCGAGGATATCTCCCTTTGGCTGGAGGGGGAGAATTGTTGGCCCCACCACGTGTGGGTATTGTTTCCAGCCAAAGACAATTACTACAAGTAATTGTAAATAGTCTTCTACCTATTTAATGCAAGGATGCATTTGTCTACAAATATCCAGCCGAAGCAAATTTCCATTTTTCTTCTAGCTTTTGGTGGCTTGGCTAGTTGTGCAGAAAAGTTTGAATTTTTGAAATCCATTCAAACTTTTACACTCTAATTTCTTTGACTTTTTGGTGTAAGAGGTGTGAATCAATTCCAACTCTTACTCCTCTTTTCTTCTATAAATAGAGGAGTTCTTAGAACATAGAAGTAGAGAGAGAGCAAGAGAAGAAGAAAAAAATTATAAAGCTTCTTTTGTTTGTAGAAGTGTGTGAGGAAAAAATAGAGTGTTGAGTAAATCCAGAGAGTGTGGGAAAAATACATCGGGTGAGTATCATCTCTATAACTCCTAGGTGCTATAAAATAATAGCATTAGAATAGGAGTGGGTCTCACGGGAAACACTATATTGTATCTCTTGTGTGTGTAAGAGAGTGGAGAGAATATTGTAATATTCTTTAATATAGTGGAATATTTTTTCGGAGTTTGTCCCGTGGTTTTTCCTTCGGTATTAGAAGGTTTTCCACGTTAAATATTGATGTTCATTTTTATCGTTACCGCTGCGCTACAAGATCCAATCTCTTTTGGATTTTGGAATTTTAATTTACACTTGCGTTAAGCTCGTCGAGCCCAACAAAGATTGACCTCTTTGGGTCGACCCTTTTGACTTTTAAACTTAGAACCTTCCTTTAGGTGATTGGAAATATATATTGATCTATATTCCTTCTCTACGAACCATTGATCTTTCCTCTCTATAACAACTGGTATCATGACCTTAGTTTCTTCTATCAATTACCAATACCAAAAGATAAAACATTTCCTTTGTGAACCTTGTCGAAACCTGCCACATCCTGAACTTTGCTCGGACAATGAACAACACACCTTCTGTCATCAGCGTCTTTACCTGCCTCTAGAGACCAGTCCTCATATAACTATTTAACAAAAGTATCAACTAAAGGAGCATCATCTTGCAAAACATCTGGCCCTGAATACAAAGATTCTTTCTCTTCCTCATACGCAACTAAACATGTGTCATCTTCTATGCCAAACTCTAGGTCCTCCACAATTTGAATCTTATATTTCTGTTAGTCTATCCAAAATTCTTCCAGCATATTGAATGAGTAGCGTGTTACTTTTTTTTAGGGAAATGTTAACTAGTGTCTCCGGGACACTCTTTAAGGACCATATTTAGTAAGTATATTATGAAAATGTATATAATTAATGTCTTGAAAATCGAAATGTTTGACTTTTTTAAAGAATAATTGCCTATTCTGGATAGCTTAAAGAGTGCTCCGGGGGTACTCGTTAACAAGACCACTTTTTTTAATCATATTTGAGGTGATGTTTATTTTTATTATTACGTTAGATATTTGTTGATATAATTTATTTAAAATTTGGTCAAAATTTGTGTGGGTTATGACATCAGAAATGAGGTAAATTGGAGGGTCAAAATCGCTCAATTGAGACTAGAGTTAAAAGTCGTCCAATTGAAAAACTAGAGGATGAACACCACTCATTTGAAACAAGAGGTTTTAAAATCACACAATTGTAAAATTAGGCGGTCAAATGTATAATTAAGACATTTTTGAAAGTAACTCAATGCCATTTTACAATAGGGTTTTGTTAACTTGTACCTCCAAAAGTACATTTTAAAGAACTCAAGATTAGAAATCTTACATTGAACATAATAGGTTTTGTACTTTTGAGAAATTGATTACAAGAAGAGTAAGTAAGTATATGTAGTTTCTTAGGGTATGCTCATAAGACATGTTAACATTTTTCTTTACAATAAAAAGTCAACCATGTTTGATATGTGGATTCTCTCCGGCCCTTTTGGTTCAGCCATATCTCCTTTTTCAATTCAACTTGGTTGATTGATACATGAAGACAAGAATAATAATAATAAAGAAGAGAGAGAAAAAAAAAGTTAGTAAATGGTTGAGATTAAGGTAAGATGAACAACACGAAAGAATGAAGATGAGAGGATCCAAATCCCCATGTTTTGGGTAAGACGATCATCATCACTTCATTTAACAATACTATTATCATTTATTAAGGAAGGCTCTGCCAGCTTTTGCAATAAAATCAGGTGGCATTTAGGGTGGGTAGCAACAATTCTTTCCCACCATGGGAAAGTTGCAATTTTACTGCCACGTGCCAGTTAACACAGGTTATTTTTTCTTTATCAAGTGTTACAAAAATGTAATACTCCCTCCGTCCCTATATGTAACCCCATTTTGCCTTTTTCACATTTCTTAAGAAAAGTTGTTAGTACAATTAATGTGTATATTTTGTGTGTTAATATTACCAAATTATCCTTTGTTTATATGTGTATTAAATTGACTTTTCATATTTCAAGATAAGTTAATACTATTAATTAGGGGTATCTTTAGGAAAAAATAATAAATGCATCTAGTAATTTGAAAAGGTATTTATATATAGGGACAATTTTTTAGTCAAATGGGTGGTTATATATAGGTACGGAGGGAGTATTTATAATAGTTTTAATAATTTTAATAATACACAACTTATTTTTGTGAAAACAAATCTGCACCTCCCCCATCTTCTCAAATCAGTGGCGAGTTTTTTACCCTCATCTTCCATGGCATCCCATTCAACATAATCAGAACTCAGCTATGTTCTTTTCCTTCTCCAAAGTCCAACCAAAACAAGAGAATCAAAATCAGTTTCACAATAAAAGTGTTAATTCCATCTCCACCAAAATATCAATGAAACCCAGAATAACCAAAATTCTGTAATTCCAATAAGTCCATACTGGATCTACAACTGCAAGAGTGAAATGTGTCTCTACCAAACCCCTCTCAATTGAAATTCATGTGTGGCAAAACCCCAATTTTCTCTTCAATCGAAACATATCCATGTCGTTGACGGTTCGGAGAGCTTCTATTGTTTTCAGTTGCGGACGATGATGAGTGAGAGATGGCGGGAGGATTGAAAGTATCATGAAATTCTTTTTGCTTTTTGTGAAGCATCGTGGAAGGGGAGAGGCGGAAAAGAAGGTGAGGAGAGTTGGTGTTTGATGAAGGGGTAAAACTGTAAAAGAGCAACAGTTAATATAAATAATTTAAGTATGATTTAATTACTTAATTTAGTTCTTTTAGAGGGTAATTAATAATTAGTTAAAGCAATTAGAAATTGACCTTTTTTTTCAAAAAAAAAATAATTAGAAATTGACCTTTGAATGTACAAAGACAGTAGTATTTAATCAATACAATTAATTTAATCTGAAAATTATAATTAACAAAATAGCAATAAACAATTGAAGTTGGGGTATCTTTTTTTTTTTTCCATGTAAATTGCCAAAAAGTCACAAGCAGGTATCCTATCTTAGATCTGAACCATTGAATTATAAAAATAATATATCTATGGCTGAAAAGCAACTTTCCCATCATGGGAAAGTATTCCTCCTACCCACCCTAAATGCCACCTAAAATCAACCATGTTAATTGCTTGCTTTCCTATGCTAACTTTTCCAGGAAGTAAGCCCCACTAACACGCTCTCGAGAGTACATACTCTTAAAAACATTTATTTGCTTTAAACGTTGACTAATTAAGATTGATATATACATCATCGAACATTTTGTTTTATTAGTTTTATATTCAAGTTCATAATATTCACCCGTGAATAAGAAATATGTAAACAGTTTTGAATTTCACACATACAATTTAAGTAGTAGCAAGCAACATTACCTCTGCCTATCATATGTTTACATCTAGGGTTAAGTCCCCGTGACTAGAGAAAACAAATATTATATTTCATCATTTACACAAATACAAAAGTAATACAAGGATGATATTGATGACACCAATATCATATTAATTAAGATTTTAGAGATAGAGAATTGCATGCAGATTCAAACCCACGCTTCACCTATAATCTGAAGAGTATTTACGAGACTAACATCAATATTCATTAACTAAAGTGAAGGATATATATAACACTAATTCACTTACACTGTTTTGGAAGTTCTATTATATATATGACAAATAAAAACATATATAATTGTTGACAACAAAATAATAAGAGTTTGACTTTATAATTTTAAAATAGAGTTTAAATATCATAAGAAACAATTGTAAAATGAATATTACCTGTTATAATTAAAACATATTTGCTCTACTGCGAATGGCACAACTTCTGCTTCTAGAATAAAGAAGGGGCTTGACCTTGATATTGTCATCATCTTCAAACTCACATATCTCGTCTTCTTCAATCCTTCCAATTCCAACACTGCGACTCCGAGGCACTTTCATCGCTTTCGATCCTAACTCAACACGATTTTCATCTCTGATCCTAAGTGACGCAGCCCTTACGAGTTCCTTGAAATCATCATCACTTGTGGTCGATGTTGTAGAGTTAACACTGAAGCTCCTAGGAAAGGAGTAAAGTTGCGTAGGACATCCCATGGTTGCAGGATCTACATAGGAAAAATCACGAGAACATTGGATCATGCCATTGACGTACATGTCCTTTACCTTTACCAGGAACCTTAATGGTGCCTTCATGTACCTACTGAGCTTGCTTCCTTTGCTCTTATCTTTTTTTGTCATGTTTCAAGATTACTTCGAAAAATGGCAATTAGAGGGCCTTTTATATAGGTTCAAGATTACTTTAAAAAATAGTAATTAGAGGGCCCATTATCTATACTATATATTAAAAAGATAACTTCAACTCTTTTGGACCGACTTTAATTTTTTCTTTTAAAAAATACACTCAATTTTGAATACAAATAACACATATAATAAATAGATAAGAATAAATTTAAATATTAAAAATATGTAACAAACACGATATGAATATATATATATATATATATATATATATACACTTATTTTTTCTCTGTTTTTTTTCTTCCCTTTATCATTTAAAAAGTGTAACAAACTATGAGTATATTTATACTTACTTTTTCATTATCCCAATTAAACAAATTTTTCTATAATAAAAATCGTTGTTGGTGTCATTAAGAAAAAAGAATTTAGATTTTTTTTTATTGTTGGTGTCATTGAAATAAATAATCATGATTAATTTGGTTTGTTATAACTTCAAAGCAACAAACATTTATATTTTTAGTTTTAATCAAAATTAAAATTTCATTAAAAAAAACGTTAATAATTTTCAGACGTTAACACAAGAAAAAGAGCAGAGTGCCCGTCTTTTTGCTAGTCTATATATAACTCTCAACTTTCAATACAAATAACACATATAACAAATAGATAAGAGTAAATTTAAATATTAAAATAAAAGTATAACAAACACAATATGAGTATATATTTAGTTTTTTTCTCTTTATCCTTTTTTTTTAAACCAAAGAGGTTACATCAAAGAGCTGCAACCAAAGATAATATTAAGGAAAAGGAGCAGATACAAAAGAGGGGGAACTATAGCCAAAACCCTCAGAAGGAAACAAACCTACAGTTAGGCATGTCTAACTTGTTTTGAACCAAAAAACTAGAAAGGAAGGATGGTGTTGTTTCCCAAGAAAATAATCCCTGCAAGGCCAAGCCAAAGTTTGCAAGGGAATCAACACACTGATTTCCTTCTCTGAAAATATGGGAGACTATAAAAATCATGTTAATCAAGAGCTTCATGCAGTTGGACCATCTGTTCCTTAACTGCCATGGAACAATATCATTGTTTGAAAAAGCCATTACTACTAACATAGAATCTGACTCTAACCAAAAATTTGTCCAACTTCTTTGAAAGGATGTCTCTATGGCCCTCATAGCACCAAGCAGCTCAGCATAAAATGCAGAAACCAAACCAAGATTTTCTGAGATACAAAGAAAACAATCTGCATTAGAGTCTCTAAAGATGATACCACAAGCAGAAGACATTGATGATGAAGATCCATCTGTGTTCCTTTTAATCCAGTTATTGAGAGGAGGATACCACATAACTTCCTTGATCCGAGGGGCTCTAGGGGGTGTATGTTAACATTAAACTTCTTTATGATGGTGAAGTCAGTCATAGAGGAGTTGGAGGTAGCTTTGGAACTGTTACCTGACAAAGCAACATTAGATGAAATTAAGACAATTGCAGATTTTCAATGAATAGCTTTCCCTTTGAATCTTGCAGAGTTTCTTGCAAACCAAACCACAGAGAGAATGTTTACAATGGCAGCTTTGATGATTATCTTGCACTGAGGATTCCATCTTCTATCACAAATGTGCCAAATTTTCTCAATGTCATTGAAGTGTAAGTTAATATTTAGAGTGGTAGCAAGCCAGTTCCAAATTTTAACTACATAAGGGCAATCAAAAAACAAATGGAAAGTAGTTTCAGTATTATTAAGACATAGATTGTAGATAGAAGGAATGTTGCATCCTCTCTCCATAAGCTTTTCATCTGTAGGTATCTTGTCATGCATAATCCTCCATGCTATCAGAGATTTTGAAGGTGGAATGTCAACACTCCAAATAGTAGAAGCCCAATGAAGCTTCTGCATATAATGATTTTTAAAAAGGTAAGCTTCCTTTAGGGTAATGTCACCAGTCTTGGACTCACACCACATAAGCTTGTCTTGTCTATGATCCATAGGTATAATAGTAAATTCAACAGTCTGTCTGAGAGAAGGATATTGTTGTTGCAGCTGCCAATGAACGTGCAAATGAAAATTTTGGATATAGTCACTGACTTTTGAGGTAAGAAATATGTGAAGATGAGCAAGTATCTGATATATATCACATAAAGGAGGGCCACACCATCTATCAGTCCAAAAAAAATATATTTTCACCATCACCAACTAAGAAATTAGAGTTGTCAAGAACTGTTGAATAATCACTTTTCACACTACTCCAAATTGAGGAATGTTGTCTATCTCTGAAAACTCTGCTTCTAAGAATGATTGCCCAATGTTCATCTGAATTGACAAGATTCCAACACAATTTGAGGTTAGCAGCTTCATTGATCTTGATTAAGGATCTAAGACCTAGACTCCCTTCATAAGGTCTGCATAACTTTTTCCATGCCACTGAACAAGCTTTCTTTGAGATATGTCTCCACTCCAGATAAATTTTTTGATGCATCTCTCAAGATCCTTTAGCAAAGATATTGGCCAAGAATATGTTGTTATTATACTATGAATGAGCACGCCCTTTATCCTTTAAAAAGCATAACAAATTAAATGAATATATTTATATTTATGTTTCATTATTCCAATTATATCCATAATAAAGATTGTTGTTGGTGTCATTAAAAATAAGAATTTAGATTATATTATTTTTTTGTTATATTATTGGTGTCATTGAAATAGATAATCATGGTTAATTTGATTTACTTTGATTTGAAAGCAACAAATATTTATATTTAGTTTTAATCAAAATCAAAATTTCATAAAAAAATACCGTTCATAATTTTCAAACGTTAGTGCAATAAAAAGAGCAGAAAGACTGGCACGCGAGCGCCCGTCTTTTCGCTAGTATAGATAAAGTAAATAGACAGCTAGCTCTAATATGCCGGAAATAGATTGACTAACTTTCAGTTGTTTACCTTTAGTAACTTTAGATATGAGAGAGAGAGAGAGAGAGAGAGAGAGAGAGAGAGAGAGAGAGAGAGAGAGAGAGAGAGAGAGAGAGAGAGAGAGAATGATCAGAAAAGATGCGAGAGAAAATAAAAGATGAGAAAGATAGATAGATAAAAAGATATGTGACTTTTCCATCAAAAAGATAGAGAATTCTAACCTAACACAGATCTATCTTAATAAACTTAAAGAGGTACTCCATTTGATATTTTATTATGCATATTGAATCTCTCAACATAAATATATGATTAACATCTTGCTAATCTCACAAAATAAATATATGATTAAATATCTTGTTAATTATACGAATGGCAGGGTGAGTTCTTTGGATTAGTGGTCCATCGTAAATCAATGACTCATAAGTCACTCTTTAAATCTCAAATGAGAAACTTACAATTTTATATATTTCAAATGATATAATACATGAAAGTATTGTCCCCTATTCATTCTAATTCTAGAGACAAATTTACAGTTGAAATAGCGGTAATAATTAATGACATGAATGGAAACACAACGTAGTCAAATTAGAGACCGTCAAACATAGTGACTTGATTGACATAAAGTTAATAATAGGGTGGTGGAATGGAGAAAATAGTATGGTAGAGTGGTGGCAATTGAAGAGTTCGTCTTAATAGGTATCATACTCCTTGGGTTGAATAGAACTCGTCTTCGAGTTTATATCAAGTTCATCATCCAAATATAGGAGAAATATTGGCAACATTCAAAGGTATTTGAGATACCATAGGTTCTTTGCATTTCTACCTCGAAAGCATTTTCATTGACTGGACCATCATCTTTTGGAAATAAACTGTCATTTGGTTGATTTGGAAATTTTTCTTCTGTCACCAAAGACACCAATAACCTTGATTCCTTGTTTCTTTCATTGACTTTATTTGGTGGTAAGGGAGTTAATTTGACTTTTACTCCATCTTTGACACAGGAGTATGTGTTTGCAAGGAAGAAAGCCCCACTAACATGCTCTCAAGAGTATAGACTCTCTAAAAATAATATTCATTTGCTTTAAACGTTGACTAAAGAGGATTAACATTTTGTTTCATTAGTTTTAAATCCAATTCCTCTAAAAAAGATTAAAAATTCAAGTTCAAATATTCACCCATGAATAAACAATATGTGAATTTAACTTTGTAATCTTAAAATACAAAGTTTAATTATCATATGAGACATTGTAAAAAAATTATTACATTATTAATAATAATAATTAAAACATGCTTCCTCTACTACGAATAACACATGCTTATTAATTAACTTTGTAATCTTAAAATACAAAGTTTCATTGTACAACTTCTACTTCTAGAATAAATAAGGGGCTTGACCTTGATATTATCATCATCTTCAAACTCACATACCTCGTCTTCTTCAATCCTTCCAATGCCAACACTGTGACTCCGAAGAACTTTCATCGAATCCTTACCCAACTCAACACGATTTTCATCTCTGATCCTAAGCGAAGCAGCCCTTACGAGTTCCTTGAAATCATCATCACTTGTGGTAGATGTTGTAGAGTTAACACTGAAGCTCCTAGGAAAGGAGTAAAATTGCGTGGGACATACCATGGTTGCAGGATCTACATAGGAAAAATCACGAGAACATTGGATCATGCCATTGACGTACATGTCCTTTACCTTTACCAGGAACCTTAATGGTGCCTTCATGTACCTGATGAGCTTGCTTCCTTTGCTCTTATCTTTTTTTGTCATGTTTCAAGATTACTTCAAAAAATGGCAATTAAAGGGCCCCTAATATAGATAAAGAAAATAGACAGCTAGCTGTATTATTAGTGGTTTCTGTAGGGAAGCTTAAGTTACACGACAGATAACTTCAAGTTGAGTTACTCTAATTAATATTTTATTATAGATATTGAATTGAATTTCACAAATTAAATAAATGATTACTACTGTATATATCTTGTTAACAGGGCCGTCCCTAAGAATTTGGAGGCTCGGCTCTAGGAATGAAAAGAGGTCAGTGATAAAATCAAAACGTATTTTTTTTAAAAGAGCAATGTTCTATTTATATTTTTTAAAAGATAAATATAAGGTGTCGTATATATGTGGTACACCCAAAGGTGAAAATGACTACCGTATACATGAGGAACCCCCACCTAACACCAAAAGCAAGAGGATCTAATTCTAATAGGCCTAAAAGGCTAAAACAAGGTGACAGAAAATGACTGGGGGTATTAAAAAAAATTGGAGTGCAGTAGTACTAGTGGGTATTAATTTTTTTTTTTGAGGCCCGTGGCTGAGGGAGGCCCAGCTCTGTTGAGCTGTTGCACCCCCTCAAGGCCGGGCCTGCTTGTTAATTATATGAAAAACAAATGGTAGGGTGAGTTCTACATATAAATGGTAATGGTCCATCGTGGATCGATCTTTAAATTTATCAGGATTCTTACGCTGATCGGCGATACTATTTAAAAATAAAAACTCATGTCCATTCTCATATTTACGTTCAAAGTGGTGTCTTGATTGATGTCAGCGCCGAATTATATTTTTATTTTTTTCGTTGTTTTAATCAAATTAACTGATATCAATTAAATGTTAGAATGATTATTAACATCTACTATAAAAAGACAACTCCCTTTTAAAAAAGGGTTAATTATGTTTCTAGTCCCTATAAAATAGCGACCTTGTAAGTTTAGTCTCTACTTAATTTTAATAGCATTTTTAGTCCCTATAAAAAAAAATTTACTTATAATTTTAGTCCCTGCTAAAACAAAGTTTGATTAATTATCCTTAAACTCTTAAATTTTTGAACGATTTTTTTGAGACAAGATTAGAACACTATGAAAGGTTCGTTTACTAAAATTTAGAATTTTCTGACATGAAATGAATTAAATATGAATTTTTTAAAACGACAAAAGTTAAAGATAAAAAGTAATAAAATCTGGATGTAGAAATCAAATTTTGCGATAATTTTTTGCGGACGAACTTTTAGTAATGTTCTAAACACGTCTGCAAAAAATTGTTCAAAAATTTAAGAGTTTAATCATAAATTAAACAAATTTGAATTGAGTAGGGACTAATACTCAGTGCAGAAAAACAAAATTAGGGACTAAAAATGCTATTAAAATTAAGTAGGGACTAAACTTACAAGGTCGCTATTTTATAGGGACTAGAAACATAATTAACCCTTTAAAAAATAAACGACGATGTTCGTCGCCGTTAGGATTTTAGACTTTTTTTAGTACTAATTGACCATTTGTAAAGATGGTCTACACTAAAATTTCAGAATGATTAAGCGTTCAAAGTTTCCTATAAACTGCATGTATTTTTTTCCTATAGGTATACATAGTTCTGTATTCTAACCGTCAATATAAATACGAAATATGATGCTTGAAAAATAGTTACCTATTCTCCAATATATACAAAGTGCAAGTATACACTGCCGCGACAAGTAATAAAGAATAAATAGAATATCGATCCCACGAAGATTGTCGTGGAAAAGTTTGAAGCACTTTCAAATACTAAGCTTAATTATTTAAGGTCCAAAAAAGCAAATAACAAAGACATGAACTTAAGATACTAAAGTTGTAAAATGCATAAGTAAATAAAGCATGTAAAAATGAATTAGAGATTCAAGTGAAAAAGTGTGGTTAAGGAAACTTGTTAAAGATAGACGTTTGCAAGATTTAGAAAGTTACAACTCTGAGATGAAAGCTATAGTTTCGTACAACTTCCCAAGGAAAGATGTAAAGAGCTATAGCTTCGCATAGCTTCCTGGCCACCTCGTGGCCACTGGGAGTATATCGCAACTCATCCTTCATGTTAGGCACGTGAAGACGTCCAATCGGAGTGCAGTCACATAATTTTAACATGCTACATTGCTAGGTTAGGTCATCAGCATTTCCCACTGAAGTGATATTCTGTTGAGCCTTTGGCCTATGACAAGAGTCATAGTTAGATCCCAATGCTTAAGAGGCTCCTCTAAGATCTAGTACTTGTGCAAATTAGTCTCTCTTGTTCCCTTCACTTTTGAGTGCGTAGAGACTAATTCATATCAAACAAACATTTTCCATTCCCTTACCCAATCGGTACCAGGGAACTATAACATCCAAATTAAAAAAGATCAAGTTTTATTTTAAATATTTTAAGTTAAAACAATTTGTTTGAAAGAAGCTTTAAGGGTTGTAACAAACTATACTTACAAACATAATTATTACCTTATCATTCCCTAACCACAAAAGTGGTTAGTTCATAATGAACTTAAATACAAACATAGAAATGGAAAATATAAGAGATAAAAACATAATTGCATAAATAAATAGAAATGAAAAATATAAGTTACAATCCTTTGAAGATGAAGGTGAGTCTTTGTAGCCTCACTTAATAATTTACTCTAAAACTCTAAGATTCTAACTACTATGCTTTCAAGTTGAAATGGATGAAGGTTTGAGATAAAGAATAATGATTTGAATCTCTAAAAATGGTGGCTAGGGTTGATTGGAGGTTGCTACCTCCAATCTTTATTCTATTCAGCACAAAACAACACTAACACACCATGTAGATGAATGCTTGTTGTCCTTTTATAAAATTGACTTGTAAACGTTTTTGGATCAAATTAGTCTTTTCCATGTTCAATATCAATTTCGAATTGTTCTGCAAAAAAGAGCCGACTTATTGGGTAAAAAAATCTTTGCTTAATTATTTCTACTATCTCATTCCATTTTAATTTATCATCCATGAAATGATCTGTTGTTTTTGGATTTCCAAACTGTTGTATTTTGGTTTTCCAAATTCTATTTTCTACCGAAGTTGTTACTAGGTTGAGTCACGACCAGGTCGCTCTCTTTAAGATGTTTCGCGGCACTGCCCAAAATTGTGCAAAGCAGACCATCAACCACGCCGCCTCCAGGATAAAACAAGCTCAGCTACAACTGTTCGATTAACTACTGCACTGTAGAAAACCGTTCGAGAATTACACCTCCAATATGGTACCAAGACCATTCTTTTAATACTGAAACCAATATGGTATTGTAACCACTCTATTATGGTGCTAAGACCACTCAAATAAGGTGTTATCACTATTCTAGCTTTAATTTCTCCAAAACATCAATATGGCACTACGACCACTCAAATATGGTGATACCACCATTTCTCCTCAAATAGAAAAAATATTGTTATAATATTTATATACAGTTAAGATCATTCTTGATTCCGACGGGACATTGCTATTCCAAATAGGGACTATGATCTTAAAAGTACGCTTTATTCCGAAGGGACGTATATTACCGAATATTACCGAAGGGACTATGTTTTTAAAACCATTCTTAATTCCGAAGGGACATTAAACCGAAAAGGGACTATGGTCTTAAGAACACTCTTAATTCCGAAGGGACAGAAAAATGAGATGAGGAGAAGAATAGCTCGTTAACACAAGCTGGAGGGAGAAGAGAGAAAGAGTTCTCGACAACTCAATGAAACTCTTTGGTGTGTGGAATGCACTGTGTGAGTTCTCTATTTATAGGGGAAAATTCACAACTAATAAGTGAGAAACTTTGGGAACAAGTAATATATTACTTTGTGATTAAGTAATTCACATATTAGATCTAGTACAAAAATATCTTAAGTGAGTACCAAAATACACTATATTATGTACCAAAATATATTTCAGATCAAGTACTAAAATATATTAGATTGCGTACCCAAATATTTTAGCAAAACCTGAGGACTAAGAAAACACTTTCTAATAATGATACTTTCTAATAATGATTAAATTAATTATTTAATTTATCACTTTCTAATAATAATGATTAAATTAATTATATTAATTATTTAATTTATCATTTTCAAATAATAAAATATATATCAATATATATTTTTTTCTCTAGTGCTTACTTCGTTCACATAATTATGTACCCCCATTAATTAGAGGTACACCCCCAGTATATAAACACTATTAATGTGTGTGTTCCATTCGATGTAGGACTTCCACTTTTTTCAATTCACACAACACTAGTTGGGTCTTTTTCAATTCACAAAACACTAGTTCTACCCAACATGGGAATTTGTGTTTAGTCTTTTTACTCAATTTCCACACATGTTCCAACATGATCCATACTAACCTCTCCCTTTTTGCTCAAATATGTCCCTCTTTGTATTTCTTATTCATCCTAAAAGACACAAATTAGTCCATAAGAATCTTGCCTCTGTCTAGGAAATCAATAATATCTACAGACTCCATTAGACCCCCACATTGCTTTGATCACCCATTGAGCATTTCATGAATAAAGACTCACTTGACTAGGTTAAGAATGCTAATGAGATTCTTATTACTCGAGTTGAGCAACCCAACTTTAATATTCATTTAAACTTAATTTGGAGTATCTTCGAGGGTGTTGTTATTTGCTTGGAGACTATTCAATAAAAGGAGCCCAACGAATAATAATTTAATTAGTCGTAGTGTGGTGCCTTCTAATTCTTTACTTTGTTCGGTAGGATATGATAAAGAAGAAACAATTAATATTTTTTGTTTTTGTGAATTCTTTAATCCTTATTCCTTAGTGATATTTTTTTTTGGACAGATATTCCTTAGTGATATTTGAAATCTTAGTTTTTTATTTTTTTTGATGAGAATGTCTTTTGTCAACCCAACCGAAAAATGTGAAGATAATTTTTCCTTTACTTATTATTTCATCAGTTAATCAAATAGTGCATCAAAATTCACTTGATTTCATTTATTTTATAAAAGGAATAAAAATGAAATTAAAAATTATATATTTAAAAGGATTAAAAATATACTTAACCTTTATTCAAAAATAAAAATATACTTAACCTTTTAGAAAATAAAAATTATATATTTAAAAGGATTAAAATTATATATGTGAAGATAATTTTTCCTTTACTTGTTGCTCCATCATCGGTTAATCAAATAGTGTATCAAAAATCACTTTATTTCATTTCATTTTTTTCTTGACTGATTCTTTATACACAATTTTTTTCATTTTCATTTATTTTTTCTATTTCTATTTCTAGCTTCTTTATGCAATCCAAATTCCGAACAAAGGCAAATATGGCGGCACAGGAATGGGAAGAATAATTGGTCTGTTCTCGTAGCGTTGCCGTCAATAATATAAGAAGTAATACAAATGCCTCCCTCTGAATAGACAACAGTGAATATGACAGAAAAAAAGTCAATAGAACAGAACCACAATTTTTTCTTTTCTAAGGGAATAACAACATGTGGCGGCTGTTATATCAAGTCATCTATTAATATCTCAACTCAACTAACTTGGAGTATATTTTAATATGTATCAAACATTAAATAGGAATCCATCCAACTATATTACCTTTTATTTTTTTGAAAAAATGTACTTTGAATAAAGCTGACCCAAGAAAATAAGAGGCTATGACAAATTTTATAAAGAGGTTTTTTAAAATAAAAAATAAAAAGGTAACACAATGTCTGTAAAGGATTTGAGGCCTTAATTTGCCCAACTAATCAAGACAAACATATATACATACATAAATAATTAGGTTAAATATGTTTTTCTCCTTATAAATATACCAACATTTCATTTTAATATCTCTAAATAATTTTTTTAACTTTTAGTTCAAAAAAGTCTTTCATCGCCATTTTTTGTGCCAACTTTGAAGTCAACTGTTGTGTATTTTATATTTTTGAATGAAATTTTTTAGGAATATTTAGAATATTCTTGTGTAGATTTCATATTTTTTAATCAAATTTTTCAGGAATGTTTAGAATATTTTAAGAGTCTTTTTTAAAAAATAAATAAAAAATTTTAACAAAAAATAAATTAAATATGAATTTTTTATATTTTTGTTGCTTAAAATTTCATATTTTAGTCATAAAATTCAATTTCTTTTTGAGGACATTCTGATAGCGTTCTAAACTTTTTAGGAAATTTTCCTTCAAAAATATGAATGTTACACATAGGTTGACTTAAAAGTATGAACAAAAAGTGATGATTGAATTTTTTTTTCATGACTTATAGTTTGGCCATTTTAAAGAAATAGATTTCAAAAAAAACTGTTTTGCTTTCTTCTATTTAAGAAAATGCATGTCTGATTTAACCTAGGTCTGACGTGGGAAAGGATCCTCTCCAGTGACTGGAGGGTCCAGTTAATTTCAACCATTGAATAATAAATACACATGAGCAATTAAATGTTAAAATTAAGAGAAATAGTGTATTTAATGGTTTGGATCCTTGACTGGAGAAAATTGTAGATGATTTCACTGGAGGGAATCTTCTCCCGTCTGACGTAGTTTAAATCTTGTCAATTCGGTTGAACTAATTCCCACTTGAATTTATATATTTATTGGCTTAATTGATCATTTGGTCCCTTAAATTAATTCCCACTTTATTTTTTAACATAAAGTTGTTTATAACGTTTCATTAATCAAGATGTATTCGTTGCGATATTTAATACGTCGACTAAGATATGAGAACTAACTATAGACCGGACCATCTTAACTAAACAATAGACATCCTCGTTTACTTGTCTCCTTACAAAAATTGCTATAATGATTAGAAATGAGGTTCCTATATATGTAATCCCCTCTCAACTTAAGTCACCACTTACGTTGCAAGATGTATAGATCCGCCGCCGCTAAAGACAAAAAGAAAGGTTCCTCTCTAATTTCAATTCAACACTCTTCAATTATTATTCCCCAATAACTCAAAAAAAAAAATCTATAAATACATAAATGGATCACAAACATATAATAGTAACTAATTACCTAATCTCTTGAATCATAATAACTTCTTCAAAGTCATATTGAAAATATTCCTTACCATATTTTATATCTTCTTTAGAAAACAGAAACATAAATCAGGATAATGGAATCTTATTCTAGCTCATATTCTTCATCTAAATCTTCATACATATCTCAAAACACTAACAAACCAAAGGGATCGATAAAAAATGAATACCCTACTCAATCCAAATATTCTTGGCTTCACTCAGTAAGAAAGTCACCAACAAAGACATGGAATAAGAAGTTACCAATAGCACCAATGGCACCAACACCTGCTAAAGTGTACAAAGTGGATCCTATAAACTTCAAAGAACTTGTTCAGTCCCTCACATGTGCACCTCAGTTCATACCTCCACAGCCTCATCACAACCTTGATCTTCAAAGCGCCACAGACTATACCACTGTCAATGACAGTATTCCTTCTCTTCCAATGGAAAACTTATCAAACAAAGATACTATTACTGTTGAAGTGTCCCCTCCATTAGAGCCAGTGAGTACTACTAATAGTTGGTATCAGTATTTTCAAGCTGAATATTTTGGAAAGAATTCTGATCAGGATGAGGAAGTAATCACACCTGGTTTGCTTGAAATGAATTTGTTCTCACCAACTTCTTTTGGTAACTGGTGTTTTGTTCCTCCCATCATCACTCCAAGAGTTTGATTTGTTTGGAACCTGTTCTTTTTGCTATGCCTTTTAGAATAGTTTCATTTTTTTTTCTCTCTTTAATTATTTCTCTACTACCGAAGAGTGAAGACATATATTGGTGTTTTCATCCCACCAGCTCAATATTCCATTTGAATCATAGCCATAGGCATCAATTGGAATTTTCAGCTGCTGCATGTAAACCGTTCTCTGATATGCTGTCTATATTCTATACATGTAATTTTATTTACCTAGATTCCATTCAGTTATTAATTACAGTAACATTCAAATTTAATTTAACTTTTATTTTTAGCTCATCAAATGTCAAAAAGACTATAAAAACTCAATAATTGATATTCAGAATGCTGTTATCTTAAACTTATATCCAAGGGTTTGATGTTTTACCATTAAACCAAACCCTTTGGAGTTACAACTCTTTTAATTTTGATATTGAATAATATGTCCTACCCAAATATAATTATTTTGATGTTGACTTGTGACCTTGGTTTCCGCTCTTGTTAAAGTCTCATGTTCGATACCCCGGTTGTCAATTTTGGTTGGCTAATCCATACATAGCTCTGCTCATACTTTAAATGTGATCATTCGCAAGTGAATGATGAGATTAGACATGTATAAACAATAACCTCTATATATACTATGATTCCTCAACAACAACAAAAAAATATATAATGTGGTCCAGTGGTGGAGCCAGAAAATATGAATAGTGGGGGCACCATTATATATATTTTGCAAGAAAATGTAATTGCAGTTTTTGATACTTCAACTATAGAAGGTGTAACACACTAAATCGAAGCGAAACAACACCGGTGCGCAACATTTTTTTATCAATAGAGTCTGGTTTTCAAACATGTCGAACGAAGTGAGCATCTTAAGTTTCACCATTAACCCAAATTTAAGCTCAACAAATTAATAAAATATGTTCCCCCTCGTTACATTTATAAATAAGTTATAAATTATAAATGTATAAGATTGGAAATGTAAAATTAAAATTTACAATAGGGGTTTAACCTTTAAAAATCAATAATGGAAGAAAGTATAGATGAGTGAGGTTTGTTGTTTGTATTGTATGTAGTGTTTGTGTTTCTTTTAATGAAATTTTATTATAGATGTAAGACAACTAAAAGTGAGACAAAAACAAATGTCTGATTGTGAAAGTGTGTATACCATGTTCTATGTGAGTGCAATAGAGAAGTTTCTAACATTTCAATTGAATAATAGATGAGTGTAGGCTACATGGTCAAAATTTCAACATATAAATATAGTAGTTAATAATTTCAAAAAACTTAGTGTAGGCATGTGCACCCACTAAGCTCTATGTGCCTCCGCCCCTGATGTGGTCTAGGTTAAGGAGGGATATATTTGGGGAGTGTATGCTAATAATCGATTTGGTGTTAGATACAAACCACAGATTCGTAAACATTAAAGTATTATCAGCCTTCATTCTTTTTGCCAAAGAACATTGGTATTAATAGAACTACTTATTCAATTTTTTATTTCTTGGCTCTTGTTTTTCTATTTTTTTTTTTTTTTGTGTAGGTCATTTTTATTATGGTTTAGTCTAGAATGTTTTATCATTTTTTTAACTAAGTTCTACTAGTACCCCATCCCAAACTTAAGATGTTGTTAAGAACAATCTCAAACTTAATTTCAAACCATACCGATTACCTATGATTCAATCACTCCAGATAAAAATTATATAGATATAGCATTGAGTTGAAAACCCTGTGGCATGGTTCATCACTAAAACAACAAAGAGAGACTCAAAATGGGTTAGCAAAGGTTTATAATAAATAAGAGTAACTTGAAAAGGCTTAAAGTACCAAACAATTGTCTCATAAGTATGATAATACAATCAATAGTCTATAGAGAACCAATGCAAGCTCCAGAAAAACAACACTTGAACATATGGATGCTCACATGTTTGAAAGAATTATAGTAAAAAGTGGAAAATATTTGGCTTGAATTCTCATTGGTTATGCTATAAAGAAAACATATGGTGATTATGATTAGTAGCTTCCGCAACAAGCCACAATATTTATCGTGCTCTTGAACTTTAGTGATAAGTTAGCCCTCTTCCTTAGTGGTAAGAATAGAACTCTGAGACAAAAACAATTCTTTATTTTTATTTTTTTGGTTATGCAGTTCATTCAAGTTCAACAAACATAGTTACCGGTAGCAAACAATAACTAATCATATGATGAATGTTTAAGACGTGACATGAATTGAAAATTGATTGAAAAATTAAAATTAAATGGGTTGCCTCCGCGTGCTTGTTTAATGTTATCAGCTTAACGCCTCAATCACTGTTATCGTGAAGTCAATGTCGGCATGTTTCCCTAAGTAAGATTTTAGAATTTGTGATATCCCTCCTTATAAAACTGTTAGACTCTTGCTGCAAATAATTCTTCATTTGAATCTCCAATGTTAAGAATTTTGATCGAAATGACAACTTGTCTACTTGCGCCACCGCATCCTCTTGTACTTTATATGGATGTTTAATTGATCTATATGCAAGTGTTAGAGTATGTTTGATGGCTCCACCTAAACTCTTTCTGATCTTTTTTAGCGTCAATAACTACACCAAGTTAATGTTTGCATCTAGATTATACAGAGTATTTTCTATGGACATCTTCTTAATAGAGTTGAAACTTCCGGGATCATTTTTCTTTAGTTTAATTGTCTTTAAAATATGGCATTATAACTTTCCTTTTGAGCAATAAGTTTTTGCTTATTTTATTTTAGAGAAATGATAACTTCTGCCCTTAAGGCACATGTTAATGAATCAAAAATAGAAATATTTTGTTATAATTAATGCATTTTAATTTAATTTTTTTACTTTTAATTAATTGAATGCATAAAATTTTAAAAAAAAACTTTTAATTTTAATTATTTAACATGACATTAGTTAGCATGGGTGCCTCTCTAAATTTACTATGTAATGCCTTTCAACTCTACTCATAGTCTTGGGAAAAATAAAAAATAAGTAGGGTATATATTTCTGTTAAATTATTCATTTTCTTCTAGTTTCATTATCTGGAAGGCAAATATGGTGGGCGGGGGGGACCATTTCCGCCGGTCTGTCCCCGTTGCTTTACCATTAATCAATACACTCACTCACTCATGCATATATACTCATTCCCTCTGAATAAGACAGATAAAAAATACACGTGGTATGGGACAGAGGCTGCTATTATCAAGTGCTCCAATAATCTCTCATTCACTTATCACATATCACTCAACTCATCTTGAAGTTGAATCTTCATCTAGAGTCTAGACAGACTCTCACCCTTCAATATCATGACATTAATTAATTAAATGTTGTGAGTGAACGTTAACAAAAGATAATTTTGGAGTTAATATTTTAATATTTCTAGCTATGTTGCTGTTTAAGAAAATTCTATTCCCACATTATTTTGCCATTACATGTATATATCGATTAGCTGACGGTCAAATACAAAAAGAAAGGTCCAATTTCTTCTCATTCCTCAGCTGCCTCACACTACTTAGGTCGTTAGCCTTTGTTGAAATTCAATTCCACACTTTCAATTATTATTGTCCTCATATTTATTGTCCATACACTTACAACATTAATCTATTATCTATATATACCTAAATGTATATCTCAACATAACATAAAGTTTAAAAAATATACTATACTGCATTCTATCTTGTTAGAAAACAAAAAACATAAATAGAACCATGGAATCTTATTCTAGCTCATATTCTTCATCTAAATCTTCATACATATCCAAAATTACTAAGAAACCAAAGGGATCAATGAAAAACGAATACCCTTTTGAATCCAAATATTCTTGGCTTCACTCAGTAAGAAAGTCACCAGCATGGAATAAGAAGGCACCAATAGCACCAATGGCACGAACACCTATCAAAGTATACAGAGTGGATCCAATAAACTTTAAAGAACTTGTTCAATCCCTCACTTGTGCACCTCAGTTCATGCCTCCACAGCCTCATCACAACCTTGACCTTCAAAGCACCACTGACCATACCACTGCTAAGGACATTGTTCCTTCTCTTCCAATGAAAAATATATCAAGCAGAGACACTGTTGAAGTGTCCTCTCCATTAGTGCCAGTCAGTTCTACTAATAGTTGGTATCAGTACTTTCAAGCTGAATATTTTGGAAAGAATAATGAGGATGAGGAGGTAATGACACCTGGTTTGCTGGAAATGAATTTGTTCTCACCAACTTCTTTTGGTAACTGGTGTTTTGTTCCTCCCATCATGAACCCAAGAGTTTGATCTGTTTGGAAGCTGTTCTTTATAAAACACCAGAATCTGTTTCGAATTATGCGACGTCGATTAGAATTTTCAGCTGCTGTGTGTAAACCGTTATTCTATATACTGTCTAGAGTATATACATGTAATTTTTATTTACCTTTCACGATCAGTTATATATTACAGTCACATTCAAATTTAATGTAACATTTATTTTGAGTTCATCAAATGCCAAAAAAGACTATATAAATTCATTAACTTATACTGAAGAGATGGTAGATAGAGTAAATTTGGTTGTTTATGAAAATGTGTTTAGGTGGTGATACATATCGATAAGATGTGGCGCACCGTTAAATAAGTGATTTTTTGAATATTTGATCTTGTGTTCGGATTATGGTTTGTGTGAACAATTTCGACGATGAATGTCTTGAGAATTATCGTGTTAAATGTATGTCATGTGAAATGTTTACCATGTGAAATTGAGAAAAAACTGAGTGATGATGCCAATGATGGTGCTCAGTATGGAGTGACCTATTTTAACCAAAGGGAGAAAGGTATGTATGGTTGACTGCCCACTCATGTGAGGAGGACGATCCCTTGTACCCTATGACGGTCGGGAATGGATCCTCTCTTCAGTCATTGGAAGGTCCAGTGAAATCCTAACCATTGAATAATAAATACACATGAACAATTAAACGTTATAATTAAGAGAGATAGTATATTTAATGGTTTTAATCTTTGACTCGAGAAAATTGTAGATAATTTCACAGGAGAGAGCCTTCGTCCACGACGGTTTAATGAACACAAGTTGTGTTCATATTATACATGAAATAAGATTTGTTGATGTTGTAATATCTTGTATTTTGGTAATTTCCAGGTGATAGGTGACAACTAGATTGAAAATAAATTTATTTTATTTTGTTGAATTAACCTATATTTTATATTTTATGAGGTTTTTAAGGTTTAATGTGTTTGAGTTTGATCTAGTTCATTTTTCTTCCTAATAAAAAATCCTCCTAACTTGGGACTCAAACATGCACTCTTTCACGAAAATTTTGGAGGATTTATATGAATTCATCAAATTTAATCTATATGGTTATAATTTTTTAAATTTTCACGAAAATTTTGGAGGATTTATATGAATTCATCAAATTTAATCTATATGGTTATAATTTTTTAAATATATTGTTATAAAAATATATTAATCACAAACATTAATTTATCATTTTCTAAAAATATACTCTTTAAAGAAATATGAAATATTTCTCTGATTTACCCTATATTCCCCCTCTCTAAAGTCTTTTCCTCCCCTCCAAACAATCTAAAACAAATCCTAATACTTCTGTTTTTGTTTAGTTGTTTTATGGAGAATGTTAAACAGTGCCCTTAAGGTATTGGTGCATGTTCTTAGGGAACAAAACATGTGTGCAGATTTTATGGCTAAGAAAGGATCACATGCAAGGTGTTCTGCTCACTGGAACTGCCCTCCGCCTGACATGGAATCTCTCATCCTAATATATAAGCTTGGAACTTAATTTCGTCTCTCTTTTTTTCTTTTTCTTTTTGCCTCGTTACATTGTAACAAAAAAAATCCTTAATTATTATTCAGAAGGTACTGGTTAGCAAAACCCTTGTTTATTGTCCTAGTTTGCTAGAATTGAGTTTTGGAGATAATTTGATTCCTTTTGTTTGTTTTTTTTTTTTTTATTCTTTTCTTTGTTTGGTTTAGTCCCTTCAACTTACTTATCAAGTTCACACAAAAAAAAATATTGATATTTTATGTTTTGTTAGTATGTACTTTACTGTTTATTACTATATATTAGATGGAAAATAATAATAACTTACCATTAACTAAAATAACATACTAATTATGTATATCATCACATGTCTACTATTTTTAAGAGTATCTTATCGTCTATCTGAACTGGTACCACATAAAGTAAATCACAGTAAGTTGACTATGGATCGACCCCAACAATTTGAGGAAATATTAGTGATTTACTCTTTATGTTATTATTCATTTGCTTTGAGCATACACAATAGAGACCCTCACTCTTGAGATCTTAAACAGGTCTCACATTGACACATCACTTTTTTATAATTTTTTAATAACAGTGTTTAATAGGTCCAAATGTTTAGGGGGGTAACCTTGGCGCAACTCGTAAAGTTGTTGTCATTTGTTGTCATGTGACTGAAAGGTCACGGGTTCAAGTGCTGGAAACAGTCTCTTGTGTAAAACAAGTTAAGGTTGCGTACAATACACCAAATGGTGGGACCCCTTCCCGGAGCCTCTTGTGTAAAACAAGTTAAGGCTGCGTACAATACACCAAATGGTGGGACCCCTTCCCGGACCTTGCATATGCGGGAGCTCTAGTGCACCGGGTTGCCCTTTTTTTAGTGCTTAATAGGTACTCAATCACTCCAATAAAGATCCTCTAACAAAATGTCTAAATGGGTCCCACCAATAACTCTTTATCATTTACATTTCAACAAAAGCAACTCAACAACGATTATTTTATTAAAAAGTGGTGTCGGTTCCACTTAAGAACGAAGGTCTTAAGAGACCTCAAAAAAAATTCTTCAATGAGAGTATCTATTAGGTACCGGATCATAAATGAAGAAGACCTCATCATTGAAGATGGTCTTATATTTTCTCTGCTTCTAGTTTCTTTATGCAATCGAAACGTAGACTCACTCATTGCGTTGCCATTCGTCCATAGACTCACTCATGCTCATACTACTAATTATCTCTGAATAAGAACAAACAACACGTGGGAAGGATCGACAGAGGCTGCTCTTATCAAGTGCTTCAATAATATCTCACTCATTACTCAACTCTTCTTGAAGTTGAATTTCTATACTCTCAACCTCCAACACAATGACTTTAATTGTGAGTGACCGTTTCAACAAAGACAAATTTAGGTCATTATAATTTATACCAAAAAAACAAATTTGGAGGCAATATTGTGATATTTTCAGCTGAGGACAAAACTAGAAAGGGGACCAAACTACTACCTCCGGTCCTATTTATAAGAGAAATTTTGGTCAACAAAAGTTAATGTATTTGGTTAAAAAAGTGGACCAGATACATCCACTTTTGTTGACCCAAATTTCTCTTGTAAATAGGACCGGAGGGAGTATTACATTTACTTTGCTCCATTTATCTTTCTATTATTTGTGAATTATGTCAAAAATTAGTTGAGATCGGTAAATCAAATTTGTATCCATTGATTAACAAAGTAATGCGACTTGTGTCGACTCTTGTTATGTCAACAACAACCATATAATATGCTTTGCAGCGATGAAAACACTATAAAAACAATGTTACTCAACAAGACGGGAAGGTAAGTTTCTCAAAAACTACATGATTTTTATATTGAAGATGAGATTGTTGAAAAATTTACCTCAAAAATGATAATTGATGATTTTAATTCTAAAACAACAACGAGCATAACTTCATAAGTAAAAGTTAGTTTTTTTTTCGGTTTAGCTCAGTAAACATTACATAATATATACAGGGGGTCAGAGTTCGAACTCCGGACACCACACTTATTAATCTTAAAAGGATAATTTTTGACCAATGGTCTACTTAACAAAAAACAAAAAACAAAAACTTAGTTCTTTTTATATAGTATTGACAATATTAGAATGTATCTTATAATTTAGTATTGTTCATTTGAAAATTTATTTTTTCTTTGCTAAATTTTACTTTTAAACATGGCCCGCGAGCTTAACTTCTCGATTTGTCCCCGTTTCTAGCTATTAAGATTTGGGTCCTTCATTTTATTGAAGTTGTTTGAAGTTTGGTTAAAATCGCACATTGTTTAATTTTCCAAATTGTTGGATGTATTAATGTGTTTAGACACCCTCACTTTTTAAGTTGGCTTTTGGGATAAAATTTTAAGTCCAATTGACATGATATTAGAATAGGAATAAGGATCTCAAGAATTAAGATTATAAATGTGTCTTGGCACCGCCATCCTTCAAGCTAATTTTTATAATAAGATTCGAATTCATTTAACACATCTAACTAGGGGTAGAAATAGGCCAGGCTAGGCCAGACTTTGATAGGCTTGAGTCTGGCCTACGAAAATTTTTACAAGCCTGAGTCTGGCCTATGGCCTATCATAGGTCGTTTTTCTTGGTCTGGTCTGACCTATTTAAAAGTCTGGACTGGCCTGAAAGCCTACTTACAGGCCTAATTTACATTAAGGTCATCAAATAGTTCATTTGACCTCCTAAATATGCTAAAGAGACCTTAAAGCCTACTTAAAAGCCTATAACGACAAAGCCTATTAAGGGACTGATAGATAGAGAAAATGTGTTTATATTTTTAATGTATGCAGTTAATTAAATATATTAAAAAAAACACTTTAATAAATAGGTGTTAATAGGCCGCCCTATCAGACTTAACAGGCTTTTCTGGAAGCCTAAGCCAGGCATATTTAACTAAACAGGCTTTTTAAAAAGCCTAAGTCTAGGCCTATCTACTAAAAAGGCCAGGCCAGACCAGGCCACAGCAGACCAGACCGTAGGCTCCTGTTGGCCGGCCTGACCTATTCCCAACCCTACATCTAACTAAGTCACTATCTGAAAAAATTCTATCCCACATTTTTTTATATAACCACTTTATTCTGCCATTACATATATGTACCGATCCGCAGACGGTCAAGACAAAAAGAAAGGTTCCAATTTCTTCTCATTCCTCAGCTGCCTCACACCCTTAGGTCGTTAGCCTTTGTTGAAATTCAACTCCACACTCTTGAATTATTATTCCTTCATATTTATTGCTCATACCATACACTCACAACCAACAATCTATAAATACCTAAGTAGACATCACAACATAAGAATAAGTAAAGTAACTAGTCTCTTGAATTATAAAATCATATTAGAAGAAAATACTTAAGTACTATACATTCTATCTTCATTACAAAACAGAAGCTTCATGGAATCTTATTCTAGCTCATATTCACACGTATCCAAAAATACCAAGAAAGCAAATGGATCAATGAAACATGAATGCCCTTGTCAATCTCATTACTCTTGGCTTCACTCAGTAAGAAAGTCACCAGTAAAGACATGGAATAAGAAGTTACCAATAGCACCAATGGCACCAACACCTGCTAAAGTATACAAAGTGGATCCCATAAACTTCAAAGAACTAGTTCAGTCCCTCACTTGTGCACCTCAGTTCACACCTCCACAGCCTGATCACAACCTTGATCTTCAAAGCACCACAAACCATACCACTGCCAATGACAATGTTCTTTCTCTTCCAATGAAAAATTTATCAAGCAGAGACACCATCGAAGTGTCCCCTCCATTAGTGCCAGTGAGTACTACTAATAGCTGGTATCAGTACTTTCAAGCTGAATATTTTGGAAAGAACTCTGATCAGGATGAGGAAGTAATGACAGCTGGTTTGTTAGAAATGAATTTGTTCTCACCAACTTCTTTTGGTAACTGGTGTTTTGTTCCTCCCGTCATCACCCCAAGAGTTTGATTTGTTTTGAAGCTGCTCTTTAGCTAAAAGTAGTTGTATTTTTATCTTATTTTCAGTTAAGAAAAAGTAGATGTTTAAGTTGTGGATGTGAGGTCTATGACTTCTCACAAAATAATTAGTATAAACGATTCCTTTTCATTTTGACGAATAGATATAGTTTATGAATTTAATATACCAGCAAATCATAGGTAAATGATTTTTGTGATCCTAAATTGGCTATATGGCCACACATTGTAGAAATGCAGGTTTTTTTTTCTTTTTGAAATGCAGGTTTTTACTTAACTTCTCTTCATATTGTTAAGAGTCTCACATCGGATAGCTGATGGTCTGACAGTGTGTTTATAAGTGGGGGCAATCCTCATCTCACAAGCTGGTTTTGTGGGGTTGTGTTAGGCCCAACCACGATTTCTAAGACATATTTCATGTGATTATTTTCATTTTTATGTATCTTCTTCAACAAATTAAAGAATGAACTCTCCTAACGCTAATCAGATCATGCAGGGAAGTCACCCTTCCCATATGTTGTACAACTAAGATTTGCAATTCAAACATTTCTCGAAGTTTAAATACAACGCTAGTAATTTGAGCTTCTGATTAAGATCTAATTGGCCTGAAATTGTTGATGAGACGCTCGAGGTGAGACCAAATCATGCTTCCAATAGAAAATCTTGGTATGACATCTCTACTATTGTTACTGGATGACGAGGATTGAGAGTCCCTATATGGAGAACTGTGAACCAAAATAATTGACCCTCCAATTTCACTTTTCATCAACTCTGCTATATTTTCATTCACATCTTGACCTGAACAACCTGTAACATAGAATGATCCTATTGCTGTTTCACCCTCTACTCCAAACTCAATTCTTGTTATAGATAATCCATTCTCATGAATTACGCGTGTCAACTTCGATAGTAGCCCCGTTTTGTTTTGAGTGCTAATGTCTACCTTTAATCCCTGCAACATTGCAATGCAATAATAACAAACTTCACTACTTTCATTGTCATAGTCATTTTTTTTTTTTTTTGTTAAGATTAATAATAATATTGACCATGAACCATTGTAAATGCAAAAATCCAATAGCAAAAGCCTTCAAGGTATGAATCATGGGACATACATGTGAAGCTCTGCGCTCTATAGCAGCGATTAAACATAGGGTGAGCCTTTGCTTTTCGGTTTCGTTGTCAAGATTTGAACTACCTTGGTTCCTTATAAAGTACTCCTGTGTAACACATGATACATTGACATCAATACTCTAATTTAAAGACAGGGGAAACTTTAATATAAATTGTATTAATTGGTGCATTACATGTTTTCTATAATACATGAGATTCTCTGCTTGTATTGTTCAGCAATAATGTATAGTGTGATACAATGATGATGAATTAATTTTTGGTTAAATTCAAATTTAAAATAATTTTGTTAATATAATGTCATCATCTATCAAATCCTAATTTAAATATGGTTGGGAGGGGAGGACTAAAGGAGACTCTGTCAGATACCTCCGCAGAGATTAGTCATCGCAAATATTGGTGGATACTTCGTTATTCGTACCAATAACATGGTTACTTTTTTTCTTTTTTTTTTGTGAATACGATAGCCTAATCATTTTGTTTAACAGTATTCATGTTTATGACCACACATTAATTGAATTGTGATCAGAGAACAGAAAAAGAACACCACATAAAAATTGCACCAATATATCTTTTGTCCTTGCAAATAATTAATTGAAAAATCTGGAGTACCTGTTCTGCCATGGGGCTGTTTGAGGTAACAGCCGCATGAAACACCTCATATTGCATGTCTGTGAGCACGCACACAATATCAAACAACAACTTACGACGATCCCTGCTTCTCACATTCACCGACCAGTAATCTCGCCCCTCGTATCTATCCACCGAAACATGGGCCCCATCATACCGCCTTTTGTGCTCACCACCATTATCCCTGTGGCAGGCATGACAACTCTCGTAGTCACCGGCTGCGTACATCATCTGGTGGAGCCTCCGTTCGGTATGACTGTGGCCGGTGGTGGAGCTTTTTAACATCACACTCCTCATATCTTTCTCTGCCCTTCCTTCGTTGGCCTCTATCACATTCCGGATCTGATCCACGGCCTGGGCTAATCGCTCTCTATCGTTGATTGGCCCAGGTCTGGATGCATCCTCCGGATAGATAATGCATGCAACTTTGTTATGATGGGTCCAGGCTTTTGCAGATATGATGTTGAAGCCCAAGTCCATTAGTACCACTGATATCTCTGAAAACAAGCCAGGTTGATCCGTTCCTATCACCTCTATGGCAACATTTGCTTCTTGTGGTCCCTTGCAACAGCGTTGCACTGTTTCACTTGAAGTTTCTCTGATGCTTCTTGTCGTGCACTCACATAGTATCTGCAAAATCTCAGATTTTTTTAGATTTTATCATTTGAAAATGAAATTACGAAGTCGTGCTTACATTTGTACATACACCTGACACTGAGACTTAGATCCTCTACAAACGCAGCATAGTGTTGCAGTATGTTTCTCTCTCTAAATCTAAAATTGCAACACCGTGCTGCATTTGTAGAGTCTCCAAACAAGAAATATGAGAGCAACAAAAAATACCTGCTCAATGTGATTCACGAGACTTTTGTCAGTGAGCTTGTTCCCTATCTGATCCTTCACATGGAACACTGTCATGTCCAAAAATAATCTTAGAATTGCATATTATGTACACATTGTTTATATTGAGGTAGAATTGCATATTACTGACCATCCATTAACCATCCGCCATCAGAAGAAATGTATGATTTGGAAATTATAAGGTCTAGATCTGTCAATGCCTGGACCATCTCCAATAGTATCCCATGCGTGTTTGCTCTATCAATCTGTGAACACAAATGGACTATGCAAATTAATATACGATTCAAATGAAAAAGTACTATAATAATTAAGTAAAGTTAAATTAAGGCTATATATTTGCTTCTATAACCTTCACCACCGTGCAGTTTCTGCATGAATCATTGTCTATGCAAACCCTGCACATATGTATATGAAACAAAAAAACACGGGATGATCAAATTCTTTAATCCATAGCATGAACTCCGGCTGAATTCTAACAATCAAATAGTGCATATCTTTTTTGAAGCCAAGAGAGATATTGAACAAGGAAAATAACAAACTTAGTATAGTACCTAGGTGGATGGATTCTTTCTTTGAGTGACTCAATTTCTCTATCTATGTGAGGCTGCTGGTAAACGATCTCCATATCCTCTACGAAACAATGGTTCAACCTGAGTTTTGTTGGCTGATAATCGATGACTGATGCATGGATGTACCTAACAAAGATTCCATAGCCGCATAGTTCATAAACGTTTTCAAAACGCATGAAGAAAGAAAGTATGTACATATGAAAACAATCAAGTGATTGGTATATAGTGATTGCACATATATGAAGGGAAATAATATCGATTGATAAGATAACCATCAACAATTGGAACCTTACATACAGCAAAGAAATTGGTATAAAGAAGGAAGACTTTGCTCATAAATATTAGGCTTCAAAAGGAGAACTATTAGAAAAAGTTGAAGTAGCAATGAAAATTGAGACAAAAAAAAGACAAAATCCGTTTTTAATTTTGTCACTAAGTGTTAGAGATTCTAAATTTAATGACCAATTTTATTTACTCTGTCACAAAATATCGTGTTTTTACCATTTATAAACGAAGTGACAATCATCATTGAAACTCACACACAACTGCATGGTCACAGATTCAAACCTGAATGAATATGTTCAGCTTAACAATATCGATACGTCTAATTGAGCTAACTTTGTAGTAGTAACAAAATCTGCCAATATACATGCAATAAATGACAAAATTCACACGTGGAATCGTACAGAGGAGCAGCAAGAGGGTGCCCAATTCTTGTGATATTCTATGTTTGGTTACGTATATATTAAGAAATAATAGCTGTGAGCTGTAGATGTACATATACATTTAGAGCCAAAACATATGCGGTGAACCGATCATGTATAAGCAACGCACGCCCACATAAAAACAAAGTGTGCCAATCTTGAAAACCAATACTTTGCACTGATGTACGGCTTTGGCTGCTGGCGTTTTTTAATTTATTTATTTGCACTCCAATATATGACGTGATAATTAAAGAAATTATTCTTTTTTCTCATTGTCAAATCTTAGCCTTCACCACTTTTTCTTCTTTTCCTGTTAGAGTGGTTTATCAGTTTATGGTTAATTTTGGCCATAAATCACCCCTTTAACTTTTCCTATTTCTCTAAGTTAAATAAGTGATTTTCACATATTTTTAGTTTCTTTCATATGGTTTTTTGAATTCGTCGTCTTAGCACGGTGTTGCTTGTATTGATTTCTCATGGTTGTGTGGTGTTTTTATTTCTTGTTTTTGTGCAGTTTTTATTTGATTCAAGATGAAATATTAGTTTTGATCCATTATAAATTCAATCAATGATTTTGGCGGCGTCAACAATACAGATCCATGGACATATGTGTATTTTGGAAACTTGAATAGTTATATTTGTAGACTTATGCACTTTGTCATTTTATGCTATTGTGGGTTTATTCGAAGATTAATCTTTTTTGTTTTAGCGAATTTGTATTGTATCAATATTCTCTATTAATTTGAATGAATCAATGTTGTTTTTAACTATAAAAAAATTGTAGAAATTACAAAAAAAAAAAACTATAAAAAATTATAGAAATTTTTATCCTACTTCACTTTTCTTATCTATAACAATAGCAACAAACCAAAATGACAACTTGTATTGACATTGAGTATTCACAAGTTTAATCAAATAGGATCGAAAAAGTGTCCACACCTTACCAATGTCATGCCACGTGACATTTTCTATGTACGTGGCAGTCCTAATATACAAATTTTATATGAAGATCAAGTATGAGTGTAAAGTTTATTACTCGCTTGAATTTTTTTAACAAAATTAATCACTTGAGTTTTTTTTAAGGATTTTAATCACTTGAGTTAAATTATATGTTTGCGTATGTTTCTTATCTCATGTTAAAACATCTATCATTTTTTACTAAGGATTTAGATTTCACACTTGCTCGGTGTCAATGGAGGGAATCTATTACCGATTAAATACATGTTTAGCATTCATATTTATAAGCATAGTTTGTGAACAAAAAAATGTACTGATTATATATTTAGTAGAACTAGACCTAACCCGTGCGATGCACGGGTTTGTTTCGATTTTCATATATAAGAATCAGGTTTACTATATTATTAGTTGTCGACATGTTTAAATATATTATGTATAACATTTCAATAAAGACTACAATGAATAAAATGCACCGAAGTTGCAACTCGTCATACAAAATCTAAACAATGAGCAAAATTTAAACAATGAGCTAATTAAATAGTTCAAAATACACATCAAAGGAAAAAAGTTACTGTATAAAGTTAGTATGAGAAACATATCAAGTGATTCAACCATATAAGCCTATAAGGTCACCTACATTTTCATTTTTCAAGACATATGTCGTAGGAAAAATGAGGAAGAAATGGTTGAAAACCCGCAGACTTTTGGGTTTAGATTGCGAAGGAGAAAGGAGAAAAAAGGGTTCGAAACTGTTTGATAAAAAAGAAAAGGAATTAATTGGTTTTTTGAAAAGGGAGTTTAATATTGGATATCATGTAGTGGAAGCCAAATGCTATCACAAAATCAGCAAGTGGCTTGGTGGTTAAAATGCTTTGAAGTATCCAACAATGGCATGGGTTCGAATCTCTGGAGGGATTTTTTTCATAAATAATATTTTTCAGAACCTTAAAAAAAGGGCGGGATTAGGGTTAATCAGGGTTGCTTGCAACACTGTTTAACATTTATATATACTAGAACGCAGACCCGTGCGCCGCACGGGTCTTATGAGTTAGAATAATTTGATATATAATAGACCGAGATATAGTGGAATGAAATTTAAATAATTAAACTACATAAATGAAATTTATCGCCAAACAAAAGCTACAATATCGATAAATACTGTATTGCCAACCAAACATGTTACACCAAAGAAATAAACGGTTTTTAATGACAACATAGCATATATTATGGAATATTACACATTTCGAAATACTTTTTCGTACACAACATTAGACGTCACATCAATATCTTCACCATCTTCATTGGTTATCGCCCTCCTCTGGATGTAACTCTCGAGACAACAACATATAATTGTCAATGTGAAAATACTGGCGTTGAGAAATATAATCCAACATGTCACAGTAATTGCCCTTGGCTCTCGTTAATTGTCACGAAAAATGAGACAACTAAAAGAAACTGTCGTCTTTGAAACTTGAAAGATCACGATTGATGCACAGGTCTTTGTGATGCACACATGAAATGTTTGTAAAACATGTGTAAAATGTATAGTTGCTTCTAATTTTTTTTTTTTTTGTTACAAAAATAAATAGAAAGAAAAGTGGTGTAATTTTTTGGAAGAAAAGATGGTATAATTATTACTTGACAAAATACACAATTATTTTTAACCCAATTTTTCATTTTATGGATCATTGAAGCAATTGTTAGAAAGACGCTTAAAAATAGTAGCAATCCCATAAATGATTTGCTATGTCATTTAATCATTCATTCATATTAGCAAAAAATAATAAATAATCATTCATTCAATAGCTTTTTCAAATGGACAATGGTTTCAATATCATATTTTTTTATAGTGATTTCAATATCATTGAATCATGCATTCATACTGTTAACATCAGTGAAAAAATGCTTTACTTTAAGGGAATAAGGATCAACAAAAAAATTACAAAAGATATTACTAAGTATAAAAAAAAACTAAAAAAAATTGAAGCTTCAAATGTGCACTAATATAATCAAACACTAAGTATAGCCAAAAAAATATCAATGTGAAAAGGATCTTAAGTGGCAATAAGTTTTTTTTGAATCAACAAAATATTATGGATAACCAAAACACTCGCAAGACGCTAAGAGACGGTGGAAAATAAAAACAAAGAGGCCGCATATATGCGTAACATCCACCCAAACAACCAAAACTATAATCCCACACAAATTCATAACAGCCCCACTAACGAAACGAAGCGAAATAGCGTAAGATATGACACTGAAATCCAATAATAACCACCGGAATTCAGACCCATAACTATGCCACAACCTGCGGAAATCGCAACACTAAAAACCGGAACCCCCCAAGCACCTGAAGCGGAGAGATCAGTCAAAAAACAGCAGCAGAAACAGGTGCCGAACCAGAAAAAAAAACAGGTGAAACAGGTGCTGCACTGTCATGACAGCAACAGAGCCACTGCCCACCTACATGCAATAAGTAAGAGCACATCATGATGTTCACCCCTCATTTTTAGTACAATCCACTATCAAAGCAACATAACAGAAAATTTCATTATGTACACTAATTATATGGAAGACTTAAACATTTGCCCACTTTTCCAACCCACTTTGAGAGTCTTGTATACTTATCCTTTATGGGAGCCTAGCTTCAACACAGGTACCAAAAAAACTATCTTCATTTGTGCTTGCACCTTTAATATAATTGATAAAGGTTCATCTTCACAAACCTGCAATGCAATTTCATAAAAATAACAATAATTTCAGATGAAGTCGACCCCTTTGCTTGAACTCAGCCATATCATAGAAGTATTCCCTATTAATTTCTTCATTTCTGCACAAAACTCCATCAACATCACTTGATCAATACTACACTTCATCACATCACAACTACTCAATTTCACTACTAAAAATAGTCACATCTCGAATCGAGTTCATGATACTTCAGAGGTTGAAATCAATATATGATGAATTTTATATAAAAACACTATAGTTGACATAAAAGTTTTAAGACTAAAGATTTAGGAACTTTACCTGAAGTTTTACAAAACAATCACAGGAAGTGATAATCATGATTATCCAAAATGGTAGTGGCTTATGTATGGGGGAATGCAGCCGCCCTTCAAGGGAAATCAAACCATGCCAACACCTTCTCATGTATTTAGAGAAATGATGAGTACTTATCTCATTGATAACATAAACCTGTGCAAGAGAAATCGTGATTGCTTAAATAAATAAAAAACTATGACAGCATAGAATAGAGTGCACTAATTACATAATATGTGGTAAAACGTGCAAGCAAGTCCATTGTGTCATTTTAACAAATTGTGCAAATATCCTTCTGATAGCCTATAGCTCACATCCAATTGAAATCATAATGAATGGATTTAATTGACAGGCATCCTTATAAACACACTCAGATTGATAACCTTGCTATATAAGAGCTTGCTTGTAGATGGTAAAACCTTAACATAATTTCCAAAAAAAATGTGACAAAAAAAAAAGGCTCAGGTATATCAGCCATTTTTATGGACATCTGGTTTAACCATGACACTATGGCACCTACAATATACATGATTTGCGCATCCTCATGTATCCATTTCTGCATCATTCACATCAGAACATGAATGACCCTCACTCATCCAATCATTAAATTTAATGATACAACAGATAAGGACTTAATGTGATTGAAGGGTTTCCATGAATTTGTTTTGAAGAGTTTTTGTTCATAACATCTGGTATAAACTAATGAAACTAAACTTTTTTCAATGTCCTTTTCATGTATATTTTTTAAACTCTGATAAACTGCCATTCAGAAAGCGTGTAATCTCTGACCACATTCATTGATAGCTATTTTAGCACATACTCATTTTACTAACAGACCAAAGTTCAACAACCATAATTTATTCAGCAACTATTACCCCTGCAACTGAGGGTAAAAATGGATAATAGTCTACCATACCATATATTCAGCAACCATATACATTGACATGATCAAACTTTTAGCTTACCATAATTTTTTTCGATGCACGGCAAGTAAATGTCAACCATGTGTTGATTAAGGATTGTTAACTTAATTGGTTGTCCATCATACAAAAAGATTGAGAATCATGATAGCAATTACTATCATATATAAAATTAAGATGAAATGGATTTTCATTATTTATTTGGGTGAATATCTATCTTTTTTAAACATACAAAATATGAGTTGATATAGAAAACTCAAATTGGATGTCGCTGCTGTTCATCGAAAGATAAAATAGGCATCCACAGATTCACATGGTTTACTCTAGAGCGAATATCAAATCCATGAGATTCAAGCTTAAAAAGAAAACATCCTTCAGTAGTATCCTAAATCATTGATTGTAGAAAAAAAAAATATAAACTTATCGACAATACACTTTTAAGTTAAAATTAGAGATTATTTAACTTGCCTCAGAATTGCAGACCTTGTCATTTTTCACATAAAATCTTCACAATAATAGTAATAACTCTCGATGCAAATTTACTGTATGCCTGATAGACCATCCTATACCAGTCTTAAACTCACAGGTTCTTGCCAACACTGAACTGAAGCATCTATGAAGCAACATTGTTACACACACAAAATAAATTAATTTTGGCATAAAACAGTAGAATGAAGAGTAATCTTGCGAAAATCATGAACAAAATAATTAACCTCAGCTGATTCAACCAAATCTTTGATAGTTGTAGAAAATTATCAGAGAGAGGGACTGTAATCAGACCAGTAAAACAAATTAGAAACTTTAGGCAAATCATTAGTTAATTTTTTAAATGCACACAAAGGATAGAATAATGGTTATTGTAAAAGCTGCACCCTATAATTTTTTCTGAATCACGGTGGCGCACCGTGATTTTGATAAAGTCACCACAGAAACCCAAAATAAGCTTGGATAAAAAATATACACATCTAAGTATAACCTTATGAAATAAGCTCCTTATAGCAGTCAAAGAAAACTACCTTAAAACTCAATTTAAATTACTTGCAACTTGAAATAATATGAAAAAGGAAGACATTACACATGTAGAGCAGACTCTAATAGATAATGTTGTTTCTTCCTCATTTTCCTTTGTCCCTAGAAGCCACAAACCAAGCTTAGTCGCCTTAAGATTCTGATCGTTCTCATACGTCACTCTGCCTTCATAAAATGATACAGATAATGAGCAAACACCTTTATAGAAATGATTCCTCAAAAAAAAAAAACTATAGAGAAATGAGAAAATACTCGTGCCTTGGTTGAAGTCAATAGAGAAGAACATAGCAAAGTACCTTGATATAAAGTAAGCTACAATGTGATTCCATAAGTATGCCCACTTGCAAAAATATGTAACACACTTCATATGTTCTTGCCAAATGATTAGCAACACAGAATGAAAAATAATAGCAGATTCATATGTTCCTTTCAAAAACCAAAATCATATGTTAAATAATTAAGAGGTAATTACATATTGTCAAGCAAGATACTACAACAAATATCAGCGACACACACAAAGAAGTGGAGAACAACAAAACATATATAGCTTTAAATCAAGGCAAGCCTGATGCAAATACAATGTTTCAAAAAGCAGGACACAAAAAGGAAAGAACTATAAGTGAAAAACCTGAAGGGGAAAGAAACCTGTAAAAGCATCACCTTCTCATCAAAGCCTCACTCTCCATCATCATCTTCAACATATGAACTCAAACCTAGTCACACTAACTATAAGAGAAGTTACAGCTCCTAAAGAAACAGAAGAAAAAAAATATGCTAGCATAAATTGTGTGAGAAGGAAATAGTAAAATTGAAACCACGTTAAATCACTTCTATCAAATTGTGAAGTTGGTGAGATGAAATAATATTTATAAAAAGATATTGAAGTGATACCAATGAAACAACCAAAAAATACAATTTTCGTACCTTTTTTGCTTATGATTGTAGCCAGTTCTTTGAACAATGGAATGAATAGACAACATGAACGACACAACAATTAAATCAAAACAATAGACATACAAATTTGAATGGAAAAAGTGCAACAAAATTTAGGATTTTGTTACCTCCTTTTTGTATTCCAGAACCAACTACATCCTCTTAATATACCATAAACAAATACATGTTGCATCACATCTTCAAAATGACCCGGATCTTAAAATACACATAAATCACAAAAATGATTTAAAATCAAAACACGGATTAAGATTTATATTAACTTTCTTCAGTGGAACAGAGGTGAAATTATCACAACATCCTAACCTAATTCAACCTTTATATCCATTCCATTTCTTTCCATCAGCTTTCCCAACCTAATTCAAATTCACGGTAAAACTATATCGCTTCACAAAACTCACCACAACAACGGATCTGTTGCTTGGATTCTCTATCGTAAACCTCTCTCTGAATTCAGACCTAAAAATCACAAAACAAAAATCATCAGAATCAAATCGAACTTCAACAGAACAAATTCATAACGTAAACAATCACCCTTCGGTCGCCGTCTTGGATCCATCAATTTGTGCGTTCAACAAATTGATGCGTGCAAGCGAGTAACTCGCTTAAATGATTGAAGCAGAAAGAAAAAGAAATCGAAAAGGCCATGGTCACAGCAGCAGTGTCGCAGAGAGAAGGAGAGAGGGAGAGAACTGACCGTGCGGTAATACGTGATTGCATAAGGAATGGGGGGAGAGGGTTGGCGGTGGTGACGATGATAAGAGGAAGAAGAAGAAACGCGTGAGAGAAAGAGACGAAAAATTGTTAGGTTTAGGTTTAAATTAGGTTTCGTAATTAAGATTTAGGTTAGGGTTAAAACAGGAATTTTAGTCATTAGGGTTTAGGAAAAATTAGGGCTTCAAAATTGGCTTGGGACAACTTTTATATATAGAATAGATTAAGATTAAGATATACTTTTGGGTAAATTAAAGATACCATATGCACATAATTCCACATATTAATCTTTACAAGTAACTAAAAGCAGTTTAAGGGGTTGATTTCTTCCATAAAATATTTCTTCATATGTACCGACCTGAAATCGAATCCTGGATCAAATAAAATGGTTAAACGACTCAAGTATTTATCACTTATGTTACACTGCATTGGTATTTAGGAAAATATTTTAGTCCGTTTATAAAAGTAATTTTGATTTCAAAATGAAGTTGAGTTAGAAGTAATTTCATTCATGCTTATTAATTCTCTTCTTTTTCTTTTTTTTTGAGACTCCTTAACTTATAATTTGCGCTTCATATAGGTCTCTCCCTTAAACCCGCATTGGTGTAAAGATGTGGTTAGAATAATGTCAATGTGTAAAGATGTGGTTAGTATAATGTCACACCATTTATGTAGCATCCAGTCTCTGGTCTTCTCGTAACAAAAGTAAGTTTTCTTTCTGTAGAGGCTTTTATTTCTTTTGACTATTTTACCTAGTCAATGATTGACTCAAAATTTTACCCAGAAATAAAATTATTTACTCAACCACATACCATAAACCCACGCTATCGACTTGGTCAGCATTCCCAATCTTACGAAACCTATAGGATCATTTGATGCATAATTCCCCCTTGTTTTTGTCAAAAGGACAAATGATGATTAATAATAATGTAGCTGTCATCTCCTCTCGTTAATTAAGCTTGAGCTACAGCTCAGGCCAGACCATTTATTTGTGTTTGTAGCTCTCAACAGCAGTAGCTCTCAATAGAAAGATGTGTCCTCATGTAAGCCCTTTTCAAATTAGATTAATAAATCGATCAAATATTAAAATACAGAACAAAATTCCAAAAACTTGCGTTACCTAAAAAGGAAAAAAGACAACCTGCACGGTTTCATTTCTCTTTGTTGCTAGAGCCTTCCAGGATCAATCTACTAGAGAGAAGTTGAAGGGAGACGAAATTTTCATGAGTTTACCTAAACATTCACATCCCCATGTTAAGAATAAATCTTTGCACGGATCTAACTCACATACTCAAATTGTGTTTGTAGACCATACCAATCACGTCATTAATTCAAAGATAGTTACTGAAGTTATTTAATAATTGATTACCCTGATGTACCATGATGTACCACAATTGATGTGACAATACATTATTGGATGTATTTGTAAAGATTCCTAATGCATATAAATTAAACTCATTATATCAGATTTTTAGAACACGTAACTTTAGTTCATTAAGGCATAGTTTTAAAAACCGGAAAAGAAACCAAATGTATGTTTAGACGAGCAGTGATTTTGTTGAAGCTTCAAAGTGTATCTTCAAAGAAATGCATGATGGCTCAACGTAATTCTGTTATTCTCACCACAAATCCAAACATGCAATAAATTTCCTTTGCAATTGCATACACAAGCTGCCATTTTAAAAATTGCATAAGATGAGGCTAACATGGTCAAACTAGCCAAACAAGTTGCACCAAAATGTCCTAATTTTTGGGGTTTGTAATGAGAAAATTGCTCTTCTCCCTTTAGTTTTTTCTCATTCTCTTAATTCAACGTGAGTTAAGTGACGCTCGGCATTTTTCAGCGTGAGTAACTTCCGTTGAAACTCACTCAATTAAGGGAATGAGCAATTTTGAAAGGGAGAAGAGCAATTTTCTTGTAATGATGAGCCCAACACACAGACCCACAAACCCGATCCACGGGACGGGCCATATTCACAGCACTAATAGAAACGAATGATTATTTATGAATCAAGCTAGTTGAGAAGAAAAACCAATAATTATAACTGGTAATTTCCATGCAACTAACAGTGTATTTACCTTCTCTCCAAAAAAAAAAAAGTGTATTTACTTACGTATTCAATTGACTCGCGGTGCATTCAACATAGCTCAGAGTAGTAGCAGCTGTAGCTTCTCTCGACACATTGATGCACTGCCATCGTGGTTCCAAACACATTAATTGATTTGAACTGTCTGCTAATGGGTTTGTTTGGCACGGTGCTTAAATGCACCTTCCATGGCTGCCAACAGGAAACAGTTTCTCTTTCACATTTAACAACTCATTGAAAAGCAATTTCTGACGCACAACTCAAAGTAAGATGAATCCACTGTTTATACCAAATATGCAGTCTACCTTATTCTGCACAAAGATCGTGATTATGTTGTAATTTAATAAGTTTTGATATAGGTTTATAACAAACATCTTCCTGTAATGTCGGTTTGAGATTTGTGTGGAAGCTTCCATAAATGTTGGAAGTTTTGTTAAGTACCAAGCAATGTATGTCATTTGTGTTGGACATGATGGCTGCAATTTGGTTTTGCTCTCTAAAAATGAAAAGCTCTTCTATCATGTTTTATGGTGCTTAAGGCATCTGCAAATTCAAGTTTTCCAATTTAAGTAATTGTTTTCACTTATATACCCTTACCAATAAATGGTAAATACATATTTAAGATTAGGGCTAAAGGGAATGATTGTAGATTACACAATACTTTCTATAAAACCTACACTGTTAATTACTTTTCTTAAGGGGTGTGCCAAAACCTTAAATGGCATACAATATCGATGGTGGGAGTACTAATGGTGTTTGTTCTGCAGTGCAGATATTGTGTGCTTGTGTTAAAAGATTTATAGACATTCATCGTCCATCCAGTAGTATCATTTTTTATTTGAGGATGTAATCAGGTTGGGAACCCATCTTCAAATTGGAATATCTCCGTGCAATAAGCCAGATACTATAATGTTAAATCCATACATGACAACTATGGTTAAACTAGAGACTGCTAGAAATCCATGTACCTTACAAGTTATAATGTAATTGACATAACACCGCAGAACTAATAGATAAAAAAGAGAAAATGGAATGACTTTTATGAATTTTATTAGAGGACAATGAATTAGTACAGAGACAGCTGGAGAAGAAAAGATACATCTAAGACAGAAAAAAATAGAAACTAGAATTCATGAGAAGGAAGAAGATTCATTCATTTACAATAGAATACCCTTCTCTAACCTCAGATACCAATCACCTTTTCAAATCTTCATGGCATGTGAACTTATCTCCTCAAAAGTTAGGGAAAACACATACTCCTAGTCCTATATAACAAACTGTGATTATAAAGTTGTCGAAACCTTAAAAAAAAAATAATCAACAGTTAAAAATTTGCACTATCCTCTAAGTATATGTTTGGAACAGAGTTGCGTTGAGCAAAATTGAGGCAGGAAACCGCTTCAACATGAAAGCTCGGTTTTCTAGCTTCTCTATTTTCACAGCAACTATTCACTTGGATTGGAGATTGGTACTTCCACAGCCAAACAAAACAGGCCATAAGTAAAGAGCATTCCTCACTTTAGAAGGAACAAATCTAACAACAAAGTCTATTCCCATCAGTTCCCCCCTTTTCAGCTCCCAATGTAACTAAATTTCCCTTGTGTGCATAGACGCTCACATCAGTACAAATCAGTCTGGACTCTGGAGCAATGTTGTCAAATTTACACCGTACCAGTGCCATGGCATTACGGCATAGTGAATTTTCTGTCAGCCGCCATAAGCGGCAATGCTATACCTATTAGATCTACGATGTTTTTTCTATACGGACCGAACCCTACTCACGCCAAACTTTATATTCAACCAGTAGTACATATCAGTATGCATTTAAATCTGTTTAAAATGCATTTGTATGCTCAAACATATACTATTTTATTGCAATATAACAAAATTTTACATTGATCTCAAGTGCAAGGGTTATTATAGAATTAATTTTGAATAAATCTAGTCCTAGATAAAAGGAATGTGAAGTATAACTATAACCTCTAGAAGAGCACAAAATTTCAATAAGCAATGTTGCATTTAAATTCTGGTTTATGGTCTTAGGAATTAAGTTGAGGTTGAGTCATTTTCCTTAGCAATAGCAGTAGCAGCGGCAGCGGCAGCAGCTTCTTCTTCGAGACGCTTCTTTTTCCAATAATCATCAAGTGGAGGTCCAAATATTGATTTACCAGAAACAACACCAATACTGCACAGTCCATAATTCAAATGTCATATAGGTTAATAATGATAATTGATTATATGAGATGGAAAATAAATCGGTGGATGTATTTATAGAGAGAAAGGCAAGACTTACATGACTGCACCGATGACAAGTGGGAAGGAAAGAAACTTTCTTCGCCCGAATCCTCCAAACATTTTCGAATATAGTTTTAGAGAAAACGCTTCAATTGCCGGTGACACGGTGAGGAGTAGGTGAGGTCAAACGAAACCCACAACAGCTGTTGGACTGGACAATAGAAGGCCATTTAGCACACCAAGCCCATAGGACTCAAATCAGTTGATCCAAACATTCATGACTATTTCTTCAGGCCCTTAGAACTTTACTCTTCTCACTTCCCAAATTTCTCTTATTTTCAATTGTCGTTGGCTGAACGGCACTTAACTGTCATTCGACTGACTTTCTGGCAGTAGTTAAGGACCATTCACCATTTTTTAATTCGGTTTAAATAATTTAAAAAGTCTTTCAACAGGATTTAACTGTTGTTGGAGGTAAATGGGTAATTTTAGGTGGATGAGAGAAATTTTGGAAGTCTAATGAGTAACTTTCTTTATTTTATTTGTCCCTACTTATAAGACGATTATGACTTATGACTAATTGACAAGGTATATATTGTTTCACTGATGTTGTATATCAATTACATTCATTAAGTGGATCAATTACATTGATTTAACACGGTCACAATATTCTATTGTATATCATATCTCTATCCAACTTATTAATCTATAAATTTTTTTTAATAGTTTCTCTTACCGTTTTTTAGGTTTTCTTTTGCCTCTAATGATTTGATTGATCTTCATTTGATTTACTCCTTATTACAAAATCTACATATCTAAGTTTCCACCATCTTCTCCGTCATTGTATATTATGTGCCCAATATATTTAAATTGTGAAACATGATGCATGACATGATCTTCTACTTTCACTTCAAAACTAGAAATACTTTTCTTTTTGTTAAAATTGTTTTCAATATATTTTGTCTTACTTGTACTCAAGCGGAAGTCATGCGCTTCTTCTGATGAGTATCTCAACTTTCCATTTAACTCTTCTCTTTGACAGTGTATATGAATTAAATTCATAAAATTATGATATATTAAGTGATGAATAAAATGTAAAACATAATCAAGATTACTATTGTTTAGAAAGAAACAAAAAAAAGACTTAATTTTTCAAGTTTGTAAAAGTATTTAAATACTACTACCTATCAAATACTTAGAAAAATCGCATTCCTAACAAAAATAGAACTGTGTTTTGTTTTTTAGCTAGGTACCATGAACGAAGACAGAACCTCTCCGCCTTATATAGTTATATATAATTAATTAATTATAGTTGGTCCTATCAACTTTGCAGTACGTTTGCAGCATTCATTGAAAAATTGATTATTAATAAAATGCATTTTGTTTTTGATATATAAAATAAAATTGTGCAGCATAAGTTTCTTTTTGTTAAGTCTCAACCAATAATGAGCATCTTTTCCGTGCCAAAACTAGAGACAAAGCAAGGAATTTTCTTTTTTTTCAAACCCCTTTAAACTCGCAGCTTAGATACCCTTTCCTAGTAAACTTGTGGGTTTAGGGAGCATATAAGTTACTGCTTACAACTAAAAATGATCATTAGATAATAATTATAAGTTTATAAACTCATTGTTCAATCAACCTTGCTAAATAAATCAGTCAAAAGAGATAAATTGTTGGTCTACGATGAGCTGCACCAAGACATGCTTTTCCAAAGGTAAAAAGGTCAAGAATTCATCATGCACATGCAAAAAGCATGATGGTGTTGGAGTGGCAGCGTGGCTATGTCAAAGTGTCGCAGCAACCTTTTTTGCTTCCTTAGAATTGTGCTGTTGTGTGTACATTGAAACAAGGGATGGTCCCGAAGATGATTCCATTGTTCAACTCAATCTTATTCCTTGTGCAGAAAAGGAGGATTATAGCGCCGAAATTTTGAAACATAATTGAACTGCTGAAGAACTTTACAACTAATCAATGTCGAAAGTTGAAACGGCATATTACATGTATCTATGGTTTGTTATCTTCTCTTATCAAGTTGAAAAATTGAACTTCTCTTATCAAAGTGCACGAAAATAATGTTACTGTATTTATAATTAATTATTGTAAATTTGAAAAAGTATACATCTAATATTAGAAATAACTTTGTTAAGAGATGTTAATAGTTAGTTAAGTTGGTTATATTTGTTTGATATCTTCTCCTTCTTTTAATATGTATTAATGGATTAGATTCACGGCCGTTTGATGAATCCAACGTTTAATATTATTTTCCCAAAACAAGAGAAATGGAGAACCCTAATAGAGGCACGCTGATATTATACATGGCCGTCTTAACAAATCCGTAGGCCCAGTTTTAGTCTTTTAAAGGATGTAAAAAAAAATTAAAATTTGGGCCCCAAAAAAGAAAAACACTAAACAAAATTATTACAAAAAAATACTCAAGCAAGACTTATGAATAAATTCGGTTTTACTTTTAATTTTGTTTATTGTATAAAAAACTAATAATTTGGCGATCATAAATTACCTAGGCATGCGCTGGTGACAATTAGGTCCAAAATAGTTGTATACAACGGTCACTTTCATGTTTTTGTCTCTCACAAATCCATCATCGTGACCAAGAAGCATAACTTTATTTTGCTCTCTAAACCAATTGTTGGAGATCGTTATATCAGTGGAACCGCGTGTAACGTCTAGAAGACCATCTTGACAATCATAAAGTGTGTTATGATCGATCCAAATTTTTGAAGCAGAAACCAATCTGATTGCATCTCCATCAACTTGACCTAATGAAATTATCTTTCCATCGGGACCCATCACCATTCCAGGAGCTTGAGGTCGACAATGATGAACTCGAATCCATGGATGATTATATTGGTTGTCTAATAACAAATTACAAACATGTCATTCTAAGTTGGTAGATATGTGCTTGAAATATTAACAGAGGAAAATTAAATTAACTATAATAATTATTGTACAAACTTGAATGAAAAAGAAATTACGCACAAAATTTATAGAAAAATGATAGAATTTATCTCTAATTTTAATGTTGTATAAGTTTTAGAGACGTTAAAATAAAATTAAAATGTATTTGTTTCTGGTTTTAGATAATGTTCTAGTATATAACAGTGTAGCAAATTCTTTTTGAATTAGGTCAGCCTTGGTAGCACTTTTTTACATGGATTTTGTTTTGCTACACGCTGCCTTGTGGGAGACATTTCAATTATCCATTTGTTTCATATATAATTTTCATTTCAAATTCAATACGTTTTAATAATATTGTGTTTCTTATTAATATTTACCTTATATATCATCAAACACGCATTATCTGCAATATGGACATCGACGCCTCGACCGTCAATAGTGGTGAAACTACTAATGAGAAGAGGTCTCTGAAGCTTAATATTCATGTTCCTTTGGAATGTGATCCAAACTTTACCTTGAATTCTGGAAGCTCCATATCTCAAGGTTCCAGGTGCTGGATTTACAGGATGGTCACTAGGATCGGTAACTTTATAATGGATTAAGTCCTTACCTATGTTGTTTGTCATTTTCCCTACATATCCCACTGAGCAAACGGCAAGTTGTTGCCGATGTTTCCTCCATTCAGGATTGAACCTCCAACATTGATCAATCACATTCATTTTCATTTCTTCTATCTTAGATTGCTCATTAGAACTAACATTGGTTGTAAAAAATGTGACCATAAGAACAAGTAAAATAAAACACCAAAAGAAGGAGTTAATTACTTGATGACTAGCCATGATTGAATATATACTTATTTTGAATTAATTATAATACTAATTGAGTTACTGAGAAAAGAGAGATGCTAAGAAGCCATAGGTTTGTTTGGTTTTTATATTAGATACTAATGGTGTGAGCAAGTGATAATGTAGGTTAAAGTTGTTAGTAATTGCTCGGTGTTTAGAAGTTTGTTTAAGTTGTTGTGTTCAACTGTGGCCAAGGGATTCACTCGTTTAAGATGAAAACTAAAAATAAAAAGAAGAAGGGTTTCCCTCAACAAAAAAGAAGAAGAAGGGTTTAGTTAGTTTTAAATCCTTAGCTTCAATTGTAACAATCTAACAAACAATTAGCTAAATTTAGACAATATGTATAGAACGAGATAATGGAAAGCTATAAATATACACAAATGGGTTTAGGAAAACAAAACATTGCCTATCATTTCTATTGTTGTTACATTTGTTAATATACGTATGTTTTAGTTGTTTATGATGATTGATGGAGCTAATTTTGTGTAGCTAGAAATTTATTAATTTCAATCTATTACATAATATATTATTGGATTATGTAATTATTTAGGTAAAATATGTTTAGTCCCTAAAATTGAGAGCTTTCAAGTTAGCCTCTACTTAATTTTTTTTTTAGTCCCTACTAATATCACCATTTTCATTTTTGGTCCCTAGGATCAAACTGAAGCTGACTAGACTAATGGAAACATTGACTGGACCTGCCACATAGATGTCCACGTCAACCAATATTGCCATGTGTCATGGTGATTCATTTTTTTTTGAAAAAAGTTCAATTTCTTTTTTTAAAAAAATATTATTATTATTATTGCTTTTTACCACGTGACAGTATCCAAATTGCATTCATTGTGAAAAATGGACACCACTTGTGTACCGTTGGAATATCAATGTTATATAACATTGGCTAATGAAGGTGTGCCACATAGTACTTCACATGCATATATTATCTCTTTCCTCTTTAGACTTTCCTATGGGGCACACTTTCATTGGTCAATGTTATATAACCTTGGTATCCTAATAGTACCAATGTTGTAAAAAAATTAAGGATTGACAATAACCTTGATTATAACAATTAAGGATTGACATAAAAAATTATAAAAAAAAAAATTGTATTCACTGTCAAGTAATAACCTAAGATAAGCAAATGTTATTTAATAGATAAGCATTAAGTTGTGCATTATAAGTGCACATAGTCAGACATGTAGCAATATCGGTTGACGTCTACGTGGCAAGTCCAACCAGTGTTCTATTAGTCTAATCAGCATCAATTTGACCTCAGGGACCAAAGATGAAAATGGTGATATTAGTAGGAACTAAAGGAACTATAAATATTAAGTAGGGATTAAACTTGAAAGCTCAAAATTTTATAGGGAATAAAAACATATTTTACCCTTTTTTATTTTTATTTGTAAGATTATCAATTAAATTTAGGGTTAAATATATTTTTGGTTCCTATAAATATGTCAACTTTCATTTTAGTCTCTCTAATTTTTTTTCAACTTTTAGTCTTCCAAAAGTTTTTCATCTTCACTTTTGGTCCCTCCTTTAAAGTAAATTCATGTGTAGAATTCATATTTATGATGAAAATTTTGTAGAAAAATTTATAATATTATAAGAATCTCTCCAAAAAAAAGAATTTTTTAACAAAACATGAATTAAATATGAATTTTCATATTTTTATGGTTAAAAATTCATATTTAATTTATTTTTTTAATTCTAATTTATTTATTTTTGAGTGATTTTACAATATTCTACACATTTCTGTACAGTTTCATTAAAAAAGACTAAAATTAACTTAAAAATAGGGACCAAAAATAGTGATTGAAAATTTTATAGGGACTAATAGTTGAAGGAAAATTTTAGAGGGACTAAAACGAAAAGCTAGTAAATTTATAGGGACTAAAAACATATTTAACCCTTAAATTTATAGACCTAATTAAATATGGATGTTAAATCTCATTATTATTTTTAAATTTTTAATTGTAATTTCAATGTTTCTTAATTTTGTTTTTAAATAAGGGGCTAAATCTCAAAGAATAACTACAAAGAAACTAAACAAGAAAGGGAAATGTTAACGAGTGCCCTCGGAGCACTCTTTAAGTAAGTATCTACAACCCTCACGACTTTCCTATAAACATGAACCACATGGACGCTCAAATTTGAAGCAAGGAGTTTTGTAATTTGTCGTCTTATATTTTTTAACTCGTGTGACTTTGATCCCTTTATTTATGTATTTTTATCAATAGTTGTTAAGAAATTAGAAGTTCTTAGTATGATGGTTAGGTTATAAGACACTTGTGCGAGCGAAACTTCCAACCATGAGGACAATACATTATTTTGATGCCTCATGCGTCTATGGGAGTACAAGTCCCTTAAACAGTTAAGGAGCAACATGATATTCTGGAGTCAATTATTCGTGGGAGGATAAGCCCATGATAAATTGGTATGGAGCAATCTCACATCTGCAGGGCCAGGAATTTTCGGCCCACGAGGTTAACCATGGTTTACATAGTCCTTAGGTCATAGTTGGTAGGAAACATGTATTAATCCAGCAAAGATGTAGAGGGAATTTGAAGAAAACAACAATTTAAGTGGTGTTGTCGGGGAGTTTTGATATTTTAAGGTAAGGAATTCGCTTTACTTATCTTTTTTTTCTTCTTTCTTTTATCTATTTTTGTTTCATATATCCTTAAACTCAAAAAGATTTAATTTTTAATTAGTTTAGTTTGTTTTATTTTTCTAGTCATATCTTTGTTGTTGATTTCTTTTTTTTTTCCTACTCTAAATTTTTTAAAAGATTTGTGTTTGTTTTATTATTGTTGTTCTTATCTTGGAGAGTTTTTTTTTATAAAAACAAAACAATATTCATTCATTCAACTTAATTGAGAGTATATCAGATACAATAACATGTTCAACATCGCTAAAAATGTAAAGAGCGAATTTGCGAACAAACTCACATCACCCAAGTTAATAACATACAACAGCAAAATGCCTACAAATAATATGATAAATTCTAAGTCACTGAAATACACATGTTTTCGGATATGCAACGTCCACGCCCAAATCATTGTTTGAATCTTTAATTGACTGAAGTTGAACGTTCAATAGGAATCAAATGAACACCGCAACAAGACACGAAATCAAACGCCGCACAAGACGACGAACAACACAACGCTGCACTCAGTCGACAAAATTACAAAAAACACAATATGAAAAATTTGATACGTGTGAAAACCACTTATTTAAATTGAAAGAAAGAGGAAAAAGATGCAGAGAGGTGATTCTAGATCAAAAAATGACCTAAAACCACTTCTCCTCGATGATTGAAGAAGAAAAAGAAAACTTAGAGAGAAGGCGGAGTTTCTCTCACAAATAATTTGACACTTTTTGTTGTTAACTATTATTTTGGAGAGTTTTATTTGGTAAAATTATAGTCATGGTACCTTAATTTAATTTCAGCTATCTTAGATTTTGGTACTTTCATCACTTAAATCTTGATGTCATGTTTTTTATTCTAATAATCAAGGAAGGAGTTGATGGTAGATACAAAAATATTTTTCATAACCCCCAACCACTATATCGGAATATAGAGAAATGATCCTTTCTATTTGCTTAGAGTAAATGAAAAATATCATTTAGTGAGAGAAGAATACAAAAAATATATAATATAGTGGATCCTACCGCTAATCGAGTTACAACACTATTAATTATTTATATTTTTTTCAAATTTTTTATGTTTTTATCTCTCTAAATAATAGAAATGAAGAAAGTACTAAATAGAGAATCCTAACTGGAATCTATAACCCTCTTCCTCTCAAAAGAAAATAATAATGCTTACTATCAACTGTAATAACCATGTGACATCAAATCCAGCTCCATTCATGTGTGCTGCTAGCTGCAACTGATAAAAAAGCAGTCCCCAACAATAGTGCATACATCTTATCTGTTTCTCTAACACAAACACTTCATACGGTCATAACTCTTCTACACCACAAATGCATTGCTTTTAGTGGCTTTTATCCGTTCTTTTCCATAAGGTAAGGGGAATGTGATGGCTTTGCACCCCAACGCCTTTCCTCCAACGCATTTGGAGGAGCCGACACTACCCAGCCAAAAATAAGTATAGCCGACTAAAACATATAACTATTTCCGGTTCATTTTAGATGTTTCATTTGAGTTTTGCACACTTCTTAAGATAATTATTTGACGTTGATTTCAATGATAAAACAAATGTTATGTAGGGAAATATTTTTATTAATAGTACTCGTTACGGTCTTTGTTATAAGAGAAAATTTACCTTTTATGTTCTTTTTATAAATGATGTATATAATCTCTAATATAGACTAAATAAAATATTTATTGAATGAATCTAAAAAATAAATTTTCTCTTATTATAGAGATCGGAGTAATACTTAGTGAACTAGTGATGGTAAGTTGAAATATAATAAATAAATGAGTTTGTCTAACATATACAATATTGTGCATGTTAAAACTACAAAAAGTAGTAATTTTTTTATTAAAAAACACTAATTATTTATTAAAAAGTTATATATTTAATATAAGATGTACAAGTTCTAAGACAAGCTTGTCATTTTAAATTTGTTAACATATGTAAATTTGCATATGATAGAAAAACCTTAAATAATAATAAAGTGGTAGAAAAATTTATAGTGCGATGGAGGAAGTAAGTATATTTTTCATATACATTTGAGAACATTTTTTTTTATATGACAAATGTTAGTAATTAATTGTTATGTTGGTTTTTTCTCATTGTTAGGGCTTGAACCCCTAGACGTCCAATTTCACAACCCTTAGCTCAAACCAGTTTTAAGGCAATTATAGATACTTTATAAATAAGTTGCAAGACAATTATAAGACCAATTTCTCAAAGTAATTAAGATATATTTAAAGGGTTGATAACACACAGGCTTGTATCAAACTTTGAGCAAAATAAAAGGAAGTATTTGTAACAGCCCAGGCGCCTTTTTTTTGTAACAGCCCAGGCGGGTCCCGGCTAGGCACTGTACCCTCCGGCACTGTTACTCACAAGCTTAATTGGTAGTGGGAATGCATTGAACTAGTACTTAACCCCAGGTACTAGGTTCGATTCCCACGGGAGGCAAAAACACCACTATAGGGGGGGTGGTGATTAAGCTTGTGAGTAACAGTGCCGGGGGATACAGTGCCTAGCCGGGACCCGCCTGGGCTGTTACAGTATTAAACCATATATTTGTATTAGTTGTTATATTATAATATTTACTCATTCGTTTAGATTTGAACCCATAACCACAAATTTCTTGTCTCGGTGTTCAAACCAGTTGAGTCAAACCCTTCCGCAAACAACCAACACTTGTACCATAGTTAATTATTTTAGATTTTATTAATGAACAGTTAATAAGTGAGTGGGTCATTAATAGATAAAAGTTTTTTTTTTTTTAAGGAAAAAGTATTTTTGAAATTTGTTTGTTGATCACAATTACTTTCAAATTGTAAGAAAAACAACTTTAAACATGTCTATGTCCATAGAAAGAGAAGTATTTCTTTAATGTAAATACTACATACTTATACACGAAATAGCATGTCATAGTTAGTGATGAAAACAATGATTTGCTCTCTATTTGTTCACTGAAAGTGAAGTGCTTTGACCTTTCGTGCGCAACAAGGGGTAGATAAAATAGAGGTATAGATCTGAAGTGAGAGGAAAATGTAGCCACCCAAAAGTAAAGATGGGATGAGGAAAGAAAACATAAACCTTTTCATTGTTTTTTTTATTAATTTATCAACCAGGTGGTGTGTACCATATGAAAAAGAAATAAATTATCAAGTGAAGATTGATTCAGTCGATAAGGATTGACTCATACTATGTAATAGTGTGAGTTTAACTCATTGTTGATGTAAACTTCTTTAATAAATGATCTAAAAGTATTTCTATCATCACTCTTTGACATTTGAGGAAGAAAATTGCTAAACCTCGTGAGGGATTACACAATGAAGCCTTCGCGAATCAAATATTAGTGCATTTTTCGGTTTCTCTCATGTTGCTATCTCTCTTTCGTATATTCCGCAAAAACCGCGTTTTAATTGGTTAACTGTTCATTCAGGATGATTTAGGGTCGATTTTAGTCGCTTTAAATAGCACAACTCTTTGAAAAATATCATAACCCTTATGATTTTCACATCCAATATATCTAAACTTTTTGTTACCAAATGAAAGAAAAGGAACTAAATTTTGGAACCATATATGTTTGCATAAATGCTAACTCATTCTAAAGGAGAGTATTTTTCAAAAATGAAATTAAAAATAAAAAGGCAGAGTAAACAACTCTATGATTTTCTTCTTTCCTTAGCTTTTAATTTCTTGAACAATCCTTTCCTTAGCTTTTAACGCAAAACCTGTATTATTCTTTCTCAATTTTCTTCCCCAAGGCCCCAACTCCTATGACTAATCTAGTAACCTATAGATTCTCTAGCTACAACTATGAAGACTTTATTTTCACGATTATTGTATGCCTCAAATGCTTACCGTTAATGTCCAGTAAGCACCTATACTTACGTGTGTGCGTGAGCACTGCCCACATGCGCATCTTAAAGATGAGAAGAGTCCAGTTTTTTCTTTCTTTGACCGCAAGAATTTAGAAGAGTCTCGTTGCACTTAGGTGACATTGAAGGTTGGTGATATTGATGACATTGTATATACTATCTCTTTCATTACCAATCATTTTCTTTCATCAAAATTAATTTATTTTAATCATTTATAGAACATTTTCCGTCATCAAAACACACTAATGCTACCAATGTCACCAAAATTCAATGTCAGCTAAGTATTTCCATTACTATGAAGCCAAATACTTTAAATTGATGATGCCCTTGTCCATTTAAATATTTAATTTTAATTTTAATTTTTTATTAAAATATATTGGCCGTTTCATATCTTGAATTTTAATTTTTTTTTATGTATTTACGTATCTGTATCGTATCAAGTATATAAGTTTCTAGGCCTACGATTGCTTGCCTACAAAAGATAATTTGATAAAAAGAGATCTTTAGCGGTTGATTCAACTATGTGTTGGGTTGATCCAAAATATTAGGAAGCTCAAAGCAAGATTAAAGATGAGGAATTTTAAAGTTTAAAATACTCCTCCTTATTTTATTATAAGTCGTTTGATATTTTCACATATATTAAAAAATGTAGTGAATTTTATATTGAAAAAAGAAATTATGAGTGGTTTTATAAAATTATCATTTATTAATGACATGAAAAAGAGATATAAAAGAAATTAAAAGAGAGAGTAATAAATGATAAAGAGAACGATAGAAAAAATACCACTAATGATGTATTGGTAAGCAAATTGACTTTTTTTTTTTGGTAGTGAAGCAAATTGACTTATGATAAAAGTAAAATATTTTTTTAAAATGGCCTATAATAAAAAATGAAAAGCTATGTACATATTTTGGAAGATGTACATACGGAGGGAGAAATATTTTTGTAAAATTACAAAATTTTAGTTTAAAGGTTATTTTTTAAGTTTTAGAATACGAATTCATTTATCAAAACTTTCCGCTCTTTATATTTTAGGTCAAATGCATCCAAAGGTCCTTTAAGTTTTTCCTAAGTTGGTCCTTTAAATTTCAAAAGTCCCAAATAAATCCTTTTAGTTTCTGAAACGTTTCAAAGTCATATAGTCAGCGTTTGAATTGCTATAAAGATGTCAAATTAAACATTAGTTGCAAAACAATAATATTTAGGCACAGAGAGTAGAACACACAATAACTATAACAGTGCTTTTAAGGTTTTCCCTTATGAAATTTGTTGTGTTTCATCACATAATGAAACTTTCATCACATAATTAATGACTCAAACCGTGTACCAATCCCTTTTGCTGCAAATTAATATAAAGATGAAAGTAAAATTGTGATGCTATGATGCCGCATATAGGTGTAACATCTAAAAAAGATACAACAATGCCGCATATAGGCGTAACATCTAAAAAAATCCACAAAACAACAACACCCAAGGCAAAGACAACAAAAGCTATGATGCTGAAATCCAATTCAAACCATCGAAATTCAGTCCCATAGCCCTACCAGCAACACACAACAGCAAAACAAACCCACCGAACAGCAGAAAATAGACATGGGCAGCAGAAAAAACTGTCACAGAGGCTGCTGCCATCTGCAGCATCAACCACACAACTAAGCAGCAGGAAGCGCTGGTGGTGAAAAATCCCTGCCAGAAACACAACAGCACAGCCCCGAGACAACAAAACCAAATAAAAACATCCTAGACTGACGGACAGTATGACTTTGAAACGTTTTAGAAACTAAAAGGACTTATTTGAGACATTTGAAACTTAAAGGACCAACTTAAAAAAAACGAAAAACTTAAAAGACCTTTCGATGCATTTGACCTATATTTTAATGGTCCAGATGTTCTAAATTATTTCCTAACATTTTTCTCTACATGAAAAGATCCTAATGTTAATTTTAATACATGCCATATAGGATCCACATCTATATGTTACATTGAACTATGTTATCAATATATTTGTTTTTAGGGGTATGTTATCAATATATATTATTTTCAATAGACACTTACAAATTAGTTAAAATTCAAATTAATCTCTAAGCAATCATTTAGTGAAACTAATTTGAATTTCAAATTTTCAATTGATTAAAACGTGTTTTGAGAAGAATGGACCAGACAATATCCATTGATTATTTTTTTTGGTACAAATAGCACCATTGATTTTAACTTTGTGACTAAACTTTTTCCTAAAAAAAAAAAAAAAAACTTTGTGACTAAACTTACAAACCAATCTTTGGAGGGGCCCATTAATAGTCCTAAATATAAAAAGAGATGTGACGTATTGACCCCACATGCCACAAGCCACCATAGTGCCAAATGACTCAAAAGCCATGCACTGTAAACACATTTGAGACAAAAATACCCTTGTTAACTCCCAATAATTACACATTTTCACCCCAAAAATCCTCCATAAATAAGGGTACCCTCCACTACATTTCTTCCCTTTCTCCCTCCTCCCTTTCACCACTCTCTAATTACACAAAACTCTGCCACTTTACTGCCACCATGCTCTCCACCCTCCCTCCCTCCGACCCTCTTCTCGACAACCCATTCTCCGCCTTCCACGGTGGTTTCCCGCCGTGGGATTTTCACGACCTATTTTCAGATGATATCAAACCCTCAAGCCCTAAACCTATCACTTCAAGTTCCGGTTCAGATGAACCAAACCAACCTCATGAGAAACGTAAACCGGACTCAGACGAACCGAACCAAGGGGCGGTCGATGAGCGAAAGCGCCGACGCATGATATCGAACCGGGAATCAGCCCGAAGGTCACGGATGCGTAAGCAAAGACATGTTGAGAATCTAAGGAACCAGTTGAACAAGTGTAGAATGGAAAACCGGGAAATGAAAAACCGGTTACAATTCATTTTGTTTCACTTGAACCGGATACGAACCGAAAATGAATGGCTTCGGTCTGAGCGAACCATGCTGAACCAAAGAATCAACAACTTTACTCAAATTTTGGTTTGCCAACAATTTCAACCTTTCTCCACTTCATGGACATGTAACACTACTATGGTGGAGTAAATCACCTTGATTAATCAAGTGAATTAATGATTAATCAAGTGAATTAATTATAATATAATCTTGGTTAAAATTCTATGACAAAGTAGTAATTTGTCTGTGTAAAATATTAAAATTAGATAAAATTGATAAAAGAGTCTGGGGATTTTCCGTGGTATTTTTTGGGGATCCAAAAGCTAGAATAGGTTTTGGAAAATATTGTAAATTTTTTCAAAACCACAAGGGTAATATATACTTTCGATTATAATCAATATATGTATGTATATATTATCCTATTTTTGTTTAATCTATATATGGGTTGCTTTGCTTGTGTATTTGGTTGATTATCAAAATTGTTTCCCTTACATATTTAGTTTTAAAATGTATTTTTCAACACAGAATCTTGCCACAGACACGACATATTTATACGATTTTTTAGTTGTATTTTTCTCTTTTCTTGGTTTCTTGATATATCATCACGTTCAATAGTATATGATGTCGAGATACTATGTCAAAAATTGTGTATTCAAATAACACATATGAATTTAGATATATAATTATCCATTATTCAAAGATAATTTATACAATGAGTATTTTATATTCTAATATCCATGACTCATGACTAATGCTGCAAACTCTGAACTCAAAGCAAATATCATATGTGAATCAAACTTCCTAATGATTTGATCCAATCTCAATATGTAGTTAGGAAATCATGGATGAAAAAAATGTAGTTAAGCAATCACATCACGTTGGCCGGGGAAATAGGAATGAAAGCGGAAACAATGATAACACTGGTGACAAAATATATGCAATTGCCAATAAAAAGAATTCTTGCATCTAAAGAAAGGTAAAAAGTGGACAGAGAGAAAAGAGAGAAATTGAAAAAGAAAATGTGGTGGAATATTTGATCAAATGTAATAAGGGAGAGAAAAATATTAAAATAAAACCACATTGTTGCCATCTACTCCTTAAGTGGTGTGATGGTGCAAAATCCAAAGATCCAAATTTATTGACTTTAAGGTAGAAAATCGAGATTGGATTGGTAATTTTCATCATACCCTTCATTAAGACAAGGAATATGCGGATTGACTAGTTAAGTTTGGTGCTTTTTTTTTCGAATGTTCTAAAGTCTTGAAATTTTTGGTCACCTCAACTGTATCATTCCCTTCTTGATGATATTCTTGGAGTTGCTCGTCTGAGATTGTAGTTTTAGTTTTGTTTTGTCATTTCTTTTTGATAAAAAGAAAAGAAAAAAAAAACAGTGCATGTGATTAATTTTGTTTAATTTTATTGAGAGGGAGATAGAAAGCGAGAGAGATAAAAAATAAAGAGAAATTCTTACATGAACTCTTACCTAAGAGATCATTCTTACACCCAACCAATTAAAATCAAACATCTCATTAAAATAATAAAAATAATTAATATCATAATTTTTTCTCATTATTTTTAATATTTCTCTCTTTTTCCCACTTTATTTAACCAACAAAAACCACCCATCACCATTTATGTTTTCATTTCCTTAATTAAAATCACATTTTTTTTAAAGTTAGTAACATGTGTCATATTTTTATTGGTTGGGTGTAAGAATAATCTCTTAGGTAAGAGTTCATGCAAAAATATCTCAAAAATAAATAGTAGGGAGAGTCACGGGGCCTTTTTGTCTCATAGTCATTGCATAATCTATATAATTAGTCTATAATATCGACTAAATTCAAATAAAAGAAAATTACTTTTTTCTTTGGTACAATATACATCAATTATTTAATAATTTTTTTAAAAAAAACATGTTATATTTAAGACAGAAGGATATATAATCAACTCTGCCCCTTTGTATCTTGTATAAGTCACTCAAGGTCATCTTCAATGAGCATGAGAAGAGTTGTTTGTCGGTTAATGATTATGCACTAATAAAAATAAAATCAAGTACTATTTCTTATGAATGAGTTGTAGCGTGTGTGTATATATATAATCGGAAATCATTTGATATGTGAATTAGATACATTAAAATAAACTCATTTTTTAAAATTTTATAAGGTGTTAATTTTGATGTATCTAATTGACATATAGAATGATTTTTAATTAATGTAAAATATTATACACATGATCTATGTTATAATATCTTTCAATCTAACGGTTGATTTTATCATACAGTTATACAGTAAAGAATTATTGATGGTGTCATATATTAATTTTGACACCACAGTGTCAATTGATCATGTCTCATATGAACAAGTTAAATTTTTATTTCAATATAAGGACGTGTTGATGAATTATTGGAAAAATTTTGAGTTCAAACCCTAAGTAGAAATAGTGTTGATCGGACTTTAATTACCTCATTCTCTTAAAAATTAGAGGATTAACACAAAAGAAAATGTTAAGATGTGTGGTTATCCTTGAGGTCGATTTAGTACTTTTAAAATGTGTTAAATGAACTGTAAAATAGGAAAAAAGAATCTAATAATTATATTACTGGTGTAAAGTATTCATCAACTTTTATAAAAGAAAGTATTCATCGGCTTTTTTGACGATCAATCTCCATCAAAAAATCTAGTTGACCACTTTTAATAAAGTCTCCCCTTCCAACCACATTTTTTCTATCCTCACAACTCAAATTCACTTGGCAATTAGTATTTTTTTTGGTAGTGTAACTTATTTTTTTTTTGGTAGTGTGATGAAGTATTTCTAACGTCGCACAAGTTGTTTTTATGATTTATTGACAATGTACGCTCTCTATAAAAACTAAATTGTTTAATATAGATATTTTTATATATATATATATATATATATATATATATATATATATATATATATATATATATATATATATATCTGTCTATCACTTTTCATGAGAAACAAGCATTCCATTAATTTATAAAATAAAAATAATCATGAAAAACGAATACGTCACTTTCTGTAATTAAACAAAATACGAACTTAATCCCTCCTCTTCTTAAAGAGAATCCAGCTGATTGGTTTTGGATTAAGTGCAATTAGGATGGGCACTTTAACGTATATCATAATATAAAGTGATTGATGACTTTATATATGTTCAAGATTTTTGGTTAAATGAGGGGCCACATGTTATAATCAAATACGTAGCCTAATCAACGGACTGCAAAGAGGGCATTCGTCACTTCAAATTCGATTATTTTATGTTGTGGTATCTAATTTAATTATGAGATTAACGGTGATGGATTATCCGTTTAAAATAACTTTGATAAATTAAAAATATTAATTGAAGTGGTAATTTTAATGTTTTAATTAGTTGTGTGTGCAAAGTTTTTTTAATTAGCTTTTTTAATTAGTTTTTGTTGGAGAACTCTTTAATTATATACACTGCACAAACGTTGAACAAAATAGACCCCCTACCACCCTCACCTTTGTATTTCATCAATTATTAGTCAGTGTTAAAGTATGATGAAAATTTTGTATCAATAACATGCAAACGAAAGGAAAATCTCATACATATTACCATTGTATCACGTTTTATACTATCTTCGTATTATTATCGATCGGATAAGACTCTTCTAAAAAAAAATCCCCTTTAAAGACTCCTTAAAAAATTTCAAATACTAAATTGAGAAATATCAACTCTTGATCAATCAATGTAACACTTTTTTACGCTATCAATCAATTATAAATAGGTAGATAATATATATAATTTCTAAGATAAATATGATAAAGTTATTTTTTTTTAGTGATCAATCAATTGTCATTGATAATGTAAAAGTATTGACATTGTCGTTCAATATAATGAAATTCTCATAAGTTTAATAATTTTCGTTGCGCTTTCACAGTTTTTTTCTAGTCCACCTGTTTTAATAATTTTCTTACAGTTTGTTTGTTTTTCATGGATTCCTTCTTACAAAGGTGATCATATTTAAGATGTATCAGACATTAAACATGTGTATTTCTCTCAATTGAGATTCAAACATTAGTTAGTTTTGATTTTAATGTTTATTCTATCTCCAATGAAATAAATTGGTTATTTCCTAGTCCCCAAAAAAATTCACCATGAAAACATTTTTTTGATGAAAACCTGATGCTATAAAATCGCATATATACTTCGATATACATTTAGCCAGTCACCATCACTGGTGTTAGGTATTGGTCGCACCCATTTGAAATCATCAATCCACATCACTCTCAAAAGCAATAATGTATGTGATGTTCAACTACCAAAACCAATAATATTTTGAGAGTGGTCATGGTTTTTTTACGTTTTCACTTTCTTCGCATATAGGAAAAGCTATTATGTACATACTTTGAAAGAAAAAATTCGACCCAAATTAACTAAAATTGTTACAAATTACACGTTTTGTTTCTACAAATATATAGAAAGTATCCATATGGAAATATTACCCCAATACTTTAAGCTGGAGGTTTAAAGTGCGAATATTTCAACAATTTTTTTGACGGGGATAAAATTTTATCTTTATCAAGCAACTAAATTAGTTTCTACCGAAGAAGCAATACAAGGAGGACAACTCTCAGTCTAAACTATATTCGAAGAAGATAAAACAAATTTGACCAAAAAATGAATAGCTACATTATCACTACATTTAACACACACAAAAAAAAAAATGAAAACAAAAAAACTAAGACCATTACAATCAACAAGCTCCATACCAAAGTAAGAAAGGTCATTTAAAATGTTGTGAAAACCATGGACCACGTTAAGCGAATCACCTTCAAACATCACCTCAAAAAACTCATGTAGAGAGCAAGTTGAATCGCTAACCTTACACTAAAAGTCTCAGCAATATCATAATTTGGAAGGGCTTCCACATACCAAATGGCTGCTGCTACTACAACATATCCATTAGAATCTCTAAAAACTGCATTTATACACCCATATTGTTAATTGGGCTAACATCATATCAATGTGGAGAAAAGGGATTCCAAGAGATGGGAGAATCTCGCGATAATCAAATATTATTTGTGTGTTCAACAATATTGATATTACATTTTACATATAATTTTGTTGAACACACAAATATATAATTTTACATATAAAATTATATATTATTTATTATGTGTTCAAATACTAGTGCCTAATTCAATTAAGAAGTGGATAAAGGAATAATTAGTGATGTTCAATAAGGTTTTTTTCTTCGAATAAGGGTGTGTACTTTTTTTGCCTTGGGTTGTTCCTTTTACAGGTTGTCGAGGATGCCACGTCGAGTCGTCGACACAATGTGGTGAGACGGTTGCACCTCCTTAACATGTGATTGCATGGCCATCTGGTTGTAATTAGAGGGTCCAGGTTGTGAGCGCTTAGTCGGTGATTCGTGGCTTTCTGCTGGTGTAGGTGGTCCTTCTTTGGACGAACGACAAATTGAGCATTTTTACTCCAGGATCCGACCTTGGCCCGAAACAGTTGACCCCTAAGTTGTCATCCCAAGGTTGAAGACAAGAACGTATAATATTTCATTGGTTCATAAACAGTTCATACTAAATTGTGATTTCATTCGAACAGGTTCTAGTGGTTAGTTCTAAGGTTACAGTGAGATACACATGCGTGATGTATTGAATATTTAAAGTTTTCCTTGTGTAAAAACTTCTTTCGGACATTTGTTGTTTGCGCTAACTTGGTGTTTATATGTTTAATCATGATTTTAGATGTAAGTTTTGTGAATGCGATTTTATTAAGATAGTGGACGACATGTCCATTTGATTCTAGCTTTAAGGTGCTTTGGAATTAGCATGATGATTGCTTTTGTTAGTCACACCCATTGACTTTCCACTATGTATGTATGACACTTGAGGTCATTTGGTGAAGTGCATATAATGCTAAATGGACTTTTAATGACCCGTTTTCCTTGTCTTGGAATGAAGGTGGACCATTAGATATGCTTTTTGATTTAGAGTCGTTGGATAAGGAAAAGTGGGGCTCTGATTCCCTCCTTTTGCTCTTATGTTTCCTTCCTTTGTGTGTGTGCGCGCGCACACACACACACACTTGTTTCCATTACTGAAATGGGTTTTTTTAGGTGTTCCCTTATTTTTGAGTTTTCACATGCTTCTCTCTAAGGTCACTTTGTTGCACCACATTTCTCTAGTTGAGTGATTCCAAATAATCTAGGCTTCATTTGTTCTCAATGACGAGAGGTGCATTTCTTTTATTTTCCTTCATTTATGTCTAGAAATTAAAACGAAATCTTTTGGTCTCGATGAAGAGAGTCTTTGGAGCCATATCGATTTTGATGAGGCACCCCATTTATAGCGTTGACGCTGGTCCTTTCATCCCTTATGTTTCTCATTCCCATCCCCATTTTCCATTTCATCGTCGACTATCATGCTTATGATTGCCACAACCATTAACCATTTTCACTTTATCTTAGCATTTTGAGAGTTACGCAACGTGATTTAAGTTGATACCTAGATGTCGAGATGGGTTCCTATATCACAGTCTAGTAGTTTCTGAGCTTTTTTGTGTTGAGAGTTTATATAAGAGGTTTCCTAATAAGTTTTCGTCTCTAGAGACGTAAATTAGTTCAAAGAAACTAAAATTATTTGCTAGAGATTGGACATTCTCAAGATACTTCACCAATTGTCGATCTTTGGTTTAGTATTCTTAACCACTTGACTTATGACTCGTTGTAAATCATTTTTATCCCTTAACTCCTTGACTCCATCTTTGTTGTTAACGTCATCCCAACATTGAGGGCTTCATATTTGGCTTAGATATTGCTGGCCTTGAATTCGAAATGAACATATTTCTCAATCAATAATCCGTCTAGTCCCTCTAGAACTACTAAGACTTGAGCTTTGGTACTTTCCCTTAAAGTGGACAATTGAAGAGTGCCTAAGTATAAAAACTTGCTTAGTTATATGGCCCGGAAATAGTGCTTCAAGGTTGGAAACCAACTATGAAACGAAGAGGCATTTTTCTATATTTACAAACATAAATGAACAGTATTTCACACACACACATAAAAATGCATTTTCTCAAAATACCAAATCATTTTATTATCAATTTCTTTTTAATTATTAAAGAAAATCATTTAATGAGTGTTTGGGTGAACAATATTTATTTATGTTTGTGACCATAGTAGAGTTTCTCTGAAATGAATCCGAATAGTGGTCTTATCCCTATCTAACAGTCGAGTAGGTTTTGGATTGCTCACTATTATGGAATTTTGCTTTAAATTAATCCTAAAGTTGGCAATTCACTTCGTCCTTACAAGTCAATCGCAATGAGTGTTGATTAATAAACCGATAAGCATCGCTTTCTATACTGATTGTGGCATGGAGTGTGCTACATTAGAGGCATAAATTACTTTGTAAAAGAAATAAAATAATAGATATATCAAACGAGCATGGAGTAGCACGACATATATGAAAGCATGCTTTATTTATTTATTTTGGTAGAATGAAAGCATGCTTTTTTAAAATAAAGCATAGAAAAAAGCATGTGATTATGACCTAAATAATAGGTGGCGTTAGCTTACATAATAAATTTTACCACAAATTTATTGAAACTAATTAAAAAACAAAATCGTATAACATCAAAACAAAAAGAAACAAAGATTCTTAATTTGAAATTTGTATTTATTTTTGTGATAAAATTCATACACACACACAAACCAGACGAAAAGTTATGGAACCAGTGAAATACTTTGATTGTCCGTTTTTTAGTATAATTTTATATAGGGGTCGCTACATTTTTTTTAAGGAATATAGGGTCGCTACATATAATTTTATTTTTGATGGGTCTTATATATAATTTTTATTCTCTAAAATAATGGAATTTCTAGCCATTGCATAATATATACATGGTTTTTTATATTTTTTTTTAATTTTGAACTAATTTTAACATAGGGAGATTAGTCACTTTAGTCCCTGAATAGGAAAGGAGTCGTCACTTTAGTCCCTGAATGCAGATAAATTGCAAAATAGTCCCTGAATGTAGACTCTGTTAGTCAATTGAGTCCCTGAATGTAGACTCTATTGACTAACAGAGTCTACATTCAGGGACTGTTTTGCAATTTCTCTGCATTCAGGGACTAAAATGACTACTCTTTTCCCATTCAAGGACTAAAGTGACTAATTCCCCTTTTAACATATGTGGTATCAATGTATCATTATATTTCATTGATTTCAATCCCACCTTTTTATGAGGATCAGAGAACTCTATAGTCTATATTAAATTGATCAATGATATGAACTGTTCGTCAACAATATTCAATAGAATCGTTTGTGTGTTTTTTCTCTACTACTAAAACCGTCTGGTAGTCGGAAAAGATTTTGAACCCTAGTTTATGTATAGTTTAATGAGATCGATTTTGAGTCTCACTTATAAAAATATGTTGGAGCGACGCCCCTACACATCAATAAATTATGAGTAATGATATTTGTACAACCATTTTGTGACAATTTTGTCACAATCTTCTTTTTCTCTCTTCTTATTGATCAAAAACAAGATGGAGAAAAAAAAAAAGAGATAACCTAAGAATGCAATGTGAATATGAGAGAGAAAATTGTTTAAAAATTGCCACAAAATGGTTTATGAATATCATTTCTCATAAATTATATCATATGTTCTCCTTCCCTCTATTTTCTAAGTATTCCTTTATTTATTTATTTTTTGAAACGGCAAATATTATTAAACGTCATCCCCGCAAGACGCAAGGAGTGAACGAAAGCAAGATACAAATGGTGCCGCATATAGACGGAACACCATAACCACCTAAAAACACCCCTGGAGATAAACCCATCAAAACACCTCACCACCTAAAAACGGTCTCCAAAAAGACAACAAACATTGTATACACAGGATCCACCACCGTCTATCGTCACTACTCACCCACAAAGATCACCCTCAACATACAACTACCAGCTCCCAACTCCCAAGCCGAGCCACAATTTGAAGAGCACCTAACCGAAGGATTATGCAGCTATCACAAACCTCGCGACCTCCGATCCATCGAAAGAGCACAACACAAAGCCTAAAAACCAACAAAGTCAAAGAACTGACTCCCGATCTCGAATCAAAAGTGATCGGCCCACCAGACTATAGACTAAATTGGCAGGGCACCCCAAGCCCCTGATACACCAGAGAAAAACCAAAACAAGTCAAGCAAAGATTGCAGCTAGACCCCGACTCCCGATTTCGAAGCCAAATGAACCGGCCCACCGAAAACCAGCATACAATATGTAAGACAAGAGACATGGCATGCGAAGTTAAACAACAAACAAATCAAAGGAAAAAAATGCTCAACAAAAAGGGACTCGCACCCTCCAAACACCCTAGACACCTAAACCACCCAAATAACAAAAAAGAGCCAATGACGACAAACAAGGACCCGTGAACCAAGGCTGCCTCCAAGAAATCCACCCCAACAAGCACCCACCTACACCACCTCAAAAGACAGACACACAAAGAACTCGTAGGGTGAATGACACCAAAACAAGCAGAATCAAAATCTACACGACCACCGACGCGAACAACCTCAACCACCACGATCCTTACGACAACAAACGATCCGAAAGTTCAACGAAGGAGGATTAATCATGGATGGAAGCGCTACCGCCACACCTTTAGCCGCCAGAGTCGGACCCCACAGTTCAGTATCACACATCACCCCCTTCGCGTCACGCATCCGTCACAACCTACACTCCAACCGAAACCACCACCAACACCTCCTTAACAATCCTCTCAAACACCCGTAACCACCAAAACCACCACTTTCACCACCACCAAAACCCCGCTACCACGCACCGAATAAACCACCACTTAAACCCCACAAAACACCACACCCACCCACCACAAAAGACTAATCCTCCTCCACCGCGCGCGACAGCAGGGAAGTGGTGAAACAGATCGGAACAGCAGCACGGACACCCAAAGAGAAGGAGGAGCAGAAACCAGGGACCTACCCCTCTGGTGAGGCCCACGAACCCAACGACCATAGCAACACACCCACACAACCCAAAATGAACACGTGAGAAAACCAACCTCACATACCTCCAGCAACCCAACGCTGGCAGCGACGACAGCGACGAGATCTGTAGGAGAGGCTGCGACCACCTTACAATGGTAGATCTAGCTGTCGGAGAAACGACTGCTTGCAACGCGATCTGGAGGAGAGTCAACAACCACGGAACATAGAAGGCTTGAGAGCAAGCTGCGGAGGAGGGAGGGTGCTGCGGTGGTGCGGAGAAACAAATCTCGTTGCACCACCCTCCCCAATATCTACATCGGAATGCAAGTTTGGATTTGGGGAAAAAATGGTGGCTGGAAAGGTTGTTTAGTTTAGAGAGAGGCTAGAGGAAATATCTTAGAGAGAGAAAGTATCTATTCTCTTAATTAACTAAGTATTCCTTTATAAATATATTTTGAAAACGTTTAATTAAAAAAGCTAGTATACTAATAAATAAAAAAATTCCATTGTGTTGTGTATGTGATCAAAGAAATGAGCCAATTAATCATTCATGGGTCATGTTAACCAATGCCCCCGTGCACTGGTTAATGAAGTTAAAAGAGAAAGTTTTAAATTAAAAATGTCACTTTTTATAATTTTAAGACCTTGAATGCACAAGTTCCAATGTAATATTACCACATTTGGCTTCCTTAACCAGTACCCCGGGGGAACTGGTTAACATTTTCCATCATTTATTTATGGAATGTGAATGGGTGAAGAGAGTATGGTTTGCTACACCATTGGGAATAACTTTCTCTTCCAATGATGAGGTCAATTTAAATTTCAATGAACGAATTTTAATTTAGCCAAAAACATGTTACGGTCCGTGATGCAACTGATTTTTACAAGCTTAATGTTGATGCAGTTGAACCAAATGCAGAGGGTAACTGGGGCCAGCAGCAGTGATTCGAGACGCAAATGGTATGGTTGCTGCAGCGAGGTGCTGGTATATGGCAGTATTACCTGAATCAAATGTCACTGAAGGATTGGCCTTGCTAAAGGGAATGAAGTTTGCTAAAGAGATGTTGTTCCTTAATCTAAAAGTGGAAGCAGACTCATCTGACGTCATCACCTCCATCAACGAGGCTCAACCCCAACAATCCTATTTAGGATCAATTATTGAAGACTGTAAGAGTTTCGTTTCTAGTTTTCCTAGTATAAAGTTTTGCCATATTCGACAAGAGGCGAATCAAGCTGCTCGCTACTTAACTAAATTTGCAATACTAGAATGTATTGATTTTGTTTGGGTCGAAGAAACCCCGCCATGTATTTCTGCAGTTGTGGCTTTCGATTTATTGCCACCGTCAGTTTAATAAAATTAGTCATTTAACAAAAAACTAATATAAACTTCACAAAAGAACACGCCATTCGTCCTGTCTAGATAAGAATACCTCAATTAGTCTCTTTCTGCTTACCCTAAGTTTTGAGATAATTTCCTTAATTTGAGGAACTTGCTTTTAATGATTCTAGCTTGTTTCACACTCTCGTCAAACTAGGTGTATTCTTTACTCTAAGCTAGGGAATACTAATCATGAATAGGACAAATTTGTATACTGAATGAAAGGCTTAATTACCCTATTTCTTGTATTTTTATGCAAAGCCCTTGCACTGTATTGTCCTAAATGCCAACCATTTTTTTGTTCCATTGGTTACCACTTACCACCATTGTCAATGGTGCGCCATAAAAGGATATTATTGGTCCCAAATTTGGGACAAGCCAAATTCAGAGATTGCATATCTAAAATATTAGAGGCTAAAGTATTGCTAAGCCTCTAAAAATTAGGATCTACAATCATTATTCTAATCAAACAATACAATTACGACAGCATGAAAGGCACGTTGTATATTTTATTTAAAATTTGATATTGTGAAAATTGGTATTATTACATCCATAGATCATGGTGATATTAATATATCTGTTGAAACCAATTAGAAGCTACAAGGTCCTAAATTTCAAAATTTGTAGGTACGTTGTTAAACCCGCTAAGGTTGTATAGTTTAAAGGAGTTTCCCCCCCCCCCCCCCCCCCCCCATAGTTTGAGAACTCTTTTGTTTGGGTAGATAAAAAGAATGCGTGCCTCTGAAATCTTAGATTTATAACAACAAATTAAATATTGAAAAATGTCACTTTTGAACATAAAAAAGAAGCCTTGGAGATGAAAGGTAAATGAGTGGATTAGACTTGAGAGTTGAGACCACTTTCGAGTTTTATATCAAGGGGGTATTAGGCAAAGTTTAAGAAAATGATCCCTTAAATAATACTTCATATTTTTTTTTTTTTATAAACTATGAATGTGATACACAATAATTATGATAGTTGACATCTAAACATTAATTATTGCGACAACATTAATCGTGTGTCAAATGCACCTCATCCTATATATTATTAATAAAAAAGAATAACAAAACAAACAAAGTTGGGGGGTCAAACCAAACCCAATAAAGTTGAGTAAAACGATATGCAAGCGTAGGCATATCAAACATATCTTAAAAAAAAAAACAGCCATAATAAAACTAGGATATATAAATCACCACTGAGAATCTACAATCGTTTTACAAAATATCAACAAAAAATATCTTCACTTTAATCAGGAAGTCGTAAGATTGCGGTTTCTTCAAGTATTTTAGATGCAAAATCATTTCAAATGTCTTCAATTCCTCAAATCTATTTTCACAAAATTAATTCTCATATAAGCAACAATAAGAAAATAGTTGATTCTTATGAATTCTTGATCAAATAATTTGTTGTAATAAATATAGTGCTAATTTAAATGCATTATGAATTCTTGATGAAATAATAAAATGTGTTCAATTCTTGACCATTTGTATTATGTCTTTTAAATTGTCATTTTTATTTATGTCATTTTAATAGTTTTTGTCACTGTTTTGAAAAAAACTAGTTAATCACAATTTGGATTATAAAATCCAAAATACAACAAACAAGATTTGAATTATGAAATCCAAATGGAAATAAATTATCAATTTGAAGGGGTTTGGGAAGTGAGTAGGGTGAGAAAAGAAATTTAAAAAAAATAAAAGTTGAAAGTCAGTTGAACTTAAGTTTGTAGTGTTTGGGGGCCTTCTGAAATAGTTTTGTAAAGAAAAGAAGACAGTTGCTTTTTTGACATTCAAAATGTCTTAGGAACACAAGTAAAAGACCAAAAAACCCAGCGGCAGTTAACTGCCGCTGGTTTTCTAGTTATAACCCAACGGTAGTTAACAACCGCTGGGGGTATTTTAGTAATTTACTTGTGTTATACAGTACTTCTGAATGTCGGAAAAGCAATTCTCATAAAAGAAAGTGAAGAGTTGTTGGGCATAAGTCTATTGGGGACTTTTTACACGTGTTACTATATATACCCCCATAAAATGAAGCCTTACTATATACATCCCTTCCCTCCAAAAAAGAAATTGGCTCCCCTACGGGGTTGGGCTTTAGTCGTTGCACCACTGACCTATGCCTTGGGTCGACCCTTTTTATATACATACTTAAGAGGCAATTGGGCCTATCTTATTTCATTTCAAAATGGTCTGAAATTGAAAAATTACCCTTCTCCCTTTCAAAATTGATCATTCCCTTAACGCAACTAGAGTTAACGCCTGCTCGACATTTGTTCAGCTAGAGTTAACTCCCACGGGCCATCAAATTCTGATTGACTCAATGCTCTTTATTTCAAAAAAATACTTGTATAATGTATAAGTAAAAGATTGAAAATTGAAATATAATTTATATAAACAAAAAAAAAAAATATGAAAGGGTTGGCTGGGGAGCAGAAAGATTGTGCTGTTGACGAAGCCCTGGAAGGCAAATGGCGAGTGAAGCGCCATGGGGCTGACAAAGGATATGCAGCTCCTACGACGGTTTTGCCTTTCTATGTATGACGTTTTGTTCCGAGAGTTACATGACAGACTTCCCTTAACTAGTTTTGAGGTTAGGTCCCTGAGCCATTTGCAGATGGCCCCTTCTCAATTTCATCCTCTGAGTTGGGCGCTGGTGACAACCTTTCAATATTTGTGTGAATACTAGAACAACGCTCCCACCATTCGTTTATTTTTTGTCTTGACCCCAGAAGTTTCCGAGCGAAAGGTCATTTTTGGTGAGGAGTGTTTTCTTTTTACGTCTTCTGCATGATTCGTTTATATCCCTTATTTTTTATCTTGAGCTTTGATTTTCTTTGCAGACGTTATAAGTATCCTTGAGGGCTTGTTGAAGAGGAAAAACGAGCTCAAAGTGGTAAGTACTACTCCCTCCCCTGTTGTCAATGCATGAGAATACTTCCGAAATTCATAAACGAAACAATTTAGTTTTTTTTTAAGTTCCTAAAAAACAATACAAGACCTAAACAATTGTTAGTAGAATCCTTCAGGGATACATCATTGTTGAATTATTCATGAACTCATAGAGAATAAAATTGAGTTTTTAAATTCTTGAAGAACTATACAACCAATCTATACAATTGAGTTTTTAACTTTTGAATTCTTCCGAAATTCATAGAGAATAAATAAAGACTATAGCAATAATATGTATCTATAAGACTATGATTACAATTCATGGAATTTTAACACCATAGCCAATAATCATGAATACAAAATTAAAATTTACCTACATATTTAAGATAGATCAAGAAAAATCGATCTCTCCGAGTTCATTAATACTTTAGCCCAATTACTTTTTTTTTTCTTCACATTTTTAGAAGTGTAAACATCACACAATTTCTAAAAATACACGTCCAAACTTTATTGATGAGTATAATTTTTCTTCAGCTAGAATTTGCACAATTGCTCTTCTCACACAGTTAATTACTCAATGGCACGTGGAAATGACATTAATAACTCCGACGACAGTTAATTGCTGCTAGCCTACTGACAAACACTTAAGTGCCGCTCCCACAACATCACTTAATTGCCGCTCCTAGAAAATGGCTCTTATCAAGAAAGCCTACTTCCATTGAAAATAATAAGCTATGTCTTGGTGTAATTTTGTGGACTTTTAAGTCTTCTCATCCATTGGTGTGTAATATTTTGTCAAAAACTCGTAATGTTGCACTTTTGTTGAATTTCAATTATCAGTGTATTGTTAATTTAATGTCGAATCGTGTTACATTATTGAATTATGAATGATTATGTTATGGTGTTGGTGATGTTCAAGTATTGTTAGTGAATTGGTTGTACACCTTTTGAAATTGTGGTTATGCTTTCCTGGCGCTGAGACGTGTCCTGTTTTGACATCAATAAATGATGTATGTCTGCATACCAGAGCGTACCGATAGTTAATAGCGCTGACACTCAGCGATAGTTACTACCGCTGCAATAACGACAATTAGATGCAGGTAGATGGCCAACGACATTTAACTGTTAACAGTTGTTGAGGATAAAAAGATCATTTCATGGTGCGGGAGAGCATTTCTCTAGATGAGAAAAACAATTTTCCGAATTTGACATTGAAACTAATCCCTAAACACCTACGGTCCCTATGATATTATAATTATGCATCATTCTTTTTTTTTTTAAAGAAATTATGCATCATTCTTTATATTTTATTGTATTTCTTTGCTTATTTTTTTTATAAACTAGTGTATTTACCCGGCGTTGCCCGGGTTAGATATTAAATAAGTTTTAAAAGTTTGTGTGCACGAATACACGTGTTAGTATATTAGATTGAATTTATTTAAATTTACAATTATAATAATATCATAAAAATAAATATAAATATTTCAAAAAAAATTAAAAATAAACATAAATGATGAGATGAATGTCCAATGCAAGAATAAAAAGTGTAACAAAATCAATAATGAATTAGTCCAAGTGGTAATAGTTTTGGGTCCCTTTAAACATGGACTATTACTTTCCCACCCTATTGTCTTCTCACGCGCCCTGTAAAATTTCCAAAAATGCCCTTGTGCATTCCGGATTTTAAAATTCGAATTCATGTTTACTATTTCGGATTTTATAATCCGGACAATTCTTATGTATAATCAGCCATCAGACTCTCTCACATTTCAACAGTTTTGAGTTTTGCTTTTAAAAATATTGAGAATGAATGTGGAAGTAACATGTAGCATAAAAAACCTTACTTTATATATATACTATTGATGAAAATTAGAGTGAGATGGGATGTCATTTTACTCAAGTTCAAATCAGAGAAGATTTTAAAGTAAAAAAAAAAAAAAAAAACTTAGTTTTTATATTCGGCAGGCCATTTAGTAAAATTAACAATAAACAGACATATTTCCCCTAAAAAGGGGGAAAAGCGAGAAATGTTTACTTTCTTTCACCGGGACAAAAAAACTTTTTAAACTTTGGAGCCTCTTCCTTAAAAAAAAAAAAAAAAACTTTTGAGTCTCTAAAAATTGAAAACAAATATTGCTCTATGCAAGGAATTTAGATTTCTTGCAATACGCAGTCACTACATGCTACATTCACTCATTTAGAACATCAGTTCCATAAAATCTGATGGTTTAAAGAAAATATTTTTATTTTATAATTAAAAATATCGAATTTAAATTTGGATTGTCCGATTACAAGAATGTGGGGAATCCCGAACTGTTGTATAATGTGATACCTTATCTTTCAACTCAACCCTACTTCAAAAATCAATAGAAAGAAAACACTGCAAATGTATCAATCATACTTTTTACAAATTTCACGTATGGATTATCATTTGTCCGCTAAAGATCAAGGGCTTGTTTGAATTACATTTCATAAACTGTTTTTTTAGTTTTAAACTTTTTGAAAAGATCACATATCTACATTCCTACCCTTTTAAGCAACGCAATTCAATAATCTAGAAAATAAAATTAAAATATTGGGGGGGGGGGGGGGGGGGGGGGGGGGGGGTGTGATAAAAAACTTACTCGATTCTTCCTAATGGAAAATATATTATTTTTTTGATACACAACATATCCTGGATATGATATCTCACTCATATGCTCAATCGAATCAGGGCACTAAATAAAGTTACATAACATTAGTGAAGCATAAAGGAAAATTTGAAGTTAAAGAAATTATAACCATGGTTCATAATTGAAGCGTCGATGCTGCTCTTCTTCTACCATTCGCGAGCGATCTCTATGTGCAGGAAGACGAGGGAGCTTAGATAGCTTAATGTAACTATCATCCTTTACATCAATGGCACTTCTACATGAAAAAATGCTATAGCTTCTCAAACTTATAAAATTAAATCCAACACCTTTTTTGGTCTTGCTTTGCATCTTGCAATTTTTATCACTTTTAGTACACTCCTTGTAAGCCACAAGAAAAGGGTCTTCTTGCAATTTGAATCCCTTCCCGGAAGTGCTTCTTTGAGGAGGCTGTGTTGGACATGGAGGCAAAGGAATTGAAATCTTCTTGTCTTGAAATCCAAGAATGTTCTTCTTAGAGAAATTATCAAAATGACTAGGTGGTAATTTTGAAGAAGATTTCTTGTTGATGGAATTCAAAGGACACTCATTGTTGGGAGTCTTGCAAATTCCTGGCTTGTCCTCCCATGAAAAGGGTATGCTTCCATAAGAATGAGATTTTCTATGACTCATTTTAGCTTGACCCAAATAATCATCAATAAGAAATATGGTTCAAATGTTATAGGAAGAGGTAGAGCATAGGGTTTTAAAGCTACTAGTATTTTAATTTTGTTTGTATTCTATAACGGTTAATGATATATCTAAAGGGAAAGCAAATAGAACGTAAAATGGGAGCTGATTATTATTGCTTATAAATGAATCAAATAAAGCACATGTAACCGAAGAAGAAAAATATGAATCAAAATTTGGTCCTAAAAGGTTTTAATTTTCCATAAATGGAGCGAATTAGGACTCTAGGAGTTAAATTGATAGGTATAATTTTTGCAAGTGGCTGTGACATTTCAATTGTTGATTTGTTGGTAGGTGGAGTGGGTGGTGTATTTAGTAACTGATGTATCAATAGTGATGTTTCTACCATTTGCATCTTGGTTTTTTGGTGTAGTTTAAAGATCAAATGGTACCATATCATTAATTTGAACAAGATAAGTAAATCCATACCTCCTCCACTCTTAGGTCCCTTTCTTAGAAATTAGTTCTAAAATCCGCAAGGCAAGGATCATATTCCGTTATGTTTAGTAATCGGAAATTCGTCTTTTTAAAATGAATAAATGAGTTGTTATGGTTTCGAAGTCCGACTCCTACGTATATAATGTAATGTCTCTATCATATCAAATGAACTAAGCTCACAAGAATATTCTATTAAGTTTTTAAATACTTTAATTCATTTATTAATGTCGTACTTAAGATACCCTTGAATTAATATAGGTTTATAATTGTTTGCAGACATTTTTAGTCGTTGTCACTATTGGTGGCAGCTGCATAATCATTCAACATTGAAATCAAATTTTTTTTTTTTTTTTTGGTACAATGAAATCAAATTTTTAATTGTAAGCATGGGCGGATGATGCATGTAACGTTAGTTTTAGCCCAAATAGTTGTTTGCAGACATTTGAAGTCATTGTCACTATTGGTGGCAGCTGCATAATCATGCAACATTGAAATCAAATGTAACATCATTAAGAACAAAATGCACAACGATATTTAGATCTAAAGTTGATTCCCAGTTGGTTTTGTCAAAAGAACACATTGCGTAAACAATGAAAAGGATTATTCTTAACTTTCCAAGCATCATCTAAATTAAAAGTATGAGTTAGGAATCTATTTTTCCTAGGCAGGGGAACGAGAACAACTTATCACCTAATTAATGAAAATGATATATTGAATTGATAGAGTATATTTCAGAGTCAAGTGCAAGGAAAGGCATGGATAGTAAAGTCTAGAGGGGAGGCAGCACCGTCCGTCCCCGGCAATCCTGAGTTCCCGTTGTAATTTTGACAATTTTCATTTAAAATGTATTGGGAAAAAAATTCAACACCACTTACCGTGCCAAACATCTACATTGTAGTTAAATATACGAGTAATGGTTCAAACATAACTTTTACCTACGGATAAATAAACATTTACCTATGGACAATGTATAATTGACACCAAAATTATTAACTTTTACCTACAGAAAAAAGACATTTGCGACAGATTTTGTCCGTAAATACAAGTTTTTTTTTCTTTCTTTTTTTTTTTCAAATTTTGAAGCCCCTCTAAATTTGAGACTCTGTATGAAGGGCCTTGTTGCATTTGCATAAAGTCGCCCCCGAGGTGAGGGATACATTACCCTCCCAATTTCTAATTTTTTACCTCTTTTTTCTGCCTCTCTTTTTAATATAAGATATTGATGTAAATTGGCTCTGGTATCCCATGAGAGAATCCTTCCCCTAGAGATACATAACAAGTTAAAGTATATATGTTTTTAAGATGGAATGAGTTTTTTTTTTTTTGACAAGAAGATGGAATGAGTTAAAATAGAAAAATATTTGGTTGATGACAGTCCAAAAAAAAAAATGATTTGGATACACACATAAAATAATATATTATTTCATTATTTTAAAAACATACATAATTTAATTTCTTCTTTTCTACTTTTTTTCTTTTATGTGAGTATGCTTAAAAGTTGTGACTATTGGAGACCTTCTCGTTAAAGTATTATCATAAAAAAAAAAAAAAGTCTTACATGGTCACAAATATTTGGACACGTTATTTTGACACACATATATAAAAATATATCAATTAATTATTTGAAAAATAGACATTTTTTTTTTCTCTTTTTACCTTTTCTCAAATATATGTGTGTGCATATATGGAGTGTTTAAATACTTGTGACATCCCTTAAAAAAAATACATGTGACCAACCAAGTATTTTCCATCATAAAAATGTCCAATTAAGTAGTTCAAGAAATGATTAATCAAATGATCAACATAATGAATTATTATGAAATTATTAAAGCTTAATTATAGATTAGGTTCTCCTATTTTCACTCGCTCAAGAAATTAGCCCTCTCATTTCAAAATCACCTAGTATTGGTCTCTTCGGCATATGGTTTAAAAATGTATTTTAAATGAAGTAACATACGACCTAAAGATGTAGAATGATAAACACCTATGAAATTACAACAAAACCCCCTAAAAAGTTAAATTTAAATATGATATATTATCATTTTTAAGTTAAAAAATCTGAATAGGGACCAGAACAGAGTAAAATAGAAGGACCATTTCCGTGAATAAATGAAGTAAGGAGACAAAAACCGCAATTAATCAAATTATTAATAATATAAATCATGATCAATTGTTGATGAATAATTTAATTGAACAATTGTTTCTAAATGAACCGTGATGAGTTGAACCATTTAGTTCATCCCAATGAAAGGTCACAACCCTAAGCCATTTAATTATTTTAAACTTATCACATCAAACAATTAAATAGGTGAAAACTTACTTAACACTTGAATCTAAAGGACGATGAGGTAATTCAACCTCTCATAGTTTTATCATTGACTATCTCTACAATCTAAAGGTCTAAAAGGTACGCAAATTCTTATTTATCTTTTTATCTATCTCAATGTAACGCAAATATACCAATTACTTATATCTATGATTCATGGCTAACGAAAATTCTAACATGCTTAACTGAATATATTTAAGGTGAGCACCGCCTCTATATATTATGATGAGTGATGTATATAGGCACTTTATCATTAAGCCCTACCTTGCTTTTGTCTATTCTTTTTTGATCGATTGTATCTTGAGTTTTTTTTTTAACTAAATATCTATTGTACTCCTGTTTATATTTAATATGTTTTTTTGCTTGATTGTGAGTGGTTGGAATGTCAACCTAGTTGGATACCTAGCTTCCATTCTTGTGATACTTTTGCACCTTATTGATTTTATAAAAAAGTAAATAAAGTGTCCTTTTTCCTCCATTCAAAAAAGAAATATAAGAAATTGATTGTTTATACATATTATTTATTGACATTTATTCTTATTATTAATCAACTTTAAAACTTTAACATTCTCGCAATATGAACCTGCACCACTGAAAGAAAATGTTAACATGTGATAGGAAGACATATGTTCTTTTTTAAAACTCGATATTCGATCCATTGATCGATTAATCTAAAGAGCATATGTTAATGAATTTAATAGTCTTTCAAAAAAAATGAATTTAATAGAGAAATATTAATTTTAGAAATTGTACCTTCAACTTTTTAAAAACTGATTTTTTTTTTCAATTCAAAATCACTACTTTTAAGTGGATGATACATTATCTTATTTTTTTAAAACCCATCTCTTTAACCTAATCGCATAATTTCTCTCTAAACCCTCTCTAAACCAGACGCAGAGCCTTCTCCCCCACAAATCCAACCTCCTCTTGCTCTGATGTAGACTCACGAGGGGATGATGTGATGAGGCTCCTCCTCCGTGTCGTCGTTCTCCCTTTGGGATTGTCTCTACCATTCTCCACCGGAGATCTCCTAAACTCATCTGTCGTCGCCGCCGTCGCCGTGCTTTTGTGCGCCGCCATATGCTTCGTTCAGTTGGGTTATTGTTCTTGGTGGTAGGTGGTGGAGATTTGGGTGGTGGAGTTTTGGGTAGTTTTGCTGTTCTTGTGCGCCGCCGTGCGTTTTGGATTTGTTTCACGTTTTCTCTTCCTGTTGTCTGTTTATCCCCTTTTCTTTTTCCAGGTCCGACGTCGTTTTCTTTTGGTTAGTCGCAGGGTGTTAGGGTGGTTGCTCTGGTTGTTCTGAACATCACCACCGTATTGTCCTCTTGGGATCTGTTTTGGAATGTTTTTTGTCCAGTTTCATCTTCGTTTGGTCTGATCCGCTCCATATCTATATAGTTCGTTTTTAGCTTCACTTTGCAGTAGCGGTTGGCTGCTACGCCGCGACCTCCTCCGTTGTTTGGTCGAGAGAAATGGTGGTGACGGGGTGATGGTTTTTGCAGTGATGAAGAGGTGGTGTTATATGGTGCTTGGGTGGTTTTGTGGTGGCGAAGGGGTGGTGGTTGTTGTGGTGGTGAACTGTGGTGTTTAGGTGGTTTTGTGATGGTGATATGGTGGTGAAAGGCGGTTGTTTTGTGTTGGTGTTATGGTGGTGAAAGGCAGGGATTTTTGGTTGTGTTGGTTTGCGGTGCTTTTATGGTGGTCTCCATGGTGGTGTTGATACTGGGTCTTTTGTGTTGGTGCTCATGGTGGCTAGTGCTGATTTTTGTAGTGGTGCTTGTGGTGGTTTTTGGTGGCGGTTATGTTTTTTGTGGGTTTTCAAATACTTAGACGGTGTAGCTTGTTTCAAGAATTGAGTTATCTGTTCATTGTGGTTATGTGGGGTGGTATGTGTTTTTTAGGTGGTGATTTACATGTGCTTAACTGCACTCAACTGCAGAAGAGAAGCAAAGTGCGATTACACGGGTTTTTGGTAGGTTTGATGATTATTTTAGAGGGGTTTTGCAATGGTTTGGCACAAGATTTGTTTTTGCTATTGCGCATGCGTTTAGACTTTGGTTTTTGGAGATGACTTTTGGGTTTCGGTGCTTAGTTTTTATTGGCTTCGGGTACCCTTAGTGGAAGGTGTTTTTGGTTTGTTTGTAGAAGTTTGTATTTGATGTATGGGTGTTTGTTTGGGTGTTCTGCATATATACGACACACTTTTCCTTTGTATGTTGCTATTTAAGTCTCCTAACCAAACATTCCTTGTGCTTGCTAGGATTCGTTGCGTTTTGAATGAATTTCATTTTAGATTCTTCAAAAAAAAATGGATGATACATTAGTTTGCAAAAAAATCCACAATGATTAACTTGCTCAAATAGTGACTCTTCTAATAATTATTTAGCTAAATAATTTTTTCCAACTTAATTTTAACAATTTAATCATTTAATTAAAACCTACTATCGAGTAGACTAACTCCTATAATTTTCATAAAACTTATAAATTATTTTATATTTCAAAAACTAACATCATTTAAATTTAAAATCACAATTTTAAAAGAAATACTAGTGTGTATACTCATACATAAATTGTATAATTGCATGTGAATTCTATTTTAAATAGTGTTAATTTGATTATATTAAAGTTTGTATGCAAAATTATGTGGGTATTACTTGATGTATAATTTTGTGGATCCAATATGTATATACATCAATAGCTTATAATTTGATAATAATTTAAGGAGGATAGTTGGAGATGAGGTTAACACTTTCTTCTAGATTGATCAGAGGGTGGTGTCCCGTTGAGTGTCAAATTTAATCGTTTGTTTGAGTTAGTTGACTCTCAGGAGATGACAGTCGCTGATATGTTTTCCTTAAGATGGGGGGCGTAGAAGTGGAGAATGAGGCTGTTTGTGTGGGAAGAAGAGATGGTCAGGGAGTGTTGCACAGTGCTTCACCATATTGTTTGCAGGTTGGAGAGGTGGATCAATGGCAATGACTTTTGAATCCATCAAAAGGTTATTCAGTCAACATAGTTTATAATATGCTAACAATTGCGGAGTTACCACTTACCCATATTGTATCATACTATTTGCCATAAAGTAGCTCATTTGAAGGTCTCTCTTTTTGTTTGACGGCTTCTTTGTAAATGAATTTCAACAAGGGATAATTCACTTAGACGCGACATAATTCAACAAGATTATGTGCTTTGCCTGAGTGGTTGTGGAGCGGATGAATCAATAGATCGTTTGTTTTTTAGGTGAACTTTTTTTTTTTGAGTATATGACATTGGATTCGACATTGGATTTGTATAATTTTTGTTGATCTGTTGTTGTTATCAGACAATTTCCTTTTTCAATCCTTTTTAATTTGGTTTGCTTGTGTGTGAGTGATCTAGATAGAATTAAGCTAATCCTCTAGACTGTTTAGGATTAGGCTTTTAACCTTTCTCATATTTGTAATTGGTTGTAACTATTTCCTATGTATTCTTCCTTGGCACTTCTTGTGCCAGTTAAAATGCATTGTTAGTTTTAATATATTCTAAAAAAAATCGTCTATCAACTAGCTTATAGTTTATTTTTAGGCTAAATTACGCCAAAGATCCTTTAGGTTTGAGGTTTGTAACATATATGTGCTTTAAGTTATTTTGATCACATACAAGTCCTTTAAGTTTGTAAACACTTTCAATTTAGTTATTCAGTTAACCAAACGTTACAAAAACGATGATGTAACAGTTATATGTATGATATGGCATGTATCCTCATCAAACATCTTAAAACATAAAACAATTCAAGGACACATCCATCCTTACAACCAACTCTGATCCTCTCATTGTCATTCTTTATGACCTCAAATCAAAGCCATTATACACAAAATAATAGAAAACAACTTTCTTGAACTCTTCTTTTGATGGGAATTTATATCCTAATGTCCATCGTTTACAAACTTAATTACCACATCATACACTTAACTGCCACATCATTATTTTTGTAACATTTGGTTAACATAAGGACTAAATTGAAAATATTTACAAATTTAAATGACTTGTGTGTGACCAAAATAATTTAAAAGACCTATGTATTACAAACCTCAAACTTAAATAATATTTAGTGTAATTTAACCTTATTTTTACCAAACATACCCATAATTTAATAATGGCTTAATAGCACTTTTGGCCCCCTATGTTTGCAAAAGTTGCGATTTTGGCCCCCTATGTTTAAAAACTACAAAACCGCCCCTTATGTTTTGGTTTCTTTGCACTTTTGGCCCCATGGTCAATTTTGACCTGATCCACGCTGACATGGCACCCACATTACTTATGTGAGGGGCCAAAATCGCAACTTTTGCAAACATAGGGGGCCAAAAGTGCTATTAAGCCTATTTTTTATTTTTTTAAATTCATTTTCATTTTTTTTTCCATTTTTTTGTTTTGAAAAAATTAAAAAAAAGAGGGAAAATTTATAAAAATTGAAAATAATGAAAAAAATACTGAAATTTTTTTAAAAAATTGGAAAAATTAATAAGAATGAAAACAAAAATCTGCAAAAAAACATTTCGCATGATATGTGTGTATATACATACCACATCATTAAATCATTTTAATAATAAAAAAACATTAAAAACTGAAAATCTTTTAAAAATAACAAAAAATCAGATTATTTTAAAAAAAAATAAAAGATTGATTATTTTTTTAAATTTTAAAAATAACAAAAAATCAGATTATTTTTTTCGAAAAATAAAAGAAAAAAAATCAGAAAAGACATTTAGATTTTTTTTCAAAATTTAAAAAATTAGAAAAAGTTCGGATTTTTTTTTTAAATTTAGAAGATATTTAAAAATATTGGAATTTAATTTTCAAAATAAAAAAAGTTTCGATTTTTTTGTGAAATAAAAAACTGGAAAATATTTAAAATTTTAAAAATCTGGATATATATTTTTTAAAATCCAATTACAATATGAAAATTAAATTTTGAAAATCATATAACCTGAACAAAAAAAAATCAATTTTAGTTCAAAAGAGATTGGAAGAGTAACTTGAGGTACTCACTTTTTAAATTTTAATGTCTCTTAAATAAGACACTTTTTAAAATTTTACACGCATTAATAATTCTTTTTACAAAAATATTCCTATGTAATTCAAGCTTCTCAGATTTTTTTCCAAAATTTTTAATTAAACTAAAATCAATTTTTTTCTTCAGATTATATGATTTTTAAAATTTAATTTTTCTATTGTAATTGGATTTTAAAAAAATATATATCCAGATTTTTAAAATTTTAAATATTTTTCATTTTTTTTGTTTTGCAAAAAAATCTAAACTTTTTTTATTTTGAAAATTAAATTCCAGTATTTTCAAATATCTTCTAAATTTCGAAAAAAAATCCGAACTTTTTTCTAATTTTTTAAATTTTGAAAAAAAATCTAAATGTCTTTTCTGCTTTTTTCTTTTATTTTTCGAAATAAATAATTTGATTTTTTGTTATTTTTAAAATTTTAAAAATAAAATCAATCTTTTTAAAAAAATAATTTGATTTTTTGTTATTTTTAAAAGATTTTCAGTTTTTAATGTTTTTTTTATTATTAAAATGATTTAATGATGTGGTATGTATATTAAAAAATAATCTGATTTAGATGGGATCAGGGGGGTTTTCGAAAGAATCTTCATATTTCAGGGTTGGAATAGAAAGAATCTTTTTTACAGGGGGAAAACTGGAACTCGCCTAAATTACAGGGGGTAAAGACATATTAACCTTTTTTTTTTTAATTTTTTCAAAACAAAAAAATGGAAAAAAATGAATTAAAAAAAATAAAAAATAGGCTTAATAGCACTTTTGGCCCCTTATGTTTGCAAAAGTTGTGATTTTGGCCCCTCACATAAGTGATGTGGGTGTCATGTCAGCGTGGACCAGGTTAAAGTTGACCATGGGGGCCAAAAGTGCAAAGAAGCCAAAACATAAGGGGCGGTTTTGTTGTTTTTAAACATAGGGGGCCAAAATCGCAACTTTTGCAAACATAGGGGGTCAAAATAATAATGGATTTATATATTTATTTTGCAAGAAGAAAAAGAAATTCTGAAACCACATTCAGTTACTGGCGTGGAATAACGAAAACCTCTCCCGCCACTGAAAATATCCGTGGCTCTCTCTTCACAGCTACCTTCAATTCACACTCTCATCTATTCTAGGGTTCATCTTCATTTCAAAATCAGAACAAATCAATGGCAACAACTCTACAATCTCTTCGATTTCCTTTTCATCCATCTATCACACCCCCGAATTCACACACTTACCCCTCCTCTACCATTCACTACACCCCAAAATCTAATACCTTCAAATCTTCATTCATCGGCACCCGAAACAAACGACTTCTTTCTGCTAGAGCTTCGAGTTCACAGTATAGTCCCACTATTGCAGAGAATCTAGGCGATGTTAGTATTTTCACTGCTGCTGGGGAATCTGTCATGTTCAAAGATCTTTGGGATCAGGAACAGGTCAGAATGGTTATGTTCGTATAAAAAAGTTTTGATTTTTACTCTTTAAATGTTTTGGGCACATCACAATTTTTTTTTTTTGGACCTAAATTGTTGTTTTTGCTTTATGGAATACTAGATTAATCACCCCTCCTGTTTGTTAATGTTGTGTTGAAGTAGTATGAGTTAATTAGTTGAAATTGATTTGAGGTTGATATATTAGTTGGAATTAATTCATTTTGGTCGTAAGTAAAGTCTGACTTAGAATTAGTTGAATTGAAATTAATTTATTCTGGTGTTAACCTAGTGTTTGGCCTGTAGGTAAGTAAAGTATGACTTAGAATTAGTTTAAATTAATTTGAAGTTGTATCAGATCAAGGCCTTACTTGGATAAATAATAAATTACTTATTTGCAGCTTATCACGATATGTGCGTATATATAAGCTATAAGCTATAGCAAAAGATAAAATAAAGTTAAATTGGAGAACTTGTGAAAATAAGTTGAAACCAGCTTATGGACAATGTCTGTTTTCATAAGTTATCCCAAATAGCCTCACAAAACTTATGTCAGTAGATAAACTCAAATTAGCCAATCAAAATAGATACTAACTAGTTGAATTAATAGGTTGATGTTAATATGTGGTTGGTGATTAGAGTTAATTCTTACAGGGAATAGCTGTGGTGGCACTTTTAAGGCATTTTGGATGCCCATGCTGGTAACTAATGATCTTTGCCTTTGTGCTTTTGGTTATTAATCGGGATTTGTTTGACTGATAGTTGTTCTTACTGTGGATTGTCTTCTGTTCTTCTTAGTTGGGAACTGGCTTCAACATTGAAAGAATCCAAATCAAGGTTTGATGCAGCTGGTGTCAAGCTAATTGCAGTGGGCGTTGGTGCCCCCAATAAAGCTCGTATTCTTGCTGAACGAGTAATGTTTCCTTGTCCTCCTTTGTCATTTCAGTGTTTGACTGTTTCCCTAGGGAATTATGAGGCTTTAAAAGAGTAACTTCATTTAACAAGTCTGTCTTTGAGTATTTTAGGGTTTTTTACCTCTTTAGAGTAGTTTCGGACGGAAATTACCAATCTAGTATCATCAAATTAAGTTCAACGTAGCATTCGACACATATCTAACAAACATCACATAATAGTGAACCTTCACCGCTGTAGCATAAAAGTATATTCTCATGAAAGATTTGATACATTGAGAAATATTATTGTAAGAAAAGACATGGAGAGAATCTAGATGAACATTTGACTCACGAGCCTTGGCAAGAGCTTTTGCAAGAAATCCACAGCTGATGAGCCAAAGTTGTTAAAAGGCTCTTCAGCAAGATAATTGAATGTAACCACACTGCATTTTAAAATATATTAATAGAAAAAGACTGAATTGGCAATATCAAGCAATACAATGCACATACCAGACACTTGTGTAATCATAACAAATTTCACACTGATTCTCTTTGATATATTTGTTCTTTTGGTTCATAGATCTTTACAGTATCTTCGGTATAACCTTAATAAAGAAAAGTAGAAAACAGTTACATGAGTATGTGTAATAGTTCTATGTTGTGTCAGTGATATCAATGTTGTGCCAAATTGCCAATATACAAATTAAGCACACAGGGAAGGAATAAAGGATGAAATCCATTTCAATGACTTTGGGTAAATAACACTTCTGCATAAACGAAATATAAGTATGCCAATAGTGGTTCAAAGGATAAGAAATAGACCTACCATGACAGTGATTTGAAAATATTTGTGAAAGATGGAATGATTCTGACTTAGGTTCACCTTGTCAGCTTCAGCAGCCTGTAACCATCATCAGGCTCTTTAGTGTTATAGAAAACTTTATAAATAAAGAAAATATTAATAGATCTATCTCATGATAAAACTTGAGTGAGACCAAAAAATAAAGGAATGAAAAGTGGAAGACCTTATTGTTACTAGTATAGTTTGTGATGGATCTGCTAAGTGTTCAACCAAGTGAGGTATCGTGGGTTCAGGAAGTGGGGATGTAGGTTGGACAGGGAAAGACTGTGGAAAATTGTATTCACAAGACTGCTGGAAGGATTCATTGCGGGTGAGATCAGTGTGCCATCGATGAACAGATCCTCACTGGCAAAGAAAGAAGAATGTGGCTGGTATTTATGAAGTTTCAGCGTGATCCTCATCAGCAAGGGAGATGACATGGGAATGATTTCAAAAGAAAAAAAAATCAGTTTTGAAATGTATACCTTATGAAAAATATGCACAAATGACAGATCCATATGGTGGGTGGAGTGTGTCGAGGAAGGGTTTGCCTTTGTGAGGGAGGTGGCCAAGAGGAAGTTTCTGTGAGTTGAAGAGATGCAGGGTAGGTTTTACCAATTTGGAACAATCAGTGGCTTGACACCTGTTTGTTTTTGCCATTTATGAGTTTTAATTATAGATTTCAGAATAGAATTAGAAAAAAGATAGAGTTAGAGATACATTTATACCATGTACGACTTACCTCTTTTTGGTGAAGGTAGGAATCCATGGCCAATAATTTTAAGTTTTTTAGATCAATTGTTATGTTTTTGTTTCAAGTTATCTTGGGTTACTAGGCTCAAGTATATTCTGCCTCAACGGTTTGTGGTTTAATTTTAAATTCACTTCATTGAAGGGTCACTATCTGTGTTGCAAATTTGCCAAGGATAGCAGTATGGATGATCATTTTAATGGATATGGTTCTCTATACTTTAGCATATCTGAATTTTGAAGAATATTCATCTAATTTACGCAATTATTATATGGTATGAACATGTACTTGACGTCAAGACTCAACTGATATTTTCTTTTTCTACTGGTATTGTATGTTCAGTTACCATTTCCAATGGATTGTCTTTATGCAGACCCTGACCGTAAGGTAATGCACGGATATCATGTTGAACATTTACCTACTAGAACTCATTTTGTAAATGTCTATTTTAACCAATTTCGCCTTCTTTCAGGCATACAATTTTTTTGACCTCTACTATGGATTTGGCCGAACCTTTTTCAACCCAGCCAGTGTAAGCTTTACCTTGCACTTTTCTTTAATACAAATATGTGTGCGCGCACGCGCATACATACATATATATACATTGTTAGACAATTTCCATTTTGCATGCTGGTAAATATGTGGTTTGACTTCAAAATGATATTAACAGGCAAAGGTGTTATCGAGATTTGATGCTTTGCAAAAAGCGGTCAAGAACTATACAATAGAAGCCACTCCAGATGATAGAAGTGGTGTTTTGCAGCAGGTTTGATACATTAATCTGGTGGCAAAAGAATGAAAACAAACTTAATATTTTACTTTACAACTTGGGTTTCCTAAATTGATAAAATTCTTTACATTTTGTCAGGGAGGGATGTTTGTGTTTAGAGGGAAAGAGCTATTATATGCAAGGAAAGACGAAGGCACAGGTGATCATGCCCCCTTAGACGATGTTTTTGATGTTTGCTGCAAAGTGCCTGTTGCTTAACTGTACTGTATAAAATTGTAAATTCGCTTAGCATTAGGAAAGTTAAGTTTAAGAGTTGTATTATTAGAATACCATTCACTGTGAATCATACAAGATGCAACATGTAATATGCTGTGGATATATGGTTAAAAATCATATTTATATAATTCAATCTATAAATCTTTTGTAATTTATACAGTTATTGGGAACTTAATTATATTGTAACAAAACTTGAGTTAGAAATGACAATTATCACATATGTAAGCTGTTCTTGTTTTAACCACTATAATGAAATTGTAAATAGTTGTATATACCTAAAGACTGAAACTCTGAAAGTAACATACTAACAGTAATGGTAATATAATTTTAAGTTGTAACTACAAGAATAAAATTCTCTTTGCTGTTGAGGCATATGGGGCTTGGTCATGGTGGTACTTGTGCTGGCCCTTTACCATGCCCTTAACCCCAAGCTGGACTATCTGGGCCCAATTTCATCTACAACCCATGTTTCTAAAAAACAAGACGGTTGCTCAATAGGCCCCTCAAAATTGCTCACATTTCTGAAAAAAGCTGATCGGGAGTTATGTTCTGATCGAGAGAGAAATTGAGAGGCCTATTGAGCAACATAAAAAAAACAACGCATTCTTTTGGAATTATACTTGTGGACCGGACAAAAAAAATTGCGTTTTCTTGTTTAGAAGGATATTTCTGGAATCTGGACAGCAAAAAACTGTTATGTTGGACCATCACATGCAAGTGCTGTTTATATGTCATTCCCAGTGATAGAAATAGTTAGAAGATGTACTGCCAGTGATAGAAATAGTTAGAAGATGTAATGCTAATTTGAGCTTTTCAATTGTTTAGTTTAAAAATTCTAAGTAACTGGTTTGAAGTATCTGTAGCAGTTGGAGTGGACTATACACTACTAATCGGGTAAGGATTGTTCATTCTTTTATGACATTCTTACATAAATGAAGTCCATTCTATTGAAAAAAAAATATTAGGAACACACTTTCAAACACATTTCCTAAATTTATTGGTTAACTGTTGAAAAATTGGAATTACATTTGAGCCTAAATGTGTACGTTGTGACTGCAAAGTGCAAACCAAACATACCCTTAACCTATCACATCATTCTTTGGGAGAAAAAAAAAAGAAGTGAAAATGCACAAGTAAAGAAAGAATATCCAATGCTTTTTTCCCATCCTAAATCGAACAGGACAACTATTATTAGTAAATGAATTGGTGTTAATGAAAAAGTGTTAATCAAAATAGTTATATTGGACATGACAAGACGAAAATAGTCCTAGTGATAAGAAATTCATATATGACTTGTAACTTTTTTATTACCATACAGAGTCATGCATTTTGAATATGCAGCATTTTCCATTTATGTACTAACTTCAGAATTTTGTAATTTAGACCGTTTAACTAATGTCATGTATTTACTATGAAGCACAAACAATTCTCGGATTAGACGTGTCCTGGTGTCGGACATGTGTCGTGTCCGACACTGACACAACACCTACACATATAATTACACTGAATTATGTGATTTTTTCAAACTATTAGCGGTGTCGATGTATCAGTGTCCGTGTCATGTTCAGTGTATGTGTCCGTATCCGTGCGTCATATATACCGTTTAAAGAAAATGGCTATTTGTAATTTCAGAATTTGTTTTAAATTTGTCAAGTTTTAGAGACTAACCAACTTTTTCAAAGACCAATTTGGTGATTTCCTATAAAAGACACCATGCTGGTTTCTTGTTGTGTAGAGTTGTAGCAGATACTATATGATAGCAACCTGTGAGTGAGTGAGTCCAATGGGGACAAAAGCTTTGGCTTTATCCTGTTTTTAACTGAAAGAAATCCGTAGCATTTCAATTTTCAACCATCCCACCAATTGTACATCGAATTTCCAAGGTCATTCCAACCTGTTTTGCACTTCTTTGGTCTCTTTCATTGTCCTATGAATGTGAATAGTTTGGTTTGGATAGGCTTTAGTAATAAATTAGGATGCAAAGGACTAAGCTATGTATTTATTTTTTCCACAATTTTTCACATAGTACTACTTATGGCTTCTTTTTCCTTGTGTTAAAGAAAATCTAGTATGTCTTCGCTGCAGGCCTGAAATTAATCTAGACTAGGTTGTCGTTTTGCCTATATCAAAACTAAAGTAGAAATGTGTTAGATCCTTGAATAGATTTATACCATAAGTGTCACGCGGTAGAATACTCCCATTTTTTCAAAAGAAATGAAGAGTTCCCATTTATGTTACCAAGATTGTGTGTTTATCTTTCTCCTGTATATCCTTTCAATTTAGAAAACGACTTGATCGGTGTTGATTTAACAAAAATAAGAAAACCCAACATTACTTAGATTTTGAGGTAATAATATTCAATTACCTTATTTTTTGACTAATCAACACCAAGTGTGTCATCGTCTCAACCGTGAGGATACATAGTACTATGAACCTCTATTTACGAGAAACAACATCAATTATTTTTAGAGTTTCAAAAGATTTTCAAATGTGTAAGCCATATAAATATAATTCTCCACCCTAAAAATCATCTAAGATAGCAGAGACTTTGTCTGATGTGTGCAAGTAAAATAATCTTACACACAATGCATAAGTTTGTTTTACATCATTAACTCAGTAAGTCTTTTCATATTTATACACGATGCAAGACTTGTATCACTTGTACACTATAGAACAATTCAATATTAGATAGTAGTGTGATATTTAGTTGGATATTTGGAAGTAAGATGAGATGAGGGTAAAAAGGAAAAGAGAATACTGAATGTTGTGGTCAGCAAAGTAGTCATAAAAGAGATTCTCATCCAAGAGTACGACATGTAACATTAATGTTAGAGAGAGAGGAAATGGACTGGGCGTGGGGTAAAGTCAAGTAATGGGGCTAAGAGGTACAGAGGAAAATGGCATTCCATTGGGTTGAATGAAAGCTTTACTTAAATACTCAGAAAGAGAAAGTGCACAAAACAACTTTTTCTTCCCATGCATACACTGTAATATTAACAGGTTTGGATGGTAATCAGATTAGTTGCTATCCAATTTCACTTTTTTCTGTTGACTCTGTATGCTTTGTTTGGGCAATTCTATTAATTTCCATTTCATTTTCCCATGGGATATTAGCAGGGTTCGTTTTCTTTATCAAGTTAACTTGACAATTTTTCTGTCTTCTGTTCACATTATTAATGTGGAACTTTTTACACTTGTGACTAACCAGTTCATACATCATTCATGTTTATGTAGTCATGTACTAATCAATTTCTTACTAGAAATGGTTTATCTGACAGATTAAGCAATTTTTACATATTTAGATTGTGTGAACACAGCAATCACAATTCTGTGACAGCACAAAGTCAAATACATTGGTGGTCATTCGATTATGATCATACGATCTAAATTTCAAGTATGTATCTTAATCAAATGATCAATGATATAGTTGGCTACGTAAAAACACAACAATGTGATTGCACACAATTTAAATCCATATGTTTAAAGAATAGTGATACTATTGTATCCCACATTATTATAGCCTAATAGTTGATTGTGAGGACGTTTTATGTATGTCTTTGAGTTTGATTTCAGATTTCCACCCTTCTCCCTCCATTTGTGAGTGTGCCCACTAGGTCACTCATCTACAGAAAAAAAAAATCATGACTAAATGATATTTTTGGTCCTTTTTAGGTTTTGCTTTAGTTCTTTAAGTTTTTTTGTTTGTTTGATCATTTAACTTACAAACGTTAACACTTCAGACTCTTTAATTTTTTTGGTTTCACACATTTTAGTTTCTTAAGTTACAAACGTTAGTCAGTCCAAACCCTTAAGTTACAAACATTAGACATTAACATGACGGTTGTATCTTAAGGGATCAAATTACAAAACTTTTGTCATTAAGGGAACAAAGTAAGTAATATTTCTTACTTAATGAACCAAAAAATACTTGAAGGACTAAAATGTCCAACATTTGCAACTTAAAGGTTTGAAATGAAAAAAAAAAAAAACTTAAAAGGCCAAAAAGTAAATGATACAATTTTCATCGCATAAAAATTAATTATATATTTTCCATTTATTTGACTTTATGTAATATTTCTCACATAAATTTGGAAAAAGGCTTGTTATGAGAACCTCTCAAGAAATTTGTAGAAGTTAAAAATATGTTGAGCACAAGGATAAAAATTACAGCAGATTGGATTTTGTTTATTTTGCAAAACATTGAGAATAAAATTTGTACAATTAGAGCTTCTCATCACATTGCCAAATTCCTCCCAGTGGCTGTCATTAAAAGCTGAAAATGTCTTGTACCTATGGTCATGGAGCCATGTTTTGTTGCAAAATTGTCCAGCAGATAGTGACAGGAATATAACATCCCCATCACTGCAACCATAAGAAAACAATTCCAACAAATAACCGGCCAGACGGCCAATCCAATATCAAAGAAGCATTAGTTGCAAAGAATATTCTGTTTTACCTTCTAATGTGACAAAAAACACACAAATTAATAATGAGCAACATTAGTATAAGATAGTTAATTTGATGTAATTAGATTAGCATCCATCCATGTATAATTATTATAAGTATTCAACTAGAGAAATCAAACACAAGAACAATGAGTGAACAAAAAATTGTTCTAGTGACCGGTTGTGCCAAAGGTGGCATTGGCTATGAATATTGCAAAGCATTTGCCGAGAAAAATTGCCGCGTCATAGCCTCTGACATCTCAAGTCGGATAAAAGACATGTCAGATTTTGAGTCAGATAACAACATAGAGACACTCGAACTTGACGTTTCATCTGATCAAAGCGCTATTTCAGCCGTGGACACTATTATATCAAAACACGGACGTATTGATATTCTAGTTAATAACGCCGGAATAGGTAGCACGGGTCCATTAGCCGAATTACCATTGGACACTATTAGAAAAACATGGGAAATTAACACCTTGGGACAACTAAGAATGGTGCAACAAGTTGTGCCTCACATGGCTCTGAAAAAAAGTGGAACCATCGTTAATGTTGGAAGTGTAGTTGGCAATATTTCAACACCATGGGCAGGGTCATATTGTGCTAGTAAAAGTGCTATTCATGCAATGTCAAATAGTTTGCGGTTAGAATTGAAGCCATTTGGGATCAATGTTGTTTTGGTTATGCCTGGATCCATTAGATCAAATTTAGGGAAAGCTAATTTGGAGAAATTAAGTGATTATGATTGGAAGCTTTATAAGGATTTTAAGGAAGCTATATCGGAGAGAGCAAGAGCTTCTCAAGGTGGAAAAGCAACGGATGCTAGTGTTTTTGCTAGACATGTTGTTAATAAAATTTTGGCAAATAAACCACCTAAGCAAATTGTTTTTGGTCACTTGACAGGTTTGTTTGCCTTGCTTTCTTGGTCTCCTCTTTGGGTTAGAGACAAGTTTTTCTCATCACGTTTTGGCCTTAATAGAAAGGTTTGATATTTGAGGATTTGTATGATCATTGTCTTTATGATCAAAAATATTGTTTCAATGTTTACTATTTGAGTCAATGGAATAATTTATATACTGTTTTTTAATGTGTGACATGACAATATAGTTCTTGTTGCTATAGCTACTTAGTATTAGTACAAGAAATGAGGTAAAATAGCATGATGCTAATGTTATAGTGAAGTTTTTATAATCCTAACAATGTAGATTACGTATGATTTTATGAACAATATGTTGGAATTTAAGTTTAACATCACAAATCAATATTGGGAAGGTGATGATTGTTCAATTGCCTTAGCTTAAAATTTTATTTAGATGTTTTGTTAAAAAATAAGAAACAAAGATTTATTTAGACATTTTCCTATCTTTAAACTTTGAGCTTTATAAGGTAAGACTTCTTTTGGTCCTGAAAAGAAAAAGTAAGAACTATTTAGACTTATGAACCATATTTAGGCCATATTTCTAATTAAAGTGAAACATACATTTTTCCCTATAGAAAACCTAATAGGTTGCTAAGAAAGAATTGTATTCATTAGCGAGTCCAATATATTTTTGTCACCCTCTGGTTCTTAGGGGAAGGGGTCCTAATAACATGAAGTTCGGCTGCAAGGTAAGTAAAGTCTAATCAAGAATTGTTCTATCCAAAAATTGAACTTAGGTTCTTTCGAACGACTCGCTGTTTAGTAAAACTTATTACCCACTTGAGCCATCACTTGGTTACTTAGTCCAATATTGTTTACAAGATAATCACAAGAAGGAAAAAAGCATGGTGAATGGAAAGAAAGCAAATTTGACCAAGGCAATGTACAAGAGTTCTTTATTTATCTTTAACAAAATGCTTCAATCTTGGGGCAAAATGTTAATTGGTCTCTACTACTCTCTAGTGCTTGTTGGGTGGATATAGTCATGATTACCACAATCAAAAAGAGGGTATTTTTTCTATTTCTCAACATTCCTCCTGGTCTGGTCCTGCGCTGTATCTTTTCTTTCACTGCTAAAAACTCCGTTTTCGATCTCTTTTATCAAACAAAATCATGCACTATAGAATTTCTGTCTCCACGACACTGGTCACGCAAATTTGCATGTAAATTAATCATTGTAATCATCAAACGGAATCTATATTTTTAAAGTATCAATAGGGTTGGGTCTAACCATGCACAAGTGTTCAGAGATATTTTGCAGGGAAATTTCGGTTTCGGCCATCCGATTTTTATAATTTTTTTTAATATATTTGCTATCGTTAAATTTGCATTGTCCGATTTCAATTAAAGAGTCTAGAATGCATGACTGCGTGATTGCGTCGTTTTCAGAATGTAGGGAACCCGGGTTCCAAACATGGCCAGGACTATATTGTAGTGGGATTAATAATTAACCAATTTGCTAAACGTATAGCAAGGACTGTACCAAAAATCCCTTCACATAAAGTAATCTTGCTGAGGGTGAAGGTGACCTTGGTTAACTGTCCCACATTCCCACTACATAGAATAGAATGATAGAATAAATTAAAATTCACCTATCTTTATTAAGGGAACATCTATACTTGATCCAAAGGGTGTACTTTATTGTAAGTTTCTAGTAGTATTTCATATTTTCTTCTCGCTCCATCAAAAAGTGGTTGGTCGTTACTTATTTGCATCACCAAAATGCATATGGCAAATTACATTAGCACATATACTTTTGATCATAATATTGAATCTTAAATTTTTTACTTGGATAATTGGAACAACAAGTTCTCTATGTCCCTCTTCCTTCAAAAAAAAAAAAAAGTTCTCTATGTCCCTCTGGTAAAATTCGTGCTCTATATTTCTATGGGAAACCAACCAAAAATCCCATGTTGGGATTAGTAAAATATACCAAAGTTCTTTATTTATTATACAAGTTGAAGATGAGTCATGACAATTTCAAACATAAGAAGAAATGAATAATTATAGAAAAAAAATGAAAGATTACATGGTCGTTATGATTAAGTGATACAAAGAGAGTGTGATTATTTATCCACTTGCTAGTTTCCCTATTGAAGAATGTTGATGACTTCACATATATATTACACTTTTTGTCTTGATGCAAATATTGACATCAATAAGGACCATCTCAAAAACTCATGTAATGTATTTTGAACCCAAATTTTTTAATTATTCTTCTTTTATCCAAAACCTTCCTATTCTAGGTGCCTTCTGAATGGTATAGTCACCCAAGTAGGATTGGGCCAGGTCAGATCATGTCACATATCAGAATTTTTATTTTATTGTGTTTTTGTTCTGTATCCTACCCCCACACAACACTTTGACTCCAGAAAAGCACCCTTGACACTAAAGTCATGTGGGTACATTCCTTTAACTTACTCTAACATTTACATGATCATTAACCTTATTTTGTCATTTAAAAAAATTGATTTTAAATTATACCTGATCAAGAAATTGGTAAGTTTTTAGTTTGAAATCTTAACAATCGTTATGTCCATGGAAACATATTCTTTCTCATGACATTTTAACTTAAAGGTGTTAATTGAAACTCCTCAACTTTCGATTTTCTTCTAATCTTTAACCGAATGCAGTAGAAATAAATGAGTGATTGAGATTTTACCCTAATATTTTTTTTAGGGGACACACTACTTTTTTTGAGAGAAAAACTTTATGTGTCGCGTAATACACATGAACTACAATGTGGTAGGTAAGGGATTAAAAGTTAAAACTGTGGACTTCAAATAAACTGATGCAATATTATATAGTACATAATGATACATTATTGAAGTTTAGTCTCAAAAACATACTGTTAGTTAACAGAATTGTGGTGACCCCATCTCTAAGAAAGTGACAAAAGTACAAAACAAAGACAATGCTTTAAAGATGGAGTATCATAGTTATACCTACTTGTTTTACCTAATGGTAATTGTGTGTGTTCCTAATGAATATCCAAAAGGAGATACAAGCCCACACCGCATTAGCAGTGGAGAATGGTGTAGTACAAAGTTGGAATTACAGCCCCTATTATTATAACAGTGGGGTACTGGTGGCAGATACATGTCCTCTAGTTAGGAAGTATTGTAGGGGTCCAGAGCAGTATCTACGAACTGTTTTGAAGTGACTGAAGGGAGCTAGATGGATGGATGAAGGACTTTGTCTACGCCCCGTGAATATTTACAAGTGATTTTGTTGAAATCTGACTGTAATTTTTGTTAAAATTACTTTGACAAGTCAACCATGATTTTAAGTTGCGGTCACAGATACGGTTGTGATTGCAGATATTGCGCCCGCTGCGACACACATTGTAATTGTTGCTCGATATAGTTGATAATGTGTTTATAAATGGTTGACGGTCCATTTATGCATGGTATCTCTAGTTGGGGTGTTTAGAGCTCTTGTACTTGTAATTTTGAGATTGTCTAGTTGATTAACACATGATAGTATAGACGCATTTGCAACCCTTTGTAGAAGATGTGATGTTGTTTCGAACACTTATTTATTAATAAAATTCCTTTACCTATAAAAAAAAGTTCAGTAGTACTTACCTTACAAGTGTAGTAGTGATTAAGTTATCACCACACAAATTCTAAGAAAAGCAACCAATCAAACAAAATAGAATAGCAAGTTTCACTACAATAAATGAATTTTATGTTACATTTTTGTGCTTTGCAATGCAATGTGCACACCTAGCATGACCAATAAATTCTGAGAGGGACTTATTGCATCTACTATACAAGAATGTGGTCTCTGCCATCTCCATTTTTGGGTGAAACACACAGGTCTTTTTTTGGATGACAACAACTATTTTCCAATAGGGTTTTCAATTATTTATTATCATACAAATACAAAAGAGTGTGATAAGTGAGAACACACTCTTAACACAAAAGCAAAAAAAAAAGGGAATGAAAGGAGCGTAGAATAAAGCAAAAGTGAAGGTCTTTCTCATACACGGATCCCCATAGAATGAAGACCTAGCATTGCTTGCTGGAATACATTCTTTTTGTTTAGTTTAAAGGAACTTGCTTTGTTCCCTTTAGATATACATATACCCTTATATACTAACTAAGGCACACAAAAACCAAAGAGAGTTTATAGATATATTTCATTACATTGCTGGTTAGATACTTAGATATGGTATGATTAGTATATGATTGAGTTGCATTGCTTCTAGACATATTTTCCTTGAAATTCTGTTATCTTGTGAGAGAAAATATGAAGAGAATGGAAAACAATGATGATAGTGTTGACATTAACAATGAAAATAACTGGTTAGGTTTTTCACTCTCTCCTCAAATGAATAATATTGGTGTTACTTCACACACTCATCATCATTCACTGCCTTCTTCTTCTGCTTCTGCTTCTGCTTCTGAAGTAGTTCCACTTCAAGCAAGCTTTTACCACTCTTCTCCTCTTAGTAACTATTGTTACTCTTATGGACTTGAACATGAAAATGCTGGCTTGTATTCATTACTTCCCATTATGCCTCTCAAATCTGATGGATCTCTTTATGAAATGGAAGCTCTTAGCAGGTCACAAACACAAGGTTAGTTCAAAGTTTTTTGTTGTATTATGTGTGTATTAATGTATGGTAATCGTTAAAATTCTTGAATCTTGATCCCACTTTTTATCTATTTTTGTGAAGCAATGAGTACTACTTCAGCACCAAAACTAGAGAATTTTTTAGGTAATGAAACTATGGGGACCCCTCATTATGCATGTAGTAGTACTGTCACAGAAACAATGCCTTTGAGCTTAGACAGCATGTTCCAAAATCAAATTCAACAAAACATGAACAACCAACAACAGTTGTCATATTATAACTCAACTATGAGAAACCATGAGTTGATGTTAGAAGGGTCAAAGCAAAGTCAAACTTCAAGTGGAAATTTTCATCAATCAAACATGGGTGAAGATCATGGACTTAGTGGTTTAAAGAACTGGGTTTTAAGGAATTTTCCAGCTAGTCATGGACATGATCAGTCAAAGATGATTGTTCCTGTTGTAGAGGAAAATGAAGGCGAATGTGGATCCAATATTGGTTCAATGGCTTATGGAGATTTGCATTCTTTGAGTTTGTCAATGAGTCCTAGCTCTCAGTCTAGCTGTGTTACAACCTCACAGAATATGTCATCTGCTGTTGTTGAAAATTCTGTTGCTATGGATACAAAGAAAAGAGGAAGTGAAAAATTTGAGCAGAAGCAAATTGTTCATAGGAAATCTATTGATACTTTTGGTCAAAGAACATCTCAATATAGAGGTGTAACAAGGTGTGTTTAGTTCTAATCTTTTTTACTAGTGCTTATGTTGTTTGAAGTTTTTTATTTCTCTTTTTATTTATTTATTATTTATAATATTAAGTATGTTTTGAATTGTTTATTAGGCATAGGTGGACTGGGAGATATGAAGCTCATCTATGGGACAACAGTTGCAAGAAAGAAGGCCAAAGCAGAAAAGGAAGACAAGGTAAGAATGATACTATGTGAACATTTGGATTCACACGATGATTTTGCGGACGGTCCAAAATATAGTTTTTGTCAAAATTACGATGTCACTATGATTTCGTTAAATTCGCTGTGAATCTAAAGATCTTGTCACTTTTTGATTTTGTTTTTTTCTAGTTAATTTTTTTGTGACACATTTATTCTGAAAGATTAACATCTATTTATTTGCCATTCTCATTTTTTATTTTGTTTTTTGCTTTCTTTGCTTGGCGGGGAATGCTTATGCTACTCAAATATTTGATGAGACACAGTTTATCTTGGTAAGATTTTCAAAGTCATACTAGAAGTATCTTTTTGTTATTAGATTCTGTCTTGGTAATAATTTGCTTATGTTTTTAACATGAGGAAAATTAATATTCATTCAAGTCATTCCAAAATTTTGATTTTAGGGGGTTATGATATGGAAGAAAAAGCTGCTAGAGCTTATGATCAAGCAGCACTCAAGTATTGGGGACCATCCACTCACATAAACTTCCCTGTTAGTAATAACAATCATTAATTTGTTTCCATGTCTTTTGTTTCAATTCCATTTATAAGGTTTATTAATTGACTTTTTATTTTGTTTCATTCTCTTATAACAGTTGGAAAATTATCAAAATCAACTTGAGGAAATGAAGAATATGACAAGACAGGAATATGTTGCTCATTTAAGAAGGTAAAAAATCTTTGCTAGTTTTTCTATCATCTCATGTTACTTGTTCATAACATCTTTAACTTTGATCTTATCAGAAAAAGCAGTGGATTCTCAAGAGGGGCTTCCATGTACAGAGGAGTAACAAGGTCTTATAGGCTATATCAATTACTTAGTATTAACCATTAAAATATAATTAATAATATTTATTAAATTTCTAAAGTATTTTTTTTTTCTTTCAAAATCTTGTTCACTTGGTAGCAGACACCATCAACATGGAAGATGGCAAGCTCGAATTGGTAGAGTAGCTGGTAATAAAGATCTATATCTTGGAACTTTCAGTGAGTTCTTTCATACTCTTTGGTTAATTATTTTTCCATTGATCATGTACCAATTTAATATTGTAATGTACTAGACACATGTGGATATGCTTAATCACTTACATTTTCTTAAATTATTACTCCGTGTCTGTGTCATGTCTAATGCTCATGTTTCTGTGAGCACTAGATGTCACTTACATGAATGTGCCGCTAGTAGTTGTGCGCGTATAAAAATATGTTTCAATTTTATCAAAATGTTCTGTTCCAATGTTTGTGGGATCAAAATTTCCCAAGTAAAAATATAATCCAAGGTTAGCATGAAAGTTAAAGCTAATTAGTATTCTCATTGAAATGAAACTTTTAGGTACTCAAGAGGAAGCAGCTGAAGCCTATGACATTGCAGCTATAAAATTCAGAGGAGCAAATGCAGTGACCAACTTTGATATAATAAAATATGATGTTGAAAAAATCATGGCTAGTAGTAACCTTCTCAACATTGAACAAGCTAGAAGGAACAAAGAGGTGGTAGATATGAGTACAACTCAATACATTGATCAAAACAAGCCTTCTTCTGCATATGACAACAATAGCACTCAAGAAGCAATTTCAATGCAGAAGAATATGGTTCTGTATCAATCCTCCCAACATCAACAACTTCAACAGAATCAACCAAGATTTGAGAATGAAAGAACTCATCAAACTTTTTCCTCAGTGTCTTTGGATAACATGTTTCATCAAGAAGTAGTTGAGGAAGCAAGTAAGATGAGAACACATGTATCAAATGCTTCTTCATTGGCTACAAGTTTGAGCAGTTCAAGAGAAGGTAGTCCAGATAGAACAAGCTTGCAAAATCTCTCTGGAATAATGCCTTCAACAGCTTCAAAACTATTGGTTACTTCTGCTCCAAATAGTAATTTGAATTCTTGGGACCCTTCACAACATCTTAGGCCTTCCCTTTCTTTGCCTCAGATGCCAGTTTTTGCAGCATGGACAGATGCTTAGTCCCTTTCTTTTGTTCTCTATCACACTCTCAAGTAAAATTTCAATGTTTTTTTTTTCTTTCTTTTACTTTTTGCATGGAGGGACAATATGTAAGAAATGGTGATGGGAGATAGTAAAATTGAGGGTTTACTTAATTATTGAACTTTTTTGATACAAAAAAGTTTAGATAAGTTAAATCTCACATGATCACTTGTGTCAAAGCATGTTTCGAGGCTCGAAATTCTGCTTTAACCTTTTTAGTAACTTCATTTTAGTAGTAAAGACAAGAATTCCCTAAACATTTTACAATCCTTTAAGACATGGTATTGTAGATTGAATGATAGCAAACATGATTTTAAATTCCATGTTAAGTTGCGCCGTAAACATTTATGTTACAACAAAATGCGAGAAAATATGACCGGTGCGGTTGAAATTACCGACACCATGTCGTTGTAGAGACCTCAAAATCCTTTATATTGGACTACAATTGCGGACCGTTATTTTAAACCGTACAGAAACAAATGAGAAGGCTATAAAAAGGTGATGATTGAGAGAATGAAATGATTAAGGCAATATGGTAATGTGGTAGACAACATTCATCATTATTTTCAACATTTGCAGGTCCCAATTATGCCTAGTTGGGCCTGAAATATCTATTTAAGTTTATCCTTTGACCATAATAATTCTAATGTTGACGTCATTGGTACTGATTTTTCAAGTCCAGGGTCATCATTGCTTAATACCTTTTCTTGTTAACTTTGTCTAAAGGTAGAAGATATTCTCTTACTATACCTACTTGAAACAAAAAAGCAGTGGGGTGCAAAATTAGATTCCTGCAGAATGAATGACTTTATGTGATCTGATTGATGACTTAATTATAATTATCATGTTGCAATTTGTCTGCTGCATTAAGGAAATCCTTATGGTTGTTAAAACTTTATAAACCTTTCTTAAATTATTATAAACACCGCTAATTGATATTGACTCTAAAATGCAATCTTGCATAGGTTCATTATGGGATAATAAGTTAATAACTACCTTAGTGACCAACTTAGCAACACATGAGCTATGATTTGTTCTTCTTTTTCTGCTCTCTTGTGCATATATATGATCTGAATTTGTGTTAAAAATGGAAACTCCATTGTTAGTTAGAGAAAGATAAATTATTCAATGTTTTAAGAATATGATTTGTTCTTCCTTTTTATGTTAACCCTTTGATTCTCTGGAGAATGAGGCCTTAGTAATCCGGAGTTCGATCGTGAGGTAAGTATAGTCTGATCAACAATTCTTCCACCCAAAAATAGAACTAGGGTTCTCCCGAACGAGGAAATTTCATTGTTAGTTACAGAGATACTTTTATTTATAATAAAAAAAAATTATTCAACGTTTCAAGAATATGAAAAATCATAAATATTATGCCTAGAAAATTAACTATTACATATATATATATATATATATATATATATATATATATATTTAATGCAACAAATTTATATATGATGCTCCCATAAATCAAAATTTCTGAATCCGTCCCTAAACCAAATTAAATGTTTATTCAAATTTAAATTGACAATAGGAAACAAAATAACATATAAATTTTCCTCCGCAGCAGCATATTGTCCAAGATTATCCAAGTCTCTCAATATGCTGCTAAACACATGCATACATTTATTTTGATAAGCTTAGATAATGGATAGTTACTGAAATTTATTGTATGCCAGAGAATGCACTAGGGGAAACCGGCAAAATAATGGACAAATGCAATAAATCACATAGCTCATTCCAAATTGTATTATCTCTATTTCACATATATTTAACTAATATATGAGACTTCAAATCCACACATAAGTTCTCAACTGGAAAAAATGTTAAGTATCCATTTGGTCGCGCGTACCAAATGTGAAGACTACAACACTAGCTCATTTCGAGTGGAAAAAATAGTATATCCAGCAAGGATCCTCTTTATTTTATTTTTTTTCTCTTTTACCTTTAATTTAGTGGGCATGCCCTCCCTAAAATTTGAAAAGATAAAGTGTGTAGCATATGGCAACCAAATATATCCTTACAAGGCAAAAGCAACAAAGGAAACATACATGTAAAAGGTAGCATGCCGACGGCAAGGTTAACGTGGACAAATGGAAAGAAAAAAAACATTGTTGTCTTGCGGTCAAAAAATATCAGCCATGAATAAGAATTTACAAGCTTCGTGGGGAAGGGGTTTGGAAAAAGTTGAATATTTCATGCAGAAATTTTTATGCAAAAGTTGATAACATTTTTTTAGGAAATAAATCTTGTACATCTTAATGCTGATGAATCATTGGACTTGATTATTCACTCAAAATGTGTATAATATGATAGAGATAAGACAATATGTGGCCTTATTATTTATAATTAACTTTAAATAGTTCGTAGTTAAATTCAATTTATTTACTTTGTCAAAATAAAAATTTACTTTGATGTACTTCATGTTAGATCTATCGTCAAAGCTTACGATGTAATACTTGTGTCTTAGATGTCTCTCATTCATCCCCTCATTTTTCTTCCGCTTAGATTAACAACTCTATATTCCATTTTTTAAGTGGCTATGAATGTCATCTAAGAGTACACACATCGCCTGGCAAAATGGGTGGTAACACACTAACCAATGCATTTGTGTCATAGTATCTTGGATAGTTGGCATTGGATATGAGTAGCTAAGAGCAACTTTAGTGCTATGTTCTACAGTGTTCTTAAAATGCAAAAAGCCAAAAACATGTTCTTAATTTTTACTCCATTGGAGGAGAGTGACATGGTAAGCCATGTTGGAGAACAATTCCTTGGGGAGAACATGTTCTAGCAGATTTTGTGTCAGGAAAAGTAGAAGAAGTAGAGATAAAATAAAGGGAAAAAAATAACAAAACTGCTGCAAGGCTTTTGAGAGGAGAAATATATTAAAAAGAAAATAAATAGACGTGGGTCTATTGTGGGACCCAAAAAAGTAATATAAGAACATAAATATGGTTCTTGCATTGGAGTAAAAATGAGTAATTGTTCTTAAATCTTATGTGTCATCTATGGACCCACAAAAAATGATTGAAAAACAAAATTTTGGTTCTAGCATTGTAGATGCTGAGCATCTACAATGCTAGAACAAGATTTGTGTTCTTCAAGCATTTTGGTGGGTCCATCATTGCCACATGAGGATTCAAGAACAACCATGTAGTTTTACTCCAATGCAAAAATACAATATTTGTTCTTAATTTATTTTAAGTTGGTCCCACTCAGTTTTCCTTTCCCAGCCCACTACACCCCACTTCCTCTCTCTCTCTCTCTCTCTTCTCTCTCTCTCTCTCTCTCTCTCTCTCTCTCTCTCTCTCCTGTTTTCTTCTTTTTCTGACAAGAATTGCAAAAAACAGAGTTCTACCAAGTTCTCTAGGGAGAACGGTTCCACAACATGGCTTCCATGTCATTCCACTCCAATGGGATAGAACAACATAAAAACAAGTTCTTATGTCCTCAAGAATAGATCATAGAACAACATTGGAGATGCTCGAAACCATCCATAGTATCAATGCATTGCCACGATTCTTTTATTGCATTTGTCAGAATTTGTATTACTTTTGAGTTTTTTTTCTTCTTTTAATTAATATTTATATTATTAAAGTATATTGTTGTTGTAAGATAAGTGGGACCCCTTTTAGAGTTTTAGAAGAGTGGTATGAATATTTAGAAAATGTAATTGAGTAGTTTAAATAATTAAAAAGTGTGAAGTAATATAATATATCACTTCCTCCGGTCACATTTATAAGCAAAAAAACATTTTTTAGGTTCATTGAATACATAATGTATTTGGTCTATATATAGACCAAATACATTATGTATTCAATGAACCTGAAAAATGCTTTTTTGCTTATAAATGTGACCGGAGGGAGTATGTGGGACCCATTTATACCACCCATATCGGTGGCATGAATGTGTATGCTCTAAGGTGCTTCACTTTCCATTCTCTCTTTCTTCATATTTTTTCCTTTTCATCTTCCATGTTTTCAATTCAATTATCCTCTATCTATTCAATGTATTTATGTTAAATTTAACCTTTTTAATCACTGTTAAATTTAACCTTTTTAATCACATATCCTAGTTGTATCGTATTTTGAATTTAAAATTTTTCATATATCACCGTATCGGTATCGTATCGTATCCATATTGTGTCAACTGTCGGAGTACCATAACTCTTAATCATAATTTCCCTCCCCAAATTTTTTGTTAATGTTTTCCCATAGGTTTCCTAATATCTCATTGGAGACATTCAAAAACTAAATGTGAGTACCAAGTTAGGATTTGAATATTGATAAGCACCGTTCATAATAATTAATAATAGTAATTTATTTAGGGGTTTAATGATAGTAATTATTGTTAATAATAATATATAGACTTAATTATAATTATGGTCCCTTATTTTTACTCATTCATGTAATTGGTCCTTATATTTTAAAATTGAGTAATTTTGGTCACTTTTTCAAATAAGAGTTGGTGATATGTCATCACTTACTCTTAATGCTTATTAGGTCTAACTTATCATCACTTACTCTTAATGCTTATTAGGTCTAACTTATCACTAAACCTAATTTTTTCCCTCTAAACACCTCTCATTAATTGCTAATCAACCCTAAAAATATTTCTCTCCTTAGGTTTGAATTTGAATTTTAAAATTTTGCATTGCAATATGTTATTTTTCCTATTTTTTGTGAGCATTGAGTGAGCCTTAGTGATAGGAGTGTTTGTTGGAACGTCATATACAAAAAACAACGTGGTAGGCTATTTCCAAGGCATTTATACGTATCTCTTCACACTCCCTTCCTGCCATATATACGTGGAAGCCAGAATGGATTGAAACACATCCTTTCATCTTCACTGAATCGTCCAAACCCAAAATATTCATCTTCCTGAATGTCTCTCCCTCTTCCTTTCTTTTCTTCCCAATTTTCTGAAGGGGGTTGCTACAAAATACATATTAGCCTATACCTCTCAACAATGTTTTTGCAGCACTGAGCAGAAGGCTCTGATGACTCAATTAATGCGGTGGTATTGACTACGGTGGTCAACGATGAAGGTATAGGCTATCATGCTATACATTCTTGCATGAAGGAAGAAATTTGAACTCAAGATCATTGTAAATAAAATATAAACTCAGAGTTTAGCTAATAGTTCTTTTTGGAATAATATAATTTTTCTTTCATTTATTATTGCTTGATTTTTTATTTTTGGAAGACCTCTCTTCAAAGCTTCTCTGCCATGTGAATGAATTCCGCTTTTCTCGACTGTTAAATTGAAGTCTAAATGCTTAATAGATTTCGGCACCTATTAAGATTGTTGGAATAATACTCTAATTCTTATATTACTTCCTCTATGATTTTCTCTCTGAGTGTTCAAAGCTGCAAGAGCAGCTGCAGAAATTGAAGGTTTATTGTTCCTTTCTCTTATTCTTAAAATTTCATTTGGTGCTAATTTTATTATTATTATTATTTGACAGGATAGTGTGGATGCACCGATAAATTAAAAACAACAGGTTTATCCATGAAGGAAACAATTACTAAAAAGAGCTTTCTCAGTTGTTACAATTTTTTTAACGTGATTTAATTTTCTTCAATTTTGAGCGCTGCCGTTCTTTTTTCTGTCAATAAGAATTAATAATAGCCGAAACATCAACAGTGGAATCATTTCCAATGGACCTGATGAATCTTGGAGGTTATGTGGTTTCATTTAGATCCAACCCTCTTTGCTTATATTATATTAGGTTTATATGCATGTTCATTTATATTTTTAGATTCTTTATATTGTAACGTATAGAAGAAAAAAATTATAACAAGAAGCTTTGGCAGATCTTGGGGCAATGACAGATGCATTAGTGTCATTTGCTTTATTGCTTGTTTGCTCACTGATGGATTAATATTTTTGCACTGACGTCCACTCTATTATGGTTTAATGACAAAGTGGTTTCCTTTTTGTCCGTTCTGATTTGTGATCTATTATAGTTTGATGACCAAATGATTATTCACTTTTTTGCATTCTTTAATATTTTGGAAAGATGTTGCACGTAAAAGGGAATGAAATGTGCATATGAAGATCAAATGGAATAGTTCTCTTGAGAATCACTTCAATTAACTTGGCTATACTGGTGTAAAGAACAAGACTTTTGCTGGTGATGAGTTTGGTGATCAATCTATAATTGAATTTTGGTTTTGCATTCTTTTCTGTTTTAACCGGTAGTAGTGGTAGAGAGTGAGCAATAACCACTGTAATATGACTGATCAAATTAGTTTAAATTATTTATTTAGTCAGAAATCAGTGCTAATCAATTCCAGCTAAAACTATTTACCATTTGAGCAATAATGGTAATGGATGGTGCAAATTTAAGAAAAGGCTTTTGCAGTTATCATACACCACACGTCAAGTTTTTCTAATGAAATTTCATCTAAATTGTTTTACAACCGAAATAAAAAACAATATCTATAAATTGTTTCACTAAAATAAGAACTTTTTTTTAAGGGTTAATTATGTTTCTAGTCCCTATAAAATAGCGACCTTGTAAGTTTAGTCCCTACTTAATTTTAATAGCATTTTTAGTCCCTAATTTTGTTTTTCTGCACTGAGTATTAGTCCCTACTCAATTCAAATTTGTTTAATTTATGCTTAAGCTCTTAAATTTTTGAACAATTTTTTGCAGACATATTTAGAACATTACTAAAAGTTCGTCCGCAAAAAATTATCGCAAAATTTGATTTCTACATCCAGATTTTATTACTTTTTATCTTTAACTTTTGTCGTTTTCAAAAATTCATATTTAATTCATTTCATGTCAGAAAATTCTAAATTTTAGTAAACGAACCTTTCATAGTGTTCTAATCTTGTCTCAAAAAAATCGTTCAAAAATTTAAGAGTTTAAGGATAATTAATCAAACTTTGTTTTAGCAGGGACTAAAATTATAAGTAATTTTTTTTTATAGGGACTAAAAATGCTATTAAAATTAAGTACGGACTAAACTTACAAGGTCGCTATTTTATAGGGACTAGAAACATAATTAACCCTTTTTTTAATGAGGACCACAATGGAGTATTATTTCATATAAAATTAGAACATTGTATATGTTCACAAGTGCTCATATAAGAAGACATTGAATATTATTTCGATAAAATTGTCCACCAATAAAACAAGTATATTGTTGGTTAATATGTCGTTTAATAAAATATTGGGAATTTACTACTCTTAATATATATAAACAAAATATGTTCATGTAGCAGATTATATTTTGTGTTACTTTTTGTTTTATATAAATATCGCAGACTCTACTCTAAAAATAGTAGGATGTATGTGGACAAATGATGACATGATCATCTATGTATAAAAAATATTCTTAATAACCTGTTATTAAAATGATAAAGATGGTTTTGTTTTGTTTTTCGTCGTCTCATAAAAGTAAAATCACATGTTTCACTTTGTTAACCGTACGTCTGTACAAATTCTTGCCCCAAATTAAATTGGATATGATCCACAGTTAAATAAAATCAGCTACATATGCCCAAATATACAGCCGTGACTTTACCACTGCCTTTATTTTGTATTGTAAATATTAGCAATTTAACTGTTGTTTATAGGATATTCACATTCCCATGCAGTGTTAAATGTCTATCTCCATTTGCTTTAAATGGTGTTTCAGAGTTAAATCTAGAGAAGGGTTGAAGATATTAATCACATATGAAGACGGTGAAGATAATGAAATGACATCAAAATCGTCTATGAGGAAGTATTTTGTAATGTGTAGTATAAAAAATCCACATTTAGGAGATTGTAGAACTTCATTATCTACTGGTGTTGCATTTTAATTAACAATACATTACTAATTGACAATACATTGATATTAAATTTCATTTATATTTTGTTTTGGTATTAATTTCATATTAAGATTAGCAACTATATTTCGGCTAATAAGACCCGTGCGACGCACGGGTCACCAATCTAGTATTTTAAAAGACACATCATATGATTTGATGATGTAGAATTACCACCGATAATGAAATTTTAAAGAAAAACCTGCAATAACATATCATGATTTTTAAGTACAAAAATCCGACAGAGAACTAAAACCGTGTGATTTTAAAATCAGAAGACACTTTGTAAATCAGCGAAAATAAGATGACCAAAACCGTAATTAAGCTTATAATATATAATAATGATATATAATTAAATTCCCAAAGAAATAATTTCTTTTTTGACCAAAAAATTCCCAAAGAAATAATACTAAAATATAAACAAAAATGAATATAAAGTAAAGTCAAATGAATTTACAATTAAACGAATATAAAGCAAAGTCAAATGAATTTACAATTAAATTTGACCAAATTTCCTAAAAAAAATAAAAAAAAAATTAAATTTGACCAAATACATTTTTACTCTTTCTAGAATTCATTAAAAAAGGAATCAGTTAATAAAATATAGGGAAAATTATAATAACCTCCCTTAAGTTTGAGCTTAATACAACAAACCTCCCCTCTATTTTCTAAATCATCACATACCTCCCCTCTGTTAAATTCTGTTAATTCTCCGTTAGGCTACAAAAATCTGTGTGTGTCCTCTCTCTCAAAACATTGCCAAAAATCATGATATTCTAACAGAAATCTTTTATCTTCTCTCCATAGTCACTAATTTTCCACCTTGTCGTTGTCATCTCTGATCATTCACAGTTTCTTTTTATTCTAATGGTTATTAAACTGTTATCTATATACTGTGCTGTTTTTATACTTATTTTTCATTCACAGATTCTTTTTATTCTATTAGGTTATGAATTTATGTGTTTACTCAATTGTTATATTTGCAGTAAATACTAAGGGTGCGACATAAAGAACAAAGCTCAGATAAAAATGGTAGCAAGGCAGCTTGTTACAGTCAAGTTTGGCATATTATATATGTATGTATGTTATCATATGGCAAATTATAATATGGCTTGGCAAATATCTAATTACAGGTATCTTGATTCTTTATTGATTTTATGTGAAATATAGAATTGATGTATATCACCCAACTCTCAAATTGATGAGAGTATTATGACAGTATTCACTATTCAGTATTCAGTAAACAATTTGAAAAGCTAAACCTGCAAATGAAATAAGCAACATTGTAAGGAGGGAAAATGGAGTAAGATACTAGCTAGTTACTGCAAAAAGATGTATGACGTGATGATTACATCACCTTAGCATATGAAAATTTACACATGTTTACACGTGCAAGATTTTTTAATTAAAAAAGAAATAGTTAACGGAGAATTTAACGGTGTTATTGAAGAAGGGAGATGTTTGTCTATTTGATAAAAACTTAAGGGAGGTTATTGTTTATTTTAAAACTAGAGGGGGTGTCATTTCCATTTTAATAGAACTTAGGGGAGGTGAGTGCAATTTCCTCTAAAATATATTACAAAATTAATAAAAAAAAAAAAGTTAGTCAAAATAAAATAAATTGATTTTTAGACCAAAAAATAAAATAAATTGATAAAATATATAAAAAATGAAATGAAATGAAATGAAAATGTTACCTTCTCTTCCCCACTTCCTTTGTCATGCAGTTCACTGGTTAGAGAATCATTTCATTTCATTACACCGAATATTCTTTAAACTGACAGTGTTGTTGTTTGGAAGTTTCTGGAAACAGATCCTTCTTTTTTCCAGTCATGGGTGGCTCTCTTCCCTCTCCTCCTCGGAATTCCGATGACGATTTTGTCCTCAAGAGCGCCGTTGAGGTATAACTACTCTCATTACTTTTCAGTAATTTCATTTTGTTTAAGATACAATTGAAACCCTAGACTCAATTATGCTCAGCGGCGGATGCATGTAGAATGTTGTTGCCCCAACTGAAGAATTATTTTTTTATTTTTTTTTGTAATTTTGTTTACTCAATAAATCAAGTTGTGAAGTAAATGTATGAAGTATAATAAATTGTATTAATTTTAATCATTTATTTATTTTTCCAGTTTTTATTATCAATCATATAGTAACATTAAGCATATACAGTGATACAAAATATATTTGAAGGAAACAGTTTATAATTGTGTATACATTTTTTTTTTTTAACATATTTTAGTGTAATATGGGTGTTTTGATCATGCAATTGTGTATTTGTTCTGTAAAAAAACATTTTTCTTTTATGAACATATTTTCGTGTAGTTTGGTTGTTTTGTTCATATAATTATGTATTTTTGCAAAAAAAAATTTGAACATATTTGTATAGTTTGGGGGGTTTTGTTAAAAAATTGTGTATTTTGTAAAAGATAAATATTTTTCTTTTATGAACACATTTTAGACTATTATTTTTACCCTCAGTTTGAAATGTTTCAGGATCTGCCACTGATGATGCTTAATTGTTGTGTAGGGTGGAGTTTCGCTGGAATCATTGGCCAAAGGTGTTGTTTCCTTCTCCCAAAGGTATTCCGTTACGGAATTGAATGAGCGCTGGCATTCTCTTCTCTACCATTATGACATTTCGGATGAAGCTTCCGTTGCCATGAACAATTTGGAGGTTGCCAAGCCTAACAGTGATGGAATCAAGGAAGCAGCCTTTGTGGATGTTACTGCCCGGAAGAGGAAAACTCAGACCCTTCGCAAGAAGTACTACGCCATGCGGAAGAGACTTCGCACAGAGGTTTTTTTTAATACTTTTGATATGGCTTTACGTGATGAGATGTGCATTGAAAATAACACCACTGAAAAAGAAATTGTTGGGTCTGGTATTATTAATAATTGTTTAAATAAGGATGTGAATAATAATTCGCTTGTCAATAGTTTAATTAATTATGGGAATCAATTGGGGTTAGTGGGAGCTGGGGCGGGGTCATCTCATTCAATGAGTGAAGATCCGCTTTGGAAGACAATGGAGGATGTCTCTGCACCTAACATGCCGGTCCATGCTAGTCTTGAAAATGGAGGTTCTGAGTCGAAAGAGACGATTCCCCATGTTTCTGATGCTCTCTTCAACTTGCCAAATGAAGACGAGCTTCTGTTTGTGAATATAGACGAGAAAGACGAGACTGCAGTGAAAAAACAGTCTGATGCGAATGTTGATTCCATTCTTTTGCGTTCTTCTTGTGACATTCAAGGTGAGGATATGTCTGTTGTTGGTGAGTCTCAGAAGTTGGTTGCAGAAACACGACTTGCTATGGCAAATGGTCCGTCTGCTGAGTTAGAGGTTGTTGCTGACTTGCCGGCTAGCAGTCATGGGGATTCCGGTTTTGTTGCTGATTGTGGAAATGAAGTCCAATCATCTGGTGCTGCGCATGGTTCTCACCCTAAGCCTGCTAATGAATTTAGGGTCTGTTCATTGAACACTGAAGATAGTGTCCCATCCCCGACCGATGGCATTGATGATGTAAACGAATCCACTGTAGTTCCTAATTCTGTGAACGTATCTGCTGTAGTAGTTCCTAATTCTGCGACTCCGAAACCCATATCAATTGTTAAAGAGGTGGGTTATCCAGATTCCTCCATCAGTAATAAAAAAAGAAATGAACCAGATAGAAGTTCGAAATCAAGCAAGGTTCATGTTGCTGCTGTAAAGAAAAGAAAAGACATTCCTTCGAACTCTTCCGCGGCTTTGCAGTCAGATCAACCAGGATTAGTGCCTAATATAAGCAAGGAAAACCCTGTTGCTGCTGTACCGAAAACTGAAAATCCCCCAAAGAATTTGATTTCTGCAGTTTCTAGACAGAGTAACAATTTCATTGCCAATACCAATCAAAGTCAAAGCAGATTAGTTCATGCAACTATGAAGCATGCCTCATATGGACAACCAACACAAGAGGTTAGATGTGTCCATTGCTGGATACACATAATTGAAATACCCTTTAGGGAAATAATTATGATTATACTTTTATTAAGAATAAAGTTTATTGAAGTTATATGTTATTTACAGGTAATTGTTGCTCTGCCTTCACCTGGCAATACAGATCCAAAGAAAGAGGAACATAAGACTTTACCTGATTCAGAAGCAAAATTATGCATCAATCAGGAAATAGGCGATGATGATGATGATGAGAAAGAGATTCCTTACTTTTCTGATGTTGAGGGAATGGTAAGTATACTATGTTGCATTGAATAGCAATAATTTCCCATATTCATTTGTGTTTGTTTATCTCTCATATTCTTGATGTTGCTTGCTCAGATTCTTGAAATGGACTTAGGTCCAACCGATCAAGATACCGATGCAAGTACCGAAGGTATGTCACCTGACACTAGATACAATATAAATATTACAGTTCTATTTAAGGTTCTTAATTTTTGAAAGGGCCGCCTGTTGCATAAGGCTGTCGTCATGTTGGATCTAGGAAGCACCAAATCTACACAACTTACCATGTAAATGGATGGTTAAATTCTGTTTCCAGAAATGGACGGTTTAGTTCTGTCTCCATAACCTATGGCCACCTTGTCATTAGATAGCCAACCTTACTCTCGTGCCTTAGCTCACCCTCTGCATAGGATTTTAAATTTTACTTCAAAGGTTGTTAAAAATTTGAAAATAAAGGTTTAGATTTTTTAATGAAAATGGAAATTCATTGCTTGGTTCTGCGTTTTTTCTTTGTTCCTGTGTGGTTTCTTATAATCGAATAAACACTCCTTATATTAGTAATATGCTGGTCAGCCTTCATAAATGTTTATGAAAACAATTACGGTTAAAATATTACTAATATTGCTCGTCATTGAGTTTGGCCATTTCTAGGTATTATAGTAATGGTTGTTTGTCTACTAATGTTATATTCTTTTTATTCCAGTTTCGAGATTCCAAAACAAAGAAACTAAGAGGACCATCATAAGATTGGAGCAATCTTCTCAGGCCATGACGCGAAGAGCCATGGATTCTCGCGGTGCACTTGCAGTATTGTATGGGCGCACTGTGAAGGAATATATTATACAACCCAAGGTGCACTTATGAATTTGGAGCTCTTGTTTTCCTTTAAAATATGGGGGAGAGGAACTTTTACGCATACTGCCTTCCACCTCATATCACTGCATGTTTGCATGTCGTCATGATTTATTGTCTTGCATAGTATGGAGATTTGCATTCTTTGAGTTTGTCAATGAGTCCTCGCTCTCAGTCTAGCTGTGTTACAACCTCACAGAATATGTCATCTGATGTTGTTGAAAATTCTGTTGCTATGGATACAAAGAAAAGAGGAAGTGAAAAATTTGAGCAGAAGCAAATTGTTCATAGGAAATCTATTAATACTTTTGGTCAAAGAACCTCTCAATATAGAGGTGTAACAAGGTGTGTTTAGTTCTAATTTTTTTTACTAGTACTTAATGTTGTTTGAAGTTTTTATGTTTTTTTATTTCTCTTTTTATTTATTTATTTATTTATTATTTATAATATAAAGTGTGTTTTGATTTGTTTATTAGGCATAGATGGACTGGCAGATATGAAGCTCATCTATGGGACAACAGTTGCAAGAAAGAAGGCCAAAGCAGAAAAGGAAGACAAGGTAAGAATGATACTATGTGAACATTTGGATTCACCCGATGATTTTGCGGAAGCTCCAAAATATAGTTTTTGTCAAAATTACGGTGTCACTATGATTCCGTTAAATTCGCTGTGAATCTAAAGATCTTGTCACTTTTTAATTTTGTTTTTTTCTAGTGTATTTTATTGTGACACATCTATTATGAAAGATTTACATTTTTTTATTTGTCATTTCTTGTTCTTGTTTTTGTTTTTTGCTTTCTTTGCTTGGCGGGGAATGCTTATGCTACTCAAATATTTGATGAGACACAGTTTATCTTGGTAAGATTTCCAAAGTCATACTAGAAGTATCTTTTGTTATTAGATTCTGTTTCAAATTCCCTGAGCCTAGATTAACCAAATCATTTAATAATTTGCTTATGTTTTTAACATGATGAAAATTAATAATTATGCAAGTCTTTCCAAAATTTTGATTTTAGGGGGTTATGATATGGAAGAAAAAGCTGCTAGAGCTTATGATCAAGCAGCACTCAAGTATTGGGGACCATCCACTCACATAAACTTCCCTGTTAGTAATAACAATCATTAGTTTGTTTCTGTCTATTGTCTCAATTCCACTTATAAAGTCTATTAATTGATTTTTTTAATTACATTCTCTTATAACAGTTGGAAAATTATCAAAATCAACTTGAGGAAATGAAGAATATGACAAGACAGGAATATGTTGCTCATTTAAGAAGGTAAAAAATCTTTGCTAGTTTTTTTTCTATCATCTCATGTTACTTGTTCCTAACATCTTTAACTTTGGTCTTATCAGAAAAAGCAGTGGATTCTCAAGAGGGGCTTCCATGTACAGAGGAGTAACAAGGTCTCACATGCTATATCAATTACTTAGTATTAACCATTAAAATTCAATTAATAATATTTATTATATTTCTAAAGTATTTTTGTTCAAACCCTTGTTCACTTGGTAGCAGACACCACCAACATGGAAGATGGCAAGCTAGAATTGGTAGAGTAGCTTGTAATAAAGATCTATATCTTGGAACATTCAGTGAGTTCTTTCATAATCTTTGGTTAATTATTTCCATTGATCATGTACCAATTTAATATTGTAATGTCGTAGACACATGTAGATATGTTTAATCACTTGCATTTTCTTGAAATATTAATTCCTGTTAGTGTCATGTCTAATGTTCATGTCTGTGTTAACGCTAGATGTCACTTACACGAATTTGCCACTACTAGTTAAGCTTATAATCCAATGTTACCATGAAAGATTAAGCTAATTACTTTTCTCATTGAAATGAAATTTTTAGGTACTCAAGAGGAAGCAGCTGAAGCCTATGACATTGCAGCTATAAAATTCAGAGGTGCTAATGCAGTGACCAACTTTGATATAATAAAATATGATGTTGGAAAAATCATGGCTAGTAGTAACCTTTTTAACATTGAACAAGCTAGAAGGAACAAAGAGGTGGTAGATATTAGTTCAACTCAATACATTGATCAGAACAAACCTTCTTCTGCATATGACAACAATGCAGAAAAATATGGTTCTGTATCATTCCTCCCAACCAGTTCAACAATTTCAACAGAATCAACCAAGATTTGAGAATGAAAGAACTCATCAAACTTTTTCCTCAGTGTCTTTGGATTACATGTTTCATCAAGAAGTAGTTGAGGAAGCAAGTAAGATGAGAACACATGTGTCAAATGCTTCTTCATTGGCTACAAGTTTGAGTAGTTCAAGAGAAGGTAGTCCAGATAGAACAAGCTTGCAAAATCTCTCTGGAATAATGCCTTCAACAGCTTCAAAACTATTGGTTACTTCTGCTCCAAATAGTAATTTGAATTCTTGGGACCCTTCACAACATCTTAGGCCTCCCCTTTCTTTGCCTCAGATGCCAGTTTTTGCAGCATGGACAGATGCTTAGTCCCTTTCTTTTGTTCTCTATCACACTCTCAAGTAAAATTTCAATGTTTTTTTTTCTTATACATTTTGCATGGAGGGACAATATGTAAGAAATGGTGATGGGAGATGGTAAAATTGAGGGTTTACTTAATTATTGAACTTTTTTGATACAAAAAAGTTTAGATAAGTTAAATCTCACATGATCTAGAAACAACATCTTGTGTAAAACAGGGTAAGGCTGCGTACAATACACCAAATGGTGGGACCCCTTCTCGGACCCTGCATATGCGGGAGCTCTAGTGCATCGGGTTGCCCTTTTTAAGTTAAATCTCACATGATCACTTGTGTCAAGACTCAAGACATGTTTCGAGGCTCGAAATTCTGCCTTAACCTTTTTAGTAACTACATTTTCGTAGTAAAGACAAGAATTCCCTAAAGATTTTACAATCCTTTAAGGCATGGTATTGTAGATTGAATGATAGCAAAAATGATTTTAAATTCCATGTGAAGTTGCACCGCAAACATTTATATTACAACAAAATGCGAGAAAATGTGACCGGTGCAGTTGAAATTACGGACACCATGTCGTTGTAGAGACCTCAAAATCCTTTATATTGGACTACAATTTCGGACCGTTATTTTATACCGTACATAAACAGATGAGAAGGCTATAAAAAGGTGATGATTGAGAGAATGAAATGATCAAGGCAATATGGTAATGTGGTAGACAACATTAATCATTATTTTCAACATTTGCAGGTCCCAATTATGTCTAGTTGGGCATGATATATCTATTTAAGTTTATCCTTTGACCATAATAATCCTAAGGGAATTACTTTTCCCACCCTATGGCCTTCTCGCGCGCCCTATGCAAATGACCAACATGCCCTCCGGATTATATATTCCGGAACATCTATACATTTTTCGGAATATAGAATCCGGACAATTGCGAAGTATAAAAGGAACTTCACCCCCAATTTTTACAGTTTCACTTTCCCCATTCTCTCTCTCTCTCTCTCTCTCTCTCTCTCTCTCTCTCTCTCTCTCTCTCTCTCTCTACATTATCCCAAATTCCGAACACCACAAATCTTGTCCAAATTTGGAGTTTTCTTGCTCAAAAGCACCGCATTTCAACCATTGTCAAACATCATGGAAGGTAAGTTCGATTTCTGTACACATGCAAGTTCAATTAGTTCGTTTTTTTTTTAATTCTGTTCGAATGCAATCCGGACTACGTTTTCCGGACTAGGTTGTTGGGCATCCGGATTTCGAAATCCGGACAAACCCAGAATGTTGTTTTGCTTCTGGTTTGTGTTGTTTGATTGTGATGTTTGATTACCCTAATTTGAATGTTACAGAAGGTTCAACGTCTAATACTCAGCACGTAAGGGAGGCAGGGCATGCTTCCCGTAGGAGAGCGCGTAGGGAACAGATGGAGGCTGAAGGTGTTGTTCCTCCAAGGCGTCGGGGTGCTAGAGCACGCCGTGCTGATGTCGATCCTGATGTCGAGGATCAGCCAGAGCAGCAACATTATATGCCCATGGAGGAGGAGCAGACTGATGTGGATTTGCAGCATACGGAGGAGCAAGAGCTTGAGGAGGAGCTGCAGGGTATGGACGAGGACATGGAAGATGTTGAGCCACATCAAAGGCGAAAGAAGAAGGAGAAGGTGGTGGACCCCGAGCCATTACAAGACTATCCCGGTGGCCCACACCAGACTGACCTGCTGTGGAGGTACCATGTGCACGTGGCCAGGAAGGCGGCTGATGGCGTGGTATGTACTGTTAAACTCACTTTATATCTGACTGGTTTATTTATTGTTAAATATGTTTGTGAAGCCATGAGTTTAAACTCACTTTATTAATTTTAAATATTTGCAGTGGCGTGGAAAATTAAAATGCATCAACAACGGAAAGAAGATAGAGGCGATGCATGATGATGACACCAGACCTATCATGGCTGCACGGTGGTGGGAGAGCAGATTGCGTCGCACAGGCCTTGGTTGGCTCCAGGATACGAGCTACACGATTATTGATCATGGGCTGATTTGTGCGTTCGTGGAGAGGTGGCACGAGGAGACTTCCAGCTTCCACCTTCCGTTTGGGGAGATGACAGTCACATTTGATGATGTGGCCTCTTTGCTGCATATCCCCATTGACGGCGGTGGAATGGATGGTGGAGTACTTGGGGTCTGATCTGGGTGATGCACTCAAAGAGGTCGAGAAGAGCAAAGGTGCACATTGCAGATTTAACTACTTGGAGAGGATATTCAAGGAGCGTTTGAAGGAGCAAAGGGATTTGGTGGACGAGTATGGTGTGACTGAGGAGGTGGAGAGGTTGCGGGACCAGGCTGTCCGCATATATTTGCTATACTTGGTGGGGATCACGATCTTCAGTGACAAAAGCAAGTGGGCTGTGGATGTTGTCTACCTGAAGTACTTCAGAGACCTTGATCTTTGTGCTGTTTATTCATGGGGAGCTGCGGCACTAACTCAGTTGTATAAGGAGCTCAACAATGCTGCACGTTAGAACACCAGTCAGGTGGCAGGATACCTGAGTTTGTTGCAGGTATAAATTAAGAACTATGTTTTATTTTTTTTAATTTAAGTGTATATGGTTTGTATATTTATATGTGGTTGTCTTTGGTGCAGGCTTGGGTGTTTCATCACTTCATAGGTATGGGAAGCAAGGATGTCTGGGACGGATATGTGGAGAATTTGTATCCACGCGCGATGCTTTTTGTGCCACTGCATGGTTTAGGCACGGTGGACAACTACAGGAACTATCTAGATGCGCTGGATTTGACGAGGGTTGTCATGGTCCCATATGCTGCACACCGTCAGGCACGTCTGTTTGAGCGGTCAGCCTTTACTCTGGATGACTGAGATGCGGAGAGCGCATGGTGAGATATCTGCCGGAGAGGGTGCTTCGCCAGTTTGGGTTTGTTCAGACCATACCGAGACACCCCGTTCAGAGTGCACCTGTTGATGTTAACTGGGTGGAGATCGCAAACCGCTTTCAGCGTGCACTTGATTATGCGCTGACACCTCAGGAGTTGGGAGAGACTGCAGTCCATGGTGTGGAGGTAGTAGATGGATACATCGAGTGGTTTCACCAGGTGTCTCATCCACGCATGATTCTTCCAGACATGCCGGTACCGGTGCCGAGGCCACCAGAGCGTGAGGTCCTTGATGCCCAAGCTGCTCAAGATGATGGAGACCTTGCGTACTTACAACTTAGCGGAAGGATGAGCCGCATCAGAGACCACGTATATGATGTGATGAGAAGCGGTCTGGTGCCGAAAGGGAGTGAGGAATGACAACATTTGGAGGATGCCTTGAGAGAGGTGCATGATGCAAAAGTTTACCGTCGTCGGGCAGCTACTGATGGTGGCAGGGGTGGTGGCAGAGGTGGTGGCAGGGGTGGCGGTGGTACGGGTGTAGTTATTAGGGGCTGATAGCATTGTTTTGTATGTTTATGTTTGTTACATTTTGAATTATGTAACACTTGGATAATTTTTAATGTTATGTAATCTTGGATAATTTTTAATGTTATTTGATTAATGTTTTATTCGAAAATTATGCTGTGTTGATGATTTTAATGTTATGAGTTCGATTTACTGTTAGAACATGTCACCGGCATGATATGTCTGTTTGGAAGCAAGCAAAATGCGCCAAAATAGAGGCTCAGCCAAAACAGATGGCTTCTGCCTTTGTGCTGATGCATTCCGGATTATATAGTCCGGACATGTTTAGCGCATTCCGGATTATATAATCCGGAACTGTCGTTCACCACCCCCTTTTGTTGACTTTCAACGGGGTGATTTACATGTTTCAGATTATATATTCCGGAATATCTCTAACGTTTTCGGATTATATAATCCGGACCAATATTTTTATAACTGGTATCATCATCCATCAGGGTGAATGGAGTGCCAAAATACACGAAAGAATCCGGATTAAATTTTCCGGAATCAGTTCGGATTACATAATCCGGATTAGGGGTATTTTGGGAAAAAAATAGGGCACGCGAGAAAAGACATAGGGTGGGAAAAATAATACTCTAATCCTAATGTTGACGTCATTGGTACTGATTTTTCAAGTCCAGGGTCATCATTGCTTAATACCTTTTCTTGTTAACTTTGTCTAAAGTAGAAGATACTCCCTCCGTCCCGGTATATCTGAGTCAGTTTGGTTTTTCACACAGATTAAGAAAAATGTATAAATAAAAGGGAAAATGGAATATATTGAATTGGGAATGATGAAAGTAGTATTAATTAGAGTTATATTGTATTGGGAATGATGAAAGTTGTATTGAAAATTGAAATGACTCAGTTATTTTAGGACATTTTTTTTTAGTAAATGGGCCAGATATTCCGGGACGGAGGGAGTATTCTCTTACTATACCTACTTGAAACAAAAAGAGTAATGATATTTGAACAACTATTTATGTACAATTTTTGGGACAACTTTGTTGTTCTTTCTTCTTATTGGTCAAAAACAATAGAGAGAGAGAAAAAGGAAGAGAGAGAATAAAAACATAACGTGAGTATGAGAGAGAAAGTTGTACAAAAGTTATACAAAAATGGATGTACAAATATCATTTCTCAAACAAAAAAGCAGTGGGGTGCAAACTTAGATTCCTGCAGAATAAATGACTTTATGTGATCTGATTGATGACTTAATTATAATTATCCTGTTGCAATTTGTCTGCTGCATTAAGGAAAGCCTTATGGTTGTTAAAACTTTATAAACCTTTCTTAAATTATTATAAACACTGCTAATGATATTGACTCTAAAATGCAATCTTCCACAGGTTCATTATGGGATAATAAGTTAATAACTACCTTAGTGACCAACTTAACAACACATGAGCTATGATTTGTTCTTCTTTTTCTGCTCTCTTGTGCATATATATGATCTAAATTTGTGTTAAATATGGAAACTCCATTGATTTTTTGTGTGTTAACCCTCCAATTTTCAAGAGAATGAGGTATTGGTAATCCGAAGTTCGATTGATGACTGTGAGGTAAATATATTCTGACCAATAATTCTTCCACCTAAAAATCGAACCCGAGTTCTCCCAAACGAAGAAACTACATTGTTAGTGAGAGAGAGATATTTTTATTTATATTAAAAATAAAAAAATTATTCAACGTTTCAAGAAAATGAAAAATGGTAGAGATATGTATATACGATGCTCCCACAAATCAAAATTTATGAATCCGTCCCGGAATCAAACCGAAGGTTTATTCAAATTTAAAGTGATTATAGAAAACAAAATAACATCTAAACACATGCATAAGTTATTTTCAAGATAGTTACTGAAATTTTATTAATATGACAGAAAAGGTACTAGGGGAGACCTGCAAAACAATGGACAAATGCAATAAATTAAATCACATAGCTCATTCCAAATTATATTATCTCTATGTCACGTATATTTAACTGATGAGAGACTTCAAATCCACACTTAAGATAAAGAATGGGATAAAAATATGACATGACAGCGACATGATTGACATTTATAATGTCATGCATTTCGTGTACACATGAGACCGAAAATCACCTCTTTAGTACGTGCGGTTTTGCCAGTGCTATTTGCTATGAAGTTTTCAAGTGGCTTGTGGTGGTGGTGTTCCTCGGAAATTCTCAAAGCTTGCTTCAAATTTTTGTGGGCTTGGAAATTAAAGGAGGGGGAAAGGGGAGGGGGAAAGGGTCAAAGGGTTTATTTGTTGATATGGCATACAGTGGTGTGACTTATTTGGTTGGCGAGAAATGACCAAATTTTTAATGCAAAATTGTTTTTGTTCGAAGTGGTTATTGATGCAACTGGGCTCTCTTGCCTTTAAAAGTAGAGTATTACTTTTCCCACCCTATGGCTTTCCTCGCGCGTCCTATTTTTTTTCCAATTTTACCCGTAGTTCGGATTTCGTTTTCCGGAACTTATTGTTAGTATTCTTCAGATAGTTCCGGATTTTAAAATCCGGAATAGTATTTTAGCAGAACTTTTGCAATTTTAAGCTCTACAATTCGTAAAATAAAATGCGAATAAAATAAAAAACATAAATTAAAAGACACAAACATAAAAACAACTCATTTTATTAATATATGAACAATACATTACAATAATTTTCAAGTTTTTTAAGCTTATTACATAACATCCTAAATCTATTTCTAATCTCCTAAGAGTCTAATTCTAATATCCTAAGTGCCAAACCACTGGTATGTGATGGGACATACCAGTAGTTTGCCTATTGGAGGAAAACCGGAGGAGGAGGGAAGAGGAGGGCGGGAAGAAGAAACAAATGCCCCCACATGACCCTCAGATGAACCGCCCTTCGTTGCAGCGCGGTTCCATCCTCATTGACCGTTCATACAAACCCTGAAAGTTTTCAACGAGGCCCTTATTTATGAAAGGCCAACGATGGAAAACCATGGTTGTAGAAGGAAGAAGAGGAGGAGAGGGATGGTGTGAGAAATGGTGGGGTTTGGAAGGGTATTTATAGGGAGGGGTGTGTGAAAAATGGTTGGGAAACCATTAATGCAGTCAAAAAACGTGGTAAAACACGTTTTTTTGACTTGACACCGACAAAAACGTGTGGTGCAGACCACCGGCCATGGCACTGAGGAGTTCCGGAATATACAATCCGGAATGAACCTTTAAATTCCGGAATATATTTTCCGGATTAGTGCGATTATGGTGCTCTTATGGTGAACGAGGGGAACGTTTGAACTTCTTTGTAGGGCTAAGGACATTCCGGAATGTATAATCCGGAATGCTTCAGCATTGGCTTCTTTTGAAAGAGTGCTTGGCTTCTTTTCAAAGAGTGCCATCAATTAGTGGTTGGACGGTTACAACTATTACCACGTTTTCATTGACTGTATTAATGACCTAGGACTTGTTTAAGGCTATAAATAGGCTTCTATCTTCAACAAACACCATCATTCTTCACTTCACCTATTATCTTCCATTCTCTTCAAATTTTTTAAGTTTTGTAGGGGTGTTTGTGGTGTCATGGTCATTGTTGACCGTTCCTATGAACCCTGCAATTGCATTGCAGCTTGTGTGGGGTTCATATAACGGTCAACAGAGACCTTTGACATCAAAGAAAGACACAAAAAAGCGTATAGCATTTGGTCCGGATTAAGTTTTCCGGAAAACACTTCACCACTTTTCTTCAATTTTCTTCGTATGTATTTAGTTTTTTTACGAGAGTTTGTGGTGTCATGGTCATTGTTAACCGCTCATACGACCCTTGCAATTGCTTTGCAGCTTATGCGGGGGTCGTATAACGGCCAACAGAGACCCTTGACATCAAAGAAAGACACAAAATATGCATATCGAATTGGTCCGGATTGTATAATCCGGAAACACTAACAATCTGGTTCGGAAAATGTAATCCGGACCAGGGGTATTTTTGGAATTTTTACAGGGCGCGCGAGGAGGCCATAGGGTGGGAAAAGTAATACTCTTAAAAGTATCACTAAACGTATTAACTCAACTAGTCAATTATCTTTTTTTTTTTTTTTGAAGAACTAGTCAATTATCTTGTTTTACTATGTTTTATGTGGCCTTACTATTTATAATTAACTTTAAATAATTCATAGTTAAATTTAATTTATTTACTTTGTCAAAAAATAATTATTTACATTGATGTACTTCATGTTAGATCTATCGTCAAAGCTTGGGATGTAATACGTTTGTCTTAGATTTCTCTCATTCATCACCTCATTTTTCTTTTCCACTTAGATCTAACAACTCTATATTCCACTTTTTAAGTGGTTATGAATGTCATCTAAGGTGCTTCACTTTCCATTCTCTCTTTCTTCATATTTTTTTTTCCTTTTCATCATCCATGTTTTCAATTCAATTATCCTCTATCTATCCAATGTATGTATATTCATTATTATATTCATAACCTCCTTCTATGTTGAATGCTTATACATTTACAATAAAATGCATAAATTTGTTTTATGATTTGCTTATATTTATACGTAACACTCTCTTTTGTTGCTTATATATAAGTTTTCTTCAATTTAATTTCAATATCATATGTGAAAATTCTTATCATTATTTATGTTTGTCATAGGCATCACATTTTCATAAGTAGTAATGACAAGGAGACAAGCAAGTTCCACGAGACGCAGTGGTGGAAGCTTTTCATTTTCAGGAGTCTTGAATTCCAAATTAAATTGTTCTCCTTTATTGTTTATAACCCTTGTCCTTTTGGTAATTTCATATATACATATTTTAATTTTTTGGCTGGTTTTGTTTTTAATAGTACAATTATGATAATGAATCCTTTTTAATTTTGGTTTAAAATCTCAGGGAGCTTTCCTTCTCATTGTTTATGCTTATGGTGGGTCAGGTAACATTATTTAAAGACCTTTCTCATCATAAATTTTTTATATATTCAATGGTATATACAAAATTTCCTAAAGAAATGTGGTGTACTAAATTTATCACATATCGTATGTGAGTAATTTTTTTTTTTTGAAAGAATATGTGAGTAATTTTTTTTTTTGATGAAAGGGAGGGCCGTAGCCCGGAAAAAGAAATTACATCTTAATCAAGCGCGGAAATGTAGCCCCCGCTTGATCAGCAGCTAACAAATGGTTAATTTGAGTCGGACACGACTCATAAAACATCATCTCATTCCCCATGATACATCCAATATTAGCTAACGCATCAGCGCACCTATTTGCTTCACGATACGAGTGTTTAACCTTCACTTCCCATTCCATTTGAAGAAGTTTTCTAATTTTTTGAACAAGACTCCTACCACTCGCATTGCTTTCCTTCCCACTCGTAATAATGCTCACAACCACCAAAGAATCCACATTTAATTCTACTGCAGTGAACCCCATACGTTTCGCACACCGGAGACCTTCCAAAACTCCCCATAGCTCTGCAATAAAAGCATTACACTTCCCTAAAAATTTAGAGAACCCCGCTAACCACTCGCCTTCCGAACCTCTAATAAGTCCTCCACACCCCGCGATACTACCATCCTTACAAGCACCGTCAGTATTGATCTTGACCCACCCAATCGGTGGTTCCTTCCACCCCACTTCCTCCAAATGTCTCGGCTGAGATGTCACAATAACAGACTTTGCTATTGCATTGTGATAATCATTAACATAACTCATAATAATATTTTTAGCATGTAAACTCATTAACTAATATGTGAGTAATTTAATATGTTCAATTTTACCAACATACTTCGACTAGATTGATAATTTAATATGTTTCTATGTACATATTTATGGACTGACTAATTTTATATTTTCAATTAAACAGGTATATTTAAAGTAAGGAAGGATGTTGTTAGCAGAGTTGAAGGTATGCGACCATGTTTATTTAATATGATTGACACTACTATATGTATAATTATTGGTTACATTGTGTCTATTTTGTTTTGTGAAGCCATTTTGCATGAAAGTATAAGTGAGAGACCTAAATACTCATTGCCTAGAGATTTTTGATGAAAATATGGTGTTCAACACACCATGTGCGGATGTTCTTATACCAATGTGGTGATCCTCAATGTTTAGGCTTCCATCTGATACAATACAATTTCATGAATTTAGTGACACAATCTAAGTTTAACCAAAAGAGGTTTAGGAGGGTTCCTTTATTTTGAATTCAATGATACAACTTCATCTAAGTTTAATTCAATGATACAACTTCATCTAAGTTTAACTCTGGGTGCGTTTGATCTGCTAAAAAATGAAGAACTACACATGACAACTTCAGTTGTACTGTGTTTGATTTGTAAAACTGTTTCTGAGACATGACAAACTGGAGGCAAGGGACATGACAAAAACAAAAAAATTTGTCCCTCACTTAACCACAACACAGCTTTTTGTCCCACATACAAGTAATCTAAAATACAAAATTAGCTTTTTGTCCACCAACAATCGTATAAGACTAAAAATTATTCAATATCATACAAGTTTGTCATGTGTTATTATGTCTTGTGTTGTTCTGTCTTGTACTGTTATGTCCAGTACATACTGTTTTGCAAATCAAACGCACCCTTTATGATCAGAACGGTACATTAACATGAGAATGATAACTTACTGCTAAAGATTCAGGATATAATGACTAATATAGTGATTGATTTGGAAAATTGGTCGATAAATGAGTTAGTGACTGACCAGAGACCGATTAGTGAAAAATTGCTAAATTATTAGTCGCTAATATTGTCGACCCATTTAGGGACCAAATTGACATTTTTGGCCTCTAAATTGGTGACTATGTAACATCTTGTTTTGTATCAACAAATATCAAATTTATTCTATCTTGTAGGTGATTTTTCATGCACATTTGAAGTTCAAAGTGTAATTCCTATTTTGAAGAATGTATATGGTGAAAATATGAAAAATGTCTTGCATGTTGGTCCTGAGAGTTGTTCAGTGGTATCCAAATTGTTAAAAGGGGAAGTTGAAGCATGGGGTGTGGAGCCATATGACATAGAAGATGTTGATAAGAATTGCAAGGCTTTAGTCCATAAAGGCATCATACGAGTTGCTGATATTAAATTTCCTCTACCATATAGACCAAAGTCTTTTTCACATGTTATAGTATCAGATGCATTGGATTACTTGTCTCCAAAATATTTAAACAAAACTCTTCCTGAGCTAGTAAGAGTATCTGCGGATGGTGTTATTATTTTTACAGGTATTTCATTTTGAAAATAAATGTGTTCTCTCTCTCACAAACACGCACAAAGATAAATATGAATGTAGTTTTTTTATTACAACACTTTGATTGAAAATATGTACTTGATTTTGTATCTTTCATGTGCTAGATCTTTCAGTGATAAATTGTGTCAAAATTTCCAATCTGAATCTTTAATTGTTGTAATTTTGGTGCTTTCATGTATTTTAAGGTTATCCTGGACAACGGAGAGCTAAACCAGCACAATTATCTAAATTCGGTCGTCCAGTAAGTGGCTTTCTCTTGATGGCTAATGCCTAATAGTTTTATTTAATCAAATGTTAAATATGTTTTTTATCCTTATAAATATTCATATTTTTCATTTGAATTGTTTTAGATTGCTTTTTCTTATCATTGTTGCTGACCAAAAACAATTATGCTTTTATTGTGAAGGCGAAAATGCGGAGTTCGTCTTGGTGGAAAGAATTTTTCAGCGAAACAAACTTAGAAGAAAATGAAGTTGTTGTCAAGATGTTTGAACAAGATGCATCTAGGATGTCTTACAATCCAACTTGTCAAATTTTCCACATCAAATCATACAACTGAAATATCTTGAAATTTGAGTATAATTTCATGTTAGTATTATATCACCAATCAAACAATTTTGTTTTTACCACTTATGGACAAGCATTAAAATGTCTGCTTGCTAAAAGAATAGGCAAAGTTGGGATTAGTTTATATGAATATTATTCTTATGTGTCTTTAAAAATTTTTTATGAGTACTTATAAGAGGGTTGTTTGATAAAATTATATGATTCAAAACGAGAATCACACATGCCTCCTTTTGCAAGCTTGATTAGCTGATATAATGAGTTTATTTTTATCGTGTGATAGATTACAATTTGATGGTAAAATAAACCAAAATATTAAGAGGGCTTAATCTCCGGTGGATGAGTTAATTTGAATGATTTTAGCCTCATAAAATAATTTGAAGTGTCCTTGGATAAGACTTGAATTGCCTTCTGCTTATTGAAACCATAGTCCACAAACATCTTTCTTCTTTTATCTAACCATGACATAGCATCGCATCACCATTCAACATCATTGGAGAAGGCATTGGATGAAGGAGTACAAACCAAGAAGAAGGAAGCTGAGTAGAGAATGTTGGCAGTGGAGAGTGGGGGAAAAGAGTGTTAGGTGGAATGAAAAACAAGGGGATTGATATAATGAATTTTAGCATGGAGACAACACCATATTTTCTAATTTTCTAAACATCAACATTTACTATTTACTAACCACGTTTTTCCAAGGGTGATATTTTTAGAACCACAAGTATGATCTTCTTACCCTCGCATATGTTCAAAATTTCAGTAGTACTAACCATGTTGTGAATCGTATGAATGAATAAAAAATGAAAGGATAGAATGAATAAAAGGAAAAAGAGGTTAGAGAGAAAGAAGAGTTTATTGTAATCTAGTTATTCATTGATTGATGAAAAAAGAAGCATTACAACTAGTTATATACACTTACTTGTGATGCAAGTTATTAGTAACTAACTCACCAAAATCCAAAAATGGTTATGTAACTAACTATTCTATGATTATAGATTAATTATTCTAATAAACCCCACATTTTCTCCATTTTATGTAGAAGAAGTATCTTTGAAATCTGGGGGTTGGGGTGGGGTAAGAGGACCTAGTGTCAAAAGTACTATCTATGTTCTCATAGTTAGACATAGCCCCATTAAGACCCAAATGAGATGTCCAATTGGTAAAAAGGCTAGAATTTTGCTCTTTACCAAAATAGATTTGCTCATTCCCAAAGTAAATGACTAAAATGCCTCTGCGTGAGTTAACTCCCGCAGCATGAGTTAACTCACGCTAGTGCAAATCTCATTCACTCTCAGCATGAGTTAACTCACGCTAGTGCAAATCTCAGCGTGAGTTAACTCACGCTAGTGTAAATCCTGTGTAAATCTCTGCGTGACTTAACAAACGTAGCGTGAGTTAACTCACACAAATTTAACACTAGCGTGAGTTAACTCACGCAGGGGCATTTTGGTCATTTGCTTTGGGAATGAGCAAATCCATTTGGGTAAAGAGCATAATTCAAAAGGCTAGGCATTGAGTTTAGTCCTATAATTTCTTGCTCAACTTGTATTCCAATAAATCATAATTTACCGACCGTTTCTCTTTTTGTTCTAATAATTTCTTGTGTGTTTTATGAATTTTGGATTATATAATCTGATAAACGTAAAACACTCTTTCAGACCTTTCAAAACACGTTAAAAACACCCTTCGAAACACACCATTTTTCCAGACTATAATATGATAAGAGTGCCTGAAGGTTGGAGGATGGTATAAGAAATTCTCTAATTTACATTTTTTTGACAAAAATAAATGATATTCATTCATTCAAATTGATAGAGTACATTGATACAATACAAATTCAAAGTCACTAAAAACAAAAGTGATGAGTCTGCGAACAAACTCACAACATTCACAATATTCTTTTTTTTTAGAGAACATTCACAATATTCTTGTTAATAACATAAAACGGAAGAGTACCTATGTCGTTACGCCTACAAATATGACTATATTCAAGTCTTTAGAATACTCATGTCTCCAGATTTGCAATGTTGACGACGCCAAAGTGATTGATTGGATATGCACTAGTTCAAATCTAATCTTTCAACCTGAATCAAATAAACATCAAACTAAGACGTACGGGAAATCAAAATCACAGCGCATAACATTACTATTGTAATGACTAATGAAGATCTCCATTCTTTTAAAAAATAGAAAGTATGATTTTAGTGTATACTACTACTACGTAAGAATTGTTAATTATCGCCATAAATTGAAATCTGCATGTCAAATTTATTCCAATTAATCAGTACTAAAGTCAGAAATCAAAAAGTCAAAATATGATGTGGGCTTCTCTTGTTTGATTTGGACTGGTACTGCAAACAATTCTCCCGAAGAGGCTGGTTTGTATTTGCAGGTGACATAACCCTATGATTTATGATAGGCCAACTCTACATGAAATTGTCGTGTTGATATGATAGTTACCATGATCCATGTTGTTGGACAACATAAACAAGAATGAGACAACATAAACAACTGAAATGAGGTGTGTTTTGTTTTAGTGACGTTGGAGGCGTGTTATATAGAGTAAAAATGTGAAATTATAATAATTACTTAATAAAAAACATATAATAAAGATTATAAAAAACATATATACCGTAACATTTAAAAAGTATGACTTTTATTTTAGCAAAATAGTCATTTTTCGTTCTTTAACGTGTAACGAATAGTACAATAGTCTTCAATATAGCGAAATTAAAATATAGTTTATGATACACTTTGTCAAATTACCAATGATACTCAACATTTTTTTTATTTTTATTTTTTGGGGAAAATGATGCTGAGCTAGATGAATTTCAATAAATTGATTTACATTAAGATCATAAATAACCGTGTACTTGCAAAAAGTACAATAAGGGATACTAAGGTTAAGTATCATATTCTAGGGTTTAGACTGATTATTGGATGCCTTGAGAATGCTCCCAAGGGTGGTATTTATAGCCTTCTATGGGTTTGATTCGTGGTTACTTGGCCAGCAAGTAACAGAGGTATTCTGGGTATTTGGGCACGCTCTAGAGTCTTCTAGAAGCGGATAGAGGCGGTGTCTTCAGGAGGACGCGCTTTTAGGTCTTATAGCCCTTTTGAAGGGCGCTGAGACCTCTGGAAAGGTCTAGAAGCCCTTTCAAAGGTCTTTTAGATCTTTAGTAGTATTATGATGGTTCAAATCGCTTTCATTAAAAGTTAAAACACAAAAACACCCATAACATCATGTTGAATTTCAATGTGCTATTACATTTTTCAAGTCACTATCCACGGGTTTGAGACTTGAGAGCCAAGCTCTATATCTTTGTCATTCAAAATAAATGTCGAATTCATTTGTTTATTTTCTTCATATTTTGATAGAGATATATAATTTCCCATTGATCACGACCACCTTATCATAGCACATTGACAAATCGACCATTTTAACCTCTTATGCATTTTATCCACCGTTAGGAAAAGATAGAAAAAGAAAGAAAACATGGTGGGACATACAATTTTAATGAAGGGAGGGACAAATATGATCCAATGGGCCATTGCATTGTCTCTTCATTGTGAGTGTGAACTAAGAACTAACTAACGTGAGCTTCATGTTGGTTGTCATGGTCCCTATGACCTATATGTGTATGTTATGCTTAAGGGGTGTTATGGGGGCATTTAAATGAGGGTTTCACATGCTCTAATAACACTCTATAACTACAATCCACATGGTCTTTTGTTTTATTTGCCTCCCTTTCTTCAAAACACTTCCAAATTTAACTCAATATGTGATTCAGGTCAGACATTCACACTAACTCATTTTATTTGTTTAAAGCTGGCCTCTAAATTATAATTAATGATGCAATAATTTTTTTGGATAAAAGAAAAATATCAAGAAATAAAGTACTATTCTTTCCGTCCCAAATTGTATGATGTTTTGGCAATTTCACACGTATTAAGAAATGTAATTAATTTTGAGTGGGAAAGTTATATTATGAGTTGTTTTGAAAATTGTCCTTAATAAATGATATGAGAAAGATAAACGAATGAATTGAGAGAAGATAGAGTAATAAATACTCCTTAAAGATATAATAGAAAAAGTAACATTAATGTTTCATTGATATTGTAAAACAACATATAATTTGGGATAATTGTTTTCCTAAAGAAACATACAATTTGGGATGTAATTAAGTACCTTTTCAAGGAGCTAAAGTACTATCTTTGTTACTACCTTTTTTCTTTTCTAATTATCGTTTTAAATATATTTACATTTACAAAGAAAATAACTAAATTTTATTATTTTTAAAGAAATTACTTATCTTTTTCATATAATATCCTTACATATTTATTATCTATTTTAACAATAGTTAATAATACTTTAAACTTAAAAATGGAAGATAAAATCGATTATAAACCTTTTTAAAAAATTACATTCAAAAAGAAACTGAGGGAGAAAATACATCCCAACTGTATCTTAATATTTTATTCATTTTAGCTTTTCAATTTGAAACAAACTACATGAGAGAGAGAGAGAGAGATGCAATCTAAGGGTCAAAATGAATTGGTCGCGCTTGTCGTGCTTAGTCTCGTGCCAACAAGCATTTTCCTTTATACAAAAAATGCAATTTCTTTAAATTAAAGCTTGCAGGGTTCAGTCATCATAGCTTACTATTAACAATTTTGCTGATTGTTTCATAACCTTTTGCAAAAAAAATAAAAAAAATTATAACCTTTACCAACTGAAAATCATTTGTTGTTGGAAACCTACTAAAAGATTTTTTTTTAATAAACCTACTAAAAGAATATATTGCTTACTTGTGAAAATCAGACATTTTGATCGACTTCCAATGTGATATTGGTAGAGTGGTGATGTGGATGATTTCCTATTTAACATCCAACTAAATAATATCATAGGGATATTCAAAATATTTTAAAACAAGTGTCATTTTACATTTTATGTGATATTATGCAAAAATATTATGCTTTTAGGTGCAAGACAAGATAAGACAACTTCACATATTTCACAGTGGTTTTCCCACAAACGACCCACCTCAACCTCCAAACGCCAGGTAGGTAAATGCATCATTAGCTGTCTTTGCAAAAATGTTAAACACAAAACCATCAAAACAACAAAAACAATACAAAAGAAAATAGGAAAAGTAGCAATGCAAATCAATGAGCGTGGGATTAGTTCTTGGAATGGATTCTTCAAATAAAAGGCGCAGTCACAGTCAACAAAGCTTTGAACATTTTATTACTCATAAACACTTTTATAACAGTTGCTAATAGGGATGTCACTAAAATGATATTATTTTATTTTTGGCTTATGTGACCCTCTGACATGATATTAACGTCATTATTAATCGGATCGAATTGAATACTAAAGAAATCAGGTAGCTAAAAACTAAGGGCGGGTGACAGTTTGCAATAATAATTTGCAATAATTGCATATTGGTTATGGCTTTTTCTTTTATTCAAAGATTCTCCTTTCTTAGAATGATGAATTTCAAAGGTAACTTTTAATGTAACATTAGAAGAGTTGGATTTTGGATGCTCATTAAGTTTAAGGCAGAACTCAATGTTTGATGAATTTTACAAATGTATTAACATATCATCCATTAAAGTGATTTTCACATTGACAACCAGTGTTGGGGAGTCTGGGGAGTGCTTGGAGCGACAATGGCCTTAACGTCTACGACCCGTTAAGATAGAGACACCATACTCTTACCCAAAACCTTAAGGCAATAGGTTTATGGGTCTCCTCTCTTAAATATCCAACGCTTGCTCCATTTCTAGTCAATGTGGAACATAATCACTCACACTTGATTTCCAACGAGAGTTGAACACAATTTTACACTTGACTCATCTCCTTATCAAATGAGTCAACATTCATTTTCCATTGTCCTCCTTTTTAATATAATGAATTTTAATAAAATGTATGACAAAAATAATTTGGTAAAAAAATTGGTCTTTTTCTTAATACATATCAAACGAATCAAAGTAACACTCATTGTGGAACGAATAAAATACTAATTAACACTAATTTGAAGCATTAATTAGGAAATCTATTCATATGTCATTAAAAAAATTATCACAGTGCGACACAAATAGTACTAAGTAGTTGTTTGTATCTTTTAACCATTTAGTTCAATGTTCTATCTTTAATCGTGCATTTGGAAAAACATATGTTGGAAAAGACCAACATCTTAAAAATATACTACTATGAGTTATCTCAAAATATTAATTTTTTGTTGTGCGTGTATGATATTTGATTTATTTACTATATTTTTTTTTGACAAACTATTTACTAATTTTTTTAATGTCTTTGAAGCGATAATTTTTAATAATATATCCTTATTTTTAATCAATATGTTAAATACTCAACTTTTTTTTAAGGAGTTATTTTTGTTTTTAGGTTAAATATTCAACTATTGTTTGTTACAATGAAAGTGAAATATGTCCCTAGACTATATACAACTTTATCACCTCTGATCCCCGAGAGATAATTTCACAACTGTATCCATAAGATGTTTGGTTAAGACAAAATGAATCAATATTTTAAAAGATACTATTAATATTCTCTTTAACTATTAAACTATATCTGTCTCTTGAGCCAACAAAAACCTGCGCCAAAACCACATTTAGAACTACAGATTTCTTTGTTTCATTTATTTTATAAACAAAAGCAAAACTGAATAAAATGAGAACTAGATTATTAATTATCTTTTTTTTTTGTTTATTCCATAATAACATAATAAATGTTGAGCACTCTGACTGATAAAAAAACATATTTGACTAAGCAGTTTGAGTTATATAAATGAAAATCCACCCTACATTTGGTGACAGTCTATTTCAATCAAAACAAGCTTTAATAAAGAACAAGATAAAAGAATCAACAAGGACTATATCTAACGAATGAGCTAATATTTCACAACATGACAAATTAACATTTGAAATTGGTGAAAGAGGTGTTCATATTTAAAGATTACATTTATTGAAGAAAATTTATGTATGAGATACAAGAAAGAACAATAACAAGAAGAAAAATAAATTGAAACATACCAAATTAACTTGCTCTCATAATTTTCTTTTTAAGCTTTATAGTATGTATTTATATATGGCTAAAAATCGTATCCAATTATATCACGAAGTTATATATATATATATATATATATTTGCAGAATACACTCATTAGTTTTTATGAAGAAGTGTTTTAGCAAGTTATAATTAAAAAGTGGATAAATACATTTTAAGGTGTATTTAGAAAAAATACATCTTCTAAAAAATAAGTGAGTGTATATTAGCAACTCCTATAAACATTTGTTAGAATACATCCACTTATTTTTTAGAAAGAGCATGTTAGCAATTGATAACTAAAAACTGGTTAAATGCACCCTAAAGCGTATGTTGTTAAAATACCCCTTCTTAAAAATTAGTAGGTTTTTTTTTTAAAGGAAAAATCAGTAGGTGTATTCTAGTTATATATATATATATATATATATATATATATATATATATATATATATATATATATATATAAGTTTGTCAAATCAATTTGATATTCCGTAATCTATATGCTTACATCATGCAATCTCTTGCTGCAAGATTATACAACCAAAAAGTATATATGCAGCTAAAAGTATATCCACAATATGTCACAATATACCCAATAGAGAGATCCTAAGGTCTTCTTGACTCCAAGCCAACAAATTTGGTTTGTATAGTGGCAGTATTTTAAGACGAGGAGCATGAAAGAAAAAAAATAGAAAAACATTAGGAGACATGTTTGGGGAGGTTAAAAGTTGATTGGAGAAAGTGGCAGACACAAATTGGACAGGGTTAATACAAGAGGGGAGCTTATGGACCATACCATATTCATAAGCTATAAAGTTCCAATATAAATCCTCATGGACCTTGTAGGTCAGGCACTCAGGCTGAGCCATTTTCTATGAGATTTGCTGTCGGTATGGCGTTCTATGCGCCCAAACAACTTAGTCTGCATGCCATATGACCTTCCTCCCTAAGTTATATACTTTATGTTTCTTCATGTTTTTCACTGCGCATTATGTGCATCTAAGGAATTAATGTATTCAATATAGACATAACTCATTGCTACAAAAAATATTAATTTTTAGGAAATGTTAAATTGTGCCCTTAGGGCACATGTTAAGGAACCTAAAGCGAAAATTTTGTCTAAAAAATTATGCCAATTTATTTTTTTAGAGATTGAAAATTAATATTTTGTAATAAATATCTATCATTTATGGAACCCTTAACATGTGCTCTAAGAGCACAAGTTAGCATGACCCTTAATTTTTTTGCAGCAAGTGTGAATTAGAGTCTCACATGAAAAAGTGATTGTTGAACAATAATAAATTCAATGCCTTAAAATTTTAGGTTAAGATACGGTGATCTCAAATACGCTTTAAGACCCAACAAAATTATCAAAGAAAGTCAGATAAAAAACAATGCACAAGAACTAAAATCAAATTTCATATGAAATTGGGCATTTAAGCCTTGCTCAACATATAAAAAAAATTTGATGTGAATTTTTTTTATCCAATGAAAGCAATGCACAAAGATAAAATAAATAGTTATTTATTTAGGCACTGAAATGAACAAGGAGATGACATTATAGTATTTGAATGCATCAAAATTATAAAAACATAATTGAATGTGTATTTTGTTAGTCACTTTAAATATTATACATATATTCTTTTGTTTAGTTAGAACCTCGTTTAGTTAGGACCTCGAATTTGTATTTTATTAACCGTTTTAGTTCATACATACATTCAAGCTTTAGGATACTGCTTTATAAATAACTTTTAAATACTTAGACTTTAATCTAAATTCCATGTTTGATAAGCAATTTTAGGTTCTTCCTAGTAAATCCAAACAAACATACATCAAAACTCCTTAAGGCCAAGATTCAATAACACGGGAAGAAGAATATGCTTGGTTTCCTTGTTGCCCAAGAATTCACCTGAATTCCCACGCGAGATTAAACCCTGTGGGAGACACTTTCCACAAATTGGTCTTACAATTAAAAAAAATCATATAGTAAAATTAAATAAATAAATATACTCCTCATTATTGAGTGATACTAGGAGCGTGGACTTCTCGTGATATGGTTGGGACGGTGGACATATCACTATTTTTCTTAAGCAACATAGCACTATTATATTATCACATTTTTTAAATTCAAAAATGATTCTATTATATGGTTGGTTATGTCTCTTTCTATCTCTCTCTTCATCTCGAGAAGAAAAAGGTTACATATTTTAGTCAAAAGAGTTTCTGCAAAACCATGTGGCCCTCTATCTCACTAGCACTTCTTTTGCCTCTATAAATATATACACCCACCTCACTACTTCTCACAACAATTTCATCTTCAAAACAATTCATTCATCTAAAAAAACAAACATCTTTCTCTCCCCCAAACATTCTTTCTTCTTCTCCTTTTTACACTTGTTCATATTCCTTCTCAACCACCTCAAAAAACACAACAAAAATGAAGCTCTTGTCTACAAAAGCAACTTGTAATAGTCATGGCCAAGACTCTTCATACTTCTTAGGATGGGAAGAATACGAGAAAAACCCATACGATAATGTTCACAATCCTAAAGGAATTATTCAAATGGGTCTAGCAGAGAATCAAGTAATTAACTAGTCTTAAACTCTTAATTAATTTTTTTCATAACAACAACAAGAACAACCTTAAAAATTTATTTGTACTTAGCTTACCAATATTTTTTTTTTCTTTTGCAGCTCTCTTTTGATCTCTTGGAATCATGGCTAGCTAAGAATCCAGATGCATCTGGATTCAAAAGAGATGGAAAATCCATATTCCGTGAACTTGCTCTCTTCCAAGACTACCATGGCATGCCAGCATTCAAACAAGCATTGGTAGATTTCATGGCTGAAATTAGAGGAAACAAAGTTACTTTTGATCCCAACCACATAGTTCTCACCGCAGGTTCTACTTCAGCAAATGAGACTCTTATGTTTTGTCTTGCCGAGAAAGGAGAAGCATTCCTCCTTCCTACTCCTTATTATCCAGGGTAAGTAACATTGTTTTTTTTTTATTACTTAAAAACGAATGAAAGCGACAAGAGCTGTAACATCATTTGTGACATAGTTGTTGATATTTTTTTTTTTATTTGTGCAGATTTGATAGAGATCTTAAGTGGAGAACTGGTGTTGAGATTGTTCCAATACATTGCACAAGCTCCAACAACTTTCAAGTAACCGAACAAGCATTGCAACAAGCATACCAAGAGGCACAAAAACGCAACCTTAAAGTCAAAGGAGTAATGGTTACAAACCCATCAAACCCGCTAGGCACCACAATGTCAAGGAGTGAATTAAATCTTCTCGTTGACTTTATCAAAGAAAACAAAGACATGCATTTGATAAGCGACGAGATTTACTCCGGCACTGTTTTTTCCTCTCCAAACTTCATCAGCGTCATGGAAATTCTTAAAGACAGAAATGACTTTAACGACTCCAATGACGCTGATAATATTTGTGAGAGAGTTCATGTTGTCTATAGTCTTTCCAAAGACTTGGGTTTGCCAGGTTTCCGTGTTGGCGCCATCTACTCCGAAAATGATACGGTTGTTGCTGCTGCCACGAAGATGTCAAGCTTCGGCTTAATCTCGTCGCAAACACAATACCTTCTTTCCGCCATGCTTGGTGACAAAAAATTCACCAAAAACTACTTAGCTGAAAACTTAAAGAGACTTAAGAAACGTCAGAACAAGCTTGTTTCGGGTTTACAAAAAGCCGGAATTAGCTGCTTGGAAAGCAATGCAGGATTATTTTGTTGGGTTGATATGAGGCATCTTCTCCATTCCAACACATTTGAAGCTGAAATGGAACTATGGAAGAAAATAGTGTACCAAGTTGGTTTAAACATTTCACCTGGTTCATCTTGTCATTGTACAGAACCAGGTTGGTTTCGTGTGTGTTTCGCAAACATGTCAGAAGAGACTTTGAAACTAGCAATGAAAAGGTTGAAAGCTTTCGTTGTTGAGTCCACTGGCAATGTTAATGGTGTTACAACAAAAAGCACAAAGAGAAATTTACTCACTAAGTGGGTTTTTCGGTTATCGTCTCGTGATCAACGTGATCAACAAGAGGAACGGTAACTTGGTGAATGGTGATCGTAGTGTGTGTCTGTGTGAAGTGCTGAAGTTTGAAGAAACTAGCCATGCACAATATTACACTTCTATTTTTATTTTTATTTTTTTCTTTTTGCACTCCCCAGTTATTTCTTGGAGGAGTAGTTCAAAAAATGTTATTTTACTATATATATTTTTCGTGATTAAATTGTAGAGAGAGAGAAGCACTCTGCCCATGTGGATGTGAAGTGTGAGAATATTTAGTTAGTCTGGTCTGTATAAGTTTGATTTCATTAGCATGAAAATTATATCCTTATATATTATTAATCAATAAAAAGTTTGATTTATTTATGATATATTCTTGTGTTACTATGATTTCATGATTCCCCGACCATCAAAATCTTCTATATGTTTTCGGTACAAACCCGACCATCAAAATCTTATTGGTTATCAACAATGTGAAGTTTGATAATGTTATGTCTTGATGGTTTAATATTTTTTATAAAAAAATGAAGACACTAATGAGTAATGACCATTTCACAATTATATATAATTAGAGATTAAGGAATGAGATTCTTACTAGTGAGAGGTATGACACCTAGCTCATAGACAAGCAATGGATTAGATGATTTAATAATTACTAGTACTATTGGCAAATTAAAATAATTACGTACAAAGTTAATTAGATATGAAAAGATTATATCATGTCCTACCTTATGGTGACGGATTTGCTTGTATTAATTAGTAAGTATAGTACGGATTTGCTTGTATTAATTAGTAAGTATAGTACAAGTACCATGTGTTGATTAATTTCTTTTGCGACATAAGCGGTGTAGAAGATGGATTGGGCTATGCTTCTTATACAAACCGTCCTTCTTACCATTTTCTTTGTTTTCAACCATGCAACATCTTCCCAGGCGTATAACAAGGAAAATTTGCATTGTGTGTGGTTAAGAGGCCAAAAAAGTCAATAAGGTAAATTTCTAATGTTTTGAGTCATATATAGTATTAAAAAAAATATTAACTTTTTCCCATTTTGAGAGTATTTTAAGCCAATTTGGTTGAGGGAGCTCCTCCACTTTTTTCCCTTCAATTGTAAGAAAAGGATGTGGTAAACAGTAAACTAAGTTAAATCTGTGGGGAGAGATGTTGAAGTTTGAACTTGAAAAATAAAAACATTTTTATAATCATGTAACCGTAACCAGCAACTTAATCAAAAAGTGCTCAAGTTACTTGCAAGAGAAACATTTTTTAAGCCATTTAGGACACTTTGCTTTGCAGAACTTTCTGGAATTAATCATAGAGTAGTGATATTTTGACATCCATTTGATGACAACTTTGTTGACAACCTTGTTTTTCTCACTTCTTATTGATCAAAAACAATGGAGAGAGAAAAAGGAAGAGAGAGGATAACAACATCATGTGAGTATGAGAGAGAAAGTTGTCAAAAAGTGGTTGTCAAAATATCATTTCTCTTAATCATAGTCATCATCAATACTTAAAAAGTTGTTGTCTCATACAAACTACGCGGTGTGTACTACGTATGCAGCTACGCTGACTGGCCGCCAACCAAGTGCACAATGCTGTCCAAGAAACTTATTATTTTAAGGTTTTTTCTAGGTTACTTTGATGAGTTGTGGGTTATTAATTCATCAACTAATCAAATTTAATCACATCGATACATTAAAGTGTAACGAAATTTACAATATAGTTATCACATGCAAAGATGATTATGTATCTACTTTTAATTGATTGTTGGGTAAATTATCCACTGTTTTATAAAGGTAGTTCAGGTCTCACTATATTTTTAGCCGAAGAACTTTTTATTTTGGATGGTTAAATAAAACATGCATACCATTCATACATATCTAATTTCAAACATAATAACTTATATTAAAATAAATGAAACTTATATGATTAATTGTAATTTCAATTTTAAACATAATGATAAAATATTAATAATTAATTTTAAGACTAATATTCATTTGAGAGTGTCTAACAATTTTAAAACGCATGAAAGCCAAATAATGGTCAGAGCAAAACGGGATTACTTTGAAAAATCACCTAATCAACCAAAATGCAAAAGTTGATCGGAAAAGGATCCCGTAACGACCGTAAAAGCCGAATCAATCTGAAATCAAATATCAAATTCTGCCAAAAAAAAACTAATATACATGATAAATAAGTGATCCACATCTTCATTCATTCCGCAACCACCTGATCATAATAAATTTAAACAATTTAAATTAGATAATCTTATCGATCCAATTCAACCCATATACGCATGACACGTTAACTAAATTGACGAATGCATTATCACCTTAGCACGCTAGCTCATGTTCAACATATAGTCTCGTCAAATTGTGTTGCATAAATTCTACAAGATGGGGGACAACAACAAATATTACTACTCCTTGTTAAAACTACAAATATTATTACTATAATTTTTAAATTCTTCTTTTGTAGTAAAGTTTTTAATATCCTCGAGCACCGAAGATCCTGCACTATAGTAAGTTATAACTTAAAACGATTTGGTCACGCGTTCACACTTACATACACAATATAATATTGATTACTTATTTTCTACGACTCGTACATGTTGTTAAAGCACCAACCAATCACAAGCCTGATCAATAGCAGTTGAGAATAATATGCTTTGACCACAAAATTTGAGAATTATATGCTTATAAAATTTGTGGAAAAAAAAAAATGGTTAGATGATTCCATATACCAAATCAAACTTACATTAGTCTAATAATAAAAGTGTATAAAGTTAGATGATACTGTTTTCATGATTCCGTCTCTTATATAGATCATGATAATTTTTATAGTGAATCACATGGATCGATATAACTAACCATATATTTTGATCGATCATGGCTCTATGACTTATGCAAGTGGATTTATTTTTATTTTCTATTTTAGATTATAATCATGTTATACCAAATTATAGGATAATTATATTGCTATATATATAAAGTGATCGAGAGAATTTGGTGCAAGTCAATGGTCATTCTCAATTGAAATGTGATATGATAATTATTGAAATAAGGTGGTTGAAGATTTTTTAACAACAAATGTATGATGCCTATTTTACTTTAGCAGCCATAAACACATGAAAAGGATTGGATTTGCCTTAATTTAATGCTATGTATCAAGTATCAACGATCTTATAATTTAATAAATGGCTATATTAAATCACACAAATCCTCCCAAATTGAACCTTATTAGCTTGATGGATTTTGCTTGAGTGTGATAATGATTCTGAATGAGTGGTTTAAGTTAGATGATTTGCTAACAGAAGTGAAATGGTTGAATTGCATTATGGATTATTTTTATTTTTATTTTCGTAAACGCATGGATATTATATTGCAAATTAGTGTTGCTAATCTTAAAAACTCATTTTACTTCTATTATCAAATTAAATTTGTTTGATCACTGAGACGACGACGTCTGTTTGATCAAGCATCTTAATATGGAATGAAATAACTCTTAAATTCCTTTTTATATAAATTTCATTTCTCGTTAAAAGAATAATGAACCCATGTTATAACTTAGTGGTTGATTGTGAAGACATTTTAGGTGCAATCTTGTATTCAAACTTGGGTCACCACATTCCCGCTCCCATGTGTGTGTTTATTTGAGCACGAGGTGGTCACTAGACCAATAGCAAAAAAGGAAAAGATCAACTCCAATGCGATTTAAATGATTCAATGTCTTTAGTTTTTTTTTTAGTTTTTCGCACTTCAAAGGTGTTTCTCAGCTTTAGGTGTGAGTGTGGATGCTCTATCGAGGTTTCTACTTTTGTTTTAATCGTTTTATAATTTGAATGGAAATTCTGAATTTATGGCAACTGATAGATCTTTTTTAGGTGGAATACATGAGTTGTTAGATAGAAATAAGAGACTTTATTGTAGTCCGGTTGCACACTCGTGATGTCATCATGAGCTTCTTATTTGCTCTAAGTAACATTTTCGTTTTGAAAATTTTACCTTTAATGTCTTAAAAGTCTAAAAACTTATTTATTTCAATGCAAAACTTGGACTTTAACTAATTCTGTTTTTAGAACCTTAAAGCTTTATGGCACAAGTTAGTAAGATCCTTATTTAAATGACATTTTCTTCGGTTAATATCATCTAACAACAAATGACTTTGTCCAATCAAGTTTAAAATAAATAAAAAAGGAGGAGGAAAAAATTATTAAATAAAACGACACTAATGAATATTAATTTCACAATAGTTTATGAGAATATTTAATCTCCGTCCAAAACTACACAATCAAACTCTTAGCGTGTGTTTGGTTTAGAAGAGAGATTGCGAAGAGAGAAGTTGCTAAGAGAGAGTATGAGAAGAGAGAAAAAGATGAGAAATAGAGTAAATTTATTGTATTGTTTGGTATAAGAGAAAGATGAAAGAAATAGAGAAGAAAGAAGTGTTAATTATTTTTTATAGTACGAAAATACCCTTGCTTTTTTTCAAATAAATCCATTGATGCAGCTCCACTCCACCATCAGGCTTACGACCAATTCAACCCCTAATTTTATTTATTTATTTCTAAGCCATTCAAGTATTCAACCCATAATTATCATTTATCACCGCATTCATTCCCCAACTTCCTTCTTCTTCTTCTTGTTTTTTTAATGTGTTTTGTATTCTCTTAATTAAAATTCTGATAAAATTCAACTCTTAGTTATACATTCCCCTTCTCCACCTCCAAGATATAAAATTAATAAAAAAGTGTAAAATAAAATAAAATAAATGATACCCATTTCTCGACAGAGGCCTCCATTTCCTCAAACTACTCTTTAATACATAATCACCGTGTTCAGATTGAGTTATCTTCTTCGTTTGTAATTGCAATGGTGTTATTGCCACTGTGTTTTTGCCACCGTGTTTTTGCAGTTGTAAAGGGCAAAAAAGGGAAAACAATGAAAAACACAGTTTCTCCTGTCTTTCTTCGCAATTTTGAGTAGAAAAGATAAAGCGTGGGACCCACACGAAATTGGTCTCTCTCCCCAATTTCTTCGGTCTCCCAAACAGGAGAAGTGTGAGATCTCCTTCCTCTTTCTCTCTTCAATACTTCTCTCGCCTCTATTTCTTGCCAACCAAACACAGTGTTACCACTCAGCTGGTATGTCACAGATACTGCATTAAGCTTTTTGCTTTCGAAATATAACAATAATAAATTTTTGCTAAAAAAAATAACAAATATTATACAAATACCCATTACTTGCGTGGTAAGAGAAGCTTTGCAAATCTTAAGGCTTCATTAATTCTTAATCAAAGACACAATAAAGAAATTTGGATCATTGAGTTTATTCAACGATTAGGTGTAGGAATTTCGGTCGATTTCCAAATTCTTGTCAACAACATATGCATGTGACATAGAAGCTAATACTTTGGGGTACTACTAACTAACATATCATGAACTTCGTTTCTGGTAGTTTAAGCATTAATATTATAAAGTATAAAGTATAAAATAATATGTATCTTATAAAATAATAATTCACTACCCTTAGAACTTAAAACAGAAAACATGTCAACACGGTTTTCTGTTAGGATTTGTTTAACGCGTCTCAGATTTTGGACGGCAACGTAAAATACAGAATACCTATTTCATTTTGCAAATCCTAATACTAATATATACAATGTCATGTATAAGACAAAAAATAAATCAATAGAAGCTTTTGTTGAACGATAATTTAGTGGTATGCACATCCAAGAGGGGCCAAATTAAAGAGATTTTGTTTTTTGAAGGAATAAATTCATTGCATTTCATTTGCTAAAATATGCCAAATACATGTAGGTACATCATCAATAATATGGGGGCTAGGATTAGACAGGGCTGCCTGAGCTAACTCGTGAGCTACCCTATTTGCTTGCCTCCTATTGAACTCAACATGAGAGTTCTGAAATCTTTCCTCTAGCAGCTGTTTACAAGCAGTAATAATACACCCAAATTCGCTGCTATCATCTAAAGTAGAATTGACACAATCAACAACTCTTTTACAATCAAGTACAAAATCGACATTATCAAATTGTTGATTAGAGATCCAATCCAAGGCTGTATGCAAACCAACCGCCTCTCCCACCTCTACATCACAAAGAGGAGAAAACCAATTTGTTCTTGCAAGAACAAATGCACCATCATCATCTCTAAGGCACATGCCCAGTCCAACCCTGTTAAGAGAAGTGGAAAAGGATGCATCAATGTTGCATTTATACCTGCCAGGTGCCGGCTTCTTCCAACGATCCTCTTCTATACTTGTGTTGCGCACCTGTGGTGTGGTATTGTGGTTGTTACTGTGAGACCTGATGTCTTGGGCTGCTTTCCATTCTTCTAGTAAGTGAGTTGCACGTTGAAGAACCTGCACATTAGTTTCATTCTGATGCTGCCAAAGTTTCATGTTTCGGCTCTTCCAAAGACTCCACATAATCGTGGCCATAAGTTCACAATGCCCTGAAGAAAAATTCTGCAAAAAAGTAAATATAAGAGCATGAATATTATAGTCTTGCCGAAGCACCCTATCAACTGTGTCCCATAAATTCGCATCTCTCCATACTTGAACAGCTTTAGGACACTCTATAAGAATATGGATGCTATCCTCATAATTGTTACTACATTGAACACAATCAAGTGGACAAGAAACGCCTCTACTACTTAGGCGAGCCCGTGTCGGAAAACAACCACGACACACGCGCCAAAGAAAATTCTTGATTTTAGGAGGTACTTTCAATTTCCAAATAAGGTTCCACCGGCCATGTACATGCATATGAGAGTTATCAGCAATTTCAGATACACATATTTTATACGCACTTTTAACAGAATATTTACCACTTTTTTCCCCTTTCCAAATCATTTTATCTTCCGTAACAAGTGACTGAAGCGGTGTGTCAAGAATAGCTTGGGCAGTGTGCGCATCAAACAAGCTACAAATAAGGGGCACTTTCCACACCTTCAAATCTTGGTCAATAAACTCGCTTAAATTTACCTGCATCAAAGGCTCAAAAACTGGATTAGTTGTAGATAAAGACAAGCCGTCCTTAAGCCAAGGGGCACCTAAAAACGGTATATTAACACCAGAACCTATTCTCCACCGCACACCTTGTTTCACCACAATTTTGGCACTAAAAATACTTCTCCAAACATAGCTTGGATTATGCCCAATATTAGACCCGATGAAGTCAGAATTAGGAAAATATCTAGCCTTAAATAAACGGGAAACAAGGCTAGACTGATCAGTTTGAAATCTCCAACCCTGTTTGCCCAACATAGCCACATTAAAAGACGTCAAATCTTTAAAGCCCATACCTCCAAAATTCTTATGAACTGACAACCTTTCCCATGACATCCAATGTAACCCTCTGCGCATATTACCGCCATTACCCCACCAAAAAGCATTTATCATTTTTTCAATAGCATCAACTAATTTATTTGGCAGTAAAAAAACACTCATAATGTAAGATGGGATAGACTGTAATACCGATTTGATCATAACCTCTCTGCCAGCTTTTGATAAACACTTGCTACTCCAACTATTGATTTTGTGCCAAATACGGTCTTTGATGAATCCGAAAGTTGCCTCTTTACTTCTGCCCACCATGGATGGAAGGCCAAGATACTTGCCTGTTCCCATCACCGCTCTGACACCTAAAATGTTTGTAATAGTATCCTTCAAGTGCGTTGGAACAACACTGCTAAAGAAAACTTCAGATTTTGTTTTCTCACTATGGTTTTGATTATAATTGCATTAATCATTAGAACTGTAAACAATCCAAACTAATTAATAATCTAAAGATCTTTTGTCAGAAAGGAGAGGAAAATGATAGTAACGACTAACGAATTGTTGATAATTGACTTCTTTTTTTATTGTTGAATAATTAATTGAAAATGATCTTGTAGACACATGAAAAAATTATTTAATAGAGATTCTTAAAGACATTTTAAGCACCAAGACCGTATGATTAGTCACTAGTTGAGTGAATAGGTAATTTTGTCCCCAAAATTGTTACCATCTGCCAAGATAGTTCTTTTATTTAAGGAAAGAAACTTGTATCATTTCATTACTTAAAATGTGTTCAATACAATCTGGTATTTCTATCAAAATTTGGAAACTAGCTGAGGATGTGGCCGCCTTAGCTAATCTATGGGCTGCATCATTTGCTTGTCTCCTCACAAACTCAACACTAGAGTTGACATAATATTGTTCAAAGATAGTTTTACAATTATGAATAATCATCCCAAATTCTGTAACATCCTGATGTGCAGATGAAAAACTATCCACCACTTTTTTTAGCATCAAGCTCAAAATCGATAGGTCCTAATTGTAAGTGATGAACCCATTCTAAAGCTGATAATAGTCCAAGAGCTTCGCCAACATGTACCTCACAAACTGGAGTAAACCATTCAATTTTTGCCAAAACAAAAGTGCATGTATCATCCCTTATACAAACTCCTATTCCCACTCTATTAGAAAGTTGGGAGAAAGAAGCATCAATATTGCACTTAAATCTTCCTTCAGCTGGTTTGATCCATTTCACAGTTCCTTCTTGTCGTAGATGTGCACAAGATGTATTACAAATCCTACGTGCATCTTGCCAATCATGAAGCATAACTTTTGCACTCTCGACAACATAAACTGGAGCATCAATTACCTCATTCCACACTCTGTTGTTTCTTTGTTTCCATATACTCCACAACACACAACAAAATAAATCTGCATCATCCTTAGATAAATCCTGTAATGCTTTGAAAATAATATTCTTGCTATCCAGATCTTGTTGTAGCAAAATAGAAATAGATGAAAAGAAAGGAAGCATACTCCAAACATTTAAGCTACTTGGACATTGAAAAAATAAATGAAGTGTATCCTCATTGCTCACCGTACACAGTGTACAATTCATAGGGCATGTGACTCCTTTATCTTTTAGACGTACACGAGTTGGTAAGCAATTCCTACAAATTCGCCAAATAAATTTTTTTACCTTTGGAGGAATCTTGAGCTTCCAAATTAGATTCCAAGAGCCTTGTACCTTGAAATGGGATGTATCAAGTAATTCTTGCACACAAAAACGGTATGCACTACAAGCAGAGTATTCGCCATGATTTTCTTTTTTCCAGATGAGTCGATCTTCTGTCACTGATGGGTAGAGCGGTGTCTTCACTATATGTTCAACCACCTGGTGATCAAAAATTGACTGCAGGAAAGGTAAATTCCATTCCTTGCGGTCATGTAGCATGCAATTTGAGACTCTTAGATCAGCTAGAGGGAAATCTCCATCAGCATGTGGGATAAATGTAATATCATTTGCAATCCACTTGTTATACCAAACTGAGATATCATCACCATCGCCTATCCTCCATCTGCTTCCAGCTTTGAGAATAAATTTAGAGTTACATATGCTTCGCCATACAAAGCTAGGCTTATGTCCTAAAGTCGACTCAAAGAAATTGCACCTGGGATAATATTTTGCCTTGTAAAGTCTAGCTACCAAAGAATCAGGATTTGTCATAAGTCTCCAGCCCTGTTTTCCTAACATAGCTAGATTAAAGGTAGGTAGATTTTTGAAACTCATACCTCCATCATTCTTGTGCATAGACAAGTTATCCCAAGAAAGCCAATTAATACCTCTACTTTGACCTCTCGAATGGCCCCATCAAAAGGAATTCATCATTCTTTCAATTTCATCACAAAGAGAGACAGGGAGAGTGAACAAACTCATAAAGTAGGTAGGGATAGATTGAAGAACGGATTTGATGAGAACTTCACGACCGGTTTGAAAGACTTTTACTACTCCATAAATTTATCTTCTTCCAGATCCTATCTTTAATAAAGCTGAAAGTGGATTTTTTGCTTCTGCCTATCATTGAAGGGAGTCCCAAATATTTTCCAGTACCTAGAACAGCCTGTACACCCAAAATGTTTGCAATATTATTATGATCTGTAGTTAGAACATTTCTACTACAAAAAATCTCTGATTTTTGGAGGTTCACTGCCTGACCAGAAGCTCTCTCATAGGTAGATAAAATGGCTCGCATTTTACTTGCTTGGTCCACATTGGCTCTAAAAAAGAGGAAACAATCATCAACAAATAAGAGTTGAGATATAATTGGAGCATTATTACAAATTTTGACACCATTGATTTCACCCCTCGCTTCAGCTTTTCGAATAAGAGCAGAAAGACCTTCAGCACAAATAATAAACAAATATGGGGATAATGGGTCTCCTTGTCTCAAACCTCTTCCTGGGATGATTTGACTTGTGGCATTACCATTAACAAGCACAGAGTAATCCACTGTTTCAACACACATCATAATCCATTTAACCCATTGATCATAAAACCCCATTTTTGTCATAACCCCTCGAAGGTAACTCCAATCAATCATGTCATAAGCTTTGCTAATATCAAGATTTAAAGCAACATCCCCTTTCTTACCTTTAACTTTTGATTCCATGTAGTGAATTATTTCAATAGCAGCCATGGCATTATCTAAGATAGACCTCCCAGGCACAAAGGCTGATTGACTATCTGAGATGCATTTATCCAATACTAATTTCAACCTGTTTGCTAAAACTTTAGCAACAATCTTATAAATCACATTACACAAAGCAATAGGCCTCCAATCCTTCATTGAGACTTGGGAGTCTCCTTTTGGAATAAGAACAATATTAGTCATATTCAGGTTAGAGGGAAGGGTATGAAGGTGAGAAAAACACAAGAAGGGGGGTTGAATTGTGTTTTAGAAAAATTCTTCGTTTCTCCTAAAAACTGAACACACTGATCAGAAGCTAAGCGAGACAGCTTCTGAAGTGATAATCAGAATCTAAATGCAGCGGAATAAAACAGAGAGAGAGAAGAAGAACGACACAAAGCAATTATACTGGTTCCTTCCACAATCCGGAAGTAGTCCAGTCCCCCTTGCACTTCCAAGGAGATTTCACTATGAGTAATATCTGATTACAAATGCTCAAGCACACAAGCAAGAGACTTCCAATGCTCAAGCACACAAGCAAGAGACTTCCTTTGCTCAAGAACACAATCAAGAGACTTCCTGCTCAAGCACAACTGCAAGAGACTTCCTAACTAAACAAAATTACACAGAAAATTGTTTAAGGTTGAACACTTGATATACAATCAGAGGTGCTCACAATACAAATCAGATACAGACTCAATGGACTTAAGAATTTCTAAGATATGACTTTGAGACACAGAAATTCTAAGTGAATGCAGAACAATTTCAGCAGAGGTTTGGTACTTGTGAAAATCTTTGTGAGTCTTTCGTTCAGCGTTCTTGCATTACCAATTCTCTAGGTCTTCACTCCTTTATATAGAGGTGTGAAAGAGACGTTGTGAAATTGCCAGCACACCAAAGAGTCGTTGTTGAAGCTTGATCTTTCACCAATGATCTTTTGCCTGATTTGGTTGTTGTCCTATGAAGAACCAATTTGAAATCCATTCCTTATCCAAAGGAACATCTATGCAGGCGAGACCGTATTCTGGAGCTGTTTTCTTGTCTTGAAGCGTGGACACAAAACAGAGTAGTGGAGAACGTGGTTGTACAATTCGTACAAAGTACAATGTCAACGCTTTCGTCCAAATTGCAAGCACAAGCCTTCAAACACCTTTGAAATGACCGTTGCAAAACTCCACTAATCCTTTGTTTGTGTTTTCGAATCCAATAGACAGCTTTTGCATTGATAATTCTTCAATTCTTGAATCTTTTGCAAATCCAGTTGAGATTCAGCTTCTGGTGAAATAGCTTCTGATGAGGCAGCTTCTGATGATGCAGCTTCTGATGATGTGACTTCTGCAGCTTCTGATGACGCAGCTTCTGATGATGTGGCTTCTGGACCTCTTGTCTTCAGAAGCACTATTCTTCAGGAGCAGCTTACTTCAGGAGCGCTATTTCTTCAGGAGCAGCTTGACTTCAGGAGCGCTTTGCCTTCAGAATCATCTAAGCTTCATTTCCTTTTGCTCTTTATTTGCTCATTCAGAACCAATGATGATGTAACTTTATAATTATGGTCCTGTACACTTGAACAAATATTAGCTAGTCCAATTTACAATTTTTAATACCTTGTTATCATCAAAACTCTTTAAGGTTCATTGTTAAACACATTTTGTTCCAACAATCTCCCCCTTTTTGATGATGACAAACAAAAGTATTTAAAATTGATCAATTGTTGTTAATCTAATTAACAAGTTGACTTTGGGGTTCTGAGGTTTGTAAGCTCAGAATCTGAGGTTTGTAAGCTCAAACTCCCCCTGAGTCTGATAGTCTTTAAGGTGAGGTTTGTAAGCTCCCCCTAAGTTCTATCCAGGTTAATTAAATTCATTTTTCGCGCAATAATATTATCAGAGCTTAAAAACAAAATTGAATCATTGAAGGAATTAACTTATAGATAAGAAGAATGGTTCAATTAACTTTACTTGAATTTTGATACTCCTTCGTTCGTTCATAGCTTATACCAATAAGGTAAAAAAAATGATAGAAGTTTTTCAAAAATTTCAAATGCCATTAATGGGGCTCAGAGCCTTTAAATACTTGTCACATATACTCCCCCTTTTGTCATTATCAAAAAAAATTGAAATAAATTTAAGCATAAAAGACAAAAAGATATGAGAAAAACTCAAACATGAGAGAGTATAATAGGAATTGAACTAAATAAATCAGAGCAAAAAAAAATATGAACATGTATATTCAATTGTCAGAAGCAGCTAAACAGTCAGAATTAGTAAGCATTCAGAAGCAAGAGAATTAAGACAAGATGGTTTCAGAAGCAAGGATTAAGAAAATAAAACAAACAACAAACAAAAAGTAAAACACAAGGGTGTGCAACTAAGGGTTGGTTTGTTGTTGTTTCTTCATCTCCTTCATTTCTTCAATCTTCTTCTGCAACAGTTTTTCAAGTTGTTGTTGCCTCTGGAGAAGAGCTTGTTCCCTTTCCTTAGCTTCTTGCTGCTGCTGTGCCATCTGTTTCTTCAGAAGCTTACACAACCTGGCTTCTCTGGTCAAGTAGTCCGTTTCTGAGAAGAAAGGCTGGTTTGCCAGGAGCAGTGTAGAACTTCTTACTCTGAGACTCTGATTCACATGCTCCATTAGCCTTCTGACTGATGCTTGCTTGACTCTGATGCATTTAGCCTTGATCTCTTCGATAAGCTCAGCTGCCCGGTTCTGAAGAGATGCCCAGGAGTCTTCATATGCACTTGAGAGATCAATTGTCCTTCTTTGATCCACCAGATTATGCATCTGACTCAGAATTGTCAGAAGCTCAGAATTAATATATCCAGATTCCAGGATGTTTGAGGGTGGTTGTTCAAGGATTTCAAGATCAGAATCACTGATTTCCAAATCTTAAACAGGGTTAGGAACTGGAATGGTAAAGTGTGTTTGTGTGTTTGAAGATGAGGGCTGGTCAGAGGCAATGTGAGTGGTAGAGGTTGAAGCTTGAACATTGACTAGAGAGATGTCAACATCCATGGGAGTTGGTTCTGGGGAGTGTTCAGGTAAAGGTTGAAATTCAGTTTCAGTTGGTGGTTGTTGTGGTGAAGATGATGTTTGAGTGTTTAGTTGGGGGTCAATGGTAGCTGTTGGTGATTGTGGGGGTGTTGTGGGTTTATATGGTTCAGGTGTTTGTTGATGGGGGTTTTCTGAAACAACATTTTCAGAAACAGCTGCTTCTGGAGTTGTTTCAGAGGCCTTTTCTGAGGTAAATTTGTCTATGGGTAACTCACCTGAGTAGTGGAGAGCAAGATTGTCTAAGACAGAAGTGTCTTCTAATGGTTCAGGTGCTGATGGTGAAGAGGGTGAAATGGGGATAGAGGTGACTGGAATCTGGATTACCTGATCTGCAGGGCCAGCTTCAGAAGTGATCTTCTGTGGACCAGCAGATTGAGGAACTGCTTCTGAAGTTCCCTCTTCTGGAGCATTTTCAAAAACGAGCATCATATCGTCTTCCTCATTGTCTTCAGAAGGCTTACCAGCAATGGCTCTTACTTCAGCCAATTTCTCTTTGAAGTACCTATCACAATCTTCCATACCCAAGGCCTTGAGCTTTTCATCTCTTTGATGAGTGTATTGTGCTTTTAGATCCTTTTTGTCTGAAATAAGTTCAGAAGCACGTTCATCTGCCATCCTTTTCCTTATTGGAGTCATCTCAACCATAGGACTCACAAGTTGAAGGGGAGCCTTCTTCTTCTTCAGCTTGGGATCAGCCTCTTCTTTCTCCATTTCTTCAAGAGCTTCCTCCAGCTGCTCTTGAGTGATTACCAAGTCTGCCTTACCTTTTCTTCTCTTCTGTGGAATAGAAGCAGCACCAACCTTCTGCATCTTTCCTTTTTCCTTGATAGAAACAGGTTTAGCAGCTTCTGACTCAGTACTAGTTCTGGCCTTCTTTCCTTTAGTAGGAGCAGCATCAGATTCAGAACTAGTTCTGGCCCTTTTCCCTTTAGGTGCATCAGAAACAGCAGCTTCTGACACAGCAACTGCTTTGGCCTTCTTGCCTTTCCCTTTAGCAAGAGCAGCTTCCTCCTGAGACCTCGCATCTTCCTCCAAGACGTACTCAGCTACTGATTGAACTAGGAAATCAGAGTCACTTTCCTTAAAGATGGGAGGAAAGTCCCTGATTATCTCAGTTTCAGCAGTTGTCATCTCTAACCACTTTTCATCTTTAGGGGCTTCTTTGATGAACTTCATAGAGCATAAGCTCCTGCTACTGATAGTCCTTTCAGCAGTAGAGACTTCGAAACATCTATCAGAAGCACTCCTTGTCCTTTTTAAGAACTCCAGCACCCTTCCTTGATAAAAGATTTCAGACAGCAATCTTCCATAGGGTACTTGTTTTCTTCCTCTGATAGTGCTTTCATTTATGGCCCAGCAGAGATGATCCATTACATATCTTGGGAAGTTTATCTTTTCCAGAATAGCCATGAAGTAAATTGCTAGCTTCTGTTGATTGTTGGGTTGGTCAGAACCTCCTGCTCTTTGAAAGAAGCAATCATTACTGAATTTCACCAACATCCTGTTGTGAATCTCCATTTCAGAAGGCTTTGCATCTTTCTTCCCACCCAAAAGAGTGTTGTAGTAACCTTGTAGCAGGACATCTTCCTTCCTGACTATTTCTTGGAATCTTCCCTCTGCATCCATCCTACAAGCTTTAGCTATAACGTCCTCAGTGATGGTTATAGGAATGCCCATCACTTCAGACCTTATTTCTAAGCTATCAAATGATGTAGGATTCATATCCATGACCATTTTCCCTTTCTTTGACCCAGCATGTTTGCTTACGACTTTTGCAGGCTTTTCATTGTACACTTCAGCTTTTAACCAAAAGTCCTTGACCAAGTTCACATATGTTGGCCCATTAAGCATCTTGTAATACTCAGACAGCATCTGAGTCTCTATCAATCCTTCCATGTTTACTTCATACTTCTTGAGTGAAACAAAATCCACCGGTGACTCTACTTGAACTATTAAGGATTCCCATGGAATATCCATAGTCTTCTCTTTGTAGATGGACCCGGATTCTGATACGCTTTGCTTGTTTGATGTAGATTCTGAAACTTTTGAGCTTGATGATGCCATTTGATGATTGACGAAGATTTGAAGAAGATGAAGATTTTAGGGTTCTAAGGTTGAGAGAATGCGCTTACTTCGCAAGAGGTTTGAGAGCAAATGTGTTTGTTGTGAGTGAGTAGTGTGTGAATTGACAAAGTGTTAAAAGTAAAACGATTGCAATTCAAAAGAGACAAACAAACATAACATTAATGACAAAATTGGGGGCGCGTGAAAAGTACTTTCAAAGCTATTAAATCATCATTGCCCTTTTAGTTATACACCAACACATACAGGCCACGTAAGAAGTTCACAGAGTAACTACCAAGTTAGTGGGCCAGAAGTTACTTTTTAAAAGGTAACTTCCAACGTTTCCACTAATTCAACTATTCAGAAGCAACAAATCCAGCTTCTGGACTTCAGATGCTGACGTCATCATCAGAAGCGAGTTTTCCTCAGAACCTCAATAAAGAGCTTCTGATGGACTACCGCTTCTGAACTAACTTCAGAACCTAAAATCCTATTCAGGAGCAAGCAAGCATTTAATCAGATACAAAGTGCATGTTCAAATTTTTCTTTATAAAATCAAATCTTTCAACAGTTAAAGGCTTAGTAAATATATCAGCCCATTGATTTTCAGTATCAATGAATTGTATATCTAAAATTCCTTTTTGAACATAATCTCTGATAAAATGGTGTTTGATTTCAATGTGCTTCGCTCTTGAATGCAAAATTGGATTTTTAGTCAAACAAATAGCAGCAGTATTATCACAATAAATGGGAATACTGTTAGCAGTTATCTGATAATCTTCCAACTGATGTTTCATCCAAAGTAGTTGTGTACAACAACTTGCAGCTGAAATGTATTCTGCTTCTGCTGTAGACATAGCAATAGTTGTTTGTCTTTTGCTAGCCCAGGATATAAGATTATCACCCAGAAATTGACAATTGCCACTGGTTGACTTTCTTTCAATCCTATCACCAGCATAATCAGCATCACAGAATCCAATTAGCTTATAATCTAAGGATTTCCTATAAAGGAGTCCAAGATTAGTTGTTCCTTTCAAATACCTGAAGATTCTCTTGACAGCAGTCATATGAGATTCTCTAGGATCTGATTGGAATCTTGCACACAAGCATACACTGAATAAAATATCTGGCCTAGATGCAGTGAGGTATAACAAAGAACCAATCATACCTCTATACAGCTTCTGATCTACTTTAGCTCCTTCATCTTCTTTGCTCAGATTGCACGTAGGATGCATTGGAGTGTTCATCACTTTACAATCTTCAAGTTTGAACTTCTTCAGAAGCTCCTTTGTGTACTTTGATTGATGAACATAGACTCCATCCTTGCATTGATTGATTTGAATGCCCAGGAAGAACTTCAGCTCTCCCATCATGCTCATTTCAAATTCATCCTGCATTAACTCAGAAAATTCCTTGCAAAGAGATGCATTAGTAGAACCAAATATTATATCATCAACATATATTTGCACAACAAGAATATCTTTCTCAAGGGTCCTTCTGAAGAGTGTAGTGTCAACCTGTCCTCTTTTAAAATCATTTTTGATTAAGAAATTACTTAGTCTATCATACCAAGCTCTGGGAGCTTGTTTCAAGCCATATAGTGATTTCTTCAGTTTAAAAACATGGTCAGGATATTTAATATCCTCAAATCCAGGAGGTTGCTTGACATACACTTCTTCTTCTATGACACCATTTAGAAATGCACTCTTGACATCCATTTGATATAATATTATGCCATGATTAACTGCATAGGAAAGAAGTAACCTGATTGCTTCCAATCTTGCAACTGGAGCAAACGTTTCAGTGTAATCAATGCCTTCTTGTTGACTATACCCTTGTGCAACAAGCCTGGCTTTGTTTCTTGTTACTTCACCTTGCTCATTCAGCTTGTTTCTGAATACCCATTTTGTTCCAATAATGTTCTTGTGCTGAGGTTTGGGTACCAGATCCCACACATCATTTCTTTGAAATTGATTCAACTCTTCTTGCATAGCTAGGATCCATCCATCATCTGAAAGTGCTTCATCAACTGTTGTAGGTTCAATCATTGAGATTAGTCCAATCATTGACTCCTCTTGTCTGAAATGTGATCTTGTTCTTCTTGGACTATCTTTGTTTCCAATGATTAGCTCCTCAGGATGTGAAGACTTGTGTTTGAATGTGTTTCTGGGAGGATCTGCTTGATGTGAGCCATCTTGTGCTTCATCAGAAGCAGTTTCATCTTGCGCTTCTGATGTGGGTTCAGCTTCTGGACTATCTTCAGACTCAGCTATCTGATCAGGTTCTGGAGTAGCCTCAGGAACCTGTATCTCTGCAAAACTTTCACCTTGCTTTGAAGTTTTATCTTCAAGCTCCTTGTCATCAAATTTAACGTGCATAGATTCTTCAACACAAAGTGTTTCTGAATTATACACTCTGTATGCCTTTGACCTTTCAGAGTAACCTAAGAAGATTCCTCTTTGGGCCTTGGCATCAAATTTCTTTAGGTAGAGCTTGTTGTTCAGAATGTAACATGTACATCCAAATTGATGAAAGTAAGAGATATTTGGTTTTCTTCCTTTAAAGAGTTCATATGATGTTTTCTCCAAAATAGGTCTAATATAGATCCTGTTTTGAACATAGCATGCTGTATTCATTGCTTCTGCCCAAAAATGTTTTGGTAAATTGTTTTCATGAATCATGGTTCTGGCCATTTCTTGTAAAGTTCTATTCTTTCTCTCTACAACCCCATTTTGTTGTGGTGTTCTAGGAGAAGAGAACTCATGGAAAATTCCATGTTTTTCACAAAAAGCTTCAAATGGCTCATTTTCAAATTCTCCACCATGATCACTTCTGACTTTCAAAATTTTTGATTCTTTTTCAGATTGAATTTGAGTGCAGAAGCTACTGAATACATCACACGCAACATCTTTACTCTTTATGAATTTCACCCAAGTCCATCTGCTGTAATCATCAACAATGACTAATCCATATCTACTTCCATATAAGGATGCAGTACTTACTGGTCCAAATAAATCAATATGGAGTAATTCTAAAGGTCTTGAGGTTGAAACAATGTCTTTGGTTTTAAAAGATGATTTCACAATTTTCCCTCTCTGACATGCACCACAGAGTGCATCTGAATGATAGTCAATGTCTGGTAGCCCTTTCACAAGTTGTAACTTACTAAGCTTAGAGATTAACCTCCAGTTAGCATGTCCCAACCTTCTGTGCCACATCCATTTCTTATCATTCACTGATAGTAGGCAAACCACCTTCTGATCAGCCAGTTCAGAAAAATTGATTTTATAGACATTGTCAACTCTCTTTCCCTTGAACACAATGGATTTGTCTTCCTTGTTGATTACTGTACAGTTGGGTTTTTCAAAAAGCACATCATAACCATTATCACAAAATTGACTAATGCTCAAAAGGTTATGTTCAAGACCATCTACCAACCATACATTATTAATTGAGGTAGAGGAATTACCAATAGTTCCTGTACCTATGATCCTGCCTGACTGGTTGCCTCCAAATTTCACATTTCCTCCCTCTTTCATTGTTAGGCTGAGGAACATGGACTTGTCTCCTGTCATGTGTCTTGAGCAACCGCTGTCTAGGTACCATGATCTTTGCTTTGGTACTGCTCTTAGACATACCTGCATCATTGACATTTTTAGATTTAGGTACCCATTGTTCTATGGGTCCTGGAAGGTTAGTACTTAAGGCTTTACTCTTCACTTCTTGTACCTTGTGCTGTGAGTTGGGTTGCTTCTGATTAACCATCACCTTAGGTTTTGGTACTTCAGAAGCAGTAACTATCTTCTTCTGAAACTTAGACTTCAGAACCCCAGATTTTGGTTTCACCAGACTCTGAGGAATAGGTTCTGATCTTTTCAGGATCCTGACCTTTGAAGTCTTGGAATCAGATTTGATCATAGCCTTTGACTTAGAGTTCTTTGGCGTTGAAGTAATCTTAGCCTTAGGACTAGAAGCTTCAGGTTCTGATTGAACAACAGTTTCCAACTCAGCCCCTTCTGGTACAAAGAATGTTTTCAGACCTTCCTTGATGCATTCACAACAAGATTTTAGATTGGTTTTCTCAAGTTTCACTTCTGGAAAACCAATTCCTCTGCCATTGTTCTTGTAAATGCTATAAATCATAGAAGCTACTCTGCTTCTGTCAATGCCAGATATAATAAAATCTTCAAGAGCAATTTCATGGTTACTTAAAGGTTTTTCATTACACTTTTCTTGTAGCTTCTGACATAAGAACCTGAGCTGATCTTCATATGTTTTACACATGAAGTCAAAGCCCCTAAGTCTTTGTTCAGAAGCTTTCAGATCCAATAGAGTTGATTTTTGCTGTTGTACCAAATCAGCATATTTTTCTTTTAAATCCTTCAACTCATTGGTTCTTACTTCAAAATGTGTAAGAAGTTCTTTAAGTGACTCAACAAGTTCATCTCTGGGAATTTTGGAATATACCTCGTTTTCATCTTCTGAGTCTGAATCTGATCCAGCTTCTGAAGTTGCTGTTGCTACCAACCCAACAACTACCTTTGCATCTTCATCAGCTTCCTCTTTATCAGAACCAGATTCACTACCCAAATCATCCCAGGTTGCCATTAAACTCTGCTTAATCTGCTTCTTGAGTTTGCTTGGTTTGAATGTAGACCTCTTTGACTTGTCCTTTGACTTTTCTCTTTGAAGATCAGGGCATTCAGCAATGAAGTGTCCAGGCTTCTTACAGTTGAAGCATCCCTTCTGATCTTCTTTCTTTGAGCTTCTGGAGTTACCCCTTCTGGAGAGAAACTTTCTGTTCTTCTTGGCCAGATATTGAAGTCTGTTTGAGAGCATGGCCATTTCAGCAGCATCTGGTTCAGAATCTGAACTTGACTGTTCTTCCTCTTCAGATTCAACCACTTTGAGAGCTTTTGATGACTTGCCTTTGGATGGAAGAGCTATTGATTTACTCTTCTTAGTAGACTCATGTTCATTAAGACTTAACTCATGAACTTTGAGAGAACTAACAAGATCTTCGACACTTAAAGTGTTTAAATCTTTAGCTTCCTCAATGGCAGTCACTTTTGGTCTCCATCTGGCAGGTAAGCTTCTGAGTATCTTGCTTACATGATCAGAAGCAACATAGCTCTTCTTTAGAATCTGTAGCCCAGAAACTAAGGTTTGAAACCTTGAGTACATCTCCTCAATAGTTTCATCATCCTTCATCTTGAATAACTCATACTGATGTACAAGCAGGAGAGCCTTTGCTTCTTTGACCTTCTTGCTCCCTTCATAATTTGAACAGAGAGAAGCAAACATAGCTTTAGCAGTGGATTTGTCACTCATCTTCATGTATTCTGCTTTGGGTATGGCAGTGACAAGAGCTCCTCTGATAATATGATGCTTCTTGTAAAGTTTCCTCAGTTCTGGAGTATGTTTCTTTCTATCCACAGCAGCTCCTTCTTCATCAAGGACTAAATCACCAACACCATCTTCCAGAATATCCCATAATTCTTCATCCAGGCTCATGATGTAACTGTAAAAGTTGGTCTTCCACCAAGAGAACTCTTCAGCATCTCCATTGAACTTTGGAACTTTTCCAACACTGGTTTTCTTACTATCACTATAATCATGTGAGACATGTTTATAGCTAGTATCACTAGAACCAGTAGGAGGAGGAGTAGACATGTTTTTCTCAGATCTTTGACTGTTGCACGGTTAAGTGTTACACAACAGACCAAGGCTCTAGATACCAATTGAAGGTGAGAAAAACACAAGAAGGGGGGTTGAATTGTGTTTTAGAAAAATTCTTCGTTTCTCCTAAAAACTGAACACACTGATCAGAAGCTAAGCGAGACAGCTTCTGAAGTGATAATCAGAATCTAAATGCAGCGGAATAAAACAGAGAGAGAGAAGAAGAACGACACAAAGCAATTATACTGGTTCCTTCCACAATCCGGAAGTAGTCCAGTCCCCCTTGCACTTCCAAGGAGATTTCACTATGAGTAATATCTGATTACAAATGCTCAAGCACACAAGCAAGAGACTTCCAATGCTCAAGCACACAAGCAAGAGACTTCCTTTGCTCAAGAACACAATCAAGAGACTTCCTGCTCAAGCACAACTGCAAGAGACTTCCTAACTAAACAAAATTACACAGAAAATTGTTTAAGGTTGAACACTTGATATACAATCAGAGGTGCTCACAATACAAATCAGATACAGACTCAATGGACTTAAGAATTTCTAAGATATGACTTTGAGACACAGAAATTCTAAGTGAATGCAGAACAATTTCAGCAGAGGTTTGGTACTTGTGAAAATCTTTGTGAGTCTTTCGTTCAGCGTTCTTGCATTACCAATTCTCTAGGTCTTCACTCCTTTATATAGAGGTGTGAAAGAGACGTTGTGAAATTGCCAGCACACCAAAGAGTCGTTGTTGAAGCTTGATCTTTCACCAATGATCTTTTGCCTGATTTGGTTGTTGTCCTATGAAGAACCAATTTGAAATCCATTCCTTATCCAAAGGAACATCTATGCAGGCGAGACCGTATTCTGGAGCTGTTTTCTTGTCTTGAAGCGTGGACACAAAACAGAGTAGTGGAGAACGTGGTTGTACAATTCGTACAAAGTACAATGTCAACGCTTTCGTCCAAATTGCAAGCACAAGCCTTCAAACACCTTTGAAATGACCGTTGCAAAACTCCACTAATCCTTTGTTTGTGTTTTCGAATCCAATAGACAGCTTTTGCATTGATAATTCTTCAATTCTTGAATCTTTTGCAAATCCAGTTGAGATTCAGCTTCTGGTGAAATAGCTTCTGATGAGGCAGCTTCTGATGATGTGACTTCTGCAGCTTCTGATGACGCAGCTTCTGATGATGTGGCTTCTGGACCTCTTGTCTTCAGAAGCACTATTCTTCAGGAGCAGCTTACTTCAGGAGCGCTATTTCTTCAGGAGCAGCTTGACTTCAGGAGCGCTTTGCCTTCAGAATCATCTAAGCTTCATTTCCTTTTGCTCTTTATTTGCTCATTCAGAACCAATGATGATGTAACTTTATAATTATGGTCCTGTACACTTGAACAAATATTAGCTAGTCCAATTTACAATTTTTAATACCTTGTTATCATCAAAACTCTTTAAGGTTCATTGTTAAACACATTTTGTTCCAACAGGGTACCTGTCGAAAGCCACTCACAACATTGAGAAAAAATTTCTTCTCCACAACTTCCCCAAAATTTCTGAAAAAACCAGGATTGAATCCATCTGGTCCTGGACATTTATCTGGCTTCATAGAAAAAATGGTCTCTTTGAATTCATCTATCACAAAAGGTGTTGTCAACAAAGTGTTGTCTTCCAAAGATATAGATTCATGAATGACATCAATAACCGGTTGAATGTCGTTGCTTTGAGCTTGAAATAGATCAACAAAGTAATCACGTGCAACCTCACAAAGTTTGTATTCATCAGAGACACGATTATTGTTGACATCAATGAGAGAAGTATCCTTGAGGAGGCTGTGACATGAAAGAATTTAGTATTGAGGTCTCCGTCTCGTAGCCAATGTATTTTAGCACGTTGACGCCAAAAAGCATCTTCTTGCACAAGAAGTTGATTCATTCGATTCCTGAGAGAATTAAAAGAATTGATATTGTCACAATCCAGTTGACCCCGCATGACATCAAGTTTCTTACGACAATCATCAATGTCTCGTCGGAATTGTTGAAAATGATTTCCATTCCAACTCAAGTGATCCATTGCACATATATCCAACTTATCACCAATTGGTTGAGCACCATAACCACTCCATTTTTCTTTAACATAATTGCTGAAATCAGGATCAAGGAGCCAAGCATTCTCGAATTTGAATCGTGATTGCATTCTTCTGCCTCTTATACCTAGTTCGCAAAGCAACATAATGGGATAGTGATCTGAAGATGGCGCAGGCAGGTTTTCTAAAATTGCATTTGGGAAGAGATTGCTCCAAGTATCAGTAGCCAAAGCACGATCAAGTCTTTCTTCAACTGCTCTAACCGTACCAAGGCTTTTGAACCAAGTATAAGCATACCCTTCCATATGAACATCTACAAGATAGTTCTTGAATTTTTCTAATCACGGTATATCTTTAAGATTGTAATGCGTTAGTCAAAATAATCTATCTATTTATATATAAAAAAAACCTATCTATTTCCAAAAAAAATAATTTATCTATCTACTTCAATCTTTATAAACTATATGACTAAACAATATACAACTTCGTTGCAAAAAGACCGACAGACCTGTTAACCAATAACACATAATTATGCTGCAAAATTTGCGAAAAAGACTAAATGTTTTTTGTGCTAATCCTCTCTGGTTATCAAGAAAAGAGCGCAGAGTGATTCAGAGCTTGATCGGGAGGTAAGTAAAGTATGGTCGAGAATTGTTCCTCAGAGAAATATAACTCATGTTCTCTTAATTGATTCGTTTTATGACAGCGTATTAATCTCTTGAGTTCAATCATTTGGTTAGAAAATTACTAAATTGATTAATATATTTCAATTTAAGAGACTAAATTGCTATTTTGAAAATTTAAATGACTAAATTAATCGATCTTTATATTATTTTAAAGACATGAATTCCTATATTCAAATTTAAAGGCAAAATAGATGTAATCATGTTTGATGCATTGTCGACGTAGATGGGTAGACACATCTACAACCAAGATACATATCTTATTTCGCCACGTTGCAAGAGTCTAGCTAACACTTATGCTATCTCAATCAATATTGATAATGCCAATTTACTCCTTAATTGAGATATAATTGGGGCAGGATTATTGATAACATGGTATGGGTAACATGTGGGTTTCACATGATGTAGAACATGTTAGGGAACACATAACACCTGCTCAAATTTTTGAATAATAAGATTGTAGGTGACGGGAGAGAGAGTTTCTTTGTTCCTCAAATGGTATAGAAGCTAGGCAATCTACAAGTAGAGACCTCCTTTGTTGATTGCGACATGAAGGGTCAAATGAACGTGGCCTTTTTGCTTCTCATAATAATGCTCTTTCACCTATTAACCATACATGAATTTTAGTATTCTAATTTTTGGGTCCCATGGTCTTCTCCAGAATGATTCATGCCTAGTGTTTTCTCAGCTAAATGATTGATCAATTACAGAATTGTCTATTATACGATGCGATTTTGAGGTACCCACACCCATTGGCTTGTGATTATCACATTAATTACCTTGTCGTGTTCCATGTTAGGAATATTATTTGATGTAGATAGAGGATATATTTTTTTCGTAGAAAAAACTTTTTTTATTTATTTTCTTATTAACTAATATATATTTTTTAAGGTTAAATGTATTTTTAATCCTATAAAATTACAGATTTTTTCTCTCTCTTCTAATTCCTATAAAAAATTGCCAAATTTTATTTAGGTCTCAACTTGGTTTGGTTGGTTGTTTAGAGATTATTAAATAATCGTCTTCAAACTAAAGTTAATTTAATCCGCGCATATGTGCAAAATTTATTATTACCTTTGTGTGTGAAAGAATGTAATTAAAATGAAACATCCAAATAATTTTTTTTTATTGTTTTGTTCTTGACATATTACAGTTGTTGATGATATGAGGTTCTCATACAAACTATATAATACAAAGGAAGTTAAAATTATTGGATATGCTGGAGTGGATGTGGATGGGCTTTATCCTAGAGGTAATACGCTCTATATTGAGTTAACTCAAACAACGTAAGTTAAGTCACGTTACGTGAGTTAACTAACGTATAATTTTACACATGTGTTAGTTAACTAACACAAGAGTATTTTGGTCAGTTTGGTTGGGTGGGAGCAAAACTTGTTGGAAGAAGAGCATAATTCTTGATCCTATAAATGAACATTGTTATTGATAGCTTCGTAATATTGTTAGGTTTAAGCTTAAGGAGGGTCTTAAACCCCATCCTACCCCTTGTGTGATGATGAGCGAGACTTTGTCCACAAGAAACGGTTCTAGGAACCTCTAGTAGATTCATTTCCTCACTTTTCTATTAAATTAGAAAACCTCTTTAGAGCCTCACAAGTTATAATTCAGGGGCTGAAAGATAGGTTTTAAATTGACTAGTATGGTGGCTTTGAAGGATCAGACTATTCTCGACCTCAAAAAAATATGCATGGTATAATCTTAATGTTTAAGTGTATCTCCCTGCAAGACTGACAACCATAAACACTAAAACTCGAAGAAACTCTGGTGTAATGGTTGCAACTGACAGAAGGAGGGCAATGAACCTATACCTCTAAAAAAGTAAGACCCCACATGTACTTACTCGTATGATCAGCAGGTGCAACATGACAACTGGTAGGTAGTAAAACCCCATGGACTCATCACATAGATAGAAAACGCTATAAGCTAAATAAGACTGGATTGTTAAATTTGAGATTCGAAGAATCTTAACCGTCGCTAGCAATATGCAATCAAAACAGATAAACCTTACTCTGTTGTAATTAAACATATCAAATTGAAAAACACCTTAACTCTTTATCTTTTATTTTAATTGCTTCCAAATAAGTACTGTGAATTGCCTAATTGGAACTACAATACCTATGAATATGATACTCTACTTACATTTTATTACCTGTAAACGATTTGATACGCTTGCCTAAATCCGACCATCAATGGAGGATGACATTGTGCACACAAAAAATAGGTTGTAGGTCTTACCAATAAGTAGGTCCCACAATCATTAATTATTTTTTTAAAACTTTGTGCACCAAAGCATGAAATCCGGGATCTTTCACAAAAAGGATTCCTATTATAAAGGGTTCATAATAACCGCATGGATAAGCTCACACTAACACTGTCAATTTTAGATCCAATTGGGGATTTTATTTAGTAGGTATTTGGAAGGAATTGGAATGTAATAATATTGATTCATGGAGATCCTGTAGAAAAAGAATAATCTTCTACTTTGAGAATAATAAAAAATGAAAAAAGTGTTCAAATGGAAACTTTTTTTAAGGCTCTGTTTGGTAAAATTAGCGGATAACTTATAGCTAATGAGTGATGACTGATAGTGATAAGTTAATTGAAGTGTTTGGTAAAATTAGTGGTTCAACTAGGTGATAAATATACAATGACATAAAAGGACATTCTAATTCACAATAAAATCAATATCAATTAATATTCAAAATGCTTTTTTTGACAAAATATTTAAGAAGCTTTTTTTAGATGAATAAAATATTTAAGATACTTAGAATTAGTAATTTAAATATATAATTTAATATATGTATTTTAATATAATTTAATATATAATTTAATATATGTATGTATGTATGTGTGTGTGTGTGTGTATATATATATATATATATTCTATTTATTATTATTAACTAAATTTTTCCATTGAATATTTATTTTTAAGTTTTTATACTTTATTAAGAAAATGTCAAAAAATTAAATCCAATTTAACGTCTAAAAAATATAAGTTTTTTTCTTTTTGAAAGGTAAAAAAAAAAGATTTTTTTTTCGTTTTTAAAGGTCAAAAGAATATAAGTTATAAGGGAACGTGAGAAAAATATAAACTTGACAAAAATTATTATTTTAAACTCTTGAAAAGAATGAATTATTATTTTAAACTTGACATTTAAATGTAAACGTAGAAACATAGAACGTAAAAAAAAAAAAAAAAAGTATATGTATGTTTTTTTTTCCAAAAAAGGTAACTTTAAAAAATATAAACATAGAACGTACAAAAAAAATGTAAACGTAATATTAAATTGCTTTGTTTTAAATTATACTCATAAAAACCACAAAAAAAAAAAATTATACTCATAAAGGGTAAAACTGGATTTTAGATAAAGTAATAAGGGTAGTATTGGAAGAAAAAATGATAAGTTATAAGTTATAAGCTCAAACGCTACTTGGAATAGCGTCTGAAAAATAGTTTATAAGCTCGTGAAATAAGTTATAAGCTCGTGGTGAAAAAACATTACCAAACAAAGCTTTTTTGGTCAAACGAGCTTATAAGCTATTCGCTATTCCATATAAGTTTTTTTTTGTTTTTTGTCTTACCAAATAGACCCTAAATGGAGACGATCTTAGCTTTTTTTAGGGAGAATTGAGAGTCTACATTATTGATTTTTTTTTTGGTTGATATGTATATTATCGATTAATTTCATAAAAAAATTCTCATGCGCATGCAGTTTTCGTTGAACTTGGTTTCCAAGTTTCTTACAACAATAGATTCTGTCCTTGAACGATCGATCCCATCAATGCACTACAAAGTACAATCTTATCCAACACGAACTAACACAATTCACACGAGAAATAGGTTTATTATGGATTTTTCTTGTCTAGTTGCGAAATTCATTTTGGTCTTCTTTTCTGATCTTAACTTGAGCTTTATTTATTTGATGTTTTCAATTTGAATGGGAGGTATGGTCAAAACTATGGAGTATATATTTCAACGTCATTACTGTTTTTTTCTTCCAAATGCACGATGAAAAAGGAAATTTCTGGGGTACTAGACCATTGGTGATGTGTTTCTTTTCCACTTCCATATATATATATATATATATATATATATATATATATATATATATATATATATATATATATATAGTGGTTCATTTACAAAAAAATAAATAATATAATAGTAGTATTAATTGGTTCGCTCAATTTATATCAATATCAATCCTCTAAATATGGATAAGAATTAATTTCCAAGAAACAGGTACAAGTACTGTTTTGACTTTTGTCAATCTTTGATTCTTTTTTGCCTTTTTCTTTGTTTTTGTTTTGAATTTTGGTAGAACCTTTTTTGCTTTTTATGGAACAAAACTTTTCTTATGGCTACCAAAGTGGTGGAGCTATCCCCAATAGGAAAAAGATTGGTGAACACCCTTCTCCATACCACTCTTCCATACACCCCTTATGTGGCATGGGCATTTTTGAAATTTCACACAACTTTCTCTTTCTCACCCTCTTCTTTCTCTTAGATCTCCCTTTCTTCTCCCTCTCACTCACCTACCACCACCACTGGCCGCCGCCGCATCCTTGCCCTTCGCCCCACCCCTCTCTTTGATGGCCGGCCGTTGGTCCTCCTCTCTCTTTCTCTAGAACGTAGGAAAAACTAACTCAGGTTCAGTCTTTCTCCTCCCTTTTGCATCTTTTGTTCATGTGCTTTTCAATTTTTCTTTCTCCTTCCAATTATGCATCTTTTCTTGATTGGGTGTTCGTATTTTTGTTTAAAATAACTTTGTTCATGTTGAATTTGAGGAAATTGTTGAAAAATAATGTTGATTTAAGGTGTTCTAGTTTTTCATCAAATTAATGGGTTTGTGTTTGTCATCAAATAATGTTGATTTATTCTAAGGTTAGTATCATGAAAGTAAGAAACATGCTGGAATTGTTGGAAATAATGTTGGTTTTAATCTTGCTTTTGAACAATTTTATCTGTTAATTTAATTTACTACTTTTATGATTGAATTTTTTTGTGGTTTTGTTTATGATATATTTGGAACTTTTTATAGTTTGGTAAAATATGGACAAATAATTCTAACAAAATGAAAAGGAATATGATGATTTGTCTAAACATTGTTCCCAAACATGTTGGTGACACAACTTATACTAAGACTTTTGTCGGAGGATTGGCTTGGGAAACTAGTAGAGACACATTAAAGCACTATGTTAATATGTTTGGTTATATCTTAGAGGTTATTGTCATCACCGACAGAATGTGGGGTTGACATGTGTGATATTTGTTAGGGTTTAACATGTGTAAGTTTATTCATGTATTCTTAGTGAAGCATGCTCGACGAGGTTGAAGAGAACCAACAACTAGTAATATGACAACAGTGGGTCTGAAACATGTGTACTTTCCTAGTGAAGCAACGACGAGGGGTGTTTGTGTTGTAGTGTGAGGTAAATTACTTATGGATGGGAATGTTTCAAGGCTTTGATGATAATTATTCTGTTGCAACTTGTCAGCTTGGTAATCTTATGTTTTGCTTGTTTTTAGTTTGGGCGGAGTCTGTGTTTTAAGGTGTCTACTTTTTTTTTTTTGTGATAACAGTTTTTTTTCTTTGAGTTATAGATCTTTTGATGATTTATTTGGTTGTAGTCCTAGCATTGTTTGTGAGGTTATGTTTTGGCATCGGTTGTTCCTGCTTTGGTGTGTGAATGTTCGTTGTGTTGCTCTATTTGTGCAGACGTATTGTACATTGTGACGACTTGTGCCAGGATACTTGTAATATTCATTCGTAGCTGTTGTTGTTGATCATGATGGTGGCTTTTGTTTTTGAATTGAAGGTATATTAATATTCAATTTCAATGTTTAGAATTTGTGATTAAATTTGCATTAATGAATGATTTTATAGCCATGTTTTTTCTCTGAACTTTGCTATGACAAACTATCTATTTTTACCTTTCAATTTATTAGTCAATGAAGATAGTCTTTGGTTATTATTACCATTTTCTCTTCATTACTTGCGAGTTTGTGTTGAATGTGGCTTCACTAATTTAAAGCTTTTGATGACAGAGAGTTTGGTATAGTCCTCTTGCTCGTGGTTTTTTTGGTGGCAAAGGAGTTCTAGAAAATGTGTCGGAGTTAGCCGTGGCATAACACAGTAGAAAATATGTAATAGCATCAATTCTTGGATTTATTTGAAGTACTAGGTGTAAATCAATTGTTGTAATAGGCGTGAAGCAACAACAATGTTTATATTTTGTTGATAATTTTATTTTGGCATAGGGTGAATATGATGAATGCTGGATAGATGTTCACATTGTAACAACTAAAATTACCAAGTTAAAATGGGAAGAGGTGAACTATTTTCCATATTTGACAGGTTTTTGTGAAAACTAACCAAAATTGAGTTTGATATAACCATGTTTTATCAAATCTGTCACCACTATTTATTTACATTCCCATTTTTACTTCTTGTCTATTTCTCCACGTGATTTTTGTGGAAGGAGTACATTCGGGCACATTAGTGAATCTCTATTGATGAGCATGACTGAGAGGTGAAATGATATCCATCTGTTACAATCAATGATAATTTTGACACTCAAAAATTGCAGTTACTCCTTTGATAAAAAGTGGTTAAACAGATTTAAAATTTGGTTAGTTTTCCAACTCTATCAAATTTTTGAAAAATCCTTACATTTGACCACTACATTAAAAGTCTTTCAAACGATAAATAACTTCTTTTACAATCTGCAAGTTTATCACGCCTAAAGACGGACAAGTTCTAATTTCTGAAAAAATAGTGGTCACGCACCTTAAAATATGTGGTTACACAAAACATATATTTGGCTGGTTTATATTTCCCATGTATGAATAATCTTGTTTTATGCAAATCAAACACATAATCTAATTTGATCACTACACTAAAAGCAATTCCAACAATAAATAACTTATTTTACAATCGGCGAGTTTATCACACCTAAAGACGGACAAGTTCTAATTTATGAAAAAATAGTGGTCACGCATATTAAAAAATGTGGTCACACATACCATATATTTGGCTAGTTTATATTTACCAGGTATAAATAATCTTGTTTTATGCGAATCAAACACACAATCTAATTTGATCACTGCACTAAAAGTAATTCCAACAATAAATAACTTATTTTACAATCGGCGAGTTTATCACGCCTAAAGACGGACAAGTTCCAATTTATGAAAAAATAGTGGTCACGTATTTGTAAAAATGTGGTCATATAGACCATATATTTGGCTAGTTTATATTTCCCAGATGTAAATAATTTCGTTTTAGGCGAATCGAACGCATGATCTCATTTGATCACTGCACTAAAAGTATTTCCAACCATAAATAACTTGTTTTACAATCGGCAAGTTTATGACGCCTAAGGACGGACAAATTCTAATTTATGAAAAAATAGTGGTCACGCATATGTAAAAATGTGGTCATACAGACCATATATTTGACTAGTTTTTCTTTCCTAGGTGTAAATAATATCGTTTTAGGCAAATCGAACGCATGATCTCATTTGATCACTGCACTAAAAGCATTTCCAACCATAAATAACATGTTTTACAATCGGCAAGTTTATCACGCCTAAAGACGGACAAGTTCTAATTTATGAAAAAAATAGTGGTCACGTATTTGTAAAAATGTGGTCACACAAAACATATTCATATTCATACTCTGTCAATATCTATCTTAAGAACCATAAAACCATACATAATGCGATTAGAAGGAATAGTACATTACAAGCTTAGTGAGTACCATACTATAGTATTGTTCAAGAAAGTTAGTAAAAGAAGGAATAGTACATTACAAGCTTAAAAGAGCATAAAAAAAAATTTACATTAAATTTTGATTACGCCACTACACTATTTTTATTCTTCCTCGTATCACTCTTCACCCACGGTGTTCCAAGAACCCCGCTCTTGACACGATTTCTTGACTTGTCTTTTATTCGAGTGAACACGGTTGATGCTTGGTGATCTTCATCATCTGATCCATTTGATGATCTTCATCATGTGGATACCCGAACCTTTGCTTGGTATTATATTGTAGAATTCCCAAGCTACGACAATATTGTAGATCTTCATCAGAGAATAGACTCAAACTTACTTATGAGCTAAGACTTCTTTTTCACCTCCAAGTGGGACAAATAGAAAACCTTATGGCAACCTCCCCTTGATGGGAGACAAGTGTTGCTAGTTGATTAAAGATGTTGCTGAGCTCATGAATAGTGGACTCAACATTTTGAAGAGCTTCAGCTTTGCTTTGCATGTAACTGTCCTGCAATGGAACTACCTGCTGCTGCTGCAACAACGGTTGACTCTCTCCATCCACCTGCTTCATGTGGAATGTGGAAGGCCGTGGAAAAAACAAAATAAATATATATAATTACAGTTGAAGATATAATTCAACCCAGCCAGAAACAAATTAAAATGCCAGTATAACTAAGAAAAATGGATAAAATGAACCAGCCTCCTTTTTACATGTATTTTGAGCAAGTCTATTTAAACAACCAATTTCTCCATGCCTGGTGAAGTTTTGTCAATGGAACAGTTTTGTTGGGCCAGGCCAAGATAGGCCAACAAAACAATGTCTGAACTAGCCAGACTGTTTGATAGATTTACTTGTAACTATGCAAGCAATTGAGTTCCATAAGTTAAATTAAGTAAATTAATTAACTCATTAAAGGCTGTGAACTTATACTTGTGAAAGGCAATCTCATAATATTAACGCAACAAAGGGATAAAAACTATTAGAATATATGAAAATTGAAAACGTCTTTAACATCTTGATATTATCTTTAGAGTATGTTAGATTATCTCATAGGATTAGTTTTTTTATCTTATATGTTAAACTATCTTTCACAGAATCTTAATCATACAAACCACAATAATAATCAAAATCTTAATTGTATCTCTTCTCTTCCCTCTTTATTTAAAACCTTATAACTTCAAACAAAAACAAAATTCGTAGTATAAAATTAACACCAGTACAATGGTTAGCTGTGACAATATTCCTGAAAATTGAGTCATACTGCAAACACAACCAAAAGAGAACAAATAGACAAAAGGTATGTGAGATTCTATTTGATAAACAATCTCTTGTTTCTTGGAACAAAAGCTATGCCCTTGATAATTTAATCAAGCATGACACAATAAATTAAATTGATTCAAGTTATCCTATATGCTTAACTAAAGCCTCTAACAATACAATCAACAGATGAAACAATCAACAGATGAAAAAGAACATAACTTACCCACTAGCCCATGGAGGTGCAGGGGCACTAGAAGTACTAGCAGCTGTCTTTGTAGCTAACGGACGTTGACATATGAAAGGATTTGCAGAATCCTTAGAAGCATTCGCCGAAAACAATTGTCTTCTATTCTCATGCACTTTCAAGCACTCCAGCAATTAATAATCTTGTTTTCTACTACAACTACTACAAGAAAAAGACAACTATTGTCATGTCATGCATATCTAAGTAACTAACAACAATAAACAAACAAGCATTACAAATTTATTATGACTAAAATTGTTCACGTAGAGAATACTTTTGATAACCACATACAAGGCAAACCATGAGAGTGTTGTGTTGAGGCAAAATCCCTAAATAATTTTAAAGATAACAAACCTTGATGATTAAGGAATTAATGGACTTTGATTAATTTGTTGGTATTTAACTTGTGCTCTTGAGTGGTTAATTAAGACAGGAACAAGTTTCAATTCATACCAAGAAACAAAGAATCAAAGGACATAAAGACTTAAGAACTCAGTCAGAGTTCAGAAAGTTAAAATGAGTTCAGAAGGTTGGACAGAGTTCAGAAGGTTGTTCATAATGAACATCAAGAACCAAGCCCAGATATTCATGAACAAAATGAAGAACATGCAAGGTCTACGTGACTTAAATAAAAGCCCAGTAAAGTACAATGACTAATATCAATCAAGGAATAAAGGCAGTTAATTGATTAAAGTCAAAAAGGGCATCTTCAATGTTCATTCAAGACTATGAACATTTGAAGTACAAAACATCAGGAATATTCCATCAAGAATATCATCCTAGCTAGATGTTTTCTAAGCTGCACTTCATAAAGGTTTCACTATTAGGATTTGATTACATCAAATGAAAGTCTTACAAATCATCCTAAGTGAAACAAAAAGGAACATTCTGAAGTCCCCTGAGTTCAGAAAGTTCGATCCTGCTCCATGCTTTTTCTGACATGAACAGTATAGTTGTTGGAAAGAAAAAGGCAAAGACAAAAGCAAGATCAAATCTTTTTCAACAAGATTTCGACACATAAGGGAGTTGGTACTGTACAAAGCAAACCAAATCCCCTAAAGCATGGAATGAAAGTGACAGCTCCACTTTATGAGATCCTGCACTTGTTCCAAGGCAGATTGCAAAGAAAATCTGACCAAGGAACATTCTGAAGTCGTACAAAGCAAATCTTCAAGTACAACCCAGAAATTCATGTGACATTCATCTGCAAAAAGCCCAGATGCACATCTAACCGTCAATTCATATGAACCCAGATGAAGATCATCAAGAACACAACAATATTCTGGAAAATTCTCAAGAACACAACAACATTCTGAAGTATTCTCAAGAACACAACAACATTCTGAAGTATATTAGTTTTGCCCAGAATTCAAGTGTAAGTTGGTGGGTCCCATGACACGTGGCACAAGACCAGTGGACACTCTCCAACGGCTACAAAGGTTCAAGAAACTCTATAAAAAGAGATCAAGGCCTCAGCATAACACACACCTTTGCAAAGCATACAAGAAAACAACATAAGAGTGTTTGAAGCTTTAGCAAAAACATTGATCATCACAAAGATTCCAAGAAGTCTTCAAAGTGTACATCAATATCTCTCTTATCTTTTTAAAGATAAATCTCTTCCTCCATTTCTTTTTTGTCTGATCTGTATCATTCAAACTCCATACAAACTCCATACAAATTGTAAACAAAAGTCTCATCTAGCTTTAGGGGTACTAAAGTGTTAAGTTGAGCAGAAAGGTGTAAAGTCTAAGTAGGTAACTTAGCAAGAAAGGTGTAAGCCTGCTGAGGCTTAGAGAATACAGGTTGTGTAATTGTTCAGGTGAACAGAGTTGTACGGTGCAGGATTTGAGAAGTTATCTCAAGCATCTTAGTGGAAAATCTCACAAAACTGTGAGGAGTAGACTAGCCCACATTGGGTGAACTACTATAAATTTCTGTGTGTCCTCCTTCTCTTCTCTTTACTCTTAAATTTCAGTAAACACAACACACACACAAACACGTTTAATTAACTTAACTATTGAAACTGTTTTTCAGACTAACACTTCAGAACGTTCTGAAGTCTGTCAGTTAACTTAACCATTCCAAGTTTTCAACTTGAGAATAAAATTTTAAGTGACAGGTTAAATTTTAAAAGGTCACAATTCAAACCCCCCCTTCCTTGTGACTATATTATCTACTTCATGTTGCTCTTTTAAAATTTCAGCACAAGAGATATTATCAATTATAAGTGAGTATAAGTGATATCTTAAGCATTTATATGCTCAAAGGGGCTTCCTTGACTTAATGTCTGACAACATCTTAAGCATAGACTGTAGGAACAGTTAAGGCAGCTTATGTGAAGATTCAGAATAGGTGTTCTGCAGTAGTTGCTGATACAAGTGTTGCATAAATACTTATTATGTTAGCAAGGAGCACAAGAAAAAAAATCAAAATTCATAACAGTAGCAGAAAAAAGATTACCAGTCAATTTTCTCATTGCAGTCAAATTCGATTTGCTTGATGAGAATATCACAAATACTTTCCCCTGTCAAACATAAAATCATATAAGATATTTGTATCTAATAAACAAAATTTACTCAGAAACTGTCAAATCAGAAGAACGATAATTACTACCTTTATTTTTCGCTTCTGTTTCTAGCTCTGCATGCTGGTCTTCGCTTATTTGTTTTATTACCAGAAGGAGCATACAGACCAAATAATGAAAATGCAATATCCTATCAACTCTGCTTGTACCAGCCAAACAATCCTGTTACAAAACAAGATAAAATTGAAGTGTCAATAAGTGCCGCTAAAGAAAAAAAAACTATCCTAACATAAGAGTTTCGATCTTTGATATCAAACCTTACTTTCACAGTCTTTACACTGACATGCTCGGCAATCTTTACATGAACAAGTTCCTCGACAAACTGGACACGCCTTCTTAACCTCATTTTGAGTGTCGAAATACCTAAATTTCCAATTATCTAAAAATTTAAAAATATATAAATTATTGAAAGAAAATCGATAAACAAGATTCTACGAGAAAAAAAATCGATAAACAAGAAAATAAAGGAGACAAATACTTTTTTTGGTTTTGCTTTGATTTTCCTCTTTGTTCTGCTGAAAGAAGAAGAGATGCTATAATTCAGACATCAACAACAAACTCTCATTGACAAGAATCAAATCAGATAAACCAAACTAGCAGAACTGAAAAAGCAATACAAAATAGTATCTATTCATTCAAGCAATATACCTTAATTCATTGCTTACAACTAAACTAAATAGAGACAAAAAAAATCAGCACAACAATTTGCACCTAATTTTGCAAAACTTCGTCTTCTTTTGCAAGTAAACAATCATCCCCCAATGTGCGAGGCACTGTTACAATGTCTGTATCAAAATTACAAAAACATAGCTAAATGTGTTTTTTATTCTCTGATTTACCGTTCTTTTCGTTATTTAGTTTAGGCGTCGAATGTGTCTTTTGTTAGTCAATTTGGTCCATAAAATTACCAACAATTTAACAAAAGAGACGCTTCGAGATGTATTTGTAATATATATACAATCAAGGACTATGACGACGGGGCGTCACACATTTACAAACCAAAATAACCGATTACTCATTCTTCTTCTGCTGTTTTTCTCTTGGACAGACAAAAATCAGATTAATAACAAATGTTTTTTTACCCAAATTTTCAACTTTAATGAACAAAATTCACATAACGATCATAATGGAAAAGACCCAATTTTTCAAATTACAAATCAAAAAATTAACAAAATAAAATGTCTAATATTTCTCCGATCACATGAATTTCAAATCCAAATAACAAAAACATAAAATCGATAAATTGTATCATCCAATATAACCTAAAAAAACAAAAATTGGCAACAAAGAAAAAAGGAGAGAAAAATGGTGAAAAGAACGAACCAAGAGGGTGTTCCAATTTGAAGGAACTCTTAGCCATGATGATGAAAATTCTGCAAACGAATTAGGGTTAGCGATCGATGGATGAATCGATGAAAGAAAAAGAGAAAATTAGGAAGTTTTGTAAACATCTTCGATTGGGAGCGGAGGTTAACGCGGTAGTACAATACATTAGATCTGAGAGAAAGATCAGGATGAACACAGAATGGAACAGGAGAGAGTCCTGCAGGAGAGGATTCGGTGATGGTGGCCGTTATGGTGGTGGCAGACGAGAAAGAAAGAGGGAGTGGTGGTGGTTAAGAGAAGTGTGGTGGTGAGACAGGGAGAAGTGAGAGAGATCGATGGAAAAGGAAAAGAGAAAAGAGGGATGAAGGAAAAGAGAAGAGAGGGACAATTAGTGGAGTGTGGGGCCCACTATACCACATGTCATTTTTTTATGTGGGTGTAGGAGTGGTATGCCACCTATGGTGGTATGTGTATCAGCGCTCATCCCCAATATTCCGGTCTATATTCTCCAACTGTCATTTCAGTCATATGTGACGGTGCCCAATACCCAAAAGCTAAATCAAAGACTTCAAAAAATTCTTCCATGCAAGATTTTTGTCGGAGTTAATATGTTTCAAACTTTAACTGGAGTTGGTAAAAAACGAATTATACTTATCATACCACAGTCTCTATAATAGTCAATACATAATTATTGCTATAGCCACATTATATAAAATACATATCATTTAAGATTATTTTGTACAAATAAAGAAATAGTTTTGATCAATAAATTTTTGTATGTGCCCGACTCTACTTCTATAGTTAGTATATGCATGCGCACGTAGACTTTAACATTTGCTTCAGTGTGAAAATTTGAAATGTAAACAATGAAGTCATATAAGAGTTAAGACACCCTCCTTTCTATTTGATAAAATAGAGTAATGAATAATGATATTTAGTTTGTGAAATTTTTTAGAATAAACTTCTTTTACTTTATTTTTATTGGTAAAAAATAATCGATAGAGAAAGTGGAGAGAGCGTAAAAAAGACAATGCATGTATGAAAAAGATAGAGATTTGTCCAAAAGTTATTTGAATATTATTGTACAAATGTCATTTCTCGACAAAATAAGATAGTCATCTTTCCTTTAGATAAAAAAATTATGCAATTAACATTTACTATTAGTCTTAAGCATGTCCCCAACAACACAAATTTTGCACATATGAATTCCTTAGTGAAACCAGGTTTTCATAACGTAATAAATTTTTTAGATTAGATGCAATGATAAAATTGCTGGATTGTATATTAGAAAGAAAGAAAGAAAAAAAGGTGGATTTTACCCAAAAGGAAAATTTGTTTTTCACTGTTCACATTTCTCATACGCCCTTATGAATTATTGACAAAAGAAAGGTGGTAAGATTGTTGTCGCATTATATAATATAATATGATAGCTTGAAACACGTTCCGAATTATACAATCCAAAGTTTATTTTGTTGAAGAAAATGAATACTTTGCGAGATGAGGTGATCAAAATGTAGAAATATACATTTTGTTAAATGCATTTTGAATTATAAAATTCAAAAGGGTGTAAAATATTGCAAATGAAGAACGCGCGAGAAGATAGGAGGGTGGGAAAAGAAATTCCCTTACAATAATTGGCAACTGTCCAAGTAATGTTATTGGGGCCCCAATATTATTTTATTAAGAAGTCCAAACGTAGTACAAGTTGCCGAGCCCATAATAAACAAATTTATGGGCTGCCAAGAAATGACCTATAAATCCCTAAAAAAAATGACCTATAAAAAGAAATTAAAATTTATCTATCAACACAGGGATTTACTTTTCCCACCCTACTGCCTTCTCGCGCGCCCTGCAAAAATTCCAAAAATACCCCTAGTCTGGATTTTGTTTTCCGAACCAGATTGTTAATTACTTCCGGAAAATAAAATCCGGACCAGATGTGCGCTTTTTTGTGTCTTTCTTTGATGTCAAGAGTCTCTGTTGACCGTTATATGAACCCCACACAAGCTGAAATGCTATTGCAGGGTTCATATGAACGGTCAACAATGACCATGACACCACCAACACCCCTAAAAAACTAAAAACATTTGAAGAAAATTGAAGAAAAGAGGTGAAGAGATTTCCGGAAAATTAAATCCGAACAAAAACGATATGAAAATTTTGTGTCTTTCTTTGATGTCAAGGGTCTCTGTTGACTGTTATATGAACCCCACACAAGCTGAAATGCTATTGCAGGGTTCATAGGAATGGTCAACAATGACCATGACACCACCGACACCCCTAAAAAACTAAAAACGTTTGAAGAAAATTGAAGAAAAGAGATGAAGTGAAGAATGGAGGTATTTGTTGAAGATGGAAGCCTATTTATAGCCTTAAACAAGCCCTAGGTCATTAATACAGTCAATGAAAACGTGTTAGTGGTTATAACCGTCCAAACCCAAATTAATGGCTCTCTTTCAAAAGAATCCAATGCTGAAGCGTTCCGGATTTTACATTCCGGAATGTCCCTAGCCCTACAGGAAGTGCCAACTTTCCCCTCGTTCACCATTATCGCATTAATCCGGAAAGTATATTCCAGAAACCAAAGGTGCATTCCGGATTGTATATTCCGGAACGCATCAGTGTCATGGCCGGTGGTCTGCCCCACACGTTTTTGACAGTGGTCAAGTCAAAAAAACGTGTTTTACCACGTTTTTTGACTGCATTTATGGCTTCCCAACCATTTTCACCCACCCCTCCCTATAAATACCCTTCCAAACCCCACCATTTCTCACACCATCCCTCTCCTCCTCTTCTTCCTTCTACAACAATGGTTTTCCATCGTTGGCCTTTCATAGATAAGGGCCTCGTTGAAAACTTTCAGGGTTTGTATGAACGGTCAATGAGGATGGAACCACGCTGCAACGAAGGGCGGTTCATCTGAGGGTCATGTGGGTCAGTGTGGTTTTTAGCTTCGCCTGTCTGGGCGTAAGTCTGAGCCCCCCACCTCCCTCAGGGGCATTTTTTTTCTTCTTCCCGCCCTCCTCTTCCCTCCTCCTCCGGTTTTCCTCCAATAGCCAAGCTACTGCTATGTCCTATCACAGGATAGGCTCTTAGGAGATTAGAATTAGGCTCTTAGGAGATTAGAAATAGATTTAGGATCTTATGTAATAAGCTTAAAAAGCTTGAAAATTATTGTAATGTATTGTTCATATATTAATAAAATGAGTTGTTTTTATGTTTGTATCTTTTTATTTCTGTTTTTTATTTTATTCGCATTTTATTTTACGAATTGTAGAGCTTAAAATTGCAAAAGTTCTGCTAAAATACTATTTCAGATTTTAAAATCCGGAAACATCTGAAGAATACCAACAATACGTTCCGGAATACGAAATCCGGACCAGGGGTAAAATTGAAAAAAAAAATAGGGTGCGCGAGGAAAGACATAGGGTGGAAAAAGTAATACTCATCAACACATTATTACTTTTGTGAGAAAAAAAAAAAAACAAAAATCAACACATTATCACTAAAATAAATACTAGCAATGGATTATATCAAGTACACTTAGTGTTGATTAAAATTTAAATATATCTAATCAAATTATGAGGATACCACACAAATTATGAGAATTAGGAGTTGAGGGAAACACTTTTGACATTTTGAGAAGCCTGTGAGCATTTAAAGGAATTTATAAAGCAAATGTCATATAAAATTAGTTTGTTACATTTTGGTAGTCTAGTCTTTTTGGTTAGTGTTGAGAAATTTAGAATTCGGAGAATTAGAACCAAAAGAGCCATAAAGCTTTGATTGAGAAAAAGATTCATACAAAAACATTTTGATCAAAGATGAAAATGAGTACATACTAATCTTTATTTATAGGATTTAATGGACTAACCAATTACTAATTTGTAATTAACGATTAACCAACTAAATCCTAAGAATAACTTACACATAATCATCCCGCTTATATACATGCTTAGCCCATTTGTTCAACAAAGACCAAATGAAACATGACTATAATTTTCTTAATGAAAACGCATGACTATTTTTTCTACAAAATGAATTATGATTCATATCTACACGCATCATGTATGATATTTTTTATACTCTTCCATTGTTTGTACTCTCATCCATCATTTTTATAAAATGTTCAACAGCGAAGATTTCTTGGATGCATGTGCCTCATGGTGCAAACACCTTCGATTTTTGGATTTAAGCGATTCTTCATATAAGACATTGCCCGAGTCCATTAGCAAACTGAAACATTTAAAATATCTCAGTCTAGAAAACAATAGAAACATTAAGAGACTTCCTGATTGTATTTGCAACCTCCTTATGTTAGAAATGTTGATACTTAGTGGATGTACTGAACTTGAAACACTGCCTAAAGCTTTAAGCAAATTGATCAGTCTCCAACACTTGGAGATAACAACAAAGCAATTTGTATTACCTGAGAATGAGATTGCACACTTGAGTTCTCTTCAGACTCTCAGAATCGAGTTTTGTAACAATATCGAGTCGTTGTTTGGAGAGATAAAACTCCCTTCTCTCAAAGTATTGTGTGTTACTAATTGCAGGAATTTGAAGTCTTTGCCACTTGATATCGAACATTGGCCTGCGTTAGAGACTTTGCTAGTTGACAACTGCGACATATTGGAATTGTCAGAGGGGTACAATGACCGAAATTCCAACATGAAGTTGAAGGTTCTAACTATTGTTTATCTGCCACAGTTGGTGACATTGCCTCTATGGCTTCAAGGGTCCGTGGATACATTACAATACTTGTCAATTTCAAGCTGCAACAAACAATCTTGTGCACTTCCTCAGTGGCTGTTAGCTATGAATTGTCTGAAAACAATATGTATCACAGGTTGTCCAAATATAACGTCTCTCCCCTATGACATTCATCGACTAAACACCCTCGAACGATTAGAAATTGAAGGTTATCAAGAATTACTTAGAAAATCTCAGCAGGAAGTCGGAGAGTCTTCTCACACACACAATAACATTGACGAGCCAGAAGAATTGGAGGAAGAACTGGAGTAATAGTTCAAGGAAGGTGTAAGGTAAGATTTATAATAACAGATAAATGTTGACAGTTCTTGAGGATATTTTTTATTTTATTTACTATTCTTAATGTTTTATAGTGTACCACTGGACCAAGGAAGGAAACCAAGGGACAATTAAATTAAAGGCGTGCAGAACAAGACTCAAGGATTAGCATCATAAGCATATTTAATGGCTGTTTCTCATACTTGAATCTTCTCTTTGTAGTGTTTTGATTATAAACTTTTCAGCTAAATATGTGATTTAGTTTCCACTTTTAAAATTGTTCAGTTGCTTTCTATTAGTTACTAAATACAAAGAATAAATTAACATTTGCTGCTCTTAGTAATTTGGTGATGAGCATCCATGCAATTGATTAAAAAGATATCCAGAAAGCTATTCCATAAAGGAACCATACAGAGAATAGAAAACCAGTAAAACAAATGGAAACGAAATCTTCTCAGCATAGACCAATGTTGATTAAAAAGACCTATCACCTAATTTGTTCCCATGCCTAAAGGCCTTGATAAAAAGAAAGTTACCACAAGACTCAATACCTACTATATATATTCCAAATTGTACAGTCAGTTGTTCATCAGAAGTTCAAAGCAAATTGAATTCACGATGATTAACGATCGTTGCAAAATTTGTCCTAAACATAATTTACAAATCATATATGTTGCAGTTGCGTGGAGCAAGGGTATACCACACAACTATTGAATTGAATCAAAAAAGCTTCTTAGGCATTTTCTCATTTGGTGCCACCTGGGGTTCGACAATAAGGCATTGATTCAGCAAGCGGATTGAACAATTAGATTATCTCCGGTCTAACATTTCTATATTGTTTAACAATTTTAAGAGCTTAAAACCATAAAATTATTATGTGTTTTGTAAGAAATGATTATGTAGCATTTCCAACACATAAAATAAATCAAGCATGCTATGTCTTAAAAATAAAAACAGTATGGTAGCAGAGAAAATCACGAAAGAAGGAATCAAACCATAAACAACTCTGCTAATCTTAGCACAGAAATTCAAAATAACATTGGTAGCTGATACAATGACTGTAAAGGAAGAATCGTACTACAAACAATTCGTGCTGCTCTTAGCATATAAAATTTTAAAATAATATATGCATCAATCATTCCAAGATTGCTTCAACATTTTATTCACACAAAAAAAAAAAAAAAAACATTCACATGGTAAAACCCCCCAAACAGTAATTGAACTGCAAGAGTATCATCTCAAGTTTAACTCTCATTCATGGTGACATATTCCATGACCAAGATGAAGCAATTAATTCAAAACCAATAAACAACCAAATTAAGACTCAAGGCGAGACTTCACAATGAAATTCTGGTGACTAATAGGATTCATGACGACTGGAGGACCAGCAGTGCGAGGCCATGCATTAAACTTCTTGTCAGTCTCTTCTTGCCATGCCGGGTTTGAAGCTGTGGCACACACAGTACCTGAAGAAAGAATATGAAGTTACGCACAGCTGAAACAACAACAAAATGCAAATCGATCCCTATAGAGAAGCATAACTTACCTCCAAATATCTTTTTGTCTGAAACATAATAATCACAGACCCATGCAATTCCAAATGATCCAATTAAGGAAGCTATGATATACTTGCCCGACATGATGAAAACTTAAACTGTATACAAACAAAAAATGAATAACCAACTCCATTTTAATAAATAAAGAAATTGACAAAAGGAGAGAAATATCCATCTCTATACAGAAAACAAATTATTAAACTGACGAAAATTTGTGACATCAACAATCAGGGCTCATTTCCGACAAAATCCCATACGAGCTAAAAGCATAATCCATAACCCATTACCCAACCAGTGTGGTAGGAAAACAAGATTCCTCTAATTTGACAGAACTGCATGATTTCAACATAACTATAACATTAAATTTGAGATTGAGAGGAAAACTTACTTTGAGGAACAGGAGCAGCAGAAGAATATGAAAGAGAAGCAGAAATTTGAGATGGAAGGCGATGAAGGAGGATGAAGGCGATTGAAGCTTAGGAATTCCCCATGAGATCGTGTTTCTGTTTGTAACATTAATGAACATCATACAAAATTACTGTATGCTGTTCGAATGAAACAAAGCAAAAAATTTAATGTAATTGTGATCATTATTTAATCTTCATTTGTCCATTTTAATACTTTTGTATTTCCTTCAAAAAGATACTATATTACTACTCCCTCCATTCCTTTTTATTTGATGTTTTAGCTGATTACACACATATTAAGGAATCATTAAAGAATGAAAATAGTTGTAGATTTGGACTACAATACCCTTATTTTATTTTTTGGCTGTCATGATTACTCCTTGCTTTTTTCTTCTCAAAATTCCAAATCTTCTTAAATGAACGGTGGGAGTATACAGCACTACCTAGGTAAGGACAATTGGTAATTAGTACTCCAATTTTTAACAATTGTGATAAATTAAAAGTCATAACGTAATTAATTGTGACAAGGGTAAAATTGGACAAACAATACCAACAATTCTAAAACATCAAATATTTTGAAATAAAACTTAAGAGCTAAAACATCAAATAAAAAGGAATGGAGGGAGTATTAACCTTATTGATTTGTCACTTACCACTTTTGACCTTAATGATATTTCTTTACTAATAAAAAACGATATTCATTCGTTTAAAGTATTTTAGTATATTATATATAAAGACAAATTTAACATTGTTAAAAAAGGTTAAATTGTCTTTTTGGTCCCTTAACTATTTAATTAGTATCGGTTTGGTCCCCTAACTAAAATTTAATTTATTCTGGTCCTTTAAATTTCTCTCTGTTACTACTTTTAGTCATTTCCGTCAATTTTATTAAAAAAAGTTAGGGTTCTTAAACCCAAAAAAAACTCAAATCAAAAAACACAAAAATCACCATTTTCTTCACTATTCATCTTCTCTGTTCCTCATCTTTTTTTCCACATCTTCATTAAAACCTTCCTTTTTTCCCATTCCCAAACCCTAACATTTTCCAGGTATCATATTTCCTTTTCTTTTTAATTACAAAATCAAAAATAAATTAATATCTAATTTACATTTTGTTGCTGGATTTTTCAAAATCAGGATATTTTGAAAGCAATATCATCAAAACAAAAGTGGGATTTGAACGCTGTTTGAGTTTTCAACTTCGATGTTGCAAATATCAGCTCCAGAACTTCTCAAAACTACCAATTTCGAAACGGGTCGGGTAAGAATAACTTCACCATTAAATTCATGGACAAAAATTCATCTTGGAATCACAACAAGTTCACAACAACACCATAACCATATTTAGCTTCTTTTGTTGATCAACTTAGTTCCATTGCTTTTCTTGATGATATCAAATTGAAAGGTCCCTTTGAGTCAAGGGTTGATGAAATTCATCACTTTTCACTTTCTTTACCTGTAACTCATGATTCAGATCTTTAATTGCTACTAATTAAACCCTTAAAGGTGTTGATGTTGGTGGTTGAGACGGTGGAGGGTGGTTGGTGAGATGAATGTGGTGGCTGGTTTTGTCGAGTTCGGTGTTAGAGAAAGAGGGACGGTGGTTATGTGGTGGTGGATCTGAAGTCTGAACGGATTGGTGTGAGAAAGAGGGAATGAAAGAAGTTGAATTCTTGTGATGAGAGAATGAAAGAAGATGAAGGGAACGTCAGGAACATTGTTGTTCTTGATGGTGTTGTTCTTATTTTCCAGAAATTTATGAATACAAATTTCAGCCAATAACAAAATGACACTTGTGCAAACCCTAACGTTTTTTTAATAAAACTAACGGAAAGGACTAAAAGTAGTAACAGAGAGAAATTTAAGGGACTAAAATAAATCAAATTTTAGTTAGGGGACCAAACCGATACTAATTAAATAGTTAAGGGACCAAAAAGGTAATTTAGCCTTAAAAAAATGATAGAACCTTGCAAACAGCTTACAACATCCAAGTTAATAATATAACATGAAAAAATGCATACAAATATTGGGACGAAATTAAAGTGATTGGGTTTGTGATACTCATGTCTACTAAAATATTGAAGATATGGTTATGGATTGAATATGTAATTGATCAAAGTTGATATGTCAATCTAAACCAAACGAATACTACACCAAAATGAGAAACCAAACAACGATGAACAAAAACGACGAACAAAATAATGTCACAGTGAAACAACGAAATCTTGAAAGAAAATCATTATCTATAGTTGAAACCACTTATTTAGATTAACAAAGAGGAAAATGCAGAGGAGTGATTCTGAGTAAAAAAATAATCACAATCATCTCCTTTATGATGAATGAAGAAAAGAAAATTTGAGAAAATATGGAGTTTATCTCTATAAATAAATTAGGACCACTATATTTTATGAAAATGTGGACCTCATTAACAGTTAATACGAAAAAATGAGTCATTGCCAATAATTTGTTCTTCTTTGGTTTGCCATTTGTGAGAAATTATTGCAAATTTGCAATGATAACACTCCATTCTTAATCATAGATCGACGATTAAACAATCTTTTATTAGAGGAGATCGACAATCAATCATGACAATTGGCTTATATGTTTTAATTATGACAAGTAATTTTATATTTGAAACTATTGGATTTATTAGCCTATTTATCATAATATATAGGGTCCTGCTAACCGGTGCCCCCGGGGCACTGGTTAAGCATACCATAAAAGGGAATTATTACCATAAAAGGAAACTGTTTTTGACTTAATTATAAATTAATTACACAATTTCAATGCATTAACTACTATATAATTTCCTTTTTCATATCCTTAACCAGTGCCCGGGGGCACCGGTTAGCATTTCCCTAATATATATTATTATTAGTCATAGCCTATTTTTTTTTTGTAACTTTTTAATTTCGAAAGAAAAATCTGAACTTTTTCGAGACAAATTCTAATATGGACCACTTGCTCCATATGTTCCCCCATGGACAAGTTTTTTTTTAAGATCTTAACGGTTAGATTTGTTTGGTCTCTATGTTATTGTGGTACACTCTCTACACATGATTTTTCCTCTAATTCCAATTCTTTCTCCTCTCTAATTTCTTTCTTTAATTATTCATATCCCCTCTCATCCAGATTTTTATTTTTATTAAATCACTCTTCAATATCTTCATCATACCTTCATCATATTCATCAACTCATTCATCATCTTCATGGGAAAAGAAAGGAAAAAAACCCAGATTTTGTTTTTAAAAAAAATGAAATTGCATAATTAAAAAAAATATTTCAATTAATTACATTTCCATAATATTCACACAAAATCCAGTGGCTTATGATGCAAAATGTGTTTATGAACTGTGTTTTATGATGCATATGAAGCTGCAATGACTTTTGGGGTAGATAGTTTTCTTTATGAATTGTGCTGGTCTTTGTTATTAGGTACCAGAAACTGAAGGAAACAAAAAATTATGGGTTTCATGGATATTATTAGTTCGAAAATTATTAGTTCTCATATTGATATGGGTTTCATGGATGCTGAATCGAAAATGTTCAATATAACTGTGAAAAGTTGTCAATTCGATGAAAAATAAAGATTCAAACGCGTTTTTTTTAAAGAACCCTAAAAAATAAAATCTGCGATTTGCTTGTGGATTTGAAAAATAAGCTTGTGATTTCTGCATGCCATTCAATTCCGATCAAAACTGGGTAAAAATCGTGGAATTTCATCGTGAACCAAGGGAGATCCGCTCGGGTCGATTTGCGGGTTGAAACGACCCGTTATAAACTCGCGGGCGAAGAAGATGATTAATAAAAAACATTGGCAAAAAAAAAAAAACAAAATTTTAGGTTCGAACCAGGGAGACCTATATAACATATGAATTTCACCAACTATACCAACCATGCACTTAAGAATTTCAAGGATTTAAATTTTATTTAATTGTTGATAACAGTTTTTATTTAATTGTTGATAACAGTTTTGAATAGTAGACAATTAATCAATGATTTAATTCATTTTATTATGGGTTGACACAAGTCTACCATTTTATTATTTAATTGACACGGGCCTAAATAAAATTTATATTGACATATATAATTAATTTTTGTGTCTAAATTTTTTGATTTGTAGTTGTGTCCAACTAAGAATTTCTCTTATATATAATTAATTTGACTGTTGAATAAAACCTAAGTGGACTAAGGACGAAATACGAACTCGATTTTCGGTGTTCCAAAGTTTTGTTATAAATCAATCGCACAAATTATCCCTTCGTCGAAATTCAAAGTTTTTGGTTCATTCTAAGTTCAATTAAGTCATATCCAACAATCATAATGATTTTGTTTGATATCGTTTATCATTTGGGTAAGTTTCAATCAGAAGATAAGTGTAAGTGTATGTTGTCTAGGTTTCCAAATGGATGGTTTGTCAAATCAGCTTATCTCTAAGATTTTGATCGCCGACGTTCGTGTTCCTAGTTAACTCTTAGTTCGATTAGGTCATATTTCACGGTCGAAATGATTTTGTTTGACATTGTTTGTCATTTGGGTAAACTTCAGTCGACTAACAATGGCAATTTTCTTTTTATAACAGTTGGAAAAAAAGTTGAGGCTCGTTCTACGCACTCAACATATATATACTTTCAATTAATTAAAAAGAACAATTAAGTATTACAAGCCTTATCACATTCCCTATAAAAAAAACGAGCCTTATCGATTATCACATGGAGCAAAGCCAAAGCCAAAAGAATGGAACTATGAATGTTGTAGGAGCCTTGTCAGTTATTACATGCACTTTTTTTTCCATTATTTTTCTAAATACGGAGGATCAGTTCAAATTAAAATAACATAGCATTTCAAAATTATCATAGAATTGCATAATATTCAATTTACATATTTTTATTTAGCGCACAAAAAATAAAAGTAGTTTCTAAATATCCGATCTCATTCTTCCATATTTTGCTTCATTCTTTCTTCTTCATGTCCTTTTCATCCCTTTTCACCCATCTTGTTCATATCCTTCATTTTACACCATTACAACAATATCAACTTCACATCATAAGCTCTTTTAAATCCGTTTCAAAATCAGGCGTACATTCGATAATTTTCTGAAAGTCGGGTAGTTTTGATGCATCTGTTGGAACAACCTGAAATCAGACATCTTGAGTGACTATAATATCTACGAAAAGAACTGATAATAATATCTACAAAAAGGATTTGGCTACTTCAAATGCAACTCACCAATATCAGATCTAAAAGATTCAAACTCGCAACTTGCCAATATCAGCTCCAAAAGCTAATAGAATGGTTCTTCTTTCAAGACTCATTGAAGCAGACATCGTAATTATTAGCTTGTAACCCTTGGCCGCTTCCTTGAAGGCTAATCCTATGCCAGTATTACTTACCACTTGTTGGTTCAATGAGGACACTCTTCAGTAAAATAAGAAACAGACATGCAAAATGAGTATTAAAGGTCAGCTGCAAGGCACGCTAAATTAATACCCATGATTCCTTTCTTTTCCTTACCAATTTCAAGCATTATAATATCAGTTGCAAAAATAAACGATGCATCATTATAGATATCAGTTGTCCAAATTATTTCATGGCAAAGAAGATATAGTACAGCACAAACCTTCATCAAAAGATATAGTACAGCACAAACCCTCATTTGTTTAAATACAAGAAGATTAACAACATAAAATGACTTGGATAAGTTAAGAATGAACACCCTGTTCTGAAAATCACAACAAAAAAGCTCTCAAACTATCATAACAAATACATTTAGATTTGATATCATAACAAAAGAAGCCATCAAACTATCTAAAACTAAGAATATCAATAGGACTTGTGTGTGCTGAAGAAGAATTAAACCTGGATCTATAATTTATTGAAGTAGCAGAAGAAAACATATGACTGGTAGCCAAAATAAATATCATATAGTACCTTTTGAGATATCACTTCCAACAGAGGCTTCACATGTTCATTCCAATGACTCTCAGCCACGGACTAACAAAAAAGAAAAGAAAATTATTAGATGATGTGAATAAGGCTGTTCTAACAAACGTCACAGAACATACAACATAAACTCACCTTACTATGAATATCGTATACAGCAAGCCAAGGAGGAAGCCAAGCACCATGAGTCTGTGGCTGCCTTACTGAGTTTGAGTATTGAAAATAAATAAAAAACTTAGCAAACACTGCACCAAATTTACATAAGAAATAATGATATTGATGTTATGCTTAAAGGTGTTGAATGCGGATGATTGAAGGATAACAACCTGCAAAACAAGAAAATAAAACGTAAAACCTGAGGCGTGACTATGTCACTGGACTAAAGAATTATCCGCAGAATTGCGCAACTCCCCCAGAATACAACAGGTTCATCTCAGCGATAATCGTAACGAGGCTATCAAGACACGAGAAAAAATACTCAGACTCAATGACTCAGGCACTTAGAAATTGTATGAAAATGAAAGAAGTATTAAACAGTATTCAGCAGTAGCATGGTTTGTTCCTCTTTCTTTCACGTAATGAAAGTTTGTTTTTATAATGGTAAGAAAAAACATTAAGCACGTTTCTTCTTCACTCAAATGTAAGTGGAAGCTATTAATTAGGTAAGTGGGGATTGACCAAGACAGTTGCTAAAATGATGCCAAAACTCTGAATAATATCCCAATACTTGTTCAAGGGTAATTGAATAAAAGATACCCCCTCCGGTCACTATTATAAGCAAAAGTTCACTTTTTAGATTCATTCAATAAATGATGTATGTGGTCTATATACAGACCACATACATCATTTATTGAATGCACCTAAAAAATCAATCTTTGTTTATAATAGTGACCGGAGGGAGTATTTAATAGCAAGTAAATAACAAACTATTTTGGCTGAAAATAAACGTGTAGCTTGGCTTGAGACAAAATAGGAAGTAAATAACAAACTAAGCTCATAAAACACGTTTATAGTTTTAATAAATAATAATAATAATAATAATAATAATAAATAATAAAATAATGATAATAATAACTTTTGAAATAACTTCAAAAATACAACCATCCCCCACATATTTCAAAAGTCTTAAATTAAGAAAATAATTAGCCTGAGTCACCTTTGAATGTAATGCATCGGAACGGTGTAGCAAGCTATGGAACCCGTCCTAGACTAATGAGGCTTAACACACAGTGAATTGGTTTAGCAAGCTATGGAATCCAATACACTTGATGTATGCTAGAGGTCTCATAATCACATTACACCCCCACAATTCTCGTGTACTCGCTGTGTTGCGCATTTAGGCTGTGCGCGTGTCTGGTTTTCATGAGTGCTCTAGAGACCCGCCACGGTCTCATGCAAGCGGCCCCACTTGACACTCATATAGGTGATTCCATCTAGTGCATGCTACAACCACACACCACCCTAAAGGCTTATGGTAATCATTAAAGGCATTAAAAGCCTAACCCTCAAATTTTAATTTAATTAGCACTTCTCATTTCATTGTCATAACACTATAGGAAAAGGACAAAACAGTTTAGTGCTAACATAACTAACAAGTGACTTGTTTTTCCCATTGAACCTTTTTCATGGGATCTCCAATCATAAAGGTTGGGTTCCCATCACTTGTCGTTTTCGAGTGGCATAGTCTCATTTCCTTCTTTTTCTTCCCGGGATTTTTGTCTACGAATTCGTTAAATCCACAAATATTGATTAAGACGTCTCTTAATCAATTAATCTCATATTTCATCGAGTCTAAAAATAAACTCAGATTTCACAATAAATTTATACAAGTCTACTTAGATGATACTAAGCTAAAACATATTCATCAATAAAATAAATCTATTTATTTATTTTATTGGTTCATATCCAATTGTCATCATTGTATTATTTTAATACAATGGTTCATTCTCATCTTAATTTCTTTCAAAAGAATGTGATGTTACTTATTAAGATAAGTTTATAAATTAAAAGAATGCATGTAAGTAAGCATGTTATGTCAAATTAAAAGTTATAGGCATATTCTATAATATACCTCCACGTAATAAGAAACAAAAATTCCATCCAAGTTGCAGCAGTCTATGTATCTTCATAAACTAGATAGACTCATAGAATTCTTTATAGTAGTGTGCATAACTCAGGTCTATGCATTTCACTCAATTCATTTCATGTATCAGACTAAATTTACACTTATTTACAAAACTATTTTTCAAGGCATGTAGCAGTTCCTGTCTATCAGCATAAAGTATATTCATAGAATTTTTGAATTACAGCTCGAAGTTCACGTACAGCATATAATGAATATAAACATTTTGATCCCTTTAACCACTAATTAAATATAGGTAGACTGAAATTAGACGGCAACATAATTTTCTATACCACATGTATACATTAGTTACTGAGACATAATTTTTTCATGATGTTTAATCATAACATGCAGGAATACATATATAAACCAATGAGAAACATCCAAACAAATACAGAGATACACGAACAAATGAACCAGAAACGCATATATAAAAGTCAAAGCATCACAAATTTAAAATCTATACAAATACACATGTGTGTAAATGTTTAAGGATGTGTCGATTTCAATTAAATTGTCACAAATTAATTAAACATCATTTTTTTTAAGTAGCATTGATCATAAGGGATACTCATCTCACTTTTCAAAATACACAAACTTCATAAGAAGCTTTTCAAAACAATATTCTTGTGTAGTGTATTATACTATCACATCCTTATGATCGTAGACCACAAATCAAACTTGATTGTCTTATACCTTACACATTAATATAAAGGTCTTCGTCTTATGTAAATAAAAAATTAGCTTCATATAAGAGATATTCAAGCAAGCTGAAGACATACCTCATCTCCTTGCTCAGCTAAGTAAAGGTTGCTTGCCTTTCCATGACCACTAAATAGTATAGTAAATCTTTATTAAAGTATACAAACTTCACACCATAAAGAAATAGTTACGTAGTGCATTATCCTCCGAATTATTATACTCCTACGCAAAAGAACTCTTTAAGTTCAGCCGTCAAAATCATTTTGCCATGTGATCCTGTAAAACTCTTTGGATGGGCATTCGATATGTGCATCTAATTTGATTCATATCCACTTAGACAATGCTAAAAGTTGAATTGTTAGAAGAATGTACTAACCTTCATAATAAAACCATAACTTTTCCAATATCTATCAATTTAATATATTTAAATTCAAGATGAGTAAAAAATAAGCATTATAGATTGCTTTAAGGTGCTCTTTAATTTCTCAAATTTATTTCTAGTTATCAAAACAACATCTACCCAAGTATTCAAAATAAAACACGCCTAAACCATTTTATACCATTGAGTAAATTTCAATAAGATGTATTCAAATTTCTAGTAAACTAAATTGAATACTCACTTAAAGGTTTTAATAGGCTAGAGCACAAATCATATTCGCTTGAGGCAGATTAGTTAAGGAGACTTACTTGAATCTTTAGCATACAAATAGTATGTAAACCCCCACATTTGTACATACCGGTAACATCAGCAAACTATGTGGTGTATGAGACAAAGCCTGAGCGCCGGTAACTGCGGAAGAAGTGAAATCATCATACTTGTTACCATTGTAATAATCGTCTCCAGCCAAAATTCCTTAGATTGTTGAATGCGGATGATTGAAGGATAACAACCTGCAAAACAAGAAAATAAAACGTAAAACCTGAGGCGTGACTATGTCACTGGACTAAGGAATTATCCGCAGAATTGCGCAACTCCCCTAGAATACAACAGGTTCATCTCAGCGATAATCGTACCGAAGCTATCAAGACACGAGAAAAAATACTCAGACTCAATGACTCATGCACTTAGAAATTGTATGAAAATGAAAGAAGTATTAAACAGTATTCAGCAGCAGCATGGTCTGTTCCTCTTTCTTTCACGTAATGAAAGTTTGTTTTTATAATGGTAAGAAAAAACATTAAGCACGTTTCTTCTTCACTCAAATGTAAGTGGAAGCTATTAATTAGGTAAGTGGGGATTGACCAAGACAGTTGCTAAGATGATGCCAAAACTCTGAATAATATCTCAATACTTGTTCAAGGGTAATTGAATAAAAGCTATTTAATAGCAAGTAGATAACAAACTATTTTGGCTGAAAATAAACGTGTAGCTTGGCTTGAGACAAAATAAGAAGTAAATAACAAACTAAGCTCATAAAACGCGTTTATAGTTTTAATAAATAATAATAATAATAAATAATAAAATAATGATAATAATAACTTTTGAAATAACTTCAAAAATACAACAAAAGGTACTTCACATTCTTCAAGTTTTCATCAAGAGACATGGTACAAATGTACCATCTTGAAGTACGAAATAAATTCAAGTTTCAAATCTCAAAAAGAAGAAAATAAGACATGGTACAATGGTTTTTTTTTTTTTTATCAAGCAAAGAAATACTATAAAAGACCTGGAGAGGGCCAGAACCCTTAACATCAAAAGAGCTTACATCAAAAGAAGGTGCAAAACATTACATCGCATAGATCTATAACAAATAAGGCTTGTGCAAAACCTCAATGAAATAAACTAACAATGAAACTACTAAAAAAACACCAGAGAAATGTCAGAAGCTACTAACTAAACATCCAGGTTCACAAAGATATGAACCAACTATTCAGTATATGGCAAGGCAGCTTTGGAGGTACCCTTTTGAGCACGGGTCCTCATTCCGGCTGAGTTGAAGCTAGAAGGCTTCACTTTGTTCACCTGCTTCTTCTGCTTTTTATCTGCCTTAGTGCTCTCTGGCAGACTTGGATAGTGCTGCTCAAAGGTTGATGTGATGGCTTCATCGTTGTCCTCTTCCGCAGCTTCATTCCCCCAGAATTTGGAGAGAATTTGCACACTCTTAAGGGCTGCAGCAGAATGGAGAGAGGGTTTGGAGGCATGAACCAAGTTTTGGTTTGAAGGGAGCTTGTCACTTGTCAAACTATCATAGTAGGTAGTTACAGGCTGCGGCATAGATGGATGAGAGGTGGTGTTGTCAAGAGTAACCTTGACACTAGCGTCAATAGCTGCAATATGAGCACAATCACCTGGCTCTACAGGAAACCTCGGAACAGAACTGCTAGGCAAAGCCAAAGGGGTGAGAACTGGAGTATTAGCCCAACGTAACAGAGTAACCGGATCCACAACCTTTGAGGGCCCCTCAAAATTCCTATCACATGGTGTCACAGAAGTATTAGGAGGAGCAGGGATAGCATGCTTCTGAGGAATAGACAGAACAGGCTCCAAAATTGGCTGGACAGGAGACTGAACACTGAGAGAGTGCCCCTCCAAGTGAGCATGAGTAGACACCGGTGCCGGCACAATCTCAGTCAATATTGAGGCAGTATCCTCAGTCAAATGGTACAATGGTTATGGCAACAGAAAATAAAATACAATTCAGAATAACTAGCTAGCTATTTCACTATAGTGACTGTGCACTAATTGGAAAGCAGAGAATGTGTTGACATCTCTTCAGAGCTGTTTAGCTTAAGCTTGTAACTATGGATGTTTATTATCTCTCTCATTTGAAATGTAACAGACATTACATCACATCAAAAGCTACTCACTTTCTCTTCTTTTTTTCCACTTTCCTTCAACACTTTGTTGCAAATAGACATTCTTAATTCCTATGGATTCTATTTCAGATAATGAAACCAGTAGAATGTGACCAAGACTGACTTAATGGTACTAATGGAGCAAGTAGTTTGCATTAAAAATAACTACGCCTATTAAAAGATAAAGCAACTAGAACAGTGTTAACAAAAGAGAAGATCATTATGCATATTGTTGTTACTAACCTCTAGAACAATGTTTCATTTCCTGATCTTGTCACTTGCTGTAATGAAAACTGTAGGTGCAAAACCAGGAGTGTGCCAAAGGATACAACAAGAGTTCAAGAAGATACAGAAAAAAATTTGTAAGAGATAATTCGTAAGAATATAAGTTCATTAAATAACAAGACAAGTAAAAAATGATGTGCTTGTATCATAATATCATATACCAAGATAACACCAAAAATTGTGGACAATTTAACATTATTATAACTTGATAAGTAACCGGAACATGGAGATAAAAAAAACACAATTTGTTTCCCGGAACAGAAGCTTTAATTTACAATAATCGCTTTTTGGCCTGACTCCAGGGGGCGGATCTGTGTGAGGCTGAGTGTGGCTATTGCCACACCAGCCTGGCCCATTCTTTTTTTATTTTTTATATGCAGAGCATAATTTTTTTTCTTGAAATATACATAGCATAATTATATAATATATATGTTCTATTTCGAAACATAATGTTATATTATTCTTTGGTCTAGTGGCGCGACATTTGTGTTTCTGTCTGTGTTTGGTTGTTGTCGGTTCAACTTTTAACTTTTGCGTTTTATATACATAGCATAATTATATAATATATATGTTCTATTTCGAAACATAATGTTATATTATTCTTTGGTCTAGTGGCGCGACATTTGTGTTTCTGTCTGTGTTTGGTTGTTGTCGGTTCAACTTTTAACTTTTGCGTTTTTTTGATAATTTTTTCATGTTAATATAAACAATATAAAAAAATAAATTTACTTGTAAAAATAAACTTAGTGAGAGTCGAACTTGTGAACTCCAAACAAATTGACTTGATTATCTTCCAATAAGCTATAATGCTTGCAATGTTTTTTTTTTTTTTTGCAACTTTCATATATATATATATATATATATATATATATAGGACATATCAAGTGAGAGCACTTCTTAAAATGAGAGATGAGAGGGTTAAATAATGACCTTTAGATCAATCTTTAATGTGACCTTTAGGTCATTATTTAACCCTATCTACCACCGAGAAAAGAAGGTCACACGACAATCAGTGGTAGCAAAATTAAGGGTTGAAACAACAACAAAATTCGGAACCCATTAAGGAGGCAATGGCCTCAAATCGTTTTTTTCTTTTCTCTAAAATCAATGGAATGAGGTCCACTGACACCAGCAGCGGTTATGGAGCTGCATCGGCCTTTCCCGTTCCTCCGAAGAAACAATGGAGGTATGGAGGAGAGTTAGATTCTGACAATGGAGTCTTGGTGTGACTTGGTTTCACACGAATTTGCAGATGTTATGTTGTGAAAAAGGTTCAATGGTACAATTAGAAGCATCGAAAGACTCAACCAAGGGTTTCAGAAACCAAAAACATAAGCGTGTGAAGAGAAAGAAGATGGAAGAGCAGCACATGTACTTCTTATTATCTCAACCGTTGATATTAATATAATTTAATCTAATGGTTAGCATTTAATCCTCTCATCTCTCATTTCAAAAGTCCTCTCACTTGAATATGCATGTGTGTGTGTGTGGCGCGCGCGTGCGTGTGCGTGAATGTGTGCGCGTGCGCGCGCACGATTTTTAAGATAAGATTTTGTAACTTACGTTGTGCATTATCTATTAATATTTATTTCTCCAAAAAATTTAGTCTTACTTCCTTCAAAAAAAAAATTAGCCCCACTAATAATTCAATCTCAGATCCGCCCCTGACTATTATTAACATATTTTCCTTATCTACATATAGAAATGGCAACAAAACCCATACTCGTGGTTACCCGCCCGAACCAAACCCAATTTGACGGGTTTTCCCCGTTTTGACTGGGTTTGGGTATGGTTTTGGGCTTTCCCCGATTTCAAAACACGGGTATAGGATGGGTAACGGCTATATAGGTACCCACCCCGAACCCATACCCAAACCCGTCCCAAATGCAGAAAATTACTTTATGTTGATATGCCATGTTATTTTGTTTGATAAATGTCGTGTTGTAAAAACTACCATTGATATTTAAATGAGCAACTAAATCAATCGGTCTAACAAATGTTAAAGTGAGTGTATTGCTTGATAATGTATTACAACATTTCTCTAGGAGTTGCAAAAAAACTTCTATTTTTTATTAAAAAATTATTCAGTGCGGGGACCGGGATGAGGCGGGGATACCCCAACCCGTCGGGGATGGGGATGGGGTTCAATTTCTCATCCCCGTTGGATATGGGTAGGGTAACGGGTAAGTATATGAGAATCGGGTATGGGGACGGGGAATGTAAAACTCATCCCCACCCCGCCCCATTGCCGTGCCTATCTACATATCTATCTATATTGTTATCCGTTTGTGGTAATGCTGCTAAAGCAGCTATAATACCGATCCCCATCATATAAGTACTTGATGATTTTTTTATGTCATTGAATTGTTGAGTATACAACCACACACAAACTTATTTTATTAATAGTAAAAATTAAATACAACAATTTTATTAAAAAAATTACATTAATTAAACCACCCCTTTACATATGATCTCATTTGCAGGGCGGTTAAAATATAAAAAAATACAAATTATATAAGAAACACTTATAGCCCACGTAGAAAACCGTGAGAATATAAATAGACGAAGTGTAAAATCAAATACCATACAAGATAAAATATAAAATACCCCATGTAACCTATAATATAAAATACCCCATGTAACCCATAAAAAAGTATTTTGCACCAGTACCTATTTTCGTGTTCTATGGCTTCTTTAGTCAACGCGCTAAACTCATACGTAAACAAGAAGCCCCCTAGTGCAATTATACCTACTATTATCAGGGCCGGATCTGTGTGAGGCTGAGTGTGGCTATTACCACACCAGCCCGACCCATTCTTTTTTTATTTTTTTATTTTTATATGCAGAGCATAATTTTTTTTCTTGAAATATACAGAGCATAATTATATAATATATATGTTCTATTTCGAAACATAATGTGACATTATTCTTTGGTCTAGTGGCGAGACATTTGTGTTTCTGTTTGTGTTTGGTTGTTGTCGGTTCAACTTTTAACTTTTGTGTTTTTTTTGATAATTTTTTCATGTTAATATAAACAATATAAAAAAATAAATTTACTTGTAAAAATAAACTTAGTGAGAGTCGAACTTGTGAATTCCAAACAAATTGACTTGATTATCTTCCAATAAGCTATAATGCTTGCAATGTTTTTTTTTTTTTTTGCAACTTTGATATATATATATATATATGGGTTTTGCTAGAAGACACCTTTTGTGAAGGTGTCTTTTAGCAAGTTACTCTATGAGCATTTGCGAAAAGACACCAACTTACTTTTATGAAGGTGTCTTTTAGCAAAGTTATAACTAAAAAGTGAAAATCACACCTTGAGGTGTGACTTGCTAAAAGACACCACCAAAGGGTGGCTTGTAGCAAAACCCTATATATATATATATATATATATATATATATATATATATATATATATATATATATATAGGGCATATCAAGTGAGAGCACTTCTTAAAATGAGAGATGAGAGGGTTAAATAATGACCTTTAGATCAATCTTTAATGTGACCTTTAGGTCATTATTTAACCCTCTCTACCACCGATAAAGGAAGGTCACACGACAATCAGTGGTAGCAAAATTAAGGGTTGAAACAACAACAAAATTCGGAACCCATTAAGGAGGCAATGACCTCAAATCGTTTTTTTCTTTTCTCTAAAATCAATGGAATGAGGTCCACCGACACCAGCAGCGGTTATGGAGCTGCATCGACCTTTCCTGTTCCTCCGAAGAAACAATGGAGGTATGGAGGAGAGTTAGATTATGACAATGGAGTCTTGGTGTGACTTGGTTTCACACGAATTTGCAGATGTTATGTTGTGAAAAAGGTTCAATGGTACAATTAGAAGTATCGAAAGACTCAACCAAGGGTTTCAGAAACCAAAAACATAAGCGTGTGAAGAGAAAGAAGATGGAAGAGCAGCACATGTACTTCTTATTATCTCAACCGTTGATATTAATATAATTTAATCTAATGGTTAGCATTTAATCCTCTCATCTCTCATTTCAAAAGTCCTCTCACTTGAATATGCATATGTGTGTGTGTGTGTGGCGCGCGCGTGCGTCTGCGTGAATGTGTGCGCGTGCGCGCGCACTAGTTCTAAGATATGATTTTTTAACTTACGTTGTGCATTATCTATTAATATTTATTTCTCCAAAAAATTTAGTCTTACTTCCTTCAAAGAAAAATTAGCCCCACTAATAATTCAATCTCAGATCCGCCCCTGACTATTATTAACATATTTTCCTTATCTACATTACATATCTATCTATATTGTTATCCGTTTGTGGTAATGCTGCTAAAGCAGCTATAATACCAATCCCCATCATATAAGTACTTGATGATTTTTCTATGTCATTGAATTGTTGAGTATACAACCACACACAAACTTATTTTATTAATAGTAAAAATTACATACAACAATTTTATTTAAAAAATTACATTAATTAAACCACCCCTTTACATATGATCTCATTTGCAGGGTGGTTAAAATATAAAAAAAATACAAATTATATAAGAAACACTTATAGCCCACGTAGAAAACCGTGAGAATATAATTGGACGAAGTGTAAAATCAAATATCATACAAGATAAAATATAAAATACCTCATGTAACCCATAATATAAAATATACCATGTAACGCATAAAAAAGTATTTTGCACCAGTACCTATTTTCGTGTTCTATGGCTTCTTTAGTCAACGCGCTAAACTCATTCGTAAACAAGAAGCCCTCTAGTGCAATTATACCTACTATTATCAGGGCCGGATCTGTGTGAGGCTGAGTGTGGCTATTGCCACACCAGCCCGACCCATTCTTTTTTTATTTTTTTATTTTTTATATGCAGAGCATAATTTTTTTTTTTGAAATATACAGAGCGTAATTATATAATATATATGTTCTATTTCGAAACATAATGTGACATTATTCTTTGGTCTAGTGACGCGACATTTGTGTTTCTTTCTGTGTTTGGTTGTTGTCGGTTCAACTTTTAACTTTTGCGTTTTTTTGATAATTTTTTCATGTTAATATAAACAATATAAAAAAATAAATTTACTTGTAAAAATAAACTTAGTGAGAGTCGAACTTGTGAATTCCAAACAAATTGACTTGATTATCTTCCAATAAGCTATAATGCTTGCAATGTTTTTTTTTTTTTTTGCAACTTTGATATATATATATATATATATATATATATATATATATATATATATATATATATATATATATATATATATATAGGGCATATCAAGTGAGAGCACTTCTTAAAATGAGAGATGAGAGGGTTAAATAATGACCTTTAGATCAATCTTTAATGTGACCTTTAGGTCGTTATTTAACCCTCTCTACCACCGATAAAGGAAGGTCACACGACAATCAGTGGTAGCAAAATTAAGGGTTGAAACAACAACAAAATTTGGAACCCATTAAGGAGGAAATGACCTCAAATCGTTTTTTTCTTTTCTCTAAAATCAATGGAATGAGGTCCACCGACACCAGCAGCGGTTATGGAGCTGCATCGACCTTTCCCGTTCCTCCGAAAAACAATGGAGGTATGGAGGAGAGTTAGATTCTGACAATGGAGTCTTGGTGTGACTTGGTTTCACACGAATTTGCAGATGTTATGTTGTGAAAAAGGTTCAATGGTACAATTAGAAGCATCGAAAGACTCAACCAAGGGTTTCAGAAACCAAAAACATAAGCGTGTGAAGAGAAAGAAGATGGAAGAGCAGCACATGTACTTCTTATTATCTCAACCGTTGATATTAATATAATTTAATCTAATGGTTAGCATTTAATCCTCTCATCTCTCATTTCAAAAGTCCTCTCACTTGAATATGCATATGTGTGTGTGTGTGTGTAGCGCGCGCGTGCGTGTGCGTGAATGTGTGTGCGTGCTCGCACACGAGTTCTAAGATAAGATTTTGTAACTTACGTTGTGCATTATCTATTAATATTTATTTCTCCAAAAAATTTAGTCTTACTTCCTTCAAAAAAAAATTAGCCCCACTAATAATTCAATCTCAGATCCGCCCCTGACTATTATTAACATATTTTCCTTATCTACATTACATATCTATCTATATTGTTATCCGTTTGTGGTAATGCTGCTAAAGCAGCTATAATACCGATCCCCATCATATAAGTACTTGATGATTTTTCTATGTCATTGAATTGTTGAGTATACAACCACACACAAACTTATTTTATTAATAGTAAAAATTACATACAACAATTTTATTAAAAAAATTACATTAATTAAACCACCCCTTTACATATGATCTCATTTGCAGGGTGGTTAAAATATAAAAAAATACAAATTATATAAGAAACACTTATAGCCCACGTAGAAAACCGTGAGAATATAATTAGACGAAGTGTAAAATCAAATACCATACAAGATAAAATATAAAATACCCCATGTAACCCATAATATAAAATACCCCATGTAACCCATAAAAAAGTATTTTGCACCAGTACCTATTTTCGTGTTCTATGGCTTCTTTAGTCAACGCGCTAAACTCATTCGTAAACAAGAAGCCCCCTAGTGCAATTATACCTACTATTATCAGGGCCGGATCTGTGTGAGGCTGAGTGTGGCTATTGCCACACCAGCCCGACCCATTCTTTTTTTATTTTTTTATTTTTTATATGCAGAGCATAATTTTTTTTCTTGAAATATACAGAGCATAATTATATAATATATATGTTCTATTTCGAAACATAATGTGACATTATTCTTTGGTCTAGTGGCGCGACATTTGTGTTTCTGTTTGTGTTTGGTTGTTATCGGTTCAACTTTTAACTTTTGCGTTTTCTTGATAATTTTTTCATGTTAATATAAACAGTATAAAAAAATAAATTTACTTGTAAAAATAAACTTAGTGAGAGTCGAACTTGTGAATTCCAAACAAATTGACTTGATTATCTTCCAATAAGCTATAATGCTTGCAATGTTTTTTTTTTTTTTTGCAACTTTGATATATATATATAGGGCATATCAAGTGAGAGCACTTCTTAAAATGAGAGATGAGAGGGTTAAATAATGACCTTTAGATCAATCTTTAATGTGACCTTTAGGTCATTATTTAACCCTCTCTACCACCGATAAAGGAAGGTCACACGACAATCAGTGGTAGCAAAATTAAGGGTTTAAACAACAACAAAATTCGGAACCCATTAAGGAGGCATTGACCTCAAATCGTTTTTTTCTTTTCTCTAAAATCAATGGAATGAGGTCCACCCACACCAGCAGCGGTTATGGAGCTGCATCGACCTTTCCCGTTCCTCCGAAAAACAATGGAGGTATGGAGGAGAGTTAGATTCTGACAATGGAGTCTTGGTGTGACTTGGTTTCACACGAATTTGCAGATGTTATGTTGTGAAAAAGGTTCAATGGTACAATTAGAAGCATCGAAAGACTCAACCAAGGGTTTCAGAAACCAAAAACATAAGCGTGTGAAGAGAAAGAAGATGGAAGAGCAGCACATGTACTTCTTATTATCTCAACCGTTGATATTAATATAATTTAATCTAATGGTTAGCATTTAATCCTCTCATCTCTCATTTCAAAAGTCCTCTCACTTGAATATGCATATGTGTGTGTGTGTGTGTGTGGCGCGCGCGTGCGTGTGCGTGAATGTGTGCGCGTGCGCGCGCACGAGTTCTAAGATAAGATTTTGTAACTTACGTTGTGCATTATCTATTAATATTTATTTCTCCAAAAAATTTAGTCTTACTTCCTTCAAAAAAAAATTAGCCCCACTAATAATTCAATCTCAGATCCGCCCCTGACTATTATTAACATATTTTCCTTATCTACATTACATATCTATCTATATTGTTATCCGTTTGTGGTAATGCTGCTAAAGCAGCTATAATACCGATCCCCATCATATAAGTACTTGATGATTTTTCTATGTCATTGAATTGTTGAGTATACAACCACACACAAACTTATTTTATTAATAGTAAAAATTACATACAACAATTTTATTAAAAAAATTACATTAATTAAACCACCCCTTTACATATGATCTCATTTGCAGGGTGGTTAAAATATAAAAAAATACAAATTATATAAGAAACACTTATAGCCCACGTAGAAAACCGTGAGAATATAATTAGACGAAGTGTAAAATCAAATACCATACAAGATAAAATATAAAATACCCCATGTAACCCATAATATAAAATACCCCATGTAACCCATAAAAAAGTATTTTGCACCAGTACCTATTTTCGTGTTCTATGGCTTCTTTAGTCAACGCGATAAACTCATTCGTAAACAAGAAGCCCCCTAGTGCAATTATACCTACTATTATCAGGGCCGGATCTGTGTGAGGCTGAGTGTGGCTATTGCCACACCAGCCCGACCCATTCTTTTTTTATTTTTTATATGCAGAGCATAATTTTTTTTCTTGAAATATACATAGCATAATTATATAATATATATGTTCTATTTCGAAACATAATGTGACATTATTCTTTGGTCTAGTGACGCGACATTTGTGTTTCTTTCTGTGTTTTGTTGTTGTCGGTTCAACTTTTAACTTTTGCGTTTTTTTGATAATTTTTTCATGTTAATATAAACAATATAAAAAAAAATTTACTTGTAAAAATAAACTTAGTGAGAGTCGAACTTGTGAATTCCAAACAAATTGACTTGATTATCTTCCAATAAGCTATAATGCTTGCAATGTTTTTTTTTTTGCAACTTTGATATATATATATATATATATATATATATATATATATATATATATATATATATATATATAGGGCGTATCAAGTGAGAGCACTTCTAAAAATGAGAGATGAGAGGGTTAAATAATGACCTTTAGATCAATCTTTAATGTGACCTTTAGGTCATTATTTAACCCTCTCTACCACCGATAAAGGAAGGTCACACGACAATCTGTGGTACCAAAATTAAGGGTTGAAACAACAACAAAATTCGGAACCCATTAAGGAGGCAATGACCTCAAATCGTTTTTTTCTTTTCTCTAAAATCAATGGAATGAGGTCCACCGACACCGGCAGCGGTTATGGAGCTGCATCGACCTTTCCCGTTCCTCCGAAAAACAATGGAGGTATGGAGGAGAGTTAGATTCTGACAATGGAGTCTTGGTGTGACTTGGTTTCACACGAATTTGCAGATGTTATGTTGCGAAAAAGGTTCAATGGTACAATTAGAAGCATCGAAAGACTCAACCAAGGGTTTCAGAAACCAAAAACATAAGCGTGTGAAGAGAAAGAAGATGGAAGAGCAGCACATGTACTTCTTATTATCTCAACCGTTGATATTAATATAATTTAATCTAATGGTTAGCATTTAATCCTCTCATCTCTCATTTCAAAAGTCCTCTCACTTGAATATGCATGTGTGTGTGTGTGGCGCGCGCGTGCGTGTGCGTGAATGTGTGCGCGTGCGCGCGCACGAGTTCTAAGATAAGATTTTGTAACTTACGTTGTGCATTATCTATTAATATTTATTTCTCCAAAAAATTTAGTCTTACTTCCTTCAAAAAAAAATTAGCCCCACTAATAATTCAATCTCAGATCCGCCCCTGACTATTATTAACATATTTTCCTTATCTACATTACATATCTATCTATATTGTTATCCGTTTGTGGTAATGCTGCTAAAGCAGCTATAATTCCGATCCCCATCATATAAGTACTTGATGATTTTTCTATGTCATTGAATTGTTGAGTACACAACCACACACAAACTTATTTTATTAATAGTAAAAATTACATACAACAATTTTATTAAAAAAATTACATTAATTAAACCACCCCTTTACATATGATCTCATTTGCAGGGTGGTTAAAATATAAAAAAATACAAATTATATAAGAAACACTTATAGCCCACGTAGAAAACCGTGAGAATATAATTAGACGAAGTGTAAAATCAAATACCATACAAGATAAAATATAAAATACCCCATGTAACCCATAATATAAAATACCCCATGTAACCCATAAAAAAGTATTTTGCACCAGTACCTATTTTCGTGTTCTATGGCTTCTTTAGTCAACGCGCTAAACTCATACGTAAACAAGAAGCCCCCTAGTGCAATTATACCTACTATTATCAGGGGCGGATCTGTGTGAGGCTGAGTGTGGCTATTGCCACACCAGCCCGACCCATTCTTTTTTTATTTTTTTATTTTTTATATGCAGAGCATAATTTTTTTTCTTGAAATATACAGAGCATAATTATATAATATATATGTTCTATTTCGAAACATAATGTGACATTATTCTTTGGTCTAGTGGCGCGACATTTGTGTTTCTGTTTGTGTTTGGTTGTTGTCGGTTCAACTTTTAACTTTTGCGTTTTTTTGATAATTTTTTCATGTTAATATAAACAATATAAAAAAATAAATTTACTTGTAAAAATAAACTTAGTGAGAGTCGAACTTGTGAATTCCAAACAAATTGACTTGATTATCTTCCAATAAGCTATAATGCTTGCAATGTTTTTTTTTTTTTTTGCAACTTTGATATATATATATATATATATATATATATATATATATATATATATATATATATATATATATATATATATATATAGAGGACATATCAAGTGAGAGCACTTCTTAAAATGAGAGATGAGAGGGTTAAATAATGACCTTTAGATCAATCTTTAATGTGACCTTTAGGTCATTATTTAACCCTATCTACCACCGAGAAAGGAAGGTCACACGACAATCAGTGGTAGCAAAATTAAGGGTTGAAACAACAACAAAATTCGGATCCCATTAAGGAGGCAATGGCCTCAAATCGTTTTTTTCTTTTCTCTAAAATCAATGGAATGAGGTCCACCGACACCAGCAGCGGTTATGGAGCTGCATCGGCCTTTCCCGTTCCTCCGAAGAAACAATGGAGGTATGGAGGAGAGTTAGATTCTGACAATGGAGTCTTGGTGTGACTTGGTTTCACACGAATTTGCAGATGTTATGTTGTGAAAAAGGTTCAATGGTCCAATTAGAAGCATCGAAAGACTCAACCAAGGGTTTCAGAAACCAAAAACATAAGCGTGTGAAGAGAAAGAAGATGGAAGAGCAGCACATGTACTTCTTATTATCTCAACCGTTGATATTAATATAATTTAATCTAATGGTTAGCATTTAATCCTCTCATCTCTCATTTCAAAAGTCCTCTCACTTAAATATGCATGTGTGTGTGTGTGTGTGTGTGTGTGGCGCGCGCGTGCGTGTGCGTGAATGTGTGCGCGCGCACGAGTTCTAAGATAAGATTTTGTAACTTACGTTGTGCATTAGCTATTAATATTTATTTCTCCAAAAAAATTAGCCCCACTAATAATTCAATCTCAGATCCGCCCCTGCCAGACTCGATACATAGATCTAAGATTTACGAGCAAAGATATGGCAGGCATCAACACCCATATATGCAGACTAAAGTAAAATATGACTAGAGAATCATGTCAGCCAAAAGGAAAACTTACAGGCATTGGAAAAGCCAAAGGTGAAACAAATGAGAAGTTAGAGGGTAGTAAAAGACAAATGTGACCCCAACATCAGTGCCTGTTAAGGAACAGTCGCAAATGTACATTTGCGACCCTTCTAACACTCGCAATCGGTCGTTTTAAATTTCGCAAAATACAAATTTTCTGGTAGTGAATTTATGAATTCAGAATCTTCTGTAAGTCGATCTGACGAACTTTCTCATTAGAATCCTAGTCAACGTGGAAGGACATTACTTCAACAATCAAAACGGACCCAACCGACTAAATATATCTATACACAAAGGACGATTTGGTAATATACATATATTTTTGACAATTTTATTATTTCATCAACTTTTCTTAGCACCTGTGTTTTTTGTAAACTACTTTTATAAAAAGGGATGAAGGTAGTAAATTGTATGATTATAAAACCTCAATTAAACATACAACATTAAGTCAAATAATTTATGCAAATTAAATTACTCAAATAAATAAACCAACACATTAACGTAGTTGTCATTTTCTTTCAAAAAAAAAAAATATAGTTGTCATTCAGCATGAGTACATTATATAGAACACACGTAACACAATACTATCAAAAAAATCTTTGCAGCGCGCTGGTAAAAAGGCTGTCCAATAACTTGAAAGAACCTGGTTATACCTATATTCTCTGTTATATGTCATGTTACCTATTTTAATCAGTGCCTTTTTTACCTATATTCTCTGTTATATGTCGTGTTACCTATTTTAATCAGTGCCTTTTTTTAAGCAGATAAAAAATAAAAATTGTTGAGGAAGGAATATAACTCACGGCCCTCAATGTTGATGATTTCGACAATTTCGACTTCAAGAATGATGATTTTAATAAAAAAAATTATACAATTCGTATCCAATATCCAATACTAGTGTCTTTTCGTCCTCCTCTTCATTCCCTTCTTCCAGATCTAGATTCGATACCACATGAGTTGTGCAATTCAATCCCATCTAATTTATAGAGAAAAATAATAGTTACAAAAAGAAACAGAGCCACCATGATTTAAAATGAAGAAAGAAATAATAAACAACCATTTTTCTGGGTTTGATAATAAGGAAATCAAGAAACTGTAAAACACTCAGATTTGCTTTAGCAATTCACTGTGAATTTTTTGGATTTTGGATTTTTTGAGTGTTAATTTTGACTTGTGTTGTTTAGGTTGAATATGAAGATGAAAATGAACAAGATTCATGAGGATGATGAACATTAAGATTTTGTTTTTGAACTTAATTAGATTAAGGTTAAACATGTTTTGAGATAATAGCTGAGCATTTTTTTTTTTTTTGAAGAAGCTGAGCATGTTTAAACAAGATAAAAAAACACACTTTTAAAACAACAATTTAAAAAAAAAAAAAAACACTTTTAGGGTCACACCCACTAACACTCCCTTTTAACACACCCAATTAGAATTAGTCATGTGTCTCATTTTTTTATTTCACTTAACCTGAAACCTGTTCAATTTGTTGCTAAACATTTTAATTTTTTTTAATATTTTAATTTCCTAGACGGAGAGAGAAATGGAAGAAGAGAGAGAAGAGGTAGTGAGAAACAACACCATCTTCTTCAATTTCCCTTCTTCAATTTCCATTTTTTCTCTGTTTGTTTTTCTTTCCTCTCCAAAGGACGGCGTTCTCTCTCCACGACTATATCTTTTGATGCTGAATTAAATAAGAAGCTAAATGGAAGTTAAATTGTATTTTTGAAACAAGAAGCTAAATGGAATTTAAGGAAAGAAAAACAAACAGAGAAACAAAAAAGAAGCTAAATCGAATTTTTGAAAACAAACACATCCGATCTGAGTTATATGTGAACTGCATATGGAAAAGAGTGTACTGTTCGAGTGAAATTATGAAAACAGCACAGATCTTCTTCAATTTCCATTTTTTCCTTGTAGTTATGCTGAATTGAAAATATTTAGACGTGAAGTTTTTGTTTCACTACCTCTTCTCTCTCTTCTTCTATTTCTCCCTCCAACTGTTAAATTAAAATATTAAAAAAAAATCAAAATGTTTAGAAATAGGTTGAACAGGTTTCAAGTTAATTGAAATAAAAAAGTGGGAGACATGGCTAATTTTAATTGGATGTGTTAAAAGAGAGTGTTAGTGGGTGTGACCCTAGCATTTCTAAACAAAAATTGATAAAGTGGGATGAGAAAAAATTTGGTACAGATGGTCTACCATATTACTGTAAGACATAGATTTATCACCATCTAAAATTTTTAGTTCATCATGGAACATATGACCATAGTGGTCCATGGAAGAAGTTGTTCTTCTTTGAAATATATTTTCTAATTATTTTAGAAAAGATTTTTTTTCCGATATTTTAATTTCAAAAATGATTTTATAAAAATTCTGGAATATTTTAATTTCCGATATTCATAGAGTGTCAGAGCTTTTTACACTAGCAGTTCTCATTTCCCCTTTTCTTTCCATCTTCCCAATTCTTGCACTGGCTCACGTAAACGTGTAGCTTTCACTCACTTTCGTCTTTTCCTCACGTAAAGTGTACTCAAGGCTTTCGTAAACGCGTGAATAACAAAGTTTTGTTGCCCTACACACTTTGTTAACGTGTTTAAGGCTTTCTTGTCACACGTCACACGCAATTTTTTTCCTATATATACAGGGTGCTCTCAAGTAAAAGAAATCCTCCAAGTGAATTTGATAATTCTCACAGCTGAAAGGTCATAACAAGTGAAATCCAATCCTTCAAAAACAAAAAAAAACAAGTGAAGAAATTCTCTCTTTTCATATACAGGGTGCTCTCAAGCAAAAGAAATCCTCCAAGTGAATTTGATAATTCTCACAGCTGAAAGGCCATAACAAGTGAAATCCAATCCTTCAAAAACAAAAAAAAAAAAACAACTGAAGAAATTCTCTCTTTTCATATACAGGGTCCTCTCAAGCAAAAGAAATCCTCCAAGTGAATTTGATAATTCTCATAGCTGAAAGGCCATAACAAGTGAAATCCAATCCTTCAAAAACAAAAAATAACAAGTGAAGAAATTCTCTCTTTTCATATACAGGGTCCTCTCAAGCAAAAGAAATCTTCCAAGTAAATTTGATAAGACTCGCAGCTGAAAGGCCGTAACAAGTGAAATCCAATCCTTCAAAAAGAAAAAAGAAAAAACAAGTGAAGGTAATGTTTATGGTGCCGTTTAGTTTGGACCTGTCTAAGTATTGGTCCATAATGGACCAAAATTTATGGCCATTGGATTAATTTGTAAGCAAAATAATATAATACACCCTACACATCAAATTATTTTCTTTACTCTAAAATTTGCTCTTGCCTTCTCTCAATCGTTTTCACCCCATTATCCACAACAATACTTACCAACATCATTCTACTTTCAAATCAGTAAATATTTTTCTTCTCTTTTCTTCATAATAAGTCATGTTTTTACGTTTTATTTTACTCATAAACCTATAAAAACATCTTAAGAAAAATTTGCTTCACTTTTAAACAAAATTTGCTTCACTTTTAAACTCTTGAATCGAAACCTTAAACTCTTGAATCGAAACCTATAAACATCTTTAAAAGAATCTGGTTGCATTTAAATTCTTGATTCAATGTCATTTATTTTTTTGTTCTTGTTTTTTTTTCTTCTTCTGGAAAACTTGTAGATTCTAAAAAGAATCTATCAAAATCAAAGGGACAATAAAATCCAACAAATGGTTGCAATCTAACTTTCAACAATTTTACCAGTTTACTTGATGTTAGCTTATTCCAGAAATTAATGTTTAAATGTTTAAATTCAATTTTAAAAAATTCAGCAAAACAGTAAGATATATATATAAAGGATGAAGCATAATACCAAAATTATTCATGATAATGAGTTGTATCGGATTAAGCTTTGGTTAACCACAAATGAGTAACCATTGGATTTAGAGGGGGAGATGAGAAGAAAGATTGCAGTTTTATTTTTGCATAGTTAGAATAAAGAGTAGAGAGAGAGAGAGCAATGAGAAAGATAAAGTTTGGGGTTGGTTTTTGTAAGAGTGGACCATGATAAGATTTGTAGATAACATAATCAAACGGTGGAAAAAAAAAATTGGTCCATGATGAACTAATTTTGTTACAAGTCCATTTTATACTGAACCAATGTTTATTCAATGTTTTTTTTTTAAAGGAAACAATTACGTCTAATTGATACGTAACCAAATCCATTGAGCTTATTCTTCTTCTTCGTGTTTATTTATTTGTGTGTAGAGATATGGACATCAACATCAATCAAAGGAAATTGGAAAGTGTAAAACGATTAGCAAAATCATCAAGTACTTATATGATGGGGATCGGTATTATAGCTGCTTTAGCAGCATTACCACAAACGGATAACAATATAGATAGATATGTAGATAGGCATGGCAATGGGGCGGGGTGGGGACGGGTTTTACATTCCCCGTCCCCATACCCGATTCTCATATGCTTACCCGTTACCCTACCCATACCCAACGGGGATGAGAAATTGAACTCCATCCCCATCCCCGACGGGTTCGGGTATCCCCGCCTCATCCCTGTCCCCGCACTGAATAATTTTTTTAATAAAAATAGAAGTTTTTTTGCAACTCCTAGAGAAATGTTGTAATGCATTATCAAGCAATACACTTACTTTAACATTTGTTAGACCGATTGATTTAGTTGCTCATTTAAATATCAATGGTAGTTTTTACAACACGACATTTATCAAACAAAATAACATGGCATATCAACATAAAGTAATTTTCTGCATTTGGGACGGGTTTGGGTATGGGTTTGGGGTGGGTACCTATATAGCCGTTATCCATCCTATACCCGTGTTTTGAAATCGGGGAAAGCCCAAACCCATACCCAAACCCAGTCAAAATGGGGAAAACCCGTCAAATTGGGTTTGGTTCGGGCGGGTAACCACGGGTATGGGTTTTGTTGCCATGCCTATATGTAGATAAGCAAAATATGTTAATAATAGTCAGGGGCGGATCTGAGATTGAATTATTTGTGGGGCTAATTATTTTTTTTGAAGGAAGTAAGACTAAATTTTTCGGAGAAATAAATATTAATAGATAATGCACAACGTAAGTTACAAAATCTTATCTTAGAACTCGTGCGCGCGCACGCGCACACATTCACGCACACGCACGCGCGCGCCACACACACACACACACATATGCATATTCAAGTGAGAGGACTTTTGAAATGAGAGATGAGAGGATTAAATGCTAACCATTAGATTAAATTATATTAATATCAACGGTTGAGATAATAAGAAGTACATGTACTGCTCTTCCATCTTCTTTCTCTTCACACGCTTATGTTTTTGGTTTCTGAAACCCTTGGTTGAGTCTTTCGATGCTTCTAATTGTACCATTGAACTTTTTTCACAACATAACATCTGCAAATTCGTGTGAAACCAAGTCACGCCAAGACTCCATTGTCAGAATCTAACTCTCCTCCATACCTCCATTGTTTCTTCGGAGGAACGGGAAAGGTCGATGCAGCTCCATAACCGCTGCTGGTGTCAGTGGACCTCATTCCATTGATTTTAGAGAAAAGAAAAAAACGATTTGAGGCCATTGCCTCCTTAATGGGTTCCGAATTTTGTTGTTGTTTCAACCCTTAATTTTGCTACCATTTATTGTCGTGTGACTTTCCTTTCTCGGTGGTAGAGAGGGTTTAATAATGACCTAAAGGTCACATTAAAGATTGATCTAAAGGTCATTATTTAACCTTCTCATCTCTCATTTTAAGAAGTGCTCTCACTTGATATATATATATATATATATATATATATATATATATATATATATATATATATATATATATATATATATATATATATATATAGGGGGCATATCACATGAGAATAGGTATCTTATGTGAGGTATATATATATATATACACACCTCAGTACTGCTTCACGTTTGTTGTTCCTTCCCTCAAACATTGATAACATGTAACAATTGTTTATTTGTTTTTGATAGGGTTATTATTATTTATTCCTTCCTTCAAACGTTTTAAATTGTTAATTTCTTTCTGTCTTTCTTCCTTCAAATGGTGATAGGGTTATTATTATTTTTTTGTTGAAAGCAAATGGTCATAGGGTTATTGTCTACTTGCAACAGAACCATCAAAATCAAAATCGAGATTGTGGCAGATTGATTGAAGATGAAATTGAAACGCATGACAAATTGATTGGAGATTGAAATTGAAATAGAAAAAAAATCCAATCCCTAAATCCTAAAGAGAAGTCAAGTAATTAGAAGAAATTAGATGGAAATTCTCAAAAGGGGATGAAAGATGGTATACGAAGAATCAGGGAAAGATGGAATTGCAAACCCAGAAGAGGGAGAAGAAAACCAGTAACACACATGAATGAAGGAAGCGCGTGAACATTGGAAAAGAGGGAGAAAATTGGTCACATGCTTGGCACATGAGTCATTAAGTGATGTTTTAATCTCATCCATTGCTCTTAATCTGACGGCTGTAATTTATTCTCACCATTCTCACATAAGATACTCATTCTCATGTGATATGCCCCTTATATATATATATATATATATATATATATATATATATATATAAAAGTTGCAAAAAAAAAAAAACATTGCAAGCATTATAGCTTATTGGAAGATAATCAAGTCAATTTGTTTGGAATTCACAAGTTCGACTCTCACTAAGTTTATTTTTACAAGTAAATTTATTTTTTTATATTGTTTATATTAACATGAAAAAATTATCAAAAAACGCAAAAGTTAAAAGTTGAACCGACAACAACCAAACACAAACAGAAACACAAATGTCGCGCCACTAGACCAAAGAATAATGTCACATTATGTTTCAAAATAGAACATATATATTATATAATTATGCTCTGTATATTTCAAGAAAAAAAAATTATGCTCTGCATATAAAAAATAAAAAAAGAATGGGTCGGGCTGGTGTGGCAATAGCCACACTCAGCCTCACACAGATCCGGCCCTGATAATAGTAGGTATAATTGCACTAGGGGGCTTCTAGTTTACGTATGAGTTTAGAAGGTTGACTAAAGAAGCCATAGAACACGAAAATAGGTACTGGTGCAAAATACTTTTTTATGGGTTACATGAGGTATTTTATATTATGGGTTACATGGGGTATTTTATATTTTTTCTTGTATGGTATTTGATTTTACACTTCGTCTATTTGTATTCTCACGGTTTTCTACGTGGGCTATAAGTGTTTCTTATATAATTTGTATTTTTTTATATTTTAACCACCCTGCAAATGAGATCATATGTAAAGGGGTGGTTTAATTAATGTAATTTTTTTTAATAAAATTGTTGTATTTTATTTTTACTATTAATAAAATAAGTTTGTGTGTGGTTGTATACTCAACAATTCAATGACATAGAAAAATATAGGCTTAATTGCAGTTTTGGTCCCTTTATTTTCAAAATTTCTCAATTTTGGTTCCCCTATTTCTAAATCAGCAATTTTAGTTCCCCGATTTTGTAAAATTCAGAAATTAAACTCATCCCTTGCCACTTGTGCTGATGTGGCGCATTAATATATGATGTGGCATTTTCTATTTTAAATAATCAGCGCCACATGAAAATATATTTAAAAATCTAAATAATTTTACTAAATAAATAACTTTTAATTTTTAAAAAACGTAAAAAATAACAGTATTTTTTAGAAAAAAAAGTTAAAAATCAGGATTTTTTTTAGGGTTAATATGTCTTTACCCCCCTGTAATATAGGCGAGTTCCGGTTTTCCCCCCTGTAAAAAAGATTCTTTCGATTCCAACCCTGTAATATAAAGATTCCGTCGAAAACCCCCCTGAGCACATTTGAGACCCCCCAGCTGATGACGTGTCGTGACGTGGCGCGCTGAGTCACCCTTGTCTGCTGACGTGGCTTGCTGACTGTATAATTAATTTTTTTTAAATTTTTTTATAAGGTACACGTGGCATTTGTAATTTTTTTTATGTCTTTACCCCCCTGTAATTTAGGCGAGTTCCAGTTTTACCCCCTGTAAAAATTTTAAAAATAAAAAATAAAATCTGGAAAATTTAAAAAAATAATTATTTTTTTAAAAAATTCTGGAAAATTAATAAAAATTGAAAATAATGAAAAAATTCCAAAAACATTTAAAAAATTAATAAAATGAAAAAATAGATTTTTTTTGAAATTTTAAAAATTATAAAAAAGTTCGGATTTTTTTTGGAATTTAGAAGATATTTAAAAATACTGGAATTTAATTTTCAAAATAAAAAAGTTTAGATTTTTTTGCGAAGCTCAAAAGACATTGAAAGAGCAACTTGAGGTACTCACTTTTTAAATTTTAATGTCTCTTAAATAAGACACTTTTTAAAAAAAAAATTAAGTAAAAAGAAAAATACATTAAAAAAAAGAGAGAGAGATACAGAGACTGGGGGGACATAAAACCTAACCCAAGTAAAACCCAAAACGGGCATACATCATTATAAATCAGACCAAGCGAAACAGTCCTAAAATATCCTAACAAAAATTCACTAATCATGAGCATAACATAGCGAACCCGCGTACGGGAACGAAACCAGATTACAAAAAAAAATATGAACAGTGAACATTTGTCAAAAACAATTAGGATTTAATTTTAGCGAATGGATTGACTGCCAACACAATAACAAACCCAAGTGCCAACAACTCCCTGCTCAAGCAGCAAGCATAAAGCTCTTTCGAGCTCGATGAACCTGAGTGTAAGCGGACACTTTTTAAAATTTTACACGCATTAATAATTCTTTTTACAAAAATATTTCTATGTAATTCAAGCTTCTCAGATTTTTTTTCTAAATTTTTAATTAAACTAAAATCAATTTTTTTCTTCAGATTATATGATTTTTTAAATTTAATTTTCATATTGTAATTGGATTTTAAAAACAAATATATCCAGATTTTTAAAATTTAAAATATTTTCCAGTTTTTTTATTTCGCAAAAAAATCTAAACTTTTTTATTTTGAAAATTAAATTTCAGTATTTTTAAATATCTTCTAAATTTCAAAAAAAATCCGAACTTTTTTACAATTTTTTAAATTTCAAAAAAAATCTAGTTGTCTTTTCTGCTTTTTTATTTTATTTTTCGAAAAAAATAATCTGATTTTTTGTTATTTTTAAAATTTAAAATAAAATCAATCTTTTATTTTTTTAAAAAAATAATCTGATTTTTTGTTATTTTTAAAAAAATTTCAGTTTTTAATTTTTATTATTAAAATGATTTAATGATGTGGTATGTATATACACACATGTCATGCGAAATTTTTTTCCAGATTTTTAATTTTTTTGTATTTTTTCATTATTTTCAATTTTTATTAATTTTCCAGCATTTTTTTAAAAAAATAATTATTTTTTAAATTTTCCATATTTTATTTTTTATTTTTAAAATTTTTACAGGGGGTAAAACTGGAATTCGCCTAAATTACAGGGGGGTAAAGACATAAAAAAAATTACAAATGCCACGTGTACCCTATAAAAAAAATAAAAAATAAAATTAATTATACAGTCAGCAAGCCACGTCAGCAGACAAGGGTGACTCAGCGCGCCACGTCACGCCACGTCATCAGCTGGGGGGTCTCAAATGTGCTCAGGGGGGTTTTCGACGGAATCTTTATATTACAGGGTTGGAATCGAAAGAATCTTTTTTACAGGGGGAAAACCGGAACTCGCCTATATTACAGGGGGGCAAAGACATATTAACCCTTTTTTTTATTTGAGCAAAATCAGGAATTTTTTTGAAAAAACTAATTTTAGACCAGAAAAATAATCCTAAAAAACCAAAAAAAAAAAAGTAAAGCAATAAAATCCAGTAAAACCAGATAAATGCCTGAAAATCATAAAAATACCATAAATATTGTAATAAATACCAAAAAAAAAATCAGATAAATGCTACAAAAATCAGAAAAATACTAGAAAATTTCAATAAATATCAGAAAATAAATATTCTAATTAATACCAAAAAAATCAGATAAATGCTACAAAAATCAGGAAAAAACCAGAAAAATTTCAATAAATATCAAAAAAATTAGAGAATATATATATAAAACAAACAAACAAATATGCGCTTATAAAATAGAGAAAAAAATTCAAAAATAGGCATAACACTGCCATTAAAAAATAAGGGATATCATGTATGCTTAACTATCTAAAACCAAAACTATCTAACGACTTATGCTTGTGATCCTCGAGGTTGAGGTGCTTCTGAAATCACTATACCCTAGACTTTCAATCAGTTTTGAAATATGCATGTAGGACACGACATCGACATCCCAACCACAATTCATTTCTTCCATTTTACCACCAACATAGATGTTGCTAGGCGATTCCATGAACAACCCACCATGATATATACGTAATATGACCTGCCTTTGCGATGGCCTATACACATAAAGAACATACAAACAAGCATAAAAAATTAGTAGCATAAACTAGAGATAGAAAATCAGTAGCATAAAAAATCAGTACCATAAAATCAGTAGCAAGAACATATCAAAATCAGCAGCATAAAAAACCAAAATCAAAATAGCTACTGTAAAGGAGTTTTATGAATATCACAATAGCAAGAACATAACATAAATCAGTAGCAAGAACATATCACAATAGCTACTGTGAAGGAGTTTTATGAATATCTCAATAGCTACTGTAAATTAGTAACAAAATTTCACAATTTCTATTTGTAAATAAACATCACAATTTTTATTTGCAAACCCTAAACTAGAGATACAAAATTAGTAACAAAATTTGCTAATAAACATCACGATAGCTACTGTAAATTAGTAACGAAATTTCACAATTTTTATTTGTTATGGAACTTTTATGAATACACACCTTAACTACACCATATTGGGTCAAAAGAGAAAATATACACAAACCTTGAATACAGAGATGCATCTCGACCCCCTTCTCCTTTCTCCACCACCTTCGCCTTCATAGATGAATTTATCACGGAAAATGAGTTCATGGTTAGCAGAACACGGTGAATATATGATGATTCGCAGAAAAATGAAAGTTATCGATGAAGAACAACTTGAGAAAAAACAATTCGATGATGAAGAATATAAGTTTTGGGTTTCAAAATCGAAGAATTAGAAACGTGATTTAGGTTCCAGAATCGAAAGAATGGAGTGTTGGCATTTTAGGGTTCTTGTTCGGTTCTGTGTTTTCACGTTTCTAGTTTTGATGTTTCTGCGTTTGGCTTTTTCAATAACACTTATCCATTATTTTAATTATCTGCATAACAATAATTAAAAATATAATGTTATAATTAACAATATAATACTGTTTTTATTTTAAATATATTCTGACGTGGCACTAATTATTTAAAATAGAAAATGCCACATCATATATTAATGCACCACGTCAGCACAAGTGGCAAGGGATGAGTTTAATTTCTGAATTTCACAAAATAGGAGGACTAAAATTGCTGATTTAGAAATAAGGGGACCAAAATTGAGAAATTTTGAAAATAAGAGGACCAAAACTGCAATTAAGCCAAAAATATACCTATGAAATCAAGAAACTTCTTTTTTCTTGTTTAATCCTCGGATTTTTAATGCAAATAGCTTTAACAATTTAAAGATCGGTTAAACATTACCCAAACTTATTTCGGTAAGAAATTGAACTCATCATCATCAATCAGTTTAACTTTATAACTAAATCTTTTTAAACATTTAAGAATGAGAGATACTTCTCAATTCTCTTTTTTGTCACTATACAAATATAGATAGATGATATCCTATCCTCTTCCTTTTATGTTAAGTGGCAGAACCCACATGTATGCATGCGTTACATGACATATATCTTATGGTTTGTAGCTAAAATGACGTACAAATATAAAAGACTAGATCTCCCACCCGTGCTGCCGCACAGGTCATATATAGTTCACAATATCATCTTGCAATAGATTAAAAATAGCGGCTGTGATATATTATGAAGACTATGTAAAAAACTCTTTAGATATGTCTTTATATTAATCTGTTCTATTAAATAACCTTTTCCATGTTCGTGTGTTTTATCAAAATGAGCATATCTCAATCTGTATTTTTTATTTTTATTGAACTTCTAAACATAAAGAATATTGTATATTTCCGAAATGGATATCTATTGAAATGTAAGCGCAATGACATCAGATACAAAATATTGATGTTCATTAGGAATTATATACAGCAGCAAATTAAGCATGAAAATGTTATGTAAATTTATTTCACTAAGATAATCACAAATAAATCTATCCTCTTTTCAATTCACCACTTATATTTCAAATAATTAAAGGCAATGGGGTCACTCTCTTTTCAATTGAATCATACTCAAGACAAAACAAAAAGAATTATTGTGCTATTTCAGCTCAAACACTTATTTATCAATGATGTTTTTTTTCTCTAATAATAGGGAGGCCAACATCCAGATTGATGGGTTCAACTGTTGACAAAATTGAAAAAAATTCAACTAACTTGGAATCCAAATCAAGTTTACATGATTAATGACTTTAGAGTAAGGAACTTTAGTTTACATAAAACTTTTGAAATCTCAAATATCAATCTCCCAAATTTTATGTAAAGCATAAAAATTCTGATATAATTCTTCATAGATCTTTTAAGTGTAAACTTTTTCTTTCAAGCTGCATAATCATTCTTCTTTCAAGCTTCACAATATTGAATTTGGCTACTGCATAACCACATAACCTGCAAAAATAAATAATGAAAGTGTTTATATGAGATCAATAGATATGTCATAGAATTGTCAAAAGACACATAACTGTGATTTTGCATAAATTCAATCAGATTCTTTAAGGCAATTGCTTCTTACATTGGTTTCTTCATACTCCAAAAAGACTATTCTAATCCCTCACTAACCTGTATCATTTTAAAGTCACAAAATCCCTATGAATACTCTCAATAGAATCAATATAATCTAAGTTCCTTCCCTATTTTTTTCACCATAAATGTGGCAGATCCTGTTTCTTTCCATTACAATAACTGGAACGTTGAATCTGAATATTAAAAAGAAAAAAACATTGTCGGTAGCATCAATGTAAACATTGTGAAACATATGATCAGAACAATATAAGCATATACCTTTTGAGGATCTGTTTGCAATTTTGATACAAATATGGACTATAATGATATCGCATAACACATTCAAGGAGAAAAATTGCGGTTTACTCTAAATCAATCAAAGCCAATGAACCAAAATACACACTATGCCCATAATAGAACCAAAAAATATCAACCACAACATACAATAAATTTAACAAAGAAAGTAACACTTTGAGGACCATGTATTGCAGGTCGGCTCTCCAATTCTTAGAGACAAATGTGCTCCGACACAGAGCTCTTTGTTGAGACCATCGGTCACTACCAAGATGACTCGATTAAGAACCATCTTTAGTAGTGGAAGACCTTCCAAGATCTTCTGCCACTTAATGGCTGGCCTTAAGTCGGAACAACTTGTCAAACAGGGTAAGGTTCATTTCAAGAGTTTATGTGGTAGCAGTTCTTCAATGATCATGTACTATGTCTTAAATTTGCTCACTTGACATGCTGCTCACAACAACTAATCCACTAAGGTTCATAACTTATTTTTGTGAGGATTACCTATAGTTTTGAGACTACATAAAATTCAAATGAACATTATAAAAAGACAACATTAAATACAGTAGTTATGTAGTAGCAGTAAAAGAAACCCAAGGAAATAAGAACCAAGAGAACATAGGAAACCATCCCAAAGAAAACAAACCAAAATCAACTACACTAAAGAGCCAAACTACAACAACCTATTCTGAAAAAGCAGTAGGACACCAATATAAACAGTCAGTTAAAAAGACATTATTATTTTTTTTAGCCAAAACACTTGAAGACCAAGGAAAAGAGAAGAAAATAAAACCGATATGTTGCAGCTGGAACACAGAGACAAATCAGAACGTAGGGAGGAAAAAACTCCGCTACGTAGCAGGTGCAGTACCAAAACACAGCTGCTGCATTGCATTAGTCCAAATGCCGAAAACCAGCTCTAAATTATGCAGAAAATTGCCTCGACCTCGCTCCAAATTATGCCGAAAATTACCTTGAACCAGCTCTGAATAGTTAAGCACAAACATCTGAATATGAAAATAAAGAAACAAATATTCTATAAGCGTATATTTTGGAGTTATGTCAACTAAGGCTAATGCATAATTTAACAAAAATAGGTTGATACTCAATAAGAAACATGAAATAGAGGAAATGAAGCAAGAAATAGATGAAAAAACTAACAAAGTAGTAGAAAAACAGAAAGTTTAAAGAGCAAAGATTTAGAAATAGTTGACATAAAGTTTTAAGAGAAAAGATTTAGAAACTTTACATTAAATTTTGCAGACCTCTCGGTATCAATTTCACGAATTTCACATAAAGCCTAAAATTTATGATATGATATAATTCTTCTTTGATCTACCAATTGTATCTTTTTCTTTCAAACTTCACAATGTTGAATTTGCCTAACAAAAACAGAATGAGACAAACTGAAATACCTAACATAAATGATACAATGATCAAAGAATGAGCAATGTTTCAAACTTCGTTCCAAACTGATTAAAAAAAATGATAAAATGGTATTGCACATTACCAAGTGATCAGAATTAAATACTTACAAAAGAACAGGTAGTAAAGCTTTTAAATATACAAACTTAATACATACCGGCCCACCAACATACTGATATCCAGCAAGCTCAAGCTCCTTCAAGATGTCATCTTCTCCAATGACATAAACCTAAATCATGCTAACATATATCAGTACTGTACTTCAACTTCATACACTGGTTTGGGGAATAGTTTGTGCAAGATATGGCACTCGAAAATAGCATATCAGAAATAAAATGATAATGGTCTACAGTATTTCTCCAGTAGTATACGCTTAACATAAACCATGCCAGCATCAAGTTCAGCATCACAGTTACCAAAACTAAACCATATATATATATATATATATATATATATATATATGGGGAATGCTAATACACACACACCTTAATTTTAGAAGGTGTGCATTAGCATCATACACATTTTGTTTTGGACATAAAATGCCCTTTTCTCTTTCTTTAATTAAGATCAAATGCATGACTCTTTGAGTAAATTTCTTTCCCACGGGTCCACATTCTACAGCCATTAATTTCTCTCTCTTCAAAAAGTTAGTTTCTCTTTCTCTCATTTATTGGTTGTTTGTATTTGAAGGCCAAACGAGTGGTATCATCGCTGCCTTTTCATGTTTTTTATTATAAAAACAAAAAACATTGCTTCTTTGAACAAACCTTGCCCAGGTAAATCGCAGGCTTCAAGTTCAATGTCTACTTCAATGTCTTTCCTTCTCTCTCTTTTTTTAATTAATTGGTTCATATGAAATGTTCAATTGAAAATACACCAAAAACAATGAACGAAAAGCTAAAGCATTTTTTTGGCCAAATTCAAATATAGGTATAGTGAGTGAAATTAGATTAGGAAATGAAATGGAAATATTTCTCAAAAATTTCAATGTTATGGCAGTGGCATAGACAAGCTTGAACAGATCAAATTTTCCACCTTCCATCGCCCTTGTTCTCAATATTTCTTCCAATAATTCATTTCATTACTAAATTTATTTAAATCACAAAATTACAAAAAGGATGATTTGGTATCAGAAATTCAATCGGCAGTGATTATGTGTTGGAGAGAAAAATTAAATTGGAATTTTTGTTTTTTATAATAATAAACTTATTGAGAGAAAGAGAAACTAACTTTTTGAAGAGAGAGAAATTAATGGCTGTGGAATGTGGACCCGTGGGAAAGAAATTTACTCAAAGAGTCATGCATTTGATCTTAATTAAAGAAAGAGAAAAGGGCATTTTATGTCCAAAACAAAATGTGTATGATGCTAATGCACACCTTCTAAAATTAAGGTGTGTGTGTTAGCATTCCCCTATATATATATATATATATATATATATATGTTACAAGACACCTTCATAAAAAGTAGTGTGGTGTCTTTTATCAAGTCACACCTCAAGGTGTGATTTTCACTTTTTTAGTTATAACTTAGATAAAAGACACCTTCATAAAAAGTAGTTGGTGTCTTTTAAGAAATGCTCATAGAGTAACTTGATAAAAGACACCTTCACAAAAGGTGTCTTCTATCATAACCCATATATATATATATATATATCAACAAATTAGATTATGGTGGTTCAAAGATGCATATAGGTCATGTATAAATTGAGTGAGCAAATACAATTAAAAAACTCACTAGATAACGAATAACCAAAAATCAAATAAACAAATGTTATTACTCATATCTCAACCCCTAATTTGAAAATTCATAAATTGTGAAATCAACAAACCAATCAAAAACAAATGATTCCATTACTCTCAATTTCACAACAAACCATGTAATACCATAAGAGAAGCAGATTTAAGCATTACCTTAACGGTCAAAATCGAATCGTCACCGAAATGGGTGGCCACTACAACTTTGAGTTATGGATCTGCCACCGAGTTCAAGGCCAGTGAAGTTACAGAAGCAAAACAGAAGTTAAACCCGCTACAGCTTAGGTACTCCATAAAGTCATGATAGCAAATGCTTCTCTACACTGCAATCAGACATCGGAAGATCGGAAGAAGCGTATGGGTCATGAACAGTCCAAACTGTCTTCGTCATTGTCAGAATCAGAATCAGGAGTAGGAAGAGAAGGGAAAAAAGGATTGTGTCGTGCTCGCTTCATAAACCACCTTCATTTTCACTACCACCGCAAAACTCCTCCTCCTTCTTCTAGTACTAACAAACTCCTCTCCGCCAACACCTTCTTCTAGTTCCGGTGAGGTGGCCGGAACTGTAGGCGATGAAGATGAAGAAAAGCAGCAACTGAGAGAGGAGAAGAGCATAGAAAACTTGTAATTCCTTTCTCATGAAGCTTATAGGTGACTATTTTATCAGGTTAGATGGCAAAATTAAAATCGACTTCTTTCCTGCAAGTTCCCATCAAGTTAATCAAAAAAAGGTCAATGAGGTCATAGAACTATATAAATGGCCCTGCTGATGGTTTTTAAATTAAAAACGCTTTCAAATCTTTAATCTTAAACAAAACACCTATGGCTCAGTTTGTACAACTTCTACAAAATTAAATTAACGATCCTAAAAGCACAATCAAATTTATTAAAACTAATCACAGCATTCATAAGTAGTTTGATCAAAAGTTTCATAAAAAACATGTATGTTAGCTGTGACATATCATAAAATTAAACTCTCGAAAATAAATGAAAACCAACAAAAGATAGAAAATAACTAATTTAGCAAGAATTCTTTCAGCTAGATTCTATAAGTGGCTTGATAACAAAAATGTAGGATCTAAAAGCGGCATTTGTAGTATCTAAGGGGCACACTTTACTTCAAATTGGTGGCATCTTCAACAAACATGTTACTACTGAAAAGATAAGCATATAATGAGTAATTTTACCCATTAGACTCCAACTCTATGATAATCAATTCATAATAATACTCTGGCAGTTCTTTGGTATTTGTAACAGCACATTTAACAATTGAAATCAAGTAACATATTTAAGCATGATCAGTATTATTATGAACAAAAGTTCTATATGCATAGAAATAAGCAATAAAATACAAAGAAAAGAAAATGATCAGTTCACAGAAGTTTTGGAGAGAAACACCATGGTTTATTCCCACCTTTTCTTAGTGAGTCGCAACTTCATCTTGTGTCCCATAGTGATCTGCTGCTTTCGTTCAGAACATCTCCCAGCACGTATGTTCAGTTTAAGCACAAAATCAAATGAGCATGGAATCAAACTGTTCGAATGCAAAGTACCAAATGAGCATAAAATCAACTCAATCAAGATTATTACATAACCAACGATTAAACAAAACTCACCATGTTGTTCACAATTCAATCTTCTACCATCTACCTTAGAACACACAAAAGCACCTGTTGAAAACACAAATTTCGATTATAAGTAACATTGAGACAAAATAGGGATTCATAATTCATTCAAATTCTAGTTCTTAATAAAACAGTTAAAAAAAAGTTACTATTTGACAATAAAGGAATCAAAAACAATAATAAAGCAACAATATCACAGATCGAATCTAAGTGAAAAATCCAAAAAAACATAACTTCAGATCGGAATACACAAAAACAAATCAAGGGTTTTTGTTTGTTATCATGAAACAATAAATAAACAAACAAAACATAAAATTGAGAGAAACCCAATTGAAATTAAAGAAACTAACCTATGTGCTGAGAATAAAAATCGAAATCTTGATATAAGAGCAATGAAAAAATAGTATTTGGGAGAGAAAGAAGGGTTGCGACGTTACCATGGAAGGTTGCGGGGAAGAGAATGCTTTGAGTATTTTAAGGAATGTCGTTTTGTGGGAAAATAAGTACCGCTTCACCGAATCATCTTCCTCGTGGAAATCCTTCACCGCTTCAGTTCCTCCAAGGCTTCTTCCTTCTTCTTCGCCTCCGCTTCTGTCTCCACCTCCGCCATGTTCAGAAGATCGGAAGGCTTCTCCGATTTCACATTCAGTTTCGAGGTTTGATTCGGTTGCCATTTATCGAAGGATGAAGCTAATGAAGAGAAGTATTCAGTGTCATCTTCGTTGAAGGTGCTACGGCGACAGTGATTGTAACGTGATCGCCGCAGTTGACGGCGTGGAAGATGAGACGACGGAGGGAGGCAATACAGAGAGAGTTCCAGAGACGGTAGTGGTGGGAGAATATTGGAAAGTGGAGTAGAATATTGGTGTGAAGTGTACGTTACCAATGCACCTGTGGCTTGAAATTGAAAGAAAGTGTTTATCGGAACAAATGGATTATGTGGAGATCAACATAGATTCATCTAACGGCTGGAACGATTTGGAGCCAAAAAATTAGGATTAGGGTTTGACAATTAGGATAAACATGTTTGCTAGGATTAGATATAAAAGATTACCAAAGTAACCAAATCATAACAAAAAAGCAAGCAGAAAAAAACCAGAATTTTAGCATTTACTAGACTCTTGACCCGCGCTATCGCGCGGGTTTGTTATTAACTATTGCTCAATATATTTTGATTACAATCAACTCAAGCATTTTGAAAAATATAGCATTCTAAAATATTATGTATCATTGATCAATGCCACAAACATGAATATTTTTGTATGCATATGTTTTAATCATCACCTTTATAGGAAATCATGTTGCTTTCACACTAAGTTTTCCTAGAACTGAAGGTCATGAAATTTGTTTTATAGAATGAACAAACATGTTTGTATATAAAACAGTGATGAATCTTGCAGTAAGTCTTATTGATTGGAAATACAGTGGCATATAAATCAATGGGACTGTAATTGTTGTTAACAGTTGCGACTAATTGCTTCTTCTATATATAATTTACACCATTTGTGCCTAGTTGCGTAGAAATATCAAATCTGAAATGTACTCGGTTGTCTTTGGATTTTGCAAATTTCTAATCATGTCTCATTCAACAGACAGAACAACCTGATTCTGAACTTCCAGTTGAACTTGAAGACATTCTTAAAGCAAAAACAGAACTTGAATCAGTCAATATAACAGGAAGAAAAAAAATAAGTGTCCAACAGAACTTGAATCAATCAAAGCCAATCAACCAAAACACTATACTCATAATAGATCCAAAAAAAAATATTAAACCATGTAAATGACCAAATTATCAAATCTGAAGAAAGAGATAAGAATACACACCTATGACAACAACTCTCATATGTATAGCTTCACATTTGAAACTTGTAGAAGTCAACCACACAAAGATCACATGAATGAAACTTAGGTCTACAATTACATTCTTTAAAACTAACACAACATTCAAAGGTAGTTTAATCAAAATTTTAAGGCTGAAAGCACACACTGGCAGCACTGCTATAAGCTTTGACATATCATAAATCAAATTTCGACAAATCAATTTCACAATTCTCCTTAATGTCTAAATAAATCTTCATCAAACTCCAATTAAGTGCTCAAGTATGACATGAACATAAACTACTTTAACTTCCTAAATAGTAAAGAAATGCAATAAATTTAAAATAAAATAAAAAGTAAAAACAAACATCAATTAAAAAACAATCATGCTTCACTCCAAGTCATAGTTCAGTTTACTCACCTTGGTGGTTAACAATTCAAAAATATTCTTTGCCATTGCTTGGATTTATTATATCATGTTTCCACAATAAGCTTGTGAACAGAAAAATTGAAGTTGACATCTGCCACATAAAGAATTGACAGTATTGTTTCAATTCTGTCTAGAAACAGCCTCTTCAAAAAAAAAATCTGTCTAGAAACATCCAACAGTTATAGCCTAAAGTCCAAAAACAACACTACCAAAGTTGCCATCTAATTCCATATTGAAAACCATGAGACTGCTACAACCCCAATCAAATAATCAGAAATTCCTGTCATGACAGATGAAAGAAATATGAAAAATGAGAGGAATAAAATTTAAGTATGGTTTATCCCTACAAAAAACAATCTCAGTTTCCTTAAACCCTAAACCTTATGTACTTGGAAAGTAAGGAAAAGGTAGAAAATCATATCATATCGATGTACTGATAAAGAGGAAGAACATGAGATTGGAGGTTTTGTGAGGCATGATTTCAAATCACATAAAAATTCAAACTTTAATCGACTACAGGAAGTGCATCAATGAAATTGCTGAAAATTTTATCAAGAGGGTGTGTATTGTAATCAACTGCAGTACAAATTGCAGCAAGGTTTATAACCTAAACACAAATCAAAATGAAAGAATCAGAACAACAATCAAAATACTACAACTTAAACATGCATGTTCTAGCCCACCTTAAACAGAACAGCATCAGAACAAAGTTATCAAAGACAAAAACTGATGTGTTATCGTCAATGGAACCATCAACCGAAATCAAATTGAATCTTATCTGCACAATTGAATTCAGCAAGAAAATCATAGGATTAAGCAAATTTGCACAAAATCATAACTAAATTTAGAAGAGATTGAAATCTAAAACTACTTAAGAAAATTGCCTGGGAGGAGAGGAAGAAGAAACTGCCGTATTCTTTCACAAAAAAAAAAAAAAAAAAGAAACTGCCGTATGGGTAAGAGAGGGGGAGAGAGTTTGGTGGATGATGAAGAAGTAGAACACTGACATCATTAAGAAAAAAGAGATGTAGCTATCAAAACAAAAAAGAGATGTTTTTAGATGATCTGAGTGTGGCAAGAAAAATCCTAGAAAGTCTCCAAATTGATTAAGAAGACAAACTGCATAACCAAAGTAATTTAGAATCTATGTACTCCATGTTACCTACACAGGCGCCTCTTAAGATTTTTTTTGGCAGAAGACCAACTGCATGCAGTAAAAAACATTGTAATAAATGATGTTTCATAGCTGCAAGTCTATTCTCCCTGTATTTAATTTGCATGCCTATACTATCCTAGTACATTAACACATCGAGCACACTAACAGGAGAGGAATTATTGGCTGCGCATTAATGAATACAGGTGAGCAGGAATTACATGCCTATACTATCCTATATGCAAGAATTTGGGTACCCAGATAATTAATGCAGTTAGTTGGGTCATTAATAATGACATAAGGCGCCAAAAACAGATCAAAAATGCATAAGTGGGGTTTAGGCTGCAATTAGGGTTAGGGTTTAACACCAATCAGACCACCTTTGATTTATATTAAGTAAGATTTGGCTTTTGCCAGAGTAAGTTTTCCTTCACGAATCAACGTGCAGTATCAGATTCCCACCAAAACACCAAATTAACTGTTTGTAATTGTATAGATATAAATGAAGTTTTTTTTTCCTTCCTAGGTTCCTTTAAAGAATTGTGGCTAATTTATTCAATATCTAATAAAAATTAATCACACGACACGTGTAAATTTGCTAGAGGAGTAAACATTAACTTGTGGATATCACTTGCGAAGTTACTTATATGGTTAGTTTTCATTAAATGTTGGATAAACTATCTATAATTCTTCAAAACAACTTAGGAGGCCCCACGATAAATTTATATAGCTGTAAATATATGTTTGTCCTTTGTAGTATGTAGACACTCTCTTTCCAATATTTTTTCTAAACACTCATGTGATTTCGCACTTTGAAAACGGAACCGATATAAAGTAATGAAACCCACATGTATTTCATACAATAAAAGAATGAGTGTTAAAGAGAGTATTAAAAAGAGTGTGACCTTAACATTTCTCCCCAAATATACTCCATTTTGTTCCTCCTTGTTTTTTTTAGTCTTTGTAAAATTTGTTAATCTGAACATTGATCTCTCTAATAAATTGCAATATATATTTTAATCCTTTAATTCACTAATATTGGAGGGATAAAAATAATATATTCTATCGTTTAGATGGATTAACTCCATTATAATTAAGTTTTGCAGGAACTTAAACACACAAAAAAAATACTAAAAACAAAATGTAGTATATTAGCGGAAAAAAAAGAGAGTAAAAAATACATTTTTACAGAGACAAAAACAAAAAATAGTATGTTTGTAAGTATCTAATGCATATTTAAATCATTTTTATATTACAAAATACGATATGGCCATAATTTATTTTTCTTTCAGGGGGGCCCCGATCACTTTATAAAGGTCTAAAATCATATTCCATTTCTCACAAACATACACACACCCTACCAAAAGGAAAATAGTGAAAACCAAATAGAAGCATGAAGTTCCTCGTATACATGATAATTTCCCTTCTCTTTCTTTCTCAATACTCAAATGGCTCCAATCTTATCATTCAATCATGTACACTTTGTTTGGCTGTGAAGAGAAGTTGTGAAGAGAGAAGTAGGTGAGAGAGAGTAAGGGAAGAGAGAAATAGGTGAGAAATAGGGTAGATTTAATGGATTGTTTGATAGAAAAGAAAGATAGAAGAAATAGAGAAGAAAGAAGTGTTGATTACTTTTGAAAGTACTAAAATGCCCCAAATTAAAAATCCTTTTTTTTATAACACCAAATTAAAAAAATCCTTCAATCAACATATATATTTTTTTTGCTGAGGGAATCAACATATAATTTATCTATATATGTGAATTCATTTAATTAATTTATTAAACTAACAAATTAACACAATTTTTTAATTTGGTTAGATTAATTAATTTTAGTTTTTTGACAGGGTTTAAATAATTTAGTTATGGTAAAAAGAATAATAATTTAGTTAACTAAATCAACTCATAAATTTATTTCCATTGTTGGTATACCTATCTATCAAATAAACCAACACGTGCGTACCCATTTTGCTCCATAACTATTAATATAAGAGCAATGCTATATCTCTAGAAAAATAACATCAAGAATTCTTCAAGAATAAAGAATAGCCAATTACAATGCACTATTTGCCACAATTCAAGGAGGTGTGGCTGAAAAATAGGAAGTGGACAAATAAATCATCCAATTAAAATTTGCCAACTATTTCTTGAAAAATTCTTGAAGCTATTTTTCTTGAGAAGTAGCATTTTCCTTAATATAATTAATTTGATGATGATAATACTACTTAAAACTATAACCACCCGTAAAAAGAAAAAAAAAACTACCTACTTAACAACAACAAAAAACACTACCAGTAATCCAGTATTGCTGCTGAATCACTTTTTCCTTGCAATACTAATTCAAGACAAGGTGGCCACTACAAAGAAAGAAGGGTAAAAGTGGAAAAGCAAAAGAGTTGAGGTTTCTTTTGCATTTCTTCGCTGTCTAGAGGAGAAGAAGAATAGCCATGGGCCCCACATATATTTGGTCTCTCTCTCCTTTTTCTCTGCTGTTCCAAACTGTGGAAATATGTTCTCTCTTCTCTATCTCTCTTGTCTATCTCTCTCTCTCCTCTATCTCTCTTCTACCAAACACACCCGTAAGGAAGCCTCCAAGAATGACCCAAATTTAAGCTATGATTTTTGTGTTAAATCCCTTACACTGTGTTTGGTTGGAGTGAAATAGGGGAGAGAGAAGTTGCTGAGAGAGAAATTGGAGAGAGATATCAAACTTCTCCTGTTTGGTAAGCCAAGAAATAAGGAAGAGAGAAAGGGTTATGGTGGGACCCATCACCTTTTCCTTTCTTCGCTGAAGTGCGAAGAGATCTGGAGGAAGGCTCCTTTTATTTTCACTTTCCACTATATACCCCTGTCCCACCCTATCCTCTCTTGTTTATTTTGCAATTTTTTTTACAACATTTGCAAAATAGCTGTTTCTTCTTACCATGCTTTTGTTCCACGTGCAATGACATTCCTTTTTCACACATAGATATTTTTTTACGGCAAATATGATTATTTTAGTAACACACGTAAATTCTTAAAAAAAAAAAAAAAAGTACCACACATAGTTTTTTTTAAAAAGGATTGTAACACAAATTTTATTTCGAAGGAAGGAGGGTAACACGTGTATATTTAATGAAATTAAAATAAAAATGTGAGATTGATAGGTTTTTTTAATGAAAGGGTATTTTAGTATTTTTAAACATAATCAACACTTCTCTCTCTTCTATTTCTCTTTTCTCTCTTTTAAACCAAACAACACCTCAAATCTACTCTATTTCTCACCTATTTCTCTCTTACTATATTCTCTCTCACCTATTTCTCTCTTCTCAATTTCTTCTCGTAACCAAACAGACCCTTAGGGTGTGTTTGGATGGAGGGTTTAGGAGGGGAAGGGAGGAGATGACTTGCTTTTTTTTTTTAAATTACGGACATTATAAAATGATTTTTAGAAAATTGAATTAACAACCTGATAAATGATTATATAATACTTCAAAAACACTTAATTTATTTTTAAAAAACATTTTACGTTGTTCGTAATTAAAAATTAAAAGTGAACCCTCCCCTCTCTTCCCCTTTTAAACCCTCAATCCAAACACACCCTTAAAGAAGCTGCTTCCAAGGACAAAACACAACCAACCAACCTTGAAGATCTTGTGAACATGTCAATCAACCTAACCAAGTCCAATGGAACCAATATCATGTCCAAAATTTCAAAGAACTTAAAAAACCAAAGTTATGATGAATATGTGAAGGGTTATTGTCTACAAGATTGTCTTGATCTTTACGATGATTCCCTTTCATCTTTAGATAAAGCTATGGTTGCTTTCAATAAATCAAAGGATTTGAGCACAGCCAATATAGAAGTAAGCGCCGCCATGGATGATCATTCGGTTACATGTGAAGATCAGTTCAAAGAAAGAAAATAGAAAAATGAAACTTCTCCTTTAACAGAAGAGAACCATGTTTACTTCCAACTCAATGCAATGTCTCTAAGTTTCATCACTATGATTGGTCAATACAACTAGCCTCTCTTGAGAATAAGCATATACATGCAATGTTGTGACTCATGTGAAAATAATTTTACTAGTTTCATGTATGAAATAAATTTAGTTGTCAATGAAAGTTAGAGATGAAAAATAAATAAATTTGATATCTAATTTTAATACTTTAAATATTAGAGCTGGATTTCAAATTTTCGTACCTAATTTTTGTCCATAACTCATCTTTTTGAAAGTTATATACGTTGATGCTGTATATATAGTTCTTTATTTGTTAGAATATTGTACTGAGATTGAAATTGTACGTGTGATACTTTAGATATGGAAGAATAATTTTATTTTTTGAACGAGAAATATTAAAATGGTATTAGTAATTTTTTTCTTCATGTTTGAATTCTAGTTATATAACTTGTTCAACTCATTTAGTTTAAATTTGTTGAGTTATCCAATCATGCATGATGACTTTATTTTCTTTGTTTCATTTTCTTATAAGGTTTGTTTTATTCTTTGTGTTATGTGTATTTATGTTGGGCTTAATTAATGATTTGGTCCCTTAAGTTATTTGTTGGTTACATTTTGGTCCCATAAGTTATTAACGTTACAATTTGGTCCCTTAAGTTACTTTTTGGTTTCGTTTTGGTCCCTTAACTATTTTTGGTTTCGTTTTGGTCCCTTAACTTATTTTTTGGTTTCATTTTGGTCCATTAACTTATTTTTTGGTTTCGTTTTGGTCCCTTAACTCTTTCTCCGTCAACCACTTTGGTCCTTTACGTTAGAATGAATGTATTTCCGTTTGATTTGCAATAAATCGGAGGACAGGACAGAACAGAACAATTGTTCCGTGTTTGATCTTACAAATTAACACTGGAACAGCACAAAAAAACTCGCGCGGCACAGGACAACTCATGTGAAACTTGTTACCCACTAAAGTGGAGTACAAGTATTTGTACGCTGGACAATAAATAAAAAGACAACATAACCCTTACCAATTTCACTTTTTTGTCGGCGCATATAGTTGAATTTATAACCATCGTTTTTGTTAACCGTTTACTTTGTCATATGCATTAGTTTGTCAATTATTTTTATTAAATCTCAAAGAAAAAAACTTTTTTTCTATTAAAATTTCAGTTTAGAATATTTTGGTTAAACAATACGACATATTATAACCCAGGTTTCATATATAATTATAATATTTTTACTATAACACATTATCATTTTAAGTTTATGTATGCATTTCAATAAATTAATTTTTTTAAAATCATATTATGATAATAGACACATTATCATTTTAAGTTTATGTATGCATTTCAATAAATTAATTTTTTTAAAATCATATTATGATAATAGAATTTTAATAAATAAAAAAATAATTTAAAAGTTTGAAAATTTTGAAGTACTATTTCTTATACTAATTTCGACAAAATACTATACGATATGAAGGATATTGTTGTAATTTTGTATATTTTTATCTTGTGTTGTACACCGATTATCAAACAATGTATAGAACAAAAAGTTGTGCCGTGACTCAGCTACTTGTTCTGTCCTGTTTTGTTGTCCTGTCCTTTAGTGCGAATCAAACGCACCCTGTTAAGGGACCAAAACGAAACCAAAAAATAAGTTAAGGGACCAAAACGAAACCAAAAAATAAGTTAAGAGACTAAAACGAAACAAAAAAATAAGTTAAGGGACCAAAACGAAACTTTTAATAGTTAAGGGACCAAAACGAAACCAAAAAGTAACTTGAGGGACCAAATTGTAACGTTAATAACTTATGGGACCAAAATGTAACCAACAAATAACTTAAGGGACCAAAAGAGTAATTAAGCTTTTATGTTGCGTGATAATCTCAATTTCACAACCAAGGTATTTGATTTCTTCTTGTTATTATTGTTATTGTTAATATAATTAGATGAGAAATGATATTTGAACAACCAATTTTTGACAACTTTTGTGATAATTTTCTCTCTCAAACTCACATTCTCTTTTTACTTTCTCTCTCTATTGTTTTGGTTTTCGTGTCACTACCTAAATTTCTTTGTAAATTTTAGTTGTCCAAGAAGTTGTCTCAAAAAAGAGTTATTCAAATAACATTCCTCTAATTAGATTGGATTGGATGGTGTGGCTTACAGAATTGGTGAGAAGCTGGTTACCAATTCGGTTTGATTAGACAAAAATTGAGTGTGATTGCGACTAAGAAGTTGGCTTTTCCATTGGCCAACTAAGAACTTGGATTGGACAGCTCTCCTCCTGTTAACTTCATGCATATTCTATCTTGGAATTTTGCTCTCCACCCAGCACGTTTTGCTCGCACCCTGCAAGCGTACCAAAAATACCCTTGCGCAAGTTAAGTCACGTAGCGTGACTTAACTAACGTACGTTGTATTTATGCGTGACTTAAGTCACGCACTACGCGAGTTAAGTCGCGCAAATAAGGTTGATTTTTTACTTTTTTTTTAATGCCCTCTTGAGGTCAAAACTTATTTGATACCCTCTTCGGTATATGCCAAATAGCTCCTGGGGAAAATAGTGATCAGCCCTGGGGAAAACGACATCAAGATGCCCTTTTCCCGACCGGACCGACCATTACTTCCCCCAGAAGCCATTGGTATATACCTAAAGCGGTATAACCACCCTAGAAACTAATAAGAAACAAAGAAGCAGAGCAAGAAGAAGAGAAAGAGTGGGGTGATAAAATGTGAGGAAAAGAGGAAGCATGTGAGGGTTTTTATAGGGGGTATGAGGTATATAGCAATTAATGAGTCAAAAAACGTGGTCAAATGTGAAGGAAAACGTGCAAAAACCATTGAAAACCATTGACTACCATCCAAGAAACGTTTGTGCCTCAGTTTTTAGATGCGGCCAATTTACGCAAGTTAACTTGCGCAGTGCTTATAACGTGCGTGACTTAAGTCACGCACAGCGTGCTCTGCCTTGTTTAAGAAAGCACGCAGCGTGAGTTAACTAACGCTACGCATGTTAACTCACGTAGCGTTAGTTAACTTGCGTAACAATTAACACTTGCGCAAGTTAACTTGCGCAAGGGTATTTTTGGTAGGCTTGCAGGGTGCGAGCAAAACGTGCTGGGTGGAGAGCAATAATCTCTATCTTGTGCTTTACTAGTTGGTCTTGGTCATTACTTTTTTTACTCTGAATTTCTCACGGTCTTATTTGAATTCTAAAATCCAAAATACTTTAACGTGTTTTAGAGGTGTTTATGTTGTTCGAATTATATAATTCAAGCAAAATAGGGCGTACTAGAAATCAATAGAATAGAAAAAGAATGAGTCTTATTAGTTTGAATAAAAATAAATAAATGAATAAATTGTTTTTTTTTTAATAAAAATGGATAAATTGTTCTTGTTTCTGTGTTTCTCCGGTAACCAAAAACCTTTTATATTTTACACTTTTTTTATTTTATTTTATGAAACCATGTGAAAAGTCCAAAAAACCAAGGGTAAATATTAAGGTTTTTTAAAAATTTAAGGACATTACAGTATTTTCACGGGGATCGGGGAATCCGAGGGGCGGGGGATACTTCCCCGATCCCCGCCCCGAAGTGGCTGCGGTGGAATATTTCTTCCCGTCCCCTCCCCACAGGGGAGAAAATTCCCTGAAAATGGGTCCGGGAATCCCCGCGGGGACCCGCTATGAAAATCTCCAGTGAATCTACATCTCATCTCAATTTATTTTATCATTTCTTTCATTTCATTTTTTCTGATATTTTCTCATGTATCTACATATCTCAAATGAATCATGTCTTAAGTGAAAGTTCATGTCAGATACGAAACTTTAAAGAAGATGGTTAAGATTTTTTAACCCTGATAAATTGGCTTAGTTGAAGACGAATGTTAACCACTTATTTCATCATGCCGGTGAAAATAATATCATGTATCATGTTGTTGTTCAAGTATCACACATAGATCTAGCAGATAATAACGACAAAGATAGCGTTGTTTATCATCATGGGATTTTTAAGGATAATAGCGATATAAAATTCTTGTTTTACTATATGGTATCTAAAGAGGGAGTGTTATATATTTGGGTTTGTTTGAACCGCAAGTGTCCAAAGTATCTAGAATTGGTGTAATTTTAAATTGTGTTATCAATTTCTATAATGTTAAATTCTTGTTGAATTTTAATCTTTGTTGTATTGTTGCTGAATTTTAAGTTTTGGTGTATTGTTGTTGAATTATGAATGATGATATATTGTTGTTGTTTAATCAATTTCTATAATGTTTTATGTTATGGTGCATTGTGTTGAATTATGAATGATGATATATTGTTGTTGACTTATGAAGGAGTTAATTGTTGGGGAAAAAGATAGTGGTTGTTGAATTCTATTGTTGTTAAAATTCAAGAAATTTATGTTTGGTTCTATCAAATCTATTTCAAGGAACGTATCAGGTCCCAACTCCCGATCCAATTCGAGATTTAATTCCTGATCTAGTAGTAAATGGAGTTCAAAGCATATTGGGTTTTACCTCTCTGATCATGGAGAATTAAGATCTGAGGAAAACAATTTTGACATTTGAGAAGCCTGTGAGCATTTAAAGGAACTCATAGAGCAAATCTCATATAAAATTTGTTTGTTACTTTATGGTAGTCTAGTCTTTTTAGTTAGATCCAACCCATAAGTATAGTTAGTTGAGTTTTATTTTATTGAGAATAACTTACACATAATCATCCCGCTTAATCATATACATACTTAGCCCATTTGTTCTACAAAATGAAATATGACTCATATCTACACACATCATGTATGATATTTTTTATACACTTCCATTGTTTGTACTCTCATCCATCATTTTTATAAAATGATCAACAACACTTTTTTTTTTTCTTTCACTTTTAACTATAACTTACTTTTATTAAGCATTTAGTTTCACGAATCCTTTCACTTTACAAACTCTCTCTTTATATCATTAAAAAAAAATAGTTGACATGATTCGTGAAACTAGGTATTTTCTCATATTGTATAGAATAGAAGTGCTTCTTAGATTTATGAAATATATTGCATTCCAGAAAGTGTAGATTTAATTTTAGAGATAAATTATTTGTAAAATAAAAATAAAAAATAGGTTCGTTGTGTGGATGAATTTTATAGGAGTCCAAGTGTAGAGTTGTTAAAAATATCACATGCATGCATAGCCTTGTATTGTTTGGTGCATTATTCAGTATGATTTTTCTAGGGCTCGTTATTTTCAAATGTCTTACCGGATAGATTTTTAAAAAGAAGAAAACTATTCTTTGGATTGTCTTCATTCTAATAATAATTCTTCTGCCCACTAAGACAATAATTATTGGACAAGAAAATAATTTAATGTTGATTTTGGTTGAAAAAAAATTGTATACTCAGAGTCAGAAATGGAAACTTTAGTGATGAAAATGAATATATATTAGATTAAACACGTAGATTCTCATGGTAATGAGTGTCAATTTCATCAAATAAACAAACTTTGGGGATTATATATGTTTTGTAATCTAGTCAAAGAAATATATTTTCAATACTTTTTAATTTCTTCCATACATAAAAAGACAGAATGCTTGCATAAGAAGGTCGTCGTCGTTTACTTGTCGTGGCTTGGGCAGACTTAAAGCCTTCAATCAAGTCTCATTTTTGTATTTATTTAATCCCTTTGGCATTGTCATAATATTGTGACACTTATATTAAAAAATATATTTTCAAAAAGAGAAAACCAAATTCTTTGTTGGTATGCGTTGAATCTGTTTCTGAAATGGTTGCTCTTGTCAATGAATTATTCTTACAAACAACTTTACAGAATTTTTCTTTACATTACAATATATTTTCATAGAAGACTTTGTGTGTGGGTTGATGGGTACTACTTTGGCATATGTTTGATGTTCAGTTTACACCGCTTTTTTCTCCTTGGTCGTGAGATTTTGAGTGTGCAACCGAAACATTAGGAATACACTAAATTTGTGGGCTAAATTTTTTCTTTTCAATTTTACATATAAACTATTTTATCATTTTTCTTTAAATAATTAGTTGAAAAATAAAGTAAATCTCATTAAAATATGAACAATATACGTCAATAGGAGAAACGATAAAAAAGCAATAGAAACAATATTGGACACTATAAAAAAAAATCATTAGTTTGAATTAGTGTTTTTTTAATATTTTTTCACGCAATTTCACCTTTCAATTCATTACTTTTTACTATATTATATTATCGTTCTTGCCAATAAAAACGAACAGACAAGCACGTTGACACTAGTCCTTATAATAACTTTAAGGTTATGTTTGATGCGTAAGATATGATAGAGACATGAGAAGATAAAAAACTGATTAAGGATATGATAAGATAGTAACATGATAAACATGTCACTTTTGTTTCAATTCAATTACATAAACTTGTTATAAAACATTAAATCAACAAAAAAAAAAAAAAAAGATCGAAAGATGAAGAAATAAAGTGAATATCACTAGAGACTTAGTAAATACTAGGAATAGGGAACGAATTCATCATATTGTTGCAATTTTTGTCATCACATGGTTGCAGGTGTATGCGATGAAGAAAAAAGAAAAGTATGTTAAGTTTGAAGTTCCGAGAAGAGAATTGGTGTGCATATCATTTGAATACTTTCCAAGGAATTATGAATCAATGGTATGTTATAAGTCTTTAGTCTTAGAATTTAACTTTAACTTATGTGTTTGATTACTTGTGTGTTCCCTCTATTAAAATGCAATCATATTTGAGACGTATGAAACACAAAATATGGATTTCTCTCTTAATTGTAAAACTATTTCACCCTAGAAGTGCATTGTTATCCGGGGTTAGAAGTATTACAAATAAATTGATAGATTTTAGATATTTTAGGGATGTTGTCCCATAATAAATTGGCAATTTATCCATTTGGGGTTGGTCTAGTGGTTGACTTGGAATCTTGGAGTGTGCTTCTCTCAAGGTCTCAAGTTCGATTCCCTCTTGTGCTAATTTTCGTGGGCAAGTTCATACAGAGCAAAGCTCTAGCTTTAAATGGGTCACCCGCAAGTGGACGGTGAGATTTAGTCCCCTCGAATTAGTCGGTTTTTAGATCGAATACTGAGTTTTCAAAAAAATGACAATTTTTTATTTTTCAAATATCATTACTCTTTAGGGACTACATACTATATTCATCTAATTCAGAGATAAAGTGAAATGAAAGTAAACTAATTGATGGTTTATTCGAGGTAGTAAACTAGGTATTATTATAAATATAAGATTTAATAAGGTTTATAAATAGTGATGACTCATATCTTGCAAGTTGGTTTTGTATGGATAGATACTCCAAAATTTTGAGTTGGGTTTAACTTATTACTACAAAGTCAATTTGTAAAGTGAGAGATACATATCACTTTTAAACTTGTTTTCATCTCATATTTCATTCAATGTGAGATTTTTGACACACATTACCATCTTAAGTGTGATCGAAGTGATAAGTTGATGATGAGTGATCCAACGTATATCTTGTATTGACTCTGGTTCTGGTATCATTTTTTTTTTTTTTATATTTAGTCTAATTGTTCCTTACAAATTATTTTTTGTAATTGATTAGTTAGGTTCAACTCAATATATTTCCACACGTATATATCAAGCCCAATAATGATGAGCATCAAATGTTATATTGGAAAAAACACATGTTATATGTTGAAAAAATATAAGGTTTGAACCCTAACCTTAAAGGTTAGTTTTGAAAAGATAAATATTAGTACTTCTAATCTAAAACTCGAGACTAGCAAAGAAATTCATAACCAAAAAATTAGTACTTAATAATTAATTTATGTCTAAGTAAATGAAAAAGGGTACAACAATTTCTAACAAAACATGTAAAGTAAAAAAAAAATCCTAATCAAAAGTGAACTCTTTAATTATACCACCTAGTATGCAAGCAAAGATATGTTATTGCGTTTGGATCATTCCATAGAACATAGACTCCTCAAAAGTAAAATCTTCTTGAATCATTGTTTGTTGGTGGCCACCTTCATAATCAGAAGCCAAAGGTGAGTGAATCAAAGAACTCATATCTCCCCAACTACTGCTTTCTGTCGAAGTCGAGATCGATCCATCTAGTTGTTGCTGGTTCACATAGGTCAACCCTGCAGAGTTAATGTTGTTCATTGTAGATGGACAATACAATTGATCTTGTGGGAAGTAAATGTCACATGGATATTGACAATTATTGTTTGCATTTACTGGCTGCAGTTGATGATTATCATAGAATTCAACTTCCTTGAGGTTATAATCTTGGATGGAAGAAGGATTTGTTAATGGAATGTTGGGAAATGAATTGTGTTGTGTTAATGTTGGCCAATAATTTGGAGTTTGACTTATAAATCCAATAGGCCATACCAAATTTCCACTCTCTCTTTTGATCTCTTGGTTTTGGTTGAAAACTTGGCGAGCTTGAGATTGTTGCTCCTTCCTTTGCTTTGTTAAAAGTTTCTTCTTCAACTTCGTGTTCCAGTAGTTCTTTATATCATTATCCGTTCGTCCTGGTAATTGTGCTGCTATAATGGACCACCTGCACGTATGAGAATGTAATGATCCATAAATGAACTATCGTCAAGGTAAAAATTAACCATTTATGTTAAATCCGTTGGTGTTATGAGTTAAGCTCACGAACCGAGAGTCTAACCAAAAAGACTAATGTATCGTAAGAGAGTTTCACGACTTAAATATTACATTAAATTTTTTTATCTGCTCCGTATAAGACTCATATGAGCCGGCAAGGGAGACTTGTAGGAGACTATTTGCTAATCAATATTTTTTTTTCCTAATCAATATTGAATTTAATTAATCAGTAATAGTAATTACCTGCTTCCAATATTGACATAGAGGCTGCAAATAATGTTGTCTTCTTCTTCAGAGAAACTCCCATGTTTAAGGTTCGGACGAAGATAATTTAGCCATCTAAGACGACAACTTTTTCCACACCTTTTGAGGCCTACTACACCACACCAAAAATGAAATTAATTCTCAAAAACTTAAATAATTTTTGGTTCATAAACCAGATAGATGGATATATGTATGGTTTTTTTTAAAAGCTAAAAGTAGATTAAAATAAAGAAAAATAACATAAACCTAAGGAACAAATGTCAGAATATAATTGTGTTAATTTTTTTCAATAACAACAATACCTATTTTCTTTGGCAGGGCTATCCAGTTACCACCTGTACCATGTTGTTGGATATAAGCTTTGAGTTTGGAGTCTTCTTCAGGTGACCATGGACCTCTCTTGACATTGGCTTTGTCACAACAAGGAGCTCTTCCCATATTGTTTTAGTTTCTTCCTATATGCTTTCTGTGTGTTAATTGGTATGAGCAATTTCAAGTTAAGCCAAAGTTTACTATAAATAAGTTGACAATAATGATTATTGGAGGAGGAATGAAGAGAAGGATATTTATAAACAAATGGAGTAAGGTATTGCCTGGAGAAAGAAGAAAAAGTGGAAAACACGATATGGGGTGGGTTTGATAAAGGAATTCCAACTTTTCCTCATATTTTATGTTTTGTTTTTAACTCTTTCCTCGTTCTAATAAAGTATTGTATGTATTGTCCTTGTGAGCTTAGCTCAGTTGGTTGGATAATGCATAGAATATGCAAGATTCGGGGTTCAAATCCCGGCTACTACCACACAAAAAAAAAGTATTGCATGTATTTATTTTTGGTTAACATGTATTTCAATATTTTTACTAATATGAATACAACAACGTATTTCATGATGAATGGTAATTAGTGCTATGCTTGCATGAAATTATACGATTTGTTTCGCAGTCTATTATGAATTGAATTTTTAAATATCTATGGTTTGACTTTATAATAAAGCTGAGTCAAAAGTAGCCAGTAACAAATTGAATTTAATTTTTTGGTAGCCGGAGTTTGACCCCTTAGCCTTGCATATATTATATATTGAACTTAATCTGATATTGAACATCAAATTTCATAAAGAAAAACATATTTCTTATATATATATATATATATATATATATATATATATATATATATATATATATATATTATTAAACTTCTGTTCATTTAGGAGGAGTTAACCTTAGGGTTTTGCTAACCAATGCTCTAAAATACAAGATTTTGCTTTTGTTTTAACGATAATTATACCACTTTTTGATAGAAACTTACTTATTTTCATTTTTTTTGTGGTGTACTTATTTTAATATTTTAAACAATGTTCTAAAGACACTTATTGACAATCTCCTTAACGGTAACACTTGTTCTTTTAGTAAATAAAAACACTTATAATTTTTAATCAATGTAGTGTTGGTCAAGTGGAAGCAAACTTCTTCCATAAAAAAGAGGAGGACTTGGAAAATTAAGGATTTAAGGTTCATCATCCTAATGGAATCGTCCTTATTGAAAGGCTAAGAATCGAGATATAATTAAAATCATACTATCCTTTTATGAAAGACTACCGAGTAAAAAACCAATATTAAAAAAGAACGAGAAAGGGTTTTAAAATATTTTGGACTAAAAAGAGAACCGAAGACTTGAGTCCTTTAAAAGTGAATAAAAAAACCTGAATCTTATGCTGAGTAGGTATCTTTTCCTGATTGTCTTTTTTGACAACAATAATATATTTATTTCATTTGTGTATATGCTCTACATTTTCTTCTTAGGTCTCCTTCGTATATACTTTATTTTTTGTTGATAAAAATTCTCTTTATAATATTCTTTATCAAAATACTCTAGCACCTTCTTCTTCAAGATTTGGTGGTTAATTTATGACACGTTATGAGTGAGAGTAACATTGTAACCGATTTTTTGGCTAAAAATAATACTCTGAGTGATAGTAGTCTTGTTATTTTGCATGAAGTCCTCCTGATATAGCCTATCTCTTATTAGCGATGTCATGGATTTGATCTTTTTTTTTTGTTATTTGTTTTTTTCTTTTTGTAACAAAAAAAAAATACTTGGATGGTAATGGTATTTGTGATGTAAATATGTGTACGGAGTAGTTCTTGTTCTTGTAATAGTCAATGTTAATATTACAAAAATTGTCAAAATTGTTTAATCTATCCTAGCTTGTATAATTTCGTTATGGTTGGTAACCTAATATGATCACTGGCTAGTATGTTACCCAGCTTGAAACATGCACGGGATTAGTAATTTTTTCTTGCGTAAAAAAAACATTTATTTTTTAAATCTAACTCTGAAGTAATTTATATAAAAGCAGTTATGGATTATATTTTTTTTTTAAATCTCAATTGTCATGGTGGCCATTGAGATTGTTCAAGATAGAGATTGGAGGTTTCTTTAGTTGGAATGAGATTCTATGTTGATTGTTCAAGCTTTTTTCAATCATTTAATTGTTCGTTATCATTAGAAGTTTTTATTTCTTGATATCTCATTCACACACACAGAAGATAACAATTGTGCGTTAGCTAATATAGGCTTTCATTTTAATGAGGTTATTTGGTGAGAATTTTTGCCAATTGTATTGTGTTATTTAAATTAGGTTTTTAATATCAATCATCTATTTTAATTTAAAGGTTGGTAATTATTTTTCTCATTCTCATATAAAAAAGGCATTATTGCTGGATAAAAAAAGACATTCTCATATTATTCTTTATGGTTATACGGTTAACAATTATCGTAGATGTCAAACACACACATATACGTTAGACGTGAGCGTGTGTATTGAAGTGTTTGAAGTTTCACATTGCTCATGTTCTCGGGTTGTTGAATCTATAAATATGTTTTATAATGTTTTTTTGTGGTGGTCGGGGTTTGAACCCCAGATCTTGCATATATTATGCATTGTCTATACCAACTGAGCTAAGCTCGACAAATATGTTTTATGATTAATTCAAGTATCGGTTTCCCGTCATTTAAAGCTAATTACCAGATAATTGAACCAGAACATTATATTTTATGATTATAATTTCTTTTATTTCATATCATATTGATAGTGTTATTTTAGAAAGAAAGAAAAAAACATGTTGTAATATTTTTTAAATTATTATATAATTTTTAATAATTGTAACTTATGTACTTATTTTAATAGTATCAAAAATATGTGATGTTTGAGAAAATTGTTAAATATCAACCAAATTAAACCAAACCTTCTTCATCGATCTGGTTTGGTTTGGATTTCATGAGAAAAGATTTAAAAATCAAACCAAACTATTTTTTCATGGTTCAAATTTATTTTCTGTCAAAAACTAAATCAAATCAATTCATTACACCTTTATTTTATTTTTTTTAGGGGATGTTACACCTCTTCTTTATTTATACTACATTTTTATTTATTTGTGTAAACTTGTCAAATAGATCAATTATTATTTCGTCAAAAAAATAGATCAATTATTGGAAGCAAAGCGAAATTTATTATTTCCTTAGATACGAAAGATTGGTTTGATTAAAAAAATATAGAAAGAGTGAAAGTCAAACAAAGCATTTTGTTAACAAAAAAATAAAAAGTCAAATAAATCATTTATATAATCCGGTTTGAATATGTTTGATAGTACAAACTATTACTCCATCTTAAACAAGGGTCGCAAAAATTTGGGTGAGTGTGCCACAAATTGAAGTTCACAAACAAGGGAACGAAATTGTCTTTGTGGTAGGTCACCATCCCTCCTATGTTTACCCGTTGTCTTCCCATATACCAAATTGAATTTTGCTCTCCACCCAGCACATTTTGCTCGTACCCTGCAGTCATGCCTAAAATGCTCCTGCGCTAGTTAACTTGCGCAAGTGTAAATTAATATGCATGTTAAGACACGTGGTGCAAGTTAAGTGGCGCAAGGCTACTTTTTTTTAAATTTATTTACTATTTTCAAATTATGTTATTAACTTTATTCAAAAAATTTTGTTTATATTAACTTTATTCAAATTATGTTATTTTCTTAACTTTATTAACTTTATTCTAAATTATTTTATTAACTTTATTTTGAAATTATTTTGTTTACATTAATCTAAATTATTTTCTTAACTTTATTCTAAATTATTGATTCGATATTATTCTTTAAATAAATACAAATATAAATAAAGGTAAATACAACATTAGAAACTAAAAGCAAATATAAAATAAAGTAACAAAATTGAGGCATAAATAATATCTCATTTTATTAATAATTCATACATTACAATAATTCATACAATAAGTTTGAACTTATTCACTATATCTACTTATTTTCTCCTTGGGGTAAAAAGTAATCAATCTTCGTAGGGTAAAATAGTGAGCAACCTTCTTGGGGAAAATACATCATCAACCCTTGGGCTAAATTTAAATCTGGTTTTTTTTACCACAAGAAGTTCTTTTTACCCACGGTAAAAAGTTTCTGCGGTTAAAAAAACATGTTTAAAATTATCCCACGGGTCGATCACTTCCCCAAGTCGGCTACTCACTACTTTACCCCGACGAAAATTGATCACTTTTTACCCCAAAGAGAATATTGAAAAGAAAAAAAGAAAAAAAAAAGAGAAATAGAGGGAGAGAGTGAGGAGGGGGAGAAAGTGAGATGGTGTGAGGAAATAGGGAAATATGTCGATGTATTTATAGGTAGAAATGGGAGCCAAGGTTGTAACTACCATAAATGTGGTAAAAAAACGTGTAAAGTTTGTTAAAAACGTGTTGATTGAAGGTTGAAAATGTGACCACCGTCCACAAAAACGTCTGTTCTTGTGGACAGACCATCGGCCAACGTGTGTGAGTTAACTCGCGCATAGGCCAGTGGTGCGTGACTTAAGTCACGCATTGCTCACAACGTGCGTTAGTTAAGTCACGCTGCGTGACTTAACTAACGCAAGGGTATATTTGGAAGGCTTGCAGGACGCCAGCAAAATGTGCAGGGTGAAAAGCAAAATTCTACCAAATTTACCATGGTTAATTTATGTTTGTCAAAAAGAAGGAAAAAATGGAGTGAACGATTTTTCTTCCAATTTTTTATGTGCCTAATCGTGGACCTAACTAGTCGGTTTGAAAGAGTCCATTTGGTACACCCCTATCAAACAATCTATAATGGAGCATATTCAAACCACTTAGACAAATCTAGGCAACTTTATAACGAGGTTAAAAAATTTGAAAGACGCGAAAGTTAGGATAGGAACACAACATAAATCCCTTAAAAAAAAAAAAAAACACAACATGATTAAGAAGAGATAAGATGTAATAGATCTTTGAAATTGTAAGCACCCATCAATATAATCTCGTATTTTTACAAACTGTCAAATGCTTTTTAGAATTATAAAATTTCAATCAAAATAGTTCATCTATTAACTTTTTCTTTGTGGTGGTCGGGGTTTGAATCACAGACCTTGTATATATTATGCATTGTCTCTACGGCTAAGTTCACGATAACTTTATATACTAACTTTTATTATTAAATATCACGACATTACATGTTAATTGAACATACGACCCCTTCATATTGATCCACATCAATGCCACCATTCATATGATTTATCTATGAAATTTAGGTTCTCTCAAAAAAAAAACTACGAAATTTAGGTTTTTTAGAAACTAATTATCCAATAACTAGGCATTGTAAAATTACAACTACTAACAAATTAGTCTCAGAGAGCTACATTTCAATGGCAAATTTATCTATGTATACATGTAACATCCCGCCTGTCAATGTTTGAACTGTATTAGTCGATCGTCCCAGAGAACTTATTTTGAAAGATAGTTTAATGGAGAATATTTATTACGTAATATCAGCTTATTACGGAGTAAGTGTTAGAGACGGATTTAACACGCTTAAAGAAAGGGCAATTTGGTAATTGCGCGGTTAAAGGATATTTATTTGGGAAAGGGACCAAAATATCTCATTTTTCTCTTCTTCCTTCTCTCTCTAGGTTGGAGAAAGGATTTTGCTCTCCCTTCTCTCTTCTCCATCGATCTCCCCCCCTTCTCCTCACCTCACCACTTCATCAAAACTACTTCCTCACATGGCATGCTTCTAGATTATGTTTTTCAACATCTCTTAAGCTTGGGGTTTTGTTTGATTCTTCTTTTCTTCCTTTCAAGAATGGATTCAAGTTAGGGTTTTGATCAAGTTGGAAGTTGAAGCATGTTTTGGTGTAAGCTTGGGTTAATTCATGGTTAAGAAACAAAGAGGAAGATGATTGAAGGTTGATTAGTAAGCTAAGGCCATGGATGTGAACAAATCAAGAACTAGGGTTTGTTGAATAAAGCTTTGGGTTGGATTTGTGATGAGCTAGCAAGGATGAAGATGTTATGGATTGCAAGGAAACTACAAGAGTGAGATGGTTTGATCAAGAAAGCAATAAGGACCAAAGCTTGGGTTTTGAGGCATGAAGTGAAGTTGATGCTTGGAAGCTTTTGGGAATCAATTGTAATCTTTTAGGTGAGTTCCTTAGTTAGTTTCCTACCCTTTGGGTTTGTGTATTTATCTTGCAAAGTTAATATGTATTTTAGGGTTTTTAAAGTATAAGTTAGTTGCCCCATTTCTTACCATGCTTCCTATACTTGTGCACACTTGTTCCATGACTGTTTTTACAAGTTTCTAATGATCCTAAGGGTCATATAGCACTTGGAGATGCTTGGTTTGAGGTTTTTAAGTCAAAAATATCGATTTTGAAGTTGCAGGACTGTCACAGCTCGCCACGGCGAGCAAATGGCTCGCGAGGCGAGCTAGAGGGCCGAACAGGGGGTCCTGCTCGCCCCCAACTCGCCATGGCGAGTAGGAGCTCGCCTCCCACACCAATTTACTCGCCTAGGCGAGCTACACAGTGGGGAAACCCATTGTTTGCTCGCCTCAGGTCGTTTCGGCGTTTCGCGAGCGGTTTTTTCTTGTGCAGTCTTTTTAAGAGAAATAAACCCCTCAAACCAAGGTCCTAATTGTTAAGCTTTGAAAGGAGACTTTCTTTTAAATGAACCAAGTGTTTGGCAAGTATGGTAAAGCATGGTAAGCGAGAGTATGAAGGTTGATTCGGGTAGCAAGATAATCCTTAAGAAAAGGGAAGAACTAGAGCCTCGGTATAGTTATCGAGAACTAGAATAGTTAGAAAGAATAGAATGCTTTGCATTAGTAATATGCTTGATAGACGCGAGGTAATGAGAGTATTATCTTCGCATAGAAGCAAGTGCCATACGAGTATGGCAAGACGTGAATTGATTTTATATCCATTCACAAAGTAAGTTGAGCAAGCATATAGTTACCTCTAGTGGGATCGTCTAGGGATCCGAGGTAAAGAGTTAGCATGTTTAAGTTAATTTTCATGCATAAGACTAAGACTTTTAAGAAAGAAAGAGTGTCATGTCTCTTGTTATCCAAATTGGATTCAAGGGGTTCCCCAAGGGGAATGGTTAAGCCGCAAGGGAGCCACATTTCACTAAGTTAAGGTGTCGTGTCTTTTGTATTCCTTCCAAGGTTGGGTACAAAAGGTTCTCCAAGGGGAATGGGGTAAGCCGTAAGGGACCCGCACGTTCACTAAGGGAGTCTGGTGCGCTCTTGCTAAGCATATCACCGGTAGTAAGGGATTATCTTCCGGGGTTACTCCACTCGGGACTAATCCGTAAAATGAACTCAGATAAGTTGTTTGTTACACGCTAACATAATCAATGAAGCTAACTATGCATATCTATTATACATGTTTATGTTATGTCATAGAGCCTTGACGTAGATCGTCAAGAACAAGTAGAGACTTGGCGTAGTTCGTCAAGAAGTAGTAAATAGCAAGAATCACTTAGGTGATAAGAGATGATATGTTGTAGATACAACATATTAAGCAAGTAGAAGCAAGTAAAGAAAGATTTGCCGACGACGATCTTAGGTTACCCCTAATCGTCCGGTTTAGAATCGTGTCATGATAGAGATATAAGAGAGCCTTGATGCTTAGAGTGTACTCTTGGCAATGCGGTTTTAGTTCCCCCTTCACCGCCATGACACGTATAGCAGAGAAGCCTATAACAAGTTAAGAATATTAAGACGGCCCTAGCAAGCACCGCCGTCCAAGAAAGCAAGTCCCCACACACGTATAATCAACCGTCAGGTTGTATTGTAGACACGTGGTGACCGTAGGTTTCCCCCGAGGTTGCCTATAGCCTAGGGTTAGGTGGAACTCACTGAGACATTATGTCTCATCCCAATCCTTATTTGTTTCAGATATCAGGATGGTTTGCCAGTTAGTAGCCGAATGGATGCTGCGACAAGTGTTGGTTCGTACCCGGTGCCGGATGATATGGATCTTCAAGGATGTATACATTATGTATTAGGAAAGTTTAAGATGTAATCTCTTGTACGAACGCATGTTGTTGTATATAATTTTCATTCGAAGTTTTTATGTTGTAAATTTTTAATGTATCCAGTACTAAACTAATACACATGCTAGACTTTCTAGATACGTCTAGTATGGGTGTTACAATACATGTCTCAATTAGTCAATTTATTTTATTTTTTGACGAATACATGTCTTGAGTTGTATATGTAAGGATGACAACGGTCTGAGTGTCAGCCAACAGTGGTGTTGAAGGGGCAAATGCATGCGAGTCTTTAATTGATTCTCATATTATTTTTAATAACAAGATGACACTTTTTTTCCCCAACGACAAGGAAAATTCCGGTTCTTTTAATCCGTGATTAGTAGAGTTAAAAACAAAACCTTTGAATTGAATATGGAGAAGACAAGTCAAAAAGTTAATGATAGAGTCGACAAAGTAATGAAATTTTTAATTCTATTCAAACTAATGGTAGAATTCTGCATATAATCATAATGTCAATGCCCGAAAACGATATGTAGCCTTTTCTTTAATCTTCTTAATTGAGAAGCTTCTTCGCACTCCTTTTCTTTCTTCACGCTCTTTTTCTTTCTCATTTAACTCTCCCTTTTGCATCAAATCATGAAAATCCTAACATTTCTAAGGCAGTTTGGGTTTTTTGTCTTTTTTATCAAAATACAATGCACATACTCATCAATCCAGCTTAAACAAAACCAAAAGTAGATTTTGCCCTTTAACACACCATAATCAGCAATGCCTAGTTTAATTGACAAGGACAATAATATTACTATGCTGAACGTCCACAACCTCACAACTGTAAGTTTGGTACTAGTGTCTTTGCCACTTCATTTATAGATGCAAAACAAAATATTATGTTCTTAAATTTTGCACAGAAATATATCTTAAATTTAATTTGGCGTTTAAGACTATCAAATTAACATTACGTCATGAACCATTAAATTGCTCTATTTTAAACATTACAAATATATATAGACACACGTAGTTCATTTTATATGAACATTTACTTTGCCAAATGTCCTTCATTAGTGGCATGCAAAAAAATATATAAGAATTGAAAAGAAAAAAAAAAGTTTTAAATAATATATGATTTGGTAGAAAAAGAAACTTCAATGCTATATTGACATTGTAAAACAACATTCAAAATGAAACGACTTATTTCAACTAGAATGACATTATGAATAAGATAATTAAACCCGTTCAACTTTTTTCTTTTAAAAAAAAAAAAGAATAATAATCTTTTTCTGCATTAACTTGAGGCTTAAATATACAAACTCTTGAGTAGTAGTTTGTCGGACAAGATAGAAAAATCCAACCTAACCCAGTACAGCATCAACATAATACAAACGCATAGTAAGAACCAGCAAAATATAAACAAGAGCTCTAGATACTTGTGACTCTTTGACCAAAAACAATCAAATCAAACACTTGAAATTACAATCACAAAATCATCAAGTGTTCGGAGAAGAGAAATTACTATAATTGTCTACACAATGCCACCCAGCATTGTGCCAAAAGCAAATCTGGATTTGAAAGCAACAATCAAAACCATGGAAAAAGTACTCATAAAATCAGAAAACCAATATGTTGTCTCTAACTATCTCTATTCGTTCTTTTTGAAGTACTATGCGTCTTGATTTCATGAAACATTATATCAGCACTCTACCCTCATCCTAATTGCAATTTGCAATTGCATCGATGAGGTGTATATACAAAAGCAGGCATCACCAATTATCTATACACAAATAACTAGCTCCAACACACCAACAAATGACATCCTGCATTGCAAGAAAAAAACATGTTATATTTCAACACATTATATTTCAAAATGCAACATTATCAAAGTAAAATTGACTGGGAGATAAAGTTATAGAAATTTTAGTATTGACACACCTTACACACTCCTAATATATATGTAATATCTAAACCAACTACCAATGCCCACATCCAAAGTCCCTGTACAAAGCCAGCATTAAGTTATGAGCGGAGCTACTCAGAAAAAGAAACAGAAGAAAACAGTTTAAATTGAGAATACCTAGCCTAGAAAAGAAGTTACAATAAATAGAAGCAAAACTAATTGTGAATACCTAACAGTAATCGGAAACAGGTTCAGTGTTTTCTTGGCGTATTCCTTCTGTGTTCTCCAATACACTAGAACCACAAGGCAAAATTTCTTCGGATCTAGTTTTAGAGTTTAACTGATCGATTGTTTCTCTGTGAAGATTATCTTGATTGGGAATGATGAGAGTATCAACTTTCTCAGAAGTCACTTCTGAAACATGAATAACCTTATCAACCATAACTACACGAGCTTCTTCGGTGTTCCCTTTTTTATGATTTGAAGCACCTGACACCTGCTGAATCTCTGATATATCTGACTGCGTTGAATGCACACTGAAAGAAAATCAATAAATAACTTTGTGAGTCCATACTACACCTAGACTACTTATGAATAATAATATATTACTCAGTAACCTATATTCTCGAAAATAAATTTGTAGATCTTTGAGGTCAAATGTAGCACCACTTGTGCTTTCATTGGCTTATATAAATGAAGTTTGCCTTTTCAATAAATTTTGAAAAATATAATTATTTTTATGTATTGTCAGTGTAAAATTATTTAAACTGCAAACCAATCACAATCCACCATTTGTATGACTTTTTAATTAGATATGATGAAATTCAAATTTTTTAGTGATCAAACAGTTATGATTGACCGACAGTGTAAAAATATTTACACTGTGCATATGAATTATATCCTTGTAAAAAAAATATGCCAACAAATAGTGTGTTTCAGTAGGGCAAATTTGTACCAGTAGGTAGTGGCCTGATCTAAAGGATTTTTGGCCATTCGTTCTTCTGCTCTTGGTTTCTTATTCTGCGCCAGATCTACAAGTGGATCAGCAACTTTAGAAATCAAGTTCTCCCTGCCTCTTTTCCCTCTGCCTACTTGGCGTTCTTCAGAAAAGGCAGGTTTCCCATTAACATCTTTAGTCACAGATTTGAGCTCGCTTGTTCTGCTAGCATTTCCCTCTAGAGAGGGTACTTCAACAATTACTTTTGGTTCTCCAAAAGAATACCCCATTTGCCGTCCATTACTAAAATTACCAAGTGGTTTGTCATTTTCCAAGTGCTTTTGCCCATTGCTACCATTATTTGTATCAGAAGCCACAGCTAAATTTCCTTTTTTCGTGAGTGGCGTATCAGGAGAATTTCGGAATATTAGCTCTTTGCATCGTTTTATCCAGGAGAATCGAGCAGCACTAGCAGGAGAAACACCTGATGACTTCTGCGCAAATGGAGTATCAAACCCATTGCCAATGTTATCAACATCCACATCTTTGCAGGAAGTCAAGCGGCCACCTTGTGTAATAGTCTGATGCTTCAAATTTTTCCTTGAAGATATTTTCTGTTGGTTATACTCCATATCAGATTTAAGCATTTCAACAATAGCAAGGTCATCAGAGACAACTTTTGAATCTTCCAATTTCTTCAATTCTTCAGTCTTAGAATAAATGTTGATTCTATCAGCATGCAACAGTTCTCTCTGTTTTTGAAGTTTATCCCTTTGAACCTCAAGTTCTTTAATACAATTAGTTAGTTCAGCCCATTCTTTATTTCTTAGGTCACGATCCAAATTTATCTCAGTCCGCTCAGTTTGAAGCCTTTTCATCTCCAAGGAAACCTGTTCCAATTCTTTTGCTGCTTTCTCCTTAAGAGCATCAATATGCTGGAGCTCCCTATTCTTCTCTTCCTCAAAAGCTGTTTCTCTTTCCTTCAAATAACTTTCCACTTCTTCCCGCCTCTTCTCGATAAGGTTGTTTAGCTCCCTTTTTTGCATCTCAATATCCCGCTGAAAATCCGCTCGCTCCTGCTGCATCTTGCCAAACCACTCAGCATGTTCATGTGCCATCTTCTTCATGAAATTTTCCCGTTCACTAGCAAGTAACCCCAAGTCATGGGTGTACTGCTTACGCAAATTTTCCTTTTCTTCTCTTAGCTTGTCGCGCTCATTCTTAATAAAAGTGGAAACTGCCTTTCTTTCATTTTCTATAAATTCTGCTTCTTTCCGCAACTCTTCTTTTTTTTCATCAAGAAGCTCCCACTCAACTTCAAACTTGGCCTTCTCAGCTTTCAACTTATCAGCCTCAGCCAATAGCTCCAAATTCTGAGATCTTACAAGATCAATCTCTTCCTTTAGTTTCACTTCAAAAATTGACAAGTCGCCTGTTTCACTTTGGATGACCTCCAATCTCTGCTTTGCGTTATCAACTTGTCTTTTTTCATTTTCCAAAGATGCCAAAGACTCCTGTAGATCTTTCTTGGCTTGTTCAATATCATCTTTCTCCTTTTGCAAAAGGGTTGTGTTTAATTCAAACTCCTTCTCAGACGCTTTGAGGCTTTGATCTTTATCTTTAAGAGCAGTTGACTGTTCCACTAGGTCTTTCTCCTTCTCGCTCAGTGATCTTGATAGAACTTCCAACTCATGTTCCCTTTCCAGGATTTGGTCCTCCCGTTGTTTAAGATCAACCTCCTTCAATTCCCAAGCTCGTCTCTTAGTCTCAATTTCATTTTCAACCGATTTGCGCTGCATTTGTAGCTCAACTTCTAAATCATGTTTTTTTGCTCTCATTGTGGCTTCCCGATCTGCTATAGCCTTCTGAGTTTCATCCTACATTTTCCATCCAACAAAATTAAAATAATAACAATACAGAGGAAGTCTGAGAAATATAAAAGAACCATTGACCATAGGAAGAGAACATACAGATTCTCTATTAGAAAGTTTCACTTCAAATTCAAGCAACTCTTGCTCTTTCTTGTTAAGCTCAGTTTTCCATTTAGTGAGTGCCTGTTAGCACACAACACATATCCACAGGTGAACAAGACAGAAATTAAGGGCCTGTTTGGATTGACTTATCTTTGAGCTTATGAAAAATAGCTTATGCAAATAAAGAAGCTTTTATCTTAATTCATTAGTTCTAAATAACAAAAGTTGCATCTTCATAAGCTGTTATTGCATAAACTACCTTAACAAGCTTATGAATAATACATAAAAGCTTAATTATTTGCATAAGTTGTTTTACATAAGCTCAAAAATAAGCCAATCCAAACGGGCCCTAAATACTAAATATCAGTTTCATCTAGACCCAACTTAGAATTTTTAAATATGAACCTCTTCTCGCTGGGTAAGGGTGGCCTCCAGTAGTTGTAGGCTGGTTTTCTTGTCATGGAGGGCTTCATTTTCCTTTTCAACTTTAAACTTTGTGTCCTCCAACTCTTTTTGAAGACGGTCTAGTTCCTGGGATCTACTAAAAAGATGATCCTCTCTTTGGTTGAGCGAGGATTGTGATTGAAGTAACCTTTCTTGTTCTTGTTGTAAAACCTTTTGCCTTTCAGAAAGGGATTGCCTCTCAAGATTCATCTCCTTATCTTTTTCATCACAGCTGTGAGAGATGGGAAAGAGAGAAAAATCAACATACTTTCTAAACAAATCGATCTATCAAAATTTATATCATATCATTACAGGTGGATAAAGATCACTCGCTTGCTCAGGATTACATGAATTCAAATATTAATTATATTAGAAGAATAACTTACTCTGACTTGAAAGATATAATTTGCCGCCTGAGGATATCTTCACGCGCTTCAACATCACGAAGCTTCCTTTCTGCAACACTGTTATATCGATTAGCATCTGCTTGCAAAGATTCTGCAGCACGCACTTTAGCTTCAGCCTCCGTAAATTTCTTTTCTGCTTCATCTGTCAATTGATGTGCTTCAGCTAATTTACTTTCAGCTGCAACCTTTGTTTCAGCACATTCCGTACGCATCTCATGCAAGGCCTTCTCAAGCTTCAAAAAGCAATAGAAAATACTATCTCATTTTGAGAAAGAAAGAAAAAATTGGAATGGAGAAAATAGAGAATATATATATATATATATATATATATATATATATATATATGGTTTTGCAAATTAAGAAGCTTACACTTCCTATGCATGCATCTTTGACGCCTATTGTCTTCTTCAAAGATTCTTCCCGTTTTCTTGATTCAGCTAACGCAGATTTATTCGTGGACAAATCACGGTTATGCACTAACTCAGATGACTCGACCATGGTTTTAACTTGTTCATACTTGGAAACCAATTCCTTCCTCTCCAATATGAGAAGGCCCATGTGATGTTGATGATCATATATCTACATAATACAAAGTAAAAGCAAATAAGAAAAATATATTTTGCTGGCACCAATAACATGAATGGTCACCGTATATCTTATAAAATTGAAATGTCTTATATATCTTTTAAAATATTCACTTGAAAAGACAATTTGATTGGTGAGGAAAAAGGATTAGTTCGAGTGATAACAAACTACTTCATAAACAAATTCATTACCAACTCAATTGACTTTGCAAATGAACTGACCATGAAAGCTAAGGCGTGGTTATTTTTACAATACATGTGGCTTATATCTTAATTCGACACAAAATAAGCCGATCAGCAGGAATCACTGTGCATGTCTAATTTCGAAAAATTTGAATCAAGAACAGAATTGATCTTAACTTGTGGCATGAATCACAACTTAACTATAAAACAATATTAGTAGACAACCAAACTTAACTATAATACACACACATGGAAGGATATATGCAATGAGAGGGATATGTGTATTAATACTTGCCAATTTGAATTGCTTAAATATGTAAATACAAGTTTCAATTAACCAATTAACATTAACAGGTTAATTAATCTCATAAGTATCTTTGATATCATTGTGCAAATGACAAGGAAACTAGCAAAATTCTTAGACAACAAGACAAAACACAATAAACTGAAGAGTTAACATAGTTTCGCCTTTAATTGAATATCATAATAAGCATGGACCGGAACTGATGGTTAGGTAAAGTCCTACTCAAAGTGATAGCTTCAATGATCCCAAAACCCTAACACTATCAATAAAGTTCACCTATAGCTGCATTCCACAACAATCAACCACTACCAGTTTAAAGTGTAAATTTGATCCATTGCAGTGCCAATTTATCAAATCAAATTAAAACTTTAAACAAACAATTCAAAGTATTCTATAAAAGGACAAATGGCTACGGATCCGCAGGCACCTATCAATACTCTAAAGTTTCAAACAACGAATTTTGCTTTTTATTCAATCATAACATCACTAGATGCTAATTACTATCTATGACTTACCTATAAGGAACACGCCACATGATCTATCGTCTTTATACAAAAACAACAACAACCAAAGTCTTACCCCACTTAGTTTTTTTTTGAATCAGCCAAATTTATTAAGTCTTGCCAGCGTAAGACACACCAAGCGAGAACAAAAGGGAACAATTACAAGGTGCCGGAAATATGCGGAACACCACCCCACACAAACAAAGTCTTACCCCACTTAGTGAGGTCGGCTAAATGGAACAAACAACGTCATAATGTTCTATCATATCTCTATCCAACTCCGTATCTCTAGATTTTTCTTAATAGTTTCTCTTATAGTTTTCTAGGCCTTCCTCTGGCCCTAGTAATTTGACTAACCTTTATGTAATCTACTCTACTTTATACATGCCGAAACCACCGATGCCGAGTTCCCACCATCTTTACGGCCCAACTACATCACCAGTCTTACAAATGTACTGTATCCACCGAACCATCACAAATAATCCATATAAGCCATAAATAATATTTGTTAAATTAAACAAATAAACTTAAAACACATCAAAATACTATTAATGAATAAATAATTACTTCAATTATCCAACCACAAACAATGTCAAAGTAAAAACCTGATGAAACCTATTAATCCCCTAATTCAATCAACTCAAACTCTTAAATCAATAAAATCACAGTTAAAAAGAAATCAACGAACCTCAGCTTCAAGCTTAGCAATATAAGCTACAAGCGCAGCTTTATCCTTATGCTTAATCGATTCCTCATCAAATCCAGCCTCCCTAAGCCGTTTCCAGATCTGTTCATCGGAAAGTGGACTTCTCAAAACCCTAGAACTCGGAGTAATTGACAGAGGTTTGGCAGAGCTAGGTGTCGAAATCTCCATCGCAAACTCCAAACGCGATTATCCTAAACTTATCGCGTTTCGCTTTGAAAGTGTAATCAGCTTCTTGGAATCGCTTCTTGCTTTGTTGTGTTCTTTTTGCTTTAGGGGAATAAGTGCTGTGAGTGCGTTGGCGTGATTGATAGAATCGAAGGTAGAAACGGTATTTACTACTACTCACTAACGCCGTATAAAGCGCACCACGCTTTTTTCTTTCTTCACTCGAGTAGTATTTGCGACGTGACGACCTCGTTTTGACTTTATAGTTTTTGTTTATGATTTTATTTATTTATTTATGGAAAAAATATTTCGAATTTTATTGGCACCTTTTCTCTCAAATTTGAACAGAACAAAGTATATGGGTGTATGGGTCGCTTAGGTTGGATTTGACCAAATTAAATATTTGAACAATATAAGGTATTTTATTTTGTGGGGTAAAATAACCACACATATACAATAGGACCGATTTGGACAAATTCATTAATTTTTTGATTGGGTTAATTTATAATTCTAGCATATTTTTATTTTCAGCATAGAGGGTGCATTGTGTATTTTGTAAATGAGATTTGGTTTATGACTAAAACCCATGTTATTTTTCTTCTTCCTGTGAAAATAAAAATAAAAAATATTGTCATTATTGGATATGTGTGTTTTTTGTATTTGGGTCTGATTTTACCATGAACCTTTTTTCTATTTTTAGAAAAATACTCACCCGATTACCTGATCCAACCTTTTTTTTGTTTTACGAGTGGATTTGATCGAGTTTTTCGTGTTGACCCAACTCATGAACACCCCTGGAATAAAGGGAAGATTTTGTAAATTATTATTTTATGATAAACACTCATTTTGGTCTCTGAATGTGCACCTCGATGTCATAATGGTCATGACTCAAGAGAAAACACTAAAAAAGTCTCTTATTTCAAATTATGTTAACCACTTTAGTCTCCAATGTCAGATTTGGTTGTTAGATTTGGAGTCATGTAAGCTGTGAGGTGGCTCGCATGGACCAAAATATAAAGAACACCCTTCATTTATTTCAACAACACTATTCTTCTCATCTTCCTCAATTTAATCTGAAAAAACCTAGAAAAATAAGCCCAACATCATCATATTCATCATCTTTTTTCCACTCTCAAAATCATCTGTTTAAATCATCAATTTTGGTCTACATGGAAGCATAAGAAGGATATTGTCATGTTGAATAAGCAAGACAACAAAAAAATTCAAGGTAAAACTTAAGATCAAATATTCAAAACGATGGCGTTCAATGAAATGAAGAAATTGAACTATCATTCAACATATAGTTTATGGAATAAATATATTGATTCGAGGCTAAACTCATACTAATCCACAAACTTCACGACTGATCTCTAATTCAATATTATAATTTTTTTCTCCTCCGATCACATGTACATGTTATTGAAGTGAGTATTATGCTTTCTCAAGACCCAATCAACTAAAAAATCTAATCTTCCTATAATTTTATAAGGAAAGAGACAACAACTCACAATTCCTGGATGGTAACAACAGTCATGATCCATGATGGTTGTTGGAGAGGGAGATTAGTGAAACATCTTGACATTTCCTTGAATCAATTCTAAGATATGATACCCTTCTACATGAAGCCAATGTACTATAAAGATATTTTCTGAATGAGAAATTATATATGAATGTTTCCACGTCAAGGACAAAAATATCACCTCAAACAGAGAAGGATCGTTAAAAGAGGACAGAGTAAGACATTCTAAGGAAGCATAGGAGAAGGGAGCAGACAATGCTCACACTAAATCAAAAAAAATTCAGTCATTAAAAAAGGGTAGTTTTAAGATGAGGCTTTTAAACAGTTCATTGAGATAATATCACAATTACTCATTAACATATTTTTGGTGATTTACCAGAAATATTCCCAATGCATAAAAAATTTGTGAGACGATTGAAGGCGAGAAAAACACAAGAAAAAGGGTTTGAAATTGTCTTTGACGCTAGAAGATCAAAAGACCTCATCTAAGTCGGCACAACTGATCTACCTCGCCATATAGTTACTATGCACCAGAGTTTTATTAGCCAAGAGGGTCAATGAGTCCACTAGAGGATCGATGAGTCCAGAGGATCAATTTTTCAACAATGCTCAAGCTTAGCAATTGCACTTAAACGTCTTAATCTTTGATAAAACGTATGTTCAAAATTTTCTTTAAAAAATTGAATTTATCATTAGTAAGGGATTTTGTAAAGATATCAGCTCAATGATGGTTATATAAACAAATTTTATATCAAAAATGCACTTATAAACAAAGTCTCTTATAAAATAATGTTTAATCTCAATGTGTTTATATCTTGAGTGTAGGATCGAGTTTTTAGATAAACAAATAACAGTTGTATTATCATAGTAAATTGGAATAAAACTTTCACTTATCTAGTAATCCTCAATTTGATGCTTCATCCATAGAAGTTGTGTGCTACAACTTGCAACTGAGATGTATTATGCTTCTGTTGTAGACAAAACAATAATCTATTGTTTTTTGCTAGCCCATGAGATGAGGTTTTCACCAATGAATTGACAACAACTACTTGTGCTCTATCTTTCAATTTGATCTCCATCATAATCAGCATCATAGAATTCAACTAGCCTATAGTCACATGATTTCTTATACAACAAACCAAGATTAGTATAACCTTTCAGATATCGCAAAATCCACTTAACAACAATTAAGTATGATTCTTAAAGATATAATTGGATTCTTGCACACAAGCATACACCAAACAAAATATCAGGTCTTGAAGCAGTTAAGTAATGAAGTGATCCAATCATACCTCTATAAACTTTTGAGTCTACCTTACAACTATTGTCATTTGAACTGAAAATTGAAAAAGATTCCAGTAACTATCTCCCTGGAGAGGTAAAACTATTTCATGGTATTTCTTATCATTCAATTAGGGATGTTATTGAGCTGTAAATTTTGGTTTTCAAGTAGTTTGCTAGAGAACAAGCAAAATGTGGGGCTTTGATGACAAGAAATAACATAAGTTTTTAGTAATAAAATAACATCACTTTTGCAATAAAAGGAAACTTTAGTCTAGTTTAAGTCTAAAATTCATTTAGAAGCAATGAAAAACACGAAGACAAGATGAGGTAATCGCTTCTATTTTTGCCTGATCACACTCCCTCATTTAGATGTAAAGCTTAAGGACCCTCACCTTTACTTTACACGCTAACGGATTTATTAAAATAACTAATACTAGCATGGATGGTTTAGAGTCCACTACAACGGAGGTGCTGAAACTTTATGAAAAATGCAGCATGATCCACGTGCGACATTTTAATCATAACTCAACTTAGGAATGTCTGAATGAGGTCAAACTAAAGCTAAAATAAATATGACACACATGTCTACAACTTTCATGAAGGAACCTAAATCCAATTCAATACAGAGAGGGGTGCAAAGGTTGGTTTTCCTAAACCTAGGCGGGGTGCACGATCTTTCTGACCTCTGTGTAGTATTTTGATCATAAATCAAGTTTTTGACGTCCTATTGGAGTCACTCCAAAGATACATGAAAGGTAACATCCTTATCTACAACTTTCATGTTTACATAGAAACCTAGTTCATAACATAAAAGAGTCGAAAGTTGGATTTCCTAAGCCTCAGAAGAGAGCACGACCCTGCTGACCTATGTGTAGTATTTTGATCATATCTTGAGTTCTATATGTTGGAATGAGGTTAAACCAAAGCCCAATTAAAGCTAACATTCATAGATACAACTTTTATGAAGACACCGAAATCTAATTCTCAACAGAAAAGTGCCAGTTTTTATTGTTTTTTTTCGGTTACCGAAATCACAGATTTCTGCAATTTCTCATGTGCGATTTAGCCTTAAGGGACCTTTCCTAACTCAGTTTTCGACCCTAAACTCACCAAACTCGACCCTAATCTTCTCTCCATGACTACCCTATCATTCAAACACTATTTCTTCGTTAACCTACCTGATTATCCACTCTTTTTAAGACTAAAACTCAATTCAAAAACCTAAACTAGTTTTCCTCAATTGTCATCTTTCAATTTCATCTTTCCATTCGTTCATCATCATTCACTTATCAAAATTCACATCATAACAGAAACAATGTATTAAAATTTAAGACAACCCTCCCATCAGAAATTAATATACCCTAAAGTGCAAAGATTCTCCCCCTTACCTCAAATTCTTTGGAAACGCAGCTTTTGGTTCAATTCTCCTTAGTTAGGGTTTGCCTCCTTTCCTCTCTACTTCTCTCTGGTTCTCACGTTCAGCAATAATGTTTTATGAATTTCTATTCCTCTATTTATACTAGGAAACTAGGTTAAATTCTTATTATTATTATTACTTTTCTCCCCTCCACCTATCATAATTTACTCCCTCCTCCCCCACTTATTTTATTACTTCTATTTCTCACTTCTTACCTTTATTATTTATTATATCATTCCTCTCTTTATAGTTTAAATTCACATAAAATATTAATAACCACCAAAACTCTATTTTTCAAAAATAGCACACTATTTTCTCCCTAAAAACTGTTTTTCTCGAATTATTCACTTGACTAGTTAACTCCTCCTTACTTCCTCATTATTCGTAACACCTATAACCACAAATGATTTAATCTAATAATATCAATTCTCAATGATAATAATAACAATAATACTAATTTTACCCGATAATAATATTAATATTATCTATTAATAATACTGACAATTAATATTAAAATTCGGGTGTTACACTTCTCACATTTTTCTATCGGTTCTTTCTCCCTCTCATTATCCTCGATCAACATACAACCCAAACTCAATGAATCATCACATGCAAGTGGGAATTGGAATGTGTAATTCATTATAGGGCTCTAGAAGTTAAAGGAAGATGATCAATAAGAAGATTAGAGACAAATGGGAGCAAATTGGAATTAGGGTTCAAAGAAGAAATGGAATTAGGAAGAACTAGAAGCAAAACAAGTAGAATTTGAGAGGAAAACCAAGCTTTGGGAGCTACTGTCATCATTAATCAGAGGTGGGTTTCCCTTTTCCTTTCCCTCATGTAGAAATTTGATGAATTTAGAGTTAGGTTTTCATTTGGGAAAAAAAGGAAATTTTAGGGTTTTATGAAATTGAGTAATAAGAACAGTGAGAGAGTTTTGTCAAAAAAAAAAAAACAGTGAGAGAGTAGAATTATATGAACATGCATTATTTCTATGATTCTTATGTGTTATATGATTTTGAAGGAAAATATCTTGTATTGATATTGAATTTGGTTGAATAATTTGTTAATGATAAATGATTTGTTGTATGAAGTTTTTGGCATGTTTAGATTTGAGAGAGATTTTCAAAAAGGGAAAACGAAAGAAACATGAATTCTGAATTTTCTGCTCAAAACAGCTACAGTGCATGAATTTTCATAAATTATTAGTTTCGAATTTTAACATGGGACCAACTCCACTGTCTTAACAAGAGGAGTGTCTATCTCTAGTAAAATTTACAGAAATTTATGACTTTACTTCATGAGTCGTTCATTGATTTAAAGTAGAGATAATTTTGCAGAAAATTATGGTATGTCCTCTGTGTATGTTTTAAGTTATTTGCCTCTTATCTAAGAGGTCTCAAGTGATAAACACTAAATAAATTTATGGTGTTTAGTCTAAAGTTGAAGTTGTGTGAAATTTAGTTTTCCTACTTGTTTGTCATATGTTGATATTCTATGATTGAAGAGATGTAATTGATTATAATTTATTAGTCAATTGCTAAAATAATCATTTAAAATGATTATTTAGAATTAAGTGAGAATGTTAGGGTCGCCTTAGCTAAGCGATTCCTCCGTCTATTATACGACCCCGTGTAAGGAGGGTAAACTGGACACCGTTTATAGGAGTTAATATATATATCCATCTTACCAATTAATGTTGAGGTAACTGACTTATTAGTGGTTGTTTCTTTTATTACAACCCCTAGAGGTTCACAATGTCAGATGTTGAGGTAACTGACTTGTTAGTGGTTGTTTCTTTTATTACAACCCCTAGAGGTTCACAAGTCAGGTAAGTTAGAATTTCGGATTAATTCTCACGTTCGGAATTCTAAATATTTAGATGTATATGGAAATGGCTAAGAATAAATATGATGTATACAGACAGTCTTTAGATGGACTTGTGAAATTGCCCTTTTTCCTTGTATAGGAAACTAGATTGATGGAAGCTTAAACTTTTAATTAAGAACCCACTGAGAAAGTAATTCTCACCCCATTTTTAATTTATTTTTTAGCAAGAAGGAAACTTAAGGAGTGGCATTGTTGGAACATCAAAGGCCGGATCACAGTCAGTCAGAGTCTAGTATCAGGGTCTTTCCCATTGTTGTTTTTGTTCAAAATTGTTATTTATGTAACTTTGTAAACGTATCTTGTAATATCCAGTTATTCAAAGTTATTTTAAATCGAGGCTTCAAGTTAAAATTTTAAAGTCAATTCACATAAGAGATGGAAATGTTTTAATTTCTTAATAGTCAAATTTGGATGTTACACTAACCTCTTATATACATACGTAAACTGAATTTACATTCACCTAAATTGAACATACGTAAACTGAATTCAAACTAACTTCTTATATACATACGTAAACTGAATTTACATTAACCTAAATTGAACATACGTAAACTGGAATTTACATTAACTTAGATTGAAAGTAGGTAAACTAAATTCACACTAACATCTTTTATACCTTACATTAACCTAAATTGAACATACGTAAACTGAATTTACATTAACCTAGATTGAACATACGTAAACTGAATTTACACTAACCTCTTATATACATACGTAAACTTAATTTACATTAACCCTAAATTGAACATACGTAGACTTAATTTACACTAACCTCTCATATACACACTTAAACTGAATTTACATAACATCTCAAATTGTACATACGTAAACTGAATTTACACTAACCTCTCACTAAGTAAAATCAAATTGCGGTTAACACATGCATATCTCACACTAAAACAATAAACAAATAGAAACTCTTAGAAAATGAAATTCATGAAATTCACCAACCTTTAAGAATAGAATACAGATCAATGTCAAAAAATGTTGATTCAGATCTTGGTTGCACATCTATGGTGATTTATGGATGAAGGGGGATGAGGGTTCAAAATGATCATAAAAGATAGGTTTTTAGAAATTTACATGAAGAGGACAATTTTGGTATTATTGTAAAATTTTAAATAAATTTGGGTGTAACTATAAGTATATGGGGTGAGACTAGCAAGAGTCAAAAATAAATGTTCGAAAATAGAAAGTCTTTATTAAAAACATAAATGTTTCCAACAACGTACAAATATTTAATTAATATAAGAAATAAATACATATGTAAATGCTTTTTAGGGTTTGTTTTCTATCGAAACCCATATTTCTCTCTCAGATTCTCCTTGAAGGTCGGAGGGTTTGTTTTCCTTCTAAACCCACATTTCTCTCTCAGATTCTCCTTGAAGGTCGGCGGAATCTCTAGAGAAGATGAAGAACTTGTCGAACTGTCTTTCCCGTCTCGTCAACCAGAGTATTGGTTACACTTGGCTCGTTTCAATCATTCAGTGGATTACGGAAAGATAATGGTGAATACTATGCGTCGAATACTGGAGAGTTCTCCTTCACGGGAAATCCGGAATCACAGCAATTTCTTATCCGATGAGATGGGGAACCTACATTACGACCCCTTTGTTCGGACGCGTACGATGTTAGGTTTTCTTCAGAGTCAAAATTATAAGCAAAGTATGTTTGGGAAACTTCTCGTCACCTGCAAAAACCCAGAATGGGTATATTCAATTCCATTTGTTTATGCCTTATTCTTTAAACTAGGGTTAGATTGGTTCGGACATGTTTGTGTAAATTGGAAACCTACTATTGAACCGATTGAACCAATCTACTATAGCTTTGAATCTCAAAAGAAAATTATCTTAGCTGCTATAGGTGGAAGAGATTACATCACAGCCAAGAGGGCTTTAGAATCTATAGATATCAGAACATGCAACACAGAAAGTTTTGAAATGATGGTTCAATGGTACTATAATTGTCAGATGTACTTGAAAGTAACAGATATGTTTAGCTCAATGTGTTCGGCTGGTTGTAATCCAGACCTAAAAACAATAAGGCTGGCTTTGAAAGCATTCAAGCTCGCGGATTCGTGGCCAGTCCGTATAAAAGACTTATCGGAACTTGTCATTCAACTTTCAAGGGGTCGTTTAGACCGATATATGGAAAATAAAATTTTGGATAACTTTTTCAAGAGTGGAGATCACTTAGGAGGAGTTGCTTTTTTTGAGGCTATAGATTCTAAAAGCCTTATAAATTGGAACACTCTCCTTACCGGCTTGGCTTTACATGGCATGGTTGTTGAGTGTTTTGATGCATTAAGAGAAATGGGTCATCTAAACATAACGCCGGATCATACAACACTTACGGCTATGTTTACCGCCTGTGGTCACACATGGGCTGTTGACATTGGGGTCGATTTGTTTTATGGTATGAAGGCTAATTTTGGATTTGTACCAATTCCCATGCACTATGGTATGATAGTGGATGCATATGGTAGAAGCGGAAGTATTATTGTAGCATTCAGCTTTGTTAAGGAGCAGGTTAAGGATTATGAAAATAATCATGTGATCCTCATGATGTTATTAAAGGCATGTCAGGAATGTGGAGAAACTGGTGTCCCAACCTGTGCAACGTGCGGTCTGGGACACTTTAAACACTATGATTTGATTACTAAAACGAAATTAATTTTTATTTAAAGTTGAATACGACAAATAACAAACTAATTCTACACGACACTATAAATAATGTCATAATCAAGTTTATTTGTTGTCGTCGTTAATTCAAGATAAATATATTCACTAACAATAGTTGAATGAAGATAAAAACCACAACAACACACAAACACATTCAACTCGCCAGAGTCGTAAAATGTTTGTCTCTATATCCAACAAATCTTCCAAGCTAAAAAACACAATACATACTTACTGAATTCTATTTATGGTGCATAATACATATAGTTAAAAACTAATCATGAAAACGATAGACATGCATCTACTAAAATATCAACAATAGTTGCATGAAGAAAAAAACCACAACAACACACAAACACATTCAACTCGCCAAAGTTGTAAAAGATTTGTCCCTACACCCAACCAGTCTTCCAAGCTAAAAAACAATGTACATACTTACGGAATTCTATCTATGGTGCATAGTGCATATAGTTCAAAACTAAGCATAAAAACGATAGACAAACATCCACTAAACTACGTAATATTTTAATTTTCTTCCACACACGAATTTCAATCCAAGATTAAAATTTTCATGAAGATAAAAATATATTTATGCATAAATACATATTATAATCTCTGTTCTCAAATTTTGTAAGAACATTACAATGCTTGGAAAACATGTATCTTGTAAACTCCTTATAATAAAACCAACACAATTAATCAATCATTTATAAATCGTACACATACATTAAACAATTATTATTTATAACGGAGGGATGATATACAAATGTAACAGATGATACACATTTGTTTCCTTCTGCTTAGGTTAGGATGTTTTTGTTTCCGTTTATTTTTATTTTAGTCATTGATGTTGAATCTATATTTGTTGCTTTTAGAAGATTTCCATCTTTTATTTTTGAGTTTGAATTTCATTTCTCTCCGCATCCTCTCTTTATATCAAAAATGCACTTATAAACAAAGTCTCTTATAAAATAATGTTTAATCTCAATGTGTTTATATCTAGAGTGTAGGATCGAGTTTTTAGATAAACAAATAACAATTGTATTATCATAGTAAATTGGAATAAAACTTTCACTTATCTAGTAATCCTCAATTTGATGTTTCATCCATAGAAGTTGTGTGCTACAACTTGCAACTGAGATGTATTATGCTTCTCTTGTAGACAAAACAATAATCTATTGTCTTTTGCTAGCCCATGAGATGGGGTTTTCACCAATGAATTGACAACAGCTACTTATGCTCTTTCTTTTAATTTGATCTCCATCATAATCAGCATCATAGAATTCAACTAGCCTATAAAATAACACCACTTTTGCATTAAATAACATAAGTTTTTAGTAATAAAATAACACCACTTTTGCAATAAAAGGCAACTTTAGTCTAGTTTAAGTCTAAAATTCATATAGAAGCAATGAAAAGCACGAAGACAAGATGAAGCCTTGAAGCCATGGAAATTCACCGAAACCAGACAACACTATAGTCATGTTATGCTTTTTACAAGTTTATCATTGATTAAGCTTGAGGCATAGTCATTACGGACGTTCTGGTGAGAATAAGTGGAGGAAGGAGCAAAGAAACCAACGAGTCAACTACTACTTAACTTACATCGCAGGATATGAGCCCCACACCGTGAGAAGAAAGAAAATCCATTATGATATCTATTTATTGGTTATGAAGAAAATTGGAGGGAGTTTTAGTTTAAATTAATAATTAGTAAAATTTATTTAGTTAATTAAATTGAGTATTTAATGAATCAAGATAAAAATAAATAAATTAGTTTACTCGTACTTTCAAAATAAATCAACAGTCTATTTTTCTTGATTAAGCCTTGAAGCCATAAAAATCCACCCGAACCACACAACTCTATAACTGTGTTATGCTTTTTACAAATTTATCATTGGTTAAGCTTGAGGCATAGTCATTGTAGATGTTCTGGTGAAAATAAGTGGAGGAAGTATCAAAGAAACCAATGAGTCAACTACTACCTAACTCACATCGCGGGATATGAGACCCGCATCATGAGAATGAAAGGAAATCCATTATAATATATATTTATATTTATTGGCTATGAAGAAAATTGGAGGGAGTTTTAGTTTAAATTAATAATTAGTAAAATTTATTTAGTTAATTAAATTGAGTATTTAATGAATCAAGATAAAAATACATAAATTAGTTTACTCGTACTTTCAAAATAAATCAACACTATTTTTCTTCTACTCCCTCCCTTCCAGCAAGTAATTACCATTTTGAGAAAATTACAAAGATTACAAAGATATCGACATAATTCATAAATGTTCAATTAACTTTAAGCAAGAAGTTACAGGCTCTCAGATATTGGACTACATTTGGGTAATTAAAGTCCATATCATCTACAATCAATTGTAGTTGACTATATCACTAAGGATCACTATTTTAATTGACTATATCACTAAAGATCATTATTTTAATGCAATCAAGCATATACTTTTATATGCATATTGTTATACCCTAATTTTGGACCTAAAAATACTTGTTCAATTCTTCTTTTCTTGCATTATAAGTCATTTGATATGTCTCTGATCAATTGCATCTTTCTCTGCGTTTTATTTCAATGTTATTTGCAAAATTCATGAAAAAGGGCATTTTAGTCATTTCCTATGTCAAAAGTTCTTTCAGTCTTTTAAAATTTTGTTTGAGTCTTTTCAAGTAGTTTGAATAAATCTTTGTTTCATTCTATGTCAAAGCCCTTTCCAAAAATTGCATTTGAAGTCATTTTGAGTCAGTTTTGCCCCTAGGGGCATTTTAGTCTTTTCATGCGTTAAAACCCTGTTTAAATTCTAAAATTGTCTCTGAGTCTTTTAATTTTACTTATATGAGTCTTAGCTTCAATTCCCTGTTAAAAAAATCATTTTAAAGTTGCATCTGAGTCATTTTCAGTCGTTTTAGCCCCAGGGGCATTTTGGTCATTTCACACGAAATTTCGGCAGAGAGAGGTTACTTTAAAGTACCTCATTTAGGCCATTGGTTCGTTTTAGTCCGTTTTGTCAAATTTTAATCGTTTCACTTTACGTTTATTTCAAATTACTCCTTTTAAATTCAATTTTATTAATTTTTGCATTTTAATCCTTTGTGTCACTTTTTTTCATATCTTTCATTTTAGTCCCTATCTTTCAGTATTTTGCAGTTTAGTCCTCTTTTGTCCAAGTCATCTATTCTGCACACGTGTCAGAGTCTTATTTGTCCACAAAAGTTTGTTACAAAAGTGTGCCACATGTCACGTTTATATTGGTCCAGCAGTCATACACATCATCTATAAATAATCCAGTCACAGTCAATGGTCAGGAGGACCATTCATTTTCTGCCAACTCAACAAACTCATTCCACTTTCTCTCTCCCAAGATTTTTCGATCAAAATCCCAAAAAACTCAGAAAATCACATGAACACCATGAACATTCATCCACCTTCAAACCCTAACCGAATTTCTTGAACTCAAATCAACATCAATCCTTCAAATTCGTGTCAGTTTCATCATAATTTGATCAAATCCAGCAACAAATTCACAAAGATTAACTCGAATTCCAGAGATTCTCAGATTCCATAGGGAATCATCATCATCGAATCTCTCTCCTTCCTGCAATTCGAACCAAAAGGCGATCACAAGAAAGAGTTTGAGAGAAAAGAAGAAAACGGATTGAATTCGAAACCGAATTAGAGGAGAAGAAGATCGAAGAAACCAGCACAAGAATCACAGCAAAAATCTGAAATCCTAGGGTTTCGAGTCAAAAATCGAAGCATCAACGAAACAGATCAAGAATCAAACAGTTCACAGAAGTCAAAAGAAGAAGAAGATTCGAAGAAGTTCATCCTCTCTTCCGTCCAGGTACCAAACCTTTCTTCCCGTTCTTTCTTCATTTTTCCTCTGCAAATCATGTCAGTTTACCTCATATCCATGCTGTTTCTTCACAAATCAACGTAGACAGGGGGTTTTAGGAGATCTTTCTCCAAAACGTCGTTTAAAAAGAATTTAAGAACAAAAACGTAGCGTTTAGCCTTTCTCCGATCTACGTTGATTTGTAAACTTTTTGAAGAAACGAGCCTCAGAATCGAAGAGAGGAGGTCGTGAGCGTCAAGAAAACGTAATTAGGTTTCCGTTTAGGGTTCCGACGCGGCGGCGCCACCGCCGGCCACCGCGTCGGAGAAGTGAGGAAGATGACCGGCCTTAAGTCGGAGAAGAGAGAGTCTGCAGACTCTCTCTCTCTAAGAAGCTTTGTAGAGAGAGAAAGGAGTGAAGATTGTGAGGGTTTTCCCTTGAATTTTGCTTTTATACCTATGCTGATCCTGTGCGTGCTGTTCCATTGTGCTTCCCGTGCTCCCTATGTGTTTCTGGCCGTTAGATTTATTGGATAATGTGATGTGTGGCCAGGATTTGATCATGATGTGTGTGTGTTTACTTGCCACGCGTTGCAGGTTAGGAGCCGTCAGATCTAGGTTTGGAGGATCTGGATCAATCCAACGCCTCTGAGGCTCTTGGATGATCCAGATCCATCCATAAGCTTGGGCTTGGGCCTTATGTCCCTGCAGACTTCGTTTTTCCCTTTATTTTTGCTATTTCCTTCACTGTCTTTGATATTTGCACCTCTTGGCATGCTTAAAATGTTTTAGAAAATTCTAGAAAAATTTATAGAGTTTCCTTGATATTTTTGTGATGTTTTTGTGTAGTTTTTATACTGAAAAACTTGATAAAAAAAAATATTGAGATAGTTTCTTGTTTCATTTCTTGAATTTTATGTTAAAATTAGGGGAAAATTGGTTTAATTTTGTTTCTATTTCTTGATGCACACTTGTGATTCATGATGTGTGGTTTTGTGAAGAATTTACCATAGTTTGAATGTATTTGCTACTGGTCATGTGCATATGTTGCCCGCTTGCTTGCTTTGCAAGTAATGTTGGTGAATAAGTGGTGTAAAATAGGCCTAAATTTACATTAAAATGTAAGGCTTACTAACTCTCTTGAATTCTCATTTTTAAACCTGGATTTCATATCTTAAAAATGTGTTGAACCATGGGAATTATAGGTCATAGTCAAGCCTTACCTTGGTGAAGAATTTTAGGTTTATTTTACATTACTTTTGCTTATTTCATATCCATTCTTTTCTTTCTTTTAGTTATAATAGCTTTACTTGCTTATATCTCTTCATTTTATGCCTTATATTACTAACCATTTCCTCTATTGTGTTTCATACATCATGAGCATTTCACTTCCCATCTCACATCTTCATTCTTTTATTTTTTTACCCTTTAGAATTCATGTCAAGCTTAAAATGTAAATACTTAGGAGTTTTTGTAGTTTACCTTTATGCCTTTTAATTTCTTGGCAAAGAGGCCATAGAATGTATCTAGACCAATGATGTAAAGGACAATGGACTCTAATAATGTACACCGACACAAGCACCGACACATGCACACACCTCACTTTAGATAAATAGCTAGAATATGCATGTTTAGATGTATGTTTAGGATTGTATGTTTAGATGAATGGTTAGGCTTTATACTTAGAAAAATCAATTTTCCAAAAAATATAAACAATATCACTCAAGCTTTTTTCTTAATAAACCTTGGGGTCCAAAACCCCATTGAATTTTCCTTTTATTTTCTTAATCAAAAATCCAATGAAAATAATCATATTTGACTTCTTTTGCAAATGACTAATCCAACCCCACTTTTTACAATCTCATGCCCTTGAGGCCTCTTTCTATTCTTCAAACTCCAATTTTCAAACTTAGAATCAACCAACAAAAACAAAAACATTTTTTGGAAGAGAACTACGGTGGATTTGATCCCTTAAAAGGGTACGTAGGCAAGGAACCAATATTCCTTCAATTCAAATAAAATAAAAATTCAATCACATCCTTCTCCCTCCAATTCTTCATTTAGTAACTCTTAGGTGTAAATATCATTTCAAAATAGCATTAAAAAATAAAGCGCGCGCGTAGAAATTAAAGACGGTTCCTATAGGATACTATAGTCGTTATGGGTGCCTAACACCTTCCCGTAGCGAAAACAACTCCCGGACCTCGATTCTCAAGGGTTTTGCTTACTTTTTCCCTTCCCAAGAAAAAATAAGATATCACCGGTTTAAAAGGTTCAAACGTAATCAATGTTTGACACCCGAAAACCAAGATAAAACAGCTGGCGACTTCACTGGGGAGATTCGAGAGTTACGCCTAGTCTTTATTTCCACGCTTGCGCTTTCATTTTTACTTGCTTCTTTTACTTGCTTTCCTATGTGAATAAATGTTTAAATTCTTGCAAACGTGTGGGGTGAGAATATCAAAAGTCCTGCACCCGGGCTGAGTGAACTTAGGATTTAGGAGGGATATAATCGACAATTCATTCCGGGGGTTGCCTCGTGTTTTGGATTATGCGATCAATCCCACATAGCTGAGGCATTTTGGGGGTGATGTTGTCGGCGCGTGTTGTCGCGTTTAGGCACTTTACTTCTAATTGTTCTATGACGCTATGAACCGTAGATAACCAAACCCATCCATGGCCATTTTCTAGGATGTAGTGCGGAGGCTAAACCGAGTGTTGTCTCGAGTTTTAGTCGTCACGCGATACTACACTCAAGTTAGATCTTCCACGTATAATCATGGAGCGAGTGTTGTCTCGTGACACCATGAGATGCGTCAGAGAGGTTGCAACTTGGGAACCTTTTTAGAACCCGGTTACTATTATCCTAAAGCCCTAGTTTCACCGGACACCGTGTCCACCCATGACTCCTCGACTTTGAACTTAAACCCACCATGTTTTCTCCGAACTTGAACATAATCATGCATCCATGCATACATGCATACATGCATAAACTTTTGTCATGCATTGTTATCGAAGGGCTTAGACAATTTGAATTTGTAAACATTGTAGGAATGAAGAAGACTAAGTCCTACAAGTTCAAGGAAGTGGATTTGGCTAGTTTGAGAGATTTGGCACTCAAGGTTGAGGATCCGACTGGTTTCCGACGTCGTTACGGGGCTTTACTTTCTATTCTCCAGACTAATGTGGATGAGAAGCTTGTGCACACTCTAGTGCAATTCTATGATCCGGAGTGTCGGTGCTTTACTTTTCCAGACTTTCAGTTGGTGCCTACTCTAGAGGCTTATTCTTCCTTGGTGGGTCTATCTATTGCTAAGGGGGTACCTTTCTCAGGACCTGAAAATCCCCCTACTCCATTGGTTATTGCTAAAGATCTCTATCTCAAGACCACCGATGTCTCCAAGAATCTTGTCACTAAGGCACGCATCCGAGGGTTCACTTCAGAGTATCTTCTTGGGAAAGCCAACCTCAATACCACTTGTCAGGACACTCTCGAGGCTATTCTTGCACTTCTCATCTATGGGCTTATTCTCTTTCCGAATCTTGACGGCTTCGTGGACATGAATGCTATTATGATCTTCCACTCCAAGAATCCAGTTCCTACTTTGCTAGCTGACACATACCATGCTATTCACGATCGTTCCGACAAAGGTCGTGGATACATTCTTTGTTGTGTGCCTCTCCTCTATAGGTGGTTTATTTCGCACCTTCCGCAGTCTTTCCACGACAATCCGAGGAATTGGTCTATTTCACAGAGGATTATGGCTCTCACACCTAATGAAGTGGTTTGGCTTACTCCCGCTTCAAGGGTTAAGGAAATCATCTTTGGTGGTGGGAAATTTCTTAATGTACCTCTTCTTGGTACCCGGGGTGGAATCAACTATAACCCGGAGCTTGCTTTGCGACAATTTGGTTTCCCGATGAAAGATAAGCCCATCAATCTTGCTACAGCTCCTTACTTCTTTCACTATTCCAATGCTCCCACCGGCATAAAAGAGGACTTCATGGAAGCTTGGTCTAAGCTTCGGAAGAAAGAAGTGAAGCATATGGGTGTAAGGTCCGGTATTGCTCATAAGGCCTATACACAGTGGGTGATAAACCAAGCTGAGGAGATTGGTATGCCTTACCCCTCTATGAGATATGTGTCTGCATCTATTCCTACCATGCCTTTGCCTCTACTCCCACCTACCCAGGAGATGTATCAGGAGCATCTAGCTATGGAGAGTCGGGAGAAGCATCAGTGGAGGGCTAGATACTATGAGGCTGAGAACTTGATCATGACTTTGGACGGAAAAGGTGAGCAGCAGACTCATGAGGTCTTGACACTGAAGAAAGAGTTAGCTAAGGCTAAGAGAGAGATTGAAGAGAATGATATGTTGCTTATGAGAGACTCTTAGAGGGTTAGGGGTGCCCGTGACTTCTATGCACGATACTGCAGCTATGAGTCTGAGACTGAGGATGACGCTTCCACTTCCTATGCTTGAGGATTTCTTTTTCCTGTTGTTATTTCCATTTGTTTATGTTGAAATTGTCTTGTAAAACTATATGTTGGTTGTTGTTTGTTTCCCGTTTATGTTAATTGTTGTTTAGTAATGTTTACAAGTTTTTAATTTGTCTAAAACCCTTCGATAACACAAAAAAGAGTCTTTTTGCATATGCATTAACACATTTCATGCATCATATGCATTCATTGGTCACAAAAAACTTCTCTCGTGCTCATTGCCTCCTGGTTTTGTCCGCCGCAGTCTGAAAAGTGGCTCGTGCTCGCAAAGTCTACCAACCAGATAGAATTCATCAAACAAGATTTCACAAGAGAAGAATGATGGCTAACTTTGAAGAAGAAAATGCTCAGCTCCGTGCCGAATTGGCTGCCATGAAAGAAGACTTGGCCAAAGCTCATGATGCTATGTCCGCTATGATGGCTGCACAAGAACAACTAGCCACTTCTATTCCAGTTACTGCTGAGGTGATTCCCTCTATCCCACTGTCTACTGTGGCTACTGATGCTCGGTTTGTTATGCCCAACGGCCGTCCTTATGGACTCCCACCTTTCTATTCTCCTAATACTGCTGCTGGTATCTCTGGTTTTGCTGGTCAAGGACAGGTTCCTGTGTCCACCGCCATGCCTCAGGTGACTACCGTTGTTACCGATTCTATTGTACACACTGTGCAACAGGTGATTGATGTTGACACTCCGCGTGGACAAGATCCCGCAATGGAAGCTATGAAAAGACAGTTAAGGGAATTGGCTGGGGAACTCCGTGAGGTCAAGGCTAGCCGGGGAAACAATGATGCTCCTGCTAAAGCTCGTGATCTATGCTTGGTGTCCCGATTTGAGGTTCCTAAGAAATTCAAAGAGCCAGAATTTGACAAATACAATGGGACTTCTTGTCCACACAACCATGTTATCCGGTATGTCCAAAAGATGGCTAACTACGTCGATAATGATGCACTGATGATCCACTGCTTCCAGAGCAGCTTGACAGATGATGCAGCAGATTGGTACACTAGTTTGAGCAAAGACAACATCCATACTTTTGAGGAACTCGCTGCTGCTTTTGAGAGTCAATATGAATTCAATACCCGTCTGAGGCCAAATAGGGACTCTCTTAAGGCCTTGTCTCAGAAATCAGATGAAACCTTCCGTGAATATGCTCAGAGGTGGAGAGGGGCAGCTGCCCGTGTTTCTCCTCGACTTGATGAGGAAGAGTTAACACAGACATTCCTGAAGACTCTGAAGAAGGAATATAAGGAGAGAATGATAGTCTCTGCCCCAAACAACTTCTCTGATATGGTTACAATGGGAACTCGTCTAGAGGAGGCCGTCCGAGAAGGTATTATTGTCCTTGAGAAAGGTGAATCTTCAGCCAGTGCACCAAAGAAGTACGGTAATGGTCATCACAAGTGGAAAGAATCTGATGTAGGGATGGTATCTGGTAACCCATCTGCAGCTGCTACACAATTACCTCTGCCCTACCACTACATGCAGTACTCTCAGCATCCTTTCTTCCCACCATTCTACCAGCAATATCCTCTGCCACCGGGCCAACCACCAGTGCCCGTCAATGCCATCGCCCAGCAAGTGCAACAACAGCCTCCTGCTTAACAGCAACAGCAGCAACAACAGGGTCCCCGACCCAAACCTTCTTTTCCACCAATACCAATGTGGTATGGTGAGCTGCTCCCAACTCTACTGGCCAAGGGACACTGTGTCACTAGACCAGGCAAGCCTCCGCCTAATCCATTGCCTCCCAGGTTCCGACAGGATCTAACATGTGAATTCCATCAGGGTACTCAGGGCCATGATGTTGAGGGTTGCCTTGCTCTGAAATATATTGTGAAAGACCTAATAGAAAAGGAACGGTTGACTTTTGAGAATAGTGTTCCTCATGTTCTTGACAATCCACTCCCAAACCATGTTGTTGTTAATATGATTGAGGCTTTTGAAAGGGTCCCTGTTCCTCAAGAGGATCCCGTGTTGGATGTCCGCAATGTTGTTACTCCCTTGGTACCGCTACATGTCAAGCTCTGCCAGGCTTCTTTGTTCAAACATGATCATGATTCTTGTTCAGAATGTCTGCAAAATCCCATGGGCTGTTATGTGGTGCAAGGTGATATCCAGAGCCTGATGGATGACAAACACTTGATTGCCAATGATGTATGTGTGATTGTGCCAGTGTTCCATGACTCTCCTGTTAAAAATGTATCTCAGACAAGGGATGTTGAGCCTTTGGTGATCAGGTTACCTGGTCCGGTATCATATACCTCTACCAAAGCAATTCCCTACAAATACAATGCAACCATGGTCGAGAATGGAGTGGAAGTGCCTCTGGTATCCCCAGCTATGGTTGACAATGTTGCCGGTGAAGTTACAACTCTGAGAAGCGGAAAAGTCCGCCCACCCTTGTTTCAAAAGAAGGTGGTGACACCCATTGCCACAATAACACCACCAGTTGCTCCTCCTGTTGACAAGGATCCCGGCCCATCAGGCCAATCTATTGAAGAGTCCAATCTGGACAAAATTCTGAGACTTATTAAGAAGAGTGACTACAAGATTGTTGACCAGCTGCTGCAAACCCCGTCAAAGATATCCATCCTGTCTCTGCTCATGAGCTCAGAGGCTCATAGGAAAGTGTTAATGAAAATACTGGAGCAAGCTTATGTTGACCACGAAGTCTCTGTGGATCGGTTTGATGGGATAGTGAGTAATATTACTGCCTGCAACAACTTGGGGTTTGGTGACGACGAACTCCCCGAAGCAGGGAAACACCACAACTTGGCTCTACATATCTCGGTGCACTGAAAGTCTGATATGATATCCAATGTGTTGGTGGACACTGGATCGTCTCTGAATGTAATGCCTGAATCCACACTAAGGCAGTTGAGTCATCATGGAATTTCTCTGAGGGGCAGCAGCTATCTGGTTAAAGCTTTTGATGGATCCCGCAAAGATGTTCTCGGGGAAGTGGACTTGCCAATTACCATTGGTCCTGAGACATTTCAGATTACTTTCCAAGTCATGGACATCAATGCTTCGTACAGCTGTCTCCTTGGAAGACCGTGGATTCATGACGCTGGAGCAGTCACTTCTACTTTGCATCAAAAGCTCAAGTTCATGAGGAACGGTAAGATTGTCACTGTGCATGGTGAAGAGGCATTTTTGGTTAGCCAAGTATCATCTTTCTCTTGTGTTGAAGCAGGGTCCGCTGAAGGGACGTCGTTTCAAGGCTTGACTGTGGAGGGTACAGAACCCCGGAGGGCTGGTGCTAGCATGGCTTCATTGAAAGATGCCCAGAAGGCTGTTCGGGAAGGGCAAGCTGCTGGTTGGGGCAAAGTGATTCAGATCTTGGAAAACAAGCGTAAAGAGGGCCTTGGATTCTCTCCAACCTCTGGTATTTCAAAGGGAACCTTCTACAGTGCTGGGTTCATCAATGCCATTACTGAAGACGCTGCTGAAGGGGGTTATGTGCCTACATTTGTTATACCAGGAGGCACTGTGAGAAATTGGGAGGCCATTGATGTTCCCTTAGTCATGCATGCTTCCATGTAATGTGTTTTGTTGCTCATGTTTTCTTTGTTTTCAAAATAACAATCCTTTCGCTCTGCCCAAGGCGAAAGTGATATCATTGTAAGGGCATGTTTGTTTCGGCATTGCCGTTATCAATAAAAGTTGTCGTTTCTCTCACGACTCTTTGTTTTTTACTTTTTAGTGTCTTTTTCTTGGAAATAATGGTAATGCCAGAAAAAACCAAAACATCTATATTTTCTTATTAATTTCAAAAATCTGCATGAAAAACTTTTTCTAAAATCATCCCAATCATATTATGCAGATTGAACCACAATAAACCCGTTGAACACAGTGACCCTATGGTTCCTCCAAATTTTGAATTCCCTGTATATGAAGCTGAAGATGAGGATGATGATGAAGGGATACCGTATGAGATCACTCGACTGCTTGAGCAGGAAAGAAGAGCCATTCAGCCTCACCAGGAAGAGATTGAGCTTATCAACCTGGGTACTGAAGAGAACAAGCGAGAGATCAAGATCGGTGCGGCACTTGAGCCAGAGGTGAAAAAGAAGATCATTCAGCTCCTCCATGATTATCCAGATGTCTTTGCATGGTCTTATGAAGATATGCCGGGTCTAGATCCCAAGATTGTGGAACATCGGATACCGACAAGACCTGAATGTCCTCCTGTCAAACAGAAATTGAGAAGGTCTCGTCCAGACATGGCTCTTAAGATCAAGGCTGAGGTGCAGAAGCAAATTGATGCGGGTTTCCTCATGACAGCTGAATACCCTGAGTGGATTGCCAACATCGTACCAGTACCAAAGAAAGATGGGAAAGTTCGAATGTGTGTTGATTACAGAGATCTGAATAAAGCCAGTCCAAAAGATAACTTCCCGTTGCCTCATATTGATGTGCTTGTTGACAGTACTGCTCAATCCAAAGTGTTCTCTTTCATTGATGGTTTCTCTGGTTATAATCAGATACGAATGTCTCCTGAAGATAGAGAAAAGACGTCCTTCATCACTCCGTGGGGAACGTTCTGTTATAAAGTGATGCCGTTTGGCTTGATAAATGCTGGTGCTACCTATCAAAGGGGTATGACTACTCTGTTTCATGATATGATTCACAAAGAGATTGAAGTATATGTTGATGATATGATTGTGAAGTCAAGTGATGAAGAGCAGCATGTTGTGTATTTGAAAAAGATGTTTGAAAGACTGAGAAAGTACAAGCTGCGGTTGAATCCTAACAAGTGTACATTTGGTGTAAGATCTGGGAAGTTGTTAGGCTTCATTGTCAGTCAGAGAGGCATTGAAGTTGATCCTGATAAAGTCTGAGCCATCAGAGAGATGCCGGCCCCTCAAACTGAAAAGCAAGTCAGAGGTTTCCTCGGACGTCTGAATTACATTTCAAGATTTATATCTCACATGACCACTACTTGTGGACCAATTTTCAAATTGCTCAGAAAGAATCAGCCTGTTGTATGGAATGATGAATGTCAGGAAGCTTTTGATAGCATTAAAGAATACCTGTTAGAGCCACCTATCCTTGTCCCACCAGTGGAAGGTAGGCCTTTGATTATGTATCTATCAGTGTTAGATGATTCAGTGGGTTGTGTTCTCGGTCAACAAGATGAGACTGGTAAGAAAGAGCATGCTATCTACTATCTGAGCAAGAAGTTCACCGACTGTGAGACTCGGTATACAATTCTTGAAAAGACTTGTTGTGCTTTAGCTTGGGCTGCCAAACGCCTGCGTCATTATATGGTGAATCATACAACTTGGTTGATATCCCGAATGGATCCAATCAAGTACATCTTTGAGAAGCCTGCTGTTACTGGAAAGATCGCACGTTGGCAAATGTTGTTGTCTGAATATGATATTGTGTACAAAGCTCAGAAATCAATCAAAGGAAGTGTCCTTGCTGAGCATCTTGCTTGTCAACCTCTTGATGATTACCAGCCGATTAAATTTGATTTCCCTGATGAAGAGATTATGTATCTAAAAGCAAAAGACTGTGAAGAACCACTGATTAATGAAGGGCCGGATCCCAATAGCAAATGGGGATTGGTGTTTGATGGTGCTGTTAATGCTTATGGTAAAGGAATTGGAGCCATCATTGTAACTCCACAGGGGCGCCACATTCCTTTCAATGCTCGAATAACTTTTGAATGCACAAACAACATAGCTGAATATGAAGGATGTATCTTGGGCATTGAAGAAGCCCTTGATCTGAGAATTAAGCACCTTGACATCTATGGAGATTCTGCACTTGTTATTAATCAGATAAAGGGTGAATGGGAGACTCATCATGAGAAGCTGATCCCTTACCGTGACTATGCAAGACGTCTGTTGACATATTTTACCAAGGTCGAGCTGCACCACATCCCTCGGGATGAAAACCAGATGGCTGATGCTCTTGCTACTTTGTCTTCCATGTTTCGTGTGAACCATTGGAATGACGTGCCCGTAATCAAAGTGCAACGTCTTGATAGACCCTCTCATGTGTTTACTATTGAAAATACGCCAGATCAAGCTGATGAGGTTGTGAATGATAAAAAGCCTTGGTATTACAACATCAAGCAATTCTTGCAGAATCGTGAATATCCACCTGGTGCTTCCAACAGGGATAAAAAGACTTTGAGACGATGGGCTAGTAAATTCCTTCTGGACGGAGAAATCCTATACAAGAGGAACTATGACATGGTCTTGTTGAGGTGTGTTGACAAACAAGAAGCTGAGAAATTGATGCATGATGTGCATGACGGTACTTTTGGGACCCATGCTTCGGGTCACACCATGTCAAGGAAACTGTTAAGAGCCGGCTATTACTGGATAACTATGGAGCGTGATTGCCACAAACATGCTAAAAGATGCCACAAATGTCAAATTTATGCTGATAAGATCCATGTGCCTCTACATGCTCTCAATGTTATATCTTCCCCATGGCCTTTCTCTATGTGGGGCATTGACATGATCGGGAGAATCGAACCGAAGGCTTCCAACGGACATCGTTTCATCCTAGTGGCAATTGACTATTTCACCAAGTGGGTTGAAGCTGCCTCCTATGCAAATGTGACCAAGCAAGTGGTTGTCATGTTTATCAAGAATAACATCATCTGTCGTTACGGTGTTCCCAACAAGATCATCACTGACAATGGTTCCAATCTGAACAATAGCATGATGCAAGCTTTATGTGAAGAATTCAAAATTGAACATCACAACTCTTCTCCTTATAGACCTCAGATGAATGGTGCAGTCGAGGCCGCTAACAAGAACATCAAGAAGATTGTTCAGAAGATGGTCACTACTTACAAAGACTGGCATGAAATGCTACCATTTGCCTTGCATGGTTACCGTACTACAGTGCGCAGTTCAACCGGGGCAACCCCTTTCTCTCTGGTGTATGGCATGGAAGCAGTTCTCCCTCTGGAAGTGGAGATTCCATCTCTTCGAGTGATCATGGAAGCAAAGTTAACTGAGGCTGAATGGTGTCAAAGTCGGTATGACCAATTGAATCTGATTGAAGAGAAACGTATGGATGCTATGACTCATGGACAGTTGTATCAAGTACGAATGAAGAATGCTTTTGACAAGAAAGTCCGACCTCGAGAATTCAAGGAAGGCGAACTTGTATTGAAAAGAAGGATAAGTCAGCAACCCGACCCAAGGGGCAAGTGGACACCTAACTACGAAGGTCCTTATGTTGTCAAGAAGGCTTTCTCTGGTGGTGCTTTGATTCTTACACACATGGATGGTGTTGAACTTCCAAATCCTGTCAATGCCGATATAGTCAAGAAATACTTTGTCTAGAAAGAAAAGAACAGCGTGGTAGGTCGAAAACCCGAAAGGGCGGCCTAGGCAAAAATGCGCTTCCCGGTGGGTCGAAAACCCGAAAGGGCGATCCAGGCAAAAGTTAGGGACAAAAAAAATGAATATGAAAAGCTCGCTGAGATTGTACGCAACTCAGGCAAGAATGAGCGCCTCGATGAGCCGAAAACCCGAAAGGGCGGCTCATGCAAAAATGAGGTTGATAAAAGACAAGTAACTATATCTGGCAAATCACCATCACCCCTTGAGGCATCTGCAACTGTCAATGATCGTCTTCATCAGAGGCTTCTGTACTTGTGAATTCAAAATTTCTATGAAATGTAGCGGTCATTGTGTTCAATGTATCACCAACCAATAAAATTACCGTTTTCCAAGCTTTGTAAATCCGTGAAGTCATGCCTTTGGCTGACTTTCACTCTTCTACATCAATTTGAGCCTGTGCTATTGTTTGAAACTCTATTTTTCTTTCTACTTTCAATGCTATATACAAAATACTTTCTTTCTATTTGATGATGTCAATATCTGAAACAAACATTTTTGAAAATTGAAAAACCTTTTTCCGTCTATTTTGAAAGCAAACCTGAGCAATAGGGTACATTTCAATGAATGAAACATGCATGAATGAATGAGTGTCAATGTCTATTTCAATACATGTTACAAGCAGGTTACTCCCCAGGATGATCTGTGGTCAATGGCAAGAATAAAAAAAAAACAGAATGAAAAATGAAAAAATGAAAAATACGAATGAAAAGCTCGCTAAGTTGAAAACCCGAAAGGGCGGCTTAGGCAAAAATGAGCACCCCGCTGATTGACAACCTAATGAAGGCAATACAGGCAAAAATGGGGCAATAAAAAGAGTCTTTACTCCCCGGTGAATCGAAAACCCGAAAGGGCGGTTCAGGCAAAAGTGGGGTTTGAAAATGAAAAATGAAAGAATGGAATATTGAAAAAGCATTGACCACAGATGCGAATATCCAATGTTTACCCAGCACTGACACGCCTAGCAACGGCGACCTGTATCCAAGAACCTTCCAAGGGTCCTCCTTTACAAGTTTTACTGCCCTCAGCCATGGTTTTGATACGTCTCAACAACGGTCTCTCCAAAGAGGTTTTCCCCTGTGAATATGTCGCAGCACGAGCCACTACGTGCCCAATCTTCCAATGTCCTATCTGCCTTTATGAAAACTTCTCTGTCAAACTGCAAACCAATCATGCATTTTAAGCATTCATACATGCATAATCATGCATTTTATGTGCTCATACATCCAATAATCGTGCTATACCATACATACATGTTGCATATCCAACTGTCAACTATCAAATTCAATGCCAATTTCAATTTCAATTCCGAATGTCAAACTCAATTTCAATTTCAATTCCAGCTGTCAATTTCAATTTCAAATGTCAAATTCGAAGCAATCTCAATTTCAATGTCAATGTCAATGTCAATGTCAATGTCAATGTCAATGTCAATATCCAATGTCAATGTCAACATCCAATGTCAATGTCAATATCCAATGTCAATGTCAATGTCAATGTCAATGTCAATGTCAATGTCAATGTCAATGTCAACATCCAATGTCAATGTCAATATCCAATGTCAATGTCAATGTCAATGTCAATGTTAATGTCAATTTTCAATTCAATTCCAATCCAATTTCAATGTCAATTGCAACTCTCCAATCCAATGTCTATGTCTATGTCTATGTCTCTGCTCAATCTCAACTTTCAATCTCTCTTTCAATGTCAATTTTCAACTCAAATCAATGTCAATTCACTCTCAATTTACTCTTGGGCCAACCAAAATGGTCACATCTATTTTCAAATCAAGTCAATGACAATTTACCCTCAATTGGTATCTTGTTAAACTAGACTTTCAATTTGTATCTTGTCACTGGTCAAGTGCCAGGTTCGATCCAAAAAGAACCACTTGTACCTGCTTACATATGATGAGAACCACAATGGCATTGAAGGAGGGCTTGCTTGCTGCCCATTTGAAGTTTTATTTTAGATATGATAAAATAAAATAAAATAAAATAAAAACACTATGTTTGAATATTTTGTGTGTTTAATCCATTTTAAAGTTTCCAAAGCTTTAAACGGAATGTTGTGGTGTGTTTCCTTTTGTGCAAATAAAGTTTGAATCAAGAAGAGTCAACTATGAACAAGAGAGAGCAAGAGGCGCTTAAAAGCAAAGGAAAGGGAAAAGGAAGGTGCAACCAGTTAAGGAAAATAAATTGATGCTGATCAATGGAAATCAATTGCAACTTTCTCATTCAGTACCATTCAGATTTCCCACTATTTCTCTTTTATTTTGTAGCTTTTCTTGTAATAATTCAGCCACAAAATAATCAATATCATTAATGGCTGGATTCCTTTTGTTTTCTTTTTGCTAGGAGTTTCTTTTTGCATTCTAAGCTAGAATAATTAACCATTCCTATATAAAGGAGGCGTGTAACTCTTGTAAGAGCTGAACTTTGTTAAATTTTACACTTTGTGCAATTGTGAGAATTGCTCTTTTGGTTCTGGATTGGACCAAATTTTGATCTTATCAAGAAACCACGTTTCTTGTGGCGATCCTCTACCTTTGGCTTATCATTCCTTCTTGGATTAGAAGAGAGTGTGGCGCCCCATTTCTAATCTTTCCACAAATTTCTTGTTTTATTTTGTTGTTTAACAAATTCTATCCAAAATCATTTTGTGTCCAAAATTAGTCCTTTTCCATATAATCCTTTCCATTGAGTTGAAAGATTCTTAATATTCAAAAATTACAAAGTCAAATATGTGTGATTTCATGATTGTGGTTAAACTCCCATTTAGAGACTCGTCAAGTGGTATTCAGAGCAAGGTTCTAAAAAGGGCCAAACTTTGGTAAAGTTTCTATTTTTTTTTTCTTGTTCTTGTTTTGTTCATCATTTTGTATAAAATAAAAAAAATCAAAATTTCAAAAAAAAGGGGATTGAAAAAAAAATTACAGTGACGTGAAAAATAAAACAAAAGATTAGAAGGTGACTTTTGTTTCTTTAGGTCACGTGATTCTAATTTTTTTTTTTTTTTGCCCCCTTTTTATGTTTATGCCACACTCTAGTATTTTAATTTTTATCTTCCTTCCAATTTCATTGTTCTACCTTGTCTACCTTTAATCCCTGTTTTGTGTCTATCGTTCATTTAAAGCCTTTTGTGTCTCTGTGGTTGTCATTAGTTACTTGGTTTTCTTGTGTTGATTGATTTGGTTTCTCTAAAGAACTAAAAAGAGCAATTGAGTGGTAAAAGGCAAGAGTGATTCATTATAGAAAAAGCCAAAAAAAAAAATTGAGTGAAACATGAGTGATTGAGTGTAAACACGTGAGTAGAGTGGTGAGGCCCAATTTTAAATACTTGTTTCTAGTTTTCACTAAGTTTCATAATCATGTCTCGTCCACCTTCACCGGGTGAGGCAGCGTTGGCTGTTGAAATGAGATCAATGATGGAACAAATGCAACAAATGTTGAGAGATCAAGCTGAGCAATTTAACCGAAGAATTGATGAATTGGAAAGGAGGTCAAATGTAAATAATGATGATAGTGGAGATGAGGAGGATAGAAGGCGTAGGAGAAGAGATAGTAGAGAAAGGGAGGAAGGTATGAGAGGTATAAAAATAAAGGTTCCAACCTTTATTGGGAAAAGTGATCCGGATGCCTATTTGGAGTGGGAGACTAAAATTGAACAAATTTTTAATTGTCACACTTACACTAACCTTCAAAAAGTGCAGGTTGCAGCCCTTGAATTTAAGGAGTATGCCCTAGTGTGGTGGGATCAAATTGTCAAAGATAGAAGGAGGTATGGAGAGCCACAAATTGAGACTTGGGAGGAAATGAAGAGAATCATGAGGAGAAGGTTTGTGCCATCCTATTACAATAGGGAATTACACAATAAATTGCAAAGACTCACTCAAGGAACCAAAAGTGTTGATGAATACTACAAAGAGATGGAGGTTGCAAAGATAAGAGCCAATGTGGTGGAAGAGAATGAAGCAACCATGGCTAGATTTATTCATGGCCTAAATCATGAAATAAGTGACATAGTGGAGCTACATCACTATGTGGATTTGGATGAGTTGATGCATCAATCCATCAAGGTTGAACAACAACTCAAAAGGAAAGGTCAAATTAGGAGAAATACTTCTTCTTTCAACTCAATGGAAAGGATTATATGGAAAAGGACTAATTTTGGACACAAAATGATTTTGGATAGAATTTGTTAAACAACAAAATAAAACAAGAAATTTGTGGAAAGATTAGAAATGGGGCGCCACACTCTCTTCTAATCCAAGAAGGAATGATAAGCCAAAGGTAGAGGATCGCCACAAGAAACGTGGTTTCTTGATAAGATCAAAATTTGGTCCAATCCAGAACCAAAAGAGCAATTCTCACAATTGCACAAAGTGTAAAATTTAACAAAGTTCAGCTCTTACAAGAGTTACACGCCTCCTTTATATAGGAATGGTTAATTATTCTAGCTTAGAATGCAAAAAGAAACTCCTAGCAAAAAGAAAACAAAAGGAATCCAGCCATTAATGTTATTGATTATTTTGTGGCTGAATTATTACAAGAAAAGCTACAAAATAAAAGAGAAATAGTGGGAAATCTGAATGGTACTGAATGAGAAAGTTGCAATTGATTTCCATTGATCAGCATCAATTTATTTTCCTTAACTGGTTGCACCTTCCTTTTCCCTTTCCTTTGCTTTTAAGCGCCTCTTGCTCTCTCTTGTTCATAGTTGACTCTTCTTGATTCAAACTTTATTTGCACAAAAGGAAACACACCACAACATTCTGTTTAAAGCTTTGGAAACTTTAAAATGGATTAAACACACAAAATATTCAAACATAGTGTTTTTATTTTATTTTATTTTATTTTATCATATCTAAAATAAAACTTCAAATGGGCAGCAAGCAAGCCCTCCTTCAATGCCATTGTGGTTCTCATCAACATACCTATACTTCCGGACAAACGGCAAGTTCGATCCAAAGAACAGTTTGTACCTAGCTTATGCTTTGTCATCGGTCAAACGGCAAGTTCAATTCAAAAAGAGCAGTTTGTACCTACCCTTTTGTCTATATCTCCAGCCAAACAGCCAGTTCGATCCAAAGAACAGTTTGTGTCTGTCTATTTGTTTGTATTTTCAATCAAGTGGCAAGTTCGATCCAAAGAACAGCTTGTATTCATGTCTTGTTTGTATTTCCTTGGTCAGGTGGCAGGTTCGATCCAAAGAAATAGCTTGTACCCATCTCGTGTTTGTATCTCTCGGTCAAGTGGCAGGTTCGATCCAAAGAACAGCTTGTACCCGTCTCTTGTTTGTATCTCTCGGTCAAGTGGCAGGTTCGATCCAAAGAACAGCTTGTACCTGTCTATTTGTTGCCCGTTCTTTCTACCTTGATGTCTATAAATCCCTTGGTGGTGTGACACAGCCCGTAGATTCCGGTTCGATTGTCTTGCATTCATAAATGAAATGTTGCATGGCATTCATGTTTTTTGAAAATCTGAAAACGTATTTTTATGTCCAAAAGCAGTGCAAATGTTAATATTTAAGTATCTTCGTCCCGTCAACTCTAAGACTTCGTCTCTTGACTCCCCGGACAAAGAAACTTAAATAGGGGCAGCTGTTATACCCTAATTTTGGACCTAAAAATACTTGTTCAATTCTTCTTTTCTTGCATTATAAGTCATTTGATATGTCTCTGATCAATTGCATCTTTCTCTGCGTTTTATTTCAATGTTATTTGCAAAATTCATGAAAAATGGCATTTTAGTCATTTCCTATGTCAAAAGTTCTTTCAGTCTTTTAAAATTTTGTTTGAGTCTTTTCAAGTAGTTTGAATAAATCTTTGTTTCATTCTATGTCAAAGCCCTTTCCAAAAATTGCATTTGAAGTCATTTTGAGTCAGTTTTGCCCCTAGGGGCATTTTAGTCTTTTCATGCGTTAAAACCCTGTTTAAATTCTAAAATTGTCTCTGAGTCTTTTAATTTTACTTGTATGAGTCTTAGCTTCAATTCCCTGTTAAAAAAATCATTTTAAAGTTGCATCTGAGTCATTTTCAGTCGTTTTAGCCCCAGGGGCATTTTGGTCATTTCACACGAAATTTCGGCAGAGAGAGGTTACTTTAAAGTACCTCATTTAGGCCATTGGTTCGTTTTAGTCCGTTTTGTCAAATTTTAATCGTTTCACTTTACGTTTATTTCAAATTACTCCTTTTAAATTCAATTTTATTAATTTTTGCATTTTAATCCTTTGTGTCACTTTTTTTCATATCTTTCATTTTAGTCCCTATCTTTCAGTATTTTGCAGTTTAGTCCTCTTTTGTCCAAGTCATCTATTCTGCACACGTGTCAGAGTCTTATTTGTCCACAAAAGTTTGTTACAAAAGTGTGCCACATGTCACGTTTATATTGGTCCAGCAGTCATACACATCATCTATAAATAATCCAGTCACAGTCAATGGTCAGGAGGACCATTCATTTTCTGCCAACTCAACAAACTCATTCCACTTTCTCTCTCCCAAGATTTTTCGATCAAAATCCCAAAAAACTCAGAAAATCACATGAACACCATGAACATTCATCCACCTTCAAACCCTAACCGAATTTCTTGAACTCAAATCAACATCAATCCTTCAAATTCGTGTCAGTTTCATCATAATTTGATCAAATCCAGCAACAAATTCACAAAGATTAACTCGAATTCCAGAGATTCTCAGATTCCATAGGGAATCATCATCATCGAATCTCTCTCCTTCCTGCAATTCGAACCAAAAGGCGATCACAAGAAAGAGTTTGAGAGAAAAGAAGAAAATGGATTGAATTCGAAACCGAATTAGAGGAGAAGAAGATCGAAGAAACCAGCACAAGAATCACAGCAAAAATCTGAAATCCTAGGGTTTCGAGTCAAAAATCGAAGCATCAACGAAACAGATCAAGAATCAAACAGTTCACAGAAGTCAAAAGAAGAAGAAGATTCGAAGAAGTTCATCCTCTCTTCCGTCCAGGTACCAAACCTTTCTTCCCGTTCTTTCTTCATTTTTCCTCTGCAAATCATGTCAGTTTACCTCATATCCATGCTGTTTCTTCACAAATCAACGTAGACAGGGGGTTTTAGGAGATCTTTCTCCAAAACGTCGTTTAAAAAGAATTTAAGAACAAAAACGTAGCGTTTAGCCTTTCTCCGATCTACGTTGATTTGTAAACTTTTTGAAGAAACGAGCCTCAGAATCGAAGAGAGGAGGTCGTGAGCGTCAAGAAAACGTAATTAGGTTTCCGTTTAGGGTTCCGACGCGGCGGCGCCACCGCCGGCCACCGCGTCGGAGAAGTGAGGAAGATGACCGGCCTTAAGTCGGAGAAGAGAGAGTCTGCAGACTCTCTCTCTCTCTAAGAAGCTTTGTAGAGAGAGAAAGGAGTGAAGATTGTGAGGGTTTTCCCTTGAATTTTGCTTTTATACCTATGCTGATCCTGTGCGTACTGTTCCATTGTGCTTCCCGTGCTCCCTATGTGTTTCTGGCCGTTAGATTTATTGGATAATGTGATGTGTGGCCAGGATTTGATCATGATGTGTGTGTGTGTTTACTTGCCACGCGTTGCAGGTTAGGAGCCGTCAGATCTAGGTTTGGAGGATCTGGATCAATCCAACGCCTCTGAGGCTCTTGGATGATCCAGATCCATCCATAAGCTTGGGCTTGGGCCTTATGTCCCTGCAGACTTCGTTTTTCCCTTTATTTTTGCTATTTCCTTCACTGTCTTTGATATTTGCACCTCTTGGCATGCTTAAAATGTTTTAGAAAATTCTAGAAAAATTTATAGAGTTTCCTTGATATTTTTGTGATGTTTTTGTGTAGTTTTTATACTGAAAAACTTGATAAAAAAAAATATTGAGATAGTTTCTTGTTTCATTTCTTGAATTTTATGTTAAAATTAGGGGAAAATTGGTTTAATTTTGTTTCTATTTCTTGATGCACACTTGTGATTCATGATGTGTGGTTTTGTGAAGAATTTACCATAGTTTGAATGTATTTGCTACTGGTCATGTGCATATGTTGCCCGCTTGCTTGCTTTGCAAGTAATGTTGGTGAATAAGTGGTGTAAAATAGGCCTAAATTTACATTAAAATGTAAGGCTTACTAACTCTCTTGAATTCTCATTTTTAAACCTGGATTTCATATCTTAAAAATGTGTTGAACCATGGGAATTATAGGTCATAGTCAAGCCTTACCTTGGTGAAGAATTTTAGGTTTATTTTACATTACTTTTGCTTATTTCATATCCATTCTTTTCCTTCTTTTAGTTATAATAGCTTTACTTGCTTATATCTCTTCATTTTATGCCTTATATTACTAACCATTTCCTCTATTGTGTTTCATACATCATGAGCATTTCACTTCCCATCTCACATCTTCATTCTTTTATTTTTTTACCCTTTAGAATTCATGTCAAGCTTAAAATGTAAATACTTAGGAGTTTTTGTAGTTTACCTTTATGCCTTTTAATTTCTTGGCAAAGAGGCCATAGAATGTATCTAGACCAATGATGTAAAGGACAATGGACTCTAATAATGTACACCGACACAAGCACCGACACATGCACACACCTCACTTTAGATAAATAGCTAGAATATGCATGTTTAGATGTATGTTTAGGATTGTATGTTTAGATGAATGGTTAGGCTTTATACTTAGAAAAATCAATTTTCCAAAAAATATAAACAATATCACTCAAGCTTTTTTCTTAATAAACCTTGGGGTCCAAAACCCCATTGAATTTTCCTTTTATTTTCTTAATCAAAAATCCAATGAAAATAATCATATTTGACTTCTTTTGCAAATGACTAATCCAACCCCACTTTTTACAATCTCATGCCCTTGAGGCCTCTTTCTATTCTTCAAACTCCAATTTTCAAACTTAGAATCAACCAACAAAAACAAAAACATTTTTTGGAAGAGAACTACGGTGGATTTGATCCCTTAAAAGGGTACGTAGGCAAGGAACCAATATTCCTTCAATTCAAATAAAATAAAAATTCAATCACATCCTTCTCCCTCCAATTCTTCATTTAGTAACTCTTAGGTGTAAATATCATTTCAAAATAGCATTAAAAAATAAAGCGCACGCGTAGAAATTAAAGACGGTTCCTATAGGATACTATAGTCGTTATGGGTGCCTAACACCTTCCCGTAGCGAAAACAACTCCCGGACCTCGATTCTCAAGGGTTTTGCTTACTTTTTCCCTTCCCAAGAAAAAATAAGATATCACCGGTTTAAAAGGTTCAAACGTAATCAATGTTTGACACCCGAAAACCAAGATAAAACACATATCATTTGCAATTAACTACATATCTCTTAACCATTACGTATCAGCGAGCATTTATTTTCTCATACTCAATTGTAGTATCTCATTCATTGTATTTATTAAGGTAATTATTTGTATTAGTTTCATTCTCTATTTAGTGTATATACGTTAGAATATAAATGTGATTGTTTTCTCTCAAATAATATAAATTTGAGTTATAATATCAAATTCTTGTATCAGAAAAGGTTGTGGGATATTCACTATCTTTATAAAGTATTGGATCTTGTTTTTTCTCATGTAATGCTTGTGGCATATTCTTTCATTCATCACTATTATCAAGTGTTTATGTGATGATGGATTTTTAATGTATTTTCTAGTTTGATTGAGAACCTCTGCATTTAAGATAATATGTTGAGATATCATTGAAGGATTTTTAATGTGTTTATAAAGTATTGGATCTTGTTTTTTCTCATGATGTCCTTGGTGCGCACATCACCTGTTTGATAAGGTTAGAGATCAATTATAAACCATTTTGATTTCTTAAAAAAAAAAGAGATCAATCATAAACTATGATTAATATATTGTCTTTTTCAATCTTCAGTTCAATTTTAATTTTTTCTTTACTAGTCTATATTTCTTTAATGTGTCTTCATAATGTTATTTTGTTGTCACATTTGTAATGACTCCTAATATATTGGAAATGAATTTCAACAAATTATTTTAAGTAGTAATAAATTGGAAATGAATTTCATTTTGCATAAAATAAGGAATTGAAGGGTTTGATGGGTTATGATGCAGTTTTGGGATAATGGCATGATTTTGGGTGGAACTTTGATAGTTGGATTGATTCATAGAAGCAATGCTTATTGTTTTATCTTGGTTTTCGGGTGTCAAACATTGATTACGTTTGAACCTTTTTAACCTCTGATATCTCATTTTTTCTTGGGAAGGGAAAAAATAAGCAAAACCCTTGAGAATCGAGGTCCGGGAGTTGTTTTCGCTACGAGAAGGTGTTAGGCATCCATAACGACTATAGTATCCTATAGGAACCGTCTTTACTTTCTACGCGCGCGCTTTATTTTTAAATGCTATTTGAAAAGTGATATTTGCACCTAAGAGTTTACTAAGTGAAGAATTGGAGGGAGAAGAAAGTGTTTGAATTTTTGTTTTATTTGAATTGAAGGAATTTTGGTTCCTTGCCTACGTACCCTTTTAAGGGATCAAATCTACCGTAGTTCTCTTCCAAAAATATTTTTGTTTTTGTTGGTTGATTTTAAGTTTGAAAATTGACATTTTGAAGAATGGAGATTGAGAGGCTTCATGAGCATTGAGATTTAAGAAAAAGTGGGGTTTGATTAGTGATTTTGGAAAAAAGTCAAGTATGATTAATTTTCATTGAAATTTGATTAAGAAAATAAAGAGAAAATACAATGGGATTTTGGTCCCAAGGTTTATTTAGAAAATGATTTGAGTGATATTGTTCATATTTATTTGGAAAATGATTTTTTGCTAAGTTTCAATTCCTAAACATACATCTAAAGCATTCAAACCCTAAACATACATCTAAGGCATGCATATCCTAATCATACATCTAAAGTATCTATGTGATGTGTGTGCATGTGTCGGTGCTTGTGTCGGTGTACATCATTAGAGTCCATTGTCCTTTACATCATTGGCCTAGATACATGCTATGGTCTTGCAAGAAAAGTAAAATGGCATGAAAGTAATATTACAAGTCCCTAATTCTTCACATACTAAACTTTTGCAAGAAAAATAATATTGTAAGAAAACTAGGCTAGAATATGAGATGAGAGGAGCTTATGGGATGCATGAAACATGAAGTAAAGTGGTTAGTAACACAAGGTATAATAGCATGAAAATTATGAGCAAAAGAAACACTAAAAACTTGACAAAAAATAATAAGACTTTTAATCTAAAAGTGGCAAAGTATACCTAAAATTTACCATAACATCAAGGCAAGTATATAGCTTATAATTCCCCATATCATGACAATTTTCAAAGGTGTTATTCCAGCCATAATATGAGAATCACAAAGAAGTATCAAGCCAAGAGTTATGACATATTTATAGGCATATTTTCACACTTATTTCCACACTAGAATATTCACATAACTTGTAAAACAAGAAACTGACATTTAAACCCACAACACCATGGAAACAAGCACACATTCAGAGGCATGAAGATCAAGCAATCATATGTCAAGTATCCATGTCACATAGCAAAGTATCATGACCAAAATATAGTAAGATTTCTCCAAAGTTTTAACAATAACAAGAAATATCACACATATATTTTCAGGTTTTAAAATGTAACACCATCACAAAAATATCAAGAAAAAAAAACAAGAACATATAGAAATATATTTTAGAATTTTTAAAAGACTTTTAAGCTCAAGAACATGTAAAACTCCACAACTTTTAACAAAAATAGTGAACAATTAGCAAGAACACCACACATATTTTCCCTCAAGCTTTTACATATGAAAATATCACAAAAATGTCAAAAAAATTATCAAAAACATGTGGAAATTTTTTAGGAATTTTTTAAAAGAAATTTAGGCAAAGCAAGGGTGTGAATATCAAGAAACAGTGTGTGAATAGCAAGAAATTGTAAGGAAATGTAATCTGCGCAGAAAAGAGGCCCAAACCCAGGGGAACATGGATCCTGGATCATCCAAACGCATCAGGGGCGTTGGATTGATCCAGGTCAATCTAAACCTAAATCAGACGGTGGAGACACAGGTTCAGGGGTGAACCAGACTGGTTCAAGTGAACCGATCTTGTTCAAGCCCCTTTATAAACACTACAGGCCGGTCCAGGCTCACTTGCATCCTTCGTTTCTCACTCTAACTCTCTCCTTCTCTCTCTATCTCTCTAAAACATTAATCTTGCCGGAAACTGGGGAGGACAGCGGAGGACGGCGGAGGAAGATGAAGATTCATCGGAATCTTCATCTTCTACGACGAACTGATGCTATTTTTTAAACCAATTACCCAAAAATGTTCGTCTTCCTCCCCTCTTTACGGATATAAGATTATTTTTGTGAAATTGTGATTGAAACGAAGTAGATCGGATTTTGAACTTACGGTTTCTAGGGTTTCAAATCTTTTTCGAATCTTCTTGAAATTGAACCCTAATCTAACCTATTTTCTACACTGGTTCTGGATTTGAACTCTGTTTTCGTAAATAAACGGTGAATCTTCATGGATTTACATTTTAGGGTTTCGGTTTTCAAGCTTTTTCAATCTTTTTCGAACCTTTCGAACGAACAAGTCTTAGGACTTGTTGATCCACTTTGTTTCACCGTTTATTTTCGATTGTGAACCTTCGATGAAGATTGGAAACGAAAAAACGAGAAGGTTCTTTGAGTTATACCTGGATTTGAACGGAGATTTGAACAAAGATCCTTAAGAGAGCCTTTGATTCTTCTGGTAAGCGTTTCGTTGTTGTTCGTCTTCTTCTTCTCTGGTTCACTTCGAATTCAATCTCCCTTCTTCTCTCTTTCACCAAATCCTTCGTGATCGCAAGGAATTCGTCTTTGCAATTGACGAATACTTGCTTGAATTGTGAAGGTGAAGATTCGATGATGATGATTTTCACAGAAAGTCACTGAGAATCTTCTGCAAATTCAAACTAAGTTTGCTGAATTGAACGCATCTTGCTTTGACCTTCTGAAAGTTTGTACTGATTTTGTATGTTTGATGATGAATTTGATGGAGAATTGGTATGAATTTTAGAGTTTTTGGTGGTTTCTGATTCTGTTACGGTGGAGGAAGTGGTGGTGGAAGGTTTGTTACGGTGGTTAGGGTTTGGAGAAGAGAGAGAAAGTTTGTTAGAACTTTCTGTGATGATGTGTCAATGAATGAATGGTATCCCTGTGTAATTGGTGATGTGGCTGTATTTATAAGCTGCCATGTGTGATTTTGGACCAATGTGGGACTGCCACGTAATCTTGGACTAAAATTGGACATGTTTGGACTTAGGGACCTATCTGCAAAATGAGAAAACTGAAAGACTAATCTGTAAAAATAGAAAAAGACTTTGGGACTGAAATGCAATTGACTTTGAAACAAAAAATTGACCTAAAGGACTAAAATTCAAATTAAAAGACCTAAAAAAGAAATAAAATGAAACACAAGGACTGAAAATGCAATTTTTTGAATTTTTTTTGGACTAAAATGAAAATTAAACTAAAATTGAATTTAAAATTGGTAAATGGAAAATAACGTAAAGTGGAACCAATAAAAAACACAAAATGGACTGAAACGAACCAAATACTTAAATGAGGTACTTCAAAGTAACCTCTCTCTTGCCAAAATTTCGTGTGAAATGACCAAAATGCCCCTAGGGACTAAAATGACTCAAAAATGACTCAAATGCAATTTTAAAATGGTTTTTAACAAGGAATTAAAGCAAGAGTTTATACAGGCAAATTAAAAGACTCAGAGACAATTTTTCAGAGATTAAACAGAGCTTTAACATTGGAAATGACTAAAATGCCCCTAGGGGCTAAACTGACTCAAAATGACTTTAAACGTAATTTTTGAAATGGATTTTGACATGAGAGTGAAACAAGGACTTATACAAATCAAATGAAAAGACACAAACAATTTTCAAGGACTAAAATGAATTTGAATGCATGAAATGACTAAAATACCCTTTTCCATGAATTTTGCAAGTAATATTGAAATAAAATGCAGAGGAAGGTGCAATTGATCAAAGATAAATTCAAATGACTTGAAATGCAACAAAAGAAGAATTGAGCTAGTATTTTTAGGTCCAAAATTAGGGTATAACACTTATATCAAATTTTCTTCTTCTTCTTCTTCTTCTTCTTCTTCTTCTTCTTCTTCTTCTTCTTCTCTCTCTCTCTCTCTCTCTCTCTCTCTCTCTCTCTCTCTCTATATATATATATATATATATATATATATATATATATATATATATATATATATATATATATATATATATATATATATATATATATATCTCACACACACACACACAAACAAGCAACCAAAGCCCTCCCGAACTCTCCAAGTATTTTAGTTTTTCCAAGATCTAAATTTTCTTGAACCATGGCATCAAATGTAACCTTCAAGAATAAAAACAACAAAAGACAATATGCACATCTTTTTTTACGGCCATACAAGAACTTCCAAGAGACTTGTTACTTGATATGGTTTCAATTGTAACCTCTCAATCTTTTCTTGACCTTCACAGCATGAAATGTTTTGAAAAGATTTTCTTCTTGGCACCGAAGAAAATCACGCGTTGCGAAAAAATTCTTTAGACAATTTCTCATTAATCCAACGGTTTTCGAATGAGAAAGTTTTGTTCTTTTTAAAACGTTGCATGGAAAGTGAAAATATGGAAAACATGTTTAGAGAAGAATTGCGATAATACTTTATTTATCCGAGTGGAAAAGATTAAGGTTTTGAGAAATTAAATATTGTTGCTCAAAAGAGTCATAGAGAGGAGTATACATGTATGGTATGATCTTATGTGATCTAAAAATTTGGAGTTAATAAAATTTAGAATAAAAACACCTAACAAACATTCAAGATTGTTTCTTATACTTTTTTATTCTACAATACATTTTTTGACTCCTAATTTTTAGAACACATAAGATCGTACCATACACGTACATTACCTCTTTATGATCCTTTTGAACAACGATATTTAATTTCTCAAAACCACAAATGTTTCCACTCGGATAACTGAAGTATTCTCGCAATCCTTCTCTAAACATGATTTCCGTATTTTCACTTTCCATGTGACATTTTAAAAAGGACAAAACTTTCTCATTTGGAAACCATTGGATTAATGAGAGATTGTCTAAAGATTTTTTTTGTAACACGTGATTTTCTTTGATGACTTGAAGAAAATCTTCTCAACACATTTCATAGGTTGAATGTCAAGAAAAGATTGAGAGGCTATAGTTGCAACCATCTCAAGTAACAAGTCTTTAGGAAGTGGTTGTATGGCCGCTAAAGAAGATGATGCATATTGTTTTATGTTGTTTTTATTCTTCAAAGTTATACTTAATGTCATGACTCAAAAAATTAGATATTGGGAAAACTAAAAAACTTGGAGAGTCAGGGAGCGGTTTGGTTTGGTTGTTTGTGTGTGAGAGAGAGAAGAATGAGTCAGGGAGGGGTTTGGTTTGGTTGTTTGTGTGTGAGAGAGAGAAGAATCTAATATTATCATTAGTTATATGATTCTTATTTTTTTTTTGCAGTGACCGATGTTTGAACCCCGGACCTTACATATATTATCTATTGTCTATACCAACTGAGTTAAGCTCTATGATTCAATCCAACTATCAAAGTTCCACCCAAATATATACCATCATGCCAACATTGTATCCCAACTCATCAAGCTTTTCAACTCCCTATTTTATGCAAACTAAAATTCATTTCCAATTTATTACTACTTAAGAGAATTATTTCTATGAAAATCTTTCACTGTTGGAACATGTGTGGAAATTGAGTTAAAAGACTAAACACAAATTCCCATGTTGGGTAGAACTAGTGTTGTGTGAATTGAAAAAAGTGGAAGTCCCACATCGGATGGAACACACACATTAGTAGTGTTTATATAGTGGGGGTGTACCTCTAATTAATGGGGGTACATAAGCACTAGAGAAAAAATATATATTGATATATATTTTATTATTTGGAAATGATAAATTAAATAATTAATTTAATCATTATTAGAAAGTGCTTTCTTAGTCCCCAAGTTTTGCTAAAATATTTTGGTACATAATATAATATATTTTTGTACTAAATTTAATATATTTTAGTACTCAATTAAGATATTTTTGTACTAGATCTAATATGTGAATTACTTAATCGCAAAGTAATATGTTACTTGTTCCCAAAGTTTCTCATATTACTTGTTCCCAAAGTTTCTCACTTATTAGTTGTGAATTTTCTCTATAAATAGAGAGCTCACACAGTGCATTCCACACACCGAAAAGAATTTCATTGAGTTGTCGGGAATTCTTTTCTTCTCTTCTCCCTCCGACTTGTGTTAACAAGTTTCTTCTGCTTCTACTCCTTTCTGTCCCTTTCGATTTCAAACAGAGCGGTTACGTACCGTATCGAGTGGCTTCGATCAATCGATTGAACCATATTTTAAGAGTGTTCTTAAGACCATAGTCCCTTTTTCGGTTTAATGTCCCTTCGGAATTAAGAGTGGTCTTAAGTTCATAGTCCCTTTCGATAATATAAGTCCCTTCGGAATAAAGAGTACTATTAAGATCATAGTCCCTTTCGTAATAATAATGTCCCGTCGGAATTATGAATGATCTTAACAGTATATAAATTATACCATATTTGAGTGGTCTTAGCACCATATATAATGGTAATAATACCATATTAAATTGGTTTCAGTATTAATGAGTGGTCTTAGTACCATATTTGAAGGTGTAATTCTCGAACGGTTTTCTACGGTGCAGTAGTTAACCGCACAGTTGTAGCTGGGCTTGTTTTATCCTGGAGGCGGCGTGGTTGATAGTCTACCTTGCACAATTTTGGGTAGTGCCACGAAACGCTTAAAGAGAGCGACCTGGTCGTGACTCAACGTAGTAACAACTTCGGTAGAAAATAGAAAATAGAATTTGGAAATCCAAATACAATAATTTGGAAATCCAAAAACAACATTCACCTTCCTCTTTTCGATTTTCAAAGAGTAATAACCCAATTCAACTATTCATATTTATTTTTTAAATTTCTAATCACCAATTCCATATTTCCACTAATTAATTGTAACACACTTACTCAATCATTATTTTATATATCTAAATTTCACTATAAAACCATTTGTTTTTCAAAGATTCCTTTATTTTATTTTTCACCGCATATTTCTTTGTTATTTATGTCATTAGAGAACAAAATATATACTTGGATTTATAAATCTAATTTACTCCATTTCTTCTCCCTCTTCATTGTTCCAATGGCTCATAATTTCTCATGTAGGAACACAATCATCATTCAAAACTATAATTAGTACGGATGCTCTATTTCAGACTCATATTTTTGTAAGGGGCATTGAATCATCTTGTACCAATGCAATTAAATCGATGTTTCATATATTATTCGTGTTTATGTATCTATTTGTTGATTGTGTCTCTTCTCCTATTTTATGTGATTCTTTGTCTATCGGTTGAGAGTCATTCCTATCATCTTCTATGTTATATGATTTATTTTGGTTTATGTTCTTTCTAGAACAATATGTTTTTTGAATATATTTTTTCTAGTATTTTTAGAGTTTCCATCAAGGTATAGTTGCTTTAAGTTTTATGATGTAATGCTGTGCTTTTTTTAAGATAAATTTATTTTGTGAAGCATATATTGGGTAACTTATGCATGAGAATGTGATTTCTTATAGCCTTTTACGAAAAAGAGAGTGTGAGGTAATGTAAAAAAATGTGATCTCTGCTATCGTTACAAATATTTGTTTCATCTAATTTGGTTTTTTAATTAAAAAGAAAAGTTTGCTTCCTAACTTGCTGATACGGAATGGTGAAGGATCAAAAATGTTTATTTCATGTTTAAGATGTTTCTTTCAAATTTTTTTCATACTTTCATGACAAATGGAGGTGACATGAGTTGTACACTTTCTAAATTTTGTTGTACCTTTTTCTTTTTAGGGGAAATTTTGTTGTACTTGCTTTGCACATTCTTTGATTTTTATATTCCTTTGCTTTTTACTTTTTTTTTTTTTTTTACATATTTTCGTTTTTATTTGATTATGTTCCTGTGATATAAGTGTAACATCACATTATTTCCATGACTAAATAGTACCAATTTCATTTTTAATTTTTGACTAATTAAATTTGCAGCCTTGCTATATGGTGCGAATGGAAATGCACGACCTGGACACGATAAAAGGTGGGTGGTGATTTAATATTTTTAAAATAAATAAAGCTAAAATGAAAATTCAATCCAATGGCTACCGTGAATAATCCAATGAATATAATGCATTTGTTGGTTTTCGTAACATTTTACTTTTCCCTTAAATTTATAGTAAGAAATAGAATTTGGACTAAGCCCAACATATATGACACACGAATTCTGCTCTTTATCCAAAAGTTTTTGCTCATTCCCAAGTGAAATGACCAAAATACCCCTACGCATGTTAACTCACGCAAGTGTTAAATCAACGTGACTTAACTCACGCAGAGATTTACACTAGTGTGAGTTAACTTATGCTGAGATTTGCACTAGCGTGAGTTAACTCAGCAACATTAAAATTAAAGTATTTACTGTTGAAGATGTGAGTTAACGTAGCGTGAGTTAACTCACGCAAGGGACTTTTTGCGTAAAATTACGTGCACACAAGTTTTGAAGTATTTACTGTTGTTGGGTTATCAAGTTGTATGATGTCGTTGTAGTAGCAATATTAAAGTATTTATAATTATTGATCCATATGAATTTGGTTAATGAACCGGTTCATTAATTATTCCTCTAATATCTTTCATTGGTCAACTATATAATCCTCCTTCTCAATTATACTTTCATTTATCGTCCTCTGTACATCTCAATATATCACACATCACAAGAGATCCACGTTATTTTCTAACCGCTGATGCATCACTCAATTAGCTAATAGAGTGACATTACAGCAATCCGACATTCTGTGTGATTGTAAACCTAACATGATGTCTCACAACTAGTATCTACAAATTTCTCTACTCATTTCCCTTACAAGGGAAGTCTATGTCTAGCTCTCCCCAAGTCAAAGGATCAATTTCATATTAAGTTTAAAAATAGAGACATCGATATAACAAAATAAAATTTATATATAGCTAGTCATACCAAGCATTTACTTTAGATTTCTAATCAATTATGCACAATCCTAACACATGAGAGTTTAATTGCACACATAATAAATACGAAGACGTAAGAGATGATGACAAGATGTTGCATCAACCTGCTTATTCTACAAGGTTGTACACCTCTATAAAATGGTCTAACTTATTCCCACCTCTATTTAAAGTGTTCCACACAATCAATATAGCAACCACCTCTATGAATCTCGTGGAGGTACCACCAAAGCTAAGCCACTTGTGGTGTTGGCGGAGCGAAGGTTACCGCCAAAGGCTTATCGTTTATATCAAGTTTGTGACTTCATACTGATTTCATGTTTAAAGGAATAAACTAAATGTTTATAAGCTGGGTAGTTCTCTTTAAATAATACAATATACAGTTAAAACTCTATAAATTAATAATGTCAGGACCGGAGAAATTTATTAATTTAGAGAGTTATTAATTTATCGATAAATTAATAATTATTAATTTAAAGAGTTTTTAAGTAATTATACTGTACATACCAAACAAAAGGGCAAATTAGTCTATGCCTCTTAGAATTACGTTGCAGCGAACCTTTGGGACTCAACGTAAATTAGTAACTACTATGTTCATATGCATTGGAAATCAATAATGACTTTTAAAGTACAGTAAATGTAAACAATAGGAACAAATGTGTTCAATGTATTCTTAATATATTTTTTTCCGTTTCTATGAATTATTAATTTATGATTTTCTTGGGACCGAAAATTATAAAGGGATCTCCCGGAAAATTATTATCTTATTATTTTATCGAGTTTTTTAATTTTTTACATTGGCCCAAGTCGGGACCGGACAAATTTATTATTTTAGAGAGTTTATTAATTTACCGATAATTAATTTAAAGAGTTTCTACTGTACTCGAAAAGGTTAAAAAAATTGTTGAGCAATGTTTATAAATAATACAATTATAATTGGATTACATTCTCCATACTTTATTTTGTCGAATAACTAGTATAACGCCCCGTGCCAAGCACGGGATACATTTTATTTAAAATTATTTAACAGGTTTTATATATTAACAAATTTTTTAAATATCATTGTTTTTGTTTTTATATATTAACAAATTTTTTAAATATCATTGTTTTTGTTTCTTTTCATCCATAATTTCGACGTTATGTGGTATTTTATCTTCATATTTAAAATTGAAACAATAAATCATCATTTATTGAGATAAAAAATGTTAATTTTATAAAGAGATGATTATTTTTGTGAAAGTGATAAAATATTTAACAAAAGTACAATTAAGCCTAAAAGATAATAACACTATAAATAATTTATACTCCTAGAAAATTAACCAATTAGTAAGAGTTCATTTTTTTTTTAGAGAAATTAGTAAGAGTTCATATTAGATTTGGTTTATCAGTCATTCAATATATCCATTTATCAAATGGATATGATTACCTATGTTTTAATTTTTCACTCTTAATAAAATTATTATTTTTTTACTTAATTTCAATACTCTCTCAGATCTCAATTATAAACAAAAATACCTAAATTCAAAAATTTAATTGTATCAATTATTATTCTTGGTTTCATAAATAATACAATCTTCTCAAAAGTGTCATCTATTAAAACTTTCTTTCATGAGAAGATAAAAGTCATTAAAAATAAACTTACATGAATTAAAATATATTTTAAGATAAATAACATTTTTGTTTATAAATCGACGGCCTATGGAGGACACACCATACATGTATTAGAATGAAAAGTAGGATCCAAAAAAAACAAACGGGGGGGGGGGGGGGGGTGCTAAAAATGTTAAGACAATCTATAACATATAAGACCTAGTCTATTCTTAACTAAATCTTCCCTAATCTGAACATGTGAGGAAAACCGCAAAATAAAATCATTGATAGACAGGCCTAAAGTGCCCTAATCGTTTTATATGGAACCTTTTGTAGTTAAAGTGTGACCAAAATATGGAGCATAAAAAAGACATAAGTAAAGTGTGACCAAAAAATTCTCTCTACCAAAATAATAATACATTTTCTTTAGTTCATTTGTCTCTATAATTTCAGGGTTGAACGTGATCCTAGTTGATGAAAAAAGATTTTGTAACATTGATTTTCCTATCCAGAAAGAAACAAATAAAACGATTTAAGTAAAAAGTAAATGAATAGATTTTTACTTTCCAATCATATTAAACAATCAAGTTGATAATTATAAACATTTGCCTTAGAGCAACTTAAATTTTACCAACAAAATGGTCACAATCACCTTATCAGATTCAGCGGAAGATAAACAAAGAGTTTAATTCCTCAACATAATATCCGAAGAGGGTACATTCAAACCGATATCTCTTCAAAATGAATTGACAAATAATCAAAATTATAATTAAATACCATAGTATATTCCATATTAAAAATAAAAAATAAAAACAAATAAAGGTCACTCGTTCAAATTCAATTCATTGACATTCATCTTAGTTCTTGTATTATATTTTTGTATTCTCTTTCAATACCCACCTCAGTTGGTTTAATTTATTCTCTTCTTTAAGGCTCCACAAGTATAACTTCTTCCACTGAATCCTTAATTTTATTTTATTTTTTTGTGTGGAGGGAGTAAGGAATCTAGAAAGGTTAATTGGGTTAAGAGAGATAAGGTGTATCTTGTTCAATATATAACTTCTTCCATTGAATCCTTAATTTAATTATTATATTTATTTTTGAATTTATGTAAAGTTTAAGACATAAGTAAATCGTAAATTGATAATACGAAAACTTAAATATTTTTTCATTGAAGTGTCAATACATGCAATAATAGTGATTTATTCAATTGAAAATCGTAATTCCATTGTCTATAACATGGACTTTATTATACTACATTAAAAACAGACACATAACATTGACATAATGAATAAACAATTTAAACGTAACCAAGTAACTTAAAAATATTATTTCTTTATCTTCACAATCTTTTTGACCGGTTGAACAATTGCATCCAGATGTCCCGCAATCTTCATTTATTGGCAACATTATCCTCTTAGGAGGTGCAAATGATTAAGAATCTGAGTCAATAACATCTTTCGAGTTCACTTCCTGTGGAGTTGTGGGACTTGTTTCAGAAAACTTATCCATTAAATCCTATCATAAAAATTGTCAAAAGAGTACATTTAAGCTTACCCATAATACATGTTTAAAAAAAAACAAACATACAAAAAAATTAAGCTTAGCCATTTGAATCCAGTTCAATGACATTCATTTTAGTTTTTCCACCATCTCTTTCATATTCACTTTTAACACCCACTCCAGTCATGACTCCAATTACATCTGCATATATAATACAAATAAAAATATTGATTAAATTACAATTTAATATTATAAGAATATAATCTTTCAAAAAAATATTATAAGAATATAATGTATACTTGAATCATATTAAACAAAACATTTTATTAGCATTAAAAAAAGATCTAAACGGTTACTTAATTATTAAACCTATTAATTCAACCTTTAAGGTAATTATACAACGTTTAAAAATAATGTGTAACATTGAAATACCATTAAAAAACAAAATAAATGAATGAGAAAAATCAAAGTTGAAAAAACGGTTATATTGAAAAATAAAACTATTTTCACCAAAAATTAATTAATTTATTATTGTATCATTGTAAATAAACAATATCAAATAATTCAATTGATACGAAGAAAGTGATAGTCACTTACCAACCAAGTAGTTGTTGTAAAAATCATTGAAAACACCAGATGCATGTGTAAACGAATACACGTTTGTTGGAACTAAATCAGTTTTAGATAGTTTGACTTTTGTGTTGATTGTGAAATTCAGTTTGTATTCGCTGCATGATGGTCGATACGAACCACTGTTTCAAGCAATGTCAAATGAGGAAATTGTGAACACCATTTCCTCTTGGAGTTGCTCCTTGAACTTGTAGATCAATGTTCTTCGTATAGACGCGCACCAATTCGATCACCCTTGATAACAAAGATTAAAACACTATACTTTATACAAAAAAAATACAAAAAACAAAAACGATATGAAAAAAGTACCTTTCGATCCATTAGAACCAACTCCATGGAAAATGGAAGTTTTTTATTTTTGTAGTCTTGAACAAACCAAGCATGAACAACCCTCACAACCAATCTCCGCGATTGTTTTCTTGGCGAAACATCGGAGATGAAGTCGTGTTTCGTAGACATTTTTCTTTACAATAGAAAAAATTACATAAATATCTTAGAATATAGATATCAGAGAACCAGACAACAGAAAAAGAAGAACTATATTTTTTGATTGTTGTGTACTCGTACCCAAAAGCACTATGATTTATATAGAAAAATAGTACCATAACAGTTAATATCTATTAATTATTAATTTGATCGTTTTAAAGTTAATATTATCAACGTCTTTAATATCATAAAATGTGCATTAAACGATTAGATTTTATTTCGTGTAACCTACAAAAAATTAACTTCATAATATTTGAAATTTAATAATATCTTATTAATATTAAGTAATATAATTTTGTAATGAATAAAAATTAATTATATAACCTTAAAAAATAATTACTATAATTAAATTTTTAATTAGTAGGTTACTGTCATAGTGTAACGGACCAAAATTCAAAATATAATTTATTCAAGTTATTTATTATAATTTTGTAACCTACCAAAATTTTAATAATTATATTAATAATTATTTGATTGCAACGTACAAATTTTTAATGTAGTATATAAATTTTAATCGAAACAATAATTATATTAATAATTATTTGATTGTAACGTACTAATTTTTTAATGTAACATATAAATTTTAATTGAAACAATAATTATATTAATAATTATTTGATTGTAACCAACTATGTAATTTATATACATTTTAATGTTAAATAAAAAACGGTTTTTATTAATAATTATAATTATTAAGCTTGTATTAAAAATTAGGAGGAATCTTTGGAACAAATGCCAAGTAGGATTATGATGATGTGGACATCTTTAGAGGAGAGGATTTTAAAATAGGCTATTTCTAAAAACTCTAAATTGTTAGTATAAAGATATGTTCTCTGAGAAATTCTTTATAAATAGTACCAATACCATTGTAATGGAAAATGGGAGATTAGTCACTTTAGTCCCTGAATGGGAAAAGAGTCATCACTTTAGACCCTGAATGCAGATAAATTGCAAAATAGTCCCTGAATGCAGACTCTGTTAGTCAATTAAGTCCCTGAATGCAGACTCCGTTAGTCAATTTAGTCCCTGAATATAGACTCCGTTAGTCACTTTAGTCCCTGAAATTGACCAACAAAGTCTACATTCAGGGACTGTTTTGCAATTTCTCTGCATTCAGGGACTAAAGTGAATACTCCTTTCCCATTCAGGGACTAAAGTGACCAATTTCCCAATCGAAAATAGGTATTTTGTGTGTACTTTTTGGCTGAAGTTGTTAAATTAATTACTTTCTTTAATTTATAAATAACACCCACTTTAAAACTCAACTAGGATGCCAACTGCCGAAAAAGAAGCTATAAAATAAGGAAAAAATATATATTGTTTGGATAGAGATTGGAGAGATTTACAATGGTACTGAGAATTTACTTTTACTATGCGTTGTGCTTTTGTTGGATCATGGAGTAGGGGAATACTTACATGTTTTTTTTGAAGCAAAAATTATTAGGAATACTTACATGTTGATAAGAGTGAGTAAATTATCTTTTATTTTTTTAAATCGGGTATCATAACCATAAAGATTAATCCCTTAAATAAGGTATAACCGCAATGGATGACAATACTTTCTCTCATGAGATTTAACACTGTTACATTCTCAATGATGGATTCGAACTCATAACCTCAAATTAAGCTGGAAACCATCACATTCAAGTCTCTAACATAGCTTGTTGGTTAATTCTCTCATTATTTACCAATTTTCAAAATCTGAGAATTAATCTGAAAATTGTACTCTAGGGATTCGTTGTCAAAGTTAAAAGAAAATGCCAGTCAGTTATATACACACACAAACATCAGCATTTGCTACTTGTTACGTTCCCTGCAAGTATTGTTCAGACTAGGGAGGGTGGGATAAACCTTAGAACTGTTGATAAGAGAAACAAAGTAAGATTTTAACTTCATACTAAATAAGTTTATATTACATATCAAACACAACTTTATAGTTCTGGTAATAGTCACTGATCCATCCTTGTATTAGCTTGATCTCAGTGGCCCTTTGCTTTACCAACCAATCAGGATCATTTTCTGTTGAAGCACGTAAATCTATATGGTGTGCACCTGAGAATATAAGATGAAAAAATCAATATAGAATCCATGCAACAGACAAGTCAAATTATGAATAATCAAATGGTTTTACCTTCTTCAGTCACCAGAGAAACAATACTTTCTGAAATATTTTGCAAAACACTGCAATGAAAACAATTTGAATATCAGAATTTGACACCACCGTAAAACATTATTGCTTGTTGGAAAAACATAAAACAATATAACAAGGATATTGGCAGAATAAATAATATATCACCTGCCACCACTCCATGGATCCAATAGGCCATTTGAGAAAATGATGTTGCTTCCAAATTTCCCCAACGTGAGATGGATATTCTTCAAAACAATATTTCCAGTCACATAAATAACAGGTGAAAAGAGCATAATATCACAACAATGGAAATGGAAATAAGATTCAATTGTAAATATTCTCTTACATGCCCTCCAAATACTGTAGTAATCCGTTTTGGCCTTGGCTTCACTCCGAAATTCTTGAGGCAATCCTCTCGGAAAGAAGAGTAATTATACTCATATGGTGGAAACATGCTGAACTTTCGGCTGCTAGACATCGGCATAACCATTTCAGTGCATGCCTACACCATGGACAAGAAAAGATGGAATGAATCAAAGATTAATGCTATTTGGCATAAATACTTATCCAGCAACAACTAAGGAAAAACAAAATTTAAGTATTGTAAACCTGAAAGTTCCAACCACTCAGACCATGAGGATCATCATCCAGTTCAAAACATTTAGCTTCTCCAGTATAATTGTAGTAGACATTCACCCCCTCGTATATGCGCTCCAGTATACTAGTCCCAGCAGGGCCTTTATCTATCCTTCTGCAAACCTGTTAAAGTATATATATAAGATTAGCAAAGATAGTCAGATTCCTTTCTGGACTTCGAATAGGAAACAATCTGACATGTCAATAGCAACAAAGAAAGAAGAAGAAAACAAATTTGGAATAATGGTTAGGATTATTTCATCATTTTTAATTTCCGTTAATTAGGATTTGCTTAATTACTTTTTTTTAGGGTAAACTGGATACCTTTCGCGCACACGAGGTTAATCCCTCAAGTCAGGTAGGACCCCAATGAGCGCATAACCCTACCTCGAGAGTTTTAAGTTTAATGTTGTTCTATTCCTAGGATTGGATTCGAATGCAGGACCTAAGAGACCCGAACCATCTCACCCTAGCACTCTTGGGTTTATAAGGATTAATTTATCTCTTTTAAATTTTGAATTTAAAGTTTCTTTATCTTGATGTGATTCTGCATTACAGAATCATTATCAGTAGTTGTTTTGATTTTTATTTCTTTATCTAGATAAAATTCTGCATAACAGAATCCTTATCAATTGATTTAGTATTTTAATTTCATTATCTTGATAAGATCATATAAAAAAATATCATCAGTAGGTTGATTAGGAACTCTTCATTAATCTGTAGCCTCTAAAATGGTAGATTAGTATTGGAAAAAACATGCAAGAAATCATTTTTAGGAAAATCTGTTTGTCCTGCAAGCTTTGTCAAGGACAAATTTGTTTCTTGCTTTTACAAAAGGTTGAAAGAAAGATTCTACCACGTCTAGACCCGTGACTACGTGAAGGTCCACAACACAATTTAATTCCTTCAAGTCAGATAAGAGACCAAACATATTCCTAGAAACCAGTATTGTAAACCGCGAATTGCTGAAAGTAGTGGTTTGATTACATTTTGCCACACAACAGTGCTACAACGCCGCTATAGCTACTGTTTTCTACTAAACAGCATATTACATAACAAAGCAACTTGTGCAAATTCCGCTACGCTATAGAGCTATAACACTTCTATAGCCACTATTTAACAACACTGCTAGAAACATCCACCATTAAAGTCAATTTCCCAGCAGCATCATAAAAAACAGTCAAGGAAATTGTGATGATAGAATAGTTAACAGTGCGGCTGAGTTAGGAAAACAAGATCATAGAATGTTATGAAATCAAACTAACCTCCTTGATAGGGTGTCCAGGCAAAGGCATCAAGAACTCAGAAGGGTATGGGTAGTTAACCATTGCCAAATAACTATATGCAGACTCCAACCAGTTCCATAGATCTTCAGTGCTCTTTAATTTCCTTCAACAAGCAGTTAAACTAAATCAACAGAGTAGAAATAATAAAAATACTGATATTAGCACTATCATGTAATGCAGACATAAATACACATTTCTTAGGAAAAATATCTTACTGACAAAATCTGAATGTTTTGGTTAGAAGTTCAAGGCCATCACTTGTTTGACCCTTCGATTCTATGTCATCCCATGACTGCTTTATATAGTTAAAGCAAGATGAACTTTCACGCTATTGATGCAAAGAGAGTAAAATTGTTAGTATACTAATTATATTTATAACATAGCATGTATAAATACCAGAAAAACTAATATCAACAATCTCACAGACGAACTTACCTTAAAACCATTGGAAACAATGTCATAGAAAGTTTCTGGTGGCACAATGTCTTCAAACTGAAGAATTGGAGCTGAAGATGCTAGTGCCCCAATAGCAATATGAGGATACTTAAGTCTCATCCATGCTGCTAACACTGATAAACCAACAAAACAACATCAGCATAAATTCATAACAGTAAGCAAATTTTCATCAAATTAAAAGACTGAACACCTTATGAGCTTCTACCATAATGTTTTTCTCTCTTTGAAGCAGCACCTCACATTAAGCATTAAACTACCCTAATGAACAATTTCATGTTCTTATGAACATTTCACAATATCAATTCAAAACCATTAAAGCATGTTTGGATATGCAATTTTTTTTTATTATTTAAAGTTGGGGTCCCTCCAATATGGACCCTTTTAAAAGGGTTCAAAGATGGACCTCTCTAATTTAACCAGCTATAGCTTGTTTCTATTGCTTCTTCCCTGTTCCTTATTTCCCGTGCAGCCCATCCTCTTAATTTCCAAAATCAAATATCTTGTCACTTAACCGTTAAGTTCTAACGCTTGTTCATTTGATTTCTGCTATAAACTATATAAATTAGATTTGATAAAAACTCACAAAAGTGATTTACGACCTTTCATTTTTGAAATCAAACATGCTATTGTGACCGTTTCCACTATATCAAGTAAAACATACAAACTAATTTCAGTGCACGTCAAGGTTTAAACTTGGAAAAATAAAATAAAAAGAGCAGAGTAATGAATGCATTGCAAATAATGCTACAAGATAAGTAGTTAACAAAAGTAGTCTACATATATATCTCATGTACCAGCCAAGGGATGTACCCATGTGTATTAAAGCTTGAAATTCTCTAACCTAGCAAAGGGAAAGTTGAGGACGGTGATAAAGATCACAGTGCAGCAGGGTATTCTCCTGCACCGAGCAAAGGGGCCAACATTTTTAGTTTTAATTTTTATCACTCGGTTACATTACCTGTTGTAACCGGTTTAACTAAAAGGTCCATAGTTGGACCCTTTTTTAAAGGGTACGAATTAGGGGCTCTCTCAAAGTTGTATTGTTACAACATTTTGATCATAGATTCATAATATTTTCGAAGAGAAAATAACTTAATAGAGTAAACAATCATTTGTTTTTTCGAAAGTTTGGTATCTGGTCTAAAGAACGACCAAGTAAACAATCATTTTGATCCTAAACATGTTAGTACTTAGTCGCCATCACAAAATAATCTCTGAATATATCAAAATTACAAAAACATACTACTTAGATATATCTTTTGTTAGTCAGATTGGCCTTGTCTCGTCTGTGTATTTCATTAATTACTTTTGTCCTCGAACTTTTCTGTCTTACACTAGTCAATCTGTTCTATACAATTACTAACGAAAAACAAAGTTAAAATATCATTTTAATTTCGATACATTAAAAGACTAGTGACAATGTCTCACACACCTAGGCATCAAACCAACTGATTACTCGAATTAATAGAAACAAGGTAAAGAGCGTCTTACTTCCACCATAGGATCCTCCAAATAAGACAACAGGAGAAGCATTGGCAGAATAATTCCGCTTCAAATCAGTAACAAGAACAGCGAAATCAAAGAGAGCTTGCTGAGCATTAAGATACCCTAACGTGGAAGAATTCTTATAAGCTTCTTCTTTACTTCCAAAAGGCACAGACTCACCATAATATCGATGCTACAATATATTAAAAAAAAAAAAAAAAAAAAACCAGTTAACATAATTAGAACTCATAATATTTTGTTGACTCAACTTTCTCTTATAACACTTACTTCGGGGAAAACGACCATGGCTCCGAACTTGGGAGCAATTTCCCAAACAAATCCAGTGTTTTGAGCGAACCAAACAATGTCACCTTCATTACCGCAATAGAGGAAAATGGGACCCGATCCAACGACCCAGTTTTCTGTGTTGATAAGGTAGCGTTGAGGGAACGTAGCGGTCTTGAAAAAGCTGAAGTGGTCGAGTCGTTGTTGGAAGAATTTGGTTTCGTAGTGGATATCCAATTGTGGCTGTGACTGTGAGTTGGAGGATTTGGTTGAAGATGGAAATTTAGCAAAGAATTTTGGAGTGTGATTCAGTGCTAAAGGTTGGTGTGAAGAAGAGATTATGATGATAAGAGTGGAAATGAGTGTTGTGGTGAAGATTTTTGTTGCCATTTTTGACAAGTGAACTCAAGCAGTGTTGTGTTTGAGATATTTAAGTTCGGTACAGTTTATCATTTGACTCATTTCTGATGATTAATGTAGATGGGTTTGGTGGGTCGGGTTAATACTGATCCAGCTATGGAGTTTGGATTTATTTGGGCCTTACTGTTTCAATTCGAGTCCAGTATCATATTTTACCAATGAAAATGTTTACTACACACCTCAATTTTGCTTCTGATCGGGTTGTAATTCCTGATTGACTGTTTTTGTGTGTAATTTTTGACCGAATCTTAAATCTTGATCAGTTTTTTTAGCCAAATGAACAATTGTTAGGTAACTATTAAGCAACCATCTTTACTGATTTGTTTATTGTTGAAGGCACAGTTGTTGAATATATATATATTTTTTTAAAAATGGTTTGATGTCTAGCTATGTTTGTGTCTAACAATCATTTTTATTTTAATCTATAATAAACATATCATAAATAAGTTTTACACAAGCAAATAATCATAATTTATCCTTAAAAAAAAATCATAATTTACGATTTAGATGTATAATAATATCATTTTATAAAAATATCTAACTAGCGAAAGATCGGATTAAACATATATCTGAAATTCATTTATAATTTTAGTGCAAACAAATTAAATATAATAATTAAAACCTGTTCTTTACGTTTTTGTAAAATAATACTCAGTTTATCCAAACCTTAACCCGTTTGATGGTCAGGATAGGATAGAGGCAAGATATGATATAAAGCTGGATAGAGATAGGATATGATAAAGGACATGATAAACATTAATCCTATCATGTGTTTGATGCGCACATGATAACAAACATGATATCATTATAATTAAATGAAAAAATTTCTCTCATAATTAATTAAATATTATAAAAATGGCATGTAATTGATTATAATAGAAAATACATGCTATCATTATTTTAAAAATCACAATATTTTAAAAATGGCAGAATATCAAGATAATAAATAAGGAATGATATTCTAATCCCATCAGGATAATTTCTAACCCAGCATATACTCAGGATAGAAATTACAAAGGAAAGTCAGGATAGGATAGGAAAATGGTTTATTTTATCCTATCCCTTTGGTGCATCAAACATGAGATTTAAGCAGGATATAATTAATGTATCATATCCTGTCTCCCTATCCTGGCCATCAAACGCACACCTCTAATTGAGGTTTCTTCCAAGTCATTTGTAACATCCCAGACTGCTTACAGGATTGCCGACTAACCCCACAAACCAACACGAGTCTTTTCAGCATGCTTTGTCCTCACTCACATGCTTACCGGGAAACTTCCCGGTAGGTCACCCATCCTAGTACTACTCCAAGCCAAGCACGCTTAACTGTGGAGTTCCTATGGATTGAGCTCCCAATAAGAAGATGCATCTTGTTGATATGGGTAGTACCTAACAATTCTTATAAGCCTTCCTTCAACCATGTAGTCCCATACCTACATGGCCTTCGGATCCCTCTCATTCCGATGTGATTCGGTTCCTCCTATCAACGTGGGGTCACCCTGTAACAGCCCGGTGGTCCGACTCATCCCGCTTAAGTCCGGGGCCGGCCTGGCTCCGCCACTGTTACTGTGCCACGTTGCGGGTGTTACATCATTGACATCAATAAGTATGTTCTTCGACGGTTTCATCATTGAACACAATTTAATTGGCAAACTAATCTTGAGTTAGAAGTTACTTCATGAAGTCCTTCATTACTTTGGACTTGAATGGTACAATATTTTTAAAATAAAGTATTAATATGTTGTTAAACTTTGGGACTCATTATGAGTTCTTAAGAATTATTCCATTGAAGAAAAAAGTTGGAAGTGTTTTTCAAAATGACGCAGTAAGTTGGAGCCCTCTTAAAATATTGATGATAGGTTACTCTATTGGAGACGCTCTTACACTCTCATTGTCTGAGCCGCACAAATTTGATTTTCTCCAAATATTTTCATTAATTCAACCTAATTTCAACATGATCGAAAACATTTACTTTAACTCTTTTCACACACAGATTTTCATTCTGCCACACAACTTAGAAGGTTAGATACAATTAGAGTCTAACACAAATGGTCGGTGGCCGTGTGTTCGAGTCTTGTGAATTTCAAAGAATCGAGTATGATTTTTATTCCTACACAAAAACTAGACGAAACTTTGACAAAAAAATTGAGTTCTAAAAATCCGCTTATGCTTGGAATATAAATACACACACTGAATTAAATCAGTATATACTTTCTAATTCAGAATCTACATAATTACGCATATCCTTCTATTGAAATACACATATAAGTATATAACATATTCTCTAATCAGAATAAGACATGAGAAAAATAGTCATGGTCAATTGTTTGCATTAGCTTCGGAGTCAATATCATGAAGACATAATTAAGAAACGATGTTTATGCCATTTGATATATAAATAATGAATCCACGATAGTAGGATAATGTTGGATTGGATTTATTCATATATTCTTTGATACAATTTGCACACCATTAGGGGCACACAAGCCCTTTATTCCAACTCTTTTGAGTCATCTCAATAATTAAGGTCCTATATATATATATTCCCTTTAAACCTTAAAAACCCTTTGGTTTTCTAATGTTTCTCAAACTATAGTGTCAAATATGAAGAGTATTTCTAAGTTAATTAAGAGAGAACAATCATATGCTTTGATATTCCATGTATGCATGGTATTTAATTAGTGCAAAAGGGTGAAGTCGGCACATTCCTTTTCTTGCAAAAGTAATTGAATCACTTCTTAACTAGCTTTATAACTGATAAGAGCTAATATTCTTTTCACATAGCCAACATTCTTTATATATACGTCAGCCAATTCAAATTTTTTTTTTTTTGAAAGAAGCCAATTCAATTTTTTAAAACTTTAACATTTTTTATATCCAATTAAATAATTTGGATATTAATAATGTTGCATTGTACATGCATATTGTTTGTTGAGTCATCCTAACGACGCCTACCAATGCTAATGGCCTACTAAATAGTTTTGAAATTGGATTCTCTAGGGCTGTATAATGCTGGAACATTAGAGAGTGTTAGATTTAGAGAGAATGAAAACATGCAAAAATAGTGTTTATGTTTATTTAAACTTTGATGGAAACTATAGACAGCTTAACATCATGGGAGGATTGTGTCATGATTAAGGTGTAGATTATATTTATGCAAGAAGTTATAGCATACTTTGCTGGATCAATATGTAATGTGAATTTTTAAAAAATGTGTAAAGGTCAATAATTATCATTTTTTCAAAAAAATGAATTTCATAATAATAAAACGTGAAGACTATATATAATATTTTATGGAAAATGCTAACTTGTGAATTTGGGGGATAAGTTAAGAAATCAAATATAAAAACATATTTTTTAGAAATTGTGTATTCAATGTCTTAAAAATTTCAAAAGTTATCTTTTCAATATAAAATTTATTTTTTAATTATATTTTAAGCTCTTTAACACGACCCATATTTTCCTTTCATTTTATGCCTATTTTACTTTCCCCCCTCTTTACTTTAGAAAAAAGTTGAAATGATGATAAAATTTAGAGACAAAGAATTTAATAAAATTCATCACTAGTTAATAGAAATGACAAAATTGACACTAAATTCAATTCTTCTATCTCTATTTTATGTTGATGATCCAATTTTTCCTAATAATATTTGACATAAATTTAATCTCTTTTTGAAAGACATAAATTTAATCTCTTGAAAACAAACTTTTGTGGGTTAGATTTAATTCCTCTTACAATTGCTTTTTCTTTGGGCGGTCCCTAGACGTATAAAGTATAGAGTGTCTATCGAAAAAATAGCTCGTGAAGGTGCGTTTTCTCATGAGTATGCTCGACATTTGTTTAAGAGCAACCACGCAAAAAATTTAACACAACATCTTTACCAAAAATCTTAAAGGGAAATGTTAACTTGTGCCATCAAATATAAAAATAATGTATTGGAACGTGTGCATTTCATTTAATCATTAACTTTTTAATGAATTCAATGAACAAAATTTTATATAATATTTCTTCTTTTGGAGTTCTTAACATGTGCCCTAAGGGCACAAGTTAACACTACCCAATCTTAAAACATGCATTAGATACGTAAATTTAATCATATCACTTAATTATATATTGTCCGAAATTCATTTTTTCATCAAATATAAAACTTCTAATTTGCACTTGACATATAACAATCTCTTCTAAAGTGTAAGTCCATATATCCATCGGAGTAAAAACAATCTTTTTCATCAACAGTTGCATCACCACTATTGCTCAAATAAGGTTAATTTCAATGAAAGGAAATATGGAAAGAGAAAGAAAATAGTGTCCATGAGATCTGGCGGTCTGCTCAAATTAGAAATGAGACACAAATATATATTTTTTCAATTAACCAAGGAGGAATTCATTATGGTCCCTGATTTAGAAGTTAGATCACAGCAATTCCAGTTCAACACAAGGCCACAATCTACTTATTATGCATGGGTTTGATTATGCCATGACAAAGTTGAGACATCGGAGAGTGCTCCTCCTTAAGTTTGTTTCTTCTGGTGTTAATTTAGATGGATTAATTTAACTTCTTCAAAAAAAAAAAATTTATATAAAAAAGTGAGTTAAACATTCTAAAATAAAAAACTTTAATTTCTAACTTCAAGTTAGAATAAAATACTTTAATTTATTTGCTAAAACTTTTCCATGAGATCTAGCATTTTTAACCCCGATCCATTGTATTTTTTTGGGAAAATTTCTCAATCCGTTCCCTTATATATTCAAATCTCTCAAAATAGTGATATTGTATTTTCAAATTGAAAAATGCTGCTTTTTATGAAGCTGATTGAGCAGCATATTCTTTTCTTCTCTTTGAGCACATATCAGGAGCTTACGGAACCAAGTGTTTTCTTTTTTTCTTTTCAAGTCCATAATATGTCTTCATTGATCAATATGGTGACATGCTCACACTCATCCACTAATTGTGCTAGCTAGGCTGCTAGCACACCTCCACTGACCACAATGTATTTGTGTCAAAAAAGAGTATATATATTTCCCATTCCATCTACGTTATTAGTGCTTCCTATCATATATTTTGCATATAATGGGCCCCTCTTGCCTCAACTTTGTGCCACAACACAAGAGGCATAGCCTTTTCCAATTGTTCCGCTGCCCCTTACCACCATATCTGGAATATCATTAATCAATATCAATAAATCTTACAAAAGAGAATAGTCTCTCTCTTTACTGTTGAATTCCATTTTTGGTGATAGCGTAAACCTTAAAAATTGTTGGCATGCTTTTGTCAGGTTTGTTTCTTTCCTTTTGCATTAAGGGTTTCTAATTTTCTTTTCCTAGAGAATGGACGGTAGAATATGTATTGTGTGCAGAGATGTTTCTGCTTTGCAAGTTGTGGTTTATTACTAAAGTCAAAAAGCCATAAAAAGTGGGATGTGTTTGCAGATTTTGCTGCAAAGGCCTAAAATTAATGGCATTCTTTATACAGACAATGCAACATTTATACAAAATTTAATATTACAGAATTGCTTCCCATACAAAATTTACGACATCTTTCCTTTTTTCATGCTGAAAAGTCAAATTACTTTAAATAAGTGTCGTAGAAAAGGAGAGAAAAGAGATAGAGTAGTTGAATGACATATTTTCTTTCATTACTTTTCAATATTAAATCTTCACAACGTGAAGTATTTAAACCCAATAGCCCATTCATTTTTCATTCATTTTTTGCTATTCCTCCATACCCTCTTGCTCTGCTGCTGTTAACCCTTGCTCTGCTGCTACTAATTCTGGTGCTAAACACTTCATACTCTGTTGGGTAAGTGAATCTATAATACTTTTTCCATCATGGTTGGCAATCCTTCTTCTTGCATCTTATTTGCACTGCTCTAATTCTAACATTAATATAAGAACCATCATGTTTGCATAATAAAAAAGGTAAGTTAATATAAGTTCTTCACAATTGCTTTCATATTATTTTTATACTTGCAGTGATTCTCAAGGTGTTTGGCCAGCAACCCAGCAAGCATGTGAAGAAGAACATGATTACCTCCAGAGGCGTTGTGTAGATTACAAAAAAAAGCTTCAGCCATGATGTCTCCAATCAATATCTTTCACATGAAGGTAAATTTTATTTTGAAAGGAAAGATGATTAAAGTGTGAAAGAAAAATTGAATCTTTTAATTTTTATGCAATTTGTCCAACAAGTATATTTAAACAAAAAGGTTGTCATATTATATTCAAGAATGCAGTCTGTCTGTTATTAAACAAAGATTGCATATCATATCAAGTTGATGATTTAAATTATGAGTAGTGCTTGAAGCAACCACACCAGTAACATGTTATATTCAAAAATAAATTGTCTTTCCTATTATAAATAAAATGCAGTCTATCTGAACATACATTTAAAAAGAAAAATAACATTTTCTGCTCAATGCTCGCAAATATGTTCGAGAACAAGAATGATGATAGTTTGCAACACACCAAGAGTCCAGAAGGTACATAAAAGCATGTAAAATTGAAAAGCATCTTTATAGTATTATCTCATGTTATATTATTAATTTGTTGCATTATCTCATGTTCTAACCTTACAATCAATTTTGGAGGTGATAAAACTGGTAGGGAGGAACCACTAGAAAACTTCAAAGGTAGACAACTCTTCTTCTTCACATCTGAAATAGTAAATCAGAAGCCCATTTTAAAAAGTAAACATTCATAATACATATGACACTTGCACATGTACATGTTATAGTTGTGGCACCATAAAAGATTAGATATAAGCTCTTACTATAAATCAATTAATTTCTTTTTCTTTCCATTCACATGCCATAATACTAAACAAGTATAAGTATTCCTAAATTTACATCTTTCTCTAATCTATCGTTAAAAGTTGAGGTTATCTAGCATGTGTTCGGCTTAATGTTAGTGCAATTAGTCTTCATTAATATTTGCAACAAATACTTTATTTTTTAACTTTTCTATGAGACTAGCTGCTTTATTAAAAACATTAATTAAATACCCAATTTAAAAAGACATTCATGAATATAATGTGTATTATTAAAAGAAAAATAAAACAAAACCCAGGATTGTAAGTCATATTACATATGCACACTTGCACATGTTACAACTATTAATTAAATTAATTCTAAATGTCCAAGTGTAAGTTCAAACAATGGAGTTGAATGACTTGAATCAATAGTTATAACATGGACATTGCAAGTTCAAATTTGTATCTCTCTTGCCATGAATTAGTTGTTTTTACTGTGCTAATTTCAACTTATGAGTTTCCAATGAAAGTCACACTTCTGAATGCCATAAAAGAAAAATACATGTATATATTTGTTAGTGTGTAGTTGTTTATCATTTTAAATATAGAGTGAAGATTAATACAACCATATGCCATCATAAGAGCTATATAATAGTGGTTACCTCTTTACTACGGTTCAAGAGAATTCTCATCTTTCTCCCCAAACAAAGTTATCAAACTCAAGTAGTTATGGCAAAAAAAAAAAAAAAAAAAAGAATCTTGAAGTCAACTGCTCTTTCTACATCTATTGGTTAGATTTGGAATTTGAGAGAGAGATACCAATTTGTTGAGCCAGTTAAGCCCTTTTGAGATTCCTACACAAATAATTTAGTTTGTTTTCAGGTGATTTAACAAAAGCCTAAAGGAATTTTCACGTTTCTACTCATTTCAATGCAATAAGACTTGATTCATATGTAATATAAAATAAAAAGGCTTTTCTTAATAGTTTGCATTGAACCAAACATAATTATAATGTCCTTTCACATATTAAGCATAAGGGTAGACTTTAACTTTTAAGTCTTTTTTGGACAGAAATTATCAACTCTCTTAATGATTGTTTTCCATGGTAGCATCTCTATACATCTAATTAATAGACAACCTTTCAGGTGTTTTTACAAATGCATGAAGGTATTTTAACTTTTATACTCATTGCAATGCAATAAAAGTTGATTCATATGTAATATAAAAGTGATAGAGGGTCTATTCTAAACAGTTTTGAATTGTGTTTATTTAACTTCCACAAGTATTCAAAAAGTGATGGAAGGTCTATCCCAGTTTACAGTGCTCCCAACAATAAGTTCATAAATCTAATTGATGATCTGTAAAGGGAAAGAAGCACAAAAGTGGGACAAAGCTTATGTTACAATGTGGATGGGATAAGTTTTGTTTTATAATTTTCTTTTTCAATTACTGATTCCTTCGACTAAATCCCTTATTAATAAATTAAACCTTAGTTCAATTACTGATTCCTTCGACTAAATCCCTTATTAATAAATTAAACCTCAGTATTTGAAAAATAACAAAGTGGTGAGATTAGAGTATATTACAATTTAATATCTATTTGGTTCTCCATCACATTTAATCAAAAGCCAATGTTTTGAAAAAAAATAGTAAAATCCACTATCAGATTTCACAACTCCCTCGGCAAAAACCAAACTAAGTACCTGAGTTGTCAAGGGTTAAAAGATGAGTAACCTTCTTTGAATAATTCTTCATTAAATGCTGAAAAACTTTTAAATCCTTCGCCAGTATCTCAATAGCCTTCCCTTTGTCATTCTTGAGCAAAAACAAGAAAAATTCAGCAACTGAAAGACGATAACAAAAGGAACAATAAACCCATAATGAAAAAAAGGGATTAAATATGAAAAAAATTCCATTTCAATATTAAAAAAAAACATAAATCATGTCCACAGTCTCAAACATGAAATCAAAATATATAAACCCTAAAAAGCAAATTTTCCTTCAAACAATCTTATTAAATATATGAAAATAGTAGAAGAAACTTAGTTAAAATGGATTTGTCAAAATAAAAAATAAAAAAATAAAAAAACAAACGCAATTGAAAGGGAGGAAAGGGAACTTACAGTAGGTCGATTTAGATGGGGAGAAGTGGTTGTCTCTCATCATACCACTTGGAAAGGGAGGAAAGGGAGCTTACAGTAGGTCCATGAATGGGTTCCCTGAGTTTGAACATTAAAAAAGATATCACTTTCGATGTTAAGACTATACCGCTTGGAAATCAAGATGAGACTTGAAACAAAAGAACAATCTGATGTTTCAACAAAAATGGTTTTTTGGGACTCTATTAATGAGAGGAAATACATATTCAAAATAGAAATGGGGGATTTGTGATTTTAACATAAATCGGTCCAAAAATCAAATCAAGCAATAAATAAATAAATCTAACTCATAGGTAAATTATACGATGAAATTCGAATTTTGAACTAAAAAAAAAATTAGGGTTTCAGTAAAAATAAGGACTTTCAGTAGAATTTGTATAACAAAGGAAACTTACACATAAAATTGTACAGGAAAGGGAGATCATGAAGAATATGTTTCTCCATTGTTGAAACTAGGCCATAGTTCTCTTGGAAACTCTTTCAAAATAAACTACCAAATGTTTTACTTTGCTCTTTTCATGATTTTGTAGGGATACAAAGGTAGAGAAGTTTGAAGAGATGAAAAAAATGAGGTACTTAAGGCCGAGGAGGCCAAACTCGATGGTGCATGCGGTGGAAAGGAGGCTCAAGGGAGGGAGAGAATGAAGAACGTGCATCAGGATTTCAGGATGAATGAAATGAGGGGAGAGGAAATAACCCGTTTGGTTAGCAAAGGTTATTGGGCTAACCCAATTTTAGATAGTGCATTGGGGGGTGTATGTCTAAAACAGGAGGGCAAAAAAAGGTTGCTTACATATTGCATTCAACTTTCACTTTTTGTAAAAAAAAAAAAAAAGGTTGAATCATAAATTTTGTTACACATTTTCTTTGTTTTTTTTTTTTTGCTGAAAACATACATTGGTATAAGAAAACATTGAATTAGGATTTAGGGGTGACAATATTTTCGCGTTGTGTAGTTAAGGGTAACACTATTCCCACTTTGTGTCTTTTTTCATAAAACTATATTGAATTTTGATCATATAATTTTTTTGGTTTGATTTGAATTACATTGTTTGATAACAGATACATTAATTCTTGCCTTCAAATTATCATTCTCACTCAATTCGCTACAAGTAATCACATAACACTCTATAAAACTTAAAACTAATTTCATAACTCGAAATAGAACAAGAATAATACGACAAATGTCATAAAATGTAGTTGTTATCCCAAAAGAATTAGTGCAAGAATTTATCCAAGAAATTTATAACTTTCATAGTTTTAGTTTTTATTCCTGTGTTGTGGTGACGGCGTGTAGTCCGTGGCCAACTAAAATTACACCAGTGCGTCGTATATATTAATGCAGTATTCTTTTTTAACTACTTTGAACGTTCAATTTTTTTTGTTTGACGTTTTGGATTTCATTTTTGGAATTAAAGGTGAACGTAATTTGTTTGTATTTCTTGCGTCGTGGTAATATTTTTTGGTCCGTAGTCGACGTTAATTCTACCCGTGCATCGCACGGGATGCACACTAGTTAATTAAACAAGTCAATATTCTTTTTGGGTTTATGTTCATTTGAGGATCATCTCATTCTCCACTCCAATGTGTAGGACCCACTTACACTATCATTCCTTAATTCATAGCCCTTGATGACACACATACATTGCTGCGTGGGAAGTCACCAACAGTGGGGAGTGACATGGTTCACTTGATTTCATTACTTTTAAACGCAAGCATGATTGGTATATGTGAAAAGAGAATTCATGTGGGGCAAGCTAAAAGTATTTTTCTTTATTCATTGTCGGTGCGTTTTGTTGTATGTCTTTCCTTCACTCACTCATTCACATATTGAAATTCAAATATATATCAAACAAAAATAACTCTGACTAGGCTTTTATTGTCCTTTTTTTTTTCCTTCCCTTGAATGATTCTTATTCTAATTGCTAACCTTGCCACTCTTTTATCTCATGAGTTGATTAATATTCTTCAACTAGGTTTGTAATAATTAATTAAGGGAAACTTTTCTTTTCACTTTTTACCTAGGGTTTTTCTATATCAACTTTATGGCATCATAGTTGCGTACAAAAAGAGCTAGCCATTCATCTGCATGCTTTATACACTAAAATATATTTGTAATACGTATATGTATTTGTGTGTGTGATCATATGATGATACGTAAGAATGAGTATATGTGGAACTGTAAAGTTAATTAAGGAGAAAACTTGGTAACTGTCAAATCATTCAATGTGTAACTCATCTATAATGTTGTCAATGTGATCATTGTGGTACTATAACTTAAGGAAAATCCTTAGGTATCTCTTTTTACAAGGAAAAGTCTTGACTACATATTAGAAGTATATAATTGGAATATGCTAAATATTGTCTAGTATTGTAACAGAAGAGGAAGACTAAGATTACATATAGGAGTTTTAGTTTTCTGTTACAAGATGCACTAGTTAGAAAACTTAAAATTTATATATATGACTTTTTTCTTTCTGTCATACTCTTGTTTTAGAGTGTTGTGAAGTCTTAGATATATATTTGTTTCAAAAGAGTATGAATGTGCTGGAGTTGTGAGGTGTTTGGGAGAATATTTTGTTGTAATAATTTTTACACAGTATTTCTCTTGACCGTAATTAGTAAAAGATCGTTTTTTTTTCTTCCGATTTTGGAGTTTTTCAACTTATATCATGATTTTGGGTTTAGTTGGGTATTAAATTCTTAGTATGCTACGTGGTTAGTATCCAACGATTAAATTTTGTTTAAAATAAAATAATCATTTAATACATTTCAGATACATCAAAGATAAGCAAGGGATACGGCGGTGGATATATCGTATATGTAATATGTAATTGACTAGGGTCCGTTTGGTTCGAGAGTTTTGAAGGGGAGGGGAGGGGAGATTTTTAATTCGACGTGTTTGGTTCAATTTTTAGAAGGGGATGGGAGATGGGCACATTTTATTGCACTGTCAAAATTATCCTTATATTAATTTAAAATCTCAATATTATCCTTGTAACAACATTTATTATTATTATGTTATATTATCCTTGAAACAACTTTTACTATTATTAGGTTATAGGTTATATTGTCTTTTTTTTTGGTTGAGAGAAGGTTATATTATCTTGTAACAACTTTTATTCCATATTATTAACAATTTTTTTCTTGTAACGACTTTTATTCCATATTATTAACAATTTTTCCTTGTAACAACTTTCATTACTCCTTGTAACAACCCTGTTACTAATCCATTATTCCATCGTCTACATCATGTTGTTATTGATTACATCGTTATTGTTTCGTTACTTTATTATCCTTATTTAATTAAGTTTAAGGGTAAAACAGTAAAATAATTTTAAAATCTCTCCCCTCCCCTTGTGAACCAAACACACTTTTAATTAAAATATCTCCCCTCCCCTCCCCTCCGTTAAAATTCCTCCCCTCCCCTCCCCTCCTAATTCTCGAACCAAACATAAGTATTAGTGTTATCTTGTTGGGATATATCGTATATGTAATATATGTAATTTACTAATTGGTGTTTTCTTTATTTTTAAAATTACTTATATTTATTCTTTCAAAAAAAAATTACTTATATTTATATTTTTGTTGTCGTCAACTGTCTGTTTTGTCTCTTTTTATTTTTTGAGAACGCTGCTATTGTTGATTGTCATGTGAAGACAATTTCGTTGTCATGCCTTGTTGTTGTTCTATGTCTATTTATTCTAAGTTTTGCACATGTTTTTTTTCTTGAGCTTTAATCCATAGTTTGTACTTTGAGTGTTAATCTGTAGTTAATTTTTTTTTATTAAAGTATCCTGGCCGTATCGTATCTTGAATTTTGAAATTTTCTCATATCGATGTATCGGTGCCGTATCGTATCAAGTATATGGGCTTCATTAGGTTACATTAGTGTCTAATCTTCCACATCAACAAAGAATTTTGATATTGTAAAAGTGTTGTTTCGATTTTTTTTTGTATAGATAAATGACAATAGTCATTGAAAACTCACACTTACAAGTGGAGAAGTTGAAGTTCAAACCCCGGTCACGTTCTTTGACCAAACAATTTCAACATTTTTACTAGTTGAGCTAAGAATTGTAGACGAAAAAATGTTCCTCTTAAAAAAGACTTGATATTGAAGTGGTATATTGTTTTTCTTGCCTCCTTTCTGAGAGCTTACATGGTGCACGGTTTACAATTTTCACACAACTACAATATGATTTTTCAAGTGCTTTGAAGTCTAACTTAGAAAAATTTGATTGGAAAATCAATTTTGACTTGTAGAAAATACAAGTCAATGATGTGTTGATAGAATCAGGATTACACACGACGCTGAAAGGAAACATTTTTAATATGGAGAGCGAAAAATATTGTTTTAGTACAATTTAATTTTTTGAATAAATATTGTTTATATATAAATTATTATTAAAATTATTAATTAAGGATAAAAAGTTTGAACTCTCTAATCCAGGGTCCTGCCAAATATAACACTTCATTAAACTCAATGTTGGTAGCTAAATGACACATTCTTATGTAAAGAAAACCAAAGAATTAATGGTTATGATATGTTAAAAATGTGCAATGTCTCGACATGTAAAGTATGATTGTCTAAGTGGAGCATCACAAAAAAAAATGGTATGTGTCTAATGCTAATAATGTCTCCCTCATTATGGGAGATGATGATATTTTCTAAAAATTGAGAAGTGTGTCCTCATAACATCTTCACAATATCATGAAAATGGTGATTTATTACTAGAGAATTAGCACATGAGCATTGATATAAGATGTGTTATGGGATATTATGTTAATTGATGATAATTTCTAGAAAAGGCTTTATAAAAGGCACATCATTATATTCCGTCTTGTTTTTCAACAAGTAGAAATTTTTAGAGTGTTTTGTTTTAAGTGAAGCATACTCTTTTTGGTGGTGTATGAAAAATTCTTATGACGGTTTATATTTCTATGATTATGATAATATTTTGAAATATATATACACAATTGTCGGTGTAGATAATATAACATAATTTATCAATTTTAATCAAAATGTTGATTGAAATGAAACATCTTAAAAAATCACATAATCTATGCTTGTAGAGGCATTTTTACCATAAAATTTATCTAACGCTAAGGTCGAGTTCAATCGACGATAATCAAATGAAACAGCTCACAATTTGACGGGGGTTGTCACATTATTAACCAGTCTCACTATCTATACTATTTTTTTGTTGTTGATAAAACACTATCTATACTAACGTCCCTCCTTGTATTGAACAAATTATTATCAATGAAGTGCTATAGATATCTTTCTTTAAAAACACATATTTTAAGAGTACTTAATTTGCTAAAAAAAAGAAAGAAAAGAAGAGTACTTAATATTTTTGTGATACATAACTATCAACATAGCACATAATATAGCCAATCCTCATCTAAAAAAAAATATAGCCAATCCTCGATGCATCATCAATACTCCCTCCGGTCCATAAAAAGTGACTATTTTGTAAAAAAAATATTGTTCAATTTCACTTTTCAATACAATTTTAATTACTTTTTAATACAATATTTTGTAAAAAAAAAAATATTATGGTGCATCCATTTCACGTTTCAATACAATATTAATTACTTTTTTCAATTATAACTATAATTAATACTACTTTTATAATTTTCAATTTAATATTTTTCACTTTGCATTTATGTGAATGATGAATGCACCAATATTTAACAATAGCACTTAAAATCTTCTTTCAAAAACAAAAAAAAAACACTTACAAGAAATTTTCTCTCTTCTTCACTTATTTTTATAATATGTCTGAAATGAGCAAATAACTTACTTAATTTGGGACGGAAAGAGTATATATATACCAATTCTTTAAAAAAAAATCAATATATATTCCAATGATATTCAACAAAAAAAATTGAAAAATAGGAGTATCAATGATTGATACCTATACGTGTGTTTGTTGGTGCTCATATACCTGCCGTCATATGATATCCCACGTGTCTACTTCTTATCCATTGCATCTATTTTTTATTATAATAATAATATTATAATTATAATAATAACAACAACAACAAAAATAATAAATCCCCCCAAACTTAACTCTGTTGATAGAGATATTGCATTTTATATACAGATGCCAAGGTTCGAACCCCGAACACTGTACTTCTCCACAATTAAATTGTGTGAACTTGGCTACAGCCACTAGGCTACCTAACCCAAAAAAACAATAATAATAATTTATATTTACTACTAATTTATCTAATAATGATTATATATACTATTAACGTCGACATGTTTGTATTCCGTTTTTATTAACAACGAACGATTAAATAGTAAAATTATAATTAAATGAATGTTAAAATTTGAAGAAAAAATGTTACACTAAAATACAATATTTTTTGTATATAATATCAATATAAGATTTTTATAATGTTCGACATTGTTCTTATTGGTGTTGATTTCTCTTTTTATTGTTGTAAATTATTTTTATTTTAATGATTTAACTTACTTTTTAATTGATAATTTAAATAATATTATAAAACTAATAAAATAGTTTAAAAAGGGTAAAAATGAAAGAAAAATCCAGTTTAAAATATCTACTTTCCTTTATATATTGTTATAGATTTTATCATGAATATACAAGATTCATGGGATGTTACTTTGATACTATGAATTTGACCTTCTATCTTTTTTTTTTTCTTTTTTTTTCGTGGTGGGATTCGAACCTCAAACCTTGCATATATTATGCATTGTCCATACCAACTGAATTAAGCTCACGAGGACTAACCTTCTAACTTTAAAGATTTAAATTCAAATTTTCGGAGAAATAATTTTAAAATACTTATTAGTAAAGTAAAGCTCATTTTCCATTTTGGGTACACAAAGCTCTTTATTTTATGAAAATTATCTCATATGATATAATATGGGGAAAATATGGTTAGATGAGATGACATTATAACCACCGCCACCACTGTTTTTTGGTTTTCATGCATTCTATTTTGTGGATATGATGTGGAATTAATCAAATGGATAGGTGGTTTGATTAAAGCCAAAATATTTTGATTAATAAAGCCAATCAATTGGGAGAATAATATAGACACATATACATATTTAATTATTTTAATCTACATATCAAATCATATTCGTTTCTGTATATAAAACACTTTTTAGCCTTAATTTAAACTCCTTCACTAATGTATCAAAGTCAAATTCCATCCACTTTGAGTGGGTTGGAGTTTGAAAACAAAACAAAACATTGGTTGCCTATCTGCTTATCTTTTTGGTATTCAGACACTCAATGACAAAATTCATGGATATTCTAAAGTATATTAATTGGTAGTGGTACATGCCATATGATCTTCTTACTCTTACAATTATTTAAAGATTAGTAATTGATGCCGTTGATAATATTTTATCAATTATAGAATGATATATTTATCACCTTAACAAGTGTTTAACTTGTATTTGTAAAGTAAAATTTTTAATGAGTTCTTTAAACAATACATTTGACACATTTGTTAGTATAATCCTTATAATATATAGCTTTTTTTACTAGTACAAACCAAATTTCAAATTAAGTATATTTTTGGATTGAGAGTAAGTTTTAAACCCACACGGTAAATTTGATAAAAATTACACTTTTAAAATTTCAACTTGATGATATCCATATATCATCAACTTCATCATTAAGTGAAGGATAATATCACTGCTTGAAAAAGTAAAATGTAAAATTACCGATTGAAATTAGAGAATAATTTTGCGACCAAATTATAGATAAATTATATTCTATTGGAGAGAGAGAGAGAGAGAGAGAGAGAGAGAGAGAGAGAGATAAATTATACTATTTTTTGTTTCAATACTTGCATTGCTAATTTTAAATATTTTAGTAGGTTTAACCAAAAGTACGAACAACTTTATTTTAGATCATAAAATCAAACTCATCTCATCTCTTCCTTTTCCTTTTGAATGCTTAGTTTTTGAATAGATTTACTAAGGGAGAAAAATTGATTCATAATAAAAGGGAACAAAAAATATCAAGAAAAAAATGCTACTAAATAAAAAGAGAACAAATTAGAAAGACCAAGAAGACATTAAGATTGAACTTTGGTCCTTATATCTAACTAACTTTGGACAACATAGATATCTTTTCCGTATAATGAACAATTTAAATATGTTTTTAGTCTTTCTTTCAAAAAAAAAAGTTTTAGTCTTAAAAAATAAGTCGATTAATTATTGTTTTTGATTTCTCAAAAAACTTTGTCCACTTTCAGTCCACATATATTTTTATTGAAACGGTTGCAGCTAATCCCTATTTATTTTTGGTCCATGCCTTAAAAAAAAAGGTTAGTTTTTGGTCCCTATTTTTTGATTGAAAAGAACTAGTTGCATGTGATTATTTTCAAAAAAGAACGACCAAAAGAGTCATGTTTTAGGACAGAGATCAGAGTAATAAAGAAGATTAAACGATATCAAATTTAATAATTGAACGCACAAACATATAAATTGTGTTTCACACCTAACACAAAAAGGGAAAAAACACGAGATGATTATTAAAGGTTTTGCTTTAGCTCTCTTCTTTTTTGACCTTGTGATCGATTAATTGAAATTAAGGTGCACCAATAATGCAACCCATGCTCAATATAACCTCACTAATCCTTTTCAATTTATAAATTCCAAAAAAAATTCCATTTAAGCTCTGATATTCAAACCCTAATTCAACCTTGACAAGCTTCAAGATTGCCTAGAAAATTTGACATCATATATCCAATGCCAACAATATTTTTTTACAAGCCAAAAATTAAACAAAATTATTAACGCCAAAAGAAGTTGCAACTCCCTATCTTGGTCGATGGGCGTGTTCTTATGAAATTACTAATTAATTCAAACCAAATAATGTAGTCAAGACATGCATGCTAATTGCTAACTGGTTATAAAAAAAATAAATAAATTAATGCTTGCTAACCAAGCAAGCGTGCACTAACGCGCATGTTCATGACAAAATATTAGGTGAATAATTAAATTTGTTTAATACCATGAACCAATATAATTATTAATAAAACAATCAATTTATCAACAAAATTTATTTGGCGTATCCGGTTTTAAGAGCAAAGGGTCCCGATGATCTGAAGCTCGACTAAAAGGTAAATAAAATATGATAAAAAATTATTTCATACATAAATCGAATTCAGGTTATTCTGAACGATTCGGTATTTGATGAAACTTGTCGTTTGATCCTAATTACTGGTTATTTATTTATCAACAAATATAAGAGAGGATATGGTGTTATGTTATTTTCCGTTGTGTTTATTTATTTTAATTTGCATATGTTGAGATCATCAATTATGGGTGACCTAACTTCTGTTCCCCATCGCCGACAATGCATTATTGGAAGTGCTTATTGTACTAATACTAGTAATACAGGAAAGTAGGTCCAGAACACTCTACATCAACTTTCTATTTAAGCTAAAATCCGGATTCTTGATGATGAATAATATTCTGGCGCCATTATAACTCTTTGAAACACCAATTCTGTTTTGTACCTATACTTTTATTGTATTTTCTTTTCCAATTGGAAAATAAAATAATAGTGCACATCCCTTTCTAATCTCCACATTCATAATAAGCAAGAGAAAACCGTCCAACCATCTCTCACATTCTTCCATCATTAAAAATTATGCAAGATTGGTAAACATGGTGACATGATACCCATCTCTAACTAGTTAAGCCAAGTATGGAGTGGGAGACAGTTCATGTGGGTCTCTTGTTATTATAGAAAGAGGAATGGTAAACATGGTGACATGATACCCATCTCTAACTAGTTAAGCCAAGTATGGAGTGGGAGACAGTTCATGTGGGTCTCTTGTTATTATAGAAAGAGGAATGCTAAGCACAGTTGCTCAAGCACTCTCTCTTGGAGACTCTCACTATCATTGGTCCACGTCCCTTTTATTGAGAATTTTTAAAACAGGCAACCGGATCCATTTAAAAATCAAAAGTCTTTATTTATTTTTTTTTGAGCAAATTTATTTATTTTATAAACATGGGAAAAGCAAATACTCCTTTATTGTTGTAGATTCATTGCACAGCTTCCTTCATCAGTGCAGCAAAAATTGCAGGAAGCAAAGAAATTTAGGAATAGGGACTTTTCGATGGCAGAGCCGTCGGCGAAGAGACGACAACGACATGGAGGATTCCCTCCTCCAGCGACAGTAATTGATGATTGATTTCATCCCATAGGGACTGACTCAAGAGAGATTGAGTCAGAAATCATGGCTAATTTCAGGAGAAGTGATGGTGACGAGCAATATATTACCGGCGAGATTGCGGCAAGATACCAAGTGGTGGCAATGGAAATCTGCATCTTGTGTTGGGATTCATGTGAATCTGACGATGGGTGTGATTTTATCTAAATTGATTGAAATGAAATTAAGAAATTTATGGAAGTGAAAAGTGTAAAACAATGTTGGTTTGAATCGGTGACAGTTCCGTGAAAACGAAGGAGGAGTAATTTTTTTTGTTTAATTTTGAATAAAAAAGTTTCTTAATTAATCCAAACCTGTTGAGCAGGTTAGCAGGTAATGGGTTTTTAAAATATGAATACATGGACCAATGGTAGTGTGAGTGTCTAAGAGAGAGTGCTTGAGCAACTGTGCTTAGCATTCACACACACATGTAGAAAACACACTCACACACACATGTAGTACTATACCAATTTGCAATCATGATATTTTATTTTTCTAGCTTTGTAGTATTAATTTTCGGAAATTACTTATGAAGCAATCTTTTTATGAGTGGCTATGAATGGGTCATAATTAATATGCACAATTATACATGTGTGTTTTTGCTTAATTTAGTGGGAAATCAAAAGGAAATGAAACTAGAGAAAATTTGTTATGATAATTAATTTTAAGTACAAAGGGAAAAAAGAAAAAGGGTAAGTAATAATTTTGATACTTGAATGTGTAACACGCCGTAACTACTCCCTCCGTCCTGCAATAGATGACCCATTTGAAAATGTACAATTTTGATCTAATTTACTTTGACCATATTTTTCTACTAATATACAAAGATAAATAATATCATATAAGATGTCGTTAGATTCGTTTCGATGAGTATTTTCAAAATATCAAATTTTCATAATTTTTTCTAATATATTATTCAAGATATTTAAGCTCAAAATTATGCATTGACATGCGTAATATGGTCAACTGTGTCATGTATTATGGGACGGAGGGAGTATAATATTAGCGTGTATTGAAATTGCAAACACATTCTCCAGTGTTTTTTTATTAGTAATTTTATGAATTAATTTGACTAATGAAACACACATTAGATAATTAAATTAACTAACTAAAAACATACTTAAGGATTAAAATGACTAACGAAAAATATATCCACGTATGTTTTTGCAATTTTGATATATTATAGTGACAATATCTCACAAGTTGGCAAAAGGAGTAAAGCATAACTAAAAGAGACCAATAATTGGGACAATATGTAAAGTGAAGCTACTACACAAAGGCATTACGCAAGGAAGCATATATAGGAAAATAATTTAAGTGTTTTAATTAATAATTAATTTACTGTTTTTTTTAACAAAATAATTAACTTACTGTTAGATTTAGTACGTATGTAAATCGAATCACCCCACCCTCTTGGTGTGTCATGCACTACTTCACAATGTGAAAGTGTTAAGTGTTAACATTCTATAGCATCCGACCAAGAGAAAAAGATTATCCAAGTTTGTCTCTTATTACTATAATGGAAGTAAGAGTAGGCTCAATTGTCAACCTATCCTTGAGAACTAAGAAGACTATTTCATACTAATTTCAAATACCCTTTGACATAATTTCAAATACCCCTGTGGCCTACTCCCTCCGGTCTCAAATGTAAGAAACAAAAAAAAATTGCATACATATTAAGAAAGTGGATTGACCACATTTAAGTTATTATATTATTTTTCTAATTTTACCTTTGTCTTGGAGTAGTAAAGACATTAATGAAGTGATTTTAATGAGGGTAAACTTGAAATAGTGGCATGAAAATTGCTGTTGACACATTCCATATGGCTGGGACACACATGAAAAATACCTTTTTACCCCCTCGGCAGTTAACTGCCGAGGAATTCAAAATCCGGCTGCAGTTAACTGCCGAGGATTTCCTCGGGAGTTAACTGCCGAGAAAAACTGTTTCATCAGATGAAACAGTCACCTGCTCCCCCTACACACTATTTTCTCATCACCTTCCATACAACTCCAATCCAACCCAAAATCCTAAAAAAAAAATTCATCAAATCTTGCTCCAAAATGATTCAAGCATCAAGCATAGGATGTATCAACACACTTTTGACGTAAAAAAACAGGTATTGTGCATTTTATTCGGTTTATTTTTTGGATATGTCATGGTTTTACAACGTCAGTTACGTAACACTGTCATGGGGAATCTCGGTAGTATACTGCCGAGGAAAACCTCGATACCTTACTGACGAGGAAAACCTCGGTAGTTAACTACCGAGGAACTCTTAGGAAAAAAATTTTGTGCGAAAAAATGGCAGCTACTGCCATTTTTTCCAAACTTTTTTTTCTTTGTTTTTTTTTTGTTTTTTTGTTTTAGTTCATTATGACATTAATGTTTATGCATTAGTAAGTTGTTAATTTATATTTTTGTGTTGTTTAATTATAGTAATGACCGAGAACGCGGAAGATGTTTCGGGAGAGACAAAACGTAATTTTGTCCAAATTTCCGGAGATGTCAAACCGCCTAAGGTTGAAGTCAAACCAAACATTGATGGAGCTTCCGTCCATGTTGAAGCTTCTAAATATGTTAGCCCCGGTGTCGTCCCACTTCAAGCCCACGAAGTTGACACGGCTAGGTTTTTTTCTGACGACATTAAGTTTCAAGATAGAGAAGAATTGCTTGGGTGGGTACGTTGTCAAGCAAATAAGGAGGGATTTACCATTGTTACACAAAGATCAAGCTTGATCCATCCAATATTGCCCCTAGTGTGTGAAAGGAGTGGAGCTCACAAAGTGCCTAAGAAAAAACCGAAGCATGCGACAACGGGCTCAAGAAAATGCGGGTACTTGTTCATGATTAGTGGATATCAAAGTACGCAAACAAAGGAATGGGGATTGAACATTCTTAATGGAGTTCACAACCATGCGATGGAGCCGGCTTTAGAAGGACACATTATTGCCGGTAGATTAAATGAGGATGACAAGAAGATTGTACATGACTTGACCAAGAGCAAGATGCTTCCAAGAAATATTTTGATACACTTGAAGAACAAAAGACCACATTGCATGACAAATGTGAAGCAAGTGTACAATGAACGTCAAAAAATATGGAAGGCAAATAGAGGTGACAAGAAGCCGTTGCAATATCTAATCTCGAAGTTGGAGGAGCACAACTATACTTATTACTCAAGAACACATGGTGAAAGTAATACAATCGAAGATATCTTTTGGGCTCATCCAACATCCGTTAAGTTGTTTAACAATTTTCCAACGGTTTTGGTTATGGACTCCACCTACAAAACCAACTTGTATAAGATGCCAATGTTTGAGGTAGTTGGGGTAACTTCGACCGATTTGACATATTCGGTTGGGTTTGGATTCTTGATGCATGAGAAAGAGGAAAACTTTGTTTGGGTTTTAAAAATGTTGCGTAAACTTCTTACTTCAAAGATGAATATGCCTAAGGTGATTGTTACTGACAGGGATGGGTCTTTGATGAAAGCGGTTGGAATTGTTTTCCCGGAAAGTTATGCTATGAATTGTTACTTTCATGTGCAAGCAAATGTTAAACAAAGAGAATTGTTTGCGGCAATTGCCATTTCCTGAAACCACCATGATGTCTCCACCACCACAAAAAGCAACAACCAAGGGAGCCAAGAAAAAAGTGGACATTGCGAGGTCTAAAAGAAGAATTACATCTACTAGTCGGATCCCTTCTTCTTGGGAGGTTGTTGATTCCCAAAATCCGGATAGTCAACCGTCACCATCACCAACAACATCATCATATAAAAGGAAAAAAGGTGCTCGTCTTGGTAAAGCACCAATTTCCCCACTTCCACCACCTTCTCGGTATCCAAAGCCTAAGGCTATCCCGGTTATGGGGCCTATTGATTATATGTCACGCTTCATGCTTCCATTTATTGATAAAGTGGTGGATGTTATTGGCAATGGACATTGTGGATTCCGGGCTATAGCCGAGTTCATGGGCTTAACCGAACAAAATCATCTCATGATTCGTACACATCTTATTCAAGAATTGAAAGATCATAGAGATGATTATGTTGAAGTATTTGCGGGTGAGGATCGTTATAACTACATTTTAAATGGCTTACATCCTCCCGCAAATACAAAAAGTTGTGCACATCTTGTTGATAAGTGGTTGACTTTTCCAGACATGGGGCACATTGTTGCTAATTATTACAAAAGGTGTGTGGTTGTGTTGACAAATCTTGAAGTTGGTAACTCGGAATCTTTTTTTCCACTAAGAGGGCCACCACCGCAAGGTAAGCAAAAAACTCTCATCATGTGCCTTGGGGTAATTCCTAATCACTTTGTGCTTATTTACTTGAAGAATGATTGTCCACTACCTTCATCATCTACGGAGTGGCACAATCACAAGAAACAAGATGCGGTGACTTGGGAAGATGAGTATTTGGATTAACATGAGTTGTTCCGAAAGCTCATGACTATTGAAAGTGGAAACAAACCGCCAAAACCACAAAAGGAATCAAACAAAGCGGCGCCTATTTTGTTGGAGACTCCCGAAAAACCAAAGCAACAATTTGAAGTTATTGCGGAAGATGAGGAAGATTTTATGTCACTTGATCTTCTCCAATCACTTGGCCTTTAACGAGTGATTTTTTTGTCGGTGTTAGTCCTTTTTTTTTGGTAGAAATTACACCGACGTATATTTTGGGGTCAAAATTGTAATGCCAATTTTTTGTGGCCAATATATAAGTAACATTATGTAATTGATATTGATATATATGATAATATGACTTTTATTGACTTGAAACTAGTGCAATACTTATTTATAGCTTATTAATGTTTACGCATTTGATTTATTCGTTATTACATTTCATTTAATTTTGTTCTAATCTATGATTATTTTGTTAAAGCTTTTGTCAAGTGAAACATGTCAGAGGTTGCAAGAATTGAAGGGCGTGTTAGGTATTGCGCGTTTAAAAAGACGGTTAAGGTTATGATAACACCGACGGACTCTATTGATGATTTGAAGACACAACTTAACACTTATTTTGAGCATCTTGGTGAAAATCAATATACACGTCACTTGTCTGCTCTAATGCCAATGATAGACCTAGGAGAAGATAGAGATGAATTCGCATGGAAAACGGCAAGCTATATGCCTTGGATTATTAAAGACGATAGCGACGTCGGATTTATGTTTAGGAATATGGTGGAAAATAATGTAATATATATATATATATATATATATATATATATATGTTCGTTCCATATGCAATTGTAATGAATGTAAGTAGGGATTTAATTTAATTATGTGTAATGAGTTGTAATGTGTTGTTTGATTATGGACACTATGTTCCGTTTTGATGAATTTCAAACTTTTGTGTGGTTTGAACCAAATGTCGGTTTGATTTAATTATGGACAAATGTAAAAGATATTGTATTTTTCTTGTTTATGACCGAGTTTCATTGTTGTATAATTTGAATTGCCTATGGAAATGCTCTGGTGAAATTACAGGTCAAAACTGGCCTAAAAACGGCTTGGTAAGGGTTAGCATTAATGCAGAACCTGCTGTCTGCATAAATGCTTTCCTCGGCAGTTAACTGCAGCCGTATTTTGAATTCCTCGGCAATTAACTGCCGAGGGGGCAAAAACGTATTTTACATGTGTGCCACAGCTTTCTCACATGTGTGAACAACAATTTTCTAGTGGCATTTAATAGGTTCATTTTATTATACTTTTTCTTATATTTGAGACCATCAATTTTATTTTTTTGTTTCTTACATTTGAGACCGGAGGGAGTATATGCTCCATAGGCTACCTACTCACATAAACCTCTAAATTAAGAGAGTTATTAAGGGTGGAATTGTTTTCATTGTGTCTTGTGCAAGGGACAAATGGTGTTAAATTCTGTTTCACTTATTTTATAAAGGAAAATGCTACTTCTCAAGAAAAATAGCTTCAAGAATTTTTCAAGACACAGTTGGCAAATTTTAATTGGATGATTTATTTGTCCACTTCCTATTTTTCAGCCACACCTCCTTGAATTGTGGTAAATAGTGCATTGTGATTGGCTACTCTTTATTCTTGAAGAATTCTTGATGTTATTTTTCTAAAGATATAGCATTGCTCTTTTATAAATCTGGTTTTTGGATTTGAATTTTTTACCCAGTAAACCACATCTAGATCGTATCTTCCATGATTAGACAATATAGATTTTAATGCAAATTTTAAAGAGTAAATACTCAACTTAGTCCCTAAATTTTAACGCGTCGGCCAACTTAGTCCCTCAATTATACGAAATTTCTAATTAGTCCCTGAATTTGTAAATTGTCAATCAATTTCGTCCTTCTGTCCAAACGGAGGGTTAACGGGCTGACGTGGCCGTTAACCTCTCACATGTCATACGCCACGTAGGCAGGGACTAATTTGGCCGAAAATAACAAACATTTTTAAGGACTAAATTGATTGATTTGCAGAATTTTTTTTGGCTTCTTCCCAAACAGCTCTTTTCTTCCCCAACGTATATGTCTTCCCCAATTGTATAAAATTGGAACCCTAATTAAACAATATGCAATCTACATTCTAATTAAATGGGAATATGGGAAAAAAACTGTTATTAAAGTCGAGCTTCATCTTCAAGCTCCAACTTTAATGGTGATGAAAAGAGGTTGAAGATGATTCGGAAATGTAACCTTCAAATACATCCCTAAGTAATATTAAAAACCATCAAATAAGTCCCTGAATTTTTTAAACATATATCAAATAGATCCTTGAAATTACAAAACACACAAGTTGAAACTGAAATATTATATAGGCAAAAGTCATAGGTCATAAGTCATAAGTCTGAGAAATTACATAGGCAAAAGCAACCCAATTTTGGGGCATTAACAAGTCATAAGTCTTAAACGGCAAGTTAAGCAAAAAGAAACCCAACTATGGGGCATAATTCAAACAAGCCTAAATATTACAAATCCAAAACATCTATTAAACTCCAGGAAGCATCACTTCTTTGGAAATTCGGGAGTTGGTATAAACTCCATGAATTTAGTAGGTTGAGTCGAACCGGGTGGACCATAGGTAGGATATGGAACCCTAATCATGCCAGCAGGAGGTTGATGAGCTGGTGCAGGACCCCTCATTGGTGTTTGCTTAGGCCTATCAGCTGAAGGAACCGGTCCTCTAAGGCCATACCTCCTTGGTGCAACACTCTGAAATTGCAAAATCAATCAAATTAGTCCCTAAAATCATACATAATCAATCATATCAGTCCTTCAGTTAATATACTAATTGCCAAAACGATCCTTAAAAATTAAGAGTCATACCTGTCCAGCATTTGCAACATTTCCTACAGTTTCTGCATTTCCAGGCACAACATTTTGTGGCACAGAGTATGAAGCATTTCCAGGCACAACATTTTCTGGCACAAAGTTAGGAGCATTTTCTGGCACAACATTTTCTGGCACTTCATTAGGAGCATTTCGAGCATTTTCATCCACAACATCTACAATGCCAGCATCAATCCAGTCCTTTGGTCTTATACTAACACCTTGCTCCATACAACTTCTTGCATTATGACCAACCAATCCACACCTCCCACATTGAGTGTCATTGTAGGTCTTCTTTATCTGACTCCCACAACCAGGTTCCTCATTACCATCCTTTCTTCTGGCCTTCTTTGGTCTTCCTGGAGCCCGTTTAACCTTTGGTGGCACAGGTTTGTCATAAGGAGTTGATTCCCAATATATTTGGGAATTAACTGGCTGAATGAAGTAGTTGTATGTTGCCTTATAAGATCCAAGGGTCAACCAAGCATGACAATGGTCTTCTGGCTTTAAACCTCTCAATGCAAGGGCTGAACATGCATGCATACATGGCATTCCTGTTGCATTCAAATCCAACATGTTCCAGTTCAAATCCAAAACACCAGAATAAAACATGTTCAACTATTGAAATCCAAACCAACACAAAAGTATAAAAATAAAACACTTACCAGTTAATTGCCAAAATCTGCAGGTGCAAGTTTGCTTAAATATATCAACATCCACCTTGATTCTGTAGTTGTTTTCTATCTGATACCTTTGCCTTGGATTATAACCACTCCACACTGGTCTCCAATTGTGACTGGCAAGCTTCTCTTTCTCTAGCCTACTTTGCTGCCAAGGACACAGTGGTCCAGCTCTCCCATCAAGTTTCATCTTGTTATGACTTATTTTTCTCATAACATAGCATCTAACATGCTCAGCCAAAGTGAGTATTGGTTTCCCTCTATAGTTCAAGATCTTTGAATTGAAAACCTCACAAGCATTGTTCACTATGTTATCTGCCTTGCAATTTTCACTAAAATAAGCTTTAGTCCATGCTTCCTTTGGCCATTTATTAAGATACTCCCATGCCTTCTCATTAATCCTCTTCACCCTCTCCATAATACTGTTGAATTTAGTGGGAGTTGTTGCCCTTGCACACTCCCATACCACTCCTCTCAATTCCTTTTCCTTCCATTGTTTTGTGAAGTTCCTCCATAGATGCATCACACAATATCTATGTGGCACCCCTGGCATCACTTCCTGCATGGCTGGAATCAAACCCTTCCAATTTTAACAATCATAGAAACAATTTTCCCTGAATTATATCAATATCCATCAAAATAGTTGTTTTATCTTGGTTTTCGGGTGTCAAACATTGATTACGTTTGAACCTTTCTAACCGGTGATATCTTATTTTTTCTTGGGAAGGGAAAAAGTAAGCAAAACCCTTGAGAATCGAGGTCCGGGAGTTGTTTTCGCTACGGGAAGGTGTTAGGCACCCATAACGACTATAGTAACCTATAGGAACCGTCTTTAATTTCTACGCGCGCGCTTTATTTTTAAATGCTATTTTGAAATGCTATTTACACCTAAAATTTGCTAAATGAAGAATTGGAGGGAGAAGAATGTGTTTGAATTTTTATTTTAGTTGAATTGAAGGAATTTTGTTCCTTGCCTACGTACCCGTTTAAGGGATCAAATCCACCGTAGTTCTCTCTCAAAAAATGTTTTTGTTTTTGTTGGTTGATTTTAAGTTTGAAAATGGATTTTTGGAGAATAGAAAGAGGCCTCAAGGGCATGAGATTAGGAAATAGTGAGGTTGAATTAGTGAATTGCAAAAGAAGTCAAAGTTTGATTATTTTCATTGAAATTTGATTAAGAAAATGGAAAAGAAAATACAATGGGATATTGGATCCCAAGGTTTATTTGGAAAAGGTTTGAGTGAAGTTGTTCACATTTGTTTGGAAAATTGGTTTTTTCTAAGTATAAGTCCTAGGCATTCATCTAAGCATACAATCCTAAACATACATCTAAACATGCATATTCTAGCTATTTATCTAAGGTGGAGTGTGTGCATGTGTCGGTGCTTGTGTCGGTGTACATCATTAGAGTCCATTGTCCTTTACATCATACCCTAGATACATTCTATGGCCTCTTTGCCAAGAGATTAAAAGCATGAAAGTAAAATATTACAAAAGCTCCTAAACCTTTACATTCTAAGTCTTGGTACAAATTAAATTGCAAGAAATTAAACCAAAATGGAAGAATGAAGTATGCTTATGAAACATGAAACAAAAGGGTTAGTAGTACCAATGATATAGAAACAAAATGACAAGAGCATGGTAAAACAACTATAGCTTGCAAGTGAAGTAAACTAACAATTTTAGTAAAAAGTGACAAAAGGACTTGAAATTCAATATACTTCTAAAGCAAGTTTGAGACCCAAATTCTCACAACATTGGAAATTTTAGGTGACTTATTTCAAGGAAAGAAATATGAGAATCAAGGAAAACCGACATGCCAAAGATTATAAAATTTTCAAATCCTTTACGCACTTTATTTCACAAGAGCATTTCACATTATTTACAACACAAAGTCCACAAAAATCTAACTCAAAACAGCAAGCATATATCACATTTAATAGACAAAATCACTCCAAGAAATCACATGTTCAAAGCCACAATTATGTAACAAAATTTCAAGTTCAAAATCACATCAAAACTTTACAAAAATGTTAATAAAAAAGTGAGCAACAAGAATATATCCTACATGTTTTTTGAAATGGATTTTTTACATGTAACTTTATTCCAAAGGGCAGTCCTCAAACACCAAAATTGTTTACAAGAAAAGTCCACAAGGTCTTCGAGGGTTTTTACAAGTTTTTTACAAGACTTTATCAAGAATTGAAAGGAAATGAATTCACAATCAAACAAATATTTTTCATACATTTTTCATAGTCTTTAATCATGCAATGAACCTCAAAAATATAGGGGAAAAAGTTGAAGCACATGTAGAAAATTATTTGAGACTTTTATCGTGAAAATATAGCGCAGCAGGGGGTACGAACAGCAAAAATAGCAAGAAACACGCAGGGATGGGGGGTGCGTAAAGCGAAACTGGACAAAGAGAAAAAAACATTGGGCTTGGAGCGGGTATGGGGCGGTTTATGGGTCAAACCCATGGGTCAACACCTTCTTCTTCCTTATTTCTTTCTTTCAACCGTAAAACTCACAGACATGAACATCCACACTTTTTCTCTCCCAAACTGCTACGGTTCCCTCTCTCTTTCATCTTCCATCAATTCTCTCCTTCTAACACACTCAAACACGCAAGCATGAACTACTACACAGCTTAATTCGACGCAAAAAAAAATGGAGAAGCAACAAGATCACACATGAATCAGCAGCAAATCAGGATTACGACGTGATTACCGGCGAAGTGCGAAACGTAGACAGACGAGAGAAGGAAAACGGCGGTACCTGAAGTGATATCAGAGAACGGAAGAGTTTGATACGGAAAACTTCGACGAGATTCCGATCCAGCACACATCTTCGCCGATCTGGACAATCTTCTTCTTGCTGATTCTCTCTGTTTCCGTTCTGCCACTGCTTCTTTTCACTCCATCTGGTTCCATTTGTTTCTTCACGCTTCTGATCCGTTCGAATCAAGCTTTGTGCGACTTCTTTCTCCGTTTTGATTTCGCGAGCTTTTGTGAAGGATTTCGAAACCTAGCCAATTGTTGTTGGTGGATTCGAGTTTGGATTGCTTCTTCTTTCTTTGATGCCTTCACGCTCTCCTCTGTTGCGTGAGCTCAGTTTTTTGTGTAGCCTCCGTGCTGTTCTTTCGCTTCTTCGACCCGAGGGTGCGGTGCGTGAGTTCTTCGAATTCGTGTTCTTGTGAGGATGACGAATTAGTTTGCAGAATCCGTCAGAATTTTGTGAATTGCTTGGTGATTGAAATCGAAAATAATATTGGGAGGAATTTGTGTTGTGGTTTGTGGGAGAATTGCAATGAATTGGTGGATTTTCGATGAGTATTGCTGGAATTTTGGTTGAATTTGAGAGGTTGATGGTGGAGGAGTGTGGTGGTTAGAGGTGGTTAGAGTGGTGGAGAAAATTGGTTAGGGTGGTTATGGAGGTGGTTAGAGTTTGTTGTGGTGGTGGAATGGGTGGTGGAAGAAGTTAGTTAGGGTGGTGGAAGGTTGTTAGAAGAGAGGGAAAATTGAGAGAAAATAAGTTATGAATTTTTGTGATTTTTGGAATTTGTGAAAAATGATTGGTGATGAAAAATTGACCATGGTTTGACTTATATAGGTGATGTGGTAAGCTTGGACCAATGAAATAATGCCATGTGGCACTTGACTTGTAACAAACTTTTAAGAACCAATAACATTTGGACACATGGCACTTGGACTCTAACAAACTTAAAAGGGATTAAAACGTAAATAACAAAAGTGCGCGGACTAAAAATGAAAATTAAAACTAAAATTGAATTAAAAAAAGTAAATTGAAAAATAACGTAAAGCGAGACGATTAAAAACAACGAAGCAGACAAGAGATTTTACGTGAAATGACCAAAACGCCCCTAGGGACTAAAATGACTAAAAACGACTCAAATGCAATTTTAAAATGATTTTTTAACAAGGGATTAAAGCAAGAGTTTATACAAGCGAACTAAAATACTCAGAGACAATTTTTAGAATTAAACAGGGTCTTAACACATGAAAAGACTAAAATGCCCCTAGGGGCAAAATTGACTCAAAACGACTTCAAATGCAATTTAAAAATGGATTTTGACATAGAATTGAAATGAAAACTTATTCAAACTATTTGAAAGGACTCAACCCAAATTTTAAAAGACTGAAAGAAATTTTAACACAGGAAATGACTAAAATGCCCCTAGGGGCTAAATTGACTAAAAAAATGACTCAACTGATATTTTCTGAAATGAATTTTGACATGATATTAAAACAAGGATTTATACAAACCAATTTAAAAGACTCAAACAATTTTCAAAGATTAAAATGAGTTGAATGCAGGAAATGACTAAAATACCCTTTTACATGAACTTTGCAAATAACATTGAAGTAAAATGCAGAGAAAGATGCAATTGATCAGAGACATATCAGATGACTTATAATGCAAGAAAAGAAAAATTGACTAGTATTTTTAGGTCCAAAATTAGGGTATAACAACTGCCCCTATTTAAGTTTCTTTGTCCGGGGAGTCAAGAGACGAAGTCTTAGAATTGACGGGACGAAGATACTTAAATATTAACATTTGCACTGCTTTTGGACATAAAAATACGCTTTCAGATTTTCAAAAATATGAATGCCATGCAACATTTTGATTATGAATGCAAGACAATCGAACCGGAATCTACGGGCTGTGTCACACCACCAAGGGATTTATAGACATCAAGGTAGAAAGAACGGGCAAAAAATAGACAGGTACAAGCTGTTCTTTGGATCGAACTTGCCACTTGACCAAGAAATACAAACAAGAGACGGGTACAAGCTGTTCTTTGGATCGAACTTGCCACTTGACCGAGAGATACAAACAAGAGACGGGTACAAGCTGTTCTTTGGATCGAACTTGCCACTTGACCGAGAGATACAAACAAGAGACGGGTACAAGCTGTTCTTTGGATCGAACTTGCCACTTGACCGAGGAAATACAAACAAGAAACGGGTACAAGCTGTTCTTTGGATCGAACTTGCCACTTGACCGGAAATATAGACAAAAGGTAGATACAAGCTGTTCTTTGGATCGAACTTGCCACTTGATCAACACCGCAACACGTAAGTAGGTGCAAACTGTTCTTTGGATCGAACTTGCCGTTTGACCGATAACAAAACATAAGCAAAGGGTACAAACTGTTCTTTGGATCGAACTTGCCGTTTGACCGGAAACATAGACATATAAGCAGGTACAAGTGGTTCTTTTTTTGGATAGAACCTGGCACTTGACCAGTAATCAAGACACAAATTGAAAGTCTGGTTTAACAAGATACCAATTGAGGGTAAATTGTCATTGACTTGATTTGTAAGTAGACATGACCATTTTTGTTGGCCCAAGAGTAAATTGACATTGATTTGAATTGAGTTGAAAGTTGAATTTGACATTGACATTGACATTGGCATTGACATTGACATTGACATTGACATTGGCATTGACATTGACATTGGCATTGACATTGACATTGGCATTGACATTGACATTGGCATTTGACATTAACATTGACATTGACATTGACATTTGACATTAACATTGACATTGACATTGACATTGGCATTTGACATTAACATTGACATTGACGTTGGCATTTGACATTAACATTGACATTGGCATTTGACATTGACATTGGCATTGACATTGACATTGGCATTTGACATTAACATTGACATTGACGTTGGCATTTGACATTAACATTGACATTGGCATTTGACATTGACATTGGCATTGACATTGACATTGGCATTTGACATTAACATTGACATTGACATTGACATTTGACATTAACATTGACATTGACATTGACATTGGCATTTGACATTAACATTGACATTGATATTGAATTTGACAGTTGACAGTTGGATATGCAACATGTATGTATGGTATAGCAAGATTATTGGATATATGAGCACATAAAATGCATGATTATGCATGTATGAATGCTTGAAATGCATGATTGGTTTGTAACTTGACAGAGAAAGTTTCACAAAGGCAGACAAGACATTGGAAGATTGGGCACGTAGTGGCTCGTGCTGCGACATATTCACAGGGGAAAACCTCTTTGGAGATACCGTCGCTGAGAGACGTATCGAAACCATGGCTGAAGGCAATAAAACTTGTAAAGGAGGACCCTTGGAAAGTCCTTGGACACAGGTCGCCATTGCTAGGCGTGTCAGTGCTGGGTAAACATTGGATGTTCGCATCTGTGGTCAATGCTTTTATATTCTTTTCATTTTTTCATTTTCAAACCCCACTTTTGCCTGAACCGCCCTTTCAGGTTTTCGATTCACCGGGGAATAAATTCTTTTCATTGCCCCATTTTTGCCTGAATTGCCTTCATAGGTTGTCAATCAGCGGGGTGCTCATTTTTGCCTAAGCCGCCCTTTCGGGTTTTCAACTTAGCGAGCTTTTTATTTTCATTTTTTTCATTTTTTCATTTTCATTCTGTTTTTCATTCTTGCCATTGACCACAGATCATCCTGGGGAGTAATCTGCTTGTAACATGTATTGAAATAGACATTGACATTCATTCATTCATGCATGTTTCACTGAAATGTACCCTATTGCTCAGGTTTGCTTTCAGAATAGACAGAAAAAGATTTTTTAGTTTTCAAAAGATGTTTGTTTCAGACATTGACATTATCAAATAGAAAGAAACTATTTTGTATAAAGCATTGAAAGTAGAAAGAAAAATAGAGTTTCAAACAGTAGAAAGGCTCAAATTGATGTAGAAGAGTGAAAGTCAGCCAAAGGCATGACTTCACGGATTTACAAAGCTTGGAAAATGGTAATTTTATTGGTTGGTGATACATTGAACACGATGACCGCTACATTTCATAGAAATTTTGAATTCACAGGTACAGAAGCTTCTGATGAAGATGATCATTGACAGTTGCAGATGCCCCAAGGGGTGATGGTGATTTGCCAGATATAGTTACTTGTCTTTTATCAACCTCATTTTTGCATGAACCGCCCTTTCGGGTTTTCGGCTCATCGAGGCGCTCATTCTTGCCTGAGTTGCGTACAATCTCAGCGAGCTCTTTCATATTCATTTTTTGTCCCTAACTTTTGCCTGGATCGCCCTTTCGGGTTTTCGATCCACCGGGAAGCGCATTTTTGCCTAGGCCGCCCTTTCGGGTTTTCGACCTACCACGCTGTTCTTTTCTTTTTAGACAAAGTATTTCTTGACTATATCGGCATTAACAGGATTTGGAAGTTCAACACCATCCATGTGTGTAAGAATCAAAGCACCACCAGAGAAAGCCTTCTTGACAACATAAGGACCTTCATAGTTAGGTGTCCATTTGCCCCTTGGGTCGGGTTGCTGATTTATTCTTCTTTTCAATACAAGTTTGCCTTCCTTGAATTCTCGAGGTCGGACTTTCTTGTCAAAAGCATTCTTCATCCGCACTTGATACAACTGTCCATGAGTCATAGCATCCATACGCTTTTCTTCAATCAAATTCAATTGATCATACCGACTTTGACACCATTCAGCCTCAGTTAACTTTGCTTCCATGATTACTCGAAGAGATGGAATCTCCACTTCCAGAGGGAGAACTGCTTCCATGCCATACACAAGAGAGAAGGGAGTTGCCCCGGTTGAACTGCGTACCGTAGTATGGTAACCATGCAAGGCAAATGGGAGCATCTCATGCCAGTCTTTGTAAGTAGTGACCATCTTCTGAACAATCTTCTTGATGTTCTTGTTAGCGGCCTCAACTGCACCATTCATCTGAGGCCTATACGGAGAAGAGTTGTGATGTTCAATTTTGAATTCTTCACATAAGGCTTGCATCATGCTATTGTTCAGATTGGAACCATTGTCAGTGATAATTTTGTTAGGAACACCATATCGACAGATGATGTTATTCTTGATGAACTTCACAACCACTTGCTTGGTCACATTTGCATAGGAGGCAGCTTCAACCCACTTGGTGAAATAATCCATTGCCACTAGAATGAAACGATGTCCATTGGAAGCTTTTGGTTCAATTCTTCCGATCATGTCGATGCCCCACATAGAGAAAGGCCATGGGGAAGATATAACATTGAGAGCGTGTGGAGGCATATGAATCTTGTCAGCATAAATTTGGCATTTGTGGCATCTTTTAGCATGTTTGTGGCAATCACGCTCCATGGTTATCCAGTAATAGCCGGCTCTTAACAGTTTCCTTGACATGGTGTGACCCGAAGCATGGGTCCCAAAAGTACCGTCATGTACATCATGCATCAATTTCTCAGCTTCTTGTTTGTTAACACATCTCAATAAGACCATGTCATAGTTCCTCTTGTATAGGATTTCTCCGTCCAGAAGGAATTTGCTAGCCCATCTTCTCAAGGTCTTTTTATCTCTGTTGGAAGCACCAGGTGGATATTCACGATTCTGCAAGAATTGCTTGATGTTGTGATACCAAGGCTTTTTGTCATTCACATCTTTGTCAGCTTGATCTGGCACATTTTCAATAGTAAACACATGAGCGGGTCTATCAAGACGTTGTACTTTGATTACGGGCACGTCATTCCAGTGATTGACACGAAACATGGAAGACAAAGTAGCAAGAGCGTCAGCCATCTGATTCTCATCCCGAGGGATATGGTGCAGCTCAACCTTGGTAAAGTATGTCAACAGACGTCTTGCATAGTCACGGTATGGGATCAGCTTCTCATGATGAGTCTCCCATTCACCCTTTATCTGATTAATAACAAGTGCAGAATCTCCATAGATGTCAAGGTGTTTGATTCTCAGGTCAAGGGCTTCTTCAATGCCCAAGATGCATGCTTCATATTCAGCTATATTGTTCGTGCATTCAAAAGTTATTCGAGCGGTGAAAGGAATGTGGTGCCCCTGCGGAGTTACAATGATGGCTCCAATTCCTTTACCATAAGCATTGACAGCACCATCAAACACCAATCCCCATTTGCTATTGGGGTCCGGCCCTTCATTGATCAGTGGCTCTTCACAGTCTTTTGCTTTCAGATACATGATCTCTTCATCAGGGAAATCAAATTTAATCGGCTGGTAATCATCAAGAGGTTGACAAGCAAGATGCTCAGCAAGGACACTTCGTTTGATTACTTTCTGAGCTTTGTACACAATATCATATTCAGACAACAACATTTGCCAACGTGCAATCTTTCCAGTAACAGCAGGCTTTTCAAAGATATACTTGATTGGATCCATTCGGGATATCAACCAAGTTGTATGATTCACCATATAATGACGCAGGCGTTTGGCAGCCCAAGCTAAAGCACAACAGGTCTTTTCAAGCATCGTATACCGAGTCTCGCAGTCGGTGAACTTCTTGCTCAGATAGTAGATAGCATGCTCTTTCTTACCAGTCTCATCTTGTTGACCGAGAACACAACCCACTGAATCATCTAACACTGACAGATACATGATCAAAGGCCTTCCTTCCACTGGCGGGACAAGGATAGGTGGCTCCAACAGGTATTCTTTGATGCTATCAAAAGCTTCTTGACATTCATCATTCCATACAACAGGCTGATTCTTTCTGAGCAATTTGAAAATTGGCCCACAGGTGGTAGTCATGTGAGATATGAATCTTGAAATGTAATTCAGACGTCCGAGGAAACCTCTGACTTGCTTTTCGGTTTGAGGGGCCGGCATCTCTCTGATGGCTCGGACTTTGTCAGGATCAACTTCAATGCCTCTTTGACTGACAATGAAGCCTAGCAACTTTCCGGATCGTACACCGAATGTGCACTTGTTAGGATTCAACCGCAGCTTGTACTTTCTCAGTCTTTCAAACATCTTTTTCAAATACACAATATGCTGCTCTTCATCACTTGACTTCACAATCATATCATCAACATATACTTCAATCTCTTTGTGAATCATATCATGAAACAGAGTTGTCATCCCTCTTTGATAGGTGGCACCAGCATTTATCAAGCCAAACGGCATCACTTTATAACAGAACGTTCCCCACGGAGTGATGAAGGACGTCTTTTCTCTATCTTCAGGAGACATTCGTATCTGATTATAACCAGAGAAACCATCCATGAAAGAGAACACTTTAGATTGAGCAGTACTGTCAACAAGCACATCAATATGAGGCAATGGGAAGTTATCTTTCGGACAGGCTTTGTTCAGATCTCTGTAATCAACACACATTCGGACTTTCCCATCTTTCTTTGGCACTGGTACAATGTTGGCAATCCACTCAGGGTATTCAGCTGTCATGAGGAAACCCGCATCAATTTGCTTCTGTACTTCAGCCTTGATCTTAAGAGCCATGTCTGGACGAGACCTTCTCAATTTCTGTTTGACGGGAGGACATTCAGGTCTTGTCGGTATCCGATGTTCCACAATCTTGGGATCTAGACCCGGCATATCTTCATAGGACCATGCAAAGACATCTGGATAATCACGGAGAAGCTGAATGATCTTCTTTTTTACTTCTGGCTCAAGTGCAGCACCAATCTTGATCTCTCGCTTGTTCTCTTCGGTACCCAGGTTGATGAGTTCAATCTCTTCCTGGTGAGGCTGAATGGCTCTTCTTTCTTGCTCAAGCAGTCGAGTGATCTCATATGGTACCTCTTCATAATCATCATCCTCATCTTCAGCTTCATATACAGGGGATTCAAAATTTGGATGAACCATAGGGTCACTGTGTTCAACGGGTTTATTATGGTTCAATCTGCATAATATGATTGGGATGATTTTTAGAAAAAGTTTTTCATGCAGATTTTTGAAATTAATAAGAAAAATACAGATGTTTTGGTTTTTTCTGGCATTACCATTATTTCCAAGAAAAAGGCACTAAAAAGTAAAAAAAACAAAGAGTCGTGAGAAAAACGACAACTTTTATTGATAACGGCAATGCCGAAACAAACACGCCCTTACAATGATATCACTTTCGCCTTGGGCAGAGCGAAAGGATTGTTATTTTGAAAACAAAAGACATGAGCAACAAAACACATTACATGGAAGCATGCATGACTAAAGGAACATCAATGGCTTCCCAATTTCTCACAGTGCCTCCTGGTATAACAAAAGTGGGCACGTAACTACTCCCAGCAGCACCTTCAGTAATAGCATTGATGAACCCAGCACTGTAGGAAGTTCCCTTTGAAACACCAGAGGTTGGGGAGAATCCAAGGCCCTCTTTACGCTTGTTTTCCAAAATCTGAATCACTTTGCCCCAGCCAGCAGCTTGCCCTTCTTGACCCGGAGAATCCTGAAGCACCGGCACAATCACACATACATCACTGACGGTCAAGTGTTTGTCATCCATCAGACTCTGGATATCATCTTGCACCACACGACAGCCCATGGGATTTTGCAGACATTCTGAACAAGAATCATGATCATGTTTGAACAAAGAGGCCTGGCAGAGCTTGACATGTAATGGCACCAAGGGAGTAACGACATTGCGGACATCCAACATGGGATCCTCTTGAGGAGCGGGAATCCTTTCAAAAGCCTCAATCATATTGACAGCAGCATGGTCTGGAAGTGGATTGCCGAGGACATGAGGAGCATTATTCTCAAAAGTCAACCGTCCCTTTTCTATTAGGTCTTTCACAATATACTTCAGAGCAAGGCAACCCTCAACATCATGGCCTTGAGCACCCTGATGAAATTCACATGTTAGATCCTGTCGGAACCTGGGAGGCAATGGATTAGGCGGAGGCTTGCCTGGTCTAGTGACACAGTGTCCCTTGGCCAGTAGAGTTGGGAGCAGCTCACCATACCGCATTGGTATTGGTGGAAAAGAAGGTCTGGGTCGGGGACCCTGTTGTTGCTGCTGCTGTTGAGCAGGAGGCTGTTGTTGCACTTGCTGAGCGATGGCATTGACGGGCACTGGTGGTTGGCCCGGTGGCAGAGGATATTGCTGATAAAATGGTGGGAAGAAAGGGTGTTGAGAGTATTGCATGTAGTGATAAGGCAGGGGTAATTGCATGGCTGCTGCAGACGGGTTACCAGACACCATCCCTACGTCAGATTCTTTCCTCTTGTGATGTCCGTTACCGTACTTCTTTGGTGCACTGTTGGAAGATTCGCCCTTCTCAAGGACAATAATACCATCTCGGACAGCCTCTTCTAGACGGGTTCCCATTGTGACCATATCAGAGAAGTTGTTTGGGGCAGAGACTATCATTCTCTCCTTATATTCCTTCTTCAGAGTCTTCAGGAATGTCTGCGTTAATTCTTCCTCATCAAGTCGAGGAGAAACACGAGCAGCTGCCCCTCTCCACCTCTGAGCATATTCTCGGAAGGTTTCATCTGATTTCTGAGATAGGGCTTTAAGAGAGTCCCTGTTTGGCCTTAGACGGGTATTGAATTCATATTGACCTTCGAAAGCAGCAGCGAGTTCCTCAAAAGTATGAATGTTGTCTTTGCTCAGACTAGTGTACCAATCTGCTGCATCATCTGTCAAGCTACTCTGGAAGCAGTGGATCATCAGTGCATCATTGTCGGCATAGTTAGCCATCTTTCGGACATACCGGATAACATGGTTATGTGGGCAAGAAGTCCCATTGTATTTATCAAATTCTGGCTCTTTGAATTTCTTAGGAACCTCAAATCGGGATACCAAGCACAGATCACGAGCTTTAGCAGGAGCACCATTGTTTCCTCGGCTAGCCTTGACCTCACGGAGTTCTCCAGCCAACTCCCTTAACTGTCTCTTCATAGCTTCCATTGCGGGATCTTGTCCACGCGGAGTATCAACATCAATTACCTGTTGCACAGTGTGTACAATAGGGTCGGTAACAACAGTAGTTACTTGAGGCATAGCAGTAGACACAGGAATTTGTCCTTGACCAGCAAAACCAGAGACACCAGCAGCAATATTAGGAGAGTAGTAAGCTGAGAGGCCATAAGGACGGCCGTTGGGCATAACAAAACGAGCATCAGTAGCCACAGTAGATAGTGGGATAGAGGGAATCACCTCAGCTGTGACTGGAATAGAAGTGGCTGGCTGTTCTTGTGAAGCCATCATAGCGGACATAGCGTCATGAGCCTTGGCCAAGTCTTCTTTCATAGCAGCCAATTCGGCACGGAGCTGAGCATTTTCTTCTTCAAAGTTAGCCATTATCCTTCTCTTGTGAAATCTTGTCTGATGAATTCTATCTGGTTGGTAAACCTTGCGAACACGAGCCACTTTTCAGACTGCGGCGGACAAAACCAGGAGGCAATGAGCACGAGAAGTTTTTTTTTTTTTTTTGTGACCAATGAATGATGCATATGATGCATGATATGCAAATGCGAAAAGACTCTTTTTTGTCAGAGGACTTTGTCAAAGTGGTTGTGAACATCACAGAGAAACACGGTTTTATTTGAAGATCTTGAGCAAAACTAGAAGTTTAGTTGAGATGGTATCACTGGGTGTTCACATCCGTGATGTTCAAAAGATGACTTGTCTAAGTCCTCCGATAAATGCATGGAAAAAAAGTTTATGCATGTATGCACGTATGCATGAATGCATGATTATGTTCAAGTTCGGAGAAAACATGGTGGGTTGAAGTTCAAAGTCGAGGAGTCATGGGTGGACACGGTGTCCGGTGAAACTAAGGCTTTAGGATAATAGTAACCGGGTTCTAAAAAGGTTCCCAAGTTGCAACCTCTCCGACGTATCTCATGGTGTCACGAGTCAACACTCGCTCCATGATTATACGTGGAAGGTCTAACTTGAGTGTAGTATCGCGTGACGACTAAAACTCGAGACGACACCCGGTTTAGCCTCCGCACTACATCCTAGAAAATGGCCATGGATGGGTTTGGTTATCTACGGTTCATAGCGTCATAGAACAATTAGAAGCAAAGTGCCTAAACGCGACAACTCGCGCCGACAACATCACCTCCAAAATGCCTCAGCTATGTGGGATTGATCGCATAATCCAAAACACGAGGCAACCCCCGGAATGAATTGTCGATTATATTCCTCCTAAATCCTAAGTTCACTCAGCCCGGGTGCAGGACTTTTGATATTCTCACCCCACACGTTTGCAAGAAATTAAACATTTATTCACATAGGAAAGCAAGTAAAAGAAGCAAGTAAAAAACACAAGCGCAAGCGTGGAAATAAAGACTAGGCGTAACTCTCGAATCTCCCCAGTGAAGTCGCCAGCTGTTTTATCTTGGTTTTCGGGTGTCAAACATTGATTACGTTTGAACCTTTCTAACCGGTGATATCTTATTTTTTCTTGGGAAGGGAAAAAGTAAGCAAAACCCTTGAGAATCGAGGTCCGGGAGTTGTTTTCGCTACGGGAAGGTGTTAGGCACCCATAACGACTATAGTAACCTATAGGAACCGTCTTTAATTTCTACGCGCGCGCTTTATTTTTAAATGCTATTTTGAAATGCTATTTACACCTAAAATTTGCTAAATGAAGAATTGGAGGGAGAAGAATGTGTTTGAATTTTTATTTTAGTTGAATTGAAGGAATTTTGTTCCTTGCCTACGTACCCGTTTAAGGGATCAAATCCACCGTAGTTCTCTCTCAAAAAATGTTTTTGTTTTTGTTGGTTGATTTTAAGTTTGAAAATGGATTTTTGGAGAATAGAAAGAGGCCTCAAGGGCATGAGATTAGGAAATAGTGAGGTTGAATTAGTGAATTGCAAAAGAAGTCAAAGTTTGATTATTTTCATTGAAATTTGATTAAGAAAATGGAAAAGAAAATACAATGGGATATTGGATCCCAAGGTTTATTTGGAAAAGGTTTGAGTGAAGTTGTTCACATTTGTTTGGAAAATTGGTTTTTTCTAAGTATAAGTCCTAGGCATTCATCTAAGCATACAATCCTAAACATACATCTAAACATGCATATTCTAGCTATTTATCTAAGGTGGAGTGTGTGCATGTGTCGGTGCTTGTGTCGGTGTACATCATTAGAGTCCATTGTCCTTTACATCATACCCTAGATACATTCTATGGCCTCTTTGCCAAGAGATTAAAAGCATGAAAGTAAAATATTACAAAAGCTCCTAAACCTTTACATTCTAAGTCTTGGTACAAATTAAATTGCAAGAAATTAAACCAAAATGGAAGAATGAAGTATGCTTATGAAACATGAAACAAAAGGGTTAGTAGTACCAATGATATAGAAACAAAATGACAAGAGCATGGTAAAACAACTATAGCTTGCAAGTGAAGTAAACTAACAATTTTAGTAAAAAGTGACAAAAGGACTTGAAATTCAATATACTTCTAAAGCAAGTTTGAGACCCAAATTCTCACAACATTGGAAATTTTAGGTGACTTATTTCAAGGAAAGAAATATGAGAATCAAGGAAAACCGACATGCCAAAGATTATAAAATTTTCAAATCCTTTACACACTTTATTTCACAAGAGCATTTCACATTATTTACAACACAAAGTCCACAAAAATCTAACTCAAAACAGCAAGCATATATCACATTTAATAGACAAAATCACTCCAAGAAATCACATGTTCAAAGCCACAATTATGTAACAAAATTTCAAGTTCAAAATCACATCAAAACTTTACAAAAATGTTAATAAAAAAGTGAGCAACAAGAATATATCCTACATGTTTTTTGAAATGGATTTTTTACATGTAACTTTATTCCAAAGGGCAGTCCTCAAACACCAAAATTGTTTACAAGAAAAGTCCACAAGGTCTTCGAGGGTTTTTACAAGTTTTTTACAAGACTTTATCAAGAATTGAAAGGAAATGAATTCACAATCAAACAAATATTTTTCATACATTTTTCATAGTCTTTAATCATGCAATGAACCTCAAAAATATAGGGGAAAAAGTTGAAGCACATGTAGAAAATTATTTGAGACTTTTATCGTGAAAATATAGCGCAGCAGGGGGTACGAACAGCAAAAATAGCAAGAAACACGCAGGGATGGGGGGTGCGTAAAGCGAAACTGGACAAAGAGAAAAAAACATTGGGCTTGGAGCGGGTATGGGGCGGTTTATGGGTCAAACCCATGGGTCAACACCTTCTTCTTCCTTATTTCTTTCTTTCAACCGTAAAACTCACAGACATGAACATCCACACTTTTTCTCTCCCAAACTGCTACGGTTCCCTCTCTCTTTCATCTTCCATCAATTCTCTCCTTCTAACACACTCAAACACGCAAGCATGAACTACTACACAGCTTAATTCGACGCAAAAAAAAATGGAGAAGCAACAAGATCACACATGAATCAGCAGCAAATCAGGATTACGACGTGATTACCGGCGAAGTGCGAAACGTAGACAGACGAGAGAAGGAAAACGGCGGTACCTGAAGTGATATCAGAGAACGGAAGAGTTTGATACGGAAAACTTCGACGAGATTCCGATCCAGCACACATCTTCGCCGATCTGGACAATCTTCTTCTTGCTGATTCTCTCTGTTTCCGTTCTGCCACTGCTTCTTTTCACTCCATCTGGTTCCATTTGTTTCTTCACGCTTCTGATCCGTTCGAATCAAGCTTTGTGCGACTTCTTTCTCCGTTTTGATTTCGCGAGCTTTTGTGAAGGATTTCGAAACCTAGCCAATTGTTGTTGGTGGATTCGAGTTTGGATTGCTTCTTCTTTCTTTGATGCCTTCACGCTCTCCTCTGTTGCGTGAGCTCAGTTTTTTGTGTAGCCTCCGTGCTGTTCTTTCGCTTCTTCGACCCGAGGGTGCGGTGCGTGAGTTCTTCGAATTCGTGTTCTTGTGAGGATGACGAATTAGTTTGCAGAATCCGTCAGAATTTTGTGAATTGCTTGGTGATTGAAATCGAAAATAATATTGGGAGGAATTTGTGTTGTGGTTTGTGGGAGAATTGCAATGAATTGGTGGATTTTCGATGAGTATTGCTGGAATTTTGGTTGAATTTGAGAGGTTGATGGTGGAGGAGTGTGGTGGTTAGAGGTGGTTAGAGTGGTGGAGAAAATTGGTTAGGGTGGTTATGGAGGTGGTTAGAGTTTGTTGTGGTGGTGGAATGGGTGGTGGAAGAAGTTAGTTAGGGTGGTGGAAGGTTGTTAGAAGAGAGGGAAAATTGAGAGAAAATAAGTTATGAATTTTTGTGATTTTTGGAATTTGTGAAAAATGATTGGTGATGAAAAATTGACCATGGTTTGACTTATATAGGTGATGTGGTAAGCTTGGACCAATGAAATAATGCCATGTGGCACTTGACTTGTAACAAACTTTTAAGAACCAATAACATTTGGACACATGGCACTTGGACTCTAACAAACTTAAAAGGGATTAAAACGTAAATAACAAAAGTGCGCGGACTAAAAATGAAAATTAAAACTAAAATTGAATTAAAAAAAGTAAATTGAAAAATAACGTAAAGCGAGACGATTAAAAACAACGAAGCAGACAAGAGATTTTACGTGAAATGACCAAAACGCCCCTAGGGACTAAAATGACTAAAAACGACTCAAATGCAATTTTAAAATGATTTTTTAACAAGGGATTAAAGCAAGAGTTTATACAAGCGAACTAAAATACTCAGAGACAATTTTTAGAATTAAACAGGGTCTTAACACATGAAAAGACTAAAATGCCCCTAGGGGCAAAATTGACTCAAAACGACTTCAAATGCAATTTAAAAATGGATTTTGACATAGAATTGAAATGAAAACTTATTCAAACTATTTGAAAGGACTCAACCCAAATTTTAAAAGACTGAAAGAAATTTTAACACAGGAAATGACTAAAATGCCCCTAGGGGCTAAATTGACTAAAAAAATGACTCAACTGATATTTTCTGAAATGAATTTTGACATGATATTAAAACAAGGATTTATACAAACCAATTTAAAAGACTCAAACAATTTTCAAAGATTAAAATGAGTTGAATGCAGGAAATGACTAAAATACCCTTTTACATGAACTTTGCAAATAACATTGAAGTAAAATGCAGAGAAAGATGCAATTGATCAGAGACATATCAGATGACTTATAATGCAAGAAAAGAAAAATTGACTAGTATTTTTAGGTCCAAAATTAGGGTATAACAATAGTCCCTGAATTATTTTACTTACTATCAAAATAGTCCCTGAATTATTTTACTTACTATCAAAATAGTCCCTGAATTATTTTACTTACTATCAAAATAGTCCCTGCATTATTTTACTTACTATAACATCAGTTCTAAAACTATAACATTTTCAGCTATTACTATACATCAGTATGCATGCAAAAAAGGGACATAACTTGAATGAGAAAAAGACTAAGATGGTTATTCATACCTTTTGCATGTCTGAGATGAAGTTCCATCCATTATGCTCATAATTTCCAAGATCTTTATGTAATAATTCCAAAAACCATTTCCAATTATCTTTATTCTCCACATCCATTTCCAAAAGCAAGATGATCCAAACTTAAAACGAAAAATCCTAAAAACGGACATAAACAGGGTCAAAACGAACACAAAATCTTGATGAACAACAGGAAATGCATTACCTTCAGTCTAGCAGAGGAACTTCAAAAACGTCAGAATCGCCGGAGATGATGATGATTTTGGAGGGGTGAGAATGGAGAAATTTTTAGTGGGAAGGAGTAGGTTCAAGGATGTGTTTGATGGTTCAGACTGAAATGTGAAGAAGGAGGAATATGTAATGCATGGGCAAAATGGGAAAAGCAGAAAAAAAAATAAACTGAAAAGTGAAAAATGAACTTTTTCCAAATCAATCAAATTAGTCCCTGAGCACGTGGCTTCCTTCTTGCCACGCGTACAAGACAACACAGCATGCAGGGCGACATGTCAGCATGGCTAACGGAGCACTTTGACGGAGGGACCTTTTTGATCGACGTTTCACAAATTCAGGGACTAATTAGAAATTTCGTATAATTGAGGGACTAAATTGGCCGACGCGTGAAAATTCAGGGACTAATTTGATGGTTTAGTCAAATTTTAAAACATGTATAGACTGTTGATCTTTGATCGGACTATCTACCTTTTTTCTATACTCACTTTTATACAATTATTCCTTTGTAAAAAATTCAAATACCCTAATTGGTTTCACTATTCATTCCAACCTTTGATTAATAATAATATAGTCCTAGTAATCATATCCACACCCACCCACCCACCCAAATGACCCCACAAAAAGTCTCATTCATTTTCTTTCCCACAATTTACTCTCTCAAAACTTTATATAAACACACCATCATCTAATCATCCCACTCTTCCCTTACCTTTCTTCTCTTCTCTTCCCTTCCTTTCACAAAACAAAAACACCTTATTATCAATCTCTCTCTCTTGAGTTATCTTGATGGGTCTTAATAATCAAGATGCTAGTAACAACTCAGGCCTTCAACTTATTCTAGGCTTAGCTCTTACTCTTACCAAACAAGATACACCACCATCCAACAACAACGTTACAAAGCCTTATTCCTCAAGTAATCATAACAACTATGAAGCTGAACCATCTTTAACGTTGGGTTTATCCACCAAGAGTTACTATGAAGAACCTCTTGATTTTTCTACACAAACAAACTCACCTCATCACAGCGTTGTTTCCTCTTTCTCTAGTGGGAGGGTGAAGAGAGAAAGAGATGTTAGCAGTGAATTAGAAATGGAAACAACGGAGATGGAGAGAGTTTCTTCGAGAATCAGCGATGAAGATGAAGACGGTGCCACTGCAGCTAGGAAGAAGCTTAGACTTACCAAAGATCAATCTGCTATGCTTGAAGAAAGTTTCAAAGAACACAGCACTCTCAATCCTGTAATCATAATCATAATCTCTTTCTATAGTTACATATCTTATTATTTTCATTTTTTCTCATTTATTTATCAAATTTTTGTGATGGATTTACAGAAACAGAAGCAAGCTTTAGCCAGAGAGTTAAATCTAACACCTCGACAAGTTGAGGTCTGGTTCCAGAACCGTAGAGCCAGGTACCTATACATACATATATGCATAATATATTTAATTTATTAAATTAAATTAAACTCAACTATGGTTTTAAATTGCGGTTGCAGTTACCATTACATAATCTTCATATTGGTAGAAACTGCAACGACCGCACTGTAATTGTGATGTCGTTGCAGAAACCTCAAAAACAGTTATATTCGCAATTGCCTGCGTACTGCAATTTAAGTACTACAGCCAATGAAATATTATCTTCAAATTAATTCAGGGTACCACGTAAATATCATATATCACCTATACATATACTATTGTAAATGGATGGCCCAGAATAACTTCAATTGAAAAAAAAAAATTAATCATTATTCATGTATTTACGTACACATATTATAAATGTGTAGACAAAAAAAATTATGGGTTTGATAAATATATATTAAATATATGTAATATTAAGATTATTTTTGGTTTGGATTTTGGGTGTAACAGAACAAAGCTGAAGCAAACAGAAGTGGATTGTGAGTTCCTAAAGAAATGTTGTGAAACATTAACAGAAGAGAATAGGAGGCTACAAAAGGAGGTGCAAGAATTAAAGGCACTAAAACTAGCACAACCCTTGTATATGCCTATGCCTGCTGCTACCCTTACTATGTGCCCTTCATGTGAGAGACTAGGTGGTGGTGGTGTTAATGGTGGTTCTTCCAATAAGAGCAATTTCTCTAAGCCTCACTTTTACAATCCCTTCACAAATTCTTCAGCAGCATGTTGATTTGTTACTAAGAAAAAATATATGATAAAAGAAGAAAACAACTAGAGTACTTTCCCACACAACCTTTGTATTTTTTTGGTTGAAGGGAAATGTATGTGAACTATGAAAGGGTTAAGGGTGTAATTAATTAATACTGTGTAGAAATTAGTAATTGATGATGATCAATATTACTTTTTGTTCTTTTGTTTTCCTATATTCTATGTTTGTAAATTACTATATAGTGAACATGGATCTATGAAGGTATAACTATTTTTTTTTATATCAATTGTTCATTTTTGTTGTGAGTATATTTTTTTTTAGATCGGATATTGCAATTCTTAAGTCACGTAGAATTGAATAAGCAACAAAACTCTCTTTCAAAATCTCTTAAATAAACTCTCTTTAAGATAATTTAAGGCTTTTATGTATGCATGGTTCGGGTACTCCAAACATATTGTTAAAAACGAGACTCGTTCATTTTGCTCTTGAATTATGTATGTAATTTTGTGTTTGGAATCTTTCATTATTTTTATTCTTTATCAAATAGTTTAGTGATTATAAATTATAAATAAATGAGCTCTTGGTTCGAATCCCGTCTTTGAATATCATAATATCTCTATCAACTGAACTATACTCTTGAGGTGATAATCTTCCATTATAAGTCCAAATCTATGTCACTTAAAGAAAAATATATGAATTTGTGAAATAGTAGAAGGTGCATGCCTTAATTTTTAGCAAGCAAAAGCAAACATGGATTTGATCTAAGCGCGTTTGTCTACTACATATAAAATGATATCTCTAAAAACTAAGCTTTCTTTCAAAATTAAATTATTATTTTAATTTGAAAAACATTATTATTTTCACGTGTTTCTGTCTACAAATTAGTTGCTAAAGGAGTAACTGAATTAGAAAGAGAGTAGTTAGAAAAAACGATGACTAAGCTTGTGTGAAAAGAAAGGATTAATGGAATATTAGCAAACAAACGACAAGGTAATTCACATTTCTTTTTTCACAAGTTACTTATTTTATTTGATGATAAAAAATTACTTGTTTTTTTTGTTGAACAAAAATTTATTTATTTGATGTAATTCACATATATTATTGAAGTAAAAAGTTTTATACTATAAATCAACGATTATCGTTAATTGTTAAAATACTTGATTTAAATTATAGTTATTTTTAAAATACTTAGACACATCCTTTCAAAAAAAAAAATACTTATATACATAATTGATTGTAGTTTATTAACAATATAAAATACTTTATATTAATAATGTGTCAAAATTTATTCAATATTCTTTTATGTATGATGCTAACATCTGCTTTAAGAATACACCCTAAAGAACTACATATTCAATCTTAAAAAACGTATTTTATTCAATGTCAAATTTTTATTTCAAATTTTTAATATATGCCTTTATTATTTTAAGTTTTGAATATGTGCCCTTAAAATTCTTTTAGGAAAGAGCATAGCAAGAGCCATTTCTTTTATTAGTAGATTTTGTTCGTATATACGTACATGGTTGTCTCGTGATATGCTTTACTTTTAAGGTGACTGGTAGGTCACACCTCCACGTGAAGGACCCAATGGCTATGGGTCTCTCTCAAAATCTTAACATGGGATTTTCCTTGAAGGTCATCATGTCTTCTATCTTTCTTTTTCCCAACCCTTTTTGCCTGAATTAATTGCCCCAAACATGTACGGCACACACAGTTATTTGATTGAGTTGTATATGGTTGGTTGTTATGGAAATTCCTATACATAATTATAGTATCTATACATAATTATAGTAATTCAAACAAATAAACTTTACTAGTTTTTTTACAAAATCTTAGTACATACGAATTCAATCATATATCACTATAGAATTCAATTAACTTAACATCTCCTAAGTGTAACTCAAATATTAAAAAGGAGAATGTCTAAGGTTCAAACTTCAACCCTTACATACAACAATACATTGTCCGAGCTATACTCACCACGAATTAAATAATACCTTTTTAAGTGTATCGTTTTGTCATCCTAAATTTTTTGTTATAAAAAAAAGGAAAATGCTACTTCTCAAGAAAAATAGCTTCAAGAATTTTTCAAGACACAGTTGCCAAATTTTAATTGGATGATTTATTTGTCGACTTCCTATTTTTCAGCCACACCTCCTTGAATTGTGGCAAATAGTGCATTGTAATTGGCTACTCTTTATTCTTGAAGAATTCTTGATGTTATTTTTCTAGAGATATAGCATTATATAGAATTTCATTTTTTTACGGAAAACACGGGTTGGTGGTGCTTTGACGAAATCAATTTCCTAATAATTAAAAAAAATTCAGTCAATTTATATTATCTAATCCAAAAAAACCATCATTTTCCACCCCACATATAATTTGTGTTTCCCAACTGCTCAAAACGAATGGCAAAGATCTCGTGTCTGATGTTTCTATACTATACACATACGTTTTAGCCACGCTTCCATGATTGAAAAATGAGATGGGACCGTATCATCATATATATACACCCTCCGGTCACTATTATTATAAGAAAAAAACAATATTGTAGGTTCATTTATTTAATAATGTATGTGGTCTTTATTATAGACCACATGCATCATTAAATGAATGAATCCAAAATGTTGATTTTTGCTTATAATAGTGACCGGAGGGTGTAACAACAAATTAAATTATAGTAGTATATTTATTTATACTAGTAGATAATTAGCATTGAATTAATTCCACTCACCAATCATAATGGGGTGGACCAATAAATATCATGAGAGGGACTTTCTAAAGGAGACAACTTCCTGGAAACTACTACTAGTTATATGAGTCATTCTCATCACTTTCGTACACCATTTTTAACGTCCATCGCTATCATAATCACTAAAACACCCTCCTTTATACTCCAACTCCACAAATATGTGATTGCCAGAGGACCCAAATTGTGTGTGAAAGCTAAGTAACAAATAAAGAAACACCCCCACTAATTAGGTATTTTTGCTTGTTAGTTGTAACTTGTAAACCAAATATTCATAATAATAGAATTAGTCATAAGTCAATGCATGTGTTTGTTTCATCAATCGTCAATCCGACCAAGACAATCTTAAAAAAATTATAGTTTATAAAACATATGTATTTTTTTTTTTAAATTTAAATTTGATGGAACAGTATAATTGAGATTAATAGTTGTTAAGAGTACCACATCAGATAGGAGATAGTCTGATAATATGTTTATATGAGGGGGCAATCCTCACCTCACAAACTGGTTTTGTGGGGTTGTGTTAGGCCGAACCACCATTTCCAAGAATAGTTTGCTAAGTGTGTGTTTGGTTCAGCTTTGGATATAATTGATTCTAATATAATTGATTATGATAGAATTGATTCTGACAGAGTTGATTTTGAGAGAATTGATTTATGTTTGGATACAATGATGCAGAATTGATTAAACAAACTGAATGTTGTTTGGATAGTTTTTATCAAAATTGCTTTTGAATGTATAATTACTAAAATGGACATAGCTAAATTCAAGTAAATGTGCTTAGTCGAATGTATATGTAGATCAATACTAAATGTAGATATATTATTTAATTTAAATAAATAAATTTTCTATATATTAATTTAAAACATAATAAATACGATCATTAAACTAATTTTATTTACAAAATATTTGTTCATATATTTTATATTTTTTGATAAAATATATTTAAGTTAAATAATACTAGAGTTAGTTGCCAAAAATGATAAAATATAGCGTAAAAGAAATGTAAAAGAAAAAATACAGTAAATTTGAATGGGGACACCGTAAAGAAAAATTCAAAATTTGGTAAGTCATGATCATAAACATTTTTAGGGGGCTAATTTGGTTCGTTAAGTTTTCTAATTTAATTTGGTTCATCAAATTAAATTACAAAGCAAAAAGAAGGAGAATTGATAAAGGACAATAAAGGAAAATAATAGATTGTAATAATCAAAATAAAAAATTTAATGTAGAATTGATTCTGGAATAGCTAGAAGTTAGGATTTGTAGCTATAAGGATAATTGTTTTTGGAGGATAGAATCAATTCTTAAAAGCCAAATCAAACACCATTAAAAACTCAATTTTTCACTTTTGAAGGTTGTAGAATCACTTCTTGGTGTTGAAAAGCCAAACCAAATAGGCTCCATTCAAAACTAGTATTTATATGTTTGCTAAACTATATAGGAAGATGATAAACTTAAGGAGCAAGTTTTCCCCAACTTAGAAAGATATAAGGAAATTGAAAGCAAAATATGGATCATGATTTTTTTTCTTTTTCCATTTGACGAAAATTCAGGTCATATGTAGGTAAAGGATCAAAACATTTCTTGTCATGGGATAGTTTTGTGTTGATTTTGGTATTATATGACTATATGATACGTGTGCGCACAAGTAATAGTCTTTGCTTAGTCTACGGATAAGCAAAAGACATATGTCTTGTGTTGGATACTTTGTCGGACTATAATTGTATTAATCAATTGTTTTTTGAAGAGGTGTATTAATCAAATTATTATAAAACATGAATACTAGTACTTGTTAATTGTTATATGTTACTATGTCATCTCATGATTTGGGCACTAGCTGCAATCAATACAAACAAATCAGTTGCACGTTACAACGTTACAAGATGAGAAAGCAATGGAAATAAAAGACAAAATCCAGAAACCAACAAATGAAGGAAGCATAAAACTAAATTAACAGCCACAGCTGACAGAAATTAACAAAGACGTAGGTGTATAAGTATAACAGAAACACAGCTGGGGCCATATTCAGTGTAGGAAGACAAGAACCAACAGAAACATGAACAAATGGATTACCTAACTTATAATTATCGTCCATTAATTATATTATAGACGTTTCCACAAATTCAGCCATACATCAACTACCACTTTTTGCTAAATTGATGGATGCAACGATATTATTATTATTACTACTATTATTCTTATTATCAGTTTTTTAAGGATTATTATAATTCTCGAGTATTGGTTAAGCAATTAAAATAGTAAGTTTTTATAAAATGGTAGTGTAGTTATTACTTCATCAAAAATAAAAACTTACATTTTTAATGTAAAATTTTTATTTAAGGATTCTTTAACCAATGCTCATAGAACACCGGTTAGCAAGACCTTTATTTATTATTACTATTGAATATTGATGAATGCAACGAAAGGAGTGTTTTTTATTATTCTTTTTTTTTTTGTTTGAAAAAGCCAATATGAAATATATATTAATCCAAGCAAACTAGTCCTCTAAGGACAAGATGTGTTAGAAGAAATTTTATAAGAGTTCACATCATTACATCCACGGGTGGGAATAAGTTAGGTCGAGCTAGGTTTTGTAAGGCTTAATCTTGACCTGTCAAATTTTTTAAGGCCTAAATCTGGCATGCGACATGTTATAGGCTTACTTTTTAGACTCGAGCATGGTATTCTGAATGTTTGATACGACCTGCTAGCTTGTTTAAAAGCCTATATCAATTAACATATTTAAATAAACAATGTGATCTAAGTTTAAATAGACTAGCGAACTAATAGATCAATTAGATTAAACTCTCTTTTGATAATCAACACGAGTTTTTAAGAAATTCGACTATATATTGTATCATATTTCAATTCTAGTTTATAATAATACATTTAAATACGTAAAAAAAAATTATGTATACTAATAAACTTAAATTACTGAAAAAGTGATGGTTTTATTGGTACTCTAACTGCTTCTATCTCTAAAAAAAACAATTCTCTGCCCTCTCTCTATAACAAAACCGACTTTCCCTCCCCCTTTCCAAACTTCCAGATCGCGATGTAGATTCCGGCCATGGTGGTGCGACGAGACCCTTTCTCCGCACCACCGTTTCACCCCTTTGGAGTTCTTTTGAACCATTTCTCTTCCGGTGCTATGCTTTTCAGTGCGGTTTCGCGTGTTTGCCGTCGTGTTGAAGGAGGTAGGTGGTGGTTGTGTGGCCTTGCCTCTGTTTTCTGATTCTATATCCACAGATCTGTTGAGATTTGCAGTAACAGAGGTTTGGGTCGTCGCCACCGTTTCGGTGGTTTTGTGGTTCGATTGGTTCCGGCATTCTCGTGCTTCATTCTATTTCAAGTTTCTCAGTGTGAGCTTCATTTTGGTGCTTGTTGTTGGTTTGCGTCGAAGATTTGGAGCTGTTTCAGTTTCGGATGCCGATTTTGTTTGGTGTTTGTTGTTTCTTTGTTTGTACTGTACCTTTTGCGTTGTTTGTTTTTGTATTGTGTTTATGTTGTTTGTTTAGAGATTGGGTGGATGGCAGGCGTGGTCCCTCTTGCGGTGGCTCTGTTTCGATAACCCGAAAGGGTCTGGTTCTATTTACCTGAAAGGGTTGGTTCGTTTAACCCGAAAGGGTCTGGTTACCGACGTATTGGACTCATCCCTCGATATGAGTTCTTACACGTTGCTTGCTCGAAAGAGCTTTTTATGCTTGCTGTTGATCAGGGAGCTGTTGGCACTTGGATTTGATACCGTGTTGGCGGTCGATCCATTCACCATTTTTAAACTCTAACTATTATGTGCATTTTTTTCACTTTTCATGTTTTTTTTAACCTGGTTTCGTGCTCGTACGCGGGTTTGCTGGGTTGCGCCTGTGATGTGAATTTTTGTTATGATAGACTAGAGTAGATCCACTTGGACTGATTTATCACGATGTATTCCCGTTCGGGTTTTTCCTGGGTCAGGCCTAATGTCCCCCCAGTCTTTGTATCTCTTTCGTTCTTTTTAATATATTTTATATTTTGCTAAAAAAAAATTACTGAAAAAGTTAACAAATTTACATTTTAATTCAAAATACAAAATAAACATAATAATAAATAATATTATTCATTTTGTAATATATATATATATATATATATATATAATATTATTCATATTTACTTAAATAGGCCGGCCTAATAGGTTTAAGAGGCTTTTTGAATGGTATGTGGTTTGACCTTCTAAACTAAATAAGCTTATAAAAAAGCCTAGGTTACCAGATTAAAAAACAAAAGCTAAACATTAGAGAGGATTAAACCTCTAATACGGATAATAAAAACAAAAGGAATATATCTCGCTTTCAACCACCAATACGATGAGAGCTTAATTTTTTCAGACAAGGTTAGAAGATTTTCCTCCACATGCTGAAAAATGTGCATGTCAATCGAGTATGCTTAAAGAAGCCACCTAAATATGAGAAATAATAAATATGATCTGAAACGGTACCTGAATTAGCAGTATCAAAGCCTAACCATTTTGTAACAAATGACCAAATTCTACCAACAAACTTCCTTTCATTTAATCCAAGTAGGAGGTTTAAGGAAGCCATGACCCACCACTTGACCTAAATTATCAACCAACTAGCTCCACTCCCCTAATCATACCTAGTTATGAAACAAATTAAAGTTCTTCCACCAAACTGACCCTACTCCCGGACTATAACATAACCACCCACCCTCCTCACCATAACACGACAACAAACATGCTACACCATAAACTATCTTGCTTCTCCAACACCACTTATTAAGAAAAACCATATCAAACTCCTTAAACCTCATAACCCTCAACCTTCATTTCTCCTTATTCAAACATATTGTATTCCATTTAATCCGAGTAATTTTCCTAATTTTCTCCCCCACCCCACCCAAAAGTATATATTTAAAAATAGATTCAAGAGAAGATATGATACTTGTGGGAGCCTTGAAGAAGGAAAGAAATAGACCGGAAAAGAAGACATGACAAACATCAGGAGAACCAAACGACCCCCCCCCCCCCCCCCCCCATATGAAAGGCAATGACTCGTGCAATCCGACAACCTACTTTTCATGCGATTAACCAATGGATACCTAAAACTCAAATTCCGTAAATATCCACCAATAGGCAAGCACAGATATAAAAAAGAAAGTCGTTCAATTTTACAATTCATTATTTTAGACACTTCACGTAACCAAGAGTCGTTTACATTAACGCCCACCAACATACTTTTATGAAAATTAACTTTAAATCCAGATATCGCCTCAAACAATATAAGGACAACCTTCAATGCTCTAACAATGGTCCATGTTTTTCACCCACAAACAACGTATCATCTGCAAACTGTAAACGAGAAATCGAAATCGCATTTTGCACACCAACTCTATAACCAGTGAAAAATCATGCATCCACTAAAGCATTAATCATTACATTTAAACATTCTTCCACTATCAAGAAAAGAAAAGGGGACAAAGGATCACCTTAACTCAACCCCTTTTTAACCTTGAACTCCCTAGTCGGGCTACCATTAACTAAAACCGAAGTCGTAGCCGTTGTTACACATTCCATTATCCATTTTCGCTAAAATGTTGGGAAATTCATTTTTGCCATAACATTTTCCAAATACTTATAGTCCACAAAATCATAAGTTTTTTTCATTGTCCACGTTAAATAATCATAAATTACACTCACAATAACATATCCTAGTTAATTAGCTAGAACCTAAGTCAAAATATTATATAAGTAGTCAACCAAAGAGATAGGCAAAAAATCATTTAGTCGTTAAGGGTTCTCTACCTTCAAAATCAAAGCTATAAATGTGTTGTTAATTCCTTTCAATAATCTTCCATTTCTATGAAACTTTGCGAAAAAATGCATTAAATCACCTTCCTACTCCATCCAAAAATCCTTGATAAACCCGAGGTTTATCTCATCCGGTTCCGAACTATTAAAACTGTCACATTCTCAAACTGCCTGCTTTACCTCCTCCTGATAAAAAGGTTTGATCAAATCTCATTATTCCATCCAATTCAACATTTTAAAATTTAAGTTTCCCTGGGGGCTCGATATTACTTGACCGAAAGTGGGATTCAAAGTGATTGAACACTGCCCCTCGAATATTATCCACACCCTCCACCATAGAAACCATTCACATTAATAGTAATAGTAGAGTTTGACCGTTGCTTGGCAGACATTTTCCCATGAAAAAATTTAGAATTCGTATTTCCCTCTACCAACCAATTCAATCTTGACTTTTGCCATTGCATACAGGAATTTGGATGGGACAAAGAAAACAAATTACTTGAAAGAGAATGAATCTCTTTAAACTATTCCTCGTCCAGAATTATTTACCTTCTCCCTGCCTTTTCAGTTTCTTCTCTTCTCACTACATGTTTTGTTCTTCTCTATTGTTGCTATGTTTCATCTCATCTCATCTCTTTGTCTATGTCTTTGTCTGACAGAAAAAATATCTCTAGGAGAAGAAATTATTACAAGTTCGTTTGTTGTAAATGAATCTCAAAAAGCTTCCTTCAAGTTCTCATCTCGTAGTGGTAATTTTTTCTCTTAAGAATCAATTGAAAATAGATATAATTCAGATCCAAATTTTGGTCAGTGATTCATGAATTTTCTACACCTTTACTCCAAAAGCTTGCTTTAAAGCTTCTTATGCAACCTTGTTCTTCCTCCTACTGTGAGACAAATTGGACTACTTACTCTTTTATCACTTATATGAAAAGAAGTAAAAAGGATCCAAAAAGGGCAGACAATTTAGTTTATGCACTTGATCCGCTTGATGATGTTGGAATTAAATTAGCAGAGTGTCTCGTCATGAACCAAAGTTGGAAGCTACATTATTTCTTGATTACCATATTTATCTCTTGACACAAATTAGTGTTAACTATTAAGTAGTCAACATTAGACAATGATGTTCTTTTTTGATAGTACTAATGATGTTCTCTTCGAACGGTACTAGTGATGTTTAGCTATATTCTAATTTGTGGAGAAAAAATATGTAATTGTCACTTGTTTTCATTTTCATTAACGTGAATGTTTGTTTATTATCATTTTTAGTTATTTTTATACATTGTGCACTTATATTATTAATTTTAAATTTAATTTTTTAATAACATATCGAGGTCATATCATATCGATAATCGTATCCGCACTGTGTGAAGTATCGGGGCTTCATGGGTTTAGAATATGTTAAATTGATTTTTTTTTTGTTAGAAAGAATATGTTGAATTGATGTTATGGCCGGGGTGATTTAAAATTTAAATCAATATTAATATATTCAAACTTTGATATTAGTTTTTGTCTTGAAACTTGTAATTGTATTCCGTATCTTTAACATCTTGTGTTTGGATAATTTTCATCAGTATATACTATCCTTCCAATTCTTAAAACTAAAATCAATACTTCTGAGTTCCACCAGACTCAATTTCAATTATTCGGACAAGAAATGAATAAAAGTTAATCATCTTTCAACTATTAGCACAATTTCAAATGATTTAAAGAAAGAGACTCATCAATATATCTGAATAACGATCTTATTTCTATCACAAGATTATATTCCTCAAAATCTGGAAATATATTATTTGAACAAAGGAAAAATTGAAAGAAAAAAAAGATGAAGACTAAAGTGTAATAGAATAAAGATGGTGCAAAAAGCCATTCCTCTTATTTGCTTGATAAATTATAAATCTGAGCCCAATCTAAATTCCGCGGCAGAGATACAATTAGGGCAATTGCTCTTTAGGCACCCTCAAAAAAGATCAAAAGGTGCTAATTGTCATTCAGACACTTTTTAAATCGGTTGAATCACTTTTAATTTGGTTAGACCTATTTCCTTTAAAAAAAAAGTCAGTTAGACCTATTTAAAAAGTGTTCAAACAACAATTAACTACCGTTCGTGTTCTAAGTTAGATGTATAAATAGCAATCTCTCCTAATTCAGTCCAACAACAAGCCCAGGCGTTAAAACCTTGAAGCATGAAAAATAGATGGAGATTTCACAATTTAAAGACTTATACAGAATCAAGTTCTCAAAAATGAAATATAAATTTTGGAGATATATAGAATATTCTCTCACAAAGATGACATGTTGGTTATCTTATAAAATTAGCAAATATATAAATATTAATAAATAATTTAACAAAGGAAAAAATTCCAATAAAGATAATTATCAAAGAAAATTACTCTCCCTTCCTTCAAAGATAAGATTATTACGATCTACATCATTCATGTTTCAAAACATACACAACCATCCCTTCAAAGATGTTGAATTATATATTTTGATCGGAAATTATATTTTTTCTTTAATTTTCTTTTAATCATTTAAATAATTTTTTATTTTACCAAATTGACATTTTTCTATGCCCTATTCATCTATTGATTTTCTTAGCAATCAAAGGAGTAGTAATGTTTCCCAAGCTTCGAAGTAGGTCTACGTATAATCCATCAAACATTTCAAAGCTTCAAAACAAACATAATAGTAACAAAGTGCACTATCTTTTCAACACGCCTTGTTAAAAATTAAGAGAATATATTAACATCAAACATGACCATGGTTAACTGACGGAATGAACTCACCACAAAGAAATAAGGAAGATGGAATATATGATAGGGATAAAAGATCAGACAAAGAAGGTCATTTTGATAAAATAAAAAATTGTTTAACAAGGTTAAACGAAAATTTACATAAAAATATAAATTCTGATCAAAATACATAATTTTACATCTTTAAGGAGATGGTTGGGTATATTTTGAAACACAAAGAGCGGGGGTTATAATAGCATTGTTTTTTGAAGGGAGAGGGTGTAATTTATTCTAATTATGAATATTGATCGATGCTCCTTAAGATTTTTAAACACATGATACCATATTACAACTCCAAAGTATCAATCTTTTATTGAATAAAATAAATCAATATTATTATTTCTACTTTAAAAAAACAAGTCTAAAATGAGGTGGCATTTACCATGGGAAAGGGTTAATCCTTTCCCACCATGGGAAAAATGCTTTTTACTTACACCAGGCAATCAATCCGGTTGCTATCAGTTTTGTTTGTTTTGCTGGTTTGGACAAACAAATTATTCTGCAATATTAAACTAAAATTTGATTTACACCTCCCCTGTTAAAAAACTTACTTTGTACATTCACCTTATCTATTTGTTCTTCTTGAAAAAGTGTTGCGATGCGATGAAAGCTGTTGCCGATGCTTATTCTAAGCGATCCCATGCTACTGCTGGATCTTCGAAAAGCTTTTTTGAAAGAGGAGTGTTATTTGAACAACCAATTTGGTGACAACTTATTTGACAACCATATTTTACAAAGAAAAAAGTGATATTGGCACGGAAACCATAGCAATAGAGAGATAAAGTAAAAAGTAATGTGAGTATGAGAGAGAAAGTTGTTGCAAAAGTTGTCACTAAATGGATGTTCAAATATCATTTCTCTTTTTGAAATTGAAATCTACTGTATATGTCACAAGATATATTAAATTGTTGCATTGATTTCTATATGAAATGAGCTTTTGAATAACCCAATGAATCTTATCTTTAAAATTTAGGGGCAATAGTCATTTATTATATAATTATATTTTGTATTTAAATTATTTTATATTTTTTATATTATAAAGGGTAAAAAAGAATTTTAGATAAAGTAATAAGGGTAAAAATGGAAGAAAAAATGATAAGTTATAAGACTATATAAGAGTTAACAAACCTCAAGACAGACCAATCAATATAAGACTTATTAAGGAACCATAGGAGAAATCAAATGGGAAACCAATGACTATAAGAGTTACCAAAACCTAATAGAAGCCAATCAATATAAGATTTAAGGAACCATAAGAGAAATCAAAGGAAATTCAATGACTATAACATACCCTAATACAAGCCAATCAATATAAGACTTAAGAACCCTAACGGAAACCAATGATTATAAGAGTTAAGAAACCTTAAAAGAAAGGGTCATGTTAACTTGTGCCCTAAGGGCACATGTTAAGCAACCCAAAAATGGAAACATTTTCTTAAATTTTGTGCATTAAATTATTGAAAAGTAAAAAAAGTTAAAGTCAAATGCATTAATTACAACAGAATATTTCTATTTTGAATCATTAACTTGTGCCTTGAGGGCACAAGTTAACATTTCCCTAAAAGAAACCAACCAATATAACATTTAAGGAACCCTAAGAGAAATCAAAAGGGAAACAATTGATGATAATAGTTAAGCTACCATAAGAGAAACCAATCAATAAAAGACTTACGAACCCTAAATGAAACCAATCAATTAAACAGTGAAACTCCATACTTTCTACAGTTTATCTTAATGAAACAAATCTAAAGAGAACACCAATGCTTAATGAAACTTTTTTTTAACATCCATCATTTCTACAGTTTTTCTTAATGAAACTTTTTAACTGTATCAGATCATATATTTTCTAAAACTAGCCAATGTAAGATTTAAGGAAACACAAAAGAAACCTATCAATGTAAGATTTAAGGAACCTTAATGCTTAATGAAACTTGTTTAACATTTGTGATTTCTACATTTGATCTTAATGAACATTTTTCATTGTACCACATCATATATTTTCTAATAAACTAGTCCAGTTTATTATTTTTTTTTTACAAATTTTTATTCAATTAAGATGTTTCTACCACCACATTCTATATTTTTTCAACATAATTATCTCCTATTAATATGCATCAACGTCTAACAAATTATTTTACCACATTTCAATTAATGTTTTTGATATGCACAATAAGGCAAAACTTTTAGGGTGTGTTAATATAACGTTTTCGTTCAGGCTTCATAAATTTTGGTTTAGATGATACATGCCCTTAACTATTGATCCATAAAAAGCTGATGGCCCATTAAATAAATTAACATTAAACCAACGGTAGGTGGGGTCCGAATTTTTGAAGTATTTGTATAACCAAAAAGTGAACAAAAGGTGTAACAAATCTAAACCATTGAATATTTATATTAATTAATCAATGGCTAAAACACTACTTTCCCATCATAGGAAAGCTTTCCACTTTCCCAACACAAACGCCACCCTAAAGGATGTCCAAATTAAAGTTTAACAACAAACATTCATAATAATAAATTAAATACGCTGTTTCTCAAGTGCTTATAACAACATACATCATGTTACTTTGTTTAAATTCAAGGCACTGTCATGATTAAATGTGAGTGTCTCTTTAGCCGGAATTTAAAAAGTGGATTTTTGTTTATATTAGTGATTGGAGGGTGTATTATGCTTATATCAAATTATTGGAAAACTCATGTTGAGGTGATCGAGAATAATGGAACAAGCTTCAATAACGTTTGTCGAGATGGATGTTGATGGCGGTACCTTCAAATACTCCTACACTAAAGTCAATAAGAGATAGAGCAAAAGGTAAAACGTTTCAGGTGGAAAAAATTGTTACATTGCTTTGTCGTGAATGATGGTTTTAATAGGCATCGATGTTGGAGAGTGAAAGATGATAGTGACAGAGCCACGTTATGGCATAGGTGGGCCATGACCCGTCTATCCAATAAAAAAAAATCTGATGAGAAACTACTAAATACTTATGATTCTTAAAAAAAAAACTACCTTGCGGTCTACCCACTTCTCCATCAGATTACACATTACATTCACACTTCAAGACATTCAAAATGCATCAAGAATTATTTTAAATCTTTAAGATATGTAGTTTAATTTTTTTATGATCAACTTTGTGTTTAATGTTAGTTACAAACAAATTTTATGTTTATATATTATAGTTTATTTCGGTGGTTCATGCAAGTTTTTTTTTTTTTTTTGGCTCCACCACTTACAGAGAGCTCGTTACGAACGACTTCCATCAATGTATGGATCCAATGGCCGTTACTCGTTAGGATGCGTTAGTAGTTGTTGAGGCATTATACGGCATGGAGAATATGAGGCAAGGAAGGATCTCTGTTGAGGTGTTATCCCTATGCATTATTACTTGATTGTCAGAGTGTTGGAAGCTATTTCCCTCAAAAAAAGAGTGTTGGAAGCTACATCACCTCCTCCAATGAGGTGAAGGAGCTGCTGCCAGAGTGTGTCAACCTTAGCAAACCTTTAGCTTTGGATTGTGAATCTCTAGTCCAGCCAGATGAACCACATATATATTATGAGACGAATCTAAAAGAAGATTTTATTTTTCTTTTGAGAACAAAATTATTATTAGGGGCACAATTTTTTTTAGGTCACCAAAATTATTATTTTTATTTAATAATTAATTAGTAGTATAACATATGTTTATTTTTAACTCGTTTTGATTGATTGTATTGGAAATAATTTTTTAGAAAACCTTATTTATGAATGAATCATTTTCAACAAAAGAACATTCGAATAATTAAAAGGGTAAAATATTATTGATTCGCTTAAGACACTAAAAGTTTTAGGATCGGCCTTGGTAGGGCTTGTGATGATTAATTGGTGGTGTATTCTGCGTGGGATTCTTGTGCTATTTTAGGTGTTAAATTATCTCTATGGCATTGTCTTTTTAAAGCTATACCTTTTATTTTGTTTATATTGTTATGCTTTGTTGCATATCTTGTATTTGCGTGTGTTTTAAATATAACTTCATTTGGCCTTTGCAAAAATCACAAAAAATGGTATTTAATCTCCCTCTCTTCAATCTACCACGTACAAGATTAAATACTGTTGATTAGGGTTTGAATATACGAAAAAATATTAGTTATATTTAGTGGTTTTAAATATAATATAAGCCAATCCAACTACTATTTCTGATAATTTAATTCCCAAAGTACCTTTCAATTAATTTAGTTTTATTGTGTATCCTTTTATTAACATAGAACAAGTTCTTATTGTAAGATATTTTTGAGAATACACTTATCTTTTTTATGAAATAAAAAATCAATTACACTTAATTAATTTTTGTGTGTACAAAATCAAAAGAATACTTTATTTTTATTTTTATTTTATTCTTGAGAGCAAAAGAATACTTAAATAGTTAGCTAAACTTTTTGTTTGAAAAGTAACGAAATAGCTGCCAACAAGTCAAACAGGCCAAGACCACCCTGAAATAGACCAAACCATTTTTTTTGTCTCTTTGCTTAGCCAGAAACAAAGGAGAACTTTATTCCACATAAATTGACACTTTGCTATATACCATCAATTCAATAAATTATTTATTATTCATCAATCATTGATCCATCACAATAATGCATACAAGCTTTTTTATAACCAAAAACAATGCTCACAAATAGCCAGATCTAAGGGACTTTCACTTATACAACTTACCTACACCCCTTCTAATATGTGGCTTAAATATTGCTATATATACACACACATTTTTTATAAGACAACAAAAGCATGGTAAATGGATATGACATTGACATGTACATAAAAGTATGTGGCACAAACGTTATGAACCACTGATTGATTTTGCCGACGAGTTGAATTAATGTATATAAATATATATATTTTTTGAGAGAATGTATATAAATATATGTATAGTTTGGTTTTGGACTTTTAAATGCCTGAAAGACACTCATGTGGGGTCATTGGGTACCTTGATTTATCATGACAATAGTCATAGATCACATGGTTCATACGAACCCACCTATACCTTCTAGCTTCAATGGCACTAAGAGCTTGATATTCAACCCCTTCCCACCAATTTTTTGGGTCAGTGGCACATGTAGTTGGTCCTGGAATTGCACATCCTTCAATATCAAAATCCTTGTAATAAGCATAGAAAGGTGCTTTACTCCAATTAATTTTCTCTAATCCACCTCTTGTTGCCCAATTATCAGCTTCCCATAATGTTGAAAATACTCCCATGGCTTGCATTTTTGGGTATGGTATCCCTTTTGCTTCATTGTTCTTGTATACTCTAATAGGAACTTCATCAACGTAGAACCTGCATGTGTATTCAAGGTTTTAAATAAATCATAGAAGCTATGATTAATCAAAATTACACGCATGACCATTTGAAAACTTCCCATAATGTTGAAAATACTCCCATGGTTTGCATCTTTTACGATATGATTTTGTGACAAAAGTGTGACTATAATTAATTAGGTCAAAATATTTGCTAAATTTAGTGAAGAAATTAAAGATGGTTGGATTGGATGTTACATGTTTCTCCTATACATTTCTTTTACTTTTACCTGGTAGTTTAGTAGCTATAAATTTAAGGTGGATATGGGAGGTGTACATAGTTCAAAACCCAACACTGCATGTATTATGTAATCATAGATGTTGAGACTCCTTAATGATCAATTTAACTTCATTTACCATGAATTTAAATGTGGTTAACCATAATAGAGACATGCAAACTTGTACCTTTAGGGTACAAGTTAAGGACCTAAAAATGAAAAAAAAAATGTTGCATTTAAAAAATAATAAATACACAATTTTCAATATTACACTTTTACGTTTCCTTCTTATATTGTGTCATTAGGATACAAGTTAACATTTTCATAATTTAAGTGTTCAGCTACGTGATTTTGCTTAAAAAAAAATAGATAATTTGAACCATATATAGTGAAGATAACAAACCATCTATTTGAACAAAAAAATTGTCTAAAACGTTCTCTAAAAAAGTTTCTAAATTTGATTGTTCAAATAACACAACTGAAATATCAAATATCTCAATGCGACTTTGTGATTTACATTATGCAATTATATTTATTTTTATTAACAGAATCACATCATTATGCTTATATTTTTTTTTTGAAGGAATCATTATGCTTATATTTATTTACTTACACAATATGGTGATGATTCCAAAGAATTGAGTAAGTGTGAAAGTCAGCAGAAGGATCAAACCAAAGATTAACTCTTTGTTCTCTATCACCCTTTCCATGAGCATAAATATTCGTTTGAACAGTATATGGTTGCCCAGTACGGTTCCCCAAGAACTCAAAATCCAACTCATCACGAACAGTGTCAGTGTCAGAGTTCATCTACCACAAAAACAAAAATATATTTAGTGATTTCAGTTTATCTCACTTAATTATCTTTCTAATAAAGAGTAGGGAAATCAATTTGAACTTACATAAAATGCAGTAACAGTACCAGCAGAATCTCCAGGGACAAGTTTAATCTTCATGCTTACACGACCAAACAAGTACTTCACCTTGGAAGCAAACCCGCAACCTTTCCAAAAAGTTAAGTATTTGTGATAGATAAATAGGTAACATGACTTATCCAAATTTTATTAATACAGTATTGATAATTTTATAAGACAAGTATAATAAAGTTTTGAACATTAGGACATGTATATAATATATGTTGCTTACCAGAGCCTTGGTCTAGGGTAAGTTGGATAGTTCTGCCTTGATCAATTTGCTTGATATGGGGTTCAGACCACGTGACATGAAAGTCTTGATTAAAAGTTGCTGGTCGACCCCAAACAAAAACACATGATGATACGAGAATCCAAAATAACAACATAAAAAAGACACCATTGTTTTTAGAAGGGTAAAATATGGCCATGGATGTGTATTACGTAATGTAATATATGGAAGAAAATATTTGATTGTGCAATGTAAATGAGCATAGTGTCCTATATTTATACCTGAGAATTTAGAAAGGAAATTGAGGGAAAGGAAAAAGAAAAAAATAATCAATCAGTTCATTGTCGCATTGAAATGGAAGATGTTAAAACATTTAACATTGCTTTCTATACAGCTAAGTGCTTGCCGTCATTAGGACCTACCTAAGCAGTTTGTCCTCTGCTTGGCACCTTTAATCCTTTGTTTGCCTAATCATTTTCTTGGCGTGTGCTTCATATACATTTTTATAAATAAAATACTCTGAGCAAAAATGAACAGCATTTAATGTGTTGATGGGATAAGTATTTTTTAGATGAATTATCAGTGATTAATTTGTTAGGGTTTAACCTTCTAATTTCAATAAACAGAGTTCAAATTCTTTTAGAAACAATTATAAAATAGTCGGTAATGTCATTTTAATTAATAATAATTTCATCATTCCTAATTTGTTTTGATCAGGTAGTTTAGTGACCATAATTTCATGGTTTGGAGAATTTCGGGTTTGAATCTCAACCCTTGCATATTGTAATGCCGTTGTCAGTTGTGAACCATTCATAATTTAATAAAATAAAAGTTGATTAATATGGTAAGGGAAGAGTTTGTTAGCATTAAATATCTTGAACCTCTCGCATAAAAACATCTTAATTGGTAGTTGAAAGGATTGATACGGAGAGACTGGAGTTTGAACTTCAGATTCTTCACTTCTTTACACTTAAGGCGTGTGAGTCTAGTCATTAAACTATTTGACTAAAAAAAAAATTTAAACCTCAGATAGACATAATATTATTTCGGCATCCAAACTCTTATATTTGGATTACTTATTTCTTAAATTAGTTCTTCCAAGTTTTCTTTTCTTTTTTGCTTTGACATTTTGAAACTTTCACAACTAAACTTCAAATTTTGAATGATATTTGGAAATTGAAATACACAATGTAATTACTATTAGTAGGAAAATTGGTTTGAGATGAACTTATTGGTACGTACATTTCAGCTGAGAGGCCTAACAATGTTACTAATTATGAGCTTTGCTGTTATCTTTAACTTTCCTTTATCTAATTTGAGGCCCCTGTAGCTTAAGCCTTTAAGGTGAGGCCATTAATTCATAATTATTTGATGAGCCATGTACTGTGGACAGCTGAGGGAGGTTGATTGATCACGAACGGGTTGAATTAGCAACTACATCCAACGTGGAACCTACTCATTGGTCCAAGCCAGAATCAGAAACTGTTGCTATTGATTATTGAATAATTTGATTTGACTCCCAATAATGCCAATGAAGTTTCCAACTGGGATTTTCGTGTAATTTCAGTGGGAGAGAAAATCATTCGAATCAACCTTACCGTTTGGATTAAAAAGGTTCTTGGAATCATTATTCACTTTTTTTTGTTTACATAAACATAATCATATGATTTTATGTCTGTTAATAAAAATGATTTTATCGTTAAGAAAATGTGAAATACAAGGAATGCAAAACATAAAAAAAAAAAAAAAAACGTTGATTAGCTAATAATGTGACTTCTAACAACATTTGTTTGTCTTGTAATGAATTTGACTTGAAATGTGGTTATGACATAAAATCCCCCATCAAGCTCTAATAACAATCTAAATTTAACTCGCAGATGTGCAACTCAAGCCATCAACTATCACTTGAGAATCCATTTCCAAAAAAAATGTTTGAAAGACATCCTATTACACCACTTCAACGCCAACAACAAGTCAATTGCCTCTCCCTCCTTGATCAGGATCCGGGAACATGTGTTGTAAGCGGTTAGAATAAACTTTGTTGAAATCATCCAGATGGCCTTGAATGAACCAACCCATTGAAGTAGCTCGCAATTCTTAGTGGAGAGCTGCATTAGTGTTGTAGTGTTCAAAAGGTCCTTGCGAAATAATTTCAAATGTATTGTTAATTATTGACTCGTTGACGAAATCATCCAGATGGCCTCAAATGAACCAACCCATTGAAGTAGCTCGCAATTCTTAGTGGAGAGTTGCATTAGTGTTGTAGTTTTCAAAAGGTCCTTGCGAAATAATTTCAAATATATTGTTAATTATTGACTCAAAAACTGTCAGAAACTTTGTGAGGGAGTTTTTTGCCACACAATTTAATGTTAGATTTTGTTAGAGTTAAGGCGACCACAAATTTTGTTACGAAAATTTGTGAAGACTTTGGTCGTACAAATTTGTGGCTACTTAGATCGCCACAAATTGCTATTTAATTTTCCATATGTATCACACTTTATTCTTCTCATCTTTCTTTATTTCTCATTTCTATCTTCTCTTTAAACTTTTTTCTTTACTTTCTCAATCTCTAAAAAAAATTACTTCTGTCTTCTTGTTTTTTTTTTACTCGTTTTTTATTTTCCAATTTTTTTTCTTCATTATAAGTTACCTAAACTAAGGCAAGGAGAAATTAGAGTTTTTTGTTTTGTTTTGAAGAAACAAGGAGAAAATAGAGATGGTGACCATAGTTTCGTTTGCGTTTATTAAATGCATGCTTATTTATGTGGCTGATTGGGAAATATGGAACTCTTAGGAATTTGCTGGACTTCACTTGTGCCGACAAGAACTTTGGTTTCCCTTAATTAAGTACATAAATCCTCTCTTGGTTTTATGATTGCATTTTTTCTTGAGAAAATTTGTTTTTGTTTATTTATTATTTTCAATATGTTAGTTTTGTATTAGCTATATTTTTTATATTATAATATAAAAGACATTGTAAAAGTAACTAATAGTAATAATTTTTGAGCCAAATATCATCTACGGTCCTTTGAGTTCAAATAAAAACTAGACTATAATTTCTTCGAATAACCTCTTAAATGTCAAATTGGATAACATGATGAGAAATACACAAAGGACTGACTGAGTGCATCTCTAACTATTGATGAACCAATACTTGAGACCATCGAAGACCGAACAATTCCCTAAAATATGATCAACACTCTCATTCATCATGCACCCACCCGAATAAGGAATATCATTTGGTGGTATCACTCGGCGCCGCAATAAATTATCTCTTGTAGGAATATTGTTTTGTAGTAACTTCCACCCAAACAAAGAGACATTTAAAGGAGCCGCTTTATTCCATAAAATGTTGGAAACTTCAGAACGAACAATCTCCTTTCCCTTTGTCAACCTCTCGTAAACCCAACGAACTGTGTACCCCTTGTTAGGATCTATCTGCCAACTTCAAAACAGTTTAGTCCTTTAAATTTTCTTGTTACAAATTGGTCGTTTAAGTTAGAAAATATAAGGACCTTGATTTTATTTTCGTCAAACTTAGTTAAATAGTGTTTATGTGGATGTTTAATGTTAAGTTGGTATGTTCAAATTCATGGCTCTCACAATTAATGTTCAAAGATGCATTACTTAGTCTTGATTTAAAATAAAATTGATCGATTATTTAATTTATAATATTGTTGACGAAATATTTATCTGTAAAATTAGGCATTGAATTCAAAACAAGAAGAAAAAAATGTGCATAAGTAATCATGTTTTATGTCATAAGCACTTTTGGACCTTCCATCATATGGTCTATAATCATTTTTTAACAAAGTCGGTTGAAAATATGGGTAATTGTGTAAATATTTGTGACTTAAATGAAAAATTTGTACAACAAAAAAAATGCATAAAGGACCAACTTGTAACAAAAAAAACTTAAAAGACAAATTTGTTATAAACATCTAACTTAAAAAATAGGAGGAGGTATTTGACCTAATTTTTGCTTTCCCTAAACAAAAAGTAGTAATCTTTGCTGGACCATTTTTCTAAAAAAAATAAAATTATTCTAAATTCGAATAACAAAAATGTGTAGAGCAAATAACAATGACAACCAACAATCAAAGGGTTCTTTACTAAAAAAACAATCAAAGAGTTCATGCAACAATAATTAGTAATCTACAGTTAATCAACAATAATTGAATACTCTTGATTTGTCAATTATTCCCTTTTCTCAATTACTCTTTTTCAATAAAACTAATCGAGGCTATCTATCTGAAAAAGTCAAGTTTTTTTTTTAAATACATTTTTTTTGTTATCTTCAAATTTAAACAAAATTTATTTACCTATAATAACGGTTTCATCAAGAGTTGAAATTCTATAAATAAGATTAGTATCATTGTTAAAAATAAAATCAAGGTCAAAATAAAAGAACAATTCTAATGAAAAAAAATAAAAGAGTTCATGAATGTTCAAAATAGAGAGTGGGTGGAAGACTCATTGAACAAAAAGAATGAGAAGAGGAAGAGTAACTAACAATTGAAAGAGAGAGTGGAAGACTCATTGAACAAAAAGAATGAGAAGAGGAAGAGTAACTAACAATTGTTTTGTCATAAGAGAAAGATAACACATTAAATTTATTGAAAATACAAAATACGTGCAAAAAAATATGAATTTATTAGTGGATTAAAATGAGAGTATAATAGAAATAAAAAGTCCAAAAATATATTTCCTTAATTTCGTGTAACTATTCTAAAACGACGTTTGAAAAGGAACTTATGAAAATACTAAATAATACTTTTAAAACACGCGTATTTTTGTATGAGTCATAAAAATTAATTACACTTAACTAATTTTTTTAATAAATATGGAGTTAAATTATTTTTGCTTTTAATCAATACATGAGTACTTTATTAGCTAGCTGAACTTTTTGTTTGAAAAGTAGATATATAGTTGGCGACAAAGTCAAACAGGCCAAGACTACCCTAGTTTTAGTACAAAATAACCAACTATATTCCTTAAAAAAAAACCCAACTACATATTTTGTCTTTTTGCTTAACATAGGAATATTTTTTGGATAATAGTTACTTTGGTCCCTAAAGGTGTAATAAATAGTTAACATAGTCCTTTAATGTATCAAAATTTTAAAATAGTCTCTAATTGTATACTCTGTTAGTCAAAATAGTTTCTGACATTAAAATGTTTCATTAATCTTAGTGTGAGAGACTGTTTTGACTAACAAAGTGTAAAATCAATTACTATTTTGAAATTTTTATAGTACCTCCGTCCGTAATTATAAGGCTCTTTTAGAAAAATAACGGAAATTAAGAAAATTGAAAATGATAATAAATTTGTTTGTAATTGCTATTGTTTATACAATTTTGTTATTTAAGAGAGAGGTTTAGTGTATGTTTTCAACATAGTACTTAATGCTGATCGAAGAAAAAGATATAAAATAAATAGGATATGTGTTATACCCTAATTTTGGACCTAAAAATACTAATTCAATTCTTTTTTGCATTACATGTCATTTGAACTGTCTCTGATCAATTGCATCTTTCCCTGCATTTTATTTCAATTTTATTTGCAAAATTCACATGGAAGGGTATTTTAGTCATTTCCTATGTCAAAATTTCTTCCAGTCTTCTAAAATTTTGTTTGAGTCCTTTCAAGGAGTTTGAATAAGTCTCTGTTTCATGCTATGTCAAAGTCCATTTCAAAAACTGCATTTTAGTCATTTTGAGTCAATTTTGCCCCTGGGGGCATTTTGGTCTTTTCATGTGTCAAGACTCTGTTTAAACTCTTAAATTTGTCTCTGAGTCTTTTAACTTTGCTTGTATGAGTTTTGCTTTAATCCCTTGTCGAAAATTCATTTTAAAAATTTGCATCTGAGTCATTTTCAGTCGTTTTAGCCCCAGGGGCATTTTGGTCATTTCACACGAAATTTTGGCAGAGAGAGGTTACTTTAAAGTACCTCATTTAGGCCATTGGTTCGTTTTAGTCCGTTTTGTCAAATTTTAATCGTTTCACTTTACGTTTGGTCAAATTTATCATTTTTTTATCCAATTTTATTTCTTTATTTTTATTTTCTTTTAAATCATCAAAATTCCAAAAATTGCATTTTAATCCCTTAAGTCACTTTATTTTCTTTTAGGTCCTTTTCTTTATTCGTTTTTTTTAAAGTCAAACTTTTTAAATCTTTTTGGTCAATTACATTTTAGTCCAGAAACTTAACAATTTTGCAGGTTAGTCCCTTAAAGTCCAGAAATTGCACAAAGGTCCTCAGGCAAATTTTCAGTCCAGTTTCGAATTAGTTACAAGTCCAGAACAGGTGGCAAGCTTTCATTGGCCACCAAGGCCACTTGGCAGCCTATAAAAGGAGCCAATTCATCAATGCAGTATCAGAATCCATACACAACGTGCCAAATCAGCAAAACACACTTTCTCATTTCTCTCTCTTCTCCCAAACAGATCAAAATCATAACCGTTTCTCAAAAACACGAAGAACACAATGAAGAACCCTAGAATTCCAGAACAAAGGATTGGATCAAATTGAAGTGAATTCATTGCAATTCTCAGAGATTCATATTCGAATCTTCATCATCGAATTGAAAAACTGCAATTCAAGCACAATTTCAAAGAAATTGTGCGATCACAGTTCGAAGAAGAGAGAAGAAGGGGAAATTGAAGCAAGATCACAGTTCGAAGAAGAGGAAGATCAAAACACCGATTTATTTTCGGTCTCGAAGCTTACCAGAAGAAGCCGAAGCTTGCTCCAGGATCTTTCGTTCGAATCTCCAAACAAATCCAGGTATATTCAAGAAAAACCTTCTCGTTTTTGCTCATATTCATCATCGAAGGTTTGGAATCAAGAATAAACGGTGAATCGAAGAAAGATTTTGAAAAAGATTCGAAGAAATTCGAACGAAACCCTAGAAATGTGAATCGTCCAAGATTCACCGTTTATTTCATCAATTGAGGTTCAAATCCATAATCAGTGAAGAAAGTAGTTCGAATTAGGGTTTTGCTTCAGAAAAATTCGAAAAGAAAGTTGAAACCCTAAAAAACCGTAAAGATCCAAAATCAAACCTGTGTAAAACACGTAGATCGAAACGTTTTGAGCATCCTTCTTCAAAGAACACATAGATCGAAACGTTTCGAACTCTTTCTCTTCAAAAATGTCAAGATCGAACGGTTTGAACCACTTTCTTCAGAAAGATAGCAAGATCGAAGTGATTCATGTTCATTCAGTGGTAATTTGAGTGTTGATTCATAGTTTATAGTCCAAAAATCATGTTTGATGTGTGAAAATCATGAAAGAGGCCATGAGAGAACGAGAGAGAACGAGAGAGTCTGAAGAGAAGAAAGAGAAACCTAGGTTTAGAATGAAGGTGGACCGGTTCCACCATTTTTATAAGAATGTGAACCAGACCGGTTCACCTGAACCAGTCTGGTTCACTCTCAGACCGGTCCTTCTTTCGTTTCTCATCGTTTGATGTAAGTAGGGATGACGTGGACGGCGTGGATGCATTGTTATGGTGGTCTTGATGTGCCTTATTGTGTGCCTTGCGTCCCTGGCCCTTAGATCTAGGTTTGTGATGGACTTGGATCAATCCAACGCCTCTGAGGCATCTGGATAGTCCAAGATCCATCAAGAACCTTGGGCCTGGGTCACTTTTTACTGGATCCCTCGTTTTTGCTCATTCCTTGCTATGTACACCCCTGGACTTTGCTTCCTGCACCTCCTGTGTATCAAAACTTTTTGCAAAAATTCCAAAATATTTTTCCATGATTTCTTGATGTTTTGGTGTTTTGCTAATACTTTTACACTGGAAAATTTGATAAAAAAAATATATAGACAATTTTAGTGTTATTTCTTGAATTTTAGTGTCAAAAATTGGTGAAAATTGGTTTAATTTTGTTTCTAATTTTTGATGTACACTTGTAATACATGATATGTGTTTCTATAAATTTTTAGCCACTGTTTGAACATGATTTTTTCTACTTGTGTGTGGAATTTAGTTAGTTGCTTGGCTTGCAAGTCACATTTGCGAATAATTTGTGTAAATATGTCTAAATTCACTTAAGAATGTGAGGCTCATCATGTGGTTTCAATTCTCACTCTTTGAAGTAGAATGTATACTTTTAAAATGTATAAGACTATGAGGATTGTGAGCTATATGATATTTGCACTCTATGAGTGAATTCTTAGTCATATTTTGCACTTGGTTTGGTTTATTTTGTGTTAGATTCCATGCTTTTATTATAGTACCTTTCTTGCCTTATTTTTCTCTATATTATCATGTGCTACTAACCATTTTCTTGTGTTTCATGCCTCATACATCATAAGCATACTCCCTATCACACTTTCTCATCCCATTTCTTTACATTTTTTTTTGTCTTTAATTCATTTGTGTGGGATTAAATTCTCACAAGGAAGTAGTGTGTATCTAGGCCAAATGATGTAAAGGACAATGGACTCTAATGATGTACACCGACACAAGCACCGACACATGCACACACATCACTTTAGGTATATAGCTAGAATATGCATGTTTAGATGTATGTTTAGGATTGTATGTTTAGATGAATGCCTAGGATTCATATTTAGAAAAATCAATTTTTCAAAAAAATGTGAACAACATCACTCAAACCCTTTTCTAAATAAACCTTGGGATCAAAATCCCATTGTAATTTTCCCTTTTATTTTCTTAATCAAATTTCAATGAAAAATAATCATACTTGGACCACATTTTGCAAAATGACTAATCAAACCTCACCTTTTCTTAAATTCTCATGCCTTTAAGGCCTCTCAATCTCCATTCTTCAAATTCCAATTTTCAAACTTAAAATCAACCAACAAAAATAAAAAACATTTTTGGAAGAGAACTACGGTGGATTTGATCCCTTAAACGGGTACGTAGGCAAGGAATCAAAATTCCTTCAATTCAACTAAAATAAAAATCCAAAAACATTCTTCTCCCTCCAATTCTTCACTTAGAATACTTTTAGGCTTAATGACATCTTTCAAAATAGCAATAAAAAAATAAAGCGCGCGCGTAGAAATTAAAGACGGTTCCTATAGGATACTATAGTCGTTATAGGTGCCTAACACCTTCCTGTAGCGAAAACAACTCCCGGACCTCGATTCTCAAGGGTTTTGCTTACTTTTTCCCTTCCCAAGAAAAAATAAGATATCACCGGTTTAAAAGGTTCAAACGTAATCAATGTTTGACACCTGAAAACCAAGATAAAACAGCTGGCGACTTCACTGGGGAGATTCGAGAGTTACGCCTAGTCTTTATTTCCACGCTTGCGCTTGTATTTTTACTTGCTTCCTTTACTTGATTTCCTATGTGAATAAATGTTTAAATTCTTGCAAACGTGTGGGGTGAGAATATCAAAAGTCCTGCACCCGGGCTGAGTGAACTTAGGATTTAGGAGGGATATAATCGACAATTCATTCCGGGGGTTGCCTCGTGTTTTGGATTATGCGATCAATCCCACATAGCTGAGGCATTTTGGGGGTGATGTTGTCGGCGCGTGTTGTCGCGTTTAGGCACTTTACTTCTAATTGTTCTATGACGCTATGAACCGTAGATAACCAAACCCATCCATGGCCATTTTCTAGGATGTAGTGCGGAGGCTAAACCGAGTGTCGTCTCGAGTTTTAGTCGTCACGCGATACTACACTCAAGTTAGACCTTCCACGGATAATCATGGAGCGAGTGTTGTCTCGTGACACCATGATATACGTCGGAGAGATTGCAACTTGGGAACTTTTTTAGAACCCGGTTACTATTATCCTAAAGCCCTAGATTCACCGGACGCCGTGTCCACCCATGACTCCTCGACTTTGAACTTCAACCCACCATGTTTTCTCCGAACTTGAACATAATCATGCATTCATGCATACATGCATACATGCATAAACTTTTGTCATGCATTGTTATCGAAGGGCTTAGACAAGTTGAATTTGTAAACATTGTAGGAATGAAGAAGACTAAGTCCTACAAGTTCAAGGAAGTGGATTTGGCTAGTTTGAGAGATTTGGCACTCAAGGTTGAGGATCCGACAGGTTTCCGACGTCGTTACAGGGCTTTACTTACTATTCTCCAGACTAATGTGGACGAGAAGCTTGTGCACACTCTAGTGCAATTCTATGATCCGGAGTGTCGATGCTTTACTTTCCCCGACTTTCAGTTGGTGCCTACTCTAGAGGCTTATTCCTCCTTGATGGGTCTATCTATTGCTAAAGGGGTACCTTTCTCAGGACTTGAGAATCCTCCTACTCCATTGGTTATTGCTAAAGATCTCTATCTCAAGACCACCGATGTCTCCAAGAATCTTGTCACTAAGGCACGCATCCGAGGGTTCACTTCGGAGTATCTTCTTGGAAAAGCCAACCTCAATACTACTTGTCAGGACACTCTTGAGGCTATTCTTGCACTTCTCATCTATGGGCTTATTCTCTTTCCGAATCTTGATGGCTTTGTGGACATGAATGCTATTATGATCTTCCACTCCAAGAATCCGGTTCCCACTTTGCTAGCTGACACATACCATGCTATTCACGATCGTTCCGACAAAGGTCGTGGATACATTCTTTGTTGTGTGCCTCTCCTCTATAGGTGGTTTATTTCGCACCTTCCACAGTCTTTCCACGACAATCCGAGGAATTGGTCTATTTCACAAAGGATTATGGCTCTCACTCCTAATGAAGTGGTTTGGCTCACTCCCGCTTCTAGGGTTAAGGAAATTATCTTTGGCGGTGGAAAGTTTCTTAATGTACCTCTTCTTGGTACCCGGGGTGGAATCAACTATAACCCGGAGCTTGCTTTGCGACAATTTGGTTTTCCGATGAAAGATAAGCCCATCAATCTTGCTACAGCTCCTTACTTCTTTCACTACTCCAATGCCCCCACGGGAATAAAAGAGGATTTCATGGATGTTTGGTCCAAGCTTCGGAAGAAAGAGGTGAAGCACATGGGTGTAAGGTCCGGTGTTGCTCATGAGGCCTATACACAATGGGTAATAAACCAAGCTGAGGAGATTGGTATGCCTTACCCCTCTATGAGATATGTGTCCGCATCTGTTCCTACCATGCCTTTGCCTCTACTCCCACCTACCCAGGAGATGTATCAGGAGCATCTAGCTATGGAAAGTCGGGAGAAGCATCAGTGGAGGGCTAGATACTATGAGGCTGAGAACTTGATCATGACTTTGGATGGAAAGGGTGAGCAGCAGACTCATGAAGTCCTGACACTGAAGAAAGAGTTAGCTAAAGCTAGGAGAGAGATCGAAGAGAAAGATATGTTGCTTATGAGAGACTCTAAGAGGGCCAGGGGTGCCCGTGACTTCTATGCACGATACTGCAGCTATGAGTCTGAGTCTGAGGATGACGCTTCCACTTCCTATGCTTGAGGATTTCTTTTTCCTGTTGTTATTTCCATTTGTTTATGCTGGATTTGTCTTGTAAAACTATATGTTGGTTGTTTGTTTCCCGTTTATGTTAATTGTTGTTTAGTAATGTTTACAAGTTTATAATTTGTCTAAAACCCTTCGGTAACACAAAAAGGAGTCTTTTTGCATACGCATTAACACATTTCATGCATCATATGCATTCATGGGTCACAAAAAAACTTCTCTCGTGCTCATTGCCTCCTGGTTTTGTCCGCCGCAGTCTGAAAAGTGGCTCGTGTTCGCAAAGTCTACCAACCAGATAGAATTCATCAAACAAGATTTCATAAGAGAAGGATGATGGCTAACTTTGAAGAAGAGAATGCTCAGCTCCGTGCCGAATTGGCTGCTATGAAAGAAGACTTGGCTAAGGCTCATGACGCTATGTCCGCTATGATGGTTGCACAAGAACAGCCAGCCACTTCTATTCCAGTTACCGCTGAGGTGATTCCCTCTATCCCACTGTCTACTGTGGCTACTGATGCTCGTTTCGTTATGCCCAACGGCCGTCCCTATGGCCTCTCAGCTTACTACTCTCCTAATACTGCTGCTGGTGTCTCTGGTTTTGCTGGTCAAGGACAGATTCCCGTATCCACTGCTATGCCTCAAGTAACCACCGTTGTTACCGACCCTATTGTACACACTGTGCAACAGGTGATTGATGTTGACACTCCGCGTGGACAAAATCCCGCAATGGAAGCTATGAAGAGACAGTTGAGGGAGTTGGCTGGAGAACTCCGTGAGGTCAAGGCTAGCCGGGGAAACAATGGTGCTCCTGCTAAAGCTCGTGATCTATGCTTGGTATCCCGATTTGAGGTTCCTAAGAAATTCAAAGAGCCAGAATTTGACAAATACAACGGGACTTCTTGCCCACACAACCATGTCATCCGGTATGTCCGAAAGATGGCTAATTACGCAGATAACGATGCACTGATGATCCACTGCTTCCAGAGTAGCTTGACAGATGATGCGGCAGATTGGTACACTAGTTTGAGCAAAGACAACATTCATACTTTTGAGGAACTCGCTGCTGCTTTTGAAGGTCAATATGAATTCAATACCCGTCTGAAGCCAAATAGGGACTCTCTTAAAGCCCTATCTCAGAAATCAGATGAAACCTTCCGCGAATATGCTCAGAGGTGGAGAGGGGCAGCTGCCCGTGTTTCTCCTCGACTTGATGAGGAAGAATTAACACAGACATTCCTGAAGACTCTGAAGAAAGAATATAAGGAAATGATGATAATCTCCGCTCCGAACAACTTCTCTGATATGGTTACAATGGGAACTCGTCTAGAGGAGGCCGTCCGAGAGGGTATTATTGTTCTTGAGAAAGGTGAATCTTCAACCAGTGCACCAAAGAAGTACGGTAATGGCCACCATAAGAGGAAAGAATCTGACGTAGGGATGGTATCTGGTAACCCATCTGCAGCTGCTACACAATTACCTCTGCCTTATCAATACATGCAGTACTCTCAACATCCTTTCTTCCCACCATTCTACCAGCAATATCCTCTGCCACCGGGTCAACCACCAATGCCCGTCAATGCCATTCCTCAGCAAGTACAACAACAGCCTCCTGCTCAACAGCAACGGCAGCAACAACAGGGTCCCCGACCCAAACCTTCTTTTCCACCAATACTAATGCGGTATGGTGAGCTGCTCCCAACTCTACTTGCTAAGGGACACTGCGTCACCAGACCAGGCAAGCCTCCGCCTAATCCATTGCCTCCCAGGTTCCGTCAGGACCTAACATGCGAATTCCATCAGGGTGCTCAAGGCCACGATGTTGAAGGTTGCTTTGCTCTGAAATATATTGTGAAAGACCTGATAGAAAAGGGACGGTTGACGTTTGAGAATAGTGTTCCTCATGTTCTAGACAACCCGCTTCCAAACCATGCTGCTGTTAACATGATCGAGGCCTTCGAAGGAATCCCTGTTCCTCAGGAAGAGCCCATATTGGATGTCCGCAATGTCGTTACTCCCTTGGTACCACTACATACCAAGCTTTGTCAAACTTCTTTGTTTAAACATGATCATACTTCTTGTTCAGAATGTCTTCGAAATCCTATGGGCTGTTGTGTTGTGCAAGATGATATCCAGAGTCTGATGGATGACAAACACTTGACCGTCAGTGATGTATGTGTGATTGTGCCGGTGTTCCATGACTCTCCTGTTAAAAGTGTATCTCAGACAAAGAATGCTGAACCTTTGGTAATCAGGTTACCTGGTCCGGTATCATATACCTCTACCAAAGCAATTCCTTACAAATACAATGCAACCATGGTCGAGAATGGAGTGGAAGTACCTCTGGTATCCCCAGCTACAGTTGACAATGTTGCCGGTGAAATTACAACTCTGAGAAGCGGAAAAGTCCGTCCACCCTTGTTTCAAAAGAAGGTGGTGACACCCATTGCCACAATAACACCACCAGTTGCTCCTCCTGTCGACAAGAACCCCGGCCCATCAGGCCAATCTATTGAAGAGTCTAATCTGGATGAAATTCTGAGGCTTATCAAAAAGAGTGACTATAAAATTGTTGACCAGCTGCTGCAAACCCCGTCAAAGATATCCATCCTGTCTCTGCTCATGAGCTCAGAGGCTCACAGGAAGGTGTTAATGAAGATACTGGAGCAAGCTTATGTTGACCACGAAGTCTCTGTGGATCAGTTTGATGGGATAGTGAGTAATATTACTGCCTGCAACAACTTGGGGTTTGGTGACGATGAACTCCCCGAAGCAGGGAAACACCACAACTTGGCTCTGCATATCTCAGTACATTGTGGATCTGACATGATATCCAACGTGTTGGTGGACACTGGATCGTCTCTGAATGTAATGCCTGAATCCACGCTAAGGCAATTGAGCCATCACGGAATTTCTCTGAGGGGTAGCAGCTATCTGGTTAAAGCTTTTGATGGATCCCGCAAGGATGTTCTCGGGGAGGTAGACTTGCCAATTACCATTGGTCCAGAGACATTCCAAATCACTTTCCAAGTCATGGACATCAATGCTTCGTACAGCTGTCTCCTCGGAAGGCCATGGATTCATGACGCTGGAGCAGTCACTTCTACTTTGCATCAAAAGCTCAAGTTCATGAGGAACGGTAAGATTGTCACTGTACATGGTGAAGAGGCATTTCTGGTTAGCCAAGTATCATCTTTCTCTTGTGTTGAAGCAGGGTCCGCTGAAGGGACGTCGTTTCAAGGCTTGACCGTTGAGGGTGCAGAACCCCGAAGGGCTGGTACTAGCATGGCTTCATTGAAGGATGCCCAGAAGGCTGTTCAAGCAGGGCAAGCTGCTGGCTGGGGCAAAGTAATTCAGATTTTGGAAAACAAGCGCAAAGAAGGCCTTGGATTTTCCCCAACATCGGGCGTTTCAACAGGAACCTTCTACAGTGCTGGGTTCATCAATGCTATTACTGAAGATGCTGCTGAAAGAAGCCATGTGCCTACATTTGTTGTACCAGGAGGCACTGTGAGAAATTGGGAAGCCATTGATGTTCCTTTAGTCATGCATGCTTCCATGTAATGTGTCGTGTTGCTCATGTTTTTTGTTTTCAAAATAACAATCCTTTCGCTCTGCCCAAGGCGAAAGTGATATCATTGTAAGGGCGTGTTTGTTTCGGCATTGCCGTTATCAATAAAAGTTGTCGTTTTTCTCACGACTCTTTGTTTTTTACTCTTTTAGTGCCTTCTTCTTGGAAATAATGGTAATGCCAGAAAAAACCAAAACATCTGTATTTTCTTATTAATTTCAAAAATCTGCATGAAAAAAGCACATTTTTCTAAAAATCATCCCAATCATATTATGCAGATTGAACCATAATAAACCCGTTGAACACAGTGACCCTATGGTTCCTCCAAATTTTGAATTCCCTGTATATGAAGCTGAAGATGAGGATGATGATTATGAAGAGGTACCGTATGAGATCACTCGACTGCTTGAGCAAGAAAGAAGAGCCATTCAGCCTCACCAGGAAGAGATTGAGCTCATCAACCTGGGTACTGAAGAAAACAAGCGAGAGATCAAGATCGGTGCTGCACTAGAGCCAGAAGTGAAAAGGAAGATTATTCAGCTTCTCCATGATTATCCAGATGTCTTTGCATGGTCATATGAAGATATGCCGGGTCTAGATCCCAAGATTGTGGAACATCGGATACCGACAAGACCTGGATGTCCTCCTGTCAAACAGAAATTGAGAAGGTCTCGTCCAGACATGGCTCTTAAGATCAAGGCTGAGGTGCAAAAGCAAACTGATGCGGGTTTCCTCATGACAGCTGAATATCCTGAGTGGATTGCTAACATCGTACCAGTACCAAAGAAAGATGGGAAAGTTCGAATGTGTGTTGATTACAGAGATCTGAACAAAGCCAGTCCAAAAGATAACTTCCCATTGCCTCATATTGATGTGCTTGTTGACAGTACTGCTCAATCCAAAGTGTTCTCTTTCATGGATGGTTTCTCTGGCTATAATCAGATACGAATGTCTCCTGAAGACAGAGAAAAGACGTCCTTCATCACTCCATGGGGAACATTCTGTTATAAAGTGATGCCGTTTGGCTTGATAAATGCCGGTGCTACCTATCAAAGAGGTATGACAACTCTGTTTCATGATATGATTCACAAAGAGATTGAAGTATATGTTGATGATATGATTGTGAAGTTAAGTGATGAAGAGCAGCATGTTGTGTATTTGAAAAAGATGTTTGAAAGATTGAGAAAGTACAAGCTGCGGTTGAACCCTAACAAGTGCACATTCGGTGTAAGATCTGGAAAGTTGCTAGGCTTCATTGTCAGTCAAAGAGGCATTGAGGTGGATCCTGACAAAGTCCGAGCCATCAGAGAGATGCCAGCCCCTCAAACTGAGAAGCAAGTCAGAGGTTTCCTCGGACGTCTGAATTATATTTCAAGATTCATATCTCACATGACTACTACTTGTGGACCAATTTTCAAATTGCTCAGAAAGAATCAGCCTGTTGTATGGAATGATGAATGTCAGGAAGCTTTTGATAGCATTAAAGAATACCTGTTGGAGCCACCTATCCTTGTCCCGCCAGTGGAAGGAAGGCCTTTGATTATGTATCTGTCAGTGTTAGGCGATTCAGTGGGCTGTGTTCTCGGTCAGCAAGATGAGACTGGTAAGAAAGAGCATGCTATCTACTATTTGAGCAAGAAGTTCACCGACTGTGAGACTCGGTATACAATGCTTGAAAAGACTTGTTGTGCCTTAGCTTGGGCTGCCAAACGCCTGCGTCATTATATGGTGAATCATACAACTTGGTTGATATCCCGAATGGATCCGATCAAGTACATCTTTGAAAAGCCTGCTGTTACTGGAAAGATTGCACGTTGGCAAATGCTGTTGTCTGAATATGATATTGTGTACAAAGCTCAGAAAGCAATTAAAGGAAGTATCCTTGCTGAGCACCTTGCTTGTCAACCTCTTGATGATTACCAGCCGATTAAGTTTGATTTCCCTGATGAAGAGATCATGTATTTGAAAGCGAAAGACTGTGAGGAACCACTGATCAATGAAGGGCCGGATCCCAATAGCAAATGGGGATTGGTGTTTGATGGTGCTGTTAATGCTTACGGTAAAGGAATTGGGGCCATCATTGTAACTCCACAGGGGCACCACATTCCTTTCACTGCTCGAATAACTTTTGAATGCACAAACAACATAGCTGAATATGAAGCATGCATCTTGGGCATTGAAGAGGCCCTTGATCTGAGAATTAAGCACCTTGACGTCTATGGAGATTCTGCACTTGTTATTAATCAGATAAAGGGTGAATGGGAGACTCATCATGAGAAGCTGATCCCATATCGTGACTATGCAAGACGTCTGTTGACATACTTTACAAAGGTTGAGCTGCACCACATCCCTCGGGACGAAAATCAGATGGCTGACGCTCTTGCTACTTTGTCTTCCATGTTTCGTGTCAATCACTGGAATGACGTGCCCGTAATCAAAGTACAACATCTTGATAGACCCGCTCATGTGTTTACTATTGAAAATATGCCAGATCAAGCTGATGGAGATGTGAATGGTAAAAAGCCTTGGTATTACAACATCAAGCAATTCATGCAGAATCGTGAATATCCACCTGGTGCTTCCAACAGGGATAAAAAGACTTTGAGACGATGGGCTAGCAGATTCCTTCTGGACGGAGAAATCCTATACAAGAGGAACTATGACATGGTCTTATTGAGATGTGTTGACAAACAAGAAGCTGAGAAATTGATGCATGATGTACATGATGGTACTTTTGGGACCCATGCTTCGGGTCACTATATGTCAAGAAAACTGTTAAGAGCCGGCTATTACTGGATAACCATGGAACGTGATTGCCACAAACATGCTAAGAGATGCCACAAGTGTCAAATTTATGCTGACAAGATCCATGTGCCTCCACACGCTCTCAATGTCATATCTTCCCCATGGCCTTTCTCTATGTGGGGCATTGACATGATCGGAAGAATTGAACCAAAAGCTTCCAACGGACATCGTTTCATTCTAGTGGCAATTGACTACTTCACCAAGTGGGTTGAAGCTGCTTCCTATGCAAATGTGACCAAGCAAGTGGTTGTCAAGTTTATCAAGAATAACATCATCTGTCGATATGGTGTTCCCAACAAGATCATCACTGACAATGGTTCCAATCTGAACAATAGTATGATGCAAGCTTTATGTGAAGAATTCAAAATTGAACATCACAACTCTTCTCCTTATAGACCTCAGATGAATGGTGCAGTTGAGGCCGCTAACAAGAACATCAAGAAGATTGTTCAAAAGATGGTCACTACTTACAAAGACTGGCACGAAATGCTACCTTTTGCCTTGCATGGTTACCGTACTACAGTGCGCAGTTCAACCGGGGCAACTCCTTTCTCTCTTGTATATGGTATGGAAGCAGTTCTCCCTCTGGAAGTGGAGATTCCATCTCTTCGAATAATCATGGAAGCAAAATTAACTGAGGCTGAATGGTGTCAAAGTCGGTACGACCAATTGAACCTGATTGAAGAGAAACGTATGGATGCCATGACTCATGGACAGTTGTATCAAGTGCGGATGAAGAATGCTTTTGACAAGAAAGTCCGACCTCGAGAATTCAAGGAAGGCGAACTTGTATTGAAAAGAAGGATAAGCCAGCAACCCGACCCAAGGGGCAAGTGGAAACCTAACTACGAAGGTCCTTATGTCGTCAAGAAGGCTTTCTCTGGTGGTGCTTTGATTCTTACACACATGGATGGTGTTGAGCTTCCAAATCCTGTTAATGCCGATATAGTCAAGAAATACTTTGCCTAAAAAGAAAAGAACAGCGTGGTAGGTCGAAAACCCGAAAGGGCGGCCTGGGCAAAAATGCGCTTCCCGGTGGATCAAAAACCCGAAAGGGCGATCCAGGCAAAAGTTAGGGACAAAAAATATATGAAAAAGCTCGCTGAGATTGTACGCAACTCAGGCAAGAATGGGCGCCTCGATGAGCCGAAAACCCGAAAGGGCGGTTCATGCAAAAATGAGGTTGACAATAAAAGACAAGTAACTATATCTGGCAAATCACCATCACCCCTTGGGGCATCTACAACTGTCAATGATCATCTTCATCAGAAGCTTCTGTACTTGTGAATTCAAAATTTCTATGAAATGTAGCGGTCATCGTGTTCAATGTATCACCAATCAATAAAATTACCATTTTCCAAGCTTTGTAAATCCGTGAAGTCATGCCTTTGGCTAACTCTCACTCTTCTACATCAATTTGAGCCTGTGCTATTGTTTGAAACTCTATTCTTCTTTCTACTTTCAATGCTATATATACAAAATATTTTCTTTCTATTTGATGATGTCAATGTCTGAAACAAACATCTTTGAAAATTGAAAAATCTTTTTCTGTCTATTTTGAAAGTAAACCTGAGCAACAGGGTACATTTCAATGAAACATGCATGAATGAATGAGTGTCAATGTCTATTTCAATACATGTTACAAGCAGGTTACTCCCCAAGATGATCTGTGGTCAATGGCAAGAATGAAAAAACAGAATAAATTTTTTTTTGAAAAAATACAAATTAAAAGCTCGCTAAGTTGAAAACCCGAAAGGGCGGCTTAGGCAAAAATGAGCACCCCGCTGATTGACAACCTATGAAGGCAATTCAGGCAAAAATGGGGCAATGAAAAGAATGTTACTCCCCGGTGGATCGAAAACCCGAAAGGGCGGTTCAGGCAAAAATGGGATTGAAAAATGAAAGAATGAAATATTGAAAAGCATTGACCACAGATGCGAACATCCAATGTTTACCCAGCACTGACACGCCTAGCAACGGCGACCTGTATCCAAGAATTTTCCAAGGGTCCTTCCTTTACAAGTTTTATTGCCCTCAGCCATGGTTTCGATACGTCTTTCAACGACGGTCTCTCCAAAGAGGTTTTCCCCCTGTGAATATGTTGCAGCACGAGCCACTACGTGCCCAATCTTCCAATGTCTCATCTGCCTTTGTGAAACTTCTCTGTCAAACTACAAACCAATCATGCATTTCAAGCATTCATACATGCATAATCATGCATTTTATGTGCTCATACATCCAATAATCTTGTTATACCATACATACATATTGCATATCCAAATCTCAACTGTCTAGTTCAATCCAATTTCCAATTTCAATCCAATTTCAATCTCAATTCCAATCCAAATTGCAACTGTCAAATTCAATTTCAATTTCAATTTCAATTCCAACTGTCAAATTTAAATTCAACTGTCAAATTCGATGCAATCTCCAATCTCAATTTCAATTTCAATTGTCAAATTCGAAGCAATCTCAATGTCAAATTCAATTCAATTTCAAATTCGAAGCAATTTCAATTCCAATGTTAATGTCAATATCCAATTTCAATGTCAATGTCAATTTCAACTTTCAATTCAATTCCAATCCAACCTCAATGTCAATTGCAACTCTCCAATTCAATGTCAATGTCTACGTCTCAATCCAATTTCAATTTCCAATGTCTCTTTCAATTTCAACTCTCAATCCAATGTCTGATGTCTATGTCTCTGCTCAATCTCAATTCTCAATCTCTTTTTCAATGTCAATTTTCAATCCAATTCAAATCAATGCTAATCCAATCTCAATTTACTCATTGGGCCAACCCAAAATGGTCATGTCTACCCTCAAATCAAGTCAATGACAACTTACCCTCAATTGGTATCTTGTTAAACCAGACTTTCAATCTTGTTACTGGTCAAGTGCCAGGTTCGATCCAAAAAAAAGAACCACTTGTACCTGCTTATATACCCATACTTCCGGACAAACGACAAGTTCAATCCAAAGAACAGTTTGTACCCAGCTTATGCTTTGTTATCGCTCAAACGGCAAGTTCGATCTAAAAGAACAGTTTGCACCTTCCCACATGACGTGGTGATAATCCAACAAACAAGTTCGATCCAAAGAACATTTTGTATCTACCCTCTTGTCTATGTCTCCAGCCAAACAGCCGGTTCGATCTGAAAGAACAGTTTGTGTCTGCCTATCTGTTTGTATCTTCAATTAAGTGTCAAGTTCGATCCAAAGAACAGCTTGTATCTGCCTATATGACTATATTTCCGGTCAAGTGCCAAGTTCAATCCCAAGAACAGCTTGTACCTATCTCTTGTTTCGTATTCCTTGGTCAAGTGGCTAGTTCGACCCAAAGAACACTTGTACCTTATTTTCTACTCCCTGGCTTGTCTACCCTGTCAATGTCCACCGGAATCCCCAGTGACATGACATGTTCCATAGACTCCAGTTGTTTGTCTTGCATTCCTAATCAAAGTATTGCATGGCATTCACATTTTTGAAAATCTGAAAGCGTATTTTTATGTCCAAAAGCAGTGCAAATGCTAATATTTAAGTATCTTCGTCTCGTCAACTCTAAGACTTCGTCTCTTGACTCTCCGGACAAAGAAACTTAAATAGGGGCAGCTGTTATACCCTAATTTTGGACCTAAAAATACTAATTCAATTCTTTTTTGCATTACATGTCATTTGAACTGTCTCTGATCAATTGCATCTTTCCCTGCATTTTATTTCAATTTTATTTGCAAAATTCACATGGAAGGGTATTTTAGTCATTTCCTATGTCAAAATTTCTTCCAGTCTTCTAAAATTTTGTTTGAGTCCTTTCAAGGAGCTTGAATAAGTCTCTGTTTCATGCTATGTCAAAGTCCATTTCAAAAACTGCATTTTAGTCATTTTGAGTCAATTTTGCCCCTGGGGGCATTTTGGTCTTTTCATGTGTCAAGACTCTGTTTAAACTCTTAAATTTGTCTCTGAGTCTTTTAACTTTGCTTGTATGAGTTTTGCTTTAATCCCTTGTCGAAAATTCATTTTAAAAATTTGCATCTGAGTCATTTTCAGTCGTTTTAGCCCCAGGGGCATTTTGGTCATTTCACACGAAATTTTGGCAGAGAGAGGTTACTTTAAAGTACCTCATTTAGGCCATTGGTTCGTTTTAGTCCGTTTTGTCAAATTTTAATCGTTTCACTTTACGTTTGGTCAAATTTATCATTTTTTTATCCAATTTTATTTCTTTATTTTTATTTTCTTTTAAATCATCAAAATTCCAAAAATTGCATTTTAATCCCTTAAGTCACTTTATTTTCTTTTAGGTCCTTTTCTTTATTCGTTTTTTTTAAAGTCAAACTTTTTAAATCTTTTTGGTCAATTACACTTTAGTCCAGAAACTTAACAATTTTGCAGGTTAGTCCCTTAAAGTCCAGAAATTGCACAAAGGTCCTCAGGCAAATTTTCAGTCCAGTTTCGAATTAGTTACAAGTCCAGAACAGGTGGCAAGCTTTCATTGGCCACCAAGGCCACTTGGCAGCCTATAAAAGGAGCCAATTCATCAATGCAGTATCAGAATCCATACACAACGTGCCAAATCAGCAAAAAACACTTTCTCATTTCTCTCTCTTCTCCCAAACAGATCAAAATCATAACCGTTTCTCAAAAACACGAAGAACACAATGAAGAACCCTAGAATTCCAGAACAAAGGATTGGATCAAATTGAAGTGAATTCATTGCAATTCTCAGAGATTCATATTCGAATCTTCATCATCGAATTGAAAAACTGCAATTCAAGCACAATTTCAAAGAAATTGTGCGATCACAGTTCGAAGAAGAGAGAAGAAGGGGAAATTGAAGCAAGATCACAGTTCGAAGAAGAGGAAGATCAAAACACCGATTTATTTTCGGTCTCGAAGCTTACCAGAAGAAGCCGAAGCTTGCTCCAGGATCTTTCGTTCGAATCTCCAAACAAATCCAGGTATATTCAAGAAAAACCTTCTCGTTTTTGCTCATATTCATCATCTAAGGTTTGGAATCAAGAATAAACGGTGAATCGAAGAAAGATTTTGAAAAAGATTCGAAGAAATTAGAACGAAACCCTAGAAATGTGAATCGTCCAAGATTCACCGTTTATTTCATCAATTGAGGTTCAAATCCATAATCAATGAAGAAAGTAGTTCGAATTAGGGTTTTGCTTCAGAAAAATTCGAAAAGAAAGTTGAAACCCTAAAAAACCGTAAAGATCCAAAATCAAACCTGTGTAAAACACGTAGATCGAAACGTTTTGAGCATCCTTCTTCAAAGAACACATAGATCGAAACGTTTCGAACTCTTTCTCTTCAAAAATGTCAAGATCGAACGGTTTGAACCACTTTCTTCAGAAAGATAGCAAGATCGAAGTGATTCATGTTCATTCAGTGGTAATTTGAGTGTTGATTCATAGTTTATAGTCCAAAAATCATGTTTGATGTGTGAAAATCATGAAAGAGGCCATGAGAGAACGAGAGAGAACGAGAGAGTCTGAAGAGAAGAAAGAGAAACCTAGGTTTAGAATGAAGGTGGACCGGTTCCACCATTTTTATAAGAATGTGAACCAGACCGGTTCACCTGAACCAGTCTGGTTCACTCTCAGACCGGTCCTTCTTTCGTTTCTCATCGTTTGATGTAAGTAGGGATGACGTGGACGGCGTGGATGCATTGTTATGGTGGTCTTGATGTGCCTTATTGTGTGCCTTGCGTCCCTGGCCCTTAGATCTAGGTTTGTGATGGACTTGGATCAATCCAACGCCTCTGAGGCATCTGGATAGTCCAAGATCCATCAAGAACCTTGGGCCTGGGTCACTTTTTACTGGATCCCTCGTTTTTGCTCATTCCTTGCTATGTACACCCCTGGACTTTGCTTCCTGCACCTCCTGTGTATCAAAACTTTTTGCAAAAATTCCAAAATATTTTTCCATGATTTCTTGATGTTTTGGTGTTTTGCTAATACTTTTACACTGGAAAATTTGATAAAAAAAATATATAGACAATTTTAGTGTTATTTCTTGAATTTTAGTGTCAAAAATTGGTGAAAATTGGTTTAATTTTGTTTCTAATTTTTGATGTACACTTGTAATACATGATATGTGTTTCTATAAATTTTTAGCCACTGTTTGAACATGATTTTTTCTACTTGTGTGTGGAATTTAGTTAGTTGCTTGGCTTGCAAGTCACATTTGCGAATAATTTGTGTAAATATGTCTAAATTCACTTAAGAATGTGAGGCTCATCATGTGGTTTCAATTCTCACTCTTTGAAGTAGAATGTATACTTTTAAAATGTATAAGACTATGAGGATTGTGAGCTATATGATATTTGCACTCTATGAGTGAATTCTTAGTCATATTTTGCACTTGGTTTGGTTTATTTTGTGTTAGATTCCATGCTTTTATTATAGTACCTTTCTTGCCTTATTTTTCTCTATATTATCATGTGCTACTAACCATTTTCTTGTGTTTCATGCCTCATACATCATAAGCATACTCCCTATCACACTTTCTCATCCCATTTCTTTACATTTTTTTTTTGTCTTTAATTCATTTGTGTGGGATTAAATTCTCACAAGGAAGTAGTGTGTATCTAGGCCAAATGATGTAAAGGACAATGGACTCTAATGATGTACACCGACACAAGCACCGACACATGCACACACATCACTTTAGGTATATAGCTAGAATATGCATGTTTAGATGTATGTTTAGGATTGTATGTTTAGATGAATGCCTAGGATTCATACTTAGAAAAATCAATTTTTCAAAAAAATGTGAACAACATCACTCAAACCCTTTTCTAAATAAACCTTGGGATCAAAATCCCATTGTAATTTTCCCTTTTATTTTCTTAATCAAATTTCAATGAAAAATAATCATACTTGGACCACATTTTGCAAAATGACTAATCAAACCTCACCTTTTCTTAAATTCTCATGCCTTTAAGGCCTCTCAATCTCCATTCTTCAAATTCCAATTTTCAAACTTAAAATCAACCAACAAAAATAAAAAACATTTTTGGAAGAGAACTACGGTGGATTTGATCCCTTAAACGGGTACGTAGGCAAGGAATCAAAATTCCTTCAATTCAACTAAAATAAAAATCCAAAAACATTCTTCTCCCTCCAATTCTTCACTTAGAGTACTTTTAGGCTTAATGACATCTTTCAAAATAGCAATAAAAAAATAAAGCGCGCGCGTAGAAATTAAAGACGGTTCCTATAGGATACTATAGTCGTTATGGGTGCCTAACACCTTCCCGTAGCGAAAACAACTCCCGGACCTCGATTCTCAAGGGTTTTGCTTACTTTTTCCCTTCCCAAGAAAAAATAAGATATCACCGGTTTAAAAGGTTCAAACGTAATCAATGTTTGACACCTGAAAACCAAGATAAAACAATGTGTTGGTAAAGAATTAATTAATGTATTTGAATATACCAAAAGGGTCTTATAAAAAGAGACAATTTTTTTTTTCTCAAAAGTGTCTTATATTTGTGGACGGAGATAGTATATTAAAGACTATTGTTACAACTCATTACACATTCATGAATTAAAATGAGTATTACTCTTTCTGTTGGTTGGACAACAGAGCAAAAATTTATTCCATATAAATTGATACTTGCTATATTACAGTAAATTATTTATTTACATAAAAACACAAATAAATTGTTTATTATTCATCAATTGATCACAATAATGCGTACAAGCTTTCGTAAAACCACATACAATGCCAACAAAAAGCCAGAAGAGGCTTTGACTTATACCCCTTCTAATTATTGGCTTAATTGGCATATATAGTACTATATACACACATTATAAATGGATATCATATGCACATAAAAGTATGTGGCACAAACGTTATGAACCACTGATTTTGCCGACGATTTGAATTAATGTTTATAAATATATGTATAGTTTGGTTTTGGATTTTTAAATGCCTGAAAGACACTCATGTGGGGTCATTGGGTACCTTGATTTATCTTGACAATAATCATAGATCACATGGTTCATACGAACCCACCTATACCTTCTAGCTTCAATGGCACTGAGAGCTTGATATTCAACCCCTTCCCACCAATTTTTTGGGTTAGTGGCACATGTAGTTGGTCCTGGAATTGCACATCCTTCGATATCAAAATCCTTGTAATAAGCATAGAAAGGTGCTTTACTCCAATTAATTTTCTCTAATCCACCTCTTGTTGCCCAATTATCAGCTTCCCATAATGTTGAAAATACTCCCATGGCTTGCATTTTTGGGTATGGTATCCCCTTTGCTTCATTGTTCTTGTATACTCTTATGGGAACTTCATCAACATAGAAGCTGCATGTGTGTAAGGTCTTACGTAAGTCTTAAGTCTTAGAATGCAATTTTGGCCACAAAATCAAAGTATTTTTTTATGATTCATCGACAACATTGTGACTATAAGTAATTGTAGTCTCTGTCGTAAAAAAGGTAATTGTAGACATGTCTTGTATTAAAAATATAGTAAGTGACCAAAATTAGATTATTCTTTTTTTTTTTTTTTTGAAATTAAAGATAGTCGGATTTTACATATTTCTACTATAAATTTCTGTTGTTGCTATTTTTTTTTCTTCTTTCTTATCTAGTATTAGTCAGCCATAATTCTTTGCATTATTAAGTGAAAAGATTTTTGAACAATTAAATTCAAACAACTTTGACAACTAACTCGGTTCAAATGTGGCCAACAACCATTAGTATATGATTAGTAAATATATTATTAGGTGTCTAATTATATTAACTATCAATGTTACTCTACCAACCACAAATTTGGATATGGTTACCATAATTTTCAAGTATTAATTTAACTGCATGTAGGTTTGAACGCTTATGCTTATCTTTATTTACTTACACAATATGGTGATGATTCCAAAGAATGGAGTAAGTGTGAAAGTCAGCAGAAGGATCAAACCAAAGATTAACTCTTTGTTCTCTATCACCCTTTCCGTGAGCATAAATGTTTGTTTGAACTGTGTAAGGTTGTCCCGTACGGTTTCCCAAGAACTCAAAATCCAATTCATCACGAACAGTGTCAGTATCAGAGTTCATCTACCACAAAAAAAAAAAAGATTATATTCAGTTTTTGGCTCATTTAATTATGTTTCAAACAAAAAGTGGAGAAATTAGTTTGAACTTACATAAAATGCAGTAACAGTACCAGCAGAATCTCCAGGGACAAGTTTGATCTTCATGCTAACACGACCAAACAAGTACTTCACCTTGGAAGCAAACCCGCAACCTGTGCAAAAAGTTAAGTAACATGACTTATCCAAATTATAGTATAGTACTATTTGTTATTTATGTTTAATGAACTATAATATATTTTGGACATTAGGAGTGTATAATATAATATATGTTGCTTACCAGAGCCTTGGTCTAGGGTAAGTTGGATAGTTCTGCCTTGATCAATTTGCTTGATATGGGGTTCAGACCACGTGACATGAAAGTCTTGATTAAAGGTTGCTGGTCGTCCCCAAACAAAAACACATGATGACAAGAGAATCCACATCAACAACATAAAAAAGACATTATTGTATTTAAAAGGGTAAAATATGGCCATGGATGTGTATAATGTAATGTATTATATGGAAGAAAATATTTGATTGTGGAATGGAAATGAGAGTAGGGTCTATATTTATACATGAAGTTTTGGAAAGAAAATTAAGGGAAAGGAAAAAGAAGAGAATAATCAATCAGTTCATTGTCCAATTAAAATGGAAGATGTTAAAACATATAACATTGCTTTCTATACAGCTAAGGGTTTGCCGTCATTAGGACCTACCTAAACAGTTTGTCTTGTCCTGTGCTTGGCCACTTTCATCATCCTCTGTTTGCCCAATCATTTTCTGGGCGTGTGCTTCCTATATATTTATATTTATTTATACAAAATAATTTGAGTAAATATGAAATGCATTTAATGTGAGGAATGGGACGGGACACATATTGCTCAACACTATGACCAACTAAAAGTCGAGTCGAATCAAATTCGTTTAGAGATGTTCAAAACCGAATCAGTGCAATAAAAAATCATAAACCGGGCCAACTCAAATCGATAGCCGCAAAACAAAACAAAAACCTGTTTGGTTTCTTTTTGTTCGAGGCACTTTTCACTCAACCACTCATTCAACTCAACAAACTTTGTTCTTCTTCTTTTTCCAATTAACTTTATGTAATCTTTTTCAATTCATTTAAAAAAAAGAAACTAATTTGTATCTTGAAGACCGCCTCTCCTCCAACTCGACCGTCTCTCCTCCATAGTCTTTCTACCTCTATTTGCTTTGGAGTTGAATCTTTATGCTTTTTTTTTTTAAGTTAGGCTATACTTGGATAACCTTTTGTTTATGTTTAATTGTTACAACTTAGTTAATTGTTGCAAATTTTGTAATGGGAGTTAATTGTTGCTAAAAGGTTTAATTTTGAAACTTGTGAAGCTACCTAAACAATGAAAGTTGATCTTCAATAGGGTTGAAAGGTTCATTTTGGGGGTTGATGACGTAATGGTACAACTTGTGGAGCTACCTAAAAATTCTAGTGTAATTGATTTCAAGTGAAAGTTTAAGAAGTCGAATAACATTAGGGGGGGTTGAAGAGTTAAAGGTGAATCTTATGGGGTTACAAATTGTAGTTGGATGCAAGTATAGTCACAAATGACTAGAGAAGAATAATCATACCTAAAACCTTGCAGGAGTTATCAATAGTAGTTGGATGCAAATGGAGATTACTACCTAGGTCAAGGTTCAAGTGGGGTTTGGACTTGACTTGTTTCCTGAAAAGTAGTTCCAAGATGGAGAGAGCAGTATATTTGTTGATGAGCAAATTGTCATCACCACTTATTTGAAAGCAAGATAGAGAATTTTGAATCGTGTCATATAAATCAGGTTTTCGGTATTCTGCCGCTTTGTGCTAGGCGCCAGCCTGTCACAAAAGTAGACATTTCCACGGGCTTCCATTCTTCGTCATAAGCCCACTAGAGAGAGCAAGGTGCAGTTACGTAGGTCTCGTGTATAAACATTAGGTATTTTTTGTATATTATTTTTAAGGGACGACTCTTGGGAAATTTAAGGGCCAAGAGTTGGTGTCTTTTATGTGAGATTCTAGAGTTAAGAAACATATTCTAAACATCTTGAGTAGTGATATTTATTGGAGGAAGGATCAAAACCTTTCTCTGTTTTCATGAGGGGTTTTAAAGTGAGGGATTGCTCTTGGAGAACAATTGCCAATTGGAGATAATTTCTCGTTCACTTTTGTAACTAACCTGTTTTTTAAAAAGAAAGGAAAATGGTAGAAATTATGGTTTTCTTGTAATCTTTTGTAAAGACCCGTTGATCGTAGATTGGAGAGCTATTTTCTATCAGATGTAAGAAAATTTTGGCCAAATTGAATAAACAATTTTGATGTATTGGTTCCTTCTGCATACTCTCGTTAATTTGCTTGTCTTTAGATTTGCATTAGACATAAGTTCTAGATTTGTTCTAGGTTGAATCTATTGTTGCTTAAATTGTTTATGGGAAATGTTAACTTGTGCCCTTAAGGCACAAGTTTAGAAGCCAATTGTAGAAACTAATTCTTGGAAATTGTGCATTCAATGCTTTGAAAGTTTAAAAATTTATTTTTTCAATACAAAACTTATGTTTTATTTCTTTTTTTAGATCCTTAACTTGTGCCCTTAGGGCACAAGTTAACATGACCCATTGTTTAATTTTAATTTTCTCTGTTATTTGTTTCACTTTCTTGTTGAAACCCTTTGACACTTTCAATTACTTTTTCTTATACGTCAACACTTTGAATTACTCGTTCCACTACTTATTTCTTAAATTAATTTTTCCCAGTATGTAAACTTTCAGAGTGTAATTATATTAGTGGGTACATTCACATTGATTTGCGACAATAGTACGTACATTTCAGCTGAGAGGCCTAACAATGTTACGAACTATCTTTGCTGTTATCTTTAATTTTCCTTTACCTAAATTGAGGGTCCTGTAGTTTAAGAGGAGACCATTAATTCATAAATTATTTGATCAACTATATATGTACTGTGGACAGCTGAGAGAGGTTGATTGATCACGAACGGGGTTGAATTAGCAACTACATCCAACGGTGGGACCTACTAATTAGTCCAAGTCAGAATCAAGAAAGTAGTAACACAAATAACAAAAATAACTACTACATTGATTATTGAATAATTTGATTTGACTCCCAATAATGCTAATCAAGTTTCCAACTGGGATTTTCGTGTATTTCAGTGGGTGAGAAAATCATTGAAGACAACTTTACACGTTTGGATTAAAAAGGTTCATGGAATGCCATCATATTCACTTTTTTTCTTACTGAAACATAACCATAGTGTTTCATTGTTAAAAAAGTGTGAGATACAAAGAATGCAAAACATCAAAAATATATAGTGACTAATTAATAATGTGACTCTCAAATCGGAGAACGAGCAACCAAATTCGTTTGTCTTATAACAAACTTTACTAGAAAATTATGATATAAAATCTCCCTATAAAGTTCTTAAAAATTTTCCTTTAAAATTGTGAATCCATCTCCAAAAATGACGTTTGAAAGACATGTTACCACACCACTTCAACGCCAATAAGTTCATCGCATCGCCTCTCCCTCCCTGATCAGGACCATGGGCAAGGACTAGTCGGAATAAATTTTGACGACATAGTTAAAAATGATCTCTAATGAAATAACCCATTTAAGTAGCTCGCAGTTTCGAGTGGAAATAAAAACTAAAACTTTGTACCTCAAGAGAAAGAAAAAAAAAAAAGTGTCCATGAACAAACTATTTAATTAAAAGATAAAAGTATAATCTCATTTAGTCACTTCTTGTATTGTTTATTGTTCACCAAATAAGCAGACTCGTTCTAAGGATTTTGTAGTGCAACGGCTTCTCACAATTTATTGATAGTTGTAGTGCTTATATTGTTGAACTATAGAGTGTTTTGGAGGCTTTGAAGTTTGTTTTTGCGAGTGTGAATCGTAAAATTGAGTTGAAATGTTGAATATCGCTTCTAAGGTGGTTGTTAATGCCTTGAGAAGTAGTAAGGAAGGTAGTGTGATCCGGGTTTGATTAAAAGATTATTGAAGATGGATGGAGAAATAAAGATGTGTCATTTTTTCTTGAGAGGTAGTCGATCATTAGACTGAATATTAAGTTTAAGAATAATAAAAATGAAATGATTCAGTTATTTCTTGAAACTAATGAGCATACAGCAAAAATGAATTTTCATAGGATCTTTGATTCATTACGATGTTCTTCTGTTCAAATTAATTGTTTTCTTTTGGGAATAGGTTGGGCGTTGCTGCTTGCTACTCCTTGCCTAATGGCTCTACATTTAGTTTTCTTTGGGTTTTGACCATTTTTTTCAAGAAAAACAACACTTGACATGTCTATGATTCATGAGGAATATTTCAAGATATTTTGTATGTGGGGATTGGATTGCAAATTTTTATGGTATTGGCTTGGGTATTTACTCTAAAAATAAAGTAAAAAAATTAGAAATAGAAATTTATTTTGTGGCAATTAAAATATATTTAACTCTTGACCAAAAAAATATTTAACTCGATCTTTTTTTTAGATTTAATTTATATACATTAATAATGTACATTATTTATACATCCATTCAATCAAAATCATTACGATACCACTTTTTAAGTTGGCTCTCAGTTTTCACCTTTCAAAAGAAAAAAATAGTTGGCTCTCAAGATATCTGCATGGTGTGACTAGATTGAAAACACATAAAACAAATAATTCAAAAAGATAAGATGCATATTTATTTATATGGCTGATAGGGAAGTGTTGTGCCGACAAAAATTTGGTTTCTCTCAAGTACAGTGTTGCTCTTGCAATTGCACACCACCACTAATAATGCATATTTATTTATATAATCTATTTTTCAAAATACTCTAACTACTTTATCAATTATTTTGTATATACTTGTATATTTTAATACTAGGTAAATATTTATATAATCTATTTTTCAAAATACTCTAACTACTTTATCAATTATTTTGTATATACTTGTATACTTTAATACTAGGTAAATGTTTGTGGTATCACATAGGTTAGGTTTGTTATAGATATCGTTGTTTTGTTAAGCGTTATTTTATTTTATTTTGTCAGATAGTCTAGTGACTAAAATTCACCATATAAGGTGAACAAGTGGGGTGTCCGGGGTTCGAACCTCAACCCCTGCATATAATAATGCATTGTTCTACCAACTGAACTATGCTCACGGGACAGCGTTATTAAAATATAAAATTAAAAATATATTTGATTAATTAAGGAAACTAAGTACGTAATGAAGGTAAGAAAAACACAAGAAGGGGGGTTGAATTGTGTTTTTAAAAATTCTTCGTTTCTCCTAAACAACTGACTACACTGATCAGAAGCTAAGTGAGACAGCTTCTGAAGTGATGATCAGAATCTAAATGCAGCGGAATAAAACAGAGAGAGAGAAGAAGAACGACACAAAGCAATTATACTGGTTCCTTCCACAAACCGGAAGTAATCCAGTCCCCCTTGCACTTCCAAGGAGATTTCACTATGAGTAATATCTGATTACAATTGCTCAAGCACACAAGCAAGAGACTTCCTTTGCTCAAGCACACAAGCAAGAGACTTCCTTTGCTCAAGAACACAATCAAGAGACTTCCTGCTCAAGCACAATTGCAAGAGACTTCCTAACTAAACAAAATTACACAGAAAATTGTTTAAGTTTGAACACTTGATATACAATCAGAGGTGCTCACAATACAAATCAGATACAGACTCAATGGACTTAAGAATTTCTAAGATAAGACTTTGAGACACAGAAATTCTAAGTGAATGCAGAACAATTCAGCAGAGGTTTGGTACTTGTGAAAATCTTGTGAGTCTTTCGTTCAGCGTTCTTGCATTACCAAATCTCTAGGTCTTCACTCCTTTATATAGAGGTGTGAAAGAGACGTTGTGAAATTGCCAGCACACCAAAGAGTCGTTGTTGAAGCTTGATCTTTCACCAATGATATATTGCCTGATTTGGTTGTTGTCCTATGAAGAACAAATTTGAAATCCATTCCTTATCCAAAGGAACATATATGCAGGCGAAACCGTATTCTGGAGCTGTTTTCTTGTCCTGTAGCGTGGACACAAAACAGAGTAGTGGAGAACGTGGTTGTACAATTCGTACAAAGTACAATGTCAACGCTTCCGTCCAAACTGCAAGCACAGGCCTTCAAACATCTTTGAAATGACCGTTGCAAAATTCCACTAATCCTTTGTTTGTGTTTTCGAATCCAATAGACAGCTTTTGCATTGATAATCCTTCAATTCTTGATTCTTTGCAAATCCAGTTGAAATTCAGCTTCTGGTGAAATGGCTTCTGATGAGGCAGCTTCTGATGATGCAGCTTCTGATGATATGACTTCTGCAGCTTCTGATGATGCCGCTTCTGATGATATGACTTCTGGACTTCTTGTCTTCAGGAGCACTATTCTTACTTCAGAAGCGTCTTAACGTCAGGAGCACTATTCTTACTTCAGAAGCGACTTAACTTCAGGAGCGCTTTTTCTTCTTCAGTAACAAGTTGCCTTCAGGAGCGTCCAAGCTTCAAATCTTTGTTGTTTCCATTGCTCTTTATTTGCTCATTCAGAACCAATGATGATGTAACTTTATAATTGTGGTCCTGTACACTTGAACAAATATTAGCTAGTCCAATTTACAATTTTTAATACCTTGTTATCATCAAAACTCTTTAAGGTTCATTGTTAAACACATTTTGTTCCAACAATCTCCCCCTTTTTGATGATGACAAACAAAAGTATTTAAAATTGATCAATTGTTGTTAATCTAATTAACAAGTTGACTTTGGGGTTCTGAGGTTTGTAAGCTCAGAATCTGAGGTTTGTAAGCTTAAACTCCCCCTGAGTCTGATAGTTTTTAAGGTGAGGTTTGTAAGCTCCCCCTAAGTTCTATCCAGGTTAATTAAATTCATTTTTCGCACAATAAAATTATCAGAGCTTTAAAAAATTGAATCATTGTAAGAATTAACTTATAGATAAGAAGAATGGTTCAATTAATTTTACTTGAATTTTGATACTCCTTCGTTCGTTCATAGCTTATACCAATAAGGTAAAGAATGATAGAAGTTTTTCAAAAATTTCAAATGCCATTAATGTATAATGGGGCTCAGAGCCTTTAAATACTTGTCACATATACTCCCCCTTTTGTCATTATCAAAAAAAAATTGAAAAAAATTTAAGCATAAAAGACAAAAATATATGAGAAAAACTCAAACATGAGAGAGTATAATAGAAAATTAACTAAATAAATCAGAGCAGAGTATATGAACATGAATATCAATAATCAGAAGCAGCTAATCAGTCAGAACCAGTAAGCATTCAGAAGCATAGAGAAATAAAACAAGATGGTTTCAGAAGCAAGGACTAAGAATTTAAAACAAACAACAAACAAAAATAACACAAATGTGTGCAACTAAGGGTTGGTTTGTTGTTGTTTCTTCATCTTCTCCATTTCTTCAATCTTCTTCTGCAACAGTTCTTCAAGCTGTTGTTGCCTCTGGAGAAGAGCCTGTTCCCTTTCCTTAGCTTCTTGCTGCTGCTGTGCCATCTGTTTCTTCAGAAGCTTACACAACCTTGCTTCTCTGGTCAAGTAGGCCGTTTCTGAGAAGAAAGGCTGGTTTGCCAGGAGCAGTGTAGAACTTCTTACTCTGAGACTCTGATTCAAACTTTCCATTAGCCTTCTGACTGAGGCTTGCTTGACTCTGATGCATTTAGCCTTGATCTCTTCAATAAGCTCAGCTGCCCGGTTCTGAAGTGATGCCCAGGAGTCTTCATATGCACTTGTGAGATCAATTGTCCTTCTTTGATCCACCAGATTATGCATTTGACTCAGGATTGTGAGAAGCTCAGCATTGATATATCCAGATTCCAAGATGTTTGTGGGTGGATGTTCAAGGGTTTCAAGATCAGAATCACTGATTTCCAAGTCTTGAACAAGGTTAGGAACTGGAATGGTAAAGTGTGTTTGTGTGTTTGAAGATGAAGGCTGGTCAGAATCAATGTGTGTGGTAGAGGTTGAGGCTTGAACATTGACTAGAGAGATGTCAACATTCATGGGAGTTGGTTCTGGGGAGTGTTCAGGTACATGTTGAAAGTCAGTTTCAGTTGGTGGTTGTTGTGGTGAAGTTGATGTTTGAATGTTGAGTTGGGGGTCAATGGTAGCTATTGGTGATTGTGGGGGTGTTGTGGGTTTATGTGGTTCAGGTGTTTGTTGATGGGGGTTTTCTGAAACAACATTTTCAGAAGCAGCTGCTTCTGGAGTTGTTTCAGAGGCCTTTTCTGAGGTTTTGTCTTTGGGTAAGTCACCTGAATAGTGTAGAATAAGATTGTCTAAGATAGAAGTGTCTTCTATTGGTTCAGGTACTGATGGTGAAGAGGGTGAAATGGGAATAGAGGTGACTGGAATCTGGATTACCTGAACTGCAGGGCCAGCTTCAGAAGTGATCTTCTGTGGACCAGCAGCTTGAGGAACTACTTCTGAAGTTCCATCTTCTGGAGCATTTTCAAAAATGAGCATCATATCGTCTTCCTCATTGTCTTCAGTAGGCTTACCAGCAATGGCTCTTACTTCAGCCAATTTATCTTTGTAGAACCTATCACAGTCTTCCAATCCCAAAGCCTTGAGCTTTTCATCTCTTTGATGAATGTATTGTGCTTTTTGTTCCTTTCTGTCTGATATAAGATCAGAAGCACGTTCATCTGCCATCCTTTTCATTCTTGGAGTCATCTCAACCATAGGACTCACAAGTTGAAGGGGAGCCTTCTTCTTCTTTAGCTTGGGATCAGCCTCTTCTTTCTCTATTTCTTTAAGAGCTTCCTCCAGCTGCTCTTCGGTGATTACCAAATCTGCCTTACCTTTTCTTCTTTTCTGAGGAATAGAAGCAGCACCAATCTTCAGCATCTTTCCTTTATCCTTGATAGAAACAGGTTTAGCAATAGCAGCTTCTGACTCAGAACTAGTTCTGGCCCTCTTTCCTTTAGTAGGAGCAGCATCAGATTCTGAACTAGTTCTGGCCCTCTTCCCTTTAGGTGCATCAGAAACAGCAGCTTCTGACACAGCAACTGCTTTGGCCTTCTTGCCTTTCCCTTTAGCAAGAGCAGCTTCCTCCTGAGACCTCGCATCTTCCTCCAAGACGTACTCAGCTACTAATCTAGCTAAGTGTTCAGGACTACTTTCCTTAACTATGGAAGGAAAGTCCCTGATAATCTCAGATTCTTCTGTGGTCATCTCCAACCATTTCTCATCTTTAGGAGTTGTCTTGAATAAGTGCATAGAATGCAATGTCTTGCTACTGATAGTCTTCTCTGCAGTAGAAACTTCGAAGCATTTATCAGAAGCATCCCTTGTTCTTCTCAATAGGTCCAGCACTCTCCCTTGATAAAAGATCTCAGAAAGCAATCTTCCATAGGGCAGTTGTTTCCTTCCTTTGACTGTGCTTTCATTAATAGCCCAGCAGAGATGATCCAAAACATATCTTGGGAAGTTTATCTTTTCCAGATTGGTCATGAAATAAATTGCTAGCTTCTGTTGGTTGTTGGGTTGATCAGACCCACCTGCTCTTTGAAAAAAGCAATCGTTACTGAATTTCACCAATATTCTGTTGTGAATCTCCATTTCAGAAGGCTTAGCATCTTTGTTACCTCCCAGGAGAGTGTTGTAGTAGTTTTGCAGCAGGACATCATCCTTCTTAACTATTTCCTGAAACCTTCCTTCTGCATTCATTCTACAAGCTTTAGCAATTATCTCCTCTGTGATGATTACGGGAATACCCATCACTTCAGACCTTATCTCAAGGCTACTGAAGGAAGTGGGATTCAAATCAATCTCCTTCTTTCCTTTCTTCGACCCAGCTTGTTTACCTGCTACCTTCACAGGCTTTCCATTGACGATTTCAGCCCTTAACCAGAAATCTTTGACCAAGTTCGCATATGTTGGCCCATTTAGCATCTTGAAGTATCCGGATAGTTTCTGAGTTTCTACATAACCTTCCATGTCCACTTCGTACTTCTTGAGTGAAGTGAAGTCCACTGGCGATTCTACTTGAACTATTAAGGATTCCCATGGAATATCCATAGTCTTTTCTTTGTAGATTGACCCAGATTCTGTTGTGCCTTGCATGTTTGATGTAGATTCTGAAACTTTTGAGCTTGATGATGCCATTTGATGATTGACGAAGATTTGAAGAAGATGAAGATTTTAGGGTTCTAAGGTTGAGAGAATGCGCTTACTTCGCAAGAGGTTTGAGAGCAAATGTGTTTGTTGTGAGTGAGTAGTGTGTGAATTGACAAAGTGTTAAAAGTAAAACGATTGCAATTCAAAAGAGACAAACAAACATAACATTAATGACAAAATTGGGGGCGCGTGAAAAGTACTTTCAAAGCTATAAATCATCATTGCCCTTTTTAGTTATACACCAACACATACAGGCCACGTAAGAAGTTCACAGAGTAACTACCAAGTTAGTGGGCCAGAAGTTACTTTTTAAAAGGTAACTTCCAACGTTTCCACTAATTCAACTATTCAGAAGCAACAAATCCAGCTTCTGGACTTCAGATGCTGACGTCATCATCAGAAGCGAGTTTTCCTCAGAACCTCAATAAAGAGCTTCTGATGGACTACCGCTTCTGAACTAACTTCAGAACCTAAAACCCTATTTAGGAGCAAGCAAGCATTTAATCAGATACAAAGTGCATGTTCAAATTTTTCTTTATAAAATCAAATCTTTCAACAGTTAAAGGCTTAGTAAATATATCAGCCCATTGATTTTCAGTATCAATGAATTGTATATCTAAAATTCCTTTTTGAACATAATCTCTGATAAAATGGTGTTTGATTTCAATGTGCTTTGCTCTTGAATGCAAAATTGGATTTTTAGACAAACAAATAGCAGCAGTATTATCACAATAAATGGGAATACTGTTAGCAGTTATCTTATAATCTTCCAACTGATGTTTCATCCAAAGTAGTTGTGTACAACAACTTGCAGCTGAAATGTATTCTGCTTCTGCTGTAGACATAGCAATAGTTGTTTGTCTTTTGCTAGCCCAGGATATAAGATTATCACCCAGAAATTGACAATTGCCACTGGTTGACTTTCTTTCAATCCTATCACCAGCATAATCAGCGTCACAGAATCCAATTAGCTTATAATCTAAAGATTTCCTATAAAGGAGTCCAAGATTAGTTGTTCCCTTCAAATACCTGAAGATTCTCTTGACAGCAGTCATATGAGATTCTCTAGGATCTGATTGGAATCTTGCACACAAGCATACACTGAATAAAATATCTGGCCTAGATGCAGTGAGGTATAACAAAGAACCAATCATACCTCTATACAGCTTCTGATCTACTTTAGCTCCTTCATCTTCTTTGCTTAAGTTGCACGTAGGGTGCATTGGAGTGTTCATCACTTTACAATCTTCAAGCTTGAACTTCTTCAGAAGCTCCTTTGTGTACTTTGATTGATGAACATAGACTCCATCTTTGCATTGATTGATTTGAATGCCAAGGAAGAACTTCAGCTCTCCCATCATGCTCATTTCAAATTCATCCTGCATTAACTCAGAAAATTCCTTGCAAAGAGATGCATTAGTAGAACCAAATATTATATCATCAACATATATTTGCACAACAAGAATATCTTTCTCAAGGGTCCTTCTGAAGAGTGTAGTATCAACCTGTCCTCTTTTAAAATCATTTTTGATTAAGAAATTACTTAGTCTATCATACCAAGCTCTGGGAGCTTGTTTCAAGCCATATAGTGATTTCTTCAGTTTAAAAACATGGTCAGGATATTTAATATACTCAAATCTAGGAGGTTGCTTGACATACACTTCTTCTTCTATGACACCATTTAGAAATGCACTCTTGACATCCATTTGATATAATATTATGCCATGATTAACTGCATAGGAAAGAAGTAACCTGATTGCTTCCAATCTTGCAACTGGAGCAAACGTTTCAGTGTAATCAATGCCTTCTTGTTGACTATACCCTTGAGCAACAAGTCTGGCTTTGTTTCTTGTTACTTCACCTTGCTCATTCAGCTTGTTTCTGAATACCCATTTTGTTCCAATAATGTTCTTGTGCTGAGGTTTGGGTATCAGATCCCACACATCATTTCTTTGAAATTGATTCAACTCTTCTTGCATAGCTAGGATCCATCCATCATCTGAAAGTGCTTCATCAACTGTTGTAGGTTCAATCATTGAGATTAGTCCAATCATTGACTCTTCTTGTCTGAAATGTGATCTTGTTCTTCTTGGACTATCTTTGTTTCCAATGATTAGCTCCTCAGGATGTGAAGACTTGTGTTTGAATGTGTTTCTGGGAGGATTTGCTTGATGTGAGCCATCTTGTGCTTCATCAGAAGCAGTTTCATCTTGCGCTTCTGATGTGGGTTCAGCTTCTGGACTACCTTCAGACTCAGCTATCTGATCAGGTTCTGGAGTAGCTTCAGGAACCTGTATCTCTGCAAAACTTTCATCTTGCTTTGAAGTTTTATCTTCAAGCTCCTTGTCATCAAATTTAACGTGCATAGATTCTTCAACACATAGTGTTTCTGAATTATACACTCTGTATGCCTTTGACCTTTCAGAGTAACCTAAAAAGATTCCTCTTTGGGCCTTGGCATCAAATTTCTTTAGGTAGAGCTTGTTGATCAGAATGTAACATGTACATCCAAATTGATGAAAGTAAGAGATATTGGGTTTTCTTCCTTTAAAGAGTTCATATGCTGTTTTCTCCAAAATAGGTCTAATATAGATCCTGTTTTGAACATAGCATGCTGTATTCACTGCTTCTGCCCAAAAATGTTTTGGTAAATTGTTTTCATGGATCATGGTTCTGGCCATTTCTTGTAAAGTTCTATTCTTTCTCTCTACAACCCCATTTTGTTGTGGTGTTCTAGGAGAAGAGAATTCATGGAAAATTCCATGTTTTTCACAAAAAGCTTCAAATGGCTCATTTTCAAATTGTCCACCATGATCACTTCTGATTTTCAAAATTTTTGATTCTTTTTCAGATTGAATTTGAGTGCAGAAGCTACTGAATACATCACACGCAACATCTTTACTCTTTATGAATTTCACCCAAGTCCATCTGCTGTAATCATCAACAATGACTAATCCATATCTACTTCCATATAAGGATGCAGTACTCACTGGTCCAAATAAATCATTATGGAGTAATTCTAAAGGTCTTGAGGTTGAAACAATGTCTTTGTTTTTAAAAGATGATTTCACAATTTTCCCTCTCTGACATGCACCACAGAGTGTATCTGAATGATAGTCAATGTCTGGTAGCCCTTTCACAAGTTGTAACTTACTAAGCTTAGAGATTAACCTCCAGTTAGCATGTCCCAACCTTCTGTGCCACATCCATTTCTTATCATTCACTGATAGTAGGCAAATCACCTTCTGATCAGCCAGTTTAGAAAAATTGATTTTATAGACATTGTCAACTCTCTTTCCCTTGAACACAATGGATTTGTCTTCCTTGTTGATTACTGTACAGTTGGGTTTTTCAAAAAGCACATCATAACCATTATCACAAAATTGACTAATGCTCAAAAGGTTATGCTCAAGACCATCTACCAACCATACATTATTAATTGAGGTAGAGGAATTACCAATAGTTCCTGTACCTATGATCTTGCCTGACTGGTTGCCTCCAAATTTCACATTTCCTCCCTCTTTCATTGTTAGGCTGAGGAACATGGACTTGTCTCCTGTCATGTGTCTTGAGCAACCGCTGTCTAGGTACCATGATCTTTGTTTTGGCACTGCTCTTAGACATACCTGCATCATTGACATTTTTAGATTTAGGTACCCATTGTTCTATGGGTCCTGGAAGGTTAGTACTTAAGGCTTTACTCTTCACTTCTTGTACCTTGTGCTGTGAGTTGGGTTGCTTCTGATTAACCATCACCTTAGGTTTTGGTACTTCAGAAGCAGTAATTGTCTTCTTCTGAAACTTAGACTTCAGAACCCCAGATTTTGGTTTCACCAGACTCTGAGGAATAGGTTCTGATCTTTTCAGGATCCTAACCTTTGAAGTCTTGGAATCAGATTTGATCATTGCCTTTGACTTAGAGTTCTTTGGCTTTGAAGTAATCTTAGCCTTAGAACAAGAAGCTTCAGGTTCTGATTGAACAACAGTTTCCAACTCAGCCCCTTCTGGTACAAAGAATGTTTTCAGACCTTCCTTGATGCATTCACAACAGGACTTTAGATTGGTTTTCTCAAGTTTCACTTCTGGAAAACCAATTCCTCTGCCATTGTTCTTGTAAATGCTATAAATCATAGAAGCTACTCTGCTTCTGTCAATGCCAGATATAATGAAATCTTCAAGAGCAATTTCATGATTACTTAAAGGTTTTTCATTACACTTTTCTTGTAGCTTCTGACATAAGAACCTGAGCTGATCTTCATATGTTTTACACATGAAATCAAAGCCCCTAAGTCCTTGTTCAGAAGCTTTTAGATCCAATAGAGTTGATTTTTGCTGTTGTACCAAATCAGCATATTTTTCTTTTAAATCCTTCAACTCATTGGTTCTTACTTCAAAATGTGTAAGAAGTTCTTTAAGTGACTCAACAAGTTCATCTCTGGGAATTTTGGAATATACCTCGTTTTCATCTTCTGAGTCTGAATCTGATCCAGCTTCTGAAGTTGTTGTTGCTACCAACCCAACAGCTACCTTTGCATCTTCATCAGCTTCCTCTTTATCAGATCCAGATTCACTACCCAAATCATCCCAGGTTGCCATTAAACTCTGCTTAATCTGCTTCTTGAATTTGCTTGGTTTGAATGTAGACCTCTTTGACTTGTCCTTTGACTTTTCTCTTTGAAGATCAGGGCATTCAGCAATGAAGTGTCCCGGCTTCTTACAGTTGAAGCATCCCTTCTGATCTTCTTTCCTTGAGCTTCTGGAGTTACCCCTTTTGGCGAGAAACTTTCTGTTCTTCTTGGCCAGATATTGAAGTCTGTTTGAGAGCATGGCCATTTCAGCAGCATCTGGTTCAGAATCTGAACTTGACTGTGTTTTATCTTGGTTTTCGGGTGTCAAACATTGATTACGTTCGAACCTTTTAACCGGTGATATCTTATTTTTTCTTGGGAAGGGAAAAAGTAAGCAAAACCCTTGAGAATCGAGGTCCGGGAGTTGTTTTCGCTACGGGAAGGTGTTAGGCACCCATAACGACTATAGTAACCTATAGGAACCGTCTTTAATTTCTACGCGCGCGCTTTATTTTTAAATGCTATTTTGAAAAGTATTTATTAAACCTAAGAGTTACTAAGTGAAGAATTGGAGGGAGAAGGATGTTTTTGGATTTTTATTTTAGTTGAATTGAAGGAATTTTGTTCCTTGCCTACGTACCCGTTTAAGGGATCAAATCCACCGTAGTTCTCTCTCAAAAAAAAAGTCTTTGTTTTTGTTGGTTGATTTTAAGTTTGAAAATGGAGTTTGAAGAATAGAAAGAGGCCTCAAGGGCATGAGATTTGGAAAATTGTGAGGTTGAATTAGTCATTTGCAAAATGTGGTCTAAACATGATTATTTTCATTGAATTTTTGATTAAGAAAATAAAAGGAAAATTCAATGGGATATTGGATCCCAAGGTTTATTTGGAAAAGGTTTGAGTGAAGTTGTTCACATTTGTTTGGAAAATTGGTTTTTTCCTAAGTATAAAGCCTAAACATACATCTAAACATACAATCCTAAACATACATCTAAACATGCATATTCTAGCTATATAGTGATGTGTGTGCATGTGTCGGTGTTCGTGTCGGTGTACATCATTAGAGTCCATTGTCCTTTACATCATACCCTAGATACATTCTATGGCCTCTTTGCCAAGAAATTAAAAGCATAAGAAAAATATTACAAAATTCCTAAGTGTTACATTCTAATTTTTGGCAAAAATTAAATTGCAAGAAATAAAAGTGCAAGAAATAAAAGATGAATATATGACATGAAATGCTATGGAAATGAGACATGAAACAAGAAAAGGTTAGTAGCATAAGTGAAATAGAACCAACATACTAAAGGCATGACAAAGTAAATGTAACTTGAAAGTGAAGTAACAAGCCAAATTAACCAAAAGTGATAAAAGGAACTTGGCATTTTAACACAATTCTAAAGCAAGGTTAAAGGCCTAAATCCTCATGATATTAGAGAAGTTTTGAGTGACTTAGTTCAAGGAAAAAAAAATATGAGGATTAAGGTCATTAACTATACCAAAGATCATGGAATTTTCAAGTTCTTTATGCACTTTATTTCACAAGATACTTCACATTATTTCACAAACACAAGATTCACAAAGACTAACTCGGAAACAGCAAGTATACATCATATCTAGGAGTCATATTCACTCTAAAAATTTCAGATTCGAAGCCACATTTATGCACTAAAATCCAAGTTCACAATCACGTCACAAATTCACAAAAAAACTTAACAAGATATGCACAAACTCGCAAAACACAAACACATACACCTTGAAGTAAATTTTAACATGTAATTGCATTCAAGAACAACTAAAAAAAATAACAAGAAAAGTCTTAACAATTTTTGGGAATTTTTTAGAGGGTTTTTTGAGTGCACAGGGGTGTAAAAATCAGTTTGCGGTGTGGAAATAGCACAAAAACTTAACAAAAACGGAACAGCCAGCAAGCCAAAAGCCCAGGCCCAAACAAAATGTACAGGAACCGCATGATTTACATCAAAGCACTAAGAAGTTGATAGACCATGGTGTTACGGTGGACTAGCGCATAGGGGATAAAATGGAATGAAGATTTTAAAACAACACAACACGTGAACAAACAGAGTTCTCACTTCTTCTTCTCCCTTGCGCTAACTCTTCTTCTTCTTACAGTTCCGGTGAGCTTGTTCCTCCGGCGTGGTGGCCGGAAACGTCACCACTACGCCGGAGTTCAAGATCTCTACAGTTTTCAAAGCCTTTCACGTTTTAGAAATCAATTTCCACGAAAATCATCGATCCGGATCCGATTCGAAGAAGAAAGAATTAGGAAAGATGATTCTAATGTTCGACAGTTTGAAAGCGGTACAGATAACGACGGACACGAAATTACCTCTCTTTCGACGGTGCCGCTCAATTTCCGCTTCGTCTTTCTTGAACTTGATTCCGATTGCTTCCACTTCGCCGTGAGATCGCCGTTTCACCGTCGTGTTTTTTCATTTCTCTGTTGATTTCGGATTTGATGAGTTTTAATGATGAGGATGATGATGATTGTTAATATGAGGTGTTTGGATGAATTTGGGATTGAATATGGTTAAGGTTTGTGATGAATTTGGGAGGTTGAATGATGATGAAGGTGGTTGTTTATGGTGGTTTGAGGTGGTTAAAGGGAAGGAGGAGTTTGTTAGGGTGGTTGAGGTGGTGGAGGGAAGGTTGTTATGGTGGTTGAAGATGAGAGAAAAGTTAGTTATGGTGGTGGTGATGGAGGTTACGTGAGAGAAGAGAAAGAAGAAAGAAATTGCTTTTTTTTTATTTTGTGATTTTTGTGGAAAAATGTGAAAAAATGATTGTTAATGAAAAATTGACCAAGACTTTGACTTATATAGGTGATGAAAGGGATGCTTGGACCAATGAGGAAATGCCACATGGACTTGACTTGTAACAAACTTTTAAGAACCAATAACATTTGGACACATGGCACTTGGACTCTAACAAACTTAAAAAGGATTAAAACGTAAATAACAAAAGTGCGCGGACTAAAAATGAAAATTAAAACTAAAATTGAATTGAAAAAAGTAAATTGAAAATTAACGTAAAGCGAGACGATTAAAAACAACAAAGCAGATTAAAATGAAACAGAAATATTATGTGAAATGACCAAAACGCCCCTAGGGACTAAAATGACTCGAAACGACTCAAATGCAATTTTAAAATGATTTTTTAACAGGGATTAAAGCAAGAGTTTATACAAGCGAATTAAAAGACTCAGAGATAATTTTTTTTAGAATTTAAACAGGGTTTTAACACATGAAAAGACTAAAATGCCCCTAGGGGCAAAACTGACTCAGAATGACTTCAAACGCAATTTTTAAAATGGATTTTGACATAGAATTGAAATGAAGCCTTATCCACACTATTTGAAAAGACTCAAACAAATTTTTAAAGATTGAAAGAGATTTTATCACAGGAAATGACTAAAATGCCCCTAGGGGCTATACTGACTAAAAAATGACTTAACTGATATTTTTTTGAAATGAGTTTTGACATGAGATTGAAACAAGGACTTATACAAACCAATTTAAAAGACTCAAACAATTTTCAAGGATTAAAATGAGTTGAATGCAGGAAATGACTAAAATACCATTTTATGTGAATTTTGCAAGTAATATTGAAATAAAATGCAGAGAAAGATGTAACTGATCAGAGACATATCAAATGACTTGAAATGCAAGAAAGGAAGAATTGATTAGTATTTTTAGGTCCAAAATTAGGGTATAACAGCTGCCCCTATTTAAGTTTCTTTGTCCGGAGAGTCAAGAGACGAAGTCTTAGAGTTGACGGGACGAAGATACTTAAATATTAACATTTGCACTGTTTTTGGACGTAAAAATACGCTTTCAGATTTTCAAAGATGTGAATGCCATGCAATACTTTGATTATGAATGCAAGACAAACAACTGGAGTCCATAGAACATGTCATGTCACCGGGGATTCAGGTGGACATTGACAGGGTGGACAGACCAGGGAGTAGAAAACAAGGTACAAGTTGTTCTTTGGGTCGAACTAGCCACTTGACCAAGGAATACAAAACAAGAGATAGGTACAAGTTGTTCTTGGGATCGAACTTGGCACTTGACCGGAAACATAGACATATAGGCAGATACAAGTTGTTCTTTGGATCGAACTTGACACTTGGTTGAAGATACAAACAGATAGGCAGACACAAACTGTTCTTTGGATTGAACTGGCCGTTTGGCTGGAGACATAGACAAAAGGGTTGATACAAGCTGTTTCTTTGGATCGAACTTGCTTGTGGGATTATCACCACGTCATGTGGGAAGGTGCAAACTGTTCTTTTTAGATCGAACTTGCTGTTTGACCGGTAACAAAGCATAAGCTGGGTACAAACTGTTCTTTTAGATCGAACTTGCTGTTTGACTGATAACAAAGCATAAGCTGGATACAAACTGTTCTCCAGATCGAACTTGCCGTTTGACCGATAACAAAGCATAAGCTGGGTACAAACTGTTCTCTGGATTGAACTTGTCATTTGTCCGGGCGCATAGGTATATAAGCAGGTACAAGTGGTTCTTGTTTGGATCGAACCTGGCACTTGACCAGTAACGAGATTCAAATTGAAAGTCTGGTTTAACAAGATACCAATTGAGGGTAAATTGTCATTGACTTGATCTGAGAATAGACATGACCATTTTTGTTGGCCCAAAAGCAAATTGAGAGTAAATTGACATTGATTTGAATTGAAAGTTGCATTGAAAGAGGGGTTGAGAATTGAGATTGAACAGAGACATAGACATAGACATTGGATTGAGAGTTGAAATTGAAAAAGACATTGGGAATTGGAATTGGACTGAGACATAAACATTGACATTGGATTGGAGAGTTGCAATTGACATTGAAATTGGATTGAAATTGGATTGAAAATTGACATTGGCATTGGACATTGACATTGACATTGATATCGACATTGACATTGACATTGACATTGACATTGACATTGGCTTTGACATTGGATATTGAAATTGTCATTGAAATTGACATTGGATATTGACATTGGAGATTGTCATTGAAATTGGAATTGAAATTGGAGATTGGAAATTGCTTCGAATTGACATTGAATTGGAATTGGAATTGAGATTGCTTCGAATTTGACAGTTGACATGGTTTGGAATTGAGATTGGAAAGTTGAGATTGCATCGAATTTGACAGTTGAAATTGGATTGAATTTGACATTGGAATTGGAATTGTGATTGGTTTGAAATTGGAGATTGAAATTGAATTTGACAGTGGAGATTTGGATATGCAACATGTATGCATGGTATAGCAAGATTATTGGATGTATGAGCACATAAAATGCATGATTATGCATGTATGAATGCTTGAAATGCATGATTGGCTTGTAAATTGACAGAGAAGTTTCACAAAGGCAGACAAAACATTGGAAGATTGGGCACGTAGTGGCTCGTGCTGCAACATATCCACAGGGAAAAAACCTCTTTGGAGAGACCGTCGTTGAGAGACGTATCGAAACCATGGCTGAGGGCAATAAAACTTGTAAAGGAGGACCCTTGGGAGGTTCTTGGATACAGGTCGCCGTTGCTAGGCGTGTCAGTGCTGGGTAAACATCGGATGTTCGCATCTGTGGTCAATGCTTTTTCAATATTCTTCTCATTTTTCATTTTCAAACCCCATTTTTGCCTGAACCGCCCTTTCGGGTTTTCGATTCACCGGGGAATAAGATTCTTTTCATTGCCCCATTTTTGCCTGAATTGCCTTCATAGGTTGTCAATCAGCGGGGTGCTCATTTTTGCCTAAGCCGCCCTTGCGGGTTTTCAACTTAGCGAGCTTTTCATTCTCATTTTTCATTTTGTTTTTTCATTCTTGCCATTGACCACAGATCATCCTGGGGAGTAACCTGCTTGTAACATGTATTGAAATAGACATTGACATTCATTCATTCATGCATGTTTCATTGAAATGTACCCTGTTGCTCAGGTTTGCTTTCAAAAATAGACAGAAAAAGATTTTTAATTTTCAAAAATGTTTGTTTCAGACATTGACATTATCAAAATCGAAAGAAAATATCTGTATATAGCATTGAAAGTAGGAAGAAAAATAGAGTTTCAAACAATAGAAAGGCTCAAATTGATGTAGAAGAGTGAAAGTCAGCCAAGGGCATGACTTCACGGATTTACAAAGCTTGGAAAATGGTAATTTTATTGGTTGGTGATACATTGAACACGATGACCGCTACATTTCATAGAAACTTTGAATTCACAAGTACAGAAGCCTCTGATGAAGATGATCATTGACAGTTGCAGATGCCCCAAGGGGTGATGGTGATTTGCCAGATATAGTTACTTGTCATTTATCAACCTCATTTTTGCATGAACCGCCCTTTCGGGTTTTCGGCTCATCGAGGCGCTCATTCTTGCCTGAGTCGCGTACAATCTCAGCGAGCTTTTTCATATTCATTTTTTTTTGTCCCTAACTTTTGCCTGGATCGCCCTTTCGGGTTTTCGATCCACCGGGAAGCGCATTTTTGCCTAGGCCGCCCTTTCGGGTTTTCGACCTACCACGCTGTTCTTTTCTTTCTAGACAAAGTATTTCTTGACTATATCGGCATTAACAGGATTTGGGAGTTCAACACCATCCATGTGTGTAAGAATCAAAGCACCACCAGAGAAGGCCTTCTTGACAACATAAGGACCTTCATAGTTAGGTGTCCACTTGCCCCTTGGGTCGGGTTGCTGACTTATCCTTCTTTTCAATACAAGTTCGCCTTCCTTGAATTCTCGAGGTCGGACTTTCTTGTCAAAAGCATTCTTCATTCGCACTTGATACAACTGTCCATGAGTCATAGCATCCATACGTTTCTCTTCAATCAGATTCAACTGGTCATACCGACTTTGACACCATTCAGCCTCAGTTAATTTTGCTTCCATGATTACTCGAAGAGATGGAATCTCCACTTCCAGAGGGAGGACTGCTTCCATACCATACACAAGAGAGAAAGGAGTTGCCCCGGTTGAACTGCGCACTGTAGTACGGTAACCATGCAAGGCAAAAGGTAGCATTTCATGCCAGTCTTTGTAAGTAGTGACCATCTTCTGAACAATCTTCTTGATGTTCTTGTTAGCGGCCTCAACTGCACCATTCATCTGAGGTCTATAAGGAGAAGAGTTGTGATGTTCAATTTTGAATTCTTCACATAAAGCTTGCATCATGCTATTGTTCAGATCGGAACCATTGTCAGTGATGATCTTGTTAGGAACACCATATCGACAGATGATGTTATTCTTGATAAACTTGACAACCACTTGCTTGGTCACATTGGCATAGGAGGCAGCTTCAACCCACTTGGTGAAATAGTCAATTGCCACTAGAATGAAACGATGTCCATTGGAAGCTTTTGGTTCAATTCTTCCGATCATGTCAATGCCCCACATAGAGAAAGGCCATGGGGAAGATATAACATTGAGAGCATGTGGAGGCACATGAACCTTGTCACCATAAATTTGACACTTGTGGCATCTCTTAGCATGTTTGTTGCAGTCACGCTCCATAGTTATCCAGTAATAGCCGGCTCTTAACAATTTCCTTGACATGGTATGACCCGAAGCATGGGTCCCAAAAGTACCATCATGTACATCATGCATCAATCTCTCAGCTTCTTGTTTGTCAACACATCTCAACAAGACCATGTCATAGTTCCTCTTGTATAGGATTTCTCCGTCCAGAAGGAATTTGCTAGCCCATCGTCTCAAGGTCTTTTTATCTCTGTTGGAGGCACCAGGTGGATATTCATGACTCTGCAAGAATTGTTTGATGTTGTAATACCAAGGCTTTTTATCATTCACATCTTCATCAACCTGATCTGGCATATTTTCAATGGTAAACACATGAGCGGGCCTATCCAGACGCTGCACTTTGATTACGGGCACGTCGTTCCAGTGATTGACACGAAACATGGAAGACAAAGTAGCAAGAGCGTCAGCCATTTGATTTTCATCCCGAGGGATGTGGTGCAGCTCAACCTTTGTAAAGTATGTCAACAGACGTCTGGCATAGTCACGGTAAGGGATTAACTTCTCATGATGAGTTTCCCATTCACCCTTTATCTGATTAATAACAAGTGCAGAATCTCCATAGATGTCAAGGTGCTTAATTCTCAGATCAAGGGCTTCTTCAATGCCCAAGATGCATGCTTCATATTCAGCTATGTTGTTTGTGCATTCAAAAGTTATTCGAGCAGTGAAAGGAATGTGATGCCCTTGCGGAGTTACAATGATGGCCCCAATTCCTTTACCGTAAGCATTAACAGCACCATCAAACACCAATCCCCATTTGCTATTGGGGTCCGGCCCTTCATTGATCAGTGGTTCTTCACAGTCTTTTGCCTTCAGATACATAACTTCTTCATCAGGGAAATCAAACTTAATTGGCTGGTAATCATCAAGAGGTTGACAAGCAAGATGCTCAGCAAGGATGCTTCCCTTGATTTCTTTCTGAGTTTTATACACAATATCATATTCAGACAATAACATTTGCCAACGCGCAATCTTTCCAGTAACAGCAGGCTTTTCAAAGATGTACTTGATTGGATCCATTCGGGATATCAACCAAGTTGTATGATTCACCATATAATGACGCAGTCGTTTGGCAGCCCAAGCTAAAGCACAACAAGTCTTTTCAAGCATCGTATACCGAGTCTCGCAGTCGGTGAACTTCTTGCTCAGATAGTAGATAGCATGCTCTTTCTTACCAGTCTCATCTTGTTGACCGAGAACACAACCCACTGAATCATCTAACACTGACAGATATATAATCAAAGGCCTTCCTTCCACTGGTGGGACAAGGATAGGTGGTTCCAACAGGTATTCTTTAATGCTATCAAAAGCTTCCTGACATTCATCATTCCATACAACAGGCTGATTCTTTTTGAGCAATTTGAAAATTGGTCCACAGGTAGTAGTCATGTGAGATATGAATCTTGAAATGTAATTCAGACGTCCGATGAAACCTCTGACTTGCTTTTCAGTTTGAGGGGCAGGCATTTCTCTGATGGCTCGGACTTTGTCAAGATCAACTTCGATGCCCTTTTGGCTGACAATGAAGCCAAGCAACTTTCCAGATTGTACACCGAATGTACACTTGTTAGGATTCAACCGCAGCTTGTACTTTCTCAGTCTTTCAAACATCTTTTTCAAATACACAACATGCTGCTCTTCATCACTTGACTTCACAATCATATCATCAACATATACTTCAATCTCTTTGTGAATCATATCATGAAATAGAGTTGTCATACCCCTTTGATAGGTAGCACCAGCATTTATCAAGCCGAACGGCATCACTTTATAACAGAACGTTCCCCACGGAGTGATGAAGGACGTCTTTTCTCTATCTTCAGGAGACATCCGTATCTGGTTATAACCAGAAAAACCATCCATGAAGGAGAACACTTTGGATTGAGCAGTACTGTCAACAAGCACATCAATATGAGGCAATGGGAAGTTATCTTTCGGACTGGCTTTGTTCAGGTCTCTGTAATCAACACACATTCGGACTTTCCCATCTTTCTTTGGTACTGGTACGATGTTGGCAATCCACTCAGGATATTCAGTTGTCATGAGGAAACCCGCATCAATTTGCTTCTGCACCTCAGCCTTGATCTTAAGAGCCATGTCTGGACGAGACCTTCTCAATTTCTGTTTGACAGGAGGACATTCAGGTCTTGTCGGTATCCGATGTTCCACAATCTTGGGATCTAGACCCGGCATATCTTCATAGGACCATGCAAAGACATCTGGATAATCATGGAGAAGCTGAATAATCTTCCTTTTCACCTCTGGCTCAAGTGCAGCACCAATCTTGATCTCTCGCTTGTTCTCTTCAGTACCCAGGTTGATAAGCTCAATCTCTTCCTGGTGAGGCTGAATGGCTCTTCTTTCTTGCTCAAGCAGTCGAGTGATCTCATACGGGATCTCTTCATAATCATCATCCTCATCTTCAGCTCCATATACAGGGAATTCAAAATTTGGAGGAACCGTAGGGTCACTGTGTTCAACGGGTTTATTATGGTTCAATCTGCATAATATGATTGGGATGATTTTAGAAAAATGTTTTTTATGCAGATTTTTGAAATTAATAAGAAAAATACAGATGTTTTGGTTTTTTCTGGCATTACCATTATTTCCAAGAAAAAGGCACTAAAAAAGTAAAAAAACAAAGAGTCGTGAGAAAAACGACAACTTTTATTGATTAACGGCAATGCCGAAACAAACATGCCCTTACAAAGATATCACTTTCGCCTTGGGCAGAGCGAAAGGATTGTTATTTTGAAAACAAAAGACATGAGCAACAAAACACATTACATGGAAGCATGCATGACTAAGGGAACATCAATGGCCTCCCAATTTCTCACAGTGCCTCCTGGTATAACAAATGTTGGCACGTGACTTCTTTCAGCAGCATCTTCAGTAATAGCATTGATGAACCCAGCACTGTAGAAGGTTCCCTTTGAAACAGCAGATGTTGGGGAGAATCCAAGGCCCTCTTTGCGCTTGTTTTCCAGAATCTGAATCACTTTGCCCCAGCCTGCAGCTTGCCCTGCTTGAACAGCCTTCTGGGCATCTTTCAGTGAGGCCATGCTAGCACCAGCCCTCCGGGGCTCTGCACCCTTAGCAGTCAAGCCAATCACACATACATCACTAGCAACCAAGTACTTGTCATCCATCAGACTCTGGATATCATCTTGCACAACACAACAGCCCATAGGATTCCGAAGACATTCTGAACAAGAATCATGATCATGTTTGAACAGAGAAGCCTGGCAAAGCTTGACATGTAATGGCACCAAGGGAGTAACGACATTGCGGACATCCAACATGGGATCCTCTTGAGGAACGGGAACCCTTTCAAAGGCCTCGATCGTATTGACAGCAGCATGGTTTGGAAGCGGGTTGTCAAGGACATGAGGAACACTGTTCTCAAAGGTCAACCGTCCCTTTTCTATCAGGTCTTTCACAATATATTTCAGAGCAAAGCAACCTTCGATATCATGGCCTTGAGCACCCTGATGGAATTCACATGTTAGGTCTTGACGGAACCTGGGAGGTAACGGATTAGGCGGAGGCTTGCCTGGCCTGGTGACACAGTGTCCTTTAGCTAGCAGAGTTGGGAGCAGCTCACCATACCGCATTGGTATTGCTGGAAAAGAAGGCTTGGGTCGGGGACCCTGTTGTTGCTGCCGTTGCTGTTGAGCAGGAGGCTGTTGTTGTACTTGTTGAGGAATGGCATTGACGGGCATTGGTGGTTGACCCGACGGTAGAGGATACTGCTGGTAGAATGGTGGGAAGAAAGGATGTTGAGAGTACTGCATGTAGTGATAGGGCAGAGGTAATTGTGTAGCAGCTGCAGATGGGTTACCAGACACCATCCCTACATCAGATTCCTTCCTCTTATGATGACCATTACCATACTTCTTTGGTGCACTGGTTGAAGATTCACCCTTCTCAAGGACAATAATACCATCTCGGACAGCTTCCTCTAGGCGAGTTCCCATTGTAACCATATCAGAGAAGTTGTTCGGAGCAGAGACTATCATTCTCTCCTTATATTCCTTCTTCAGAGTCTTCAGGAATGTTTGTGTTAGCTCTTCCTCATCAAGTCGAGGAGAAACACGGGCAGCTGCCCCTCTCCACCTCTGAGCATATTCACGGAAGGTTTCATCTGATTTCTGAGATAGGGCTTTGAGAGAGTCCCTATTTGGCCTCAGACGGGTGTTGAACTCATATTGACCTTCGAAAGCAGCAGCGAGTTCCTCAAAGGTATGGATGTTATCTTTGCTCAGACTAGTGTACCAATCTGCTGCATCATCTGTCAAGCTACTCTGAAAGCAGTGGATCATCAGTGCATCATTGTCGGCATAGTTAGCCATTTTTCGGACATACCGGATGACATGGTTGTGGGGGCAAGAAGTCCCATTGTACTTGTCAAATTCTGGCTCTTTGAATTTCTTAGGAACCTCAAATCAGGATACCAAGCATAGATCACGAGCTTTAGTAGGAGCACCATTGTTCCCTTGGCTAGCCTTGACTTCACGGAGTTCTCCAGCCAACTCCCTTAACTGTCTCTTCATAGCTTCCATTGCGGGATCTTGTCCACGCGGAGTATCAACATCAATCACCTGTTGCACAGTGTGCACAATAGGGTCGGTAACAACAGTGGTTACTTGAGGCATAGCAGTAGACACAGGAATCTGTCCCTCAGCAGTAACTGGAATAGAAGTGGCTGGTTGTTCCTGTGCAGCCATCATAGCGGACATAGCATCATGAGCCTTAGCCAAATCTTCTTTCATAGCAGCCAAATCGGCACGGAGCTGAGCATTTTCTTCTTCAAAATTAGCCATCATCCTTCTCTTGTGAAATCTTGTCTGATGAATTCTATCTGGTTGGTAGACTTTGCGAACACGAGCCACTTTTCAGACTGAGGCGGACAAAACCAGGAGGCAATGAGCACGAGAGAAGTTTTTTGTGACTAATGAATGCATATGATGCATGAAATGTGTTAATGCATATGCAAAAAGACTCTTTTTGTGTTATCGAGGGGTTTTAGACAAACTAGAAACTTGTAAACATTACTAAACAACAATTGACATAATCGGGAAACAAACAACCAACATATAGTTTTACAAGACAATTTCAACATAAACAAATGGAAATAACAACAGGAAATGGAAATCCTCAAGCATAGGAAGTGGAAGCGTCATCCTCAGACTCAGACTCATAGTCGCAGTATCGTGCATAGAAGTCACGGGCACCCCTGGCCCTCTTGGAGTCCCTCATAAGCAGTATATCTTTCTCCTCAATCTCTCTTTTAGCCCTAGCTAGCTCCTTCTTCAGTGTCAAGACCTCATGAGTCTGCTGCTCATCCTTTCCATCCAAAGTCATGATCAAGTTCTCAGCCTCATAGTATCTAGCCCTCCACTGATGCTTCTCCCGACTCTCCATAGCTAGATGCTCCTGATACATCTCCTGGGTAGGTGGGAGTAGAGGCAAAGGCATGGTAGGAATAGATGCAGACACATATCTCATAGAGGGGTAAGGCATACCAATCTCCTCAGCTTGGTTTATCACCCACTGTGTATAGGCCTCATGAGCAATACCGGACCTTACACCCATATGCTTCACCTCTTTCTTCCGAAGCTTGGTCCAAGCTTGCATGAAATCCTCTCTAATGCCGGTGGGAGCACTGGAGTAGTGAAAGAAGTAAGGAGCTGTAGCGAGATTGATGGGCTTATCCTTCATCGGGAAACCAAATTGTCGCAAAGCCAGTTCCGGGTTATAGTTGATTCCACCTCGGGTACCAAGAAGAGGTACATTAAGAAACTTTCCACCACCAAAGATAATTTCCTTAACCCTAGAAGCGGGAGTGAGCCAAACCACCTCATTAGGAGTGAGAGCCATGATCCTCTGTGAAATAGACCAATTCCTCGGATTGTCGTGGAAAGACTGCGGAAGGTGCGAAATAAACCACCTATAGAGGAGAGGCACACAACAAAGAATGTGTCCACGACCTTTGCTGGAACGATCGTGAATAGCATGGTATGTGTCAGCTAGCAAGGTAGGAACCGGATTCTTGGAGTGGAAGATCATAATAGCATTCATGTCCACGAAGCCCTCAAGATTCGGAAAGAGAATAAGCCCATAGATGAGGAGTGCAAGAATAGCCTCGAGAGTGTCCTGACAAGTGGTATTGAGGTTGGCTTTCCCAAGAAGATACTCTGAAGTGAACCCTCGGATGCGTGCCTTAGTGACAAGATTCTTGGAGACATCGGTGGTCCTGAGATAGAGATCTTTAGCAATAACCAATGGAGTAGGAGGATTTTCAGGCCCTGAGAAAGGTATCCCCTTAGCAATAGATAAACCCATCAAGGAAGAATAAGCCTCTAGAGTAGGTACCAACTGAAAGTCTGGGAAAGTGAAGCACCGATACCCCGGATCATAGAATTGCACTAGAGTGTGCACAAGCTTCTCATCCACATTAGTATGGAGAATAGGAAGTAAAGCCCCGTAACGACGTCGGAAACCAGTCGGATCCTCAACCTTGAGTGCCAAATCTCTCAAACTAGCCAAATCCACTTCCTTGAACTTGTAGGACTTAGTCATCTTCATTCCTACAATGTTTACAAATTCAACTTGTCTAAGCCCTTCGATAACAATGCATGTCAAAAGGTTTATGCATGAATGAATGTATGCATGAATGCATGATTATGTTCAAATTCGGAGAAAACATGGGGGGTTGAAGGTCAAAGTCGAGGAGTCATGGGTGGACACGGTGTCCGGTGAAACTAGGGTTTTAGGATAATAGTAACCGGGTTCTAAAAAGGTTCCCAAGTTGCAACCTCTCCGACGTATCTCATGGTGCCACGAGACAACACTCGCGCCATGATTATACATAAGAAGGTCTAGCTTGAGTGTAGTATCGCGTGACGACTAAAACTCGAGACGACACTCGGTTTAGCCTCCGCACTACGTCCTAAAAAATGGCCATGGATGGGTTTGGTTAACTACGGTCCATAGCGTCATAGAACAATTAGAAGTAAAGTGCCTAAACGCGACAACACGCGCCGACAACATCACCTCCAAAATGCCTCAGCTATGTGGGATTGATCGCATAATCCAAAACACGAGGCAACCCCCGGAATGAATTGTCGATTATATCCCTCCTAAATCCTAAGTTCACTCAGCCCGGGTGCAGGACTTTTGATATTCTCACCCCACACGTTTGCAAGAATTTAAACATTTATTCACATATGAAAGCTAGTAAAAGAAACAAGTAAAAATACAAGCGCAAGCGTGGAAATAAAGACTAGGCGTAACTCTCGAATCTCCCCAGTGAAGTCGCCAGCTGTTTTATCTTGGTTTTCGGGTGTCAAACATTGATTACGTTCGAACCTTTTAACCGGTGATATCTTATTTTTTCTTGGGAAGGGAAAAAGTAAGCAAAATCCTTGAGAATCGAGGTCCGGGAGTTGTTTTCGCTACGGGAAGGTGTTAGGCACCCATAACGACTATAGTAACCTATAGGAACCGTCTTTAATTTCTACGCGCGCGCTTTATTTTTAAATGCTATTTTGAAAAGTATTTATTAAACCTAAGAGTTACTAAGTGAAGAATTGGAGGGAGAAGGATGTTTTTGGATTTTTATTTTAGTTGAATTGAAGGAATTTTGTTCCTTGCCTACGTACCCGTTTAAGGGATCAAATCCACCGTAGTTCTCTCTCAAAAAAAAAGTCTTTGTTTTTGTTGGTTGATTTTAAGTTTGAAAATGGAGTTTGAAGAATAGAAAGAGGCCTCATGGGCATGAGATTTGGAAAATTGTGAGGTTGAATTAGTCATTTGCAAAATGTGGTCTAAACATGATTATTTTCATTGAATTTTTGATTAAGAAAATAAAAGGAAAATTCAATGGGATATTGGATCCCAAGGTTTATTTGGAAAAGGTTTGAGTGAAGTTGTTCACATTTGTTTGGAAAATTGGTTTTTTCCTAAGTATAAAGCCTAAACATACATCTAAACATACAATCCTAAACATACATCTAAACATGCATATTCTAGCTATATAGTGATGTGTGTGCATGTGTCGGTGTTCGTGTCGGTGTACATCATTAGAGTCCATTGTCCTTTACATCATACCCTAGATACATTCTATGGCCTCTTTGCCAAGAAATTAAAAGCATAAGAAAAATATTACAAAATTCCTAAGTGTTACATTCTAATTTTTGGCAAAAATTAAATTGCAAGAAATAAAAGTGCAAGAAATAAAAGATGAATATATGACATGAAATGCTATGGAAATGAGACATGAAACAAGAAAAGGTTAGTAGCATAAGTGAAATAGAACCAACATACTAAAGGCATGACAAAGTAAATGTAACTTGAAAGTGAAGTAACAAGCCAAATTAACCAAAAGTGATAAAAGGAACTTGGCATTTTAACACAATTCTAAAGCAAGGTTAAAGGCCTAAATCCTCATGATATTAGAGAAGTTTTGAGTGACTTAGTTCAAGGAAAAAAAAATATGAGGATTAAGGTCATTAACTATACCAAAGATCATGGAATTTTCAAGTTCTTTATGCACTTTATTTCACAAGATACTTCACATTATTTCACAAACACAAGATTCACAAAGACTAACTCGGAAACAGCAAGTATACATCATATCTAGGAGTCATATTCACTCTAAAAATTTCAGATTCGAAGCCACATTTATGCACTAAAATCCAAGTTCACAATCACGTCACAAATTCACAAAAAAACTTAACAAGATATGCACAAACTCGCAAAACACAAACACATACACCTTGAAGTAAATTTTAACATGTAATTGCATTCAAGAACAACTAAAAAAAATAACAAGAAAAGTCTTAACAATTTTTGGGAATTTTTTAGAGGGTTTTTTGAGTGCACAGGGGTGTAAAAATCAGTTTGCGGTGTGGAAATAGCACAAAAACTTAACAAAAACGGAACAGCCAGCAAGCCAAAAGCCCAGGCCCAAACAAAATGTACAGGAACCGCATGATTTACATCAAAGCACTAAGAAGTTGATAGACCATGGTGTTACGGTGGACTAGCGCATAGGGGATAAAATGGAATGAAGATTTTAAAACAACACAACACGTGAACAAACAGAGTTCTCACTTCTTCTTCTCCCTTGCGCTAACTCTTCTTCTTCTTACAGTTCCGGTGAGCTTGTTCCTCCGGCGTGGTGGCCGGAAACGTCACCACTACGCCGGAGTTCAAGATCTCTACAGTTTTCAAAGCCTTTCACGTTTTAGAAATCAATTTCCACGAAAATCATCGATCCGGATCCGATTCGAAGAAGAAAGAATTAGGAAAGATGATTCTAATGTTCGACAGTTTGAAAGCGGTACAGATAACGACGGACACGAAATTACCTCTCTTTCGACGGTGCCGCTCAATTTCCGCTTCGTCTTTCTTGAACTTGATTCCGATTGCTTCCACTTCGCCGTGAGATCGCCGTTTCACCGTCGTGTTTTTTCATTTCTCTGTTGATTTCGGATTTGATGAGTTTTAATGATGAGGATGATGATGATTGTTAATATGAGGTGTTTGGATGAATTTGGGATTGAATATGGTTAAGGTTTGTGATGAATTTGGGAGGTTGAATGATGATGAAGGTGGTTGTTTATGGTGGTTTGAGGTGGTTAAAGGGAAGGAGGAGTTTGTTAGGGTGGTTGAGGTGGTGGAGGGAAGGTTGTTATGGTGGTTGAAGATGAGAGAAAAGTTAGTTATGGTGGTGGTGATGGAGGTTACGTGAGAGAAGAGAAAGAAGAAAGAAATTGCTTTTTTTTTATTTTGTGATTTTTGTGGAAAAATGTGAAAAAATGATTGTTAATGAAAAATTGACCAAGACTTTGACTTATATAGGTGATGAAAGGGATGCTTGGACCAATGAGGAAATGCCACATGGACTTGACTTGTAACAAACTTTTAAGAACCAATAACATTTGGACACATGGCACTTGGACTCTAACAAACTTAAAAAGGATTAAAACGTAAATAACAAAAGTGCGCGGACTAAAAATGAAAATTAAAACTAAAATTGAATTGAAAAAAGTAAATTGAAAATTAACGTAAAGCGAGACGATTAAAAACAACAAAGCAGATTAAAATGAAACAGAAATATTATGTGAAATGACCAAAACGCCCCTAGGGACTAAAATGACTCGAAACGACTCAAATGCAATTTTAAAATGATTTTTTAACAGGGATTAAAGCAAGAGTTTATACAAGCGAATTAAAAGACTCAGAGATAATTTTTTTTAGAATTTAAACAGGGTTTTAACACATGAAAAGACTAAAATGCCCCTGGGGGCAAAACTGACTCAGAATGACTTCAAACGCAATTTTTAAAATGGATTTTGACATAGAATTGAAATGAAGCCTTATCCACACTATTTGAAAAGACTCAAACAAATTTTTAAAGATTGAAAGAGATTTTATCACAGGAAATGACTAAAATGCCCCTAGGGGCTATACTGACTAAAAAATGACTTAACTGATATTTTTTTGAAATGAGTTTTGACATGAGATTGAAACAAGGACTTATACAAACCAATTTAAAAGACTCAAACAATTTTCAAGGATTAAAATGAGTTGAATGCAGGAAATGACTAAAATACCATTTTATGTGAATTTTGCAAGTAATATTGAAATAAAATGCAGAGAAAGATGTAACTGATCAGAGACATATCAAATGACTTGAAATGCAAGAAAGGAAGAATTGATTAGTATTTTTAGGTCCAAAATTAGGGTATAACAGACTGTTCTTCCTCTTCAGATTCAACCACTTTGAGAGCTTTTGATGACTTGCCTTTGGATGGAAGAGCTATTGATTTACTCTTCTTAGTAGACTCATGTTCATTAAGACTTAACTCATGAACTTTGAGAGAACTAACAAGATCTTCGACACTTAAAGTGTTTAAATCTTTAGCTTCCTCAATGGCAGTCACCTTTGGTCTCCATCTGGCAGGTAAGCTTCTGAGTATCTTGCTTACATGATCAGAAGCAACATAGCTCTTCTTTAGAATCTGTAGCCCAGAAACTAAGGTTTGAAACCTTGAGTACATCTCCTCAATAGTTTCATCATCCTTCATCTTGAATAACTCATACTGATGTACAAGCAGAAGAGCCTTTGCTTCTTTGACCTTCTTGCTCCCTTCATAATTTGAACAGAGAGAAGCAAACATAGCTTTAGCAGTGGATTTGTCACTCATCTTCATGTATTCTGCTTTGGGTATGGCAGTGACAAGAGCTCCTCTGATAATATGATGCTTCTTGTAGAGTTTCCTCAGTTCTGGAGTATGTTTCTTTCTATCCACAGCAGCTCCTTCTTCATCAAGGACTAAACCACCAACACCATCTTCCAGAATATCCCACAATTCTTCATCTAGGCTCATGATGTAACTGTAAAAATTGGTCTTCCACCAAGAGAACTCTTCAGCATCTCCATTGAACTTTGGAACTTTTCCAACACTGGTTTTCTTACTATCACTATAATCATGTGAGACATTTTTATAGCTAGTATCACCATCAGGAGGAGGAGTAGTCATGTTTTTCTCAGATCTTTGACTGTTGCACGGTTAAGTGTTACACAACAGACCAAGGCTCTGATACCAATTGAAGGTAAGAAAAACACAAGAAGGGGGGTTGAATTGTGTTTTTAAAAATTCTTCGTTTCTCCTAAACAACTGACTACACTGATCAGAAGCTAAGTGAGACAGCTTCTGAAGTGATGATCAGAATCTAAATGCAGCGGAATAAAACAGAGAGAGAGAAGAAGAACGACACAAAGCAATTATACTGGTTCCTTCCACAAATCGGAAGTAGTCCAGTCCCCCTTGCACTTCCAAGGAGATTTCACTATGAGTAATATCTGATTACAATTGCTCAAGCACACAAGCAAGAGACTTCCTTTGCTCAAGCACACAAGCAAGAGACTTCCTTTGCTCAAGAACACAATCAAGAGACTTCCTGCTCAAGCACAATTGCAAGAGACTTCCTAACTAAACAAAATTACACAGAAAATTGTTTAAGTTTGAACACTTGATATACAATCAGAGGTGCTCACAATACAAATCAGATACAGACTCAATGGACTTAAGAATTTCTAAGATAAGACTTTGAGACACAGAAATTCTAAGTGAATGCAGAACAATTCAGCAGAGGTTTGGTACTTGTGAGTCTTTCGTTCAGCGTTCTTGCATTACCAAATCTCTAGGTCTTCACTCCTTTATATAGAGGTGTGAAAGAGACGTTGTGAAATTGCCAGCACACCAAAGAGTCGTTGTTGAAGCTTGATCTTTCACCAATGATATATTGCCTGATTTGGTTGTTGTCCTATGAAGAACAAATTTGAAATCCATTCCTTATCCAAAGGAACATATATGCAGGCGAAACCGTATTCTGGAGCTGTTTTCTTGTCCTGTAGCGTGGACACAAAACAGAGTAGTGGAGAACGTGGTTGTACAATTCGTACAAAGTACAATGTCAACACTTCCGTCCAAACTGCAAGCACAGGCCTTCAAACATCTTTGAAATGACCGTTGCAAAATTCCACTAATCCTTTGTTTGTGTTTTCGAATCCAATAGACAGCTTTTGCATTGATAATCCTTCAATTCTTGATTCTTTGCAAATCCAGTTGAAATTCAGCTTCTGGTGAAATGGCTTCTGATGATGCAGCTTCTGATGATATGACTTCTGCAGCTTCTGATGATGCCGCTTCTGATGATATGACTTCTGGACTTCTTGTCTTCAGGAGCACTATTCTTACTTCAGAAGCGTCTTAACGTCAGGAGCACTATTCTTACTTCAGAAGCGACTTAACTTCAGGAGCGTTTTTTCTTCTTCAGTAACAAGTTGCCTTCAGGAGCGTCCAAGCTTCAAATCTTTGTTGTTTCCATTGCTCTTTATTTGCTCATTCAGAACCAATGATGATGTAACTTTATAATTGTGGTCCTGTACACTTGAACAAATATTAGCTAGTCCAATTTACAATTTTTAATACCTTGTTATCATCAAAACTCTTTAAGGTTCATTGTTAAACACATTTTGTTCCAACACGTAACATTTTTTTTTTTTGACAAAAACAAAAGGATATTCATTCATTAAAATCGATAGAGTACATCAGATACAAACATCGCTAAAAACGTAAAGGGTGAATCTGCGAACAAACTCACAACATCCAAGTTAATAGCATACAACAGCAAAATGCCTACAAACAATATGATAAAACCTAAATCACCGAAATACCCATGCTTCCGGATCTGCAACGTTGAAGTCCAAATCATTGGTTGAATTTGTAATTGACTGATGTAGATCTTTCAATAGGAATTAAACGAACGCCGCGACAAGACGCGAAATCAAACGCCGCACAAGACGACGAACAACACAACGCCGCACTTAGACGACGAAATCACAAAAAACACAAAAGGAAAAACTTGATATATGTGAAAACCACTTATTTAGATTGAAAAGAAAGGGGAAAAAGATGTAGAGGGGTGATTCTAGGTCAAAAAATGACCTAAAACCACCCCTCCTCGATGAACGAAAGAGAAATAAAGTTTAGAGAGAAGTTGAAGTTTCTCTCAATAAAAAACTAGAATTGTGTAGTTTTAACATATACGGTTAAAATTTTACAACATAAGCAATAGAGGACATGATTTTATCCAACAGCTAGACACTTTAGACGTAATTTTTTATGGTTACTATCGGTAGGTTTTTTTTTTTTTTTTTGAGAGAATCGGTAGGTTTCTTTTGGTTACACACTTTACACGAATACGGTAAAATAATAAGTTTGTTGTAAAATATATTAAAAAATTAAAATTACAGTATAAAAAATATCAATTATTTTTTTAAACATATGAAGTAATAATAATATAGATTAAATTAGTGCTATATATAAGATTGAAAACCAACAAGCAACAGAATAATGCAATATATAATACTAATAAAAGAATAAATAAGTATAAATAATATTTACTTTTGCGGTTTGGTTTAGTTTGGTTTTTAGAAAGTGATATGAAATTTGATTTGTTCGTAGCAGTTTTTACAACAACATCCAAACGCTTCCAAAAATATTAGATTTTTTGCAGTTTTCGATTTTTTAGACCGATTTGCGGTTTTATTTTGGACCAATCTAGATTTGAACATCCCTAGCCATAACACAAAAATTTATCATTAAAATTCTTTTTTTTTTATTTACAAATAGATAAAAACACACAAATTTATCATGAAAATTCATATTTTTTTAGTTAATAGTTTAGGGGCCACAAATTTATTTTTTTTGAAATGCCCTTGTCTACTAAGATAAATTCACTAGCACTTAAAATTCCTTTTTTTTATAAACATAAACTTTGTTTGTTGGAATATTTTATAATAAAAAAAAAATGGAGGGACGAAGAGATACTATAACATTGGGAAAATGCAAATAAAAAGTTGAATCTTAGACCGACTTGGTTCATATCTTATCTATTTTAAATATTTTCCCTTCAATTTTCCCATTTATATGGTTTATTTGCATTTGTTGTGTGGATTCCAAACTTCATTATCTTTTAGCTCAAAAAAAATCTTCAATATTCAATAAAGAAATACCTTGTCCCCGATAAATTTGTGTGTCCCCTAGACATAAATTTTATAAAAATAAAAAAGTCCTAAGAGTAGAAAAACAAATGACTCACAAACAAATGACTCACTATTGATCAAATGAATTGGTAAAAAAGTCCTAAGAGTAGAAAAACAAATGACTCACAAACAAATGACTCACTATTGATCAAATGAATTGGTTTTTTTTTGAAGAAGCTAAACTAAACCCCTCAAATTGGCACCAGAGAGAATCGAACTTGAGACCTTGAGGAGGAGTACACTCCCAGGTCCCAAGTCAATACCACTAGGTCGACCCAAGTGGGTTGATCAAATGAATGGGTTAAAATACTTTTTTTTTAACAAATGGTTAAAATACTTTTAAGATTATAATTTTGTGTATTTAGATTTATTTATGAATGTTGTTCTTATTTAGTATTAATTTAATTATATGTACTCAATTAAAACACTAGTTTGATCTTAAGAAAATGGATTTTATTTTATTTATGACAATTTATAGTAAAATCTCAGCTCTTTTAGAAATATTTACCAAACAGTTTTTAACTTAAAAGTATTAATAAAATTGAAAAAAACAACAAATAGCAAACAACTTTAACTTTCACTTTTAAGTTCTAATTTTTAACTTTATTCTTAAAGTAACTTTTAGACCTCGAAAAAGTAGGGCCAAACGCACCCTAAGTTGTAGAAAAATGGTTCAGAAATATGACTTTTTTACTTGGCCCAACTTATTTTAGGCTTAAAAGTTACTTTTGAATTAAAGTAGAAAAAAGGAACTTTTAAAAGAAAGTCTAAGCCGTTTGGTATATTTCAAAGTTTTTAGCTTAAGATTGTTCTGAAGTTAAAATTTATTTGATAGAACATTTTTACAAAACTCTGTTTTTTTAATGCTATAATTAACTATAAATTTTGATTAAATTTTTAATGTACAATAAAAATTCAAATACATTATATTAAAGAATATCTTTTGACAATTTTAAACTTTTCAACTTTAAAAGCTATCTTTAAACTAATAATTTTTTGTTGATCTTTTTCTTTTTATAATTTTTATATTGAAAGTCTTGATCATAAAAATATCTAATAAATGAATGAAATATTTTCTAATATGATTATAAATATTATATTCTCTTATAATATATTTCAAATTAAATATGATAACATATTCTAAGTTATAAAACATATTCTAAGTTATAATATCTTTTAAAAGATAATACTATAACATAGTTCTTGATTATCATTATTAAAAAACATGTGTTTTTATAATATATATATATATATATATATATATATATATATATATATATACACATATATATATATATATACATATATATATATATAGCTTACTTACCTCTTAAAATGCATAAAATGTGTATACGTCAGTAAAAAAAAAAAAAGGTAAAGTCATAAAGTAAAGAAAATTCGTGGGTATTGTTTTTTATTTCACGAAGGATAGTGTATATTGTTGTTGTTGTTGTTTTATTTCTTTTGACAATGTTTCCGTATGCAAGAGATTAAAATATAAAATATAAATAAATGGTCTGAGTCGGTGTCGAAGAGAGATCAAAGAAAAAAAGTAGGCGAAAGTTTTCAAAAGTTGGTATTTATAACTTTTTTTCAAACTTATTTTCTTTCTCCCAAAATATAAGTAAAAAATACAAACTTTTATTCTAATTAATCTTGTTTTTTTTTTTGAAAAAGCCAAAATGGAATAAATTAAACAACTCTAGACGCTAAAGCACAAGGTGTGCCAAAACGCCTAGGCACAAAAGAGTTCAACAATCCTGTACATGCCACGAAGGCGCAAAAACACAAAGAAAACAAAAACAACAAGCTATAAAATTGAGTTTAAGCAGGTTAAAGGACTACGCCGCCACTCTTGATAGTCAAAATCAAAATTAATCTTGTTTTTTAAAACAAAATTCTTTTTCAAAAAAAACTTTTGTTTATTCTCATAAAATTAAATGCAAATTACATTCAATTTTCCCTACCTTTCATTTTTTCCATAACCAATAGCCAATGAAAATTGTTTTTACATCTTCCTATAAAACTTTAAAAAAAAAACACAAAAAAACTATACTTCAAATTCTTATGTTTTAGTTTTCTTAATAAGTGTGATTTTTTTTCTTGTTATAATTTGGGACGGAGAGAGTACATTGTTTTTCTTCACAAAATAAAAAGTCCTTATTTTGTGTATAGCTTCTTTTAATTTGTGTTTGGCCCGACTTCTTCTTAAAATAAGAAGAGAAGTCATAAAAAAGTCGGGTCAAACGGTACTTACCAACAAATGTTGCAGTGGCACTGAATTTTATTCCGCACAGCAAACCGTATTGAGCCAGATTTCGGAACTGTGTTTAGAGGCATCAAACTGCAATTTATTTTTATACTAAAAACTGCAACTCTTTTTTACGATAACAGCATCTTAAAGCTAAAGCATCATACAGAAATAATAATTGAAGGACTTAACTAATTTTGAGACACTAGCTAGACAGATTATCGTAGAAGTTGTACCCTTTTCCATTTTACTCTCCATTAAGATGTAGACACGTACGAACATAACTTGCCCCATGTCCATGCATACGATGGTTCCAAACCATTTGGTTTGGTAATTACACCATAATAATTATAATTATAAAATAGCAGCTTAATGTGATTTCATTAAATGATGTTATCTCTAGAAATTGTAATAAAACGGCCCATGCAATGGCCCAATTAGCTCATTTAAGTCCCAATGAAATTTGGTTAGAGGAGGTTCCTCCCCAAATCAGTGAGGTGTACTTTCATGACTTGATTCATTAATGATATCTTCTCTTTATTCAAAAAAAAAAAAAAAAACTAAATGATGTTATCCTAATTCATAAGGGCTAAGGTCTTGAGTGAATGTGAAAGGATTCAGTTCTTCTAAAGTGAAAAACTCACTTCAAAATATAAAATGAATAATAATATCACCTGTTAATTAATAGATTAAAATAGATATAGGTATTATAGATATCATAATAAGTTATGAGCTTGTTAAAATAATAGCCTTGTAATTTTCTCACTTCATTCATTTCAGATGATCTAAATTTTATACGAAAGCTCATCCATCCATGACACATTCGCAATGGAATTGGAAAACGATAATACGTAAGATCAAATAAAAAAAAATTTACCAATAGAAAAAGATTTATAGATACAACACAATGAAGACACTTTTTTTTTTTTGTTAAATTACTTTTATGAAGATGAAACAAGAGAAGAAAAAAATTTGTTAATCGGATAAGAAAATAATGAAAAGAATACAATTTAAATTTTAAACAAATATGGCTCACTTTTCTGACATTGACACAAAAGGGATTCGAAACTGTATAAATGTGTGTCACACAGTATCCATTTTGTTTTTCTATCTAAAGTCTCAACATAAATCTATGTCTTCCAAAGGAATAAAAGAGGAGGAATTAATAATAAAATAATATGATCCTCTCATTCTCTTTATCAACTATACCAAATTCCTGTTTGTTTGTTTTGTTCACTTCAATTGAAAGCAACACCAAACCAACCAGCTTATATGGCTGGAAATGGGATATCATTTTCTCATTAATGTTTTTTTCAATCTTTGAGAATGATTAAAGAGCTATTTCAGTTTTGTGCCCTAGTTTTTGCTATTAAGTGGTTAATATTTTTGGCCACGTTTATAACATCATGAAGACATGTTTTTCTTTGGACTTTTGAGGTCTGCCTGAATTAAACATTATAAGTGTGTTTGGATAAGATAATTTTTTAGGGAATGTAATTTTAGAGTATAATTGAAATTTTTCAATGTAAAATAAAAAAATACAATAAATAATTATACTTATAATAAAAATATATAATTAAGATTATTTGATTATTGTTTTAAATATATTAACAAAATATGTTCTTAGGAAATTATTACAATATAAGTTTAATTGGTTTGCATAATTTGTGCTAAGTGTTTTACTTTCTCCCAAACCTTTGATTTCTTACCGTTGATATCCACTCTCGTTGCATTCCTCTTTTTCTCTAATTTTTCCAGTTTTCTTTCTCACAACCGAGATACGGTGAAGAAGAAGAAGAAATCAATCCCCTTGCCTCTCCCTTTTCAATTTTATTGAGATTTTACTACTACGAGAAAGCAGCAACCAGTTTATTTTAACTTGGAATTTCTTAAAGCAAAGGAAGTAATAAACCCAAAAAAGGAAAAGAAATAAAAGTGCTTAAGCCCACACATGAAAGAAGAAGGAAAAGGCCCGATAACAGTTGAAAATCCCAGCTTCCTTACTTCTACTTAAGTCCACTCCAAGAAATAGTTTCGTGTTGGAAACCTTCTTTTAGTGGTAAATTGTTTCGATGATCAATCGAAAAAATTACAGGTGCAACAACTGGAGGAGCATCAACCGGGAGGTACAACAAGTTGAGGAGCATCGAATTTTTTTTTTCTGCCCCTATGACCAAAAAAAATGATACATCTGCCCCTAGTTGAAAATTATTATCGTAAATGCCCTTGTTCTTCATTTGAAATGGCGAGCATGTCATTTTTTCAAACTTCCTCTGCAAGCTTGCAGGCTTTTTCATTTTTTCTCTTGTTCTTACTTTGAAATGGCGAGCATGTAATTTTTTTTTTCCATGTTCCATATCTAAAATGGCGAGCATGCCATTATTGTTTTTTAAGTATTTTTTTTCTTGCTGGTCCTTTCAAATGGCGAGCATGCAATAATTTTTTTTTTGAGTATTTTTTTTCTTTTGGTACAATGAATGTAAGATGAATATTAAATCTAATTTAACTTTTTGTTAAATATTGCAGCAAGCTGTACAAATTGAAAATGGCAACTAGTGGAAAAATAGCACTTTGCTGGCGAATTATTGGTTCATCACATGGGAAATCCTAATTCCATTTGTCTTTGTTTATTTTGTTTTATTTTATATGTATTGTGATGAATGAACAAGGATTTTTAAAGAAAAGGCATGCTCGCATTTTTTTTTAAAGAAAAGGCCTTTGCTCGCCATTTGAAAGCAAGCAAGAAAAAATACTCAAAAAAAAAATTATTGCATGCTCGCCATTTGAAAGGACCAGCAAGAAAAAAATACTTAAAAAACAATAATGGCATGCTCGCCATTTTAGATATGGAACATGGAAGAAAAAAAAATTTACATGCTCGCCATTTCAAAGTAAGAACAAGATAAAAAATTAGGAACACAGAGTTGTACAGGAAAAAGCCTGCAAGCTTGCAGAGAAAGTTTGAAAAAATGACATGCTCGCCATTTCAAATGAAGAACAAGGGCATTTACGATAATAATTTTCAACTAGGGGCAGATGTATCATTTTTTTTTGTCATAGGGGCAGAAAAAAAAAAATTCAGGAGCATCCTACACTTTTGCATCGCCGAAAGGAATATAAACTTTCAGTGGGGGATCCTCAACTTTGGGATTGCCGGAATCATCCAAAACTTTAGGTGAAACAGTCGGCAACACAACACGAGGTTCAATGTTAGGTGCCAAAGTAGGGAGGACACCAATGGGAGCATCCATAACTGAAACCGTGCAAAATCATGTTCAGGGAAATTGGACAGTTTCTATACTGGCATGGTTCATAATATATAATTTGAATTACATTGTTAAAATTTTGGACTACAAAATCCGAACAAAGTCCGTACATATGTGGTGACATGATCGAAAGGAAAACGCTTAGAAATCGAACAAGGAAGGTTTTGTAGCAACATTACCTTTATTCAGAAGAAAATTATGTTGTTAACGCACTTTGATGACCAGACTGCTACTCCAAATCACATTTCCCCCAAAATAGTGTGTTTTTGAAGGTGTATGAAGTGTTTGGTGATAAAGGTGATGAACTTCTGTCAGGTTTTGGACAAACTTTATATATATGGAGGTTTCAGATTCTAAAATCCAAAAGATTTCCTGCTTTTTAAATTCTAGGTTTCCATAACACATCCAAAATTAACCTTTCATATTATATGTTCCGAAAAAGTTTAACTAGTTTCAGATTATATATTTTGAAAGGTTTTACTGTAGTTCTAGTGAAGTATGAGCAAGATTAGTCTTATTGGGTTTACTACTAACTTCCATTCAGTTTGTACACTGATCGGATTACACAAGCCGAATAAAGTTTCGATTCCATAATCCAAACAAAGGGTAATTTCGTAAGAGAAAATAGGACGCGCGAGAAACATCTACAATGAAAAAAGTAATAGCCATAATTTTATCACCATATAGATATTTGAGTTTATGTTATCATAGTATAACAATTCGATATATCATGAGGAAAAAAAATCATAAAATGGATTTTTGTAGTTAAGTTATTAATAAAATAATCTAATGAGGAAATTTAAATTTAACAAATAAACTTAAGTTGAATTCAACTTACGAGAACAATTTGCATCAGGCGGTGGGTTCTAGAAGATGAAGAGTAAAAGGGTTAATGAAGGAGCATAGAATTAGAGATACAAACATGTTGTTTGAAATAAATCTTTTAATCTTAACTATCCATTGTAATCTAAAGGTTGACGATTGTTATTTTCATTATTCTCACGTATAAAACTCATTCTAATTTATATATCCCCTGTATTTATATATATCAAGCATTGATGAATATTTCATAAGGAATTATATTAACCAAATGTCTACGACAGAAAATGATTTTGTTGGCATTGAAGGACAACAAGGTGAATTTTCAAACATATTAAAGATAGATGGAGATCTTTTGATTAATACTCCATCCGTTTCAGAATGAGTGTCATTTTAGCCAAAAAAATTGTTTCAAAATGAATGCCACTTTTAGTTTCCAATGCAATAATAATTTTTTCTTTTCAATTGTACCCTTCAATTAATACTATGTTACACTACTTCTAAAGTATTATTTTTTCTTTAATAAAAAACAAACCAATAATTGATTAAGATAATTTGGTAAAATTACTATGATATTTGACTACTTTATTTCATTCCTTAATATATATGTAATTGGTTAAAACGACCCTCATTTTGAAACGGATAGAGTATACTTACAGTTATTTTTTTTTTATAGAAATTGTGATCACATCACATGGCAATGAAAACGTGGGGAAACAATCCGGAGAAATAACACACTAATTAAACATTTATTTATTTATTTTCGGGTACTAAAAAATGTTACCATTTACTCAAAATTGATACTTAGTTGGCAGCAATATGAAAGTCAAAAATATCTAATATCTATATCTACAATTACAAACAAAATTTATTAAAATTATTATTTATAATTTACACATATTAAACAATAATGTGGTGAAAAAAAATTCTATAGACAAATTTTATCAAAACAATGAGAGAGAAGGAGGTGCCGTGATAAGGTGGGACTGCCTGCAAGGATCACTCACATAAATCTTTATACAAGAGACAGAAAATGGGTACAACCCATTCCAATTCCAGCTATATAACATAAAACCCAAAACAATATTTTAATGTATGTGTAAATAGTGTGTGTATACCCCTAAAAAAAAATAATGTGTGTATATAAATACAAGAAATGAACTTGACCCAAAAAAAAATACAAGAAATGAAGAAGTGAAAATACATGCATGTCCATTAGTGGTGAACTTGTCACTCTCATTTGTGGCGTTTTGCTGTTTCTGGTTCTCTTTGTCTTTCATTTTATCTACTTGGTCCTTCTCAGGGTTCTTATTATTCTTCTTCTTCTTTCAAGCAATTATTAATATTTAATATTAAATAAAAAAATATTTACTTAGGGCTCAGTACCCGAAGTACAAGTGTTTTCCTTTTCAGTGTTCCTAATTTTTCTCATTTGTCTTTTATATGTTCCATCACTTCAACATTTACATGTCTCATTTCAATAATATTTATTATATTGCTTCTTTGTTAGTTCTTTCTTATACTCTTGTCATTCATTCAGATTTTGTTTATCACTCCTTCAGTTACTAAATCCACTTTGTCTTTATATATCTAGTCTCTTCCTCTAACCCCTCATTTTTTAATCCTTATAATTGGAACCAAAAAATTTCATATTCTTTTGATTCAGTTTCTCACCACTATTACAAATGGGGTTTGATCATCATGTCATTTGCATTTCTCTTTTCTTTTTGGTAATTTCAAGTTGGATCCTGCAAGGGTTAGTTACTGAAGGTAAATCACCACTTCTTCTTTTTTTACTGCTAAGTGTTTTATTAACCAAGAAATCAAATTGAACTCATAATGTTATATCTATGTTCTAACAGGTAGAAAGATTCACAAACAAACTGGTTTTCAACAGGTAAATTACTTTGTCTTCCATGTTAATTTTTTGTGACTATACTATTAGTGTATGTTAATTTTTATGTGATTTTGTCAAATTTATTGTTAATCCAAAGATACACTTAAATTTTTGGTTAAGAGTACTAATTTTAACATGAATGATGATGATTATTGCAGACAGTGAGTGAGGAGAAGATGATATTGAGGGCACAAATAGGGTCAAGGCCTCCAAAATGTGATAGAAGGTGTAGGTCATGTGGACACTGTGAGGCTATTCAGGTGCCTACAAATCCTCAAGTGCAGAATGTAAAGATAAACTCTTCAAAGTTCTCTTCAATTGCTTATTCTAGAGGAAATTATAATTCCAATTACAAGCCTATGAGTTGGAAATGCAAATGTGGGAACCTCATTTTCAATCCCTGAAAATAATTAATTGCATAGCAATTTAGTTCTTCTATATAATTAAGGATACCAATTTCTCAATTTTGTATATGATTAATTGATTATACATCTTTTTAATTATTTTAGGGGATAACCTTTTTTGCTTATTACCTTTTAATTTCCTCAATTTAAGGTAAGATTTATCAATTGTATGGTGTACTTAATTCATTGTCTCTATATGATATCCTTCATAGCAGGAATTAATTGTATTCTACATTGATGCAATATATTGTTATTATTATATAAGATGAAAATGATTTCACCTATTAATTTATTCATGATTGATAAAAATAGTTTGTAGTCAGTACTTTATGGCCTGCAATATGTAATCAGAGAAAGTAACAGCTAAAAAACAATGGACACGCTAACTTTTGATTGTCATGTATTTTCTTCTTTTATACTTCCCTCCAAAATGCGAAAGAGACTCATTGCTACTTGTTCTGACCAGAGTGCATATTGCCCTACTTCTACTTCATACTCTTGAATTGGAATAATAGTACATGAAATTAAATGTATATTAAGATTATCGACATTGTAATTTTTATTAGAAATTTAAGGTGTAGTTTTTGTCAAAATCAAAGTGGCCGGTAAAGTACACCGTGATTTTGTCTTACTCAATAGTCAATAATCAATTTACACATACACTAAATTGTTATTTCCTTTGGAATGAATTACAATAAAAAATTATTAATCAAATTATATATACATATTATGAAAGATAGTAGATCACATTTAATTTATGCAATCTCAATAAAATTTTAAAATAGAACAAAATGTCACCTTGATGGCTGATTCTACCTCTCTTCAATTTAACATATAATCCCAATCTAAATATACCCTTCACCAATGACACCATTTGATTTCAATTTGACATTACAGGGAGCTGCATAACATGTCAATCGCTATCTGCACCAAAAAAATCACTAGTCACTTAGGTGAAGCAGATGATATGAGACAAGTGGATATTTTTGGCTGATTTTTTTGAATCACATTGAAAATTGCTTGCAGTTTTTTTTCCAATAAAGTGCTACTGAACTTGTGTGAGCGTTAATTTAAAGGGTTAAATATGTGTTTGGTCCCTATAAATATACCAACTTTTCGTTTTAGTCCCTCTAAAATTTTCCTTCAACTTTTAGTCCCTATAAAGTTTTCAATCACTACTTTTGGTCCCTATTTTTAAGTTAAATTTTGTATTTTTTTAATGAAATTGTGCAAAAATGTGTAAAATATTGTAAAAAAAAAAATCCCCCAAAAAATTAAAATTTTTTAACAAAACATAAATTAATTATGAATTTTTAACCGTCAAACATATAAAAATTCATATTAAATTCATTTTTTGTTAAAAAATTCTAATTTTTTTTGGGAGAGATTCTTATAATATTATGAATTTTTCTGCAAAATTTTATTCAAAAATATGTATTCTACATATGAGTTTACTTTACTTTAAAAGATGAACCAAAAGTGAAGATGGAAAATTTTATAGGGACTAAAAGTTGAAGGAAAATTTTAGAGGGACTAAAACGAAAAGTTGGTATATTTATAGGGATCAAAAACATATTTAACCCTAATTTAAATGATGGGTATTGGAACTTAACCCAAGTTGGTGATTTCTACTAATAAAAAAAAAAATGACAAGACAATAACAAGTCACATGATGTAACATACTTGCCATCTTGCATGCCGTTGATTTGTGCATCAATCGTAAGAAAGAATGAGATCAAATCCTATTTTTGAGTGTAAGGTTAAAATAACCAAAGGTTTTTATTTCACATTTTGGGGTTGAAATGATGGAAGTGAACGGGAAACTTTTTATTATGTGATTTTTTTATAGTTTCAAATGAAAATAAAGATTGGAAAAGAAATTGGATGGGATACAACATCGTCCCATCTTCCTAGTTCTTACATCTTACCAAATACCGAATCACATATTCATTATTTTAGACATGACTCAACAGAAGTAGTTTACATTAATGCAACTCATATACGAAATCTTTTTATATTTTTATTTATCCTAAATCATACTTTACAAGTTACATCAATTCGGTCTTGTCTAGTCCGTTTGGACTGGTATAAACAGAAACGGACCAAGCATCATATAAGAATTGTTATTTTAAACTTATGAAGTTAGAATACTCTAAAAATTAAGATATATCGTATCAGATACTCCCTCCGTCCCATTTTATCTGAGCCAGTTTGGTTTTTCACACAGATTAAGAAAAATGTATAAATAAAGGGGAAGGTGAAATATATTGTATTGAGAATGATGAAAGTAATATTAATTAGAGTTATATTGTATTGGGAATTATGAAAGTTGTATTGAAAATTGAAATGACTCAGTTATTTTGGGACACTTTTTTTTAGAAAATGGGTTAGATATTCCGGGACGGAGGGAGTATGTATTAAATGCCGATAATTTGTGGATATTTATGATTAAGTATTCATGAAATATTAGAATAATTTTTTTAATTTTGAAAAAGTATTTTATCCAATACTTAGAGAATACTACACAAATACACCTAAATACTTATAATATTTCACATATACCTATTATAGGAAAGATGAAATGTAAAAAGAAAAGGTGAGAAAAGGATGTGAGATTTTAGTGGAGATGTATATGCTCCAATTTGAGATGTAAATTAGTGGAATTGTCTCTAGATGAACCAGAAAAAAACCTTACATTTTAATTTTGAAAAAGTATTTTATCCAATACTTAGAGAATACTACACAAATACACCTAAATACTTATAATATTTCACACACACACACACACAGATATATATATATATATATATATATATATATATATATATATATATATATATATATATATATACCTATTATAGGAAAGATGAAATGTAAAAAGAAAAGGTGAGAAAATGATGTGAGATTTTAGTGGAGATGTATATGCTCCAATTTGAGATGTAAATTAGTGGAATTGTCTCTAGATGAACTAGAAAAAAACCTTACATTTTAATTTTGAAAAAGTATTTTATCCAATACTTAGAGAATACTACACAAATATACCTAAATACTTATAATATTTCACACATATATATATATATATATATATATATATATATATATATATATATATATATATATATACCTATTATAGGAAAGTTGAAATGTAAAAAGAAAAGGTGAGAAAATGATGTGAGATTTTAGTGGAGATGTATATGCTCCAATTTGAGATGTAAATTAGTGGAATTGTCTCTAGATGAACCAGATTTAAAAGACAATTCGTTAAGCGAGATGGAAGCTAGCCAAGTCAGAAAGTTGGAAGTTTCAGGGACAAGACAAGTTGCCAAGTGATAGACGTTTGGCAAGTGCACCAAATACTATCGAAGTAGTAAAAATATCGATCCCACGAGGACTGTTTTTAACTTCAATAATTCAATTTCGTTATATAATTAGGATGTGTAAAGTTTATTTTTAGTTTGCCACTAGGCAGAAGATTTGGTTTGATTTTATGAAATCAAATAAAAGAGAAGATTTGATTAAGAAAATATGAGAGAAAGATGAGATCAGATCCGTCGAATCCTCTAAGTTCCCCTAATTGGTCTACTGCACCTATTTGTTATGAATCCTTTTCTAATTTACGATGATTAACAAAATAGCCCTAATCAATCCCTTGAGTTAGGACCCTCTTCTTAAACTACAGCCCCTAATTCCTTAGGTGGTCTAATAATTCTTGAAGGTTTTACCGAACGTTAACCTATTATCACTAACAAACGATTATCTATTCCTAGACTAACCCTGTTTATTAGAACAATTCAATTAGGTCTAAGTTGAAAGCCATGGTCAGTGGTCATTCATTCTCACGAAATCAAGTTATATGTGATCAAGATATAAAAAGCATAAAGAACGATTGAATTGAATAAACTAGAATTGAATTCATAAACAAAATAGAGTTTCACAGCAACATGTGTCAATTAGGGTTACAAAGATTCATCTCGGATCTAATCTCTAAGAGATTTAGCTACTCATAATCGAGTTTACAAATAGCATAATCAATGAAATAATTAAAACATACATGAATTGGTAAAAGGTTGAAGAAATCGCCCTTCTAGCCGTCTCCGATGTCCCAAAATCGCACTTTGCTCTCCAAAATCGTAACTCTTTTTCTTCTGGCTGAGTGCAGTATTTATAGAGATTTATGGGCCTGACCTAGCAAAATCGCGCCGCGCCATGTATATAGGTGTGCCGCGATTTCCTCTTTACAGGAAGTGTGTATTTTTTGTTCCAAAATCGCGGCAAGGCTCCATTTTGGCGTGGCGCGATTTGGTCTGGCAGAACTTCAGTTTTTCATCTTTTTGTACCCCGGAATAGTGAAAATTGCATGAGAACTCTAACAAAATGTCACAATAAGTCCTAAAAATTACGTAATGACAGCATGTCATCACCAAGCGAGCAGTTAGGAGCCCAAAGAGGGTGGAAAAGGGAAATTCAAGGAAATTTAAAGAGCTAATTCACTAAGCTAGACTCACTTCTCTTAGCAAATATGACAGCATTAGTGACCAAAATGGATGAGCTGCTATTTCCTTCCAAGTGAAGGAACGTCCATTCGTTAAGCGAGCATGATTTGGCTTAGTGAAAATATACTTTTCTGAATTCTATAAATAAAGGCTCGTTGCCTCATTTTTTTGTTATCTTTTTAATATAAGAGACAAAGTAAGGAAGAGAGATTACAAGAACATAGAGAGAGGACCCATTTCAATTGGTGTGCATTGGGTCTTAGTTATAAAGTGATCGATGCTACTCTATCCAACTTCTACTTCTCAGTGTTAGTTACAATGAGTATATGTAACTAATTTCTCTTTTTATGTTGAGTAGGGGTTTTCAAATCCAAACCGATCCAAATTAAAATCGCAACCGATCCAAAAAAACCGAAAGCACACAAAACCGAATAATATTGGATGTGTTTGGATGACATTTTATGAAAACTACTCGGATTGGATCGGATTTTGGATTGAATTTTCAAAACCAAATCGAACCGCATACATATATTTTAAAATATATTTCCATTTTTATAAGTATAATATATTATATTAAGCTATTATTTATTTTCTTTTTAATTCTTTTAATACTACTATGAGTTTAATTTAATCAATTATATTTCTATTTCATATGTTTCAAAGATAATCAATCATTTTTATTTTGTACTGTTAATTTTTTTATAAATCATATGTTATATTTCGTATCAAACCTATTATTTTATCATATTTTTATAAGATTATTATTAATAAAAAAAGTTACAATTTGTAATTTGGATATCCAAAATCCGATCCAAATTAAACCGCATTTATTTGGATCGGATCGTATCGATTTTTTAAAATTAATCATCCAAAACCGAACCGAACCGCATATAATTTTATCTTTGGATCGGATGAGTTTTTACCTCAAAACCAATCCAAACCGGACCACAAACACCCTTAATATTGAGATTAGGTCCACTTATCTAGGATACTAATGTAAACTCTTATTCTGGCTTATTATATATAATCATTGTTTGACTATATCAATGATTTATTCTTGCACTTAATACTTTTTTCATGTTAAACTCTGTAACAGATTATTTGATTTAGAAAATGTTACATATAAACATTTTATCTAAATGATCTAGAATAAATTTATACACAGATGCTAGTTGCTACACATTGGTATATGTTTGCAGTCTCATACAATGTTGAGTCTTAATGTTATTGTATCGATTAACTGAGTGAGATATCAAAAGTTAATATGTAGAATGGATAACGACATCCGTGATGGACAAACACAACTAAGCTTTACATTGTGCTATTAGATGTCGTTTACCTGAAAATTTTAAAATCTTTTATGTGAGTATTATTATTATTATTATATGTTGGGGAGTCTGAGGATTGTTGGAAGCGGCAATGAGCTAAACATTCATGATTACTTAGAGACTTAGACACTACATTTTTACCGAAAACCTTAAGGCATTAGGTACATGAGTCCTCTCTCTTATATATCCAACGTTTCCTTCATTTCTAGTTGATGTTGGACATAATCACGCACACTTGATTTTCAACAATCTCCCCCTCAAGTGTGACTCACCCACTTCACTAGCCTAATCCGCACTAGGATCTCGCTCCCACTCCTCCATCAAGCCTAACCAGGGCTCTGATACCAGTTTGTTATAAAAGGGCGTTAGAATAATGACAATAATAGTAAAAGCTAAGGCATAATGAAAAAGACATAAGATTTAACGTGGTATCCAACAATGTGCTGACTAATTCACGGTCAGAGCTACTGAAAAGAATTTCACTATAATCATTGATTACAGATACTAAATTGTAGAGGTAATGTCAGCTATATCAAAACTTACTATCTATTGGTGCAAGAAATACTAACACACAAGACCTTTATTTATATGACCAAGTCTTAGCATATTTCTTCCTATTCTTCGATGTGGAACTTTTTCCCAACACTAATTCAAGACATATTTCAACAGTCAATGTGAGATGTTGCATATGCAATTTGGGTGTTATTTGGAAAACTCAAAATGTCAATATATTTAAAAACAAAAGTTTTTTTTTTAATAATGTTTTAGATTCTATTAAACTATTGTCATGGAGGTTGCTCAAAATTAATGTCCAAGGATTCAAGGTACTTAATAAAAGGTGGACACATCTCATTATGTACTTGAGGTCATTGACTTGAGTGATATGCTTTGTTTTTTATAGTAGATTTTGTGTTATTGAATTTTTGCATTGTGATTTATAGTTGTATTTTATATCCTTTACACAATTTGTGCCTCGACGAGTAGTTTAGTTAATATATCTCTTTGGTTCTTTTAAAAAAGCTAAGATTGTTTAGGGAGTTTTTGGTAGAAATTTTATAAACTTAAATATGCTTAAGCTAGAACTTTTTTAATTTAATTTTTTTTGACAAGCTTATTTTTTATTATTAACTATCGAGAAGTTTATAAGTAGGGACATGCGTTTGCAAAAATTCAATCAAAATGGTTTGATGAAAATAAGATTAATTATCATTGATATTGATATAGGAAAATGCTATTTATCTAGAAAAATAGCATCAAGAATTTTTCAAGACACATGTGGCAAGTTTTAATTGTATGATTTATTTGTCCACTTCCTATTTTTCAGCCACACCTCCTTGAATTGTGGCAAATAGTGCATTGTGATTGGTTGTTTTTTATTCTTGAAGAATTCTTGATGTTTTTTTTCTAGAGATATAGCATTGCTCATTGATATAAGATTATTGCTTTGTGCAAAAATCTTTTGTTTTTTGCACGAATACGAGCTGCAACAGTTTTATTGACTTTTGAAAATATATTTGTCATGAAGTTTAGTAGAATCGCATGTGAATACCTTATTTACATTTTTCAGTGAGATAACGTAACATAACAATAAGGCAGTCAATGCTATATTTCTGCAACTATAGACATGAAAACAATATGAAACACCAACTTATGTGCAAACCTTAATTTTTGTTTTTTGAAATAGAGGCTCAATTTTTGTAAAGTCATTGAATTTAAATCGGTATTTGCTAGTAGTTTTTTATATATCAACCTTTATTAATTAGAAGTAAGGACCACAAGAATCGACAAAGAAAGTGAAAATGCAGATAGAGACAACATATTTTTTGTATCATATATCATCATATTTGAGTAACTATGATGTATGGTCACAACTCACAATGCTTAGATCAAACCAAGGGGAAGAAGAATATGAGAGTACATAGTACACAAGGTGGGTATGGTGTGGTGAGGCAGAAGCGATCACGTGAGACTGAGAGAAAAACAAATTGGAGTGGGAGCCCCCCATGATCATGTTACTATCTATAAACTCAAAGAGATAAAAGAGAATGTTGGTGAAAAAGGCTTGACAGATTCAACTGAAAAGCTGAGTGTGAAGGACCACATACACCAACAAAAAAGGGATTCTGATTCCTTTTTTTCATTGCCTTTTACTTGGAGTTTTTTGTGCTGTAAAGGTTTACATTTTTGAAGTTGCCCTATCCCTATGAAGTACTCACAATCATGAAGCATACTCTAGTTCCAATCTGATGCTGATGGGCCTGAGTTAGTGATAAATGTTGGAATATGACAATGACAATGGCCTAATTGGAGTGTAGCATAGTAGTTAATTAGTTTGTGTGCTTAAGTGTAGGGATATGTGGTGTCTGTTTGGAATGACGTTATATTTCTCAAAACTGCGGCAAGAAATCACGTTGTCGTGAAAGCTAGGAAAACAACCTTCTCCATTTCCACGAAAGTTGCTCTTTGAAACGTGGGTTTGGCTTTCCCACCGCCAAACCAAATACATAGTTCAAAAGTTTCGATCAAAGAATTCAAATTTTTCACCACTTATAAACACTTTAGTTTTTTTTTTTGTTCTCTTTGTATGTGAGACTTCTCAATTTCGCATGGTAAAGCTAGCCATGTGATTTTATATGAGTAAATAGTCATTTCAACACTTGCAATTGTAGTGGTTGTTTATTTTTTTCTCTGAAATTTGTGAATAGGCAAAATGGTCTATGAAATTTAATGATCTCGATCAATTTAGTCTTTCTGTTAAATTGTGTCGTAAATGAGTATAATAATACGGCATGTTAACTGCATATGTGACACTCGACGTGGATTACACGTCTCTTTTGTCATTTAACATTCTATTTCTCATTTTTCTTTTTATTATTTTTTCCGATCTTTCCCTCTCGATCTTATTCCCAAACTCTCTCTCTCCCTCCCTCCTTCATATTAGCTCACCGCACCCTCTTTTTATGTCAACCGGAAAGTGACTACTCTAAGACATTTCAATGAGCTTAAAATCCATTGATTGAGAGTATAATAGAACCCATATACTTTACTATTTAACCATTTTCATGACATCCCTTTTATACATTCTAGCCAATCCGAGACAAATTTTTTCTAGAAATATTTTCTCATCACGATCTCTCCACAATACCCATACACAAGCAAACCAAACGACACTGAACTTATCTATCATCTTCCTATCGTTAGTCATCAGACCAATAAACTAGACGAAATTCGTCTTAGCGATGTTATGCATAGCAAAATATAAATTCAACCATCTTAGGATTTCGTCTCACACGCTGATAGCGTACATTTGAAGAATAAGTGTGAAACATGTTCCTCTCTTCCACAATCAAATGACACTTTTAGAGGAGCAACACCATTCCAAACTGCTTGTGAATCCCTTGAATCATCACAAACATGATTCAAAAGCACTTTATATCCTTCTTTAACCGATTATGAGCTTTTAGACCAACGTATCTCTTATCTTCCATGTTTCCTTTGAAAGATATATATCCTCAACATCTTTTCTTTGATTTCTTCCTCTAATCAAAGCCAAATCTCCCCTCCCTTTGTGCCAATTCTCTCACTGATGCTAACAAAATTAAACCTAAATACTATCCTTCATTGATCTACCCTCATACCAAGAATCTATCCAAAAAAGAGATTTTTTCACCATTCTCTATTTCTCTAGTGAGTTTTATTAGTAAATAGATAGTTATAACCGACCCTCCACATGCAAAACAAAAAGGGACCATGCAGAAATTGAAGTTTCTTGTATGTGTTACACTGCTTGCAGTTTTTCTTTAGAATTTGATTTTAACATAGACATGATCGCTAATAAAGAAGGATAATGTTTCATTAGTTTCATGAATATTAAGGTGAACACGTCTTCCAAGTTCGAAATTATGACAAATGAAGAAATTAAATCATCAACTGATAGATTAAATAGGCTATTATAGCATGGCATGCATATGTCAACAGAAGTTAGGCTGCTAATGTTAGGACCAGCTCTACAAACATGAGTTGTGTGGCATATGGTGTGATCAATACTTTAGACCCCGGTTTCTATACTCGGTCAAATATTCCGGCGATGTTTGCTATGGTGGTGGATACTCTTTGATTTAGGAGGAATGACTTTATCTTTAATCAAACTCTTTGGACCAATGGTGCTTCTGTCCTCACAACAATGTTGTTACAAATCATATTCAATCTGTGAGATCAGAGATGATCTCTTCTTCATATTAATTGGATTAAGATTAATTGTCATTGAGCAGTTGCCATGTCTTTGAGGTAACACTTTTTGTGGAAGTGTTCTTCATGATTGTCATGGTACTTTCAGTGAAGCTTTCTCTTGCAACCTTGGTAGGTGTTCGATAACATGTGTTGAATTATGGAGTATTTACCATGACCTTTCTTTAGCTAGGCAACATGGTTTTTGGTAAATTATTATAGAGAGTGATTCTCTCATCAACTATTAGGATGATCAAATAGGGTGTTAGTGTTTCAAATGGTTTTCACCATCTTTTATCTCATATTAATTAGAAGTTATGTCCTCCATCCTATGGTGTTCGTAGCAACATGTCTATTGAAAAGTTAATCGAGCGGCAAATGCTCTTGTAAATTTTGGTATTAATCAATTTATTCCTTTAAGAATTTTTGTTTCTTTCCATCCTGATATACTCAACTTGCATTTTTTTCCTTAAGGTAGTTTATATTGATCCATTGGCTCCTTTTTTCCATACAAAAAAAAAAAAAAAAACTCTACAGACATAACATAAGTAAGACATTTTTTTTCTTCTCAAGAAACATAAGTAAGGCATTGACAGTATATGAGTGTGATATAATATTTCTGAACTTATTTTCATGAAAAAGGTAAAAAAAAATATTTTTTTTATTCAAAATATTTTACTCCCTCCCTCCATCTCTAATGGTAAGACAATTTAAAAAGAAATATTGGCAATAAATATAAAACTATATAAAGTTTTAGCTTATTATGCATTTTTAAATATATCTCTTTTTAATCGTATCAATTTATCTTGAAATATAAAAAGTTAACATTAAATAGGGTATTGTTAACGAGTGCCCCCGATACACTCTTTAAGCATCCCAAATTTACTAATTATTCTTTTAAAAAGTCAACTATTACAATTTTCAATGCATTCAATACACAACTTTTCATTAAAAAGTTACCATTTAAAGTGCTTAAAGAGTGCCCTGGGGACATTCGTTAACATTTCCCCATTAAAATATATTATGGAAAAATGTAATTCACTAATTATCACACATATTTGAGACAAATTGATTATCTGTAGGATGTTTGAGGTTCGAACCCGACCCCTGCATACAGGTGATAAGTGCCAAGAAGTGTTATTTTCATGATATATTTCATACACTTTTTGTTACTTGTTTTACAAGTTATTGAAGGAAAAGCCGAGAAATAAGTGTTAAATGCCTTATTACGCTTTATATATCTTACTCTATCCTTTTGTGCAGAAATTAGCCTCAAGACACTGATTAAAGACCAAAACCATGGAAAAACACTATTTGGGCAGAAGCTGATCCAGGAGGCAAGCAGCTCGCACTCAAACTCGCATCTGCGAGTACCAATGCGAGCAACTCGCAATTGCGAGCTCCCTTACTCGCAGCTGCGAGTTAGGGCGGTTTGACCTCCTCTTTTATGACGTGGCAGCTTTGCATTGGTCCAGAGAAGCAACTCGCATCTGCGAGTGATGTAGCTCGCATCTGCGAGTTCAGGCAGGGCAGAGGCTATAAAACACCCACTTGCTATTCCTTGAAGATATTATTATGTTGGGATTTTCTTAGATATTTTGAGGATCCTTTTCTCTTAGTTTTTGATAGCTTTGAGCTTGTAATTTTATAGAGAGAAAGAAGGTAGTTCTTCATAGAGTGAGAGTGGTTTTGGAAGTTGGATGCTTACTCCTTAGTTGAGACATCACAAGTGTAATGAATCCTTCCTTTTCAAGCTATCCTTGCAAGGCTTCCATGATGATGAGTAGCTAAACACTCTTTGTTAGGATGAGAGGTACTTGATCTTGCTAAACATGTAACCCTTTTGATCTTGCAATATATGATTCTAGCAATTTATATTCAATATTGTTGTTATTCTTGTGTTAATGCTTTCAATAAGATTCAAGATGATTTGGACACAAACTCTTGAATCTAGAGCTAGAGTAGCAATATATCTTAGGTTAACATACTTGACATCTTTGTTAATCTTGTGATAATCACCATAATCAAGAGTGAAATGCTTTCGGATATTTAATCAGGCTGGACACGGTCGATTAGGTTATTAGATCGACTTTGTTATCGTTTAAGGGATTTGGACACGAATGTTTAAACGATAACTTAGAAATAATTATATCACTTTGGACACGAAGGGTAGTTTAGAATTGATTGTGATAATGTTGTTTACAAAGCTAGAATTCGTATGGATCATTAGGTTACGTGTGACGCTTGGTTAAGGAACGCTACTCCTAACAAGTTTCAATCCTTATTTATCTCAACTTTTACTTTTTGCAAATTAGTTTAGCTAGTTACATTTCAATTCAAACAAACAAGTACTCTTAATACTTGGAATGATAATTGATGTTAAACTGTCCTTGATAACGCACTATTCCCTCTGTGGAGACGATATTAAAATACTTACTTTGTTTGATGCAAAACTACTTCATCAAAATGGCGCCGTTGCCGGGGATTGGTGTTTAGATATCATAGATAGAACGATTGATTTATTGTTTTAAGTATTCGTACATATTCCGTAAATATTTTTCTTTACTTAATAGTTGTTACCACTAACCCCTCTTTGATAAACAAAGAAAAGTTTCTTGTTAGTTGTTTCCATTTCAGATCATCACCTAGACAAAATCATGGCTGATCATGGTTATAACAACTTCTACACTCCACCCGAGTATGAACCATATCAACAGCATCAGCAATATCCTTTTGAAGATGAACGAATGACCAATGTGGAAAATACTTTGAATATCTTCATGCAACAATCCATGATAAACATGCAAAATACCAACCAAAGATTGAGGAATTTATCAATTCAGTTGGAGATGATTCAAGCTCAAATCATGGATAACCAAGCCAACATTCAATCCAATCACGAAGAACATGAAAATTCATCAAATCTGTGTGAGGAAAATGGAGAGACTGTTGAAGAAGGTGTTGATGAAAATGAGGAAGATGCAATAGTAGAGGAATGTGGTGCACCACATGAAATCGAACTTCCTCAAGTAAAGTCATTTACTGAAGAGGACAAAACTGTTGATATTGGAGAAGCAATGAAGGTGACAGAGAAAAAAGAACGGTTACTAATCAAGGAAGACTTAGTGGAAGCAAGGGGGAAGAAAGTGAGCAAGGCTGAAATAGACCGGGTCATTGATGAAATTAGCGCCTTGTTCAAATCAAAGTTAAGGAGGACATGGACTCCACATCATCTGTATCTTAAGTTCATGGAATTCCTCCCGAAAAGAAGGAATACAAAGGATGATGTATTGTCCGTCTCATTTTGGCCACCCTAACGAAAAAGGCGTCGAGCTAACGACGTTAAACAAGCGCTTGTTGGGAGGCAACCCAACTTGGTAAGTTCTCTTACTGTTAAAATAATGTGTTAGCACTTTTGGTTAATTTAGTACTTCATATTATTGTGGAAGTCTTTTGTATCACTCTTGCTTAATTTCAAATCTCAGATGATTGGTTATGATTCATAGTTGTGATCAAAAGCGCAAAGCCAAGGTACAAGTTTCCAGTTTTTCTAGGTTTTTACTCGAATATGGAACGGGTACTTTGTGTAAATTTCATGTCATTTAGTTCTTCGCAATAATGTGTTTGTTTGTGAACCACTTAGTTCTAGCCTAAAAGTGAGGAAATCTCAAGTGTTTGTACATATGCAAGGAGACCGGATTCATTGTTTAACTCGATTGTGTTATTTTAAATCCAATAATTGTTTTGAATTGTGTGAAGGCATGGAAGTGATCAAGGCACATTTTGTTGAGGACAAAATCCTTATTTGATGTTTTAAAGATCACAAACATTATATATGTTTTTAACTTGTTATCTACTAATATGTTCTGTGAGAATTGTTTCATGAAAGAATGTTCTTGTTAAAGAGAAGAACATTCTAAGCTTATAAATAATCTCACCAAAAGCAAAGAGCAAAAAGACACGCATACACTTTCTGCTACAGCACTTGCATCATTGAAGGCAAGAAAATATTGTTCCCTTTGTCTCACTAAAAAAGGATAGAAAGATACCTTTGATAAATGACTTTAAGGAAGCAATCTAATGACAAGGAAAGGCTTGACAAACAAAAAGAATATTCAATGACAAAAGGCCAAAGACTCACGTGAGTCTTAAAGAAAAGAAGAAAGAATCAAAGCTGCACAAGAAGAAGGTTCTGGTGAAGCTTACAACAAACAAAGAATGTTCTCAAGCTGGTCTGCTGAAAGTACAACAAAGATAAAGACAAGTTCACATGGCCACCACATCACAGCTGGTGATCCTTTACGTATATGCTTGCTGTAAACAGCTGGAACTCAAAGAATGTTCTCAAGAACATTCTGCAACTCACAAAGAGTTCATTTTTTGCATCCCTGCACTTCAAAGAAAGAAAACACACGCACATGGGATGTTTTATGGAAGGACAACACAGCTGGCTTTGTCTTTGAAGCATGAAGTTCAAAGCTTCTATAAAAGCAAGCATACCTCCACTATGTTTCTCAAGAGCTTACAAACAAGAATACATAATCTCTCAAAGCAAAATCAATTGCCTCTCTCACGTGAATATCAATCAAGAATATTCATCAAAGTTCTTCAAGCTCTTCAACTACATACAAACAAACTTCTACTCTTACACTAGATTTGGATCATAATCCTTTAAGTTTGTTTTTATCATAATCTCAAACAAGTGTTGAGAAAATAGGATCCACAACCTAAACCTCTCATAAACAATTTGTATTTAGATCTCAAGTCTATTGGGCTTAATAGTTTGAGATAGGACTGATCTGGTGTGATCAAGAATTGTGACTAGACTGATCTGGTGTGATCAAGAACTGTAGTGCTACTAAGGACGATTTGGTGGCTTGAAACTATAGTGGAAAAATCTCACACTAAAAGTGTGGGGACTAGACGTAGCCCACGTTGGGTGAACTAGGATAAATCTCTTGTGTTCTCTCTCTTCTCTTATCTCTTATATTCTGGCCGTCACATATAACTATAACTAATCATATTAATTTTCCAGAGTGTTCTGGTCCTTAAACTAAAATTAAATAATTAACTTACTACTTAATTAATTATCCAGAACCTTCTGGTCCTTTATCGCTTTATTTATTTCAGTTATATATCCAGAGTATTCTGGTCCTTTACTGCTTTATTTATTTCAGTCTTTTATTCCAGAACTATCTGGTCCTTTTACTTATTTTATTATCCAGAGTTCTCTGGTCCTAATATTATAATATTCTATTATTACTCACGTAACACTAACCAAGAACTTTCTTGAGCATACATATACTTAATTTTCTTTTCAGAATTAAAATTAAAAAGGGTCACAATTCAAACCCCCCCTTTCTTGTGACGTTTATTGCTACTTCAATTGGCATCAGAGCCCGGTTCCAAACAAAAAACACTTAACACGTGTTGGAAAAAGATTCAGAAAGAAGCAATGTCAAAAGAAAAATACATACCAGAAGGTCTCTCATGTACTAGACCACCATACTTCAATGGTAAAAACTATTACTATTGGAAAGGAAAAATGGAACTATTCTTAAGATCTCAAGATGTGGATATGTGGAAAATAATAACAGACGGAAACCATATACCTATGACAACTGATGATATTACTAAAACAAAAGTAATTACACCAGAGGCTTCATGGACAAAAGAAGATAAAGAAAAAATACTCTTAAATTCTAAAGCTCGACTCTTTCTATCATGTGCACTAAGCATGGAAGAAAGCGAAAGAGTTGATGAATGCGATACTGCAAAAAAGGTGTGGGATACTCTCAAGGTTCATCATGAAGGAACAAGCCATGTTAAAGAAACAAGAATTGACATTGGTGTTAGAAAGTTTGAAATCTTTGAAATGATTGAAGATGAAAACATCGATGAAATGTACTCTAGATTCACATCTATAGTCAATGAACTAAGATCACTTGGAAAAACTTATTCTACCCACGACAGAATAAGAAAAATACTGAGGTGTCTTCCAACTCAATGGAGACCCATGGTCACTGCAATCACTCAAGCTAAAGACCTAAACACTTTAGCTCTTGAAGATCTCATCGGATCACTAAAAGCTCATGAGACATTACTTCAAGAAGATAAACCAATAAGAAAAGGCAAAATGATCGCTCTAAAAGCTTCCCAAAATGATCAAGAAATTTCACCCACACAAAATGAAGAGATCAAAGAAACCGAAGAAGAAGAAATCATTCAAGAAGAAGCAGAAGATGAACTAGCACTCATCACAAAGAAAATTCAAAGAATGATTAGAAGAAGAGATCAAATAAAAAGATACTTTCCAAATAGAAAAGAAAATCCTAAAGGAGATACAGACAAAAGTCAAGTAACCTGCTATGGATGCAACAAACAAGGACATTACAAAAATGAATGCCCACTAAACAAGAAGAGTCAAAAGAAACCGCCCTACTCAAAATCCATGTTTACATGGGATGATCTTGAAGAACCAAAAGAAGAAGACATTGAAGCAAATCTTTGTCTAATGGCAAACTCAGAAAATGACGAGGTATTTCTCTTTGACAAACCTCTTTTAGATTTTACTATTGATAACGAAGAACAAATTATTACTAACAATAAGGATCTAGAAAATACAATTGATAGTCTATTATTCGACTCAAATTTCTTAACAAACAAATGTCATTCTCTACAAAAAGAAGTTCTTGAGATAAAAGAAGAAAAAGAAAAACTTCAAGTCTTGAACGATAATCAAAAGAAAATCATTCAAAACTTGCAAGATTCATATTTTCAAGCAACTGAAAAAATCAAAAACCTTAGCAAAAATAAATTTCCAGAAACTTCTAAAGTTACTGAAAATGATTTGCTAAAGATCGAAATTAAAGAACTCAGAAATGATCTTAATCATTTTATCAAATCAACTGAAACATTTCAAAATATTATGGGTTCTCAAGCAGGAATATTTGATAAAGCTGGTTTAGGTTTTGATATTTCCAAAAACCAAAAAATATATGAAAATTTCTTTATACCTGAAAAGGATAAAATGAAATGTTCCTTTTGTAACAAAAATGGACATCTTGAAAGGTTTTGCTTTCATAAGAAAAGAGAAATAAGACTAGAACATTCTCATCAAATGAACCCAGAACATTCTCAAGAACATTCTCTTAGATTGAAAAGAAAAGAATGTTTATATTGCAAAAGAATAGGTCACTTAGAAATAAATTGTTTTCTCAAGATTAAAAATCTTGAGCTTAAGAAAACTAACCACAAAGGACCCAATTCATCATGGGTACCTAAGGGACAACTAACTCAAAATGCAGGAATCCTCTCAAAATGCAAGGAAAAAGCCATGGTACTTGGACAGTGGTTGTTCAAGGCACATGACAGGGGATAAACAATGTTTCATCTCCTTCGAAAAGAAAGAAGGAGGACTGGTTACCTTTGGAAATAATGACAAAGGTAAAATTAAAGGTAAAGGTATTATTGGTAAGAAAAATACTGCAAAAATTGAAAATGTTCAATATGTTGAAGGATTAAAACACAATCTGCTAAGCATAAGTCAATTATGTGATAGTGGTTTTGAAGTTAGTTTTAAAACCAACATATGTGAAGTAAAACAAATATCCTCAGGAAAAACTTTTTTCACCGGTTCTAGAATAAAAAACTTATATGTTTTATACTTAGATGATCTTCCAGCCGAATCATGTTTTATGGGTTTTGAAAAAGACAAATGGATTTGGCACAAAAGAGCTGGACATGTAAGTATGAAAACTATTTCAAAAATTTCTCAACTTGATCTAGTTAGAGGGCTTCCAAAAATAAATTTTGAAAAAGATAAAATATGTGAAGCATGCACAAGAGGAAAACAAGTTAAAAGCAGTTTTAAACCTATAAATGATATTTCTACTCAAAGACCTCTCGAAATTCTTCACATAGATTTATTCGGCCCTGTTAGAACTGCTAGTCTAAGTGGAAAACAATATGGATTTGTTATAGTTGATGATTTTTCCAGATATACATGGGTGTTATTTTTAAAACATAAAGATGAAGCTTTTGAAGCATTTAAAACTTTTTGCACATTAGTTCAAAATGAAAAAGAATTAAAAATCATTTCTGTAAAAAGTGATCATGGAGGAGAATTTGAAAATGCATATTTTAAAAACTTTTTTGATGAACAAGGAATATCACACAATTTTTCATGCGCAAGAACTCCTCAACAAAATGGAGTAGTTGAAAGAAAAAATAGAACATTACAAGAAATGGCAAGAACAATGATTAGTGAATCAAATGTAGAAAAATATTTTTGGGCTGAAGCCATAAATACTTCTTGCTATATTATAAATCGTGTCTCTATTAGAAAAATCTTGAACAAAACCTCATATGAACTTTGGAAAAATAAAAAACCTAACATCTCTTATTTTCACATTTTTGGGTGTTATTGTTATATTTTAAATGATAAAGAAAATCTAGGAAAATTTGATTCAAAATCAGATAAAGGAATATTTCTAGGATATGCAACAAATTCCAGAGGATACAGAATTTTTAATCTAAGAAACCAAACTATGGAAATTAGTATGCATGTTGTCTTTGATGAATTCGATGATCTAATAATTAACAAAGAAGATGAAGAAGAAATTTCTCAAAAAGAAAATGAAGACAATCAAGAACAGTCTCCACAAGCACCACCAAGGAGTTGGAAGACCATTGGTGATCATCCTCCTGAGCAAATCATTGGAGATACATCTGATGGGATAAGAACAAGACGATCTTTTATGAACAATGATGGTAACATGGCAATGATATCACATATCGAACCAAAAAATATAAAGGAAGCAATATGTGAAGAATCATGGATAAATGCCATGAAAGAAGAACTATCTCAATTTGAAAAGAATGAGGTATGGACTCTTGTTTCTAAACCTAAAGATCAAAGTGTAATTGGAACAAGATGGGTCTTCAGAAACAAACTAGATGAAGAAGGTAAAGTCATTAGAAATAAAGCTAGACTTGTTGCACAAGGATATAATCAACAAGAAGGTATTGACTATGATGAAACTTTTGCTCCAGTGGCAAGGTTAGAAGCAATTCGTATTCTTCTTGCATATGCATCTCATAAAAACATTAAACTTTTTCAAATGGATGTTAAAAGTGCATTTTTAAATGGATTCTTAAATGAAGAAGTTTATGTGCACCAACCTCCCGGTTTTGAAAGCACAAATAAACCTCATCATGTCTTTAAACTAACAAAGGCACTATATGGTCTAAAGCAAGCTCCTCGAGCTTGGTATGAGAGGTTAAGTACATTCTTAATCAAAAATAATTTTTCTAGAGGAAAAATTGACACAACACTTTTTAGAAAAGATGATAAAACAAATTTTCTTATTGTTCAAATATATGTTGATGATATTATATTTGGATCAACAGATGAAAAAATGTGTGAAGAATTTTCCGGTCTCATGCAAAGTGAATTTGAAATGAGTATGATGGGAGAATTAAGATTTTTTCTCGGTTTACAAATTAAACAAGAATCAAATGGAATATTTATCTGTCAAGAAAAATATATTAAAGATCTTCTCAAAAAATATAAAATGAATGAAGCCAAAATAATGGTAACTCCCATGCATCCGTCTTCAAGTTTAGACAAAGATGAAAACGGAAAAACTATTTCTGAAAAAGAATACAGAGGCATGATTGGATCTCTGTTGTACTTAACTGCTAGTAGACCAGATATTGTCTTTGCAGTTGGACTATGTGCACGTTTTCAAACATCTCCTAAAGAATCTCATTTAACTGCTGTAAAAAGAATTTTTAGATATCTAGTTGGTACTACTGATCTTGGCCTTTGGTATAGAAAAGGTTCTTCTTTTGACTTAATAGCGTATTGTGATGCTGACTATGCTGGAGACAAAATCGAAAGAAAAAGTACAAGTGGTGCATGTCAGTTTCTTGGAAATGCACTTATCAGTTGGTCATGTAGAAAACAAAACACAATCGCTTTGTCAACCACTGAAGCAGAATACGTGTCAGCAGCAAATTGTTGCTCCCAGGTATTATGGATAAGAAATCAACTCGAAGATTTCTCAAAAAGGTACACAAATATTCCAGTATTTTGTGATAATACTAGTGCTATAAATTTATCAAAAAATCCCATTCAACATTCAAGATCAAAACATATTGAGATAAAACATCATTTTATTCGAGATCATGTGAATAAAAAAGAAATTGAATTAATCTTTGTTGACACTGAAAATCATTTAGCAGATATATTCACTAAACCTCTTGTAGAAGATAGATTTAATTTTATTAAAGAAAAATTAAATATTATTCAAAATCCTCATAAAAAATAGGATGTTAACTCTTAGAATGTCTTTAGAACATTTTTTATATGTGTACTTGTGTGGGGCTCACGCTCAAAACTTGTTTTAGTTATAACTCTCTAGTTAAGTGAACTAAATCATCATTAGCCTACTCTAAAAATAAATTTAACACTGCCCAAGGCATGTTTGATGCTAATCACATCACTAAGTAAGGCCCACCTGAACTCTCTATTGTTCCCAAAACCACTCTCAATCAAATCATGTTGTACTTCCTTCTCTCTTCCCTAAAACGAAACTCCTTCTCTTCTTCTGCAAAACTACCAAACACAAAAATCCATTATCTTCTATAAAACTCCAAACCCTCTTCCATAAAAAATCAAACTTTTCACTCTTACAACAATGGCAAGAACAAAAGGAAACCATGCAAACTTTCGAACTCCTTCACCATCTCCTTCTCCACCTCGCTCTCCTTCACCACCCTCACGGCCATCTTCGCCGGCAAATCCTCCACCGGCCTCACCAGAATCCTCAGAACACCAAACTCCAACTGAAGCTACTCCTCACACCTCTCCCCAGAACGAATCAAAAAACAAACCTTCTTCAAACCCTAACCTCATTAAAGAACCTTCTCTCCAAAATCCTTCAACCAAACCCTCTCCTCCAGAACAAGCTGTTCCTTTATCTTTCTTCCTACCACCACTCTTCCAAGCCATAGCTCCAAACATAAATCAAACACCCCCACATCTTAAAACTCAGGCAAAGAAGGCAAACTCAGCTCCATCACTTCGTCCACCACTCGTACGAAGAAGATCCAACAGGTTACTATCTACAAAAGGAACGAAGAAAAAGGGAGAAGCAGATAATACTGTTTATGAAATAAGTGACTCAGATGAGGAAATTTCTCAACAACCAAACCCTAACCCTATTCCTCAGAAAAACGCTCCAGCTGCTGAAACGACTAATCCACCTACAAATAAGGAAAACGAACAATATCAGAATGATGTTGTTGAACCAGAACCAATCTCTGCTGAAGTTGCCTCTGAGAAACCTCCTTCTCCAATCGAAACTCCAAAGGAAGTTCCAAAGTCTCCTGTGCAACAAGAGGAAGAAGCTCAAGCTGCTCCAGAACGTTCTAGAGAAAGCGCTCGAATCAGGAATAAGGGAAAGAGAAAGCTCACTGAAGACTCAGAACCTTCTCCAATCAAGCAGTCAGTTTCAAAAAAGGGTAAATCTCATAATCTATCTGTGTCTAAGTCTAGTCGCATTCCTCTAATCAATCCTGACTTAACCAAAACTTTTTTTGACAAATGGGCATCTAGACCTATTGGGGTAGGTAGATACTTTGATTTTGAAAAACTTCAAGATGCTGAAATCTTTGTCAAACAATATCCTGATGCTTTAGGTTGGGTTCCATTCCTACAAATTAGGGAAAAGTATTACCCAGAAGCTGTTCAAGCTTTTTATTATATGGCTGAATGCTATCCAGAAAAGAATTTGATCATTTCTCACATTAAGGGGGTCAAGATTGAAATCAACTTAGAAACAATAGCTAAATTATTGAACATACCTCTAGAGGGTCCAGCCGTGTTTGGTGATGATTGGTATGATATACTTCATCTAGATCGTACTACTGTTTTTGATACAATTTACCAACCAAATGCAACTGATTTATCTTATTCAAATCTGTTACACACCACACAAATCCTTGCAAATATGTGTCACAACAGCCTTCTTCCTAAGAATGGCACTTTCAATCACATCTCTTACAATGACATTCTGTTAATCTATCACATGTTCACTGGAGAACAAGTTAATCTCCCATTTATCATTCTCAAAAATATGATGCTTGCTGCTAACTCCACACACAAAACAAGCACTGTCCCATATGGAATGGCCCTATGCAAAATCTTTAGGTTACTCAAAGTCCCTTTGCATGATGAGATGTCCAGTTTCAAAATCTCAACATTTGGACCTAAAAATGTTCACCAAATGAAAACCAAACCTAAGTCTGTAACTCCTTCTGTTGAAAATGTGTCTCAATCTCATGGTCTCAAAAGGAAAAGTCCAATCTCTATGGAACACCTTTTGAATTGTCTCCAAAATGAAATCACAACTCCTAGAGAAAGTTCTCCTGTCTCACAAGAACATGCTAGGCTATTAGACAATTTTGCCAAACATCCCATTCTTCCTAAATTTCAAAATTTGGATGCAATGAAAAGCTTCTTTGCAGAAGCTGCTCCAGCAAATAAATTTCCTGTTGCTGCTCCTATCTTTATCTCTCCACCAAGGCACAATTATTTAGCTCTTTTTCGATCTGAATCAATAGACAAGTTCTTTGCTAATCCACCATTCTATGACTCTTCTGTTCCTATGAAATCTGCCTCTCCTTCCTTTAATGTTCTAACTGGGGCTTCTCTTCCTCCTTCAATGAATGAGCGCCCTCCTAAGCGTTCAAAAATTGAGAAAAACATTAGAAGGATTAGGAAAGACATTCTAAAGCTGTTTGAATTTCTGCATGGTATTATGAATCATATTGTATATGATTCCATGGAAAGAACTTTGATTAGGCAATGGTTCACAAGTCTTGCTGCAAGATGGGGTGTTGATGCACCACTGGCAAATCCATTTCCTCCACCACCTGCCATGCCCATGCCGGTCCCTTCAGAATCATCTTCATCAGATGGATCTTCTCCATCATCTTGATTCTCTGATGCATTCCCTCCTTTTTTATGTGACAAAGGGGGAGAAAAATAAGAAGTACTTTTGCTATTTGGAATGGTATTGCTGCGCACTTAATGTATACAAGGACATATTTTTTAGGTTGCTAGTTGCTTCTTAGAATATGTTGCTGCCTTGTATTAATATTCCATGTACTTCTGCATTATGCTATGTTATATTTTGTCTTTATGCTATTTTGCTATCTTATGTATTTGAACCTTGTTGGACTTAAAATATGTATCAGCATCATTATATGAATGCAATGCTATTTCGGTTAAAAATTTGCATATATTCTCAAGTTATTTAAAAAATCTTGAATGCTAAAATTGAGGGGGAGCTATTGATAAAATTATTTCACATTATTATCAAAATCTCAATTTCTAAATATCAAAATCAAAAACAAATTATAAATGTTTGTCATCATCAAAAAGGGGGAGATTGTTGAGGACAAAATCCTTATTTGATGTTTTAAAGATCACAAACATTATATATGTTTTTAACTTGTTATCTACTAATATGTTTTGTGAGAATTGTTTCATGAAAGAATGTTCTTGTTAAAGAGAAGAACATTCTAAGCTTATAAATAATCTCACCAAAAGCAAAGAGCAAAAAGACACGCATACACTTTCTGCTACAGCACTTGCATCATTGAAGGCAAGAAAATATTGTTCCCTTTGTCTCACTAAAAAAGGATAGAAAGATACCTTTGATAAATGACTTTAAGGAAGCAATCTAATGACAAGGAAAGGCTTGACAAACAAAAAGAATATTCAATGACAAAAGGCCAAAGACTCACGTGAGTCTTAAAGAAAAGAAGAAAGAATCAAAGCTGCACAAGAAGAAGGTTCTGGTGAAGCTTACAACAAACAAAGAATGTTCTCAAGCTGGTCTGCTGAAAGTACAACAAAGATAAAGACAAGTTCACATGGCCACCACATCACAGCTGGTGATCCTTTACGTGTATGCTTGCTGTAAACAGCTGGAACTCAAAGAATGTTCTCAAGAACATTCTGCAACTCACAAAGAGTTCATTTTTTGCATCCTTGCACTTCAAAGAAAGAAAACACACGCACATGGGATGTTTTATGGAAGGACAACACAGCTGGCTTTGTCTTTGAAGCATGAAGTTCAAACCTTCTATAAAAGCAAGCATACCTCCACTATGTTTCTCAAGAGCTTACAAACAAGAATACATAATCTCTCAAAGCAAAATCAATTGCCTCTCTCACGTGAATATCAATCAAGAATATTCATCAAAGTTCTTCAAGCTCTTCAACTACATACAAACAAACTTCTACTCTTACACTAGATTTGGATCATAATCCTTTAAGTTTGTTTTTATCATAATCTCAAACAAGTGTTGAGAAAATAGGATCCACAACCTAAACCTCTCATAAACAATTTGTATTTAGATCTCAAGTCTATTGGGCTTAATAGTTTGAGATAGGACTGATCTGGTGTGATCAAGAATTGTGACTAGACTGATCTGGTGTGATCAAGAACTGTAGTGCTACTAAGGAGGATTTGGTGGCTTGAAACTATAGTGGAAAAATCTCACACTAAAAGTGTGGGGACTAGACGTAGCCCACGTTGGGTGAACTAGGATAAATCTCTTGTGTTCTCTCTCTTCTCTTATCTCTTATATTCTGGCCGTCACATATAACTATAACTAATCATATTAATTTTCCAGAGTGTTCTGGTCCTTAAACTAAAATTAAATAATTAACTTACTACTTAATTAATTATCCAGAACCTTCTGGTCCTTTATCGCTTTATTTATTTCAGTTATATATCCAGAGTATTCTGGTCCTTTACTGCTTTATTTATTTCAGTCTTTTATTCCAGAACTATCTGGTCCTTTTACTTATTTTATTATCCAGAGTTCTCTGGTCCTAATATTATAATATTCTATTATTACTCACGTAACACTAACCAAGAACTTTCTTGAGCATACATATACTTAATTTTCTTTTCAGAATTAAAATTAAAAAGGGTCACAATTCAAACCCCCCTTTCTTGTGACGTTTATTGCTACTTCACATTTTTTGTTAATGAGTGAAACATACTTGACCACAAATAGCCTACTTTGTGAGAAGAGCGAGTATTTGCTAACCCACTTGAGCCAAATGAATCGGAGTCCTCAATTACGAACTGTCAATTCATAAGCACAATGCTTGATGAATTTGCCTTTAAAACTTTTCAATATCCAGTTCATTTTTGACACACTTTAAGACTCTGATATATTTTTAATTATTGAACCCTAAACCTTCAATGTTTATTTGTCTCTTTTGCCTTAGAGTAAGGGAACATTCAAATAGGGTGTATTTTGATTCAAGTTGGGGAGAGAAGGTAGATGTAAATCTTTTGTCAAGTATAATGGTGTAATTTTATCTTTGATCAAGACAACATGTTGTTGTAAATATAAAAAGAAAAGAAAAACAAAGTGTACATGAAAAGAAAAAGAAAAAGAGAAAAAGAAAGAAAAATCCAAAAAGAAAATAAGTTGTCAAGATCAAAGTGCTTCATGTTTAAGCACCAAGGGTTTGTAATGATTGGTAGGAAAGATTGTGAATTTTAATGGTTGATACAAGGAATGTTCCTCTTTGATAGGTTTTTTGATTTCAATTGCCCACATATGACATTTCTTTTGTAGCCAAGCCAAGTTATAACCCTCAAAGACCTTTTGATCCATGTTTTTATGCCTTTTGAAACGATATTTGGATGGACACATAACTTGATTGGAATGTTAACTTGATTGCCGGATGTGTGTTCATAACCCTCATTCATTTGATTTCAATTGTTTATCTACTTTCATAGAAGTGTGTTAGGTGTGGTTCGTAAATAAATATATTATTGTTTTGAAATGTTTGACATGAACTTTGTACTTAGGGCTCATCTCATGTTAGTAGTAGAATTTTAGATTAGTTGGAAACTTAGACTTGCCCGCGCATTCACTTTTAAATCATTCATCTGAAGATGTTTTCAAAGCCTTGTGTACTTGTGTCTTGTAATTTACTTCTTTGATTTTCAATCTTTTGTTTGAGGACAAACAAAGAGCTAAGTTGGGGAGAGTTTGATAAGTGCCAAGAAGTGTTATTTTCATGATATATTTCATACACTTTTTGTTACTTGTTTTACAAGTTATTGAAGGAAAAGCCGAGAAATAAGTGTTAAATGCCTTATTACGCTTTATATATCTTACTCTATCCTTTTGTGCAGAAATTAGCCTCAAGACACTGATTAAAGACCAAAACCATGGAAAAACACTATTTGGGCAGAAGCTGATCCAGGAGGCAAGCAGCTCGCACTCAAACTCGCATCTGCGAGTACCAATGCGAGCAACTCGCAATTGCGAGCTCCCTTACTCGCAGCTGCGAGTTAGGGCGGTTTGACCTCCTCTTTTATGACGTGGCAGCTTTGCATTGGTCCAGAGAAGCAACTCGCATCTGCGAGTGATGTAGCTCGCATCTGCGAGTTCAGGCAGGGCAGAGGCTATAAAACACCCACTTGCTATTCCTTGAAGATATTATTATGTTGGGATTTTCTTAGATATTTTGAGGATCCTTTTCTCTTAGTTTTTGATAGCTTTGAGCTTGTAATTTTATAGAGAGAAAGAAGGTAGTTCTTCATAGAGTGAGAGTGGTTTTGGAAGTTGGATGCTTACTCCTTAGTTGAGACATCACAAGTGTAATGAATCCTTCCTTTTCAAGCTATCCTTGCAAGGCTTCCATGATGATGAGTAGCTAAACACTCTTTGTTAGGATGAGAGGTACTTGATCTTGCTAAACATGTAACCCTTTTGATCTTGCAATATATGATTCTAGCAATTTATATTCAATATTGTTGTTATTCTTGTGTTAATGCTTTCAATAAGATTCAAGATGATTTGGACACAAACTCTTGAATCTAGAGCTAGAGTAGCAATATATCTTAGGTTAACATACTTGACATCTTTGTTAATCTTGTGATAATCACCATAATCAAGAGTGAAATGCTTTCGGATATTTAATCAGGCTGGACACGGTCGATTAGGTTATTAGATCGACTTTGTTATCGTTTAAGGGATTTGGACACGAATGTTTAAACGATAACTTAGAAATAATTATATCACTTTGGACACGAAGGGTAGTTTAGAATTGATTGTGATAATGTTGTTTACAAAGCTAGAATTCGTATGGATCATTAGGTTACGTGTGACGCTTGGTTAAGGAACGCTACTCCTAACAAGTTTCAATCCTTATTTATCTCAACTTTTACTTTTTGCAAATTAGTTTAGCTAGTTACATTTCAATTCAAACAAACAAGTACTCTTAATACTTGGAATGATAATTGATGTTAAACTGTCCTTGATAACGCACTATTCCCTCTGTGGAGACGATATTAAAATACTTACTTTGTTTGATGCAAAACTACTTCATCAACAGGGGCGGAGCTCGGTTTTAAACATTGGGGAGACCAAGTCTTAAAAGGTAGTATAATTTAGCAAGCAAGCTTACATAATGGGCTTTTTTTAAAAGTGAAAAAGATGTTTTTGCCATAAAAGACAAATGCCCAACATACAAAATGACACAAATGCTAATAATGGGAGGACCATATTCATAACCTTGTGTGAATAGCAGTATATAATAATAGTATAATTGTAGTAAAAAAAAAATTAGAAAAATTTGGGGGGGGGGGGGGACCACGGCCACCTGGCCCCCATGGTCCTTCCGCCACTGCCTGCATATCATAATGCATGTCCCTGAGAAGCGAACTATTCTTACGGGGAACTTAACATTTTTTTTTGGTCAAGAACATTTTATTTTTAGGAAAATGTTAACCGGTGTCCCCGGGACATCGGTTAACACAACCCTTATTTAGTCAAAAAAGTGTCTTTTTTTATTTAATTTTTCCTTTTTCAGATACCTTAACCGGTGCCCCAGGAACACCGGCTAACACAACCCTTATTTTTAACATCCTTGTTTTCGTTTTTCATTTTTTGGTCAAAATATCCTTGTTTTCTTGTTAGACCAAGTGCAATGGCTTATTGAAAGAGAGAGTCAACATGTTGAAACCGTTGGAGATGGATGTTGAAAGTGAGTGGAAGGATGATGTGGATGAGTGAGGTGATGAATGAATTAAACATGTTGAATGCTGTCCCGCCAGGCCACGTGGCGCCAAGCGAATGGTCGAATTTGGCGCGTGAGATGCACGAGCCGACAGGGCGCGTGATGAATTCTGGCAACGCGGAGAGAGAAAGGAAAGTGGATATAACTGGACACGTGGCACGTTATTACAGGCTGCTTGGATTTTTATCATCTAAATATTTTGGACTCAATTATTTCATTGCAAATAATTTTATTTTTTTTACTAAAATTCGTGATTTTTTTCTCTATAAATAGAGACTTGGATCATTTGATTTGGACACAGAAAAAAAATCAAGTTTTTCACTCTCTTAAATCGATTAGACTTCCTCAAAGTGAACCCGATAAGTTATTTGCAAAACAACAGGAGTGCTATTTGTGTGTCGCGTGCTTAGTTTGTTGTATTGCATTTTAAGTCAAGAAAATAAAAATAAATTATTTAAATAAATTTTGTTTTTACAAAAAACAAAAAAAAATTGTTAAGTGTTTCTTTATTTCAATTTAATTATAATCAATAATTGTAATTTTATGTAATTATAAAAACAAAAATATAAAATTAAATAAGAATAAGAAATAAAAGGTGGTGGGGTAGAGTGTTTAATGAAAACTAGTCGAGATACCCGTGCTACAGCACGGGTAGCGCGGCTTCGCCGCGCTGTATGGCTGCGGCTCCGCCGCGTGTCGCGTCTCGGCTGCGCTTGCAATAGTGATTTTTTTTGTCCATGGTGAAAATATGAAAAGTATTTAAAGCATAATAATGTATATATTGATCGGTAGTAATGAAAAATTATAAAATAATTCAATTTTAATATGAACAAATATATATTAAATTTTAGTATTGACGATATTAAAAAAGCTAATAAATAAAAATAATCATAGTTTTTATTTACTAATATGTTTTAGTGTGAAAAATACTAATAAGCATCCCGTGAAAAATCATAATTAATGTATTATATAATATTGTTATCGTAAAAGGATATACTAATATATTCTCGTAAAACAAACATATACTCATATATATTTTTATTAATATATAGTCTATACACCCACATATACTTTATTAATATATTAATAAAACTTAGGCAGTCGCGGTGTTTAAATAGAGATATTAAAAAATACTAATTAAAACTGAGCACTCCTTATAGTTACTAAAATGGATCCCGTGTTACAATTGTACACTCCAACGGGTTTTTTATTGATACATTTTAAAAAAAAAAAACAACGGAAAAAATTGAAGTATGATTAATCATAGTATATTATAATTTTTTTGTTTGTTTTAGTATTGACGATATTAAAAAAAAATACATTTCACAAATAAACATATACTAACATATTCCCGTATAAAAACATATAGTGACATATATTTTTATTAATATATAGTCCATACACTCATATATATTTATCAATATATAGACCCATTAGATTTCACAAATAAGAATATACTAATATATTCCCGTAAAACAAACATATACTCACATATATATTTTTATTAATATATAGTTCATACACCCACATATATTTTTTTTGAATATATTAATAAAACTTAGGCAGTCACGGTGTTTAAATAGAGTTATTAAAAAAATACTAATTAAAACCGATCATTCGTTGTAGTTACTAAAATGGGTCCCGTGTTACAATTGTACACTCCAATGATTTTTTTAGTGATACATTTTCAAAAAAAAAAACAAAAAAAAATTGAAGTATGATTAATCATAGTATATTATAATATTGTTCTTGTTTTAGTATTGACGATATTAAAAAAGCTAATAAATGAAAATACATTTCATAAATAAATATATACTAACATATTCCCGTAAAAAAATATAGTGAGATATATTTTTTATTAATATATAGTCCATACACCCACATATATTTTATTAATATATTAATAAAACTTAGGCAATCGCGGTGTTTAATTAGAGATATTAAAAAAATACTAATTAAAACTGATCACTCGTTGTAGTTACTAAAATGGGTCTCGTGTTACAATTGTACACTCCAATGGGTTTTTTAGTGATACATTTAAAAAAAACAACAGAAAAAATTGAAGTATGGTTAATCATAGTATATTATAATATTGTTCTTGTTTTAGTATTGACGATATGAAAAAAGCTAATAAATAAAAATAATCATAGATTTTATTTACTAATATGTTTGAGTGTGAAAAATATTTTTTTTTGAAGAATTTGAGTGTGAAAAATATTAATATGCGTCCCGTGAAAAAACATAATTAATGTATTATATAATAGTGTTATTGTAAAATACAAAATCATATTCTGCTATAACAACAACACTTGTTAGTTTCCTCTATAAAAAAAACTTGTTAGTAAAACCGAATTGAAAATTAGTAGAAAAAATGAAGTTGAAAATGAAGAGAGAAAATGAAAAATGAAGAAAGTTGGTAAGAAAAAGATAAGAGAGGAGAGTGAGATTGAGAGAGAAAAGTTTATTATTAATAAAGGTGAGAGAAAAATTTATTATTAAATAAATAAAGATGAAAGATAAAATATTACTATTATAAATAAAGAAAGATGAGAGAGAAAAGTTTATTATTAAATAAAGAAAGGTGAGAAAGTGTGTTTTAGTAAAGTGGGTTTTGATAGTGGATTTGACAAAAATAACCCTAAAGTTGTAAAGGAAAGTTTTTGGAAGAAAATTAGGTATATGGGTAGTTAAATAATTTTGGTATTATCTTGTTTTTATATATTGTAAGTTGATTGATTGATTGAAGTTGAAACCATTGGAGAGGTAAAAATTGAATGTGTGTTGAAAAAGTGGATGTTGAAGGTTGTTGAATGTAAGTGACCATTGTAAATGGTCTTTAGAGTAGAAAGGGACTCGAGAGTATATAAAATGTAAAAAAGTGGGTGTTTAGTCACGCTCATTTAATAAAATGGGAAATGGGTCTTCATAATCTAATCAAGAGTTTTGATCTTAACCCTAAATCAAGTGGATTGAAATGAAGAGAAACAACAGTGGCAGAGGAAGAAGACGCAGAAAGAAGAAGAATCCATTACTGTACCTACCTCATGAGTTGATAACTCAAATCCTCTTAAGGTTACCTGTGAAGTCTCTTATTCGTTTTAAATGCGTTTGCAAGTCTTGGTTTTCTGTTATCTCTGATCCTCATTTTTCAAATTCACATTTTCAACTTACCGCCACAACACCCACTCGTAGAATTCTGTCGATATCACTTCCAGATCATCAAACTCCTCTCTCTGTAGACATAGAAGCATCGTTTCATGATGATTCTGCTTCCGCTTCACTTAATCTTGATTTTCTTCTTCCCAAATCTTATTATGATTTTGAAATTAAAGGTTCATGTAGAGGGTTTGTAGTTTTGCAGCACTATTATTATTCTTCAAAACTCTATCTATGGAATCCATCCACTGGACTTCACAAACAAATACCTTTGTCCCCTCTTGGTTCCAATCTACGCGACGAACATTTCTATGGTTTAGGGTATGATGAGTCAACCGATGATTACTTGGTGGTTTTAATGGCCTATTATTACAATACTGTGATCTCAGATGATATTCCATCATACTTGGAGTTTTTCTCATTGCGAAACAATACATGGAAACAAATTAAGTGTACTCACCACCCTTATACAAATAGCTACGATGATAAGCCCAAAGCAGGGTGCCTCTATAATGGGGCTATTCATTGGTTGGCTAGTAAGCTTGATATACCTAGGGATGTTATTGTTGCATTTGATTTTACCGAAAGGAATCTTTTAGATATACATTTCCCATATGATTATGTAGGTTTTCACTGTGATCCTATGGATTGTGGTTTGTGGGTATTTGGTGAATTTCTCAGTCTATGTGTTATGAATCATTATAATAGTACAGCTGAAATATGGGTGATGAAAGAATACAAAATCAATTCGTCTTGGACAAAGACTCTCATTCTTCCTGTTGATGACTTTCCCAATCAGTACTTTTTAGCATTGTGTTGTACAAAAAATGGTGATATTATTGGAACAGATGGTGGTACTGGATTGGTGAAGTATGATGACAATGGACAGTTGCTAGAGCATTCCTCCATTAATAGGGAATCAAGTGGTGGATCCCAAGTGGCTATGTACACACCGTCTCTACTTTCACTCCCTTGTAACAATGAGCAAGCTTAAGAAGATGACACAAACAAGAAGATTGAGGTTTTGAAATATTCCCCTTCATCATTTTCTTGATGTTTATAATTATATTGTATTATGTACTCTTGGGTAATATGTATTTGACTGCATTTGTGACATGAGCTGCGATACGACATGAGTTGATCCAATATGTCATGAAATGTTTATTGGTTAACTATTTGTAATATGCTTATTGGAAATATTGATAGCTTAGTTTGTGTGATTCATTGTTATCTGGTAAATTTTAGTCTGATGAGATTACACATGTTGATTTAGATCAAAATTCCAGTGACATGTATTTGACTCAAGGCAATCTGATTATTATCTTCTCAAAGCATATCATTTATGTTAACCTTTCAATAATAATGTACATAAAAGAACTTCAAAATATAGCCTTTAACCGTTTTACAAGTCAGTTCTTCAGCTGAGGACAAGTCATTATCCCACTGCCATAACTTACAAAGTGAAATAGGATTATATATCTGCACTCATCATTGTTTTTGTTGCTTGCATGACTCTTTAAAATAGGAAGATAAGATCATTTGGTTAGGTTTCATAAAATTGGTGTAAGATATATACTGTTAACTTTCATTTAATTGACACACCCATGTTGTTTGACTCAGATTTTCTTCTGATGATTTTACTTCATGCTTCCTAATGTTACAATCCCTTTGATATCTTTCAAATTTCTTTTTCTGTAAACTATCCTCTATTGCTGTAAATTCCACCTGTGTCTTAGGGTGGATACCACGAGGAAAGATGGTAAATCATTAGGTTTGAAGTCTTATGTCCTGGTAGGAACTAATCAAGTTGTTGTTAAAGACCTTAGCCAAAAATTGATGGAGGAAAAATAAATGAATACGGCTTCTATTTGATGTTTTAAGTGGAAGTGTGATGTAGATAGAATGTAGTTTATGTGATGAATTTGCATTCTTCTTATGGAATGATGTGCGTGGTTCTTAAATTATGTATAAGGTAAGGATTTGATGCTGTTACATGATTATCATCCATGTTTTGTTATTTTGAGGGGCTAGATGGAATGTAAGTTGATTGATTATGAGACGAGCTATCAACATATAATTGTTTGTTGGTATATTTAAATTAGATTGCTGGGTTCAATAAAGAGATACAAGTTTTGTTATCCCTAACATGAGTTAGTTCATAAATTGGTATTGGGAAGCATAAGTCATACTGAAATAATAAGGTGGTAAAAGTCTTTAGGGAGGTATTTTAATGATTAGACAAAAATCAATTAGTTAAGTTGTAAGACAACTTGAACTTTTAAGAACTATACCTTCACAGTGTCTCATCGAATATGGGTAGCTTTTGTGCAAATTATGTTTGAACATTGATAATAGGATCCTAGGAGTACATGGGATGGGCTGGAAAAGAAGCATGATAGCTGGCCTAGACATTCGAGTGCATAGGTGTTCAACTAAGGAACTAAATGATGTTTATTATTAAGGCTTAATTTGAAATTTCAGGTGCTTACTTGCTGCATAATTATGCAGAAAAAGATAGCTGAACAAGTTTGTTATTAGTTTAGAGACATTTTTAGACTCAAATTTGATTTGTATTTTTAAGCTCAAATTTGATGAAGAGAATTAGGAAGCCTCAGCGATGATGATTTTGACAAAATTAAGATAAGATTTCCTTTCTTGCCAAATTTCTCAAGCCTTAATTAAATCTCTAATATGGTTTTGACAAATTTGAGGACTATAACCAACTTGAAGTGTAAATTTAGAAGCCAAATTCGAGGGGGGGAAAGTAAGTTTCAAGGATTTGTGAGTCCAATGATACAAGGATGAAAATTTAAGAATAGGGAAAGAAGGATAATTTTATCAATCTGTTTTAAACATAGATTTGCTACATTTTGCAGACACTAGAAGATGCAGTAATAATATTAGTTTCCAAATAAAAAAAGCTTCTGCACTTTTGGAACTTGGACTCATAGGACAACGTGTACAGTGGACATAGAATTCGAAATAGAATAATTTGACACAAGAAATGTTGCAAAATGCTGAAGAGGAAAAAGATTGACATGAAAGCAGATAGTTAGTGTGATTTAGTTAGTTAGTTAGTTAGTTATTATATAAGGTAGATGATACTCATTTGTAACTAACACAATTTCATTTGTATCATTCTTCAACACAATTCTCTTAAATTTTCTCTGATATCATGATTTTTAACATGGTATCATGGTTCAGACCCAAAACTATGTCCGAACCCAACTGAACTGTTTTTAAGTTCGTTTGAACTGAACTATAATAAAACAATTCGAACCAAACCGAACCAGTGGTGCACTGTTTCGTTAAACAAGTTCTACAAACAGGAAACTGAAAAGGAAAGCGGTGCACTGTTTCCGAACCACTGGTTGTAGAATCTCCGACGCTGCAAAATCTACCACCACTGTTTCAGTTTTAAATCTCTGATGCCGCAACCACCGCTTCCTCTGCTTGGACCGGTCCTTCCACCATTTTCACTCCCTCCGATGCTTCGCTTCACACTTGATTTTCTTGCTCTGTTCCAAATCTCCTCCGTGAACACATCGTTCCAGGTTTATTCACCATCGCGTTATGCATAATGGTTCTCACGAATCTCCTCCGTGAAGAATTGATTTTTTCACATCTCCATAATATGTACTTGCATTGTTCCAGGTTTATTCACTTCTGTGATTATTTGAATACTATGAGGCTTATGGATCTATGAGGTTTATGCACAACACCATCGTTCCAGGTTTATGCACATAGTATCTGTAAGTATGGATCTGAGATTTGGATTTTAGAGTGAAATGAGTCAATCACTGTTTTTTTGTTTGATTTGGGTAAGTTCAATTTTGGTTTTTTTTCAAAAACGGTTCAGTTAATAACTGCTCCTCTAAGTTTGGATCAGTTCAGAACTTTTATATACCGGTTCAGTTCAATACCAGTTCGGTTCAGTTCAGTTCAACAGTTTGGTTCAGTGTTTGGATTTTTTGCCCACCCCTAGGTTTCCTCCTTGAAGCACAATTCTGCTGCAAATTTTTCCGAGAAAATTCAACTCTATCATTTTTCTCACTTTGATTTTCCTTTCTTTTTCTATTCGATCACCTTCCAAGAAAATCATATTTCTCTCGTTTTGCTCTGATCGATTCCAAACTTCTTTTCTCTCATTTTTCTCATCTTTTCCTGTCAAGATTTGATTCCTGATCGTTCAATTTAGTTTTTTGTCTTCGATTTTAATCGTGCTTCTGGTTCGGTTGTCATGACTAATTTAGGTGATACATTCTCAATTTGATCGGAATCGCTTGATTTGTAACAGAATTTGCATTCTTGTTGATTTGGTTTGAGATTTCAGTCCGACAATGTTGAGGGTGGATGTTGGTGAGATTGCAGTTGTAAGAGTTCATTACCTCTGCAGAATTTTATTATCTTGTTCGCTTGTGTCGATGAATTCTTCAAATTGTTCGATTTTGTTCGTTGTATTGCAACTTATGTCTGATTCTTTTTGCATCTACTCGTTTGCTTGTGTCGGTGAATTCTTCAAATTCTTTGATTTTGTTCGCAGTATTACAACTTATGTCTGACTCTTCTTGCATCTACTCAAGGTGGTGGTGGTGTTGTACTTGTAGTTTGTTATTGGTTTTATTGGAGTAAGATGTTGCTGGAGTTCCATGCTATTGGAAAACTTTCGAGTTGCATGCCATGCACTAGTGAGTACAATCATAGATGTTTCTGGTTGTATTGGAGTTCCTTGTTATTGACTTGTTTCAGCAATGGCTAGTTTGCCATGAATAACAACGAGAGTATCTCTATGATTGGTGGCTTATTGATTTGTTTGAAGCTTATGGTTTGAAGAAAATGGTTACAATTTTCCTAGTTGATGGATGATGCTTACTAATCCCTGATTCCATATATATGGAAATATGTATTTTTGGTTATTTAAGTTTTTTGTGGCTTACTGCATTGCTATGAAAAATTGGACATTCATCCTTGTTTTGTTGGATTTCGGTCTCCAAATATTTGTGCCTAGTTGTCTCTGCACGTTACTGGATAGGACACAGAAGCACACATCGGCTGCAATATCTCAGCAGTATGCAATATTTAGGGGGGTGTATTGGATTGAGATTTCAAAGGATTTTAAAAGACTTTTTTGTTTTAAAAAAGTCTTGTTGTATTCAATCTAGATTTTAAAGGAATGTAAAACATTCTTGTGGTATTCAATTAGGATTTTCAAGATTTTTTGATGAGTCCAACAAAATCCAGTGGTATTCAATTGAGATTTTGCACAACTTAAAAATTGTCTATTGGTATTCAAAATTCTATGGATTTTAATGGATTGTTGTGAGTAATAGATTTTGTGAGACTTTTTAGGGTAAAATGTGGCTACCAACAATCTCACACCTAGCCTTGAGACTTTTCTGTCTTCAACACATTGCCTTGAGATTGTTTTTAAAAGATACAGATACACTTTTGAAAAGACATTTCCTTCATTGGCATGCTGAATACAAACATTCCATCAATATTTGCACTTCTTCACCTTCCCAAATTTTGGTTGATCACAAGTTTTTGTCCAAAGGTGGTCACCAAGCTGATTCAGGGAGAACAATTCACATTACGTTGTTAACTCTTTGCATCCATCTAACAATAAAACAAAAACAACATATAACTAGCCATTGATGTGTGGTAGTGATAATGGTCGCTCGAGATAACTTGCTGCAATTATGGCCACTGCAAGATTATTTCCTATAAAAAGACCTTAGGTTCAAAGCAACAAAGCTAGCTGAGGCAACAACCACAAGGATTATTGTAATCCATCAAAGAATGCCAACTGGAATAAGAAATAGAAACTGAAAATTTTATGACAAAGTTTGAAATTTTGTTCGATGGATTAGATAAAAATACAGAGTCATTTCATGTTTTATAAATCAATAAAGTCTTTTAAAATCTTAAAAGTCTTTAAGTTAAAATCCCTCAAAATCCAAATTATAGAATCTTGATTTTAAAAAGTCTTTTAAAATATCTTAAATCCCATAAACTCTTACAAAATCTTTTAAAATCTTGGGTTAATTATGTTTCTAGTCCCTATAAAATAGTGACCTTGTAAGTTTAGTCCTTACTTAATTTTAATAGCATTTTTAGTCCCTATAAAAAAAAATTTACTTATAATTTTAGTCCCTGCTAAAACAAAGTTTGATTAATTATCCTTAAACTCTTAAATTTTTGAACGATTTTTTTGAGACAAGATTAGAACACTATGAAAGGTTCGTTTACTAAAATTTAGAATTTTCAGACATGAAATGAATTAAATATGAATTTTTTAAAACGACAAAAGTTAAAGATAAAAAGTAATAAAATCTGGATGTAGAAATCAAATTTTGCGATAATTTTTTGCGGAGGAACTTTTAGTAATGTTCTAAACATGTCTGCAAAAAATTGTTCAAAAATTTAAGAGTTTAAGCATAAATTAAACAAATTTGAATTGAGTAGGGACTAATACTCAGGGCAAAAAAACAAAATTAGGGACTAAAAATGCTATTAAAATTAAGTAAGGACTAAACTTACAAGGTCGCTATTTTATAGGGACTAGAAACATAATTAACCCTAAAATCTTCAAAACTTATTATGTTAAAATAGTCTTTTAAAATCTCAATCCAATACAAATACTTGATCAATCATTTGGTGGACACCAAGTATTTTGTTAATTTGTTTAGTTGTTACTTTGCTGCATAGGGCTGTAAAAAAATAAACTGACCAGAACCGTGGTTAAATAAACCAAACCAAACCTATTTTTCATCAAACAGTTCAATAACTTAAACCGAACCCCAATTAACCGAATCAAACTTTCCAGAACCAAACCTTACAAGAGTTTGTTTTCAACTTCAGATTCTATACATTTATTCCTCTTAGCTTCTTTCAACAATTCACAACGATTTATCACACAAATATATGTTGCTCAAATTTCATTCATGTATTGCGATTCATCACACCAATGTCCTCTTAATAAATCTATAAATTATAATAGCTTCCGTATTTAATTTGTTTACAAGAAATGCTTTATTACAAAATCGATAATTATAATAAATTAATTATTTGTAATAGTTTTTGCGCTTCTGCAATTAATTTTGCTTCAGCTTCAACTTTCCATCTCTATGCTTCTTTATTTTTGCAACTGCACCAGCCATTCCTTTCGGTTTGTATTGAAGCTAAAAATCAGTTAACCGAACTGTTACACCGGTTCGGTTTAGTTCAGGTCAAATTATAAATGGTTTGGTTTGGTTTCTACGAACCAAAGATATGGTTCGCTTTAGTTTTCTTCATAAGTTGAACCATGAACACCCCTATGCTGCCATGCTTTGGAACCTATGGTTTGAAGGCAGGTGTAAAAAACATAGGATATCAACTTACTCCCTCCGTTTTTAAATATAAGCAAATTTTACTTTTTAGAATCGTTCAATTAATGATGTATGTAGTCCATATTATAAACCACATACATCATTAATTGAATGAACCTAAAAAGTAAAATTTGCTTATATTTAAAAACGGAGGGAGTATTGTTTTTGTGCAAGCCTTCTATTATCTTGAATATGGTCTCTTGAAAGCGCTGTTTTGCTACTTTAGCCTCGGATTACTAAAAATGCTCTTAAACTGTGAGGAGCATTGTGACTTTTGCTTTATTCTCTATATTTTCAGTTTGATGTTGATTCTGGCCTTTGTCTATAGATGTACAACTTCCGTCATAGATGATTAAGCAATGATATTGTGATATTGTACTTCTGTCATAAACTTTGAGGGTATAGGTTATGCTTGGTGATTGAGTTTTGAGGTATAGTTTGTCAAGTGGTTAATGAAATAAGCCATAAACTTCTGATGAAATGATAGCTCCCAATAAGCTAGGTATAAGCTAGTTTATTAAAACAAAAGCTAGTTTATAAGCTAGTTTATTATAAGCTAGGTATATTAAAACAAAAGGGTTAAATATGTTTTTGGTCCCTATAAATATATCAACTTTTTGTTTTAGTCCCTCTAAAATTTTCCTTCAACTTTTAGTCCCTATAAAATTTTCAATCTTTACTTTTAGTCCCTATTTTTAAATAAATTTTTGTATTTTTTAATGAAATTGTGCAAAAATTTGTGGAATATTTTAAAAATCACCCCCAAAAAAAAATTAGAATTTTTTAACAAAACATGAATTAAATATGAATTTTTTACCTCCAAAAATATAAAAATTCATATTTAATTCATGTTTTGGTAAAAAATTCTAATTTTTTTTGGGAGAGATCCTTATAATATTATACATTTTTCTGCAAAATTTTATTTAAAAATATGAATTCTACATATGAGTTTACTTTAAACGAGGGACCAAAAGTAAAGATTGAAAATTTTATAAGGACTAAAAGTTGAAGGAAAATTTTAGAGGGACTAAAACGAAAAGTTGGTATATTTATAGGGACCAAAAACATATTTAACCTAAATAAAAGTAGCTTATTAGTCTTGCCAAATGAAATTAATAAACTAATGCAAAATAAATGATAAACAGCCCAAATCCCAATCCATCCTTTTTTTTTATCCTACCTATTTCACACATCAAAATGGAGGGACAAGCAACTTCGATGCTAGTGGCTAATGCGTTGAGTTGAACCCAAATAAACTTGCTATCTTATCGGTTTGGTAAAGAGAAAGACAGATTGTATATTTTTATTAGTTCAATGGAGGAGACACATTTCATAGCGTGTGTTGTGTTGGGTAGACGATGAGAAAGGAAATTGGATTTAATTCTTCAACTTTCTTTTTTTTTTTTTTTACAAAAAGAATGTAAATTTGATTTAATTCTTTGACATCTTAAAGAATTTTTACAAATTTTTTTTTTACGACAACAATATATCAAAATTAAATTTATATAAATTTATGAATTTAATTTTTATGCATCGTCGGTGTAAATGTTGTTTACAATGTCAATCAATCACAATTATCATATCATAAAAAATATTTGACTTTAAACATACTCATAAAGTCATTCACAATATAAAAACTTTTTATATTTAAACCCTATTAGAAAATATCTAAACTAATGTCTAATCCCCTTTTAATTCCTTGTCACTTTGAGTCGTTTGAATGATGTTAACTCTTTACACTAACATTTCATGTATCTCTTATGTGCAAAAAAAATTAGACCGACAATTCATACATTTTTGTTACATAGTCCTTAAAGTATTGAAAAGACATCAGTATAAATCTCTAATAAAAAAAAAAAATTAAAAAAAACAATGATTTAGTCCTTCAATATTCAAAAATAGATTGATAAATATTGAAACAAGCAAGATAAGAAGAAAAAAAACACAAGAGAATATAATGTTGATGTATTGTCGTTGTTAACGTTTTAATATTATCAATCAATAAAAACAAAGAATAACTATCATTTTCATAACTTTTAGGTTACATAAGATATAGACCAAATATATCTTTTTTTTTTTTGGTACAAAAGAGGGTCAAAGGCCCAAAAGAAAACTAAGAAACTATCCGAACATTCCTAGGCATAGAAGCGCTAGAGATGTCATCAAAAAGAAGTCTACGGATCTCACTGGATGGATTCTCCATTATGATACAATTAAAAGAGTCAAGAGAAAAGCTAAAGTTAGCCAACCAATCAGCACATCGATTACCCTCCCTCCAGGTATGACGAAATCGGACTTGCCAATCCAAAGCCAGGAGTTTTCGAATGCGTTGCACCAATATGGGAACTGAGCCACTAAACTTGCAGTTTTCTGTAACCATGTCAATCAAGATTTTAGAATCACTTTCAACAATGAGTTGCGGAATTTTCTCTCGCCAAGCCATCTCCAAACCAAGATACATGCCCCACATTTCAGCATGAAGTGCATCACAAACTCCAATCTTTCGAATGTAGCCTTTTAGCCATCTCCCTTCAGTGTCGCGAAAGAGGCCACCAACCAAATATATCTTTTAGTACTTTAAGTTTGAGAAAATACCAAGTTAGTTCTTTAAGTATTTGAAGTTTTAAAAAGGTCATTTAAATAGTTAATTTAATACTTCGTTATTCTTTTGAAGACCTATTTAAAACTTAATAAATTAAAAAACGTTAAATAAGTGCATTAAATTAACATCTTAAATGACATATTTAAAATATAAAAAAACATAAATGACCTATTTAAAACTTAATGGTCTAACCTGATATTTTTGTCAAACTTAAATGATTAAAAGAAGTACTATTTGTCCTAAGATTTAAGTCAAACTTTTTTAATGATTAACAATTATAAATGGAGGGATTAACGTTTGATCTAAGGTTTTAAATGAGTTAAGCGTATGTTTGGTGTCACAGTGAATATCACAACAACCTTCCTTGATTTTAAGAAAAACTTCACTTTGTTGATTTACACTGGGCCACAATGAAAGATTCTAGCATAATCATTGTGGTACCAAACATATACTAAAAGAGTTAAAGATCCAGAGTTCGAATCTTGACCGTAGAAAAAAATACTAACATTATTATTAAAAAAATAGAGTTGCATTTTTAGTATAATTTTTTTCTAAAGTGATTTATAATATAGGATGGAGATTTAACATTAAAGACAACAATTATAAATATCTTTGAAAAAACAATTATAAATAATCGATCGTACAAAAGCTCATTACATTGTCGAATCATGTAATTAAATTCAAATTTAAAATAATCTATGTTTTTTGAAACGAAAATAATCTATCATCTATACACTTCTTCACTCTCATGTCTCATCAATCAATAGAATAGTTTAGTTTTGGGTCTTGTTAACCAGTGTCCCGGGGCACTAGTTAAGGAACCTAAAAAAGAAAATTTTAAAGTAAAAATAACACTTTTTATGTTTTTAATAAGTTGACAACACAAGTTCCAATGTAATACTTTTTACATTTAACTCCTTAACCAATACCCCAAGAGCAACGGTTAACTTTTCCCTTTAGTTTTTGTTGGACCTATTGAGGTGAGATGTTGGGTCGTATCCCACGGTGGTAGTGTATAACCGACAACTTTCAACGGTTGAGATTTGCAGGACGAAACACGTGTCTAACTCAAATCCTCCAAGGTACCAACGATGTTTTTTTTTTTTTTGAAAGAAAGGTACCAACGATGTTGACGGTGCTCTCTCACTACCGCATTCATTTTATGAACTTCGAGTAAGAAAACAGTTAATTAAATTAAATCAAATTAAGAAATACGCGCATAATAAGTATATAATAATTAATTATGAATTATATACTAGTTCAGATCTGTGGTTATCTACTTGCTATAAATAAAAAAGATACATCACACATTACCGGTCATTTGCATTTGCGAGTTTCAGTGAAGAATTCTTTTCCAGCGAAGAGTTCAGATCCAGCGAAGAACAAATTCCACTGAGATAAACCACTTTCTTCAACTCTGATCTTTCTCATTCATTTAACTAATTCTTACTGCGAAGGAAGAAGAATACACCCTTTGTCTTAGACACTTGTTGCTTCATATAACCGTTTTGCTCAATTTTCCTCGTAAGTATTGTTTAAGAATTTCTCGTATTTATTTGAATTTTGTTCAATTCTATTGTTTATGAATCAAAGCGATAATGGTTGAATCTCAGTGGATCGTGGCAGCAAGATCATTCTGTCACTTACAATACCCTGGCCAATTATGTTGTTTATACAAAACTAGTATAGATCTAGGAAGATATATGTCAACACTTTTGAACATGTTATGCTTCAGCAATTTTGTCTTTGTTTTTGTTCACAGCACTTTTCATGTTTTTTTTTTCTTGATCTGAATAATTTGGTTCCGGAAACTAGTATGATGTGCTTCATGTTCTCATTTGATTTGATTTTGATTTGAAATTAGTATATATGAATGCATAATCTTATAACATTTATAACAACTATGAAGCATGGACACGGACACTGACACTCCGACACCGCTGACAATTTGAGAAAATCACATAATTCAGTGTAATTGTGTGTCGGTGTTGTGTCGGTGTTGGACATGACACATACGCCTAATCCGAGGAGTGTCCGTGCTTCATAGCTAACAAATTAAGGTGTTTTATTTGTAAACCTTACGTTATATAATATCTCAAGCTCATCTGATAAAAATATTAGTTAATTCATTTTTCATCCACAAGTAACATGTAGATCAACATATATTCATATGTTGAATTTGTTGTTTTTCCCCTCTTTTAGCTTGTTCTATTTATTTAGTTAGCTGTTTGCGATTAAGTTTTATTTTCATGCACTGTCAGTGTAAAAGCATCAACATATCACAACATGTCATGTATGAGTTTAGAGTTGGTTATGATTAAAGGCAAAATTTTATAATAATCGGACGATTATGATTGATTGACAGTGTAAAATTTATCGTATGTGCAGGCATTTGTTTGAGAAAGAAGCACAGTTAAGTTTGAGGGTGAGGAGAATTAGGCATGTTTAGGTTATCTCCCAGGAGGAGTCAAAGATCTAAGAACGGCTTCAAGGTGAAGCATGCTCTACAAATATGTGTTCTTGTTGGTGTTTGTGTTTGGTTAGTTTATCAAATTGGACATTCACGCGAGCAAAAAGCGTCTTATGGAGCGAGCACAAAAACTGGCAATGAAGTTGTTAAGTTAGGGAGGAAGGACCTTAAACCTCATGTGGAGGAAACTTCTGTTATAGATGCAAGACACAAGGAAGACGAGGAGGAAGCAGATGAACTAGACAATAAGCATGACGAGCAAACAAAATTGGATGATGTTAATGGTGTGGAAGATAATTCTGAGCATAAAGAGGATTCGGTAGAGCAAGAGAGTGAAGAGAGTTCTCAAAATGCTAAGACTGACTTGGAAGGTGAACAGCATACAGAGAAAGTTGATGAAGAGAATGACAATGCAGAGACCAAGGAGAGGGAAAGTGTAGAGAAAGAGAATGAGGAAATTAAAAAGGAAGTAGAGGACACAGAAACTGGAGAAAGTAATGAGGAAAAGAGTCATTTAGAAAATGAAGAGAACAAAGAAACTGGAGAAAGTACCGAGGAAAAGAGTCATCTAGAGAATGAAGAGAATAAAGATGAAGAAAAGAGTCAGCAAGAGAATGAAGAGAACAAAGATGGAGAAAAGATTCAGCAAGAGAATGAAGAGAACAAAGATGGAGAAAAGATTCAGCAAGAGAATGAAGAGAACAAAGATGAAGAAAAGATTCAGCAAGAGAATGAAGAGAAGAAAAATGAAGGGGGAGAGAAAGAAACCGGAGAAATTACAGAGGAAAAGAGTAAGCAAGAGAATGAAGAGACAAGTGAGACAAAGAGTAACGATAAGGAGAATGAAGAAAGCAACCAGAATGGTAGTGATGCGAAGGATCAAGCGGAGGAAAACCATGAGCAAGATAGTAAACAAGGGACGGCGGAGACCAATGGAACAGAAGGAGGAGAGAAAGAAGGGCATGATAAGATTCAGGAAGAGACTTCATCTGATAATCAGGTTCAGGATGGTGAAAAGAACAATGAGGCTAGGGAGGAAAATTATTCCGGAGATAACGCCTCCAGTGCTGTAGTGGATAACAAATCACAAGAAAGTTCTAACAAGACAGAAGAACAATTTGACAAAAAGGAAAAGAATGAGTTTGAGTCTCAGAAAAATAGTGATGAAACTACTGAATCCACTGTTTCTACCGTCACACGAAACAGCCAAGGAAGTGAGAGTGAGAAGGATCAGGCACAGACAGAAAATGATTCACAGAAGGGTTCTGCATCAGAGTCAGATGAACAGAAGCAAGAGCAAGAGCAGAATAACATCACCAAGGATGATGTACAAACTCCGGATACATCATCGCAGAATGGGAATGACACAGCTGAAAAACAGAATGAAAAATCTGAAGATGCAAACTCAAAGAAAGAGGACTCTAGCGCGCAAAATACAACGCCAAACAATGAAGATTCTAAATCAGATGTTGCTGGAGATCAGGCTGATTCCACCACTACTACATCTTCCTCAGAAACTCAAGATGGCAATACAAATCATGGTGAATACAAGGACACCACTAATGAAAACCCGGAAAAGAATTCTGGTCAAGAAGGAACACAAGAAAGTGGTTCATCATCCAACACATTTGACAACAAAGATGCTACTAGCAACGAGGTTAAACTAACTACTACCTCTGATACCTCATCGGAACAAAAGAAAGATGAATCCTCGAGTGCAGAAAGTAATTCTGAATCTTCACCGAATGACAATGCAAACTCGGGTCAAAGCAACACAACCAGTGATGAAAGTGCTAATGACAACAAAGATTCTAGCCAGGTCACTACTTCATCTGAAAACAGTGCAGAGGGAAACTCAAACACAGAAAACAACAGTGACGCAAACCAGAATGACTCAAAGAACAATGAAAATACCAATGACAGCGGAAACACTTCTAATGATGCCAATGTGAATGAGAATCAGAACGAGAACGCTGCTCAGACCAAGACTAGTGAAAATGAAGGTGATGCTCAAAATGAATCAGTGGAGTCGAAAAAGGAGAATGACGAATCTGCTCACAAAGATGGAGATAACAATTCCAATTCGAATGATCAAGGAAGTTCTGATACATCAGTCACTCAGGATGATAAAGAATCTCGTGTAGATTTGGGAACTTTGCCAGACAGCAACGGAGAAAGCCATCACAATGATGTTTCTTCTGCAGAATGATAATTCAAATGAATCAGTTGTATCCTGCCGCAGCTTCTGATCCGACTTTTATTTTTGTTTATTTTTTGTTGAGCCATGTATTGTTCTCTACTTAGCAAATATGCTTATCATGTTTTTGTATTCAGAGGGTCAGAATTAAGAATTTAGAAAGATAGAGTTGTATTAGTATAAAATCATTTGTTTCATATGTAACCTGCATCCTTTCCTGGAAAAATAATGATCACTTAAAATTGTCACTAAAGCGTATTTCTTCACTTTGATTTTGAGATCCTTCCTATTATTATTATAAACTTTGAGCTAAGCATTACTTAAATATGAACTCACTATGCCTTTTGAATGCTCCAAAAACGTCCCCAAAACAAATTAACTTTTTTAAAAACTCTGTCCTCGACCTCAAGGATCTGAATGAATTTTAACTTTTAGTAGTTCTTTGAGATAATTATTTGTTTTATAACTTACAAAACAAACCCCGAGTAAGTTAACAGTCGTAAAGTGTTAATTTTAACTTAAGCTGAAAGTTATCATTTATAATATTCGTAATCATAATCACTTCAACTTGTTTTATTTTCTCCTACAATGTTTGATGAAAAACTTATCTCAACTAAACATCACATTTCAACATTTATTTTCCATTTCTGTCATCTTTTAAAAATGTCGGAGTTACTTTTTTTACTCCATGGCATGCTTAAGCTGGTCCCATTTAAAATTTGAGTTGAAAGTAATTACTAATGAGATTAATTTGAGTCAAAAATCAGGAAGAGTTCAATTGAAAATAACATTGGACAACTAGACAAGCAAGGTAGTTTGTCTTTCACTAAGGAGATAGTGCCTCTGCAGCTAACATAATAGAAATATAACAGACCCTTTATAACTGCTGCATGATAAAATGTCACCAACATTTCTAATTCAAAAAAGTAAAAGACAAAGTGCATCAAGATTCAAGAGGTCATTTTAGATTTGAAAATTGAGATAACCGTTGAATTGACTTGCTAATTATTGAATGACACTGTTATTAATAAGTTGATGTAGATCATCTATATTAGCGAAATCCTCCATCTATATTATGTCGGTAGTGCCTTATAAACGTCCCGATTATACTAAATGTTATTGTTTGTCGTCCATCTCATCCATATGGTGGTCCACTTTATTCAATATAGTCCCCGCTATTTTTTTTTGGGTAAGACAACATATACAATTATGAAGACTAATCTCTCAAAGTGACTGAGATTCATTCAAGAGATTGACATCTCCTAATATATATTTTTACATGAGTACCAGTATGATATAGAACCCGTGACAAAATGATTAAGAGATTCAAACATCTACGAATTCTACAATACCATGTTGGTACATGCTCCACTACTTTGATCGTTCTCCATTTGGGCTGCAAACTTTAGTGGTAGTATTGTTAGGTTGGTTTCCATTGAGCGTGTAACAATCATTTTGTAAACACATTTTAGAAAATTAATTTATCGTTTCTTTTTTTTCGTTCCATTCTACTATGCCTCAGCTCCCTCTAAATGCAGTTTTGCTAGAGATGTCAATGTGGTATGTCTCATACAGAGTAATCCGAACTCAGGATGGTAAAATGAGGAAGACCAAAGGAGTTATAATAAAAAGAGCCCAGAGTTTAAATTCGAAAAAAGAACATGGCCAATAATTTGCAACATTTGCTTATGGAAACCATAGTGAGACACCAAACTCACCAGTGAATTAGATAGAAAAGAATGGTTTTGTCTAACATGCGCAAGTGTGTCAAGTTTTGCACAGTGCACCATCATTTCCACTAGATCAATTAGGCATGTCAAATCTAATGCTAGACCACCCACACCAAACATTTCCCCTCACCAGCATAAAGTGCCCACTACTGCATCATACCATGGTGTTGTTGCTGCTGCCAATTTCAATCTCTCTTTCTGGAATATGGTGGATGGCATCAAGGTTAACGTCTATATGAGAAATCCATAAAGCAGCAACGCCACCAACGCATGTACATGCAAAATCCATAGGCAGCAACAACACCCATGCATCAAAGAATCCTTCCCCATCTTCCATTGCCAACACCATCGTCATTGTTTACTATTTGTTCCAACCCAAAATCCGAGAAGGTGGAATTTTTTTGATATTCGCACCTAACATTTGTTCCGACCCAAAATCCGACAAGGTGGAATTCTTTTGATATTCACACCTAACTCCATGCAATCCTGTGTTTGCTTCCTCTTAGTTCTCTCCATAGGTCTCAAAAGCAAATTCACGACTCCAAACCGAGCACGATGTTGCCATGTCAAAGCTTTTCCACAAAAATCAATGATAACCTAAGATTAACCTGATTTACCTTCCAGATTGTGCAACACTCCTTCGGTGAGGTGTGTAACCGAGTTTAATCAAAAATTTGAACTACAAGAATCTGAACTGTCACTTGGCAATTGGGTGTTGGACTAACGGAGGAGAAATAGTGAAAGAGGTCGACAGTGACGTTGTCATCAGAGATTGCACAAAATGGCAATGAGGAGCACAAATTGGATGTGCAGAAGAATTGGGAGGGAGATTGCAAGAGAACGATTTAGAGCAATTAGGGTACCACATTTTTTTGTTGATCTCTTTGTTCCAATAGTGAAAAATGTTGACCAGCGCAAGACGCATGCAAGTTGGGCATAGATATAGTATACGCATATAGCCTAACGCTCGCTTCAACTCTCTTTTAAAAATAAAAAAATGGAGTCAAAATGAGATAACCCACTTTATCCACCAAGTAGTGATGAATCAAACCTAGTTATATTTTTGGTAACTTGCAAAAAAACACAGCCATTATGAAACACAGGTTTTTCTTGTCATATTCGGTTATTTTGTCAGAATTGAAACACCTAAACAAGACTTGAAATAAAAACAAACATCATATTGTTTGTTGGGCAATTTTATTTTGCTTCAACCATGAGAAAGAAGAGAACATGAAAAATATCATGCCAAGTGCAAGTTCTAAATCACAATTCAATAAACAATATGAAACTGCAATAACCCTGTTTGAGGCTACAGCCAAAGGAAGACATTAGTGCCCACAAACCACCTTCATTAAACCACTAATATTCCTAGTGGTGCTCGTTCTTGATTTCAAATAGCCCATCTGGACCTGTTTATCATCAAAGAGAAATGTCATACACCGTGGAATTTCAGGTCAACAAGATAATTTGAAAACAAAGGCATACACAATATCAATGGATAACTAGAAGCAGTCATGGCAAAGCAAAATAGACACACAAAATATTGTACCAGTCAACGAACTAATAACATGTACATAAGCATAAACGACCACCAAATGAGCACAAAAAATGACAAACAATATGCACGGACGGACAAAAACCATGCAAAATGGGTGATTGAAGTTTTGGCTGACTGTAAAGCATTACATCAGTCGACTCTCAGAAAATCGTTAATTATGTTGAGGTTTGTCTCCAAAGACTTGTCTATCAAAATTTATCCATAAAGTACTGTTGGTATTTGAAAGAACAAGACACGCATTCCTCAACAAATGAACGTCAAGTTTTCATGAATCCTTGAGTATAAAGCAGGAAGGCCTAACATGTAAACAAAAAAGAGCATAAACTCAAAGCAATAACAATTCCTCAATTTGTGGCTAGAGAAATGGAACAAATACAAGTTCCACCTTGTAACTCTGAAAAATGGAGCTTGCAATATGCCGGTAGATACCATAATATGAAGCTTATCCCAATTAATTGCAACTAGACTAGTTCAAACAAACTATTAGAAATAAGTAATATTGCAGTGGATGCCAACTCCATTATACCAACCAACTATGATATATGCCCATTCTTGTGCTTAACAAATGTCAAAGAATGCTGCAACATAATTTATGTACTAAAATACAAGAATTTAGAATGCAGCAATGAAGGAACTGAAAATATCTAATCAATCCAACAAATTTGGTGGAATGGTTGGAGGGCACTTTAGGCTAGTGAAGACAAATATAATATCAAGATGCAAAACGTGAATGACACATACCCCATGGGAATTCCTTATTGCGGATATGCAAATATGGGTATGCCTGCATCATAAATAGAAGAGTTAGAATTTATTTCACTTATCAAATTCAAAAAACATAGATATCCTAAAAGATGAATCACGCCGCACAAACTTTGGCCTGAAAGGTGTATTATAGGAAACAAATGACTACACATAAGGAGCTTCAATCATAGAATAACTTCTGAGCTGGAATCTACTGTATTTATTTTCCGGGTACATAGACAAATATGAATGTTCGGATACATGAAGTGCCTCATTTTAAGCCATTCCTTTTCTTATTCATTCTTGAAATAATGGGATATGAATTTCTTGAGTAGTTATTACTTATTAGATAGATCCAAATTCCAAAACTTCCCATAAAGTTAAGTCATTCATGCACATAAGTACTAAATGAGATTAATATTAATGATTTGTTACAGTCTATATAGCTGGCAAAGCATTGATGCTTTATAGGTGTGTTATGAACTATTAAAATTCACATATGGAGTAGATTTTTTTACGTGTTTGTGAATATCCAGTGAACCCCAACGGCAAAAAGCAATATCTGTTGATTATGACTAAAAAGCCCTGGAAATGAAAAGGAATAAAAAGTAGTCCAACAGTGTTTATTCTATTTATGAGTCATTTGTTGCCTTGGGCTGGAGAAGAGTACGTCAATATTTCTGCGGAAATCTCTAACCTTTTCGAAGTCAAAGAAACTATAAAACAAATTGTTTTTACCGTCTTTGATGGTGGTTGGTGTTGCATTATGAGCAGAGGGATCAACTTGTCATTTGATCTTTTATTCAGTTAAAGGAAGTTAATCTCTCATCCTCTTTTATTTATAAACTTCCATTACTTATAGTTTTAATATTTTCATTTTATTAGAAAAGAACAGGTCAAACAAACTGAGTACGCTCAAACGTGCATTTGAAATGTAGCCAAGAGAAAATGAATACATATCATATCACAGAAACAATCATAAATAACAGCAAATGAGAAGAAAATTGTGCTCAAAAGCTATACAAAATTCAACATGAAAGGAATTAAAACAAAATCAAATTCCATATAACAGAAAACTTACAGGAGGTTCATCATAGTGGTGGTGGCCCTTTGATAGAGTATAAACAGCTAAACCGGTACATGAAACAATGCCTAGATATGTAATCTTCTCCCATTTGGCCGTTTCATCTTATACAAAGGAGAAGATAAAAATTCAATACAAAACAAAATAGAAAGCATGTAAAGAAGAATTTAAGGAAGTAAGCAAGAGAAAATTCATTAATCTAAACCTAAAACAGCTACAAGATCTATTAACCAGCTACCAGCATATCAAGAATTGATTTTAAAGACGATGAAGTGAAAAATAAAATGACATTTACTTTTACTAAATCTGAATAAACTATAATTTATATGAAGTATTGATAAATAACATAAATGTACCCCAAAATAACCTTCGATGATACATAGCAATGCAAATACAAATCCATTGGAGTAAAATCCAGCAATTCAAATGCAAACTTAGTGGATTCAATAAGATTTTGGGTAAAATTACTCATCTTGTCCCATAAATTCGATTTGGTCATTTATTAAGTTAAGCTACCATGAGAGTGATTTTGCCTAATTATTAAAATATAATTCACCATTTCTGAGCACAAATTCATTTCTACAGATAAAAATTACAAAAGCAAATAGTTTAATTAAAAAATCAAAGCGAAAATTAATCAATCTGAAATCAAATCAGAGCGAACCAGGTCAAAATGAAAATCCACATACCATTTCCCATATTCATATTGAAAAATTGAAAAAACGAAACCAAAATTAACCTGATATATGAGAAGAATCAACACAAATCAAACGAATATGCGAATTGAAACCCTAAATGAATGTAAAAGGGGTACTGACATGCATCATCGTGATGACCAGAGGAGGAAGAAAAGTTTCGCTTGGGAGCGGGAGAGGCACCGGAGCCTCCTCGTCGGAGGACGTTGCGAAGAAAACCAGATCGCATCAACGTCGTCGCCATTTTACTCTTCTTCGAAATATGTTTAGCTTTTTCTGTGTTTTTTACAAATGGAACAGAATATTTCACGCTAGAGAAGAAAAAACGAACTTCTCGGTCTATTTTGGACCGACCCAATTAGAACAATATTTTTAGTCTAATTTTTCCCCCACCCAACTACCTACACCCCCCTTACGCCCCCTCTATTTTTTTTTCAAAAACACCCTGGTCCGGATTTTAAAATTCGGATGAAATTTTTTTAGGATTATATAATTGTGAAGTAAAATAATGTGTATTTTATTTTACATATCTCGATTTTACAATCAGGACGTACTGAGAATCAAAAAACATAACACAAGATTTTGAAAAAGAACAATCAATTAAATGAAATACAATAATAATATCGATAACATAATTTAGAATATAAATTAAAAACTAATAATAAGGGCATAAATTTAAACACAAATAGGATCAGTCGTGAGTGTGTTTGAAGTGGAACAATGTCTAAGGAGTTTTGGAAACTCTACCGTGAGAGTCATAAGTACAAGTAAGAAAGTTCGAAAGAAGGGATTCAAGGTCGTCCAGCATCTAAGCACCAGAAGTCAGCGACAAACATCATTTGCCACTTCCTGTTACCACTCAAACACTTAATTGTCTTCAAAGATGCTTCTTAACTTTTTCGTTCTGTTGTTTTGCACACGCTCACTATTGTGACTAGGCGTTGGCGCCTATCAAATTTGAATGTCTTTATTGATGTTAGGAACAATTTTACGCTTATATGATAATTCCTTAACGCTAAAGGAGGTGGAGCATGTCGGTGCTTCTAGATTTGTGACATTAAGACAAGGTAGTTTCCGGGAATGACACTGGAATAGATACCCGTGATGCGCCATCCCTTATGTCATGGTGGCCAGCTCGGGTGTACCTCTTGCTGGACCTCGTTATTGGAACATTCTAATATTCTTGATGTGAACTTCTTTGCTGAACAATCCATAAGATAATTGGATTAGGTATGAAACTAATTAAATTTATCAATTGGTCCGTTGAACTATGCAATATTGTATTTTTTTATCATAATTATTAAATTTCAAATAATTTAGATAATTGTAGATGTGTCATCAAACAAAAAACATCTACTCCCACTCAATAATACTCTAGTTAGTTGTTAAGGGTAGCTCTACTGGTAACCTAAGGATAGTTGGTTATGGAGGTTTGTTGCGAGATCATACATGAAAATAAATTATTGGTTTTGCATGGTCTTGTGGAGTTGCTTCTATTATATATGCAGAACCTATGGCTATTTCACATGTTATCATTCTTGCTTGGAAAGAGGATATAGAGAGGCTGTTATTAAATAAGATTTGCTTAATGTCGTTATTTCATGCTCCATCACACTTTAAGAGGAGAAAGTCTTGCTTAGAGATGAAGGTTATTTGTACTAATTGACTGGCTAAGAATAAGGGAAATTGTTGAAGAGACCACCTACGTTCCGATAGGTTGGCATGCTAATTCTAATTTTTAAATTTGGCATTATTTTCCTTCTCCTGTGTCTCCCTAGGATGAATATATTTTACTTCTTGTAAGAAAGAGGGTTGTCCCCGTGCATATCTCAAATAATGTATTGTTATATCATAGTATCATATACAAACCCTCTTGGTTAAAAGATTTTCTTATTTACGAATTTGTTGCAAAATAAAACTGTGTTATATTTGAAGATGTTACTTCAGACTATTATTTCATAATTTTAATTCCATAGCTCGTAACGTATATATTTAAAAATGTTACTTTAGAGCATTTGACTAAATTGATAACCAACTTCAACGGGAATAACTCAGGAGATTTCAAAACTTAACAAATTTTAACAGAGTATAATTATTCAAGCAATTATAGCATACAACCACATGTAAGGTCGTTCTTTTATATGGCAACCACAACCTTATCATTGAAGTTTATTTAGTACATTACTTATTCCAAAAGCAAGAAGCCACAATGTTATGATTGAAGTTATTTAGTGCAGGAACAAAGGCAAGCTCAACATAAAGGACAAATATAAGAAGACAACACACTGAATGCATAAAAAGATTAGGCTAGAAAACCAACAAACAGATGGTGCAAACGTCTAATAGTAATCAATATTCCTCTCCTTCCTCGCCATCTTCACCTTCAGTAGCCTCTGCACCAACTTCCTCATAATCCTTCTCAAGGGCAGCAAGATCTTCACGAGCCTCAGAGAACTCACCCTCTTCCATCCCTTCACCAACATACCAATGTACAAATGCCCTCTTAGCATACATGAGGTCAAATTTGTGGTCAATGCGTGAGAAAACCTCAGCAACACTAGTGGAGTTGGAAATCATGCACACAGCCCTCTGCACCTTGGCAAGATCACCCCCTGGAACAACGGTTGGAGGCTGATAATTGATTCCACACTTGAATCCAGTTGGGCACCAATCAACAAATTGAATAGTGCGCTTGGTCTTGATAGTTGCAACAGCTGCATTAACATCTTTAGGCACCACATCACCTCTGTACATAAGACAGCAAGCCATGTATTTGCCATGGCGTGGATCACACTTTGCCATCATAGACGATGGCTCAAATGCGCTGTTTGTGATTTCAGCAACTGATAGCTGCTCATGGTATGCCTTCTCAGCTGAAATCACAGGAGCATAAGATGAAAGCATGAAGTGAATCCTAGGATATGGTACCAGGTTAGTCTGGAATTCAGTAACATCAACATTCAAGGCACCATCAAATCTCAAGGAAGCAGTTAATGACGATATCACCTGAACATACCAACAAAATGTTAAAGGGGCACAATACAACGCATATATTGCAACATAAATTGCTGTGTGAATCCGTGGTTAATGGTTATATTCAATTTTTAACTAGAGAAATATTAATTCTTAGGACCTGATTCATGCTGTTGAACTTCAGGGAATGAATTGTACAATCGCAATGTCGAGAATCAAAAATAAAATTAAGTTTTATCAATTATTAATAACAACATATATACCTGAGAAACTAAACGATTGAGGTTGGTGTAAGTGGGTCGCTCAATGTCAAGGGAGCGCCTGCAGATATCATAAATGGCTTCATTGTCAAGCAAGACAGCTACATCAGTATGTTCTAAAAGGGAATGAGTGGAGAGGACACTATTGTAAGGCTCAACAACAGAGGTTGAAACTTGAGGGGAAGGATAGACGGTGAATCCAAGCTTGGATTTCTTGCCATAGTCCACTGAAAGACGTTCCAACAGAAGGGAACCAAGACCAGAACCAGTGCCTCCACCTACAGCATTGAAAACCAGAAAGCCTTGGAGACCAGTGCAGTTGTCCGCAAGCTTTCTGATGCGGTCCAAGCATACATCAACAATTTCTTTTCCAACTGAATAATTAACAACAAAGCAAACATTATTATAATTTGATATGATATTCAACAAGGAAAATATGTCATGCTTGAAATATATAATTAATTACTTGTGTAGTGGCCACGAGCGAAGTTGTTAGCGGCATCCTCCTTTCCGCTAATGAGCTGCTCAGGATGGAATAGTTGGCGGTATGTCCCAGTCCTCACTTCATCAATCACAGTGGGCTCGAGATCTACAAAAACTGCACGAGGCACATGCTTTCCAGCTCCAGTTTCACTGAAGAAGGTGTTGAAAGCATCGTCACCTCCACCGACGGTCTTATCACTTGGCATCTGCCCATCAGCCTAAAACACCACGTGCAAGAAACAACTCTTAAACTCCAAAGCATGTTCAATAACAAAGTAGCAACAGTACAAAATACAATTCCAAATTACGGTTGCGGTTACGCTGCAAACTTTGACATTAGAGCAAAATGCGGCCAAACGCAGCCACAATTGTCATTGCGATATGGTTGCAAAGACCTCAAACATTTTATTGTGATCTCAAAAACATTATATTGTGACCGCAATTTACAGCCATGTCAACAGGGATATTAACAAATGAGAAAATTAAACTATTCAAATCTCAATAGAACAGTGGATGAAAAAAGTGTTAATAATATTCATAAACAAGGATCATAATAATCAATAAGCAACGATATCGCAATGACAATAATCCACAAATTTTTAACAATAAAATTGTATTCATACATTCATATCTGAAATTGAGATCAAGATTACAAAAAAAAAAAAAAAAAAAAAAATACCAAAGTAAATTGAATGATGAAACTAGATTATTCTAGAAAGAACCATCGAAGTGAAAAGTCTAACTAATTGAACGATACTTGTATCTGTGATTAACATTGATCTAAAAAAAAATATGCAAAAAATGAAAGAATATGAACACCTGATGAATAATTTACGCAAACAACCAATTGTAATTAGATTTACATTTCAAATTAATCAAACATTACAAAACTAAATGCAAATCATAATCTGTATTGAAATTGTACGTAACATATATGTAAAACCGTAAATCATATCAAGAAATGCAGAATCAGATACAAAATTTGAATCATCAACGTGACATAGAATCCATATTATGGATCTATCAATATTAATAGTATACATCAACAATGCCAAAAAATGTGTTGAGATTGGTTACCTGAATGCCATGTTCGAGGCAGTAAAGCTCCCAACAAGCATTACCGACTTGAATTCCGGCTTGACCAATGTGGATGGAAATGCACTCTCTCATTTTTGTCGAAGATTGAAGAAATGAAGAAGAAAGAGATTGAGAGATGAACGTTTATTAAGACGCCTCTCTTGTTGCGATGCGATGATTGGTAAGAAGAAAGATAATAGGGTGGTTTGTGTTTGTGTGTGTTGGCTTGGTTGGTTGGTTTCTACTGTATTTGTAACCGTAATGAATGGAACAAAGGGTAACCGTTTAATTTCTTTTCGATCACATTATTTGTTTATTTATTTATGCCACATTCCAATTTTATTTATTTTTTTATGAATTAAAATGCATTTACAAAATCTCGTAAGATTAACTTAGTTGGTAGAGATATTGTATATTATATACCAGAGTTGGGTTTGAACCTAGACATCATACTCCTCTACATTTAAAATGTGTGAGCTCTACCTAATAGGCTACTAGACTTTCCCTCAAAAAAAGGCTACTAAACTAAAAAAAGCATTTACAAAAATATTTATATTTATTGTCTTTCAAATGTATTTGTGGAGCTCGAATCCGAGACCGTCCCCTGAGTCTAAGGCCATTATTTTTACCCCTATGAAACCTTTGGAGTTGTTCTATTTTCACAACTAGTGTGACTTTTATTAAAGATTAATAATAAAAAAAAAATCTAAAAATCAACTCATTTTTAACAAGTGGATAATAAACTCCGTCAAGAAAGAATTGTTCAAAAAAATCTGAGTTTGATTTCTAGGTAGAACAAATTTTTTTATAGACTTTTTATTTACCTAAGAGTCGAACTATGGATGCGTAGTAAGCGTATAGGTACGGTACATGTACGTGGATACACAAAAATTTTAAAAATTTAGGATACGATATTAATAGAATGTTTGTAATTAAACTTGTATGCATATAAAATACTTGAAAAAAATATGAATTTATTTTTTATTAATATAAAACTATAAAAATCAAAACTTACAACATATAGTTTTTTTTATAAATCATATTCTATTTTCATTGCTATGTTAGATATATCAACAAAATCATCATTATAATAACTCAACAAATTTTATTTATTAACTGATTGAGTCTCCTCTTTCCCATTATCTTCATCCATAAAAAAACATACTTTTGAAATTGATTCATCAAAAGACAATTATATTGATTTATTGAATCATATACATCTCTCTATTGAATTATCACAATATTATCTCACTTTTTTTACTCTTCATTTTCCTGATTACCAAATCCACTTACAACGCTCAAATTCAAATTATGACTTACTGTGCTAAACTTTATCTTTCAAAATTTTAGCTTGTGCATCCAAAGAACAGGGACATTCATGACATTCTAAGATAGCATCTCCAGTCATGAACAACAGAAGACTGCTTTGGAATAGCAGTTGAGGATTTAAAATAAAGATTGTGATGAACTTATACAAGTGACAGTTGCTTTTAGGGACATACAAGAATTAAAACGTACATTGTGACGGGCTCATAGATTTCGCGCTCTTAGGTTTGATGGTGACGACATTGGATGCAGCTGTTTTTCAAAACAATGTTGCCAATAATTGTGTTGTGACATAATAGTGGATTGGTTGGTTGATCTGAAGCATGATAGAACTTTATTGATCTAAGTCTGTCCTTAGTTTTTATCCTCATTTGGATGCTGTCTTCTTTTGTTAAGTATTCTGGTTGAACATTTCTAAAGTGAGAACTTACATAGAACTGTAAGAAACTTCAATGTGATTGCTTATTAGCATGAATTAAGGGCTAATGATGCTTACTAGTTCTGCTTAATAAGGACAAAATATATTTTTAATTTATTTGCATCTACATTGATGTCTTTGTTCATTGGCAGAGTCTAATGTCGATCTTGCTTCGTACAAAAAAAAAGAGAGAGAGCAATGATGGTGTATTGCTCGTAAGAAGGATTTTCTAAATAACTTTTTCAGCATGACATTAATCATCTAGAGTTATATCGAATCATTGGCATTGTTATTACTTCTTTGAGTTTTTAGCATTGGTATGCAGAAGTTCAATTTCTCAGCATTGTTAATCCCCCAAATTTGAGTTATTAGTTATGCAGGCCAAACGGGCTTCCCATGGCCAAACGAACTTAATTGTTTTTGTTTTTTTGTCTTCTAATATTTAAAGATCATGTCCACAGAGTTCATCGAAATCTTTCAAAAACTGTGCCGAGACATAGCATTCTTATTTGTGCTCAATCTAATGCTGCAGTGTATCCAATATGAAGTTAGGCAAACTATATGAAATTTGGTCGAACGCGCAGAGTTTGTACTCTGAACTGTTGGGATTGAACTTTGGTCAAACTACTATCTACCGATTGTGGAAATTGATGTGGCAAAGGCAAGAAAAGATTGTGGAACAAAACGCCTTGGCGAAGATAGCATGTCATAATGGAAGAGGAAGAAATTTCTGGCAAGAACATATGAGATGCTTAGCAGCTATTGGGGTTACTCATTGTTGTTATTTCTAAATGAGGTGGTTTGAACGATCTCGTTGTAATTTTCAGTTAAGGTTAGTTTTGTATCATGATAACAACAAGTTTGGTTACTAAATTCAATTTAAGGTTAGCTATAATACACTTGACAATTGAATTTAGTAACCAAACTTTGTGTTTAAATATAGACTTGACAATGGCGATGAATGACATTGAAAATTGAAGTTCATGGCGCAGCCGCAATGATTCAAAACCTTGTTATTGAGTATGCCCTGTAAATTATGCAGTCGCAAAGTGATGCATATAAGAAATTGAAGGATATACCTCTAGTTGTTCATGGAAACATGTAGTTGAAGTTGAAGTGGCTCTCTAATTTGCAAGTAATTGAAAATTAAGAACAAGAAATATAGTTTTTTTTTTATTAAATGAAATATAGCTGATTATACAGTAAAAAGAAACTGATTCAAGTCTGAAAGTAACCAAGAAAGGAAAGTACTGAAAATGTAGAACATGTCAATGGCTCAGGAAAAAGAAGTAGCATTACGATTTGACTTTAAGATGCACATTCTCTACATTTGTTCTTTTCTTAGATTCCCCTGGAACATGATAACAGTTTGTTAGACTTTAGATCCACTAAAGAAGGTAAAGTTGATAATTTGAAAGTTAATAATTTCCATTGGAAACTCACATGGGTTGGCCTAATGGTGAAGACATGGAACCTTGGAGTGTGCTCCTCTCAAGGTTTCAGGTTCAAATCCCCCTGTATCAATTTTAGTGGGCTAATCCATAGCTCTGGCTATAAATTTCCCTTCTACTAGTGGATGGGGAGTTTTGTCCCTCCGGACTTGTCGTTCTTGGACCGTATACCGAGTTTCCAAAAAAAAGAAAAATTTCCATTGAAGTTTGGATTAAGAATAACCGGTGAATAAGCCGTAGAAAACACAAATCATGTATAAAAATGTTCTCACAAATGTCTATAGCATTGGTAAGTTTTATCTATGTCATGTAGCATAGAAAGCATTTTCTCTATTGGACTATCAACTTCATAATTAATCACTTTGTCTTGTCCCAAGACTCGTGTATGGGGGATGTGGACCGTCAGTATATAATTAAGGACACAATGCCCTCCAGAAGGGTCAAAGTAACCCCAGGCGTATCCTTCTAAGGGCGCCGCCTCAGAAAGCTTCTAGAAACGACTAGAATGCTTTAAACGTGACTTAGGGCTCAAGTTACTTGGGGCCTAAGTCACGAAAAACCAAACCCAAGAAAGGCTATAAATAACTCCCTTGAGAGCATTCTCAAGGCATGACCTAAACAGTTCTAAACCCTGGTTTTAGATATTGTACTCACTGCTAGTTCATCTATATAATAATTCAAGTTTTCCAACATATATGAAAGGATATAAATGTAAACCTTTTTTATTTCAACTCCCTGTACATTTCAAATGAATTCAATTAGGAAAGACCTATCTTACCCTTTCAGTTTTAGCTATATTAAGTGGAAGTAGGTCAAGATATGCAAAAGTAGTATCACAATCATATCATATATACTTATTTACTGAATTTGGACTTGTGAAACAACAAGACTAATTTAATTCCCATTACAAAATTGTATGGTTTGGTTTACTGTCAGTTATGAGCATTGAGAATCAGACCCTTCAAAAATGGTAACCTCAATATCTTTAGGACTTATTGGTATATCATTGTTTGCTGTATTGTCCAAATTTTGAGTGTTCAATTGGCCACTACTACTTGTCGTCTGATGTTGGTTAAACATCATCTTCAACTTCCTTCCTCCTTGTTCCTCTATTCGCAACTGTAATTTTCTTTGAATCTGCAACCAAAAATTAATGTAAGAGAAAATTTGATTTCAGAGAATAGAATGAACAAAATACAAATACTAAGTATGGCCTAAAAAAAGTCTATGAATGCGATCTGGACTGCAACATTGAGGTTTTTTTTATTTCTTAGAGACAGCAGCGAGGCCATAATTGAGGCCACATCAGTCACATTTGACTAAAATTCTCCCTAATATCATAAATGTTTCTTTAAGGTGAGAAACTCATTGAATTCGAAGTTTTTTTATCGTCTTAGACTGGAACGCCGTTTCTTTACCCTTGATTTTTTCGCAACTATAAGAAATATGATTTTTCAAGTGATTATTTATTATAATAGAATGAAAAGAAAATTGCTGAAAATTTGAGTCTAAATTCAAAATAGACGATGTATGTTTTGATAAATTTCTATGAATCATGCAGAGTCACAAAGTCATGTATAAATGAAACTGAAGGATATACCTCAAGTTGATCATGAAGACGCCTCTGAACATCTAGCTGCAGCTGAAGCGCCTCTTTAATTTGCAAACCCCTGCAAATTATAAAAAGAAATATAGTTGGTTACAATATGAAAATAAGCAAGAAATGATTGCACTGGAATTATAGAACATAACAATAGGAAAAATAAGTAAGTAGCATTACTATTTGGCATCAAGATTCACATTCTCCATGTGAGTTCTTTTCTCAGATTTCCCTGAAACATGATAGCAGTTTGTTTAGAATTTAGATCCTCTAAAGGAAGTAAAGTTGATAATTTGAAATTTAATAATTTCCATTGAAGTAAAGATTAAGAATAATTGGTGAATAAGCTGTAAAAATCACAAGTCATTACTCATGTGTAAAGATGTTCTCACAAATGTCTATCGCAACGGCAGCATGTAAGTTATGTAGCATAGGGAGTATCATCTGTTTATAGTTTAATAATTCAAGTTATCACTAACATAGGAAGCATCTTTGTTATTTAGCATAAGAAGTATCATTTTATGTACTTTGTGTATAACTATTATTAATTTTTTTTAATATATAAATGTATCATATACTCTCTCCGTCTAGGGTGCATATTTTAGTTTTACACGATTGAAATGCAATAAATAAGAGTATGATTATGTGTGATAATGGAGTAGAAACTCATCTTGCAGGTCTATTCAATGACTATTTTGATGTGAAGAAAAGAATACCAAGTCTCTAAATTATTGCAAATTTGATGGTCATCTCAATTACATATAATATAAGTCCATAAATTGCAGAAAAGAACATGAGAGATATTTTTCAACATGAGATATTTAATTTGGCTTTCAACGGCTTGGTGTATTTGGTTGGAACAAAATGATATCATTCTGTTTTAGTTTTACATAGAAGGATGTTTATTGAATTTCATACGATATTAATAGGTGGCAGCCGAATCATTAGTTTCATACCGGTGGCTTGTGATCATGACAACTCTTTCTGTTATAGTTTTGATAGCAGGATCTGTTCGAGTTGCTCATAGTGTGTATTTCATCTGTTGACATCTAAGCACATCTTGTGTTTAGCAATGTACTTGATAAAAAATATTCTTGTAAAAAATACAAGTTATTAGTTCTTTATATATTTTCCATTAATCACCCTTAAAATTATTTTTAGCGAATCCTTACTGAGGCTGCTCAGAAGCGAAAGCAGCACCGAGATGCAGAAAAAATGCAGCCAACCCAGAAAACAGCAGGTATAAGACCTGAAACTGATCCTAAACACTGCATACCGGTCTGAAAAATCCGTAAAAGGTAGAATCGTCTCCATTTCCAACTAACACCCAATTCGATTACTCGAAAACCACGTACACAGACACGTATACTTAAAATTAGCAGTCTGTTACCACAGATTTCAAATTAGTATATGTTCTAGCATTTTTATCAATAGTGCAAGGTTCTCACAATTCTCAAAACATATTTCCAGTATGCTCAGAGCTAAATACTGAATTCTCACATTTCTCAAAACATGTTTAACAAAGATTGTATCAAATAAGAAACATAATGAATGGTTCGATACAAAATTCTTATAAGCAACCAAAGTCTAATAAACACTAGTACGAATTCCAAAACCTTCTTTCTTAGCAAATGAGGTGTAGAATTCCTTAACAGGATTAAAGGTGTTGAATTCTATTCCAATACAAGGATGAAGATTAGGATGATCACCAACATTAGTCTCATGTATGAAGCGGTTTCTAAAATCTAAACCATTAGACATATGATTAGTTGTTATTCCCATCATCTTTTATGCCTTCTAAGTCATTAGAAATATTGTCAACTATAACATATATTTACAAGTGCAATTTTTTATTCAAATGCATCTTCTTCTTCTTTTTTTATTCAAAGTCTTTTGGATTAAAATGGTTCGTTAACCTGATGATTCAACATTGAGAATTTTTAGGGAAAATGCTTTGTTTAAAATATTTAATAGGAAAGTATGTTGTTTTGGGAATTAAGAAACATGGTTTGCGACATTTTGATGAAAAATGGTAACTTACAAAACTAGCCTTCTATTTAAAACTAGTTTGAATAATGGCAAACGAATATTTTTGTTCAAATAAAAAAATACACACTTGATAATTTACACCATTGTATCTTTAGATGGATGTAAATCAGGAGCATGCATATTAGAGACTAAATCCTCAAACCATTAGTCACATTAATAAAGGAAACTACAAATTTTTATACTAGCGTATCCCTCCCACCACCAGTGTAGACGCATAGACACATGTGCTTAGGTGATCATGGGGGGAAAACATAGCAAATATTAAATTAAATTGGAAAGTATGTTTTCTCTTTTTGGGAATTAAGAAATATGTTTTCCCAACTAAAAATAAAAGTTTTGTGACATTATGATGAAAAATGGTAATTTACAAAACTACCCTTCTATTTAAAGCAAGTTTGAATAATGGCAAAGGATTGTTTTTGTCTGAATAAAAAAAAAACACATTTGGTCCCCGTGAGTTTAGCTCAATTGTTAGGAACATTGTATGTCGGAGTTCGAACTCTAAACACCCCACTTTTTCATGCTAAGAGATGAATTATAACGACTAAACTACTTGATAAAAAAATATGCACATGTTAATTTATACCTTCATACTTTTAATGGGTGTAAATTAGCGGTTATATATATTAAGGACTAAATCCTCAAACCATGAATCAAAATAAGATTGCTAATGTATTTCCATCCCATTATGGAAGAAAACATAGAAAAAAATGATAGAAGAAATGTGGGGAGAGTGTGAGATGCATAGTACTTATTTTGTCAACCATTGTGATGACTGCCGGGAGCATATACGTGCAAATGCAAATCATTGTAAGCAATGAATACACTCGTAGATCATCTGCGTGATTCATGGATATATTTTCTCTTTTTATTTTAAAAAATAATTTACCATTTTATTTTTTTTTAATTATAATTTTGACCTAGAGACCTTCGAATTCTTAGCACTGTTCCCACTTATAATTCTTTTTCTTTTGAATAATTATTTTATGGTCACAATTATATCAGATTAAGGGCCGATTAATTCAAGGGATTTTTTTTAATAAGGCAAGAGCAAAATGACATAAAAAAGAATAGTGTCCAACTAAGTTGGAACCCTACTCTAATCTAATGTCAATTGCTCATATATATTATTAAAAAAAGGAAAAAATTACATAAAAACTAGGGACATAAAACCTAACCCAGTAAACAGCCTAAACGGGCAAAACAAAAAATAAGAAAATAAAAAATCCATAAAATGGATCCAACCCTAAAAATTAAAGCAAACGATGAATACCAAGAGGGTCTAAATTTTGGTGAATGGAACGAACAAGCTACTGAAAGATGCTTGAAAGTGAAGTGGACTCGACCGCCAACATGGTAATTTGCGAACCCACTCACACCAACAGTTTGCTGCGATCAATTTAATCAACAATTTCTGGCCCACAACAAGCGATCATACAAGCACAACCTAGGCAAGCACAACACCAACATGAACCAGCAACTCCCTGTAGCAAATAGTGAATGGAGAAGCTAAACCGGCGTATGAATCATCTGCCAGCACAGAAGCGATTCAAGATCCTGTAACTCCCTGCCAAACAACAGCAAGCTATAATTGCCCTTTCGAGCCATACCATCTGCAAATCCAGTAAAACACGATGCCAGTGCACAACGAAAGAATCAACCGCCAACACGGATAGATTCAAGAACCAACAACCCTTTCAAGCCAAAATTCAGAGCGATGAAATCACTGTAAATTGGTTATATGATCGTTGCGGCAGCATCATTGATGTTTAACTGGATCTCAGATTGCGAAAAAATCAACCATAAACGTCAACGCGATCAACAACCGCGAACCACCTATAACAGCATATTGAAAATCCAGCGGCGGTAAACAACCACCGTGAATAAGGAACCAGAGACCGATTCACCTTCCGATTCACGAGAGGACAGACACACGGTGTGACCACAAAGCAGCAACACCGTCGTAAACCCCATCCCCCGACCTAATTGGCGCAAATCAACGTGTCACAAACGCGAAACCAAGATTGGACCAGAGAACAGTACCGCAAAAACGCGACGGCAACAAGAAGCCACCGCAGTGGAGCTGATATCGAGACAACCCTTTTGGAGCAAGACCCATCTTGGTCTGTAGGTGGTGACGCGAGCCAAAGAACTCGTTCGCACCACCAAAAGCCATGGTCTACATGGTGGCGGCCGAAATTGAGGTGCGGCGGAGGGTTGCGGCTGTGGAGGTTTGTTAGAGAGGGGAGCAAAAAAATTTTAGAGAGAGGTTTCCAAGTCGATAAAAGGGAAGATTCTTAAAAGGGAAGATTCTGATTAATTCAAGGGATCTAATTACAATAAAAAATATAAAATAGATCGTTTCTCTTTCTATCTTTTTCCACTTATATGTGTGTCTAAATAAATTAAATTTGTGGTTTTGACCACACAAGTCTTGTTTCATGTCCCAACATTGCACTGTAATATGTTTGTCATTGTCCATCCGTGCACGTGGATGTTCCTGTTATTTGTTCACTATATATTCTCATTTACTCCAAATTATACTTATTGTGTTCATATTTTTTTTTTTTGTGGTATAAACTGAATATCCTTTTGCGTCCAATAGCAGAGAATAATCAATCAAGTAAGTAGGATAACAATGAATGGTAAAGTACTTCCTAAAAAAATAACACTCTAAATTGATTTTTTTTTCTAAATCATATTATTGATGCAAAGTATCTACTCTCTGCTTCCACGTTACACCAATCGTAGAGAATAATCTATCAAGTAAGGTATGACAACAATGAATGATAAAGCTCTTCCTCAAAAAATAACACTCCAGGTTAATTTTTTCAAAATCATATTATTGATGCAAAATATCTACTCCCTCCTTTCCACAATACACCACCTGCACCTGCACGTCACTATATAGATATTTTTTACTCGACAATATAAGGAAAACTAGACCTACTGTAATCAAAAGATATTGTTATTTTAGGCCTAAAGTAAATATTTAGACCACATTACCTGAGATGGCCCTGCATGTATGAAACCCCCAAATGCTTTATAACAGAGGGCAAGCTATGTGAGGACCCCTGTGGAAGAGTGGACTTACGTTGAGTTGAGGGAAAACCGCTTTAATTCGGAGTATTATTTTGTTGCCTTTTCACCTTTTAAAGAATTAATTAATTATTTGAAGTGTAAAAAAAGAGATCAATATAACCTTTAGTTTTGAAAATTAGTGTTCAACTTGGTAAATTTTCAACCATATTCGCTATATGATTGTTAAACAAACAAGTTTAAAAATGATTAGAGTAAAGTTCCACAGCTTGCTTTTTCATCATTTTCTCCTGCATCAATTCTTTGTCGCATTGACTTGTTATAAAATTATCATACTAATAAGCCTAATAGTACCAATAAGCATGAAAGAGAGTCACGTATTTCAAATTCAAAACACCTCCTTTTTGTATATATTATGCTAAGATTAATATAAGAGTGTCTTTATTTTTTTTACTTAAAGAATGGTGTTATTTAAACATCTAAGAGTTGACAATTTAATGATATATAATTCAACTAATTTCTTTAAATAAAAAAATAGTACAAGATTGTATCTACACTGGTGTCGGACAACAAAATTGTATTTGTGGTCCAAGGAGAGTTTCCTCACCCTTGTCCAATACTACTACATTTATGCAGGAAATGCACATGTATTTGCAATTCTCTTCTCTGCAAAAATAATTGAAGTCAAAGGATAGTAATAAAATGGAGCAATGATGAAATGCCAATGGCGTGGGCTACCACACAGCTCAACTAGTAACTACAATGTATGTGGAATTTGTACTTTTTGTTTGCTTTTTTTTGCAGAAATACCTAAAGTCCTCAAGTCTCATTGACGACATAAATAGGAACCTTATTATTTGGTATGAAAAATACTTGGCTATCAATTGGTCATATACATCTATGTACTAATGTAATTTTTCACACACAAAAAAACTACTAATCATGTAATTATATTTTTTCCTTCAAAAAAAATGTAATTATATTTTTAGTATATAATTATTTAAATAATATTGAAATCACTTTGTTTTTCAATATTTTTATTACTATTTGTTTTTCACTTTGTTACTATTCTTAAGTAACAAAAAAAAAGCATCACTATTTTTATCTGTTATCCTATTAATATCAAAATTTAGTTTATTATCTGCACACCAAATTCATTAATGTGAATGATGTATTAACAAGAAATAAGACTTTCCCTAAAAAAAAAAAAAATAAGACTTCAAAAGATTTTTTTTAGAAGAAAGACTTCAAAAGAATTTAGAAAAAACTCCTCGATTTTTTTTTTAAAGAATGATATCCTTACCTTATAAGGTGATTTTGTAATAATAATAATAATAATAATAATAATAATAATAATAATAATAATAATAATAATAATAATAATAATAATAATAATAATAATAATAATAATAATAATGAGTCAGACTCACGGTAATTAAAAGTTCAATATTATTTATGCTGGTATGTGGAGTGTGAGTTAAGAATTCTACATCGGATGAGAAACTGGAAGTAAGATGATCCTTAATCTAATACTTTAAAAAATATATAAAGATGTAGTGTCAAAACTTCTTATGTTGTTACTTTTATTCTAACGGAGATGGTCTTCAAACTCCATCAAGTCCTCCCAACACCATATTGAGTTAACATCACGGACATAATGTTGAATAGCATGTAAGTGAATAATTGCAATTATGAGGTTACAATTTTTTTCTTTTTTGCTTATACTACCAAGTACAAATCCAAGGGAAAACCATAGAGCCATAGAGGACAGAAATCAAATGACAATTCAGCATTCTGAGCTTTCACACACAGACATATATATACTGCATATCTTTCAACCTATTAAATCTCAAAAGCAACATTAACATAAGACAAAAGAAAACACAGTAAAAGTAGCAGTCTAGCAGATGATACATCAAAATTAAAATAGAATAGAATAGGGTTGGTGTGATTTGATATTAACGTTTTAGGCCAAGGGTCCGTTTGTTTTGGATTTTTTTGAAAAAAAATCTATTTTTTTAACTAAAAAATCACTTTTTTTGTTTTTGTAGTGTTTGTTTTAGATTTTGAAAAAATCCATTTTGTTAAAAAAATCATTTTTAGGCTCAAAATGAAAATCTATTCCAAGTAGCTTTTCCAAAATCTATTTTTTTTCTAAATACAAGGAGCTCAAGTGTAAGGGTTTCAAATCTTCAAAAAATGATTTTTAGGATAGTAAACAAACACAAATAGAATAGATTTTTTTAAAAATCTCTACAAAAAAAATCTCTAGATTCTTTTACCTCAAAATCTATTTTTTTTAAAGCTGAAACAAACACCCCAAATCAAGTGGAACTGAAGGAAGTCTAGGATCAAGTACTTTTAGAACACCTTTGTTTGAGTCTGTCATTTTTCTCACCCATTGCACAATGTCTACTCCATCACCAAATTCTCCAACTGGTTTTCTTCCTGCTACAAGCTCTAGAAGTACCACACCGAAGCTGTAAACGTCGCTTTTTTCATCAACTTTCAAGCTGTAAACGTCTGCAATCAAACTCTTAACATTAGTCGATCATCATAAACAAAAAGAATCGGTCACATCTGGACCATTTCAAACTAGGTATTTTAGATTAAAAAAAATAAAATTGGCATCATAATCTCGACCATCCGATCAAGATTCAAACTATTAAGGGAAACAAAGTGAGAGTGAGTGAAAAAGTTACCTCCAAGATGCAAATGGCGAAGAAAAGAGAGATGGGTGACCGAAACAGGAGAGGATTTGAAGGAGAGGAGTGAGTGGTATTCAGAGATGTGGGGTGTGGAAAGTACTTGGGTAAGGTTGAATGAGAGGAGGAAGAGGATGAGTGGTAGAAGGGGAAGCCTCATCGCCGCTTTGCCGCCAGCTTAGCCTTATAATTGCGATATAGTTTCGTGACGAAGACGATGGTGAAGATGAATGCTAATGACGAGTATAAGACTATTAAGACCAATGTGAAACTATCGATAGTCATGTCAGCATTTTATTTAATTTATGAGCTGTGCTGTGCTATTTAAAGGGAAGGAAATCATCCCGAGACTATCCCGAATGAACCACCAGCCAATCAAAATCCTGCTTTTACAAAATAATTCAAAATCATTTTTTCTACCAAATATCAATTGCCGTGTTATAAATAAATTTACTGCATATAGAAATCATAATGTGCATGTGTATAAGAATGGAATATTGCATAGAGCATGATCATTCAATGAAAATTAAGAAGGAAAAAAAAAGCAGAAATAGCATGGTGGGTAGATCGTAAGATGAGACGTCAGCAGCAACAAAAGGAAGGGATCAAATGCCTTACCATTTGAACAAATACGTGTTAAATGTATCCACAATGGTTTGTATAAAAGAAAATACTATATCTGGTAGAAGGTGAAGCATTTTTGTGTGTGTGAAAGAGAGAGGGAATGGGGAAATGAGATGAATGAGTGAAAGTGAGAGTGAGTGAATAAGGGTGGTGGCCCTTTTCAAGGAGTGCAAAGAACAACACCGAACAAAGTTTACATAATCAAGGAGCCAAAAAAGAGGCGCCAGCAAAACAGACAAAATAATTAATTAGTGGACACCTATACAAGGTAACGGATGTTTCCACCAATCATGATAACAGTAAATAAAGGACGTCTGTTTTGCTTTCAACCACAAAAATGAGAGTAACTTGGCTTTCTCAATCAGAACCAATGGAGTAGACGCCGTATTTTTGAAGATACGACTATTACGTTCCTTCCAAATTATCTAAACGCCATATTTTTGGAATCTATATATTTTTTTTGGAATCTATATTTCTAATATTACTTTATCATAACTGTGAGTTGATGACGATCATTATCATATATTTTAATTATCGTTATTATTGATATTTTGAGGATTTTATAAATTAAAGTATTTATCAAAATGGGAAGCACACCCTTTGAACATTTTTCTTGTCGTTTAAATTTATGTTTAAGGTCATGAATATTAATATGGTCTCTATTTGAACTTGTCTATGATTTATTGAGCAAAGGTCTTGAAATTGAGATTTGGTTGCATATACTACTAACATAAGTTTTGAGACGTTGACAAAAATGGTTTTTGAGAAATATGCTTTTGTTTTGAAAATTATTTTGATACTATTATACACTCCATTTGGATTTAGGGTTTGGATTGAGCTATGATTTGATTTATAAATAATGGATTTAAGAATTGAAAATTGATTTCATGTATCTTGGCATTAGTTTTTGTACGTTGTAAAGCATGGTTGGAAATATGCATTTTTGAAAGGATTTGATGTTAATATGTACGGAATTTGGATTTGGATTTGAATTTTGATTTACTTATGATGATAAGTAGTAGATTTTCGATTGAGTTTTTGATGGACGTATTTTGACAAAGTTTCGTTATGTTGCGAAATAAGTGGTTTTAGACATGTGTTTTAAGAATGGTGTTTTGAAAATTACGGTTATAATGACGACGACCTAGGTGCACCTAGTATGTGATTTTTGTTAGGTAGAGTTACTCCATAAGATGGAGCCGCCGATATGGAAAGGCCGCCATTAGGAGGAGAGGGCTATCAACGAGATGGAGCTAGTTCTCGATTCACCCATTTGATTATTTTCACTAAAGTTGGATTTCTATACTTTATTTAAAGTTGATTATTTTGGTATTATGAAATTGAATATGATTTTATATTTTCTTTGAAGTGATTATTTTGATTCCATTTCATTAAATCCTATTTTTTTATTCAATTTGAATTTAATTATCTCGATTCCTTTTCATTATAATCGATTTCTATATTTTCTTTAAAGTTGTGGATTTGGTTTCACCTCTTGACAACATTGAAATTTTGATATAATCTTATTTTGTTTGATAAATTTACAAAGTTTTATGAATGTTCATGGTATACTTGATTGTGAATTTATTATATTTTTATATGGTTACTAGCCTCGTAAGTTAAAAATTAGATTTGAGAAAAATAAATAATCGTGCCCTTGTGTGTTTCCCTTCTAGTTGGTTGTGGTTGTTGTCTCTCACTAAGTCCCTCATAACTTACTCTTTCTTTTTCTATTCTTTTTTCTTCAGATTTTCAAGCAACTGGGTAGAAAGTTGCTAGTAGACTCGAAGCTCAGCGGTGTCACATTTTATTGGTAGGCCTCTTTGATGGCCGACTCTTTTACTTATGTACATTTTAGTGTCAATTGATGTATCTGCAACTATTTGGAAGTCTAGGATGTTTTATGTTGAGTTGTACAAGTATGAAAATAAAGGGAAGGAAATCATCCCGAGACTATCTCGAATGAACCACCAGCCAATCAAAATCCTGCTTTTACAAAATAATTCAAAATCATTTTTTCTAACAAATATCGATTGCCGTGTTATAAATAAATTTACTGCATATATAAATCATAATGTGCATGTGTATAAGAATGGAATATTACATAGAGCATGATCATTCAATGAAAATTAAGAAGAAGAAAAAAAAGCAGAAATAGCATAGTGGTAGATCGTAAGATGAGACGTCAGCAGCAACAAAAGGAAGGGATCAAATGCCTTACCACTTGAACAAATACGTGTTAAATGTATCCACAATGGTTTGTATAAAAGAAAATACTATATCTGGTAGAAGGTGAAGCATTTTTGTGTGTGTGAAAGAGAGAGGGAATGGGTGAAAGTGAGAGTGAGTGAATAAGGGTGGTGGCGTGGCCCTTTTCAAAGGAGTAGTACCAATGTCTATTTCATGTTTTATTATCCATTCAGCTTTTAGTTATTCAAAAAACAAAACAAAATATATATATATATATATATATATATATATATATATATATATATATATATATATATATATATATATATATATAGGGGGTTGCTAACTTACTCTCATCCAAAAACATGAAGGAGTAAGTTAGCAAGCCTACTCCCACTTATGTTTTACCAAAAAATCCAAATATTCATTTTCAAACTAGTTTAAATTGGAGGGAAATAAAGTAATTAACCTTTTAAAACACAATTAACTAGGTTCCGTAAATTCTTTATACTTGTGTTTTCCGGACTTTGTTTTTTCTTTCGAAGGAATTATGTTTTTCAGTTTTTTTTTTTTTTTTACTTTGAACACTTATTTATTCCACTCAAAGTTTTCAGATTTTTTTAAGAAATGACCATCGATCGAGTATTTCGTTTAAATTGAAATTGATGTCTATATGATTGTAGTGATATGTCATACCAACATTAATTTTATCTTCATGACATTCATTTAAATTTTTCGTTTAAATTTTTGAAGGTACTATGCTAAACTTTATCTTCAAAATTTCATCTTGTGCATCCAGAGAACAAGGACATTCATGACATTCTAGGACTAGCATCTCCGATCATGAACAACAGAAGACTGCTTTGGAAACACAGTTGAGGATTTAAAATCAAAGATTGTGATGAACTTATACAAGTGACAGTTGCTTTTGGGGACATACAAGAACTAAATCGAACATTGTGACGCGCTCATAGATTTCACGCTCTTTGATTTGATTGGGACGACATTGGATGCAGCTGTTTCTCGAAACAATGTTGCCAATAATTGTGTTGTTACATAATAGTGGATTGGTTGGTTGACCTGAAGCATGATAGAACATTATTGATCTAAGACTGTCCTTAGTTTTTATCCTCATTTGGATGCTATCTTCTTTTGTTAAGTCTTCTGGTTGAACATTTCTAAAGTGATAACTTACATAGAACTATAAGAAACTTCAATGTGATTGCACTCCTTTTTGTTTTTCTGATTTGTAATTATTAAAAATTAATTAAAATGTCGAATCATTACTCCTAAGGCCAGGTCATATTAAAATAATCACGTGGCAATGCACTGGTGGCTCAAATGGTGCCATGTCATCACCGAAGGGTTGAGAGTGCTATGACATAAGGGCTACATATGAGGGAATTTGAAATTAATTTACATGGATGATGGAACCTAAAGAATAATTGAAATGACCAAGTAATATAGGTACATCTTTCCTTAAATGCAGAGGGAGCAAGTAAAAGAGACAACCCTGCACCGAGCTGATACAAAAGCTCTCTGTGTGAAACATTAAAAATTAACCAATTATAATGTGGTTTTCAAGATATGCAAAAGTAGTATCACAATCATATCATATATACTTATTTACTGAATTTGGACTTGTGAAACAACAAGACTAATTTAATTCCCATTACAAAATTGTATGGTTTGGTTTACTGTCAGTTATGAGCATTGAGAATCAGACCCTTCAAAAATGGTAACCTCAATATCTTTAGGACTTATTGGTATATCATTGTTTGCTGTATTGTCCAAATTTTGAGTGTTCAATTGGCCACTACTAATAAGTAAGTAGCATTACGATTTGGCATCAAGATTCATGTTCTCCGCGTGAGTTCTTTTCTCAGATTTCCCTGAAACATGATAGCAGTTTGTTTAGAATTTAGATCCTCTAAAGGAAGTAAAGTTGATAATTTGAAAGTTAATAATTTCCATTGAAGTTAAAGATTAAGAATAATTGGTGAATAAGCCGTAAAAATCACAAGTCATTACTCATGTGTAAAGATGTTCTCACAAATGTCTATCGCAACGGCAGCATGTAATAAGTTATGTAGCATAGGGAGTATCATCTGTTTATAGTTTAATAATTCAAGTTATCACTAACATAGGAAGCATCTTTGTTATTTAGCATAAGAAGTATTGTTTTATGTACCTTTTGTGTATAACTTATTATTAATTTTTTTTTTTTAATATATAAATGTATCAAATACTCTCTCCGTCTAACATTAGGGTGTCCTATTTTAGTTTTACACGATTGAAATGCAATAAATAAGGGTTGAGATTCCTTTTTTTTGTTGGGTTGAAGAATTGTTGAGTTTGTAGGTCAATAAGGACTATTATCATCAAATCAATTGTACTATCCAGTATTACATTCAATGGGAATAACAAAGTTATTTTGATATACAATACAACCCATTCTTATCCTTGACAGCAAATTTTACTGCTTTAATTTATCAATAGTTATGAAAAAATGGCATTGATATATATTATCTACTTATGCAGTGTGTGTTTTGTCTCAGCTTATATCGTCTGTTTCAGATATGTTTAGATTGAATGTCCCTTAGTAGTAACAACGATTCCTGGTATCAACATCAGTTGGGGTTCTTTCTCATGTCCATTGTGGAATTATGTCAATTTAGGCACTTTGTAGTTAGGTGCTGCACTGCTGCATATTGAGTTTGATTATGCGTGATAATGGAGTAGAAACTCATCTTGCAGGTCTATTCGATGACTATTTAGATGTGAAGAAAAGAATACCAAGTCTCTAAGTTATTGCAAATTTTGATGGTCATCTCAATTACATATAATATCAGTCCATAAATAGTCCATAAATTGCAGAAAAGAACATGAGAGATATTTTGCAACATGAGATATTTAATTTGGCTTTCAACGGCTTGGTGTATTTGATTGTAAAAAATGGTATCATTATGTTTTAGTTTTAAAATGCAGACCTGAGGCTGCTCTCAAGCGAAAACAGTACCGAGAGGCAGAGAAAATGCAGACATAAACCAGAAAACAGCAGGTATAAGATCTGTAACTGATCCTAAACACAGCATTACCGGTCCAAAAAATCCGTAAGAGGTAGACTCGTCTCCATTTCTAGCTAATGCCCAATTCGATTACTCGACAACCACATCCACATACACGTATACTTAAAATTAGCAGTCTGTCTAGCATTTTTATCAATAGTTCACAATTCTCAAAACATGTTTCCTGTAAAATCAAAGCTAATTATTGAATTCTCACATTTCTCAAGACATGTTTAACAAAGATTGTATCAAATAGAAAAACATAATGAATGGTTCAATACAAAAATTTTATAAGGAACCAAAATCTACTGAACACTAGTATGAATTCCAAAACCTTCTGTCTTAGCAAATGATGTGTAGAATTCCTTAACATGATTAAAGGTGTTGAATTATATTCCAATACAAGGATGAAGATTAGGATGATCACCAACATTATTTTCATGTATGAAGTGGTTTCTAAACCATTAGACATATGATTAGTTATCTCATCATCTTCTATGCCTTCTAAGTCATTAGAAATTTTGTCAACTATAACATGATCTTTGATGTCTCTACTAGTGCAATTTTTTATTCAGATGCATCTTCTTCTTCTTTTTTTATTCAAAGCCATGGTTTACCTTTTGGATTAAAATGGTTCGTTAACCTGATGATTCAACATTGAGAATTTTTAGGGAAAATACTGTTTAAAATATTTAATAGGAAATTATGTTTTTTTTTTTTGGGAATTAAGAAACATGTTTTGTAACATTTTGATGAAAAATGGTAACTTACAAAACTAGCCTTCTATTTTTTTAAGGAAAAAACTAGCCTTCTATTTAAAACTAGCATGAATAATGACAAACGAATATTTTTATCCAAATAAAAAAGTATACACTTGATAATTTACACCATTCATATTTGTAGATGGATGTAAATCAATAGCATGCATTTTACGGACTAAATCCTCAAACCATTGATCACATTAATAAAGGAAAAGAAAATGCTAAAAATTGTCATCAAGACATGGATTAAACAATAAAAACCAAGTAATTTTTTTATAAAAAACAATGTAATTATTATTTAATTATTGTTCTGAAGGTACTGTTTAGCAAGACCTTAACTCGTGTATGTCCCTCCCACCACCAGTGTAGACGCATAGACACATGTGCTTAGGTGATCATGGGGAAAACATAGCAAAACATGTTACTAACTAGAAGAAATGTGGGGAGAGTGTGAGATGCATAGTACTTATTTTGTCAACCATTGTGGTAATGTAATAATGCAATTGATGACTGTCGGTATGTAACAAAGTGTTCATGTTCATGAGCATATACGTGCAAATGCAAATGATTGTCACAGCAATGAATACGCAAACACTTGTGAATCATATGCGTGATTCATGGGTATTATCTCTTTTTATTTTAAAAAATAATTTACCTTTTTTATTTTTTTTATACTTATGACATCCGAGACCTTCGGATTCTTAGCACTGTCCCCACTTATAATTCTTTTTTCTTTTGAATAATTATTTTATGGTCACAATTATATTAGATTAAGGGCCGACTAATTCAAGGGGTCTAATTATAATAAAAATTATGAAATTGATCTTTTTCTCTTTCTATCTTTTTCCATTTATACGTGTGTCTAAATAAATTAAATTTGATTCTCGTGAGTTTGAAGGTGAGAAAAACACAAGAAGGGGGGTTGAATTGTGTTTTGAAAAATTCTTCGTTTCTCCTAAAAACTGAACACACTGATCAGAAGCTAGGTGAGACAGCTTCTGAAGTGATAATCAGAATCTAAATGCAGCGGAATAAAACAGAGAGAGAGAAGAAGAACGACACAAAGCAATTATACTGGTTCCTTCCACAATCCGGAAGTAGTCCAGTCCCCCTTGCACTTCCAAGGAGATTTCACTATGAGTAATATCTGATTACAAATGCTCAAGCACACAAGCAAGAGACTTCCAATGCTCAAGCACACAAGCAAGAGACTTCCTTTGCTCAAGAACACAATCAAGAGACTTCCTGCTCAAGCACAACTGCAAGAGACTTCCTAACTAAACAAAATTACACAGAAAATTGTTTAAGGTTGAACACTTGATATACAATCAGAGGTGCTCACAATACAAATCAGATACAGACTCAATGGACTTAAGAATTTCTAAGATATGACTTTGAGACACAGAAATTCTAAGTGAATGCAGAACAATTTCAGCAGAGGTTTGGTACTTGTGAAAATCTTGTGAGTCTTTCGTTCAGCGTTCTTGCATTACCAAAACTCTAGGTCTTCACTCCTTTATATAGAGGTGTGAAAGAGACGTTGTGAAATTGCCAGCACACCAAAGAGTCGTTTGTTGAAGCTTGATCTTTCACCAATGATCTTTTGCCTGATTTGGTTGTTGTCCTATGAAGAACCAATTTGAAATCCATTCCTTATCCAAAGGAACATATATGCAGGCGAGACCGTATTCTGGAGCTGTTTTCTTGTCTTGAAGCGTGGACACAAAACAGAGTAGTGGAGAACGTGGTTGTACAATTCGTACAAAGTACAATGTCAACGCTTTCGTCCAAAATGCAAGCACAAGCCTTCAAACACCTTTGAAATGACCGTTGCAAAATTCCACTAATCCTTTGTTTGTGTTTTCGAATTGATGAGTCATAGATAGCATTATTTATTGCCTTATTTAGTTTAGTTTTATTTTAGATTTGATTTTATTTTATTGCATTTTATTTTAGTTTAGAATATTTTACTTCAAATTGTGTTTTATTTTATTTTAGGAATAAATATATGGTGGAAGGTGTCTTGGAGCAAAAGAAAGAGGACTGGAGCAAAATACAGCGCAAGAATACGAAGATACGGGGCAAAAATACAATCCCCCTTACCAGAAGCTTGGCACGGCCCGTGCCAACATGTGGCACGGCCGTGCCCGTCCCCAGAACCACTTTTGCTGCTTTTTCTTCAAGGCCAAGTTACCCTGTTGCAGCTTTACCGTTTTATCCTTTTAGTTGCTTAGTTTCTAAGTCGAATGTAAAGCTATAAATAGAGTAGCTCTCCACCATAAACAATCATCCTTTACTTTGTTTATTTCAAGTATTATTTTAATAAAAGTCTTTATTTTCCTTTTACTTTCCTTGCAATTTATTTTACCGTATTTCTCTCTTCTTCCTCCATGTCTACGATGAACATGAGTGAGTAGACTTCTTAGTCTTAGGATTATTGGGGAGTCTAATGACTCAATCCTAAACAAAACATGTCTAAACCCTAATTTCTATGTAACCCTAATTTCTAATCTAGATTCACCGTCTTAACGTGGATTAACAATTATCAAACTGTGGAAGCGAAAGCGGAGGGTTTGATAATCGTTAATCCATCATCCCAAACATCAATTCATAAAGCGAGAGCGGAGTCTTGATGTTGGAACAAGTGAATCTAGACAATAGTTGCAAAACAGTGAAATAGTCTTTGCAACTATTGAGACAAAGAGTAGTTTCAATCCTCTATGCATCTTCTAGTAATCACGTCAGTGAAATAGGCTTGGTTGCTAGAAGTAAACTCTCACCGGACTTTCATCGGAAAGGTGAGGGGCTAAGGGAAACCGGTCTTTAGAAATTAGTGTGTAAACCATGAAATTAGAAGTTTAGGTTTTGTCTAGTGAAGGATTAGTTATTAAGATGAACCAATGATCCTAAGGCCCCTTTATTATTATTGTTTTTACCTTCAGCAATCAAACCCTTTCTAATCAACTTTCTCTCCTCTAATCATTCATTAAAAGTTAATTAAATTGACCAACTCCCTAGCGGAACGATACTCTACTTACTACTATTACTTCGATAGGCCGTGCGCTTGCGGTTTGGCTCTATCAAGTTTTTGGCGCCGTTGCCGGGGAGTTAACTAATTTGATTAGCTTTTTCTTAGTGATTAGAATTCTCTCTTCTTCTTTCTCTTTTCTTTTTATTTTTATTTTTACCTTTTTATTTTTCTGTTATCGTTAACTTCTTGGGTTCTCAACCTTGTATGCGAAGAACTAGAAATCAAGCGGTATTCATACCCGAGATCGAAAGGTTCTTACATAGAAGGAGGAGAGCAGCACAAAATAACACCGCCATGGCCAATCGCACTCTCAAAGAGTATGCAACGCCGTCTACGGCTGAGCCACAAGCTGTTATTGTGTACCCAACGGTTGAGGATGACAACTTTGAAATCAAGCCTGCCCTACTTAACTTGGTGCAGCAAAATCAATTCTCGGGATCCCCCACAGAGGATCCCAATCTTCACATCTCTGTTTTCCTACGAATTAGTGGAACCATGAAGGAGAACCAAGAGGCCGTAAGACTTCATCTCTTTCCCTTTTCCTTAAGGGATAGAGCTAGCGCTTGGTTCCATTCCCTCGAAGTCGGTTCCATTACTTCATGGGATCAGATGAGGCAAGCATTCCTTGCCCGTTTCTTTCCACCATCTAAAACCGCTAAACTTAGAGACCAAATCACACGGTTCAATCAAAAAGATGGGGAATCTCTCTATGAGGCGTGGGAGCATTTCAAAGAAATGCTAAGACTTTGTCCCCACCATGGCCTAGAGAAGTGGCTTATAGTCCACACTTTTTATAATGGCTTGTCTTATACCACTAAGATGTCTGTTGATGCAGCTGCAGGTGGAGCACTTATGAACAAAAACTACACGGAGGCGTATGCCCTAATTGAAGACATGGCTCAAAATCATTACAAATGGACCGACGAGAGAGCCATCTCTAGTTCTTCATCCTCCAAAAAGGAGGCAGGTATACACGAAGTCTCTAACTATGATCACCTTGCTTCTAAAATTGATACACTAACTGAAAAACTTGAAAAATTCAATGTTAGTGCTATCAATTCTGCATCTACTCCTTCTTGTGAAATATGTGGTATAGCTGGTCATGCTGGTGTTGATTGCCAACTAGGTAGTGCTACTAATGGTGTTGAGCAAATGAATTATGCTCAATACAACCAAGGGATGCGACAAAATCAAAATTTTTATAAAAACCAAAATCTCTATGGACAAGTAGCACCACCCGGTTATGCAAACAACCAAAGATTCACTCAAAAATCCAATTTGGAAATTTTGTTGGAAAACTCTATTGCCAACCAAAACAAACAACTTCAAGAACTCAAAAACCAAACTGGATTTCTGAATGATTCTCTTTCCAAGCTCAATACCAAGGTTGATTCTATTGCTACTCACTCTAAAATGCTTGAAACACAAATCGCCCAAATAGCCCAACAAGTGGCTACATCTTCCCAAACACCGGGAGTCTTTCCTGGTCAAACCGAAGCCAACCCCAAAGCCCAAGTTAATGTCATATCTTTTAGGGGTAGTAAATTAGGCGAAACTTTTGCTAAGGTTAAAAACATTGGGAAAGAAAATGTCAAGCCCTTAGGTGATAAAGTTGTGATAGAAGAAGCTAAACCACTTGAAGAAAACAAAACTCCATCCCCCTTAAATCCCGAAAAGCTTAAATTAGAGGGTAAATTTGAAAAATTTGTTAACATACTTAGGAAGATTTGCATTAAACTTCCCTTTGCTGAAGCTTTGTCTAGGATGCCTCTTTATGCCAAGTTTTTAAAGGAAATTTTTTCAAAGAAAAGGGATATAGAGCATAATGAGACAATAGCCTTGGCTAAGGAAACTAGTGCAATCATCCAAGAAGCACCCCCTAAGCTTAGAGATCCAGGTAGCTTTGCCATACCATGTGAAATTGGGAATGAATCCATAAACAAAGCCTTATGTGACTTAGGAGCTAGTGTTAGTTTGCTGCCTTTGTCTCTGCTTAAAAGGATAGGGATAGGAGAGTTGAAACCTACCGAGATGGAATTAAAAATAGCTGATCGTTCTACCATGAAACTTGTAGGATTTGTCGAGGACATACCTGTTAAGATAGAGGGGATATACATCCCCACTGATTTTGTAGTCGTTGACATTGAAGAGGACGATGACGTCCCTATAATCCTAGGTAGACCGTTCCTCGCAACTGCAGGAGCCCTCATTGATGTTAAACTTGGTAGGATCGTCTTTCAAGTGAGTGATAAGATGGTAGGATTTGAGTTGGAAAACGTTATGAAAGGTCCCGCTCTTTACTCTTGTTGCATGCTTAACGATCATGTTGTGAAAGAACGTTTTATAGCGCCATCTACACAACATGATATCTTTGATCCATTCTAAGGACTCTTTCTAACCGTCAAGCTAATGACATTAAAAGAGCGCTTCGTGGGAGGCAACCCACGCATTTAATTGTTTTTGTTTTGTTTTTCTTTGTTTTAATTTGTTTTGTAGGTAATTGTCCAAGTATGATTCGAGAAAAATCAAGAAAATGAAAAATTTTGAAGTCCCTCTGACCAGAGTGTTGGCACGGCCCGTGCTGGATCTGGCACGGCCGTGCCAGTGTTTTTGAAGAAAAGAAGGTTGGGAGCCACAGAAAGTTGGCACGGCCCGTGCCAAGGTTGGCACGGCCGTGCCCGTGTTCTGGCCTTTTTAAACCAAATTTTTCTTCTTCTTCTCCATTCATTCTCAAACCACAAACCTCTCTCTACCTTCAAACTTCTCTCTAAACCTCCATAACCTTCAAACCTTCAAACCTCCATATCTCACTCAAATCTTCATCAATCTACTCCATTCTTTCACCAATCAATCACAAACTTCATCCAAAACAAAAATCACCAATCAAAAACAACTTTCATCCACCCAAACCCATAATTCACCAAAACCCTAATCCTTCAAAACCTAACCCAATCACCACAAAACCTCAACCAATCTCCATAACTAAACCCATAAACCTTACTTAAACATCCACCCCAACCCTAAACCAATCCTTTCCACCAAAAATCTTCCCAAACCCCAAACTTTCATACCAACCATAACCAAGGTCAAATGGCTTCAAGAAGAAGAAGTGGAAAGGAACCAGCAAGTTCTTCCGGTCCTCCCCCAAAGAAGCAAACACAAGTCAAGAATCATGGAATTCAGTTCAAAGACAACAAACAAAGGGACAGGTACAAAATTCTTACTTCTAAAACCTTACATCCCTCTAGATATCCTGATTCCTATGATTTGCAAGTGCTAGGGCTTAGAGATGATGTTTTTAGGTTGATAGGTAGGCTAGGTTGGACTGATATGCTAACACCTTTGAGGGGTTATGAGAATTTTACTTATGAATTTTTAAGCTCACTTGTTTTCACTAAAGATAAGTTGAATTTTGATAACCCTAACCATAGAGTTGATTTCCGGTTAATGAACATTGATTATAATATGTCTCTTCAGCACTTTTGTGAAGCCTTAGGTTTTGTCAATGAGGGGTATATTCATGATCATTGGGATGATAGTCTGAAACCGGATAACTATGACCCAGCTGCCTTTTGGAACCGTATCACCGGCCTTGATAACTATGTCCCTAGAGCCAACAAAGCTAGCAACATTCACAACCCCGTACTTAGGTACCTTCAGAGGGTCATGGCTTGCACTATTTGGGGTAGAACCGAGCTAGGAAACACTAGAACCGATGAGTTGTTCATGTTATGGGCAATGCTCTATAACCACCCCGTCAACACTGGCTTTTATTTGATTGATTACCTAGACTTTGTAGCTACTAGACCAGCCGGTAGGGGAGACATAGTGGTGGGTGGCATCATTACATACATAGCTCGATGTTTTGGTGTGAGTGAGGATGAGGGGATCAAACCAATTGAGGGAAACAATAAGCTTAACCGGGAAACCCTCATTGCTATGAATTTCATTAAACATCGTCCACCACTCCATTACCAACTTAAGCTAAATGTGCCAATCGTGTTTTTATTGCCTAACCCATCTCGGACTACCACCGAGGTGGAAGAAAATTGGTTGTATGTTGATGATGTGCAGGTTCTAGAACAACAAGATGATGAAGGAGAGGGTGCTAGCTTGCACCATGATGAAGGAGAAGGTGCTAACTTGCACCAAGAGGGGCACCATGGCCATGAAGCCGATGAGCTTAATGAAAATCAAAGATGGACATGGATTCACAATGAAATCGAGAGGATGAGCACCGAGCAACAAAGGCAAGGTGTTGAGATCTCCGGCCTTCGCAATGAAGTTCAAAGGGGCAACCGTGTCAATGATGAAAATAATGAGATGCTCCGTCGGATGATGCAACACCTCCAACTTCAAGGTCCTCCTTACGGACCTCAATAAACAAATGTGAGCTTTCCTCTTCCTCTCTTCCCTTCTTCTTCTCCCTATATCTCTCATTCTTCTACTCATCTCCTTCTTTCATCTTCTTCTACTCCTCCTTCTTCTTCTTCTTTTAATTTCTTTTTCTTTTGAATCATTGAGGACAATGCTTCCCCTAAGTGTGGGGGGGGCCTAATAAAGTGTCTAGAGTCGTAGTGTTCCCAAACTCCCTTGAACTTTATTCTTTTGTTTTGTTTTTATAGCAAGAGGCATGACTAAGTAGCTTGTTTTTAATGTAAATATGGCATAAAATTTTTGTTTTGTCTCTTCTCTAAAGGTTGTCTCTGGTACATGAAAATAGTTTCTTGTGTTTCTTATGTTCTTGCTATACCCATATCATGTTTTATTGTGAAAATCTCCAATGAGAAAAGCACCCGGTTGCAATCCTTGAGTAAATGTATGAATAGGTATTTTAAGGAACACGTTCTATCTTTAGTGTTAACTTAGACCCTTTAAAGTCTTAAGAGTAAAAGTAGTATAAGTTTGTGTGGGAAAATTAATCAAATTGTTCTTAATTGTTATATTCTTATTAATTTGTTAATGTTAAATGGGGCGGGAGAATGGCACCAACATATGGGGGAAAGGACAATTACATCCTGACTTCCTAATTGTGGTGGTGACTCCTTAATTTGAACTTAAAGTGAAACAAATTCATCAATGCTAGGGGGAAAGGACAATTACATCCAAAAAGACTTCCTACGCGGAGATGAAACAAATAAATAATCTTGCAGCACTGCTTAGGGTGATTTTGAATCTAGGGGGAAAGGACAATTACATCCGAGAAGACTTCCTACGAGGATAGATAGCCCCTAAGCATCTGCAGCCCCTTTGTGCTTAATTGTTATATCTAATTTAATTTTAACTCAAATTCCCATCACTCTTATATGAAATGAAGAAAGGACTTTTCTCGGTTACTTTATCACTAAGGATAGAACCTATTCCTCATAATATCTGTCTTATACAGGAGCAAGAAAAGGGTTGGACTGCACACACACACTCACTTGAGACTTGATGTTGGGTAGAATAGGTTCATGAGAAGTGTTTGAAATTGAAATTAGTGTACTTGAGGCAAAACCTTTCTTTGAGACTTATGTTCTTAATATTGCCATAAATCAATCTTCGTTGCTGCTATGTTTGCTGCCTTTTGCTTGAGGACAAGCAAAGATTCAAGTGTGGGGGAGTTTGATGAGTCATAGATAGCATTATTTATTGCCTTATTTAGTTTAGTTTTATTTTAGATTTGATTTTATTTTATTGCATTTTATTTTAGTTTAGAATATTTTACTTCAAATTGTGTTTTATTTTATTTTAGGAATAAATATATGGTGGAAGGTGTCTTGGAGCAAAAGAAAGAGGACTGGAGCAAAATACAGCGCAAGAATACGAAGATACGGGGCAAAAATACAATCCCCCTTACCAGAAGCTTGGCACGGCCCGTGCCAACATGTGGCACGGCCGTGCCCGTCCCCAGAACCACTTTTGCTGCTTTTTCTTCAAGGCCAAGTTACCCTGTTGCAGCTTTACCGTTTTATCCTTTTAGTTGCTTAGTTTCTAAGTCGAATGTAAAGCTATAAATAGAGTAGCTCTCCACCATAAACAATCATCCTTTACTTTGTTTATTTCAAGTATTATTTTAATAAAAGTCTTTATTTTCCTTTTACTTTCCTTGCAATTTATTTTACCGTATTTCTCTCTTCTTCCTCCATGTCTACGATGAACATGAGTGAGTAGACTTCTTAGTCTTAGGATTATTGGGGAGTCTAATGACTCAATCCTAAACAAAACATGTCTAAACCCTAATTTCTATGTAACCCTAATTTCTAATCTAGATTCACCGTCTTAACGTGGATTAACAATTATCAAACTGTGGAAGCGAAAGCGGAGGGTTTGATAATCGTTAATCCATCATCCCAAACATCAATTCATAAAGCGAGAGCGGAGTCTTGATGTTGGAACAAGTGAATCTAGACAATAGTTACAAAACAGTGAAATAGTCTTTGCAACTATTGAGACAAAGAGTAGTTTCAATCCTCTATGCATCTTCTAGTAATCACGTCAGTGAAATAGGCTTGGTTGCTAGAAGTAAACTCTCACCGGACTTTCATCGGAAAGGTGAGGGGCTAAGGGAAACCGGTCTTTAGAAATTAGTGTGTAAACCATGAAATTAGAAGTTTAGGTTTTGTCTAGTGAAGGATTAGTTATTAAGATGAACCAATGATCCTAAGGCCCCTTTATTATTATTGTTTTTACCTTCAGCAATCAAACCCTTTCTAATCAACTTTCTCTCCTCTAATCATTCATTAAAAGTTAATTAAATTGACCAACTCCCTAGCGGAACGATACTCTACTTACTACTATTACTTCGATAGGCCGTGCGCTTGCGGTTTGGCTCTATCACGAATCCAATAGACAGTTTTTGCATTGATAATTCTTCAATTCTTGAATCTTTTGCAAATCCAGTTGAGATTCAGCTTCTGGTGAAATAGCTTCTGATGAGGCAGCTTCTGATGATGCAGCTTCTGATGATATGACTTCTGCAGCTTCTGATGACGCAGCTTCTGATGATGTGGCTTCTGGACCTCTTGTCTTCAGAAGCACTATTCTTCAGGAGCAGCTTACTTCAGGAGCGCTATTTCTTCAGGAGCAGCTTGACTTCAGGAGCGCTTTGCCTTCAGAATCATCTAAGCTTCATTTTGTTGTTTCCTTTGCTCTTTATTTGCTCATTCAGAACCAATGATGATGTAACTTTATAATTATGGTCCTGTACACTTGAACAAATATTAGCTAGTCCAATTTACAATTTTTAATACCTTGTTATCATCAAAACTCTTTAAGGTTCATTGTTAAACATATTTTGTTCCAACAATCTCCCCCTTTTTGATGATGACAAACAAAAGTATTTAAAATTGATCAATTGTTGTAAATCTAATTAACAAGTTGACTTTGGGGTTCTGAGGTTTGTAAGCTCAGAGTCTGAGGTTTGTAAGCTCAAACTCCCCCTGAGTCTGATAGTCTTTAAGGTGAGGTTTGTAAGCTCCCCCTAAGTTCTATCCAGGTTAATTAAATTCATTTTTCGCATAATAAAAAATATCAGAGCTTTTAAAAAAAAATTGAATCAATGAAAGAATTAACTTATAGAAAAGAAGAATGGTTCAATTAATTTTACTTGAATTTTGATACTTCTTAGTTCGTTCATAGCTTATACCAATAAGGTCACAATGATAGAAGTTTTTCAAAAATTTCAAATGCCATTAATGGGGCTCAGAGCCTTTCAATACTTGTCACATATACTCCCCCTTTTGTCATTATCAAACAAAATGAAATAAACAAATAAGCATAAAAGACAAAAAGATTTGAGAAAAACTCAAACAAAAGAGAGTATACAAGAAATTAATTAAATAAATCAGATCAAAATATATGAACATGAATATCCAATTATCAGAAGCAGTAAGCAGTCAGAAGCAGTAAGCATTCAGAAGCATAGAGAAATAAAACAAGATGGTTTCAGAAACAAGGACTAAGAATTTAAAACAAACAACAAAAAAATAACACAAATGTGTGCAACTAAGGGTTGGTTTGTTGTTGTTTCTTCATCTTCTCCATTTCTTCAATCTTCTTCTGCAACAGTTCTTCAAGCTGTTGTTGCCTCTGGAGAAGAGCCTGTTCCCTTTCTCTAGCTTCTTGCTGCTGCTGTGCCATCTGTTTCTTCAGAAGCTTACACAACCTTGCTTCTCTGGTCAAGTAGGCCGTTTCTGAGAAGAAAGGCTGGTTTGCCAGGAGCAGTGTAGAACTTCTTACTCTGAGACTCTGATTCAGATGCTCCATTAACTTCCTGACAGAAGCTTCCTTGCTTCTGATGCACTTAGCCCTTATGCTTTCAATTAGCTCAGTTGCCCGGTTCTGAAGAGATGCCCAGGAGTCTTCATATGCACTTGTGAGATCAATTGTCCTTCGTTGATCCACAAGATGATGCATCTGACTCAGGATTGTGAGAAGCTCAGAATTAATATATCCAGATTCCAGGATGTTTGAGGGTGGTTGTTCAAGGATTTCAAGATCAGAATCACTGATTTCCAAATCTTGAACAGGGTTAGGAACTGGAATGGTAAAGTGTGTTTGTGTGTTTGAAGATGAAGGCTGGTCAGAAGCAATGTGTGTGGTAGAGGTTGAGGCTTGAACATTGACTAGAGAGTTGTCAACATCCATGGGAGTTGGTTCTGGGGAGTGTTCAATTTCAGTTGGTGGTTGTTGTGGTGAAGTTGATGTTTGAGTGTTGAGTTGGGGGTCAATGGTAGCTGTTGGTGATTGTGGGGGTGTTGTGGGTTTATGTGGTTCAGGTGTTTGTTGATGGGGGTTTTCTGAAACAACATTTTCAGAAGCAGCTGCTTCTGGAGTTGCTTCAGAGGCCTTTTCTGAAGTAGATTCAACATTTTCTGGAGGAATCATGTTGAGAGGTTGAATGTTAAGGGGTTGAGGGTTAAGGCGAAAGATAGTCTCAATGACTTTTTCTCTCTGCACAGCCATTTCAGCCAACTTCTCATTAATTATGTGACCAACTGGCTCATAAGTAGTTGACTGAGAGGGCTTTTTGTTGGTTTTGGTTGATGTTGACTTGCTTTTTACTGGTTTTTGAAAGAGTTGGGCTAAGGGTATATCATCATCAGAATCATCAGAATCTGATAATGGTGTGGATGCGGAATCTGATGATATATTAATTACCTTCTCTGGTTCAGGAACAGAATCCTCTTTAACAGACTCACTGGTCATCAGCAACAGTTGCTTGGCTTCTGAAACTACAGACTCTTGTAGCTCAGCAGCAATCTCCATAGCTTTTCCAATAGCTTCTGACACAATAGTAGCAGCTTCAGTCTTCTCAGAAACATGAGGGAAGTTCTTGGTCCTCCTTACTGCTTGCTTCCTTTTCTTCTTTGGTATTGCAGGTTGATCAAGAGTAATGCCAACATCCATGATCATCCTGGAATCCATGTCTTCAATGGCTTCTTCAATAGAAGGTACTGATGAACTACCAATTTTGAGCTTGTCAGTAGCAACTTTTGCCTTTTTAGCAGATTGTTCAACCTCTAGATATTGCTCTGCAGTCATCTTCCTCTTTGACTTTCTGCCTCTGGCTCGTGGCAGAGCACCACCATACATTTCCTCTGGAATATCTTCCAATCTGATTCTCTCATTGGTTGCCTCAAAATGTTCCTTGATATAGTACATCTGCACTTCAATGGGATCCTTCTTGCAGATGGGTGGAAAGTCCTTCATAAGATCAGACTTAACAAGTGATTCACTCAAATCTGTATGAAGCTTGGTGACAGCAGGGATCAACTTCATATTCTTCAGGGTTTGTTGATTAATGAACTTTCCAGTTTTAGTATCAAACAGCTCATCTGTGAAGGCTTCAGCACTGCTTAGCTTGTCCAAGACTCCTCCTTGATAGAATATTTCTGACAAGAGTCTTCCATAAGGTACCCAGGTTCTATTCTGCAGCTGACTCTGTTTCAGACACTCTATCAAGTATTTGAACATATATTTTGGCACGTTCACTTTCTCCTTCTTAATGAAGTGTTGAAGAAAGACTTTTTGTGCCAAATTGGGTTTCTCACTACCACCACATGGAAGTAAGTCCTCATTCTGAATCTTCAGAAGCAGCTTCTTATCCATGCTTAGATCAGCATACTTTCCTGCTTGCGTTGAGTTGTACAGTGCCAAGTTTACTTTTTCCTTCCAGAGGCGTTCTTCAGCTGTATTTGAGAGATCAATTCCAGAGTATTTTCCAGAGGCCTCTCTACAGAGTACAGCTTCTATCTGCCATTCCGCAATTCTCACTGGAATACCACAAATACTTGACCTGATTTCAATACCTGTAAATGGCTCAAGTCCCATTTCTTCTCTGGTCTTCCCTTCCAGTTCGGGATAAATCAACACCATTTGACTTTCTTCAGTTATAGACGCAGCTTTGTCATAAACCTTAGCCCTTACCCAGAAGTGTCTTACCAATGCTTCGTATGTTGGTCCATTCAACATCTTGAAGTAATGCATAAGTTCCTGCTCTTCATAGTAGCTTCTGATCCAACACTCATGGAAGGCGAGTGATTCAAAATCCACCGGATTTTCTATTTGAACCTGTAGTTCCCATTCTTCCAATTTCATGCTTCTTCCTTTGTAGTCAAATTCAGGGACCATCCGTGAAGTAGATTCTGAAACTTTTGAGCTTGATGATGCCATTTGATGATTGACGAAGATTTGAAGAAGATGAAGATTTTAGGGTTCTAAGTTTGAGAGAATGCGCTTACTTCGCAAGAGGTTTGAGAGCAAATGTGTTTGTTGTGAGTGAGTAGTGTGTGAATTGTCAAAGTGTTAAAAGTAAAACGATTGCAATTCAAAAGAGACAAACAAACATAACATTAATGACAAAATTGGGGGCGCGTGAAAAGTACTTTCAAAGCTATTAAATCATCATTGCCCTTTTAGTTATACACCAACACATACAGGCCACGTAAGAAGTTCACAGAGTAACTACCAAGTTAAATGGGCCAGAAGTTACTTTTTAAAAGGTAACTTCCAACGTTTCCACTAATTCAACTATTCAGAAGCAACAAATCCAGCTTCTGGACTTCAGATGCTGACGTCATCATTAGAAGCGAGTTTTCCTCAGAACCTCAATAAGGAGCTTCTGATGGACTACCGCTTCTGAACTAACTTCAGAACCTAAAATCCTATTCAGGAGCAAGCAAGCATTTAATCAGATACAAAGTGCATGTTCAAATTTTTCTTTATAAAATCAAATCTTTCAACAGTTAAAGGCTTAGTAAATATATCAGCCCATTGATTTTCAGTATCAATGAATTGTATATCTAAAATTCCTTTTTGAACATAATCTCTGATAAAATGGTGTTTGATTTCAATGTGCTTAGCTCTTGAATGCAAAATTGGATTTTTAGACAAACAAATAGCAGCAGTATTATCACAATAAATGGGAATACTGTTAGCAGTTATCTGATAATCTTCCAACTGATGTTTCATCCAAAGTAGTTGTGTACAACAACTTGCAGCTGAAATGTATTCTGCTTCTGTTGTAGACATAGCAATAGTTGTTTGTCTTTTGCTAGCCCAGGATATAAGATTATCACCCAGAAATTGACAATTGCCACTGGTTGACTTTCTTTCAATCCTATCACCAGCATAATCAGCATCACAGAATCCAATTAGCTTATAATCTAAGGATTTCCTATAAAGGAGTCCAAGATTAGTCGTTCCTTTCAAATACCTGAAGATTCTCTTGACAACAGTCATATGAGATTCTCTAGGATCTGATTGGAATCTAGCACACAAGCATACACTGAATAAAATATCTGGCCTAGATGCAGTGAGGTATAACAAAGAACCAATCATACCTCTATACAGCTTCTGATCTACTTTAGCTCCTTCATCTTCTTTGCTTAAGGTGCACGTAGGGTGCATTGGAGTGTTCATCACCTTACAATCTTCAAGTTTGAACTTCTTCAGAAGCTCCTTTGTGTACTTTGATTGATGAACATAGACTCCATCTTTGCATTGATTGATTTGAATGCCCAGGAAGAATTTCAGCTCTCCCATCATGCTCATTTCAAATTCATCCTGCATTAACTCAGAAAATTCCTTGCAAAGAGATGCATTAGTAGAACCAAATATTATATCATCAACATATATTTGCACAACAAGAATATCTTTCTCAAGGGTCCTTCTGAAGAGTGTAGTATCAACCTGTCCTCTTTTAAAATCATTTTTGATTAAGAAATTACTTAGTCTATCATACCAAGCTCTGGGAGCTTGTTTCAAGCCATATAGTGATTTCTTCAGTTTAAAAACATGGTCAGGATATTTAATATCCTCAAATCCAGGAGGTTGCTTGACATACACTTCTTCTTCTATGACACCATTTAGAAATGCACTCTTGACATCCATTTGATATAATATTATGCCATGATTAACTGCATAGGAAAGAAGTAACCTGATTGCTTCCAATCTTGCAACTGGAGCAAACGTTTCAGTGTAATCAATGCCTTCTTGTTGACTATACCCTTGTGCAACAAGCCTGGCTTTGTTTCTTGTTACTTCACCTTGCTCATTCAGCTTGTTTCTGAATACCCATTTTGTTCCAATAATGTTCTTGTGCTGAGGTTTGGGTACCAGATCCCACACATCATTTCTTTGAAATTGATTCAACTCTTCTTGCATAGCTAGGATCCATCCATCATCTGAAAGTGCTTCATCAACTGTTGTAGGTTCAATCATTGAGATTAGTCCAATCATTGACTCCTCTTGTCTGAAATGTGATCTTGTTCTTCTTGGACTATCTTTGTTTCCAATGATTAGCTCCTCAGGATGTGAAGACTTGTGTTTGAATGTGTTTCTGGGAGGATCTGCTTGATGTGAGCCATCTTGTGCTTCATCAGAAGCAGCTTCATCTTGTGCTTCTGATGTGGGTTCAGCTTCTGGACTATCTTCAGATTCAGCTATCTGATCAGGTTCTGGAGTAGCTTCAGGAACCTGTATCTCTGCAGAACTTTCACCTTGCTTTGAAGTTTTATCTTCAAGCTCCTTGTCATCAAATTTAACGTGCATAGATTCTTCAACACAAAGTGTTTCTGAATTATACACTCTGTATGCCTTTGACCTTTCAGAGTAACCTAAAAAGATTCCTCTTTGGGCCTTGGCATCAAATTTCTTTAGGTAGAGCTTGTTGTTCAGAATGTAACATGTACATCCAAATTGATGAAAGTAAGAGATATTGGGTTTTCTTCCTTTAAAGAGTTCATATGCTGTTTTCTCCAAAATAGGTCTAATATAGATCGTGTTTTGAACATAGCATGTTGTATTCACTGCTTCTGCCCAAAAATGTTTTGGTAAATTGTTTTCATGAATCATGGTTCTGGCCATTTCTTGTAAAGTTCTATTCTTTCTCTCTACAACCCCATTTTGTTGTGGTGTTCTAGGAGAAGAGAACTCATGGAAAATTCCATGTTTTTCACAAAAAGCTTCAAATGGCTCATTTTCAAATTCTCCACCATGATCACTTCTGACTTTCAAAATTTTTGATTCTTTTTCAGATTGAATTTGAGTGCAGAAGCTACTGAATACATCACACGCAACATCTTTACTCTTTATGAATTTCACCCAAGTCCATCTGCTGTAATCATCAACAATGACTAATCCATATCTACTTCCATATAGGGATGCAGTACTCACTGGTCCAAATAAATCAATATGGAGTAATTCTAAAGGTCTTGAGGTTGAAACAATGTCTTTGGTTTTAAAAGATGATTTCACAATTTTCCCTCTCTGACATGCACCACAGAGTGCATCTGAATGATAGTCAATGTCTGGTAGCCCTTTCACAAGTTGTAACTTACTAAGCTTAGAGATTAACCTCCAGTTAGCATGTCCCAACCTTCTGTGCCACATCCATTTCTTATCATTCACTGATAGTAGGCAAACCACCTTCTGATCAGCCAGTTCAGAAAAATTAATTTTATAGACATTGTCAACTCTCTTTCCCTTGAACACAATGGATTTGTCTTTCTTGTTGATTACTGTACAGTTGGGTTTTTCAAAAAGCACATCATAACCATTATCACAAAATTGACTAATGCTCAAAAGGTTATGTTCAAGACCATCTACCAACCATACATTATTAATTGAGGTAGAGGAATTACCAATAGTTCCTGTACCTATGATCTTGCCTGACTGGTTGCCTCCAAATTTCACATTTCCTCCCTCTTTCATTGTTAGGCTGAGGAACATAGACTTGTCTCCTGTCATGTGTCTTGAGCAACCGCTGTCTAGGTACCATGATCTTTGCTTTGGCACTGCTCTTAGACATACCTGCATCATTGACATTTTTAGTTTTAGGTACCCATTGTTCTATGGGTCCTGGAAGGTTAGTACTTAAGGCTTTACTCTTCACTTCTTGTACCTTGTGCTGTGAGTTGGGTTGCTTCTGATTAACCATCACCTTAGGTTTTGGTACTTCAGAAGCAGCAACTGTCTTCTTCTGAAACTTAGACTTCAGAACCCCAGATTTTGGTTTCACCAGACTCTGAGGAATAGGTTCTGATCTTTTCAGGATCCTGACCTTTGAAGTCTTGGAATCAGAGTTGATCATAGCCTTTGACTTAGAGTTCTTTGGCTTTGAAGTAATTTTAGCCTTAGAACTAGAAGCTTCAGGTTCTGATTGAACAACAGTTTCCAACTCAGCCCCTTCTGGTACAAAGAATGTTTTCAGACCTTCCTTGATGCATTCACAACAAGATTTTAGATTGGTTTTCTCAAGTTTCACTTCTGGAAAACCAATTCCTCTGCCGTTGTTCTTGTAAATGCTATAAATCATAGAAGCCACTCTGCTTCTGTCAATGCCAGATATAATAAAATCTTCAAGAGCAATTTCATGGTTACTTAAAGGTTTTTCATTACACTTTTCTTGTAGCTTCTGACATAAGAACCTGAGCTGATCTTCATATGTTTTACACATGAAGTCAAAGCCCCTAAGTCCTTGTTCAGAAGTTTCAGATCCAATAGAGTTGATTTTTGCTGTTGTACCAAATCAGCATATTTTTCTTTTAAATCCTTCAACTCATTGGTTCTTACTTCAAAATGTGTAAGAAGTTCTTTAAGTGACTCAACAAGTTCATTTCTGGGAATTTTGGAATATACCTCGTTTTCATCTTCTGAGTCTGAATCTGATCCAGCTTCTGAAGTTGCTGTTGCTACCAACCCAACAGCTACCTTTGCATCTTCATCAGCTTCCTCTTTATCAGATCCAGATTCACTACCCAAATCATCCCAGGTTGACATTAAACTCTGCTTAATCTGCTTCTTGAGTTTGCTTGGTTTGAATGTAGACCTCTTTGACTTGTCCTTTGACTTTTATCTTTGAAGATCAGGGCATTCAGCAATGAAGTGTCCAGGCTTCTTACAGTTGAAGCATCCCTTCTGATCTTCTTTCTTTGAGCTTCTGGAGTTACCCCTTCTGGAGAGAAACTTTCTGTTCTTCTTGGCCAGATATTGAAGTCTGTTTGAGAGCATGGCCATTTCAGCAGCATCTGGTTCAGAATCTGAACTTGACTGTTCTTCCTCTTCAGATTGAACCACTTTGAGAGCTTTTGATGACTTGCCTTTGGATGGAAGAGCTATTGATTTACTCTTCTTAGTAGACTCATGTTCATTAAGACTTAACTCATGAACTTTGAGAGAACTAACAAGATCTTCGACACTTAAAGTGTTTAAATCTTTAGCTTCCTCAATGGCAGTCACTTTTGGTCTCCATCTGGCAGGTAAGCTTCTGAGTATCTTGCTTACATGATCAGAAGCAACATAGCTCTTCTTTAGAATCTGTAGCCCAGAAACTAAGGTTTGAAACCTTGAGTACATTTCCTCAATAGTTTCATCATCCTTCATCTTGAATAACTCATACTGATGTACAAGCAGGAGAGCCTTTGCTTCTTTGACCTTCTTGCTCCCTTCATAATTTGAACAGAGAGAAGCAAACATAGCTTTAGCAGTGGATTTGTCACTCATCTTCATGTATTCTGCTTTGGGTATGGCAGTGACAAGAGCTCCTCTGATAATATGATGCTTCTTGTAAAGTTTCCTCAGTTCTGGAGTATGTTTCTTTCTATCCACAGCAGCTCCTTCTTCATCAAGGACTAAATCACCAACACCATCTTCCAGAATATCCCATAATTCTTCATCCAGGCTCATGATGTAACTGTAAAAGTTGGTCTTCCACCAAGAGAACTCTTCAGCATCTCCATTGAACTTTGGAACTTTTCCAACACTGGTTTTCTTACTATCACTATAATCATGTGAGACATGTTTATAGCTAGTATCACTAGGACCAGTAGGAGGAGGAGTAGACATGTTTTTCTCAGATCTTTGACTGTTGCACGGTTAAGTGTTACACAACAGACCAAGGCTCTAGATACCAATTGAAGGTGAGAAAAACACAAGAAGGGGGGTTGAATTGTGTTTTGAAAAATTCTTCTTTTCTCCTAAAAACTGAACACACTGATCAGAAGCTAGGTGAGACAGCTTCTGAAGTGATAATCAGAATCTAAATGCAGCGGAATAAAACAGAGAGAGAGAAGAAGAACGACACAAAGCAATTATACTGGTTCCTTCCACAATCCGGAAGTAGTCCAGTCCCCCTTGCACTTCCAAGGAGATTTCACTATGAGTAATATCTGATTACAAATGCTCAAGCACACAAGAAAGAGACTTCCAATGCTCAAGCACACAAGCAAGAGACTTCCTTTGCTCAAGAACACAATCAAGAGACTTCCTGCTCAAGCACAACTGCAAGAGACTTCCTAACTAAACAAAATTACACAGAAAATTGTTTAAGGTTGAACACTTGATATACAATCAGAGGTGCTCACAATACAAATCAGATACAGACTCAATGGACTTAAGAATTTCTAAGATATGACTTTGAGACACAGAAATTCTAAGTGAATGCAGAACAATTTCAGCAGAGGTTTGGTACTTGTGAAAATCTTGTGAGTCTTTCGTTCAGCGTTCTTGCATTACCAAAACTCTAGGTCTTCACTCCTTTATATAGAGGTGTGAAAGAGACGTTGTGAAATTGCCAGCACACCAAAGAGTCGTTTGTTGAAGCTTGATCTTTCACCAATGATCTTTTGCCTGATTTGGTTGTTGTCCTATGAAGAACCAATTTGAAATCCATTCCTTATCCAAAGGAACATATATGCAGGCGAGACCGTATTCTGGAGCTGTTTTCTTGTCTTGAAGCGTGGACACAAAACAGAGTAGTGGAGAACGTGGTTGTACAATTCGTACAAAGTACAATGTCAACGCTTTCGTCCAAAATGCAAGCACAAGCCTTCAAACACCTTTGAAATGACCGTTGCAAAATTCCACTAATCCTTTGTTTGTGTTTTCGAATCCAATAGACAGTTTTTGCATTGATAATTCTTCAATTCTTGAATCTTTTGCAAATCCAGTTGAGATTCAGCTTCTGGTGAAATAGCTTCTGATGAGGCAGCTTCTGATGATGCAGCTTCTGATGATATGACTTCTGCAGCTTCTGATGACGCAGCTTCTGATGATGTGGCTTCTGGACCTCTTGTCTTCAGAAGCACTATTCTTCAGGAGCAGCTTACTTCAGGAGCGCTATTTCTTCAGGAGCAGCTTGACTTCAGGAGCGCTTTGCCTTCAGAATCATCTAAGCTTCATTTTGTTGTTTCCTTTGCTCTTTATTTGCTCATTCAGAACCAATGATGATGTAACTTTATAATTATGGTCCTGTACACTTGAACAAATATTAGCTAGTCCAATTTACAATTTTTAATACCTTGTTATCATCAAAACTCTTTAAGGTTCATTGTTAAACATATTTTGTTCCAACAGAGTTTAACTCAGTTGATATGGACAATGCATAATATATGTAAGGTCGGCGTTCAAACCCCGACCACCACAAAAAAAATTGTGGTTTTGACCATACAAGTCTTGCTTCTTGTTGCGACATTGCATTATAGTATATATGTCATTGTCCATCCTTGACACGTGGATGTTCTTGTTATTTGTTCACTATATTCTCATTTACCGCAAATCATACTCATTGTGTTCATTTTTTTTGTGTATAAACTTAATATTCTTTGCGTCCAATCGTAGAGAATAATCCATCGAGTAAGTAGGACAACAATGAATGGTAAACCTTTTCCTCAAAAAATAACACTCTAAATTAAATTTTTCTAAATCATATTATTGATGCAAAGTATCTACACCCTCCTTCCATGATACACCAATCGCAGAGAATAATCCATCAAGTAAGGTTGGACAACAATGAATGATAAAACTTTTCTTCAAAAAATAACACTCCAAGTTTATTTTTTTATAAATCATATTATTGATGAAAAGTATCTACTCCCTCCTTTCCACGATACACCACCTGCACATCACTATATATATAGATATTTTTTAAGAGCAATAATATTTGAACAACCATTTGCTAACAACTTTTATGACAACCTTCTTTTTCTCTCTTTTCATTGGTCAAAAACAATGGAGAGAGAAAAAGGAAGAGAGATAGTAAGAATATAATGTGAGTATGAGAGAGAAAGTTGTCTAAAAGTTGTCAAAAAAGGTTGTACAAATATCATTTCTCATTTTTTTAACATTTACTCGACAATATAAGGAAAATTAGACCTACTTTAATCAAAAGATATTGTTATTTTAGGTCTAAAGTAAATATTTAGACCACATTATCTTAGATGGCCCTGCATATATGAAATGAAACCCCCAATCCAATGGTTTATAACACAGGGCAGGCTATGTGAGGACTGAGGTGAGGACCCCCCCTGTGGAAGAGTGGACTTACGTTGAGTTGAGGGCAAACCGCTTTAATTGGGAGTATTATTTTGTTGGAGCCCATGTGCACCAATCAAGTTAGACTTATCCTTTACCACCTTCTTTTTATTTTGTTGCCTTTTCACCTTATAAAGAATTAATTAATTAATTAAAGTGTAAAATAAGAGATCAATTTAAACTTTTGCTTTGAAAATTAGTGTTCAACTTGGTAAATTTTCAACCATATTTGCTACATGATTGTCGAATAAACAAGTTTAAAATTAACTTGCTTTTTCATCATTTTCTCATGCATCTATTCACTATCAATTCTTTGTCGCATTGACTTGTTATAAAATTATTATACTAATAAGCCTAAAAGTACCAATAATAGGGAAATACTTGTGTGACATTAATGTCACGGTGACATTAAATCTGGGCCACACATTGGGTGACATTAGATGTGTTGTGTGGTCCAGATGCAATGGCAATGACAATGTGTGGTCCAGATGCAATGGCACGGTGACATTAATGTCACCAAAGTGCCACCCCCAATAATAAGCATGAAAGAGAGAGTCACATATTTCAAATTCAGAACACCTCCTTTTTTGTGTATATTATGCTAAGATGAATATGAGAGTGACTTTATCTTTTTTTACTTAAAGAATGGTGTTATTTAAACATCTAAAGTTTGACAATTTAATGATATATAATTTAACTAATTTCTTTAAATAAAAACACAAAATTGTATCTACACTGATGTTGGACAACAAAATTGTATTTGTGGTCCAAGGAGAGTTTAATTTCCCCACCCGTATCCAATATTAGTACTACATTTATGCAGGAAATGCACATGTATTGTATTACTAGCAGTTCTCTTCTCTGCAAAAATAAATGAAGTCAAAGGAAAGTATTAAAATGGAGCAATGATGAAATGCCAATGGCGTGGGCTACCACACAGCTCAACTAGTAACTACAATGTATGTGGAATTTGTACTTTTTGTTTGCTTTTATTGCAGAAATACCTAAAGTCCTCAAGTCTCATTATTGACGACATAAATAAGAACCTTATTATTGGTATGAAAAATACTTGGCTATCAATTGGTCATTTGCATATGTACTAATGTAATTTTTTTGAGGGATGTACTAATGTAATTTTTCACACAAAAAAAATACTGATGTAATTATATTTTTAATGTATAATTATTTAAACAATATTGAAATCACTTTGTTTTTCATCACTATTCTTAGGTAACAAAAAAAAAAACATCACTATTCGTATTTATTATCCTATAAATATTAAAATTTAGTTTATTATCTGCACACCAAAATCATTAATGTGAATGATGTATTAATAAGAAATAAGACTTCAAAAGAATTTTTCTTTTAGAGGAAACACTTCAAAAGAATTTAGAAAGAACTCCTCGATTTTTTTTTATAAAGAATGATATCGATGAGTTAGACTCACAGTAATCAAAATTTCAATATTATATATGCTGGTACGTGGAGTGAGTTAAGAATCCGGATGAAAAACTGAAAGTAAGACGATCCTTAATCTAATACTTTAAAAAAAATGATAAAGATGCAGTGTCAAAACTACTTATGTTGTTACTTTTAATCGAACGTAGATGATCTTCAAACTCCCTCAAGTTCTCCCAACGCCATAGTGAGTTAACATCACTGACATAAATGTTGAACGACATATAAGTGAATAATCGCAGTCACGAGGTTAAAATTTTTCTTTTTTTGCTTATACTACCAAGTACAAATCCAAGAGAAAATCATAGAGACATACCATAGAGGACAGAAACCAAATGACAATTCAGTATTCGGAGCTTTCGCACACAGTCATGTATTGCATATATTTCAACCTATTAAATCTCAAAAGCAACATTAACATAAGACAAAAAAAAAACAGTAAAAGTAGCAGATGATACATCAAAATTAAAATAGAATAGAATAGGGTTGGTGTGATTTGATATTGTATGTGTGTATGTATATGGACAACGTATAGACCCAATCAAACATAAAACTTTGTAGAAAAAATTCAAATTCCTCCCTTGCTTCCACTTCTGTTGATAGATTTTCTTGCAAAGTTGTTTGTCATCTTAGTACCAAATCACCTTTCTGTCTTTCAGCTCTCAAATTCATACCTTCATTTTTCTACTATTAATTTATTTTTTTCCCAAACCAAACATATTCAACTTTCAAGTCATGTCTAGGGCTTTATTTTTCGTATTCCAATATGAATATTGGATTTATTTGTCATATGCATTTGGCGTCTTTCGTATACACAGGATCTTCCAAATTTCAGTTGATCATAGAGTAATAATGCATATCCAAGTGTTTTAGGATTCTTCGAAAACCATTACAGTCTCTATCAGATAGCTTTGGTATTGACTTTGTTACTTTGGATTCCAGCTGTTGTAGATGTTCCATACACCATATATTGATCGTGATTATGGTTCAAACTTCGAAGCAACTAGTGCACATGGTGGTGAAAATCAAACAATAATTGAAAGTAAAATTAGACATGCATTTACATAAAAAATAAAAAAAAATAAAAAAAAGTGTCTTAGACTTTGTGACTAAAAATTACTATGTCAAAATAAGTTATATGTAGAAAAAGATAAGGTAGACGGAATTTTATTAGATAAGTATGTCAAAATAAGTAACATGCAAATATTTTAAAATCAATTGTATATTTGTATTTCTTTAGAACAACTTTAATCTTTTTATTTTTTCTCATTGGTTCACTTCACTTAAGATAATTCTATTCAAGACACTATCAAACACTAAATGTCTCTTGGTCTAGATTCAAATTTAGTACATTAAACTATGGAATTGTAACTTCTTCCACTAGATCTTATTCCCTTGGTGAACTACACTTTTATCTTTTATCTCTTATAAAATTAAATTAAAAATATATAGAAAATGCCAACAAGTGTCATTACACCCTTGTTAAGGAAGCAAATATATTAATAAAATTATGAAACTTGTGAAAACAATTCTTTAAAATCTCAAAAATGTTTATCAATGTAAAATTTCCAATTTTAGATTAATGCTCTTGGGACATTTTTTTAACATGACTCATATATAGGCATGGCAATGGGGCGGGGTGTGGATGGATTTTACCTTCCCCGTCCTCATACCCTACTCTGTAAATACTTGCATGTTACCCTACTCATATTCAACGGGGATGAGAAATCGAATTTCATCTCGTTCCCGATAGGTTCGGGTATCCTCGTCTCATCCCCATCCCCACAGTGGATAATTTTTTTTAATAAAAAAATGTATTTTTCAACCCTGGACTCAATGTTGTAATGCATTATCCAGCAAAGAGATGATGACTACTGACGACTATGGTGATGGAGAAGAGAGAGACTGAGGGTGTGAAATGTGGAATAAGAAGAGAGGAAACTTAACGAAGTGAGTGTCGTTTGAAAGACTAAGACTTTGATTGTGTGAGTGAAATGATTTAGGTTTGAGTTTCTATTTATATAAAAGGGTTAATAAATTGATTTTTTTACCTTCAGGACGGGTTTGAGTATGAGTTCGAGGTGAGTACTTATATCTTCATTAGCCGTGTGTTTTAAAATCAAGGAAAACTCAAGCCCACATCCAAACCCAATCAAAGCGGAGAGAATCTGTCAATTTGGGTTTTGTTCGGGCGGGTTCCCAGAAGTATGAGTTTTGTTGTCATATCTGTCATGTCTACTCACATATATATGACTATATATATATATATATATATATATATATATATATATATATATATATATATATATATAAAGACCGACAAGGATTTTCTTTTCATATAAAATGACCACTATAATAATTTCAATCTTCTTATCTTTTTAAACTTAAAGGGAACTTTCTCTCCATGCTTGCACTAATTTTATATGGTCCCATAAAAAAGGCACCCTATCTATATCTCTGGTTTTTCTAACGTGGTGTTTGATTTGATTTCGCAAAACACTACGCTTGTAATAATATTGTTTGCATAATAAGGTGATCAATTTCTCTAGATTCCATTAATCTTTACTATAGTTTATCCTTAAAAAATAAAAATATAGCTAAAGAACCCTATGATTCATTCGTACTCCACAAAGTCTTCCTTTCCTCACTAGAGTATATATATTGGCCCAGTTGTTCCACTCCTATTGAATAACATCACATCCAATTATCAAAATCGTAGCAAGCAAAATCAATATGTTTCCATGCAATGCCGTTTTGATTCCAGCATATTTAAGCTACGAGTGCCATTGTCACTTTTTCTTTTTTGTAAAATCATAACTAGAAATAAATGGAAATATCAACGAATATTTAGAGACAGAAAAATATAAGATTCCTCTATATTCTGTCACGATGTGTTAGAAACGTCAACTTTATGATCAATTTCCCCCCTCTAGTTTTTATGTTATTTCAATTTCAACTTTTTCCAATTGTATTCCAAAATCCAACAAGTCTTATTTGGATACAATCCCAAATTAAAATTATTTAGACACACATAAATAGATAAAAAAGCTAAAAAAGAAATAATTTAATTCATTTTTCTTTTAATTTTTTATATGTGTGTTCTAGGACAAGACCCACTTCCTTAACGGACCGGGTCACCTCAAGCCGGTCTTACAGAGACCATAACATGGATCGTTCAAGTCAACGTTGTGTAAGCCAATTTGGAAAAAGTTAGCATTGCATATTTAAACCCTAATTCACTGCGATAAAGGCTAACTCACTATTATAAGGAACGTCAACTTTATGATCAATTTCCCCCCTCTAGTTTTTATGTTATTTCAATTTCAACTTTTTCCAATTGTATTCCAAAATCCAACAAGTCTTATTTGGATACAATCCCAAATTAAAATTATTTAGACACACATAAATAGATAAAATCAATTTTTTAAGTTCATTCATTAAATGATGTATTTAGTCTATGTTATTGACCAAATACATCATTTAATGAATGAACCTGAAAAGTTGATTTTTGCTTATAATAGTGACCGGGGTACACATTTTTTTCCATCCCAAAAACACCACATATTTGACACAATCTTAATTGATAATTAAAGTGTTCATAGATACATACATCACCACCTTCAAAGGAGAAGAAATCGGTCGAAGTTCGGCAACTGGGAGTCGTGTCCATCACAACAAGACTGAAGATCTCATATCATGATGGATCATTTGACGACTAAGGATGTTGACCTCATTCCCCTCTGGTGGAAAATATCTCTGATTTAGAGTTGTTACATAGAAAGTATTTCTCTCCAAAATCAACCCAACCAAAGAAGTAGTACAAATATTGGGAAAATACTTGGGTGACATAATGTCACCGTAATATTAAATTTGGGTCACACAAATGTATTCATGGATGTGTTGTGTGGTCCAGATGCAAATGACAATGTGTGTTGTGTGGTCCAAATATTGTCGTGGTTTTGCCTTTTAGAAATGGCAGGGAACAAACGGCCCCAATATTTGAATTTCACATGCGTCTCTTTTTCTTATTACTAGTATGACGCACCAACCATAGATTAAAACTCCACCATAATTATCCTCTAACTTTAACCATATTAGGCCTTTCCTTATTGTAGGTTTGGTAGCTAGATGGCTAGACCATCTAAGGAAATAGGTTTGGACACTTACCTAAGATGAAGATGAATTTCTTTTATAACAGTTTCAACAACTTCAAATACAGTTTCACTTAACTCATAACAAACAAACCAATATTATGCAACGTACTAACGTGTGTGTATGTTTACCTTCCATTTTTTTCTAAAAGTTTACGGTAAAAAAATGTATATGTCACCGTGTCAGAATTTCATGTTTATCTCAACCATACTATGCTTGCAGACCATGGTCCACATCCCACTACCAGAGTTATGGCGGGTGGACGCTGAGATGTGAGGTTGAATATCCATGTTGATGTTTCTCTAGGTTACTATCATGTTGGTTTTTGTATCTGCTCCGCTTTTAGATATATATTTTTTTTTGTGTTTCTTCTATTGATTACTCTTTGGGTTTAGATATATAATTACAGTAACATTGAGATTTGGATTTAATTTAATCATAGGAAACTCAAAATTGGAGTGATTACCTACATTAGGTATATCCAGCTTAAGTTCGATTTATTTATGACCATATCGGGTACTATCTCACATATATAAGCAATTGCATTTTGCTTTTTAAAAGGAAACCCTTTCATCAATAATATATGGGCCAAATACCTCCCTGGGTCCTTTAAGTTTCATGTTTGTAACAGATAGGTCCTTTAAGTTTTTTAGGTAACAGATAGGTCCTTTAAGTTTCTAAAGTTTCAGATAGGTCCTTAACGGAGTTGATATGAAGGACCTATCTGAAACAAACTCGAAACTTAAAGGACCTATCTGAAACCTTAGAAACTTAAAGGACCTATCTGTTACCTAAAAAACTTAAAGGACCTATCTGTTACAAACGTGAAACTTAAAGGACCTAGGGAGGTATTTGGCCTAATATATGCAAATACCTTGTATTAAGATGTCCCTGATATTTACTAATTAATTAGTCAAAATTAGAAGTAACCCAATGGTGAATGCATTATATTTTCTCTCATAAAATATTTTCTTAAGAGCTGCATACGAAAAATTTAAATTAATAAAATGTCATTAAATATTTAAAATATGTTTTATAACGTTCATATTTTTTAAAAATATGTCATAAATAAAGTCTTTAACTCTTATTTCTAAAATTGGTTGCGGGACTAATCACGAGTTAGATTCTTCACTCTTCTCTAAAAAAAAAGTAGAGTGTCGACAATAGTAGATGTTTCACCTATTTAGCTCAAAGCTAAGTATACATCCTATGGCGAAGGAGAAATGTTGAAGCTTTTGGAGATTAGAGACAGATGATTATAAAAGCATCATTCCTCTCTTCACTTTTTATGGATCCAACTTAATTAATTGTATTAAAGTTAATGATGTATAACAATTTGTGTGATTTTTTTGGGTAGTATTTGTGTGATTTGTTTAATAACTGTTTTAGGTGTTTAGTGGAAGATATTGAGAGTTAATAATTAATAGGGTCATGTTAACTTGTGCCCTTAGGGCACATGTTAAGCAACCTAAATAGAGCAATTTTGCATTGGAAAACACAATATAACAACTTTTAAGAAGTTGAATGAACGTCTTTTGATATGTGTATTTATATAATGAGTATCTTAACATGTGCCTTGAGGACACAAGTTAACATTAGCCTAATTAATAACACTAAAAAAAATTATAAAATGAGTTATAATGTACGTTGAGACTCACTTAAATGAGAAAATTTATTATAGATGCACTTGTATATTATCCAGAATCAACCTAAGGTCACACTTATTGAATATCTTACCACTTGGTGAAATTAGGTTCACATTCTTTGTCTCTATTGGAAAGAATATTAGTTCGCTAATACAAGAAGAATGAGAATAATAAATTGAAAATGAAAAATGAAAGAATTAATTTATTATAAGATAAGAGAAAATCAAAATGAAGACTAGAGTTGTATATTTGAGTCATCGAGTGAGTTCTTTTTGTGTCACTTGTGATTTGTAAGTACCTATTTACAGAGATGCCTTGTCACTTGTACTATGGTATACACTCCACCCGCTTGCATATGATGTACTCCCTCCGGTCACTATTATAAGTAAAAATCAACTTTTTAGATTTATTCATTAAATGATGTATTTAGTCTATGTTATTGACCAAATACATCATTTAATGAATGAACCTAAAAAATTAATTTTTGCTTATAATAGTGACCAAAGGGAGCAGTACTCTATCCTTATTAACCATTGTCCAGTAACAACAATTAATATACATTATACACTAACTTATTATTTCATTCATCTTTTTTTTCAAAAAAAAAAATTATGTATAATCGAATTTATTATCTCCACCAAAAAATGTATCGCCAAACCTATATAATTTTAGGTTCAATGAAAAAAATGATATATGTGATCTATATGATGTATGTTTCACCTATATATAGATTATGCATATTTTTAAAGACAGCTCTAAAAAAATACTTCTTGATTCCATCAAAAAACAAAAAAATACATTGATTGTTTTACCTTGGTCGTGAAGGGGTGTGTGAAAATCTTTGGATTGATGTATTTCTAGAGATCATAAACAACTTCAAGTGTGCATTATTGTAAAATTCAAACAAATGTTTAAATTATACATACATAAATAACCAAAATGTTTAACCCATCTTGTTCCACTTGTCCAGCCCTTCTATAGACTATAGTAACGTGGATCAGACGCACCTTTGCAATTGTATATTTACTGTGACCATGAAAAGAATAATATAGAACAAAATAATAAAAAAAAATTTTTTTTGAAAAGAGAACAAAATCATAATAAAATCACTAAATTGGGACAGTAAAGAAAACATAAACAATACATTTGACTCTTATCAATAAAGAAAAAGCACTTGTAATAATTTGACTCTTTAAAGTATTACTGTTTCTTGCTCTTGTGTAATGTGTACCCTACATCTAATTAAAGCTTTGTTTGTATGTGCATTCATTCAATTGAGTTTAAAGGTACCCTCAACAGTTTTAAGTAATGAGAAATGATATTTTGACAACCACTTTTTGATAATTTTTGGACAACTTTCTCTCTCATACTCACATGATGTTGTTATCCTCTCTCTTTCTTTTTCTCTCTCCATTGTTTTTGACCAATAAGAAGTGAGAAAAACAAGGTTGTCAACAAAGTTGTCAATTAAATGGATGTCAAAATATTATTACTCTTAAGTAATACATACCCTACATCTTAATTTTCTTCTTTACATAAACCCCAAAAAAGATTTTTGCCACATAGGCTACATAAATAAATAGTGTTGTTATAAAGTATAAACCATATCACCCTGATTTAATACCTAACCCCTTGTGCTATTGCGTGTCTTTTTCACTCTTTTCTGTCAAATGATATCCACAAAAAAGAAACAAAACTTTTCAGATGATGTTCACAGTAGTCCTAAAACAGGTCCCGTGCCATAAAACATGTGCTAATCGATGAAGACAAACATAAATATATAACCAAATACTCCCATTCCCACCAATATTCCAACTATACACATTACATAAATCATTACAAAAGAAAAAATATCCATACATTAATTAAAACCCCACCCCACAAAAGAAAATAAAAACAAAGTCACAAGCTACATAACCTTAGAGTAAATAATAACACAAACAAAACACACTTCATATGCTAAGAAGATCTTTAGGATCTTTAGATGGAGACTCTAAACTGTTTGATGAAGACAAAGAGGATTCATTGATTGTTAATGTTGTTAAGTCTTCTTCAACATGTTTTGAGCTAGGTGGTTTTGGAAGCTCAGTGAGCATTTGAACAACTTCGCGCATAGTTGGTCTTTCTACAGCTTGTTCTTCGACACATAACATGGCTACATAGAACACATGCATCACCTCATGAAGTGGAACTGAAGGAAGTCTAGGATCAAGAACTTTTAGAACACCTTCTTTGTTTGAATCTGTCATTTTTCTCACCCATTGCACAATGTCTACCCCATCACCAAATTCTCCTACTGGTTTTCTTCCTGCTACAAGCTCTAGAAGCACCACACCGAAGCTGTAGACGTCGCTTTTCTCGTCGACTTTCAATGTGTATGCATACTCTGCAATAAAACTCTTAACATTAATCAATCATCATAAACAATGAATCAACCACATTAGTTAAATGGAAAATCTATTGAGATCTGAGTTGTGTTCAGCCACAACCCACATCTAGACCGTTTCAAACTAGGTATATTAGATTTAAAAAAATCAAAATCGGCTTTTGAATCTTGACCATCCGATCAAGATTGGACGGTCTATATGTGGTTGATTGCCTTACAATTCAAATTCAAACTATTAAGTGAGAAAATCAAAAAAAATCAACATCACTTTCCAACTACTGAACTTATAATATAACCATAACTACAGGATTAATCCAATTATAGGTTGGAGGGACCTATCATCAAGAAGAAAAACAAGGCATCTACAGCAGAATTATCTACTATTTGCTTTAAGCGGTAATAATAATTGGAACCATACTAATTTAGTGGACATTAGTGCTTCATATCACAATTAGTTAAGGAAGAAAACATAGCATGTTAGCATTATTAAATTAAATTAATTAGGTGAATCAGAACAATATCTTCTACAGTTCCCTTCTACACCTAAACCCGTGTCGTTGAGGAGAAACACTTGTGTGGACCAGGACCAAGAATTTTGGTTTTGGTCACACACACAAGTTTTTTTCTTCTCTCTCTTCTCTCCTCTCTTCTCCATTTTCTCTCTCTTCTCTCTTCTCTCTCTTCTCTTTTTTCTCTTTGTGTGACCAAAGACCACTTGTGTGGACCAGGACCAGGCAAGATTTTCTCGTTGTTGAGTCAAAAAGGACAATTTTGCTTAGGAAAAGACAATTAATTCACAAGTTCAACACAATAATCATCAATTATATTGAATTTCAAATATGTTACCTGGAGCTATGTATCCATAAGAACCAGCAATAGCAGACATGCATTCAGAAGTTCCAGAATCTTGCAAGAACTTAGCAAGTCCAAAATCAGCAACATGGGCTTCAAAGCCTGAATCAAGCAAGATATTGTTTGATTTCACATCACGATGAACAATTAGAGGTGAACAGTCATGATGTAGATAACAAAGACCCTTTGCAGCTTCCACAGCAATTTTGTACCTTGTATCCCAATGCAAATGACCACCTTTCTTACCATGAAGAACTTCACCTAAACTTCCATTAGGCATGTACTCGTAAACCAAAAGATTTGTCTCATGGTTTGAGCAGAAACCCAATAATCTAACAATGTGTCTGTGACGAATTCTCCCCAAAGTTTGAATCTCAGCATTGAAACCATGATCATGTGAAGAGCCTCTACTCATAGCCGGTAACCTTTTCACAGCAACAAGATCACCATTAGGCATGGCACCTTTGTAAACAATGCCAGCACCACCTTTTCCTATGATGTTATCCTCTTTCAAGGAATCGAGAACATCATCAACCGTGAAGTCCAAACGTTGGAATGCAGTTAATTTCCATGCACGAGCTTCACTCGCCTTTTTCAAAGACCTGGCTTTGAATATCGTTACAACAGCAAATATAGCGGAGCAAACAAGCAACCCAACAACAAGCAAAAGCTTCACAGTAGAAGATAGTGGTCCTTTAACGTGAGGTTGACGAGGTCCATTGGCAACACCGTCTTTGCAAGGACCCAAATAAGGTCCACAAAGTTCAGGGTTACCAAGGAAAGAAGTGTAGTTAAAGTAACTAAATTGGCCAGTACCAGGAACCAAACCAGTTAAATTATTATATGAAAAATCAACAGAAGTTAAGCTTTGCATTGAAGCAATAGAACCTGGAATAGTACCAACAAGATGGTTCCTTGAAAGGTTTAAGTAATTCAATATCTTCATCTTAGTCATTTCTTTAGGAATCTCACCAGAAAGCTCGTTACGACTAAGATCAACGAAAGTTAAAAGCTTACAACGACTTATCTCGGGCGCAATAGGACCAGAGAATTTGTTGTGACTAAAATCTATCTTAGAAAGCTGATGTAACTTACCAATTTCAGCAGGGATTTTACCTGAAAACTGGTTACCATCAAGTATAAGCTTTTGAACACTTGTGAAATTCCCAATGGAAGGTGGTAATGGCCCAGAAAGCTTATTGTTGGAAAGAGTAACTTGACCAAGATTTGGAGACATTGAAACAGGTTGAGGAAAGTTACCAGATAAAAGATTATCTTGAAGCTCAACTTGTGTCAATTCAGGAAGACCAAAAAGTCCTTTTGGAATTGACCCATTAAGAAAATTCTCACCCATTCTTATTCTACTTAAAGATTTACACTTTCCAAGTGAATCTGGAATAGGACCAAAAAGAAAATTCCCTAAAGCTATCAAAGTTTGAAGCTTGTTACCAAAACACATATAAGGTGGAAGAGAACCTGTTAACTTGTTTGAAGAAACATCAACAAGAGTGAGTTTTCCATTTTTTCCCAAACTCTGAGGAATACTTCCAGTGAAGTTATTCTCCCAAATCTGCAACACTTCAAGCGACGGCATTTCTCCGATAAACTCCGGTATAGCACCATGAAGCTTATTTCTAAACAAATTCAAAAGTGTTAGATTCTTCAACTCAGCAAAACTCGCCGGAACTTCACCGGTGAAAGCATTATTCGATAAATCCATCGATTTCAAGCTTTTCAAGTTCCCTAACTCCGGTGTAAGCGACCCAGAAAGTGCATTTACTTGAAGAAACAAAGTATCCAACTTCTGAAGCTTACCCAACTCCGGTGGCACTTCACCGGTTAAACCACAGTAAGCAGCATCAAATCTCACCATCTCGGATAAATTACCTATCTCCGGTGGAATACCACCGTCGTAGGTGTTGTAGTAACCAATGTAAAGCTCTTTAAGGGAAGTAATGTTACCAATCTCCGGTGGAATGTGACCGGAAAGTTCATTACCAGAAACAGCAAGATATTCTAAATGAGTCCAAGAGCCATACTCCGGTGGTATCTTTCCGGTGAAAAAGTTACCACCAAGATGCAAATGACGGAGAAAGGATAAATGGGTGACGGAGACTGGTAGTGAACCGGTCAGGTTATTGTTGTAGAGGTCAAGAACTTGAAGATTGAAGAGGTTGGAGAGTTCGGTAGGGAGGGTGCCATTGAAGATGTTGTTGGAGAGGTTGAGAAAGCGGAGAGAGGAGAGAGATGAGAGAGAAGAGGGTATTGGGCCGGAGAATTTGTTGTCGGCGAGGGAGAGATTGGTGAGGAAAGGGAGGTTGGAGAGGGAGAGAGTGCCGGTGAGGGAGAGGGAGGTGAGGTTGAGAGAAATGACGTGGCGGTGTTGAGAACATTTGACACCGTACCAGGAACAGTAAGGGGTTTTTGGGTTCCATGAGGTGAGGATGTTTTGTGGGTCATTTGTAATGGAGGATTTGAAGGTGAGGAGGGAGTGGTATTCTGAGATGTGGGGTGTGGAAAGTATTTGGTTGAATGAGAGGAGGATGAGGAGGAGTGGTAGAAGCATTTTGAGGGAGGGATAGGGAAATGGAATGGGGAAGTGGGATGAATGAGTGAAAGGGAGAGTGAAGGAATAAGTAAGTAAGTATTGAAGAAGGTTCAAGGGTGGTGGTGGCCCTTTTCAACTCTCATGAATACAGCCAACATGATGATGAACAATTTTGTATATCCTTGCAATTGAGTAGGACCAATGTCTATTTCATGTTTTATTATCCGTTCAGTTTTTAGTTATTCAAAAAACAAAAGCAAAAAAATCTATTCAGTTTTGTTTTTTTATATATATCAGATTTGGTTGGTACCAGCTCATTAAATACAGATATCTATTTCTAAGTATTACTTTAGTTTTTAAATTATGAAATTCACATTAGTAAATCACCAATTCACCATATGAAATTGTGGAGCAAGAAATTTCACTCCATCGAATTTCTGAATAATCAAAAGGCTTAAATGTGTCATTAGTCCCTGCAGTTTTACCATTTTTAGGTTTTGGTCCTTGCAGTTTTTTTGTTTGTCTTAAGTCCCTGCACTTTGTAAAATTTTTGCCAATAGTCCTTCGGTTAACTTCAAATTAAAAAGAATGTTAAAACTAACTGTGTGCCACGTGGACCAATTATTTCACGCCACGTGGCACACTAAAAGACAAAATTTTCACAATTAAAATAAATAAAATAAAATAATTGTTTTTAATAGATATTTTCACAATTAAAATAAATAAAAGATATTAAAATAAAAGATATTTTTTATTAAAACTTCATGTCTTCTTTCTTTTAATATCTTTTATTTTTTATTTCTACTTAAATAATAATAGTACTAAAAAAACAATTAAAAACAATTATTTTATTTTATTTATTTTAATTATGAAAATTTTGTCTTTTAGTGTGCCACGTGGCGTGAAATAATTGGTCCACGTGGCACACCGTTAGTTTTAACATTTTTTTTAACTTGAAGTTAACAGAAGGACTATTGGCAAAATTTTTACAAAGTGCAGGGACTTAAGCCAAACAAAAAAAACTGCAGGGACCAAAGCCAAAAAATGGTGAAACTGCAGGGATCAATTACATATTTAAGCCTAACCAAAAAGTCATTGATTTTGAAATGAAGTGGAGTATATTGATCCTTCTAACTTTTTTTTTTTTTTTTTTTACAAAAACAAAGTTAACTACTATCATTAATCAACCAATGTTCAATACAAGAAGGATAAGAATCAAAAATACGGTGACTAGCCCAAGAACAGGCCGCCCTAGCTAAAGCATGAGCAACCATGTTCGCTTGTCTCCTAACAAACTTCACCTCGAAGTTGGAATGTAAAGATAACTGATGAATAATACTAGAAACAATAGCATAGAACTCTGAATCACCATGACCCGGAGACGATAGAGCTTGCACTAGAGTAGCTGAGTCCGACTCGAAGATAACCCAGTCCCATCTGTTCCCATCAGCAAAGTGAGATCCTTCTAACTTAATTCTTAAGTCAATTCAGATTTGTTACGAACTCTTTCTGTAAAAGGAGAGTTCGCTTCACTCATTCTTCAAAACGAAAAACATAGCTGATGCTTTATGTGTTTTTCCTCTTTTCTCTCTCTTTCAATTTATGTTGACGAGTCCTTCTTCCTTTCTTTTACTTCTTCTGTTCCCTTGGTTTCGAGTGGTCTTCGTATCATATAGAGTGGTTTAATTGAACGATTAAGCCATATTGAGGGTGTTATTTCTTGAACGATTACTTACGGTGCATAATGTAATCGAGCAGGTGAACTGCGCTGTTTTATCCTGCAGGTGACACGGTTGTTAATCTACCTTACATAAACTCAGGTAGTGCTGCAAAACGTCTCAAAAAGAATAGTCTGGTCGGGACTCAACCCGATAATATATTCGGTGGTGATTTCTTTTTTTAAAAAAGTACTTTTCTAATTGTGAAAACAATAGTTACTTTGCTCTCTAAAGTGAGTTTGTTCACGAGGACATATTTTGGGAGGAAAAAAAACGTTTGGTATTATAATCCACTTAAGATGAGGTACGATAAACTCCCTCCCCTCTCTTGCCATATACAATGCGCCTAAAAAATGTGATGTTCATACACTATTGCTTCACGATCCTCAATACTAGTAATGTTAAACACATGCCCTCCTTTGATTATGATTCCTAATGACTAGGTTAAAAGCCAATAATGCAGGAACAACGTGTTCTTGTGACATCAAAACATTCTGAACATCCACAGAAAATAGAAAACAAATATATACATAAACTTATTTTAATTAATTGATTTCAATTTTAAGTAGTAGGGTACCAAATTTGTGCGCACTATGAACTTGTCCAACTCAAGAATCAAACAAGGATCTTAATTGACGAGGACGGTACTTAACCATGTAGGTTGATCCCCACATTGATTAACTAGGAATAGTGATTTAGCATAAAGCCTCGTAATCATTCACAAAGTCATGTGCAATAGTTTCTATCAAGGGGAAGCTTTTTGATTTTTTCCATTAAAGTTAAATTTTGTCATTAGAGGAGTGGTGGCCTAAACTCATGAATCCAAAATATATGCATCAATTCAATGGTGGTCACTTCAGGTTCCTACTAGTAAATTACTAGTGCTACTTTATCGTAAGAGGTTAAGTTTTCCCTTATGATCCCTTTTCATTAACCACTCAAAGCCTCATAATCATGATCTTGTATATTAACCTTGTTGTGATGTTAGAAACTGCTAATTAATCACATTTCACGTGGTCCGTGATCGTATGACTTAAAACAAACAATATTTGTGGGGTATATATAGTCTATCTAGTAGCTAGGGAGCAAATTTTAGGGGTAGCAAGTAGATATAAAGGAGTGAAAATATAAATTTGAAAATATAGCGGTGTTAGATTTTTTGACGGAGAATTTTTACTTTCAATACAGTTCTCTCTAGGTTGAGTGGCTAGTCTTTGCAGTTATACGTATAGGTTATCCAAATCACAACAAAAAAGATAAAATGGTTTAGCTCTTAGTGAAATGAGTAGTATCTTAGTTACCACATCTTTACATACACACACACACACACTCTCAAGAATGAGTTTAATTTATACGTAATAGAGTAGAATGTGATATGACATTATTCAAACTCGTTTTATCTAAATCCGCTTAAGAATAAACCCTCTTGACGCTTGTTAGTTGTTACAAAATTATTTAAGACCAAAGACAATTTCGTGAAAATTAATTTTGTTATAGAGTATGTGTGACTATTAGTTTTTTTTTTTTTTGGACCAAATTGTGTTAAGTGATTGTGAATTGGAAGAATCTACTCAACATCTTTAATTTCATTGCTCTAATTTCGATGGTTGGTGAGGAAACATTTTCTCTTGGTTGGTTGTTAGTATTGTTTAACGTTCCTTTAGGTCATGCTATAATTTTTGTGGATTAAGTTTTCATCCAAGGGACGAACAGGAAAACTAAATAATATAATTTGGTTGCCTTGAATTTGAGTCATATACAAAATACTCACTTTTTTGTCGAGAAGAGTTCAATGCTCATCATATATTGGAAAATGTTAAAATATCATCTTAAGACCTAGCTTAAGGCAAAGGGAAAATGTTTTAACTATGATTTGAATGAGTGGTGCAAGCAACCCCGTGTGTGTATGTTTAGGGATGTAGCGTGATGTCTTTTTTATTGTGGTGGTGTTGTTTTTGTTCCGTTGGTGTGTATTGCTCGGACGATTTGTTTTGTTTGTGTTTTCTCTTTGTATTCTTGGATTGTTGGCAAGCCTTTGCGTTTTGAAATATTTTATTAATATATGAATTTTTTTTTCTTTCTAAAAATTTAACTTGTTCCATGAAAATAAAAGGTTTACTAAAAAATAAATCTAAATTTAGTTCAAGGATAGTGAGAATAATCACGTTCAATATATAATGAAAGTAGTCTATATTTGTTTAAATTTTATATCACCAAAGACAACTTTTTTGTTACTTCCAAGAATACATATTGTATGAGTCATGTTAACTTATGTCCTTAAAATACATGTTAAAGATTCCATACATGCTAAATATTTATTATAAAATATTAATGTTCAATCTCCGAAAGAATAAATTAGAACGATTTACAATTTTTCTATTGGATTGGTTCAGTTTTGAACACCTCTAGATAAGATACAATTATATTTTGATATTTAATATAGTATTTAGAGAGTGTGAGTTTTTATGACACACAAAACAGACACGTTAATTACACTGACAATTTTTTTTTTAAGAAATATGAAAAATGCAAAGGGGACTTACATAGAGGGACAAGGGGGAGTAATTGCCGTAAAAAAAATACTCCATCCATTTCAAAATGAGTGTCGTTTTAGGTGTTTACGCACATATTAAGAAATGCAATGATTAAAAGAAAGAGAATGATTATTTTACCAAATTATCCTTATTAACTATTGATTAGTTTTAAAAGTAATACTTTGAAAGTAGTGTGCAGAGTATTAATTGGAGGGAACAATTGGAAAGAAAAAGTTATTATTGCATTGGAAACTGAAAGTGACATTCATTTTGAAACAATTTTTTTTGGCTAAAGCGACACTCATTTTGAAACGGAGGGAGTATGAAATTATTTAACACAAGACAAAATTAATGTTTTTATGACTTTAATGATGATTAAATTCTTTTTTATTCGCTAGCCGTAAAACATCTCCAATGGGGGGTCCTTACTTAACAAGGACCACTCTCCGTTAAGGATCCTCCATTGGAGGAAAAAAAATGAGTCCCCGTTAATGAACAAACAATTATATAAGGATCCTCTCTCTCCTGGGTAACTAACGGGTCTCACGTTTAAAAAAGTAATAAAATGTGTACTACTTGGTCTCATTTGCATAAAGGAGTAATAAAATGTGTACTATTTGGTCCCACTTGTAAAAAGGAGTAATAGATAAATCGTTTTTGTTTAATGATATAAAAATAGTGGGACATATTTAAGTACTTTTCATTGGAGTCCTTATTAGTGTATTACCATTGGAGTCATTGAGTCCTTAATAGGTACTTTTATTAAAAAATTATAAATAAATGATGTGTCACGTGAGATCTATTTAAGGAGTCCTTGTTAGGAAACTGTCATTGTGGATGATCTAATAGCATTGAGATTTCACTAAGAACAAGAAAAACTATGAAACAAAATTCATGAGCCCGAAGCTCTTTTCCCCGAAAACACGTTGTCCCATTTATAGGAAAATTTAAAATGTCTCGAATGGTGTTCTTTTTGTCTGCTTTCACCTCTTGGAACCTCAAACTGTCCCTAATTCTTTCATAAAAAAACTTCATTGATCTCTCCTCCCGCAATGCCTTCCTTTTTGTAAGCATTCCCTCCATTCTTGCTAGTACGAGTAAATGATCCATTTGTAAACAAGATGAGTTATCCATTTTCTCTCAATTTAGAATATATTTTTTTTATTTTTTATGTTAAGACAATCAATAAATTGTGTTTTGATAATTATTTCTCTTTTTCCTCCATAACACCCTTAATCATACATTTACAAAAAATCCTTAATCATGTCCACAAAAAATCGATTCAATTGATAAAGAATTAAAATCAATCAAATAAGTGATAAGTGGTTCGACCTCTAACTCTTGCATATGAAGACAATTTAGTTTGAATGGAAGAACTCATCTTCTATGTCAAACAAATCTACCGCTAAATAATGTGTCCAACGAGTTTTCAGATAGAGATTAGTTAGTATTAAACAGCTATGAAAACTTCATATCTATAACATTATAACGAAAAAAAATCCTTAGGTAATTCAAAAAATACCAATGGTAATATTGACAAAGTAATAACTAAGTTTCATCGAATATTCAAGACAAGTAAATATAAACAATTACGAGTTGTTTTCAATATCGTATTCATTACATTTTCCCTATTTCCCCGTAATTTGTCAGATTTTCTTATATTTAACTCCACAAAACATTTGCCAGTATTTTTTGCTTAGATAGGAGGGAGTCCAATATATTCTTGGAGTTGTGTGACCAAATCATGAAAAAACACTTACCAGTTAGTAGTATTACTCTATTTTAGGGGTGTAAGAAAAAAACTAGTATCCCATGAATCCGAAGTTTTAATCCAAATAGGATAAATGTCAACTAAACAAATGTGAACCCCTATATACTGGTTTGTGTATCGTTATAATCTCTTCCGTTACTATTATAGGCAAAAAATTATTCTTTAGATTTAATGGAAAACAAACATACTGATGTGGTGGTAGTTCGTCCAGGGGATTTGGTTCCTCTAACTTTCATTTCTCTACCTTTGTCTCTATCATCTCTTGATTTGATTTCTCTCACTTCTTTTCCCTCCATTAAAAAACTAATACTTCATCCGTTTTAAAATGAGTGTCGTTTTAGGTGTTTACACACATATTAAGAAATGCAATGATTACAAGAAAGAGAATGGTTATTTTACCAAATTATCCTTATTAACTATTGGTTAGTTTTGAAAGTAATACTTTGGAAGTAATGTGCAGAGTATTAATTGGAAGGTATAATTGAAAAGAAAATGTTATTATTGCATTGAAAACTGAAAACGACATTCATTTTGAAACAAATTTTTTTGGCTAAAACGACACTCATTTTGAATGTTTATTAAATAAAATACGTATGAAGATACATTATCACTTCTTATATAGCCAAAGGATGGTTGGAACGTTGCAAGGAATGATTTGAACGTTGTAGAGTATATTCCTTGAAATAAGAGTCATTGCATTGACTGTACTATTTTTGTGAGCAATTCTTCAATTGCTTGTCTTGTTGTTGCAGAAATTGGCTCCATGAACTTGTACTATAGGTGAAATTATGGTGCATAACTCGTTCTATTGTATCTTGTGTACTACTTCCTCCGGTCTCATATATTCTTACCCCGAAGACCTCGTTGAGTTTCTCAGCTACTACTTCACGATCTTCTGATGTATCTTGATGCATAGCAGCCATATTTGGAGATCTAAATTAATTAAGTGACAAAGCTATTAGATTATTTGAATTATGCATTTCCTATGTGAAATATAATTAATTAATTTGTTTGTTTGTCCAAAGTATCTCCGAAAGTTAGAGATTAATCCTTGGAAGATCCATTTACGGTGTTGATCTCCTCAAATAGGTGCTCTTCCATTTGCATTGGTTGTTAGACATCGATCCAATGACTTTATCCAAAGTCACGATGAAACATTTTAAAAAAAATTATTTTGACTGGCACATAAGCACCACTAATAACTTAAGAAAATGATTGTAATTGATCTTAACCACGTGTGTGTCGTGTCAGTGTTGGACATTGATCACAAACTTAACCTAAAATCTCCATGCTACTTAGGTAAAAACTGTTGCTTCATGTACCTTAGTGAGTATGGAGTCATCAATTTTGGAGGCACGGTGCCTCAAAATAGGGCTGTTTCTTGTGGCATCTTCAGCAAAACGCGTCTCACAATTTCTCCTAAATACATCCCTGAAATCAACTTTACAAAAAACTAAGAGAAAAAGGAAAAAAGTTTCAGGATCAATTCAAGATATCAAGGAAAATTATCAATTGTGATTATAGTATGTAATATACTCCACTTCCAGGATTTGAGTTTTCAGCATCAAAACTAGTGTCAAATGATGTTAGAGGAAGATGAGGGGAATTGAAATTTCCCCACTCCATGCTAATTACCTGTAACATTATATCAGGAAATTTAAGATTTTATATAAATAGTGAGAGCATCAAAGATAGTCAAGGACAAATTATTCCGAAGAAATTAAGTTCGAATTCTGATTGAAACAATTATAATTAAACTTTACTCACCTCCCGAATTCCATACGAGTCTCGTTTTTTTATATATGTTTTCTTTTGCCGGTAAAAAAACAACGTAAAAGCTATGGCAGTCACTAACCAGTTCATTTGAATTGGGAGATTGCGCAAGATCACTTTCTTGTGCTGGTTCTACATAAGCAGCATTTGTGCTCATACCAAGAGTTATTGTAGCCACGTTGTCCCTGTTGTAGTATCTTCCTCCAGCCAAACCTCCAATGGTGTCATCAACCTATTGAGTATTAATGTTTTGAGTCCTCTGTAGTTTGAGACATGGAATGAGCACAAAACTAATCAGTCAAGCATGAGAGCCTTTAACTAGTGCAAAAACACGCATTTTCGTTCCATGATTCTTCAATGCTTGATTTAGGTTTTTCACCAATCCTTTTCGAACCTGGTTACAAAAACTAATATAATGTAAAAGTCGTGCATTCAATCCCTTTCAATTCAAAAGTTTGTTTTTTCTTTCACTAAATACATGTTGATATTGTGTGAATCTTTTAAATAAACACGTATGTGTGTGCATTAAAATTAAAGACAAAAAATTACAAGCCACTAACTCAACTGGGTCGTTGGTGTTTTTTTTGTTGAAATGTAGTGCTTGTAAAAGGCTACTGGATATGATGATAGGGTGAAGCCCAATTTCTCCTTGGTGGGTGCAGCTCCCTCATCATTATCAGGATGAGTTAAAACATACTTTGCTATCTCTGTAGCGACAAAATCGATTACCTCCTTACAAACAAAAAAAATGTTTCCGTTAAGCAAAACTATTTCGGAAATGTGACAGTTATTAAGGGCGTGTTTGGATTTCGGAAATGGACAGTTATACCTGAGACGTACCAGCCAAGACGACATCAGGGATAGAAATCTCTTCCCTTTGTAAACCAGATATAGGCTTGCTCTTTCCTCCTAACCTTGCACGCAACATCAACAAGTTCGTTCCATGCAAATTCACTCCATAAAAAAGACCATCCTCTTCTCTAAAACAAGTGCCAATACACATTACTTCATTATCTATAATTAATTAACTAGGCCAAACAAATTTAAAGCTTAAAAAAATATGAATTGAAGAATTTGTATAGACAGATGTTATAAAATAATTTTACATATGCATCTAATGACATGTCGGCATCTTATTTTTGTTACCCATATATGCAAATTAAACTCAATTTCAATTACCCGTTTGGAAGGGATGTAACACCGAAAATGATCATATTAAAATAATGAACTTAACCAAAAAGATGGAAAACCTAAATTCGATTTCTGAAACAACTTTTTGTTAGACTTGTGAACCTGAGATGGTTTGTACAAAAAGAAAATAAAATAATACATCACAATAGTTTTAGGACAAAACTTATATGTAGTTCTTTAGGTATTTTTTTTGTTGTTTCACTTACTAAAAGATCTTTTTTTTTTTTTATCCATTCTTCAGTTAGCTTGGCCTGATTGGTTTGGTTGCATACAGATGCGCACGCGCGCGCACACACATACACACTATATTTGTAATTTGAAAAAAAAGCAAACTGTCTCAACCAACTACACATCTAACGACTAAGTGCATAGAAACACCACAATTAATGCAAAGACAAACAATATAAAGAGAGTACATAGTAGAGGAACAACCCATCAAGAATTTATTTACCTAATCTGGTTCGTCACCGACCTACATTTGAGGGAGAGAACATCACTCCAATACACTACCAAAGAATCTTTACAAAGAGATACACAAAATTAACTTCAACAAGCTCTTTAATACCTTTTTCTCACTCTTTTCCCTTGGTTCGAAGAGTTACAAGGAGACCAAAAAATTTAGCTCACAATGTTCTCTAAGAGCATCCTCTAAATTTCTCTCATTTACCCTTTTACAGTCACTCAATGATTTTCACTCTCAAGATATTTCCCATGTGTTTTCCACCATAAACTCTGATATTAATTGTTGAGAAAAACGGCATAGAGAAAATAAAGAAACACAATTATATAAATTTCATTATATGATTTGATAATTCAGTTGATTTGCCACCTCTAAAATTTCTCAAAGAGCTTCATTATCATTTATCACGATAAATTCATAATTATAGTAAAATAGTCTTCCTCAAATCCAATAACATAAAAACCTTTTATCATTTGTCAATAGAATATGATATGTTACTTATAAAAAATCACACAAGACCAAATTTGATGTCCCAAACATGAAACTTTCGTGATGAAAACCATATTATATTATGAAAGTTAAATACAAATTTAAGCTAGCTTCAATATGAAACACAAAAAAGTATCCACAAATGCTAGACTCTGGGAAGGAGTAGAAATTATGTGTTTTACTTTTCCTTCTACGTTCTATGTTTTATTTCTCAATTTTACGCTTTGGCTGACGAAATGATGGAGGTGTGAAAATTAAAGCGCTGGGGCTGGGGATGTAAAAATGAAATGATGCTGAATTGTAAAGAAAAGGCTGAAGTTATTTAATATGTTTGGGCCATAATCTTTCTGAATTTTGCTATAAATACCCTCTATAAAACAATGCTTGCCATATACACCCCCTGCCTATAAATTTTTTTGGCCCTAGGCTCCCACACTCTCGGTCTATGGCTAGGGCTGACCCTACATTTAAAATATAAAATGGTGTGCTCCACATAAATTTCGAAAAATAAAAAAAGTAAGTATTAAAAAGAGTGTTAAAAGAGAATGTTGATACCACTATTCAAATTGTGATGTTTGTTTCCTTTATAGTAGTCAATTTGGCTACACTGCCAAAAAAAAAAGTCAATTTGGCTAAGCTATCTATCCTCATTTTTCCTTCTTTATGTACGTTTGATTGAAGCTGCTTTTTAGCTAACGGCAAGAGTCAATATTATTCATGTGCGCATTTGATAAAGACATTAGCAGAATTAACATAGTTTACTACTTCACAAAACAAAAAAAGAATTAACATGGTTTACAGAAAGTTGACGGGCGTTAGACATGAACTCACATGTCAAATTTGTGGTGCTAAAAAGTGACACCTTTTATAAAAAAAAAATCTGCAGTGGTTGATATAATTAAGCATTTTCTTAATTGATTCCCTAATACTAGTAAATTAGTAATACAAAATTTGTTTTTCTTCCGGTTTGTTCTCCAAGAACACCTTAAAGTCTTAAACCTCTGAAGTCAACACGTCCATAATCCTACAGTTCACTATATACTATCAAGTAAGCATCATACTGTTTACTGTATTGCGTAGGAAAAAAGTAAAAGAATGGCAAACACAATAGATATAAAAGAGAAAATAATTTTGAAGTTGATGCAAATAATTGCCTTCATTCTAGAAACAAATTGATATAAAATAAATAAATATTTGCCTCAATTCTTGTTTCTAGAAACAAATTTTATCACACATGATCATTGGAATATACTTTTCACATCGCGCTTTTACACACGTTAATTTGCCAATACTTATATACTCACAGTCACAATCATACTCACATCACATATGTATATCATACATTAAAAAGTCAAATATTATAGGGGAATTAGTCACTTTAGTCCCTGAATGGGGAACGATTCGTCAATTTAGTCCCTGAATGCAGATAATATGCAAAACAGTCCCTGCATGGTCAATTTCAGGGACTAAAGTGACTAACGAAGTCTACATTTAGGGACTAAATTGACTAACGGAGTCTGCATTCAGGGACTAAATTGACTAACAAAGTCTACATTCAGGGACTATTTTGCAATTTATCTGCATTCAGGGACTAAATTGACGAATCGTTCCCCATTCAGGGACTAAAGTGACTAATTCCCCAATATTATACTTACATCTATGTGAAGCAAAAACTATAATTTTCATAAAGACTTTGTAAGATAAAACAAAAATATATGAAGACAGATGCCTAGAATACGTTTGTGTTCGAATGGTATACAAGTTTTGCCTTTTTGCGTTTTTGCATGAAGTCTAAGTAGGTTTAGACATCGATGTCAATCAAAAAAAGGTTTAGACATTGATGCGCAAATCATTCTAGCATTTTGACATATAACTTTGTATTTTCTGCATGTTCATTGAATCATTTCATACAGGGCAATCTTATTGGAAGCACACAGTCCAACAAAAGTATACACATCTTAATCAAATTGCAACATTAATTAATCATGTTGTTGATGATTAGTTCTTTAACTCATGTTCATAGCATTTTGAAAACTTTAGATAACGAAACATACTCTCTCCGTCTCACAATATTAGTCGTTTAAGGTTTGTGCACGATTATTAAGAAAATGATTAATTGTGTTGATTTCAATGGTAAAATTAGTTACATTTACTAAAACACCCTTATTAATTATAGTTAGTGGAGTAGTTAAGTTAGATGAAATTCAATAAATAAAGGTATAATAGTGGAAAAAAATAATAAATGCTGCATTGGTATTGTAAAGTGACAATTATTTTGAGAAAACGAAAAAATGCTAAAGCGACAATAATTGTGAGACGGAGGGCGTATTATTTTATAGTTTTTTTTTAAGGTTTTAATTTACTGCACTTTTTTTTTTGGTTACCAATTTACTGCACTTTTGATTCTTTCTTTAAAATCAAAAGTTTTTTTTTTTTTTTTTTATGTTTAAATTCAAAAGTTTCTTTAAAATCAAAAGTTTTATTTTTTATCCTTTATGTTTAAATTTGTTGCAATTTTGATCTCAACTGATGTCTTTGCCATGAAAAGTACGAGTTTTGACAACAAAAGAGGCGAATTTTAGTATCAAAAGTGATATTTAGTCTTTAGATTCAAATTGAGGTATTAAAATTCCATTTTTGACGTCACAATGCACAATTTTTGGGTCCAAAAACACAGGTCGTGGCCAAAATTGTATCAAATGTGAAAGTAGAGGGATAAAAAAAATTGATTTTAAAAAAGGGACTAATTTTGTGAGATTTAATAAAATAACCGACCAAAAGTGCAATTAAATCTAATTTATAAAATACAACAACAACTCCTTCAAAAAAAAAAATACAACAACAACAATAACAACCAATCCTTATCCCCACTAAATAGGATCGACAACATGTATCAAATTATGTCATGATGTTCTATCATAAATTATATTTGGATCCACCTCATTAATTAATCTCTAATTTTTTTTAATAGCTTCTCTTAGGGCTGGACAAATAACCGAGAACCGCTGCCATCCGCCCGAACCAGTACAAAGAAAACCGAAAAAACGGATTGATGCGGTTAGATCGGGTGAACGGGTCAGTGAAACGGTCTTCTGTGGTTATAGCTGGTCGAGTCCGATTGACCAAATCGAATCCACGGCAACCCGAAACCCGACCGAGCAAAGTGTAGGAGCTAAGGTGCAGCACTGTGATGGTGAAAAGGTATACGTAGTAACACCATCAGAGAAGAAGATGCTTGCTTATCTATTTTTTCTCAAGGATTGATGACATGAAAGCATAGGAGCCATTTGATTTGATGCACGCGGATTCATTATTTGAATGGCTTGGATTTAATGTTTTGTGTTTCTTTAATAATCATGTGACTTGCACATGATATGATATTTAATTAAACCTTTTTATATTTATTTTTTCACTTGCGTTTAAACTAAATCTAATAAAACATAAAACAATAAAAAAAAATTGTTTCATTTTTCTAACATGAACTTCTTTTATCCTTTAAAAAGAATTGTTTCTTTTAGGTGTGTTTGAGAAAATCAAGTAAAGTCCCAGTGAGAGGGTTAAAGAACCAAGGCCGCCGCTCCACTCAAGGAAACTAGTAGGAGGATCTTCCTCCATGCTCCACAAAATGGAATATCTTTCATTTTTCTAACATGAACTTCTTCTACATCTTTTTTTTCTTCTTCTTATTTCTCTGAGTTATCGCAACCTTTGAACATCTTGACAATGGTGGCCATGTCTCCCCATCTTAACTGTGACAATTTTTTGTGTTTTACTGAGTTTCTGCAAAAATAAAAACTGTGCCAACCGCCCGATCCAACCCACAAACCGACTCACCCGCCGTCCGACCAAACCGTTCAAGCTAACGGACGAGAGTGGGTGTTGGATTATCACCCGCGGTTTCTATCGGATCGAGCTTTTCCGGCCGATTCCGACCGAACCCGTCCGATTGTCCACCCCTGGGCTTCTCTTATAGCTTTTTTAAGTCTTTCTTTAATCTCTCTTGATCTTACATCTACAAATCTTATATCCACATGCCAAAATTACCTATGCCTAATTTCAACCATCTTTTTTTACTATATATAGATACTACCATAACTCTCTCTGATGCTATTATTCTTAATCATATTCCGTCCGGTCTTATTACACATCTAATCTAACATAACAATTTATGAAATACAATAATAAAATAAAAAAAACTTATTCTAATATATATACTGAAGGGTTAAATATATTTTTGGTCCCTATAAATATACAAACTTTTCGTTTTAGTCCCTCTAAAATTTTCCTTCAACTTTTAGTTCCTATAAAATTTTCCATCTTCACTTTTGGTCCCTCTTTTAAAGTAAACTCATATGTAGAATTCATATTTTTGAATAAAATTTTGCAGAAAAATTCATAATATTATAAGAATCTCTCCTAAAAAAAATTAGAATTTTTTAACAAAACATGAATTTAATATGAATTTTTATATTTTTGAAGGTTAAAAATTCATATTTAATTTATGTTTTGTTAAAAAATTCTAATTTTTTTGAGGAATTTTTTTTACAATATTCTACACATTTATGCACAATTTCATTAAAAAATACAAAAATTAACTTAAAAATAGGGACAAAAAGTAGTGATTGAAAATTTTATAGGGACTAAAAGTTGAAGGAAAATTATAAAGGGACTAAAACGAAAAGTTGATATATTTATAGGGACTAAAAACATATTTAACCCTATACTGAATAATAGCCACGTTGTTGTTGGAAACTTGGGGTATAAATTCATGTAATTATAAAAATAAAAATATACCAATGCACTTAAAATATGTAAAAAAAAAAAAAAAAGTTTAAAAAAGTCAAGCATTGTTGTCTGTTTTCTTCAATTTGCAATTACTCAAAAAGAGCATCGAGGAAAGTTCTTAAGAAAACAGTATTAACAAGTGCTAATGAAAAAAAATATTCATATTGATTTGGAGAGATGTATAACTCAAATATACATATTGACAATACAACCCCTCAAAAAATATATTGACAATACAAACGAAAGTTAGTTGAGTATGAATACTCTTCATTTTTCAAATGTTTAAAAATAATTTTTTTTATTGATGTAGGTTTCAAATTCCATTGTATCAATACGTGGACCATGTGGTAGTTAGTACTGGTGAAATTTTCACACTCGCAGTGTTTCTGTTTCAGTTTCAAAATTGATGGGCAAGTCTTTAGGATAATGCTAGTGGGAAAAGGAGAATGGGTCTTTTTGATCAAGCGGAAAAAGAAAAAAGAGAGAAAGGGACCAATAAATCAAAATCAATATGATGCTGATGCTTTTGTCTTTCCTGTAAGTCTGGAATAACATAAAAATTATGCTTTTTACCCAACAATTATTGCTCGCTCCCAACTGAACTTCCAAAAATATCTCTGTGTGAGTTAACTCACGCAAGTGTTAATTCCAGTGTAAGTTAATTTACGCAGCGCATGTTAAGATACACATATTTTAACACTTACGTTACTTAACTAGCGCAGGGTATTTTCGGTATTTTAGTTGGACGCGGGCAAAATATGTTGGGTAAAGAGCAGTATTCTAACATAAGATCACCAACCATATATGGGCCCCTTATGTCAAAGGTATGATCAAGTCCACAAGGGGCTTTGCCCTCTGTTCGAAGACTATTACTTTTCCCACCCTATTTATTTCCTCGCGCGCCCTATTTTTTTCTTTCAAAAATGCCTTGAAATTTTTGGATTTCATAATTCGAACTGGTGTTTTCCTTTGTTATAGGGTGAAAAAATGAGTTACAGATATTTTCGGATAATGTAATCCTAAAATCTCAAAAAATAGGGCGCGTTACATGATTTTTTTTCGGATTACATAATCCGAACACCCCATAAAAACCCTTTTTTATTGGAAAAACAGTTCAGATTATAAAATCCGAACTGTATCAGCACAAATTCTAAACATGTTTGTAACATGGATAGTCATTTTATGGACAATATTAATCTTCCTAACTCTCATCCTTCTGTTTTGGGTCATTGTTACCTGTTCTTAGTCAAAAATCGGGTTTTCAGGCTACTTGATCGGATTGCTCCGAAACTTCCCCAGAAAATCAAAAAAAAAAAAAATTCAAGGATCATGACTCCCTTAAAAGAAACTTCTTACGGGACTCCGCCCCTCAAAATCTAAAATTCCATCGTTTAGACCCATTTTTAATTTTTCATATTATCAGAAAAAATCCGAAAAAAATTGCATTAGTTTTATTTGATTTTTAGCATTTTTTTGGTGGTATTTTTATGATTTTATTTGACAGGTTTTTAACATTTTTTTACTTAGTTTTTTGTTATTTTTAAAAGCAGAACTCAAAACTACTGAAATGTGAGAGTCTGATGGCTGATTATACATAAGCATTGTCCGGATTTTAGAATCCGAATTAGTGAAACATGAAATCAGATTATGAAATCCGAATTGCACAGGGCATTTTTGAAAAATTTACGGGGTGCGTGAGAATGCAATAAGGTAGGAAAAGTAATAGTCCTGTTTCAAATGAATATTGATCAAAAACAGTGATCTTATTGGACCGAGATGGTAGACCGAACTGAAGCAAATTCTGTTGAGTTTGAATGTTGAGAGGTGTACTTGGAAGCACTCTAAAACTTAAATCATTAAGAGAGCAAAGTGTGGGAGGTTTAGATAGAAAGAATATGTACCTTGTGTTGCTATCACATGATGTTTTCATAGGCGTCGAGGATGAGCTGTTGGAGGATAATGGAGGAACCTTTATGGATGGCGCCCTTCAATGTCATGATCCGGTAGTTGTTGGTAGGCGTTTCAGCTCGTTGAGATGTTACAGATTGCAGGCTTCTTGGATCAAGTGGATCGCTTCAGAGAGTTAGTACATTTCAGAAGTGGGCCTAAAGGTCGCGAAGGATCGAACCTTGTGCTAGCTCGGAACAAGTATGGTGCTACCAACACCTACTATTGAGCAAAATTTATATTTTTCTGACCATTTTAAAAATGAATTTCTCATAAAGTTGTTGTACCTATATGTATTTTATGCAACAAAAGAACGAATATTAAAAATATGTTAAAGTGAATTTAGTTAGTACTTTTCTAAGGATGGGAGTCAATTTGAGAACTTGAACAATTTGAGACTCAAATATAGTGCCACCAAAAGAACACTTAGGTTTTGTTAGGGAGATTGGAGAGGAGGGCTTTAGAGGGTGTGAAAGATATAAAAAAGTAGAGAAATTTTTCACATTTTATAAAAGAGCAATTTTTTAGAGAATGATAAACTAATGCTTGTGATTAATTTTTTTTTTAAATTTTAAAAATATTATAACAACAAAGATTTAATTTGAAAATTTCATATAAACCCGCAGAATCCCCAAAACCCTCCCCCAATACAATTTTTGAGTTCCCTCAAATGATGACTATTTTGTATAAGGATAAGATTTGGTTGTTGTTGATAGAACATTATGATGTAATTTAATCCATGTAGTCAATCCTACTTATAAGGATAAGACTTAATTGGTTGCAATTGTTGGCAATATAAGTATATGATATAATTTGTTTTTGGTCGAGTAGTCAAGTGACCAGAAATTCACCTCTTAAAGATGAGTAAGTGGAGTATCTGGTGTTCGAACCCCGACTCTTGCATATTACAATGTACTGTTTCTATCAATTGAGCTAAACTCACGGGGACGATATTTGATATAAAGTTATTAAGCGTTGACACACTATCCAATTATTATACTTCCTCCGTCCCAAATTATAAATTGCTTTGAGAAAAAAATTGTCATAAATTATATGTCGTTTCACAATATCAATGAAACGTGAATGCTACTTTTCCTATTATACTCTTAACTTTTTTTTTGAACAAATCAAAATGATATTAATAACAACCTTCGATGTTTCCCCCCGCACAAGGTGTGCTAAAAAGAGGAACACCGACAATATTTACAGAGTCTAAAGGTATTCACGAAGAGCAACAACCAAAAACAAAAAATTACAGACGTAATCCCATACAAAGAAAGGGACTTTTCCACCAGTCATGGTAGCTATAAATGAACATCTGTTTGGCTTTCAACCATAAAAAAGAATTTAACTTTACTTTTTCTAACAAAAGAAGAGATGAAGAGACTATCTGTTGGAATACCCTGTTGTTTCTTTCCTTCCAGATAACCCAAACAGTTGCAAACCAAATAATGTTTAAGTATAAATGAATAAAACGAGGCATGCCCGCCATCTTAGTAAACTGAGTAAAATGATGTCGAAGCTCACCTGCAGGCACCGAATAAATACCTAACCAGTTCCAAACCTGATACCAAAGATCTTTCGAAATATTGCACTGAAGGAAAAGGTGTTGAGCTGTTTCGATTTCACCACACCCTCCCATACAAGACGTGTCATTTGAGGCCAAAACTCTACGATGCAACAAGTTATCTTTCGTAGGAATTTTGTTTTGAAGCAAACGTCAAACCAACACGGACACCTTTGTAGGAATTGTCTTATGCCAAACGTCTTCAACAAGAGTCCTATCTAACATGATACCATTATTAGTTATAAATCGATAAGACTCCCGCACCGTATAGCCATGAACAGGATCCAAAAGCCACCGCCATGAGTCTTGAACACCATCCTGCAACACAAAGTTATTTAATAAAAGAGAACACTCCCTCACACTCTCTTCTTCCCATGCAAACAACCGACGCCGCCACACCTACGCCTCTCCATCAATCCCCCAACCGCGCCTCCCCATAAGCTCCACCGTAACATCCTTCTCCATGGCTATACTCTTAACTATTTATAATTCTTCCTTCTTTCAATTCATTAATTTATTTTTCCATACCATTTATTAAGAACAATTTTGTAAATCAACTCATAATATATATCTTTTTCTCATATAAAATTAATAAAATTTCTTAATACATGTGAACCGCTCGAAACGTCATTTAATTTGAGACGGAGGGAGTACCATTGTATTTTTGTAGACACCGATGTTAGAGAGTGAGAGAGAAATAAAAGAAGTTAATAAATAATTAGAATAATATAAAAATGATTTTAAGCATGTGTGTTTAGCAGTATAATATTAACTTTGCTCTGAATGGAAAAAATATATACGTGTATACTAGTAATACTAAAAATAGTCGTATGATCCAATGACAATATCCAGAGTTAGGATTAGGATTAGGGGGTTTACTATATTAAATTGCAATAGGTATATAATAATCTCATGATCCAATGGCAATTAATCACCAATTCTAGTCAACTACTCCAATACAAAATGGATTTATTGTTAAATACAGCATTTCAGATCGTTTATGATTATGTAGAAGCTATTTAGTCATTTATATATTTATTCAAAAATATTAGATTAGAAGCACAGCGTTGATCTCATTCATTGTGAATTAAATAAACGTGAATCATAAGTAGTTGAAGATATGCATCCACACGAGTATCCCATACTATATTTGGTAGAACATGTTGTCATTTATTCACAACTCACAAACAATAATCATAAGAATTTTTATATATAGAATGGATCCACCACAAAACGACAAAAGAAACAATATAAAAATAAATACATAACATATTGTCATTCAATCTCCACAACGTGAAAGAGGGATGAAACAGATCTATCTGAATAGTCAAATCCTCTAAAAAAATCCCTCTTGTGTGAAGAAAAAGAAAAGAGATATGCCTAGTTCTAAAAAAATGCCATTGTGCAAAAATTAAGGAAAACACGTTGGCATTATCATATGTTGAACTCTGCACTCAGATATATACCTCAGTAATCCAAATGATGGAAAAAAAAAAAAGGAAAAAGAAATGACTGTGATATTAAAACTAAAAAGCCATAATAAACTAAGGTCATTACTATAGACTATAGTCATGACTCATTAGCATGCACATGCATCAACAAATTTTGATGACTTGAAATGGTTGCTTTAAGATCAAATGAGCTGCCTCAAAACCTGACTTATGCTCCTTACGAGATCCTTTATTGTCAAGCAATATTCTTTATTCATCTGCAAGAAAAAATTAAATTAACCATGAAAATTAAATAAAATCTGTCACTAATTTTTCCGAGATAAAATATAGAGGCTTAATTGCATGTTTGATTTCTTATGTTTTTTTTAACGAGCCAAATAGAATATATCAACATGAACAAAGAATTCTACTCGGCACAAGAAAAACTAGGCTAGAACATAAAATGGTCTCTTATGATCATTTTAATTAGGTTTTAAGTTGGTCTTTAAGTTTTAAAAATTTTAAGTTGGTCCAAAACATTACTCACTTTGAAACAAGTTGGACCAACTAGAAACTTAAAATAAACATCAAGAACGAACCAAACATGCAATTAAGACAAGTATAAACTCATGTCTATTTGAATAAATTTTACCTGAGTAACAATGGTTATATCAAGATAGTTATTTCCAAATGGCAAAATAGAAGTGCTCTGAACAGTGAGGCGAAGCTTTTCTAATTCGTTGAGTATTGCGGTCGCAGATCGGCCACAATATCTGTCGCAATGGATTCTGATGAGCATGTCTTTTCCAGAAACCCTTGCTTCAATTTTTGGGAGTGATTGGTCTGAATTTTTGTCGCAAGAGGAGCTTTCATCTTCGTCGAAGAGAATAGATCTCTTCACAAAAACTGCTGATTCGACTTTTTTATCGGCTACTTGTTCCTCCAATGTCTTCACTCTTTCCTGTAGTTGCTTCATATGTTTTATAGCATCTTCCAAAACAGTTGCCTTGTCCATCTGCAGGCAAAGTAAACATTGATTAATATTAAATAATATTTGTATACTTGATAGACCTCAATTGCAACTATACTAACTTAATTTGCATGTAATTTCTCTCAATATTAAAGAACACATGTTTATATCCCCGTGAGCTTAGGTCAGTTGGGAGGCATATTGCATGTTATATGCAGGGGCGGGGATTGAACCCCTAACACTCCACTTCTCCACAATCAAATTGTGTGAGATTTAGCCACTAGGCTACTTGACAAAAAAAAAAAAGATCGCATATTTATGTGCATGAGATTTCATTATAATATATAGTACCTTTTTGAGTCCAGGAAGAAGAGATGAAAGAGCAATGAATCTCTGGTTAAGCTTTTCCCTTCGTTTTCTTTCGGCAATAACATGATCTTGAGCCTGAATAGGGTTTCTATTTATTGCAGCAACCTTGTTCTCTCGTTTATAATAATCACCTTGAGATATCACACTTCCAAAATTCAAGTTTTCTCCATACCCAATCTCGGTTTTAGGCTTCTTCACCCTTGTATCCATGTTGGGTTCAAAAGAAATGATCTTGGAAGATGAAGATGAAGATGAAGAAGACTTGAGTCTTAGTTTTGTTGGTGTAGGTGAAGCAACAGATTGATCAGGACTACTTTCAATGGGGAAAGAATTGTTCTGTGTGCTTTCGGAATGGATTCGCTTGCTGCTGTTGTTGTTATGAGAAGAATAAGTACTCTCTTGTGGGGATGCTGAGAAAGACTTGAAGTATGCCATATCATCAAACTCGAATGCATATGAGTCCATTGGGTATTCATGATCATTAAACAAAGTAGTGTCCTCCATTAATCCCTGTTAATTCAAAGAAATATAGTAAAGGTAGAAAAATTTAGAATATTTCTATGGATATTTTTATGACATGCGAGTTTTGCAAAATCAGAGTGACACTACGATTTTGTTGAAGCGTTTATATCAAAATTACGATAGTGATTCTGTTTATCTCACTGCAAATCCAAACATACATTATGTTGTGTACTTACAAATTCAGGCATGTAGTTGGTGGACGAAATTTGAATCATCTTTCAGCTTGAATTCTTTGTATGCACAAACTGAAAATTAAGTCAAAATATTAGGCCAAATAATGAATGAAATGCAAAGTCTAAACTATTGGATATATGAGAAGGGTTACCTTAGTTGAAAAAAAGTAGATAGATGAAGAACGAGAAGAGATGAAGTGTCGTTGTTTGTTTGTGAAGAAATATTTCCAACCTGTTTTTATAGAGAGAGCAAGTAGAATACACGTTTAATACCCGGTTCTGTATTATGCACGTGTGAATATGATTTCCCATTTTCTAGGGTATGTTTTGAATGTAACGGCTTCCGTCTTTACTAACCCCGTTTGGTCAAATTGTGGCTACATTCTATCAACTACTACTCGTTTCACTTATTACACCGTTTTGAAATGTGTACACCTCTTAGAATATTTTTTAGGGAAATGTTAACTTATGCCCTCAAGGCACAAGTTAATGATTCAAATATAGAAATAATATATTGGAATATGTGCATTGCATTTAATTTTTAACTTTTTAATCCATTAAATGCAAAAAAATTTAGAGAATATTTCTTCTTTTGACTTTCTTAACATGTGCACTAAGGGCACAAGTTAACACTACCCTATATTTTAAAGGCCAAAGTACTTAAGAGAAATTCTTATTTTTACACCCAGCCAATTAAAATCAAACATCTCATTAAAATAATAAAAATAATTAATATCATAATTTTTTCTCATTATTTTTAATATTTCTCTCTCCTTTTTCCACTTTCTTTAACTAACAAAAACCACCCACCACCATTTATTGTTTCCATTTCCTTAATTAAAATCACATTTTTTTTAAAGTTAATAACATGTGTCATATTTTTATTGGTTGGGTGTAAGAATAATCTCTTAGATAAAAGTAAGAATATCTCATAAATTTATTAGATTATCGTAAGACATGCCAGAAATAGATTTACACAGTAACAACTAACAAGAATGTTAACCAAAATTAAACCACCTCCTCTTACACCTTGATTCACCATGTTTGTAGAAGACTAACTTATTCTGCTTGACCCAACTTCCATCGATAGTCCATGATAATTAATATTTGGTATTTTGGTATTCCTTATTGTTAGATTTTTTATTTATGTCTATTGTTAAAGTTTATTTTTTTAATATTTTTTTATATAAAATTGTTTTGGGGTTTGTCCAAAATTGCCTAGTTCACTTGCCCTTGCATGGACCCATCCCATAAACGACAAGCCTGTGGAACACCATTGTCACGTCCTTCGTGTCATTATGTTAGAAGTCTGGATCACGATAGAGTCATAAACTATTGGAATATGCATATATCATCTTTTGGTGATTTTGACGTAACACAATTCAAATACACATTTCATGTGTTTTTTATTTTATTATTTATAGTTTATTAAAAAAAGGTGTTTTTTTTTTTTATAGTCAAAAGAATTTTATTTAAGGGAGTGCAAGCGATATTCCAAAACCATTTCAATAACGCTACTGTTACAATAACACATTTCAGGAGCAATTCTTGTGCAACTACAAATATATATTTGGTTTAAACCCACATACAGTAAATAAGTAAAATGGAAAAAAAAAATCAATTTATTATTATTATTAAAAATATTGGTTAATGTGTATTGTTGTGTGCGCGCCTAAATGATTTGGATTTATGTTTATGACTATCTAAGAATTTCCCCACAATCCAGGTGTGATTGTCTATCAAGACCGAATATAAATTAATTCTACTTTTTATTTTATTTTTAATTATTTCAAACAAAATCAAAAAGTTAATTCTACAATTTACTTTTTGTGAGCCTTCTGACAAAGGAAGCCTTGTTCCTCTATCATTAAACATACTTTAGTAGTAGTATTAGAATGAGCGACTTTCTTTGAACATTTTAATTTATAAAAAAAATAAAAAAATCATGTAAAATTTATTAAATAGATCATACATGTAGTAACAGTGGTATTGGATCGAGTATTTCTATTAGAAATCTGCTATTTCCCCAGCACAAAACACTCGCGCCCTGCAGCCATGCCCAAAATGCCCTTGCGCTAGTTAACTAGCACAAATGTAAAATAATGCGCAAGTTAAGTTAAGTGGCGTGAGTTAAGTGGCGCACAGTGACTAATTTTTTTTTTTACTATTTTCACTTAAATTATTTACTATATTCTAAATTATTTGTTCACTTTATTCTAAATTATTTATTTGCTATATTCTAATTTATTTATGCACTTAAAATAAATTCGAAATTAGAAAATAAATTCGATTTTATTTATTCAATATTTATTTATTCAATACATAATCATAAACATAAAATAAATGCAAATATAAATACAAATAAAAAACAAAATTAATAAATATAACTCTCGTTTTATTAACATCATTCAAACATTACAATAATCAATACATATATTTTATTTGAATTCACTAATCTACTTATTATTCCTTTTACCCTATTGGGGTAAAAAATTATTTTTACCCTCTTCGGTATATAGCAATAACTAGTGCTCAGTCCTGTTGGGGAAAAAGACATCAAGATCCCTTGAGGTAAATTTAAATTTGGTTCCTTTTATACCCCCATGATGATTCTTTTTACCCACGGTAAAAAGATTTTGGGAGTTAAAGGAAGCAAACCTAATTTTACCTCAAGGGATGATGTCTTTTCCCCAACTCGACTGACCACTATTTCCCCCAAGAGCCACTACTATATACCTAAAGGGGTATAAAGAGCCTAGAGACTATAGAAGCAAAAAAGAAGAAGAGAAAGAGGGTGAGAGAGTGGGAGGAGATAATGTGAGGAAAAGATGAAGTTTGTAAGGGTATTTATAGGTAAAAATGATAACCTAGTTTGTATCTACCATAAATATGGTAAAAAAAATGTGTAAAAGTGGTTAAAAACGTGTTAATTGAATGTTGAAAATCTGACCAAAGTGAAAAAACATTTGTTCTTCAGTTTTGACCATCGGCAAACATGCGTGAGTTAACTCGCGCAAAGGCTCAGTGGTGCGTGACTTAAGTCACACAAAGATTATAAGGTGCGTGAGTTAAGTCACGCAGCGTGACTTAACTCACACAATGGTATATTTGAAAAACATTCTGGGCGCGAGCAAAATGTGTTGGGGGAAGAACATAATTCTTTCTATTAAATAGATGATCCATGTAAAATTTTGCACAAATCTATAACGATTTGATATGTTTTTTAGATTTTTTTTTGTTGCTATTAAACTAATGGTCAACACATTCTCAAATAAACACATACATGGGGAGGGGGAATATGAGGGATTGGGTTTGAACCCATAATTCTATATAAAATGACCTCACAATCAAACCACTAGGCTGTAACAATGAGTACTTTATTAAGATTCATTAAAATTAACAAATTTCGATAAAAGTACAATTGACCTAATCCTGATAACATATCAAATAATTTAAATTTTAGTAAAACTTTACATTGATGATCTATATGATATAAACTTTTAATCAAAAGGTGGAATATATATATATATATATATATATATATATATATATATATATATATATATGGGATTTGCTAGAACACACCCACTAGTTTTTATGTGGGAGTGTTTTAGCAAGTTACACCTTAAGGTGTATTTAACTACTTTTTAGTTATAACTTGCTAAAACACACCTTCTGAAAAATAAGTGGGTGTATCCTACCAAATGCCTATAGGAGTTGCTAACATACACCCACTTATTTTTTAGAAGGTGTGTTTTAGCAACATTCACCTTAAGGTGTATTTAACAACTTTTTAGTTATATTTTTGCTAAAACACACCTTAATAAAATCTAGTGGGTGTATCCTAGCAAATTCCTATATGTATATGTATATATATATATATAAGGAATGATCAAATTACATTGATCTAATGTTACATCACTCAATATCATTTTATTCGGCTCGATACATATTTTTTAAATTTGACAGTTAGATTGTAAGTTTATATCACATAGGTCATCTATGTAAAATTTGACATAAATCTAAAATTATTTGATGTGTTATTAAGACCCATCAGGATCGAAGATTTATGTTTTTTATTGAACACCGCTCTCATCTTGATATGTATCAATAACTTATCAAATGATTTTATATTTTTGTATAATTTTACATGGTTGATCGATATGATATAAGCTTACAACTCGATGGTAAAATTTGAAAAACATGTATATAGTAAAATGATATTGAACAGTGTAACACTACGTTAGTGTAATGTTTTTTTGCTCAAAGAGGCTTGCGACAAGGAGGCCGTTAGCTCCTTTTCTCTTCTTAATTGTTCAGTGGAAGGCTTAGCACGTTTAATAAGGAATTTTGCAAATTTGGGGATGTTTTCTAGTTTCTAAGTGCATGATATTTTGAGTTACCATATGCTTCAATTCGCGGATAATATAATTTTATCATGCAAAACTTGGAAGCTAGTGCTGGATTTGTTGGAGAAGAGGCTTGCTACTTGGAAGGGAAAATACGTATCGATTGAAGGGAGGGTAGTGCTCATCGATTATATTTTGACGAGTCTGCCTCTGTATTTTGACGAAGCTGGGAGGGCTTGGTTGAAGCATATGGAGCTTAACTAATACTAGGGCAACCTGGTATCCTTTACTATTATACATACATGTATGGTGATATTTCTGGAAGCATAGCTTTGATTTCTAATTCTAGTGGTCGGTAGTGGCTCTATTATAAAGGACATTTGCTTATGAAAAAATGTCCTTTAAAATCTCAATAATTATTAGAGGACTAAAAAGTCATATGGTCGTCAATTTTGCTAAGCTATATCTATCCCCATTTTTCTTTCTTTATTTGAAGCTGTTTTTTGACTCACAGCAAGAACCAATATTATTCATGTCCATATTTGACAAAGACATTTACAGAATTAATGGTTTACAGAAAGTTTTTAGACATATAAGCCCACATGTCAAATTTGTGGTGCTGAAAAGTAACACTTTTTATACAAAAAAGTCTAAGCAGTGATTGATATAGTTTGGCTGCTCATGAACAAATTCAGGAGACATAATTAAACATTTTCTTAATTGATTCCCTAATAGTATAAATTAGTAATGCAAAGTATACATTTGACCTTGTTGATTGTCAAGAGCACCTAAAGTCTTAAACCTCTCAAGTCAACACGTCATAATCCCTACACTTCTACAGTTCACTGTATATCAAGTAAGCATCATACTGTTTATTGTTTTGAGTAGGAAAAATGTAAAAGAATGGCGAACACAATATATACGAGAGAAATTTGAGATTGATATATCGCCTCACTCTAGAAACAAATTGATATAAATAATTGTCTTAATTCTTTTTTCTAGAAACAAATTTTTTATCACACCATCATTGGAGTACTCTTCACATCGCTTTTACCGCACATTAATTTGCCAATACATTATACTGACAGTCACACTCATACTCACATCACATATATTAAAAAGTCAAATATTATACTTACAAATGTGAAACGAAAACTAATTTTGATAAAGACTTTCTAAGACAAAACAAAATTATGTGAAGCAAAATTATATGAAAACTAATTTTTCAGGCCCTAGTTACCAAAAAAAATATCCAATGTGCCCTAGTTTGAAAAAAAAATGTCCAATATGCCCTACTTTGCCATTTTCCCTTACATAGTTCCTTCTGAGATGGCACCATGTATCCTTTAGGATAGCTCCATCTCAGATGGAGCCATCCTACCTCCTTTTTTTTTTTTTTTCGATTTTAAATTTTTTTTGGCTTATTATTTAATATTTCCTTTAGGGTAGCTCCATCTCAGTTGGCACCATCCTACTAGCTTCTTTTAATTCTTTTTGTTTAACTTTTTTGCTGAAAATTTATTAAATTAATTTATTAAATAGAAATAATATAAAATAACTTAATAATATAGATTGATACATTAAAAAAAATTAAAACAACATAATTATATAAAATGATAAATATTACAATGAAAAGTACTACTGACGTGCAAGATTAAAATTAGGGCAATTTGTGCGATAATGACCCTCGCCTCAAAGATATCTATGGGAATTGGGAACAATCTTATACCGATCTTCCACAGTGGTTGCAGGTAATGCAAGACACTCTTCCAGGAACTATCGTACAATTAGAGACACTTCCTGTATATACAGAAGGTACTCAAACTGTGGTAGATGGAAAGAGGATGTTCCATCGTCTCTTTTGGGCTTTTCATCCATCCATCGAAGGTTTTAAATTTTGCAAACCAATTGTCCAAGTTGATGGAACTTGGTTATACGGCAAGTACAAAGGGACGTTTTTATTGGCTGTTGCGCAAGATGGGAACAACCATATCTTTCCCATTGCTTATGCACTCGTTGAAGGCGAGACAAAGGAGGCTTGGAGTTTCTTTTTAAGAAATCTCAGAACGCATATTACTCCATAAGATGGACTTTGTTTGATTTCGGATAGACACGAATCAATAAAAAGCGCTGTTAACGATCCGTAAAATGGTTGGCAAGGGACATTCCACGTGTACTGTCTTCGACACATTGCACAAAACTTTACGAGAGCGATCAAGGATAGGGAGCTTACGAAAAAGCTTTTTAATATGGGTAACAATTTCATTTCTCATTCATATTACTATAATTGCCGCATAATATTTTCCAAATATATCTGACATGAATTTTCCTTATGCAGGATATGCAATAAACATTCCATCATTCAACTATTACCGCAGAGTAATTCGAGAGGAAAGCCAGCAAGCTGCAAATTGGTTTGACGATCTACCAAAAGAGAAGTGGGCTCAAGCGTATGATGCAGGTCGAAGATGGGGCCACATGACATCAAACCTTATTGAGTCAATGAACAATATATATAAGGGTATTCGCAACATGCCAATTTCAGCTATGGTCAAAGCAACCTACTATAGGACAGCGGCGCTGTTTGCATTAAGAGGACATGAAGCAGGAGCAACAATAGGTTCTGGTGCGCAATTTGCAGAAAAGTGCATGGATTTGATTAAGGAAGAGGTGAGTAAGTCAACCACTCACGAAGTCACCCATTTTGATCGAATGGGATACACCTTCTCTGTTCGTGAAACTATCGATCATAAGGAAGGAATGACAAAGGGAGAATACAAGGTCGACCTACAAGCAAGGTGGTGTGACTGTGGAAAATTCCAAGCTCTACATATGCCATGTTCACATGTCATAGGTGCATGTTCGAGCTTCAGTCATGACTATTCTTCCTATATAGATCCAGTTTTCCGAAATGAGAGAGTATACGCTGTTTACAACAGAAGTTTCCACCCTGTTCACCACCAGAGTTATTGGCCCCCGTATGTGGAATTTGTACTTTGCCCGAATTTATCTACGCGAAGACCGAAAAAGGGTCGTCCAAATACCACTCGCATTAGGACCGAAATGGATGAAGTTTCCAAGAAAATGTAAATTGTGTCGAGGCGAGGGTCATTATCGCACAAATTGCCCTAATTTTAATCTTGCACGTCAGTAGTACTTTTCATTGTAATATTTATCATTTTATATAATTATGTTGTTTTAATTTTTTTTAATGTATCAATCTATATTATTAAGTTATTTTATATTATTTCTATTTAATAAATTAATTTAATAAATAGAAAAGCAAAAAAATTAAACAAAAAGAATTAAAAGAAGCTAGTAGGATGGTGCCAACTGAGATGGAGCTACCCTAAAGGAGATATTAAATAATAAGGCAAAAAAAAATTTAAAATCGAAAAAAAAAGGAGGTAGGATGGCTCCATCTGAGATGGAGCTATCCTAAAGGATACATGGTGTCATCTCAGATGGAGCTATGTAAGGGAAAATGGCAAAGTAGGGCATATTGGACATTTTTTTTCAAACTAGGGCACATTGGATATTTTTTTTGGTAACTAGGGCCTGCAAAAAAAAAATTCACAAGTTGAACCTTTTGAGTTTTTGCATAAAGTCTAATTTATGTGCCAAATAGTCAATTAGGTTTAGACATCCATGTCAACCAAAAAAAGCTTTAGACATTTGATGTGCGAATCATTCTAGCATTTTGACATATGATTTTTTTTTTTGAAAGATGACATATAACTTCTTTTTTTCTACATTTCATTTCATCGAGGGCAATTTATTGAAAGCATGGTCAATCACTAAGACTTTGTTTGCGAGTTTGGAGGAGAAGGGAGGGGAAGGCTTGGGAAAAAAGGAATGAGCAAGTGGAAGAAATAGAGGAAAATGGGAGGGGAGGGTTTTGGGGGGTTAACATTTCTTCATAATACTAAACTCTCCTCATTTGTGGGAACTTAAAAATTGTATTGGAGGAGGGTTTTGGGGGGTTTTGGAGGGTTTATATGAATTCTTCAAATTTAATCTATGTTGTTATAATATTTTAAAAATTAAAAATATAGTAATAATATGCATTAATTTATCAATCTCTAAAAACCTTCCCTTTTAAAAAATTTGAAAGATTTCTCCATTTTCCCTCATATTTTCCACCCCTCAAAGCCTTCCCTTCCCCTCCCCTTCAAACTCGCAAACAAAGCCTAAAAGTACGCACATTTCATTTCAATAAAAATTTGAACATTAGCTAATCATGTTGTTGAAGGTTAGCTCTCTCCAGGGGTGTTCAAATCCAAACTGATTCAAATTAAAATAACAAACCGGTCTAAGAAAATCGAAAACCGCAAAAAACCAAATATTTTTTGATGCGTTTGGATGTTGTTTTGTAAAAACCGCTATGATCGGATCATATTTCAGATCACTTTCTCAAAACCAAACCAAACCGAACCGCAAAAGTAAATATTAATATTTATTTATTCTTTTATTAGTATTATATATTGCATTGTTATGTTGCTTGTTGGTTTTTAATCTTATATATTGCACTAACTTAATCTATATTATTATTACTTCATATGTTTAAAATATAATCGATAATTTTATACTGTAATTTTAATTTTTTTAATATATTTTGTATCAAACTTATTATTTTACCGTGTTTATGTAATATTAATAAAAAAAGGGAAATATATTCCTCACCAAAAATTAAATAAGAAAAATATATTTTGCATTTTGGATATCCAAAAACCGATCCAAATTAAACCGCATATATTTGGATCAGATCAGTTCGGATTTTTTTAGAATAGTCATCCAAACCGAACCAAACCGCATGTGATTTTTATTTTGAATCGGATGATATTTTGTCTCAAAAATGATCCAATCCGCACCAGAACCACCCTTAGTTCTCTCAACCATACTTAACTCATGTTCATCATATGGTATTTTCTAGCTTACCTTTGAAGATTTTTTTTATAATTTACCCATCAACCAGTCAAAATTAGCCAAAAAAGGAGTCAACTCTTGTGAGTTTGATAAAATATAGGAGACAAAAAGTAGAATTAAACTTAATTTATAAAATACTAGCGGAAAGACGGGCACTATCGTGCCCATCTGTCCGCTCTTTCTACTGCACTAACGCATGTGATTATTTTATTATGTTTGTTTGTATAATTTTGATTAAATTTTTAAATATTAATGGAAATTATTGATATATTGATTTATAAACAAAATATTGTCAAGTTATATAACAATTATTTATGAACTCAACATATTTTAGTTTGTCTGCATATAAAATAAAGAAAAAATAATGATCATTTATTGTTTATTCTAATAGTAATTAGTAACATCATAACATAAATCTGTAAATGACATCTTATGTAAAAGAAACAATGTTATGATTGCGATAAAAGAATTATCTTTAAAAACTACATTTTTCGTAAAGTCTCCATCTTCTCCTTCTATTTTCCCTTCATTAATGAGAACTTTTGTTGAATTTTGAGAAACTCTCTCGATAAAGCTACATATAATTGACCATGACTGAAAACATGTCGTGGAAGATAGATTCCAACATTGGGAATGGTCTGTCCTTTAACATTAATTTTTGCTCACATTTGTTACTAATATTTTTTTAGAGGATTTAAAGTCCAATATTTAACATAATATTTTGCTCACATTTGTTACTAATATTTTTTTCCAGAGGATTTAAAGTTCAATCTTTAACATTATTTTTTGCTCATGTTTGTTACTAATATTTCTTTGAGTATTTAAACTTTAAAATTCAATCTTTAACATTAGTTTTTTCTCACGTTTGTTATTTATCTTTTTTTAGAGGATTTAAAGTCCAATCTTTAACATTATTTTTTGCTCACGTTTGTTACTAATCTTTTTTTAGAGGATTTAAAGTTCAATCTTTAACAATATTTTTTGCTCACGTTTGTTACTAATTTTTTTTGGAGGATTTATAGTCCAATCCTCATCGGCTATTATTTTTGTTTAAAAAAAATTAAAAAAACTCATAGACTCGTGTGAAATAAAGCAGGAAAAAACATAAACTTTGGATTTTTTTTTCATAAGTGATTATTGTTCAACTTTGATTTTCTCAAATTCTGATTCATTCATTCTTCTAACAAAAGAAAAGTAAAAACAAAGTTTGAATTGTAATGTTGGCGGAAAGTAAATTGCTCGAAGGATAAAACAGAAAGATATTCAATTCATGAAATGGACCTTAAAGATATTCCATTCAATGGTGCTTTAGAAGTATTAATCAAGTTTGTGAGCATTGGAACTTTCTAATTTTTTAGAGGTGATGAGATGTGATCAGAGGATACTATGATGAATTCTAGGTCGATTTGAATTCACGAGAAGAGACATAAAAAATGCAAATATAATTTTTAAACTTTTTGTGAGTTTGATCTGTTGTTAACGGTGGTAAAAGAAAGTTAACGGTGACGATTAGTGACATTGATTATTAATCCACGTGTTATTTTATAATTGACTATTTGTATTTAAAATTAGGGGTATTTTTGGAAAGAAAATTCCAACCCAAAAGTGTGCTGAAAGGGATAGTTTTCTTTATATATAGTATAGATATAGATAACAATGAAATAAAAAAAAAAAACTTATAGTAATATATACTTAATAATAACCACGTTGTAGTTGGGGGTATAATTCATTTTTTTTAAGGAAAAAATAACTGCACTTAAAATATGCACTTAAATATGTCAAAAATAGGTTAAAAAGTCAAGCATTATTGTCTATTTTCTTCAATTTGCAATCACTCACAAAGAGTGTTGAGGAAAGTTCTTATGAAAACAGCATCAATTAACAAGTGTTAATGGAAAAATATTCATATAGATTTGGAGGGATATGTACATGTCAAATCTATATATATTTCTCAAATGTTTATAAATAATATAATTTTTTTTAATGATGGAGGTTCAAATTTCATTGTATCAATACAGTGAGCATAAAGTAGTTAGTCGTAGCAGTGTAATTTTCACACTTGCAGTCTTTCTGTTTCAGTTTCAAAATTGATGGGCAAGTCTTTGGGATAAAGCTAAGTGGGAAAAGGAGAATATGATGCTTTTGTCTTTCTTGTAAGTCTGGAATAACATAAGATCACCGGCCATATATGGGTCTGCTAAGTCAAGGGTATGTTGAAGTCCACAAGGGGCTTTGCAATTTATTTTCAAATTAATGGGATTATTGAGGAATAGGGGAATGTCTAGGACATATGTACTTTTTAACATACACTTTTTTATTGAATAAAATTTATGAAGATCTTTCTATTTGAGAATAAATTCCATATAAAGTGACATATGAAATCTACATGAATATTTTACTCTACGAATGAGAAAATTTTAAAAATGAGTGTTATTAGCACTTCTTTAAAATAAATAATCGGATAAATGATTAATATGCCCTTGGTACGTAGGAAAACCATAAATAAAATGGATAAGTCGCCCACAATTGAAATTGGGGTAACAAAAACATAAATCAAGTGGAGAAATTTGGAAAAATAATAAAGCATGACATTTTTTATTGTGTGAATTTTATTTTGATTAGAGTGGTGTGTCATGAATGAATGAAACGTAATGTAAAATAGTGTGTGAACATTGGTCATGAGTAGAGGATCTAAGTGAAACTTTTGAAATTTAATGGATTAATTTGAGAATTTTATCAAACTAAAAGGATCAAAAATGGTATTTGGCCTAAATATATTGGTCATGAGCAAGAGAACAAGTTATTATAAATATATTGTGTGTGTATCTCTGTGGACAAAACATTTCTCAGTAAAAATAGTTTGACCTACAAATTTTTATTTTCTCGTCTCACATGAGAAGAAAACCAAGAGAGAGTTTTAACATGTCACATTTCTCCAATTAGCTTTGTCCTCTATTTTGTCCTTCAATTAGATTTAACTTGTCACCATTATTTCTTCTCACTTTCTTCTAAACTGAATGATTAATCAAATTTACTTTATTTTTCATATCTTTCTCACTTCTCATTTTTTTTTCCCCAACCAAATACACCCTTCATACAACACACATGTTTCTCTTGACGAAGTTATAAATTATAAGGCGAGAGTGTAAAGCAACTCGTAATTTTTTACACGAGGGGCAAACTTATTTCATATAATTAATAATAGCAGAAACAACGCAATCTAGTATAGACAAATCCATTCATGTTTGTGTGGGGGTTAGTGCCTGCACTAACATTTCAAACTTGTTCAAATATGTATTATGTAACATAACACTTGCTTATAATTGTTATGCTCTTTGATGTGTTGCTTTTCAAAAAAGGTAATAAGAAGTGTCTAGTAGAACCAATGTCATGAGTGAACGGTTTGTAATTTCTAAATATGTGAGGTGTTTTTATAAATTTTTATAGTCTTTATATATATCAAAATTACAAAAGCAAACGTAATTGTGTTTTCTATAGATATTTTTGTCTTCAAATGTGTATTTAGTTAGTAAATTTGGCCCTCAAATATGTTTTTCCCAGTATATTTGGTCTATAAAATTATAAAATCTCTAAATATGAAACCAAAATAAGTAAAATCTGCAACCGGCTTATTATAAAAATTGACAACATCATTAACATCTAACTCAAAAACAACATCATTGAATCTCAATTCAGTTTCGCACTTGATAACTGATCATTCGGTTTCTAAAAAAATTGACAACAACTTTAACATCTAACTCAAATTTGATCTATGTCCGGACGAGAGTGAGATATCTCCAATTCATTATCAAAGAGTTTCTTACAAAAGATATACAAGGGTAACAAAAAATTTGCTTTCGACAATAAACCCTAACTTCTACCTTTTTCCTGGATCTCTTCCCGTGGCTAACAAACTCAATGATTTATCTCCAAGTTGCTTTGAAGTGTTTCCCAACCCCAAAATTTCGCTAAAAACTCTCAACTTTTAACCATAAAAGTTCAATCTTTTGCAACCCTAGAATTCCAACTTTTTCCACCTCTTGTTAAGTGAAACAACCGCTTTGTTTGTGTTGCATTCAAGAAATAGTCTTGCAACTCATATGCCTTCCCAAGCAAAAAAACCGCCTTATGTTTATGTTATTTTGAGAAACAAGTATCGTCTTCAACTTTCTTGAGAAACAAGAAAAAATCCCAACAAGATTTTGAGTTGCACACAACAACTATTGATATTTGAAAAATTCTAAAATTACGGGATATAATTGAGCCACTAATTTTAACTGCAGATGGTATGTTTGAAGTGTTCTTCATTGTTGCAAATCAAATTTCTCAGGCTAAACGTAGTATGTGGTGCACTAATATGTGGAGCATTTGAAAGAGTCTTAATCTCAAATTTGAATTGATGTTGATGAGGTTGTCCACTAAAGTAATACTAATAATATATAATCTCATCATCGAATGACCATATCTAGAGTTAGGATTAGGATTAGGAGGTCCCCTATATCAAATTGCAATAGGTATATAATAATCTCATGATCCAATGACAATTAATCACCAAATTCAGTCAACTTCTCCTAAAAAAAAATTGATTTAATGTTAAAATACAGCATTTCTGATCGTTTATGAGATTATGTAGAAGCTACTTAATAATTTATATACTATTTATCTACAAAAGTATTAGAAGCATAGAGTTGATCTCATTCATTGTGAATTAATTAAACGTGAATCATAAGTAGTTGAAGATATGCATCCACACGAGTATCCAATACTATATTTGGTAGATCAAGTTGTCATTTAGTCGCCACTACTAGAAAAACGCAAATTAGAGAGGGATTTTAGAGAGGGACAAAATTCCGTAACTAATTGTGACGGATTTAGGGACGGATTTCGGTATTAAACACAAAAAGTTGAATTGCCAATTATTAGTGAGGGAATGGTTTAAACATCCCTTACAAAAAATACCTGACAAAATATCCGTCACTAAATCCCTCACAAATTTGATGAGTTAAACGTTAGTCACGGATTTCGAGATGGAAATAATCCTTCTCTGATGATTCCCTCACTAAAACCATCACTAATATCAATTATATGGTTGGTGAGGAAATTAATCCCTCACAAATAATTTATTGATATTAGCGCCAGAACTGAATCATCCCCCCTAATTATTTCACGTTTTGGCTTTCCCTCCTCTATACCAAAACATTCCCCTTTTTTTTCACAAACCCTAAAACCAAATTTTCCCCCAAATTTTTCCTCTAAACTCATAACTCCTTCCTCAAAGAGCTTATGAACTCCAAAATGCACTCCAAACAGCTTCCAATCGATTCTCAAATCCTCAAATCCTCAATTCCTTCCTCTACACTGATTCTTCCTCAAATCCTCAAATCAAACCTAAATCTACACTGATACTTCACCAAATCGAACCTCAAATCGAATTTTGGTCCCAAAATCAAACCTCAAATCGATTCTCAGTCCCAAAATCGAACCTTACTCTGAAAATCAAATCTCCTACCTGCTTCCAAAATCGTTCCCTCAAATCTGACCTTCTCTCAAAACTCACGGTAATCTCTTTGTAAATATCAGAGTTTATTTATTTATTTATTTATTTTATATTTTATCGTAATCTGATTTGGGTTTTGTGGGGTTTTACAGTGAACTCACTCACATTTCTGAATCCAAAAGTGAAGTTGCTCTGAAACAGGTAAGGTAAATCGAAGCCCTTCCTTATTTTGTTTGTTATTAATTTTTAATTTTTAATTTTGTAGTTTGAATGATTGTTGTTGAAGACTGAGATTATTTATCTTTTGATTTTGTTCAATATTGGTTGTACAAGACACTACCAGGTTCATAAATTTTTATTTTTAATGCTTTACAAAAGATAAAGTTAAATTCAACTCTGTCTATAGCTTTAGAAGGTTGCTGTAGCAGTCCAGTTTCCCAACTTATTGACTGTGAGGGTACATTAACTTATTTTCCAATTTTATAAGAAAACTTGTGGAGTTAAATCCACATTATGGATCTGTTTTGATCTGTTTTGTCCACTATTGAATAAGAAACTTATTTTCCATTCCTTTTTTTGATATGTTTTGTCCACTATTGAATAAGAAACTTTTGTCTCATGAAAGGGGTTTGCAAAGTTTGAAACTTTATTCTTCTATTATTCTGCAGAGTTTTAGAAATAAGTGGATTTTGTCCTTGAGAATTATGGGACTTTGTTGCATATATAGTCATGATGCCTTATAAATGTGTCTCATTTTTCACTCATAATTAGATAGAATGTCTTTTACAAACGATGACACAATGGTTACTTTCATAGTTCATGTGATGATAGGCTGTTGTCACAAAGTATAAGAAAAAAGAGAGTATTTTTAGCATCATGGTTTTTAGCACTTACTAATTTTTCATATTGATTGATTAAAAGATAATGAACACATATTGACCATTTTGCATTGATTGAATTTGATGTAGAACACGTTGTATGTTTGTGAGTTTATATATGCTAAATGTGTAGCAACTGCAAAATGTGTTGTTGTTGTCGTTAGTTTTTGCTGCTATATATAGGGGCTGCTGTTTTTTCTGTTGGTGTAGGGGTCGGGGATTGTTCTCGGACATTTTGGGATTGTTCAGCTATAATTTGGTAAATCTAGCTATTGGTTTGAGAGAAGATCTTCAAACAGTCCTCAATCTCCTTCTCTATTTCATTTTTCTGATACTTATTTGTTTGTTTTGCATGCTTCCTAGCTCCAAAGAAATGGTTTTTTTGCCTTAATCTTCCAACATTTTGGTAGAGCATATGTTGCCTTTATAATTTCATGTGCTGCACAATTCTTAATTTGTCTCCTTCTATTTGCACAAGCTAGCTACATGCAGTGATAAAGTTATGCATGAGCTTTTTCTAATTATACCCTGGAGCATCTTGCTGTTGTGATTTTGTATCGTGGTGTGAATATAATGGGGGTGCTGCTGTATATCTGTGCAATCCAACATTGAAATGCAACATTGTTATTGTCATGTTTAATTTGTTTTTCCAGATTGGTATAACACATCTTGATGATTCACTAATCCGGATTTGTTGTGTTCGGCTTATTGTCATGGAAAATGTGTGATGGCTCCTCCTTGAAAGATTAAAGTTAATTGTTTTTTTATTGTGTCAAGTGTGTAGTGGTGTTGTATTATGAGTGAGAAATCTCAGGCTGGTGTGTTTTGGCCAATTGGTAAAGCTCCATTTGAGTTGTTATTCACTAAAGACATTTTATGTTTTTTCTTAGTCCAACTTTCAAGCAAATGTTAGTGTGCGATCTTTTCTTCCTTTTTATTATTATTAATTTTATTTTATTTTTACTAAAAGTGAATAAAAATTTACATTTAGACCATTGTTTAGAAAGTCTATCCTAGACAAACCTTTTAATTTAAACACACCTATTTGTTTGATTCATTTTGACATACAATTAATATTATCTTAACATGTTGAAATATATCTTCCAAAGTCTGTGTTTCTCTACGATCAATCATACGTTGCAATTTTAAGAGTTAATTCAAGAGTTAAACACACCGGTAAATGTTGATTTGTGCTTCTATTATTTTGATCTGCCATCCGCGTTATATGTTTTTTAGATGTGTCCAGATTTTTATGTGTTAATCAAATATATGTTTTTTATATGTATATATAGATGGCAGGAAATGATACTCTGGCGGGTGGAGGAAGAGGTACTGGTAGAGGTATCAGTAGAGGTAGAGGGGTTAGGGGTACCACACTTTCATCTGGGAGAGGTATGGCTGCCACTACTCCATCACACTCAATTGTTGGGCAAGCAACAAATCCTTCCACTTCTCATACAACAACAAATACACAAGTTCCCCACTCTACTCCTAGCCCTCCCATTTCTCAATCAACAAGCTTGCCACAAATTCCATCATCTAATGCATCTGCTGCTGATCCACATGTATCATCAAATGATATGGATTCATCTCCAAACATTGGGAGTGAGGACCCTCTTGATGAGCGTATTTGGATTCGTCCAGGACCTGAGAGCACGTATGCTTTTATTACTTTTTGTCCTTTAATTTTAAATATATCATACTCGTATCTTACAATTTCTTCAATATTGTTTTAATAGGTTTGACCCTCCTATTGCGCCTACACGTGCAATAACAAAAATTATGAAGCAAAAGTTTGATGGATGTTGGACAACATATGGAGAACTAAAGGCTGAAGAAAAAAAAAAAGGGAGACATAGTGTGATTGCAATGTGGTTTAGAGAGTTTAATGTATGAAAGTATTCATGAATATTTACGTATCTTACTAGTTATATTTATTTTTTTTCATGTAGATTATTCTCAATATATTGCTTTATTCTATTATTAACCTATATTTTTTATATTGTAGAGGAAGTTTAAGTGGCTACCTGAACTTGATGGAGAGATTAAGAAGTCATTTGACCATAAAGCCTCTCAGTTATACTCAAGTGCAATGTATAGGGTCAGAAAAGGGGAGGATGATGGTGATTGGATTCCAGTTGAAATGCGTAAGAAATTGGATGCAAAATGGAGTGAGGATGAATGGAAAAGCAAGGCACAAACTAATAGCAAAAACAGAAAATCTTCTGATGCTCCACTCCACACTGGAGGATCGATTCCAACATTTGAGATTTCTAAGAGAATAGTAAGTAATTGAATTAGAGTTTAATTGTATTTGTTAGGTTAAGCATTTTAATTTCAATTAACATTGATTGATCCGTTTTGTTTTTAGAAAACATCTCCAGAAGTTACTCCAACATCTTGGGAAATATTTGAATACACACACAAATTGAAAGGTGATCCAAGCAAGTGGGTTTCCGCAAAAGCAAAAGATATTGCTGTAAGTGTATGCTATTTTTAATTGTTTTAATAGTTCTGCACTGAAATAATTGTTCACTGATGCTAGTTGTTGGGAACTAGTTATACACTGATGCTATTTTTATGGAGGTTCTACACTGATGCTAATTGTTAAGCACATATGTAGCAGTCTGTAAGTGTATGTTTTAGAAGCAGATTGAGAAAAATAATTAATTGTCTTGACAAAAAGATATATCATAATGTTAGTTTGTTTGATGCTTCTGGAAACTGATATAGGCAAGCAGTGAACACATTATAAGTTTTTAGCACGCTGTCCTCTTCCTGCATGTTACATAATGCACAAACAATAGTGCAATCAACTCCCTTATCCCGCAACCTTTTACGTGTCGGAAGGCAATTCCTACAAATACGCCATAACAGATTTTTGACTCTAGGTGGAACCTTGAGTTTCCAAATCAAATCCCACGTGCCTTCTACTTACTTGGAATTATTCATGTATTCAATATATTTTTTTTTTTAAAAAAAGTTGTTTATGTTGACTGAATGAAGTATGAAATTATTACTTGTTAATAAAATATTATTATTTTGATATTATTATTTTGCAGGATGAGTTTGAAAAAAGGATTATTGAGAGGGATTCACATGAGGAGGCACTAGGGGATGATGTTTCTACACATGAAAGTGACAACATTATCTTCTTACATGTTGTTGGAGGAGTAAATAAGAAGGGTCGTATATATGGTTTGGGCCCGGAAGCAGGGAAATATAAGTCGTCTAGATCTTCCAGATCTGACGGCATCTTACAATCTGAATTTGAACAAATGAGGGCTGAAAATGCATCACTTAAAGAGAAATTGAAGGCTCATGAGGAGTTGATTCGTGCATCGCAGGAAGATTCACGTTTTCTTAGGGAGCAAATGACTAAATTGATGGAAATGGTTTCTCAAGGTCATCTACATCCACCTCCACCTCCATCTACTTGATATATAATATGTATAATATATGGTTATTTTGATAGCTTGGTTGCAAACTTAGCTAATGTGCTACTTCTAGTACCATTAAAAATGTTTTAAGCGTTTCTTATGAAACTTATTTTGAGAGTTTCCTTGTGACTCTTCATGTATTTTGAGAGATGGAACAATGGTTGTAAACTTATTGACATTTTCCTTATGACTTTTATGGTGATGAATGTCTGTGATGGGTATGAAGACAATTTATCAAGTGTTTTTTATTGTATATTTATAATTACCAACATGTTCAATATGGTTTAATATAGTAAATGCAGTTAAAATATGAATATAATTAATTAATGAAATCTGGTAGGAAATTGAACATTACATCAGTGATGTAAATTTCTGTTTCAATTAGTGAGGGAATTCAGGTTCATCACAATTAATGTTATATGCCTTCACAATTTGAGAGGGAAAACCAATCCGTCATTAATTACTTACGGAAATATTGGTAAAAATTGATGGAATAGTCCCTCACTATTAGAGAGGGAACAAGAATCCCTCACTAATTACTGACGGATTTGTCCTTGGTTTAACACATTTCTGGTTCATATTTAGTGACGGATTTATATGATTAGGGACGGATTGTATCCGTGTCAATTAGGGACGGAAACCAAAATCCCTCACAAAAATTTAGCAAGGCCAATATTCTTAAGGGATTACCGGTCGTCACTAAATCCCTCACTAAATTCGTTAGTGAGGGAATTATGGTAGTTTAGTGACGGATTGCTACCCTCTCTAAAATTGATTTTTCTAGTAGTGATAATCATAAGTTTTATATAGAAATGGATCCATCACAAAACGACAAAAGAAACATTATAAAAATAAATACAATCAACATTGTTATTCAATCTCCACAACGTGAAAGAGGGACGAAACAGATCTATCTGAATAGTCAAATTGTCTAAAAAAAATCCCTCGTGTGTGAAAAAAAAAAGAGATGCAGAGTTCTAAAAAAATGCCATTGTGCAAAAAACAAGAAAACACCTTGGCATTATTATCATATGTTGAACTCTGCACTCAAATATATACCTCAATAATCCAAATGATGGACCAAAAAAAAAAATGGAAAAAGAAATCACTATGATATTAAAACTAAGGTCATTACTATAGATTATAGTCATCACATATGTTGATGCCTTGAAACTGGTTGTTTTGGATCAAATATGCTGCCTCAAAACCTGACTTATGCTTCTTACGAGATCCTTTATTGTTAAGCAATATTCCTTATTCATCTGCAAGAAAAAAAATTAAATTTTCGACGAATATTAGAGAAGAAAATAAAAAAAATCCGTCACTAATTCAGCTCAATTATGTTTGAAATATGAATAAATTTTACCTGAGCAACAATGGTTATATCAAGATAGTTATTTCCAAATGGTAAAATAGAACTACTTTGAACAGTGAGATGATGCTTTTCCAATAAGTTGAGTATTGCGGCCGCAGATCGGCCGCAATGTTTATCACCGTGGATTCTGATGAGCATGTCTTTTCCAGAAACTCTTGCTTCGATTTTTGGGAGTGATTTGTCTGAGTTGTCGTCGCAAGAAGAACTGCCATCATCGTCGAAGAGAATAGATCTCTTCACAAAGACTGCTGATTCGACCTTTTTATCGGCTACTTGTTCCTCTAATGTCTTCACTCGTTCCTTTAGTTGCTTCATATGTTTAATAGCATCTTCCAAAATAGTTGCCTTGTCCATCTGCATGCAAAGTGAACATTGGTTAATATTACTTGATAGAGGATATCATCGTTTTGAATTGCGGTCTGCATTAACCTAATTAGTATGTAAATTTTCTCAATATTAAAGATTGCAATTTGCAACACAACTACCCACATTCAAATGCATAATATTTATACAATATATGTTATATAGTACCTTTTTCAGTCCAGGAAGAATGGAGGAAAGAGCAATGAATCTCTGGCTAAGCTTTTCCCTTCGTCTTCTTTCGGCCATAACATGATCTTGAGCCTGAATAGGGTTTCTATTTACAACAGCAACCTTGTTCTCTCGTTTATAATAATCACCTTGAGATATCACACTTCCAAAATTCAAGTTTTCTCCGTACCCGATCTCGGTTTTAGGCTTCTTAACCTTTGCATCCATGTTGTAAAATTGTTGAGAAGAATTATCAAATGAAATGATTTTGGGAGAAGCCTTGAGTACTTTAGTTGGCGGTGTTGCTGAGACAACAGATTGATCTGGACTACTTTCAATGGGGAAAGAACTGTTCTGTGGGCTTTCAGAATGGATTCGCTTGTTGTTGATGTTGTTGGTATGAGAGGAATAAGTACTCTCTTGTGGGGATGCTGAGAAAGACTTCAAGTATGCCATATCATCAAACTGAAATGCAGATGAATCCATAGGGTACTCATAATCATTAAACAAAGTAGTGTCCTCCATTAATCCCTGTTAATTCAAAGAAAAAGAGTAAGGTAAAAGAATTTTGAATTTGTCAAAATTACTCTAGTTCATCGTGATTCTATCAATCTCGTAAACAATCTAAATATGCACTTAGTGTGTTGTGTACTTACGAATTCAGGCATGTACTTGGTAGACGAAATTTGAATCATTTTTCAGGTTTGAATTCCTTGTATGGGAAAAACTGAAAAATTAAGAAGTAAAAACAATTAGGCCAATTAAACCAAACTCTTTAATTTTGATTTCCAAAAATTGGAAAAAAGATTAAGCAGCCTATAAAATGCAAAGTCTAAACTATTGGATATATGAGGAGGGTTACCTTAGTTGAAGAAAAGTAGATTAGATGAAGAAAGAGAAGAGATGAAGTGTTGTTGTTTGTGTGAAGAAATTTGGCAACATGTTTTTATAGAGAGAGCTTGAAGAATACACGTTTAATACCCGGTTCTGTATTAAGCACGTGTCACGTGTGAATATGATTTCCCATTTTCTAGGGTATGTTTTGAATGTGACGGCTTCCGTCTTCACTAACACCGTTTGGTCAAATTTTGGCTACATTCTTTCAAGTCTCAACTACTTGTTTCATGATCAGGTGAATGGTGTTTTACAACTCAATAAATGATGACAAGAGGCTTCGTGGAAATTAGTAACCCCAAAAAAAAGATGTGTGAAACTTTATACACACTCCATCCATTATTTCTTTACATTTTTTTTATTTAAAAAACTTATGTGATTTGGATCTTAGAAGCTTAATAGGGCAATAAATAGTTATTAAGAAAATATTTATATTTATTAAAATGAACGAAATTGTCACATAGACAACGATATTTGAAAAAATTTCCTCAACAAAAAAAAAACGAGATCTTAATCAATGTTCTTACAAGATATGGATGGACATAGCCACTTATCGATTAGAAAACCCTTACATGGACGGTAGGATTGGAACAATGTGTTGATCTTTATTGATTGGACTAATCTTAGTTTGTTATTCCCTCCATTTCTAATTGAGTCATTTTAGGTTTTTTTGTTTTATATAGATTGAGAAAATTAGTAAATACTTGAATTTTTTTTCTAGATTATCTTTATAATATATCGGAATGTTTTGTCAAAAAAATAATAATCAGATTATGAATATTTTGTAAAAAAAAACAAAATATTAAAAGTTATTATTATTGTAGTTCTTGTGTATTTTTTATTTATTAGAATAGGGATATTGCATAATATATACAGGGTCAGGGCTTCGAAACCCCGGACACTCCACTTGTTTTAAGATGTGAATTTCTAACCACTAGACTATTTGACAAAAATATATATAATGATGCCTTGAGAGTTATACATTATAATTTGTTAAAGGGAAATTTGAAAGAAAATTAATTATGAATTGAAAAAATAAAATATACTCAATATTGTTTTTCTTCTAAAGTGACACTCGGTATGAAATGAAAAAGGGTAGTTGAAAAAGTGATGTAAGTGGACTTAATTTTTAACTACGTATATTGACTTTTCAACTATTATTTTTCCTTATATTTCATTTTGGAGGGAGTATCCTTTTAATGTAAAATTCCACGCAAATAATCTATAGTTGTGTTTGCTTCCACTTTGAAAGGATGCCAAACGCACGTCCAAGATGAAGCTCCAATTCCCAGCTTCTTTATTTTCACATTGAAACATCTTTGGGACACAATATTTTTCCCGCAACCGCTATTCCAAACATATACTATATAACATGAAATTTCAATCAAACAATGAAGTTTAAAAATGGAAATGCTAATAAGTGTCTCTGGGTATTCTTTAAGTGTCTAAAACGGTAAATTTTAATAGAAATTTGTGTACTTAATGTATTGAAAATTGAAATATTTAGATTTTTTAATGAATAATTTCTTAATTTAGAATCCATAAAAAATTTCCATGGGACACTCTTTCCGTGGGAATTTTCCGTAAATTCCGTCCCAAAACCGTCCGAAATTCTGTTCAAAAATGACTCTTTTTAGTAGTAGGTGTACCTTTATTCAAATTTTACATTGATATAATTATGTTTCATACATATTTTGTTTAAACGGCTTATATGCATTTTTGTTCCCCCCCAATTTTCAAATCGATTTTTTGCTCCCCTTATTTTACTTTTTTTTTTTTTAGTTTTAGTCCCACCATCTCCTTTATTGTCATTTTTTATGATGTGGTTTTATTAATTTACGACGTGGAACACTTATTAGGCTACATCTTTATATAATACAAAAGGATACTTCTATGAGCATAAGTACACGTGGCGCCTCATTTTACTTATAGCATTTAATGTTCGTCAAACAAATTTTTTGCAATGCATAAGACCTTTGATTAGACCTTTGATCAAGATAGTTGCGTTAATTATGTATTATGTATTATGTAAATATTTGATTAAAAAATGGTATCAAATATAGAGTGTTGTTTTATGTACATGTGCATTTTGCCTTAACAATATGTATTATATACATTTTAATCCAACCGTATTTTATGTTTATGGAGGAATCCAACCGTATTGTATACGTACGATATTATTATATACGTTCATTCCAGACTAAAGTTTTTTTTTCTTTTCCACTCTAATTTCGACTCTAATTGACCGATCAATTTTACATATTAGTTACCGATATTTGTTGTGATTACTCGGAGATAACTTAATTATTGTGTACTTTTTTTTTGAAGGAATTAATTATTGTATACTCTTTCTGAAATTTTTTTAATCTTCGGAAATAAGATTTATCTTAAATAGGATCAACGTTATGTACATCGTATCAAAACAGAGTACCACTTTTATATATCATCGTATCAAACTAATTTTTTAAGTCTCCGAAAAAAATGTCGTCCGTATACACTGTTTTTTATCAGAAAAAAATAGCAATTGGCAATACCATTTTTTTTGGCAATTACTCTGTTTGGACTCCAATGTTTTTATTTTTGCCATATTGGTTTTTTTGTTTCCGTTTTTTTTATGATATCATGCTATTGCCGTAATCAATACATAATTAATTTGCTTTACAAATATGGTAACTTCTTTATATATATATATATATATATATATATATATATATATATATATATAGGGATAGGATCAAATGACACCATGGTGTCAAAATTAGTTTGACACCAAATCTCATCCATTCATTACATTTAATCCAAAGGTTAAAAACTATCCATAATATAATTCTCCTACACCAATTTCTCTCTTTATCACCTAATTAAAAAAATCTTTATCATAAATTCATTATCAATCATTTCCATTTTCCCTCATTTTTACCACTTATTATTCTTGCTTAGGGTTAAAAAAAAAAAATCATACTTACGGTTTGATTGGGTCAGTCATCAGCCATCACCACCGATAATTAAATAAATTTTATTAAAAAAGTCACACATTTAATCAAAACACTAAAATGATTATTTTTCTTTCACCGTTGTTGCTATCTGCCTCTCAAAAAATTGCTGCTAATTAGATTGTTTTACCACTCGTCATGTTTAAGCTTAACTACCTCTCAACAACGGTATGCTTCAATGTTTTCTGTAAAAAAATTAAATTAAAACGTAAAAAGACGAAATGATGGTTGCTACGAACAGTAAAAAGACGAAATGCTGAGTTTATGTATTCCGTTGATTTCCACACATAATGGACAAATTAGTTTTTTATTTTTTAAAAACTGCACATGTTATTTTTTTTTTTTTGGTACAAAAACTGCACATGTTATATTCTTCCTTTTCGTGTCACTCATAACAATGCTCAATAAAAAAATAAGTAATAAAAAATGACAGAAAAAAAAAGAATGATTGATAATGAATTTATGACCATAAATGTTTTCCATTTTTTCTTAAATAGATGATAGAGGAAGAAATTGGTTTAGGAGAATTATATTAGGGATAGTTTTTAACCTTTGGATTAAATGTAATGAATGGATGAGATTTGGTGTCAAACTAATTTTGACACCATGGTGTCATTTGATCCTATCCCATATATATATATATATATATATATATATATATATATATGGTAACTTCTTTACCATTTCATCACCGATTTTTCTACACCATATGGTGTTGCCCACTCAAAGCAATAATGATTTGGTCAAATGATCAGTGTTGCCGCACTCAAGGAGTTTTTTTTCTTATTTAGAAATAGTTGATTGATATCATGTAGTAGTAGAGTGTATAGAAGGAAATAGTTGATTAATGGTTAATTTGCAATCAAGTGCTACAATAATCTCTATTATAAACATTTCCCCTATTTTATTTTGATAGTACACATGGCAACTTTATAATGATATGTGCATTTAATGTTTTCTTTCATCTACACGCCGACATGTTTTTTTTAGGGAATATACACACCAAAATGTCAAGTGCTAAAATTCGGATGAATATTTATTGTACCAGGATTGCAACTGAAAATTTTGGAAAACACAAAGGGTAATGATTTTCTTGATTTTTTTTTTATAACAATTGTGACCTTATTGTGACTAATCAATTAAAAATTCTATTGACAATTATAATCAACTTTTTTTTTTTGAGCAAATTAAAAATTAAAAATTATAATCAACTTAAAAAATTACTGTTTTGTTTTTTGAAAATTTTAGTATTTATAAAATTGTTTCTACATTGTTTAAAATTTTAGTGTTTGAGTTTATAATTTTACGCCACGATATTTGATAGTGACAATTATTTTTTTTAAGGAATGTTTATTTGCCTTAACTACTAAGGATGCATTGAAAAAAAAACAATAACTTATTTAAAAATCATTGATATGTCTTATTTGCCTTGACTTCAGTGGAAATGATATGCCTCAATTCGTACAATTCTATGCCTCAATTCGTGAAAAATAAATTAGCACAATTGTACGGATTCATAAACAGAAAAAACAAAAAGATTAGCACAGTTCATTGTTCTTTTTAAGAAAGAAAGTTAGAATTCAATGTTATGCTTGATCATGCAAGTTGACTAAAGAGCTTATAATGAAAATAGAATAAATGGAATGTTTTATTCAAATTGTTACCTATTTTGAAAACATGCTAATAATGACAATAAATAAAAATTAATTGTATTAACTTTGTAGGGATGTAATTCATCTATAAAATAAAAGATCTAATTCCTTTTCACTTCATTCTGAAATTCATTCTCAAATTTCAATATTTTTCCCAAAACATTTCTTTAGGTTTATTGAAACGTTTTCTTTATTTTAAATTTTAAATTCTTTTTCATGGAATCAATTTCTCAATATCCCTCTTTTTGTTGTTCAACTTTGGTTTGTTCATATATTTACACAATTTTCTATTTTCAAATTTAATTATAACACATCAGTTGCTTTTTTTATGGAAAAAAAAGATGTTCATCTATTTTGGTGGTGAAGCTTATCATATTTACTATTTGTCAATTCATTCATTTGTGTTGTACTCTTTTTTTAGTCTATTTATGTTGTACATTTTTTAAACAAATTTGACCATGGACATGAATTGACCTCCTTTTGCCAATTCGTGTCCAAAAAAATTCTCAATAAAAAAATACCGGAACATATTTGAAAAACAAAATTTCAATTTAAAATTAAATGTCCGGACATATAGACTTGCCACTAAAAGATTGTGATGAAAATATAATTGCTACTTTTTTTTATTTATTTTTGTAAAAATTATTAGGTACCTTGAAGTTTTGTTTGATATTGTGTTTTTGTATATAAAATGGATATTGTGTACAAAGTTACTTTCCAAAGATTAAAGTTGAATTATATCACTAAATTTTTGGAATTTAATGGTATTTTTCAATATAATTTAAGAAAACAAAATTAATAGAATATAGCATTTGGCTTGCTTAAAAAATATAGCATCAAACGAGTAAATTCCTTTTTCTTAAATTTTAGTTTTTTGGATGTCATTGGTTTTTTTTTTATTGTTTTACGGTTTATTAAACATTTGGCTTGCTTCAAATCAAAAGTACACGTGACATCTTCACATTCTCCATCTCATTTAATGCTTATTTATCATCCAATTAAATTGAATCATGACTCATTTATTTTTTATTAGCCAATCACTTTTCAACCGTGATAATGAATAAAATCTTATGTCTTTCATTTGTAAATAGTATTTAGGACAGTTTTCAAATTAAAAATAGCAAATTATAGATATTTTAAACATCTTTTCTAACAAGTTTTTTTAAGCTAAAAATTTAATAAGAAAAAATGAAAAATAAAAAAACTAAAGGACATTAACTTAACCCAATATTCTGTCCAAAAAAGAAAAAAAAAACTTAACCTAATAAACAATTATGAACATAAACCGGATTAAAAAAAATTGGCAACACAATATTTTCCATTAATTTCTATGATTTTCTTTGTCCCAATTATCTTTACTGTCATCTTAAATTTCATTTGAAAATATTCTAAGTATTCATTGCTTTCTAATTTTTTTTCCAGAAATATTCAAATATAGAAAGAATCTTATTTTAAAAAGATTGACACTTTTTTTCGACATGGTCATGTTGATGAAGTTTGGTAAAACTTTGGTTTTAGAAAATGGGCATCCAAACTTCATTGTTATAATCTTCAATTAGTAGGTGAATTGACTGACTCAACCCATACCTAATAATGAATAGTCGATTGTATTTGGTTTTTTAGACATTGCTAGGATAATGATCTTAATTGATTTGATCTTTATATATGTTCTTTTTTTCTTAAATTTGTCATATTCTACATTTTTTTTATACAAGAATGTTATGTTCGACATAATATTGATCCTTATATAACAATATATTATTCTTGGAGTTATTTTGGAATAAAGATATAAATCAATGATTCGGATTCCATTTTCATAAAACACTATCGTTAATTATTGTCAAAGAAATCAATATATCATGTTCCATTTCCGTCGTTTTTGAATATGAATCAACCATTAATGTAAAAAAATTAATCAATCAATGTATTTGACTTCTCTTGCTTGGAGTGGAAATTTTATATCATCAAATTATAAAATGTATAATTAAATTAAAGGAAGGATTAAATGACAATAAAAATTCATGAATGAATTTATATGAAAAATAACCGTTCAAATAAGGCTTAACAAAAAGATTCAAATAAGAATATGTAGATTTTACAATGATTAAAGAGACAAATATGTCTTGATAATAATAAAAAATGTATAATTACTTCAATGAAAATAATAAGTAAAAAAAGGACAATTATATGAAAATATAAAAGGTTTTTTTTTCCTTAACAACTAATTGGGTCTCAGCTTTTACATTAACCCATAAATGTAAATTTTACAATATCATATTTCTAATCAATTATCATTATCAATTATTTATATCAATTATTTAATAGAAACGTAGAAGTCACAATTGACACATTAACATATATCCTTTAAGTGTGAGACTTTATACATCTGTGATCTGTTGACAGTCAAATAAGTTTAAAAGGAGGCACAACATGGTTAAAAAGATGGATTGATGGTGTTTTCACGGAGGAAAGTTTATGTTCCTATCTTTTAAGAAATGAGAAAAAAAATTAAGAAAGAAAAAGAATAAGAATACGAGAAAGAAATTTGAACAATAAAGAAAATGGTAGAAGAAAAAAAAGTAGCGTGTTTTGTCCATAAAAATATTGGAAATAGAGTAAGTTACTGATAATTTTATGGGTTAGTTAAAAGAGTTGGAGATTTAAGAGTAAATAAACTCTGTTAAAAAATAGACTCGGTTAAAAAAGGGCACATCATTTTAAAATGTCTTATAATCACGTACTTTTTTTAAGGGAATAATCACGTACTTTTTCTACTCATCATAACACATATGTATTTTTCCATTAAGTAATTCAACCAAAGACCAAAATGTGAAGGTAATTTATATGCTATTGGTTGGATAAAAGAAACGTGCAAGCAAACGACATCCAATAACTTATATTTGATATAAAAAATTGAGCAAATTAAAATTCAAAAACTAAAAGAACATTTCATCATAATGTTCGGAGTTTTGAGGGAGCCTACAATGGATTGGACCATCACATTGGACTAAGAGAAACCCTACAAGTGAGATTGAGATCACATCTTTGCCTAAAATCTTGAGACATTATGTATATTTTTCATCTCGCTTATATGTTACTCAGTATATACTATTGCAGCTGATGTAGAAGTTTAACCCACACATGACACATAAACATCCCTCCCTTAAATGCGAGACTTCATATGTTTGTGTTATGGTGAGATAGCCACATAAGTTCAGAGGCACAACATGGTAAAAAAACATCGGTTGGCGGCGATTTCAAAGAGGGTTGTTTGTTTCATTCTTTCACAATAAGAGATAAAGTAAAGTAGCAAAGGAAAGAAGATGGCAAATGAATTTAAACTTGAGAGAAATTATAAGAGAAAAAAATAAGGAGTGTTTTTATCCGTAAGAGTCATTAAAAAAATGCCACTTAATTTAAAATAGGTAATTACGCTACTAAAAAATTAGACTCATAAAAAAATGTCACTTAATTTAAAATATCTAATAAACATGTATTTTGTCAACACATCATAACACATCTACATTTTTCCATTGTAAGATCCCACAAAATATCAAAAATGAAGGAATTTGAAATAATAGAGAGGTTGAATAAAGTTTTTTGCATGGAAGCGAACGACATTCAAAACAAATTTTTTAGATAAAGAAATCAAACAGATAAACCCAAAAACTAACAAAACAAATCATTATTATGTTCAAACTTCCATGGGAGCCTACATCGCTTTGTATTATCACATTAGACTAAGAGAAGTCACACAAGTGATATTCACATCACATCTTCTTTCAAAGTCTTAAGGCTTTATGTATATGAGTAATCTCACTTATATGTTGCTCGCATTTACAATGTGGAATTTTAACTCACACTTGACACATTAACATCTCTCCATTAAGTGTCTGGAATTCCGTGTCCATGATCCACTACCAAGAATCACTCCCGCTACTCCACAATATTGAACCGGGATGTGATACCACCATTGGAATTTCTAGAGGAGCCTACACTGGTGTAGATCGACAATTTGGAGAAAGAACAACCACGCAAGTGAAAATGATACCACCATATCTTCATCCAAAACTTCAAGGCTTACAAATAAGATTTTTGTTAATTGACACTTGATACATCGCAACATTCTCTCCCTCAAATATGACGAAAATCTAGCCCGTGCTTGGCACGGGTGTCCATACTAGTTGAATATATATATACGATGACAAAAATATGTATAATAAATGTGTTATGTTATAGATGAATATGAAACATCATAAAAAAAAATCCTGAAATGGGATGAGAGACCAAAATTTTGAAAGAAAAAAAAGTTAAATAGAGGGAAAAAAATTGATTTTTAAAGTAAGAAGACCAAAACTTCATTTTTTTAAAAAAAATAACTGCAGAACAACAAATACATTTAAGCCAAATAAAAAATACCGAGTTTGAAATTTAGACTATCGAATTTTGATCAACTATCACATATATGCTGATTATTTAAATGCGTCAAATTATGATGAGAGACAATCCTTCTTTAAGGTTGTATGTTAACAAGACCCATTAAAAAAAATACACACACACAAATAAGGTTGTATGTTAACAAGACCCATTAAAAACAATACACACACAAATGAGACTAAATCATTAATTCCTTTAGAGATTAAATCATTTAGAGATTAAATCATTGAATAAACTAAAATAAAAATCAATAAAATTTAGTTTATTTTGGATAAAATTCTAAAATATATTAATTCCTTACACGATCCGTCTCGTATTAGGTGTCATCTTTCCTATTTTTTCTTGTCTCAAATAGTTTTTTGGACAATTTTATAATACCAATACAACAATTTTTTTCACTAACATACATTTATATATTGAATTTCAATCATCTATAACTACTCCACTAAATATAATTAATAAGAGTGTTTTAGTAAAATCAACATTATTAATCATTTTATTAATAACCATGTAAAATTCAAATGAGACTGAGACGGATGGAGTATTTTCTGAATTTTGATTGTATAGCCTTGTGCAATTAGTCACATTAAGTCACAGTAGAGCATTAAAAAAGGAAACTCATTTTTTGGTACTTAATGGATCTCGTATGTACACATCTCTCATTAATAATTTTTAATAGTAGCATCTAATAAACACTCAGTTTCTGAAACCCAACAATTCACACGAATTTCTTAAACATGATTCATGAATCATTTATCAATAATTTTGTAACATTTCATTTCAATATTTTAATTTATAAAAGGAGTGAAACTCACATAGAGGGAGGATACTTATTTGAGACGCTCTTTTCTTCACAATGAAAATACCTATTATATACCAATATTTATGGAGTTAGGATCTTCCATTGTAGATGGTTTTACTACATCCATATTTTGTATCATCTCCGTCTCACAATAAGTGTTCTCTTTCCTAAAAAAAAACTTCTCAAATTATTTGTCCATTTTAGAAAATCAATACAACAATTATTACTTTTTTCCACTAACATACTCTTATTCAATCATTTCAATCATCTATGACTACTCCACCGACCATAAGGATATTTTAACAAATGATACACATTTTACCATTAAAATCAATATCACTAATCATTTCTTTAACAACCATATAAAACTCAAATAGGACACATATTATAAGATATAGAGGAAGTAATAAAATATGCGGCTATAAATGCGCATTGATCGGCTCGCCCTCAAGGTATGAACTGGTCCAAACAAGTTTACTGCGTGTACATGATTTCCTATTCCCACGTCGCAACTTATCACTGAATTCATGATCTCATCTTACACACACAACAATCTAATTCAATTGCACCAGTCCAACTCTCAGTTTTTTTGCCAGTTTCTGGATGCTCATGTTCAATTCATTCTCCATCTGCCAAACACCATAAAGACACAATTACGTCAATTCTGAGTCCATAGTGATGACATATTACTCTCTTATAAAAAAATATACACAACAAATGATGAGACATTGCTCTCCTTACCACCATTACCATTACCCAAAGCATTAATACATCGATCGATCGTATATGAGTCCTCTAACTTTTGTGATGTTCAAATCCATTTTTTAATATGAAATTACTACTCACACTTAACAATCTCTCCTTCAAGTGTGAGTCCATTCACTCATCTAAGTATATGATTTCCTTGCAAACTAAAACTTTTTCATTCACATTCATTTGCAACACCGTTAATACAACATCAACGAGACACACCAATTGACCACAACACATTGTTAAAAAAATGGTATACTATTGACCATGATACCATTATTGGATCCTTACGAAAAACTAAAAACACCGAGTAATATTACATTGAACTTTAAGCAACCAAGTCAATTTGACACTACATTTTAACAAAAACACTCTTAAGACATTATGTTGGTCAGCTGTTTTTAATTAGCATGCAAGGTTCCACCAGAAATTGATTTCCATCTCTCACGATTTTTTGTATTCCTAGTCAACACATCAATAAAAATTGCATTAAGATTGGACAGTAAAAAAATATTTTCGTAAAATCCAAAATATTAAGTTTAAAATTTGAATCGTTCAATTTTGATCAAACAACCACAAATACGCAAACATCATGAATGGATGCAATCCAACAGGAGGGAATCCATATCCCTCTCCTGCTAAACACATTTTATGACATTTTTATTTATCGAAAGTAGTATCATTATCATAACCATATAGTCCTTAATTAAAAATGTACCTGAGCAATGATGGTTATGGCCAAAGCAGTGGAACCAAATGAAAAGGAACTGGCATTGATAACCAAGAGACCAAGTTTCTCTATTTCTCTATATACATTCCCCATCACTGCCTTATCTTTCTCACAGAGGATCCTAATCAGCACATTCTTCCCCGACAAACTAGCTTTAACTTCAGGTAGTGACAGATTTGTTTTTGATGTTTCATCAGAGTTTCCATTACATGAATTTGAGGAAGTGTCCGAAACATTGACATCCGCAGACAGTTCAGACAATTTCTTCACAACCGTAACCGGTTCTACACTTTTGCTTTTGCTTTGCTCCTCCAACAGTTTTACTTGTTCCTTAAGCTCCTTCACATACTTTATAGCATCACCCAACACTGAGGCCTTGTCCATCTACAAACATATGGAGTACATTATTAGTATAGTTTAATTTTGTTACGCCGTCAATAAATCGCAATCAATCACATGTGTCAATGTGATTGTAGTTTAATTTTGATACGCCAAATCACAATCAATCATGTGTGTCAACGTGATTTTAGAAGTAATCACGAGAATAAAGTCAAATGTTTCTGATGATAAGATTAAAAGTCAAACTTTTTTAATTATCGAACGATTATGATTGATCCGATTGACGCACAATCTAAAAAATCTTTACATTATGAATGAATATAAATTAAATCTTAAAGAAAAAAAAACTTAGTAATCAAATTGTATATGAATTGAATCATATTAGCATACCCACAAAAATATAGTTCGAGTCAAATGTGTATAAATTGAAAAATGAACCTTTTTGAGGTTTGGAATAAGGGCTGAAAGAGCTATGAACTGTTGGCTAATCTTTTCTCTCCTTATTCTCTCAGCAATTATATGATCCGGTGTGTGATGAGTTGTAGATTTGGAAAGTGAACCGTTCTTCTTGTTGCTCTCCTGATTTTTTACACGTCTTGGTCCATTCTTTGAGTTCACAACTTTGGTTTTTGACCTCAAGGTTGGTACAACCTTCATTGGCGGTGGATTCTCGTTTTCAAACGAAAGAACAAATGGAGCTGTTTTTTGTGAGAGATGTTCTGTTTTGACATAGCTTGAACTGCAAGTAGTAGTAGTTTTGAGTAATTTTGAAGGCCTTTCTAAGTTACTCTCTAAACTACCAACAATTTCCGCGTTTATGCTTGATTGGTTGATGAAACTGTAATCATTTGGTTCCTGGAAAAATATAAGGAAAGTTGAACAAAGGAGTTTGCTAATTCACAAAAACTATATAAATTTTAGATTCATTGTATGTGATTTATAATAAAGAAATACCACAAACATCATCAATTGAACGAATCTAAAATATAAGTTAATTCGAAGACAAACTTATTGTGTAATATGATATTACCATATCACACAACCAATTAGTCCATGATTCCTCCATTGAAGTCATATGCTTGTTATTTGCAAGCAAGCCAAGAATCAATTATGCTGAAAGAAATGAAAAATTGGTGATATGATTTGATATTAAGAAAATACTATACGATTGATACATTCTAAGAGAAAATGAAATTTATTACCTCCCCTGGCTCTAGCTGAATAGCACAATCTAGTCTAGTCTAGAAAAGAATAAGTTATTTCGTTTGCCTTCATTCATATAAACAGCACCCACATTAGGAATTTATGACAAGTTTTTTCGGCATATTTTTGGATGTGAGGACAGATGGATTTGGAAATGAGTGAGGGATCATACTATCACGTCACGTGTTACTCAATTTAGGGTCTGTTTGGTAAGGCCACCAAAAGAGCTTATAGCTTATAAGCTCATTTGACAAAAAAAACTCTGTTTGGTAACTTTTTTTACAATGAGCTTATAGCTTATTTCACGAATTTCAACGAGCTTATAAGCTATTTTTCAGAAGCTACTCCAAGTAGCGTTTGAGCTTATAGCTTATAGCTTTTTGTTTTTTCTTCCATTATTACCCTTGTTATTTTAATTAAAACCCAACTTTACCCTTTATATATTAAAACACATTTATTACGTTTCAATGCTTTGCCTCTATATTTTTTTCCCTGCGTTTCCAGTTCTTATGTATATTACGTCTTCATTTTAACATCAAATTTTCATTAAAATAACTGAAATGGAATATTACGTTCTTATGTATATTATGTATATTACGTTCTTATGTATATTATCTATATTGCGTTTTCAGTTTTTCTTGTAGTAACAATTTTCATTTTAACATCAAATTTTATACTTTATTTTTTTAAAGAAACTTTATACTTGAATTTTTTTGTAAAGTATAAAAACTGAATTGGAATAAATGTTATATGAATTAATAATGTCCTTTTATGTAATTTTACATTTATCAGCTAGTTCAACCGCTATTTTTACCAAACACTTTAATTAGCTTATCAGCTATAAGCTATCAGCTAGCTTATCAGCTAAAAGCTATCAGCTAGCTTATCAGCTAGCTTATAAGCTATCCGCTATTTTTACCAAACAGAGCCTTAGTATTTGAGAAAGTTTGCTAATATAACAATTTTAACTTTAGTTCTATGATGGTAGTGAGTAACTAGGGAATGTGTCATGGCATTATCGAAGATTCTATTTATGATACTACCTCCGTCCCTAATTATAAGACCCTTTTGAGAAATTTTTTTGTCCCTTTTTATAAGACCCCTTTGCTATTTCCAACTACATTAATTATTTCTTTACATACATGCCCCTATTTATTATACATCTTTTTCTTCAATTAACAATAAATAACATGTTGAAAACATAAACAACTCTCTCTCTTAAAGGATAAAATTGTAAAAACAATAGTAATTACAAACATATTTAATACAAATATCCACTATCTTAATTCCCGTTATTTTTTCAAAAGGGTCCTATAATTAGGGACGGAGGTAGTACAATTTTACGAAAAAAAACTAATCCCTCCATTTCAAAATGAGTGTCGCTTTAGTCAATTGCATACAGATTAAGTAATGAAATAAAGTAGTCAAATGTCATAGCAATATTACCAAAGTATCCTAATCAACTATTGATTTGTTTTTCATTAAAGAAAAAATAATACTTTGAAAGTAGTGTAACATAGTATTAATTGAAGGGTACAATTGAAAAGAAAATGTTATTATTGCATTGAAAACCGAAAGTGACATTCATTTTGAAACGGAGGGAGTATCATTCTTTTATAAAAAAAAATAAAAAATTTGATTGTTTGATTCAAACATAGGAAATGCTAACTGGTGCCCCCGGGGCAATGGTTAAGGATATGAAAAAGGAAATTATATAGTAATTAATGCATTTAAATTGTGTAATTAATTTATAATAAAGTCAAAAACAGTTTCCTTTTATGGTAATAATTTCCTATTATGGTATACCATACATTTCCAATATTATGATTTGTCGTTGCTTAGAAAAATTGGGTTATGATATAATAACGATAGATATAGTTTCCATGAACATAACGCGGTTAATAAAGATATTGCAATATATAGAGGTCGAAGTTTTAACTATTGTGATATAATAATTCAAATTAGTGGCTAAGAATGTTGTTTAGAAGTTGAGTTAGTTAAGAGTTTTGCATTAGTGAACTAAGATTCGCATTTCCAAAACAATAAAATCTGTATAGCTTCATATCTACATTCTTCTTCTAACTTCACCTCATCTCAGATGCCTACAAATTCCTTGGACTAAGATTCTCCCTCTTCTTTCTGTATACTCTTCCTAATTCCTATGTCTCTTGAAACACATTCCTTTATATATATATATATATATATATATATATATATATATATATATATATATATATGGGTTTTGCTAGAAGACACATTTTATGAAGGTGTCTTTCAGCAAGTTATTCTATGAGCATTTGCTAAAAGACACCAACTAATTTTTATGAAGGTGTCTTTTAGCAAAGTTATAACTAAAAAGTGGAAATCACGCCTTGAGGTGTGGGTTGCTAAAAGACACCTTTATGGGTGGCTTCTAGCAAAACCTTATATATATATATATATATATATATATATATATATATATATATATATATATATATATATATATATATATATATATATATATATATATATATATATATGAGAAGGGATCCATTGACTCCAAGAGTAACTCTTTAGAGTTACTCCAAATCTTGGCCCTTCATTTTAATATCAATCAATGGATATGATTAATAATAATAATTGTTATAGTGAGGGTTACTTTATACTTTTCTCCTATTTTTCTCAAGCCGACTGAAAAACACAACCATTGATACAAACCTGCCGGTGTTTCAAAAATTGTTATAGGCATGTCTTCTTATTATGGAAAACAAGAATTAATATCTAACGATAGCAACTGGTGTTTATGTTTTCAATATAAGAAGATGCTGAAGCCTTTTTTTTCCTCATATCTTGTGCTATCCGCCATTATACAAAAGTTGCAATCAAGATTGTGCGTCAATTAAACCCTAATTTAATTTTTGGGAATGAAAAAAAAAAACCAGAGAGAAGAAACATAAGCATTGTCCAAGGTTGTAAAGAGAACAAAATTGAATTTCAAAAACTGTAAATCGAAAGTGTTGAGGGAGAAAGAGTGTACAAAGACGTTAGAAGAATTGGTTTCCACAAGAATAGAGATGAAGGACCACACTAATAATAAATCATAGCCATCAATTACTATTAAAATGAAGGGACATGATTTGGAGTAACTCTAAAGAGTTACTCTTGGAGTCAATGGATCCCTCCTCTATATATATATATATATATATATATATATATATATATATATATATATATCTATATATATATATATATATATATATATATATATATGGCTGCTAACTTACACCCACCTAAAAACACTAAGGTGCAAGTTAATAAACAACTTTAATTTATTTACCTTTATGCTATTCATATGAATTATAGACATTGTTTATAACTTTTGTATGACATAATTTTATCTCAAACGAATATTTATAACTCAATATTGTTACCCTCTAAAAAAACTCAAAATATTGTTACCAATAGTAAGTCTGAGAAATAAATAAAAGACTTTATTCATTGTTACGGCTATGCCCGATTTTGAAGGAGTGCAAACAACTCTACTGAGCTGGGTCTTTAAAATTTTGGAGCCCAAATATTTTTTTTAATATATATTGCATGTAAATTGTTAATATATACAAATAAAGTGGTATGTATTTCATATCCATAGACGTGGCTCACCGGTTCCAGCTTGGGTTTCTATATCTTTTTTTTCTTCTTTAATTATTCTTTTTAGTGCGGATTTGAGGCTCAGATGTCTTTCCACTCTTTTTTCTTCCAATTCATCCAAACTCTCCTCAACATATTGGATTCTATATTTACAAATAAAAATACAATATAACTTTTTTTTCTTCTTATTAAAAAATTATATTTTATTTTATTAGGGGTCTATTTTTATTTAAGAGTCAGACCTCCATTTTCATAAGAACGGCCCTGGTTATGGTCATTTACATTTAAGAATATTAATAAAATTATTTTAGAGTGTCCACCTAATTGTATTTACAATATTTGACTAATATAATTAGAACACATATTTGAGTCAAAAAAATTTGAAAACACTATATCAAAAGAGGGTGTTTGAGTAGAATAATATAAAGGTCAAATACTATTTGCGGTCTTTTAAGTTATATGATTATAACAAGTTAGTCCTTGAAGATATTTTTGTTACAAATTGTTCCTTTAAGTCATAGAATATTTGCACCATTATCTTAATTTCATCAAAGTCAATCAAAAAGTGTTTATGTGAATGTTTAATGTTAAGCTGGTTTGTCCAAATTCAATGCTCTCAAAACTAGAGCTCATAAGTGTGTTATTCGGTCTTAATTGAAAACAAAATTGACTGATTACTTGATTTATAATATTGCTGATCTAATATTTATATGTAAAATTAGGCTTGAAATTCAATAACAATAAGAAGAAAATGTCTATAAGTGATCATGTTTGACGTCATAAACACGTTTGGACCTACCATCTTAATGTTAAATGGTCTATAAGCACTTTTTAAACGATGTTGACTGAAAAGATGTATGACAGTGTAAATATTCTATGACTTAAAGGACCAATTAGTAACAAAAAATAACTTAAAGAACCAGTTGGTAACAAAAAAAACCTAAAGGATTAATCTGTTATAAACATATAACTTAAAGAATCACGGAAGGTATTTAGCCTAATATAAATATCTAAATATTCTCATCATCAATATTATTATTATTATCATTATTTATATCTAATCTTCTATATTTTTTTTCTAACTAACTAACTACGTGAAAGAAATTCACTCTATAAGATAAACAAGTGGAGAATTTATTGCAATGTTAATACCAAATGAGAGTCTTATCTTCTATATTCTAATCATGTTCTTTTTAGCTTATTTTAGCGTTCCACAAATCGAATGTTAATTCGTAAACTCGAACGAGTTGACATTCTTAGGTGTGGAAATCGTGTTAACTCGGAGGTTAAATCATCTTTCCTTTAAATCGGAACGCGTGGAAGGTTCTAGCAAGTTAACACGGCGTAAAATAAACTCACGGAAAATCGTTAGAGTTTCCTAATCTGGCGAGTTCACCTTTTAAAAAAAATCAATTTTTTTGGTTTTGGGCCTGTTTTTATTCAAATCCTATGACAATTGCTTTTCACACATTCATTGTTTCCAAGAAACACATGAAAATGACCAAAAACACTCCAGCGATAGTTAACTACCACTAGCTTAGGGTGTTTTTGCTCATTTTCATGTGTTTCTAGGAAACAATTGATGTGAAAACAACAATACTCAAATCCTATTCCCTTCATCAAGCCCACTTGTCCAAATTTGCCTTTATGGCTTTCCAAACATAAGAAACGTTAATACCTTTGTACAAAGAGATTCTTTTCTTCTCAAACGAAACACACAACACCTCTTTGTTTATGACCAAACGAAACCCTAAGTTTCTGATTTCGAGTTCCGACACCGATTAGGGTTGTGACGTCGGTGTTGTGGTTAGCGGTGACATCTTTTCATATTTTTGGATAGTTTTATTAATAAGTTTAAAAACTTGTGAAACTTTTTTTTTTTGGATGGTTATTTTGATGGTTTAGAGACGTATGAAACTTATGATTTTGCGAGTTAATTTTGTATTTTGATGTTAAGTTGAACGTAACATTTTATTATGGTGGTTGTGTATACTTTGTCTTTATAATTAAGTTATATTTTGAATTATTGACTAATTTACAATATTATATTAACTTACATATGTCATGTATATAATAAATTTTATATAATTTTAATTTTACGTAAACTTATACGAGTTTAAAGGAGTTGAGGTAACTTTTGAGTTGTAAAGTGTTGCTTTATTTTGTAGCAAAGATTATAAAAAAAAAAAAAAATCATGAATCATTAGTGAATAGTTGGTGGATCTCTTTTGACTTGAATTCAAATGTAAACAGAAAACATAATCTTTTTTATTTTGAGGGAAGAAAACATAATCTTATACTACCTCCGTCCCGGTTTAATTGACCTACTTTGATTTTTCACACAGATTAAAAAAAATGTATAAATAAAGGGGAAAGTGGAATATATTGTATTGAGAATGATAAAAGTAGTATTATTTAGTGTTATATTGTATTGGAAATGATGAAAGTTGTATTGAAAATTGAAATGAGTCAGTTATTTTGGGACATTTTTTTTTAGAAAATGGGTCAGTTATTCTGGGACGGAGGGAGTATAAAGTTTCTAAAATCCTCTTGTAACTACTACGATGTGTTGAATTTTCAGGAACCGAAAGATGGGTCATGAATCATGTGTCATTATTTTATTTTTTTTAAGAGGCAATCGAGCTGGGATTTTCACATCCGCGTAAAATCATTCTCTGGAATAGTTTTTCATTTGAGGATGCCACGTGAGAGCACGTGATTCGTATTTCTATTTTATGACACAACAACGTACTACTTCTTAAAAATAATGTGTTTCCCTCCTATATCAAAACGGACGGAGTATTAATGTGTTTCCCTTAAAAAAAACGGTAATGTGTTTGACATTATTAACCATCGATTAGTACAAGTAGTAAAGGATGTGAGCTCTTTAAATATGTGATGAAGATTTCAGTTCATGCCTCATGCGTATAGAAAAAATTCAGTTGAGAGAGGAGAACCTACATTGTGTGTCCCAAAGGATGGAGATTCGTTTCCGCTAAACGGCGATGAAAACTTCGTATCAATATTATAGTAAAAAAAACCATTATTACAAATAAAAAGTTGGAGATATTCAATAGAGATTCATGCATGTAGTAAAGACGCAAAAAAAATTCGGAAAAAAATAAAATACCTAATGGTGGTCGGATTTTCTATCTATTTGTGTTTATCTCCCTCTAAATGATATCCTCCATTTATTTTGAAAAATGAAGAGATCCTTCTCCACTATTTTAACGAGTTAGGATCCTCTTCATTTCTAAAAATAAACGGAAAATTTAATTTAGAAAGAGATGAACGCAAAAAGTAGAAATTGGATCTTACCACTAATGAATTCCACCACCATGTATTATTTTATAAATGTTCTAAAAAATTTGTCTTTTTTTTCTTCTTCAAGTAGACTAGTGACTAGAATTCATTTTTTAAGATGAATAAGTAAAATGTTCGGGGTTCGAACTTCAACCTCTGCATATAACAAAGATCTTAACCCAATATTAACTCATAATATCTGTTACAAGTTGAAACTCCTATTAATTAGTCCATGTGAAATGAACATATTCCTACGATCTCAACTAGAGTGACAATATCATACAAAATCGACCTCAATATATATTAAACATATCTTCTAGGGATCGAACACTGTGCTCATGAGCAGATTATCACATGCTATTTATAGAAAGGGTTTGCATTCTCAGGATCTACATCGTAGCTGCAGATTCATATTAAATGTGATTAACAGCTTCTGTGATTTTTATGTCAAATGGCAGCAACAACATAAGTGCCTTGTTCATTCATGCTTTGATGACATAAACTTCAATGCTGCCATGCGTAGGTTCTTGACAAGTTCCTTTATGCTCAAGTTGTACCCTTCACCCATCTACAAAAGTATAACAATAGTATTTTAATACAATTAAACAACTCGTGGGCAAATAAGACAAAAATAATAATAAAAAAAAAAAGATACTCCTAAACAAAATTCCTAAAAAGAAACAGATAGAAAACAGCCTAGAATAAAATACGCCCTCCCTTTCATGAATACGTGTAATAATTTTTTAAAAGTATCGTCAATAATTGTTGGCTGTTATAATTAATTGGAAGTGATGATGTATTGCAACATAAATTTAATATCCTGATATAAAAAAAAGTAGTGTTAACTTGTGCCCTTAGGGCACATGTTAAAAAACCCAAAAGAAGAAGTATTCCTTAAAATTTTGTGCATTTAATTGAATAAAAAGTTAAAAATTAAATACATTGCACACACTCCAATAAATTATTTCTACACTCGAATAATTAACTTGTGCCTTAAGGGCACAAGTTAACATTTCCAAAAAAAAAAAACAACACAAGTTTAATAGTAAAATTAAAATAAATTGACTAACACTACAATAGAAAAATAAAACAACACTTATTCTAATTTTTTAGACTAAAACAACATTGATTTTGAAAGCGAGGGTCATCTGAGTGACACATTTGGCCCCTAGACAAAAAATGTAATAATGATAATAATAATTAATGAAATGCTAACCGGGGCATTGATTAATGATATTAAAAAGAAAATTATATAGTAATTATTGCATTGAAAACTGTGTAATTAATTCATAAATAAGTTAACGAAGTTTCTTTTTATGGTAATAAATTCCTTTTTTTATGCTTAACAAGTTTCTCGGAGTACCGGTTAGCATGACCCTAATAATAATTAATAATAATTAGTGCCTCAAACAAAATAATAATACTTAAAAATAGTGAAAAAATGTTTAGTGGCATTCTCTTTTAAACAATGAATATTTAGTGGCAATTATTAAGGTAGGTAGAGATTGTCCTTTACCTGAGCAATGATAGTAATGTCAATGGAATCCCCAAAGGGTAAGACACTGCTATTCACAGCAAACAATTGTAAGCTTTGAATCTCAGCCATGACTTTCACCAGAATCCCCTTGTGCTTCTGGCAGTGAATCCGAATCAGCATCTCTTTCCCTGACACTTTTGCTTGCACTTGAAAGGATGAATCAGTAGCACCTTCAATACTCTCATCATATGATGAGCTATCATCATCATCATCATCATCAATGATACTATGGTCTGGTTTCTTCAGAACAACCACGGACTCTACCTTTGTTTTCTTGTTTTGTTCTTCCAAAACTTCCAAACGCTCTTTAAGCTCTTTCACGTATGTGATAGACTCAGCTAATACAGAAGCCTTGTCCATCTACCAAATTTTATAACAGTATTTGATCAGAAGATGTTAACAATTCATGATGAAAATAAAAATACAATGATTTGAGTGCTATTTAGCTAGTGGGGTAATCAAAATTGATTTATTGTCTTAACACAGACACCAAGACACAACATCGACAGTAACATGTCAATATTACTAATTATTCGTAAAATTGACATTATTGTATGTAATAATGTGTATTAGTGTCGTGTTGGACACTGATTCGTGACAAACATGAGACACGCCTTCAAACATAAGTGTGAAGTGTTACCTTTTTCAGGTTAGGAACAAGAGCTGCAAGAGCAATGAAGCTTTGGCTAAGTTTCTCTCTTCGCTTTCTTTCAGCCATGATATGGTCATCGGCGTTGGCTCGAGACCTTTTGGTTTGAGATGTTTTTGTTGCAAAGTTTTGAGTTTTGGATAACCCTTTAGGATTTTGAGTTGAGACATGAATGTTTCTCATTTGGGGTGGAAACACTGACACTGTTTTGTTCTGTTTTGACTTTGAGTTTAAGGCAGGAGTGAGTCCACAAAACTGGGGGGTGTTGGTAGGAGGAGAATTTGGGAGGTTGTCAAAAGACAAAATCTGAGAGTGCAAAGATGAGTTAGATGATGATGGAGAAAGTTTTGGTGAAATGGTTTCAATGATGTTGTTGTCACTAACAATTGTTTTCAGCTCCATGGTTGGTCTCTCAATTTCAAAACCAAAGTCAAAAGAGTCAAAAGTTGTTTCATCAGTGAATGAGTTGGTGATAGTTGTGGAATTGGACTCTGAACTCAAACATTGTTGTTGGGTTTGTTCTTGTGGAAGAAACTCTTCCTCATTAGCATCAAGGAAGTTTAGGTTGCATTCTTCAGGAAACAAATTATACTCATCCATTTCCTGCAACAACAAAAAAAAATTAAAATTTAAAATGATAAAGAATTTACTTATATAATCAATAATATGTTAATTTGCCTTTAATTTTCTTACCAAATCAGAAAGCCATTTGCTGGTTTCTTCTGATACGTTCATTGGTGTGTTGTTGATTTCTTCCATTATGACACTTGTGTAATGAAGTGTTGTTCCTTCAAACAGGGAAGAGTGAGAAAATTCTCTGTTTTGTACTTTCAAGCTTTGTGCTGAATTGGAGTCTCCATTATTTGATCTTTTTATAGGACAATAGTTCTATAGTTTTCTTTATTTTTTAATTCCTCCACCTTCCCTAGCAAGTAGCAACGGTCCACACAGACCATAAGCATCAAAGAATTATTTAAATTTACATTTACAAAAGAAAAACACGTGCGGTCAATCAAGCATACATTGCAATATTATTTTATATATTTTGGTGAATAAATTGATGAAAGTTTTAGAGTTTAGTCATGGATCACTAGATACAAATTATAGCATATCATTAATAACAAAGAAAGAACAAGAAATTGTGTACCTTTAAATTAGGTTGATGAATGATAACCGTAGACAACGCCGAAAGATTATGAGAGGGGTAACTACCCTCATTCCGTCTAGCTCTAGGTTTTCACCAATATTCAGAATAATTAACCGTCTAATGGGATGACGTTTAAATAGCTAAACGGCTGAGGGCAGGGACCTCTCATTGGGCTTATCTAAATGGTCCAACCCATCACGGTCCATTTAGTTACAAAAGCCCAATCACTCAAATTCATCATATAATTAGTGCTTAACACAATAGACCATAATTTATATTATGACACCGACTTATAATAATTGATTATTGTCAATCCATAATTGATTAATTAAATAATTAATCCAACAATCTCCCACTTGGATGACAATACTCAATTACTGAAAGGATAAAAAATTCACTTGTCATAAAGAATTTAAAATTTAAAATTACATGTATGGTCAAAGCACTAATCATTCAAAAGAGAAGTAAGCTTTAATGCTGCAGAAATTGAATCCGATAGGGAAAACAAATCATACAGATCAAAGACTCACTTTTCTAACAAATGATGAATCTATAGCGACACGTTTGAATTAAAAAGAATATGTCACTAAAGAATAGCCCAAGCATTTTAAAAATGCTATAACAAACTCCCACTAACCCAAAATAACATAGACTTGATCAAATCATTATGAGTTACAATACTCATATACATAAGTCTGTGGTTAGTGGTTCTGCCAATGAGTTTTCAATATTACAGAAGTCTTATATCCACATAGTTACACGAATAGTAATTACTTATAGGGATAGCCTATTAAGAGTGTAATTACATATAGTCAAAATCAATAAATGTTCTACGACATTCAATTAATCCAAGTTTTACAAAAAATGTGACTATGAAAATCCATAATAGCAAAATAGGAAATTCAATAATCCCCAAATTGGATTAACATAGACACTTAGTTTAAAGAAAAAAAAAGTGGATTAATGTGGCCACTAGAATGTCAATAACAAAAGAACATTTATGATTATCTCAAATTATAAGTACCACAAGAACACAATATCATACTCGATAGGAGTATTGATATTATCCATTGTACTTACTATTTATGACCTAAAAAAATGTGGAATGTTGGTAAAACAGAAGCACAATATATATTTGCATGCTACGAGGTTATTGTGCATATTCCAACAAAATTGACTTAAGCATCCAATTATGATGCTCATTGAGATCGATAGAATTTTAACATATATCTCAATATAATAGAATGAGACTAAAGTTTAAAGTCTCTTAAGCTATGCCATATTTTATAGTGTGCACAAGAGTATATGGCGATAACAACAATAATATTGTGTACACATTTCTCTTGATCTCACATATATATATAAACAGGAGTGAGATTTCTCATTTGAGCTCATAATATATAATATTGTGTACACACTCCCACTGATCCCACATATATATAAACAAGAGTAAGTGGGATTCTCATTAGTGATCACTGATACAAAATATTATAATAATGTAATATTCAACAGTTCTTGATCTCACATATATATATATAAACAGGAGTGAGATTTCTCATTTGAGCTCATAATATATAATATTGTGTACACACTCCCACTGATCCCACATATATATAAACAAGAGTAAGTGGGATTCTCATTAGTGATCACTGATACAAAATATTATAATAATGTAATATTCAACAGTGGGATACTCAATTACTAGTGCAAGATTATCAACATAAGTGGTTATATAATTTTAGCCAATAGAGTTTCATGAACTCAACCACATATTTTGCACATGAGCATAGCAGAATTATTAACACAAGTGGTAACTCAAGAATAATATGAAACCCCCATAAATACATATTTTATCAATGGCAGATATTATCAAGAATTGGGTTTCGTAGTTAACCACATATTCTGCATTTAGAAGTAAGGAGAACGTAAATTTTCATTTAAGAATTTTATAACACAAGATCTCCTTTTCACAATTAAAATTCCACAGAATTTTGATGACACCTTGTCATTACGTAATTTTATATGTATTTTCATCACAAAAAGGAGTTCACAGAAGACTTATGCAGCAAAAAGAGCAGAAAAACTGAAGGAAACGCAAAGAAATAAAACGTGTCACGATTTGGTATAAACGTGACACGATTTGGGAAGCACAAGAAGCCTTGTTTCGACATTAGGAAAACGTGTCACGATTGGTAAAACGTGACACGATTTGGTGAAACCCTAATTCAGTTTCTTGCTCCAGAAGGTAAAAACGTGTCACGATTCACTTAAAACGTGACACGATTTGGGCGATATTCTGTGCCTATTTATGCTGAAGTCTATTCCAAAAACAAGGGTTACGAATTCTAGAGAGCCAAGTGCGATTTTACAACTACAAGGAGGACCAGGAGGACGATTTCTTCATCTTCCAACCACTTTGTGTATGTTTTATTACCTCTAATGATTATGTTATTTGTAAACATTATTATGAGTAGCTAAATCCATTAGAGGTTAGGTCTGAGATGATTCGTTGTAACCCTAATTGAGATATTATGTTGTGAAACTCTATTTATTGTGAATGATATTCTAGTCTTTATTCAATTCAATTGTTCTTAATGCTTTTTATATCCTGATCAAATATAAATATGATTTTGTGAGAATGAATGACTACTGACCATAGCTTTCTACTTAGACCTATTGAATTGTTCTAATAAACATGGTTAGTCTAGGAATGGATAATCGTTTATTAGTGATGTTAGGTTAACGTGCTTTAAACCTTCAAAGATTATTAGACCACCTAAGGGATTAGGGGCTGTAGTTTAAGGAGAGGGTCCTAACTCAAGGGATTGATTAGGACTATTTTGTTAACTATCGTGGGATTAGAAGATCATTCATACGAATAGGTGCAACATAACAATTAGGGGAACATAGATGATTCGAAAGACCTAAACTCATCTCTCTCTTATTCTTGAAAACCAATTTATTTTTAGCAATTATTTTTTATGAAATCAAACCAATCTACTGCCTAGTGGCAAATCAAAATAACCTTTATACATCCTAAAATACAACGTAGTTGAATTATTGAGATTAAAAACAGTCCTCGTGGGAACGATATTTTTACTACTTCGATAGTATTTGGTGCACTTGCCAAACTTCTATCAAGTTTTTGGCGCCGTTGCCGGGGACTGTTGAATTATTTCAACAAGGCAATTACGTTATAGTTTAGGGTTTTTGCAATTTAATTTTCTGTTTTTAATTTTTATTTTTCTGTTTTCATATTCACTTGATTACTTTGCGTTGTGCAGTGCTACTAAGGTATTTTGCTGTTTATGCGAGGTAAACAGAGCTCTGACGACCTAGAGTACGATCCGGAGATTGAAAGAACTGCTAGAGCACTTCGGAAAGCTGTCCGATCGCAAAGGTTAGCTCAATCCGTTCCACCGGGTGTTCGAGAACAAGTACCGGAGCAACTCTCAAGTGAATCTGAAACAATCTCTTCTCCTAAATCTGCAACTATGGAAGGAGAAGGAGTTGTACCACCAAGACCTAAGCTTGGAGACTACGGGTTAGCCACTCATCGCGGTCAACTGACCCACACTTTTCAACCAGCTAACCCCGTAGCGTTCGACATCAAGACAACTGTCCTCAATGGTTTGAGGGACAAGCAATTCGATGGGACTGAAGCTATGAGTCCTCATGAACACTTGAGCCGTTTTGCTGAAACCTGTGAGTTTTGTGTGCAACCAGCCACCGTGACTGAAGCACAAAAGAAGCTAAGGCTGTTTCCTTTCACCTTGACGGGAAGAGCAAAAGATTGGTTGCTAACAATTCCAAACGGGACTGTCCAAACATGGGAAGAGTTAGAGCTGAAGTTCTTGGAGAAATACTTCCCTATGTCTAAGTATTGGGACAAGAAGATGGAGATCTCTAACTTCAAGCAAGGAGAAGGTGAATCATTGTACGATGCTTGGGAGCGATTCAATTTGCTTCTCAAGAGATGCCCTAATCATGAGTTCACCGAGAAGCAATACCTCCAAATCTTCACTGAGGGGGTAACACCAAACACTCGAATGTTCTTAGATGCTTCCGCGGGAGGTAGTCTCAAAAGTAAAACTGATCATGAAGTTCAAGCTCTAATTGAAAACATGGCTGGCAATGAGTATCGTGATCAAGCTAAAAAGAAAGAAAGAGGAGTGTTTGGGGTGAGTGAACAAACTGCTATCCTTGCTAACCAAGCAGCTATGAACAAACAAATCGAAGCTCTAACTAAGGAGTTTCAAGGCTTCACTTTGGCTCATAAGCAACAACAAGTGGCTGCAATCAAATGTGACTTATGTGGTGAAGAACATCCAAACGGTGAATGTGTTCCGGAAGGATCAAGTGAAGAAGCTAACTTCATGGGAGGTTATCAAAGGCAGAATCAATACTACAATTCAGGCATTAATAAGCATCCAAATCTAAGCTACTCAAATAACAATGCTTTAAATTCTCAAATGCTTACTCCTCCTCAACAACAACAAAGGAAGCCATCAGCTCTTGAAGAAACTATGATGAATTTCATGAAGATGACTCAAGGCAACTTTGAAGAGATGAAGAAGAGTCAAGAAGCTGAAAGAAAGAACAATGAAGCTTCTAGGAAGATGCTTGAAACTCAACTGGGGCAATTAGCTAAGCAGTTGGCTGAACAAAACAAAGGCGGATTCTCAGGTAACACTAAAGATAACCCTAAGAATGAGTCTTGCAATGCTATTGAACTGAGGAGCAAAAAGGTTTTGACACCTTTAGTTCCAAAAGCTCCAAAGAAGGTTGATGAAGTAGTTGAGGTGGAGGAGAATGATGTAGTTGAAAAGAATGATGAGGGTGTAGTTGAAAAAGAAAATGATCATGGAGTAGTTGAAAACGAAAGGAAGAAAAAAATAGAGGGAGAAAAAAGTGAGAGATTAATTGATGAAGATTCAATCTTGAGGAAGTCGAAGAGTCAAATTTTGAAAGATGGAGACAAACCACAGGTTATTCCATCATATGTGAAGCTTCCATACCCTCACCTTTCGAAGAAGAAAGAAAAGGATGAAGGCCAATTCAAGAAGTTCATGCAACTTTTCTCACAACTTCAGGTGAATATTCCTTTCGGTGAAGCCCTTGATCAAATGCCGTTGTATGCTAAGTTCATGAAAGACTTGTTGACTAAACGAAGGAAGCCTAAGGATGATGAGAACATAGCACTTTCTGAGAATTGTAGTGCTATTCTTCAAAAGAAGTTGCCACCTAAGCTGAAGGATCCTGGTGCTTTTACTATCCCTTGTTCAATTGGACCGGTAGACATTGGAAGAGCTTTATGTGACTTGGGAGCAAGTATAAATCTGATGCCACTTTCAATGATGAAGAAGCTTAAGTGTGGGGAACCAAAACCAACAAGAATGACCATTACTTTAGCTGATCGGTCAATCTCTTATCCTGTCGGTATATTTGAAGATGTGCTAGTCAAGGTTAATGACTTGGTGTTCCCAGCAGATTTTGTGGTCCTAGATATGGCTGAAGATGAAGACATGCCACTCATTCTAGGAAGACCTTTCCTTGCAACTGGTCGTGCTTTGATTGATGTTGAACGTGGAGAGCTAATGTTGAGATTCCATAAGGAGCAGGTAGTCTTCAATATCTTTGAGGCAATGAAACACCAAGATGAGAATCCCAAGTGTTACCGGATTGATGTTGTGGAAGAAACTGTTGAAGATAAAACACTTGAATCTCAATCTATTCAATCTACGGAGGTGGAAAGTGTGGAATCTATAGATAGACAAGAAGTGATTGAAGATTTTGGAAAGATAGAGGGTGTTAAGCAACTGGAAGTAAGCAAAGAACAGATGCACCAACAATCATCAGGAGACATCCGTGACAACAAGTATGGGGGATTGACAACTGGTAAAAATGAAATAAAGACTACTACCACTGGTCCAGGTGGTAAATTGGCTTATAGAAGGATTCCCTATGGGATGCGTAATGGGCCGGCTGCTTTTCGATGGTGTATGCATTCAACTCTCTCTGATACTTTGGAAAGAATTAGGAGGTACTGTGACGAAGGGATGGCAAGAAACAAGCCTGTTGATGAAGCTATAGACATCAAGAAGTCTGGTGCACAAGGAACTTTCAAGGGTAAGGAACAAAAGCTGGAACGGTACCGTGAAGGAGGACTCCAAAACAATGAAGAGGGAGCCACATCAACTAATCCTTAGGGATGGTCATGAGTCAAGCTAGTGACGGTAAAGAAGCGCTTGGTGGGAGGCAACCCACATTTAGATTTCAGGTAGTATTTTTTATTTCCTTTTTATTGCTTTCAAATATTCAAAAATACAAAAAGATTTTTTTGCTGAAACGAACAGAGGAAGAAAATTTGTTGTTTTCCAATACTGTGCAAATCGTGACACGTTTTGGGCCAAACGTGACACGATTTGCCCCCTCTGAAGCTCCTCCCAGAAATTTTTCTAAGTAAAAAAAAGGGTGCCATTCGACATTTCCAGAAAACGTGTCACGATGCTGAAATCGTGACACGAATTTTGGCACCTAAAAATTTTTCTAAGTCTCAAATTGGTGCAATTCGACAATTGGAAATCGTGACACGTTGGCCAAAACGTGACACGATTTCTGGGCAAGAAAATTTTCAAAAAATGAAAAATCGTGACACGTTTAGCCCAAACGTGACACGATTGTAGCAGTTTCAAAAATTTAACCGTTACAAAACAAAATCGTGACACGTTTTTGGCAAAACGTGGCACGATTTTCCCAGCCTATAAATATATCCAACACGATTTTCATTCCATTCACTTCCAAAAGTAGCCAAACTCTGCCAAAATTTTCCCAGAACCCTAACCTACGATTTTCTAACCCTTTTCTACCAAAAATCTTCATCTTTTCATCTTCTAATCACCAAACCATTACCATACACCTTCATCATCACCAACAAACAACCAAACCCATTATCTCCATCTTAACCCTAACCCTAATATCCAGTTTTGTTTCTTCTCTAAATCCTAACCCTAACCATGGTTGAGACCCGCAACAAAGGCAAGTCCCAAGCCACATCCCAACCAGCCAAAAAGGCCAAAATAGCCCCCAAACGAAAACAACCTGTCAAACCTAGCCCTAACACCGCACCCCCACCGTCCATCAACCACCGGTTTTATAATACTGCTGCCCGTGACCGTTTCAAGGACATCCGAGGCTATAGGGTGATCCCGGAGAGAGGTTTTGATTTCACCAAACTCATCTCCAACCCTGAGTTCCATCAAGTGATCACTGAGAGAGGGTGGGAGTCCCTTGTTAGTATGATTTTCGAGCAGGCCAACAAAACCATTGGGATAGAATTCTATTCTAATGCTAGGTATATGGGGAGGAAGTATGTGTCCTATGTGAGGGGGAAGGAGATAGACTATAGCCCGGAAAGGATTAATCAGTTGCTGGAGATTGTGCCACCGGAGATTTGTGATGTCAAGAGGAGGATGGAGGAGTGCAAGAATTGGGATGATGAAAGGTGGGAGGAGTTGCTAATGCAGATTTGTGTTGAAGGTGCTAAGTGGCATGGAGGGTCACATATGCTGTTGAGGGCTGACTTCAAGCCCCATGCAAAGGCGTGGGCATCTTTTGTGGTGCAAACTATTGAGGGCACCTCTTGTACTTCAGAGATTCCGCTGCCCCGCTTGTTGACGCTGTCTGCTATTCTTGATGGTACACCCATCAATGTTGGTGAGTTAATTGCCGACAATATCTATATGTTTGCTTCAGGTACCAAGAAGGCACTCCCTCATTTGAGCCTTATCAATTGGCTTTGTGAGGAGGAGGAGTGCGATTTGTTTGCTAATGATTTGAGTGCAGCAATGATGAAGCCCATCACCGACACTTACATGGATGGCTTTGTCAAGGATTATCATGACCGCATGCAGACTATCATGGGTGCCGAGGCAGCAGCAGCAGGACAGCCACAGCCGCCACCACCACAACAGCCACCGCCACCACCTCAGAGTCAGACTTTTGCTGGAGAGGGGAGCAGCCAGCAGGGTGCCTATGCACCTATTCATCCTATGATGCTGGACTACATGTTCGGCCATGCCAACTGGATGAATGAGGTGTCAGATCAGGAGTATTGGAACCGTCCTAGGTTTGGTCAGGAGTTCACTGAGGCGGTCTGCCTCAACAGGAGGAAGATGACTGGGTCTTTCGAGCGCTTTGATGGGTCCGAGGAGGCTATGGACCACTACTTTGATGTCACCAGAGGTCGAGCTCAGGATAGAGAGCAGGAGATCCGAGCTGACTTTGCTGCTGGTGGAGCTCAGTCTAGGCAGCACTTTGGGGAGGATACCTATGCAGAGGAGGACCCCAACACTTGGATTCCGGAGGACCAGATGCAGGATTGAGTGGGCTACTGATGGCCCACCTATTTTTATTTTTCTGTTTTTTGTTTCAGCACTTTGGTTATGTAACTTTAATTTTATGTTCAAACAATTTTTATTGCTTTTAATTAAGTTTAACTCGGTTTTATTCCCCCCGTTTATGTAATTATTCCTGCACTTGTTTATTATTGATGAATTTGTTTGTTTAGTTGACTTTTTACAGTTTGATAACAAATAGTTGTTCAAGTGGTATTCCAAAAGTTCAAAAGGAGGAGTGACTTGGTTTTCAAAGGCGAAGTGTACGGCGTTGCTAGGTAGTCACATACTCCCAGAAATCTCAGCCATAAGGTTCATTGCCATATTTTGTTTTTCAATTTACTTATATTTAGCTTAGTTTTCCATGCAACTACATTTCTAGAACTTGCATTGTTTCTCTATTATTGATTGGTCTTTGTTAATTACACACTGAGGCAAAAGTGCTTGGTCCTGTGAGCCTTTTGAAGCCTACCCTGACTATAATTGTTAAACTTTATCCTTTTCTTAGCCACTTTGAGCCGGTAGGATTAGAACTTTTTGTTCGGTGACAAACTACATTACAAACTTAGAGACTTCTAGGACTTGTCCCTTATTGTTTTTCTGAGTTAGGCATTGTAGAATGTTGCTTAAAATTAAGTTTGGGGTTGCTATTGGAATTTGCAACCAATTAAGTTTGGGGTGGGGGTACTAGAGAATAAGAGAACAAAAAGAAAAAGAATTGTCATGCAAAAGGCAAAAATACATTTCAAAAAAATTGATGTATGAAAAAAAAAAAGATGAAATGAATGATGAAAAAGGGACCAAACTTTGAAACATGTGAGTAACTTCAAACTCGATTGTCCCTAAAAGTTATAAATATTCTCTAGTACCTTTGCATTGATTGTTATTCCACAAGGTGAATGATCGTAGGATTGAATTTGTTCTTTAACTTCCGTAGGAATGCCTAACTCTAATTTTGTGTAGCCTACTTATCCAAATATGTCCCACCTTTCACCTAAGCCCCGTTATAACCCTAAAGACCTCAAAAGTGTGTAATGATATTGACTTTGATTGATGTTTAGAAACTTTTCAAGCGTATGGTAATATGTAGATCTGCATGTCGACTGGTAGAACCCTATTTCAAATATTTGCGTGGAGTTGTGAAGTGGTGGATGCATACAAGTCAAACTAGCTCATCATTAGCTAGTAAGGTGTTGAACTTTTGGGTACTACTGCTTGAATAGGTAATTGTTATTTCACTGTCGATTGTCAGCTTTGCAAGTAAATTCCTTGAGGACAAGGAATGGTTTAAGTTTGGGGTTGTGATGACACCTTGTCATTACGTAATTTTATATGTATTTTCATCACAAAAAGGAGTTCACAGAAGACTTATGCAGCAAAAAGAGCAGAAAAACTGAAGGAAACGCAAAGAAATAAAACGTGTCACGATTTGGTATAAACGTGACACGATTTGGGAAGCACAAGAAGCCTTGTTTCGACATTAGGAAAACGTGTCACGATTGGTAAAACGTGACACGATTTGGTGAAACCCTAATTCAGTTTCTTGCTCCAGAAGGTAAAAACGTGTCACGATTCACTTAAAACGTGACACGATTTGGGCGATATTCTGTGCCTATTTATGCTGAAGTCTATTCCAAAAACAAGGGTTACGAATTCTAGAGAGCCAAGTGCGATTTTACAACTACAAGGAGGACCAGGAGGACGATTTCTTCATCTTCCAACCACTTTGTGTATGTTTTATTACCTCTAATGATTATGTTATTTGTAAACATTATTATGAGTAGCTAAATCTATTAGAGGTTAGGTCTGAGATGATTCGTTGTAACCCTAATTGAGATATTATGTTGTGAAACTCTATTTATTGTGAATGATATTCTAGTCTTTATTCAATTCAATTGTTCTTAATGCTTTTTATATCCTGATCAAATATAAATATGATTTTGTGAGAATGAATGACTACTGACCATAGCTTTCTACTTAGACCTATTGAATTGTTCTAATAAACATGGTTAGTCTAGGAATGGATAATCGTTTATTAGTGATGTTAGGTTAACGTGCTTTAAACCTTCAAAGATTATTAGACCACCTAAGGGATTAGGGGCTGTAGTTTAAGGAGAGGGTCCTAACTCAAGGGATTGATTAGGACTATTTTGTTAACTATCGTGGGATTAGAAGATCATTCATACGAATAGGTGCAACATAACAATTAGGGGAACATAGATGATTCGAAAGACCTAAACTCATCTCTCTCTTATTCTTGAAAACCAATTTATTTTTAGCAATTATTTTTTATGAAATCAAACCAATCTACTGCCTAGTGGCAAATCAAAATAACCTTTATACATCCTAAAATACAACGTAGTTGAATTATTGAGATTAAAAACAGTCCTCGTGGGAACGATATTTTTACTACTTCGATAGTATTTGGTGCACTTGCCAAACTTCTATCAAATTTTATAAACATAGTAACCGTTATATGACAGAGTATGATGATTATATAAAAAATGTATCATCATATGAGTGAGATGAGTCTCTAAAAATAGGATATAAGACTCTGTTCACAATTTTAATAACTCACTCAAAACTCAAATGCTACAATTTATACTTACACAAATTTGAGAAACAATTAGGTTACACGCAGCGGAAATACACGAGACTTATATGTTATTATCATTGAGGATATAAGAGAAAATATTCATAAGCTTCTATAAGTATTAAAGAATAGCAATAGCATAACTAATATCCTTAATATAAGTCTCTACAAAAATTTCATATCTAAAATATGAAAAACAAATAAATATATTTGTTTATGAGATATAGTTAGTTGACATGTAGAATTTTTCTCACTTGTTGAAGAATGATAGTTAAACTATCTTACCCACAAAAGGATGATTATGTTAAGTAATGTCATACCGATAGGGTATGTCCATCACGTTACACAATACATAACAATGATTCTCCCACTTGATGGAGAATAGACAATGATAGTTGAATTAAAAGGTTTGAAAGATATTTTAAATAAAATAGTCAACTATTTCTCTATCACAAAATGATATGTTAAGTAACGTCACACCGATAGGGTATGTCCGTCACTCACATAACAAAGGGATAGTAGCAATCCGATATATTTATATATATATAAAAAACACATTTAGGTAGAAATTTAATTCAAAATGTAATAATATTGGATTGCAAAATTTATACAATTTTCTACATGTCTTTTAACAAAGTAACTTACTTATATTAATCTCATTCAAGGATCTTAACGATAATAAGTAAGAACTATATCATCACAATGTACCATTCTTATGTCTTACAAAATTTAAACATTGATAGAGTATTCTAATTATAATTGACATAAGTATAAACATTTTAGGTACATTGAATAATAACAATTATATTAATAACAACACACCGATAGGGTATGACTGTTACCAATATAATGCTAATCTATTTAACAAAATTTGCATAATTGTACCCACGATAGGTGAGATTACAATTATACAAAAAAAATAATGTTTATGCTTAAGAGAATATGATACAATAATATCATGCATAAACAATTATACTTAAATTTACTCAACTTCGGTCATATTCAAATGTGCTTAACAATATTTTAAATTAGCACATCATAAATATGACTTTAGAGTTTCTTTTATATGAAGTAGTATAATAACAAAAGTTGTTATTTGAAATAGAAGTGTGTCAAATAGTTTTTCTAATTTATCCAGAAAAGAACTCTTAGAATAAAATTTTTCAATACTCCCACTATAAATTAGAAAAAACACAAATACAAAATGGAGCATTATAGTAAGAAAATAGTATATAACAACAGAGTTCTGTTTAGAATATTCTGAAAAAGGATTTCACTTCTATATAGGATATCATAATTGCACAACAAAAGAGAAGAAGAACTAAATTTCTTCATATGTGCAATAATAAGCAATAAGTCACAAGAGGATAAAATAATTAAATAACAACTTACCTCGCAGAGTGTGACATTCATCCTTATACTTAGAGCCACTGAATTTTGATGACTTAACGAGAATATCTTATAATATAGTCATCTCAAAAATATTCATCAATAGAGAATAAGCAATTATAAATAAGCATATGTGAGACTCTAATTATAAATCAATATGATTTATATAAGAATTCAGATGTAAGGATGATATATATTTCAAAAATTGCCTCCATTCTTAATAAGTTGTTTTGATAATAGTTAACAGATAAACAACAAAGAGGCTTACAAATTTTAATTCATCATTATAATTTTAGCATTAAAAATGCAATAATGCATTATTTACTATATACAAAAATACATAGTTTAACATAATTGTGATCCAAATATTTAATTGCGACAAGACACACTAATAGTATTTATCACAAAATTTAGAGTAATAAATTACGGGCCTAGATTAGAGAGTATAGCAGAAAGTATAATGTATATTAAAGAGAAATATGTCAATATTATATTCAATTAATATAAATGACATATATATATATATATATATATATATACAACTCACTATACTCATTTTGAAAACAAAATATTATGAGGACCCTTCAAAACAATTTGTGACAAGAATCAAAGACAAGTGTCTTAGTTTAAATATGTCGTCAAAAGAATGATCAATTAGTGAACTTTGGATCTTTATGCTAAGACAATATGAATTCAAGAATATCTTACATTAGAATATTTATAATGCCAAGAATATTTAAAATCGTAAAATATAAATTAATTATACTTGGCATTAAAATTAACAAAATTGAGCCTTCTATAAATTCACAATAGTAAATATAAGAGAGAATTTTCAAAAACAGTTTAAGCTCAAATATTGAGAATACATGATTTGAAATAAATTATTCTCAATTTAATTGATATCTAATCCTTACAAGATTTGACAAAATTTTGAAATTCATGCATCAAAAATACAATATCAACAATTCTCAAAATATATTAGTTTATACAAGATATTTGAGACAAGAATATAAGACTGAGTCTAAAGATTCTTCACAATACTAACACTTTAAAAGAATAATTTACATAAATGTTATATTTTAGACTCAAATCTAAAGAATGCATGATTTAAAGGAACATATGATTCTCATATCAATTTACATAAAAAAATAGAGATTTCAAAAGTAATTTAAATCCCAAATTTTAAGGGTATAAAATAAATCAAATCTTCTGAATATTTTGGGCTCAAGATAAATTATATTTATATCCCAAAATAATATAATATAATATTTACTAGTTAATTAGGGATGTAAAATTCCTCATTGACACATCAATCTCAAGTTTGAGGGGGTAAAATTTCTCATAAATGTCAATCAAGAGTAAGGAATATTCATGTAATTTTCACACAACAAAAATGTGAGAATATAATTTACTTATCGCCAAATAATATCATATAAAATATCCACATGCATCAAACTATTCCAAATTTATACCAAATCAATCAAAAATTATAATAATAATTATTTGACATAAAATATAAAATAAAATGAAATTGGAAATTTTTTTTTTTTTTGGATAATCGACTTGATGACAAATTTAAGAAAATTAGGGTTTTTGGAAAGTCCGACAAGGGATTCGATTATGTTTCTCATGAATCGTTCAATAATCACAGTGAATAGAAATCTCACATGATTTGCTGCAACATATAGGTACGGTATTCTCTCAAATATATGGATTCAAGTTTTTGTATCACTAAAATTCTTGGGATGATAGGCAAATAATAATATACTGAATCATGTATACAGAATACATAACTATCAATACGATATCGTACATCAGTGAGAGAATAAATGCAACAAGATATTAAAACATGGATCGTGATTCAAGAGCTGTCTCATACACGATTGGAAAAATAACAAAATATATGGCATCTAGATCCAATCATACGATTTCAAGACAACAAATAGCCATAAAAGCATAATCGACGTAGAATTCATATTTTCAGGAAAATAGCCATAACTGTATCTAGTTGGCTCTGATACCAATTGATGAAAGTTTTAGAGTTTAGCCATGGATCACTAGATACAAATTATAGCATATCATTAATAACAAAGAAAGAACAAGAAATTGTGTACCTTTAAATTAGGTTGATGAATGATAACCGTAGACAACGCCGAAAGATTATGAGAGGGGTAACTACCCTCATTCCGTCTAGCTCTAGGTTTTCACCAATATTCAGAATAATTAACCGTCTAATGGGATGACGTTTAAATAGCTAAACGGCTGAGGGCAGGGACCTCTCATTGGGCTTATCTAAATGGTCCAACCCATCACGGTCCATTTAGTTACAAAAGTCCAATCACTCAAATTCATCATATAATTAGTGCTTAACACAATAGACCATAATTTATATTATGACACCGACTTATAATAATTGATTATTGTCAATCCATAATTGATTAATTAAATAATTAATCCAACATAAATGAGACGACGATAATTATTAAAAACTCACATATATAAGTGAAAAAATCGAGATTCGAACACCGATCACAGTATCGGATTAACACTTTGAATATTGTTATCATTTGATGAATTAAGATTTATGACACTTATATCATGTTCTTTAATAAATAAATAAATAAATATATCAATAAAAAATGAAAATTGATATTAAATATACTCTATCATATGTGCTATGAGTTCCAATTTAGCAACAAAAATGCATCAAAATGTGTGTACTTTAAAATGAATTAATATTAAAAATAATCGACTATAACCCCATATAAATAATAGGTCATATGACGCGATCTTTTACGTTTTTTTATTTATAAATAACAGGACACATAAAAAAAAGAATTAATTGTTAAAATAACCCCTTTAATGTTCACAAAGTTTGAAAATAGTCCTGTAAAAATAAAAATATTGATTTTATCCTTGTATTTAAGATTCTTTCTATTTTGGTTCTCCATCAGCTCAGTCACGTAACAAGCGCTGATATGGTAGGAAATCTTGCCACACATGGCATTTTTTTTTCTTAACTTTTTTCTTATGTTAATTGAAGGGCTGGAAAAAGAAAAGGAAAAAATGATATAGACATATGGAGAACAAGTCAGGCCGTCCGACAGGGGGCTACAACGTAGTCTAATTGAAGCCTATCTCGATCCATCTCGTTTAATAATAAGGTTAGGCTTAAGCTTTTTATAAAGCCTATTTAATTAAATAGATCAGGCTAAGACTTACAACAAAGCCTATTAAGCCTGTCAGACCGGTCTATTAAGCTTTTTATATATATTATCTCTTTCATTATTGATATTGTTGAAGTTTTTTTTTAATAAACTCAAATCTTAATATGATTTGGTTATTTAGTAGCAAGTATGTTGGTGTCGCTAGGCATTCGTAAGATTTCGTTACTTAATAGGATATCTATTTGTATGTTATAGGCCTTCATAAGGCTTGACCTATTTAGTAGTAGATTTAGAGGTGTTGTTAGACCTTAATGTAAAATAAGCTTTTAAATAAGCTTTCGGGTTTCATTAGGCCTTTAAAAAGGTCAAGCGTTAACATTTAGCATATGAATGATAATAGGCTTGACTCAAACCTATAATTTCAAAAGTAGGTTAGACTTCGCAGGTATTACATAAGTTATTTCAACAACTAATCCTACAAAAACTTTATTTTTATTTTGGTGTAACATTTTTTTATTCTGATTTTATCATTACTTAATTATTTTTTATCATTTATTACCAATGAAAACGAAAAGAAAAATATATTAGTGTTTTTGTCTCTAATGACGCTAATAACCTTAAAAAAAAATGCTTAATACTTAATAGTATTAGCAGCTGCAAACAAAAAATCTGGAAATATGGAATGAGTCATGTGATGTTAAGGCATCGATCTCAATAATTGAGTTAAGTCATGTGAGTTGTGACCTAAACGTGCATAATAGCATTAGCATCCATAAACATTTTTTAACGGGATCTCAAAAATATTTATTCTTTTGTCAATATTTTAATAAAAAATTTAGATGATAATAATAATAGAGGGGTGTTTTTTAAGCACAAATACTTGTTTGTGTCATTGACCTTTTAGAGTACTTCATTTAACACTTAAACTAGACTTTTCACCCGTGCTATCGCACGGGTCTGATATAGATGAAGATTATTTTTGAACAAATGATTTTTAAATTGCTAGTTGCGACTAACATGTATGACATTTATATTATATTCGCAATAAGACAATCGAATATAATGACATGAAACAAAATAAATTTATCACAACTTTACACTAATATAAGATTTTATCTTACAAAAGTAGTCTAAGTTATAAGTTTTTGCTGGATGGGGTAATAGGAACGTGATCACTACTTGATATTTTTTAGACAACTTGATCACAACTTAATCATATTAATGTCCTCCACATGTTTGATTGTTTCCTCTGTGATCCAATTCAGTTCACTCTCTATACATCCAATAGCTTATTTTGTTGTTTCAAAAAAAAAAAAAACCAATAGCTTGTCGCAAAAGTGTGTCTAGGAAGCTTATTAATGCATTGTTTAATATCAGTGATTTATGATTTTTAAGATTGAATTAGTAATGTTACATAAACACACTTCAGTGGAATACAATTGTATTTTACTCTTTATTCTCTTTCAATTTTACTAAAAGTGTGCCAATTGATTAGGAACATACCTAATATGCAAAACCTGTAGTTTTTGAAAACTTGGAAATAAATTGATACTTCACTTGCTGTTAAAAAATAAATAATTTGATACATCAGACAACAATAGAACCCTTATAAGAGTGTGAAAGCCACTGATCCAAGATGACATCACTTCACTATAAAAAATCACGTGGGAGTGCTCTTGGCTTAAAACAATATGACTTTTTTAGGAGAATTGATGGTTGTTCTTTATATAGTTAGTAAAATTAATGTATTAGAATATTTCAGCATAACTATAACTATAGTTTACATAAGTATTCAACACCAATAAGTTGGTCACGGACTTACACCATTACAATGTGGGAAAAAGAGTGTTATAACACCAAAGCCACTAAAAAAATTCATCAAGACACATTATTTGCCTCAATTGAAAGAAACTTGATCACTTATACTCAGCAAACTATACAGAGGCAACTTCTGCCACAGAGAAGCATGAGTTGCACAGTTATAAGGCACCTCTCACAAAATACAACAGTCTAAATGAATTCGGCAAGCTGAAAAACAGTGATATGGATAGTCTGCTAGCTACGTCTCTCTTGATTGATACATCAACTCCCCACTGAAGATACAATACAGCAACCAAAATCCTGAAACAGTATGCATATATCAACACTGCAAAAACTACAACACACTACTCAGACAGAACAACTCCAACTCGAAGACAGGCTAAATCAAAGGCAAAATGACCAAACTATCATGACTTGACTTCCCCTTTTTTGGATAAGAAAACATGTCAAAAACAATAAGATTAAAGAAAACATGTAGAGCATCTCATCAAATATAGCTTTAGTTGACCACATTATGCCAGGTTTTGGTTGTGATATGTCAGGGTAAAAACAACATACTCTATTATCATATATCTTTTCTCTATCGAGACATGAAAAACTCAGGGCATGTGAAAAAGTAAAATACATCAAAACAACTTCCAAAATTCCTACAGGAACCAAAAAACATGATAAGTAATAAGCCTCCAAATTATTCATCAATGTATATCTAAAGACTAAAGAAAGCAAAATATAATCAAGCATCATTCTCATAGTTAGGGTACGTAAAACAGTAATTGTAGCCATTAGGGTTTTGGAAAAATTAGGGCTTCAAAATTGGCTTGGGACAACTTTTATATATAGATAGATAAGCTTTCGGGTTAACTTTTATAGATAAATAGATTAACGATTTAGTTAGGGTAAAACAGTAATTGTAGCCATTAGGGTTTTGGAAAAATTAGGGTTTCAAAATTGGATTGGGACAACTTTTCAAAATTGGCTTGGGACAACTTTTATATATAGATAGATTAAACAAATTGGAATTAAGCATTAGGGTTAAAACAGTAAATGTAAGCATTAGGGTTTAGGTTAAAATTAGGGCTAAAATAAGCTTTCGGGTTAACTTTTATAGATAAATAGATTAACGATTTAGTTAGGGTAAAACAGTAATTGTAGCCATTAGGGTTTTGGAAAAATTAGGGCTTCAAAATTGGCTTGGGACAACTTTTATATATAGATAGATAAGCTTTCGGGTTAACTTTTATAGATAAATAGATTAACGATTTAGTTAGGGTAAAACAGTAATTGTAGCCATTAGGGTTTTGGAAAAATTAGGGCTTCAAAATTGGCTTGGGACAACTTTTATATATAGATAGATTAGGGTTAAAACAGTAAATTTAAGCATTAGGGTTTAGGTTAAAATTAGGGCTAAAATAAGGTTTCGGGTTAACTTTTATAGATAAAAATAGATTAACGATTTAGTTAGGGTAAAACAGTAATTGTAGCCATTAGGGTTTTGGAAAAATTAGGGCTTCAAAATTGACTTGAGACAACTTTTATATATAGATAGATAAGCTTTCGGGTTAACTTTTATAGATAAATAGATTAACGATTTAGTTAGGGTAAAACAGTAATTGTAGCCATTAGGGTTTTGGAAAAATTAGGGCTTCAAAATTGGCTTGGGACAACTTTTATATATAGATAGATAGATTAGGGTTAAAACAGTAAATTTAAGCATTAGGGTTTAGGTTAAAATTAGGGCTAAAATAAGGTTTCGGGTTAACTTTTATAGATAAAAATAGATTAACGATTTAGTTAGGGTAAAACAGTAATTGTAGCCATTAGGGTTTTGGAAAAATTAGGGCTTCAAAATTGGCTTGAGACAAATTTTATATATAGATAGATAAGCTTTCGGGTTAACTTTTATAGATAAATAGATTAACGATTTAGTTAGGGTAAAACAGTAATTGTAGCCATTAGGGTTTTGGAAAAATTAGGGCTTCAAAATTGGCTTGGGACAACTTTTATATATAGATGTATGCAATTATTCACTTCTTAACAATATTTCGTTATTTATTTTTTTTTATGACAAATAATTGTAATTAGTTTTCTTTTTTCAGAAAAATGTTTGTAATTAATTGATAGATTAATATATATTTACTCTCTCGTCGGAATTGTGATAATGTGCTGGAGGAGTATCATGATATTTAGTAGGACTGTAAAACCAAACCATTCTTCTTATTCGATCTATCATGGACAAGTTTAATTAGTTCGAAATAATGTCATCAAAGAAATTGTGGTTTTTTTAAAAAAAAACTCTTTAAGCCAATTTCATATAGGTCAATTTAAATCGAATTTGGTAAACTTGTACCAAAAAAAAAATCGAATTTGGTAAACAATATGGTGTATTTATTTCTCTACGTTGTATATTTTGTTTTTTTTCTTTGAAGAGGCTAAAATGGAATATATTATCCAAAACAAAGAGTTTTTCCTAGCACAAGGTGTGCTAAGAAAAGAACAAAGTCACAAACATATGTACAAAGGAAAAGAAACAGACAAACAGAAATTAAAAAACAGAGAAAGAAAAAACATTAGTCAATGTCCAACATATTGAACGGACTAAGCCACCAATCATAGTAGTTGAAAGAGAAATTTAGAATTTTTGCCTTCTACTACACATAAGTTAGAGACTTAATCTATATTTTGTTCTTTCCTTTTATTGTATATTTTCAATACATATAAGTTGTTAGATTTGTTCATAATTAGATATTATTGCTTAGTTTATTTGGATTGAAATTCAATAACAAAGAAGAAGAAAATGTCTATAAGTAATCATGTTTGACGTCATAAGCACTTTTGGACCTACCATCTTAATGTTAAATGGTCTATAAGCACTTTTTAACCGATGTTGACTGAAAAGATGTATGACAGTGTAAATATTCTATGACTTAAAGGACCAATTAGTAACAAAAAAATAACTTAAAGGACCAATTAGTAACAAAAAAATAACTTAAAGAACCAGTTGGTAACAAAAAAAACCTAAAGGATTAATCTGTTATAAACATATAACTTAAAGGACCACCGGTGGTATTGAGCCTAATATAAATATCTAAATATTCTCATCATCAATATTATTATTATTATCATTATTTATATCTCATCTTCTATATTCTTTTTTTTTTCTAAGTAACTAACTAGCTACGTGAAAGATATTCACTCTATAAGATATATAAGATAAACAAGTGGAGAATTTATTGCAATGTTAATACCAAATGAGAGTCTTATCTTCTATATTCTAATCATGTTCTTTTTAGTTTATTTTAGTGTTCCACAAATCGAATGTTAATTCGTAAACTCGAACGAGTTGACGTTCTTAGGTGTGGAAATCGTGTTAACTCGGAGGTTAAATCATTTTTCCTTTAAATCGGAACGCGTGGAAGGTTCAAGCAAGTTAACACAGCGTAAAATAAACTCACAGAAAATCGTCGGAGTTTCTTAATCTGGCAAGTTCACTTTTTAATAAATCAAATTTTTTGGTTTTGGACCATTTTTTGGCCTGTTTTTATTCAAATCCTATGACAATTGCTTTTCTCACATTCATTGTTTCCAAGAAACACATGGAAATGACTAAAAACACTCCAGCGATAGTTAACTACCGCTAGCTTATCAACGGTAGTTAACTACCACTGGGGTGTTGTTGCTCATTTTCATGTGCTTCTAGAAAACAATTGATGTGAAAACAAGAATACTCAAATCCTATTCCCTTCATCAAGCCCACTTGCCCAAATTTGCCTTTATGGCTTCCCAAACATAAGAAACGTTAATACCTTTGTACAAAGAGATTCTTTTCTTCTCAAACGAAACACACAACACCTCTCTGTTTATGACCAAACGAAACCCTAAGTTTCTGATTTCGAGTTCCGACACCGATTAGGGTTGTGACGTTGGTGTTGTGGTCAGCGGTGGCATCTTTTCATATTTTTGGATAGTTTTATTAATAAGTTTAAAAACTTGTGAAACTTTTTTTTTTTGGATGGTTATTTTGATGGTTTAGAGACGTATGAAACTTATGATTTTGCGAGTTAATTTTGTATTTTGATGTTAAGTTGAACGTAGCACTTTATTATGGTGGTTGTGTATACTTTGTCTTTATAATTAAGTTATATTTTGAATTATTGACTAATTTACAAACTTACATATGTCATGTATATAATAAATTTTATATAATTTTAATTTTAGGTAAACTCATACGAGTTTAAACGAGTTGAGGTAAACTTTTAAGTTGTAAAATGTTGCTTTATTTTGTAGCAAAGATTATTAAAAAAAATAAAAAAAAATCATTTAGTCATGTATTTTTTAGCATTAGTGAATAATTGGTGGATCTCGTTTGACTTGAATTCAAATGTAAACAGAAAACATAATCTTATACGAAGTTTCTAAAATCCTCTTGTAACTACTACGATGTGTTGAATTTTCAACAATATGGAACCGAAAGACGGGTCATGAATCATGTGTCAGCCACAAACATTTTTTAACGGGATCTCAAAAATATTTATTCTTTTGTCAATATTTTAATAAAAAATTTAGATGATAATAATAGAGGGGTGTTTTTTAAGCACAAATACTTGTTTGTGTCTTAACAATTTCTCGTTATTTATTTTTATATCTTTATGACAAATATTTAAATGTTTTCTCGTAATTAATTTTTTTTTATATCTTTATGACAAATATTTAAATATTTTTATATCATGACAAATATTTAAATGTTTTCTCGTAATTAATTGTTAAGAAGTGATATAAATTACTAATTAATTTCTCGTTATTTATTTTTATATCTTTATGACAAATATTTTTTTAGCGATTTTGCACCCCATTTTTTTTGCTCCCTTTCTTGTTAGATGAACCTTCTTGTGTTTAATTGCATTTTTGTCCCCTATCTTTTTGTCAATTGTGCGATTTTGTACCCCCTCTTTTTTTTTGAACGATTTTGCACCTTATCTTTTACCCTATTTTCCCCTCTTTTAATAATGATTTTGAACAAAACACAATTAGCAAAAGATGGGGTACAAAATCGGTAAAAAAAAAAAAAAATAGGCAGTCTAAAATTGCACAATTAGCAAAAGACATGGGAAAAAGTGCAATTAAACCTTCTTTTATTGTGCACTTTCTATACATATTGATATAAGTTGTTAGATTTGTTCGTAATTAGATATTATTGCTTAGTTTATTGAGAAATGAAATTTGTACATCTATTTTTTAACAACTTTGAAACAACCCTCTCTCATATTTACATGTGTTTTTATTCTCTCTCTCCTTTTATTTCTCTCTCCATTGTTTTTGTCTAATAAAAAGAGGAGAAAATTAGTTGTCAGAAGAGTTATACAAAATTGATTGTACAAATATCCACCTCTAGTTTATTTGCTTGTTTGTTGCCATATTACTATTTGCTCTACTGATATTGTCACGTTGATTTTACACCTATTTGCAACAAGAAATCCAAAAACACTTAAGCTATCAATGTCATCACTATCTCAACTCCTAATGCTTAGTTAATTATTAAAGCTCCACTTAATTAATTAAGCCGTGTCAGATGAATATATTTCTACCAAATCCCTTCCCTCCACAACACAAGAGGATCAATATCGCACGTAATCAACGTCAATCCTTTTTTACTGATGAAATGTTATCTTATGGAGAATAATGTGCGTTGGAGCATATCATATCACATGCTATTAACAGGAAAGGAAAGCATTATTTCTTGGGATGGTTAATTAAGACCTTAAATTAATCTGTAACTTTGACCAAGTAAAATATGGCACTCCAACAACACCCGTGGCTTGTTCATGTGTTAAGTTATTATGATGACATAAACTTCAATGCTGCCATGTGTAGGTTCTTCACAAGTTTCTTTATGCTCAAGTTGTACCCTTCATCTACCTATATAAAATAGAGAAACACTTGCATAGGCACAAGCCTAACACCTGTCTTTGGGCACAGCCAACGAAATTTTGACAACTCATGTTTGCGAGTTTTAAAGTCGGTTAAAAAGTCAACTGATGTTGCTTGTATGGCCTAATAGTAGGGTGACACGTAGCTGTCTTTTTAAATCGGTTAGTTGGAAAAGCGATTTTAAAAGGCTTTTGTTTTTGGAAAAAAGATATTTTTATTTTCTTTTTTATTTTTATTTTCACCATTTATCCCTTAGGATTGTATTACTGGCTCTGATACCAGGTTTGGGGCAGAATCGCCAGCGGAATTTTCTCGAACTTGATTTAACATTTGTGGTTTGGGGCAGAATCGCCAGCGGAATTTTCTCGAACTTGATTTAACATTTGTTCGATTTTGATTAAACCTTGAAATGGTTTTAAGAGTGTTTTAGCTCTTTCTTTTTGTATATTTGTAAGATTTTCTAAATCTTCTATTTCTCTTAGAAAGTCTTCAATATATTCTATATGATATTGTACGAATTTTTTAGAATGAAAAAGAATTTGTCTTAGAACAATTCTTTGATTGTAATATTCTATATCACAGACTATATTTTCTAGCCTTTCTTTAAAAAGTTTTAATTCTGTTATAAGTCCCAATCCAGACATTATTGGTTCGGTACAGAATTACTAGTGAAATTTTCTTCAGCCTTTTTCAAAAGGTTTTCTAAATAACTTAATTTTTCAGCAGGCCATAATAAGGTCTCAGCCTTTTCTTTTTGTTGGGTAGAAATATTTTCTATTTCTTCCAATTCTTCTAATATTTTGTTGGGTATTTTTCATTTCTATTCTTAATGCTTAAAACTTCTGATTTTAATTCTGAAATAGCTTTCTTAAGCTCTTCTTTTTCTTCATTTCCAAACGAAGATCTAGGTGCTAAAAATTTTGTCAAAGAATTTTGTCTTGGTCTTAGACTATTGCTCCGTAATAAAGGAGTTCTTTCAATAGACATAATTGACTTTGATTTTTCTAATGGTTTTTGAATTGGTGATTCCAATTTTAAAAATGATGCAAATAGTTCATCTATTTGTATTTTTTCTTTTCCACTAAACTCTATACTATGATGAGAGTTGCTTAGTGCATAATTCATTTTATAGCATACAGTGAAAGGATGATTTCCTGATCTCATAAGATCTTGATCTTTGAGTCTATAATGAATTACTATGGATCTATTCAGATCTATGTCTTTTAGACTTAAACCTACTTGTAGATTTATGTCAAATTTTAATTTTCCATATTTTAAATTTCCTTCACCTTTTGTTATTAGTGATTTATTTTTATTCATTCTAGCATCTTCTATTAGAAGTTCTAGTTCTGAATCTATTCCTGTCATAAAAGTACTTTTTATGATTATTTGGATAGTTGATATATGAATATATCCTTTCTTTTTTCTTTTTTCTATTGATAGATGTTTTAGTCTTTCATCTATTTGTTCCTTATCTATCATGGTTATAACGACAGATGCATCTGTTGATTCCATTAGTATAGGTATTTCTCCTACCATCATTCCATATTTTAGAATGTTTTCTCTGGATATTTTTTTCTTTTATTAAAGAAATAATATTCTTTTGTTTTTCTCTGAAATTTTCTTCCGGTTTTAAGGTAAAATCTACCTTTTCTATATGATCTATTAATACATCGGCTCTAAAACCTGATGCATCTTCTTTAATTACACTAAATTCCATTTTAGTTTGATAATTTTATGGTAAAATTATTTGTGTTAACAATAATATGATACTGAATAGTATTTTTATAAGAAATTGTTATTAAATTCATACCTGATTGTTTTGCTTGAACTTGTAAGTTGTTGGTCTTCTTTGAAAGCGGTTGATTCTACTTGATTAACCGGAAGATTTGTTGTTTTTGGTTTTAGCTCAAAGCTTCTGATGTATTTGATCTTTTGATTTGTTTTGGGTATAACCTAAGGTTATATTTTTGAATAATTTGGGGTGTATTTCTAAGAAATACGTGATTCCTCCAGAGCAGTAGCTCAAGAATCAACTAGTTAGAAACTAGGAAGAGTTTAAGAGAACAATTTCATACAAGAAAACTTAGTTCATTTACTCTTATGTTACAATGAGTTGAAAGCTCTTATTTATAGACGGAAAGGACTCACAAGTGGTTACATGTCCTTTTCCTAGCCAGCTAAAAAGAAAAGCAATTACAACACGCAACAAGAAAAACAATGCATTATCTCCTAATGTGATAAGATTCCTTGCCTAAATGGGCCCCATCTGACTCAGATGATAAGGCTCCATTATTACAACAGGTCATCTGCATGACGCGTGTCTCAAGCTTTCTCTGTAGCCTTGTCTTCTAGTGCCGACAGTTTTGACGCACACCATTTGCACATGTGTCCCTTGTATTTTTGAAAATACAGGCAACACTCCTTCTGGATTTCTTCTGGTATCCTGTAGAGACCATTTTCAAATCCTGAAAACAGATCTTCAAAGTGAAGAGTTTGCTTAAGGTGTTCTTCTGACACTTTCTTTTTGGCATCACAGACCATTAGACAATAATATGTAACATATAAAACCTTATAATTGATAATGCATGAACCATATCTAATAAGATTATCATAAAAACGTTTCATTTGATAGATGAACGAGTGAACTGTCCATCCAACACTTTCTGGATTTGGTGGTAAATAGGATTTGTTTGAAATTCCTATTTTTATAATTGTTCTTGGCCCAACTGCCATGAAGTTATTTTCTCCATCAAACCATGGATAGGTTTGATCAAACTGAAGGAATATCTCTCTTCCTTTTGAGAATAAGTCATTAAACCTTTTTGCTATATCACCAATCTCTTTTGGAAGATTGCTGAGTTCTTGAAACCTTTGTCCTTCCTTTTCTTCTAGGTAGACTGTTCTTAGAAGTCCCATATCATAGAAATCTTTGAGAAGTTCTTTTGATATTCCTGGAACTGTGTTTGCTTTAACACAAAGTTTAGTGTTAACTGGATAAAAGCATTCCAAAGCGAATTCTTCTTTAGAATCTGCTAACCATCTCCATTTAGCTAAGAAGTCATCAAGTTTAACTTCTCTTTTTTGCATCTTCTGAAGATTGATTATTGAATTTACTGAGACTTTCTTTTTAACTTCCATTGTTGATGGTTGTCCCATGTTAACAGAAGTAGCAATTTCTTTGTAGGCTGCGTTGAATGCAGTTTTTGCTTCTTCCATAGTTGGATATGCCTTATGACGGACATTTTTTCCATCAATGTGGAGTTTTGCAATTGCCCAGTTACTATAGATCCCTTTCATAGGTCCATCAAAAATGACATAGACCTTTTTTCCAAGTTGCTCGTCAATTGGATCTACGACAACGTTTGATTCTGCAAAGTCGTTTTTTGACTCTTCTTCTTCAACAATATCACCCCAAGATTTTTTTACTGTCTGAGGTTGTTAGTTTTGATTTAGTTGTTGAATCCCAACCGCTGGGTTCTACTGATTTAATGGGAATTTTTGATTCTTCTGGAGCTGTGTAGTTTACATAGTAGTTGTATTTTCCAGAATCTTGTCCTAACAAGTCCCAATTTTCCTCATCTTTAGGAGCTTCATTAGGTTGAACTTCAGCATGTTCTCCTGTTGTTGCTGTCATGATTTTCAAAAATTCGTCAATCATTTTTATCATCTCCCCCCTCTCGGAAGAAAGAGTTTGAAGCTTCTGATGATAGATTTCTATCTGCTCATCTTTTTGTTTTAGGTTGTTTTGAAGTACCTTCAAAGCTTGCTCCATTCTCTTGTAAGTGTATCTGCAAAACAATTATTTTCTGATTTTATTAGTTGAATATAAGGATAGAATTGTTGGATGCGCATTTGCCATCGAACAAGTCTCCCTTGTTTATGATCAACTTTTAAATTGTAGCGCCAAAATCCGCTAACATAAGTTGAATCAGTTTTTAATAAAAACCTTGATGGAATTAAATCCATTCTCCATTTTTCTAAAACTTTTAAACAAGAAAGGGTTTCTTTCTCATTGATATGATATCTTGTTTCAGCATCTTTAAAAGATCCTGAAATATATTTGCACAAGACAAGTTCATTATCCTTAATTCGGATGTTATTGCTCGAATAATCAAGTCTTGTATCAGTCGAGACTGATTTTATATCTGATCGCCCAATAGGGATATCTGATTTTAACTGTGGGGTTGCGCCCACAATGGTATAGGATTGTTGTGGGGTTTCATCCTCAACATATCCACTGAGATTTAATCCCAATTTTTGTTTACCGTTAGGTAGAGCTCTCATAACTCCAGCCCAAGTAAACTGATCTGCATCAACATTTACAACCAAAAAATCATTTTCTGTTGGGTTGTATAGTTGTGGTAAAACTTTTAGTTTTTCTTTGATTGATTTTACAGCCTCAGTATCTTCCTGTGTCCATTTCCATGGCACTTTCTCAGATATTTTCTTCTGTAAAATTCTTCTGTCATTTGCTAAATCTTTGAAAAATCCTTCATTAGCAATATAATTTAAACATCCCAAAAATCTTTGGATTTGTTTTCTATCCACTAATTGATCAGGAAAAAGTTGAATTTTTTCTTGAACATGTGGTGATAAATCGAGTTTTCCTCCTTCTCTTAAAATAAGACCGAGGAATTCAATTTCTTGTTTCAAAAGTGTTGACTTTTTTCTTGATAAAACAATACCTCTATCTTTTATCCTGTTTAAAACAGTTATAACATCTTTGACATGTTGTACTTTACTTCCTTTAGTAAAAATTAAAATGTCATCGATATATACAAAACAGATATGGTCAAGACCTTTAAGAGTATCGTCCATAAATCTTTGATATATTGATGGTGCTTGTTTTAAACCAAATGGTAAAACATTCCATTCAAAATGTCCTTCTGGACAACTAAAAGCTGTTAAAGGTTTTGTTTCCTCTGATAACCTTAACTGTCAATATCCAGACTTTGCATCTAAAGATGAAAACCAATTACATCCTTTTATTTTTTCAAAAATGTAATCTTTTCTTGGTAACTTATAAGAATCACTTATGGTTGAATCATTAAGTTTCTTATAGTTAATTACCATTCGAGCCTTGCCTCTTTTTATCTCATTGTGTTTCCTGACATAAAAGGCTGGCGCTGAATGTGGACTGATAGAAGCTCTTATTAGACCTTTTTCTAATAATTCTGCTATCTCTTGTTTGAATTCTTCCTTATCTTCAGGGGAATAAGGAATTTTATATAAAACTTTAACTTCCTTTTTAGGGTCTTTAAGTTTTATAGTGATTAAATCCTGTATCTTGTTGACCACAGAATCTAATGGATTTTCAGAACAAACTTGATTTAAGTGGTGTTCTAAATTTTGTTCGACTGTTAGGTAAAACTTTCTCTTATCCCACATACATCTAAGTATATTAAGATTTTCTGAAATTGCCTTCAAAATTTCATTTTTTGTTATAATATTTGTTGTAACAAATTCACTTTCTTCTGGATTATTGATATCAAACCAATTTAATGTTATAGTGTCAAGTTTTTGAATAAAAGGATTATATAACTTTAAAAAGTTATTTCCTATTATTACATCTATTCCAGAGTCATGTTCATAAATTGATCTTTCATAAAAATATTTATGTTCAATTTTTATAAAAACATGTTTTAGAACAAACCAAATTTGATGTTTTACCTTATCAGCAAAGATAATTTCTTTTGGCTTTTGTAATCTAATCCATCCTTCTTTTGATATGGATCTTCTGCCAAAACATAAAGTTGCACCAGTATCGATGTAACCCATAATTTTCTTTTTATTCAGTGTTATCTGAATAAATGTTGCATTAGGATTTCCATTTTTTAAGATTTTTCTACTCATTCTTCAATTTCTTCTTCAGTAGTATATTCAAAAATACTACTCTCGTCAGAATCTATATCTGATTCTATTGGTTCGAAACCTACTTCCCAGATTAATTTTAAGGTTTCTTTTTTAGAATCTTTCTTTTTAGGACATTCATTTGCATAATGTCCTTCTTCATTACACAACCAACATGTGCATGTTTTCTTTCCTTTAGGACATGAATTCTTTTTAGGATATTTTTTATTTCTCCTAAAATATTTTTGTTTATTAAATTTCTTAGGAAATTTCTTTTTCATTTTATATTCAGAACGATCTATTTTCCTAAAAACTTTTTTCTTTTTCTTTCTTCTAGGTTTACTACAACCGTAGTTTCCTACTTTGTCCCGAATTCTATCACAACAAACGTTTATCTTTGCTTCTCTTTTAGCAGTTTTTTCCATGCATTTTTCGGATATCCATTTCCTTAATGCAGTTATTCTTGTTCCTAGAGTATCGTCTAATCCTACGATTACTTCTAAATGTTCTTGGATTACTTTTTCCATTATTGTTCCTACAGATGATGGAAGTTTATTGTAGAATAATCCTAAAAGATTATATTGTAATCTCTTTTGTGGAGATATTGCATAATAATATTTGCTAAACTCACATATAAATGGTTCAACATAACACATATCACAGATTCTTAGATTAAGGATTCTATGAATGTTTGTGTTTTCTAGGTCTGATTCTGCTTCTGGCGCATCAAAACCTACAAATTCTTTTTTCAAGATTGAATAAACATGATTTATAACTTCTTCAGTTGTTGATGGAAGTTCTGAGTCTGATTTTTCAGACATGAAACTCCAAGCATTTCCTATGGTTTTTGTTTTTAAATAGTTGAAAATACTTTTTGGACTTAGTTTCCCAAGTGTAGGGTCTAATTGGATTGTTACCATGTGATCATGATACCAACTTCTTAGTTCTTTTTTAATATCCTCACTGCAGTCAATGTTCAAAATATTATCTTCTTTGTGACGATTTATAGTAGGTATATATTTAGATGGTATTTGTTTAAATTTTCTATCATCCATTTTGTTTTGAATGATTTGTTGATCAATAAATTCTTCTTCACCTTCTCGACGTCCTCTTTTACGTCCTTGTTCTGATGTTTCTGGTTGTTCATTAGTTTTCACAAGTCCTACTTGTGGTTCTTCTTCCATACTGAAAGAACTTTCTGATCTAAAGTCGTAGACAAATTTGTTTTCGTCATCAGATTCTTCGGTTATTTGATTTTTTCTATTAATGTCTAAAGAAGCCATTAATGTTTGTAATTCATTTAGCTGGTTTGCTATTTCTTCTTCTGTTTCGTCCATATTAGGGTAAAGGCGCGAAAAAGTTAATTTCTTTTTCTGATTTTTCTGAAATTTCTATCATGTCTCCCCCCTCTTTTTTGACAAAAGTTTGTAATTCTTCTAGGGTTAGACATTTATCTCTTATAGGTAAAAGTTTTAATAGATCGATTAAATCATCTATTTTTACACAAAGTTTTTCATCTAACAATTTTTGGTTTTCTTCTAGGTTAGATAATTTTCCATTGAGTTTTTCTTCAAACTCTTTTAGTAGAAATTCTTCTATTTTATCTAACTGTTCCTGAAGTACTGTTAGGTTTTCAAAAATATCTTGTATTTTTTCACTTACACCTTTACTAGCCATGTATAAACTTTTGTATTCTAAGGCTTAAAAGATTTGCAAAGTTTTCATACTCCCAGTATGTAGAATAATCATTTTCAATTATTAGAAACCAATATGTTGTTTCTCTTAACCAATTAATTTGGTTTCTCATTCTAATTATATTATTATAATTAGGTTTTAATATGAATGGTTGAGGTATTATTTTTCCAAATGGATTTATAAGACCTTCCATTATCTTGCTAATTTTTTAAGTTTTTCTCTTAAAGAATCAGCTAATTCTATATTTTGTTTAAAAAGAAAATAATCAAAATTTTCTTTTAGATAGTATCTTGCTGTTTTTTCATGCCATTTAATTTGTGCTTTTACCAGTGTGATATCTTGATAATTTGGACATAAAACAAACGGTGGTAAAACCAATTTTCCTTTTGGATTTATATTCCAATATTTTATTTTAGACTTTTTAAGCCGGTTATTGTAAGAACTGGTTTTAAAAGATTTTGACATGTGTCAAATTTTTACTTGTTGTGTCCAAGAATGACGTGTTGTGTTTGTGTGCAAGGAAGATTTTTCCTATAAAATAATACTAAGAAAATACTAACTAATGCCACGAAAGATGTATTCAAAATTTTAGAAGTATAAAAAGTAGGGTTAAATATGAATTTGGTCCCTATAAAATTGAGAATTTCAAAATTTAGTCCTTACTTAATTTTAATAGTTTTTTTGTCCTTATAAAAAAATTACTTATAATAATTTTAGTCCCTGTTCTTGGATCTTATGGTTAGGCCTAACGCAACCCCACATAACATACTTGTAAGGTGACGATTGCCTCATCTATATATACACACACACGGGAAATACTTCCATGACATAGTTTTGGTGCCATTGGTGCCATTGGGGAAATCCTGTCCATTGATGTGTGTGGATGTGTGTGGGGATGTGTGTGTGATGTGTGTGTGTGTGGTGGAGATGCAAGCTATGGCACCAATGGCACCAAAACTATGGCACCAAAGTGCTACTCCACACACATACACACTCTCTCTCTAATCAAGAGTCTTATCAATCCGATGTGGGACTAGAGTTTTCCCCAATACACTCGCCTCACTTCCAGCAGTCTCTGGGCTTGGTGCGTGAATCGGTAGGTGACCCTTGAATTCGACAAGCTTTGATACCATCTTGGAACTCATGGTTAAGCCTAACACAACCTCATAAAATCGGCTTGCAAGGTGAGGATTGCCTCCTCTATATAAACGTCTATTGGGAAACACCAAAGTCTCATATCGGATAGATAAGACTCTTGATTAGAGTTTATATAGAGGAGGCAATTCTCAACTTACAAGCCGGTTTTGTGGGGTTGTGTTAGGCCCAATCACGATTTCTAAGATGGTATCAGAGCCTCTTCGAGATCCATTGGGCCACCTGCTATCAGGTTTCCGCTATCGGGCCACCCACTATTTATGTCCATGAACCAAGCTCAATAGTGTTGGTCGTGAGGGGGTGTGTTAAGAGTCACATACTATGTGTTTATAAATGTGGACAATCCTCACCAATGGAGCCAATTTTCGGCCACCAATGGATATCGGACATCCATTGATGACCGAAAATTGGCTCCGTGTAAGAGAATGTATTTGGAATATCTCGTAACAGGTTAATGCTTTTTAAATATCTTGGAAATAACCTTTTCTTTGTCAATGTCTATTATGAGTAATCTATGAGGTTGAAGAGATTGCCATCTGAACATTCATTTTGTATGGCCATGGAACAACCAAAGCATTTTGAAGCCACTTTGACTAATTTGGCTGCAACTGGGAATCAGTTGGTAATCTATTTTTGGTTCCTATGTTTGGTTCATTAAGTTCTTTTCCTGTCTAAAAGACTAATACATTATATTTTCTACACACAAACTAAGTCCATATTTTGGACATTGCATTCAAAGTACACGGTATAGCCAAGTACTCCTCTATGGACCTCAAGACACTGAGGTTCCATGCAATGTTTTGAAGAAGATCATGGATGATAAGAATAAGACAAAGCTCGAAGCAGACTGACAAAATTTTGTTCAGATGAATGGTTTTGTGGAGAATGATACTCTGAGGATGAGTTTTGTAAATAAGACAACATCAAATGTGAGCAAAGTTATGAAAATATAATTCCACAACTCTATATATTTTCCATAAGTTGTAATGATGTCTTTATTCGGTCTGGATAATATACATAAGTTGTAATGATCTCTTTAATTTGTTGGAATAATAATTATATTTAGCAATTTCTTAATTAAAATTTATTATCCCTATTTTATCTATCCAATCTTATGCAGTTGAGAGATTAAAAACCATTAAGAAAATATACTTTAATTAACTGATGTTCATTTTGATTTCTTATTAAAACTATAAAATAGACATGTTTCAATGTCTAACTCAAAGTTGATAATTATGTCCATGAAACGCATAATATAAAATATTTAATATTTCTTTTACGTAACAAGTAGTAAAGTCTGCTCAGATCAATATATTATTGTGAAAACTTCTAATTCAATCATCCTTATTTGAAGTCCAGCCTGAAATGATTCAAGAACCAAAAGTGTAAAGTTTGAATCATTACTTTGTTAACCACATCTTTTTTACATATTCCTACTCAAGATCAATAAATCAATCATCCTTATTTAAAGTCCAGCCTGAAATGATTCAAGAACCAAAAGTGTAAAGTTTGAATCATTACTTTGTTAACCACATCTTTTTTACACATTCCTACTCAAGATCAATTTTTTAGGCTTACTTTGGTTCAGTCCTAAGTTCACAGTTATACCTTTCAACCTTTTTGGACATCTAAGTATATTTGTTATATAGTTTTACCTATTTGAATTGTGTCATATCATGACATTTCAAAGTTTGTAACTACATCAAATTTCACGACTTTAGGATTTGAGACTCTAGATTGAAAACATACCATTGGAACTACTAGATACACATTTATTTAAGACGAGCATTTCTTCTGAAGTCATACGATGCATACATGTGGGGTTATGTGTGTGAAGGCTCCGAGATTTATACTGGAAAAGGGTTCATTTAAAGCTACCTCTTTATCCTAAAATCAAATGTCACTTACAAATTTTGAGGCAAGATAGACTGCGAAGAATCACACAAATAAAATGTGTATACTGATATAGCTTTCAAACTTAATGTTTATAAGTAATTTAAAAAAAAGTAAACCTGTTAATATCTTTGTAGCTTCCATATGAACCTCTATATATGAAGACCAAAAGTTTGTTTCTCATGAACCTCTTGTACACGCTTTAACTAGGGCCTGCTGATGGTTTCATTTGGATATTAATAGTTCATATCTCTTGCAAGTCTCTTTAAAGCAAACTTTATTATGGGTAATCACTATCATTATCATAAACTCGTTGTCATTAATAAGCATGCCATATCTTCCTTAAAGGATGGGGACCAAAAATTTTCATTGACTTTTAAAATAGAGGGATCAAAAAATTGATTTTAAAAAAAGGGTATCAAAAGTTAACAAATTTAAAAATAAGGGAATCAAAATTGCATTTAAGCCTAAATTTATTTAGCAAACTTATAAGCTTGCAATTTTATAAGTCCCACATCGGAAGTTTTGTTGAGGGCAGAGAGCGAATTCTTGGCTAATTCACAGCCATATACTAACTATGGAAATTCAGGCATAGTGTTATCAATTGATTGATTGATTGATCGTGTTTTTTAACGCATTTTAAAGTGGTTTTTAGAAGGTTTATGAGTTATTTTTTTTGAAGGAAGAAGGTTTATGAGTTATTATTGTGCTCAATTAAACTATAGTTGCCCCCCCCCCCCCCCCCCCTCCCTCCCTCCCTCCCTCCCTCCCTCCCTCCCTCTCTCTCTCTCTCTCTCTCTCTCTCTCTCTCTCTCTCTCTCTCTCTCTTATTTCATTTGATTCGAGTTATTGAGCTAAACCAAGTTGTTCGCGAGATTGAAACGAATCAAGTTCGAGCTAAATTTGCGATGAACTCAAATCGAGTTTCGAGTCGAACTAATTTATATCTAGTCGAACCAAGCTGACTGAAGTTCGATTTGGCTCGACTCATTTCCTACCCTATGTGATGTTAAGGCTTCGAACTCATAATTGAGTTTAAGTGAACAAGATTCTGTTTGTTTATTTATTCCATTGTTTACATGTGTGATTAATTAATATATTAGACACGACTAACATAATTAAATACAAGTCAAACATACGCCAAAGTCATAATTACATCATTTTCTATGCAAAAATTGTTTCTTTTAGATTCTTAAACAATGTTCTTAGGACACTTGTTAGCATTTTTTTCAAAAAATATCAATGTTCAAGGATTTTATATTTTATCACGTAACCATAACTCAGCTGATATGTGTCCAAATATATTATTTACAAGGTTGAGGTTCAAGTATCATGTGTGACTTTACAAATGATTATAATAAAGGTTCAACATTTTTAATGATTTAATCAATGGAAAATCTTTACACAGATATTGTATATGAATTAGATAACCTAATTAATTATATATTTTTTATTTTATGAAAAGAGAGATGACAATAACTCACGGAGCCCCCTCATGGATTGGGGTGGGCCACGCTGCCAAAAATCATAGGTCTATTTTTGCAAGTTTTTAAACAATTTTGCGACGGTTTTGTTTTTCGACAGTTACAAACCCCTGCAAAGTGGCGTGTGAAGTTTTCGTCATACTTGTACTTGGCTAATTAGCAGGGGTTTACAAATTTTCTAATTTACGGCGGTTTCAAACCTCCGTTATACTGTCATGTCAACTAAAAAAATCCCCCCAATTAATAATTGTACTCTAAAAAAACAGTTTCATAATTAATAGCAGTTGTAAAATATTCAACTTAAATTTGTGTTTTTATATTATAGTTTATTCTAGTTGTCTATGGTGCCCTTCCCCATACCCGCATTTGCAAAAAATACCTGTATCCGTGCCCGTACCCTCGTGGGCAACAACTTTAGTGCCCTTCCCCATACCCTATGGGTACCTAAGTGCCCATTACCCGCACTTTAACTATGAAAAGACAATAAAAATATCACAATTGAAATAAAACTATGGTCCAATTTTTTTAAAATTAACTCATCAAATCGTACAAATCGTAATATTTAGTCAAATAAAAAAATCCAAAATATCCCTAAAAAATTGTACATCGACAAGATGGAGTTTTTATTGTATTAAATAGTTTTTTGGTTTAGGTTTAGGTTTATGCTTAAATAGCTAAATAAATTAATTAATTATACACCAAAACCAAATAAATTATTTATAATATTATATAAATATGTACATGCGGGGTTGCGGGGCCGAGCAGTATAGTACCTTTACCCGTGTCCATACCCATTAAAATTTGTGGGTATTACCCGGATCCGTGTCCAAACCCACGAAAGCGGGGTTTTACCTACCCATTGTGGGTATTTTTTGCGGATACCTATCGGACCTGAGTCCAATTGCCATACCTACTTCTGAACTTGATCGGATGACCACAAACACGTGAATGCGGCAACAAATTGGCTGCAGTCAATCTCGGTTCCCAAAAAGTTATGCTATACCAACACTACAAACACATTGTCCTCAAAACACTTTGTTATTGAAATAAATTCATGTGAATTCACACTCCCTATTTTGTGTGTGAGAGAGAGAATTATGTCAAGAGGCACATCAAAACAATCGTGCCTTGTTAATGTTATGATGACATAAACTTCAATGCATCCATGTGTAGGTTCTGGACTAGTTCCTCTATGGTCAAGTTGTAGCCTTCACCAATCTGTACAATAATTAGAAGAAAGAAATAATGAAAAACGATTCTAAGCCTTTTCATTGAAGTAAAGAGAATATCCTTTACCTCAGCAATGATGGTAATGTCGAGGATAAATTCCTCAAGAGCCATAACATTGGTATTGACGACAAATAGTTGATAATTTTGAATCTCATTGATGATATTAACAAGAAATCCATGACACTTGTGTACACCCTCCGGTCACTAATATAAGCAAAAATCCACTTTTTAGATACATTCAATTAATGATGTATGTGACATATAATAAAGACCACATACATCATTAATTGAATGTATCTAAAAAGTGGATTTTTGCTTATATTAGTGACCGGAGGGTGTAGTCAAGAGTGAGAGACTTCTCTGTTTTGTAATTTCAGATCTTTGTGCTGAATTGAAGTCCCCATTATTTGATCTTTGAGTATTGATATTTTAACAACCAAAAAAGTAACAACTTTCTCCACACCGTAGTGCTGTTGTGAGAGCTACCCGGACAGCACAAATCCCGAGGCAATAAAGAAAGATTAAAAAAATTAATTTGTATGACTTGACTGTATTGATATACGGTGTAGTTGTTAACTTGGATGTTAACTTATCATTTCTCTTGATCTTTTATAGGACAATAGTTCTATAGTTTTCTTTATTTTCAATTCCTCCACCGTCCCTTTACTCAAAAAAAAAAAAAATTCCTCGACCGTCCCTAGCAAGTAGCAACGGTCCACACAGACCATAAACATAAAAAAAAAATTTAATTTGCATTTATAAACGAAAAGCATGTGCGATCAATCAAGCATATGTTGTAATATCATTTTATATTTTGTGGTAAATAAATGAGATGATAATAATCATTAAAAATTCACATATAAATGAAAAAGTCGAGATAGGAATCATGATGTACGACTAACAATTTTAATATTTTTATCATTTAAATTAAGATTTATGGACAATATAGCATGTTCTTTAATAAACAAACAAATAAATATATCAATAAAAAATAAAATTGATATTAAATACACCCTCCAGTCACTAATATAAGCAAAAGTTAACATTTTAGATTCATTCATTAAATGATGTATGTGGTCTATAATAAAGACCATATACATCATTAATTGAATGAATGTAAAATGTAAATTTTTGCTTATAATAGTGACCGGAGAGTGTACTCCATACTCTATCATATCTACTACGAGTTTCAATTTATTAACAAAAATGCATCAAAGTTAGTGTACTTTTTAATGAATTAATATTAAAAACAATCTGCTATAACCCCATATAAATAATAGGTAAAAATTATGTGAAATGTCTCATATTTGATTACGTGATTTTGGTGAATTATGTGAATAGATGGGTGTTGTGTACTCAATGTTATTGCTTGGTGATATTTGCACACTTGAGATGATGTTATGGAATTGTGAATAACGCAGTGACTTGTTGATGATGTGATGATTATGAGAATGCATTGTTCACTTATTGAAGATAACATAAATATGATGTTAATATTCTAGGAATAATGTGTGTGTGTGTGTATATATATATATATATATATATATATATATATATATATATATATGCATGATTTACTTGAATACTAGAATGTTATTTTTGTGCTTATATTTTTTTATGTGAATATTATCTAGCCTCTCCAGTGGTCGTTTGGTTGACCGCCTCACCATTTATAAAAAAGGTGTAGACGTGCAGGCTTGAGGACGTTCATGGAGACGTAAGTACCCGAGGCTTGTGATGACATCTTGTCATTACGTAATTTTCTATGTATTTTCATCACAAAAAGGAGTTCACAAGAAGACTTATGCAGCAAAAAGAGCAGAAAAACTGAACAAAACGCTAAGAAAGGAAACGTGCCACGATTTGTCTAAAACGTGCCACGATTTGAGAAAGCTTCAGAAGGTTGATTCGACATTTGAAAACGTGGCACGATTGGTAAAACGTGCCACGGTTTGGAGAAACCCTAATCTTGTTTCTTGCTCTACAAGGAGAAAACGTGTCACGATTTACTTAAAACGCGACACGATTTAGGTGAATTTCTGTGCCTATTTAAGCTGAAGTCTATTCCAAAAACAAGGGTTACGAATTCTAGAGAGCAAAGTGCGATTTTGTGACTGCAAGGAAGCCAAGGAGGACGATTTCTTCATCCTTCAACCACTTTGTGTATGTTTTATTACCTCTAATGATTATGTTATTTGTAAACACTATTATGAGTAGCTAAATTCATTAGAGGTTAGGTCTGAGATGATTCGTTGTAACCCTAATTGAGATATTATGTTGTGAAACTCTATTTATTGTGAATGATATTCTAGTCTTTATTCAATTCAATTGTTCTTAATGCTTTTTATATCCTGATCAAATATAAATATGATTTTGTGAGAACGGATGAGTACTGACCATAGCTTTCGACTTAGACCTATTGAATTGTTCTAATAAACATGGTTAGTCTAGGAATAGATAATCGTTTGTTAGTGATATTAGGTTAACGTGCTTAAAACCTTCAAAGATTATTAGACCACCTAAGGGATTAGGGGCTGTAGTTTGAGAGGAGGGTCCTAACTCAAGGGATTGATTAGGACTATTTTGTTAACTATCGTGGGACTAGAAGATCATTCATACGAATAGGTGCAACATAACAATTAGGGGAACATCGATGATTCAAAAGACCTAAACTCATAACTCTCTTATTCTTAAAAACCAATTTTATTTTCAGCATTTACTTTTATGCAATCAAACCAATCTACTGCCTAGTGACAAATCAAAACAACTTTTATACATCCTAAAATACAACGTAGTTGAATTATTGAGATTAAAAACAGTCCTCGTGGGATCGATATTTTTTACTACTTCGATAGTATTTGGTGCACTTGCCAAACGTCTATCAGCTTGCATGGAGCATTCCTCGTTTTCTTTTGCTTGGAGTCTAGTATAAGCTTTGATTATGATTGTCTGAATTTTATGTATATTTATCTTTGAGATTATGTTGAGACCATGTTTATGTTTTATGAGATCTGAGATAGGTTGTTGAGATTTTATGATTCATGCATTTTGAGATTTTGGATGTATCTGAGATATTTGAGATGTTTTTATTCTACTGTGAGTTTTATGGAAACCGGATATGCATGTTTTTGAGAAATTGATGACGTGACATCTTGAACTCTTTTGATTAAATAATTTATTTTATATTAAATATTGCTTATGGGGTTCAAGGGTGTTACAAGTTGGTGATGCGATCTTTTACGTTATTTTTTATAAATAATAGGACAATTTAAAAAGGAGTTAATTGTTGAAATAACCCCTTTAATATACAAAGTCTGAAAATAGTCCTCGTAAAAATAAAAATATTAATTATATTCCTATATTTTAAGATTCTTTTTATTTTGGTTCCAATCACATAACAAGCATCGACATGGTAGAGAATCTTGCCACGTAGCTGGAGCCACGTGATTTTCTTTTTCGTAATTTTTTTCTTACATTAATTGAGGGGATAAAAAAAATGATATAGACATAGGGAGGGAACAGGTCAGGCCGCCCAACAAGGGTCTACAACCTAGCCTAATTAAAGATTGGCTCGACCCATCTTGTTTAATAATAAAGTTATGCTCAAACTTTTTATAAACTCTATTTAATTAAATAGATTAGGCTAATGCTTACAAAAAAACTTATTAAGCCCGTCAGACCGGCTTATTAAGCTTTTTATTTATAATATATCTTCCATTATTGATATTGTTGAAGTTTTTTTTTTAAATAAACTCAAACCTTCATATGATTTGGTTATTAAGTAGCAAGTATATATTGGTGCCACTAGACATTCGTAAGATTTCATTACTTAGTAGCAGACCTATATTCGTGTGTTTTAGGCCTTCATAAGGTTTGACCTATTTAATAGTAGGCTTATAGGTGTTGTTAAGCCTTAGTGTAAAACGTGTTTTTAAATAGGCTTTAGGGCTTCATCATGCCTTTAAATAAGGAATTATGCTCTTTACCCAACACTTTTTGCTTGCTCCCAACTGAAAAGACCAAAATGTCCCTGCATGAGTTAACTTACGCTGCTTGACTTAAGTCACACTGAAATCCCAGTGTGACTTAAGTCACACTTAACTCACGCTGGTTTTCTTTCTCACTTTTTTATCATGTGCATTCCTTCTCAATTTTTCTGCAGCAGCAGCCTCCATCCATATTTTGTAATTAATAAAAAAATTTATTCTCTCTCCATAGGATTCCTTGTAGGAGTAGCCTCCATCCATTAATTCACTATAGCCATTAATTCAACCAAAGTGGGAGTCAATCACAGTATCCATGTTAATTATTATTATTATTATTATTATTATTATTATTATTATTATTATTATTATTATATTATTATTATTATTATTATTATTATTATTATTATTATTAAGGTCCTGCTAACCGGTGCTCCCGGGACACTAGTTAAGCATATCATAAAAGGGAATTATTACCATAAAAGGAAACTGTTTTTGACTTTATTATAAATTAATCACACAATTTCAATGCATTAATTACTATATAATTTCCTTTTTCATATCCTTAACCAGTGCTCCGAGAGCACCGGTTAGTATTTCTCTTATTATTATTATTATTATTATTATTATTATTATTATTATTATTATTATTATTATTATTATTATTATTATTATTATTATTATTATTATTTTCTTTGCTTTCTACTTTGCCTTAGCTATCTATCTATCTATTAAATTGTTTTTCAGATGAGTAGGCAGCTTTTACTCTCATGACAATGCAAGTACTTGAAAAGCAACACAATTGATAGAAAAAGAAAGCAATGTGAGGTAACTCACGCAGGGGCACTTTGGTCATTTCAGTTGGGAATGAGCGTTTTTTGTTTGGGGAAGAGCAGAATTCTTAAAAAAGTAAGACCTCAACGATGAGCTTATGACGGATAATAGGGCAAGCTCAAGCCTATAATTTCAAAAGTAGACAAGACTTAGGCCTTACGAACTCCGGTTCAACCTAGCTCATTTCCACACCCTATATAGTCATGAAGTCTAAAAAAGTGACCTAAATGACAAGTTTTTTTTTTCATGATTTTTTTGCTAACATGTTTAGGACATTAAAATAAAGTCTCCCACGTAAAATTAAAATTTTTTGACTAGGAACAAATTAATTATGATTTTTTTTATGAAGCTAATTAATTATGATTTTTTAAAACGTCATAGATTAATCAAAAATCAAAACAATGAAAACCTCAACCTAAAAATTATTTGATGATAATATTTTGCAGAGATCTCCATAAAACATAGAAAGAAATATGTGCAAAGTTTTATACCATTTCAAAGACACCTCAATTTATTTTAATTTTTCAACCAATTAATGTTAGTAGGAAAAATCTGTTAGGAAAATTAAATAAATTTTGAGGCATTAAAAAATTTCCATCTCATAAAAAATCCATGTGGCAAGGTTCTCTCTCTCACGTTAGCCTCTTGTATGAACTGAGATATAATCTTTTGTTTTATTTTTACTGAGATATATCATTACTTAATTACTTTTTATCATTTGTTATAAATGAAAACGAAAAGACAAATATATTAGTGTCTTTGTGTCTAATGACACTAATAACCTTAAAAAAATGCTTAATAGCATTAGCAGCCACAAACATCTTTTAACGGGATCTCAAAAATATTTATTTTTTTGTCAATAATTTTATATAGCATGATGATTTTTTTTTTGAAGAAGCTAAAATGAATTATATATACCACAATGAGGGCCTTCCCAACGCAAGATGCGCCAAAGAAAAAACACCCAAGTCAATACAAGGTAAAAGACAATAATTATAATACGATGGAATTAACACACGATATCACACGACTCATTCAACAGCATGAAATTTACTTTAGTAATGAATTATTTTTGCTAGTTTATTGATGCTTTTGTAAAAAGATATATATATATATATATATATATATATATATATATATATATATATATATATATATATATATATTAAAAAACCATGTTACCAAAGAAAGAGCATACATAATCCACTGTTCTACGTGACATTGGTGAGGTGAGCTAAGACACATGCAACAATTGATTTGGAGAAACACCACCCAGTCAAGTGCTCTTGTGATTTCTCATAAGATATGTCTAGCATAGGCAACATTTGTCATTTTGCGTCAAATAAAAATTAAGATAAAGAACTAAATGACAAGTATAAAATATAAAATTTAGATGATAATAAATAATAGGCGGGTGTTTTTTAAGCACAAATACTTGTCTGTGTCCTCTTTTAAAGTACTCTGTCCTAAATTATAAGTAAAAAAACTCATTTTCTTTGTCCTAAATTATAAGAAAAAAACCAACTTTTATCATATTATGTTTTTTCAAAAAATTATCTTTTCTAAAGGAAAATTAAATGCAAAGTGCATTCAATTTGCTCTCTTTTTTATTTTCTCTATAATCAACTACCAATAAAAATTGTTTTTACATCTTCCTATAAAACTTATTTCAAAGATAACACAAAAACCCATGTTACAAATTACTATGTTTTAGTTTTCTTAATAAGTGTGATTTTTTTCTCCTTAATATGGGACGGAGGGAGTACTACATTAAACACTAAAATGTATGCAATTTTTTTTTTTTGAGGAAAACTAAAATGTATGCAATTATCCACTTCTTAACAATATCTCATTATTACTATTATTATTATTATTATTATTATTATTATTATTATTATTATTATTATTATTATTATTATTTTTAACAGATGTTTGTAATTACTAGTTTTTTTTTCAATTTTTTTTATAATTAATTGTTAGATTAATACACCATCCGGTCACTAATATAAATAAAAGTTTGATTTTTAGATTCATTCATAAAATGACGTATGAAGTCTTTATCATAGACTACATACGTCATTTAATGAATGAATATAAAAATCAAACTTTTGCTTAAATTAGTGACCGGAGGGTGTATATGTTTACTCTCTCGTTGGAACTGTGATACGATGTTGGAGGAGTATCATGATATTTAGTAGGACTGTAAAACCAAACCATTCATCTTATCCTATTTTTATTTTTTTTTGGTCTAGTAGCCTAATGGCTAGAGATCACACAATTAAATGTGGAGAAGTAGGATGTCCGGGGTTCGAACCCCGGCCCTTGCATAAAATATGCAATGTCCCTACCAACTGAGCTATGCTCACGGAGACTCATCTTATCCGATCTATCATAGACAAGTTTAATTAGTTTGAAATAAATGTCCTCGTAGAAATTATGGTTTATTTCTGAAAAACTCTTGAAAGTCAATTTTCATATAGTCTAAACCGAATTGTGTAAATTCTCTACGTTCTGGTATTTCGTTCTTTCTTTTTATAGTGAATTTTCTATACATACAAGTTATTAGATTTGTTCTTAATTAGATTAGATTAGATATTATTGCTTTGTTTGTTTGCTTGCCTGTTGCCATATATATTTGCTCTACAAATATTGCTATCAATGTCACCACTATCTCAACTCCTAATCCTTATTTAATTATTAAAGCTTCACTTAATTAATTAAGCCGTGTCAGATGAACATATTTTTCTACCAAATCCCTGCACAACACAAGAGCAATAATATCACACAGAATCAACATCAATCCTTTTTTACTGATAAACATATTAGAGAATACTGTGCGCTGGAGCATATCATATCACATCACATGCTATTAACACAAAAACTAAGCATTTCTGGGGATCTACGTTGTGGTTAATTAAGACCTTGAATTAATGAACTGTATCTTTTGACTAATGGCACTCCAATAATACTGGTGGCTTGTTCATGTTACTTCCTCCGTTCCGGAATATCTGACCCATTTTTTAAAAAAAGGTGTCCCAAAATAACTGAGTCATTTCAATTTTCAATACAACTTTCATCATTTCCAATACAATATAACTCTAATTAATACTACTTTCATCATTCTCAATTCAATTTCATTTTCCCCTTTATTTATACATTTTTCTTAATCTGTGTGAAAAATCAAACTGGCTCAGATATACCGGGACGGAGGGAGTAATTTATTAGGATGACATAAACTTCAACACTGCCATGTGTAGGTTCTTCACAAGCTCCTTTATGCTCAAGTTGTACCCTTCGATCAGCTATAAAATAATATAAGAACATTTGAATACAATTATATGTACAAAGCTTAATGGTGTGTTTCGCCCCTGCAAATAGGCGACATTTAAAAATTGGTCCCTGTAATCGCTAATCCTGGCATTTTACCTCTGCAATTGTTAATCATTTAAAATTTGGTCCTTTGACCAACTTAATCACTGCCACGTCACCAGATTAGCAAAAATGGCATGGGAAATGACGAAATTACCCCTGACTTATTTTTTTTTTGTTTTTTTTTCCTTAAAAAAAATTCAGTTTTTTCCCGAATTTTTTTTACGATTTTTTCCCGAAAATTTTTCAGTTTTAATTTTAACAATTTTTTTTCGAAATTTTTTTTGACTTTTAATTATTTTTTCAGATTTTTTTAATTTAAAAAAGAATTTTCAAAATTTTGAAAAAAAAAAATTTTTGAAGGAAAAAAAAAAATTAGCCCAGGGGTATTTTGGTCAATTCCCATGCCATTTTTGCCAATCTGGTGACGTGACAGTGATTAAGTTGGTCAAAGGACCAAATTTTAAATGATTAACAATTGCAGGGGTAAAATGCCAGGATTAGCGATTACAGGGACCAATTTTTAAACGCCGCCTATTTGCAGGGACTAAAGACATCATTAAGCCTATGTACAATTATAAATTTAGTGAGAAATAAGACAAATCAAAAGAAAACAAAATGCATAGATCAAACAAATCTAGTAGAAAACAACCTAGAATAAAATACTTATATAAGATAATAATAATAATAATAATAATAATAATAATAAAGTAGTGATGTAACCAAATAGTTATAAAGAACTTAAAAAATGTTTTAGTGACAATAATCAATGTAGGTAGAGATTGTCCATTTAAACCACTAAAAAAAGAGAGGGTCCTTTACAAATGATGGTGATGTCAAGGATTAAAGAAATATTTACTTGGGCACAATATTAAATTAATGGAGTGTGTGGTTTCACGTTTTTATCACGGTTTATGCTTCCCAATGTCATTTTTACGGTGACTTTATGAAGCTGAAAATTTCAGCTTTTTCTTAGACCTGTGTTTTTTGGCTTTGCACCGCTATTTCAAACACATACTAAAAGTTTTTGATCACACATATGAATGATAAAATTTGAAAGAAAAATCACTTAATATAATTTTTCTTTTAAATTTTATGATTCATGTGCGTGTGTGTTTACACCGATTTTTGGTAACGTAAACTTCAAATGTTCATCGATATCGATCGTGACAAATGTATTTTTAAAGGGGAATCGTTCAAGCCTCGCAGTTTAAGACAATCAACACTTCATCCATTCTTTAGGAACACTAATGTCAGAAATGCATCCAACATCTTTTAATAACAAGTTGTCTCATGACAACATGATAGAAAATTGCTCAAGTGAGCATGTTAAAAAGAAAAAGAAATAGAATAAAGATGAAAAGAAATGCAAAAGAAAAAGGAAAGTAAAACAAGAACAATTACATTAAATTGCAGGAATGTAGAGGGTGGTTGTAATCTATCAATCCATACACTCCTGAACCCGTTTGCTCCCATGGCGTGGGTGTTGCAGAGTTTTAGAAATCAAGAAACCAACCCATTGTTATTATTACAAACTGCTATATATAGACCTTGTAGAGAAAACTACCACTAAATCCTACGGTCTATATTAAAAGTAGAAATAACTTCCTATAACTTCCTAAGACACTAGGAAATAATTTCCATGCACTAAGACACTAGGAAATAATCTTCAAAGCACTTCAGTCTTGTTTGTCACCGCATGTTCGACTTTGCCTTGTTATTGTTGCTACACCATGTCCACGTTAAAGTATTCAAGTCCATAGTAATAAAGTGTAGACATTGGCTTGCATAAGAAAGTATTTGCTAAGTCACGCTCCACACAATGTCTATGCCAAGAATTTCTTTCTTTCACCAAGGCTTCTCCCACAAAAATCAATCATTAACCATGTGCATGAAATATACATTAAATCACTTTGTCGAAAACACGGCGTGTCAAAGTCTGTTTGTTATTGGTCGAAATCCCTTTGCACTTTGCAGCATGTCGAAATAACTCGTCTGCCTTGTCGAAAACATAATCATGAGTTCGACCAAATATTTCATTTTTGGTGTTAACACAGGCCCCCTAGAATGTTGTTTCTCGAAAGACATGAGAGGAATAACATTCTGAAACATAGTACCAAAAATGATCATACACCTTATGGTCTTCTTCGACCACTGTACATATATTAATCTTTGTGAAATTTGCATTTTGTTGGTCGAAAATTTGAAGCAACCATAAGTATGGGGTTATGGATTTTTTTTGTGGCATTTTTCATTACTGTCACGAGAAGCACTTGCCATTTTCAATAGTCTCTAAATGATGACTACACTACATCCATGCATACTTCTTCAACATCAATGGTGGAAAACCATTTTAATTATGGTCTCAAAAACCATTTCCACTACGGTTTTAAAAACCGTCTCTCATAGCCACAATTTGATTTGCAATTTGTCCAGAAATATCAATATTTTCAAAACGATTGTAAGTCATAGGGATTAAATGACCATGACCAATCATTAGGGGCCTCTTAGAGGCTAAAACTCTTAAGTTTCAATCTTTGTAAAACTTTTCAAAACCATTTTGATAAGATTATTCAATTCAATTGGTGTCCTCCTTTAATGGCTTCAACAACAATTTTTTATTTTTAAATATGGCTTAAACAAACCATTTTTTATGCATATAAAGTGTTGGGTCGCGCAAAACTTGAAATAGTCCCACTGGGCGTGCCAATTTGTTTACACCGATTTTTGGTAACGTAAACTTCAAATGTTCATCGATATCGATCGTGACAAATGTATTTTTAAAGGGGAATCGTTCAAGCCTCGCAGTTTAAGACAATCAACACTTCATCCATTCTTTAGGAACACTAATGTCAGAAATGCATCCAACATCTTTTAATAACAAGTTGTCTCATGACAACATGATAGAAAATTGCTCAAGTGAGCATGTTAAAAAGAAAAAGAAATAGAATAAAGATGAAAAGAAATGCAAAAGAAAAAGGAAAGTAAAACAAGAACAATTACATTAAATTGCAGGAATGTAGAGGGTGGTTGTAATCTATCAATCCATACACTCCTGAACCCGTTTGCTCCCATGGCGTGGGTGTTGCAGAGTTTTAGAAATCAAGAAACCAACCCATTGTTATTATTACAAACTGCTATATATAGACCTTGTAGAGAAAACTACCACTAAATCCTACGGTCTATATTAAAAGTAGAAATAACTTCCTATAACTTCCTAAGACACTAGGAAATAATTTCCATGCACTAAGACACTAGGAAATAATCTTCAAAGCACTTCAGTCTTGTTTGTCACCGCATGTTCGACTTTGCCTTGTTATTGTTGCTACACCATGTCCACGTTAAAGTATTCAAGTCCATAGTAATAAAGTGTAGACATTGGCTTGCATAAGAAAGTATTTGCTAAGTCACGCTCCACACAATGTCTATGCCAAGAATTTCTTTCTTTCACCAAGGCTTCTCCCACAAAAATCAATCATTAACCATGTGCATGAAATATACATTAAATCACTTTGTCGAAAACACGGCGTGTCAAAGTCTGTTTGTTATTGGTCGAAATCCCTTTGCACTTTGCAGCATGTCGAAATAACTCGTCTGCCTTGTCGAAAACATAATCATGAGTTCGACCAAATATTTCATTTTTGGTGTTAACAGTGTGCCCAAATAAATTTTATTTAAGATTATGTTTATGTAAGAGTTGCTCCAAGTATTAAATCTCACAAGGGCAAGACATTAGTACTACTATTGACAACAAGCAATTGAAAGCTTTGAATCTCAGCCATGATTTTAACCAAAGTCCCTGGGCACTGAATCTGAATCAACATCTCTCTCTAAAACTCTTGCTTCCACCGTGATCTTCCAAAACTTCAAAATGCACTTTGAGCTTTTTTTAAGAGAGAAACAACTAATTAAAAATAAATAGTAAATATATGATGTTGAACAAAAAAAAAAAAATAGCACAAACAATCTAGAAATGTGGAATGACTCATGTGATGTTAAGGCTTCGATCTCAATAATTGAGTTTAAGTGAACAAGATTCCGTTAATAATGTTTGATTATTTATTCGATTGTTAGTTTGATTATTTATTCGATTGTTAACATGTGATAAAATATATTAGACACGACTCCCCTTGAAAAAGAAAATATATTACACACAACTAACATGATTATTTGCTGTTTTTTAATAAGAGTTTACTTTTCAAAAAATATCAATGTATTAGGTTTTTATTTTGGGTTAATTAAGTTTTTAGTCCCTATAAATATTCACAGTTTTGTTTTTAGTCCTTACAAAATAAAATCACACTTTTTAGTCCCTGTGACATTTTCCTTAAGCATTTTAGGGACTAAAAATGCTGATGAAAAATGTTATAGGGACTAAAAATGTTGATGGAAAATTTTATAGGGACTAAAAAATGTGATTTTATTTTGTAGGGACTAAAAACAAAATTTTGAATATTTATAGGGACCATTTTATTAATTAACCCTTTTATTTTTTGTCCGTAACTGTAGATCACTGTATGGGGTTTGAACATCACGTGTGTTTCTACAAATGATTATGATAAAAGTTAAACATTTTTTTTTTGAAGGGAAAAGTTAAACATTTTTAATGATCTAATGATTGTAAAATTTTTAAAAGTTAAAATCTTTATTATGATATTTTTATGAAAAGAAAGATGACAATCAGTGACGGAGCCCTTTATGAACTGGGGTGGACCACGACCCACCCGGGTTTTTTTTTTTAAATAATAGATTTATTTTTGCGACATTTTGAAAAAATTTGTCATGCTTTAAGTTGATTTTAGTTTCATTTTTTTCAATATACAAAGTTCTTAATTCATTTGCATTTTTATTTATCAATTTACACAATTCTTAACTCAATTGCTTTTTTATCTGGTAGGAGTTTGAAGAGCATGAAAGCCAAGCGGTTACTGTTGCGAGAACATCTGAACTTGATATTTATTTATCCGAGCAAAGACTTCCACACCATCAATTGGTTTTGATATATTAGCTTATTGGAATGAGAGAAGTCGTAGATGTCCTGATCTTGCAAAGATGGCTTGTGATGTACTAAGCATTCCAATAACAACTGTGGCCTCTTAATCTGCTTTTAGCATTGGTGCTCGAGTTTTGAACAAATATAGAAGCTCTTTGAAAGATGAAACAGTTCAAGCTCTCATGTGTGCACGTAGTTGGCTGCATGGTTTTGATGCTATGGTTTTTAATTCAAGAATAACTGCTTACAATTAAATAACTATTTATATTACAAGTTATGATATACTATCTGTTGAGGATTCGATGAGAAAACCACACCAATAACAACTTGATGTGTGAAGCAAGGGATAATTAAGCAACCAAAATCAAAGTGTATGGAACAATTAACACAAGCCAAAAGTAGAAAACAACAGCGAAAGAAAAAAGGAAGAGAGAACACAAAGAATTTGTTGACCCAGTTCGGTCCAAATTGACCTAGTCTGGGGGAGAGAGCAGCCCTCCGTTCCACTATATGATGAGTAGCGTTACAAAGAGATGTCAGAGGGTTACAAGAATCAGTCTCCCGCCTAATTCTACCCAAATCCCAGCCTCTTCCCGTAACCAAGAGACTCAATCCTAATAGTGTTTCCCAAGGTGAATCAACCCACAAAGTCTAGTTTTGTTGCCAAGAGACAAACTCTATACAAACCCTAGTTTTGTTGTTGCCTTTCTAAACCCTTGTTTCAGCCCTTCTATCACTCTTTCTAATAGTCTGATACAAGGTCTATATTTATAGTAAAAGTTTTGCTTAAAAATTGGAACAAATCTGCACCAGAAAATACGTTTCTGTTATTCGCTGCCAGCACACCATCGTGCCACGTTGCGACCCCATCGTGGCACGAAAAATCCAGTGACTTGCCTCACGAAATTCTTCAACCATCGTGGCACGTTGCTTCTCCATCGTGGCACGTTGCTTCTACAGAATCCTAATTTTAAGTTAACTCTCACAATTCTCCACCTTGACTTCAAATCAGTGATGATGCCAAACCATCAACCACCATTGCTGCTCTTTCCCTTGTTCCTACTACACCAAGTAGCTCCACAAGTTTACACCCTAACTTCTTCAATCATCGGAATGCCTTCCGCCCCTTTGAAGATCCTTGTGTCCAAACTACTCAAGGAATTTTAGGTAGTTCCACAAGTACACACCTTAACCTCTTCAGCCATCGGAATGTCTTCCGCCTTCTCGAAGATCCTTGTATCCAAACTACACTAGGAATTTCAGGTAGTTCTACAAGACTACACCATACCTCTTCAATACGAGACATCTCCCGCTTCCTTGAAGATCACCTTGCATCCAATCACCCTTGGACTTTTAGGGTAATTCCACAAGCCGTGCTATACATTCTTCAACCTCCGGAATGCCTTCCGTCTTCATGAAGAAATCCCTTGCTCACCACTAGAGCATAGCACCCAAGGTCCTCCATAGTCGTACTACTCCCGGTGTGTTCAACTCCACCTAAAGCTGAGCTTCCAACCTCTCAACTAGCAAATGAGTACATCCCACTATGTCTTCAACCTTGAACCTCCACCTCAACCGGTAGATCATGAGTATTCTTACCACCGCCTCTCCAGGCTGATGTTGAGTGTTTAACGTCTCTCCAGACGACCACCGCTCTACCAGGCATCACCCCCAAGATGAGAAACATCACCTTCATCCTCCAAACAGCTCACCATCAAAGCACCTGCATCCTCATAACCCTCAGAGACAATTTGTACGGAATTACCATTAATCTCCGGACAATCCTTCTTGAAATGACCCATCTTGTTACACTTAAAGCATTTAAACTTTGTCTTGTTACTACTCTTTCCCCGGTTACCTCTACCTCCACCATTCCCTCTTGAAACACTTAGGCCTTCCCCGTTTTCATCAACTCTCAAGTCCTTCGACTTAGTCAACTCCTTGGTTCTCAAAGCTGCTTGAACTTCTTCCAAGGTAACAGTGCCTTCTTTTCCATAGAGCATGGTATCTTTAAACGATTCAAAAGATCTAGGTAGAGCACACAACAAGAGTATAGCTTTATCTTCATCCTCAAGATTCACCTCAATATTCTCCAAGGCATCAAGGATTTTGTTGAACTCCGTAAGTTGCTCCATGATGGCCTTTGACTCCACCATCTTGAATGAGTAGAGTTGTTGCTTTAGGAATTGCCGATGAGCCAAAGACTTTGTCATATACAAAGATTCCAACTTTGCCCACATCGATGCCGCGGTTGGTTCCTTTGCTACTTCTCTCAAAACTTTATCTCCGAGGCACAAGACAATGGCACTCCTGGCCTTGTCCACCATCTCGGTCTTCTCCGCTCGTGTCATGGTGACCGGTAACGAACCTTCACCCTTCAAAGCTTTCTCACACTTTTGTTGTATCAACACCGCTTCCATCTTTACCTTCCATAACCCAAAATCGTTATCTCCGGTAAACTTCTCAATATCCCACTTTGAACCCATGGTACTTGATTATCCTTTGACCCTTGCCCCACGGTGGGCGCCAATTGTTGAGGATTCGATGAGAAAACCACACCAATAACAACTTGATGTGTGGAGCAAGGGATAATTAAGCAACCAAAATCAAAGTGTATGGAACAATTAACACAAGCCAAAAGTAGAAAACAACATCGAAAGAAAAAAGGAAGAGAGAACACAAAGAATTTGTTGACCCAGTTCGGTCCAAATTGACCTAGTCTGGGGGAGAGAGCAGCCCTCCGTTCCACTATATGATGAGTAGCGTTACAAAGAGATGTCAGAGGGTTACAAGAATCAGTCTCCCGCCTAATTCTACCCAAATCCCAGCCTCTTCCCGTAACCAAGAGACTCAATCCTAATAGTGTTTCCCAAGGTGAATCAACCCACAAAGTCTAGTTTTGTTGCCAAGAGACAAACTCTATACAAACCCTAGTTTTGTTGTTGCCTTTCTAAACCCTTGTTTCAGCCCTTCTATTTCTCTTTCTAATAGTCTGATACAAGGTCTATATTTATAGTAAAAGTTTTGCTTAAAAATTGGAACAAATCTGCACCAGAAAATACGTTTCTGTTATTCGCTGCCAGCACACCATCGTGCCACGTTGCGACCCCATCGTGGCACGAAAAATCCAGTGACTTGCCTCACGAAATTCTTCAACCATCATGGCACGTTGCTTCTCCATCGTGGCACGTTGCTTCTGCAGAATCCTGATTTTAAGTTAACTCTCACACTATCATTTTTTTTTGTAGAATATGATAGTGATAGTGATGAAGATGAAGATAAGCAGGAAGTCATCATACAACAAAATATGGATTTTTCACTAGAACGAATGTGTTATCATTGTTGCGTGTAAATTCATATATGTATAACGAAGTATTAACATTATGACTTTAGTGTAACTTGCTTTTCATTCTTGTAATTGTATGACTTGTTATTTGATTATAGATGCGGAAGACATGATTTATTAGTTTGGTCCTCTAGAGATTTACAAGAAATTAATTTGATGGCTACTATGAGCCATCAATTGTTGGAGACAATTTATGTATGTAGTGCAACTACTGATTTTGTTTTTTGGTTTTTGCAGTTAATGTTGCTGAAATTTCATTCTTTTGAAGTTGTACAACTCCTTTGAAATTGAAGTGCACTGGATTTTTGAAGTTGAAGGCACTGGATTGTTACCGAAATTTCATTCTTTTGCTCTTTTAATTGTATTATTGTGGATTTGAATGTAATTTGCTGGCAATGTCTACAAATTAGCATTGGTAATTTGGGAAGTTTGGCATTTTGAAATTGCAGTGCACTGGAATGTTGAAGTTGAAGGCATCGTTTGTAACTTTATGTTGCTCTTTTGATTGTATTATTATGGATTTGAATGTAATTTGCTGGCAATGTCTACATTAATATGTAATATTTATTAATATGTAATATTTGACACATGACAAATTAACATTGATAATTTAGGAAGTTTAGCATTGATTGGTATTTGGTAGTGTAATTTTTTAATTAAAAGCTTTCAGTAACCGGGCTGGCCCGAATGCCCGGAGCCCGCAAAGGGCCGGGTTTGGGCAAATATTTTTGAGCCCGTCAATCTTCCGGGTCTTTTTGGCCGGGCCCGTCAAAGCCCGAGCCCGTCATGGGCTGGCCTGACACGGGCCAGGTAGCCCGTTTTGACAACTCTAATTATACTTGGTTGGTCAACGAAGGTTTGCAGACCTTATAATTTATGGGGGTTTCAAACCTCCTTTATACTGTCATGTCAACTATAAAATCCCCATTTAATAGTTGTATTATAAAAAACCAGTTTCATAATTTATAGCAAATATGTAATTCGTTTTTTTAAAAGTACCCTCACGATCTTTAATTTTTGTCAAACTTTGCTCCCTCAACTTTGTGCTTAATGTTTATTACAACATAATTTTTGTGCTTTAATATTATAGTTTATTTTAGTGGCTCATGGTGCTCACTTGAAAAACTTCTCCCCTAAAGATGTCAAGTTTGATACTCATGGTGCTCACTTGACAAACTTCTCCCCTTACTCCATGGTGGGTGTCAATTGTTGCGAATTTAGAACTCAAAATGACACTGATAAACTTAGATATGTAGAGAAAGTATCAATGACAACCAATAACCCAAATAGTCGCAAGCAACACCATAAATCTAAACCTAATCTAGCAAACCAAGTATAAAACAAAACCACAATCGAACCAAAGAGCAACAAAATAAAGAGTATAGAGAACAACACACAAAGAATTTGTTCACTCAAGTCGGCCTAATAATCACCTACATTTGGAGGAGATAGATCTCTCCTATCCACTATCAAAGAGTTTCTTTGCAAATAGATACAAAAAGGGGTTAAAAGAAATTGGCTTCAACAAGGTCTCCATGAACAATCATAATTTCTTCCGTTTTTCTGAATATCTTATCATGACCAAGAGACTCAATGATTTCACTGTCCAATGTGTTTCTTAATCGTTTCCTAACTCTAAAATCTAATCCCAAAAGGAACTAACCATTAGCCTTTGATTCATAAGGATCTCTTATTTTGGTCTCCCAAAATTTACCCAAGTTGCTCACAAGACTCTTCTTCGCACGTGTTTCCCATTTTCTCAATCCACGAATCTCTTCCCAAAAGGAATCAACCTTCTCCCAAGAGCCCACTCTTTTGGTTCTCTAAGATTCGCATCTTGACCCTTTGAATCTCACGCAAAGACCCTCAACCTTTACCCTCTAAGTTCACTAAAAAATTCCTCCTTTATATTTCATGATATTCACCAACAAATGGGTTAAAGAATGGTTATAAAGTGTTCAAATCTCGAGCAAATCGTTCCATGATTTTTCTGGATTGCGTCTCAATTCCCTGTTTAGTACAAATTGTTGCTGCTAGTAGGCAAAAACGTGTCATGATTTTTGACGAATCAGCAACACCAAATTTTTCCAACATTAACAAATCGTGCCACAATTTTTCAAAAAATTCAAACACTCAATTTTGAGTCACATCTCAACATTTTCATTAGTTGATTTCTTTTAAATGGAAAAAAAAAGAAGAAGAATGAAATTGCACGCTAACTAAAAAGTATTGGATACTATTTATATTATTTGGAATAAAATGCAACTCGATAAAAAAAAAAATACTATACTACTATCTTTTTTTTTTGTTTGTTTATAATATACTTTATCTAATTTCATGTGACAATTATGTGTTTTTTTTCCTTTTTAATTCACACTCAAAGTGTTAGGCAAATAATTTTTGCATTTAAGTTTCTTGCATGTTAGGTGTGAGGCTAATCGAGTTGTCCATTAGTTAGCTTAATACTCTTTTCATAATTCATACTGTATATGAATTTAAGAGACATCACCTTGTATTTCTGCAATCTTGACTTTTGATTTATTCTCGGACTTTTATTAATTTTTTAAATTACAAACTTAATTGTAAGCTTACGTCTAATTAAAAGGAAATAAATTTGACGCAGTCAGTGTTTTCAAGCTCACAGTATTATTAGCCGTCCGATCTTAATAAAACAATTCAGAAAAAAGCATATTTAATTTTTATTTCACAATTTCAAAAATTACTAATCTTAAATCCAGGCCTTTGAACTTGATCGGATGGCCACAAACACGTGAATGCAACAAATAGGCTGCAATCAATCTCGGTCCCCGAAAAATTATGCTATACCACACTACAAACACATTCTCCTCAAAACACTTTGTTATTGAAATAAAATTCACACTCTCTATTTTGTTGTGTGAGACTTGTGTCAAAAGGCACATCAATACACTTGTGCCTTGCTAATTTGATGACATAAACTTCAATGCTGCCATGCGTAGGTTTTGGACGAGTTCCTTTATGGTCAAGTTGTAGCCTTCGCCAATCTATACAATAATGAGAAGAAAAGAAATAATGAAAAACGATTCTAAACCTTTTCATTGAAGTAAAAAGAATATCCTTTACCTCAGCAATGATGGTAATGTCGACGATAGAATCCCCAAGGGCCATAACATTGTTATTGACGACAAATAGTTGATAATTTTGAATCTCAATGACAATTTTAACAAGAAATCCATTATGATTTTGGCATTGGATCCGAATCAAGATATGTTTTCCAGACACTTTTGCTTCCACGTTGATGAGTGATTCGGTGGCAGTTTCATCAGCAACACTTTCAGTTTCACAACAGAGGTCTGGTTTATTCGAAACCACCATCAACTGATCTTCCTTTGATTTCTTCCCCTCTTCTTCTAAAATTGCCAAACGCTCTTTAAATTCTTTGATGCATTTGATCGTATCTTCCAATATTGAAGTCTTGTCCATCTAATAAACAGATTTTACATCGGTAATATAATTTAAAAAAATTAAAGTAATTTAATATAGGCTTAATTCGATATTTGGTCCCCTAACTAATTTGTTGTTTTCATTTTGGTCCCATAAGTTTTAAAATCAACGATTTGGTCCCTCAATTTTTACTTCAGTTTTCAAAAAAGTCCTTTCCGTCCAACAAGTAACTGTCGTTAATCATTTCCGTCAAATTGCGTTTGTTCTCGTTACTGTTCATCGAATTCTTTTCCCCAATTTGTATTAAATCTCCCCAGAAATTCAATTGCACAAACTAAACCTCATCTTGACAACAATAAAGGATTTGGGTTTTTGAGATTAATGGGATGAATTAGCTAGGGATTAAATCAATTTGAGAGGGGGAATTTATTGATGTTGTGAAGTAGATTTGGAGATTTTGCAAGAATTCGAGAGAAGAAATTGGAAAAGGGGTTTAATTTCTATAAAGTTTTGCACAAACTGGGTTTCTAGAAGTTGGAAAAGGGGTTGAAATCTGATGTTCATGTTTTCACGTTGTCGAACTGGTTTCTGGGTTTCACATTTTTGAATTGGGTTTCTGGTTCAAGTTTTGCTGGAATGACGAATCTGAAACACCACAAATCCGAACCTAGATTTTGTTTTTGAGATTTTGTGATTCATGCTAAATTCCTCCTCTTTTTTTTTTGACAGTATAATTGAAATATGATGATGTAGTTTATTGATGAATGGAGAATGAATTGAATAATAATGAATGAAGAAGAAGAAGAAGAAGTGGATCGAACTAGAAGGAAAGGGGGAAAAGGTTGATGAAGGTTTAAGGAAGAAGAATGGAGAAGACGATGAAAAGTGAAAAAATTAGAAGTGGATTGAAATATGATTGTGATGAAGATGAATTTCTGGAAAATAAGGACTGCATTCCTGGATTGATTGTTGTTGTTGTTGATGAAGATGATGAAGAAGAGTGAGGATGAAGATGAAGAAAGAGAGAATTAATTAGTTGTTGTTGATTCACCATAAGATAAAATAGACCTGCGAAATCCAATGGTCATTGTTTAAAAAAAATAAATCAAACGGTTTAAATTTAAAAATTAATAGGATCTATGGTGGACCAACATTGTTTGAGTTCCACTTTAGACATTTAAAGTTAAAGTTAACGGTCTAGGACCTTTTTGAAAACTGAAGCAAGAATTGAGGGACCAAATCGTTGATTTTAAAACTTATGGGATCAAAATGAAAACAACAAATTAGTTAGGAGACCAAATATCGAATTAAGCCTTTAATATAATCATGTAACTTTAACATATATTGATAACAATAATGAATTGATGCAAAGACTTAATTGCAGTTTTGGCCCTCTAAGTATCACAATCTTGCGATTTTGGCATCCTATAAAAAACAATAACGAATCAGCCCCCTAAGTTTACCCTCTTTTGCACTTTTGACCACCCAGACCAATTTTGACCGAGTCAATGCATGCGTGTCATCCAAATCACTTAAAGTGAGGTGCAACATCTGACTTTCTATTTTCATAGGGGATCGAAATCGCAAGATTGTGACACTTAGGGGGCCAAAACTATAATTAATCCTAATAAATAAAGTGATATGGGTGCCACGTATGTATTGACCTAATCAAAATTGGTCTAGGGGGCCAAAAGTGCAAAAGGGTTAAACTTATGGGCTGATTTGTTATTATTTTTTTTATAGAGGGCCAAAAACGCAAGATTGTGATACTTAGGGGGTCAAAACTGCAATTAAGCCTGATGCAAAATACAAAAGTGTATATAATACGGTAATGTAAGTAGAGTTGTGTTATTTAAACATCCATTTGTTTGACAATCTAATGGACAACCATATTTTTACAAAGAAAACTATATATTGGCACAAAAACCAAAGTAATAGAGAGAAAGGTAAAAATATAATGCGGATATAAGAGATTAAGTTATCACAAAAGTTGTTATAAATAGTTGTACAAATATCTAAGGGCGGAGTTAGGTGGTGTTGAAGGTGTGCATCTGGATTTCTGAATTTTGAATCAGTTATGCTAGTGTGAGATGTTGACATTTAAACTGTTGTTGTTAGTTATTTTATTATATGGATGATTTTTATTTTCACTTAAAAGCCAAAAACACATAAAGATGGGGTTGCTACTACAATTAATCATCCATTACACCAGTCAAACACATTTGTTACAAACTTCGCAAATAGATTATATAATATATATTATTGAAAAAAAGTCTTTTTATTCTTTTTCTTAGAGGAATCTTTTTTAGTCTATTCTCTTGAATTTTCAATTATTTATTGGGTAAAAGTAACACAAATGTAAATTTAGTAGTTTAAATTATAAATTAATAAGAAAAAGAGTTTAATTTTTATGCATTAACTCTAACGTTATTTTACACATGGATTCAATTATGTGTTTTATGTCAATTAATAAATATAACAATAATGTATTTTCGATCACATTAAATGATCTGACACCACATTATTAAGCGCATGTGTGAAATAAGTTAATACTGTCGATGCATACTAATCAGATACTAAGAGAAATGACTGGATCAAAATTTGGTAACACACACACACACACACACACACATATATATATATATATTAAAATTTATAATATCATTAATTAATGAAGTTAAAAATTTTGCGCCCCTGATCCAGTGTCTTGGATACGCACTGCAAATATCATTTCTCATGTAAGTAATAGTACGTATACCTTCATTAGGTTAGGAAGGAGAGCTGCAAGAGCAATGAAGCATTGGGTGAGTTTCTCTCTTCTCTTTCTCTCAGCCTTAACATTATCTTGAGCTTGATCGAGAGACCTCTTTGCTTTTGATTTTTTTGAAGATCTTTTTGAGGTTCGAGTTGAAAAATTTGTGTTTCCTAACTCTGGCAATGACGCTGATAACCCATAAAATTGGGTTGGGTTTGGATTGTCAAAAGACATAATTTGAAAGGAGGACGATGATGAAGATCCATAATATTTTTGTGAAAAGTTTTGTGCAATGTTGTCGAGCTCAGAACACCGATCAAAATCCGTTTCTTCCTTGCTAAGAGTAGAGGAAATGCATTCCTGAGTCAAACATTGTTGCATGGTCTGTGTCTGTTCCTCTAAGGAAAATGCACAATCTGTGTCATGTGAAAGGAACTTATCCTCCTCGTCAAATAAGTTGTATTCATCCACCATTTCCTGCAAATTAATAATCAAAGAATTTATACAATAATTAAACCATTTATGCAATGTCTCTCAAGTATAACTTATAAGATAAAAGGTGACAGAATCAAATGCTATATTAAGGTTTGCGTGACTTTCATTGTTAGACTTTTGAAAAGAAAAAACAAACTATTTATGCATTTGAAAGATAAGAAGGGTTTCTTCCATACCAAGTCAAATAACCAACTGCTGTCTGGTGATAATACGTTCATTGATGTGGTATTGATTTCCTCCATTGTCTCTTATATTTTGTACTCTTCGAAAACTTCACTTGCACTTTATAGTGGTAAATATCTAGCTTTTCAATTCCTCAACGGCCACTAGATAAGATCATAACCAAGATTTATTAATTAATTAATTAATTCATTAAAAGAAGCAGGTGCAGAAAATCTATGTTATGCATAAGTCGTGGCGATTAATTAATGCTTTCAATGGGAACACAGTAAATTAATTATATTTATATAATTATAAAAATGTATAGTTCTACTTCTGGTATGAAATGTGTATAACGAGATCTGTACTATTAGATGTGCACCCTAGAGTTGGGACTGTGGATCATAAATCCTGACATCCTGTGATGTCGAGAATCAATCTCAATAATTTAACTTAACTCAACAAGGACCTACACATTGCATCCCCTCAAAAGAAAAAGAAAAAAAAAAAAAAAATACCTATTTGCATATTGTCGATAATCTTATTCCGTGATATTAATACTACCTACATTTGAACAAAAATAAAAATAAAAAATACTACCTACATTGCATATTGAGTGTATCAAGGTTTTTTCTTAAGATCAAATAAAAAATTATTTAATTAGTCAAATACTCTCTCCATCCCTAATTATAAACACCCTTTTAAAAAAAGTTTTGTCTCTAAATATAAGCTCTCATACAAATTACCAATTACTCCAAACATAACCCAAAATACTACTTCATCAGTCTCACAGTAGGTGTCCCTTTTGAGTTTTACACGTTATTAAAAAAATGATCAGTAATGTTGATTTTAATGGTAGAATATGTTTAATTTACTAAAACATCTGTATTAATTATAGTTAGTGGAGTAGTTAGATGATTGAAATGCAATGAGTAAAACTACGTTAGTGGAAAAAATAAATAAATAAAGGTTATATTGGTATTGTAAAAGAGACAAATAAAAATAGTAAACAGGACACCTATTGTGAGACGACGAGAGTATTTACTTATCTTAGAATATGAAAAGTCAAATTAAATACACATATAAACAAAGGACAATTCAGTAACATTCACACACAAAATTGACACATTAATTGCAGGGCCGTCCCTATGAAACTGGAGGCTCGGTTCTCATAGTAAAAATAGGTCCCTAATAAAAAAATGCACAATTTTTTAAAAGATTAATCTTCTATTTAAATTGAAAATACCACTCGTATAATGATTATTAACCACCGAAATCAAAATTAGCAATTATTTTTACTAAAGACGTGTTTTTTAGCTTAGAAATAGAAACATGGAACATAATTTTTTACTTAGAAACTGAAACAAAAAACATGCTTATTTTTCTTTTTTGAGTGGGGGTGGGGATATTGAGCAATAATTTTTTTCTTGAGGCCCGTCACTTTGAGAGGCCCAGCTTGGTTGAGCTTTGCACTCCCCAAAGAACGGCCCTGAATTTAATTGCACTATCAACTTTTTTTAATATGTGTTTTTTGTCAAGGGAGCTTATAAAAAATGACGAAGTTTAAAGTTGATATCAGCTCGGTTATGAAACCCTTCACCTTCATCTTCATCGTCAAAAGATGTGCCAAAATGCACTGATCAGTCATCTTCAACCCTATTCAGCAGGTTATGTGTACATGTTCTTTAGAAGTCTTTCATCTTCTTCAACATCTCAATCACTCATATATGCATGTATATACTTCTTTGTTGATGATGCTTTTTGGTTTAAAGGAGCATGTTGCTAGCCTTTCTTTTTAATTAATGTTTAGAGAGAGAAACCGTTGAGCGGATTTCTTAGCGAAGCTCGAGTGCTCTTTATGGCTAGGTCTGACATTTTGATAAGTTCCTCCGCTGAAGTTCCTAGTGTTTGTACCTGTTCTTTAGAAGTCCTTCATCTTCTTCAATATCTCAATCACTCACATATGCATGTATATGCTTCTTTGATGATGACGATTTTTGGTTTGAAGGAGCATGTTGTTAGCCTTTCTGTTTAACATGTGTTTAGAGAGAGCAATCGTTGCCGGGTTTCTTAGCGAAGCTCGTGCGCTCGTTAAGGGAAGGTCTGACCTTTGACAAGTTCCTTCGCTAAAGTTGGATTCCATGTTGAGGCTTGATAGGTATGACCGAGCCTTGTTCTTAGTGTTTTTATTTTTGTCATACAACTAGAAAAAATAAAAAAAAAAATAAAGTTAAGTAGACATTTCCAGGACATTTTACCTCATACCCCAACAATTAAACCTCTACCCCAACAAATAATCCAAAATACCAATTTTAACCCTTTTAAAAATTTCATCCACTCACCCCATCAGTTTTTCCAGAATTTATATACAGAATGCTTGAATAAAGTTTTTCTTCATCAGTTTTTCCACTCTATACCCGTTATTGATTATCGTCCTTAATTTGTTTCTTGATAAAAAGAATTAAAAACAAAAACAAGAATTGTAATCTTAAGGATAAGAGATTAGGATTTTACAACAAGAATTCAATTCAATTGATTGGTCTCCAATGACAACGAATCAAGGGCTGTCATCACTTGATCTTGAGGAGATAACTACATATCCAATTGTTAATTTTTTGGGAGAAAAAAATTAGGGTTTCTTGATATGGTAAAAGGATAATATTGGTGTCATCAAGATGCTGGATGAGGCCGTTGGATTAAGGTAAACTTTGGTGTTGTTTGAATGAGGGAAATCGATATGTAAAATACAGAAAAATTACATGCTATTAGAAATGAGTTTGGATTGAGGAGTAAGGATAGCAAGAAGATGAGACAAAGAAAAACTTTTCCGGAAAAGTGAAATGAGGGGGTGAGTGGGTATGATTTTTGAAAGGGTTAAAATTGGTATTTTCAATAATTTGTAGGGGTAGGAGTATAATCGTTGGGGTATAAGGTATAATTTCCACATTTCCATTGTAAAGTGAAATTTATGGGTGATCATATAATAACGTGTTTATGAAATGACCCGTTTCTTTCTTTACTTCTTTGTGCACCTCACTTAATTAAATGATTGAGATTAACTAATGTCATTGAAATATGATGTTATTTATGTAACTTATTTAGTATCTGTTTTTGAGGTGTTAGATTGGAGGAGTGTTTTTTTTTTGGAAGGAGTTAGATGCTTATTAGGTATTGATATTAAGAATTTATAAAATAAATTATGTGCACATGTATGATACCCTTAGTCACCGAAATAGATGTGCTATATTGTGGATAACTCTCATGAGTATTTGTTATAGACATTTAGTTCTAATTTTAATTAATTAATGACATTATTTTATGTGATCTCCATATATGTGTAACTTATAAAGATTTCAATTTCTTTTTATAAACAACGTACACGATTTATTTTGTTAGAATAAAATTTTGCTAAGTTGGATTTCGTGAACTCGCCAAGGTTAAAAAAAACTTCAAGACTCAAAAGGAGATTTATAAAAGTATTTATAAATCATATGTTAAAGAGTTTATCACATTTGCAGAATATTGAGTAAACTTCTTACCAATTGAATCAACATTCATCCACATTTCACAAGATTTCCAAAAATTAGGAGACATGTTGCATTAATGGAAAGGCAATATTTTAATATAATCATGCAAGACCAGGGACGGATCTGGACTTTCAATACTAGTGGGGCAAAAAAAATTTTGTCAAATAATTATATAATATTAAATTTAATAAGAAGTTATATTAAAAATAGTTGTAGCAACAAAAATTATAAAAAAAATAACAATCTACTTTCCATTTGTTGAAAATGAACTAAAATCATATCATTACTAATTGTTCTAAGAACATCTCTTTCTATATAAGTTACAAGAGATGTCAAATGCTCTAACAGTCCATACAGACGAGTGAGCACGTTGCGCTCTTTTTTTGGAAGCAAGTCGCAATTGCATATAAATTAAAAAAGTTTTTGTATTGAAATATGAGTAAAACTAGACACATGTATAAATTTAAAAAAAAATCGGTTCCCGTATTAATATATAAGTTAAAATATAAACACATGTATAAATAAAAAAAATTGAATCTTATATGAGTAAAAATATAGACACGTATATAAATTACAAAAAAAAATGTCCACGTATTAATATATGAGTAAAAATATAGACACGTGTATAAACATAAAAAAAAAATATGTTTGTATTAATATATGAGTAAAAATATACAATAAACCGATAAAAGAAAAATAAAAAAAATATATATTGGACCTGAACTGGTGTGGCACCTGCCACACCATGCCTTGTTCAGGTTCGCCCCTGTGCAAGACAAATACTTATTTACCAACAACAAAAGGGGTAGAGTTACCGATGCCGAGTAGCCATTAATTAAAATCGTTTATTTGTTTTCAATTACAACATAAATAATAGAAAACAAATGAATTATTTTGATTGATGTCAATTCAAAATCGATAACTCTATTCACCTTTTGTTGATAGATTAATGTAGCTGTCACTATGATCCAAATGCTCTCATCTTTTATATCTCTTGGATCTTGTGCTTATCTTTTATTCATTCTTTATCTTTCTTTCGTAGTTTATTTCATAATAAAATTATAAAAATTCATTGACTACCGTATGTATGTTAGCATAAATGGTGGATCTCGTTTGACCTGAATTCAGATACATACTAAAAATATGCAATGTCTAAATAATTCTATGATTTGTTGGATTTTTAACAATCTGGAGTTGAGAGATTCCTTCAATAAAAAATGGAGGCGACAGACAGACAAGTCATGTGTATTCATCCTAATTGCATATTTTCTTAGTCCTTCAATCAATAATATAATTTTTAGTTTTAGTGTCCGTGTCACTAAATAAATATGTTAGGGTGGGTTTTTGGTCGGACACTAAAATGCAGTTTCTTATAGTGTAATCTGATAATTGTTAATTGATAATTAATAAATGAAAAATGAAAAATTATTAATTGTTTTTAGTATTAAATACTATTATAAAACTATTTGATAATTAGTATTCATATAAATGAAACATATAAAAATTAAAGATTATTAATTGTTTTTAGTATTCAAATGCTAATATTTAATATTGATGCCATTTTTTTTAGAACCATTGTTTTTTTTTGGTACAATTTTAGAACCATTGTTATTTACTTATAAAACAAAACAGTAAAAAAATATGGTGAAAGAGAATGCCCAATCTGTTAGGTCATCTGGATTTTTGATGAAGATGGTATGAAGATGAAGGAAGAAGAAGAAGAAATGAGAAAAAAAAATAGCTATTGATGGTATACAATAAGATACAATGAACCTTCATGATCTAACGATCTCTTTCTGATAAAAAAATGGAATCGTTGAAATTAAAAGAATTAATAAATGTTATGATGGACCAACATTGTTTGTAAGAATTAAAAAAAGATGGAATCGTTTTCCCTAAAAAAAAGATGGAATCGTTGAAATTAAAAGATGGAATCATTGAAGTTAAAATTAACGGTTAAGGACCAAATTGACTAGCAGAATTATACTTGAAGGACCAAAATGTAAGAATTAGCAGTTATGAGACCAAAATTAAAACAAGAAATTAATTAATGTACCAACCGTTCAATTAAGCCAAGAATGAAATAGCAATCAACCCTAGTTTCTTTCTCTTTCCCATCAGCCGCAACCACACATTGAGATATGCTTTCTTAATTTTCATGATTTGCTTGGCTGAATCCTTTTTTTTTGTACGATTTGCTTGTTTCATATTCGTCGCTCTTATTCAAGTATCTCCACTTCTACTCCTTCCTTTTAAATTTGACTGTGAAAAAGGATGTAGCGCCACTTTGACTCGAGTTTGACATGCTTCGCACCGCTGCATATCCACAGCTTTCCACATCCGACCCGCGCCGACGCGACCAGGCGCGGTGGTGGTGATTTTTCCGCTCAGCACCGCTATAGTAGTTAGGGCGACCGATTTTGACAACTACGGGTAAAACGGATGCTAACACTAATTTAGCGTCGGTGTCAGGGGCAAGGCTAAAAAGTTGAAGCTAACATGTAGCGTTGGTCATTGGGCATCTGAGGCCAAAGGAGAGTCAGCTAGGCCGAGTTTAACATAATTATCAGGTAGAGTCAGCACAATTGACGCTAGGCCGAGTTTAACATAAAAATATACTCTCAGCCAAGCTAAGAAATTCAAGATCAAAGAAGTTAACATAATTATCAGGTAGAGTCAGCACAATTGACGCTAAAGTTAACATTATAAATGTCACATTAGTGTTTAGAGTCGGTCTCTCTGACGCTAAAGTCAACATCAAAACAGTCTAATGAATCGTTGAGTCAACCCTATGGATGGTAAAGTCAATTTATTAAAAGTCAACTAAATCTTATAGAGTCGGCCTGTCCGACGCTAAACTGAATCTTCCTAATCTTACGTACTGCTGAACATAATACCCTGTTAGGCACTTAAAACTAAAGAAACAAGAATAACAAACATATTCATAGTAATAAAGTTTAACTATAAAATAACAAATTTACCATGATGTAACTACCAAGCTTGAAAACTCTAGATTGACATACTAGTAAGTCAGTCCTATAAGGCAGGGCAAACAATTGTATTGATCAAGATTATGAAAAAAATCACAAAAATTCGAAGAATTGTATTAAATTTGGCCCAAAACGATATAAACCTTCATCAAAGATGATAAATGATAACCCAGCCAAAAGTTTGTCCTCTTGAAGGAAAATTGTAATTGTAGTTATCCTACATGTCTACCGTGTCGAATATTTTAATTAGTTCATTATTACTGTCCTAATTCATACTTGATGGGTTTAGGAAGAAAACATATATCTTATATAAAGTTGATACTGCAAAGATCTCAATCTTTTAGGTTTAATATTAGCTTCAAACTAAAACAAAGAAACACAAATAAGCATTATGTGAACATTTAAAGACAAACATACACCAAAATTCCATCTTATGAAGCTATAGGAAGACAGAAAATACCACATATTATCGAAAGAGAAACAATTTGGTTAAAGAATGACAGTATTTGAAAAATATGCAACATCGGCAAACTGTAGAAAGCACAACTCTCGTTTGCTTTGCCTAACATAGCATATTTTGGTGCAAGGGTTCCCTTAACTCAAGTAGTCACATGTGTTGCTTGGATGTCAAGACATCTGAAGGTGGTTATATTTTAGTATTTACTATTTACAAAAAATAACAGATGCATAAGTTGATATTGAAAGGAGGGATAATACTCACACAATTCCTTCTGCAAAACCGGTTTCAATATTCATTAGTTGATTCCAATCAAGGAGGCTTTCAGCGAGTGTTGGCCGTGAAGATGAGAGAGTAGGCTTAATTTTTATCTTTGTGAGTGTTACATGAACATTCCTATTGTGCTTTGCAATGTCATAACCTAAAAAACAAGTTATATCTAATTAAATTAAGGCTAAATACCTCACTGGATCCTTTAAGTTTCACGTCTGTTTCAGATAGGTCCTTTAAGTTTCTAAGGTTTCAGATAGGTCTTTAAGTTTCGAGTTTGTTTTAGATAGGTCCTTTAATTTTCTAAGGTTTCAGATAGGTCCTTTAAGTTTCGAGTTTGTTTCGAGTTTGGCTTAACGAACAAATCAACTTTGGCTTAACGGAGGTTGATAGAAAGGACCTATCTGAAACAAACTCGAAACTTAAAGGACCTATCTGAAACCTTAGAAACTTAAAGGACCTATCCGAAACAAACTCGAAACTTAAAGGACCTATCTGAAACATTAGAAACTTAAAGGATCTATCTGAAACAAACATGAAACTTAAAGGACCCGGGGATGTATTTGGCCTTAAATTAACCTAAAAACTTAATCAAATTTTTTGCCTGTGTAAATTACAAGATAAAATACTAGTATCTTTACAGTGGATAGAAAAATTTATTTCCTTACATAGGCACCTGAAACTCCAATAGTAAAATTTCCACCACCTTTTGATTTCTTCAAAGCTCCAATCACTACTACAAAATTGGGAAAATATAGCGCCCCATAAATAGCGCTTTTAACATTAAAGCGCTATATATACAAATACGGAGGTCTTAGATAGCACTTTTTAAGAAAAGCGCTATCTATGATGATATCTTTATATAGCACTTTATTTTAAAAACGCCAGCATAGGTTAATTAAAAAATAATAAATATAATAAAAAGTTCCAGATTAATCATTAATAGCACTTATTACTGGAAGCGCTATTTATGACTCAACCATAAATAGCGCTTTAAAAGCGCTGTCGTATGTTTGAGAAAGATAGCGTTTATATTTTAAAAAAAGCGCTATCTTTCAATTGATATTTTTCGGCCTAGTGGTAGAGGGTGGTATAGTTTGTCCTGAGGTTGCTTGTTCGATCCTTGCTTAATGTTTTTTTTATTTTAATTTTATGAAAACACTATATATTAACTAAAAGCTAGAAGGTGCTTCCGTAAAAAACAACAAAAAGTGCTATTTTATTGGATCCTCCAAAAAATAGAAAAATCAACCGAAAACCTTTTTTTGCTTGTTCGATCCTTGCTTAATGTTTTTTTTTATTTTAATTTTATGAAAACGCTATATATTAACTAAAAGCTAGAAAGTTCTTCCGTAAAAAACAACAAAAAGTGCTATTTTATTGGATCCTCCAAAAAATAGAAAAAATCAACCGAAAACCTTTTTTTTTTGTAACTAAACGAAACTTTTCATCTTTTACAGATCGTGATTCAATTATTCCACAACTGCTTCTCCCCTTCCATTCATTTTCATCACTCTCATCGCTAGCCATCAATTGTCTATCTCTCTTTCGATTCATTCATCACCTGCTGCCTATCTTACGACCATCAGTTCTCACCGCTGCTGTCTCTCACCTACCTATCGAGAACCACCTCTCACCGCCGTTGTCGACTGATTTCCCTCTTCTTCATTCCAGGTACCTGCTTAATTCTTTCCCTACCTTTCATCTGTCAATTCAATTTCAATCAATTAATCTTCAATTTTTCATATCTAATGTTTTAGGGTTCAAACTAAAATTAAGACAACTGTGTTAGTATTTTGGATAATTTAACAATCGGAAATTGGATCTTTGAGTTGTGAAACTGAATTTGACAAAGGAAAACTGAAATTGTGTTGTGAAACTAAAATTGGGAAAATTGGGCTTTTGATTGACATGAACTTCTATTTCTATGGTACTTCTCTATTACCATGGCTTTGATTTTTTTTTTTGACCAACCTGTAAATTTTAATTTAAAACCAACTGTATGTGATTCAATGATTGCTTGTGATTAGTTGCTATGATTATCCTTTTTATTCTGCAATTTTTTTTTTTTAAGATTTAGCAAAGGAATAAACCTTGGTTCTAGCTTACACACAGGTAAAGAGGTAAAGTAGTGAAACTAAGTGTCTAGACATACATGTAGGTACTCTTTTTACTCTTAGCCTTTGTACATAAATCATGTACGAGTAGTCCTCTTGGTAGTGCATGATGATCAATCATGGGGGAATGAAATTCACTTTTAGAAACTTGACTTGGTATTTGATGTTTAATTAATTAGTCCATGCCACATTGTCTTAAAATGTAATAATCCAAGACATTAGTATTTGTTCTATGTTTGCTTTATTCTGATTTTGTTTATTATATCCATTGTAGAGTGCATGTCATATGAGTAAATGACCACTTCACATCCCAACTTACACGTTTCTTTTTTAGATTCCAAGAAATTGAAACTTAACGATTGTTTGTTATAATATGATCATACTGAAACTATATTTTAATGAAATAATGGTTAGTAAGTGTCGCGCCATTTTTCGGACGGTCGAAAAGCCATTTGATTGGCGTTCGACCCACTTTTGATTTCACGACTGAACATTTAATTCTTTTCAAGAGAAAGTGGAAAAAGGTTCAAATACCACATTTTTAGGGATTAAGGGTTCGGGGGTTGGTTATATTTAGGGAAGGTGTTAAGCACCCTAAATATTCGTAGTACTCTACGAGAACCTCTTGTTTTATTTAAACTTTTGTGCTATAAACTTGCTTGCTTAAAAAAATGGAATTTGCAATGATGGAAGAAAAGAGAGACCTAATTTATCTACATTTTTATTGATTTGGAAGGACGCGTGTCCCTTGCCTACGTACCCGTGAGGGATCAAAACCTCGTAGTTCGGGGTAGAAATTGACGTTTGATTTGTTTTTGTGTTTTTTATATTAGTTTAAAAAAGGGTTTGAAATAAAAAAGGCCAATTGGCAAATTAGAATTTGTTTGTATTTTTTTATATTTAAAGAAAGATGACTCAAAGTAGAATTAAATTGATTTGATGATTTGATTAAGAAAGGAAACAAAAATGCACGATCACTTGATTTAAGATCAAGGTTTGTTTATGAAAATATTTTTGTGATTTTGATATATTTGCATGTTTTTTGTTGTTTTTGAATAATGATTGAAATTTAGACTTAACAGAGCAATAAAAAAACGTGTGGACTTGTAATGACATTGGATTACTACATAGTCCCTAACCTAATCTTTTTGCATTTTTTAATATATAAAGCTGTAAAGAAATAAAAGACCCACACACGCACGCTATTTTTCGTTTATGTTTACATTGGCCCTAATTACATGCTAAATTTTGCAAATAAAAGAAATAACAATAATTTAAATGCATGCGATGAAAAAATAAGATGAGATGAGATACGAACAAGAAATAAAATAGAAATGCATGAGAACGAAAATAAAAATGCTAGAGAAATTAAAATGCGTGAAAGAAAATAGATTTAGGACCAGAGTACTCTGGATAAATTTAATTAACAAGGACCAGATTGTTCTGGAGAATAAAATAATATTAATAGTTAATTTAGGACCAGAGCACTCTGGATTGATGCGTATATTTAATGACAAAATTTAAATATGCATATGATAATAGTAGATAATAGAATGTAATGCGAAAGTAAAATAAAATGCATGCGAAAATAAAATGGACCAGAGCACTCTGGATTGAGGAATGGACAAAATTTAAATATGCATGATGATGTAATAAACATAAAAGTAAAAGAATAAAAATGCAAAAGAAAATATGAAACTGCAAGAGGATGTTAAAATGCATGCAAAATAAATAAAGTTAGATGCTGGGGTGTGCAGGCAATAGAAAGGGGGGTGCAGGAATTAAAATGAAGGCTGATTGGGCTTAAGTAGTGCAGGCTGGGTGTTGGGCCGGTTCGGTTTTTTAGAGTGAACCGGTTTAATTAAATAAAACCGGTTCAAGGAGAAGAGTATAAAGAGGGGTTTGCTGGTTTTCTTTCATTTTTACACCCTCTTTCTCTCTCTAACCTTCTCTCTAGTGAGAGAAGTTCTCTCCTTTCTCTATTCCGTTCTCTCTTCTCTCCCCTCAACATTCTTCTTCTTCTTTTATCCGGTGCGGTGGTTGGCCGGCCGGAGTGGCGGCGCCACCGCACCGGAGGTTTAAACCTCTTCTTTTCTTATTTTTTTGCGATTTCCTCACTCTTTTTCTCTCCTCTACGTGATTCTTTTTCCAAAACTCCCAAACACGAAACCTAAACTTATAGATCTATAAAAACAAAACAAAATGAGAAAAGGACTACCTTCTGGTTAAGGGATTCGTGGCTATTGGTTTGAAAGATGTTGGTGGTTGGGTGTTTGAATCGGTGTGTGTATGTGACAGTGTGTGTGTACGTGACGGTGTATGTGTCGCAGTGCGTGTGTTTGTGTGCGTGAGTGTGTGTGTGTGTATGCGTGAGTGTGTTTGTGTGCGTGTGTTTGTGTATGTGTTGTGAATTGATTGGAAATATGCTTGCTGGTTTGATTGTGGAAGCCGATATGTGTTTGTGATTTCAGATTGATGAATTGTGGATTGTTGGAAGAATTTTTATTGTTGTTCTTACTGGAAAATTGTGTCGAAAATTCTCTCTGTTTCTGGCTTATGTGTTTGTGTTTATTGCTGGAAAATTTTGTGTAATTTTTGTTGGTTGCAGGTGCTTGCATTTATAGAGTTAGATTGAGACATTGTGTTGCTTGGAGAGGAACACGACAGGCTGTTTTGGCTTGGAGAGGAATGAAAGGGAAATGCTTGACAGGCCTGCGACAGCCTGTGTTGGATATTTTTGGACTTAAAATAAATAAATAATAATAATAATAATAATAATAATAATAATAATAATAATAATAATAATAATAATAATAATAATAATAATAATAATAATAATAATAATAATGAGAATAATAATGAGAATAATAAATAAAACTAAAAGTAATAATAAATAAAAAAGAGAGAAGAGGGCCCGACTCGGAACCAAATATGAGGTATTTTAAAATACCTCTCTGCCGAATTTTTCGCTGAAAAGTCTAAGACTGATCAGGGTTCGAGGACACGTGTCTGTAATATCTTGGGTCAAAAATTGGGGTATGACAGATGCCCCTATTTAAGTTTTCTTCGTCCGGCGATTTGAAGATGAAATATTTGATTTGACGGGCCGAAGAGACTTAAATACCGAAAGTGCACCAATTTTGACCTAAGATGTTATGAATGCAATGCTTATGAATATCATGGTATGTATGTATGCGATGCAATTATGAATGCAACAAAGATGAACATATGCCGACTGAGGGACAAACGGATAATGATTGTTGGGGAGGAGAGAATGCCAATTACCTTTGAAGTGGTAATAATGAACATTACGAGGAAAGAAACCGTCTATTACTTTTGATGTAGTAAAGACGAAGTATGTTACCTTTGAACTGGTAAAAATGGACATGGTAGAATTTGTCAATTGCTTTTGAATTAGTAAAGACGTGCAAGAAGTAAATTTGTCAATTACTTTTGAATTAGTAAAGGACAATGTCTGTTACTTTTGAATTAGTAAAGACGTGCAAGAAGTAAACTTGTCAATTACTTTTGAATTAGTAAAGGACAATGTCTGTTACCTTTGAACTGGTAAAGACGAACAAGAAATAGATTTGTCAATTACTTTTGAATTAGTAAAGGACAATGTCTGTTACTTTTGAATTAGTAAAGACGTGCAAGAAGTAGATTTGTCAATTACTTTTGAATTAGTAAAGGACAATGTCTGTTACCTTTGAAATGGTAAAGACGAACAAGAAATAAATTTGTCAATTACTTTTGAATTAGTAAAGGACAATGTCTGTTACTTTTGAATTAGTAAAGACGTGCAAGAAGTAGATTTGTCAATTACTTTTGAATTAGTAAAGGACAATGTCTGTTACTTTTGAATTAGTAAAGACGTGCAAGAAGTAGATTTGTCAATTACTTTTGAATTAGTAAAGGACAATGTCTGTTACTTTTGAATTAGTAAAGACGTGCAAGAAGTAGATTTGTCAATTACTTTTGAATTAGTAAAGGACAATGTCTGTTACTTTTGAATTAGTAAAGACGTGCAAGAAGTAAACTTGTCAATTACTTTTGAATTAGTAAAGGACAATGTCTGTTACCTTTGAACTGGTAAAGACGTGCAAGAAGTAGATTTGTCAATTACTTTTGAATTAGTAAAGGACAATGTCTGTTACTTTTGAATTAGTAAAGACGTGCAAGAAGTAGATTTGTCAATTACTTTTGAATTAGTAAAGGACAATGTCTGTTACCTTTGAACTGGTGAAGACCCACAATGCAGGAGAGAAACTATCTATTACTTTTGAAGTAGTAAAGACGTGTCTATTACCTTTGAAATGGCAAAGACGAACATAATGAGAAATGAAACCGTCTATTACTTTTGAATTAGTAAAGACGTGTGTGTTTAACAAAAGACACTTGAGATAAGGTTTGAACAATTACTGGGGAGATTTGGATAGACATTGGTAAAGATGAATATTTGGTGGGACCTGCCACTTGAAACAAATTTGATTGGTGACGCTCTTTGAATCAGTCCTATTGGGGATGACACTATTGAAATTGAATTGTGATTTCAAACTGTTCATTAGTTGGAACTGGCCGTTTGAAACATGATGAAAGTAAACCTGATCGGTCCGTTGGTGGACTTGGTGACTTGAAACAAGATAAAAAGGTAAACCCAAGCGTCCGTTGGTGAACTTTGTGACTTGAAACAAAAAGTAAACTCAAGCGTTCGTTGGTGAACTGACAGCTTGACGTGATTGATATGTGAAGTGTTAATCTTTGTTCATTACCATGAGGTGATTTATCTGTGTGTACCGTTCGAGCCTTCCAGCGTCTAAATAAACGGTTATATTCCCCCTTTTAACGGTCATGAATAGTGAAAAGTAACCCCTTTTTCTTTCCCCCTAACGGCTACATTCCTCCCTCCTTCTATAAATACTTCACATTCATCTCTTATTTTTTCACAACCTCCATCCTCATTCTTTCTTAAAATGACTATATTCCTTCTCATTGTCATCACTCTCCTTGCATTCGTTCTTCTACTCATCGACATCTTCCATTATGAAGAAATAGATGAAGAAATGGCGTTTCTAAGAGAGATTGAAGTCGCAATAGCGGTATTGCTTGGTTTACCGTTACTGATCCTGGCTTGGACTATGGAGATTTGTTCTCGTAGAAATCGCGGTTAGAATAATAATCTCTGCTATGAAATGTATTTTTTTCTTTTTTTTTTCTCTTTTTTTTTTTGTGTACTTGCTGGAATTTGCGAGAATCCACCCGGCTTGGTAAGAGTTCGCCGGAATCCAACGGGCTCATAACGAGTGACATCTCTGGACCAGACACACTGGGGATGACACTTTTGATGACAAGAAGGTAAATGCAAGATGTTCATTTATAGAAACTTGCGGCTTGACACCATGATAAGTAAAGACCGGACTGAGGAGACACGACCGAAATGAGATTCTAGGTGACTGATGTAGTTATGTATGAATGATGTTGTATACGTGTTATGTATGCATGAATAAATGAAATGTGAAAATATTAATGTATGAATATATGATTGTTATGAATGTAGGAATGTATGCATGTATGAACTGTATATGACAGGTGACTCGGTGAAACGAGACAAGACAAGTAAGATGGGAGGTGGACTGACGACGCAGTACAAACACTCGGCAAACTTCCTTGAAGATGATACTATTGTGAGCAAATAGAGCCGTTGACGGTGTAAAATCTGGCACAAAGTAGCAACTGATGCCTTTTGGGGATAAAGCCCATTGCTGACGAGAAGTCTGGAAGAAGTTGTCATTTGTAGACCAACGCAGAGTGTTCCTTCATTGGCATGCTTCAGCAGTCATGCTTTTTGCTTTGAAAATCCCTAATTTTTGCCTGGATCGCCCTTTCAGGTTTTCAATCCACCGGGATGCTCATTTTTGCCTAAGTCGCCTTTTCAGGTTTTCGACTCAGCGAGCTCTCTCTTTTTTTGATTCTTTTTTTTTTTTTTTGACAGAGGCATCGTCCAACATTTGGTCAGACTTGCAGAGTTTAAATGTCCTTGATATGGATGTTGATGTATGTTTCCTCTACTCATAAGTTCAAAGAAACCGTACAAGTTGCTTATGCATTCCAAAAGACATGAAAAAGTTTTAAAATTTTTTTGCTTTAAGTATTCATATCAAAAAATAGAAGAAAACTTTTGCACACCAAATAAACGAGAATTTCAAATAAATAGGCATAGACTCAAATTAATGTAATGGAGTGGTAGCATGCCAAAGGCGTGGCTCCACAGATTTTAAAAAATTTGGAAAATGGTAATTATAAAGGGAAAGGTATGTTGAACACAATAACTGTTATACTCCCTGACAACTTTGAATTCCACTGTTCCGAGTCTTGATTTGCAGATGCTTCATTGCGGAGATCCTTTTGACAGTTGAAAATGCCCCAGATGAACCATGTCTGATTTGATGCAATTTCCTTGCCATAAATTGGAGGACTTTTTACGACTGAAATGCCCCAAGCTTCGAATTGGATGTTCTTTGATAGCAGGCATGCTCCAAGCGGATTGTTATTGATTGGATGTAGTTACTTTGTCATTTGATCCTTAATTTTTGCATAGATCGCCTTTTTAGGTTTTCAATCTATCAGGATAATCATTTTTGTTTATGTCTCTAATTTTTGCCTGGACCGCCCTTTCAGGTTTTCAATCCACCGAGACGCTCATTTTTGCCTGAGTCGCTTTATCATGTTTGTGACTCATCGAGCTTTCATTTTTTTGACAAAGTATTTCTTGACTGCATCTGGACATACATGTTTGCTACCATGGATTGTAATTTGGCATCCATTTGCCCCCGGAATTGGGTAAAACACTTTTGAGCACAAAGTCACTTTTTGACATTCGCGGGGGACGAACTTTATTTGTCGCATACTTGCTTTATCCTTTTGACATAACTGTCCAAGACATACAGTGGCAACACTTTTATATCACTGGAACTTCTGTTGACGGGACTTTGACTTCCACGAGAAGCACTGCCTTTACGTTGTATATTGAGGGATAGAGGGGGATTGCCCCTGTTGAAGTGTGTACTGAAGTACAATACCCATGTGAGGCAAATTGTGTCAGTCTTTGTACATGAATGTCCTCTCCTGGACAAATCTTTCTTGATAATTGCGGCTTCGACGACCAAAATGCCCCAGTATGCGAGAAATCTCATTGGAAATTTCTTCATCATCCTCCTCTTCAGTCTTGGATATAAGGAACTCAAAGTCGAGAGAGAGTACAGGGTTTAAGTGTTCAACGGGTTTAATAATGCATGATTTGATTATTGATATAAACATTATGATTATGCAGATATGTGGAGATGATTAAAGGAAAATATTTTTTGGTTTTTTGTATTACCATTTTTTCCAGAAAAGCACAAAAATAAAACAAAGTCGGGATCGAAGCGACTTTTTACTAATGATGAAAATACATAAAGCAGAAAGCCCTAAACAAGTTCACTTCCGTTTCGGGTGGGACGGGAGGATTTTTTTTGTTTTGAAAAAACATAAAGCAACAAACAAACATATTATTTGAACAAATGAGTAGTAGAAATAAACATCAACAAAAACCCAATTGCAGCTAATGCATCAACATCAGGTTCCAAGATCCGATAGCGGATTAACTTGCACATTCCAATTCAAACTCTTCAAAAGGTATGAGATCGTCTTCAATCAACTTTCGGACTTCTTCCTTCAAAGGATAGCACTGCTCAGTGTCGTGACCTAGTCCCCCTTGATGAAAGGCACAACAGAGGTCAGGTCTCCATCGAGCTGGCAATTTCTTTGGTTTTAGAGGAAGTGGCCTTGTCCGAACAAGGTTCCTCTCAAGCAAATACGGAAGCAACTTGGCGTACTTCATAGGGATCGGGTCATATTGCGGAGCTTTCTGAGCCTGTTGCCGAGGCTGTTGTTGATGTCGTTGAAACTGGGGCTGATGACCCGGATTTTGAACAGCATCCATGGTGGGCCTAACAGCGGCAATAGAGTGAGGAGCCAGATGATGTGGTTGAAGTAGTACTTTTATATCTGGGTCCTCAAAGGACCATGATTCATCTTTGATTAACTTCTGCACTTCATCCCTCAAAGCATAGCACTGTTCCGTGTCATGACCCGGCGCCCCCTGATGGAAAATACATGTGTGGTCAACGCGATACCATGATGGTAAGGGGTTTGGCACACGAGGCGGTAACCTGGTTTGAACAAGTCTCTTCTTAAGCAAGATAGGAAGCAAAATCGCATACTTGATAGGAATTGGGTTGAATTGCGATACTCCCTGAGCCTGATTCTAAGAAGTAACCGACTGAGGGGCCGGACTCGGAGGAGTGCGCTGATGCAGAGCCTGTTGTCGAGGCTGTTGCATACACATTGGTTGATATGGTGGCTGAAGCCTTTGCTTGACAAACGGTGGTTCCATTGTAGCCATCAATGAAGATACTAGACTAGTTAACTTCCCTATTTCAACCCGAAGTGTTGTTACCTTTCCACGAAGTTCATGGACTTCTTGCTCCAGCTGATCAAGTTGATGTGTTTGCACGAGTGTTTGCATATGCGAGCCGAAGATGGATGAAGACATCGGACCACTTTTGACCTTTTGGACAAGAAAATTTGGTGAGACTCGAGTTTTGAATTTATGAAATGCAGGATGATGCATGATATGTTTATGCAAAAACATATATTTTGTTTTTTTGTTTTGTTTATCGAAGGACTTATAACAGCAATTTCCGTAAACATTATGATTCAAAAAATTTTATTGAAATAAACACAAGGTAATTTCCTTTTAACAAAACCGAGCCAAGGATAGACTCCCAAGTACATGATGGAAAGCTTGAAAGAAAAGAGAACAAATGGGAAATTCTTGAACCCCTGAAGCATATTACTCCTCAAAGTCTGGGTGTGCCCCTGCGAAGAGATCCATGCGTCTCTTCTTTCTCCCAGGACAAATCTTGTCCAGCAAATCCTGGTCTTCTTGGATAAAGGCTTTCAATCTAGCATTTTCATCTTTTTCCTTGCGATTAGCCCGAATCTGCTGATCTAATAGATTCTTCACAGTATCTAATTCTCGATCCTTCTCGCGGTATTTCCCTTCCCACATGGACTTCTCACGCCTTTCGATGTCCAACTGCTCCTGATACCCTCCCAAGGACTCAAGAGGTAAAGGTAAAGGTATAGCTGGAACAGTTGAGGTCACAAGTCTTTGTCGAGGGTAAGGCATCTTCAATTTATTAGCTCGATCGATGACCCATTGGACATAAATTTCATGAGCGATAACCGACCTTTTTCCTAACTGATTTCTATCCTTCCTGACAATGGAATACCAAGCTTTTTCGAACTGTGCTCCTTGATTCCCATCATCCTCTTTGTAGAGGAAGAAATCCCTGTCTAGGATGAGGTACACGGGATTCATCTTCATATAATAACCAAACTGTCGTCTAGCAAGAACCGGGCTATAACTAATTCCTCCACGCGTACCGAGAAGAGGTACGTTGTTGAAGTCCCCACTACTATTAATGACAAACTCTGGGTCACAAACTGGGTTAAACCAATCTATGTCCTTCGGGGTCCAAGTCATGAGCTTCTGAGACCAAGGGAGACGTTCTGGTTTAAGCTTGGGACGGGGTAAGTGTGAAGTAATCCAGCGGTGGAGTAAAGGTGTACAGCAAATGATGGTCCCTTTTTCTTTACGAGTGCGTTCATGAATAGAAACATAGGTGTCAGCTAGCAAAACAGGAACCGGGTTTTGGGTTAAGAAGATCCGAATGGCATTCGTGTCAACAAAATTGTCAACATTTGGGAAGAGGACCATACCATAAATAAGCAGGGCGAGGATAGATTCAAAGGCAACGGTCTGGGATTTCTCAAAACAAGTGGTGGCTTTTTGGTGAAGGAAGTTGTATGGTAGGCACTGGAGACCATTTTTGGGGGTGAATTCGTTTTTTATATCGGCTACCTCAAGGTGAAGGGCCTTTGCGATGGTAGGGATCTTAGGAGTGGGTCCAGAAGCATGAAAGGGTACTTCGTTGAGCACGGGTAAACCAACCCAATGAGAGTATTCCTCTAAAGTGGGGACAAGCTGAAAGTCTGGGAATGTGAAGCAATGGTAGATCGGATCGTAGAATTGGACCAAAGTATTGAGAAGTACCACATCCACTTTTGTCCTGAGAATATCGAGTAAATTACCATACCGTTTCTGAAAACGATCCGGATCCTTCAACATCTTTGTCAGACTCTTTAAACTCTCTACATCCGGACTTTTGAATTTATACCCGTGAGTTCTTCTTCCGACACCCTCCATATCCTATGATGTTTACAAAGAAAATCCTATATAAGTCCTTCGATATTTTAATGGATGGAAAAAAAATTTATGGATGAATGCATGTATGCATGATTTATGCTACACAAACGGTGAAAACATGGTGAAGTATAAGTCCATAATTTTGGAGTCAAAGGTAACAACGCCATTTGGTAAGGACTATGGTTTAATTTGCATTTGTAACAAGGGTTCTACCAAGTTCCCAAAGTCCAACCCCCTCCGAATTTTATCGGATACCGAGAAAACACCCGGTCCAACAACGTTCGTAGGAAAGTCTCGTTTGAGTGTAGTATCGCGTGTCGACTAATTCCGAGAAAACACCCGGTTAGCCACCGCACTACGTCCTAAAAAGCCAAGATGGGTTAAGGGTTACTAAAGGTCCTTAGCGTGCAAACGGAAACTTAAGAGCAATAAAGTCTAAACGTGAAAACACACGCCGACAAATATCACTTCAAGCTCCTCCGCTAAGTGTGATCATCTCACATGTGTCAAGACACGAGTATACCCTCGGTATGACACTATGAGTTTACCACTCCTATCTTATATTTCTCTCAAGCCCGGGTTAGGACTTATCTCACCACTCATATTTAGGAATGAAGAAACAAGAAGGAAGAACATATATACACATATTTCCATCTTTTACTAAAATTTTATTTTTTGGCAAGTTTATAGCACAAAATTTAAATAAAGCCAAGTTAGGCTTAACCCTCTTACTTTTATCCCCAGTGAAGTCGTCATTTCTGTCGCGCCATTTTTCGGACGGTCGAAAAGCCATTTGATTGGCGTTCGACCCACTTTTGATTTCACGACTGAACATTTAATTCTTTTCAAGAGAAAGTGGAAAAAGGTTCAAATACCACATTTTTAGGGATTAAGGGTTCGGGGGTTGGTTATATTTAGGGAAGGTGTTAAGCACCCTAAATATTCGTAGTACTCTACGAGAACCTCTTGTTTTATTTAAACTTTTGTGCTATAAACTTGCTTGCTTAAAAAAATGGAATTTGCAATGATGGAAGAAAAGAGAGACCTAATTTATCTACATTTTTATTGATTTGGAAGGACGCGTGTCCCTTGCCTACGTACCCGTGAGGGATCAAAACCTCGTAGTTCGGGGTAGAAATTGACGTTTGATTTGTTTTTGTGTTTTTTATATTAGTTTAAAAAAGGGTTTGAAATAAAAAAGGCCAATTGGCAAATTAGAATTTGTTTGTATTTTTTTATATTTAAAGAAAGATGACTCAAAGTAGAATTAAATTGATTTGATGATTTGATTAAGAAAGGAAACAAAAATGCACGATCACTTGATTTAAGATCAAGGTTTGTTTATGAAAATATTTTTGTGATTTTGATATATTTGCATGTTTTTTGTTGTTTTTGAATAATGATTGAAATTTAGACTTAACAGAGCAATAAAAAAACGTGTGGACTTGTAATGACATTGGATTACTACATAGTCCCTAACCTAATCTTTTTGCATTTTTTAATATATAAAGCTGTAAAGAAATAAAAGACCCACACACGCACGCTATTTTTCGTTTATGTTTACATTGGCCCTAATTACATGCTAAATTTTGCAAATAAAAGAAATAACAATAATTTAAATGCATGCGATGAAAAAATAAGATGAGATGAGATACGAACAAGAAATAAAATAGAAATGCATGAGAACGAAAATAAAAATGCTAGAGAAATTAAAATGCGTGAAAGAAAATAGATTTAGGACCAGAGTACTCTGGATAAATTTAATTAACAAGGACCAGATTGTTCTGGAGAATAAAATAATATTAATAGTTAATTTAGGACCAGAGCACTCTGGATTGATGCGTATATTTAATGACAAAATTTAAATATGCATATGATAATAGTAGATAATAGAATGTAATGCGAAAGTAAAATAAAATGCATGCGAAAATAAAATGGACCAGAGCACTCTGGATTGAGGAATGGACAAAATTTAAATATGCATGATGATGTAATAAACATAAAAGTAAAAGAATAAAAATGCAAAAGAAAATATGAAACTGCAAGAGGATGTTAAAATGCATGCAAAATAAATAAAGTTAGATGCTGGGGTGTGCAGGCAATAGAAAGGGGGGTGCAAGAATTAAAATGAAGGCTGATTGGGCTTAAGTAGTGCAGGCTGGGTGTTGGGCCGGTTCGGTTTTTTAGAGTGAACCGGTTTAATTAAATAAAACCGGTTCAAGGAGAAGAGTATAAAGAGGGGTTTGCTGGTTTTCTTTCATTTTTACACCCTCTTTCTCTCTCTAACCTTCTCTCTAGTGAGAGAAGTTCTCTCCTTTCTCTATTCCGTTCTCTCTTCTCTCCCCTCAACATTCTTCTTCTTCTTTTATCCGGTGCGGTGGTTGGCCGGCCGGAGTGGCGGCGCCACCGCACCGGAGGTTTAAACCTCTTCTTTTCTTATTTTTTTGCGATTTCCTCACTCTTTTTCTCTCCTCTACGTGATTCTTTTTCCAAAACTCCCAAACACGAAACCTAAACTTATAGATCTATAAAAACAAAACAAAATGAGAAAAGGACTACCTTCTGGTTAAGGGATTCGTGGCTATTGGTTTGAAAGATGTTGGTGGTTGGGTGTTTGAATCGGTGTGTGTATGTGACAGTGTGTGTGTACGTGACGGTGTATGTGTCGCAGTGCGTGTGTTTGTGTGCGTGAGTGTGTGTGTGTGTATGCGTGAGTGTGTTTGTGTGCGTGTGTTTGTGTATGTGTTGTGAATTGATTGGAAATATGCTTGCTGGTTTGATTGTGGAAGCCGATATGTGTTTGTGATTTCAGATTGATGAATTGTGGATTGTTGGAAGAATTTTTATTGTTGTTCTTACTGGAAAATTGTGTCGAAAATTCTCTCTGTTTCTGGCTTATGTGTTTGTGTTTATTGCTGGAAAATTTTGTGTAATTTTTGTTGGTTGCAGGTGCTTGCATTTATAGAGTTGGATTGAGACATTGTGTTGCTTGGAGAGGAACACGACAGGCTGTTTTGGCTTGGAGAGGAATGAAAGGGAAATGCTTGACAGGCCTGCGACAGCCTGTGTTGGATATTTTTGGACTTAAAATAAATAAATAAATAATAATAATAATAATAATAATAATAATAATAATAATAATAATAATAATAATAATAATAATAATAATAATAAAGAGAATAATAATGAGAATAATAAATAAAACTAAAACTAATAATAAATAAAAAAGAGAGAAGAGGGCCCGACTCGGAACCAAATATGAGGTATTTTAAAATACCTCTCTGCCGAATTTTTCGCTGAAAAGTCTAAGACTGATCAGGGTTCGAGGACACGTGTCTGTAATATCTTGGGTCAAAAATTGGGGTATGACAGTAAGTGTCTAATTATAAAAGTTTTTGCACAATTGAGACTAATCCTTGTTAGTAAGCTATTTCAAAATAAAAGGCTTCTAAACTACCATGTTATAAGATCTTTGCAGTGAAGATCTGTATATAAGATAAGTCATATTATAACATACTGAAAAAGTTAATAAATTCTTTTTGATATATTATTCTTCAATTCCCCCTACAAGAAAAATTAATAAATTTAACTTAGAAGTAACTTAAATTGGAAATATTCTTTAACATGTAATAAGAAGGAAAATTGACATGAAGTTTTAGAAACAATGTGACTATTCTCATCTTAAATAGATGATGCAACTCCTTTGAATTTTTTGCAGAAAATTGTGTGATAGTTTTTACTTAGTTGATAATAGTTTTTATTGGATGTGACAAGCCAGATATTATGAAGATGTAGCTTGATGTTAAGTTCACTATAACTATGAAAATTCCGCATATTTGAATTGATTAATGCTAAGGAAATTGAATATTGAAAGGTGTGATACATATAGTGTGAGGAAGAGCCATGTTAAGGAAAATATTATGATGTCATCTATTATATTTGTGCTTCAAGGTATGGAATATGGGGTTGGGACTTACTGGTGTGCTGTTGTTGTTACGCTAATACTGTTGTAGTAAACTGGATATTACAAATGTGGATTTAGGGATATTTTTTAGAAGTTCCTTGCTGAAAAGTGACCATAATGCTTATTATTAGGAAAGCTCAATGCACCAAACACACAATTCACTAGAAACTATTGTTGTAGGGGACATTTGTGTAGGTGATATCAGGTGTTAATAATATAACATAACCACTTTAAAAAATTTGTGTATAAATATAAATAATTTTATTAATACAATTACTAATTTTATTTTTGTAGTGTCCTCGCCAAGAAAATGGTATAGATTGCGGGTACTTTGTGATGAGGTTTATGAAAGAGATTCTCATTTCAAATCTAAATGAGATTTCAAAGCTGGTATGTTATTTTTATAGTAAAGTATAATATTTGTATATAATTAGGTTTATTAAGTAACATGGTTATTTTTGATGCTATAATACATACAGTACATTGATGGTTTCAAGTGTTTGACATACTCAAAAGATAAACTAATAGAAATCCAAGAAGAATGGTGTCAGTTCATGATCAACCTAAGAGTTATATGATATTTTTTTGATAAAGTGAGTTTCATGTTTCTAAATATATTTGCTAGAAGTGTGTTATACCCTAATTTTGGACCTAAAAATACTAGCTCCATTCCTCTTTTCTTGCATTTCAAGTCATTTGAATTGTCTCTGATCAATTACATCTTTCTCTGCATTTTATTTCAATATTATTGGCAAAATTCATATAAAAGGGTATTTTAGTCATTCCCTGTGTCTAAGCTCATTTTAGTCCTTGAAAATTGTCTGAGTCCTTTCAAATAGTTTGAATAAGTCTTTGTTTCAATCTCATGTCAAAACCCATTTCAGAAATTACATTTGGAGTCATTTTGAGTCAGTTTAGCCCCTAGGGGCATTTTAGTCATTTCCAGTGTGAAAGCTCTGTTTAATCTCTTAAAATTGTCTCTGAGTCTTTTAATTTGCTTGTATAAGCTCTTGCTTCAATTCCCTGTTAAAAATCCATTTTAAAATTGCATCTGGGTCGTTTTAAGTCAGTTTAGCCCCAAGGGCATTTTGGTCATTTCACATGAAATTTCGACAGATAGAGGTTACTTTGAAGTACCTCATTTAAGTAATTGGTTCATTTTAGTCCGTTTTGTCAATTTTAATCGTTTCACTTTACGTTTATTTCCAATTTACCAATTTTATTCCAATTTTATTGTTATTTTCATTTTAGTTCCTAAACTTTTAGAAATTGCACTTTGGTCCTTTTATGTCATTTTATTTCTTTTAAGATTTTTTATTTTAATTTTTAGTCCTTTAAGTCAATTTTTGTTTTAAGTCCTTTCTTGGGTCAATTGCAGTCTAGTCCTCTAATTTCCATAAATTGCAGATTGGTCCCTTAAGTTCCAAAATTGCAGGATGGTCCCTGAGTCCAAAAATACACCAAGGCCGAATCAGTTAGGGTCCAAGTCCACATGTCAACATTCTATTGGAGCATCAGAACACATGTCAACTATATAAAAGGCCCCAATCATTACCATTCCATTCAGATTTGAACAACTCAGCAACAATCAGCACAAACACTTTTCATCTCTTTCTCCACACTTTTTTCGATCAAACACCACAAAAAATCACAAAAAAACTCAAGAACATTCAAGAACACTCTTGAATGTTCAAACCCTAATTCATCAAATTTCCCAGAAATCATCACAATTCGTCACTGATTCACCAATATTCATCATCAACATTCGTCATCACTGAGCCATAATTCAAAATTCCAGAGAAACAAACACCATCTGAGTTAGTTACGAATCGTAACAAACACTAATCCGCCCAATTTTCCAACAAAATCCATAAATCAAAACCCTAAGTTCAATCTAGTTGGTCAAAATCAACAGAAGCTCTCAGAAATTCATCATTATCGAGCAAGAATCACGCAACTTCTGCAATTCAAGTGCGAGTTCGTTACGAAGTGTAACAAGCTCAAGCACAGATCACAGAGGCGCGTGTAAGTCAGAGAAGAAGAGGAATCAAAGAAGAATTGAACCAGAGAAGAAGAAAGTGGAATTTCACCGATTTATTTTCGGTGTTAACAACAACAAATCACTCACCAGAGAAATCAGAAGTTTCTGCGAAGTTTTCTGAAGCATTTCGCCTCGTCTTTCTCCGATCTAACCACAGGTAAACTCTTCATCTTCTCTCTTTTCTTCCAAGATCTCAACAAAGGCGCATGTATGACGTATATTCATAGATCGGTGTAGATCAAAAGAGTTCGAACTGCTTTCGTCAAAAAAGGTTTTAACATCTGGAAATATTTCGAAACCGTAAGAGTTTGAACCCGATCTACACTGATTCGTTGAGCTCTTGTGTTATTAAGCCATGGATTCGTGTTTGTTGTGAAAAGATGAGTGAGATGAGTCATAGATCAGAGAGTCTAGGGTTTACAAAGGTAGAAGGCGACGGAATCGTCGCCGGCGGCGGTGAAACCCGTCGGGGATGTAGAGAGAAGGAAGAGCATCTTGCTTTGAAAAAAACCCTAGAGAGAGAAAGGATTGAAGGATATGAGCTGTAGACCGGTTCCTTTTGTTTTATAGTGTGTGTGAACCAAACCGGTTCATGCAAACCAGTTTGGTTCATACCGGTCTGGCATATCCTTGATTCCTCACCGTTAGATCAAGGGGTCCATCACGTGTACGCTTATGATGTGGGGTTTCGGTGCACTTGAATTAGTTTACCATGTGGAGCACGTTCCTGACCCTTGGATTTAGGGTTTTTGGTGTGATTGGGTTAATCCAACGCCTCCAAGGTGTTTGGATGATCCATATCCATCAAAGACCCTGGGCCTGAGTTCCTTTTTACTGGATTTTCGTTCTTTTGCTTTGGTCTTGCTATTTCAGTACTGAACTTTGCTTTTTACACCTTCTGCATGCCAAAATTTTGTGCAAAAATTCCAAATAATTTTCTATGAACTCTTGATGATTTTCTTGGTGTTTTTTACAATATTTTTGCATAATAAAATTTGACAAAAAATGTGTGTATTAATTCTTGTTACTTTTTTACTTTTCTTGTTAATTTTCGAGGAATTTTGCTATGATTTTGGTCATGATGTATTGATGCATGATATGGGTACTTAATATGTGTTTTTAAGATGTGTTTGCCACTGTTTTGTTATGTCCATTCCACTGTTGTATGATTGATTTGTTAGTTTCTTGTTTTGCAAGTCTTGTGAAAACAAAGTGTCAAATGTGTCTAAAAAATGTATCACACCTTTTGACTTAAGTATATTCCTATAATTCCCATATTATGGCTACAATAAAACTCTTTGAAAATTACCATAATAAGAAAATTATAGGTCATGTACTTATTGAGAGGTTATGGTGAATTTTTACTACATTTTGACACTTTTATTCTTGTCATTTTTTCACCATTCTTTGTTTAGTGCATTCTTGCCTACCTTTCTATCATTTTGTGCCTTAATTTCACTAACCATTCTACTTCTTATTTCATACATCATGAGCATTCCATATTTCACCTCCTCCTTCACTTTATTTCTTGCACATTTAAATTTTTACCAAGACTTAGAATGTAACACTTAGGAGTTCTTGTACTTTACTTTCATGCAATTTAATTTCTTGCAAGACCATAGCGTGTATCTAGGGTATGATGTAAAGGACAATGGACTCTAATGATGTACACTGACACAAGCACCGACACATGCACACACCTCACCTTAGATGTATGGCTCGAATATGCATGTTTAGATGTATGCTTAGGATTGAATGTTTAGATGAATGCTTAGGGTTTACACTTAGAAAAATCAATCTTCCAAAAAAATATGAACAATGTCACTCAAATCTTTTTTTATAATAAACCTTGGGATCCAAAATCTCATTGTATTCTCTTTTATTTTCTTAATCAAATTTTAATGAATCTTAATCATACCTTGACCCTTTTTTCAAAATAACTAATCAAACCCCACTCTTTTCTTAAAATCTCATGCCTTTAAGGCCTCTCAATCTCCATTCTTCAAAATTCCAATTTTCAAACTTAAAATCAACCAACAAAAAACAAAAATATTTTTGGAAGAGAACTACGGTGGATTTGATCCCTTAAAAGGGTACGTAGGCAAGGAACAAAATTCCTTCAATTCAAATAAAATAAAAATTCAAACACTTTCTTCTCCCTCCAATTCTTCACTTAGAAAACTCTTAGGCTTAATATCACTTTCTTAAATAGCATTTAAAAATAAAGCGCGCGCGTAGAAAGTAAAGACGGTTCCTATAGGATACTATAGTCGTTATGGGTGCCTAACACCTTCCCGTAGCGAAAACAACTCCCGGACCTCGATTCTCAAGGGTTTTGCTTACTTTTTCCCTTCCCAAGAAAAAATAAGATATCACCGGTTAAAAAGGTTCAAACGTAATCAATGTTTGACACCCGAAGACCAAGATAAAACAAAGTGGTAGTGGTTTTAATCTACATTATAATTTTGCTTTAATTTATACTCATAAGTAGTACTTTGAATTTGTACTCATGAGTACTTTGAATTTTCCTCTAATATAATATAATAGTGTTATTTCTTATTGCTTAATGATGTTTTCTGCTATATATTCAGGTGGAAGAGAGTTAACGAAATTCGGAAATGAGTAACGATTTGCCTGCTTGTTTTGGATAAAAATGTTGAGACGACCGAGAAGATAGATGAAAAGTCCTGCACGCTACCATTTAGAAGATTTTGATCTTTAGGTTAACTAATTAGTTGTAACTTAGAGATATCCATGTTACCAAATTAGTGGCTATACATTTCTGACTTTTATGCTATATATACATACATTTTATGATATATCTAAGTTTTATTTGATAAATAATAGTCTCAATTATAATGTGTAAAAAATATATATATTTCCCTTAGAAAAATTATATATATTATTTTAAATTAATAAAAAACGCTATCTGTAAAAAAAAAAAAAGCCTGACCAAAAAAAAATTAAAGGCATTTCCTAGCGCTTTTTTTTTGTATAAAGCGCTATCTAAACCTAGTGTTACATAGCGTTTTAAAACAAAAAACGCTATTTTTAACCCCTTTTAGTTGGCGTTTGTTTTTGAAAGCGCTATCTAAGGAGAACCTTTGTTAGCGCTTTTTGACATAAAGCGCTATATAAACCCTGCTTTAGATAGCGCTTTATACATAAAAAAAGCACTATATTACCTTTACCAGCGCCATTTACAGTAGCGCTTCAAAAGCGCTATCTAAAGCTAAAAAAAAGCGCTATATAAGCCCATTTTTGTAGTCGTGAATAACAAAAATTTCTTTTCATACATCAAGTAGTTGTAGGCAATGATTTCATTTCTTTTGCAGGCAATAACTATTTTGAGAGAACCACACTAACTACCTCTTTATATTAACCCACTCTCAAGTTTCATTTGCTAAATTTCATAGGATAAAGCATGAATTCCTTGCCAGATATTAAATTGGCTAATTCCAAACCGAAATGTGGTAATTTTTTCTTAGAGATTTGGTACTTAGTCTTCTGATGGTTGAGATTAGTTCTAATTTTGCCACCAAATATGCTAATTTTATTCTCAAGTCTAGTAGGGATTAGAAATTGCAAGAAGGCGAAAAGTTTGTTTAAATTGATCTTGCTCACTATTTTTAATTTTTGTAGGGGATTTGGAAGACGAGGAATGACAAAACCTTCAACGATAGTGTATTATCGGCGGAAGAGATGTGAATTTAATTAAAGTTTTTTTCTTGTTGTTGGTTCCTTGTGAAAAATAGGGTTGGCCCTTGGCTTAAGCTTGAGGTGCAACCACCTAAGACCCAGGTTTGTAAGGGGACAATTTTTTTTTTTTTGCACTCAGTTTTTTATATATAGTGTTATCATGAAAAAAATCTCTTTCGGTCGCTAAAACCAACACACGTTTATTGCCTTCTCCTCTTCAAACCGTTTAATACACCTCTTCTTCATTCAATTCATTTCGAAAACATTTTCCCTTCTTCATTCTTCCTCTTCCTTCACCTATATATTCAAATTTAGATACCCCTCATCTCTGTGTGTATCCTTTAGAATTAGAATCTTTACCTAAATTACTATTGCAATTAGAGATCAACATTATTTCTTCTTCGTTTTCTTGTTTCAGTAGTAACTCAAACTTCATATGTAGTTTTTCTCTCCAATAATTTATAATCTCTTCATAATGTTTGCTCTTCGTTTCATTACTTTCTTCATTTTGTTTTTTGTTTTGACAAAAAAATTGACTTTTGAGTTATGTGATTTGAACAAATGAATTTAACTTATGAGCCGGACCGAACTATTCGTGAATTTTAAACTAGTCGAACAAGTCGAGCTCAGACGGTTCTATTCGAGTTATGAGGGTTGGTTTATTTCATAACTCTATTGGCCTCCCAACAACCGCAAATCATTTTGTGGATAAAAAGGCATTCTTTGACAGGCTAATGCCAACTATCGATGTTCCCCTCACCTCCTACTAGGTTTTCCTCATTTACCACATTACACTCATTCCCCTCATTTACCACGTTACCACCCTCATTTCCCTCATTTTCCACAATATCCCCATCATTCCTCTCATTTTCTTCTACCACTGCAATCTCAACAACATTTTCTACAGGGTATTCAATCATATGAACATTCAACATTGCACCTCCCACATTTTCCACATCCTTTGCAATTTCCTCCAACACAACTCCAACATTTGGTACAAGGAAGTCATTGGCTTCATCTAAAGGGTTCAAATTAGGAATGTTTGGTTGGTCTACAGAGTGTACTACATAAAGATGAACGCATCATTCATTTCTACTATATGTTGCATCCTTCTACAATCATTGTCATTTCTCAACCTAACCAAGTCTTCCACTAGATGACGGTCATGGTACCAAAGGCTCCTAATCATGGGGTAACCTAGTCTCCTAATAGTTGCTAGCAAAAAAAAAGTAACTCCAAAAATGTAGGTCACATTCTAACACAGTTAGTGTGCCATCATAATCAACATGGTGAAATTTACCCCCCCCCCCCCCCCCCAATGGTGAAGCACAACCAAAAATCTACCTTCCAACTGTTACAAGTTGAAAACAACCAACTTAATCCAATAAAAAACAAGATTAAAACGATATATATTAATCATTTTTTCAAAACCCTAAAACCGATTAAAAAATTGATTAAAATAATGTTTTTTATCCAAACCCTAAACCTAAACCACATCTCAAACCCAGAAATCAAAACGAAAAACCAGAAACCAAAACCCTAAACTGTAAATATCAACAAATCCTAACCAAAACGAAAAACCCAGAAACAAGAGGGTGAACGCATACCTCGTCAATTGGACCTTCAAAATCGTCATCTTCTGCAGCCATTTCCGTCTTCAAGTTGCGAAATCGAAGTTTCTTCCTCTTTGATTCTTCTTCAACTGTTCATATTCTCTCTCTCTCTCTCTCTCTCTCTCTCTCTCTCTCTCTCTCTATCTCTCTCTCTCTCTCTAAAAACCCTTTCTACTTTCTAAATCTAGTTTTGTATTCTCTCTTTAAGTCTAAGAATATGCCTTATATACGTGTCATGTTGGATCCTCCATGCGTGCACTCACTAACGGGAAAGTGACTTATTTGATAGAAAGGATCTTTTTGATTGACAGAGCAAAACAAGAGGAACTGAAACGTTGATTTTACGAATTATAAGATCAAAATAAAAACAACAAATTACATAGGGGATCAAATGTCCAATTAAACCTTAAAAGTATTAGATGTATGTTAGTTCTAATTGGTTAACTGCTAGTTCTTGTCCAAACAAGATTGTTAACCGGTTCCAATTAAACAAGGATCGATGGAGAGAATCGGAATTCAAATCTTCCTTTTCCGGTAACAGATCATTATTTTATTATACCCCACCTTTTGATGGAATTTTGAATAATTTCTAGAGATCATTTCCCTAAAAACTTGGGTACGATAAATACTAGCAAGCTAGATGCAAAGAAATTTATATTCTTATCTGTGTGCCTCTCTGTCTCTGTATTTGGAAATGTGGAATAGGAATCATGTGATGTTAAGGCATCGATCTCAATAATTGAGTCGAATCAAGTCAACAATTAGGTCTCTTTGATAAAATTTTTATTATTTTATTGGGGTATCATTTATATGTGTGCAATATCATACCCAACAAACATATTTAATTGCTAGTATTTTTTATTAAGATCATGTTAACTTGTCTTCTAAGGATACATTATAGGCAATTTAAAAATGGAAATATTTTCTTAAATTTTGTTTATTTAATTAATTAAAAATAAAATAAATTAAATTCATAACATGGATTCCACAAACATATTTCCACATTTGACACGTTAACTTGTGCCTTTAAGGAATAAGTTAGCATTCTCCTTTTTATTAAAAGTAAACTATTAAAAGAGACTTTAAAGGACACTCTTAGATCTATAGTTTTGTAGGACGCTCTCAATTTAGTCTTTAAGATTATGAATATATTAATATGTTCATTATTGTTGTAAAATGTTAGTTTTGTCATTTTGTCAATGATCATTACTAAACAAGGTTAATGAGATGACATGTCTGATAATTGTAATGTTGATAACTAAAATAGAGTTATTTGATCTCACTCGTAGCAGTGTTTAGTGTTAATTTTGGAGTTATTTGACTCATTTTTAAGAATGTTTTAGTTAAGAAATTGCCTTTTTACTGAGATTATGCATCGAAAACTTTTGACCAAATCAAATTCATCATAGCCAGATAACTTTATAATTGTGTTATGCTTTTTAGAAGATATAGCAAGTGACTTCTTGAGTCATAGTCACTATGAATAATGTAGTGAAGAGAAATAGAACAAATATTGAAGGATAATGTAAGGCTTTGAATTTCCATCCAAGACATTACAAAGAAAATTTTTATTTCTTTAAAAAAGTGTAACTATATTTGTTTTAAAATATAATTGTTATACCCTAATTTTGGACCTAAAAATACTAACTCATTTCTTCTTATCTTGCATTTCAAGTCATTTGATTTGTCTCTGATCAGTTGCATCTTTCTCTGCATTTTATTTCAATATTGTTTGCAAAATTCATGGAAAAGGGTATTTCAGTCATTTCCTACATTCAATTCATTTTAACCCTTGAAAATTGTTTGAGTCTTTTAAATTGGTTTGTATAAGTCCTTGTTTCAATCTCATGTCAAAATTCATTTCAAAAAAATATATCAGTTGAGTCATTTTTTAGTCAGTTTAGCCCCTAGGGGCATTTTAGTCATTTCCCATGATAAAATCTCTTTCAATCTTTAAAAATTTGTTTGAGTCCTTTCAAATAGTTTGAATAAGTCTTCATTTCAATTCTATGTCAAAATCCATTTTAAAATTGCATTTGAAGTCATTTTGAGTCAGTTTTGCCCCTAGGGGCATTTTGGTCTTTTCATGTGTTAAAGCTCTGTTTAATTCTAGAAATTGTCTCTGAGTCTTTTAATTTGTCTGAATAAGCTCTTGTTTCAATTCCCTGTTAAAAATCCATTTTAAAATTTTATCTGAGTCGTTTTGAGTCGTTTTAGCACCAGGGGCATTTTGGTCATTTCACACGAAATTTCGGCAGAGAGAGGTTACTTTAAAGTACCTTATCTAGGCCATTGGTTCGTTTTAGTCCGTTTTGTCAATTTTAATCGTTTCACTTTACGTTTATTTCCAAATTACGTTTTTTACCAATTTTATTATTAATTACTTTTAAGTCCTTTTTTGTCATTTTTTGCATTTCAGTCCTTTATTTTTAGTCATTTGCAATTTAGTCCAAAAGTTTGTTAAGTCCAGTACACGTGTCAATTTTTCATTGATCCAGTTAGTTACAGTCCAAGTACACGTGTCTTTTCCTTATTGGTCCAGATTGCACAAGTCATCACCTATAAAAGGCCACATCACAGTCAAAGTCAGATTGACCCATTCATTTTCTGCCAACTCACAAAAACACATTTCACTTTCCCTCTCTCCACAAAAACAGATCAAAAAGCCACAAATATGAAGAACACGATGAAGATCATCACCATCTTCAAACCCTAACTGAATCAAGATCACCACAAAATCCTCCAAATCCTCTCAAATTCATACCAATTCTCATCGATTCAACCACAACAGATTCATTTCAGCAATCATCCATCGAACCAGATTCCAAATTCGACAAATTCTGACCAAATTCGATCGAAGCTACGAAGGTTCTCAGTGATTCTCTGCGAGAATCATCATCATCGAACCTTCCTCTTGTAATTCGAGCACGAATGCGATCACAAGAGGAGGATTGAAGAGAAGAAGAAAAGGATCAAGAAAACTAGTATCAAGATCGAATCAAGTTCAACGGAAGCAGATTCATCAAGATCGAACCAGTTCCACCAAAACCGAAACAAAGTGTTCGACAAAACAGAATCAAACTTCAATTCGAGCCAATCCAAAACCCTAAGGCTTCGTACTAAGCCTCAAACCGAAGATTAGCAAGGAAACAACCTTGAATCTGCGAAAAAACTGAACCAGTTAGGGTTAAAGCAATTTCCAGAGAATCAAGAGACAAAGAAGACAACACGAAGCCAAACAAAGTGGCCACGTAACAACGTTCTCAAAGGCATCAACAATTTGGTACTCCTTTCACTTTTTCCCCTCTTTAAATTTTCGCCACTTAGATTGTAGATCTAGATCGTGTGCGTGACTGTTTCTAAAAATTGCTTGCAAATTCGAACAGAGGAAGAGAAGAGGTTTAGTTTGGTACAAAATTTTTAAAAGAGGAGCAAGTTTCGTTTTCCGGTGCGGCGGCGCCACCGGCAGCCACCACACCGGAAAACCACTCTGTTCATCTTCTTCGTCCTGTCCTAGAGAGAGAGGGAGAGAGTCTGCAGAATGTAAGAGAGAGAAAGGGAGGGTTAAAATGATAGTTTGGATCGGTTCATGCTATATATATGCCCTCAAACCGGTTCAACCCATGGGTTGAACCCTGCCCGACCTAGCCTGCCCCCTAGAGCCCATTCCTGCATGTCTGTGGCATCTGGTGCTACGCGCACCCCCCCTTTTCCAGCCTTTCTTGCTAAATTGCTACATACACCCCTGCCTGTCCAAAAATTGTTCATAAAAATCCTAAAAAAATTTATGTGTTCTTGTTTGTTTTTTGACATTTTTTTGGTGTTTTTATGTGTTAAATCATGGTTAAAAAATATGTAGTATCTTCTTGTTAAAAGTTTACCATTTTTTGTTAAAAATTGTGAAATTTTACATATGTTTGTGTCTAAAAATTCTCCAAAAAACCCTAAAAATTTTCATACACACTTCTTGATAATTTTGTGGTATTCTTGTGGTGATTTTTGCATATTAAAATTGGTAAGAATAATGTGGTTAATTTTCTTGCTATTTTGTGATGTTTTGTGCTAAAAAATGGATGGAAATTTGCTTGATCCCAATTCCAAGTTCTTGATGAACATTTGTGACTTATACCACTTGATTTTTATGAAGTTTTAGCTACTATTTGTGTTTGATGTTGCTGTATGAGTGTGAATTTTGATTGATTACTTAGTTTACAAGTTACTTGTGTAAATGAATAATGCAAATATGCCTAAGTTTGCTTCCGAAATGTCAAGTTAACCATGTTGCCTTAATTCCCATTCCAAAATCTAATTCTAAACCTTTAAAGATGTGTTGGAATGTGAGAGTTATAGGTCACATGAGTCTTGCACTTTATGAGCAAATTATAGTCATGTTTTGCACTCATTTTGCCTTTATTTTGGTTTATTTTCTATGCTTTGTGCTATAGTGTGTTTCTTGCTTTATTTCCTTTGATATTACCATGTGTTACTAATCATTTCATTTCATGTCTCATATTTTTCATAAGCATTCTCACTTCATCTCCCTCTCCATCTTACTTCTTACACTTTAAATTTTTACCAAGACTTAGAATGTAACATTTAGGATTTTCCTTTGTACTTTACTTCTATGCAATTTAAATTTCTTGCAAGACCATAGAATGTATCTAGGGCATGATGTAATAAGGACAATGGACTCTAATGATGTACACCGACACAAGCACCGACACATGCACACACACCACTTTAGATATATAGCTAGAATATGCATGTTTAGATGTATGTTTAGGATTGTATGTTTAGATGAATGTTTAGGCTTCAAACTTAGAAAAATCAATTTTCCAAAAAATATGAACAACATCACTCAAATAATTTTCCAAAGAAACCTTGGGATCAAAATCCCATTGAATTTTCCTTTTATTTTCTTAAACAAAAATCTTAAAGAATTTTAATCATACTTAGACCATATTTTGCAAATAACTAATTCCACCCCACTTTTTCTTAAATCTCAATGCCCTTGAGGCCTCTCAATCTCTATTCTTCAAAATTCATTTTCAAACTTAAAATCAACCAACAAAAACAAAAACATTTTTGGAAGAGAACTACGGTGGATTTGATCCCTTAAACGGGTACGTAGGCAAGGAACAAAATTCCTTCAATTCAACTAAAATAAAAATTCAAAAACATTCTTCTCCCTCCAATTCTTCACTTAGAATACTTTTAGGCTTAATATCATCTTTCAAAATAGCATTTAAAAATAAAGCGCGCGCGTAGAAAGTAAAGACGGTTCCTATAGAATACTATAGTCGTTATGGGTGCCTAACACCTTTCCGTAGCGAAAACAACTCCCGGACCTCGATTCTCAAGGGTTTTGCTTATTTTTTCCCTTCCCAAGAAAAAATGAGATATCACCGGTTAAAAAGGTTCAAACTTAATCAATGTTTGACACCCGAAAACCAAGATAAAACAATAATTACTAAATGTTAGTTGATTCAATTCTAGAAAATTAAGTTAGTATTCATTTATAATAAAAGTTGCCTAAATAGTAATTCAATAAAATGTTATATTTCTTTTACTCACTTTCTTTTAAGGATGATAAACTTATGTAAGTCAATTAAACGGGAATTCACTAACCGAGGAAAAATCCACATCCGTATTTCTAAGAAAATTAATGAGGAAGATCCGCAACTTTTCTAATTTGGTGAGTAGCTGCAGGATTTATGAGGAAGATTCAAGGGCTCACTATAAGATCATGAATAAGAGGAGGAGTAAGCAACAACAAAGTCGTGGGAAGCCTTATAGTGCTCCAACTGATAAGGGAAAGCAAAGGGTGAATGATGAGAGAAGGCCTAGGAAGAATGAGACTCCTGCTGAGATTGTTTGTTTCAAATGTGGAGAAAAAGGTCACAAGAGTAATGCTTGTGGTGAGAATGAAGTGAAGCGGTGTTTCCGTTGTGGCGTTAAGGGGCACACAATTTCAGAATGCAAGCATGACGACATTATTTGTTTCAATTGCGGTGAAAAGGGACATATTATTGCTCAGTGTACCGAACCAAAGAAGACCCAGGCTAGGGGTAAGGTGTTTGCTTTAGCTGGTACTCAGACAGCTAGTGAAGACCGGTTGATCAGAGGTACTTGTTTCATTAATAGTATTCCTTTAATTGCTATTATAGATATTGGTGCTACACATTGTTTTATTGCTGCTGATTGTGCTTTGAGGTTGAGTCTTGATGTGTCACCAATGAATGGAGAGATGGTTGTCGAAACCCCATCTAATGGTTCGGTAACTACCTCTCGAGTGTGTTTGAGTTGTCCTTTGTCTATGTATGGTAGAGATTTTGCTATGGATCTAATTTGTTTGCCATTGAGAGGAATGGATGTGATTCTTGGTATGAACTGGTTAGAGTGCAACTACGCGCACATAAATTGTTTCAACAAGACGGTGCGGTTTTCTTCTCCAGAAGAAGAAGCAGAGACTGAATTCGTAACTACTAAGCAGTTGAAGCAGCTGATGCTTGATGGAAGCCAATTGTTTTCCTTGATGGCATCCTTGTCCGTTGAGAACCAAGCAAAGATTGATAAGTTGCAAGTTGTGTGTGAATTTCCAGAAGTATTTCCTGATGAAATTCCTGATGTGCCGTCGGAGAGAGAAGTTGAATTTACGATTGATCTTGTTCCAGGAACGAAGCCAGTGTCTATGACGCCTTATCGTATGTCAGCTTCGGAGTTAGCAGAATTAAAGAAGCAATTAGAAGATTTGCTAGATAAGAAGTTTATAAGGCCAAGTGTGTCACCCTGGGGAGCGCCAGTGTTGCTAGTTAAGAAGAAAGATGGGAGCATGAGATTGTGCATTGACTATCGTCAGTTGAATAAAGTAACGATAAAGAATAAATATCCCCTTCCAAGAATTGATGATTTGATGGATCAGTTAGTGGGTGCACATGTATTTAGCAAGATTGATTTGAGGTCAGCTTATCACCAGATTAGAGTGAAAGATGATGATATTCAGAAGACGGCCTTTAGGACGCGTTACAAACATTATGAATATTCTGTAATGCCATTCGGAGTTTCTAACGCACCAGGTGTGTTTATGGAGTACATGAATCGTATCTTTCATGACTATTTGGATCGTTTTGTGGTTGTATTTATAGATGATATTTTGATATATTCAAAGTCTGAAGAAGAACATGTTGAACATTTGAAGATTGTCTTGCAAGTATTGAAAGAAAAGAAGTTATATGCCAAGTTGTCTAAGTGTGAATTCTGGTTGAAGGAAGTAAGTTTTCTTGGCCATATTATCTCTAGTAGTGGTATTGCAGTGGATCCATCTAAAGTTGATGCAGTATCACGATGGGAGACTCCAAAGTCAGTTACCGAAGTTAGAAGCTTTTTGGGTCTAGCAGGTTATTATCGAAGGTTTATTGAGGGGTTTTCCAAGTTAGCACTCCCGTTAACTCAGTTGACCTGTAAAGGTAGAGCTTTTGTGTGGGATGGTCAGTGTGAAAGCAGCTTTAACGAATTGAAGTTGAAGTTGACGACGGCTCCAGTTTTGATCTTGCCAAAGTCTGACGAACCTTTTGTTGTTTATTGTGATGCATCCAAGCTGGGTTTAGGTGGTGTACTTATGCAAGATGGTAAAGTAGTAGCATATGCATCAAGGCAGTTGAAGATTCATGAACGTAATTACCCTACTCATGATCTTGAGTTGGTTGCAGTTGTTTTTGTACTTAAGATTTGGAGACATTACCTTTATGGTGCTAGATTCGAAGTGTTTAGTGATCATAAGAGTCTAAAATACTTGTTTGATCAGAAGGAGTTGAACATGAGGCAGAGAAGATGGCTTGAGTTACTAAAAGACTATGATTTTGGGTTGAATTACCATCCGGGGAAGGCTAATGTTGTTGCAGATGCTTTGAGCAGAAAGACTTTACACTTGTCGGCGATGATGGTTAAAGAGATGGAATTGCTTAAATAGTTCAGAGACTTGAGTTTGGTTTGTGAAGTGTCGCCACAGAGTGTGAAATTGGGGATGTTGAAGATAAACAGTGAATTTTTGAATAGTATCAGAGAGGCTCAGAAAGTAGATGTGAAGTTGGTAGATTTAATGGTTACAAGCGATCCTGCTGTAGACAGTGACTTTAAGGTTGATGATCAAGGAGTGTTGAGGTTTCGAGGAAGAATCTGTATTCCTGATAATGATGAGATGAAGAAGATGATTCTTGAAGAAGGCCATAGAAGTAGTTTGAGTATTCATCCGGGAGCTACGAAAATGTATCAAGATTTGAAGAAGATGTTTCGGTGGTCTGGTTTGAAACGCGATGTAGCACAATTTGTGTATGCATGTTTGACTTGTCAGAAGTCGAAGGTTGAGCATCAGAAACCTGCTGGGTTGTTGACACCGCTAGATATTCCAGAGTGGAAGTGGGATAGTATATCCATGGATTTTGTGACAAGCTTGCCGAACACTCTAAGAGGACATGATGCGATTTGGGTGATTGTTGACAGACTGACGAAGTCGGCTCATTTCATTCCGATTAATATTACTTTTCCTGTGTCTCAGTTAGCAGAGATTCATATTAGAGATGTTTTAAAGCTACACGGTGTCCCATCGAGCATTGTGTCGGATAGAGATATGAGGTTTACGTCTAGGTTCTGGAAGAGTTTGCATGAGGCTTTGGGTACTAATTTGAAGTTGAGTTCAGCATATCATCCGCAGACAGATGGACAGTTGGAAAGGACAATTCAGTTGCTGGAGGATTTATTGAGAGTTTGTGTGCTTGAGCAAGGTGGAACTTGGGATAGTTATCAATCGCTGATAGAGTTCACATACAACAACAGTTACCATTCTAGTATTGGAATGACACCTTTCTAAGCCTTGTATGGTCGGAGATGCAGAACTCCGTTGTGTTGGTTTGAATCCGGTGAGAGTGTGGTGTTGGGACCAGAAATTGTCCAACAAACTACCGAGAAGGTGAAATTAATTAGAGAAAAGATGAAAGAGTCGCAAGATAGACAGAAGAGTTATCATGATAAGCGCAGGAAGGATCTTGAATTTCAAGAAGGGGACCATGTGTTTTTGAGAGTCACACCTGTGACAGGTGTTGGACGTGCATTGAAGTCAAAGAAGTTAACTCCGAGGTTTATTGGTCCGTATTAGATTTCAGAAAGGATTGGAACGGTTGCTTATAGGGTGGGATTGCCACCACATCTTTCGAACTTGCATGATGTGTTTCATGTGTCGCAACTTCGGAAGCACGTGACGGATCCATCCCATGTGATCCCAAGAGATGATGTGCAAGTAAGGGACAACCTTATGATTGAGACCTTACCGGTGAGAATAGAAGGCCGTGAAGTGAAGAGGCTTAGAGGCAAGGAAATATCCCTTGTGAAGGTCGTTTGGGAAGGAGCAGCTGGTGAAAGTTTGACGTGGGAATCGGAGAGTAAGATGCGGGAATCCTAACCAGAGTTGTTTGAACAAGGTACATTTACGAGGACGTAAATATTCTAAGTGGGGGAGAGTTTTAACACCTACTTTAATATTTATTATTTAGTTGATTTATTGCCTTTTTATTAGAATATTATATGATTTATTATGTGTATATTTTGATGGAATATATATTAATAATTGATATTATAAGTATTAATATCATTATTATGTGGGGGAGGAGTATTATTATAAATAATTATTTGGGAAGAGAGTAGTTTTTAGGGAGAAGAGCAATTAGAGAAGGGGTTAAGAGTCAGTTAGAGAGAAAGAAAATCATAACGCGTACAATTTGGAAAAGAGGAGAAAAGAGGAGAAGTCAGAGAGAACCCTAAGAACGAAGAACGCACCCGTTGGAATTCAGAAAAATAATCTAAGGTAAGGGTGAGACTAACTCTCATTAGTATCAAGTTTTGATTCATGAAGTTTGGTCAATTGTGGTAGTTTTAGGAATTTGGGAATTAGGTGAAGAATCATTAAAAATGGAAGATTTAAGTGAACTTTTGTGTAATTTGATGTAGAAAGACATTAATCAGACATAGAAAACGTGTAGATGATGATTCCTGTCGAATTTGGGGCTTGGGTAGTGGATTTGGATGTCTGAGTTTGAGCACAGAGGGTCTGCGACAGACCCTTCTGTCATCACTCGCCATTGCGAGTGAATATGCTCACCTCGCGAGTAGACCCTTAGCTCGCCACTGCGAGTGATTCCATGCGCTTCGCGAGCTCCCCTGTTGTGCTCGACATTGCGAGTAGTGTAGCTCACCTCGCGAGCTAGTGCAGTACAGACCTGCTGTTTTTGCGAATTCTTGTATTTTCGCTTGTTTCCATGATGAGATAGATTCTGATGTATATATGAAAGACGTTACTGATTAAATTGTTGTTCCAGTAGTGTTGTCTTGATATGTTGATACCTTGTGAATAATTTGTGATGAAATTAACGTTAAAGATGAAGTCGTTGCATTAGAGTTGTGTCGTTGCATAGTCAGAGATGGGGGCTTAATGCCTGACAGGTCCTTTATGACCTTAGAGATGGGGGCTTAATGCCCGACAGGTCCATTTATGACCTTAGAGATGACGGCTTAATGCCCTGGTGGTACCTCATGCATATTGAATTTGTCTAAGGTGTTGTTGTTTTAAGACGAGGAGTTATTGTTGCATTGTAGAGTCGTCATAACATGAAATAAATGATGATTGCTTAAGATGTTTCTGTTCTTGAGGATGTTGTTGCTTTATCCTTATTAAATGTTGTTAAATGATGATATTAATGTTAAATATATGTTGTTGATTATTCTTATGAATGTGAAATCTCACCCCTTCTGCTTGAAAATGTTGCTCTTCGTATGAGTAACTTGCAGGTAACGAAGAATAGTGCAGTTATGAGTGATCTCCGTCGTGTCGTCTAGGATGTTCTGATACGTAACGGGATGGGGATTGTTTGATGCATTGTTTTCCTTGTTACGTATTTCTTTTATTATTGTTGGACTAATTTCATGAAGACTATTTTAAGATGTTAAGTTGTGGCCTTTTAGCGCCAAGGATTTATAAGATGATGTAAAACTATTTCTGCTGCATTGAATTATTGGATTTTTATAAAGACTGGTTATTTAATAAATAACATTTTGCTCTATTTATAATTGTGGAATATGTTGTAAGATGAATGTGATGCTCTGTTTCTGATAAGAAACTCTGATATTATTTATATTTATTTATGTTGGGAAAACGGGGCGTTACACAAAGTGCTACACAAATATAAAAGCTAGTTTCTCGAAAGAAATAAAAAATAAAAGACAGAGAAATAATTGTCAAAAGGTGTACATAATGTTTTAAGAGAGGTGTTATTTAAACAATCATTTTTGTTGACAACTTGTGGGACAACCTAAATATACAATGATGAGTATTGACACAAAAACCAAATCAATAAAAAGACAAAGTAAAAACATAATGCGAGTATGAAAGAGAAAGTTGTCACAAAAATTGTCACAAAAGGATTGTTCAAATAACATTTCTCATTTTTTAACAAATAAAAATCACTTTTTTAAAGAGGATATCACTTTTATTAATACAGTTGTATAACAAAGCTAAATCATTTAAAACAAAAGTGATTATATTTATCATTATCATAAATAAAAATAAAATCTAACCAAATGATTGAACTCGAATGATCAATGAACTTTCAGTAGGACGAATCGTTAAAAAAAACTGACTTTGATAAATATATTACACTTTTTTTATAAATATCTAAAAAAAATCTTTAAATTATTGACTGTAATCGATAAGACCATAATCCATTACAGGGGCGTAGCCCTTCATGTAGAAGGGGTACCCTTGACTACTCCAAAAAAATACTATTCTTGAAATGGTTGGTATGTATTTATATTCAGCTACCTCTAATAATAAACAATGAATTACGCTAAACAAGTTCAGTTGTCGGAAATTAGCATAAATAAAAAAGTAAAAAAAATTACTACATGATTGATAGATTTATTTGTATTGGTTTAGTACTTCCGGTCTCAATAACAATTATAGAGAAAAAAATTTCAATAATAAAAATTCTCAAATGGGCTATGAGTTTTTTGCAAATAGCCTATTTCTTTACATCATAAAAGACATTATTAATCTATTTTATAAACGGTCAATTATGGATAAAATTGACTTCTTGAAAAGCATTTTGTTCAACTTTTCTGAATAGCTATTGTCAATTTTTATCATTTGTTGTTGCTCTAAGTTAATTGTATTGGCTAATTTTTCAGATTACTTTGTTTTTAGTCACTACAACACTTGCGATTTTTAAGTTAAGTTCCTAAGATTTTGTTAAATTTTAGTTCTTAACTTTTTGTTACAGGGATTAAATCCTAGACTAAAAACACTTCTTTTTTAAAATTTTAAAAAATCGAGACAAAAATTGAATATTTTTTGAAGGACTAAACCTAAAAAACTATAATTTATACGACTAAAGACATATTTTAAAACATATTTTATCCTTAAATTTAATACGTTGGTTTTAAAATATTTTATTTTTTGTTTATAGTTGGCCCCTCCGTAAATTTGTTGCTCGCTTCACCGCTGATCCATTATAAACAAACTTAACGGAAGAGTTTAAACTACTAATTAAGCTACAATTAAAAAAGAAACTACACATTAATTCTCTTCAAAACACTTGATTATTGAAAGATATTCATGTGAATTCATCATTTCCACTATGTGTGGGACTCGAATGAGAAATAATATTTGTACAACCATTTAATGACAACTCTTGTGCCAACTTTTTCTTTCTATTTGTCGACAACAATAGAAAAAGAAAACTGAAGAAATAGAGTAAGGACATAATGTGAGTATGAGAGAGAGTTGTTAAAAAATTATCACAAAATGATTGTACAAATATATCAATTTATGTCAAAAGGCACACCCCAACAACAACACTGATGCATGTCTTGTTAATGTTACGATGACATAAACTTCAATGCTGCCATGCGTAGATTCTGGACGAGTTCTTTTAAGGTCAAGTTGTAGCCTTCACCAATCTGTAAAACAATAATAGAATTAACAATCAATACAAATAAGTGGTGACGCCAGAGAGAAATTATACAACCATTAAACAACTTTCTCATTCATACTTAGATAGTGTTTAGATACACGTTTGTTTTTACAAAAGTGCGGTGAATTCCCATGGCAAAGCAAAAGCTACATATTGTAGCTTCATAAATATCACGTCTAACATGCATTGGGAAGTGAAATTTGGCATGCCAACGCTGATCCAAACATGTCATTAGTGACGGGTCTAGAAATTTTTATATATGGGGCCATAGTGATTTATTTATTAAGAAATCCACACAAAAAGAGAAAAGTTATGAACATTTTCTCAAATATTCACTCTTTTATTAGATGAAATTCATATAGGTTTCACGACTTTACGTAGAATCTATTCCTAAAATATGGACCTAATTTTTTATAAAATGAGTGAATATTTGAGAAATAGATTCTCAAATATAAATGAGAGAACAGTGGTTTTCATACAAAAATTATATAAATGTTTAAGCGATAAAATGATGGTATCATTCTCTTTAAAAAAACAATGGAGATAAAAAAATTATAGCATTACATATAAAAAAAAAAAAATTAGATAACTATCTTTCAACACTATCAAATATTACTACTCTAGACAATCATTCAAAAATATCTCCATATAAACTATGAAAAGTTCATATTTCACAAAATTTATTACTATGAAAACCCTTTTTACTTGTATTAAGCCCTACAATTTAAGTTCATGATACAAAAAATACGAGTAAAAAGCTTGCAGTTTGTATTTTGGGTGTGGTAGTATGTGGAGAAGTATTTTATTTATTTATTAGCATCCCTTTTTTGACAAAGAGAATAATGGCATGGCTTCTCTTAAATAATGAAAACGTTTTGGTTACCGAGCTGGCATGGTTATAGCTTTTTTTCAATCGTATGTTTTCATAAGTTGAGATTGTGGGGGCAACACAATATTTGAAAGGGGAGCAAATCTGCTATAGTGACTGTGACGGGAGAGTCCTCTAGAGCAAAACATCAAAATATTTAATGATTGGTTAAAAAGTAATCAAGCTTATGGGTCAGCTGTCCCCAATTGAACCCGTGGATCCGCCCATGTTCATACTTCTCTCTCTATTATTTTTTACCAATAAAAAGATAAAAAAGAAGATTGTCACAATAGTTGTCGATGTTATCAAATAGTTCTATAAATATCACTACTCAACAACAAAAGTGAAAAATACACAACAAAATAAACAAAGTCAAAAATACACAACAAAATAAACTCTATGATTTGGATATTTTATTAGTAAAAAATGATATATAAAAAGAGTATTAATATTTTTTTTTTAAAAGATGATGTAGAGAATAAATGGAAAGAAAGAAAAAAAATCTGAGTCTTTTATTAAAAGAGAATGTCCTTTACCTCAGCAATGATTGTAATGTCGTGGAAAGAATCTCCAAAGGCTAAAATACGGTTATTGACAACTAATAGTTGAAAACTTTGAATCTCAGTGATGACTTTAACAAGAAGTCCATCATGCTTTTGGCAGTGGATCCTAATCAACATCTTTTTCCCTGACACTTTTGCTTCTACCCTGATAGCAGTAGCATCACCAACACTTTCAGTTTCACAATAGTGGTCTGGTTTGTTGGAAACCACCATCGATTGATCTTCCTTTGTGTTCTTCCCTTTTTCTTCTTCTAAAATTGACAAACGCTCTTTAAGCTCTTTGAGGTATTTGATTGTATCTGCTAATACTGAAGCCTTGTCCTTCTAATTAACATATTTTACACGTGACTAGTAAGACATAGTCATAGGTTATATAATTTAAGAAAATTAAAGTGGTCAAATTTAACTGCATTAACATATATTCGACCGAGACACCTGGTATGTCTTCGATCTAAAGTGTGAGTCGTTATAAGAATAAGATACTTTGACCATATTCTTTTACTATTATATATAAAAACAAATGGTAGTATAATGTTAGATTTGTTTCGACGGATATATTCAAAATATCAAATATTTATAAGTTTTGCTAATACATGGTTAAAGATATAGGTTAAAGATGTGTATTGGCATGTCTGCAACAATCAACAATGTCACTTCTTTTGAAACTAGATCTACATTTATCTAACAGTTACTTCTTACCTTCTTTAGGTCAGGAATGAGTTCTGCAAGAGCAATGAAGGCTTGACCGAGTTTCTCTCTTCGTTTTCTCTCAACCATAATGTGATCTTTTACATGAGCCGAAGACCTCTTAGATTGTGATGTTTTAGTTTCCAAGTTCTGATTTTTTGAAGACTCAATTGAGGGTTGTGCTGAAAAACGTGTGTTATCCAAATTGGGCAATGACACTGAAGTGGGTTCTTTCTGTTTTTGATCAAACCCGTATAAATCTGTTGGGTTTGGGTTGTCAAAAGACGGAATCTGAGATGACTGAAAAGAGGATGGAGATGCGGAAATTTGTTGTGAAAAGCTTTTGGTTATGTTGTTACTTTGATCAAAAAATTTCAGCTTCTTGGTTGGATTCTCAAAATCAAAGTCAAAAGACTCAAAACTTGTTTCACCATTGAATGTTTCGCTTAGAGTGGTGGAAATACATTGTTGTAGAGTCTCTCTTTGTTCCTCAAAGGCAATGGCACTAGCCATGTCACGTGAGAGAAACTCTTCTACCACGTCAGCATCAAGCAAGTTCAAGTAGCATTCCTTGTCAAATAACATGTATTCATCCACCTTTTCCTGCACGATGATTAAAGAATTATTAAATCATTTGTGAACCAACTGAAGTGGTTAATGAACTCTTATAAAGACAAAGTGCATGTTTGATATTGCGTTTGCAAAACGGAGTTTGATGGAAATCACGGTAAAGAGTCAAGCTAGTATTTAAAGCTCCTGGAAATCACAACAAAACGCACGAATACAGGAGGATCCGAGTTCAAATTTGACTGAAACAACTAGCTAAACTTTATTTACGGTCCGACTGAACTACAAATTACCCGATCTCTTTCTAAGACAAGAGGGTAAAGACAAAAAAAAAAAACTTGAGAGACAGGAAGCATGAATTTCTCACCAAATCAAATAACAAGGTTCTGTCTGCTGATATGTTCATTGGTGTATTGTTGATTTGCTCCATGAGTCACAAGGTTAAACTGAAAGAGTAACACTTGTGTACTGAAGTGTAGTGCAGCTACTTGAAACAAGGAAGAGTGAGACTTCAGTCTTAGCTTATGTACTTCAGAACTTCACTCCTATGTTTGCTCTATAATATAGTGGTAGGTTTTTCAATTCCTCAACGGCCACTAGCCACACAGTCTCCATAGAACATAAATGCAAGATTTATTAAGTAATTTATTAAAATAAAGCACGTGGGGAAAATCTTGGTTTCATAATAAATTGCAGTGTTTTATGGAGTAATAATGCTTTGGATAGGAACAAAGTTAATTAATTTATAAATTTTATCATTGAAAAAAGGTATGTTAATATATACAACCAGTCGTAAAAATACAAAGCAAAATACAATGGTATCGATCTATCAAGATCTATACTCTTACGTATGGTCTCCCTCGAGCTGGGAATGTGGAATAAATATCATGTGATGTCATGTTGAGGAATCCATCTCACTGTTTTGAATTCAAAAAGACCCCTTGGAATGGACTGCAGAGAATCTTATTAGGTGATAATAATATAGTTAATTATTGAAATTGACCGTGTAATATATGCAAAGTTTGAAAAATAACTCTATAAAATAAAAACACGTATTCTAACCGTGTAATTCGAGATTCTTATTATTTATGACCCTATAATTTACGTGAAATATAAATATTGACATGAATATTCAAATGATATATAGAAAGAGTGTAAAAATACAACATTAGTAAGAAAAAGTTATGCCAAAAATTATCATAACAAAGGTTATTAATAGAAGTGGTTGGAGTTGCAATTTCAGATTCCTATGACCTAACATGCAAAAAGTTTGAAAATTTTTTTTGAGGGGTGGTTATAAAAAAAATATTGATATATATATATATATATATATATATATATATATATATATATATATGGGGTTTGCTAGGATACTCCCACTAGTTTTTATTAAGGTGTGTTTTAGCAAAGATATAACCAAAAAGTTGTTAAATACACCTTAAGGTGAATGTTGTTAAAACACTCCTTCTAAAAAATAAGTGGGTGTATGTTAGCAACTCCTATAGGCATTTGCTAGAATACACCCACTTAATTTTTAGAATGTGTGTTTTAGCAAATTATAACTAAAAAGTAGTTAAATATACCCTAAGGTGTAGCTTGCTAAAACACTCCCACATAAAAAATAGTGGGTGTGTTCTAGCAAATCCATATATATATATATATATATATATATATATATATATATATATATATATATATATATATATAGACACACACACAAAGACATTTCCAAAATAATTTAATTTTTTTAATGCAACGTATATTAAAATATATAAAAGAACTGCTACCTTTACTGCTGAACACTGATTTTAAAATATTTTACCAGACAAATGTTTCCGATGGCCTTTTGAAAAGTATAAAACGTGGGATTGAGATGTTGCCAACAATGAGAGTGATATCTTTCATCGATTTTTTTATTTATCAAATGAAGGTGGAAAGGCTGGATACAGATTTTACCGTGTTTATATATATTTTTGTATTTGGGTTAAAGTATCCTTATTGATTATATGTTTGAATATAGTATTTACTTTACTTAGAAGAAGGGGAAAAAAAATAGTTCAACGTTCTCCTCTTCTTCGATCGATCTTGGAGTTTTGATTAACTTTTCAGAGCTTTCCGCCTAAAAGAGAGCTTTTCCACCTAAAAGAGAGCTTTTCACCTAAAAGAAACATAACTTTTATTGACAAATTAAACAATAAACTTTAAGGTGTAACTACTATAACTTTGATCTTATTTGTAGTCCCTCGCGAAATAGGTTTCTACATTTTAAAATCACGCTATTTTAATCTCTTATTTAGATTTTTGAACTTCAAAATATGATATTATATTCATTATATAAAATTACGAAATAGATTTTTGAACTTACTAATTTTATGGTTGATGATAATTCAACATCGTCGAATCATATTGCACATCATTGTTTTGTCATCTCTAATTGTCATGTTAACCATGTGGTAGGAGAACCCGTGATACGAACTCTTAGATTGTGATTGAACCTAACTCATCATTATGTGCAGGTCATCTCCTATTCAATGTGAGACTAGCGCACACACACCTCTCTTGTCTAAAGTTGGACATCTAGAGTTTGACATGTGTGGCTCGATAACGAAAACTTGATAACATGGGGATCAATTAATCTTGGATAGACTCTGATACCATTTCAGAATTTAGGTTGAGCCTAATTCGACCTTTCAAAATAGACTTTGTAAGGTGAAGACTTCCACCACTTAAAAGCATTTGTTCATGATATCTTTCATCAAATGTGAAACTCTTAACACAATTCAATTATCACCTTACTAAGTTAGTTTTGTAAGATTGAGTTAGGTTCAACTCAAACTTTAATATGGTATTAGGACATATCCAAGATCTATTGAACCACATTCTATCAGGTTTACTATATCATACGAGTTACACTCTAGATGTCTAATCTAAATGTGAGGGTTGACTCAAACATTAGGTGAAAGATAGTTTGAACATGTGTACCAAAAAATCTTTTTATTGCTAAAAAATGTTTTTAAAGCACTCATTAACATTTTCTTAAAAATACTTATCGAATTAAGAGAGTACAAAGATTGGAAATGGACTGCTCAATCAGGACAAACATAGACAAAGTATCAAATTATTTTTATTATTAAACTTTTGAAAATCATTTAAAAACGTGTTTATCTCTATGGTAAATCTTTCCTCCATTTATTTGAAGAAATGAAAGAATATCAAATTACCAAAAATCATGAACATGAAATCATCACATTAAAAGTTCTAGAAACACTCATTTGAGCTCTTTAAAGGCTTCATTATTTTAGAATGCTAAAAGTTAATATTACTAGCATTACTCGTAATCTCATACTCCCTCCGGTCACTATTATAAGCAAAATTTCATTTTTTAGATACATTGAGTAATTAATGTATCTAGTCTTTATCATACACTAGATACATTAATTATTCAATGTATCTATAAAGTAAAATTTTGCTTATAATAGTGACCTGAGGGAGTATATCGTAGGTAGGTGAGTATGAAAGTGGCTAATTAAATGATTCTAGAGACATACCACTCGATTAATTTTTATGTGTTTGGGTAATTTGTAGCTTTACCCTCAAAATGTTTATTTTTACACTAAAATGTATTCTTTAACTCACTCACTGTGATATGTATAAGAAATCGACCACCTATTTTGGAGAAAATCTTGTGTGGACCAGGACCAAGAATTTTGGTTTGGTCACACACACAAGATTTTCTCCTTCTCTCTCTTCTCTTCTCTCTTTTACATTTTCTCTCTCTTCTCTCTTCTCTCTTCTCTCTCTTCTCTCTTCTCTCTTTGTATGTGACCAAACCAAAATTCTTGGTCTTGGTCCACACAAATGTTTCTCCCTATTTTGTGCACACAATTTGTAAATTATCAAGTAAGAGTAGCCCAAAAATTTTGCGAAATAGAATTTTTGTTTTGGCACGTGTATCTTTTGATTTGTATGAATGGTTCTTTCTTTGGAGTAGGTATGTATGCCATTATTTTACAGCGGAAGTGATGATACAAAGTTCGTGCAAGATAGTTGTGTTTACTAAAGTCTTTCAAAAAAAATTGTGTTTACTAAAGTGGAAAATGAAGCTTCACTTTGATTCAATACAACTGATACCAGCCACGTAAGCATTTGTTTCCAATACAAATTCATCCTCAAAATTAGGAAGGGCTAACACAGGGGATTAGTCATGGCAACTTTCAATAGGTCAAATATCGTTTAAGATTTCTCAATCTAATTTTATGAATGAATGCATGAATGTTTGTGTCTAATTTTATGAATAAATGAATGTTAATTTTAAGGTATGGATGACTGTTTGTGTATGTAGTGTCTAAAATGTACACAAAAATATGAGTTTATGCTAAAGCGTCTGTAGGTGGCTTTTTAAGTTCGCCGTCAAATCCCAGGGTTCAACCCTGGACAGGTGGTGAAAACTACTAAGCTAGAGTACGGTAGGGGCAGAGGGAATTTTCCGGTGGAGCGATGAAATGCGTAGAGATTGGAAGGACTACACTATTTTTTTTTCTTCTTCTATAACTTATTACTAACTACAGTTCCTGCCAAAGACAGTTAATTGCAATTCTTAGGATTGGTTTTTAACTATTGTTTCAAAGTGGACGGTAGTTAATTGTCATTTGAGATACTTTCATCAGTTGGAGGTGCTTGTGAGCAATCAATAGGAGCCTAAAGAGCAATTTTCAAATTCTTAAGTTTTAATGAGCCTCTTGATGCCAAAATTTGCGGCCCGTATGAAGTTTTTTGAAATGGAACCCAAAACGTTTATAAGACAAGAAATTGCTTTCTATCTACCACATTTGCTAGCATCATTTCATTCTTAAATCTCTATTTTATTCTAATCTCCAATATAGTCCAAACGCATTGCACCACGCTGGGTGACAATCAAAAACCTCTAGTATATAATTATAGTGTTCCCCATGCTGGGTGACAATCAAAAACCTCCGGTTTTCAGGGGTCTAGTAATTCGGAGTTCGATCGAAAGATGAGTAAAGTTTAGACAATAATTGTTTCAGTAAACAATCAAACGAAGGTTTTCCTGAACAATTAGTCATTGGTGAAACTCATTAACCACTTGAGCCAAATTACTTGATCAATACATGTATTATATATTTTTAAATATATAAACAACTCATTTGTGTCTTAATAAGATAAAAATACATTTTTGTAAGTAAAAATAAGTTTAAACTAAAACTTTTAATGTACTTATTTCCTAACTTTTAATAGTTACTACATTCATAAATAAAATCCATTTTACCATTGAAATGAGTAAAACTAACTATTCTTAAAAATCATGCATAACTTTTTTTTTTTGAGGGGAAAAATCATGCATAACTTAAATAAGACGGAGGAAGTAGATAAATAAAGGAAAATTCTTTGCTATTTTTTGTTGTATCTAATTATATCAAAATATCAAAATTCTCAGTAGTAACAATTATATCAAAATGATAATTTAACTAATTAAATTAATATAATATATAAAATGATATTATGTTCACCATAAATAAATTACAATTATTTTTCCAGCTTGTCATAATTTTGGTCTACAATTTTAATTTTATTTGAGGTCGTGTCGCATACGAAATGTAAATATTTCTTCAAGCCAAGATTTGATACTGATTCTCCCTAAATTGACCGTTTATTTTGATAGTTTAGGAAAATGCTAGATATCAAAAATGATTTTATCAAGAAAGATTCAAGAATGACATGGCAGAATAATCACCCTTAGATTTCAGTCTTATTTATTAACCTGTCATAAAAAATAAAATAAAAAATACATAACACCCACCACCCCATGATTTCCGGTCATGCTGAGATTTTATTGGCTAACATTAATTTCGGGGCAATTTCTTGATAAAATCTAAGGGTGATTATTCTGCCATGTCATTCTTGAATCTTTCTTGATAAAATCTTTCTTGATATATAGCCTATGAAACCCCGATACGGATACGGATACGGGTACGATACGATACGGGTACGCGAATACGTCAAAAATTTCAAATTTAGGATACGATACGGCTTGGATACGTTTACAATTTTTTTAATATATATATATATATATATATATATATATATATATATATATATTAGACATAAACGTACAAAAAATAAATAGCGTGAAATCTTAAAACTAATTACACCAAGTCAAAATACAATGGACCATTCACCAACTAAGATATCCTTTAAACCAAAACATACCATATAAACAACCTGCACTATGATGATACCAAGGTAGTATGAAGATAGTCACCCTTTTCAAGTAATGGTCAATATAATGATCCCAATTTACAAAAATTAATACTTGTGATCAAAATACAAATAAAAATTTTAAATAAAAATTAAATTAAATCATTCGGATACTTCTGGGATACGTATCCGAGAGTATCCTTAACATATCCTTAAGGTATCCAATATATTTTTAAATAAAAATTAAATTAAATCATTCGGATACTTCTGGGATACGTATCCGGGAGTATCCGCGGAGTATCGATATCCGATACCTATCCGACACGGGTACGACACCATTTTGGAGTATCCGGATTGCTCATAGTTTACATATACATCATGTGTTAGTTTTTTTCTTATAGGCTGCTAATGCTATAGTTGTGCTAGGTGTTTAGCGGTGGTTGTCGTGCCCGCTTGTATGTTTGGGTATCGAGTAGTTTTTTTTTTTTTTTTTTCTATTATTCAGTGAGGACTTTGTTGTAAACTTTAGTTGTTTTCTTTGATACATCTTGTGTTATAGAAGCATCTACTTCTGGTGTTAATATAATTTCATTTTTGTTTGTTCAAAAAATAAATAACGAAGTATACGATCAGAGACTATTTTACAATTTTGATACATTGATACACTGTTATGGCTACTCGTTATAAATTTAATTAGAAAATAAAATGGCTATTCGCTCATTTTGAAATACCATTTCATGCATTCTACTTCCTTGTGTTCAATCAAGAGCCCAATGCAACAGTGAATATGCTGCCGGCAAAATAATGCCATCAAGATGTTCATGTTTAAGCCTATAATCTCTCCGTGTGAGAGGTAGCAAGGAATTGGACTCGGTGCAGTCACGACAATATGCACTCATGTAGTCGCACATTTATGACCGTTCGATTGAGATCGAGCAATCCTAAGATAAGTATACTTTGATTTATTAAAAACTAAAGTTATCGACTTTAAATTTTGAATCATACATTTGATCTTAATTAGACGGTCATAGATTACCGATTGCATGACTACATGCAGTCTATGACTGCGCATAAATCTGATCTGAGCTAGCATAGCGGATATGACAATTTAAATAAACCAATCAAAATCTAAGATTTTCGAACACAAATGTTACAAAGGATTAAATTTTGTGGTGGAATAAAAGACAACAAATGTCAATTTTATGACATAAGCATTTGTGATTGTTTTTAACGGTCATTAATTCAAATATTTTTTTCCCTCCACATGGTTTGTTACCGTTTTTTTCCCTCACCAATCGAAATGTCTTTCACAAAATTTATTTATTATTTGTGACAATTTCTTCTGCTACAAATAACAACTAAGCCTCTGGTTGGTGTAGCTTTTGGAGAGGCTAGACGCAAGTTTGGATTGAAGCTGAAATTTCTAACTTCTCACTCCACCATTATACAGGTTGTGGTTTTTCACCTTTGGTAGATTTCAAACTCTAAACCAAACACACACTAAGTTGAAATTTAACTTTTGTGAAAGCTTTTTCAACCAATAATATGTAAGGTTTTTTTTTTTTTTGGCTATCAATTGTATTTTAATTTCACCACAAATAAGTGTTATTCTTATTGTGATGTCCCTTCCCCTCTCTCTCACATCTTATCTATATATCTCTTTTATAAAATAAAAAAAAAAATAATTAAAACCATAATGACTTATCCGTCACCAAAACCACTGCATCATTTGAAAGGAGTGTTATAGGAAAGGAGTGGAAATTCAAGAATCACATGACATAGGTATAAGAGTGAGCTGAGAGCAGCAGTTAAGCAACCTGACATGCAAGAGAGGCGCACGGCAACGCTTCTTGCCAACCGTGAAATCCGGAAGCTCGTCCTGCAATATCTGAAATAACTACGTCGACGATATACATATACTTGCTAGCTAGGTCTGCATGCAGATACCTAGAGGTTAAGCAACATATATAAAGGTAGGTCTTAAAAACAGAGCATATACCAAACCGAACCAAGTTGCTAAGGGTTTTGAAATCTCATTAATGGACACGTTAATTTAGATGTGAAGGGGAGAAAGAGATGTACTCGTAGGTTTGATTGGAGGAAGAGAATTTATACTTACACGAGGTTGTATTCTAGTGGATATCTTCCTATCTAACTACATATCCTTGCATGTCCAATCATCAGGTCAAAGGTAGTGGTTGTTAATTGTCTCGTCTTTTCTTCCATGTGTTCATTTATTTATTTAGTAAATGGTCATTTTGATTCCTCCACCTTATATTTTCTTCCACATAAAACATTTGTCATGTCATTAGTTAACAGAATTATTTAATGTCAAAGGCTAAAATAATTACGGAAGTGCATATTTAGAGACTACTTTATATTTAATAGGAATGCATATCTAGGGATCTTTGTGACACTGAGGTGCAGTGTCAGGCAAAGTGATTATTTACTCTTTATTTATTGTTTTATAAATTTATAATTTTAAACTTAAGGAGTGTTATTTAAACAACCGTTTGGTTGATAATTTATGGAACAACCATAATTTATAAAGAAACAAAAGGTATTTCCACAAAAACCAAAATAATAGAGATATAAAACAAAAAAAATAATGTGAGTATGAAAGTTGTCACAAAATAGATATTCAAATATCATTTCTCTTTAAACTTTTCTCTTCTATTGTAATAATAAGAATCAATATAATAGTATTTGATATTAAAAAGACAACCAACAATGAATTTGCCTAAGTTGTAAGGGACTTAGATTCCTTAAATATGTTGTGAAAGATTCAATTTTCGCACATGTGTATGAAAAAAAATCTGGTTAGAATAAGAAAATCTATTTTATATAAGTCATTGGTTCGCTGATGGAGATTAATGACTTCTAAATGGTTGTAAAAACTTTAATACTTACAAGAACACGTGCATAGTGACCAAAGAGACGAGTTTTTGTTGTGTGTCTATATACACTCATTCGGTGTCACCTTTTAAGCCTCCACAATACATATATTGATTCACCTTTTATTAATTTTTAAATGATCAATATTAATGATTAATTTTTAAATTAGTTTTTTCTCATTCGACAAAATTTTCACCCAAGATCTCTATTTATTTTACACTTAACTCATAGAACTATCCAAACCCCAATTCTCTCTTTTACTAATTGCGTCGTTAATTTAGCCTAAAAAAACAAAAATAAATGATTGAGACCATAGGAAAAAGCACGGACTATTTTTTTTTATTTGACAATATCTTTTTTAAATTTATTCGAAACATGTTAGATGTTGTCTACTACTATCGTTTTATATAAGTTGGTCATGAAGAATTGAAGTGTGTTCTTGCTACTATATAAAATAAAAAACTTTGTGAATGAAATATTGAAATATATACGTAAATCGAAGCATAAAAAAAGGTATGTGCAAAACATATAAACAATACTCCCTCCGTCTCTTTTTATAGAATTATTATACAAAAATCAAGGGTATTAAGAAAGTTGTTGTAATAATAAATTAGTCACAGTTGTATGTGATTGTTATTACTAGAGGGTGTTTGCGGTGTGTGTTGATTCGATTTTGAGGTTAGAAGTCATCCGAACTGCAAAATAAAAAATCATACGGTTTTGTTTGGTTCAGTTGACTTTTAAAATAAAATTCAGAGTAAACCAAATCAATGCAATTTTTGTTTCTAACATTAAAGTCAAGTTAAAAGCTAAAACACAACATACTTTTAACAATGTTTCCAAAAATGTTTTAAATTTCATCAAACATTATAATTTTATTTTCATTTAACAATGTTCTTAACAACATAAACCAAATTAAAAACCTGGTCAGAAAGTAATCATATTTTGTAAGAAATGCACAAGACTAATATTTTGTCATTCTCTAAAAGTTTAAGTAGCACATATATAAATACGTTTTTGAAATAAAAAGTAATGAAGAAACTTAAGAATAAATTATTTTTGTCATTTTATTAAAATTTTCATTGAGGTTTTATAAGTATTGGTATGTGACATATGTTTAACTAATGTTTTTCTTATGTTGTGGTTTACCTTGGTTTGGTTTGGTTCGGTTGGTATAATAAAACAACAAACCAAACTAAATCATGTGGTTGAGTAAGAAAATGATTTGAATACATCCGAACAAAACCTCTAATTATTATCAAATTGTTCTTTGTACATAGATATATTAATGTTAACTTATCATATTCTGAAATACATTTAATAATAATAATAAATGGTTTTTTTTTTGTCAAGTAGTCTAGTGGCTAGAATTCACCTTTTTCAAGGTGAATAAGTGGGGTGTCTGGGGTTCGAACCCCGGCCCCTGCATATAATAATGTATGTCCCTGCCAACTGAGTTATGCTCACGGGGACAATAAATGGTATATTTGAAAAAGGAGTAATAAATACATCTAAAAATTTATAGATAATCTTATTATTTAATGATACATTTTTTTTATAACATTATCAAAAAAAAACTTTTTTTATAAATAATCTTACGATTATAGACAGAAGGAGTATTATTTTGTATCGAATTAAAGTTAACTTTTTACCACCCAAATTAAATTGACAAAATCAAATTAAAGTATTTACTTTTTTTTACAAGAATTAAAGTATTTAATAAAAAAAAATCTAATTTTCCTTAAAAAAAATTAAAAATAAATCAAATTTGTAGGGTTACACTTGGATTGTGCAATGTGTAGTGATTTGGTCAGCACTCGTGGGTTTGTCCTTTTAGTAGTAACAACAATGTGATGTATGTGATGTGGAGCAATTATGACGGTCGCACCTGCATCATCAACTGACCTGAGAAAGAATCCTAACTCTGAAAAAATAGGAAGTCTAAGAGCATCTCCAATGGGGGGTCCTTACTTAACAAGGATCACTCCCCGTTAAGGACCCTCCATTGGAGGAAGAAAAATTGAGTCCCCGTTAAGGAACGGGCAACTATATAAGGACCCTCTCTCTCCTGAGTAACTAACGGGTCCCACGTTTAAAAAAGTAATAAAATGTGTACTACTTGGTCCCACTTGCATAAAGAAGTAATAAAATGTGTACTACTTGGTCCCACTTGCATAAAGAAGTAATAAAATGTGTACTACTTGGTCCCACTTGTAAAAATCAGTAATAGATAAATTATTTTGTTTAATATGTAAATATAGTGGAACATATTTAAATATTTTTCATTGGAGTCCTTATTAGTGTATTGCCATTGGAGTCATTGAGTCCTTAATAGATACTTTTATTAAAAAATTATAAATAAGTGATGTGTCACGTGGGGTCCATTTAAGGAGTCCTTGTTAGGAAACTACCATTGTGGATGCTCTAAGAGTGAGAGCCCTGAGCACAGTGACAGAACCACACTCTCACAAACCTCTCTTTGTTGCCATCTTTGACGAGTCAGACTCTCTTTCTTCAAGCCTGACATATTCTTATCCTTTCATTAAAATCTTTTTAGTAAAATATAGTAATCCGGAGTGAAAATATAGATTAAAAACTTAATTTTATTTTCCACATGTAGTAAATATAGATTAAACCCAACTAATATGTATTGTTTTTAAAAATGGGTCTTGTTAACAATTGCCCCCGAAGCACTCTTTAAGCATTCTAAAATGAGAAATTATTCCATAAAAAAAGTCAAATGTTTCAATTTCTAATGCATTGATTACAAAAAATTTCAAAAAATGTTACCTTTTAAAGGTCTTAAAGAGTGCCCCGGGGGCACTCGTTAACATTTCCATTTAAAAAAATTTAAAACAACAAAAAATAGATTAATGTAATATATTATACAAATAAAAAAAATTATTTATGCGGTTTGGTTCGATTTAAAAAAAATGAAATTTGGTCTAATATCTTAATGATTTTCACAAAATGATATCGAAACGTCTCCATTTATATTTGATATTGTTCGACCTTCCGATTTTTTATGTTCTTATATGTTTTTATAGTTCGTGGTAGCAGACACACCATTCTTGACTAGGTCAAGTTTTGAACCTAGAAGAAAAATACATGTTTGCAATCAATTTACTATCAATTTGATCCTTAATATTGATAAAATGATTAATATGAGTAACATTTGACAAAATGAGTGACATTTTTGAAATATTTATTATCTTAGACCTTGTTCAGGATGGTTTTATGGAGTGGTGATTAGTAGTGGTCGACAATGATTGGTGATGGTTGGCAGTGGTCCAAAAGGCGACTGATGGTGGTCATATTAGTGTCATTTGTGGTGATTGACAAAGGTAAAAGTGGTGGTCAACGATGGTAATAGTCGTGGTTGAGGTGGTGATTATTAGAATGATGGTCAAAGGTCAGGGGCGGATCTGGGATGAAATTACTAACGTGGCTAATTATTTTAGATAAGTTAATTAAGCTAAAAAAAATGTTCATATTTTAGTGGAATTTAACCTATTTTAATTGTAACTTAAATAACATTATAAAAATGATAAATTATTTTAAATAAATGGTCAATTCGAAGTAAAAAATATCACCTGATAAAATGTATCCCTTTATATATATTTATTGATTACGTACGAGTAAGTTACAAACTTTTAATATATGATGATGTTGCAAATAATAAAACATATCAAACACTATAGTCCAATGGTTGATGAGTTATTATTGAAGTTTATGCCGTGTGGATTCCGTCATGTTCTTTTTTACATTTATATCATATTAATTAATTCTTTAAAAAAATGACAAAAACAATAGTCCAAACTTGAACCCAAGACTTTCAGTTAGAAAAACATGCACTTGACCACTAAACCAATACATCATTTTTTTTTTGTGGTGGCCGGGGTTCGAACCCGGACCTTGCATATTTTATGCATTGTTCTTAATAACTGAGTTAAACTCACGGGGACAATACATCATATATAATTATATTTTCAATTAAAAATATGAGTATGATATAAAATTTAGGATTGAATATTAAAATAAAAATAAAAATGAGCTGGGCTGGTGTGGCAATAGCCACACCCAACCTTGAAGGGATCCGTCCCTGTCAAAGGTGGTCGGAGTAGTGGTCGATGATCACGTGTTGGGGGTTAAACAAAAATGTAATTATAAAACCTATTTTTATAGTTTTGAGATTTAAGTGAAAATTTAATTTAAATTTTTTCAAATGTAAGTGAATAAATCATTTCAAATTTAACTTTCAAAACTATAAAAAGTGCAACGACTCCAAACGGTGTCTTAGGAATCTAATTGGGTTGTCCTATGGCGGCGTCTACCGTAGGAGAGGGGGAAAGGTCTCCTACGGTAGGAGAGTGTATATAAGTTTTTTTTCTTTTTTTTTGTAACTACAATGACCTGTCTTTACAGGTTTGTAAACATTAGTAACCTGTTGTTGGAGGTCAATTATATTTAAGTTTATTCATTTAATTGAAGGGCAATATTGGGATTTTCTCTTAAATAATTTTTTTTCCCAACTAGATCTATCTCTGTATTACATCTTTCTTCTTCTCTTTTCTTCCCTGAACAACATCAAAGAACCCAAATTGCATAATCTTCTTTCTTCAATAAAAAAGCCCCGTACTTCATCTTCATGCCTTTTAATTTCATAATCTTCTCTGTATTCTGATTTCTTATCCCTTTACATGAAAAACCCCAAATTAATTTTTAGGGTTCTTCAACCAATTTTGAGTTCCCTAATTTTGTTACTAAATCGCTTATCAAGGAATTGTACAGTAATGACTTCTATTTTTACTCATTACCATTCTTTTTGTTCTTCCACAAGCATTTGCCATATGGTGACAAAGTTGTGCCTGAATGAGATTTGAATTTTGTGGTTAATTTAGATTGTACATGGATGAGGAAAAATGGATTGGTGTTAAACAAAAGTAGCATATTTGGCATAGCAGCCGCAATTCAGCCTGAATGAGATTTAAATTGGGGGAATTGAATTTTGAGTTTAGAAGAGAATGAAGATGAAGATTATATTGAGATTCTATTTGGAGGTGTATTTGAGTAATTATTATTTCTTTTGTTTAAGGAAGAAGATGATGAAGATATGAAGATGGTGATGATGTTCATAATCTTCCTGGTTTTTTATTTTTTAATAAAGAGATTTTTTTTATAAAAAAAATTATCCGATGTGGCTTTTCAACTCAGCCTTTTTTTAATAAAAATAAATAAATAATTTGATTTGTGTATGTTTTAAAAGATAAAGGACTTGACTGGGACAAAAATAAAATAAAAAAACTCAAGTGTTACAAATAAATAAGATAAAGGACTTTTAGTGTAATTTTTTGTTATTTTTAATAAGTCAAAATTATGAACCTAAAATGTTAAATTTTGCTTATAATATTGATTAAAGGGTGTACCTGTTAAAGATTTAAAAGGAAAACTAATTTATAAATTTTATGTAAATAAATTTTGCTTATAATATTGACTAAAGGGTGTACATGATAAACTTTATGTAAATAATTTAGTCTTTTGAAATATTCTTATAGATAAGAAGTTAGTATTTGGAAGATTCTCATAAAACGAATGTTAGTCTTTTGAAAGATTCGTACAAATAAGAAGTTAGTCTTTGAAAGATTAAATAGAACGGATGTTATTCTTTTCAAAGAATCTTATAGATAAGAAGTTGGTCTTTGGAAGATTCTCATATAGAACGAATGTTAGTCTTTTGAAAGATTCGTATAGATAAGAAGTTAGTCTTTGAAAGATTCTCATAGAACAGATGTTAGTCTTTTGAAAGATTCTTATAAATAAGAAGTTAGTTTTTGAAAGATTCTCATAGAACGGATGTTATTCTTTTAAAAGAATCTTAGAGATAAGAAGTTAGTCTTTGGAAGATTCTCATAGAACGGATACTATTTTTTTGAAAGATTTTTATAGATAAAAAAGTTAGTCTTTGGAAGATTCTCATACAACGAAAGTTAGTCATTTGAAAGATTCTTAAATATAAGAAATTAGTCTTTGAAATATTCTAATAAAACAGATGCTAGTATTTGGAAGATTCGCATGGACAGGAAGTTAGTATTTTGAAAGATTCATATAGAGAGTAAGTTTGTCTCGAGAAGACTAAAGCAAATTCTATGGAACACCTAAAAATTTAAGTGTACTAGTACACCAATTCCTTAAATTAATAGTTAAATGACTTATGTTTTTTAAGATAATAAGATATTTTTTTATCATTTATAATTATAATAACTAAATATTTTTACAACAATCGACGATGATTTTGACGTTAAAACACTCCTACAATATTTACATCATATCTTCTGATATAAATCACATAATACAAATACTATCTGACACTTAGAAAGGAACGGAAGGAGTATCTTCTGATATAAATCACATCATACAAATTATATATAAAAATTAGATACTTTTTTTTTGTACAGTTTGGTCAAACTATTTATCAAATTGTTAATATTAATACCAGATTCGGTATCAATTGCCAAAATAAATTTTAACATTATCTATTTTTTTTGCCATTTCTATACTAATCATTTTTTTGGCTGCAACGAAATATATTTATTCAGTATTTTGGTTAATCATTTTTTTGGCTGCAACGAAATATATTTATTGAATATTTTGGTTAATGCATCTGAATTTTTTATTATTATACATTGTTAATTACAGAAAATTTATTTTATAGGTTTTTATTTGGTGAAAATTTTCAAGATCGTTGGTGTCGGTAAAGACTAATAATTGTTCTTGAACAATTTCATGCAATTGCACTGGATGAGTGTGCACCTAGAGAGAATTAAGAAGAGGCACGTTTGAGCTTGATGCGTCACATAATTTCTTCAACAATGCCAAAAATACCCTTTGTTAAATGTGATTACAAAATCAATTAAATTTTTTAAAATCATTGTATATGTTTAAGAAATAGAATCCCAGTAAATCACATGACCTAAAATCTCATCCATTCAAAAGCTTCCTCCTATATCTAATGGTTCACATCCAATTTGCAAAAAAAAAAAAAAACAACAACAAGTCTCCTACGGTAGGAGACCTAAGGAGGTTGCCTACCGTAGCCTTTGCCGTTGTGCTATAGAGTTAGGGATGACTTTATGGCATTACTCCACAAAACTTTATATATATATATATATATATATATATATATATATATATATATATATATATATATATATATATATATATATATATATTCAACAACGTATGAAATACGGTCAATTTCATTGTGTTCGAATCAGAGAGAAAAAAAAACTAATATCAAATTGAAAACTAAATAAAATATGCTGGAAATTATACGTCTGATGTCAAGTTCCTATTTAAAATTGCATCATGTTCTTGCAACGGATCAACCAGCAGATCCACTCACTGAGCCTCTTTCTCCTTGCAATTTTGCTTCAATAATACACAAACTATAAATGGTTTCTGGTTTGTAGGGGATATATTAGAGCATAGGCAAAAGGGATTACATAATTGTACTAGTAAACATTATACAGTGTGAGTTTCTTGAGTCAGTTAGGAAGTTGTAACTGATTCAACTATATATATTCATTGAATCCTTTGTACTCCCTCCGTCCCGGAATATCTGAGCCAGTTTGGTTTTTCACACAGATTAAGAAAAATGTATAAATAAAGGGGAAAATGGAATATATTGAATTGAGAATGATGAAAGTAATATTAATTAGAGTTATATTGTATTGGGAATGATGAAAGTTGTATTGAAAATTGAAACGACTCAGTTATTTTGGGACACTTTTTTTTAGTAAATGAGTCAGATATTCCGAAACGGATGGAGTAATAGTTAACACTTGAAACAGAAAAACAAAAAATGGAAGTTTTGATAACAAATGAAACTCTATGCATGTCCTTCACGTTCAATGTATTCAACCATAAGTGTTATCTAACACTGCCAAATAATTAAACTGCACTGCACCTCCAAATGCCACATACCATCCATCCGTACACTCTCCCATTTCACCTGCTATAGATCTTTTGTTTTATGTGATGTGATATTATTCAACCTACTAAAGTTTTCACCAAGTGCATTGAATACTAGTATCATAATTTATTTATTTATGGGTTAATTAAGTTTTTAATCCCTGTAAATACTCACAGTTTTGTTTTTAGTCCTTACAAAATAAAATCATACTTTTTAGTCTCTATAAAATTTTCCATCAGCATTTTTAGTCCCTATAAATTTTTCCATCAGCCCTTTTATTCCCTGTAAAAAATTTCCATCAATAGTTTTGGTCCCTAAAATGCTTAAGGAAAATGTCACAAGGACTAAAAAATGTGATTTTATTTTATAGGGACTAAAAACAAAACTGTGAATATTTACAGGAGCTAAAAACTTAATTAACCCTTTATTCATTTATTCAAATCATCCATTTAATTGATAGACCAAGTATATGTCATATCCAACATTATAAAAGTTTAGTTAAAGCATATATTGATTACACTTTAATAAGTAAATTACCATATCATCACCTCGTCAGTGCTCCACTAATATTTAAAGCAAGTTATTTCTTTAACAAGTCAAAAGTTTCTTTTCAATGACTATTTCAAAATAGAGAAATGATATTTGTACAATTATTTTGACAATTTTATCTCTTCTACTCACATATGTTTTCATTTTATCTCTCTATGGCTTTGATTTTTGTACTAAAACCTACTTTTTCTGTGTAAATTTATGGTTGTCAAATAAGTTGTCTATCAAAAGGTTGTTCAAATTACATATCTCTTCTCGGGTGGTGGTGATGCAGGGTGATTTGGTGGCTTGTTTTGAGTTTGTGTTCGAGTTGGTTCACTTCGCGCTACTATTCCGTCTATTTAGGTGTCTGCTCTGGTGGTTCGTGAGTTGAGGGTTGCCTCTTTGACTTGTGTTGGGAGTCTTGTGGGCCGATCGCTTTTGATTCGAGGTCGGGAGCAAGTCTTGTTACTTAGGTCATTATTGTGATGTCTCCTTCGATTGGCCGGAACTTGAGTGGTGGTCGAAGTTGAGCGTATTGAAGCAAAATCATTATCGGGTGCTTGATTGTCCACTTTTGGTGGTGTGGTTTTTGAGGAGCTTTTGTTAGGGGTTACGGCAGTTTGAGGGTTGCTGGTGGTTTTCTTTGGGGTTTTTTTTGGTGTTTTATTTTCTCATGTTGGTGTAATACTTGGGATTTATTCCCCTTATATATATATAATATATTTTGCCATTTAAAAAAAAAATAACATACCTCTTCAAAATAAAAGGATCTCTCGAAGAAAATTAAAGTGTTATTTTTTGTTAAATAATTTTTTGGTTTCTATAAATTTAGTAAAAAAAAATTTAATCCTCATAACAAAAGTTACATGTATTAGTTCGTATAAAAATTTTCAACATGTAGTTTTAGTTTCTATTAAGTAAAAATTTGTTTAATTATGCTTAAACTTTTAAATGTTTGACTCTTTTTTATATGTAAAAATTTATTTGTTTATATCTTTTTTATAATTAGTAAAGTAATTAATTTGTTAGGGTATGGAAAATTATTAGTAGCATGGAATAAATTGTAAACACCTCCGTATAACTCATTTGATGTGTTTTTAGAGGATAATTCATTTGGTATTGAACTTTGTAATTATAATGCATGTACTCAATCTGATTTTTTTTTTTTAAAAAAAAAAAGAAATAATCATCAAATGGATGCATAATCGATTGAACCATCACGAATTTGTTTGATTTGACTTATTTTGAGTTTATCTATTGACGTACGTACTTGTGATAAGATTGGTAAGGAAAGTTTATGATAAACAACTTGTCATATGTTTATAAGTTGTTTGCATCTTATTTCTGTAAGCTCTTCAAGACAGCTTATGAAAAATACTCTATCCGTATTTTCACTACAAGAAAATCTTCAATTTGCGACACTTCATCTGCGACCCTTACCTTAAAACTGCCTCAAAGTGTACATTTGCGACAGTTTCTGCGACCCTTAAGCCCAACTGCCGCAGGTTTGAGAAATATTGCGACCCTTACCAAACAGCCGCAGGTTTTGAGTTATACCACATTCACACTCTTTCCCAATTTATTCACTCCCCCTTTTTCAATTAATTCTTTTTTTGTACTGCTTTACAAACCCAGAGAAGAACCCTTTTCTTCTTCACGAACCCTTTCTTCCCTGCATCCAACCCTTTCTTCTTGAACAAATCAAGAACCATTCCTTTTATTCTTCAAACCTAGAGACCCCAAACCCTTCCTTCACTGGAACCCATCGTACCGCATCGGACCCTCAAACCTTTTCTTTTGTTCCGCCATGCAGTGGTCCTTCCGTCGAACCCATCCGCCGTTGAAACCGTCGATCTGCATCACTAATCACAGAAGCGCCTATGTTTCAACGCAAACCCTTTCTGTTCATCCGCCGTGAACCCACGGTCGAATCCTCTCAAACCCTAGATCTGGTATTTCTGAAACTAACATTAATTTGTTCATTAATATGTACGATAGCTGAATTTATATTCACAAATACGTGAACCGATTGCAGCTTAAGGTGAATTCAGGTACTCAAGGAGAAACCCTCGATCTCCATCACTGCTTAAAGATATTTAAAAAGAATGGAAACTGCAGCGAGTAGGATTGATTGCTTGTGCTTCAGTTGCCTTTGGATTTTCGAAACATTTCTTCTTCTAGATCCACCGTACTGTGCCAAGGTATTGAGAGATTTCTCAATCAAAATTCTATCTTTATTATTATGGGTTCTTTTCTATTGAAAAAAATGTATTTTTGTTTTATTTTACTTTTTGGTTGTTCCAAATTCAAATCCAACTGTTCTGCTGGTGATACTTCTGCTTTAGCCCTCTTTGAAACTGTTCTGTCTCTCATATGTTGTTTTCTAACTGATAATTTGAAATCCACCGTACTCTTCCTCTGAATTTAATGTGACTGATACTTAGATCTGAAATGAATTTGAAATATCCGATTGGTTCCTAACTGCAATTGAATGAATTTCATGTGTGAGTGAACCTTATGAATTATGATGATGACATTTCAGCTATATACTATATGCCTGCAGTGTTTGAAATATGATAATGGATAGAGTTATGAGGCAGAAGAGATTTAAATCTATAAACAACTGCTCTCATTCTGACTCACATGATGATCATGCAACAAACGAAGAATATGAATATCATGTGTAAATTACCAAATCCTTATTCTTTTTGAATGGGAAATGATATTTAAAAAGAATGGAAACTGATCTGATACTGATACTGAAAGTTATTTATTTATTTTGTTTTTGCGAAGACTATATTTTAAAAATGGTCTTTATGTTGATTTTCTAGGTATAAACCACTAATGCCAATTTTAGTGGATTTGTTGCTCTTTCATTTGCTGGATTTTTCTGCTCACGCTTCAGAATCATAAGAAGCAAGCCCACTAATGAAGGTTAGTGCATTCTTGTAACAATTCAACTTTTAACATTGTCTAAGTGGATTTGCATCATAATTAGATGCGAATTCACATCCAAAGAGGTTTACAGGATCACATGGTGGAATGATATTGAAGGCTGAACTTAATGAGTTCTCTTGCATAGGAGTATATTAATTTGGAAGATAATGCATTACATAACTATTTCTTTATGGTGTGAAGTTTGTATACTGTGATAAAGATTTACTATACTATTTAGTGGCCATGGAAAGGCAAGCAGCCTTTACTTAGTTGAGCAAGGAGATGAGGTATGTCTTCAGCTTGCTTGAATATCTCTTATGAAGCTAATTTTTTATTTACATAAGAAGATCTTTATATTAATGTGTAAGGTATAAGACAATCAAGTTTGATTAATGGTTTAAGATCATAATGATGTGTGATAGTATAATACACTACACAAGAATATTGTTTTGAAAAGCGAGATAAGTATCCCTTATGATCAATGCTACTTGGAAAGAAAAAAACAACATTGATGTTTAATTAACTTGTGACAATTTAATTGAAATCCATATATCCTTAAACATTTATACACATGTGCATTTGTATAGATTTTAAATTTGATGCGTACAATAAATTTGTTCTCTTTTTAATTGTTATGCATTAAGATGTGCCTAAGTGTTTATGGTATTAGGAGTTATTGTTATTATCATTATTGACAATGAAAAGAAACATGATTATCACAATTTCTAACTATGATTTTGCAAACAATTGCCATGTAAAGTTGTGTCTTCCTGCCTGTTATGATTGAACAACATGAACTTTAAAACTAAAATTCTATGAATATACTTTATGCTGATAGACAGGAACTGCTACATGCCTTGAAAAATAGTTTTGTAAGTATTTGTAAATTTAGTTTGATACATGAAATGAATTGAGTGAAATGCATAGACCTGAGTTATGCACACTACTATAAAGAATTCTATGAGTCTATCTAGTTTATGAACAACTTGGATGGAATTTTTGTTTCTTATTACGTGGGGGTATAATATAGAATATGCCTATAACTTTTTGTTTTATGTATTTATTTGTTTAAGCTATGTCGGTCTTGTATTTAAGAGCATGCAGCTGTGTTGAATACAATACTCAACAACTATTGATATGTGGTCTCTTTATTGTATAGTGAATGAATTAATTGATGATAACTATATTGCTGATTATTTCTTGTTAATTTGATTTTGCTTAAACCATTAAGATTCATCAATCTTAATAACGAATGCAGTTGTGTTTAAGACAACACTCAACAACTATTGATATGTTGCCTCTTTATTGTATAGTGAATGAATTAATTGATGATAATTATATTGCTGTTAAAGTGTGTGCGTGTATGCGCACATGCCGCTAGACTGTTACTTTTCTCCTTTTTTTTTTGCCGGTCTGTTACAATAAACTTATCTGTTTTTCAGTTAGCAGCTTCTGTTTATGCAGAATGGTTCTTGTTATGTTAGTTTGTGGAATTTGATTTTGTGTGTATGTTATATTGTGTCACATCATGTGGTAGTAGAGTCACCCTCTTATGCCCATAGGTTCTGGCATTTTTCACACTATTTAAAAAAAAAAATTTTTTTTGAGCATTTTGAAACTGAATGGTTAGTGTGATCTTAATATTACTCATTTTTTATGATATGTTCTTTGTTATAATACACTATTAAATATGAAGGCCCTGAATCCTATTACAGACATTTTACATGATTTCTTTTATCTCTTGTTTGTAACCATCCTTTGGAAATGCATAGGAGAAGGAGCACGTTGTTGTTTTAATCATGTTTGTAGCCCTTCTTTTTTTGTTAATTTCTTGATTTGTGTTGTGTTCTCAGTTTTGTGCAATCGGGTTTCGCCGTCGAGTTTTGCTGTCGTTCGCACTTCATCCCGTCTACTTAACTTGTATATGTAGCTTAAGAGTTCATTGGTGTAAAAAATAGCAGTAACTTGTATAGTTAATCTTGTTACAGAGTGCCATTTTAGCATTGGGAGTTATAATTGTGAGTTATTGGCTAGGAATCTAGGATAGTCTAGGATTTTATATGTACTTGTTGTGCGGCATCGATTGTCTAGGATTTGGTAATGTACAACTGCTAGTTTTCGTAGGCGAGTTTTGAAAGGTATTCTGGCATAGTTTATTTTGTTAGTAATTGAAACATTTGTTGTATTGGCGAGTTTGGCTTCTACTTTGATTTGGATTTTCTTTTTTCATGTTTTCAGTTAATTTGATTTTTTACATTCAATGGTACCAATAATCAAGCTGCTGAACTGAATATGGATAATAGTGATTGGAGAGGTCAATTTCCGCCTGAATCACGCCAAAGAATTGTCAAAAAAATGTAAGCTTAAGTTTTAATACTCACAGATATCCTCACGCACACTTCACTTAGAAGTCACTATTTGCATTATATCTGTTTTGGTCAGATATGTAATATGCAAATCAGATCTGATCACATATGTTACTGCATTGATTTTTTAGTGAATTGTGTCTATTGGATTCAATTGTATCTTCAAATTTGATTACATATGCTATTGAATTGATTTTCTTTTTGCTGAATTGCGTTCCATAGGACTTGGGAATGGAAAACACCATCTCAAATCTCTACTTGAGTAAAGGTTGAATCTCTTTCCAACGTGAGGTTCCCACAAAGCTATTGAAAGACGATGCAGAAATGGAGGTACACCCTTGTTTGATGATTTCCTTTTGTCTTACAGTATAGAATTTATATTTTATTTGGGATTTGACTGTAGTTAGATTTAAATTTAAACTTGTTAGGGCTGGAACTATATAGGCAATTCGAAGTAGGAGTGTGAAAGTGAATGAGTAGTAGGCCCCTGCTACCCGCATGTGGATGAATATTTTGAATTTTTTTTATTAACAAGCCAACAATTTGACTTATGATTGTTCAGTAAAAAAAAGGGGTCTATTTTAGAGTGAAGGGTTATAAAAGCTGCTATTAGATATTGGGGATTTCATTATAATTGATTATTTGGCTTGTTATGCTAATTGTGATGACTTGCAATGTCTTGATGCTTCATCAAACCTGAACTCTGATTATTAAAAGTCAATATTATAGAAGGAAGTTGTTGGATATTGTTTTTTGAAGGAACAAGTTGTCGGATATTTGATGAGTGAAGTTAGCATAAAGTAATTATGTAAGCTCTTTTGGAGATGAATATTATTTTTATGAAGATTTATAAATGTTTTGCACAAGTGTGTAACTGTGATGTGAATGTGTTTGTGTGTAACTATGTAAGCCCTTTTGAGATTAACTAGGTTCACATGTGTGTGTGTTTGATCATAAGAAGATGAGTATTGTGATGTTTACATTTATGTTAACCTGTTTTCTCAAAGAAGTTTGTGTTTTTCTAACACCCTGAATTATCATTGCAAATTTGGCAGGTCTGCTCTTCAGTGTTAGGTTCATATTGATTTTTCTTTTAATTGGAGATGGTACAAAGGATGAGTAGGCAGATGCTCTTCAGTTTTATGAGATGCTTCTGTTTTAAGAGTTTTATGATGTTTGAGCGATAAGTTAGAATCATGACTTGCGTGACATTATTGCTTATTTTTGTTAATTGATGTGTCTTATATAATCTTTGACTTATTTTTAGGTGGAAGACTTAGAATCACCAAACAGAGCATAGCATTCTTTGAAGTCTATTCATCTCTAGTTGATCAAAACAACTTCCTCGCCAAATATCATCTACATAATTGATTAAATTTTCATGTTAGGAACTCAAGAAACCTTATTGTATCACTTGTTGGTATTTTATATGAATGTAAAATTCATATTTTAGTTTATGAATTTGTTCATATTTTTTATTATGAATTATTTTAGTTTTATATATTTTTTATTGGTAAATAGTTCTATTAAAAATTCAGGAAAAAACTGATTTTTTTTTTAAATTAACTCAACATCTGCGACCCTTGCAAACTGTCGCAATATTTTTTTAATAAATAAATTGTATGCATCTGCGACCCTTCCCCAACTGTCGCAAGTCCCTTGAAATCCATTTGAATCTCCTCATTTGCGACCCTTAGCAACTGTCGCAGTGCCTTTTGCGGCAGTTGGTGCGGCTGTTCTATGAAGGGTCGCAAAAGACACTTGCGACCCCAACATCCGTGACTGTTGGGGAAGGGTCGTAATTGTACATCTGCGACCCTTCTAACAGTCGCAATCTGCCATTTTAAAGGTCGCAAAATGCAGTTTTTCTTGTAGTGTTTATTATAATAAGTCACCTTAAAAAATATTTTGGTTTTATTACAAGTCGTTTTACAATATCAATATATCATTAATAATATATTTCATCATACTCTTAATCATTTTTTACTCTCTCTTCTTTCCATTTTTTATTGTCTTTTTCACATATCATTATAATGGACAATCTTGTAAAATCATTCATAATTTCTCTCTACAATATAAAATTAACTACGTTTCTTAGTATGTGTGAAAATGTCAAAACGGCTTATTATAAAATACGGAGGAAGTAGTTTATAGCTTATATACGAGAATAATTTAACTTTATTTTATCTCTTACTTTAGAAATAATGTATTCATAAGTACTATTACAATATGTGCTTATTCTATAAGTTGAAGGTTAAGTTGTTTATCCAAACATCACATATGCGTGAGTTGCCCTTTAATAAAATGAACATAGGATATCGGTCATACTTAATTCAATTAACAATGTCGAGATTGTTAGGTTGAAATTTTTTCGTGGTTATCTAGATTCGAACATAAATCTTCCATTTATGTGCTTCAATTTTTATCTATAAAAAAAAAACATAGAATGAAAATAATATTTGATTGTTATACTAATATAAAAAGGGAGTTTTTGGCTTCTTGATGTCTAAAGAACCTTTTTCTTCTTATGAAGGGAATTATATGTGGTTTCTTGATGCCCAAAGAACCTTTTAATTGTTACGATGAAAATTGGTATGTGACATCCAACGCCATTGTTTATTTAATTATTTATTGTAGTACTAGATTGTTTTATGAGAATTTTATTTAGTATTGGCTTTGGTTTAGGAAATTGTAACCTCAGAAAATTGTAAAACAATGCCTCTAAACAAGCTAGGAACCTTAAGCCCCTCTAAACAAGCAAGGAATAATTAAAGACAACCATTTATATATTTTATTAAAGAAAGAAGAAACAAAGAGAAAACATATAGAAGGGGTTACATATAAAATATATATTATTTTCGACAGAGTATGTTTATTTTATTAAGTTATCCATAAATACTTTAATCTTCCATAATTAAGAGTTGAAGAAGCAGACCCACCTGCTCTCATAAAATATTCTGATTTTTGTATGACTTTGAATCATATTTTTCTTTTTTTTGATAGAGAATCATATTTTTCTTGTTTTTAAATCATGGTGCACAACACATGCCATTGCTACAAGACCCAAGCTAAGCTATACAGCAACAGAAGGATTTAATTCCGGCCCAAGATCTAAAATGATTAGGATCGATCAAATACATAACAATCATTTATAACCACGAACAGGGATGGAAGATTTGTAAGGATCATATGCATGATAAGTTTCGTAGTTATATATAGCTGATTTATATACTTTTTGGTGTCATAAAGTTCATTTATATATAACACATCATAATGTCGATTATAACTTGTAGCACACTTCAAAAATATTGAAAATAAAGAAACGGCTAAGGAGATCAAACCAAAGCTGATTAGGGCATCTTCAATGAAAATGTCATAGAGGGTTCATAAGTTGATGAACTGGATCTTAGTTTTTCAATCTATTGGAGGAACTTGATGTAACAAAATGAGTAGTATAGAAATTTTGTTGAAGTATTTTACATAAAATGCATTATAGAAATTTATCAAATAATATTTTAATTAGAGATAACATTAAGTAGAAATGAAAAATAAATGTGAGTTGTTTAAGAATTGCATTTTTTTTTTTAAATTGGAAGTAAAATATCTATAAGTAGCATAAATATGAGGTGACATTTTCAGACTACCTATTGGTGGTACTCTATGAAACTCAAAATGAGTTCATTAAAAAAATAGCAATTGGAGATGCACTTAAAACCTAAAATTTGAAAAATCGAATGGATTTCGAAAAAACTAAGAATAACATATTTACATAGTAATTAAAAACATCCTCCTAATTTAAAAACACCCCTGTTGGTGATGAGGGTTATTAATTAAAGCTTAGATTAATTAGCACTCGAGAGAATTGAAATTGCAACCTTAAGGAACACACCCTCAAATCGCAAGTCAATACCACTGGACTAACTCAAGTGGGTTAATTTTTAATTAACATAAAAAAAACATAAGAACTTAAATGAGTTTTAAAAGTGTCACTCATTGCCTTACATGTTGATTGAGTTATGTTTGATATAAAAAACTAGTAATTAACGTGTATATATGAATACCTTAAAATGGTCTTACAACATGTACAAATATTTTTTTACCATTTGATCAACAAATCACTTCATATAACATTTAATTAAATGGTCAAATTCTGTTAATCCAATAATGAAAATTAACTCACGTAAGACTCGTTACTTCTCCACGTTAGAATTGACTATATAAAATATAGTAATGATATTTTGACATCTATTTGATGACAACTTTGTTGACAACCTTGTTTTTCTCACTTCTTATTGGTCAAAAACAATGGAGAGAGAAAAAGGAAGAGAGAGAATAACAACATCATGTGAGTATGAGAGAGAAAGTTGTTCAAAAGTTGTCAACAAGTGGTTGTCAAAATATCATTTCTCTATAAAATATGAAGGAATAAGGGTCCTTCCATGGATGGTGGGAGAGGAAGAAGACAAAGAGTGGGATCCACCCGCCGCAGCACCATCTCCCACTTGCCCATTAGCCATTAGGCCATCCCTCCCTCCCTCGTTTATCGAATGTGACTACGTTTATAATTGTTACAATTAAATAATCATATCATATTCATATTAGTCTAAAGGTAGCAGCTCCTCACATTTCAAGCTTCCAGCTATATACTATTATATTATGATGATAAAAATTAGCTCTAACCTTAACTTAATCAACTTACATAAACCATAGTTAGTATATAATCAATCAACCCACAAGATCAGAAAGAGATGTCCAAAGTTTCAAACCCTACCACCAGTATTACATTGTATACATCGTTTATATTCCAACGTCTAACCCCACCCACACATTCACAATATTTAGATCCATTACACGCGCATTTGCATCTCTTCCATCCCCAATCTCTCTCTTCCTCATATAAAAAACTGAACATACACATATATAAATAAAATATAAATGTCAATTCATTTATTAATTGATTCACCTCGATGAATCTAGTGAGATAACAAAATAATCATGTAAATAGTATCATTGTATTTTTTTTTTAATATTAAGTCCAGTTTTATATCATTGTAACTGATTGACAATGTTTTTGTAATATAAATTAGTTCATTTAAAACAAGAGGGTAAAGGGAGATGATTATCTGCTTTTGATAGTTGATCTTTTCTTTTAAAATAATATTCAGTCCTCCATTTGAAAAGGTTGTGTAATTTATATATAACTATAGGAAGTGGATAAAATATATTTTAATGATAAGTTCATTCTCTCTTTTTTAACAGATGAAGTTCATTCTTGACATGTCCAGTCCAGTTTTACTTTGTAGTAATCTATAAAATAAAAATGTAGAGTACAATATAGCTAGAACCTGCATGTATAATATAATCATTTTATTTTATTGTATTCCTTCCCTCCGACAACGAAACAAACTTTTTGACCTCTTTTCGTTTTTTGCTTCTTGTACAATTTTTAAAGGAATAGTTAAGTTTATTTTGTTTTAGTTCATTTAATATATATTAGTAGTTCTCTATGCATAATAAAATTAAAATATTTTTGAAGCTTCAATTCTTAAAAACAAAACATTATTTGTCCCTAAAAAATAAACATTTGTTGTTTGCGAAATCCAAACAACCTTATTTTCATACATCATAATATCCCACCCTCCAATTACCTTGATATTCAATGAAGTTAAGTGGGATCATAGAGGAAAAGAAAGAACTTGTGGGGCAAAAAATAAGCGATGAGATTGAAGGAACTTGGGTTGAGGAGATGAAGAAAAATCTTTGGGTTAAAAAAATTCTAGTTGTTACACTTATTGGCTCTGCTAGGTATTTGGAAATATTTATGTTCTTCCCAGGTAAAATGTTACTTCTCAAGAAAAATAGCTTCAAGAATTTTTCAAGACACAGTTGGCAAATTTTAATTGGATGATTTATTTGTTCACTTCCTATTTTTCAGCAACACCTTCTTGAATTGTGGCGAATAGTGCATTGTGATTGGCTATTCTTTATTCTTGAAGAATTCTTGATGTTATTTTTCTAAAGATATAACATTGCTCTTTGCAAAATCCATTAAATTAAGTAAATAAAAAGACTGCAATCTATAAAACGATCTCCCAACAATGATGTAAATTTGTTTGTTTTTCTTGTCTTTCTTTCCTATATGGATGGATGGATGATGTTAAGTTTATATAACGTTGCTATTTATTTTAGTTTTGGTAAACTATGACGTTATTTTACCAAACTAATTTGGAAACATTACTTTTAAGCTTCAACTTTTCCCCTTTAATAATTAAATTTATCCCAACACTTTAGTAGTTTAACCCACCTTGTTATTTATTTTAGTTTTGGTAAACTATGAGCATTTTTAATAGGATAAAATATGTTTTTCATCCCTGCAATTATAGGTCATTTGATTTTCATCCCTGAGCTTACTAATCCTCCCATTTTGCCCCTGTAAAAATTAATCATTTGAAAATTCGTCCCTCGTCAGATTTAATCACTGCCACATCATCAAATTAGCAAAATGGCATGGGAATTGACAAAAATACCCCTGGTATATTAAAAATCATAAAAAAATTAAAAATTATATAAAAAATCATAAAAAATTTCCGAAAAAAATCTGAAAATAATAATTTTTGAAAACTTAATTTTTTGACAAAAAACCTGTTAGAATTAAAAAATTTGAAAAAAAATGTGAAAATTTAATTTTCGAAAAATAGATTTTTTAATTTGAAAATTATATATTAAATTTTTTTTCGAAAACAATGACAATTATATTTTCAAAAGTTATAATTTAATAATTTTCGAAAATAAATTATAATTTTTAAAAAAATCTAATTTCTTGTTCTTTTATGAAAATTCTAATTTTTTAAAAAAAATCATTTTTTTCAGAAATTTCAGAATATATAATATTCAAAAAAATTAATTTTATTTTGAAAATTATACAAAAAAAATAAATTCAGAAAAATATTTTAATATTTAAAATTTATTTTCAGAATTTTTAAATTGTTTTTTAAATTTATTTTCATATTTTTTAATTTTAAAAACAATTTTCAAAATGAGTCAGGGCATTTTGGTCATTTCGCGTGCATATGATTCAATTAGCAGTGCCACGTCATCAAATCAGTGACATGGCAGTGATTAAATCTGACGAGGGATGAATTTTCAAATGATTAATTTTTACAAGGGCAAAATGGGAGGATTAGTAAGCTCTGGGATGAAAAATCAAATGGTCTATAATTGCAGGGATGAAAAACATATTTTACCCTTTTTAGTATACCTTTTAGAGAGTAAATTATTCAATTTACCAACCTTGACATATGTGTGTTGTATTGTTCCACATCGACAAACACATAAAAAACATTAAAAATAAGTCACAATCGAATAAAACGAAACATAGGAATTGTATTTAGTGGACACTCTATAGATTGCATGGTTCAAACAGTTGCAAAAAGGGTCATAAACATGACCTAACCTGAAAACTTCGCTACTTATGTGATCTAAACATAAACCAAAGAATATGTAAAATAATACGTGAATTAGGATCATTGTGGGTCGACTACTCGCCTTCAAGATGACTTTGATCGTTGGTAACATTCCTACATCGCGATTTCACATGTTTCTCCTCGTCATATGGTGATTTTCAAATGAGGCAAAACCTCTCTATTTATAGGCAAGTATTTTCCAATATTTACAGAATAGTTTGTATGCGATGCGCACAACACATGAGGCAGTGATTGAACACCTTCAAATTCTTTCCAAGGTGTGCGATGTGCAGATCAATGCATGCATCGAACATCATCCAGTAGCTTCACACTTGATCTTTCTTCATGACTACGCAATTTTCAACTCCTAACACGCATCGCGCATGAGGCAGTAGATGATCCTTCATCGATACTTCATCACTTGTCCCATATCTCCTCACCGATACGTTTGTGGTGACTATACCCAAAGAAATCACTTGATTAATATTGTTAAAAGCATAGCACGACTACATAGTTTATGGTTTGGGTAATTTGACTTGGTTCAAGGCCTTGTGGTTCGAATGACTCTGCCATGCTCATCCATTGAATAATATACATGAAATCGACTAAAACAGTTGATAATTTGCTAAAAAGATCCAAAATAGCTCCTAATTGATGCTAACATTATATTATTGATTATCATCAACAACACCCTATGAATTTTGTATGGGTGAAAATCTTGAAGTTTCGAGAAGTCTGAGAGTGTTATGGTCGTGGTGGCCATTTACGATTGGCCGTAATACTCCCAATATTTTTATGGGTGTTGATTTGTTTTGGAGTTTTGGCTTCCTTTTTTCACTTTTTCTTGTGGATTATATCTTCAATTTGACTTCAAAATCCTATAAACTAGTTTTTTAGCAAATAAAAGCATGGGTTTCATCTCACAAAGTGCTTGTTTAAGGTTTTAATCTTGACCTTTTTTCCCTTAGAGTTTTAAGGTGCACATTGGGGAAAGGATATCTCCTTTGCTTTGATACTAGGTACATTTTCAATTCCTTCCCTAATTGTAGTTTTTATGGTGTCTTTTCTTGCATAGTTGATGCAATTTTTACCATATGGGTTGGTTAGAGGATCAGTACATTGTTCCTTTGTAGTCTTGTTCAAATTCAACCATTTTACCTCCAAAGCTATAGGCGATGTGCCTATTCTTGACATCTATTATGGCGCCCTTAGTAGCTAGGAATGGCCTACCGAGGATTATTGATGTTTCATCTATAAGAACCAATTTTTTTTTTTGAAAAAGCTAAAATGGAATTTATTAAAATCACAATGAATTTTAACCAGCACAAGGAGTGCTAGGCTAAGAGTCTTGAAGTAGCAACATACAAATGATAGATGGGAAGCTTCCAATGAAAAACCCATACACCCGTGCATCAAAGAAATAAAAATCCAAAAAACCTATAGGAAATGCCTCCTAACAAAGGGCTATCTCCGAAAATCAATAAATAGAAACACGAAAAACAAAGCTAACACCACAATCAACGAAACAATAAACAAAAGTTGTACCAAAATCCCCAGACATCGTCACAACTGCTACAAAAACAACTTCCACCACCTACATTCTGCTGCTCGCACACAACCCCCGAAGAATAACGAAAAAACCTACAAAACAACCGTCGAAAAACAGTCGGGAATAAAACCCCCAACACCACCATTAGCTCTCCCAACCACCTTCATCCAAAACGCACCTCCCAAAGAACCGCAAAGGCCAACAAAAAACCCATGTACCATCATACAACAAGGAAAAAACATAACCATCACTAACCACCACCAAAAACCACCACAAGCATCACCACAAAAACCAACATTAACCCTCACCAAAAAAAATAACAACCACCAAGCGACACCACCAAAAACCACCACGAGCACTACCACCAAAAACCACCACGAGCGTCGTCTTAAAAGACCCAAAATCAGCACCACCATGAAAACCGCCATGAAGCACCACAAACCAACACAGCCAAAGATCCATCGAAACCATAACAAATCATATGCAAACCCAGATATGATCTATCACCACCATCGTGACTGATCCACCACAACCTATGTTGCGAGCAAACATAACTTCCATCCACAACCAAGAGAGAAAATGAATCAAACAGTCCGAGACCCACAAAAACCAAACAACCACCGGCAACCATCCAACAACACACCACGAACACCACCAACGTCCCAACCAAACGAAACAAAAAAAACACCAAAACGCAAACCAACCATTACGACGACAACAACGCGCTCCTTCACCACCGGTGTGGCTGTGATCCAACGGAAAGAATCAATAAGAACCAATTTGGTTCGAGTATCTCATACATCAAGTTTTGTTGATAAAAAAAACCAAGCATAGCTTATGAACATCATCTAATGTTCTAAATGTTTAGGAACAAATTGTCTACTAACATGTGCTCAAGTGTGTAGGATTCAAGCGTCGCAGCTAACATCAAGTAAGATGGTTGAACACAATATTATTATAGGATCCAAGAAATCCGTAATATCCAGGCACATACTTCATAAGAGTATATATGAACACAATGCAAAAGATTTCAAAGCTCAACTCAAAGTTAATTAATCAAGTGAAAAAAGTGTACCGTCTGGGTGAACACAAAGTCAACTAAGAGAAAAACTACCGTTTGAGCCTAAGCATCTCTCAAATCATCAAAATAGAAGGAAAAAAGCAAAATCATATGAACGATATGATCCCCCTAAAATAGGGATGGCAATTGGACCCAGGTCCGATAGGCACCCGCAAAAAATACCCACAATGGGTAGGGTAAAACCCCGTTTTTATGGGTATGGGCTTGGGTCTGGGTAATTACCCACAAATTTAGATGAGTATGGATGCGGGTCCCGGCCCCGCAACCCGCATATACATATTTATATAATATAATAAATATTTTATTTAATTTTGGTGTACAATTATTTAATTTATTTAGCTATTTAAGCATAAAGCTAGACCTAAAAACTAATACGGTAATTGTTTCATCCTTATCTTTATAAGCTCACGAGCTACAAATTTATGATTTAAATCAATTTGATGTTTATTTTATTAGCATGCACTTTTTTATATGTATTTTGAATGTTTTTATTTTAATTTTCGAAAAATATTTTGGATGTTTTTTTATTTGGCTAAATACTACGATTTATACTATTTTATGAGTTGCTTTAAAAAAAATGGATCATAGTTTTTTTCAATTGTGATGTTTTTTATTGTCTTTTTATAATTAAAGTGCGGGTGTGCCCATAGGGTTTGGGGAAGGGCACTATAGTTGTTACCCACGAGGGTATGGGCTTTGGTACGGGCATTTTTTATAAACACGGGTATGGGAAAGGGTACTATTGTACTCTATCTATTGGGTACCCATTGTCATCCCTATCCGAAAAGGCATGAATTCAACAAGCCAACATCAATCATATGGATGACACTTAGCGGGAGATATAAAATCATCATTTGGTCTATTTTGAAGATCAAATCTCAATGCACGTATACTACTTAGTGTGAAATACACATTATACTGATTAGATGTCATAATTTGGGAAAAAATTATATTAGTCATTTTAATATTACATTGAAAATGACAATTATTTGACAACTTTTTTGTTACAAATGTGATAACATTAGGCAAGGGAGTAAAATAAATAAAATGGTAATGAAATTGTTTAAACCTTTAAAGGAATTCATAAAAATAAATTGTCTTGAAAATTCAAGTTAAATGTATTTGTAAGAGTAATAAATACACACAATTTCTATATAAAAGTTATTACGTACTTTTAATCATTTAGATAATGTTATAGGAGCACGTTCTAAAGCATGTCAAATGAATGTATCAAACAGTATTTTGGGTATATACATCTTTTCGTCCCTGTAATATTAGCGAATTTCGGTTTTAGTCCCTGTAAAAAAAAGATTTAGATTTTGTCCCTGTAATTTCAGATTATTTCACTTTTGGTCCCTCATTTCACCACGTCAGCAGAATCTGCATACATGGCACGAAAAATGAGGGGCCAAAAGTGGAGGAATCTGAAATTACAGAGACCAAAAGTGGGAGGAATATGAAAGTACAGGGACGTAATTTATGCAGATTCTGCTGACGTGATGAAAGGAGGGACCAAAAATGGAAGAATCTGAAATTACAGGGACATAATCTAAATCTTTTTTTACAGGGACTAAAACCGAAATTCGCTAATATTACAGGGACTAAAAGAGGTATTTACCCTAGTATTTTCTAGAAGGTTCAAATGGTTTCTTATTTTTCTCTCCATTGAAAGATCTTGATGTTGCAAACAGTGGCGGAGCTAGGAAAAAAGTCTTGGGTGGGCCATAAATAGTGATGTAGCTTAATTTTCTTAATAAAGAATATAGTATTTTTAACAAATAATGAAATATATTTTAATTTAATAAAGAATATAGTATTTTTTTTACCTAAAAAATAGTGTTTATACAATTAAATATTTTTATGATATCATGTTTTTTAAGGATATTTTAACATTTATGTTATATGTTATGTGTTTTAAAAGATAGTTGAGGTCCTCTTTTGTATGAAAAATATGTTATATGTTTTAAAAGAGAATTTTTTTTGACAAAAAAAGAGTTGAAGTCCCCTTTGTATAAAAAAAAAAAAAGAAAGAGTAAAGAGACAATTGTACCAAAAAATAAGAGTAAGGAGGTACCCAAAAATAAGAGTAAGGAAGGAAAGATTAATTTAAATTGAATAAAGGAGTTATGTTTTATTAAAAAAAGAAGGATTATTTTAACATTAACAATTATGAATTATGCTTTTTTCTATTCAAAAGAAAATAAAAGAATAAATGAAAATGACTTTGGCAACCTAGCACATAAGACTTGGCAAAAAGGCTCTCAACCACTGCAGCATGCTACACAATCATCATCCCATTTCAAAACATGGTATATATATAATGAGTATTACTTTTCCCACCCTATGGCCTCCTCGCGCGCCCTGTAAAAATTCCAAAAATACCCCTGGTCCGGATTACATATTCCGAACCATATTGTTAGTGTTTCCGGATTATACAATCCGGACCAATTCGATATGCATATTTTGTGTCTTTCTTTGATGTCAAGGGTCTCTGTTGGCCGTTATACGACCCCCGCATAAGCTGCAAAGCAATTGCAGGGGTCGTATGAGCGGTCAACAATGACCATGACACCACAAACTCTCGTAAAAAACTAAATACATACGAAGAAAATTGAAGAAAAATGGTGAAGTGTTTTCCGGAAAACTTAATCCGGACCAGATGTTATACGCTTTTTTGTGTCTTTCTTTGATGTCAAAGGTCTCTGTTGACCGTTATATGAACCCCACACATGCTGCAATGCAATTGCAGGGTTCATAGGAACGGTCAACAATGACCATGACACCACAAACACTCCTACAAAACTTAAAAAATTTGAAGAGAATGGAAGAAAATAGGTGAAGTGAAGAATGATGGTGTTTGTTGAAGATGGAAGCCTATTTATAACCTTAAACAAGTCCTAGGTCATTAATACAGTCAATGAAAACGTGGTAGTAGTTGTAACCGTCCAACCACTAATTGATGGCACTCTTTGAAAAGAAGCCAAGCACTCTTTCAAAAGAAGCCAATGCTGAAGCATTCCGGATTATACATTCCGGAATGTCCTTAGCCCTACAAAGAAGTTCAAACGTTCCCCTCGTTCACCATAAGAGAACCATAATCGCACTAATCCGGAAAATATATTCCGGAATTTAAAGGTTCATTCCGGATTGTATATTCCGGAACTCCTCAGTGCCATGGCCGGTGGTCTGCACCACACGCATTTGTCGGTGGTCAAGTCAAAAAAACGTGTTTTACCACGTTTTTTGACTGCACTAATGGTTTCCCAACCATTTTTCACCCACCCCTCCTTATAAATACCCTTCCAAAGCCCACCATTTCTCACACCATCCCTCTCCTCCTCTTCTTCCTTCTACAACCATGGTTTTCCATCGTTGGCCTTTCATAGATAAGGGCCTCGTTGAAAACTTTCAGGGTTTGTATGAACGGTCAATGAGGATGGAACCGCGCTGCAACGAAGGGCGATTCATCTGAGGGTCATGTGGGTCAGTGTGGTTATTAGCTTCGCCTGTCGGGGCGTAAGTCTGAGCACCCCCCACCTCCCTCAGGGGCATTGGTTTCTTCTTCCCGCCCTCCTCTTCCCCCCTCCTCCGGTTTTCCTCCAATAGCCAAGCTACTGCTATGTCCGATCACATAGCAGTGGTTAGGCTCTTAAGAGATTAGAATTAGGCTCTTAGGAGATTAGAAATAGATTTAGGATGTTATGTAATAAGCTTAAAAAGCTTGAAAATTATTGTAATGTACTGTTCATATAATAATAAAATGAGTTGTTTTTATGTTTGTGTCTTTTTATTTATGTTTTTTATTTTATTCGCATTTTATTTTACGAATTGTAGAGCTTAAAATTGCAAAAGTTCTGCTAAAATACTATTCCGGATTTTAAAATCCGGAACTATCTGAAGAATACTAACAATAAGTTCCGGAAAACGAAATCCGGACTAGGGGTAAAATTGGAAAAAATAGGGCGCGCGAGGAAAGACATAGGGTGGAAAAAGTAATACTCATATATAATAAGCATTATTTTTTGGGGGTGGGCCATGGCCCACCTTAGCCCATGAGGGGTTTCGCCTCTGGTGGCAAAGTGTGGAGCACTCTCTTCTGTATTAAATAGAAACAAAAGTCAAAATATATTTGGTTCAAATTTGATCCAAATATATGTTGACTTGTTATTATATTTAAGACCAAAGGATGTATATATTAAAAAATAACTTTTTTATAAACGAAAAAAATGAATATACTAACTTTTTTTAGGCATGCGAATATAACTTTTAAAAAATTGAAGATAGAATTTCTAATATAATATTTCCTAATTTTTTTTGTCTATAAACGAATAATAAGCACCAACAAAAATTCACACTCAACTATGATGCCTTGTGTTCAAACTTGAGTGAAGGTGTTACTAACAACATTAGAGATTTGAACCCTCTCAATTGTGGAAAAAAATCTCCAGGGTTATGTGATGATCTCATCATTAAATTTCATAGGACTCTAAAACTTATAAAAATTGTAATTGAGGTGCTAATGCATTTTAATAGTGAAATCATTCATATAATTCTGTCAAGTTTTTCTACAATTGAGAGGATGGAACTCAATATCAATATTGTTTAAATTTAACTTTAAATATACTCCCTCCGTTCTAAAGTAACCGAGTCATTTGCACACAAAAAAATTATCCTAAAATAAGTGATTCATTTTACTTTTCAATGCAATATTAATTTCATCACTCTCACTTCAATATATTCTATTTTTCATTTATGATGACAGTGAATACATCAATATCTGATAAAAGTTTTTAAAACCATTTTTTCCTCTTTTTATACACTTGTAAAATGAATAAAATACTCCAATCAACTTTGACCATAAAATAATTAATGCAAAAAAAGATAAAAATATACTAACATCAATAATTAATACACATATTTAATAGGAGAGAGGAAATAATAATCCCCATAGAAAATTCAATTTATTAACAATATTTAATTAATAAAAGTTGTTTTCAAGTCAAATTAAAAATAATATTGTGTGAGTCTATACAAGAACGCGTTGTGGTCACGGTTTGAGAATGTGAGTGAGGAAGACATTTGAGTAAGAAAGTGTCTTAAAGATTTCTCCAACTAATTCCTCTTATTTTATAAAACTTTAGGTTGCCCAAACAAATGACTTGTTTTTGAGTCTTTTGTCTCCTTCAACCTCATTTCTCTCTCCCATTCCTCTTCATCACCTTCTCCTTCTTCTACACCCTTTTCTTTCTCTTCACTCCATAGCAGCTCCTCTGTCTCTTTTCATTCCTACCCAAAATGTTTTTCTATTCCACCACATAGATCATCTTCTCTTTCTTCCTATTCATCTTTTTTTTTTATTATTTGGTTTTCTATACACAAATAATTAAACAAAAGCAACAAACAGTGATCTTAGACCCATAAAAAAATATCAATATGATATTTATCAAAAATATTTTAATTTTAACTATATAGTACTATTTCTCTATAGTAATAAAAATCATTTTCCTTGTTTTCTGTTTTTTTTTTCTTATAATATAGATTAACCTTTTTAATTTATATATCTATTCTCTCTCTATTACTTTGATGGCTGGGTTAGATTTAGGGAGTGCAAGCTTTATGCAAAACATCCACAGGCAAAACTTACACCTTCAACAACAACACCATCACCAAAACCAGCACGATTCTGAAGAACAAGAATCAAATCGTGCCAGTGTTGGTGGTGGTGCACCGTTCTCATCGAACGAAGAAGATGATCGCAGCCAAGGTTTGGAGCTTGGTTCAGCAGCCGGACCAGGAGACGTGGTAGGCCGCCGTCCACGTGGCAGACCACCGGGATCGAAAAACAAAGCCAAACCACCGGTGATCATCACTCGAGAGAGCGCAAACACCCTCAGAGCTCATATTCTTGAAGTTGCCAGTGGTTCTGATGTTTTTGAATGCGTATCCACCTATGCTCGCCGTCGTCAACGTGGGATCTGTGTTCTTAGCGGCAGTGGCACTGTGACAAATGTCAGTATCCGGCAACCAGCGGCGGCTGGTGGTGTTGTTACGCTACATGGAAGATTTGAGATATTGTCCTTGTCTGGATCTTTTCTGCCACCACCAGCTCCTCCCGGAGCAACTAGCTTAACGATTTATCTTGCTGGAGGACAAGGACAGGTGGTGGGAGGTAGCGTGGTTGGTGAGCTTATCGCAGCCGGGCCAGTGATTGTGATTGCAGCTTCTTTTACTAATGTTGCTTATGAGAAGTTGCCGTTGGAAGAGGAGCAGCTTCAGATGCAGGCTGAGGCTGGAGGAGGTTCTCAAGGCTCCGGTGGTGGTGGTGGCGGCAATAACAATAACAATCCATTTCCTGATCCATCTTCTGGTTTACCGTTTTTCAATTTGCCATTGAATATGCAGAATGTTCATCAGTTACCTGTTGATGGTTGGGCGGGAAACAACAACTCAGCTTCACGTCAACCTTTTTGAGGATTTAGAATTAATCAAAATGAATGAGTGAGTCTTGTTTTGAACATGTTTTGTTGAGGATGATGATGATGATGTTGGAATGGAGTTTGAAGTGATTATTTTTAAGGTCAGTGTTAATCTATGGATGATGATTTAGCAGTGGTTTTAATCATGTTATGTACTTCTTTTAGTACTTATAATTTAGTTTTGTCAAAAAAAAGTACTTATGATTTAGTGTCTCATTGGTTTTTAAATTGGATATTTGGGATTTTATTACTTTCCTTGCTCATTGTTAGTATTATTATATGAAACATGACTATATTATATAATCAAATTAGGTCTCTTATCTTGGTTATTTATTTCATCACCCTTTTTTTTAGACTTATGTTTGAGGGTTTTTGTTATATAACTATAGTTACATGTTTCAAGGATTGTTGTCGTTAGACATGAAACAATAACTTGCAAGTCTTAACATGATAAATAAACTGATCAACCAGCTAAGCTACCACCTTTATTTCTGTGCCTTTTCATATGTTTCAATTTACACCGATGAATGTAGGATTCATCACATTGACACATGTGTTTAGAGTTATGAAAAGAAAAAAGCTAGAGACGTACATGTAGTATGTAATACGAATAACAATAAAGAGATAGAGAGAAATGTGATTGAGATGATGAATGATAAAAGGGTTTGCAAAATTGAATCCAAAAATCTTGTTAAGTTTTTGCCACCTTCTTAACACAACTTCTTTGCTGGATTCTCTTGTTGTGTTAGGTATATATATAAATGTATTTTTTTTTAGTATATAATGTTAATATGTATAAAATATAAACTTTGGTATGCACAATAGATTTGTAAAAGGTGTTCCTTTGCGGCTTTGATTTATGAGATTAGAATATATGGGGAAATTATCTTATGTAGATCAAATGGATTTATTTATATAATTTCTTGTTAGATCTTCTACTCAACTATACTATCATATGTGAACAAAGTTTTCTTTGAATAAAACTTTTATGTTGAACAACTACTATAATAAATGAAAGCAAATCATTGAAATTGAAACCTAATTGTTTTTTTTCCTTCTTCGTTTCTTTCTGTAAATCTTAGTACTTTCTTATTGTTTAATTTATTATTATTTGTTAGATTAATTACTACGGTAAGCTGTCATGAATCGACATATGTCATTCGTATACTTATACTTCTGATTTTCTGGCTATGTAAAAAGTCAAAATTGCCTTCTCCAACGCTGGTCAACATCAGCACGTACATAATATATCATGGCCTTATTGCAGCATGAAAAGCCATAGATTCTCTAATGATGAACTGGAAGTACAGTTTTGAGTACCTCTGGCTATTAAGTTGTAACTATAGTACTCTTTTGGTAAAACGTATGATCTGATTTAAGATAGAAGGCAGGAGTCATACATAAATGCACTCTAATGAATTAGGAATATCTTTATGAAAAATATTGGTGGTTAATTTGTTATGGCCATGAGAAACTTGTTAGAGCTATATCTAATGGTGCAACACATTATGAGTAATTTAAGTGAGCTCCAAGGTGTCACAACTTTGAAAAAATGTATTTTTTTTAATTATTTGAATGGTATAACTCTTGAGAACTCGTGATGATCAGTCCCACGATTTACCTCACATATTTTTATATTATTTTAAAATGTTCAAAGCAATGAAGGATCATTGCCTCATTAAGTAACTTTCAACTCGTGAGTTTGCTACCTAGATTGTGTCCAATAGTGAAATTTTGGAAGGACGCACTTTTTTGGTGTCAAAGAGTTGGATGAAACCTCCATTGAAGGTGCTTCTAGAAGAAGACATCGAACGTTGGGTGTTCTTTGTAATACTCCTTCAACATTACAAGTCATACTACAGATGTACACCTCTAGAGATTCTATGATAGACAACATACCCTAATCTAATTTTCGCACGTTAGGAAATTTGGCCTAATCTTTCACAATATCTAATGTTGGTAATATTTTTTAATTAGGTCGGTCTATGTTTCTCTTTCGGTGGATGATTCAAAGTAGAGGGTTTATTTTAAGGATAATATCCAAATTATGGCTAAGGTTTCCTAAGAACTTTTTTGAGATATGATTATGATTTGTCAAATTTTATCCTGCAACAATTTATCCTAGAGGAAGTCGTGGTGGCCAACCCGTCCTCTTTGTAGTTCCAATATGGGGATGACGTCTCACTTATTTGTTGTCGGTGAGTTCTTCCTCAGGATGTGGCAAACAAAATAGTAAAACAATGTTGTTTTTGAGATCCTATGAAAACGGAAGTAACTTGACGAATTTGAATATTGTACTAAACACCTAGCTCCCTAATTCACATTTCGAATTTGGATTCTCTCCCACACATTTTTCTACATTTCTCTCCATCTTTCTCTTGAATCTTCTCATCTCTTTATGACGTCCTCATTTTTTGCCATCTTATCTCTATCCCTCCCTCAATTTTTATCACTATAGGAGGATAAATGCACGAGAGGATGCAAGTTGGAAATTTACCCTAACTAAAACCATGTTATGTTATATAACTAATAATGATCTTATATCCACACACTCCAAACCAAAGTGCTGAAAGTATACTCCCTCCGTCCCGGTTTAATTGACCTACTTTGGTTTTTCACACAGATTAAGAAAAGTGTATAAATAAAGGAGAAAGTGGAATATATTGTATTGGGAATGATAAAAGTAGTATTATTTAGTGTTATATTGTATTGGGAATGATGAAAGTTGTATTGAAAATTGAAATGAGTCAGTTATTTTGGGACACTTTTTTTTAGAAAATGGGTCAGTTATTCCGGGACGGAGGGAGTATTGTCTTTGAGATTCTGTTACTCCCTCCGTCCCGGTATAATTGACCTACTTTGGTTTTTCACACAGATTAAGAAAAGTGTATAAATGAAGGGAAAAGTGGAATATATTGTATTGGGAATGATAAAAGTAGTATTATTTAGTGTTATATTGTATTGGGAATGATGAAAGTTGTATTGAAAATTGAAATGGGTCAGTTATTTTGGGACACTTTTTTTTAGAAAATGGGTCAGTTATTCCGGGACGGAGGGAGTATAAAGTTATAGGTCGAATATATATCTTCTATTGCACACCTCCTTCATCTCGAATTTGTATCCTCACCCATTACTCGCCATCTTTCCCCTATTTCTTCTCGTCTCCTTATGATGTCCTCATTTATTATATTACAATTTACAGCACGATGAAAGCATGAGAGGATCCAAGCACATGTGTATCATCTATCTCTCTTTATCATCTTTTCATTTTCTTTCTCTTCTCACCATCACTTTTACTGTTGCCGAGGGTAGTACCCCAAGTTGCCTCATATGGAAACACCTACGCTTAATTATTTGATTGTCTAACAATATACTAGTAAATTACATAAAGCTCAATGGTTAAAATCGGTTATAATAGGCTACTACTAGCTAGTTCACAAGCTAATATGTGGATTGATTAATTAATTATCCTAAGTCATTTTTTTATTACTCCCTCCGTCCCGGAATAACTGACCCATTTTCTAAAAAAAAGTGTCCCAAAATAACTGACTCATTTCAATTTTCAATACAACTTTCATCATTCCCAATACAATATAACACTAAATAATACTACTTTTATCATTCCCAATACAATATATTCCACTTTCTCCTTTATTTATACACTTTTCTTAATCTGTGTGAAAAACCAAAGTAGGTCAATTAAACCGGGACGGAGGGAGTACTTCGTAATCGCATTAGTCTCCCAACATATTCCAGTTGCTTGTGGGGCTAATGAGACGTATGACATGAATACATTATTCATGTTCATGTGGAGCAAATGATATATTATAAGTGTAGGTTCGATTATAGGTAGCTTAGGTTTCCGGCGCGGCCAGGATTTAAATATTGCAAAGATGTAATGTCACTGACTTTTATTCTTTTAAATATTCTCCACTTAATATGATATTATTAATATGAAAATTAAATTAAAGTGCCTTCCATTTTTAATGAAAATATGTTAGACTTTCCCCTTGTAGTGAAGGTGCACTAGCCTTGATTCAAAATATGTTGTAATTATAATGATTCTTTATTATACTTCACAAGTTGCATTTAGTGTTATTAATTTTCTAGGTGTAGATAGGGAAGGAGACAAAGAGAAAAATAATACTACTCCTTTTGTTTTTTTGCACCTCTTATATATGTAGGTCTACGGAGTATTCACCTGGATTTAAAGCCACTTGATTAATTCCTTTGAGAGTGTGTGTACATGTGTGTGTGGCAATTTGCATGATGATGAATTTGATGCCAATCCTTCTTTAGTTCTTGGAATTGTGAAATGAGCATGTGATGATGTCTGCTTGGTTAATGTATCACTAATCAGCCTTTGGCATCTTCAACATTTTTAACCTTTAGTTCTATGCATTGGTTATTGGAAGAAAATTAGATCCTTTTGCTTGTGCAAGTTTTAATATTGAAAAATTATTGGTATACCCTAAAGTTTTGTTTGATATCACTATACTATAGTAGATAATTTAAAATTTAGAGTACATTTATTTTAAGTTACTCTCTCCGTCTTAAATTAGGTGTCAATTTTGAGTTTTATACGGTCATTAAGAAAATGATTAGAAGTGTTGATTTTAATGATAAAATATGTTTCATTTACGAAAACACATTTATTAATTATATAGTTAGTGAGTGGTTGGGTGATTGAAATGTACTTAATAACTAAAGTTTTTTTTTTTGACGTTAAAGACAATTTCATTAACGAAAGTCTGACAATAAATCAAATGTCAAGACTGCAGAAATACAAGGTGGAGTTTCTTCAATCCATATGCAATCTAAATTCTTAAGAGCATATTTTGCTAAATAATGAGCAGATTGGTTGGCTTCACGCCTAACATGCGAAAAATTTAAACTACGAAAACTACCCTTAAAACTAATACAATCTCGAATAATAGAGCCAACATAGTTGGGAGATTGTTGGTGAGCATTCAACGCTAAAACCACATTAGAAGCATCTGATTCTGCTATAAGATTCAGAAAAGACATATCTTTTGCAAATTTCAAACCCTTCCGCATAGCTAAAGCTTCTGCAACCTCTGAATCTGGTAATGAAAAGACTTGTCAGGAACTAGCACCAACGACAACACCTTCATTATCTCTCACCACAACACCAATACCCCATTTATCACCCTCTATCGGACCTGCTGCATCAACATTAAGCTTATAGAAACCACTAGAAGGAGGTGTCCAATGAACATCAGATATTGGCAAAATTGGACCTCCACTTAGTGTCTCCACCAACACCGTACTAGCACTCTTGAAATTCACAATAGATCTTTGTGCATTTTGAACAGTGGCAGCCACATTAACATTAGTCCCCACAAAACATTTCTTATTTCTGGCACACCATATCTCATAACACAAGGTCAAAACATGAACTATAATATCCTCATCGACATCAATAATATTTTCCTCCAACCACTTATGAAAAGGAACGTACATGGAATCATGCGAATTAAATACCACACGTAAAGAGGAAGCAAACCATATCTGCTTTGACCAATGACGCTCCATAAAGAGGTGTGAAATTGTCTCATTATGTTCCCCACAAAGAACACACAATGGATCGCCACTAATTCCTTTTTTAAAATGATCATTTTTTACTAGTAGTTTTTCATGAAGAATCCTCCAAGAAAAATGGATGTGTCTTGGAATACTTTTTATTTTCCATAATTTTTTCCACACTTGGTGATTGTTGTCCTGCATTGAGCTATGTGAGCCCTCTGCTTCACGCCTTGCCTTTAAGAAATGATATGAACTCTTCACAGAAAAAATAGCTGATCGTGAAGCACCCCACACAAATTCATCTTGTAATTGAGAGAAAGAAATTGGCAATTGAAGAATTTGTTGAGCCTCAAAAGGGAGAAAAATTTCATTAATTAAAGGAGCATTCCAACATCGAATATCATGGTGAATGAGATCCGAGACAAACATAATATCACAATTAGGGGGTTTAGGGGACCAAATTTTGTGTCCATTTTGATAAGTAGGCCAATTATCCTCCCATACATTAATTAGATGACTGTCTCCTACTCTCTAAATACCAGCTTTCTCAATAACATCCACTCGTGCTTGCAAAATACTTCTCCATGTATAACTTGGGCAGTAACCCGTTGAAGCTTTCAAGAAATTGCTTCTAGGAAAATACCTTGCTTTCAAACATTGTGAGATCAATAAGTCGTCGTTGTGCATAATACGCCAACCTTGTTTAGACAACATTGCAAGGTTAAACTCATGAAATGTTCGAAAACCTATTCCACCTTTCTTTTTTCCTTACATAATGTCTCCCATTTAATCCATTGAATTTTACGCTCACCATGTTTGCTACCCCACCAGAACTTACTAATCATACTTTCAATATGCTCACATAAACTCATCGGAAGTAGAAAACAGCTCATTACATACGTAGGAATAGCTTGAACCACTGATTTGATCAAAACTTCTCGCCCAGCAGTTGATAGAAATTTTTCTTTCCAACCTTTCAGCTTCTTCCACACCCTATCTTGGACAAAATTGAAAACATGTTTCTTAGACCTACCAACAAAAGCAGGCAGTCCCAGATACTTTGAATGATACTCAACAGCCTTAATTTGCATCCAACCTTGGAACAAGATTTTACGATCACCAGGTAAATTTCAGCTAAAAGAGATTTCAGACTTGTCCAAATTAATAAGTTGACCAGAAGCAAGTTGGTAAGTATTAAGAATTTCTTGAATGGTTTGAGAATCTTGAAAAGAATCCCTACAAAAAATGAGGCTATCATCTGCAAAAAATAAATGATTAATAAACTAAAGTTATGTTAGTGGAAAAGAATATAATAAATATTGTATTGATATCGTAAAAGGGGCAAAATAATTTGAGACAAAGAAAAATGGTAAAGATGACACTTATTTTGAAATAGAAGGAGTATCTTGGTACATTCCTAAGAATAAAATGAAAGAAAATATTTATTTCTATATTTGTTACAAGTTTATTACATTTCATTTGTGAAAATAAATTTCACATGAAAATATAAATATGATAACTTGAAACAAACATCTCCTTATAGAAGTAAAAAAATAAAAAATAACAAGTGGGTTCCATGGTAATCGATTTGTTTTTTTGGTAGATAGACGAAAATGGTAAAGTCATTATAAATCCATACATAAGTAAAGGTGTTAGGGTTTGAACTCCGATTATAATGTCCGACTTAACAATTTTGACTTTATACCAGTTGAGGTAGAATTGTAAACAATTTCGGTTTTTTTGGTAGATAATCAATTTGTGAAAGGATGAAGAAAGTAAATAAACTATTTAATTTTAGGTGACAACTACATGTCACTACATTACCCACATTTTCTTGATGAGTTAGTGAGAATTTGTCTTAATTTTATTGATTTTCTTATCCTCTCTCGCCACCTACTAATCCGGTAATGCGAGATCATCAAAGATAAATTTAAGAATCATATTGTCTCTGCAGTAGAAAAGACAAAAGGGAGAGGACAAAAAGAATGGAGAGGAGTACGAAAAGATTATGGAGAAAAACGAGGAAATAACATATAGAGAGGGTTTAAGGTCTTAAAAGATAATTGTGGTGGTGAGATGAGAGGATCTTGTTGTATTTTTTTTTAGAGAAGGATCTTGTTGTATTTAGGAGGGTTGTATGATTCACAAAACTGTAAGAACTACACATAACAGTATAGGACGGTACATTTATAAAGACATATTTTCTATGCACTCTTAAGGTCCTTTTTTTTTTTTAAGGTCCTTTTAGTTAGATGTTTGTAACAAGTAAGTTATTTAAGTTTTTTGTGTAATGAATGACCCTTTTAAGTGATAAAATGTATGCTGTATCACCTCTTTTTCATTAAACTTTGTTAAAATGTGGTTATATTGTCGTTTAATGCTAAGTTGGTATGTTCAAATTTACTGTTCTCAAAATTAGGGTTCATAAGGGTATTATTTTGCCTTGATTTGAAACGAAATTGATCGATTACTTGACTTATAATGTAATTGATAAAATATTTATCTGTAAAATTATGTTTAAATTCGGATACAAGAAGAATAAAACATGCATATACCTAATCATTTTGTATTTATAACCATTTTTTGAACTTGACACCTCAACGTTAAACGGATACATATGCATTTTTTAACGGAGCTGACCGAAAAGGTTAACAATGTAAATATTTTATGACTCAAAGGATCAATATTTTAAATAAAAAAATTAATAGACTAATTCGTTGCAAACATCTAACTTAAAGAATTGCGGGTTGTTTTTGGCCTACAAATAATATAACCTTTGCAAACATCTAACTTAAAGAATTGCGGGTTGTTTTTGGCCTACAAATAATATAACCTTTAATACAATTAATACCATATACTTGACCAAAAAAAATAAAAAATACCATATATAGGCATATTAAGTGAGAACAGTGGCGGATCTACCACCCGGCGACCCAGGCACTCGCCCGGGCTCAATCGATAATTTCTTCACATTAGGTTCAACCCAAAGCCGATTAACACACTTGAAAAAATATATATATTGGGCAAACTCACAATCATAGTCAAGAGAAGAGAGATAATGAAAAAAGAGGGGAGGCAAATTGGGTTGTATAATAGATTCGTATTTCAATTTGAGAGAGGTTCTGAAGAGGCAAATTCAGGTTGTATTATAGATTTGGCTTCCATTATATGATCAATTGAAAGTTGGAAGAAAGGAGAGATAATGAAAAAAACAGGGGAGAAGAGAGGAGTGTGTTGAGGAGGATGAAGATGCACAGTTAAGAGAGAGATTCGTCTAGTTGGTAAAGTAACTTTAATTATTTTGTTTTCTGAAGAATCGGTGTTAACCACTATTTTTTTTTTTACTAAATATTAATTACTCTTATAGCCTTTCATCCTTTAAAAAAGATATTAACTACTCTTTGATTACCCATGCACAGCGATAAATAATAATTACTGGTACATTGTTATGAAAAAATATTAACAAGATTGTTTTTTTTTTTTGGAATAAGAAGACTCTTTGTTTTTAAAACACTATCCGTATTTGCTCAAAAAAAAAACACTATCCGTATATTTCTTTTTTGAGTAATCTATCCGTATACTTCTTGATCACTAATACAAAACCATCTAAGGTTTTTTTTTTCTTCTTGAAAGGAATTATTTACATTAATGTTACCTCAATCGGTCTTATCCCAAAATAAAACTGATGACCCATCACTCGATCTCCACACAACATTACTCTTCCCATCATCCCAACTTTTGAAAATACCCTTCCAAAAGTTTTATCCTGCTTTGCCAACGTGCATTCTAGAAAGAATGCCATTACATAAGAAGGCAAGGATTTTCTCTCAAAAAAAAATAATAATAATAATAATAAGGCAAAGGATTTAATAACGGACTTGGTCAATGTAATTCTTTTTTCTTTTCGGTCAAGAAAAATAGCAATTGGTCAATGCAATTCTAGCCTCAAGGAATAGAGTTTTAGCTTTCCAACTAATTAATCTATTACCCACTTTATCCAAAATAAACTGGAATGAAGATCTATTAACTTTAATAATAGAATACCTAGTTACTTCGTGAGATCATTCGTCATTTTGAAGCTACCTTCATTGCAAATTTGATTATTAACATTCCAGTCAACATTTAAGGAGAAGAACATGTGGGGGTTTTCTTCACTCACCTTATGACCGGAGCTCCTACAAAATATATTAAAGATGTTTTTGATAACAATGATTTGTTCAACATTTGCTTTAGGAAAAAACAAGACATCTAGTATGAAGGCAAGTTGATGGAGCTTAAGACCCCAGAGAACACCTTAATTAGCTTCAAAGTATCGTGCTCAACCGATAAGCTAGCCATTTGGAACAGTCACCTTGTTGAATACCACTAGAGATGGAGAATTTCTCTATTCCTTCACTCTTACAAAGGATAACATCCTTGAAGAAGAAATGCAATGGCAAATAAGATTAATAAAGTTCGAACACTTTAGATTTTCATTAACTGGATCAAATGATGTTACATTTTTTTATATGGAAAATAAGCTATTGATCAATTTTAAAATGGAACATAAGTATAAGATGAGCAAGAGTTTTGTTTATTTTTTTGGGTTGAAAATGTGTTAGTTTTGATCACAATCCGCCATGATAGCAATAGAAACCAGCTGGGGATATAGGGGACTATTTGGAGTACTAACTACCAAGTAGAATCTTCATCCAAAAACCGTGTATATTAACAGAGCCCAGCAGCCCGTTCGCTTCCCGCGGCCAACAACAAAATTAATTTGTTTAATCTAAAAGGTAAATATTTAATGATTGATGGTGTTTGGCAGAGTCACGATATGCCAACATAATTTTGACCAATGCTATATTTTAGGGTTTCAATAAAATCGCAATGTCACTATAACTTTGTCAAACTCAACGTCAATAAAATCACATTGTCACTATAAGTATGTTAAACTCGCCATAATTTTGGAGTAAAATGTAATTAAACTTGAGTGTTGAGACTAGAGGATAAGTCTTGCAAGAGAGGAGTGTGCGTGAAAAAGTCTTTCTTAGACAGTGGTACATCAAATCGAGGTCTAATTTGGAAGAGCAGACGTTGAGCTGCAATTATCATGGCAGTGGCGTTTGGGTGAAACCATGGAACTATGATTTGGACTACATGGTTCATAGGCTCCATCGCTACACGCAAAAATCAACATCTCATGTCATGCACAACACACCGTGCCTTTTACATTTTAACTATGAAACTTGTTTGAAAGCATGAGGCTAAATTTAATGCTAAAGTTAGTATAGAAGACACTACGCAAAAGAAAGCATGAGGCTAAATTTGTAGTTAAAGCAAAAATGAAATAAAAAAATAATGCATGATGATGAACGTGTAAAAGCACATATCTGATTTTGCTATGCCGCTGCTGAGTACAGACAGACAGCAATCTCCAAAATGACAGAAATCGGGTAATGCAAGAGCATATCCCTGGCTAGCATCATTAGAGTCCCTACGGTAATATATAATCAAAAGATACTTCAACAAAAACCTAATTGGGTGAACGATGGAGAGATTAACTAAAACCTTAATACTATAGACCGTTCTAAATTCAGTCCTCAACAATGCAAGTTAGACTTGACATCTAGACACTAAACTTCCAACAATCAGTCCAAACAAATACCCTGCTTCTGCACTGTTAATCCAAAGTCACATCACGGATGAGTTTGGCCAGCCCATAGTGGATGATGGTACATCTGCTGCATATTATTATGAACAGGCTGATTAGCATTATTGTAGAGTCCAGGTCCCCTGCTAAAATTACTATTATGATCATTTTCTTCAGAGGACTCGGTTGAAGGCCCTTGAGAAGTGGGACTAGTTGGAGTCGTAGGTGCCCCAAAGTTCAACATTTGGGAAGTTGGCGCTGAAGAAGGCCCAGATTTCACCATACTTGAGCTTGACTTTTTCCGATCCACAATAAAGCTACCCACAATGACCTATTTAATGATTGGAAAATGTCACAAAAGTAGAGTATCAAAATTTGGTCAATCCTGTCCTACATGCATAATAACACTCCCCCAATAGTAAAATACAAGAACTTTTGACTGTAAATACAAGAAATTATGTACACTATGATAAGCTTTGAGAAAATATATATGGGTAAATTTCATGGCAAGTAATTGTCACCAATTGATATGAAATTTTAGACCACTTGAGAACAATACCTGTACAGTTGACGCTGCAGTTAACTCGCCAGCAACTGCACCACCCAAAACTCGTCCATCAGCCCCTGCAACAGAAACGTATAAACTGCTTGTTCTGCTTTGTTCACCATTATTTTCAGATAGCGGCATAGGACCTGATAGCGATACGATCTCAAATTGGCCCTGCGGAGCAAAATTACGTCAGGTGCTGAGAATAAAATTTAAAGAAAATAATATTCAATTATAAACTCAACCACAAGTGTTTAAAGATAAAGAAAAGATGCTGTTGAGCTTAATTCCTTTTGAAAAAACAAACAAAAATTCCACCAATATTAATTATCAACTTTTTACATACACTTATTAAACAAGACTAACTTGCTGGATTTGGAAAGGGTGCGGAAAGAAGGTGTAGGTTACAAAATTGGTTTGTGTTCAATGAAGGGCAAAAATCTACAATGCCTGTGATAAAGGAATATTAACATACAGCGGAAATTCTTGTGAGTTGCAACTTATAACAACACAAACTCAGGTAAAGCTACGAAACCAACACCTATCCACAGTCATCCTGTCTTCACAATTGAGAACCAACTCACCCAAAGCCTTGAATTATTAAATGATGGCAAATGCATAATTTTATAACATCTCTCGGCACGTCTCTCACACAAGACATGAAGTATAGACAATGCCCTGGTTAATTTTATCTCTTAACTGCAATTTAGAAAAATGGTAAACCAACCCTCCCAAAAGCTAATCCTTGACACCGCCATTCTTCTTACAAAGGCTTAAATTTCAGCAAAGAGAGTAGACATCTGCATTTCCTACACTTCCGGTGTGCAGGGCTCTTGGGATAGGGAGCATGTCAGATATAGAATCATTTATGAGCCTTCACCTAACATTTCAATCTTCACGGTATTTGGTCTGTAGAATCTATGATTCCATAATTGATTTGTGTCAAACAATACCGTTTTTTCATAATGTTCTTGGTAACAAACAGCCAAGACAATTTGAGCTTTTTCATTATGTTAGCCTCTAAACTTACATGTCATCAACTTATGGTTACCATGGTCCAGATGCTTTTTTTTTTTTTTTTGCAACAAAATGGTCATATGAATTGATAAAATTAAAAGAGAAGAATGTGTGAATCATTTTTTATTCGTTGTCAAACTTTCTCTCATAGTAATACAACCAATAACAGATATAACAATGATCCCATGTAGAAGGTCATTCAGTTTCCTATCAATTTAAGGGCGTTCTAGGTGATACAACATAAGATACCACCTTTTTTCTCATAAGAAACTATAAACATTAAATAATGAAAAGAGCAAGTATAAAGTTTGGTCCGATCAATCACTTTTACTTTTTGAGGTCACGAAGCTACCATTCCAAGTAGTCAATACCATACTAAACGCTCCAGTGAAAACTAATCTGAGGGGTCCAATCCCACCGTCCACTTGCGGGGATAACCTATTATATTACTCTCTCCGTCCCAAATTATAAGCAAAAAAACTCATTTTCTTTGTCCCAAATTTTATGCAAAAAAGACCAACTTTTATCATATTTAATTATGTTATTTCAAAAAATCATCTTTACCAAAGAGAAATTAAATGCAAATTGCATTCATTTTACTCTCCCTTTCATTTTCTCTATAACTAATAACCAATGAAAATTGTTATCTTTCTATGAAACTTATTCTAAGGATAACACAAGAAACTATACTACAGACTACTATGTTTTACTTTTCTTAATAAGTGCGAAATATTTTATTTTGCTTATAATTTGGGACGGAGGGAGTACTTAACCATCTATATATTTAACATCCTAAAATTTCTCAGGTGAAAGAGGTCCTTTGTGTTGGGATGAATATTATATTAGCAGAAAATGGTATGTATGCCATGCACCGAAAAACACAAACTTCAAATGCAACAAACGTAATATTGTGTAACAGGCTCCTCTGCAAGATCTTTGCAAAAGAGTCAAATTTCCTCTAGAAAGTATTATTGTTGGGGATGTGGCATGCTCATAATAAGATTTCAGTTCCATGCAAAACAAAACAGAACTTCCAAACACTGTTGTCTATGGCGGTCCATTGCGGAGAGCCAAAATCCCGCAATACCGGCCGCTTTGTGGCGCCGTCATATCAGATCATGGCGGAAAATCCTGCCATATCAGCCGAAATTGGGCATGCGGAGAGCCCAAAAATCGCCACCGATATCCGCCATGGGCAGTATTTGAATTTTGACAACACTGCTTCCAAAGAACCTTTTCTCTCCCTCACTTTATTCTGTTTTTCTTTCTCTCTCTTCTAGCACTTATTTATAAAATTCATCTCCGACTAAATAGTCCTTCTCAAGTCAATAGAGATTATATGCAAAACTATTTCAAGCTGGCGTCTCCAAAAGTACACAGTTTCACTTTCAATAGCAAATTATAATTTAGTTTTGTAGTTTCACTTTCAAAAGCATTATTTTAGAACACATTAAAAAAATTCATTACTTGATGAACAATAATAATGAATTGAGTTCTATATTTACATTGACAAGTTGTACCTGTAAGAACATGCATGTCAAACAATCACGTATATCATCAGATCATTTACAATATATCATAAACAAAGCTTAATACAATGGATAAAGTAAAAACAGATATTGACTACATTCTCAATGAATATAAGAAGTACCTCATATCTTGCAATACTGCCTGATGCTGGCTGTCGAAGGATTACACGGCTGATTGCACCAATGGCAGAAAGAATACAAACCGTGCGAGGCCCCGTCTGAGAAAAGGCCATAACTTTTTCTGTAATGTCCTGCAAACAAGAGAAGCATACTAGTGAGAATGGTCTGTAACAACTGGAAGCTACACCAACCCTGTTAATAGGAACTTCAAAGAATATTTTAAAACCAACATAAATAAATAAAATAACAAGTATATGTAAAATCACGTGCACCCAATAAAATGCATCCACATCAAAATAGTAATTCAGACAATAATGAATAATCCCATTTTTTTCCTGCCTGTTTTATACCATATACCAAAAAAGAACAACTAATACATTGATTGACCAAAACAAAAAACTGCAGTGCAGGTGAATGCTATAAGTTGCTTATTTCCTTTCTGAGTGCAACTCTATACAATAATGTCAGTTAACAATCTCGAAAACACAGTACTCAAAACAGAAACTATAAGAAATAAATACACATCTTAAATTGTCAAATAGATTAAAAGGTATCCAAAATTAACACACACTTCACAGCAACAAATATAAGGAATTTGATGAACTCAATGATGGATAGCTTATTACGTGCGCAGGCTAGAGAACAAAAGCATTGAACAAGCATCAATACCAATTTTACACGCAATAAAGGCAAGCTTTTAGAGCTGTAGAACTTTAAAAGGAACAACATGAACATGAAGAATACAATTCTAGTTACTTGTAAAATGAAGATCTCAATTTGAGGACAATATGTTATGCAGTATAAGTTTGACAATATTGATTTGACACTCTACTTTCATCACCAAAAAAGATTAAGAACCCTTAAAATTACCTCAGAGCAATATCATTGAAGTCAGTCTCCAAAAAAATATACATACATTTAAATAAATGGCAAGACAATCATCATCACAAGATTGTCTTTATAAGTTACAATGAAGAGGCAAGAGCAATAACTCCACCCCACAGTTCAAATCCTTCTGCTCCAGTCCATTAATAGTGAACCAACATAAAACTAGCAGTACAATTTGTAAGGTCCAATAACTAAAGAAAACTTGAAAACCGAAACTTTCTACCCCTAACTAAAACATCAAAGGAAATATCACCCCATATTGGGAAAAACACAAATCCCATGTAGAATAGAGATGAGGCCTGAAATGAGTTTATAAAGAGAGGCATCCGTCACTTTACAAGCAAGTCAGTTTCGTAAGGTTGAGATAGGCGGAATTTAAAAAATCTAATATAGTATTAAAGTCTATCGGTTCGAGCCACCCACCATTTAATATCCACGCACCAAGCCTGATAGTGCTGGCGGTGAGGGGTGTACTGGAGAAAACCAAAGTCCCACATAGAGAATAGAGATAATGCCTCAGATGAGTTTACAAAGAGAGACACCCCTCGCTTTACAAGCTGATTTTGTAAGGTTGAGTTAGACCCAATATAAAAACCTAAATACCTAATAGCCAATAATTTTGACAAGAGCCGTCAACATATGTTAGGATTTATAATTTACAATGCGATTAGAGATGGCCGACCAACTAAGTCACTCTAGATTTGTCATGCAATGCAATTGTCACATGCAAAAGGTAAATCAATCAAATGAGTCAAACCCTGTTTTCAATTTGTATTCTTCTTATTCTTATTCACTAATTAATTTTAAGAACATAATTACTTTTTCCAACTTTGGGTTCCAGTGTGATCTATAAAGGGCCTGTTTGTTACAGATTACAAAAGAAAAAGTGATTTTTAGAGCTTATTGAAATAAGCAGAAGTTGTTTTGTGTTTGTTTACCATAATGAAAATCCCTTTTTAAAACAGATCACTTAACAAAAACAATTTTCTGGAAAAACTACTCAAAACATCTTATTTGAAGCAGATTTTGGATTTTTTTCAAAAGCTGTAACAAACAGCCACCCAAAAACTTTTAAAAGTGATTATTTTGTTTTAAAAAAGTGATTTTTTTCTTGATAAATTGCAAAAAGCAGTCTCTAACTATACCTCACTCTTAGATAAGCTAATCAAAACTGTTATTTCAAAACCTCTGATAACAAAAATATTGCAACAATTTAAGCAAAAAATTGAATATATAGAATTACCTCACCAGACTCCACCAAGATTACGTGCGGAGTAAATCCAGTCCCACCAGCACCTTCACAAAACAAACAAAAAACAAAAAAAGTCACAATCAGAATCATCTACATTCAAAAAACCACTTAAGCGCTTAAATTAAATACCAAAGACACCGGACACCACACTGACACATCAATATAGGTGGTAATTTACAAAAATTAAATGTAATCACATGTGTCAGAGACACCGAACACGTCTTCAATCAGAAGTGTCAGTGCTAAAGAAACAAAACCACATACCAAGCGCATCTAACTGCTTCTTCCCAGAGCCAGGCGGCCTTCCTCTATGTTTCTTGGGAGGCGCATCGGCGTTTCCAGAATCACCAGCCGAAGCAGCAGACGTAGCAGCAACAGGAGAAGAAACAGGAGCCAAACCAAGAGCAATGTTACCATCAGGCGAGTATTTCCTCGGCCGGCCACGTTTCTTCTTCCCAAGCGTCGACGGCGAAGAAGGGCTGTCATGAGTAACAGAAAACGGCTCCGATTGCGGCGAAGCGAAAGGAAAACGAGCTGTAGCGGGTGCCATGATGTTCGCGTTCGCGGTGGTGGTGGTTGTGGTGGAGGAGTTAGGGCTGATCATGGTGGTGTTAGTTGGAGCGTAAGATGTGGGACCCACCATCATAGTTGGTTGTTGTGGTGGTGGTGCTGAGCGGGAATCCATTGCGATGATGATGAATGTGAGTTTGTTAGATCAGAAAAAGTGATGAAATTTGTTTCTGAGAAAAGAGAAAGAGAATGCGTAACTTCTTTAACTTTGGAAACACAACACGAACTATAAGTACAACTCTATGCTAACTGGGCTTTATTTACTTCTTTAGGGTTTTTAACCTTAAATAAATAATTAACTCCTCACTTTTTTCTCAACTACTTTTCTTTATAGAAACTTTTTTTATAACTACTACTGGTTTTAATTTTAAATTTAATTTATGGATTTTGTAATCAGTGTTCTTAGATTTTGTGTGAAATTGGAATCAATGGTATATTTTCTCAAAAATTGCATCTTTTAATGGCTATTTATTAGTTATATGTCAACAAAAATGGGTATTTATTGTTTTTAAAATTTTAACTAGCTAGTTTGATGTACTTGATAGTAACTTCTTTTTTTTTTGAGAGAGATAGTAACTTCTATTTTATTCTTCCTTCAAAAAAACTTTTATTTTATTCTATTTCTAATTAAGTATTTATCTCTTAATATTAGTAAAATTATACAATTGGTCCCTTAATATTTTTGGTGTTAAATTGGTCCCTTAATTTTTTTTTAAGGAAATTGATTCCTTAATTTAATTTTAGGTAAAACTTTTGTTTTCTACTTTTTTTTTCTTGATTTAATCTTTTACATTATAAAATATCAAACATTATTATCATTTCTTTTAAACAAAAAACTCAAACAAAAAATTCATCAAACTAATAAACAAACTCAAATATTCATCATACAAACTTAGAAACCCAAATTACATTGAAAAAATCCCATAAAAATGATACGATATTACCTTTCACGACACAAATTATAAAATCAGGAAGAAAAAAAAGATGAAGAACAAAAGTGTTGTCTGAAATTAAGTTAAGGGACATATTGAGCAAAATTATAGTTGAAATCATAATTTATTAATTAGTGAATAGTTGATGATAATGAATGAGTTTAAAGCACGAAAGTTGCAGCTAGAAACTTAACTGCATAGTTAAAGATCATTCTTCGCTCAAGCAGTGAGCAACATCGCAGATTTCATTGTCACCGACTTGCCCCCAGCTATGGGTGAAGGCGATTCAATTTCAACCAAAATCTTTGAAAATGAATACATCAACGGAGTTGAAGGATGCAAAAAGATTCTCCATGTGGGATGTAACGCCCATCTTAATTATTTAATTAATTCGATGAAGTTTAGAATATATTTATAAATATATGCTTATATGATTTATGATTTAAGTAATTTATATGACTAAGATGTGTGAATTATATGATTCGTGAGGTTGAGTAGTTTATATGATTTATGAATAAATTATGTGGAGTATATGATGTTGTGAAGTTGTTATGTTGGTGTGATTTATTTTATTATTAAATAAAATAAGATATGAGAAATAAAATAAAAATATTAGAAGTTGGGCTGTGAGGTGGAAATAGTAAGTTTATAGGTGAGATGAGCAATAAGGGTAAATAAATAAGACAAACATAAGTGGGAGACGTTTTTACGTGAAACGCTTTTGGAAAAGGGAGAAAAAGTCAGAAGAGGAGATCAAGAGGGAGAGAGCTGCGATTCTGCTATAATCAGGTAAGGGTGAGACTAATTTTCAATATTATTAAGGTTATAATTCTGTAGAATGATTTAGCATGATTAGGTTGAGTTTTGTGAGAATTGATGAATTAGGGTTTGAGGGAGTTGAGGATTAATTGATGAAAAGTTGTTAGATTGATGAAGAGACTGTAATTAGACCTTAGATAATCCCCATAATGATTATCAGAAGTAATTTTGAAGCTAAAACTATGTGATTAGATGAGATGTCGGTGAGTTAAGAATTAGGGTTGTGAGGTTTTGGAAAACGAGTTTTGAGTGGTTTAAACTTGAATTTTTTTGTAGAATATGATAGAGCTTAGTGTCAGGAGCGCGTAGGCGAAAACAGCATCAAAAACGGATTAACGGTTTGAGTTTTACGGCCGAAAACGTGAAAGGTAAAAAATCTGAAGTTGTCTGTCGAACTATGAACGTGCCACGATGGAAGCCCAACGTGCCACGATTTTTCCAGAATCGAAACCATTTTTAGGCTGTCCAAACGTGCCACGATGGTACCTCAACGAGCCACGATGCAGTGTTGACTTAAACTATATTTGACCCATTTTTATGCCTCTAAAGGGTTCCTAAGATGTACAGTAAGGCCCCAAATCAATAAGCTTAATGAGAGGGATTTAATTAAGGGTTATAGGAGTAGTTCCTTGCCATAGTGTAACCCAACTTGCGAGCAAAGTTACTCGCCACTGCGAGTTAGGTTGTTAGTTGCCCAAAATTGTCCCGATGCGATCCTTTCGCACGTATAGACTTGAGTTGACCTTAGAAGTAAGTAAGAGAGCTGTTTAGGATGCTTCCATAAGCTCCAGAAGTCTGTTCAGGTGACTGAGATTAGAATTGTTGTTGCATGAATGTTATAATGATGCTTTATGATACTTATGATGATGTAATTCATTCATTAGATGATGTTAACGCATTCAAGCGTTATTAAATGATGTATCTTGCTGCTGTTCCCTGCTATTGACTGTTAGTGTCTTGAGGTTGCATGAGTCGGTCTATGTTGTTGGAATTTAAGAAGTTGTCCATGATTATGAGTCGTATGAGTTGTTCACGTTGTTGTCTAAGTTGTTGGAAGTTGAGTTCATTGCATGCTCATTAAAGTTGGGGGCTTTAGGCCCGGCAGCCTTTGTGCTCATTAAAGTTGGGGGCTTTAGGCCCGGCAGCCTTTGTGCTCATTAAAGTTGGGGGCTTTAGGCCCGGCAGCCTTTGTGCTCATTAAAGTTGGGGGCTTTAGGCCCGGCAGCCTTTGTGCTCACACGTTGAAGAGCCTATTATGCTCATTTTGTTGTTGATTGGTACCACATGCATTTGCATATCAAGAAGTTTCATGATGGTCTAAGTTGTTAAGTTGTTGTTGAGTTGATAGAGTTGCATTGTCAAGATGAGTTGTGTTGTTAAGTCGTTGTTGAGTTGGTAAAGTTGCATTGTCAAGATGAGTTGTGTTGTCGAGCTAAGTGTTAAGTTGATTATGATTTGTGATGATATTTAGTAATGGTATTTGATGATTGTATTTGTTATGAAATGAAAAATATGTTGAGTGTTAATTGTGGATATGTTATTAATGTTTAAGTTGTTAAATGCATTTTATTGGATTATATGCTTAATGTATTGATTATGAAATCTCACCCCTTCTGCGTATATGTTGCCTCGACCGTGGGTAATGTGCAGGTAATAAAGACTAGAGGCGTTCGTGAGTGGACTCCTCACATTGTGTCTAGGTGCTCTGATACGTAACGGGATGGGGACTTGCTTTACTACTATTCCTTACGTGTCCTTATGAACTTTTTATGAATAAATGTTGAACTGAAACTATGAGATTTTGATGAGGCCTGCGTGCCAAGACTTTTAATATGTTGAACTATTTTCCGCTGCAAGATTGTAGATTTTTTTTGATGTTGAATTTTGAGAGATAATTATTATTATCTGTTTTTAAGATTTTTAAGTAGTATGTGACATTCCGTTATGAATTAAATACTCTGATTTAAATGAAATTTTCAAGTTGGGAAAACGGGGTGTTACATGGGAGATTGATTTTGAACAAAGAGGAGACCCCACCCACACACTGCAAAACAACTACAACAAACCCTGATTCCTCTCTTGAAATCCATCAAAAATCGGAAGCTTGTTGCGCTTGACATATGTTTCTTTGAATTTGGCACGTCAGCAAAGTGGCCAAAAACCGCCTTTGCTCGCCATGGCCAGGGTCAAGCTCGCTCGCTTGGCTACGCCTTGTTTTTCTGGAAAACCTTGCTCTCTGACTTGCCTCGTTGCAGGCTCGTCGTGGCACTCCTTCTCGTCATGGCCTCGCTTGGGGCTCGCTCGGCCACGCCCAGGAAATCCAAAATTTGATGCTTACTGCCTATGTTCGCCCAGTGGTCGCCTTGGGCTCTCCATGGCGAGCCTAACTTAAACTTTCTTCGTTCTTTAAATGTCATGGCAAGCAAGTTCTTACACAAAAAGGTTGGATTAAGATATAAAAAAGCATAAAATGGCAATTGCTCGTATTCATTATTTTTGAGCTTTTCATGAGATAACTTGTAAAACAAGTAACTAAAGTGCCTAAAATGCATGTGATATTTAACTGATTTCTAACATTTATCAGGCATATAGGTGTTTCTATGACAAATTTTATTAACCTCAACTTGGGATTACGACAACCGATTTGATGAATCTAAGCTAACAACTAGATAAATAGGTTGTTGATTTCATTCAAAGGTTCAAAAGAAAAAAAAAATCGAAGTACATAATAAGTTTTCTATACAATATGCAACATAAGATTAACATATATTGAGTTAAACCATGTAAAAAATATGATTAATAGTGCTTTACCCCACTGTAATATAGGTCATTTCTGGTTTTCCACTCTGCAATTTTTTTTCTTATTTTTTGTCCTTGTAATTTGAGGATTTTTTTATTTTGGATCTTCATGGCAAATTTCGGTTTACCTTATACCATATCATTGATTTTGTACGGTCAAAATTTATGAAGGTCCAAAACCAGAAATCTTCAATTTACAAGGACGAAAACTAAAAAAAAAATTACAGGATGAAAAACCGAAAATGACCTATATTGCAAAGGATAAAACACTATTAACCCAAAAAAATACTATAGAATTATAAGTACATATACTATATCAAGACCAACAATTGGTAAGAGCGACTAGCTCCAGCTGTAACGCTAATCTATGAAAGCATCAAATTTTGAAAAGGTTGGAATATAATTGCTGAGTAAAATTTTCTAGTTCCTTTTCTCCATCTACTCACCTAGTTCAGGTAATAAAATCTAAAATGTTCTACTAGCCTAATTCAAGTAATAAAATTTAAAATGTTGTACGATGTTGGAGAGTGATTTTAACGTGTTTTTACATTGTTTAAATTCTCTATATAATCCAAAATATTGTAGGGCGCTTGAGAAATCAAGAGGATGAAAAAAAAATTCTTAATTTTATTTTGTTATATGACATATGCACCTGAACAAAAACTCAATATTTGTTAAAAAAATAAAGGATAGTGTTAACTTGTGCCCTTAGGGCACATGTTAAAAAATCCAAAAAGAGAAATATTCTCTTAAACTTTGTGCATTCAATTCATTAAAACATTAAAAAGTAAATTTAATGCACGTATTCCAATACATTATTTCTAGTTTTGGCTTCTAAACTTGTGCCTTAAGGGCACAAGTTAACATTTCCCAAAAATAAAATAAATAAGGGTTAATAGGCCTTTACCCCCTGCAATATAGGTCACTTTTGATTTTTCCCCTAAAAAATCTTTTTGTCAGATTCCGTCCTTGTAATTTTTTTTTTGTTTTGGAACACCCCCCCTAGGCCAGCTGACTGTGTATTTTCGCTGATGAGGCGCGCTGATTGTATAAATTTTTTTATTGTGCACATGTGGCATTTGTGATTTTTATAAAAAAAACCTTAAAAAATAAAAAATTTTATAAAAATGAAAAAAAATCTGAAAAAATACCGGAAAAATAAAAAAATCTGAAAAATTAAAAAAATCTCGTAAAATAAAAAATAATGAAAAAAAATATGGAAAAATTAATATGTATCGAAATTTTCGAAAAAATTATAAAAAAAAAATCTTAATTAAGTTCCTGAAAAATTCTAAAAAAGATAAAGTTCCTGAAAAACATTTGAACTTTTTTTAAAAAATTTTGAAATATATTTTCTTATTATTTTAAAAAATTTCGAAATAGTTTAGGTTCCTGAAATTTCTATAAGAAGTGTTATTTTTTATTAGAATTTTTATAAAAAAAGGAAATATTCAGGAATTTAAAATATTTCAGGAAACTAATTCAGATATTTTTTTTATAATTATTTTGACAATTTCGATATATATTAATCTTTTCCAGATTTTTTCAAAATTTTTACAGATTTTTTTTATTAATTTTTCTAGAATTTTTTCATTATCTTTCATTTTACCTGATTTTTTTATTTTTTTAATCATTTTTATTAATTATTCCAGAATTTTTGAATTTTTCCGGTATTTTTTCAGAATTTGTTTTCATTATTTTTCATTTTTATTAATTTTTCTAGATTTTTTTTATTTTTTCGTTTTTTTAAATTTTTTTAATTATTTTTTTAAAAAAATCACAAATGCCACGTGTACACAATAAAAAAATAATAAAAATTATACAGCCAGCGCTCCACGTCATCAGAAAACAGTGACTCAGCGTGCCACATCAGAGAAAATGCACAGTCAACTGGCCTTGGGGGGTATTCCAAAACAATTTTTTTTTACGAGGACGGATTCTGACAAAAAAAATTTTACAGGGGGAAAACCAAAAGTGATCTATATTACAGGAGGTAAAGGTTTATTAACCCAATAAATAAATATGCAAGATAAACCCAACCCACACACATCCACCAAAAACAAAGGCTCTGTTTGGTAAGCCCACCAAATGAGCTTATAGCTTATAGCTTATAAGCTCGTTTGACAAAAAAAGCTCTGTTTGGTAACGATCTTTTACCACGAGCTTATAGCTTATTTCACGAATTTCCACGAGCTTATAAGCTATTTTTCAGAAGCTACTTCAAGTAGCGTTTGAGCTTATAGCTTATAGCTTATTGTATTTTATTCCACTTTTGCCCTTGCTATTTTATCTAAAATCCCTTTTTACCCTTTATAATTTATTACAATCTGAAATATTTTTACGTTAATGCTGAAACAATTTTCAATCCCATTTTTTTGTCACATGATTTTTCAATCTGAAGTATTTTATTCCACATGATTTTTCTAAAATCTCATTTTTGTCGCCTACAACATATGGATTCGATTTTTCTTTTTGTTTTTAAAATAAAAAGAAATTAAGTATTTTGACCAAAAAATAAAATATTAATTTATTAATCTATAAAATATATATATTAAATTGATTAATTTAAATTATTAAATATCTTAAATATTAATTTATAGTAGTATAAATTTTATATGAATTAATAATGTCCTTTTATGTAATTTTACATTTATCAGCTAGTTCAACCGCTATTTTTACCAAACACTTTAATTAGCTTATCAGCTATAAGCTATCAGCAAGCTTATAAGCTATCCGCTATTTTTACCAAACAGAACCAAAACAAAAAACCTACAAAACAAATTGAAATTAAAAATCATTCTTATTGTTAGTTTATCATTTTAAGTGCCAACTAAAATGTTCTATCTGTTAATTTATAGTTATTCAAATTATCTCTAAATTTTTATTAGGGACCATCTTTAATATTAGAGCATAGCCTCCAATTTGATTGGAAGGGCATGTACTCAATCTACGTATACAATTTGCAATGTAAGATTTAATATACCCTTCCTTCGTTCCTTTCAAAAAAAAAATACCCTTCCTTCGTTGGTCCTTAATAATTGGACACACATGTTTCCCTAAAAAAAATTGGACACACGTTAAAAAAAAGTTAGGATATATATTTTTGGCTTAAATGTGTAATTTAGTCCCTACAGTTTCATCATATTTTGACATTGGTCCTTGCAGTTTTTTTTATTTGGTTTAGGTCCTTACACTTTGAAAAAAGTTTGTTATTAGTCCCTCAGTTAGTCAACTGTTAAAAAAAAAAGTTAAAACTAACAGAGTGCTACGTGACCCAATTATTTCACGCCACGTGGCACATTACAAGACAAATTTTAAAATTAAAATAAATAAAATAAAATTTTGTTTTTAATTAGTTTTATTGTTATTATTAAATTAGAAATAAAAAAAATGGGAAGAAGAGAAACGCGATTATATTGAGAAAGGGGGTGGGAATGGATTTTAGGGTATCAAATTGAACCACAATCCAAAAACCCAAATTGTTGTTTGATATCATAATCGATCATCATTTTAACCTTCATCATCAATTCCATTTTGTGCATCCGTCACGTTTCGGATGTCGTATCTGTTCGTTTTGAGCTGCGTTTTCGTTGGATTGAGATGCGTTTTCTGAATCACTGTTAAAGGTTCCTTTTATACCGACCTAAAATTAAAGTTACAATATAACAACACAAGAATTTGATATTGTAAAATGATTTGGGGTTACTTAAACCACACACTATAACAAAAATCACAGAAAATGAAAACTTTCATCCAATTGGTTGATTTATCTAAATGTAATCACATCTTCACCTGTTTGAGAGTATTCTTTACTAGCCTGATGTATTGAACTTTGGTATATCAGGATAGAATGTAAACATGCTCATGAGAATACAAAAATAGAGTAGAGTAATCTATATCAATAAATTATAGCTCACATGCTACCAATTAGTGCTAAATAAGAACTATAGTTAAATCTCAGATTGTTATAAATATTACATGTCTTAAATACTAAAATAATATGGATTCTTTAATTCTTCCTATTAACGAAACAAGGTTTCAAGCTTAAGTTTTGCTTTCCTTATGAAATCAATGATCAGCACATAAATAATGGAGAGATTGTGGTATCGATATTGAAGATGCCACTTTCCAAAATCAAAGATGCACATAAATAATGATCAGCACATCAAAAATTGCAAGTCTGTTAGTTTTAACTTTTTTTTAACAGTTGACTGTGACAGAGGGACTGATAACAAACTTTTTTTAAAGTGCAAGGACCTAAACCAAACAAAAAAAACTGCAAGGACCAATGCCAAAATATGATGAAACTGCAGGGACTAAGTACACGTTTAAGCCTATATTTTTTTTTTTTTGCAAAATTTTTTAGATAAATTTTGATCTGCCCGGTAATGATGGATGGTGACAACAATAATAATGGGGTGTTCCAGTGCGGCGGCAAAGTAATATCACGGCAGGTCGACGAAAGATGCCTACTGGATGGCAACGGTAACAACACAGTGCTCTGGTGCGATGGCGAAGTAATCTCACGGTAGAACGAAAGATGTCTGCTAGCACATTAACACTCCGACGATCAAGTTAGTATGAGAAATTAAGGGAATATGTATGAAAGTGTGGGAAAATGAATCATACCAAGCAAGGTCATCCTTATATAGACGTGCATGAAAGATACTTGACTCCGTGTAACGCGGTGCATTATCCATGTCTGCAGAGGGACACATGTACGATGCTTGATGCTCAGGGGCATTTTTCAGTGGAACAAAACGTATTGTCATTGACGTGATCTTTCAGGTAGTGCGCCTTAAGTCGGCATACTTTTTGTCCGTGTCACTGTACATTTAACCTTATGATCGGGCCGAAACAAATTTAGTTTTTTTTTTATTACATAAATTTAGTCTCTCTACCTTTAATTCATTTACCGTGAATTAAATGCCGTTAATACTTATAAGTAGATCTTGTTCAAAAAATACTTATAAGTAGATACCGGTCAAAAAATATATTTATAAGAGTACTTTTTTTTTTTGGTCTGTAGACTTCATGAGAGTATAGAGGAATAAACATGATTAAATATTTTAATTTCCTAAAAGAAATTTTAGGACAAAGTAAAAAATAAGAAACATAACACAATCTATTAATAAATCCGTTTCTTTTTTTTCCTCAAAAAAAAATCCGTTTCTTTTTAACTATGACTTTTTAGGTTTTAAAAACAAAAAAGTCAATAAATGTTACTATTATTTTTACTATAATAATATTATTCATTTAATATTTTTATTTATATATTTATCTATCTACAATAAACAATTAAGAGTAATATTGATAAAACATTTAATATTACATTGAAGTTTGAAAATTACCGTTAAATAGAACAAAAATCTTTCAAAAAGACACTTAAAAAAAGAATAGAGTATAGTATCTTTAAAAAGTTAGATTGAGAGATACCTATTTCAATATTTTTTGTAAGATGAATAGCAAATGATTATAAGTTGGTACTAAATCAGAATATAACAGAGGGAAACATTCCATGAAATCAAAATTCCTAACGATCCTCAAATAAGGGGAAAAAGAGAGAGAGAAAAAGAAGCTATAGCACATGACCATAGCAAAACACAAGACATATACTACATGCGATTGTTCTGTGGAAGGTTTCCTCCTCCCAGTGGATAAGTTGGAGTAACGGTTCCAGGCTTTGGAATTGACCCAAGTGGCTGGTTTTCTTGGTATTGATTTGTTCCAACCGCTTGTGGTTGTGGCTGAGGAACCCTTACTGGTTCATTTTCTTGGTACTGATTTGTTCCAACCATTTGTTGTTGTGGCTGACGAACCCCAACTAGTTCATTTTCTTGGTACTGATTTGTTTGTGGTTGTGGCTGATGAACCCCCCCAACTGGTTCATGGTGACCATAATAATGTGGTTTTTTGGTGTGTAGCTTCTCAGCAGCATGCCTTGCTTTAGCTTCATGTAGCTCCATCTTTGCTTTATGTTCTTTAGCTTTTGCACGTTCATGTGCTATCACTTTCTCCTCTTTTGTTCTTGCCATTCTTTTCTCTGCCTGTATTATTATCATAGTTAAATATCACATATCAATCTTTCTAATACTATATAGGCTTAATAGCAATTTTCGCCCCTAAGAAAAAAAAACTACAAAACCGCCCCCTAAGTTTTGCAACTGTAGCAATTTTAAATAAAAAAAATAACATGTGGCACCTCACCTAGGGTGTCACGTCAGCGTAGACCAAGTCAAAATTGGCATTGTGGACCAAAACTGCCACAGATGCAAAACTTAGAGGGCGATTTTGTAGTTTTTTTCTTAGGTCAAAATCGTAACTTTGGAAAAGTTAAGGGATTAAAACTGCTATTAAGCCTACTATATAACAAGGAAAATATTATAATATTAATATGCATTTGATAAAAAACAGACCTTCTCGTCTATTTTAGCTTTATATATGTCGGCCTGCTCCTTGGCAGCACTAGCCTTGTTTTTCAGCTTCTCCATTGAAGATTGCATCTTTTTTTTGCTTGGCAGTGTTGTGACGAACAGAGTTATTAATATTTGATGTATGTGATGAATTATTTATATGCATTCTAGAGCATATGGAAGATTGGATCAAAACAAAAATAGATAAGGCAGTAAAATCCATCAAATCATTGTTCCACATGGAATGGAAATGTTTGCACCACTTGTTAAACATGCACGGAAATTCCATCCACTGACTGCCACGTTCATAGCCAAGAAATAAGAAAACTAGATGTATATGATTATGGACTTATCTATTCTGTCAAAAAAACATCACTTAAAATTTTTAAGATTCTTTTAAGAAATATATTTAGAGTAAAAAAATGAATTGTTAACAAAATTATTATCAATTAAGTTGACACACATGTCAGTAGACCTTTTACTACATCATGATTAAAATTCTAAAATGGAATTTCACAATTGAATATGACAATTTTGAATGAGGTGTATCTCTCCCAATTTAACTTTCTTTATGTAAAATAAGGAAAAAAACTATATAAAATGAAATTGTTAATGTATGTATTATACCAACAATAGATTGGTTTAAATGGTAAAAGATTTGATGTCCTTAAACGTGTGATCAAATGTTTGATTCTTGACTTTTTTTTATGAAAAAAAATCCAGTTAAAAGGGAAAATTAGTCAATTGTTATGCGGCCATAAAAAATTAACTTCCACAAAACTAAATTTACATTACTTTCAACGATTTATTTTCATCATTCCCTATGATTTTTTTCTTTCTTATTTTTTCGGTACATATTTTCACTTTTTTGGTACAAAATGAGGGCAGAGAACAAGAGAAAACAATTAAGCGATCAAAGGAATGTAAAAAAATGTTATAAAAAAGACATTGAAGCTTTTTAAGAGGAATCTCAATACCATGTAAATCAAAGAGGTTTAATGATAGATTAAAATTAACTAGTCATTCCGTCGGTTTGTTTCATTCATGTCATGTATGGTTGATTTGAACTTGTCAACTCATGTTTTTAGGTCACGAATGCGCCGAATCAGAGTAGTAACATTCTCATTGATGTTACATTTCTCTGTTACCATTTAGACTAAAACTTTTTGAGGCGCTCTCAATTTGTAGGTGTGTGATCCCTTGTTTCCAAACCATATTCATACAAATATACATGCCCCACATCTCTACATGCAACACGTCGAATGAACCTATCTTACGAGCATGACTATTTAAACAATTTTCATATTGATATCAAGGAGAATGCCGTCATATTCTGAAAGACTAACTGATCTTTTATGCACGCATCACAATTGAGTTTAACCCAACTCTCTTGGGGTCTCTTCCAACCAATGAAAATAGTGTTAGTGTGCTGAGATCATCCAGTTACGTGTGTTTGTTCCCAACTATCAATCTATGTAGCCATCTTAGGAATCACATCAATTGGATTTAAAGGTTGATGAGACTCCTCTTAAAAAAATGCTCTTGTTCCTCCACATCCACAAGTACCAACATGTTACCATAAAGATAATTTGTCATTCAATCTTGTGTGCTCCCATCTTCTTGTTGAGATTGTCAACGATCCAATCCTTGCAATTCAAAGAAAATAAATTAGTAATGGGATTATAAGTTATTAACTTAAGCCAAACTCTCGTTGATTGCACACAATCTACCAGAGCATGGACACACAAGGGATATATGGGAAGATTGTTTCATTTATTTTATTAATGGCTTAAATGAAAATCCAAAAGGATAATTTTTTTCCATCCAAATATGTTAGTTTCGAGAATCACATTTTAAAAGAAGAGAAATGAATAATCTCAAATTCGAATTGTTATCAATAATTTAATACATCAAATGTCATTTTAGTCAACCTACTTAAGTTAGTCCGGTAATATTGACTTATGACTTATGAGTATGTTCATCTTCAAAGTATTAGTTTGATTTTCACGGATGACAATAATTATTTTGAGACTAAAAAAAATTGTTAAAAAACAATTATTTTGAGATGAATGAGTAAAAAATCAACTTAGCTAAAGTCCTTGTGAGGAAAAAAAGAAGTTAGAGTCCTTGGAGGAGTTTTGACGATACGTGTCAAGCAGCAATTGGAAAAGAATCTAACGGTTGGTTTAACTCGCTCTTGTTATCCCGTAAGTTATGTGCGTGTCAGCAAGCACTTGAAGAAGAAAAAAGAAGAAGAAAATGGCGCTACCCCTTCTTCGAATTCCCAGTAGTAGTTGTTGTTCCATTCCATTTATTAATACAAAGCCGCAATCTCTTCCTTCTAAAACCCTCCGCAAGTCGACGGTGGCAGCAGCGACGGAGCTTCAAACGCCGGTGAGACTAACGGAAGCAAACGATTACCGGTATCCTAGTGGTGATGCTCCAACTCATAAGGTCACAGTTCACGATAGACAACGAGGAGTTGTTCACGAATTCCTTGTACCCGAGGTTTGAATTAATCATCTACTCAACTAAATTAACCAGATGTTGCATGTGTAGAAAAAAAAAATGTCCGTATATATCAAGTACTGTTTGTGAAATGCAGGACCAGTATATATTGCATACTGCTGAGTCTCAGAATATTACACTTCCATTCGCCTGCAGGCATGGTACTTACTTTTATCTTTAAATTATGAGTGTAGATCATTAGATTTTTATCTTGATTATTTTAGACTTATGCAAATCGTCATATAGCTAACACGATCCTAACACCGGTAGTAATTTGAAAAAAAGAAAAGAAAAAAAATGTAACAAATGTGTCGGTGTCTTATTGGTGTAGAGTGTAGACACTGATACATGTCAGACCCCCAGATACGTCTTCCATCTGAAGTGTTGGTGCTACATGGCTACACAGTACCAAAGAATAAACCATCAATTTAGTCTCGGATATAAAGATGTTAGGGATTAAGTTGATGGATATTTTCATATACTTTAGGAACTAGTTATCATGGTTTATGGGCTAAATTGGAGAGAGTGATAGTTTAGGGACTAAATTGATGGTTAATTCCATACGAAGTTTGATATTTTTAACCTATACCCTTGGGTGAGAATATTCTTTTCAATTTTCATTGGTTCCATAGATGTTCCAACTTCCAAGATACTTTATCAGGTTATTTGGAAGAATTTTATGAACCTATCATATTTGGTTATGTTTTTCCATATGTAATTAGTAATGGCCCTTACCTACCAATTATAGATTCCATTTCATCCATGTCTAGTTGAAGTATAGGTTAAATTCTGATCAATGTATACTAGTGTAAAATTCATTTTCCCTCCTATTGGGAACGTAGACAATCACAATTTTCCTGTGTAGATCATGTAATGCATCATTGATACTTGTTTTCTGTGCTGCTTCTGTTTCCGTTTAGATTGATATATGTTTGGTTTTTGATGCTATTGCTGGTTTCCTGATTTTGTTTGCTTATTTGATGCATCATGCATTGCTATTTTTATGGTAGGTTGTTGTACTAGTTGCGCTGTTCGCATAAAGAATGGGAAGATTAAACAGCCAGAGGCTCTTGGGATCTCTGCCGAACTGAGAGAGCAGGTATGTAAAACCATGTTTATGAACTTTTTTTTATTGAATTGATCATTTTGATTTGTTAAGTAGCAATGCATGATGCTCTGGTGGCATGCTTTGTATTTGCTGCTTTTCCCATCAACCATCTTCAATGACGCTAAAGAAGAGGATCAGATTTTATTTTCCATTTTCATTCTAATCTTGAAAAGTAAAAGAAGACATCTGAAAATGATAACCATTATAATTTATACATGTTATTATAGAGGAGAGGAGGACGAAGTGGTGGTTGTAGTGGTATAAAACTATCTTCATTTCAGTTTCAACATGCCAATACTAAACGTGTTCGCATTATGATGTCTTACCTGTCTACAAGTTTACTTTATTCATTTGACGGGAAATAAGACATTGAATTGAAAATTGTGTATTTCTGTCACAGTGCCATTGTGCTGAACTTGTAGTTATTGTTTTCATTTATTATTATAGTTAAATGCAAAGCCAAAAATAACAGTTGCTTCTAACAATAATGAACTAATGTGATTATATCGGCCATTCAAATAATAGGGTGCTGTTTTCTGTATTTTTCTATTACGCTGTTTATCCATTTTTTGAATGTTAACTTCACTGAATCACTTGAATTAAATTTTTAAAAAAACCAAATGTATTAACGTGTTTTTTTGGTTTGTTCCAGTTATTAAAATAAGAATGTGAATTGAAAATGATTTACTTGTTCAATTTAGAAGTTTGTCTACTCAAACTCATTTTTCTGGTATATTCCTCTTATGATTGTTTGTATATTTTACATTTTGATTTCTTTGTTGGTGTTTCAATTTAAGGGTCCCAACACAAACAAGTAATTAAGATATATCCCTACAACAGAACGAAGATATTTTTCAGCTTATGGATAGTTTGATGCCATTTGCTATGAACACCCTTTTTCCACTATAGTAGTTAACAACTACGAGGAAAACATTTTATTTGTTTCATTATCATTACTCTCGCAAATTCCAATGTCTCTTATTTCTCTGTTGGACATGTTTTTGAGATTTTTGTTTCATTTCATTTTCAGGGTTATGCACTTCTTTGTGTGAGTTTCCCATACTCTGATCTTGAAGTAGAAACTCAAGATGAAGATGAGGTAACAAGCAAAATTATAATCATAGCTTTCATTTTATGGTAACTGTTTGAATAGATACCAAATCAAATCAACACTAAGCAGATGTTTTTAATTTTAATCTTGTTAGTATACCTGCAAAATATCTCATATTACTTTTGGTGTACCTTTGAATATTCTTGAATATTTTACACAGTCTTTAGGATATATACTGGAACCAATTAGTCATCTAATCAACAAAGCAATCTTAGGAGTTTTCCTTATTCATTTTATTTCTATTTTGTTTCCATGTTTAATTAGTTTTAGTATTCCTTTTTCCTTTTGAAACCCTTGCTTTTTGAAAGTCATATTAGACTCAGGATAATCTAAGTCAAGCCGGATGGGCACATTTAAAAGAACAAAGATTTCATAGTGCCTATTTTTGTTTTGCATTCACAAGACTTTATTTGGAGATCTTGTTTAAGGGAAACTAAGTTCTTAGCTGCTTAGACCAATAGATGTTGGTAGTAATTTTAATAGGATTTAGCTTGTACTGACTAGCTCTTGATTTATGTTAGAACCGACATATGATTGCTTTAATTTTGTGAATAATACTTCTACTTTTTATTGAACAAACGCGGGAGAAAAGGAAATACAATAGAGAGATGGAGAATGAATGTAACTGCTAGTAACCACTAGGAATTAGAGAGCTTAGTCTCTCCCAACCAACCTATTGAGAAATGACCCATTCCTCTGCCTCTGTCCTAAACTCCCATTTGAAATTACAAAAAATACAATAACTGCTAAGTGCTGTCCCATTTCATAACTGCTGTCCCAGGCCCTCTTGGACTAATGGTCTTTCTCCTAGTATAATTGCTCACGACGGGAGCTCTTTTCTAACAAATTTTTTTGTATAAAAAGAACTTCTGAATGAACTAGTACATTTTATAACATCAAAATGTATATATTCTAATATCCTATTCTCTACTGTCAGACTATCCTAAACACTGTAACTAAAAAATGATATGTTAATTGTACTATGTCTTTATCTATTTGATATGATGCGTTTCTATTTGTTGGCCGTGCACCAACTGTGACAATCAAAACTCTAGTTTTCTTTGGTTCCTTCTACTTGTTGTTCTACACTTCATTTTCTATCAGCTTTTTTTCCTTCTTTTCTCAATATGCTCTCATATGAATTCATCATCTTCGCTGAAGTTTTTCTTTGTTTGAATGCTATTGTGGTTAGTTTTCTAATGTTACCATGGCATTGAGGGGGAAAACTTATACTTATTTGCTATTTTTTGTCACACGTTCTTCATATCAACAATAATTTCAGTGATAACTCATTTCCCACTTATGAATCATACCAAAGGTGATTTGATGTTGGCTGTGACTCTCGCCATTCCTTGATTTGATTTCCATGTTTATCAGTTTTCCTCTTATTTGAAACTTCCTAATGCTATTTTGAACTCTCCTTGTTGTGTGTGATTGCTTGAAAGATTATTACTGATTTTGGTCAAATGATCAGAGCTATCAGCTATTGTGATTTATTTAAATTTAGGAATTATTTTAATGGAAAGTTTTTAGGAACCTAATTATTTCCTTATTTAGTTTATGCTCTTCAGATATCAGATTTTGGGTAGACTTTCATAAAACTTTGCATTTCATACATCTAAATCGGCAAATTTTGTCTTCACACGTACAAGCCTCATGCTTGGGGGTTGTGGACTCAAAAAATTATACTTATCAGGTTCCATACTCGACGAGTTAAAACATGTATAAGCTGTGTTTCTTTGTACACGGCCCATATCCTCGTACTCGGCTCATTCTCCTACTATCCAGAATGAATGATATAAAGGGAGAGGGAACCAAGGAGAAAAGGCTAAGCCGTTCATGTACCCTAAAACACACAAAAAAACCTTAACTTGAACGCGACATGCTGTCTACAGAGGTCTTTGAGATTCCTTCGGGGGAATAGGTCCTAAAACAAACCATGGATGAAGTTACCCAACATATGAACATAATAAAACATTAACTCCCTATTGCAATGGATACCAGTGAATTCCATCATCTAACCCTTCAACTTGCTCGGAAATTTCCTGTGAGCATCTTCTCATCATATTATTTTCTTTCTTTGGTGAACTATTCTAATCAAATATTGTGGTTGATTATTTAACCAGAAAAGTGTTCATTTGTTGGAAACTTGAAGCTTAGTAAGAGTCAACTTGAGGGGAAGGATTATAATATTTGCATGATATTTCATAATATCTTTGTTGTGTCATTGAATATTTTATACATAATATCTTAAACTATGTTGTGTTTTCGAGGCTACGTGAAATTCTTGTCTTTGTTTTCATTATATCGTTTGTTAATGAATATTTGCTACCCTTGACTCACAGGTATATTGGCTTCAATTTGGACGTTATTTTGCAAGAGGACCAGTGGTAGGTTCTGTTATATATGACTATTTTTTTGTGCAAATGAAGTTGACATGTTTTCTTTGATAATGTGGCCTTTTTAACACACAAATTATATACAGGAAAGAGATGATTACGCCTTGGAGTTGGCCATGGGTGACGAGTAAGCAGGGTAGAAAATCTTACAAGCAGCTGTGCAAAGAATGCAAGTTTTGTCTCCTTTCCTTTTCTCTGTAGCACCGATACTTCATATTGAAGACGTGTATGAGTATCTGGCACGTGTTGGCGTTCGTCACTCATACAACACCGACACGCATAATTATATTCAACCATTTTCATTTTCTCAAATTATGATTAATGTCTACATGTTACTTAGTGTCGTGTTCAGTGTCTGTGTTCAATGTTTGTATCTTTACGTGTGTCTATGCTTCAAAACTCTTATTTTCCCACATGTTTATATGTGTATTCTCTGGTCTTTTTGTTGGCATATGCATTATTACTGTTTGCATAGTATAGAAGATTTGGTATGCTTTTAGATCATGTTACAATGTGGTTCAATAGGAATGGAATTCTGTAACTGAGATGTACCTTTTGGTTGAGTCAATGCTGAACCAAACGCACAGTAATGGATAAGGTATCCCAATTCACGTGACTTTGGCAGGATAAAAGGGTTGGCTGACTTTTAAATGAGAAAAAGCTCGTCTTCATCTGGTTATCCTCTCATCTCAACAGTCAACAATAAAATCAGAAGAAATTAATGATCAATTAATTAATAGAAATTAAATTAATTGTTTTCAAGATACAATTTTTTTTTTCTGTTAAATTAAAACTGTATATAATATTCTCAACTTATTAGACTACACAGTGGACCAAAAATAGTTTATAATATTTTTGTTAAAAAAAATATAAAATTTTACATAAATAATATTCATATATAAATATAAAGCCATTAAATAATACTAAAATTAACAGTCTATTACTTGAAATATGATGTAATTTGCTATTATATGTTTAGTGTTTGACGAGAGTAAAAAATAGAAGAGTATTCTTTATAATAAAAATATTCATGCTAATAATGTAATATTTTTTAAACTGCTTAAAGCAAACGTCTAATTAAATTAGAACTAATTTTCATAAATTGAGTTTGAACTGGTTTTCTTACTGTTTACATTAAATCTAGATGCATAGTACTCCCTCTGACTCATTATAAGGATTCTTTTTGCAATATTTATACGTATCAATTTTATTTTTTTTCAGTATCAATGCAAAGTTTATTTATTTTTTACACTAATATGCAATTATTGTATTTCAACTCATCTTTTTTTGGTAGTGTTTAATTTTTTTTGGTAGTGTATTTCAACTCATCTAACTACTAGAGTAATTGTTTGTTCTTTTAGTAAAATGAGACGAATGAAGTAAAATTTTTTTGGCGTTAACCCTTAGGTTTTGAGGGAAAGGAGTCATGGTAATCCGAAGTTTGGTTTGAAGATAAATAAAGTCTGACCATTTTTTTTTTAGATCTGGTTAATTGTATGTTGTACAACATGAATACATGCACTTCTCTCCTAGCTTCAAAATACAAAGAAAGATTGGAATACAATATTTTCTTAGATTTGAGCTCTATCAAAGAAAGATTGGAAGAACCGTATTTTCTTAGATTTGAGCTCTATAACAGCAGTATCAAATATTTCATTTGGCCCAGCTGAAGAAGAACCAAATAATTGCATAAAGTCGATGAGATAATGCAGGATCAAAAGAATATACCACTGTGGTCCAAAGTTAGATTAATGAAGAGTCACTCCACAACAAGATGGTGAAGTGAAATGTACAACACAGCACTAGACCCCACTCCCACGAGCCTTGTTTGTGAAAGCCTCTCACATATGAACAATTGACAGATTGATACTTGTTGGATTATGCAAATGAAGTTATTATTGTTTGTTTTTAACTCAATCAATTGTTATATGTGAAGCAATGTCGTAAAGAAGCTAATCTTTACTACAAAGTTTAGAGGCATTTTAGTCCATATATTGTGATATTGATTATTTGCTGTTATGCTCAACCCAATAGAATAGGAACATGTTGTTGCTGACCAAGTTGGTAGCTCTGCATTCTGCTCAGTTCAAAAAAAATTTAGGGCTTATTTGCATCAAGTTTTCCTAAATGAGTGATTTGTTATATTTACTGATATTGAGCAATACATATAATTTGTAGGCTAAACTATATGTTTTGGTTGAAATTAGGCTAGGATGGTTTGACATGTAAAGAGAAGACTTATAGATGTTATAGTAAAGAGAGTAGATCAGATGGAGGATAGTAAGGTCGCTAAATGCAGAGGTAGACCTAAACTATAATAGATACTATTAAGAAAGATCTAGTGATGAATGAGTTGAATCGAAATATGGTTTATGATAGAACATTATGACGTAATTTAATCATATAGCTGATCCTACTTAGTGAGATAAGGTTTGTTGTTGTTGTCACCGTTTTATTTATTTTTAACATTTTGAAATAGTCTTTTATAGTTTTTTTTAAACTCGGGTATCTGGCCGAAGGACCGACCCTCTTATAGTCTCATATATGTTTTGTTTTGAAATTGACCATTTTAGACAAAATAGATCAAATTGAAACCTAAAAGATATTAGCCAAAAAATTAATTTAGTTGAATTAATATTAGAGCATTCACGTGTAGGAATTGATGTACAAAAGAAAGAAACAGATGATGGTAGTGACAAGTGCTAAGTTAAAAAGTTTAATGTATGGTACAAGCAAATGGGAAAAAAATGCTTACACACTTTTTATGCAGGAAATTTTTCCTGCTTTAATTAAAATCTTGTTTAAGACTTTTCAAAAGCTAAAAAGAAACGGCACTAAATGATTTATGATCAGCAACCTAATCACAGCCACAATTTATGATAATATTATTTTGCTTTTTAATGTGTTAGCAGCACAGCACAAATTATGGAAAGCACTATGTATTCAAGGGACAGTTACAATCAAAAATATCTTTCTTAACTTGAAATGACACCAGCCTAGTACTCACAAATAAGTGATTTTCACTTGAACATGACATTCATAAAATGATTGATACCAAAATATTCTGTGGAGATCTCAAACGGTAAGGCTGACATAAACAAGGCTGTTGGGGAACAAGGGGCAACATCAAAGGACCAGAAAGAGTTGTCCAGATCACTATAAATTGATATTTGCAACCTCCTAGTTATTATTAATGTTGAAGACATAAATTTTGCAGTGTAGATGTTGAAAAGGACATTAGCTATGTTACATTATTACACTTTCAAAAATGGTGCCAGTGTTGTGTGATTCATAAAAAAGATGTTGCTGCTATCTTAGTGAACCTGTCTGCATTCTGCAATTGCAACATGTTATGTACTTTCTGGCAGAATATGTTTTCAACACATATCAAGATTTAACTGCGTGACACCGACACTTCGGATCAAATATGTGTCCAGTATCTGACTCGTGTCAATGTCTGACACGATACTGACACATTTGTTTACATACAATCACGTTTACTTTTTAAAATTATTTTAAGCGTCGACATGTCAGTATCAGTATCATGTCCAGTGTTCGTACCTGTATTAGGGCTTACTAGAAATTTAACCACCACAACAGTGTCTAGAAAAAATTATCAGCTATTAGTCAAAACCAACAAAGGATGAGCTAAGAGCACAGTCATATTCTGCAGTGTATATCCAATTCCTGATTTAACATGGTTTTAGTCATGCATGTCAAAATCAACAAAGGGAAACCATAGAATAAATAAAGGTTTCCCTTGCTGAAAAGAAATCCTCACCTCAATTTCTTTCTGAGATATCTATTGAGATTTTGGACTTGGACCCAGTTGTTATCTTACTGATATAGTCCATTTGACTGCTTTACCCTTTTACTGTACTTGGACCTTTTCTATTTCCAAAAGGCCAAAAGTATGTGAAAGAAATAAATGGTGCTTGGTGCTCCACACACACAAAAATATAGCAGTAGTTTTCTCAACCACTTATTGAACAAAAGTAGAAAACAAAATTTACCTTACCAAAAGATGTGGTTTTTGCATAGCACTCAGAATCAAGAAACTTATAACAAATAGTTATCGACTTATTCATACACCAATTCAAACAAAAACGCTTAATACAATCACCGTCACGCAAGGGAAAAATAACTCTATACATGTGAGGAAAGTTTTCAATCTGATTTGCACTCTTTATTATTCCTTAAGATTGATATTTAAGTACCAAAAACCAAGGTTGTAGAGTCTGTAATGACCTTGCTATAATAGTATATGATTTATTAGGTGCTGAACTTCTGCTGCTCCGTCGTGCTTGCTGAGGCCTGCATCATCATTCAGTAACATTAGCGTAAATAATTTCATACAGCGCATAATTAACTAAGAAAACTATGTCTTGTTTTGCAAGGAATTAAAATTTATTACATTGTTTCTCTTCAAAATAGAAAAGAGGAAAAGGTAGTATGGAACAAGAAACTATACTGACCCCAACTGAGGTAACAAAATTGCAAACTGCACATTTCACGGATCTTGCTCCATATTGATACATAAGTAGCATCCTGCAGTTACCACAGTTGACATGTGCTACCTGATTTGCTGTCACAATACACATTTCATTCTTAAAACTACAAAGTACGGACTCCGAATCACAGCAATTTAACTCGAAAAAGAAACATGTTTTTGAAGCTGTCATTATGCAAATTTACTCAACAATTTAACAAAGCTCATGAGATTATTAACAAAAAAAATCAATACCTTCCAGAGCTAGATTGACTGTGTGACAACAAGAGCATTGAACACTCGTCGCTCCGCGGATGTACATGAGTAAAGTATGGCATCCTCCACAAACTAACTGAGCCATTTCTGTGCCTGTGAATACATCAGGTAAATATGGTAAATATCACAAAGTGAAGATTCAGGTAACATACAAAGCATGAATTATGTAAAAGATAGAGACCCAATAACTGATAAGGGGAAGAATATTTCATCATACCAGGAGGTGGCACTGCTGTGACAGCATTGCAAACAGCACAGCATACAGAAGTGGCTCCAACTGGATACATAAGAAGGTTTCTACAACCAGAACACACAAGTTGACTCTGTGCACCTAGCATTCAAACAACATTTTTACAAAAATAATTTAATTTATGTATCAAATAAATGACCACATTTCCATACCATAAAACATTAAGTGGCACTGTAATTTTGTTGAAGCTTCAAAGCATAGCTTTTTGTTAAAATCACATAGGCTCGCCCTGATTTCGCAAAACTCACTGTCAATCTAAACATGCACTAAAGATAGGTTCAAATCTGAGTCTTAGAGGAATTTCACTAAGAAAATCTTCATATCTAATCCAACATATCTCCCTTTATCTGATAAGAAATTGGACTAATTTTTTTCCTCTCCATTTAGTAAATTTTGTATTATGCACTCTATCTAATGACTTGCTTTCTCAATACTAAAATTAGACATTAGATTCTACTTTAGTCCTTCTTCCAAATATGGATAAGAAATAAGAATTCAAATCTCCAACCACAATTCATCAGCATAAAGTAATGAGTTGACCAAAATAAAGAACATGCATCAATGAGGAAATCAAGCACAGACATAAAGAAAAGTGAAGATACCATTTGTTGGAGGTGTTGTATATGGAGCTGGAGCAGGAGCTGGAGGTGGAGTTGGATAAGGAGCAAGTGGAACTGGCATTATAAAAGAACTAACTCAAAAATATTATTTTTCTGTGCCAAATTCTACAAACAGAACAAAGCACTTCCACCCATTTTTTCAACTCCTGGAAAATGAAGAAATATAGTAAAAGATTCATTCAAGAGGGAAAAAAAAGTGATTAACTTGGTAGGTTGAAAAGGAAACCTTTGAAGCAAAAGGTTGGTAGAATATCAAATCAAAAACCAGATAAAGTGAGAGTCAAAGGAAAAGCTTCCTCCTTGAAATAAAAAACCATGCATGAAGCTGGAGGAAGATAGTCCAGAAGTGATGAAGAATTTAAGACACTGTCACTATAGTTATATATTTTATTTTATTGAGTTATGTGTGATAAAGGGAAGAATTGTACATTATATATAAATATATAATATAATGTTACTTGTACAATGGCAAGTAACAACTTTGTTAGTAGTTTGCTAGAATGAAAAAAGGGAGAGAGAGAGAAAAGAAATGGTGGAAAAGGATATGAGTGGATGTACACTAAAAAGAAATGGACTAAAGAGATGCTATATATGCTATGTCAAAGAAACGCAACTATTTTTCACCTTCATTTTCTTTTCTAGCAAATGGTGTTCCAATATTATGAGAGTAAACGTTTTGTTTTTTTATTGGTTTACGGGGATGTATTGGATTAGGATTCTATGAGATTATTTTAAAAGACTTTTTAATTATGAAAAAGTCTTGTGGTATTCAATCAAGACTTTTTGCAACTTAAAAAAAGTCTTGTGGTATTCAATCAAGACTCTTTGTCATTTTAAAAAAGTCTTGAGGTATTCAATCAAGACTTTTCATCACTTAAAAAAAGTCTCATGGTATTCAAAATCATTCAAATTTCGAAGGATTGTTTAATAAATTGGATTTTGATGGATTTTGTGGGATTTTGTAGTGTAATTTTAACAAGAAAAAGTCTTTCATAGATTTCTTGGGATTGTTTTTCATTTAAAAGTTACTATCTCTTTCTTCTCCCTTCTCTCTCTCCCCTCCCCCCTCTCTCCTTTCTCTCTTCGTCTCTCTATCTCTCCATTCTCTCTCTCTCTCTCTCTCTCTCTCTCTCTCTCTCTCTCTCCCCCCTTCATCTAGTGTTTTTTAGTCCCTTAAAATCTTATAAAATTCATAAAATCCTTAAAATTTTAAAATCAATAGTAAAAGAATTTTTTATTGGTTTTATTTTTCTTTATTCAAACGCTAGAATTTATTTGTTCATTATTTTTATCATTCACACTTGTAAGTTTGTTCTTTTTTCCCTAAAATTCATTGAATCCTTTAAAATTTTAAAATCCCATAAAATCCTTTGAAATCCTTAAAAGTCAATGTGATAAATCCATTAAAATCTTGAGTGTATAAAGTCTTTTACATAAAAAGTCTTTTAAAATCTCACAGAATCAATACAATCTCACACAGTCTTTTAAAATCTTAAAGACTTTTTTTATTAAAATCGTCTTTTAAAATCCTAATCCAATACACCCCCTTTAAATTTTGATGCTCGCTTAATTTGATTTTGTTGGATGTACGGGAGAGACTCGGGAGCCACAATAGACTAAACGTTCAGAATGAATAAGAGATAAGAGAAATAGTATTTATACAATTATTTTATGAATTTTTTTAGAACTCTTTTTTTTTTTTTATTCTCACATGGTGTTCTTATTCTCTTTCTCTTTGTATTACTTTTGTCGCAAAAGAAGAAAGAAAAAATGATTATCACATAAGTTGTATTAAAATGATTGTTCAAATAACAAAGAGATAAAAGAGAGTATAGAATAGAGAACAAGGGTTATTACAAGAAATAGAAATTAGCTTTCAACATGCTCTCGAAGAGCAAACCCTAATTTTACCATTTTTCTAAATCTCTTCTCGTAACCAAGAGATTCAATGATTTCTCTACTCAAGTTTACAATTGTTTTTCAACCCCATAATCTACCGTAAAAGGAACTGACACTTAATCCTTGATTTCATGAGAATCTCATCTTTTAGTAAACCCTAATTTGCATCACTCTCGCCTTCTTGTGTGTTTTCACCCCATGAACATGGACGGCCCATGAATTTTAATTTGTGTAGGAAACATAAATATAATTTTAGAGTAAAATATGTAAATATTAAAATATTAATAACATTCCATTTAAAAAAGAAAACAACATGCATCATAATTGTTCTCCACGATTTTTTCATATTCTGAAAACATTGAATGATTTTTTCATTTTCAATGTCAATGAAAACCAACTAATTGAGAAGTAAATGAAAGCTCCCAATTATGTGGGTGACCGTGTAGATGTTGCCTCTCTTAAATTGTGAAATTTGGGGTTTCTTATTATTTCTTATTTTTTTTTACTGGAATTGGGGTTCTCATTCTGCAATTTGTTGATTTGGTAAAAAGAAAGTATTATTAATTTTTATTTTTTTGATAGATAGTTAGAGTGATAATAACCATTTGAAAACTTACACACACAAGTGGAAGATTCTGAATTTGAATCTTAATCACCTCATCGTACCTAACAATTATTAATTGAATATATTTGTTTTACAATTTATAATATGAACCTTAATGACTTAGTTAAATTTCATTATCATCCAATCTTTTGGTTGCATAGTGTATGTGGGTATTATTTCGTTCATTACTTTCCCAAAAGTAGTGAGGGTCAAGGCCTACATATTGGTATATACGGGGCCGTCTCTCTACATGAATGCCTCTCCAAAAGACAACAATGTTTTTCCAGGAGCCTCTCTTTTAGTTTCTCAAGACTCACTTTTCCACACACAAAAACCATAAATATGAGCTGCCTATTTATAGAATTCATTCAACTATTAAACTTAGAAGAAGACTAAAAACATGTATGTGTGCATCGCGCACCCAACCCTGCTCATCGCGCAGCAGGCAGAAGTAGGGTCTTAAAAAAACTTCAACGCTAAGAACTAAATTACTCATCAATAAAAGGTGGGTAGAGACCCATCTGAGTTGCCTCCAATCAAAATCATTCATTATAGTGAAATATAAAGAAATGGTTTTAATTGATGTCAACTCATATAGATATTTCCACCCTTCTTACTCAACACTTATATACTACTACTCAACACTCAGTTTTCCATCTAATGTATTTAATGTGAGACTTTTAAGACACGAGAGCTACACAACAATAATTTATACTTAATGATATGATTTAAAATATCATATTTCACAACAATATTAAAAGAAAAATTAATCTATTCTTGTATAATAATTTTTTGAGAGCGTATTTGGGAAATAATGACTGAGAATTGAGAGACTAGTAAAACAAACAAGTAATATGCACAAGAGCAACAAGACTGTCAAGACGTGTCTTATGTTTTGAAAGCGGACGTGCATATTTCTCTCATAATAACGTCATGTTTTCCTCATTTTGACACAATTTTATGTGTTTTTTTTCTTTTGCTATTTTTTTAATTATATATATTGGTATATTGTTAGCACTTAAGCCCACAAGAAGAATTAAACCCGACTAGTCTATTAGGTGGGAAAGTCTCATGACTTTGTTGGAACAAAATGTGTTTAACAATAAACCTTAAAGAGTTTTGATGATAACAAGGTATTAAAAATTGTAAATTGGACTAGCTAATATTTGCTCAAGTGTACAGGACCATAGTTAAATTTTTACATCATTTATTGGTACTGAATAACAAATAAAGAGCAAAAGGAATCAACAAAGTTGAAGCTTAGACGCTCCTGAAGGCAATATGCTCCTGAAGATAAAAAGCGCTCCTGAAGTCAAGCTGCTCCTGAAGAGAGTAAAGCGCTCCTGAAGAATAGTGCTCCTGAAGACTGGAAGTCCTGAAGCGCCACGTCATCATCAGAAGCTACAACATCAGAAGCTGCCTCATCAGAAGCCATTTTCACCAGAAGCTGAAGATCAACTGAATTTGCGAAATTCAAGGATTCAAGAGTTGTTTCATGGATCAAAATTCATCAAAGGACAACAGAAGATTAGTGGAACATTGCAACGGTCATTTCAACGGTGTTTGAAGGCATGTGCTTGCAATTTGGACGAAAGCGTTGACATTGTACTATTGTACGAACTGTACAACCACCTTCTCCACTACTCTGTTTTGTGTCCACACTACAAGACAAGAAAACAGCTCCAGAATACGGCTTCGCCTGCAAAGGTGTTCTTTTGGATAAGGAATGGATTTCAAATTTGTTCTTCATAGGACAATAACCAAATCAGGCAAAAGATCATTGGTGAAAGATCAAGCTTCAACAACGACTCTTTGATGTGCTGGCAATTTCACAACGTCTCTTTCACACCTCTATATAAAGGAGTGAAGACTTAGAGATTTGGCAATGCTGAACGAAAGACTCTCAACATTTTTACAAGTGTCAAACCTCTGCTGAAATTGTTCTGCATTCACTTAGAATTTCTGTGTCTCAAGTTTTATCTTAGAAATTCTTAAGTCTTAGAGTCTGTCTCTGTTTTGTATTGTGAGCACCTCTGATTGTATATCAAGTGTTCAACCTTAAACAATTTTCGGTGTAATTTTGTTTAGAAGTCTCTTGCAGTTGTGCTTGAGCATAGAAGTCTCTTGATTGTGTTCTTGAGCATAGGAAGACTCTTGCAAAGTGTGCTTGAGCAAAGGAAGTCTCTTGCTGTGTGCTTGAGCAATTGTAATCTGATATTACATTTAGTGAAATCTCCTTGGAAGTGCAAGGGGGACTGGACTACTTCCGGATTGTGGAAGGAACCAGTATAATTGATTTGTGTCTTTCTTCTTCTTCTTCTTCTTCTTCTTCTCTCTCTCTCTCTCTCTCTCTCTCTCTCTCTCTCTCTCTCTCTGTTTTATTCCGCTGCGTTCAGATTCTGATTATCACTTCAGAAACGGTATCACTTAGCTTCTGATCAGTGTGTTCAATTTTTAGGAGAAACGAAGAATTTTCCAAAACACAATTCAATCCCCCTTCTTGTGTTTTTCTCACCTTCAGACTTAAGTCTTACGTCGAATATTTTTATCTGCTCAATGTGGGACGCATAACATACAAACTAAGTACCTTCCGTGTACAACTGCTCTACGACCGGTCAAAGAATTTTATATAGTGGGGACAATATGAATAAAACATCTATAACAAAAAAAACATTGAGGGATTTATCATTTTCTATAATGCTACTAATGGCAAACAACCATTTTTATCTCATTTGAATGTGTGATATACCATCATTATAATTCTTGAATCTATCGAAATTGCAAACATGTCTTCTTAATTAACCATTTTAGTCATTGAGTCTGTCTTTTGTTAATCATTTTAATCATCCAATATATTTTTTTTGTTAATCAATAAATTGTTAAAAACATCATGGAAATACACCGATCTTGTCTAAAATTTTTAACGTAGGTACGTTCTAAACTTTAACTTGGGTAAATACGTTCTAAACTTTAACTTGGGTAAATTTATGAGATAAGAAAAGTTTCATATCTCACTCGTCCACTTGCATGTGGAGAGTGGATGAATAAGTACCATTTTTGTTGGTCACATATCAAGATCAAATCTGACAGAGGAAATTGGGTCCTACTACTCGCTTTATCTGTTTCTTATATGATTGAATTCTTATTTTCATCTCTAAGAAAAATTATGAAATATAGTTAGGTCTTTTTCTTTTTTGGTAGTTAAAAATAAATAAATTGCATTAAAAATAGTGTTTTTTACACTTTAAATAGTTTGATTACACAAGCTCAAGACTCTTTTACCATATTTATTTTCATAACAAGTGCCTCCACATAAACTAGTTAGCACAACCCATAATTAAATTCTTAGAAATAACATTTTCTCTTCATCCTCTTCTTCATTCCTGCTTCCTTCTACCTCTCTGTTAAAGAAACAAACTACGGTTTTGGTGTGTTCGTGTCTAACGAAGAGTGGTGCATGATCACAATTTTTTTTTATCACTTTTCAAACAAACATGATGTGAGTTTTTTATTTTTTGAGCAAAATGATAAGAGAAAGATAAATGTTAACACTTTTTGTGACAACTTTCTGTCTTATAATTACATTATGATTTTACTTTATCTCTGTATTGTTTTGGTTTTGTGTCATTGTCTAATTTTCTTCGTAAATTTATAATTGTTCAAATAACACACCTCATTATAATATATGGAATGTATACGTACACTATGAATTTAATACTATTCCATTAAAAATCGAATTAAACAACTAATAATGAATTTGTCAAAGTGATAAGGAACTTGTGCATCTTAAATATGTGATCAAATATGCACCCCATAACTTTTTCGATGAAGATTAATCACCGTTAAACAGGAATGAAAACTTTGTATAAATATTATTACATCAACAAACAAAAATCGAATTAAACGGACAAACATAATGGACCCAACCCCCATCTCTTAACTGATGCACATACAATCCATTGCAATGCAAGCACGTGAGCTAGCCATACTCCCCTTTTTTTCTCAATGGAGTTGCATTACATTAGATGGTACACACTTAGCCACGTTGGCATTGAAACAAGCCAATCGGGGCCTCCGCAAATATACTTCACTACTCCCCACCAAGCAGGACCTATAAGCTTGCGGTCACTGGTCCCATGATGTATAATGCATAACCTTTTCGGGCAAACTTAATTTCAAGTGACACATTACCCTTCAACAAAAAACTAGCAATGTAACCACTCCATCAATTTTTGAAAGGCAACACTAAATTTTTGAAAAACAATGTAACCTCTAAATGATATTCTTTCATTTAAATTGATAGAGTATATCGATATAATGCAAATTTACGAAAAACAAAAAGGATGAATTTGTGAACAAACTCACAACATCCAAGTTAACATCATAAAACAACAAAGTACAAAAACTTACACATACAACTATATTCAAGTATCTGGAATACTCATATCTCCGGATCTGCAACATGGATGACGCCAAAGTCATTGATTGGATCTGCACTGTATCGAAGCTGATCTGACAATCAGAACCGAACAAATATCTGAACGAAACAAGAAAGACAAACAACGTCGCACAAAGACGACGAACAAACCAACGTCGCACTAAGACGGTGAAATCACAAAATAAAAAAACGAAATAGATGTGAAAATCATTTGTTTCGATAAAAGAGAAAGAGAAAAACGAGTTAGAGAGGTGATTTTGGGTCGAAATTTGACCCTAAATCATTTGTCTCTCCCTAACTCAGAGAGAGAGAGAGAGAGAGAGAGAGAGAGAGAGAGAGAGAGAGAGAGAGAGAGAGAGAGAGAGAGAGAGAGAGAGAGAGAGAGAGAGAGAGAGAGAGAGAGAGAGTCTTTTACTCTTTTTATCATGTCATTTTTATTTGTTTGCATATGAATTTTTAAACATTAAATTTGAAATTCATATGAAACCATGAGTGAAGGATAATATATTTGAACATCAAGAGTTTATATCGACAAAAAGCCATAAATTTAAATCTTGAAAAAACATATGCAAATTGATTACAAGGATGAAAATGACGTAAAAAAACAAGACGAAATCATTATCTTAAATTAAGTTTGAGTTTACCTTATTGACAAATAATATCCACTCTTTCAGTTTTGAAGATTTTTTTCACAAATTCAATACAATCAATAAATTTTATTATTTTAAATTGAATTATTTATTTTTTCCCTGACAATACATTTAATCATTTATATAATCTTATGTTTCATCTATTTCTTCTTTTAAAATAAGATTTTCATCTATTTTTCTCTTTACAATAAATAACTAAGAATATTATTGATAAAAAAAGTATTTTCAAAACGAGATAATTGAAAATGAATAGGAGAACAGTGATTAGCATGTTGATCATTATTACTTTTGTGATGATTAGTTCTTTGATACTTCCTTCAAATGAAATATAAACAAAGTTGATAGTTGAAAAATCAATGTATATGATTAAAAATTTAGTACATTTTCATGAACTTTTCAACTATTTTTTTCGTTTATATTTATTTCGAAACGTGTACATTTATATCGTATTTTCTTGGGTACCTACGTGATTATTTAGTCTAGTTGGTCAATCAAAACCTCTTTAGACTTATGTGACCCTTTGCCCAATTTAGTAGTTCTGCTTTTCCTTTCTTTTGCCCATGTGCCGTCTATTTCCTTTAGGAGGACAAGCCAATTATTACAACAAACAAATGAATAGGAAGAAATTAGACCAGCAAAGTTTTGGTATGAATATATAGTGATAGCTAACTTTGACTCCATTAGTTAATTGTCATAATGTTGTGCAAGTCCTTTTAGATTCTCAATATCTAATCAAATGTACGATTTTTTTTTTTTTTACAATAATCAAATGTACGAATTAACTACTGAAATTATTGCATGACGAGGTCCAAGCAACCTAGACTAGGGTTTTATACATCAAAGTTTTGTTCTTAAAAAATCAATTTAATTATCAATATATAATTTAACTATTGATCTAATAGTCAATACATACTCCACTAAACACACACAAGAAAGGGAGAAATGTGGCGACATGAGTTTAAATCCGAAATTTCACATAAAACATCCTCACAACTTGGACCGTCATCACATTCCTAAGGGCACGGGAACCCTCCAAAGAAGGCTCTAAGCCCTCCAGAAAGGCCTGGGCGCCCTCTGGAAGGGCCTGGGCGCCCTCCAGAAGGATTCCTGAGCCCTAGGGCGCCCCCTAAAGGGCGCCGCCACATTAAACTTCTAGAAGCCTCTAGAAACCGCCCAAAAGCCCCAAAATACACAAATACCCCTGTTGCTTGGAAACCAAGCAACCAAAGCCCAAGCCCATAGCAGGCTATAAATACCACCCTTGAGAGCATTCTCAAGGCATCTAATCATCAGTCTAAACCCTAGTGCACGATTCTTAGCCCTAGAATCCCCACCGTACTTTCGCAAGTACAGTTGGCGCCGTCTGTGGGAAAAGGTAAAACTAACCTTGACCACATTCCTGGATCGCAAACCGTGATTCAGAAACCCTTAAACGAGACCTCTAAGTCGTAAAACTCCTTTGTGATTTAGAAACCCTAACCCTTTTCGACCAACCTAAATCGCACCTCACGTACGATTTAGAGAAAAGCCTCTCATCATGGCAACAGCCGAAGAATTAGAATCCATGCGAACCCAACTCGCTCAGCTGAAAGACCACAACGATGCCCTTCAGGCCTCGATGGAGACCATGCAACAAAAGCAACTGGAGGAAAGAGAAGACTCACACCAGGGCGAGCTAGATGACCCTGAACCACAACCATTATCCGCTGAAATTTGGGACGCACCGGTTCCAGAGGGCTTCAAGCCGCCCCACCTATCCACCTTCGACGGAAAGAACGACCCCATGGAGCACGTCACGGCCTTCAATACTCGCATGGCGGTTGTCGGGGCTCCCGATTCTTTGAAGTGCAAATTACTAGTAGGTACTTTCACTGACGCCGCCTTACGCTGGTACATGAACCTCCCACGGTTCTCCATCCTCAGCTACCAGGACATGACCAGGAAACTCACACAACAGTTCTCCGCCAGTCGACATCGCAAGGTCCCAGCAACTAGCCTCTTCAATGTACGACAAGGGCATAATGAATCCCTCAGAGACTACCTGGCCAGATTCAATGATACAACCATCAAGGTAATCAACCCCAACCAGGAAGTGTTCGTAGGAGCTTTCCAAAACGGACTAAGGGCAGGGCAGTTCAACGAGTCTCTAGCCCAGAAACCTGCGGATTCCATGGAAGAAGTTATAGCCAGGGCAGAATGCTACATCAAGGGCGAGGAGAGCAACGCAGAAAAGAAGGCCAGAGACGCCAAGGAGCGCGCAAGCAATCCAGAACGGCGACCTTATCAACCAGCAGCTGGCAGAGATCGCGCCCCCTACAGAAGGCCGGAGAGGCGACCGTTCAACCCATATTCTCAAAGAGACTTCACACCCTTGAATACTAGACCAGAGCGGATCATGAAGGAGGTCTTAGAAGCAAGACTGATCCCAGAGCCCTTGCCAGCCCGAAGCCCCGTCATGGGAAGAGATGAAGATAAATGGTGCAAATATCATAAGGTACGAGGACACGACACAGACTCATGCATTCATCTTCGCCAAGAAATCGAGCGACTAATACAAAGTGGGAAGCTAAGAGGTTATGTGAGGGACAGAAGGGGCGAGAACAAACAAAAAACGGATAACAAGAAGGAGGAAGTGAACGACGAAAAAAGACACGCCATAAACACTATCTCAGGTGGCTTCGCCGGAGGGGGGGAGTCAAGTTCGTCGCGAAAGAAATATGTGAGGCAGGTAATGCTATGCCAGGAATATGAAGAAACGGATCAGAAGCACGAACCAGAGGTATCATTCGCGCCCAAAGATTTTCGAGATGTGATACCCCACGACGACGACCCCATGGTCATCACTTTACAAATCTTCAAGTGGGACGTGAAGCGGGTGTTGATAGACCCAGGAAGCTCTGCGGATATTCTTTACTACGACACATTTGATCGAATGGGACTAGACCCAGAGCAGCTGCAACCTTTCAGGGGAACTCTGGCGGGCTTCACGGGCGAGCAGGTTCATGTGAGAGGATACATCACCCTAAAGACAACTTTCGGAAGCGGATCGCACGCCAAAACCATTCGAGTCAGGTACCTCGTCGTAAACTCGCCTAGCTCTTACAACATCATCATTGGTCGCCCTGCCTTCAACCTGTTGGGCGGATTCTTATCCACAAAGTATCTAGTAATGAAATACCCTCTTGACTCTGGAAAAATCGGAACCATTCGAGGCGATCAAAAACTCGCCAGGGAGTGCTATCATAACAGTTTGCGTTTGCAAAAGACCAGAAAGAAGTCAAGCAACGAAGTAATGCACGAAGTCAACATGATCGATCTAGACCCCAGAGAAGGCTTCCAGCAAGAACACCTGGAACCCACTGAAGAGTTAAAAGAGGTCTCCATCGGACCGGAAGCCCACCACACAACAAAGATCGGCACGTCACTACCCCCTGAAGAGGAGATCGCCCTGGTCAAGCTACTAAAGAAGAATCTAGATCTCTTCGCCTGGCATCCATCAGAAATGCCAGGGATGGACCCCGACATTGCCTGCCACCACCTATCTATCAAGGCTGGCGTGAAACCGGTAGTACAGCGGAAAAGGAAGATGGGCGAGGAAAGAAGAAAGGCAGTTGATGAGGAAGTGAAAAAATTAGTTGAAGCCCATTTTATCAGCGAAATAAAGTACCCCACGTGGTTAGCCAACACTGTACTTGTCAAGAAAGCAAATGGGAAGTGGCGAATGTGCGTGGACTACACTGATTTGAACATGGCGTGCCCCAAAGATCCTTATCCTCTCCCTAACATCGACCACCTGATCGACAACGCCTCAGGTTACAAAACTCTAAGTTTCATGGATGCCTATTCAGGTTACAATCAAATACGGATGGACCCTCTGGACGCTCCAAAAACGGCCTTTATGACAAGCACAAAGAATTATCACTACGAAGTCATGTCGTTTGGTCTGAAGAACGCAGGCGCCACCTTCCAGCGTTCTATGGACACCGCGTTCTCCGCACAGATAGGACGGAATCTGGAGGTGTACATTGACGACCTAGTCGCAAAGACGAAGGAGGGAGACAGTCACTCTGAAGATCTGGAGGAGATATTGAGCCAGGTTCGAAGATATAGGATTCGTCTGAACCCATCAAAATGTTCTTTCGGGGTGCAGGCGGGAAAATTCTTAGGTTTCCTCTTAACAAGACGAGGCATCGAGGCAAACCCTGACAAATGCCAGGCGATCATCAACATGAGAAGCCCCACCAACATCAAGGAAGTGCAACAACTCACAGGCAGGCTCGCCGCTCTCTCTCGTTTCTTGTCCTGCGCCGGCGACAAAGCCTTCTCTTTCTTCGCCTCCATTAAGAAAAAGGAGAAATTCGAATGGACTCCAGAATGTGAGGACGCTTTCCAGCAAATAAAGAAGTTCTTATCCAGTCCGCCCATCCTTCAGCGACCAACCCAGAACGCCATTCTTTTCCTGTACCTGGCGATATCTGACAACGCCATGAGCACAGTTTTGGTCGAAGATTCAGCAACAGGAGAGAAGCCGATTTATTTCGTCAGCAGGGTGTTCAGAGGAGCAGAGCTGCGATATCAGAAGATAGAACGTCTCGCCCTTGCTGTCGTCATAACGGCCAGAAAGCTTCGCCCCTACTTCCAAAGTCACAGAGTCGTCGTCAAATCAGACTACCCAATCAGGCAAGTGCTGGGAAAACCCGACTTGGCTGGAAGAATGGTGGCTTGGTCCATCGAGCTTTCAGAGTATGACGTCCAGTTCGTACCAAGAGGGAGTATTAAATCCCAGGTGTTGGCAGACTTTGTAGTAGAGCTCGCCTCCCCAGCAGAGGAGCAACCCCCTTTTGTATGGCTCTTATCTGTAGATGGTTCATCCAACCTAAAAGGCAGTGGCGCGGGTGTTATCTTGGAGGGTCCGGACGGCGTCCTCATCGAGCAATCCCTCAGATTCGAATTTAAGGCCCCTCGCCCTAGAAATGGGCGCCGAAAATTTAAGAGCCAAGAGTGACTCCCAACTCGTAACAAGCCAGATCACAGGTGAATACCAGACAAAGGACACACAGCTAGCCAAATACCTGACCAAGGTGCAGAGTCTCGCCAAGAAACTTCACTTCTTCGAAGCCGTTTATGTGCCACGGGAGCAGAATTCCAGAGCAGATTTGTTGGCAAAACTCGCCAGCACTAAGCGACCAGGCAACAACAGGACAGTTATCCAGGAAGTAGTCACAACACCTAGCACGAAGGTGGACGAAGTGCTTCAGGTCAACGAGAACGCAGGAGGATGGATGGAGCCATTGCTTAGATATTTGACGGGGTCATTCACACCAACCGGTGACGAGGAAGAACAGATAATCAGAAGACGAGCGTTCAAATTTACTTTGGTTTCTGGGAAACTCTACAAAAGAGGCCGCACGACTCCCTTGCTGCGATGCTTAGGAGAAGGCGAGACGCATTTGGTCCTTTTGGAAGTACACGAGGGCGTTTGCGGCAGTCATATAGGCGGGCGGGCTCTAGCCGCCAAACTCCTCCGCGCCGGATACTATTGGCCCACCATGCTTCAGGATAGCTCGAATTTCGTAAAGAAATGTGACAAATGCCAAAGATTTTCTGACAAGAAGCATGTCCCAGCTCAGGAGTTGACCTCTGTATACTCACCATGGCCATTTCACAAATGGGCGGTAGATATCGTTGGACCCTTTCCTCTCGCCCCAGGGCAGCTGAAATTTCTCATAGTCGGAGTGGATTACTTCACCAAATGGATCGAGGCAGAAGCAGTCGCTAAGATAACTGCGGAAAGAGTGAAGAAGTTCTACTGGAAGAAGATCATCTGTCGTTTCGGCCTACCTAAGTGCATAGTATCAGATAATGGAACTCAGTTCGCAAGCTCAACGGTGTTGGACTTCTGCAAGAACCTAGGGATACAGACAAAATTCGTCTCGGTAATTCATCCGCAAGCCAACGGACAAGCTGAATCGGCCAACAAAGTTATTCTTAGCGGGATCAAAAAGAAATTAGAAGCCGCCAAAGGTTTGTGGGCAGAACAACTCCATGAGGTACTATGGTCCTACCACACTACCCCTCATTCTACAACCAAGGAAACACCGTTCACTATGGTCTACGGCACCGACGCCATGATACCTGTCGAAATCGACACCCCCACATGGAGGCGAGATACGTTTTCAGAAGAAGGTATCTATCTTATTTCGCCAGGCGACTAACATTTTTTGGTGCAGGGTAATATTGCTATTATAAATTTACGCGTTATTTTCTTTGAAAAAGCTAATGAAGTAGGTATGGCGGTAAGCATGGACGTCATCGATGAGGTCAGGGAGCAAGCACACATCAGGGAATTCGCGGCCAAGCAGAGAGCAGCTAGACGATATAACTCCAGAGTGACGCCCAGGGAGATGAAAGAGGGCGACCTAGTCCTCAAGCAGGTCGTCGCCCCAACCAGAATAGGCAAACTATTCCCAAACTGGGAAGGACCTTACAGAATCAGGGAAAAGTACGCTCACGGGGCGTATAAGTTGGAAGAATTGAATGGAGACGCCGTACCTCGCACTTGGAATGTGGCCAATCTGCGTCACTATTATAGCTAGATTCCTTTTCTTTTGCATTTTAATTTTATTATGTATTAAATAAGGATGATGTAAAGGTCACCACTGCAACTCTTATCTTTTGACTTTATCAATAATACAGGGTCAGGGTGGCACTCTTTTCCCCTGCAAGGGCAGGGGTTTTTAACGAGGCGCCCTTTCCTTTTTCATATCTATGATTCTATCCACGTTTTTTCTATTATCATGCAAACAGAATTCGCACACTGAAAGTACAAAGATCCACAACGCCAACCACGATAAGGGCTCTGGCGGCATCGACGTAATAACTCGCCTAACCTTCCATCAGAGTTGGAAGTGAAAGTTCTTCCCCCAGAGCGGGAAGCCAAAGTCCTCCTTCAGAGTAGGAGGCGCCTTCCATCAGAGTTGGAAGTGAAAGTCTTCCCCCAGAGCGGGAAGCCAAAGTCCTCCTTCAGAGTAGGAGGCGCCTTCCATCAGAGTTGGAAGTGAAAGTCTTCCCCCAGAGCGGGAAGCCAAAAGTCCTCCTTCAGAGTAGGAGGCGCCTTCCATCAGAGTTGGAAGTGAAAGTTCTTCCCCCAGAGCGGGAAGCCAAAGTCCTCCTTCAGAGTAGGAGGCGCCTTCCATCAGAGTTGGAAGTGAAAGTCTTCCCCCAGAGCGGGAAGCCAAAAGTCCTCCTTCAGAGTAGGAGGCGCCTTCCATCAGAGTTGGAAGTGAAAAGTCTTCCCCCAGAGCGGGAAGCCAAAGTCCTCCTTCAGAGTAGGAGGCGCCTTCCATCAGAGTTGGAAGTGAAAAGTCTTCCCCCTGAGCGGGAAGCCAAAAGTCCTCCTTCAGAGTAGGAGGCGCCTTCCATCAGAGTTGGAAGTGAACGCCTTCCATCAGAGTTTGGAAGTGAAAGTCCTCCCCCAGAGCGGGAAGCCAAAGTCCTCCTTCAGAGTAGGAGGCGCCTTCCATCAGAGTTGGAAGTGCGAAATAAAGTCTTCCCTCAGAGTGGGAAGCAAAAAAACCCCTTCAGAGTAAAAGATGAAAGAATGAACGCCAGGCAGTACTTATGTCGACATTTTAGGGCGACGAAATACTCCAGACGAGTAAATAGAAATTTAAAATTAAGCAAATCGCAGCAAGCTCTCGCTTTTGAAAAAATAACTCATGAAGACACATTCAAAATGGAACCGAACGTAACATAGAGAATCATAAACATTTGTAGAATACCAAAGCACAACAAGAAAAATGCACCGTATCCGACATAAATACATTCAAAGTCACAAATCGTCGGGCAAACAAAGTGTTTAAAAGGGCGCTCTAAGAAGCCGCCAAAGTCAAGTTACAGACCAAGAAGCATAAATTAAATAAAAAACAAATAAAAGAACACAAGACTATTCATCGTCCACCAACTCGCCGTTCGCAATGATCTTGAATGGATCAAGCTCATCAACTTTGGCCTCTGGGTTAAACAAGAGCACCTGATCTTTGGCACGCATAAAGCCATCCTCAAAATATATCGCCAGAGCCCGCCGTCCTTCATCTACCGCCAACTCTGACTTCTCTAGCGCAGCCTTCGCCGCGTCCCTCTCTGTCTCCGCGACCTCCTTAGCCTGCTTCATTTCTTCTAAAGCGGACTCAGCGGCTGCTTTGTCTTTCAGCGCATCCCTGAGACGGCTTTCTAGTCCAGAAGACTTATGTTTCCATTTCTCCACATCTTCTGCAGCATCAGTGTGTTTCTTCTCCACCAGGTCATACTTGCTCTCCAGGCAATGGCTCAGTAGCATAGTCCTTAAAGCTGCGGTATGGATGTCCGCCACCAGGTCGCTGCACTTAGCTTTCAATCCAGCTTCCACGTCCACCTTAGTAAAAGGCACCTGTTCTTTCATATACCTGCAGGATCCTCAAACAATAAGGTCACTAGAGTTCAAGAGCCTAACGGCCAAAAGGAATCAACGCCTGAGAAAATAAGAATAATATTATACCGGCGGACGTCGAATCCGGAATGCCAGAAGGAGTCCATCACGTCGTCATTCAAGGAAGTCCCTCCGACTTCTTTTCCCGAGGGCGGGCGACTGCTGCTCGGCTTCGATCCTCTTCCCGTCCTCGCCTTCTTAGATGAAGGAGAGGCCGCCGAAGTAGGAGCATTTCCTCCACCAACAGCTTCTTGGTCGTCCACCTCGATCACAACAGAGTCGCCTTTGCTAGCTTCTTTCCTCTTCAACCTCCTCAAGGAAACGCCTGCTGGACTGCTGGACACATAGCCGTCAGGATTCTTACTCCTATCCAAATCGGCCAAGTACTTCTTCATCTCGGCACCAGTCAGGGGCAACATTTCGCCTGCACAAAGTGGAACAAACTCAGGTAAATAAAACAAGTGAAACGACAAAACCAAAACAAAAGCAAATTTTTTGAAAAGCACTCACGCAAATAGGCTGCCATGCGGACAGCGTCGCCCTCCCTATTTAGAAGGTCATGAATATTCGTCAATGGAACCTTCTCCAAAAACTGAGCTAGCTCATGCTCATAGGGCGACATTGCATCCAAGTCATACCCTTTCACCGCCAAAGGGGCACTGGACCACCGAAGAGGAAACCTTGGCTCGCCGTTCACCAAGACTGAAGACGTCGAGCATCCAGGCGACCCCTGCACTCTGACGAAAGTATCCCGCCACTCCTTCTTAAAATTACACGCATAAGTGGGAAAGAGCCTCTTCCCAGAGTGAGCAGAGATAGCTATCCAGGTCCCTTTGTTGACATCCTTTGTTCCATAAAAATGAAAAAAGACGGCGACAGAAGGCTCAAGACCCAACGACTTACATAGAATTTCAAAACCCCGAATGAATGCCCAGCTATTCGGGAAAATCTGTGTGGGCGCCACGTTCAGAAACTTCAAAACGTCCATCTCAAAGGGCGTGAAAGGGATTTTCACGCCGAATTCCTCTAAGACGGCGGTATAGACAAAGTAAGATTCGTCTCCCTCGCCCGCCATCTCTTGATCACACACGCGCTCGTCTGGATCGCAAGACAGCAACACCACATCCTCTTCTCGCCCGGACGCCGAAATATCAAACTTGCTACGAAATAAATCCATAGCAGAGACATCCACATAGAGGGATTCTTCTAACAACACTTCCTCCGCAAACAGAGACATTCCCCGTAACCCAGAAGGTAACCTCTTCCCCTCCACTGCGCACGAAGTTCCCTGAAGCGGACGAATTTCCCAGCACTCGTCCTCCTTAGCTGCCCCTGAAGTGGCAGACAGAAACACACAGTCACTATCATGGCCCGAATTAGCACTTGACTCGCTCGAAAGGTCACTAAACAATTCTTCCCCGAATAACCCATCATAATAAGCGTCCCAGTTAATAATCCCATCGGCACCGGTAGCATGCCTCAGACACGCTTTCCTCAAGTTTTCCTTTTCAATTGGATCAATGGGTTGGACCAGTTTCCCCTCACCATCGCACTCCCTAATCAGAACCATCTCCTAAAACTAACGCTTTTTTCGCTCTAAGCATAAAAATACAAGAAGAAGGAAAAAGAAGGAATGAGAAGTCAAGAGGTACCTGCGAAGGAGTAGAAGACGAATCTGCAGAGGCTATACACCGACAAGCAAGACGAGTAGCGAACCGAAGGAGAGAGCGGCAGAGAACGTTTGGACAAGTGAAAAAATGAAGAAATGAAAAGTGAAAAATGAAGAAATGAAAACCTCGAAATCCGTTTTTAAGGGAGAACAAAAGCCGCCTCGGGAAATGTGTCGGGCACGGTTAGGATCAAGACACGTGGCGCACATCCGTGGTTAAAGGCATATCAAAGGTCCATAAGCACCCCGAACGCCTTGGAGAGCTCGCCATACAAGGGAACATACGAGATCGCCTAAATGGCGACCGCCTTCGAAGCAGGACATACACGAAGCAAACCCGGATCATCAATCATCTCGCCTTGTCCCAAGACTCGTGCTTGGGGGCATAATAGAGTACGGGCACGCAGAACATACACCCTCAGGTTCCGTCAAAGCATTCCATGACTGACTCGGTACAGCGTTCCAAGTTCAAGACATATATCTACCCTTGGGATATCAGTGACATCCGTAAACCGCCCTGGGGAAATCCTTTAAAATAGTCCGACGGCATAGCAGGATTTCATGAAACCATCATCACTTCGCCTTATCCCAAGACTCGTGCTTGGGGGGCTGTGGACCGTCATCTTCCTAAGAAGAATCAAAGGATCCCAGAGAGACCCTTCGCACGTCATCATCACTTCGCCTTATCCCAAGACTCGTGCTTGGGGGGCTGTGGACCGTCATCACATTCCTAAGGGCACGGGAACCCTCCAAAGAAGGCTCTAAGCCCTCCAGAAAGGCCTGGGCGCCCTCTGGAAGGGCCTGGGCGCCCTCCAGAAGGATTCCTGAGCCCTAGGGCGCCCCCTAAAGGGCGCCGCCACATTAAACTTCTAGAAGCCTCTAGAAACCGCCCAAAAGCCCCAAAATACACAAATACCCCTGTTGCTTGGAAACCAAGCAACCAAAGCCCAAGCCCATAGCAGGCTATAAATACCACCCTTGAGAGCATTCTCAAGGCATCTAATCATCAGTCTAAACCCTAGTGCACGATTCTTAGCCCTAGAATCCCCACCGTACTTTCGCAAGTACACAACTAATCCACTATTAGAGTTGGGAATATGTCAAACCGATCTACATGAGTCTACAACCTAGCATGTTTAGGTTTGGTCTGACTGACATGTTTATTAAAAGGGAAATGTTAAACTTAGGCTTTTGAAAAAATCTATTTAAGTAAATGGTCCAGACTTAGGTTACCAAAAAACTATGAAGCTTGATAGGTCGTCCTGTTTATGCTTATTTAAATTGTTTTTTAAGGATCACAATTCACCCCCTCTTGTGTGTTTGCAGTCACTTGTTCAACAATATTAAACATAAAAATCAAGAAACAACTTAAATAATGGACTTTTTAAATAGACTTTAAAGTCTTATAGTGAAATATGCTTTTAAGGTTTGTTTTATCTTGGTTTTCGGGTGTCAAACATTGATTACGTTTGAACCTTTTTAACCTTTGATATCTCATTTTTTCTTGGGAAGGGAAAAAATAAGCAAAACCCTTGAGAATCGAGGTCCGGGAGTTGTTTTCGCTACGGGAAGGTGTTAGGCACCCATAACGACTATAGTATCCTATAGGAACCGTCTTTACTTTCTACGTGCGCGCCTTATTTTTAAATGCTATTTGGAAAATGATATTTACACCGAAGAGTTTTCTAAGTGAAGAATTGGAGGGAGAAGAATGTGTTTGAATTTTTATTTTAGTTGAATTGAAGGAATTTTGATTCCTTGCCTACGTACCCTTTTAAGGGATCAAATCCACCGTAGTTCTCTTCCAAAAATGTTTTTGTTTTTGTTGGTTGATTTTAAGTTTGAAAATTGGAATTTTGAAGAATGGAGATTGAGAGGCCTTAAAGGCATGAGACTTTAAGAAAAGGTGAGGTTTGATTAGTTTTTTGCAAAAGAAAGTCTAAGTAGGATTAAGATTCATTGAAATTTGATTAAGAAAACAATAGGAAAATCAATGGGATTTTGGATCCCACAGTTTATTAGGAAAAAGATTTGAGTGATGTTGTTCACATTTATTTGGAAAATGATTTTTTCCTAAGTGTAAATCCTAGGCATTCATCTAAACATTCAATCCTAAACATACATCTAAACATGCATATCCTAGCCATACATCTAAAAATATCTATGTGATGTGTGTGCATGTGTCGGTGCTTGTGTCGGTGTACATCATTAGAGTCCATTGTCCTTTACATCATTGGCCTAGATACATTCTATGGTCTTGCAAGAATTTAAATTGCATAAAAGTAAAGTACAAAAAATTCCTAAGTGTTACATTCTAACTCTTGGTAAAAATTAATGTGCAAGAAATTAAAGTGCAAGAAATAAGAGATGAAAATATGATGTGAGATGCTTATGAAACAATGAACAAAGGGTTAGTAATAATAGGCATTGAATAGTAGAAGAAAATGGCAAGAAAATAAAGCATATCAACATGGTAAAAAACAACAAGAAGTAGCAAAAATGCACTTAATAAAACACCAAAATTCCAAGGCAAATGCAAGACCTATAACTCTCACACTTTGACACTTTTCAAGGATTTTAGGTTCAGCCCCAATGTGAGTGTTACAAGGAAATTATGTGCCAAGGGATCATAATATACTACTAAGCCAATTTTGCACTAAATCACACATTAACATAACAAGTAACTAGCTAACTAAGCAACCAATTATCACATATCCAAAAACAGCACCACATACTTCAATTTAAACACTAAACAAGGTCTCCAAAATACTCAACAATTAACCACTATTATAAGCAAGAGAATTGGAAGCAAACCCTACACCAAAAGTTCTTCAAAATTGCACCAAAACAACACAAATCACAAGCAATTATTCATGCAATTTTCTATCCATTTTTAGCATACAAAATTCACATAAAACAAAACTAAATCATCAATACAATCACAATAAGGACTCACTAAAATTTTCACAAGTTTTTAACAAGATTTTATCAAGAATTGGAAAGAAATGAATTAACAACAAACAAATATTTTTTCACATATTTTTAGGATCCAAATTAATCATGCACTAATACAAAAAACAATTAGAATTAACAAGAAAAGCCTTGCAAATTTTTAGAACATTTTTGTACGAAAATTGACCAAACAGGGGGTGTAAACAGCAAAAAAATATCAAGAATACACAAGGAAAAGGGGGTGTGCACAGCAGAAAGCCATGCAGGCAAGGCAGTTGGGCCTCAGGTGGCCATTGGATCGGGTTGGTGGGGCAGGCATGGGTTGAACCATGGGTTGAACCGGTTCAAGAGTGTATATAAGCAAGAAAACTGGTTCAACCCTCATTCTAAACCTCTCTTTCTCTCTCTAGGTCACAAATGCTCTCTCCCTCTCTCTAGAGAAACCTGAACGGAGAAGATGAAGGAGGAGGTGGCCGGAGTTCTTCCGGCGCGGTGGCTTGCCACAGCACCGCCGCGCCGTCGTGATTTTTTTACCCTTTTTGAAAACTTTTTATATCAAAACACTCCTCTCCTCCTCCTCTATTCAAATCTTCCCTTAGAATTTCGATACCAGCTCAAATAAACCCTAGATCTAAAGAACTTCATCACCAAATATGAACACAAAACGTTATAAATCGAAGGAAAGAGTGTGTAGAAACGCGTTACCTCTGTTAAATTCGGAGATTGAGATGATAAACTTCGAATCTGTCTCGATCTAGTTGAGCTTGCAGCGCCTTCTTCTTCTTGTTCACGAATTCGGTTCTGGCAAGATGTGTTGAAGCTTGCTAGATTCAGGCTTGCTGATCGATTCAATTCTGTTGAGTCTTGAGTCTGTTTGATATGGTGCGAATCTGAGACGGTTGTTTGTGGATTCGGCGTTGATGAAATTGGCTTGATCTTGATGAAGCTGTTTCGAATCTTTACTGGATTTGATTCAATTTTGTAGAATGCTTCTTGATTGATTCTGTTATTGTGTTTTCTGGAGATGAATGTGATGATGATTTTGATGAATGTTCATCATGTTCTTCACCAATTTCAGGGTTTTGATCGGTTTGGGAAGAGAGAGAGAAATTGATTTCTGTTTCTGAAATGTTGTTGATGTGGCGTTGAATCAATGGGTGCCTTGACTTTGACCAATGACTAGGCTATTTATAGCTGACATGTGTGGACCTGGACCAGTAAGATAATGACACGTGGACTTGGACTCATAACAAACTTTTATGGACTGATCTGTAATTAACCAAAAATAAAGGACTAAAATGCAAAAGAATAGCAAAAGGACTAAAAATGTAATTAGAATAAAATTGGTAAAAAAAAATGTAATTTGAAAATAACGTAAAGTGAAACGATTAAAAATGACAAAACGGACTAAAACGAACCAATTATTTAAATGAGGTACTTTAAAGTAACCTCTCTCTGTCGAAATTTCGTGTGAAAAAACCAAAATGCTCCTAGGGACTAAAACGACTCAAAACGACTCAGATGCAATTTTAAAATGGGTTTTTGACATGGAATTAAAGCAAGAGTTTATGCAAGCAAAATTAAAAGACTCAGAGACAAATTTTAGAAATTAAACAGGGTTTTAACATATGAAAAGACTAAAATGCCCCTAGGGGCTAAACTGACTCAAAATGACTTCAAATGCAATTTTTGAAATGGATTTTGTCATAGAATTGAAATAAAGACTTATTCAAACCAACAGAAAAGACTCAAACAATTTTTTAATGACTAAAATGAATTTGGATGCAGGAAATGACTAAAATACCCTTTTTCATGAATTTTGCAAATAACATTGAAATAAGATGCAGAGAAAGATGCAATTGATCAGAGATAATTTCAAATGACTTGGAATGTAAGAAAGAATATTTTGAATGACTTGAAATGCAAGAAAAGAAGAGTTGAGCTAGTATTTTTAGGTCCAAAATTAGGGTATAACAAGGTTTTATATAGACAAGTCTTACAGTGAAATAGGTTTTAAGGCCGATTTAGCTTATTTAGAAGTAGATAAAATGGACTATTTAATGACTTTAATATGAAGTAGGCTTGAAATTTACAGGTCAGACCCAACTTTTAAATAGGTCAAAGTCCTATGAAGCCCGGATACTCCAAAATGGTGCCGTACCCGTGTCGGATACGTATCGGATACCGATACTCCGGATACCGTATCCCAGAAGTATCGGAATTAATTATTTTAATTTAAAATATATATTTTATCGGATACTTAAAAGATACTCGACGGATACACACAGATACTTATAAGATACTTCACACAGACGTATCCAAAAAAAATGAAGTGTATAAAAATGAGATTGTGTTGTGAAAATTTAAGATACGAATCACTATAATTACTTATCAATTAACAAATTAAATATTATGATTTTGGTGGATGAAAGTAACGAGAGAGGGGAGATTTAATCAATCAACATTAAACAAACTTTGTTTTGAGTTCTTTTATTGATACATTTGTTGATATCCTAACATATGAATGAAAATAGAATATGATTTATACAAAAACTTTACATTTTTTATTTTGATCATGTATGTTTTTTTTTTTTTTTGTAAATTGTAACTTTTATGATTATATAGTATGAGTAATCAATGTTTTTTTTAAGTATTTTACACGCATATAAATTTTAATATAAATATTTTGTTAACGTATCTTAGTCGTATCGTATCCTAAATTTTAAAATTTTCGCGTATTCGCGTACCCGTATCGTATCGTACCCGTATCGCACTACGTATCCGGGCTTCATAGGGTCAAACCATACCCAAAAAAAAAAATAGGTCTACGAAAAGCCATAGATAAGACTTAGGCTTGCAAATTTTTTTCATAGACCGGACTCAAGTCTATCAAAACTTGATCTATTTTCATCCCTAAATCCACTAGGTTGTAACAACATGGACAACAAATTATTTGAAATTTTTATGATTATTTTTTTATTTTTAAATGTATTGTTATAAAATTTAGTTGAAGTCTCTAATCATTTTGCTGCTGCTTGCCTTTAGAGACAAGTAAAATGTAGTTGGTGTTCTTATCCTTCAGAGAATATTGGTGTATAAGTGGACAAGCATGAATATATACAATCTTTTTAGATACTATATTATATAAATGAAAAGCGACAAGTCACAAGTATATAATAGAAAACAAAAGAAAATGAAACTTTCTTAAGGTCACAATATAATAGAAAACTATATTTCATGAAAATTTATAGTGTATGCATCGAATTTGAATTGTCAAGATAGTGAGAAAATATGAAAAGTTATAATAATAAAAGTCCCTGTGTGTGAAGCATGGGTGGTGCCATAAATTTTGTGAACTAGGCCACATTACAAGAGAGGGGACCACAAAGCTGTACTAGTAGTCCTGTTGGATTTTCTCCGCATTCTGACTCTGATCCCAACTGGAAATTCCTATCCCATTGTTGTTCTAGACATGTCCTTCAATTATTCACCTCTTCTATACTTTGCAAATTGTAAGTCTTGCAAGCTTTTGGGGGATTTTATTTATGTTCTCTTTTTAATTATTAGTGTTAGATTTTTTATTTTCCAATATAGTATTATTTAGGTGAACATTCACATGTTTATAGAGGGTTCTTTTATGAAAATTATGTATTAACTTAGAACCAAGTATTTAATTTGTTTAAATTCACTTGATTTTCTTCCTTTACAATGAGATATTAGTTTGATTTGGTGATTTAATGTGGAGTGGTAATGTATGGAGTAAGGAGGTTGACAATTTTATCTCCACCCACAATAACTATAAATGTTAAACCTTTTGGAGCACAATTTATTGCTGACATTTTGAATTGCTTTTGTTCCTTTTTAGGTCGCAAAGTTGGTCATGACGAGTCAAGAGTTTGTGTCTCTAAATGAGTTAGTAGAGTCACTAAAGATTCATTTGAACAACCCACCAATATCAAATACCCTTATAAATATGATAAATACATAAGGGGAATGAAGAATGTTTTCTTTAAAATCTATGACAATGTAGCTTCAAAACTTGCTTGTTGGAAAGGTAGGGTTTTGAAAAAGTCTAGTCATGCCACCTTGCCAAAGTCGTTCTTACATCGTTGCCTACATATAGTACACAAATTTATTGATTCCCTCAATATGCTTGTGAGACTTTCGACAAAATTGTGAGGAATATAATGCACGATTTATAATTGCAATACGATATAAGTTTGACTTGGTGATTTGATTTGGGGCGTTAAAGTGTGGAGTAAGGAGGTTGAAGATTTTTCATCCCACCCACAATAATTGTGAATGTTAAACCTCCGGAGCACGATTTATTGCTAACATTTTGCATCGCTCTTTGTTATTTTTTAGGTCCCAAAGTTATTCTTGATGAGTCAAGAGTTTGCGTTTCTAAAGGATTCAGTAGAGCCACTAAAGATTCGCTCGAATAGCTCACCAATATCAAATTCTCTTATAGATAGGATAAATACTTCGGAAAAGGAAGGGTGATTTCTTTAAAATCTACGACAATATAGCTTTGAAACTTGCATGTTAGAAAGGTAGAATTTTGAATAAGTTTGGTCGAGTCACCTTGCCAAGGCCGTTCTTACATCGTTGCCTACATATGGTACATAAATTTATTGATTCCCTCAATATGCTTGTGAGATCTCCAACAAAATTGTGAGGAATTTTATTTGGCATAATAAGAATGATCGAGTCATGAACATTGTTGGTTAAGATTTTTACTCACACTTAACCAAAAATCATGTTCATATCTTATTTCATCTACATAAATAATGACATTTACATTAATAAAATTACAAATCCTACATTATATATCCTTAAGCAAATATTTTGAGGATCTTACTAATATTTGAAAGTTCAAATCATAAGAAAAGCTTACATTTATATTCTTTGCCACAAGAACTAACATTACATTTGTTTTGCATTTATAACACATTTGTCATATAGAGTATATACAGAGTTTCAAAAGGAAAGTGTCCTTGTCAGTGTGTCACCGTACCAAGCCAAAAGTTGATAATGAAAATGCATTTTATCGTTAAGTTTTGCAAGCCCAAATAAACCTCATGTCATTTATCCTTAACAGTAGATGATTAGATGGGCAAAGTGTTTATTTGGAAGATTAGCCCCTACCTGATCCATATCTACTAATCTTATCCTTACATCAAATCAGTGTATTATATGTCTTAAACAAGTAAAAGACAATAAAAATTTGAATTTATAGCATGAGTCAAAGAAAATAAACTGTAGCAAATATGTTGTCAGAACCATATAAATAGTGCATCCCAATGCCAAAGGAAAACCATACTAATATATAAATAAAATTTATCGTTAGGCAAAGAGACAAATTATTAATTGTCGTGGGGAAGCTAAGCGTGCTGCAGGGAGATTGGACTAATACCCGTCGTTCAGCATAAAACCAAATTAATTGGCAAACACCATTCAAATGTAAATATGACTTACTACCTTTGAGAGTTGTTTTCTAGGTCCAGCAAATTAAAAACTGATAATGACCTCAGAAAATGATTACAAAGATATTAAGAATAAACGTTTTTTTGCTAATGGCCATGCACAAGTAAGGCATGTGGTGAATGATACACATACAAGTAATTTCAACCTCTAAATTTATTTATCCACACTCTCATATGAGACCATCAATACATTATTTTTCATCACTCTCACTCTTACCTGAATTAAATGACGACATAGTGTTATATTGAATATCATATCTTTAGATTATTTTTAATCATTTCTCTTATAGTTTTTGCAGACCTTCCTATACTTTAGAAATTTGAATACTCTCTATTTAATTTATTTGACTTACTACATAATCTCAGACACCTCAATCAAACACGTAAAAATACAAAATTCACAACCACATATTTCAGCATATAGGCATGTTTTGCTATTAAAAAGTAAAAAACATTTAGGCATGCAACTAGGCAATGAAACAAAATGCCAAAGATATGGCAAGTATATTCGCACTCTTACCAAACATTTGATTCTTATGGGATGACAATAGATATGGCAAGTATAAGCTTTATACAATATGAATTTTTGGATTTCCTTTGTCATTAGGTTGTTACAGGGTATGAAATATAATAAGGTGTTAGTTTTAAATTTTTGGATTTTCTTTTTTCATCAACTTTTGCCTTCCACATTTGATTTCAATTCTAACCTATAATAAATATCTTCTTCACAGTAATTTGCGGATAAGGGAGTTTAAAGTTACACATTGGATATATTGTGCAGTTTCGTCTGACAGTTCAAAGTTCACAAATATGCAATGTGAGTTTTATAAAAGTGTTATCTTCACCTTCAAATGATGCCATGTTGTTGTTTTTTATTGCACTTCACATGAAGTGGAGGAACAAGCCTAACTAGAGGGACTTGAAGAATTTCAAATCTGAATTTATGGCTTGCATGTAAGCAATGTAGTCAGGATCGAGATCCTACGTAGGATTTGTCAGCTGGTGAAGGGACGTAAACACGAGGAACGTAACACAGTTCGTAATAACCCACTCAAGGGTTCATGAACAGTAAAAAACGGTCATGAACAATGAAAGTAATGGTCATGAATAGTGAAAATAACGGTAACAGTAACTAACACTTTACAAAATCTATTATAAATACTTCATATTCATTCATAATTTCCACATCATTCTCAGAATATTTATCAATACTTTCAAAACGACTAAAAGTTTTCTTATATGCATCACTCTACTTGTCATTTTTTTTGTTTCTTATTAGTATTATCAATATTGAAGAATTAGGAATGACTTACGTAGGAATAATTATGTTTAGCATTTTCCCATTATTATGCTTAGCTTGGGCTATTACCATTTGTTCTTATAGAGACAGAGATTAAATCATTGTCGTGATTTTTGTAGTAGTTGTTATTAATGATATTTTTTTTTAAAGAATTAATGATGATATATATGTTTGGTATTCTTGACAAAGTTATTTGTGTCTAAGTGAGATGCTAATTTGGTTTTTCAGTTCGTGTTGTGATGAAAGACCTTGCAGGATAGCGGATGGAATTTCGTTGGTTGTCATGATAGTTTTCTTGAAGTTAGATTGGGTAGATTATCTAGGATTATAGTTGGATTAAAACCTTAATCCATTGTAACTTCCGTGCTTATTTCGTAATAAGGATTATAGGTGGATTAACACCTTAATCCATTGTAATTTCCGTACATATTTCATAATATTTATGTTATGTCATCCAATATATATATCTTAATTTTGTTGTCGCTTTGGTATAATATAATAAATTTCTATTATTGTAATTATTAGTTCGTGTGATTTAGATTATATTGTTCGATAATAGATATCTAAACCCGTGCAAACGCACGGGTGTCACACACTCACACTAGTGGATATACAACACATTTCACCATAAAAGTGTATGTATAAATAAATCCGAAGATTGAAATTACGTGTGCACCATTCACCACATTCTTCATGTGTGCATATTTGCGGTTCCCAACATTTACATATTCATTAGTAATAACTGGAATGTATTCACAGAAACATCTTGATTATAAAGTTCAAACTTGAAAAGTACACATACGATAAAACACAATTTTCCCGTCGGAATGTCTATTTTGATTTTCTACCAAAAACACAATCTAATATAACATAACGGATTTGTTTGGATCAGGATCCTCAACAATTTTAATATAGAAAGAAAAGCTCACTTGGTTAAACCAAGGGATTAAAAGAGTTACGTCATTTGTTTGGATCGTGACAATGGAGAAAATACTAACATACAAAACTAACATTTGTCATTTAAAAAAAAAAAAACAATTTAATAAAGAAAAATAAAGAAGCACCGCTTCAGATATTAACTACAAAACTTTACACCAATTGTGCATATCATTTAATCTCTTTTGTGCCAAAAGCAAACTTGCTTATAACAAAAAAACAAAAACAAAAAAACTTGTGATAATAACTGTACGAGGTGTGATTTCTTTTTCCAGACTGCAGCTAAATGAACGATAAAGGTGAGATATGATGAGCTGGTGACCAAGATAAGGTTCATATATATATTATTTTGAAACATCTTATATACATGAGCAGAGGTAAATGATCTGCATTCATTACCCGTCCACATCTACTTCTAAATTTGTGATCACCCAGCCATGTCATATAAAAATAGTTCAAACTGATTTCAACAAGACCCGTTAACATCTAAGTTGTGGCAGCCATCACATGGCATCAATATATACACATGGCAACACAATTGGCCATGCTGCTGTTTTTTTTTCCCTCCCCTTTTTTGGGCAACAGACAGGATCACGGAAAAGGGTCAGATAATATGAAGAGTCGTCATTCTTCGTCATTGTCATTGTTTGGATATACCACAGAGAAATAGTGGCCAACTGTTTTGGATGTGAGGCCAGGGAACCTATGAGATTTTCCTGGTCGCGGGTCAATTTTAACAAACGGCCATTTCATGATTTCTGCAGCTTCACACTCTTCCCATCCATCTCCAATCACACAAAAGCGAACGTTGGGATGGTTGAAACGCTCCTTGATCCATCGGAAACATTGAATTTTCCCCACTTCCCAGGAGCTATACACTGAAATGAGATAATACATCGTTTTCACTAGCAAGTAATTTATATTCATTTTAAAGACTGAACTCTTCACCCCAATATAATATGATTACTAGTTTTGAATGGTTTGAAAGATGTTTGGTATAATAAATCTATTCTGTCACATTGAATTTGTAGTAATCAGAATAGAAGCAAATTACTCACCATTTCCATGTGTTATTAAGCTGTCCAGATGAAAGAGCAAGCATTTTACAAGAGATGGTATCAATGATCCAGCTGTAACTAAAACATTCACATGCTGATGTTTTGCATTAGTTGAGTCTGTGCTTGTGTTGGCATAAGTAATTGAAGAAACCACGTCTTTATTTTCACCAGAACACTCCGTCAAACAGGCCCGTGCTGAAATATATAAAACAAGATAAATATAACTAATACATACAGGTCATGCAACAAAAGATAATATAATTGAATTGTCAAAACATACCTGATGAAAGCCATTTGTCGGTATATTCATCAGTTTTATCATACAAATCATTCCATACTTTTATTGTCTCCTGATCTAAAATATTATGTAAACCCTGAAACAAGGAGAGAGAATATTAAGTTTATCCTTAAATGAAGTAAACTTGTATGGTTACACCATAACTCTTTAAGTCTCAATAGATAAGATTATTACTTCACGAAGTCTATCAAACTTCCATCGTTAGAAAACAAATTACCATCTCCTATCTATAAGCAAAGGCTGGTGAGACTAATCATACTTACTATAAAAGCTTATTAGGTCAAGCTTTTGCTAAACCCTAATAGCTTTTGGTTTTTCCCTCCTAAGCAATCCTTAAAAGTGTGTTACGCAAGCTAAAGACACATCATTTAATGCTTCAAATTAAAATTTCTCTCCCAAATGTAAATGTCCTTTCATAAGCCTTAATTGAGTTGCCAACTACCTCCCTTAATGTCTTAAGCAATCCTTAAAAGTGTGTTATGCAAGCTAAGGACACATCATTTAATGCTTTTTTCATATTCAAAACCAATATCATAATTGTTTCAAATAACCATTAATTAGTGCTTTTTATTCATTGTTTTTATTGTGATTTGCATAAACAAAGTTTGTAAAAAAGAGTCGTGAAACAATTTTGCAGGCAAACAAAAGATTAACAGTGGCGGGGCTGCTCTAACCACACTTTCTTCATGCAATATATGATGCAAAGATGTGAGCAAAGGTTAAGGTTGTGTATCATTTCTCTGTGCAATTCTCTAAGCACACTTTTTATTTTAAGGGTAATGTTAACCAGTGCCCCTGGGACACTGGTTAAGGGGACACCGGTTAGCATGACCTTTATTTTAATAGCCCTATGTGAAAAGTAATTGGGAAACAAAACGTGATGAAATTGCTTGGTTAACAAATAATTCGATAGAAAAGAAAAAAAATCTACAAAACCAGCCCCATTTGGCAGTGGCAGGAGTTCATTTCAAGTCACCCAAGTATTCCCCCTATTTTTATAATTGTTGGGTGTTACTTTATCTTAAAAACGTTAGTTGTTGGGTAATGGAGATTAGCTACTTTGTTGTCACATGTTTGATTATAGCATTGTGTCATATTGACAATCATTGGCTCGATTTTCTATTTTTCATACCTGATGCTTATTATGGAAATATGTAGGCTATCCAATTTGAACAATAATTATTCCTTTTTTTATTCATACTGATACTCATATTCTACAACTTAAGCTTAGAATAATAATGAAGATAAACAGATATTGGTGCAATGGCAATTGTTCACACCTTCTTTATTTTCTAATATAATTGGAAGGTTTCTTAACATTTTGATGCTTTTTTTTTTTTGTATATGATTATTGACTTCATAAAAGGTACATGTGCGAGGTTAAAAAAAAAATAAAAAATTGGGTGCAAATTGACATTAGAAGATTCAAAAGATTTTTTTTAACCTCCGGTATTTATACAAAACGAAGATAGAAGACTATGACTCCAATTTTGATGATCTGTTTTGCTCTCTATTTTTCTTACGTGATTTAGGTGACTTTTGCTTTTGATTGTTTTTTCTTTAGATGACATTTTATTCTTCTTTTAACTTTTATTTTTCTAGACATAATATTATTTCTTAGTTTGTTTCGATGAAAGACTGAATAAGTTTGTTGCTCAAATTTTCAGGGAAGCCTAATGAAAAGTTTGGGTAGAGCACGGGTCTATGTACCCTTTACTTTTTAAGGTAATGTTGTAATCGTTGTTAAGACAATATATTGCTTAATACATAAATTTTGCAAGATATCGTGTGCGACCGAATTGTTGCACTGAAGTATGAACGGTATTTAACAATTTAAAATTTTGTATTTCAATATTAATACAATTGTATTATACTTTTTATTTAACATCAACTTTTTTATGATATACTTTATTCATATATATTAAAGTTAATATGACCCGTGCGACGCACGGGTCAATGGTCTAGTAGTGTATTATGAGTCTCAGGCCCCAACTGGTTCTACCATAGAGGCCAACGATAGACAATAACCCTTCGAGCACAGCTTACAACTTTCATCGTACTGTGCTCTCCAAAGAGCAACTCTTCTCAAAATATCAAAAGGCTCTGAGTTGGAATCCCATTCAAACTTAGGATTCTAGTGGTTCCGTAGGATCCAGCTACAGGAGAACCGGGAACGAAGAGCTTCTCTTTTCTTTTTCCGCCCGACTCTTTGCTCTTAAGAATGTGGGTTTTAAGTTAAGAATGAGTAATTGCACTTCTCCGACCCTTAACTGTTCAACCTGAGAGCGGATAACTAATGTGTTCCGTTATTTTTTTAACAGGATTCTATGGTTGATCCGAGCACTTGTTTGAAACTTTGAAGCACTTGTAATACACTATGGCTCAGAGTTATGGAATAATCTAATCTTCGTATGGAACAATCTAATAGTAATACACTATGAGCACTTGTATGGTTGAATAAATATTTAAGTTTTAAAGGCTCGTGAGTCTAATAGTGTATTATGAGCACTTGTTTGAAACTTTGCTGCACCTCCCTTCATCTTACCTTCTTCTGTCAACTTTTACTTGTAACTATTGATCTTTTAAAACCATTTAAATATTTATTTTATCAGTAGCCTTTACTATATCTTCAATATGGATATTCAATCAATTCATTAGAGACCAATCACCAAATTTCCTAAGCTTGCCATGTCTTGATGAATTGTCAACATTTTCGAGTGTCAACATTTTCATGTTTTAGGTAAAATGAAGGGAGGTGCAGCAGCATTTAAATTTTTTATTAAAATGTTATTAATATTTATCCAACTCAGCAAATATACTAAGACAACATATAGGAAAAAACAACTTTACCATAGAAATAAATACAAAATTTAGCACAGACAAAAATTACATAAACAGTGCATACTAGAAAAGATACACCATTCATCACATACTAGAAATAAACAAGTTATGACAGGAAAATGAATGGCAAGCCACTTGCAAGTTTTGCAACTCATTTTCAGAATGTTCACAGCAAAATACCATCCCTAGGTTCGCAGCTATCTAAATTAAGATTAGGCCTACAAATAACACTCCAAACACTATGTTTTGGAAGTTACTTTTTAATCTATACAAAGTTTGCGACAGTGAATCAGTCTCGCATTGTTCAAAAAACTTGTTTTGAAATCCATTTCAGCCATATATACATTACATTATGGTTTTCTAGATAGTAGGACCAGTATAATAGATAAGTAAAAAGAGAACTAGATGTCAAAAAATCATGTTACCTTGTAAAACCAAAAATATCATGTTTTAGAAACTTATATTTTTAAACAAGGGTCATAAAAGGAAACAATTATATGGTTTACTCATATGACAAAGAACTCTACTAACTCATAGCTTAAGAAGAGAGAGAAATTGCATATTATGATTATTGATTCAAATGGAATGAACGAAATGTATAAAGGGGTAGTTTATATATAAGCTGAATCTAACTGAAGCATACAAAAATGAGTTCAGTTAGTTATAACAGAAAGTAACCAACTATTTGACTAACTGACTAATCAGCTAACCATGTAGTATATACCAAACCAGTCCATCAAGAAAACATGAAGCGTACTGTAACAGATAAATGAATCAATTTCAGGAGGCTGTAATAAATACTGAATAATTCAACAAGAATATCCCATGTTATGAACTTTAGCAATGAAATTGAAAATTTGTCATTAAACATACCGATAATGCTCCAGAAGTGTTACCTGCAAGTATTTTTGGGCTATAATTCGATGCCTATATGCAAGTTTTCTTTTGTTGGCATCATCATGTGGAGGGCCTAATTCATCTTGGTTGAAGTCATAATCAGATAGGTCCTTCCCATCATCATATTTGGACAGAACATCAAGAAATGGCTTATTGTAACTTTCAATCTGCAAAACAAAAACCGGACACCAAACTAACTCTCCACAACTAAAAACAATCCATGGAAAATATTTGAACAAGAAAGCTGAACTTTACTTGTTCGTAGAAGAAATGATCATCGCACAATTGCAGAATGAGATTTTCCCACGTCTTCCCAAGCTCGACACCTTTCTGCACATCTTTCAGACCGTTGAAAGCCTCGGCATATGATGATTTCAGTAAGGAGTTGAGCAGTATAAGGGTCTCATCCATGTCCCAAATATAAACATCCAGCCTGGGATGGATGTTGTCACTGGAAGATACCCGTGTTTCATCCGCCCTCATCCCAGATGCAACCGCCATTCCACTAACCTAGCTGTGCCCTGCAGAAAAACACCACGACTCATTGCACAATGTTACTTTAATTAACACATTTACCATTCAATATTGACATCATTATCCGGTGTTGTCAAACACATATCGCAGAAAATAACAGTTTGTTCAAATTCCGCTGAGCTAAAAAACTATAATGACTATAGAGCTGCGGCTCAAAACCACTGTAACTATCAACAATACACAAGGAAACGATACATAATTCTTCAAAAACAAAATGATACATTAATTACTTCAAATAATTCCTATGTAGAAAGTTAAAGCAAGATATAATTAGGATTTAGAAAGAAAAAATGAAAACAGTTATAGCATTAATCACACATTCAATTGCTGAACAAAATTAATCAAACCTCAGTTGAAAGAATAATTCAACGGTGTAAATATGATGATTTCAGAAATTTTAATCAATAAAATGAATGAGCGTGATATATTAATTGTAAAAACAAAAAACATATTAAGATTCAAATCAGCGTGAAAAATACGAAATGAAAAAGTTGAAAATCACGATATGGATGTATAGTTACAGTTGAAGAGATGGAAAGTTAGTTAGTTAGTTAGTTACCTTGCTTAGGTGGTTGCAGAGAAGAACGATCGATGAAGTAGCGTTGTGAATGTGAATGTGAATGAGAAGAAGAAAAACATCACACTATTCAACCATTTCAGTTTCAATCTCGGTTTACCTTTTCTTTGTCGTTTTCTTTTTCATGGGCCGAGTGAGTAGCCCACTTATTCAGACCCATTACAATTTACAATGATACTATTATTTTTTCCACCCTATGTTATTCCGCGTCCTGCAAAAATGATCAAAATACGATATTGTTAGTGTTTTTCGGATTACATAATCCGAATAAAAACGAAATCTGATTTTACAATAATTGAGAATAAGATAGAGAGAGAGAGAGAAGATAATTAAATTATACTTATTTCAAATAATTAAATAAAATGTATTTTGTGTGTGAGTGTCTAAGTGATGTGTCCAAGCTATTTGAACCTATCTAAAATTTGTTGGGTCGCCCCGCTGTGAGTTATGCTAGAGGTGTCCGCACAATTTGTGAGGAGTGTGTTAAAATGTCTCTCATGATATGAGATACTTCTTGAAACATGTATTTATAGGTGACGATAAAGAAATGGGTAGTAGTATTTATTAAAGTTGCAGATAGTAGATTAGTAGTAACACTAACATCCATCTTATACAGTTCACACGAATTGAGGTTTTATGTATTTCTTTTGTAATTCCATTTTTCTGTATTTATATTTTGGACGAACTTGAATTTATAAAAATATTTGTGTTTCATGGTTACTTTATCTATGCAAGTAGCTTTTTTACTTTAAAACAAAATTTACTTCACATTATGATGAATGGATCATGGACATGATAAGAAATGCCTCAATTTCATTGAACCTGAAGATATGATGGTATATGAGGCATGTCTTGAAGATATATTCTATTAAGATTCCTATTTATAAACGTGCTGATATCTTGTATGAATCATATCATACGTGCTGCAGTACACTAGATTAGCAGAATTTGGTACGTGTGATACTTGTTAATCCTTGCTCGTTAATTTTCTTCTGATGATTATTTGCAGGTTGACGTGTATAGAATGTCGGATGAGGTATTGGATGTTCTCTGGTTGACGCTGCAGCTACCTCTACTTATATGGAGTATCTCGAGCCAGCTTCTAAGTCTACTTCTTTGCATGTCTTATACATTAACACTAAGTTAGAGACAAAGGCATATGCTCATGAGCTTGTGTCGACAATAACCTGTACTTCATCAAATGTTATCCAGACTATTCTACAGGCTATGCAAACTTTTCTGTATTCCTCCTTGTCGTTGTATTGGTCGTGTGAGTACATTTTATTTCAAGTGCCTCTTTCTTAAAATGATATATTTATCTCCTTTTATGAAGGCATTTTCTCAAGTGCCTGATTTGAGCATATGGTATGGGCCTGATTCTTACACGGGGGCAAATATCGTAGAATTGTTCCAACAGATGACAGTCATGACCGGTCAAGAGGTTGCTGCGAATAGCGATACATCCTGAACACAATGTAGACACTATTAAATCAATACTATACAACTTCATTATTTTCAGGTAAGGTCTTTAAGATGTTTTAAAAAGCAAAGGAAGAACTTAGAATTCACTTTATTTACAATCGGATGTGCTGCGTTTATATGGTTTTCTTGTATTCACCATTTTGTGATGCTAGTTTGGTGTGAATAAATTTTTCCTATTATTTTTTTTACATGAAGACCATTTTATTTCAAACAATCCTACTCAGACTACTCCCTTTTCACCCTTATCCAAGGTAATGTGCAGATCCGTGTACTTGTGTATGTCGATGACCTCATTGTTTCAGGTAATGATCGCACAACCATTCAACTTTTCAAGAGATATTTGAGTGATTATTTTCATATGAAAGACTTGGGGGTGTTGAAGATTTTTTGGGCATAGAAGTGGCTCGAAGTCCTGAAGGGATTTTCTTGTGTCAACGTAAGTATGCTCTGGAGTCTGGACATTATTTCTTAGGCTGGTTTACTTGGAGCGAAGCCTGCCTCATTTTCGATGGAGCAAAATCATAATCTAGCTCTAGCTGAATGACCTTGTCTCCCTGATCCTGAGTGATATAAGCGTCTGGTGGGAAGACTTATCTATCTTACGACAACACGTCCAGAGTTGTCCTACTGTGTGCATATTCTCGCACAATTTATGCAGCAACCATGAGAGCCGCATTGGGAGGTTGCATTGCGTGTGGTTCACTACTTAAAAGGTAATCCTGGGCAAGGAATAATGTTGAGGTTAAATAGTGATTTACAGATGTATGCTTGGTGTGATTCGGATTGGAGGAGTTGTCCTTTAACTCGTAAGTCTCTTTCTGGATGGTTCATTCAACTTGGAAATTCACCTATATCTTGGAAAACTAAGAAACAACATACGGTTTCTTGTTCCTTGGCGGAGGCAGAGCATCAATCGATGGCTGTCACCACATGTGAGTTGAAGTAGTTGAAATAGTTGTTGGTAGCGCTCGACATACAACACCCAAATCCGATAAGAATTTGTTGTGACAATCAAGTGGCCTTACATATTGCTGCAAACCCAGTGTTTCACGAGCGGACTAAACATATTGAAATAGATTGCCATTTTGTTCGTGATGAGAATCAAAAAGAATGTATTCCCCCAACATATGTCACAACCAATACTCAGGTGGCTGACATCTACACTAATTGAGGATCAGATCAGCACTGATTTGGTCAACAAATCAGCTATAAATTAGTGTTGACTAATAGTATTGTTGGAACACTAGTTAAAGTCTAGTGAGAAAATTGGAAAGAAAGAAAAACACTATGAGAAACTAGTGTGTGGGTATGTGACTTAAAAATGTCCCACATTGGAGAGTCGCCCCAACTAGTAAGTGTTTATATAAGGGTGGGGTGACCTCCAAGGGTGTGCCCTTGGGGTACCCATTTTTGTGAACGGGTGAACGCTTACAAAATATATATATCACGCGCGACGACGCCGCCTGCCCGGCCGGGCTTGGGTCGTGGGTCAGAAAATTGATATATTTTTTTGTCACTTGAAATCACGCGCGACGACGCCGCCTGCCCGGCCGGGCTTGGGTCGTGGGTCAGAAAATTGATATATTTTTTTGTCACTTGAAAATGTTAAATTAATTAATTAATTTTTCATTATACGAAAGCGTTACACGTAACAAATTGATGTGTTACATTCCGACCCGATCCAAGAAACTTCCGGATTAAGAAAACGCGTTTGCTTTGCTTAAGGATTAAGCAAACTTAATCCCCAAGTCACGCGTAAAACGTGTTTGCTTAAGGATTAAGCAAACTTAATCCCCAAGTAATTCTCACGAACTCTGCCTATAAAAGGAGAGCTCGCCCCACTCATTCTTCACACCAAAATCTCACAGTTGATGCTTCCTGTGCGGTTTTCTCTCTTCTCCCTTCGATTTTAACAAATCGTTCTTCTTCTTCTACTCCTTTCTATCCCATCGGTTTCGAATAGAGCGGTTACGTACCGTATCGAGTGGCTTCGATCAAACGATTGAACTATACTTTGAGGTGTAATTCTCGAGCGACTATATACTGTGCAGTATATACTCGTAACAGTGATCTGGGCTGTTTTATCCTGGAGACGGCGTGGTTGATAGTCTACCTTGCACGAACTAGGGTAGTGCCGCGAAACGTCTTAAAGAAAGCGACCTGGTCGTGACTAGGGGTGGAAATAGGCTAGGCCGGGCCGGGCTTTGTAAGGCCCAAGCCTGACCTACTTCAAAAATTATAGGCCTGAGCCTGGCCTATTACCCGTCATAGGCTCAATTTCGAGGCCTGGCCTGGCCTATTTAAAGGCCTGATGAAGCCCGAAAGCCTATTTTACACTAAAGTCTAGCAACACATGTAAGCCTACTACTAAATAGGCCAAAATTTTCGAAGGCCTAAAGCACATGAATACATGTGCTACTAAATAATGAAATCTTACAAAGGTCTAATCACACCAATATATCTACTACTAAATAACCAATCATATGAAGGCTTGAGTTTATGAGAAAAAAACTTCAACAATATCAATAATGGAAGATATATTATACATAAAAAGCTTAATAGGCCGGCCCGACGGGCTTAATAGGCTTTTTTGTAAGCCTTAGCCTGGCCTATTTAAATAAATAGCCTTTATAAAAAGCTTGAGCCTGGCCTTGTTAATAAACGAGCTGGGCCGAACTAGGCTTTAAATAGGCTAGGCCATAGGCCCCTGTCGGACGGCCTGGCCTGTTCCCACCCCTAGTCGTGACTCACCCAGTAATTTCGTTCGGTATAATTTTTTAAATCGAAAAACAACAATTTTAAGACGTTTCTGAAACCATGAATACCAACAACGAAATTACTGTCTCTGGAACAGCTGTCGACTTCAACAAACCGTTTAAGTTTCACGGTAGTAACTTCAAGCGTTGGCAAACAAAAATGATGTTTTTTCTAACTACGAAAAAGGTTGCCCACGTCTTGAAGGATAACGTACCTGTGATACCATCGATGTCGGTTCCTATGGAAACGACTAGTAACGGTAAGACAGCAGTGGCTACAGATGCTTCTATATCTGCAGCAAATGCTGAGTTGGAAAGGCTTACTGCCGAACATGCTGAAAAGGTGAAACAGGCTGAAAAGGATAGACTCCTCTGGCAAGAAGAGGATTACCTGTGCAAGAATTACATATTGAACTGTCTTGCGGATCATCTATATGATCTGCATCTGATTCATAAGACATCTAAGGATGTTTGGGATGCTCTTCAGAATAAATATAACACTGAAGAGGCTGGCTCAAAGAAATTTGCTGTGAGCCGGTACCTAAACTATAAGATGAACGACGAGAAATCTGTCGAAGAACAATCTCAGGAGCTTCAGAATATAGCTCATGAGATTTTTGTTGAAGGGATTCAATTACCTGAGCAGTTTCAGATTGCTGTGATAATTGATAAACGGCCCCCTGCTTGGAAGGACTTCAAGAATGCCCTTAGACATAAAACTAAGGAGTTTTCTCTTGAAAGTCTGATTACTCGACTTCGTATTGAAGAAGAGGCAAGAAAACAAGAACTGAATGAAGAGGTGTTTGCTGTCTCGAACAGCAACACTAAAAAGAAATCTGTGGGTGCTGTTCTGAAGCCTGCTGGCAAACAATTTAAGAATCAGAACCGTCCTGCAAATAAGAATTCCAATCGGAATAAGAATGGGAACCCACAAAAGGTCCCAAGAGCTCAACCATCAAAGAATGACCCTGCTCAACCGTTTAATTGCTACAATTGCGGACAACCAGGTCATATGGCACGAAAGTGTAGAAACCCATCCACTCGACCGGCTCAAGCTCAGGCTCACTTGACAACAAATGAGGAGCAGCCGTATACTGCAATGATAACTGAAATCAACATGGTGGGTGGATCTGATGGTTGGTGGATAGACACTGGTGCATCTCGCCATGTCTGTTATGAACGTGCTATGTTTAAGACATACACTGCTGCTGAAGATCAGAAGGTGCTGTTGGGAGATTCTCACACCACTGAAGTTGCTGGAACCGGAGATGTGGAGCTGAAATTCACCTCCGGGAAGACTCTCATATTGAAGGATGTGCTGCACACTCCTAGAATTAGGAAGAATTTAGTTTCTGGCTTTTTACTGAATAAGGCTGGTTTTGAACAAATCATAGCATGTGATATGTACTCTATTACTAAGGATTTGGTTTTTGTTGGGAAAGGGTATGCTACTGATGGTATGTTTAAGTTGAACCTTATGAATAAAATTTCTCCTTCTGCTTATATGTTGTGTGATTTTAATATTTGGCATGCACGACTCTGTCACGTTAATAAACGAATCATTTCTAATATGAGCAATCTCGGTTTAATTCCTAAGTTATCTTTGAATGAATTTGAAAAAATGTCAGTTTTGTAGTCAAGCAAAAATAACAAAAGGATCTCATAAATCTGTAATAAGAGAAACCGAACCATTTGAATTAGTACATTCCGATATATGCGAACTTGATGGTAACTTGACTAGAAACGGACAAAGATACTTTATAACTTTTATCGATGATTGCTCTGATTACACTTATGTGTATTTAATGAAAAACAAAAGTGATGCGCTTGATATGTTTAAAATTTTTGTCAAAGAAATTGAAACTCAATTCAATAAAAGAATCAAGCGCTATCGTAGTGACAGAGGCACTAAATATTTATCACACACATCCAATGAGTATTATAAAGAGCACGGAATCATTCATGAAACAACTGCACCTTACTCTCCTGAGATGAACGGTAAAGCGGAAAGAAAAAATAGAACCTTTACCGAATTAGTAGTTGCCATCATGCTTAATTCTAGTGCAGCGCCTCATTGGTGGGGGGAAATTTTATTAACTGTTAGCTATGTGCTAAATAGAGTACCTAAAACTAAGAACAAAATTTCTCCTTATGAAATTTTGAAGAAAAGACAACCAAATTTGTCTTACATTCGAACATGGGGCTGTTTAGCCTATGTAAGGATTTCTAATCCCAAGAGAGTCAAACTTGCAAGTAGAGCCTATGAATGTGTATTCATTGGGTATGCCTTGAACAGTAAAGCATATAGGTTTTATGACCTAAAGGCTAAGGTGATCATAGAATCAAATGACGCCGATTTCTATGAAACGAAATTTCCCTTTCTATCAAGAGATAGTGGGGGTAATAGTGGGGGCGCAAACATGAACACTACACCTGATCACAATCCAGTAATCAGAAATAGTGATGAAAACATCATAACTGATGTTACAGAACTTCGAAGAAGTAAGAGAGCAAGAACTGCTAAAGAGTATGGACCTGAATATGTGGTTAATACATTAGAAGAGGATCCATCAAATCTCAAAGAAGCTTTGTCTTCCTTGGATGCAGACTTATGGCAAGAAGCCATAAATGATGAAATGGATTCTCTACTGTCTAACGAAACTTGGCACTTGACTGAACTGTCTCCAGGCTGCAAACCAATAAGTTGTAAATGGATTTTGAAACAGAAACTGAAACCTGATGGAACTGTTGACAAATACAAGGCACGCCTTGTAGCCAAAGGTTTCAGACAAAGAGAAAATATAGATTTTTTCGATACCTACTCACCAGTTACTCGAATCACATCCATAAGGGTACTAATTTCTTTGGCTGCTGTTTATAACTTGATAGTACACCAAATGGATGTGAAAACTGCCTTTTTGAATGGTGAGTTGGAAGAAGAAATCTATATGGAACAACCTGAAGGTTTTGTAGTCCATGGACAGGAAAGCAAAGTCTGTAAGTTAGACAAATCTCTGTATGGTCTAAAACAAGCCCCTAAGCAATGGCATGAAAAGTTTGACAACTTAATGATTACGAATGAGTTCAAAGTGAATGAAAGTGACAAATGTATCTACTACAAGTATGATAAAAACATTTTCACTATCATATGTCTATATGTAGACGACCTACTCATATTTGGGTCAAACATTCCTGCCATAAATTCTGTGAAATCACTGTTGAGTAACAACTTTGATATGAAGGACCTAGGAGAAGCTGATGTAATTCTTGGCATCAAGATTACTAGATCAGATAAAGAAATTTCCTTGGATCAGTCTCATTATGTTGAGAAGATATTAAGGAAATACAACTACATTGATTGTAAACCTGCAAGCACACCTTATGATCCAAGTGTAAAACTTTTTAAGAACACTGGAGATGGTGTTAGACAAACTGAATATGCGAGCATCATTGGCAGTCTCAGATATGCCACTGATTGTACTAGACCCGACATTGCCTATGTCGTGGGACTCTTATGCAGATTTACAAGTAGGCCAAGCAAGGAGCATTGGCATGCTATTGAGAGAGTCATGAGATACCTGAAAGGGACTATGACATTAGGACTGCATTATCAAAAATATCCTGCTGTACTTGAAGGGTACAGTGATGCAGATTGGAACACCTTGTCGGATGATTCCAAAGCGACCAGCGGCTATATATTTAGCATAGCTGGAGGAGCTGTTTCTTGGAAGTCTAAGAAGCAGACCATTCTGGCTCAGTCCACAATGGAATCTGAGATGATAGCACTAGCTACTGCTAGTGAAGAAGCAAGTTGGCTAAGATCCTTGCTAGCTGAAATCCCTTTATGGGAGAAACCGTTACCAGCTGTGTTAATTCATTGCGATAGTACCGCGGCTATTGCAAAGATTAAGAATCGTTATTACAATGGTAAGAGACGACAGATAAGACGAAAACACAGTACGATTAGAGAGTGTATCTCTAATGGAGCGGTTAGAGTTGATTTTGTACGTACGAATGAAAACTTAGCTGATCCTTTGACGAAAGGACTTAATAGAGAGAAAGTCCGAGAAACATCCAGTAGGATGGGACTAATGTCTATAGCCCACTAAATGATGGTAACCCGACCTATATGACTAGAGATCCCAAGATTTAGGTTCAATGGGTAAAAACAAGTCATGAAGTGGTAGAACATGCTATGAGAGAAAGAATATAGAAAGCATGATCCTGCAGCGAAAGAAGGATGAGGTAATAGTAACTCTTAATGAGATCTATACTCTATGTTGAGTGGGGTACACAGCTACAGGAGTACCCTTGATAGACTCACCTATACGAATGTGGAACTTAGGCCGGTCCTATGGAATTTTGAGGCAGAATTCCTAGAGCATTCGTTAAAACCGGGATACATGTGCAGGGCTTAAAACGCACGGGCTTTTAGAATACACCTATGAAAAGGTTTGTGTGTGGATTCTATGTCTGAGATAGAGTTCAATGCTGTAAGCAACTCTTGTTAAATCAGAATACCTTCCACTATGCAAAGGTTCAAGTTGTTGGCGACACCTTTGTATATTAGCAAATCTTATGGAAACGTTTTACGTTATTTCTCGAAACCATTTTGAAGTCAAGTGGGGGATGGTTGGAACACTAGTTAAAGTCTAGTGAGAAAATTGGAAAGAAAGAAAAACACTATGAGAAACTAGTGTGTGGGTATGTGACTTAAAAATGTCCCACATTGGAGAGTCACCCCAACTAGTAAGTGTTTATATAAGGGTGGGGTGACCTCCAAGGGTGTGCCCTTGGGGTACCCATTTTTGTGAACGGGTGAACGCTTACAAAATATATATATCACGCGCGACGACGACGCCACCCGACCGGCCGGGCCGGGCTTGGGCTTGGGTCGTGGGTCAGAAAATTGATATATTTTTTTGTCACTTGAAAATGTTAAATTAATTAATTAATTTTTCATTATACGAAAGCGTTACACGTAACAAATTGATGTGTTACATTCCGACCCGATCCAAGAAACTTCCGGATATTTCCAATTAAGAAAACGCGTTTGCTTTGCTTAAGGATTAAGCAAACTTAATCCTCAAGTCACGCGTAAAACGCGTTTGCTTAAGGATTAAGCAAACTTAATCCCCAAGTAATTCTCACGAACTCTGCCTATAAAAGGAGAGCTCGCCCCACTCATTCTTCACACCAAAATCTCACAGTTGATGCTTCCTGTGCGGTTTTCTCTCTTCTCCCTTCGATTTTAACAAATCGTTCTTCTTCTTCTACTCCTTTCTGTCCCATCAGTTTCGAATAGAGCGGTTACGTACCGTATCGAGTGGCTTCGATCAAACGATTGAACCATACTTTGAGGTGTAATTCTCGAGCGACTATATACTGTGCAGTATATACTCGTAACAGTGATCTGGGCTGTTTTATCCTGGAGACGGCGTGGCTGATAGTCTACCTTGCACAAACTAGGGTAGTGCCGCGAAATGTCTTAAAGAAAGCGACCTGGTCGTGACTCACCCAGTAATTTCGTTCGGTATAATTTTTTAAATCGAAAAACAACAAGTATTAATTGTTGTAAATAATTTTGCTATCTTGTGTACCAAAAAAAAAAAATTTGCTATCTTGTAAATTATTAGGGGAGATATGATTCTAAGGCTCCGTTTGGATTGAGCTTATTTTGAGCTTAAGAAAAAGAGCTTATGCAAATAAATAAGTTTTTATCTTAATTCACAAGTTCTCACTAACAAAAATTGTACCTTCATAAACTACATTAACAAACTTATAAATAATACATAAAAGATATTTATTTGCATAAGCTGTTTTGCATAAGCTCTAAAATAAGTTAATCCAAACAAGACCTAATTCTATCTTTCAAAAGTAGGATATGTGTTGTATGTATATATAGACCCTCAACCAGTGAATAAAATCATCGTTTGATTGCCTTCTCAATACAATTCTCTAATTTACACATATGTGGATATACATACTCTAATATATGTAATTATTATCTTTCAAAAAAAAAATTGTAATCATTAATTATTTTTTTTTGAAGAATATATCTGTAATAATTAATTTTGGATTGACTTATTGGTTTCTTATTTGTATCTTAATCTATAACTAAATATAAAATAAGTGAATTGATGTGGATTTTGAGCCAAAAAGAAAAGAAAAAAAAATAGCAAAGAAGATTTTTTTTTTATCTGTAATAATTAATTTTGGATTGACTTATTGGTTTCTTATTTGTATCTTAATCTATAACTAAATATAAAATAAGTGAATTGATGTGGATTTTGAGCCAAAAAGAAAAGAAAAAAAAATAGCAAAGAAGATTTTTTTTTTTTTTTTGAGAGGAGCAAAGAAGATTGTTGTGTACGATATGATATATGGTACATGCAACATATGATATATTTACTAAAAAAATATATATGATACATTCAACGTATTTGCTTAAATTGTAGTTTAATCCAGATCACGTACATTATTCCAAACCAATAAATATAAATAAATGTTGATACTATTAAGGTGAAGTGACGATAATCAATTAACAACAAGGATATTAGGAAAGCACTCAACATCTTCTAATGACAAAGACTAAAACAATTATAAATTCATTTTATCTTTGTTAAATAAGTTTTCTATCAATATTACGTTGATTCTTAAGTTATTTTATCTTTCTTTTTTTGACAAAATACTTATATATATATATATATATATATATATATATATATATATATATAGAGAGAGAGAGAGAGAGAGAGAGAGTTAGGATCCGTTGACACCAGGTGTTAACGAATTCGTTGACACCAAATCTCAATCGTTCATTTAAATTGATCCACAGGTTCACGTTTATTCCCTTACAAACTTCACATGATCTCTCATTGCTTGATTGTACATAACTTATTCTCTCTCTGATATCAGAGAGAGAATAAGTTATGTACAATTAAGGAACGAGAGATCATGTGAAGTTTGTAAGTGAATAAATGTGAACCTTTAGATCAATTTAAATGAATGATTGGGATTTGGTGTCAACGAATCCGTTGACACCTGGTGTCAACGGATCCTGACTCATATATATATATATATATTTTTAATCAAGTTATTTTGTCTATTCCTTCCTACATAAGAAACATAATTTATTGCAGACCAAGAAAAAGAAGAAACATCCCTAAAAGAAAAGGAAGAAACATAAATGCTTCTTTGTCTTTTCTCCAATCTATATAATCAACCATTGAAATGAAACTAATGACAAATCATTTTATTATCAATTTATCATTAACCATTAATTATATATAAATTTTGATTCATTTTCGTCATTCTATGATAAGAATATGAAATAAAGATCTGCAGACCATCGATGCTGACATGTTTGGCTTTATCCAAATGAGATTGGATTAAGGATTGAAAAATTCCAACTCATTTGTCAACTATGACACTGGCTTCTGATTCCGATTACTATATTTATAAAGGAAGACAAAGTTTTTCCCTATTAACTAATCTTTATCCTTGAATTCCTTGAGTTGTTATTAGCTATAGTCACGTACAAAACAAAATAAAATTGAAGTTGTAAACAAATATTCATATTATATACACACACATATACTCCATCCGTTTCAAAATGAGTGTCACTTTAGGCAAAAAAATTTGTTTCAAAATGAATGTCGCTTTACATTTCCAATACAACTTTAATTTTTTTTCTTCCAACTTTACCCTCTCAAACTTTTCGCTCACACAATTTTCAATGCAACTTTAAATTTGTCTTTTTCTAATAAAGTAAGGACAGTTTAGTAAAAGTGTTATATCCAATGATTATTTCATTCCATTTCTTAATCTGTGTACCAAAGCCTAAAGCGACACTCATTTTGAAACAGAGGAAGTACTTAACAAAAAAATCAAATGTTACAATCACTCATTTACAAGGCAAACTAAAAACTTGTCTAGAGAAAACAGTTTACAAGGAACAACAAGATGTTCCAAACATATGCAATAGATGAAATATAATTTGAATAAACATGAACCAACAGCATGGTTTTGTTTGAACATCATTCCTGTTGAGGACAAAATATGGAACAAAACCATGACCAAAATCCCTTCCTTTTCTTCTTTAATGGCAACAGTTTTGCATCCCTCTTGTAGACATAATCAGCCATATACTGCACAACTTCCTGGTAACCAACAATGAACAAAAATTTGAGTAAATAAAGTCATTGAAAGAATAGAAACAAAACAAAAGTTATAAGATTTTAGTTTTGATACGTTGTCGGTATAAAAGTTTACGTCTGTCAACAAATCATTTTGTATGTGTAATTTTAGAAGTATTTATGATTGAAGTCAAACATTTTGTATGATCTATTGATTACGATTGATAGACAGTGTAAAAAACATTTACATCAACAGTGTATATGAGTTCAATACAAATTATAATACATCAAAATGTTTATATTTATTTACCTGAGCACCCAACTTGACAATTTCTTTTGGTGGCACCTCAAGAGGAGTCTCATCAGCCCGAAAAACTCTCAACTTAGACAGAAACCTAACAGAATCAGGCAAAGCTTTGATTTGATCACCACTTATATCCAACTCCTCAAGCATTTCAAGATTTCCAATTGATCTTGGCAATGCTCTTAAGTCAGCAAAATTCTTTCCTAAGTTTAGTTTCTTCAAGCTAACCGCGAAACAGAAATTCTCTGGTACGAATTCGAGCTCGTTAAAACTAACATCAAGTTCCTTCAAATTACTTAGATTACCAATTGTTGTAGGCAACATCTTGATTCTATTATAGTGAACAGTGAGAATCTCCAAACATTCAAGCTTCCCAATTGCCTCAGGAAGTGCTTTGAGTTCATTGAAATCTAGCTTCAGCATAGTCAATGAAGTGCAGTTACCTATTGTGAAAGGTAGTTCCTCAAGCTTATTCGTCTCGACGTTTAATCTCTTTAAGCTGATTAAACTCCCAATTGACTCATGCAGATGTGTGAAATCATTTGTACTCAAGTCAAAATCAATGAGATTTGTCAACTTTCCAAAAGTATCCGGAAGTGATTTTAATTTATTGGCATGTAGGTCAAGTTCAGTAAGGTTTATCAATTCACCAAATGAGTTTGGAAGGTTTATGAGCTGGTTTGAATGAAGATCAAGCTTTGTTAAAGCCTTTAGACCTACAATTGTTGTTGGAAGAGCCATGATTCTGTTTTCAGATAAGTCCATTTGAGTAACATCAGATAATTTTCCAATTGATAATGGTAACCATTCCATTTGATCCACTAATTTCCCTCTAAGCTCAAGGATTGTGTCTTTATTATTAGCACAATTTTCAATTACAGTTGCCACTTTCATAAGACTCAATTTCTCAATGCTCCCATCTCCTACAAAATTAAAGTCAAATCAAATAAAATATATTTGTTTTTCTTTAATTGGGCAAACAACTTAGTTAAGCGCTTATAACATAAACTTATGATATAACTTTTACGTAAAAACTTTATATATAACAAATTATGAAATAAAGTCAAACTATTTCCATATAAGCTATACGCTATTTTCATAAGCAACCGTGTAGTGATTATAGAAATAAGTTGAAAAAAACTTACGAACAGTCTTACAAGTGCTTAAATCGGTAGATAAACTCAAATAAGTCAATCGAAACAGACACTAAACCTAACCAAATCCATGATAGTATTAATAAACTTGGTTGGTGAGACAAGAGACGCCGAAAGTATAACCATGAGATATATAATTCAAACTCATGATATCAATAATCCAAGTAAAATTATTGAAACTAACCTGTTAACAAAAACGGCTTGTGCACTAAGGAACCCTTTTCACCTTCAAAATCATCACTCTTTTGTGGCTCTTCCTCTTCCTCCTTTTCATAGGTAACCACATCTTCATATAAAGTGGGAAGTTTCTTTTTCTTTGTATCCTCATCAGGAGAAACCAATTCAGAAGCTCTTTGAATAAGATCACCGAAGGTTTGAAACATCTTATCAAGCTGAAGAAGGTGAAGAGCTTCTTTTCTCTGTTGATGACTTTGAAAAAGAACCATAGTGTTCTTGAGTTGTTGAAGAACAGAGAAAAGATCTTCAGGAACATCTTGTGGTTTTTCTTGTGTTGCAATTTCTTGGAGTTTGGTTTGTTCTACGTTGTTAAGAGTGTCAAGCGTTGACGTTGCAGCTTCTATTTCTTCTATAGAAGGTCTAGGTGGAAGAGAACCATATATTTGTGTGATTTCTTGTATTGTGTCTAGAAAGGCACGTGAAGGTGGTTGTGGATAAGGTGTGGTGGCCATGAATATTGATATGGTGGAAGAAGGAAGAGGAGTTTGGAGTGGCTATGTACAAATAGTTGTAGAAATGAATGGAACAGGGTTGGGAGAAAGAAACAAAGTGGAAATGAAAAAAAGGACAGAAATCTTGTGAGTGTTGTGAAATCTTGTGAGTGTTGTGAAAAAACAGAGAAATGGTTGCTATGTACTCCTAAATTTTCTTATGATTTGGTTTGGTCCTTGTCTCCTTTACTTTGTTTGAGACAATACTAAACAAACCTCATACACTTGAGCTTTATTGTATTTTTTTTAAATAACTTTATATTATATTAATTTACTCCTAATTGAACAAAAACACTACCAAAAAAAACTTACTCCTAATTGTCTACGTGAACTTAACTCAGTCGGTAGAAACAATGCATAATATATGCAGAGGTCGGAATTTGAACTCCAAACATATCACTTCTCCACATTTAAAATACGTGAGCTACAACCACTGGGCTACCAAAAAAAACTTGCTCACACTTGCTTTTGAGTAAAAACACCACTTTCTAATATTTGAAGTTAGTTTTAAATAAAGGGTTATTTTGTAAATATCATTTAATTTTGTTTTTTAAATAAATAAATAAATCCATCAAACTGTTTCCTCAAAACTTAATACGGACGTTGTTGTAATTTCCTGTCGTTAACCACGATGGCCTCAATAATGCCACTAAAGTCTGAACAAATGTACAATTAAGAATTCTATAAATCTTCAACAAAAACAAAAAAAAAATCTATAAAATAAGAAGAGTTATTTGAGAAAGGAAATGGAATAATTGTTGAGAGAATTATCTACATCCAATATCATCCAAAAGTTCCAATGATTTATTTGCTTGTTAGCTTCAGTGCATACGTTGTAAGAAAAAATGTTGCGGATTCGATGAAAAAACACACACCAATAACAAACTTGATGTGTGGAGCAAGGGATAATTAAGCAACCAATATCAAAGTGAATTGCAATTAAACAAGCAAAAGTAGAAAAACAGCGAGAGAAAAGCAGAGAGAACACAAAAGAATCTGTTTACCCAGTTCGGTCCAAATTGACCTAGTCTGGGGGAGAGAGCAGCCCTCCGTTCCACTATATGATGAGTAACGTTACAAAAGAGATTTCAATGGGTTACAAGAATAAGTCTCCCGCCTAATTCTACCCAAATCCCAGCCTCTTCCCGTAACCAAGAGACTCAATCCTAATAGTGTTTCCCAAGGTGAATCAACCTTCAAACCCTAGTTTGTTGCCAAGAGACAAACTCTATACAAACCCTAGTTTGATTTCTAAACCCTTGTTTCAGCCCCCTCTATCTCTCTCAAAATAGTCTGATACAAGGCCTATATTTATAGTAAAAGAAACTCCCATAAAATTGTAACAAATCTGGCCCAAAAAATACGTTTCTGAAAAATAACAGCACGCGAAATCGGCCACCGATTTTCCAAATCGGCCACCGATTTTTCCCGAACAGAAAACCTCCCAAAAGGCAGCCAAAATCGGCCACCGATTTTCCAAATCGGCCACCGATTTGTACTTTCAGCAAACATCAATTTTGGCCTCCAAACTCCAATTTTGAGTCACTTTCACAACAATCTCCACCTTGACTCCAAATTAGTGATGATGCCCATTTAACATCAACACCTTGCTGCTCTTTCCCTTGCTTCCCACTACACCAAGTAGCTCCACAAGTTTGCACCCTAATCTCTTCAATCATCGGAATGCCTTCCGCCCCTTTGAAGATCCTTGTGTCCAAACTACTCAAGGAATTTTAGGTAGTTCCACAAGTACACACCTTAACCTCTTCAGCCATCGGAATGTCTTCCGCCTTCTCGAAGATCCTTGTATCCAAACTACACTAGGAATTTCAGGTAGTTCTACAAGACTACACCATACCTCTTCAATACGAGACATCTCCCGCTTCCTTGAAGATCACCTTGCATCCAATCACCCTTGGACTTTTAGGGTAATTCCACAAGCCGTGCTATACATTCTTCAACCTCCGGAATGCCTTCCGTCTTCATGAAGAAAACCCTTGCTCACCACTAGAGCATAGCACCCAAGGTCCTCCATAGTCGTACCACTCCCGGTGTGTTCAACTCCACCTAAAGCTGAGCTTCCAACCTCTCAACTAGCAAATGAGTACATCCCACTATGTCTTCCTTGAACCTCCACCTCAACCGGTAGATCATGAGTATTCTTACCACCGCCTCTCCAGGCTGATGTTGAGTGTTTAACGTCTCTCCAGACGATCACCGCTCTACCAGGCATCACCCCCAAGGTGAGAAACATCACCTTCATCCTCTAAACAGCACACCATCAAAGCACCTGCATCCTCATAACCCTCAGAGACAATTTGTACGGAATTACCAATCTCCGGACAATCCTTCTTGAAGTGACCCACCTTGTTACACTTAAAGCATTTAAACTTTGTCTTGTTACTACTCTTTCCCCGGTTACCTCTACCTCCACCATTCCCTCTTGAAACACTTAGGCCTTCCCCGTTTTCATCAACTCTCAAGTCCTTCGACTTAGTCAACTCCTTGGTTCTCAAAGCCGCTTGAACTTCTTCCAAGGTAACAGTGCCTTCTTTTCCATAGAGCATGGTATCTTTAAACGATTCAAAAGATCTAGGTAGAGCACACAACAGGAGTATAGCTTTATCTTCATCCTCAAGATTCACCTCAATATTCTCCAAGTCATCAAGGATTTTGTTGAACTCCGTAAGTTGCTCCATGATGGCCTTTGACTCCACCATCTTGAATGAGTAGAGTTGTTGCTTTAGGAATTGCCGATGAGCCAAAGACTTTGTCATATACAAAGATTCCAACTTTGCCCACATCGATGTCGCGGTTGGTTCCTTTGCTACTTCTCTCAAAACTTTATCTCCGAGGCACAAGACAATGGCACTCCTGGCCTTGTCCACCATCTCGGTCTTCTCCGCTCGTGTCATGGTGACCGGTAACGAACCTTCACCCTTCAAAGCTTTCTCACACTTCTGCTGTATTAAGACCGCTTCCATCTTTACCTTCCATAACCCAAAATCGTTATCTCCGGTAAACTTCTCAATATCCCACTTCGAACCCATGGTACTTGATTATCCTTTGACCCTTTGCCCCACGGTGGGCGCCAATTGTTGCGGATTCGATGAGAAAACACACACCAATAACAAACTTGATGTGTGGAGCAAGGGATAATTAAGCAACCAATATCAAAGTGAATTGCAATTAAACAAGCAAAAGTAGAAAAACAGCGAGAGAAAAGCAGAGAGAACACAAAAGAATCTGTTTACCCAGTTCGGTCCAAATTGACCTAGTCTGGGGGAGAGAGCAGCCCTCCGTTCCACTATATGATGAGTAACGTTACAAAAGAGATTTCAATGGGTTACAAGAATAAGTCTCCCGCCTAATTCTACCCAAATCCCAGCCTCTTCCCGTAACCAAGAGACTCAATCCTAATAGTGTTTCCCAAGGTGAATCAACCTTCAAACCCTAGTTTGTTGCCAAGAGACAAACTCTATACAAACCCTAGTTTGATTTCTAAACCCTTGTTTCAGCCCCCTCTATCTCTCTCAAAATAGTCTGATACAAGGCCTATATTTATAGTAAAAGAAACTCCCATAAAATTGTAACAAATCTGGCCCAAAAAATACGTTTCTGAAAAATAACAGCACGCGAAATCGGCCACCGATTTTTCCCGAACAGAAAACCTCCCAAAAGGCAGCCAAAATCGGCCACCGATTTTCCAAATCGGCCACCGATTTGTACTTTCAGCAAACATCAATTTTGGCCTCCAAACTCCAATTTTGAGTCACTTTCACAACAAAAAATAATAAGAGTGCAAAATCCGAAAGAAAAATAAAAAGGAAATTAATTAGTTGGGTTTAAAAAAAAAATCATTTACTACCCTTTGATTTAAACTAGTTTGAAAGAAAGAGTTGGGTTTTAGGTGATAGTGAGTCAATATATAAAGGATATATTGACTTCATGACGATCTTGTTTTACATTAATCGATTAAATCTTTTAAATAATAGATTAATGAGCAATCATACTTAAAAATAGTTAAGGATTCAAAAATAAAAATACTTAAGTAAGTGATTGTTTGTATTTTCCTAAAAATAAAACAAAAATTTGAGCTCAATTCTAAATTGTTTCTATTTGATAAATAAGTGATTGTCCTTAAATAGTATATGAACTTCATCTAAGGATTAATTCTTAGAAAAAAATCGAGTTCAATTCTCGAGTGAAATAATTTTTATCCGACTTTACTTACTTCTAGAGTAAACTTCGGATTTTCAAAGCCCTTCTCCGAAGAATTGGAGGGTCAACACCAAAAAGAAAATCTTTTATATCGGATGCAAGCACCATTTAGTTATAAGAAGAATGTTAAGAACACTCTATTTTCAACATTCTCTCTAACATTCATTGTCTTATTGGATGAAATTATAAGCTTTTACGCTTCCCTTTACGCGAACAGACAAATAACCACCTTTACGCGAACAGACGAATAACCACCGAATGATTTTGTTTCTTCCCTATCAGACACATTTTGTGTTGTACTTGTCATCAACAAACAGTGCACACATGATGGTCTCTCCTATTTCTTTTTTGATTTGCTTGATAGGATGCTATAACACGAACACTTATAAAGTAAATGAGAGAGGATGCATTGTTCTTTCATATTGTTATCATTAAAAAACATTAAGAGTAAGAATTGAAAATGGACCAACTTAGTTGGTTCTGCCAAATACGTCTCTTAGAATGATACACCACAATTTTGTATAATTCATCTTGTGAATTTTCTTTCTTTATGCTATCTAATGATGTTTCAGGGGTTCATTTCTCTTGAGAATTTAGTTCTGATTACTTTGCAAAAATATTTTTTGAAAAAATTTATGTTAATTTTACTTGTTAATAAGAAGATAATAGACTCTTTAAGTGAACTTTTGAATACATTTTTTTAAAGGAAAATGCTAGTGTTTATGAAAACACAAATCACAAAACAAGGCAAAGAAATCACATTCGTAGTTTTACATTTACAACCTGTGTATTTTCTCCAAAAGAAGAATTGTTGTTGTTGTTTCAACCGTTCAAGTAGTTTATTCGTTGATTTCATGTGATGAATATGTGTGCGAAATAGGTGGCACAATCGCATCCAATTATCCACCATCTGCCGAACTACAAATCTATCCACCATATAATAAAATTATTAATGAATTGGATCTAATACATCCATTTAACAATTAGAATGTTAGTATTCAATAAAAATCTCAAAAACTCAAATGAATCTTCTTTTTTATATAACTTTTATATTACAAAAATTTATTAAAATTAATTTGAATATTAAATTTGTTTTTTTTAAATAATTATAACATTGGTCATTGGCCGCCGAGTGTCGTGTTCAGTAACCAAAGTGTCGTCCCAGCCATCAAAATGTTGTTGCGATTGCCACCGTTAATAACTGTAAGGCTTCCATGGTAGCCGCTAGAACATGGTCGTTTCTGAGATTTTGGTGGCCTAGGACGAACCTACAATTTGGGTCCTAACCTAACTAATATATATATATATATATATATATATATATATATATATATATATATATATATAAACATCAAGAGAATTGCTCTTCTCCCATTTAGAATCGCCCATTCCCATAAAAAAGCCGAACGTGGGTTAACTCACGTAGGTTAATATTCAAGGTGAGTTAGATATTTTTCAGCGTAAGTTAACTCACGTAGCACGGGAATGAGTAAAAACAAATGAGTGAAGAGCAATTCTCAAACGTCAAATTTGATACAAAATACTAAGCAACTTTATTTAGGGCCTAATAGACCCCTAAAAAAATTGGGGGCCTAAATTTCGTACTTACTTTTTGGTGTCTAGGGCAGTCGCCCTCTTCGCCCTGCCTCAGATACAGCCCTGCGCTAAAACACCTCCACCCTACCACCACCAATTCAACAAATTTATTTTAATTATATATAAATAATTTAAATTAATACAATTTTTAAATTTATTATATTTTTAAATTAATATACAAATGCATTTTTATAATAATTGATTATTCATCATTTTCAAATTGATTTCCCTTAGTTTTAGACTTTGTTTTAATTGATTTTCTTAGTTTTTAATTAGTTTTAGTCTTTTTATAGTAGAAATCAACATCATCTCATATCTAGAGAAAATAATTTGATTTGTGTTGATTTTTCCCTAACTAGACAATCCTTGAAGCATTTGGTTTATTTGTGTGTTTTAAGGTTTACATTAAGTTTTTGAAGTGGTAAGATGTCTAAGGAGTTTTTGAAAGTCAACGATGAAAGTCATTTTACAAGTATGCAAATTCAGAAGAAGGGTCAATGGTGTCATTTTACACCTGGGTGCAATTAGAATTCATAAAACCAGTGTTGTTGTCATTTTGCGCCTGGATGCAAAACAACTGCACCTAGGCGCATCTAGTTGAGTTCAAAGCCAGTTTTTTGCTACCAGTTTGTGCCTGGGAAAAACTGTTGCGCATGGGCGCCAAAAGTCATTAATATTGCCATCATTTGCACATGGGCGCAAAACGACTGCGCTTGGGCGCAGTTCCACATTTCCACTTGCCTATTCAAACCCAAACATCAGATTTTGAAGGGGTTTGGAGATTTTTACATAGAAATTGAAGAGAAATACATAGAGAGGTTCCGAGAAGGCAATGTTCGACGTAGGAGACTAGAGTTGAAACTTCTCATCCTCTACCATTATGTGTAACTCTTTAATCTTTTTTATGTTCTATAATTAAGCCATGATCAGCTAATTTCTCTATTGTTAGGGATGAGATTATCTAGATAAAAACCTTTGTTATTTGATTTGATCATCTTTGATTATTGAAGAAGTTTATTAAGTTATTTTTTATATATGTTCTTAATACTTTTATTGATTGATCACCTTTAAACTGATTTATGGTTCGTATTGTGAAACAGAAGTTGAATTTATGAACGCTTTAAGATAAGAAATTATTGCCTTTATAGTCTAGGAATACATGCAAACTTTTGAAACCAATTGAGAATCTTGTTCATTCATGCTTAATTCTAATCTTAAATTCACTATGAAATTAGGGGTTATTTTAGAATTAAAGATTTTGTCACAAAGGAAGTACAACACGAGTGCAAGCTTTAGTTTAGCCTTTAAAATCATTGACTTCTAAATTGTATCATGTACAAGTAAATAAGCAAACTCTTGACACTAGCAAAAAAAAAAAACTAAACACGACATCCTATTAACGTGCAACATTATAGCAAACATTGGTGCATAATCTATAAACAAAGAATCTGATCTTCGGCTTTTGGGTTCCTGTTAAAAAATAAATAAATAAACAATAAATTTACCAATGCATATAAGAAAACTGCTTACACAGTCAGTTGAAAATCTCACCAGTCATTATCATAAAAAAACAACAACATCTAAACGAGGAAGATGGATGCAACTTTGACCTCGAGTGAACAACAAGTGAACAAAGGTGTCACTGCTTGGCTCGTTGAAAGTCTCAATAGAAGTGTCACATTCATCCTCTTGACTACAGTAGAAACTCTTTAATTTAATACTCGGTAAATTAATAAACTCTCTAAAATAATAAATTTGTCCGGTCTCGACTTGGGCCAATGTAAAAAATTGAAAAACTCGATAAAATAATAAGATAATAATTTTTCGAGAGATCCCTTTATAATTTTCGGTCCCAAGAAAATCATAAATTAATAATATCAATAAATGAGTGATTGATTTCTTCAACAAAAAAATGAGTGATTGATACTATCGTGCCCGTCTATCCGCTCTTTCTACTGCGCTAATGCATGTGATTATTTTATTATGTTTGTTTGTATAATTTTGATTTAAATTTTTAAATATTATAGAAATTATTGATATATTGATTTATAAACAAAATATTGTCAAGGCATACAAAAAAATAATTTTTGAACTCAACATATTTTAGTTTGCCTTGACGCATTGATATTGATATATTGATATTGTCAATGCATATTTTAGTTTATAAACATCAATATTGATATATTAATGTTTCTTTTACACAACACACACATTTATGTGATGATGTTTCTTTTACACAATAATGATCATTTATTGTTTATTGTAATAGTAATTAGAAACATCATGACATAAATGTGTGTGTTGTGTAAAAGAAACATCATAAATAAATATTTAAATGACATGTTATGTAAAAGAAACATTGTTATGATTGCGATAAAAGAATATATTTAAAAATTACATTTTTCGTAAAGTCTCCATCTTCTCCTTCTATTTTCCCTTCTTTAATGAGAACTTTTGTTGAAAATAATTTTTGAACTCAACATATTTTAGTTTGCCTTGACGCATTGATATTGATATATTGATATTGTCAAGGCATATTTTAGTTTATAAACATCAATATTGATATATTGATGTTTCTTTTACACAACACACACGTTTATGTTATGATGTTTCTTTTACACAATAATGATCATTTATTGTTTATTGTAATAGTAATTAGAAACATCATGACATAAATGTGTGTGTTGTGTAAAAGAAACATCATAAATAAATGTTTAAATGACATGTTATGTAAAAGAAACATTGTTATGATTGCGATAAAAGAATATATTTAAAAACTACATTATTCGTAAAGTCTTCATCTTCTCCTTCTATTTTCCCTTCTTTAACGAGAACTTTTGTTGAAAATAATTTTTAAACTCAACATATTTTAGTTTGCCTTGACGCATTGATATTGATATATTGATATTGTCAAGGCATATTTTAGTTTATAAACATCAATATTGATATATTGATGTTTCGTTTACACAACACACACATTTATGTGATGATGTTTCTTTTACACAATAATGATCATTTATTGTTTATTGTAATAGTAATTAGAAACATCATGACTTAAATGTGTGTGTTGTGTAAAAGAAACATTGTTATGATTGCGATAAAAGAATATATTTAAAAACTACATTATTCGTAAAGTCTCTATCTTCTCCTTCTATTTTCCCTTCTTTAATGAGAACTTTTGTTGAATTTTGAGAAACTCATCTTGATAAAGCTACACATAATTGACCATGGCTGAAAACATGTTGTGCAAGATAGATTACGACATTGGGAATTGTATGCCCTTGTGACTTATTTACGGTAATACCAAAACTTAGTCTAACGGGAATAACATATTATTCTTATCACTTGAGGAAAAATAATACAATAAAGGCTGCACATGTTAAAGTTTTTAATCTTCACCATCTAAAACCAATCTAAGGGTTGACAATTATTCTTATCATTCTCACCTATATAATGTATTCTCACTTGATATATATATATATATATTTCACATGTCAAGAGCACTCTCTCACAATCTCCACACAAAAGTTTATGCAAGCATAAATTTAACAAAATTAAAGTGATTTACTGTTGATGTCCACCACTTCCTCTTGAGCTTTGCTTTGCATCTGCACTTCCTCTAAAGCCTTTTTTAGCATCTGCTATTCATCTTCAACCTTTTTTCGCATCTGCACTTCCTCTTCAACTTTTTTTTGCATCTTCACTTCCTCTTCTGCTATTTTTTGCATCTTCACTTCTTTCCTTCTTTCTACTTGCTCTGTAATTGCATTTAATTGAATTTCAGTTATAAATTAGGGTTTATTATTGAATTGATTATAAATTAGGGTTAGGGATTCATAAATTAGGGTTTATAAAAATCGATTTGAAATTGAATTATAAAATTAGGGTTTACCTCTAATGAAAATTGATCCTGCGGCTGAAGCCATTCCTGACACCAAAGAGGTCAGCATTGTTTCCATAATTTTCTCCATCGGCGGATTCTTGGGAACCGTGACCAAACGCGAGAAACGAGTATGATTTCTGTGGAGAAAATCTAATTGTTGGAAAACGCGAGAAAAATTTGGGGAAATATGGGAGAGAAATGGAGAATCGCAACCTTGTAAAACGTGACTAACCTGGAAAATTGGGATAACCAGTAGAAAATGACACACGCGCATTAAAGTTGTGTTTATTCTAATTTATATTGTAAATGTGACGTGTGTACTGTAGTTAAGGAACACTTTATGAGAAATGTTAAATACTTGTACAACCATTTGTGACAATTATTTGGACAACATTTTGTTTCTCATACTTGTATGATGTTCTTTTTCCCTCTCTCCATTGTTTTTGATCAATAAAAAAAAAACAACGTTGTCATAAAAGTTGTCTTGAAATATATGTATATACTACCAAGCTTGTGACGATTTACTTTCTTTTTCTTGACTCAAGATTCCATATTTTAATTCCCAAACTATCTTTTGATTAAATGTATGTTTGTCTTTTAATTATCATGAAGCTTAAATGCATTTGATTATCTTCATATTTTAAATAAGGAAAATGCTTGTTGTAACAATTAACGATTTGGGAAAAGTCAAAAACAATTAAAAGTGATGGTAAGGGATTTCTTGCAAATGAAGAACTTGAGTTTAAATTCAGTTTTAAAAATGTAATATTGTTAAATTTTCTGAAACATAATTTTATCACACACTGTGACCATATCTGACACAATGGAATAGTTTACGGCGCCAGTTCAAGGGCAAGGTCACTAAAGCATTTGTTTTAGGTCCATCAACAAAAAATAATTTTTCATTTAATTTTACAAGTAAAAAGGTCTCATATTTAAATAAAAAATGGTTTTGTGTATTCAACATTGCTTTAGGCCTCGCTTATTTTTAAAAATTATCGGGAAGACCCTGATAGTTTATGTGCATAGGATACTCAATTTACATAAAATAAATGTTTTACTAAATAAAGTGGTAGATAATATCCCCCAACAATGTCATTTCAGGTGTCTTGAAATGGCAAAATTTGGAGTCCAAGTGTTTGAAGTGTGAGCAATCTTTGTCATACACGCCCTCTAAAAACGACTTAAGTACCGCCCGTACCGTTCCAACATCATAAAAATCACACAAATCAGTGTTTTCAATAAGATTTGAACTTGATTCATTGAACGAAACATCTACTTTCAGTTCTCATTAATTATTTTCAATAGCATCATGTAGACACAATGGTGTGCAAAAGCAGAGCGATCGCTGATTGAAAGAATGCTGAAAATCTCCAAGTGATATAATGTCTTTATTTGGCTTAATCAAAGACAATTTGATTTTCATTTTCATCATCCAACCTCCACCTTTAGGTGATTTATCTGAATCTCCACCGTGATAAAGACCTGTCAGACTTATCACCGGCTTCCATTGGGGAACAAATGTCAAATGTCACAAATGGCTTTCGAAATCGAATCCATAGGTTTTCTGAGCATCTAGAGTCAAAATCAGGAACCCTTCGCCCAAAACCTTGTAAGTAACACCTTTGTAGTCTTTACCAATATCTGCTCCTAATTTTGGTAACCTGGTTGTAATTATTCCCTCAGCAGGTTGCAGGGTTCCACTTATGTCGGTTGCTATCTCAAAGCCTTTGCAATCTTTAACTTTGATGCCGCAAGATACTTCCGTTTCACTTCTGGAAGTTGAGATATGTGGATATCTCTGCCCTGTATGGTGTAGTCGGTGGCTATAGCATAGCCACCCTCACAAGTAATTTCCTCTCTTCCCCTGTGTAAATGAAATATTTTATCCTTTGTAAATAAAGTAATATGAATATTTAATTTTTTTGATAGAATTGCCAGCATCTAAGAACAATTTAGCAAGGTTTGAAGAAAATGTTGATAAATTAATAGAAGTTGGTATACATTCGTTTATAGGTTTTATGTTTACAATTGTTCTTGTTGGGTTGGCTCAAGAAGCAATAAAACATAATCGTAGGTATTGGATTAAAACACTATTTTATTGGTTACTAGTATATTTACCAGGCGTTGCCCGGGTTAGACATATAACTTTGTATAATTGAAAATTTATATATCCACAAACAAATATAATTAATTGGATTTAGTAAAATTATTAACATATATAGAATAAAATAAACATTTTTTAAGTATCTGGACTTGCAAAAATTTAGAAACGACTGTGTGTTCCTATAGACTATTGGGTTCACGGTGTCCACTATAATGGCATGCACCAATTATGAATGGATGTCAATCCCTACTGCTATAATGACACTCACCAATTATGAATGTCCGCTATACTGGGTTCACACACAAAACAACATAAAAGATCAACATAAGCAAAAATACCTATTGCTAAACTACGGAACTGGTGAAATAATAATAATAATAATAATAATAAAACAAAATAGGAATGGATGCCACAAACTCAATTATAAATTATGAATAAGAATGGAGAGAAGAGCGGTATTGTTGAATCAGGAGAAAAAAATAGTATAAGTGTTAGTTCAAGGACCTGAAACAGAAACAATAGTATAGGTGTTAGTTCAAGGACCTGAAACTTGTAGGTGTTTGTAATGGATGCTAGAAACAATAGTTCAAGGACCTGAAAGAAAAAAAAACAATCAGTAAACTTACTCATAGGTGTTAGTTCCATCTTATATTATATATATAAAAATAAAAATCTAAGCATAATTAGAAGAAATAATAGTATAGGTGTTTGTGTCAAACCTGAAGAAAGAAAAAGCTTAGATCAAAAGAAGGTTTGAGTTTTGGTTTCTGCTCAAAATATGTGATTATGGGGATTAACAAAATCTCATTTATTTATAGTTAAAAAAAAGGAAGCCTTTTTTCCTCAATGAAAAAACTAATTGAATAATATGGTGTTAAAAGATTAGATAGTAACTAATTGAAACTTCTTTTCCTAAAAAAAGAAAGAATTTTTTTTTTAATGGATAGTATTGAAAGTATTATATATAGTTTGTTGAGATATTTTGGCTACATAAAATATTAGAAATTAAATATAAAATTAAATAAAATATTCAGTGGATAAAATCAAAAGTTTGTTGAGATATTTATGTCAAATAAAATATAGAAAAAATAATAAAAATATTGAGAATAAACGTGGAAGTGACACGTGGCATAAAAAACCTTACTTTATATATATAACTAGTTTAGAGACCCGGCGTTGCCCGGGTTAGATATTAAATAAGTTTTATAAGTTTGTGTGCACGAATACACGTGTCAGTATATTAGATTGAATTTATTTAAATTTACAATTATAATAATATCATAAAAATAAATATAAATATTTCAAAAAAATTAAAAATAAATATAAATGATGAGATGAATGTCCAATGCAAGAATAAAAAGTGTAACAAAATCAATAATGAATTAGTCCAAGTGGTAATAGTTTTGGGTCCTTTAAACATGGACTATTACTTTCCCACCCTATTGCCTTCTCCCGCGCCCTGTAAAATTTCTAAAAATGCCCTTGTGCATTCTGGATTTTAAAATTCGGATTCATGTTAACTATTTTGGATTTTATAATCCGGACAATTCTTATGTATAATCAGTCATCAGACTCTCTCACATTTCAACAGTTTTGAGTTTTCCTTTTAAAAACAACAAAAAAACAAAGTAAAAAATGCTAAAAACCTATCAAATAAAATCATAAAAATATAAAAATAGTACCAAAAAATTCTAAAAATCAAATAAAACTAATGGAAATTTTTTCAGATTTATCTGAGAATATGAAAAATTAATAAAAATGAAAAATGGGTCTAAACGATGGAATTTTGGATTTTGAGGGGCGGAGTCTCGTAAGAAGTCCCTTCTATGGGAGTCATGGTCCTTGAATTTTTTCTGATTTTCTGGGGATGTTTCGGAGCAATCCGATCAAGTAGCCCAAAAACCCGATTTTTGTTAAATAAAATATTGGTTTTTAAAAATAGAAAAAATAATAAAAATATTGAGAATGAATGTGGAAGTGACATGTGGCATAAAAAACCTTACTTTATATATATACTATTGATTGATTGATGTGTAGTTTGTTGAGATAAAAAATACTGAGTGCATAAGATCAAAAGTTTGTTGAGATATTTATGTTAAATAAAATAGAAAAAATAATAAAAATATCGAGAATGAATGTGGAAGTGACATGTGGCATAAAAAACCTTACTTTATATATATACTATTGATTGATTGATGTGTAGTTTGTTGAGATAAAAAATACTGAGTGCATAAGATCAAAAGTTTGTTGAGATATTTATGTTAAATAAAATAGAAAAAATAATAAAAATATGGAGAATGAATGTGGAAGTGACATGTGGCATAAAAAACCTTACTTTATATATATACTATTGATTGATTGATGTGTAGTTTGTTGAGATAAAAAATACTGAGTGCATAAGATCAAAAGTTTGTTGAGATATTTATGTTAAATAAAATAGAAAAAATAATAAAAATATCGAGAATGAATGTGGAAGTGACATGTGGCATAAAAAACCTTACTTTATATATATACTATTGATTGATTGATGTGTAGTTTGTTGAGATAAAAAATACTGAGTGCATAAGATCAAAAGTTTGTTGAGATATTTATGTTAAATAAAATAGAAAAAATAATAAAAACATCGAGAATGAATGTGGAAGTGACATGTGGCATAAAAAACCTTACTTTATATATATACTATTGATTGATTGATGTGTAGTTTGTTGAGATAAAAAATACTGAGTGCATAAGATCAAAAGTTTGTTGAGATATTTTTGTTAAATAAAATAGAAAAAATAATAAAAATATTGAGAATGAATGTGGAAGTGACATGTGGCATAAAAAGCCTTACTTTATATATATACTATTGATTGATTGATGTGTAGTTTGTTGAGATAAAAAATACTGAGTGCATAAGATCAAAAGTTTGTTGAGATATTTATGTTAAATAAAATAGAAAAAATAATAAAAATATCGAGAATGAATGTGGAAGTGACATGTGGCATAAAAAACCTTACTTTATATATATACTATTGATTGATTGATGTGTAGTTTGTTGAGATAAAAAATACTGAGTGCATAAGATCAAAAGTTTGTTGAGATATTTATGTTAAATAAAATAGAAAAAATAATAAAAATATCGAGAATGAATGTGGAAGTGACATGTGGCATAAAAAACCTTACTTTATATATATACTATTGATTGATTGATTGATGTGTAGTTTGTTGAGATAAAAAATACTGAGTGCATAAGATCAAAAGTTTGTTGAGATATTTATGTTAAATAAAATAGAAAAAATAATAAAAATATTGAGAATGAATGTGGAAGTGACATGTGGCATAAAAAACCTTACTTTATATATATACTATTGATTGATTGATGTGTAGTTTGTTGAGATAAAAAATACTGAGTGCATAAGATCAAAAGTTTGTTGAGATATTTATGTTAAATAAAATAGAAAAAATAATAAAAATATCGAGAATGAATGTGGAAGTGACATGTGGCATAAAAAACCTTACTTTATATATATACTATTGATTGATTGATGTGTAGTTTGTTGAGATAAAAAATACTGAGTGCATAAGATCAAAAGTTTGTTGAGATATTTATGTTAAATAAAATAGAAAAAATAATAAAAATATCGAGAATGAATGTGGAAGTGACATGTGGCATAAAAAACCTTACTTTATATATATACTATTGATTGATTGATGTGTAGTTTGTTGAGATAAAAAATACTGAGTGCATAAGATCAAAAGTTTGTTGAGATATTTATGTTAAATAAAATAGAAAAAATAATAAAAATATTGAGAATGAATGTGGAAGTGACATGTGGCATAAAAAGCCTTACTTTATATATATACTATTGATTGATTGATGTGTAGTTTGTTGAGATAAAAAATACTGAGTGCATAAGATCAAAAGTTTGTTGAGATATTTATGTTAAATAAAATAGGAAAAAATAATAAAAATATCGAGAATGAATGTGGAAGTGACATGTGGCATAAAAAACCTTACTTTATATATATACTATTGATATATATATATATATATATATATTATTGATGATATATACTATTGATAGGTGTTAGTTCAAGGACCAGAAACAATAGAACTCGTAGGTGTTTGTAATGGATGCCAGAAACAATAGTTCAAGGACCTGAAAGAAAAAAAAACAATTAGTAAACTTACTCGTAGGTGTTAGTTCCATCTTATATTATATATATTAAAATAAAAATCTAAGCATAATTAGAAGAAATAATAGTATAGGTGTTTGTGTCAAACCTGAAGAAAGAAAAAGCTTAGATCAAAAGAATGTTTGAGTTTCGATTTCTGCTCAAAATATGTGATTATGGTGATTAACAAAAATAATATGGTGTTAAAAGATTAGATAGTAACTAATTGAAACTTCTTTTCCTAAAAGAAAGAAGAAAAAAATTAATGGATAGTATTGAAAGTATTATATATAGTTTGTTGAGATATTTTGGCTACATAAAATATTAGAAATTAAATATAAAATTAAATAAAATATTCAGTGGATAAAATCAAAAGTTTGTTGAGATATTTATGTCAAATAAAATATAGAAAAAATAATAAAAATATTGAGAATAAACGTGGAAGTGACACGTGGCATAAAAAACCTTACTTTATATATATACTATTGATGCGGAGTAGTTTATATTTATTCTTTATTCTTGTATGATGTTTAGTTTAATAGTTCGCTACTTTATGTTTTCATGATTTCAAAGACTGCTATGATGTATTCTTATTTACTTTGTATCAATTTTTTTATTTTAACTGCCTTGAACATGAGATCTTATTTATGGGGTGGCTTAATTGATGTAATTTTTTTTAATAAAATTGATGTTTTTTTTGTTACAATAAAATTGATATATTTACTTTTTACTTTCAATAAGGTTATGAGTGTTGCGACGATTCAGTGTGGCTGCTTCGTTTTCGTTGTTTTAGGGTTTTGGTTCTTACGATCAAACGAAATCGAATCTGGACGAAAAAATTGTTATTGTAAAAAATTATAGAAACTAGCATATTTTATTTCCACTGTAATATGTGTTTACCCTACAACAAATCAATGTTCAAGTAGTGCTTATGTCAATTATTATATCATTTCAATAAATTTGTTCTTCTTTAATTTTACTTATTGTATCATTTCATAACCTTATAAACCTCCATCTTCTTCCCGACATGTTTAGCATTATGTGTTTAAAAATTGATTGTAACAAGCTTCAATGTTCTTGTTCAAAAAAAAACAAGCTTCAATGTTAATGTAAAGGTACCATGAAATAACATTTTCTTGTATAAAACTCATCATTGTTCTTACCCTACATTTCTACTCTATGATGCTCAAATCCCAGATCCCTTTCTAAGCTTCAGGTGTGAATTACACTCCCACGTCACTCACGATCTCACATCTATTTCCAAGCTTTAGGTGTTTAAACCTTGATCCTTTAGTCATTTTTTCACCCGATCTCTTTAAACCCGTCATTGTTTTTTCTCTTTAACTCTGACTCATTTTCTCTTTAAAACTCATCATTATTCTTTCTTTGTATTTTTCTTCCGATTGCAAGAATCATAAAACTCTACCCTTACATTTTTTAATACACCACAATGTTTTTGAAAACTAACATGAATGATTTAAACAACCGTCTCTTAGATTTACTCCTTGATAAAGCTGTTGAGGAAATGGAGAAGTTAGATGCTAGGAAAGGGCCAAATTAATTGCTATTGAGTGTGATTTTATAAAATTTGTATTTTTTAATATTGATTGTTACTACTTGTTGAAATTTTGAGTTGTTGAATTTTGTTATGCTTTGTTACTTATAAGACCCTCAATTTATTGGATAAAACATTTTATGTTGAATTAAATTGATACTGATTCTCTAGAAGTACACAATATTTGTATGTTAATTTTAAACACTTATATGTAGACAAGAAATTACTTATTCTAAGTAATAATATACATACAAGGGCATGTAATTTCTAAGCACTGTTAATTTCAAAGGGTGTAGACAAGAAATTGCATATAAGTGCATTAAACACACATCAACTCGTTCAAACATTATTTGTAACGCCACAATCCATATTAAGGAATCAATTACATATCTGATCTTTAAGAGACACGAAATTTATTCCATAGTTTATTACATAGATTATCATTAAGGAGTATCACTATTATAAAATATTAAAAACTTAGTTTGTTTTGTAATATGCTCCATATATTATTTTTTCATAAAAGTTATTTGTTATTTGTTCCATAAAAATCCATAAAAGTGAGGATTTAAGTGAGTTTGTTATAGGAAAACATAATATTAACTGTTGAAGGATAACCAAACACATTTACGGAACTTTATTTAACAAATTTCATAGCTAATGTTTGTAATATGAAATTGATCTTAATTGCATCATTTACGGAATATTACTTAACAAATTTCATAGCTAATGTTTTATCAACTTTGTTTCAAAAAAATTGGTTTTGAACGAAAATTTCCTGAGGGATAACCAACACAAATTTGAAAGAATTTCAAAATCATATATGCTATTGATTTAACAAACAAATAAATATTCAACTTCACAGATAGATTAGACTTGAATATTAAATATTAGTTCGTTAAGAACTATATAAAATTTAACCAACTAACTAACTATGTACTCCTTCAGGATACATCACACTTGAATTCTTCGAGAATCCATGGAGAATAAAATTTGAGATTTTAAGTTCTTTAGGAACCATACACAATCAAATCAATTCTTTTCTTTGTGCAATCTTTCAGAGATGCATCACAATTGAATTGGATTCTTCAGGAATTCATTGAGAATAAAACTTCAGTTTTTTATGTTCTTCAAGAACAATATAACAAATCTAATCAGTTTTTTTTTGTGCAATCCTTCAGAGAAGAATCACTGTTAAATTCTTCGGAAATTCAGGGATGCAATGCCGTTGAATTCTTCAGAAATTCATTAGATTTTTTTTGTTTAAATATAGTTTTAGTCCCTGCAAATATGCCTCGTTTTGGTTTTAGTCACTGTAAAAAAAATTGTAGAAAAAGGTCCTTGCAAAATATTTTGTTTTTTAAAATAGTCCCTGATCTCACTTTTGTGATGATTTGCATACGTGACACATGATGACTGAACCCATTTTATGCAAGTTTCTGTGCGCCGTGGCCCACATAAAAATCATGTACTTTACATGTTCAGATTATAAAATATGAAATGTCTCTCACCCTACAAAATAAGGTTCTAACACGGTTTATGACCAGTTCAAATGATATAAACCGAACAATTTTGGGGTTTTTTTTTCAGATTATATAATCTGAACCAGATCAAAATGTGGACGATGACTTGGTCAACAAGATTCAGTCATTGAAAATGTTTTTTCAGTTGGTCAGAAACACTTGGCTGGTCAGGATCTCTTTAACCACGATTTTTGACCATGCATTAACAACCTTATGCATTTGTAATCATAATCATGATTACATGTTAGTTGCAATTTTAAGGGGGTTGTTGTTTTTGTCGTTGAGTGTTTGAAAACAATTTTAAATAGGATCTTTCTATTCATTCTATGTGTTACATGCATCTTCCCAATCTTGCATAAATATAGATAAACAAAACGAAAAATAAGAATAGGTAAACACACAAGTTTGATTATTGGTTGGAACAATCATTGGTCAGCTATACTTACATCACGACCGGACTTTAGATTACTAGGATCCTCTTCCCCTAGAAACCAGAGGGTTGACAAAAAAAAAAAAGAATAGATAAACACAACGAAAATAAGATTACATTGATTTTTAGAAATTGCAATAAAAAAACCAACCATTTGAATAAATATACAACCGACCATTCAAATAAAGATACAATGAAAGGAATCAAAGGAATAACAACTCGTAATTTCTCATACCAACTCAACACCTCTCATTCTTTTAAATGGTCGGTTGTGTGATTATAAAAAAAAAAAAGAAGTTAAAAGGATTCAGAAACCTTTTTTTTTTTTTAAAACCATAAGGCACAAAACGAAGTTAGCACAATTGAAAACACGTGAATCAAGTTCATGTGAGCATACATTTATGAGAATCGAAGATACATAAATTAAATTCACGTCCATTTCTTTCAATTAAGTTCCACAGACACATATATTAGAATTATAATTTCACCCACACACACATATTAGAATTAAAGATACATGAATTAAGTTGACGTCTGTTTCCTTTTAAAAAAAGTTCACGTCCGTTTATCTGAACTCATTTTAAGTAGCCCTACGTGCACTTCATCCTTGTGCGCCCCTGTGACATCAGAGTAAAAAATGAAACACATAAAATTTACAGAAAAATTGGAACACGACAAACGAGTAAAGGGAAAATGAGTTTGACTTAACGTTTTCCAGTTAATTCTCGCGTTTCAAGCAACTCTTGCCGTAAAAACGCATAAACTAGAAATCGAGGTTTCAAGTTAGACATGCGTCTTTTGCCATCTCACCATCGAAACAAAAATGAAACGGCGATGAGACAAAGGAAGAAGAGAAAGAGAAGAGAAATAGGACGTGAAATTAGAAGAACATAATAATGGTTGAAAATTTAAAAAGGAATTAAGGATATTTTTGTCAATTCGAAATGAAATTAGAAAGAAATCCATCGAAATTTTAGGAATAATGTAGTGATGACCTAACAATCTAACATTATTCTTACTACTGAAATTTCATTGCTCTTTTCTTTCTCTTCTCTTCGCTTTCTTCAATCAAATTTCAATTTCATTTTCGATTTCAATTTTTTGAATCGAAATGGGTTGTACGGTGAGAGAGAAACACATCAGAGCTAATCGGCGGCCACGATCAACGGCGACGGCGGCGGCGGCAAAACCTGATTCCGATTCATCGGAAATCAAAGATGCGATTTCGAAATCCATAGAGGAATCAGGCCTCAAACCCTTCAAATACGATCTTTCTCGCGTGGATTCTTTGAATTCTCACTGTCTGATCCCTATTCCCAATCCAAACCCTAATTCTGATGAACCTGGTTGGGGCTACTGCACTGAGGAGCAATTGGAGGAGATTTTGTTGAAGAATTTGGAGTTTGTTTACAATGAAGCTGTTTCGAAGATTGTTGCTTTGGGTTATGATGAAGATACGGCGTTGAAAGCGGTTTTGAGGAATGGGCATTGTTATGGTGGGATGGATGTTTTGACGAATATTTTGCATAATTCGTTGGCGTTTTTGAATAGTAATAATGGTGCTTATGTTGGTGTTGGTGTTAATGGTGCTGTTTGTGCTGGTTTTGCTCGTGAGGGTGAGAATATGGATGAGCTTGAACCGGTTTTCGCTGATTTGAAGCATTTGGAGGAGTATTCTTTGGCTGGGATGGTGTGTTTGTTGCAACAGGTTAGGCCGAATTTGAGTAAAGGTGATGCAATGTGGTGTTTGCTAATGAGTGATCTTCATGTTGGGAAAGCTAGTACTATAGAGATTCCTGTGCCTGGGAGTGCGAGTGCGGGTGCGAGGGGAGCTGCTGTTGTTGAATCTGGTGGTGGTGGTGGTAAGGCTCGTACTAAACCGGTTGCTCATAGGTCTTTTCCACCCTGTAAGTTTCATGAGGGGTGGGGATTTGGAAATGGGGATTACCCCACGAATGCGAATGGGATATTGTCTTGTGCTCCAGTTTTGCAGAGGGAGATTGAATTCCCGAAGAGGTTTGATCTTTCTCCGCCAATGAAGTGCTTGTTGAAGAGAAATGTTGCCATGTTTGCTGCTGGTTTTAGAGCAAACACCAAGCAATTGCAGGCGAAGGGGAAGGCCAATGTTCCTGGTCGTAGTGCTGTGTCGAATTTGGATTCTCCGGTTGTATCTGGGGCTGAAACCACGGTTGATACGTGTGGACACTCTCGGGTTGTTGATAACCAAGAGGCTGTGAACTCGGTGCTGAGTAAATTTCGTGACTTGAATCTTGATGAAAATTTGGAGTTTGTGGCTGAGGATCAGAAGGATGAAGTGATAGTGAGTATATTTCATCAGATAAAGGATTTGGAAAAACAGGCCAAGGAGCGGAAAGAATGGGCTTATCAGAAAGCATTGCAGGCTGCGAAGAAGCTAAGCAGTGATTTGACTGAGCTCAAAACATTACGGATGGATAGAGAAGAGACCCAGAAATTGAAGAAAGGGAAACAGGCACTTGAGGACACAACCATGAAGAGACTCTCGGAGATGGAGAATGCTTTGAGAAAGGCTAGTGGTCAAGTGGACCGTGCAAATGGAGCTGTGAGAAGATTAGAGACTGAGAATGCTGAAATCAGAGCAGAGATGGAGGCCTCCAAATTAAGTGCATCAGAGTCGGTGACAGCTTGCTTAGAAGTTGCAAAAAAAGAGAAAAAGTACTTGAAGAAACTTCTAGCTTGGGAAAAACAGAAAGCTAAGCTGCAAAAGGAGATTTCTGATTTGAAAGAGAAGATATTAGAGGATCGAGAAGTGTCAGCTCAGAATAAGCAGCGCCAAAAAGAAGCCGAGGTTCTCTCTTCGCCCCTTATTATTTTATTTATATATATCTATTGACAATGCCACACACAAACCACCAAAAAGGAACAGAAAATATCATTCTGCTCTGTTTGCATAGAATGAGTTTATTGATCGGAATTGCATGTTGCATGTCAGAATAAAAGTAACATGTTTCAACCATAATCTGTGTGACTCATTTTGCACATTGAATTCCATTTGGTTGAACTTTACATGTAGTTTACGGCTTGAAACAAGTAGGAGTTTAAGTCCTGGGCCAAGCCAATTCCCAAACAGGGATTAGTCCACAGTCTCACCCAAAGAAAATTACTTGTTTCAAAATCAGACATCAACATGGCCTATACTAGTGTGACACAGTTTGCTATTGTCACGTTGAAATTGATCGTTTTGTCATAAAGGGATTTTCAGTCATTGAATGCATATCTAATTGGGAGATTAATATCTTATAGTTCAGTGTAGCAGTTTATGATTATTAGTTGAAAAAGATTACAATTTTGTATTCCTTTTCTTCTTTTTCGTGCCTTTGATGCATACTGGTAATTTATCAATGAACCATGTATGCATAGCTTGGAGACAAAACTGAGCCATTGTTTCATACGGCACATAATTGAAGTTTGTGTCAAGACATGGGGGTATACGGCACACTAATTCAAATTCTATGGCACATTTCAAATTTTCTGCATCCGTATCTTTGTTTGTCAATACTTGATTGCATGTATTTATGCACACACCAGAATAGTTCATGGCAGAATGTGGTTCGAAGCAGCTGCTCCAAAATATGATACAGCTGCTAAGCAGATAGCAGAATGACCATTACACCAAAGATAGATGCAATGTGAATTTTTTTATAATTTGTAATATACACATAATTGGTATTTGATACTAAAGGTCTCCAGTACTCAAGAGTCAAGACACATTTATCATTAATAATCAAAATCTCAAGTACTTCTTGATTCTCGGCTTCTTCTTGGCGCTGTGTATTCTGAGCCTCTTCCATGCAATTGTAATCTTATGGCCTATTTGTTTTTGTATCCAACAGGTAGAGGTTATAATTCTTATCTTATTTTATGTTATAACAATGTTGTTAAATAGCAGCATTAAAGCGATATAGCAAAACATATTTTGATAACTCTGCTATGAGAACTTCGACACTGTCCTAGTTTCCCTATAAGGGAAATAGCGGCCGCATGTGTGCTATACATGACTTATTTTTAAAATGGAAAAACTGAATAGTTATTGAATATTGCTACTATGTTCACCGTAGGACCTGAACTTTAAATACTTGAGTTTTGCTCTGCCTCCCTTCTAAATATTTTGATATTCTGTACTATATCACTTTTTAGTGTATTTGGTTGCTGCATATTCATGGGTGTTTATTTTGGTAGCCATATGAAAAAACTTGTTTGCTTGCTTCAATTCTTGATGATCCTAACTTATATTCTATAGGTATTTTCTTATTAATAAAGGCGTAAGTGACTTTAAGAAAGTGCTAATCAATGCCCTAATGGTACTGATTAATAAATCAAAAGTTATGAAGTTTTTCATATAACAATTCTTTAGCCAATGCCCCTGGGCATTGGTTAGCATGACTCTTGATATTATCACACCTGAATTTTCTTTTTGTTGACTGTATATTCCTGTGATTTTGTTAGCAATGATCTGTCACTTCAACCAATAATACGTATCTTTCAAATAAATCTGTGCTGAAAAGTGCATCTCGTCACCAAAAAGAAAAACAATAATTTGTTATTTCTAAACCATTTATTTTGCATAATCCTTAATTACAGGCTAAATGGAAGGAGGAGTTGAAGGCTCAAGAAGATGCCTTGGCACTCGTTGAAGAGGAGCGCCGTTCCAAGGAAGCAGCTGAATCAGATAATAAGAGGGGGTTTGAGGCTTTGCGTCTGAAAATAGAATTAGATTTCCAGCGCCACAAGGATGATCTAAGCAGACTTGAGAATGATCTTTCGCGCCTTAAAGCATCTGTTCGATCTGCTGCATTGCATCACCAAAATACTTCACCCATCAAAGACTTTGAGGGTACAAAGCCTCAAAGAGAGACAATTGCTAAGCTGCTTCTGGATTTGGATGATTTATCAGAAAGTGAAGCTAATAACAACAGAGAATGCATTATATGTATGAAGGATGAAGTCTCCGTTGTTTTCTTGCCGTGTGCTCACCAAGTCATGTGTGCTAAATGCAGTGATGAGTACGGGAAGAATGGTAAGGCTGCTTGTCCTTGCTGCCGAGTTCAAATCCAACAGAGAATCCGTGTATTTGGGGCATGCTCGTAGCTTAATTTATAGATATATTTCAGTGACTTGGGTAGATATACCCCGTGAATTTTACATAAATTTGCACTTACTTATTGGGACAATTTGTCTCCCTGTTCTCCAGATTGCATAGGAGTTTTGTTCATAGGCAAGAATTGTTCTTATTTATATTTACAGTTACATACAGTATAAAATAAAATAAAAACAAAGTTCTTGCATTAGCTTATCCGTTGCCTTGTTTGAAAATAAGAAGTTGGCAACAGAGTCATTTTATTTTGACAGATGATGACCTTCCTATTCCATGGCAAGTTTGGTCCATTTTCCCTCTAATCTAAGTATAACCTGATTCAAAGCCTTTCCTTTTGCCGATTTACATATGTAGCTGCCGATTAATAAATGGTATGCCAAGGAATTAACTAATTGAGATTTCACTCGTTTAACAGGCAGTCCCTCGCGTGCGAGACTCATGTCTTGCTGGTGCATCACTATTTTTACTCCTTGGATTAATGACTTTGTCTGTGATAATATGGTGCACCTTGATGATTCCTTTCTCATCCAAACGAAATTCTTACCTCTGATTTCACAGACAAGTCTTTAGTGCAAATTTATGTTTAAACAAACCCTCTTCTTTTTAATTTTCATTTTTCTTTAAAAACAAATTGTTTGTTTCGTAATATTATGAATATGGTTGAGGGTTTTAAATATTACTATATCCAACAACAAAGTAGAAGAGAAAAGCCTCATTTTATCTCAGAATCAAACTAGTTTTGTTGAATCTTCTTCAACTATTCTGGTCTAGCAGCTTGTGGAGGGATTTTTAGAAATTGGAAAGGTCATAGTCTGGGTTGCTTAGCTTACAACATTGGGGTAGCTAGTGCAGTTTATGCTGAGATTCTTGGTGTCATCCTAGCTATTGAATGTGCTCATCAAAGAAATTGGACCAATTTGTGGGTTGAAACTGATTCAATATTAGTTACCTTGGCTCTCAAGTCTTCTCATATTGTTCCTTGGCAATTGAAAAATAGATGGGAGAATTGTTTGATTTTAATTAGTAATATGCACTTCTTGATTACTCACATTTTTAGAGAGGGCGACCATTGTGCTGATAAGCTAGCCACTTTAGGTTTAAGTGTGATCAATTTTACTTGGTGGAATTTTGCTCCTGCAGAAATTTTGAGGGACTTAACTAGAAATAGGTTAGGTCTCCCTAATTTCAGATTTTGTTAAGGTTTTTTGAGGGTCAGGTTTGGCCCCTCCTCTTTGTATCTATTTTCTTTTTAATATATTTGGGTCACTGTCCTCAATGGACAAACCTTTTTGCCTAAAAAAAAAAAAAAAGAAAATCAATGAGTATCTAAGAGAAAAAGAAAAAGAACTGGCGAAATTCTCTACTGGCAGAATTCTAAGAAACTTATTTTAAGTCCTCAATTTTCACTAGTAAGTTAACTCACAAATATCTCATCTCTGTCCAACATCTCATATTCTTTCTTTCACTTTTACATTCTCAAATAAATAAATAAAAAATGTAATGAAACTTCTTTAATTTTTTTAAATATAAATATATAACTCTCGTTGATTTTATAAAATTTAAAATCAACTGTAGCACATTGAAATATATATTTTTTAACAGAGAAATAATATTTATTATTATAAAACCTCTAAATGTACATAACTAGGTGTTAGAGAAATGCTATTAGTAGCATAGTTTTGCCACATACTACCCCTACTTAAAGGGTAAAAAAATATCCTTTAGCTTAAATTGCATGCTTTGTGAAAAAGTAATGGCTACCCTTTTTTCCAAGAGGAAAAGGGAGTCTGTTACCAATTACAATATGAATTATCTGAGAATAAAGAGACCACTAATTTCCAGCTTCCCGTGAACCAAAGGGCACCTTAAATGCTACTAATCAAACTTTTATGGTATTGCTTTGCTTGCACACTGCCCACTGCCTTTCTAAATGCTACTACTCTAATAATATATCAACTCATAATTTAAATTTTTTTAACACTTAAAGTATACTTAATTTAAACACAAAATAGTTTTATGTTGAATACATAGTCTATATATGTGTTGAATTGTGATAGAAGAATAGTAAAATCACCACAGAAAGATTCAACAGATAAGGAAAAAAGTATAGCTCAGAGCACAAGTTGTAGTCAAGCCTAATAAAGAATCTGATACAAATATAAAATGATAAAAAAAGCAGTAGCCAAAACCAGAAAAATGAAAATAACACAAGCAGTTAATAATTGATATCTAATTAAGACATGAGAAAGCTACTCTCATTAAAGCTTTGAGCACTTTATAATGTAATACATGTGAACATAAAAATGACATGTCTAGTTTTTTCTCCCTATACAACAACCATATAAAGTTCATGTCTCTGTAGAAGGTTAGAGTTCTCAGCATCATACATCTAGAAATCACCATTTTTTTTTTTAAATATTTCTTTGCTACTTTCACTATTATCAGTCTAATAAGACCTAGCCCTTTTATAAGAAATGATTCCTAAAGTTCATGATGGCCTTGAAATGGCTATGGCTAGGAATAAGAGTGGCGAAAACCTTGAGAAATGGAAGAAACGTATCCATGTTTTTGGTGAGAGGCTTAAAAGGATTCCTTGTTTGGTTTGGAAGACTACATGGAAGGTCGGATGTGATGATCCAAGAAGGGTGATCCATGCATTCAAAGTTGGTTTATCTCTTACTCTTGTATCATTGCTTTATATATTGGAGCCACTCTTTAAAGGTATTGGCCAAAATGCTATTTGGGCTGTCATGACTGTCGTCGTGGTTTTCGAGTTCACTGCAGGTATAAAATAGTCTTGTTTTGTGCTTTTTCATCCATGATATTGGCAAAAAAAATATAAATAAATGCGACCGATACAGCAGCAATTGTAGATGAATACTGCAATTTAAAACTATGATAGAAATAATATAGTAACATAGACACATACTCCCTCCGGTCACATTTATAAGCAAAAAACAACTTTTTAGGTACATTGAATAACTAATGTATCTAACATATAAATGTGACCGAATACATTAATTATTCAATGAATCTAAAAAAGTGTTTTTTGCTTATAAATGTGACCGGAGGGAGTAGTTTATTGATAACTTTAATATGTAAACTTTTTTATGGCAGGGGCAACTTTATGCAAAGGGATGAATAGAGGATTGGGGACACTATTAGCTGGATTATTGGCATTTCTTCTAGATTATGTTGCAAATGCATCTGGTCAGATCCTTCAAGCTGTTTTCATTGCAGTTGCAGTTTTTATAATAGGTATATATTTGATAATCTAAATGGTTCCACTAAAGTTAATGCCTTGAAAAATTCCCTTTGTTTTGATAAATTGCTCAAATATTACTCCTATATGTATAATGTTATTATTTGAACATCACAATTCTAACAGCGTTGATGTGATTGAAAGAAAGAAAACAAATGCATAAAACTCAAAATCTTATGTTTATGTAGTATCCAACAATATTTGTTGTCATCACTCAAACTGTAACCTTCTTTTCACTATCTTGTAGCTAGTCTGGAGGCCTCAATTGTAACCAACTTCTTTTCACTCAAACTTTTATCGAAATTATTTGTGGTGTCCTGTTAATTTGTTGTGTATGGCAGGATCTACAGCCACTTATATGAGGTTTATTCCTTATATAAAGAAGAATTATGATTATGGTGTGGTTATATTCCTCTTAACCTTCAACTTGTTAACTGTTTCGAGTTACCGGGTTGATCATGTCTTGAAGATGGCACATGACCGATTCTTCACCATAGCCATTGGTTGTGCCATTTGTCTTTTCATGAGTCTTTTAGTATTTCCAAATTGGTCAGGGGAAGACCTTCACCATTCCACGGCTTTCAAACTTGAAGGCCTAGCCAAATCTATAGAAGGTATGCCGAATTCATAACACATACATAGTATCAAAGGTTTTATTACTTTGTATATTAGCAACTTATTGTAAGGTGTAAAATATTGCAGCTTGTGTCAATGAATATTTTTATGGAAAAATTGAAGTTTCTGGTGATATAAAATCATCTGAAGGTCCAATATACAAAGGTTATAAGGCTGTTTTGGATTCAAAATCCACAGATGAAACATTGGTAAGCTACCAATCTTGTTTTGATCCATTCAAAATCATGCTAAGTATAATATAGCTCACACTAAGAGCTGGTCTTCATGAGAAATTCTTGTATAAATGTCAGATACCACAAATTATGCGTACTAAGTCAAACAAAACTAAATGATTCATAAGTCTTTTGTGCCTAATAAATATTTATTTATTCAAAATGATCATATATCAGTTGTTAATTAGCTTAAAATAATATCTTGATCTTCAAATGGTTGTGTTTTCAATTGTGTAGGCATTACATGCAAGTTGGGAGCCAAGGCATTCTAGGTACTGTCACAAATTTCCATCGCAACAGTATGTAAAAGTTGGAAATGTTCTTCGCCAATTCGGGTATACAGTGGTAGCCCTACATGGCTGTTTGAGAACCGAAATTCAGGTAGCGTAACATTTGAGTTCTTACATAGTTTTAACCATTTTTGTGAATCTGTCCGTGATCACAGTTTAGCATCTCATTTGATAAATGACAGTGATACCTTTATATTCATTGATGGAATAACCACTTTGACTAGTTCAAATAGTAGTTATATTTATAAGTGGGACAATCGCCACCCCGTGAATTTGCTTTTGGAATTGAGTGATACTAGAATCCAAATTTTAAGACGTATCAAATTATGTTGGTGGGAAACCAGTCATCGAGCCACTCAAAGATAAGTCTAAATTTCACTCTCCAAATAACTCCCGCGTAAAGTGGGGGCAACCTTCACCCTACGATTTAGCAAATTCTAAGATACTTTTAACTGTAGTTGTAGAAATATGAAAAAGGATGCATCATTCAATTTCTAAGAAAAGAGAATTCTTCTCTACTGCTGTAGCTTTTCTAGTATTTTTCTCCTTTTAATTCAATTTATTATCCTTTTCAGACACCACAATCTGTTCGAGTCCTGTTTAAGGACCCTTGCATAAGGCTAGCAGCAGAGGTATCAAAAGCACTAATAGAACTAGCCAACAGCATAAGAAGTCGGCGCCATTGCTCACCAGAAATACTCTCTGATCATCTACATGATGCATTGAAAGACCTCAACGCAGCCATAAAATCTCAACCACGACTCTTCTTAGGCTCCAATGACATCCAAGCAAACAACATGCTCGCCACCATAGCCGCCTCTCATGGAAAGAGCTCACTCTCAAGCGTTAAAACCGATTCTTCAGCTTTGTTAAATTGGAAAACCAAAAGTGTATCAGCTGAACAGACAAAGGAAGAAGAACAATTACCGGTACGTAAGGTGTTGAGAAAGCAGATGAGTAAAATTGCTATCACTAGTCTTGAGTTTTCTGAAGCATTGCCTTTTGCTGCTTTTGCTTCTTTGCTTGTGGAAACGGTGGCAAAACTGGATTTGATAATTGACGAAGTTGAAGAACTTGGGAGGTTGGCGTGTTTCAAAGAGTATACACCTGGTGATGAGTTTTCTATTAGTTCTGAGAAACCAAGAGTTGATGTTTTGGAGAACCATTTACCTTCTCATGGAGTAGAGTGATTCTGAATGGGAGCAGGGAAATACATTAATTTCATAATATATAATATTGATTATTCACTAATATATAAATGATTGTGATGATGTATATGTTTCATTATTTTTTATCATCAGACTATTTACTCTGGTAATTTTAGATGAGATTCAATAATTTTATACTTCAAATCTATTCCTTTTTCTTCTTTCTATTTAAGAGTAAGTCCAACATTGTTTGGAACAAATTAAGATCCAAGTTCTACGAAAGTTGAGAATGTTTGGACCTCATGCTAACATGGTACGTGTCAGAGTCAAATGCCTAATGTCCTTAATAGTTGATCCAATCCAATAAGCTAAAAAAGGGCACGTAAGACTTGAGAAGCTTGAGCCGAAGCGAACAAAAAAGAAGGAAGCAGGCCTAAGTCTGAGCATGGTTTAAAATTGTGGTTGAAGTTATGTAGTAAACCTTGAAATTACAAATGAAAAACGTGACTGATGCAGCTACAATTGCAGAAAAATGTGACTGATTCAAGAACATAATCTAACTAATGTTGAGCCCAAACTATACACATCAATTAACTGTGTACCACTCTTACAAGCAAGTGCAGATTTCTATAACTCAATTCCAAGTTGATGACTGTAAAGATCAAAGTGGTATTAACTAATAACAGAAAAGGCAAAATGCAAACGGTATGAAAATCAGTAGGCAGTCAGTAATAAAAATAACATGATGCAAAAGTAGGCAAATTAGTTGGCATTGGCATAATGCAAACCAAATACCAAACCATATGTTTGATAGCAATATACTAATGTAAACCAGTATGCAGCCGATAATAGCAGCAATATAAAATTACAACCCAAATGCCAAACCAGTTGTAGTTACGACATGCAAAATCAGATATATTAAATCCCTTTGTAAGGAGAGTCGCAACAAAATTCACAGATAGGCGTAGCTAAAACATAATATAAGCAAAACGTGGAAGACTCCACAAATGTGTGTTTACCATTATTTTGATACGATGGAGCCCGTAAAATCAAGATAAAGAACTGCATTTTATTGAATGATAAAGGTGAGCTAAAGGCTTTACAATGGTAGAATAGTAGAAAAGAAAAGATAAACTAGAGTGTGAACACTCCTATCAGAGCTAGGCTCCTACACCATAGAGAACATCTCTACACCAACAGACTCTCAACAATAACCTTGATAAATGTCAATCAGACACGGCAACCCATTGCACCGACCAAGAATACGGAACCTGTAAACTGTCGCTGGTCAGAGAAATATGTTGGTGTCTTTTAGGGGTTTTGTTTTGGTAGTCGCGATAATGCAACCTCAAATGGCCACAGTGTATATGTTCTTCGATCCAAACTCCGTTACTCACTGAAATTGGGCCATTTGTAGAATAAAATGATTACTAAAGTTGAAAAGTTTAGGGTGTCTAAGCTTGCCAAGTGGTCTATGTCCTGTCCTATGTGTGCCATAAGCTCCTCTAACCCAGAGTACCTAGCATCTTTCAACCCATAACAATGAAACCTGATTCCATCACTTATATATTTACTTCCCATAATACTCCTCCCTAATGTCTCATTTCCCAAGCAAATCAATCACCTTTCTTTTCCCTCGTAATTACTTCCCCTACCTTCTTCTCTTTCCGCAACGTCAGCATTGCTCTTCAGTCTTCACCCTCCTCAAGAAAATAACTGTTCTTGCAAATTATTTGAAGAAGAAATGGCGCGACAGAGAATTTCAAGATCAGTATCAGTGCGAACGAGAATCAGCAATTTACCTGACGAGATTCTGATTCACATTCTTTCATTTCTCACAACCAAAGAATCAGTTGCAACAAGCATTCTTTCAAAGAGATGGATTCATCTATGGGACCATGTTCCTAATCTCATTTTCCCCAACATCAAAGTAAATGGCATTCAATCCAATTACACTTTCAACGAGTTTCTCTTTTCTGTTTTAATCGCTCTTGACACCAATTTCATCAACACTTTCCACCTACACATTCATTACAGTAACCCTAATCTTGCTTATCATCTCAGCTTTCCTAATGTCACTAAATGGATCAACCTTGTTGTTCAACGCAAACTTAACCATCTTCATCTCCATCTCGATAATGGTAACTTTTATAAGTTTCTTCCCAAATTGCCCACTAGCATCTTCACCTGCAGAACCCTTGTTAGTCTCAGTCTCTGTTGGTTCCCCTTCACCTGCAGAAGGGGTTTTCTTTTTCTGTAAATGGAATTCAACTTCCCTCGCTCACATCCCTTCGTTTGGTATCCATTAAGTTCTTACAAGTTAATGATTTTGTGTTGCTTCTAGCTGGATCTCCAATTCTTGAGGATCTTGAAGCGTCTGATATACACTTCTATGATGCGAAAGATTATCTTACCATTCAAGAGTAAAAACTTAAGCTTTCCCAAATTGACTAGAGCACATACCAGTGCATTTTGGTGTGATTTTCCGGCAAGAGCATTTTCTAATTCGGAGTCTCTGAGCATTGATACAATATTGTACACAAATGAAGAGGTCCGTTTCATTCTGAATATGATGCATGATACTCAATCTTTTTCATTGTTTCGGTTTTTCAAATAATTTACACACATATAAGTGTTGCGTCCGGTGTCAGGGTCTAATTTACACACAAATAATTGAACACAATACATTGATGGAGTGGGATGGAAAACACAGTAGAAATGTTATTCATATGCATTTTCTGTTGAGAACTTTTCCCTGATTTGATAGTGTGTATTCTAAATAATTTAAGTGAATCGGCTGCAGCGTCCTTATGATGACATTTATATCTTTCATAATTTGACCCACTTGGAGATTCACGATTTTGGGTATACGGTGTTACATGTGCTCCACGTATGCCCTAAGCTTCAAATTCTCAAACTTTGTCAGGTTTGTGAAGTTTTAAGAATCATATTTAGTTTATCTTTTCTTAACACATCTTTATGTTTTGTTTTAATGAATGTCTAATATTAATAGGCATTTAACGTGGCAACGTCGGATGGAGAAGATGATCAAGAAAGTTGGGAGGAACCGGAATTTGTTCCACAATGCCTTTTTTCATGCCTTACACCTTGCATTATTAAGGACTTCTTAGGATGGAAAAATGAGCTTCGGTTGGTAGAATATATTTTGAGAAATGCACAAAATTTACAAACTATGACAATCAAGTGCGAAAGTGAGCCGCTGAAAATAGAAAGAAAGCTATCCCAATTCCCGAAGGCCTCTGCAACATGTCAACTTTCAGTTTTTGAAAACATATAGACTATGTAAGTAGTAGTTTCTCTACCCCGCTCGTTGTTGCTTGATTTAGTGGTTTGAACTTTGAGCTATGAGCTATTGTTAAAGTCATGACTTTGTCTTGCTGCACAAGTTAAGGAAAAACCATCTTTAAATGATTTAGTTAATACTTGTTTACCTGCTTATTTATATATATCTATTAAACTTGTTTATGACTATCATTAGATCAATGCTTATCCATTTTATGGCCACTTGTATGCTAAACTCAGATTTGATGCATAACCATTGGGTAACAGGCGCATACCAAGGTTTTATAAGTAGTTGTTTTCTTAAAGGAATCCTTGTCTGTCTTTTACTTTTCTGCATTGTTCTCACCATCAATGATCAATGGTCATTTACTTTTATCTAATATATATGCAATATGTTACGAGGGCCCCATATAAGGTGTACCACGAGAAAGAAAGATCCACCTTGTAAAGTTAGAGAAACAAGTATGAAGTATTATATTGTGTTTGTGTTGGATGTCTAGTTTATATGGGAAATTTAACATCAAAATTATTGAATTTCTGCAATTCAATTAACATATAACATTTATTTATTTATTTTGCATGTAGATCTGGGCCTCTGGAAACAGTTTAGTCAGTCTTTCTTGGTGGTTACTTGTTGAAAAGCGAAAGAAGCTCTTGAGGATTTTGCACTGAAGCATGGTTTTATGGATAATTTTAGATATTTTTGTCAAAATCTTGTCAAATGGAATTGGATTTGCCTCTGCACTCTTGTCGAATTTTGACATGTTTAATTTCATGAGTGAGACACATTGATTTCTCTAATATAGCTTTTACAATACTTACCTTTAAGATCATAAGCTGCAAGAGTGAATAATGCAGTATCAGTATCTCTTATATCAATTGATGTACTTTCTTTTAATAGTCCAACTAGAGCAAGCATTGCTTTAGAACTTGCTCCAATTTACACTTTACGATCATCTATCATAGATAATATATATATTTTTGCTGCAACATTTTTTCTTGTTTCCATAGTCATTCCTGATTCAAGTACTTCAAATATGTTGTTAACTGCTCCTGCTGCCATTGTCAAAATCTTGTTGTAGATAGATAGTTTGAAAAATGCAGTCAAAACATGTTCCTGGATTCTTGAATATTTCGATTTTAAAATGAGTATAATTATAACACTATTTTTGAATCAGTGCGTAAGGTGTTGAGAAGCCAGATGAGTAAAATTGCTATCACTAGTCTTGAGTTTTCTGAAGCATTGCCTTTTGCTTCTTTGCTTGTGGAAACGGTGGCAAGACTGGATTTGATAATTGACGAAGTTGAAGAACTTGGGAGGTTGGCGTGTTTCTGTTAGTTGTGAGAAACCCAGAGTTGATGTTTTGGAGAACCATTTACCTTCTCATGGAGGAGAATGATTCTGATTGGGAGCAGGGAAATACATTAATTTCATGATATATAATATCGATAATTTACTAATTTATAAATGATTGTGATGATGTATATGTTACATTATGTTTTATCATCAGACTATGTACAATGGTAATTTTGGATGAGGTCCCATATTTTTATACTTCAAATCTATTCCTTTTCATTATGTTTTATCAACATTGTTTGGAACAAATTAAGAACCAAATTCTGCTTAAGTTAAGAATGTTTGGAACTCAAGCTAACATGGTACGTATTAGAGTCAAATGCCTAATGTCTTACTAGTTGATTTAAACCAATAAGCTAAAAAAAATAAGGAAGCAGGCCTGTGTCTGAGCGTGGTTTTGAATTGCGGTTGAAGTTATGTTGTGAACCTTGAAATAACAAATGAAGAACGTTACTGTTGCAACTACAGTTGCAGAAAAATGTGAGTGATACAAGAACATAATCTAACTCTCTTTCCAAATGTTGAGCCCAAACTATACACATCAATTAACTGTGTACCACTCTTACAAGCAAGTGCAGATTTCTATAACTCAATTCCAAGTTGATGACTGTAAAGATCAAAGTGGTATTAACTAATAACAGAAAAGGCAAAATGCAAATGGTATGAAAATCAATAGGCAATCCGTAATAAAAATAACATAATGCAAAAGTAGGCAAATTAGTTGCATTGGCATAATGCAAAGCAAATACTAAACCATATGTTTGATAGCAATATACTAATGTAAACCAGGATGCAGTCAATAAAAGCAGCAATATAAAATTACAACCCAAATGGCAAACCAGTTGTAGTTACCACTCCATCAACTGCCATCCTGGCCACCAAGATAGTCATCAAGCTCCTCTGGCACTAGCTGCACACGCTTCTACTGCTCATCAACACCCACCTCCTGATCCTCAACATCACTCTCCGCGTGCTCCTCCATCTCCATCTAGGGCTTGTATTGTGCCTAAGGCTCAGGCTCATGATCGTTCCCCTGAGATGTTCCCACGCCATTAGCATCGGCATGGCGTGCCCTTTCCATGCCCCTGCCACTACCACGCATGGCCACTCTCCCCTCCGCTCGCAACCTCTCCAAACACTCTCTCCTAACAGAAGCATGCATTGCTTCCATCGCTCCTAGTGCGTTCAACAGGATCCATACCTGTAACATGCATAATCTGGTAACACACAAAAAATCGGTCAAAAACTCGGCCTACTGGTATACTTCGGATTATAAAATCTGAACTGCAACAATACAATTCAGATTTTATAATTCGAACGTATACAATTCTTAGAAGAAAAAAAAATTGAACTCAAAGGCTTGCATGCAGAGGGAATGAGACCTAACCTTCACTTTGGTGTTTGATAAAGCTTCAAATTTGATGATTTTGAGGAAAAAAAACTCTAAGATTGGACCAATTTGTGGGTTTCAGATTTTCGGATAAGGGAGAGAGAATGTGAAATGTGAAACATAAAACTGGAAAATGGGAGAAGTTGACGATCTTGCTTTTATATATCAAAATGTTTCAGATTTTAATTCCCGAACTGGTTTTCGGATTCTAAAATCCGAAGGGTATTTTAGAAAGAAAAAAAATAGGCACGTGAGAAACGCATAGGGTAAGAAAAGTAGTAGTTAATTGAGATTTGACTCGTTTAACAGGCGGCCCCTAGCTTGCTGAGACTAAGTCTTGCATGTGCATGAATCATTTTCACTCCTTTGATTTAAGTCTTGCCGGCGGCCCCATGCTGCATGACTATTTGTCTGTTATAATATGGTGCTTCTTGATGACACTTTCTCAACCAAACAAAATTCTTACCTCCGATTTAACATGCAAGTCTTTATTGCAAATTTACGTTTAAACAAACCCCCTTCTTTTTAATTTTAATTTTTCTTTAAAAACAAATTGTTTGTTTGTTTCATAATATTATGAATATGGTTGAGGGTTTTAAACATTACTATATCCAACAAAAAAAAGTAGAGGAGAAAAGCTTCATTATCTCATAATCAAACTAGTTTTAAATATAAATATATAACTCGTTGATTTTATAAAATTTAAAATCAACTGTAGCACATTGAAATATATATATATATATTTTAACAGAGAAATATATATTACTCCATAATTTAGAGAGAAATGCTATTAGCAGCATAGTTTTTACCCTACTGAAAGGGTGAAAAAATGTCCTTTAGCTTAAGAGTAATGATATTTTGACATCCATTTGATGACAACTTTGTTGACAACCTCGTTTTTCTCACTTCTTATTGGTCAAAAACAATGGAGAGAGAAAAAGGAAGAGAGAGGATAACAATATCATGTGAGTATGAGAGAGAAAGTTGTTCAAAAGTTGTCAAAAAATGGTTGTCAAAATATCATTTCTCTTAGCTTAAATTGCATGCTTTGTGAAAAAGTGATGGCTACCCTTTTTCCAAGAGGAAAAGGGAGTCTGTTCTGTTGCCAATTACAGTATGAATTATCTGAGAATAAAGGGGCCACTAGTTTCCAGCTTCCCGTGAACCAAAGGGCACCTTAAATGCTACTCCCTCTCACCATGTGTGTAAGTATCCTTAGCATTTTTCACATTTTTTAAGGAAAAATTGTTAGTTCAATTAATGTCTCTATTTTGTGTGTTAATATTATCAAATTGTCCTTTGTTTGTAAGTTATTAAATTTGATTTTTCATGTTTTAAGACAAGTTAGTAGTATTAATTAGGTGTATGTTTAAGAAAAAATAATAAATTCATATAGTAATTTATAGGGTCAGAGGGAGTACTAATCAAACTTTTATGGTATTGCTTTCTTGCACACTGCCCACTGCCTTTCTAAATGCTACTACTCTAATAACATTTAATCAACTCATAATCTAAATTTTTTTAACACTTAAAGTATACTTAATTTAAACATAAAATAGTTTTATGTTGAATACATAGTTTATATACGGGTTGAATTGTGATAAAAGAATAGTAAAATTGTTAGCGGCCAACATTCGGTGGGATTTAGTCCCACATCAGATCGATAGGACTCTTGAGAAGAGTTTATAAAGAGGAGGCACTTCTCACTGTACAAGCCGGTTTTATAAGGATGAGTTAGGCCCCACTTTTCGTGACATGGTATCAGAGCCTATCGGGTCTATCGTTGGACTTCATGCATCGTCCACGCTTCAGGCCCATTGGGCCGGACTGAAGTGTGAGGATATGTGTTAGCGGCCAACACTCGGTGGGATTTAGTCCCACATTGGATAGATAGGACTTTTGAGAAGAGTTTATAAAGAGGATGCACTCCTCACTGTACAAGCTGGTTTTGGAGTTATGACCCGATTTTCGTGACATGGTATTAGAGCCGATCAGGTCTATCGTTGGGCTTCATGCATCATCCACACTTCTAGCCCAACCATTGGGCCGGGCTGAAGCATGAGTATGTGTTAGCGGCCGACACTCGGTGGGATTTAGTCCCACATTGGATAGATAGGACTTTTGAGAAGAGTTTATAAAGAGGATGCACTCCTCACTGTACAAGCTGGTTTTGGAGTTATGACCCGATTTTCGTGACATGGTATTAGAGCCTATCAGGTCTATCGTTGGGCTTCATGCATCATCCACACTTCTAGCCCAACCATTGGGCCGGGCTGAAGCATGAGTATGTGTTAGCGGCCGACACTCGGTGGGATTTAGTCCTACATTGGATAGATAGGACTCTTGAGAAGAGTCATAAAGTACAAGCCGGTTTTGTAAGCTTTAGGCCCATTGGGCCGGGTTGAAGCGTGAGGGTGTGTGTTAGCGGCCAACACTCGGTGGGATTTAGTCTCACATCAGATAGATAGGACTCTTAAAAAGAGTCCTAAAGAGGAGGCACTCCTCGCTGTACAAGCAGGCCCAACCATTGGGCCGGGCTGAAGCATGAGTATGTGTTAGCGGCCGACACTCGGTGGGATTTAGTCCTACATTGGATAGATAGGACTCTTGAGAAGAGTCATAAAGTACAAGCCGGTTTTGTAAGCTTTAGGCCCATTGGGCCGGGTTGAAGCGTGAGGGTGTGTGTTAGCGGCCAACACTCGGTGGGATTTAGTCTCACATCAGATAGATAGGACTCTTAAAAAGAGTCCTAAAGAGGAGGCACTCCTCGCTGTACAAGCAGGTTTTGTAAGGATGAGGTAGACCCCGACTTTTTAAGGATGAGTTAGGCACCTATTTTCGTGACAAAAATCACACGTATAACTCTGAGCACAAGTTGTAGTCAAGCCTGATAAAGAATCTGATACAAATATAAAATGATAAAAAAAGCAGTAGCCAAAACCAGAAAAATGAAAATAACACAAGCAGTTATAATTAGTATCTAATTAAGACTTGAGAAAGCTACTCTCATTAAAGCTTCGAGCACTTTATAGTGTAACGCATGTGAGCATAAACTTGACATCTCTAGTTTTTTCTCCCTATACTAGTTACAAACCCGTGCTTCGCACGGGGGTTCAGTAACGTATTTGACAAAATATTATATTGAAAGGATAGATTGCGAAATGACAGATAATTATAAACCATAATACAATATTTAGAGTACTCTTGCATTACGGATTACAAAATTAAATCTTCAAAATGGCTTGATCACGAGTAACAAATAAAAACATATTTAGTCAGCGGTAGAAACACTTTTGTAGTAATAATTGATATCTATCTATAAACCAATGAAAACCATATTACCAAAGCTACCTGATTTGTATTATTTTGACTTTCAACTTCAACGTATATAAATCCTTTCACATTATCTACAGCAAAGGCAGATATTAACTGCGATTTAGTATCCAGTTCTTTCAGGTGAACAAATTTCTGCATCAGATAGATAGCTGAAAGCTTCTCTACTTGATTTATATCATTTTGTGTTTTAGCTTCAACGTATATAAATCTTTTCACATGATCTACAGGAAAGGATAGGGATGTCAATGGATAGCCATGGGTACGGATAATATGATACTCGTCCCCGCCCCGTTGGATAAATTTGATACCCCTGCCAGCCCCGTATCCTCGTGGGTGCCCACTATACGGGTACCCGTGGGTATTGAATTACGTATTTTTTTAAAAAATTTAATCTAAAGGATAGATGTTTTAAACCACATTTAAAACATATTGTCATTGAAATATTATACAAAATATACATGCCAGCATACAACAACTTCCAAAAGATTAGAACTTTTCTTCAAGCAAGATTATTTCTACGAACCACCTCAACAAATAACATTGTAGGAGGAACACCCAAATCGAATAGCAGCTTGTCGCCCTCTTGTAGGTGATTGTCCCTAACAAACTGGAACCAACCTTCTCCCAAGGATTTTTCAGCCTTGTTACGCTCAACGGTAATGAGGCGGCAATCGTATTCCTGACCGGTAAGCACATCAATCAACTGCATTGTCTTTCTTGTAGTTGTATTTTTCAAAGAAACAATTGCATTTTTCTCATTCTAGCAAATTAAAGGAAAGAGCAGAATATGAGTGAAAATGCAAACTTCATATTCATATATAAAAAAAGGTAAAAAAATAAAAAAAAATCTAAGTTTGAAAAAAATCTAATCTAATATAACAATAAAAAAAGGGTCCTTAAACGCATGGTTATTTGATTTTTTTAAAAAATAATATAAAGGATGGAAAAAATCAAGAATAAAAGAAAATTGTCAAAGAATGGATAATAGTTACTATAGCCATTTTTTAATATCTAAATTTATTTGAATCTTGAAATAAAGGGAAATGGAGAGAAGTTTCTTTGCAACACTCTTTATAGTTCTCACACAATTTTTTTTTTTTTTTATGGTTCAAGTTAACGTTATAGTTCAAGTATCAGCTAACAAATACTGTTACAAAGTAAGTATCGGATATCTCATATAATCCATTAGATATTAAGTTGTTAAATAATGTGTGGCCTAGGAAAAACTTCTTTTACTCTAATTAAGATTAAGATTGTGATGATGATAAATGAATACGCTTAACACTAATGCAAAACATGCTGGTAGTGCCTGGCATTATAACTGAACTAAGGAACGAATCTCTGTGTGTGTGTGTGTGTATATATATATATATATATGTATATATATATATATATATGTATGTATATATATATATGTATGTATATATATATATATATGTATGTATATATATATATATATATATGTATGTATATATATATATATATATGTATGTATATATATATATATATATATATATATATATATATATATATATATATATATATATATATATATATATATATATATATGGGCAATGCTACAACACACCCACCCATTTTTGTGAAGGTGTGTTTTAGCATTGAACACCTTCTTTGTTTGGACAAAACACTCCAACTTTCCTTTATCAAAACAAGTCAAGTTGAAGGGCAAATATGTAAAACACAAATTATAATTAACATAAATTTTTTATTCTAGCTCTCCCAGGTAATCACACCGCACTCTTTCAGTTCTATCCCTCCAACTACCACCATCGGATTCTCCATCGCCAGAATCTTCAACTCAGTCCTTCATCAACCGCTGTCAACAATGAAATTTGCGATGTGTTTTTGTTTCAATTCGATGACCACCGTTCCTTATGTTCTATCTTCAAAACATGACCACCACAATTCGTCGTCCAATTACAATCTCCTATGGTGGTGTTTTGTTTGTACCTGTAAATATGATATTAATTTGGTTTTTAACTGTTCAATATTGTTATATTGTTTCTTATGTTTGGTTGGGGTTTGTTCCATATAAACAAAAAAAAGTTGCTTGTTTAAAGGAAATTGTTTAACGAAATCATAGAGACAATTGAAATTGAAATTGAAGAAGAGAACTTTGTGTTAATTAGAAAAGTGGAAATACATTGCTAAAGGGTATGGGTTAGAAACCCCAATTTTCCTCTCCCAGTACCTGCATAATGTCTTTGATTGGGAAGGAAAGGTTTTTTTGTTCTTACGAGAAGGGAAAGAAGAGCTGAAATAAAAAAATATTAATTATAAATTGTGTTTTACATATTTACCCTTTAGTTTGACTTGTTTTAATAAAAGAAAATTGGAGTTTTTTGTCCAAACAAAGAAGGTGTTCAATGCTAAAACACACCTTCACAAAAATGAGTGGGTGTGTTGTAGCATTGCCCTATATATATATATAAATATTCCATTCAAGAAATTCTTTTTTTGGTATTATTGTTAAAAGTAAGAAAGAGAGAGAAAAAAGTTGCAATTTTAAGTCCTTGTTTTATTTTATGTACCTTATTTGTGAAGACATGCAATGAAACACAAGCACTGAGAAAAAATAACTAACTCTGAACATCTATAAATTCTCGTTCCTTGAATCACACGTTCCCTTTTCTTTTTTCACTCCCATTTCTTTGGATTCTGTTCTTTCATTATTCTTGAAACTCAGAAGAAAAAAAATTGGCACAAGAAAATGCAACTCATCATTATCTAATGACATTACTCTTCATCATTATTTTCTTCTTAAGTATGGCTTCATGTGGTTATGGAGTTGGAGTCAAGTGGGGAACCATGGCCACTCACCAACTTCCTCCAAACAACGTCGTTAAAATGCTTCAAGAAAATGGCTTTGATAAACTCAAACTGTTTGATGCTGATGAATGGGTTATGACAGCTTTGTTAGGGACTGATATTGAGGTTATGTTAGCAATTCCTAATAATATGTTGGAAGAAATAAGCAAGGATCCTAAAGTTGCTGATTCTTGGGTTTATGAAAATGTCACCAGCTACTTGTACCCTGGTGGATTAAACATCAAGTTAAGCATTTTTTTTAATCCTATAACCATATTCAACATTCATTCATCACATTACATGCACATTATATCTTGCATTTTCTTTAATTTTTCCTTTACTCACTGTGCTTTTACCATGTCTTTCATTTTTCTTGGTCTAATTCTTGTTCAAAAAAAAAGACATTGTAGATTACCAGTTTGTAGCAATGGTTTTTTGTACCTTTTCTGCTCATATTTCTGAAGGCTGCAGGAGTTGATATTGTACTTTTTCTAATGCCATATTCTGTCTATAATCTTCATCTATTTAGCTTCTTGAACTGACAGTGTTTAGTTGATTATATCTTAACTCTACATTTATGATACAAATATTGCAGATACATTGCACTTGGCAATGAACCTTTCCTCAAGGAATATAATGGAACATATCTAATGTACACTCTACCAGCTCTTAAGAATATACAAACATCTCTCAACAATGCAGGACTTGGTTCAAGCATCAAAGCCACAGTTCCATTCAATGCTGATGTATATTATTCACCAGACTCAAATCTAGAGCATAATCCTAAATCAAATAATAAGTTTAGGTTAATATTAGAAAATGATTTATTGAATAAGATATCTTATTGATCAAAATTTCAAAATGAAACTTCTTAAAATGTAAAGAAACAATCTCATAGAATTAATTATAAAGTAGAGGTCATAAAGAGCAATAAGTAAAATATACAGAACTTGATTCTCAACACCTACAATCATTCTTTCTTCCCATATCTGTCTCGGACTATATGACTAAACTGACTGTGTGAAAATATGAACTTAGGTGGAGGCCCCTCATGGTAAAAGCTTGGCATAGAGCTTGCTTTAAATTTTAAACTTCTCCTCAACTGTTTGATGGCTTCTTATTTCTCATCCTTAATCGTTGAACAAATTAGAGTGAGAAAACTAACATAAATTTATATCTATAAGAAGAAAAGAAGTAACAGAATGACAATGTAATTCATGGTTTTTTTTGAGATAATAAATAAATCCCTTTTTACCTTGCTTCTTTTTTATTCTTCTCAGCTTCCATTGCTTGATTTTGAATAGAACTATGACACAAATAAAAGGGGATGCTCCGATCAATTTGAGATGAAAACCCTATTGAAACAAAACTAATTAATCAACAAATTTTACCTCCTTTCTTCTTTGTGCACGTTCAGCTGACCAAAAGCTTGGAGCAGAAGCAACAGTCGCCCTGGATTTGAACGACCTCACAGAAATTGCAGTTCTTTACATGGTCACGGAGAAAATTATAAGATAAAGTAAAAAAAATATCATTGCTAGAATAAGGAAAACTTGAGATGAGATTTTGACACCCTTTGACTATAAGGTTTATAAGAGCATTACCCAGAAGCAACTGAACATGAATCGTCCTCGTTAAAATGTTTCTTGTTATCAGGTTTCAATGGTTTCCTTGAAACTGAAGGAGACTTCAACTGCAAGGCACAAACAGTCAAAACAAAAGTTTCGAAACTAACTCTGAGTACATAATAATAAATTAACCATAAACATTTCACTATCTGAATATCCTATGCCCATTGCACTATATAACAAAGAAGTGTCAGAACAAAAGAAATTGAATGGTTAAGTGAATGTACAATCTTTCACAAATAAGTTATAAAGTTAAATTGTTTCACAAAATCTTTCTATAGAAAACCAAAATCAATTATCTTACATAGGTATAGATTCAAGGCTGAAATAGAAATTAAAGAATGCTTCCAAAGGGTTTTACCCAAGTGATTTTATGAAATGGACTATATAGGTTCTATTGTTGAAATAATCTTTCACTTATATCTTGGAACATTACATATCTATTTTAACATAGATATATAAGAATACATATATTTTCCCCTATGTTCCAGTTAGAAAAATATTAAATTTAGAAATATAACAGAGTTCATTTTCAGTGTTTGTATAACTCATCTGAAGTGGAAAATTTCCCATCAAATCTGAGGGTTGAATGAACCTATCTATGAAAAACTCTTTGTTGCAAGAACCTTCCATTTCCATTGCATATGCTTTTGGTGAAATTGAAGATGTTCTTTGCTCATAGCTAGAAGCTGCATCTGATTTTGAACTCTCTGATTTCAAAAGGTTCAATTCATTGGATAATAATATCTCTGGTGCTTTCTCTTGACTCTTATTAGCATTTTCCTCTCCATTATTCTCAACCTCAGACAATGGTTTATGAGTCACAGGATCTATACCTTTTTGCCTCAGTCTCTTCTTCAAACATGAGTTCCATAGATTCATTTCATTGTCTGTCCTTCCCGGCAATTGCGCCGCAATTTGAGACCATCTGATAAGAAGAAAATGAACATAATTTTTTAAAACGGACAATATTAGTATTGTTAGTATTATACCGAGAGTGAGATCGAGCCCTCGACCTCCTTATCACTCTTGCTTAACCATAGGAGAAGATAAAAATAGGGACTAAGTTAGTAGTTGAAATTTACCTATTTCCTAGTACTGCATGAAGTTCAACAATGTGATTTTCTTCCTCTTGTGAGAATGTTCCTCTTTTTAAATCAGGTCTTAAGTAATTGATCCACCTAAGCCTGCAGCTCTTACCACATCTTTGCAAACCTGATAATATTAAACAAAAATTCAAAACTAAAAGATGATTAATAACAATTTTGACATTATATTATTATATGCTAATGGAGATAAAATTGGATAATTAATTTACCTGCTTGCTTAGGTACTGAACTCCAACATCCATGACCATACGTTGTTCTATCAGCAACAATATTTATTCTGCAGGTGGACTTTCATTTCATATCTAATATTCTATGGTATCTACGAATTTTGCTAACATGTATCTAATATTCTATTTTAACTATGAATTTTGCTAACATACCTTGTCTAGAATTGTTTCTATCACATCATCCGCCAACTTCATTTCAAACTCGAAAAGAAGTGCAATTAACATTTGCTTGACCTGTCAGACATCACCAAATAAGGGAAAGAAAAGCAAATTCAAATTAAAATGATATCAATGAGAAGAGGATAAATGTCATAGCAGCAAAGAATAATGTCAAAAACCAAGACCAGAAAAAAAGTTTTCACTTGGGAATAAAATCATAAAATTCAGTGGATTAACAAACGTGTCATTTTCATTGAGGGTATATGAACAAATAATAATCATCTCACCTCTGGACGCTCTATAAAGCCAGTAATGTGCAAATCATAGAGCCTAAATGAGACTGCAGGAAAATCCCAAACATAATATATCAGGACAGACAGATCAAAGTGAGGAATTTAAGGTAAACAACAATAAGTGGAGGATTCAATTTTTAACTCACATTCTATATTGTCTTCTAGCGCTGCGTTCGGGTGGAAGACATTGAGAGATCTAACGAAGTCATCAAAATCAACAACACCCTTTCTCTTGACATCAAATAGATCAAAGATCTGCACGTATAAATTTCTGACATCGTATCAATGGATATCCAGTCAATTGAAAAAGTTATTTCACAAGAATGGCTGAGTTTCATCTTGGTAAATGAAAGAAGAGTCATGAGGGGACATTATTAAAAAGTCATCAAAAAGAATATCACTGATATGAATGAAAGGATATCAATGATGCAAGCACAAATTCGCCAGGTAAACAACAATAAGTAGAGGAGATATTAAATTAGTGCAACATGAAAGATTACCCTTTTAAATTAAATTATCTAAGTGCGAGTATAAGATTTTGACCATTCTTTATAAGACCTTCATTAGGATTGATGTTGACACTGAAAAGGATAAAAAAATTAGGTATCAATAAATACTCAATAGATTAGCATTCCATTTACTCATTGCGTTTAAGAAATTGAAAGATACTTACTCTGTCATGTAACACAAATAATCTGACTTATCCCAAGTCTGACTGAGCTGCTCCAAAAGTCCATTTGTTGTCCAGGAATCACCTTCACCGGAGAAGGCAGGTTGAGATGCAACTATCTTTTCTACAATAACAATACTATCATTCCTTTTTTTTTTTTTGAAGAAGCCAATACTATCATTCCTAATTGTATCTCGTCTAGTATTAGCACTCCTCTAGCACAACATTCCGATCTCCGCTACATTGATTTACCTTCGTGTTGATTTTTATGGCTAACACTTCATCTCATACAACATTGCCAATGATATCAAACAATGCGCATGAAGAAATATAAGTTTCAAAGTAAAAAGAGTGTCTCATATTGCAAAGACGGAATTAAACATATTATTGTCATAATATTGTGTTCCAACAAAATGATGGAAATGCTGATACCTTTTTCAGATTCAAAATGCTTCTGAAGTGCAATAGCCCCGTTTGGGTGAAGAACTACCATCCTTGTAATATCAATTACTGCATACAAAAAGCATACATGAAGTAAGAAAACCATTTTCCTTAAGACCAGAGAAGTTTACTGATTAAGAAGCAGGCATACTATAAAACAAATTTGATCCAATGGTTTTACAGAGATAACAGCACAACACAAGAAATAAAATTCAGAAACTTCAACTGACCAGGAAATATAAATTCTCCCAAATAGTCTCACAAATGTTTATGTTAGTAGATAACCTCAAATAAATCAATCCAAACATGCCTCTAGACAATAAATGCTACAACAATGGACTACCATAACACAACTAAGTTATGACAGAAAGTTATTAACAAATATAATGGACAAACGTTCCATGTTTTTGCAGCAAAGATCGACGAATCGACTGAGTAGGATGAACCTTGACCTGACATCCATTAAGCAATTGAAAGTCATGAAAAATCACAATTATTTAAAACAGATGAATTAAAGGTCCATAACCATGAGTCTCTGAGGCGTAGCTCAAGTGGTTGAACTAAACCACCCAAATGATTTTGAGAAGAAAGTCCAGGTTTTAAACTCTGGCTTCTAGCATATACATCCTCCGACCTTATATTTAACCGAAAAAGGTACATGTATTTGTATCAAATAGATGAACCTTTCTACTTATATTTAAGGTCGGAGGGAGTAATATACTAAAAATTAATATTTGCCTATAAAAAAAGTATATAACCATATGAGACCTTTTCATTTCTAATGTCTTCTACATCCAAACTAACAGGGGTTTCCATTGCAAAGAGGGCTAGTATTTGAAGTAGATGATTCTGCATAATATGTCTAATTATACCATAATTGTCAAAGTACCTACACATGGAACAGATATGAAAATATATGAGAATCACCATTTTAAGATCATAAAAAGTGTAAATGCTGCAAAGGAAGAGAAGTTACCTGCCACGTCCTTCAGTACCAAAATCTTCTGAGAATATCAACTGTACATTTTTTATGTATTTCCTCGACCACAAAGGTTCAAAAATTAGATTTGAGAATCGGAGAACAAAAAGATTTTCCACAAGCTCTTTTCCAAGATAGTGATCGATCCTATATAATATTTTCCATTTTAAATAAAGCACTTTACAATCATTAAAATCTACAGATAATTAGACCATGTTTGGATTGGATTGTTTGAGTTTATCCACTGCCATAAACACTTCTAGGATTGTCTGAAGGAGCTCATGGAAACAATTTATGACATGTTTGTAAGTTGTTTTCAGCTTATTTTCATAAGCTCTCCAATATAGCTTATGAAAATAGATTATAGTTTATATAAAAACAATTTGACTTTTTTTTTATCTTGTTATAGAAATAGCTTATATATAAGCACTTATATGATAAGTGTGAATGGTATAAGCGCTTAATATATCCAAACACAGTCAAAGTGTAGTTAGAAAACCTGAAAATTTGATCCTCAGTCAGATACTGCTTGAATGATCTTGTTAAAGCAGCTGAGGACGCAAATGATTATGCCATCGCTCTCTACACTGCTTGCCAACCCTTCCTTCTAACTTCTCAGCTATTTGAGCCCATTTTCTTTCACCATATTGCTTCACCAACCTTATCAGTTTCCTTTAATCATCATACCAAATAAAACATATTAATAAAATAAAAGTTTAGTACAAATCATATAGTTCTAAATTGCAGCACGCAGTTCGCATAGACATGATCAAAGTGTATCCAAAACCACAATCAAACAACAAAACAAACCAATAACCATCTCCTAACCTCAAACCAACATAAACTGCTACCTTAGTAATCAAGAAAATCATTCTTTTGAGGCAGCAAACTCGATATACTTCCTTGACCCCAACCTTTTTCTACACGCTTCAGAATTTTCAATGCGATATTACTGCCAACATCCCTGTCAAGTAACAGAAAACATTTTGTCAAAATAAAAAAAAAAAGCAACAGGGATCATATCATTAGGAAATATTTAGATATTACATGCATATAATTATAAAATAACATGATCCATAACATATCAAATCTTAGATAAATATTTTAGAACCTTTTTATTCACTATGTTGGCATGCTTCTTATGTTTCCTTTATCAACTGCTGCAATAAAAGAAACTTGCAGTTCTGGAGGAACCTGAACATATAATTCACTCAATTAGTAGAAGCAATATATGTGAAACATAAAAAAAAAAATGAGTTAATCATCTGTCATTCAAAGCCACAAAGACATATAAATTGAAGTTATAAATTTTTGTAAATTTTTCTATACATGACCAATACTCACATGAAGACAATGAATTTGGTCCCATATCCAAATTCAAAGTAATCAATTTCAGAAAAATCTAACACTAAAACTGATCTGTAGAAACCAATTCCAGCACAGCAGTCCATAAAACCTATGATTGAATCATTCATATGAAATCAAACATTTCTGATTATTTTACTGTATGCAGCCAGCTTATAACTGCAACTTATGCAACTGGTCCCGTCTAAAAATTCAAAATCAATAAATTATTAAAAATCCTGCACTGAAGCTATTTTCTGCAGTAATTTTAAGAAAAACCTAGCTCATTTTTATAATCTCCTTTTTCATATACAATAAGAATCACTTCACCATAAAACCCATTCAATCAAATTATTCCAGTGGCTAAATCAATAAACCTTTCAATCATGCTATCATTCACACAAAATCAATTTAGTAAAAATACACAAACAAATCAACGCAATAACTTCAATTCTTAAAATCAAACATGCATAATGAACAGTTTACTTTTCATCAATCAATTTCATGTCTCATAACCCCTAAATTAGTTGATTTAGATTATGCATGAGGGATGAGGGAAAGGAAAACCCACCTTTAATTCTTTATGGTGATGGCAGCAAGCTCTGGTGCTCTTGTTTCCTTAAGTTCCTAGCTTCCATCTCCAATTACTCAGTCTTGAAGAACCCCTAATTTTTCTTTAGTTACTTCTTCTTTCTCAGAACCCTAATTCCATTTCTTCTACTCTTCTCCCTCTGCCTCACTCTCGACCTCAGACCCCTCTTACCCAAACTTAACATTCTTCTCACAAATCCTTCACAAATTTTCAATCAAACCCACATGCAAGATTAGAATTAGATTCAGCACTCAAACCAGAGAATATTACATTGATGAATTTAAGCATAATCACCTATACAATGAAAAAAGAAGCATAATCATGAATTCATGTTTTGGGACATATATTACTTTACTGTTTATTACTCAATTTCATAAAACCATAAAAATTCCCTTTTCCCCCAAATGAAAATCTAACTCTAAATTCATCAAATTTCTACATGCATGAGGGAAAGGAAACCAAAAACAACAAAAACAAAAACATAATCACACCAAAAACAGAATCAACAACAAAAAAAACCCAGAATCACCAAAACACAAAAGCTAAAACAAAAATAAAACAGATTACACACAAAATTCATTCTATCTGAGACATGCATGGCATTAGATTGCTGAAAAACTAAATAAATTAATCAACCCCAGAAATTAACTTTGATGAAGAAGAAAATGAAAATGAAAAACAAAAGAAGAAGGGTTGTTACTACCTTTGATGAAGCAGAAATGAAAACGGAAGAAGGAAGAAGAAGGAAGAACATGAGTTTTAGGGAGAGAAATCGTTTCTCTCTTTCTCTCATCCCCTTTCTTTCTCTGCTTCCCGACCCTCTCTCTCTTTTCCCTTTTTTCTGTTTTTTTTTCTTTCTCTTTACACATATATATAGGGCAAGCAAGACAAATAATTATTTTACCAAAATACCCCCAATAAGGGTAAAATGGTAATTGGCACAGACATTCATTTTCCTAACTAGTTTAGTAGATAACAACCATATAAAGTTCATGTCTGTTGTAGAAGGTTAGAGTTCTCAGCATCATACATCTAGAAATCACCATTTTTCTAAAAATATTTCTTTGCTACTTACACTATTATCAGTATAATAAGACCTGGCCCTTTTATAAGAAATGATTCCGAAAGTTCATGATGGCCTTGAAATGGCTATGGCTAGGAATGAGAGTGGCGAAAACCTTGAGAAATGGAAGAAACGTATGCATGTTTTTGGTGAGAGGCTTAAAAGGTTTCCGTGTTCAGCTTGGAAGACTACTTGGAAGGTGGGATGTGATGATCCAAGAAGGGTGATCCATGCATTCAAAGTTGGTTTATCTCTTACTCTTGTATCATTGCTTTGCATATTGGAGCCACTCTTTAAAGGGATTGGCGAACATGCTATTTGGGCTGTCATGACTGTCGTCCTGGTTTTCGAGTTCACTGCAGGTATCAGATCCTATCTAAACTCAAATAGTCTTGTTTTGTACCTTTTCATCCATGATAATGGCGAAAAAATACAAATAAATGTGACCGATACGGCAGCAATTGTGGATGAATACTGCAATTTAAAACCATGATAGAAACGATATAGCAACATAGACACATGGTGTATTGATGACTTTAATTTGTTTTAATGGCAGGGGCAACTTTATGCAAAGGGCTAAATAGAGGATTGGGGACACTATTAGCAGGATTATTGGCATTTCTTCTTGATTATGTTGCAAATGCAACTGGTCAAAAAAAAAAAAGTATTTTCTGTCAGATCCTTCATGCTGTTTTCATTTCAGGTGCAGTTTTTATAATAGGTATATATTCGATAACCAAAACGGTTCTACTAATGTTAATGCCATGAAAAATTCCCTTTGTTTTAAACTTCTCAAATATTACTCATATATGTATAGTGTTGTTATTTGAGCATCACGATTCTAACACCTTCGATGTGATTGAAAGAGAGAAAACAAATACAAAACTCAAAATTTATGCTTATATAGTATCCGACAATATTTGTTGTCAAAATATACTTTCTATTGTTTAATTTGTCATCACTCAAAATTTAACCTTCTTTTCACTATCTTGTAGTTAGTCTTGAGGCCTCAATTGTAACCAATTCAAAAACTTTTATCGAAATTATTTGTGTCATGTTAATTTGTTGTGTCTGGCAGGATCTACAGCCACATATATGAGGTTCATTCCTTATATAAAGAAGAATTATGATTATGGTGTGGTTATATTCCTCTTAACCTTCAACTTGTTAACTGTTTCGAGTTACCGGGATGATCATGTCTTGAAGATGGCACGTGACCGATTCTACACCATAGCCATTGGTTGTGCCATTTGTCTTTTCATGAGTCTTTTAGTATTTCCAAAATGGTCAGGGGAAGACCTTCATCATTCCACAGCTTTTAAACTTGAAGGACTAGCCAAATCTATTGAAGGTATGCCAAATTCATAACACATTCATAACATCGTTGTTTTATTACGTTGTATCTTAACATTTTACTTGAGGTGTGAAATATTGCAGCTTGTGTCAATGAATATTTTTGTGGAGAAATTGAAGTTTCTGGTGATATAAAATCATCTGAAGGTCTAATATTCAAAGGTTATAGGGCTGTTTTGGATTCAAAGTCCACAGATGAAACACTGGTAAGCTATCAATTTTATTTTATTTCATTCTAAAATATTCGGTGTATAATAAGGTCACACTAAAAGCTGGTCTTCATGGGAAATTCTTGTATAAACGCAAGATACCACAAATTATGTGTACTAAGTCAAACAAAACTAAATGATTCATAAGTATTTTGTGCCTAATAAATATTTATTTATTCAAAAAGATCATATATCAGTTGTTAATTCGCTTAGAAGAATATCTTGATCTTCAAATGATTGTGTTTTCAATTATTAGGCATTACATGCAAGTTGGGAGCCAAGGCATTCTAGGTACTGTCACAAATTCCCATCGCAACAGTATGTAAAAGTTGGAACTGTTCTTCGCCAATTCGGGTATACAGTGGTAGCTCTACATGGCTGTTTGAGAACAGAAATTCAGGTAGGGCAACATTTGAGTTCATAACATAATTTTGACCATTTTTGTGAATCTGTACCTGATCACGATTTAGTATCTCATTTGATAAATGAAAGTGATGCCTTTATATTCTTTGATGGAATTACCATTTTGATTAGTCCAAATAGTAGTTATATTTATAAGTGGGACAATCGCCACCCCGTGAATTAGCTTTTGGAATTGAGTGATACCAGAATCCAAATTTTAAGACGGTATCAAATTATGTTGTTAGGAAACCTGTCATCAAGCCACTCAGAGATAAGTCTAAACTTCACCCTCCAAATGTCTCCCGCGTAAAATGGGGGCAACCTTCACGCCACAATTTAGAAAATTTTAAGATACTATTAACTGTAGAAATATGAAAAAGGATGCATCATTCGTCTTTAAAGAAAACAGATAAATAAACGCTTATATGAACACAAACGATTGATCACAGAAATCATTTAACTGTATCCACGTCTAGTAGAATGGCTGCTGTAGCTTTTCTAGTATTTTCTCCTTTTAATTTGATTTATTATCCTTTTCAGACACCACAATCTGTTCGAGTCCTGTTCAAGGACCCTTGCATAAGGCTAGCAGCAGAGGTATCAAAAGCACTAATAGAACTAGCCAACAGCATAAGAAGTCGGCGCCATTGCTCACCAGAAGTACTCTCTGATCATCTACATGAAGCATTAAAAGACCTCAACACAGCCATAAAATCTCAACCACGACTCTTCTTAGGCTCCAATGAGATCCAAGCTAACGACATGCTCGCCACCATAGCCTCCTCACATGGAAATAGCTCACTCACAAGTGTTAAAACCGATTCTTCAGCTTTATTAGATTGGAAAACCAAAAGTGTGTCAGCTGAACAGACAAAGGAAGAAGAACAATTACCAGTACGTAAGGTGTTGAGAAGCCAGATGAGTAAAATTGCCATCGCTAGTCTTGAGTTTTCTGAAGCATTGCCTTTTGCTGCTTTTGCTTCTTTGCTTGTGGAAACGGTGGCAAAACAGGATTTAATAATTGATGAAGTTGAAGAACTTGGGAGGTTGGCCTGTTTAGTATACACCTGGTGATGAGTTTTCTGTTAGTTGTGAGAAACCAAGAGTAGATGTTTTGGAGAACCATTTACCTTCTCATGGAGGAGAATGATTCTGTGTGGGACCAAGAAAATGCATTATTTTCTTAATATAATATGGATTATTTGTTATTTATTAAATGATTGTGATGGTGTATAAGTTAGACCAGATTATCTCTCTTAATATAAGAAGAGAAGATGTTGTGGAAAATATATTATTACCCTAAGCTGGTTGCTTGCCAAATCACACAATTGAGGGTAAAAGTTGTCTAAAAAATACTTTATTGAACTAAATGACCAAAATTAACTATGATGATGTCATGTAACTACTAAAGGCATTTGGTTTAGTTTATTTGCTCTACAAAAACAATCTTTCACTTACATTGCAACTAGATAAATTACTTTTGCGTCAGCATTTATATCATTTACCAATGCTGCAAGTTGTACTCTTGGGGGGCAAAAATTCAAATTTCAAAATTCAAATACTCTTTTATATATCATCTAATACTCCTTCACTATTATATCATTCTCCCTTTTTCTTCTTTCACTGTTTTTATGTATACTATTTTTTCTTCTCAATTTTTTCTAACCATTTTTTCATCTCTATTTTGCAGAAAAATCTTGAACACATGAAGATAAATGAAACTTCTTTTATCATCACAAAGGTATGAAGATGATAATAAAATCACTTTTTGGTTGTGCATTGTCTTTAATTTTTTTCCCTCTTCATATCAAATCTCTATAACATGTTAAATGAAGCTTCTTTTTTTGTAAGATTCTCCATGAATGCATAAGAAACAATATACATATAAGAGGAAATAAAACAATGAATAAGTGGGAGAAGAAGTGAGTGGACACATTTTATAGCTTTTGCATCTTCTCATCTTCTTATCTTAGATATCTCTACTTCATATATGTTACAAGAATGTTGAATGATCTTCTTGTGTCTCCAGCAAACTATAAAACAAGAAGAAAAGCACATACAAGTTAAAAGAAAAGCAGAAGTAAATGATGAGAAAACATGGGTAAGTGAACGATCCTTTCTTTTTTTTTTCTTCCATTTCTATTGGATTTTAGTAATACTTGCTGTTTTGAAAAAAAATATATATAACTAATTAGTCAAAATAAGAGTTCAAGAAATAAAATAAAATCTACATAAAATACATGTTTGGACACATTTCTACTTTCATTCATAGACATGCTTTCTTGTGTTACAAAATCAAATGCTCAAATATCTATCCTTCAAATGCTAATCTCATTATTTGTCATAGTCATCTTTAACTTCATTTGTTTTAACAGTGGAATTTTTTTTTTCTTAGTAGGAATGTTAAACAATGTTCTATCTCTCCAAGAAACATCAAAGAGGGTAAATAAATGATGAAAAACAGCTAGAAGAGTACTAATATTTCTATGTGGTCAGGTCATAAATGTATTTTTCAATTTTATGAGTTAAAAAAGTGATGAATTTTAAAGGTAACTCCTTCTGAAAATCTGATTTGAAAAGAAAGAGAGGAGAATGAAATGGTGGATAATATTCAAAAAAAATATATATATAACTCGCCGGAGGTGAAATGGGTGTGACTGAAAGGTGGTTGGTGTAATTGGTGGTACACGGAGGAGATGAAAAAGCAAAGGAGGTTAAGTTTTTTTTTTTTGGTGCATAGAGATGAAAAATTATGTTTACTTGGTTAGGTTAAAAAAATAACTATTCATTATTAATAAATAACAATAAATAAAGAGTTGATGTGTATTTTTTTAAGAAAAAGTTGATGGGTCATTGATTTGTGGTTATGACATATCACGTGTGAACAGTTGAGGAATTGATGTGTGATAAAAAAATTATCATAATAATAATAGAAAAAACAGTGGTGATAGGTGTCACTATTTTTTTGTATAATGTTGTGGTAGAAAAAAATTTGAAATTTTTTGTTGCAGATAGATGAACTAGGAGATAAATCCATGTCAATAGTGCCTTGAGGATAATTGAACTCTTTCTGTTTTCTTTTCTTCAAAACACAAGATAAATGGTCTTTTTATGCTAACCTATTTCTAGAGATTCAACAAATGTTACTATATAAAAAAACACTATTTAAGCACTATTTTTAGTTATTATATATTAAAAATAAATGTCTTGCTCACATATTTTTTCTACAGAACAGATATGGAAATAAAAATATTATGTATTCATTACTTTATTTATGTTATGTAAAGGAACAAATGATACATCCAATTTTTATTCATTGTAAAAACAAAATTACACATGAGTTTTTGGATCTAGAAAATCATGTATTTTAAAATCATGTCATACAACTTCTATTACAAAAATCAATTAAGAGAAATGCAAACAGTAAAAAAGCAAATCCATATGGCTTAGATTTTTTTTTTTTTTTTGCTTAATTTATCAACAAAGTTAATTCATGAGAATGTATCAACACAAACCAATAGCCAGATGAAAGAAAATGCCTCAAAAATCTCTAAAATTGTAGATGAAACTTAAAATTGTAGATGAAACTAAATTTCAATTACCTGTGGAACATTTTAGCAAACAAAATTCCCAAATCCAAACCAGATTTGATACTTACATTTTAATGTCTATCTCTTATGTTGTTGCATGCATAAAGTTGAGAAGAAATAGCACCATGTTGTTACTGTGCAAACATTCTGATACGGTGGTGAAAATTTCAGTACGGTGGTCAACAGAAAAAATGGTCAAAGTTTACAAACAAATAAAAAAAATTACTTGATTTTCAAGATTCCTCCTTTTGTAATTATGATTTGATATAAGGATAGAGGATGAAGGGAGCATCAAAAATATGCATTTCGTTTGGAAAAAGGAGGCTGGACGGAGGGGTTGGTGGCAGAAAGAGAGTGGCAGCGGCTAGGGTTTCTATTAGGGGCGGAGAAGACAGAGAGAGGAAGGGAAGCTGAAATGAATACTGGTTTATGATTTTCTTGGTATTTATATTTGGGTTGTTGGTTTTTATTGGGCCGAAATTTAAACAAGCCCATGCCTGTTATTTATTTTTTCTTATTAAAAATTATTGCATCTCAAGATTTTCTTTTTTGCCAAAAGTTCCCTTCAATTTTTATGGTATACGGGAGATTAATTATTTTTTTCTCCAAGGAACTCAATTAATTATTTAAATATATGTATTAGGAAAAGTTGTAATTGATATTAATTTTAAAATAAATTTTATACATAGAATAGATTGTCACCGCTAACAATTTAAAATAATTATTATTAAAATAATTATTATATATGGGATAAGTAGTCACTAATACAAATTTAGTAATAATTATTATGCACAGGACAAGTTGTTTATTAAAAATTATTATACACGGGACAAATCATCGCTGATACAAATTTTAAAATAATTATCATACACGAGACAAGTCGTCCCTTAAACAAATTTTAAAATAATTATAATTCAAAATAAACAAGTAAATAATTAATATACACGGAAAAATTGTCAATAACTAATTCATCACTCCTAAATGCACGGGATAAATGGATATTATATAAAATTTTGTAAACAACTAAAATGCATGAGAGAAACGGTCAGGAAAATTCCAAAAGTAACTCAAATGCATGGTATGAGTTGTCACCGACTAAACTAACTTTGATACACGAGACAAATTGTCATTTATAAAAAATTGATCTAGCAAAAATGTTTATACTATTTAGAATATCACATCACTTTAATTCTACAATTATATTGAACTCTCATCAACTAAAATTAAAGAGATAAGTGAGCATTGTCTAAAATTTTGTAAATATATAAAATGCATGGGAGAAGTGGGCAATGACAAAAAATTCAGAATTAACACAAATGTACAAGATAAATTGACACCGACTAAATTAACTTTGATATCTGAACAAGTTGTAATTTATAAAAAATTCTTCCTGATAAAACGTTTATACTATCTAGAATATCACCTCGCTTCAATTCTACAATAATATTGAATTGTCATCTTCTAAAATGCACGAGATAAGTGAGATTGTCTAAAATATCGTAAATAAAAAAATGCACGGGAGAAGCGGGCAATGACATAAGTAACTCAAATGTACAGGATAAGTTGTCACTGACAAAAATAACTTTGGTACACGGGAGAAGTTGATATTTATAAAAAATTGTTCTTGCGAAAACGTTTTACTATTTAGAATATCACATCACTTTAATTCTACAATTATATTGAACTCTCATCAACTAATATGCACGGGACAAATGGACATTGTCTAAAATTTCGTAAATATATAAAATGCATAGGAGAAGTGGGCATTGACTAAAATTTTAGAATTAACTCAAATGTACAAGATAAGTTGACACTGACTAAATTAACTTTGATTCACATGACAAGTTGTCATTTATTAAAATCAATTCTTGATAAAACGTTTATACTATTTAGAATATCACATCATTTTAACTCTATAATTATATCGAATCCTCATCAACTAAAATGCACGGGATAAATGGACATTGTCTATAATATCGTGAATAAATAAAATGCATGAGAGAAGCGAGCATTGATTCAAATATCAGAAGTAACTCAAATGCACGTGATAAGTTATCTCTGACTAAATTAAGTTTGATACATGGGACAAGTTGTCATTTATAAAAAATTGTTCCTGATAAAACGTGTATACTATTTAGAATATTACATCAATTTAATTCTAAAATTATATTGAACTCTCCTGATAAAATGCTCATGATAAATGGATGTTGTCTAAAATATTGTAAATAAATAAAATGCATGGGAGAAGCGAGCATTGAGTAAAATTTCAGATCCACAAATTGTAGATCTAAATGCACGGGATGGGTTGTTATTTGACTAAACTAACTATGATACACGAGAGAAGTTGTTATGGTGGAAATACTTTGAACAAACCAAACTGGTTAAGTATTCTTGACTTCTACATTTTCAACTTTTCGTTTATAACTTTTGTTATACCTATGATAATTATTTATAATATATTATATAAATTAATGATTTTTTACAAATAACAAACGTTTACTGTACTCGTGCGTCAGCACGGGTTTGTTACTAGTGTACTATAGTAATTTTAGTTGAGGACCAATATTTTTATTCTCCAAATCTATCCGTTTTCTTCTTTCTATTTTAAAATCCAACATTGTTTGGAACAAATTAAGAACCAAAGTCTACGTAAATTGAGAATGTATGGACCTCATGCTAACATGGTACGTGTCAGAGTCAAATGACTAATGATCTAAACCAATAGCTTAAAAAAGGGGCACGTGAGAGTTGAGAAGCTTGAGCCGAAGGAACAAAAACGTAGGAAGCAGGCCTGAGTCTGAGCGTGGTTTTAAATTGTTGTTGAAGTTATGCTGTTAACCTTGAAATTACAAATGAAGAACGTGACTGACGCAACTACAGTTGCAGAAAATGTGACTGATACAAGAACATAATCTAACTCTCTTTCCAAATGTTGACCCCAAACTCTACACATCAATTAACTGTGCAAACCAAATACCATATGTTCTCTATTGTACAACTCTTACAAGCAAGTGCAGATATCTACAACTCAATTCCAAGTTGATGACTGTATAGATCAAAGTGGTAATAACTAATAAAGAAAAGGAAAAATGCAAACAGTGTGAAAATCAGTAGTAAAAGTAACATAATGCAAAAGCAGGTAAATTAGTTGCATTGGCACGATGCAAACCAAATACCAAACCATATGTTTGATAGCAATATACTAATGTAAACTGTTGTTTTGGCTTCAAATTTGTGGTTTTGAGAAACAGAGAAATCGTGACACGATTTCATCAACGTGTCACGATTTTGGCTATGCCGAAAGCATGTTTTGCTGGTGTATAATCGTGGCACGATTTTGGGAAAACGTGACACGATTTTCGGCTTGCTGGGCACGTTTTCAGGATAAGGTTGGTCGTACCTTGGGTCGTACGTATCAAACGTGTCACGATTTGGACAAACGTGACACGATTTTGACAGCTGAAGACTGCTATATAAGTGTTTCTTTGCAGATTTTGAAGGAGAGCTTGAAGAGAGAGAAACTTGGATTACAAAGGAGGTAACTTTAGGGTTGAGTGTCTTTGTAGTGAGGATCTCTTGGGTTGGGAAACATTGTAAACACCTTGGGTAGTGAGATTTCACCATTGGAAGGATCAAAAGCTTCCTTTTGTGTTTTCTCTTAGGATTCATTGTGAGTGTGGGTGACATGAAAATGGGTAGAAATTAGGTCTTGTTCTTTTGTGAGCTTTTAAGCTAATTTCTTGTAACCCATTTGTATCACTTTCATCTTAGTGGATTGGAGGGCTGCTCTCTCCCCCAGAGTAGGTCATATTGGACCGAACTGGGTTACCATCTTGGTGTGTTTGTTCCTTTCTTTCATTGCTTATCTTTATTGCTTTGATTATGCTTGTGGTGTTGCTCTACACTTAGATTTAGATCTGTTTTTGTTGTTGTTGCTTGGAGACACTTTATTTATTGATTACCACTTCCTTTGCTCCACACATCTTTGTTATTCATTGGTGTGATTTTGTCCGAATTCACAACAATTGGCGCCCACCGTGGGGCATAGGCGTGAATTGGTAAAGTTGGTATCATGGGTTCAAAGTGGGACATCGAGAAGTTCACCGGAAGTAATGATTTCGGGTTGTGGAAGGTTAAGATGCAAGCGGTTTTGACACAACAAAAGTGTGTAGAAGCATTGAAGGGTGAAGCGGCGATGCCGGCACATTTGACACAAGCGGAGAAGCGTGAGATGATAGACAAGGCAAAGAGTGCCATTGTTTTATGTCTCGGAGATAAGGTTTTAAGGGATGTCGCGAGGGAGGCTACCGCGGCGTCGATGTGGGCTAAGTTGGAGTCATTGTACATGACGAAATCGTTGGCTCATAGGCAACTCTTGAAACAACAACTCTATTCATTTAGGATGGTGGAGTCTAAAACAATCTCGGAGCAATTGGCGGAATTTAACAAAATTCTTGATGATTTGGCCAACATTGAAGTTAATATGGAAGATGAGGATAAGGCTTTGTTGTTACTTTGTTCATTACCAAAGTCTTTTGAGCATTTCAAGGATACCATCCTTTATGGTAAGGAGGGCACCACTACTTTGGAGGAGGTCCAATCGGCTTTGAGAACCAAGGAATTGACCAAGTTCAAGGACTTGAAGGTTGATGATGGTGGTGAAGGCTTGAATGTTACAAGAGGGAGAAGTGAGCAAAGAGGAAAAGGCAAGGGGAAGTCGAGGTCCAAGTCTAAGTCCAAGGGCTTTGACAAATCAAAGTATAAATGCTTTCTTTGTCATAAGCAAGGTCACTACAAGAAGGATTGCCCGGATAAAGGGGGCAATGGTAGTTCTTCCGTTCAAGTTGCGGTGGCGTCCGATGAAGATGGTTATGAGAGTGCGGGTGCACTAGTGGTCACAAGTTGGGAACCGGAGAAGAGTTGGGTTTTGGAATCGGGATGCTCTTATCACATGTGTCCTAGGAAGGAATATTTTGAGACTTTGGCTCTAAAAGAAGGAGGAGTTGTTCGACTCGGAAATAACAAAGCGTGCAAAGTCCAAGGCATGGGCACCGTTCGTCTAAAGATGTTTGATGGCCGTGAATTCCTTTTAAAGGATGTGAGGTTTGTTCCCGAACTTAAGCGAAATTTAATTTCCCTTAGCATGTTTGATAGTCTAGGTTATAGCACTAGAATTGAGCATGGGGTTTGTAAAATTTCGCATGGTGCATTGATTACGGTTAAAGGGTCTAAAATGAATGGCTTATACATTTTAGATGGTTCCATAGTAATTGGTAATGCATCGGTAGCTAGTGTTGTACCTCATAATAATTCTGAATTGTGGCATTTGAGATTGGGGCATGTTAGTGAAAGAGGTTTAGTTGAACTAGCTAAACAAGGTTTGCTAGGAAAAGATAAATTGGACAAGCTAGAATTTTGTGAGCATTGCATACTAGGCAAGCAACATAGAGTGAAGTTTGGTAGTGGTATGCATCATTCTAGTAGACCTTTTGAGTATGTGCATTCGGACCTTTGGGGTCCTTCCAAGACTCTTACTCATGGAGGGGGTTCCTATTTTCTTTCCATCATTGATGATTATTCTAGGAGAGTGTGGGTCTTTGTTTTGAAAAACAAAAGTGACACATTTGAGAAGTTTAAGGAATGGCACACTCTCATAGAAAATCAAATGGGAACTAAACTAAAAGGTTTGAGAACTGACAATGGCCTGGAGTTTGTTTCAGAGCAATTTAATGAGTTTTGCAGGTTAAAAGGAATCAAGAGGCATAGAACCGTACCGAGAACACCGCAACAAAATGGTCTTGCTGAACGGATGAATAGGACCCTTTTGGAGCGGGTGAGGTGCATGCTTCTAGGAGCTGGGTTACCTAAGAGTTTCTGGGGTGAAGCAGTGACAACTGCTGCTTATTTGATCAATAGATGTCCATCAACGGGAATAGACTTCAAGACACCTATGGAGGTATGGAGTGGGAAACCGGCAGATTACTCCTCTTTGAAGGTTTTCGGAGCTTTGGCATATGCGCATATCAAGCAAGACAAGCTTGAGCCTAGAGCTTTGAAATGTGTCTTCATTGGTTATCCGGAAGGTGTGAAGGGTTACAAGTTGTGGAAATTGGACTCTTGTGGAGGATCAAAAGTCTTGATTAGTAGGGATGTTACCTTTGATGAGACCCGTATGGGGATGAAGTGTAAAGACCTAGAGACTTTAGAACCGGAAACAATGGTGGAGGAAACTCAGTTTGAGGTAGAGCTTCCAAATGAAGAGAAAGATGATGTGGAAGATGAAGCTTCAACATCGGATACAAGTGGGACTCAACCGGTAGTGGATCCCGATTATCTTTTGGCTAGAGATAGAGAAAGGAGGACCATTACGGCACCTAGAAGATATGGTTATGCGGACTTGGTGTGTTTTGCTCTAAATGCGGCTGAAGATGTGCAAGACTCGGAGCCTAGAAACTTCAAGGAGGCATTTGAGAGCAAAGAAAGCAAGTATTGGTTGAAGGCGGTGAATGAAGAGATGGATTCATTGGAAAAGAACCAAACTTGGAAACTTGTGAAGCTACCTAAACACCAAAGGGTAGTTGGATGCAAGTGGATCTTCAAGAAAAAGGAAGGTATTCCGGGAGTTGAAGGTCCTAGGTACAAAGCAAGACTTGTGGCCAAGGGTTTTACTCAAGTGGAGGGGATCGACTACAATGAGATCTTCTCACCGGTGGTGAAACATTGTTCCATAAGGATACTTATGGCTATTGTGAATCAATTCAATCTTGAGTTGGAACAAATGGATGTAAAGACCGCTTTCTTACATGGTGACCTTGAAGAGACAATCTACATGGAGCAACCGGAAGGTTTTGTGGAGGATAAGTCTAAGGTATGTCTTTTGAAGAAATCTTTGTATGGGTTGAAGCAAAGCCCAAGGCAATGGTATCGTCGGTTTGATGAATTTCTTTTGAAGACCGGCTTTGTGAGAAGCGGGTATGATTCTTGTGTGTACATGTTGAAGAGGGGTGAGAAAGTCATTCTCTACCTTCTTCTATATGTGGATGATATCTTGATGGCAAGCTCTAGCAAGGATGAGATTGTGAAGCTCAAAGAAAAGTTAAATGGTGAATTTGAGATGAAAGATCTTGGTCCGGCAAAGAGAGTTCTTGGAATTGATATCTTGAGGAATCGTGACAAAGGTGAACTTTTCTTATCTCAACTTAGTTATTTGAAGAAGGTGGTGGAGCGTTTTAGAATGACAAACTCTAAAACCGTGAGCACTCCCTTGGGTCACCACACAAAGTTGTCCATAAAACAATGTCCTCAATCCGAGGATGAGAAGCAAGCGATGGAAAGTACTCCCTATGCAAGTGGGGTTGGAAGCATCATGTATGGAATGGTTTGTAGTAGGCCGGACTTAGCTTATACGGTTAGCATTGTGAGTCGGTTTTTGGCAAATCCGGGTATTGTGCATTGGCAAGCTTTGAAGTGGGTGTTGAGGTATTTAAACGGGTCTTTGAAGTGCGGTTTGAAATACACAAGAGCAGCTCAAGATGAAGATGCTTTGGAGGGGTATGTTGATGCGGACTATGCGGGCAATGTGGACACAAGAAAATCTCTATCGGGTTTTGTGTTTACTCTTTATGGCACGGCTATTAGTTGGAAGGCAAATCAACAATCCGTGGTGGCATTATCTACCACTCAAGCGGAGTACATTGCCCTTGTTGAAGGGGTGAAAGAGGCCATATGGTTGAAAGGGATGATTGGTGAGTTAGGAATTACTCAAGAATGTGTGAAGATACATTGTGATAGCCAAAGCGCCATTCACTTGGCGAATCATCAAGTGTATCATGAGAGGACAAAGCACATTGACATTCGCTTGCACTTTGTTAGAGACATGATTGAAGCAAAAGAGATTGTGGTGGAAAAAGTGGCATCGGAAGAGAATCCGGCGGATGTGTTTACCAAGTCATTGCCTAGATCAAGGTTCAAGCATTGCTTGGACTTGATCAAGTTTGTTGAAGAGTAATTCCCTTTTGGAGAGAGCAGCATGGTGGTTGATGGTTAAACTGACATCATCACCAAATTAGAAGTCAAGGTGGAGAATGTTGTTTTGGCTTCAAATTTGTGGTTTTGAGAAACAGAAATCGTGACACGATTTCATCAACGTGTCACGATTTTGGCTATGCCGAAAGCATGTTTTGCTGGTGTATAATCGTGGCACGATTTTGGGAAAACGTGACACGATTTTCGGCTTGCTGGGCACGTTTTCAGGATAAGGTTGGTCGTACCTTGGGTCGTACGTATCAAACGTGTCACGATTTGGACAAACGTGACACGATTTTGACAGCTGAAGACTGCTATATAAGTGTTTCTTTGCAGATTTTGAAGGAGAGCTTGAAGAGAGAGAAACTTGGATTACAAAGGAGGTAACTTTAGGGTTGAGTGTCTTTGTAGTGAGGATCTCTTGGGTTGGGAAACATTGTAAACACCTTGGGTAGTGAGATTTCACCATTGGAAGGATCAAAAGCTTCCTTTTGTGTTTTCTCTTAGGATTCATTGTGAGTGTGGGTGACATGAAAATGGGTAGAAATTAGGTCTTGTTCTTTTGTGAGCTTTTAAGCTAATTTCTTGTAACCCATTTGTATCACTTTCATCTTAGTGGATTGGAGGGCTGCTCTCTCCCCCAGAGTAGGTCATATTGGACCGAACTGGGTTACCATCTTGGTGTGTTTGTTCCTTTCTTTCATTGCTTATCTTTATTGCTTTGATTATGCTTGTGGTGTTGCTCTACACTTAGATTTAGATCTGTTTTTGTTGTTGTTGCTTGGAGACACTTTATTTATTGATTACCACTTCCTTTGCTCCACACATCTTTGTTATTCATTGGTGTGATTTTGTCCGAATTCACAACATAAACCAGTATGCAGTCAATGATAGCTACAATATAAAATTCCAATCCAAATACCAAACCAGTTGTAGTTACGAAATGCAAAATCAGATATATTACATCCCCGTGTAAGGAGAGTTGCAACAAAATTTCACAGATGGGAGTAGCTAAAAAGTAATATAAGCAAAACGTGGAAGACTCCACAAATGTGTGTTTACCATTATTTTGATACGATGGAACCCGTAAAATCAAGATAAAGAACTGCATTTTATTGAATGATAAAGGTGAGCTAAAGGCTTTACAATGGTAGAATAGTAGAAAAGAAAAGATAAACTAGAGTGTGAACACTCCTATCAGAGCTAGGCTCCTACACCATAGAGAACATCTCTACACCAACAGACTCTCAACAATAGCCTTGATAAATGTCAATCAGACACGGCAACCCATTGCACCGACCAAGAATACGGAACCTGTAAACTGTCGCTGGTCAGAGAAATATGTTGGTGTCTTTTAGGGGTTTTGTTTTGGTAGTCGCGATAATGCAACCTCGAATGGCCACAGTGTATATGTTCTTCGATCCAAACTCCGTTACTCACTGAAATTGGGCCATTTGTAGAATAAAATGATTACTAAAGTTGAAAAGTTTAGGGTGTCTAAGCTTACCAAGTGGTCTATGTCCTGTCCTATGTGTGACATAAACTCCTCTAACCCAGCCCCAGGGTACCTAGCATCTTTCAACCCATAACAATGAAACCTGATTCCATCACTTATATATTTACTTCCCATAATACTCCTCCCTAATGTCTCATTTCCCAAGCAAATCAATCACCTTTCTTTTCCCTCGTAATTACTTCCCCTACCTTCTTCTCTTTCCGCCACGCCAGCATTACACTTCAGTCTTCACCCTCCTCAAGAAAAGAACTGTTCTTGCAAATTATTTGAAGAAGAAATGGCGCGACAGAGAATTTCAAGATTAGTATCAGTGCGAACGAGAATCAGCAACTTACCGGACGAGATTCTGATTCACATTCTCTCATTTCTCACAACCAAGGAATCAGTTGCAACAAGCATTCTTTCAAAGAGATGGATTCATCTATGGCACTGGCACCATGTTCCTAATCTCATTTTCCCCAACATCAAAGTAAATGGCATTCAATCCAATTACACTTTCAACGAGTTTCTCTTTTCTGTTTTAATCGCTCTTGACACCAATTTCATCAACACTTTCCACCTACACATTCATTACAGTAACCCTAATCTTGCTTATCATCTTAGCTTTCCCAATGTCACTAAATGGATCAACCTTGTTGTTCAACGCAAACTCAACCATCTTCATCTCCATCTCGATAATGGTAACTTTTATAAGTTTCTTCCCAAATTGCCCACTAGCATCTGATATATACTTCTATGATGTGAAAGATTATCTTACCATTCAAGAGTATAAAAACTTAAGCTTTCCCAAATTGACTAGACCACATACCAGTGCATTTTGGTGTGATTTTCCGGCAAGAGCATTTTCTAATTCAGAGTCTCTGAGCATTGATACAATATTGTACACAAACAGAGAGGTCCGTTTTAATGTGAATATGATGCATGATACTCAATATTTTTCATTGTTTCTGTTTTCAAATAATTTACACACATATAAGTGTTGTGTCCGGTGTTAATGTCTAATTTACACACAAATAATTGAACACAATACATTGATGGAGTGGGATGGACAACACAGTAGAAATGTTATTCTAATGCATTTTCTTTTGAGAACTTTGCCCTGATTTGATAGTGTGTCTTTCTGAATAATTTAAGTGAATCGGCTGCAGCGTCCTTATGATGACATTTATATCTTTCATAATTTGACCCACTTGGAGATTCACGATTTTTGGTATACGGTGTTACATGTGCTCCACGTATGCCCTAAGCTTCAAATTCTCAAACTTTGTCAGGTTTGTGAAGTTTTAAGAATCATATTTAGTTTATCTTTTCTTAACACATCTTTATGTTTTGTTTTAATGAATGTCTAATATTAATAGGCATTTAACGTGGCAACGTCGGATGGAGAAGATGATCAAGAAAGTTGGGAGGAACTGGAATTTGTTCCACAATGCCTTTTTTCATGCCTTACAACTTGCATTATTCAGGACTTCTTAGGATGGAAAAATGAGCTTCGGTTGGTAGAATATATTTTGAGAAATGCACAAAATTTATAAACTATGACAATCAAGTGCGAAAGTGAGCCGCTGAAAATAGAAAGAATGGTATCCCAATTCCCAAAGGCCTCTGCAACATGTCAACTTTCAGTTTTTGAAAACATATAGACTATGTAAGTAGTAGTTTCTCTACCGCGCTTGTTGCTGCTTGATTTAGTGGTTTGAACTTTGAACTATGAGCTACTGTTAAATTCATGACTTTGTCTTGCTGCACAATTTAAAAGTTAATACTTGTTTACCTGCTTATTTATATATATCTATTAAACTTGTTTATGACTATCATTAGATCAATGCTTATCCATTTTATGGCCACTTGTATGCTAAACTCAGATTTGATGCATAACCATTGGGTAACAGGCGCATACCAAGGTTTTATAAGTAGTTGTTTTCTTAAAGGAATCCTTGTCTGTCTTTTACTTTTCTGCATTGTTCTCACCATCAATGATCAATGGTCGTTTACTTTTATCTAATATATATGTAATATGTTATCAGGGCCCCATATATGGTGTACCAAGAGAGAAAAAAAGGTCCACTTTGTAAAGTTAGAGAAATAAGTATTATATTGTGTTTGTGTTGGATGTCTAGTTTATATGGGAAATTTAACATCAAAATTATTGAATTCTGCAATTCAATTAACATATAACTTTTTTTCTATATTTTGCATGCAGATCTGGGCCTCTGGAAACAGTTTAGTCAGTCTTTCTTGGTGGTTACTTGTTGAAAGGTGAAAGATAAGCTCTTGAGGATTTTGCACTTAAGCATGGTATTATGGACGATTTTAGATATTTTTGTCAAATGAAATAGGATTTGCCTCTGCACTCTTGTCAAATTTTGACATGTTTAATTTCATGAGTGAGACACATTGATTTCACTAATATGGCTTTTACAATACTTACCTCTTATATCAATTGATGTACTTTCTTTTAATAGTCCAACTAGAGCAAGCATTGCTTCAGAACTTGCTCCAACTTTCTTCTTCCCTCTTTTTTTAGGACAAAAACAATATAGAGAATAAGAGTACAACGAGAATATGAGAAAGAGTTATTCCAAAAATTGTCACATAATAATTATACAAATATCATTTATAAAGAAAAAAAGAAAAAGGTATGGCTGGCGACTACTTGCAGTATGTATTTCAAGGGTGATATTGTATCTCTAAATAAAGGGTGATACCGTAGAATTTACGGCGATAGATGAATTAATTTTGTTTTTTAGTAGAAGGAGACAAATGGATTTATTTTTAGGAGAAGGAGATAGATGAAATTAAAATGTTGTTGTTGGTGTTTAGACAAAAATTGTGACTCCTTCCAATATAATTTTTCAAATTGGTATGGTAATCTTGACATGTTTTGTTGCATTCTCCATTAATTTATTTGCTTACAACCCAGCATGCAGTCAATAATTGCAGCAATATAAAATTACAACCTAAATGCCAAACCAGTTGTAGTTACGAAATGCAGAATCAGATATATTAAATCCCTGTGTAAGGAGAGTCACAACAAAATTCACAGATAGGCGTAGCTAAAAAGTAATATAAGCAAAACGTGGAAGACTCCACAAATGTGTGTTTACCATTATTTTGATACGATGGAACCCGTAAAATCAAGATAAAGAAACTGTATTTTATTGAAAGGTGAACTAAATGGTCTACAATGGTAGAATAGTAGAAAAGAAAAGATAAAATAGAGTGTGAACCCTCCTACCAGAGCTAGGCTCCTAGACCATAGAGAACATCTCTACCAACAGACTCTCAACAATATCCTTGATAGATGTCAATCAGACACGGCAACCCAATGCATGAACCAAGAATATGGAACCTGTAAACTATCGCTGGTCAGAGAAATTTGTTGGTGTCGTTTTGGTAGTCGCGACAATGCAACCTGGAATGGCCACAATGTGTATTTTCTTCGATCCAAACTCCGTTACTCACTGAAATTGGGACATTTGTAGAATAAAATGATTACTAAAGTTGAAAAGTTTAACATGTGGATTGTGACCTAGAATTTTCTGTTTATTTATAGTAGTGATATTTAAACCTTGCATCTGAAATATATAATTATCTTTCATGTTTACATATACTTTTATTGTAAGGCGAGTTGACACACTCGTGGCAGCGCGTGGAAGCTATGTTTACGACTAAAACTTTCAATCCAAGGCTTTTGGGAGAGGCGTTAGTTTTACGAAAAAAATAACCTTGGAGTAGAGTTTCTAAGGTGACAAATCACTTGCATTGAAAACAATTCAAGGAAACTCAAACTTTCCGTTGAGTCTATGTCAATTAGCTAAATGACTGAAATCCAAGGAAACTCAAACTTTCCATTGAGTCTATATTAAAATAACCTTTTATAGCTTACTGATATTTTGCTATGTCAATATAGTACTTGAACCTATTTACTTAATACTACTGCAATTAAATGTAGGGCTCTCATTCTCTAAATTGTTGCTTCCATTCTGCCTAAAATAGAAACTTTTATACACAGTCTAATTGCCAAACATAGTAGCTTTATTGACTTAAAGTCAATAATAGGGCGGCACAATGGAGAAACTAGCATACTAGGGTGGTGGAGGCTGTGGAGAGGCTATGCAACATAATTTTGATATGTATCATTTAGCTTGTCTCCCTATACAACAACCATATAAAGTTCACCTCTCTTGTAGAAGTTTAGAGTTCTCAATATCATATATCTAGAAATCACTATTTGTTTAAAACATTTGTTTGCTACTTACACTATTATCAGTATAATAAGACCTAGCCCTTTTATAAGAAATGATTCCTAAAGTTCATGATGGCCTAGAAATGGCTATACCTAGGAATGAGAGTGACAAAAACCTTGAGAAATGGAAGAAACGTATGCATGTTTTTGGTGAGAGGCTTAAAAGGTTTCCGTGTTTAGTTTGGAAGACTACATGGAAGGTGGGACATGATGACCCAAGAAGGGTGATCCATGCATTCAAAGTTGGTTTATCTCTTACTCTTGTATCATTGCTTTTTCTGTTGGAGCCACTCTTTAAAGGGATTGGCGAGAATGCTATTTGGGCTGTCATGACCGTCGTCGTGGTGTTCGAATTCACCGCAGGTATATATCAGTTTCTAACTAAACTCAAATGGTCTTGTTTTGTTATTTTTCATCCTTGATATTGTAGAAAAATACAAATAAATGTGTCTGATGCAGCTGCAATTATAGTTGCTTATAGTTGAAGGTTTCAAAACCTTTGATGTTGCGGCTGCAATTTTGGACGGAGACCGCAATTTAAAATTATGATAGATATTAAAAGTATAGTAACATAGATAGATAGATAGTATAAGGTTAAGGATGATTTTAATTTGTAATCTCTTTTGATGGCAGGGGCAACTTTATGCAAAGGGCTGAATAGAGGATTGGGGACATTATTAGCAGGGTTGTTGTCATTTCTTCTTGATTATGTTGCAAATGAATCTGGTCAGATCCTTCAAGCTGTTTTCATTGCAGTTGCAGTTTTTATAATAGGTATATCTATGCCTAATGTTATTTCAACATCACAAATTTAACATCAAATGCAAATACTGTATAAAAATACACTCAACGCAACTGTACGTGGCTGAAAGAGAGAAAACAAATAAATGAAAGCACAAAATTGTATATTTATATGGTATCCGACGACATATGTTGTCAAAATATCATTCCTGGTATTTTAAGAAGTAATTCCTCAACTGTAACCAAAATAATTTTTTTTATCTCAATTGTTGTGTTTGGAAGGATCTGCAGCCACATATATGAGGTTCATTCCCTATATAAAGAAGAATTACGATTATGGTGTGGCTATATTTCTCTTGACATTCAATTTGTTAACTGTTTCAAGTTACCGAGTTGATAATGTCGTGAAGATGGCACGTGACCGCTTCTATACCATAGCCATTGGCTGTGCCATTTGCCTTTTCATGAGTCTCTTAGTATTTCCAAATTGGTCAGGGGAATATCTACGTCATTCCACAGCTTTCAAACTTGAAGGCCTAGCCAAATCTATAGAAGGTATGTAAAATTTACAACACATAGTTTCAAAGGTTTTGCTTTGTATAACAACATTTTATTGTACGGTGTGAATTCGTGCAGCTTGTGTCGGTGAATATTTTAATGGAGAAATTGAAGTTTCTGGTGATATAAAATCATGTGATGATTCAATATACAAAGGTTATAAAGCAGTTTTGGATTCAAAATCCACTGATGAAACATTGGTAAGCCATTCATCTTGTTTTGATTCATTCTTGTTATGATCAATACACATCCAACATGTGCCCTAAGTCAAGCAATTCTAAATTATTCATAAATCTTTTTTGGTCACAATTTTTTTAATATTCACAATTATCATACATCAGTTGTTAATTAGCATAGGGCACCTAACTTTCTACACCAGGTATGTGTAGCATCAACACTTTGGATGAAAGAGGTGTCTGGTATCCGATATGTGTCTGTGTCCGACACAATCACAAAACAGACATATGTGGCCATATTCAACCACTTTAAATATTTTTTAATTATTATTGGTGTTTACGTCAGAGTGTCGTGTCTAATATTTGCTCCAGTGCCTCAAAGCACCAGTGCTTCAAAGAATGTCTTACTCCTTAAATCGTTTTGTTTTGAACTGTGCAGGCATTACATGGAAGTTGGGAGCCAAGGCATTTTAGGTACTGTCACAAATTTCCATGTCAACAGTATGTAAAAGTTGGAACTGTTCTTTGCCAATTCGGGTATACAGTGGTAGCTCTACATGGTTGTTTGAGAACAGAAATCCAGGTACATAACATTTGAGTTCTTAACATAAATTTGATCACAACTTAGCATCTCACCATTTGATGAAGGATAATGTTACCTTTATATTCTCTGTTGGAGATACCCTATGTCTAGTCAAAATAGTGGTTATATCATAGGTTGGACAATCCTCCCCCCATAAATTAGCTTTTGAAATTCATTGACCTCAAAATTCAAATTTTAAGATGGTATCAAAATCTATTTTAAATATGTTATTGTGATATCTGACATTGAGCCTAAGACTAGTCTAAATTTCACTCTCCAAATACCTCCTTGCATAAAGTGGAGGCCACCTTCACCTAGGAAGCACTAACACTAACAAGAGTACTGGACACGACCCTGACACTGAAAAATCGACACCAATAATGATTTCAAAAATTAAATAATAGAGTATAACTACATGTGTCAGTATTGGAAACCAACACGTCTCAGACACCAAACATGCATTTATTCTGGGTTTTTTGAAGTATCGGTGCTACATAGACATTCACCCTATGAATTAGCTTAGGGGTTGATTTTTTTGAAGTATCATATACTTTTAACTATACAAATTTGAAAGTATATGCATCATACAATATCTCCCTAATTGACTAATTCTCGTTCTAGATTTTTCTTCTCCTTTTAATTTGATAAATTTTATTTTCAGACACCGAGATCTGTTCGAGTCCTGTTCAAGGACCCTTGCATAAGACTAGCAGCAGAGGTATCAAAAATACTAATAGAACTTGCCAACAGTATAAAAAGTAGACGCCATTGCTCACCAGAAATTCTCTCCGATAATCTTCGTGAAGCATTGCAAGACCTCAACACTGCCATAAAATCACAGCCACGACTCTTCTTAGGCTCCAATGACATCCAAGCTAACAACATGCTCGCCACCATAGCTTCCTCTCATGGAAAGAGCTCACTCTCAAGTGTTAAAACCGATTCTTCAGCTTTGTTAGATTGGAAAACCAAAAGTGTATCAGCTGAACAGACAATGGAAGCCGAACAACTACAAGAACGTAAGATGTTAAGAAGCCAGATGAGTAAAATTGTAATTACTAGTCTTGAGTTTTCTGAACCATTGCCTTTTGCTGCTTTTGCTTCATTGCTTGTGGAAACTGTGGCGAAACTGGACTTAATAATTGATGAAGTTGAAGAACTTGGTCGGTTGGCGTGTTTCAAAGAGTATAGACATGGTGATGAATTTTCTGTTAGCTGTGAGAGACCAAGAGTTGATGTGTTGGACAACCATTTCCCTTCTCATGGAGGAGATTGAGTCTGATAAAGAGCAAGGAAATACATTATTTTCATGATATATAATATCGATTATTTTCTATTTTATATTTGATTGTGATGATTCATATGTTAGAGTATGTTTTATCATCAGATATTTTTATACTTCAAATCTATTAATTTTTTCTTGTTTCTATCTGAGAGCAAGTCCAACAATATTGTTTGGAATAAAGAAAATCAAATTCTAGGTTTTGAATGGTTGGACCTTATATATGCAAATTGCTAACATGGTATCACATTCAATTCAAATGCCTTATTGGAAAATATGATGAGCGTTGCACTTTTGGGCCCCAAAAATGCGCAAACCGTTGGGAAGATAACTTCTGAAGGGCATCTTTTGTGTTTTTAAAGGCTTCAGGTTATCTCTCAAAGGTTATTTTTCAGGATAAATAGCAAATATGAGAGTCAAAAAAGCAACCATCAAATATGATTTGTATTACCCTTAAAAAAAATGATTTCTATTAATTTTATATTAATAATAATAATAATAAATAATAAATAATAAATGTGGTCCAAGTTTTCCAAAGAAGTGGGTCTAGTGATTATTGACTATGGAAAGGGATATGCAAGTTACTTTATGAAAACAAATGAGGATAAGATGATGGATGAATTGTGTTTTAGTGGTGGAAATGCATTACATGGATGAATAGTGTTAATTAGTTTTGGTCATCTGCGGATGGCATCTTGTATCTCAAATTCTCTATCGTTCCAATGGAGGAAAACAAGTCCATATTGTTTATTTGGTTGGAACATAGGCAGAAAGAGAGTTGATGACAAACCTCAGATTAAATATCATGATATTGATCTCACTTTCTCAACTTCTCTAGTTAACAAAACATTTTTGAAAGGTATTGCTTTTCTCTTTATGTTTTAAACTAGTAAGCTACTGCAAAAAATTACTATGAAAATGTTGAATATGTTACTACTAGTATTTAGGTGACCGTTTATCCGATTTTTTTATTGTGTATAATTGTGTGTGTCTATATGTATCCGACTAAATTAGTTTTGGAATTCCTCTTAATTATGGTGTAGATTTAAATTTAAATTTGAAAAAGTATCTGGTTGTTAAGAGTAAATTTGTTTAGAAAAATCTACGAACAAAAATTAAAAAGTTATAGTTAATATTAAACTATTTTTTTACCAAAATGATAAACTGATATAACTATTATTTAATGTTATCATCCTTAGGCTTTACATGTATTTGTGTGGTTTGACAAAATTTTGATCAGGTAAGGAACTGAAATGCTGCTACAGGGCAACAATTGATGGATTTAGTGCAACAAATTTCCACCAATGTTGTGATTTTAAAGGGCCATGTGTAATAATAGGTTACACAGACAACTCTTTCAAGTTTGGTGCATTTAACCCTGAAGGATATAGAAGCACAGATGATTACTATGAAACATTTGATGCATTTCTATTTTATTGGGTAGAAAATAAAAATGAACCAATAATTTTGCCTAAGGTTGGTGGCAGTGGTGCAGCTCTGTTTGATTATGCTCGTGGTGGGCCGCAATTTGGGGCTGATGGGCTTCTCATCGGGCCCCCATTAGCCCCAGTTATGGGTGGTTTTGCTGGGCCTGATACTAATTCTGGTGTTGGTGACTTGAGACAAGCCAAGTCTAGATTGGGATTGTCTTATGCCAAAAGGGAAGATGGCAAGGAGTCTATTTTTGGTGATGAGTCTAGGGCAACTATTCAAGAAGTAGAAGTGTTTTGTAGCCCCAAAATTGCAAGCTTATACTAGAACTTCATTATGGGGTAAGGAATACTATCCAATACTGATGAATTTGAATTTGAATTCTCAGAATTCATGCAATCATGTTGTCACCGATTTAGACTTTTGGATCAAGATCAGATAATTCACGTTTTGATTTTGTATTTCATTAAAGTTCAAACGTGAGCAGCGCTAAATCTTAATGTGATTGTACACATCGTAAGGATGCGTCAAATGTGTGATATTGTTCTACATATGTTTATAACGAAACTATGTCATTAGATTGACCATGAAATAGTATGTGATTTGTACATTTGTACTATAAGTAGTTGTATCCTTCAAGGTATGTAAATGCGTGTCTAATGGTCTATAATTCGGATTTGGATTTATTGCAGACACAAATTTCATGCAGTCAGCATATATTAGTAGATTTTGATGTGTTTTTTAAACTCTAAAATCCCCAGCTTGAAATATGGGTCCTCTGATCTTGATCCAACTGCCACAAATGGATGACTTAGTTAGTGAATGCATGGAAATTGTGACTACAAACAATACATCTAAATCCTAACATTTCTCAGTCATCACTTAAGAAGTAAAAAATGACGACTTTAACTTTTCTTCCTTTGCAAACTTAAATTATCACCAACTAGTGCAAAAACTATGAGCCAACAAAAACTTTATTGGATGCATCAATGTCATGTCCGTTCCAACATCAAATTCATTCTCAGCTTTTTTTTTCAAATGAAGTGAGAAATATATATTTAAATTTGAAATTAAACAAAGAGTCATGTTGTTCAAATGCATAATGCAACTTTCAGATCTTCAAAATTTAGAATTTGAACATTTTGAACCTGTAGTTCTACTGCATATTTAATTTGCTATAGATCACTATGACCAGTAGAATCTATCCTTCAGTATCCATTCAGTGCCAGCAAATTGGCCAAGTATCTGAGAAAATCCATCTTGCTATATATGCATAGCAATGTAGAGTACTCATTATTTATCATTCTAAGTCATACATTAAAAGGTGGTACTACTACTCATTACTCTAAGACATACATTTTTTTGAAGAAGACTCTAAGACATACATTAAAAGGTGTTATCCCAGAGATCCCTAGTAATGCCACACCAAGTAAAATTCCAGCTAACCAGTCCCCACAATTATTTATCAATAACTCTAATCTCCACTTGTTTGCCTTCAAATGGATCTTGATCCTAATTTGGCATAGTAAAAAAAGAGTGAGAATGGTCTCCCTTTTGTTTTCAGATTTTAGAAAGGCTCAGGATATGAGACTGAATTAATTTGATTATAAACCTCATAAGGAACATCCCAATTTCCATTATAGTCCATGAAATTCCCTTGAGAACTTGAGTAAGGTGACATGCATCCATTTTGACTTACATTATCTGAAAATTCATTTTCAGCATTAAAATTTGAGTAGGATAAAGTAGGTGAAGTTGTTATATGTTCCAATGATTGCCTTGGTGATTCACAACTAGGAGGAAAATATTCAAACAGTGCATCTTGTACTTTAGTATACTCCTACAGTTGGTGTAGTAAAACTGTCAGTTACATCTCCAAATTATAGTCATTCAATCTCAACTTTCCTCATTTGTTCATATTATAATTGATAAAATTAAAAAATATATACCTTTGAAGAATCAAGAATCATATCAGGGGAGATCCAGAAGTTTGAAGGATTGGTTTCTATGGAAACATGGTTAAACTCGGCAATTGGAGCCACATTTTGTGATCCATTATTCAGGTGACTTGCTTGAGAAGAAACGTCACTTGAGAATCTCATTGAGGTCTCACTTCCATTGATGGAACTTGTTGCAACCCTCTTGCTCTTCTCATTCTTTTTGATAACTCGGCACAAAGCTAAACCACCCTACAGCAACCACATATATGCACGCGCGTGCAAACACACACCTAATTTAGTCTTCCAACGTTCTGTTAAAGCTAAAGTCAAAACAAAGCTAACACATTACTAAGGAGTTTGTTTTCTATGTAGGAATTGACCCACACCGCACGTTAAAGTAAAAGCTCCAGATCATAGCCTTGCAATTGACGTGCGTTCAACATTGAGAGACCGTGAAAATACAAAGACGCTACATAAAACTTACTGCATTATATGTACCTTAAAATATGGAGAGTCTTGGCTAAGATCATCGGTGAGCCGATACTCTTGCATGATCCAGTTAGTTCTATCGCCTAAAGGAGCCCTTCCAAGATAGAAAACAAGTGTTTTGCAGTTGCCTGTGATAGTGGATGAACTACACCGGCACACAATCTTTCTCTCTTTTCCAGTGGCTTTCCAGTAGCCAGCTTTGGTAGCTCTATTTGTTCTTGATCCATTTGGGTACTTTAGATCTCGCGTACAATAGAAAAACCATTCTAAATCTCGTTTCGGTAGAAATGATTTCTCTGCATTTCACACCTCATGCATTAGGCTTCTCAAATTTCCTTATCATAAACAATGCAGAAAAAATTACATAAAAGATTCTATTTCACACAGGTTGATATAAATTATATATGATATACCATATCAAACCTTACATTTGAAATATACTATTTTTTACATGTTTATTTATATATTACGATGCAGATGATTAAAATGTGAAATTGAAGATTACCAGGCAACTCCCATGGATCAAATTTGTAAAAATCAATCACTGGAATAACATCAAGCTCAATTTCAAGTCCTTCCACTTTTCTTTTAAGATAGTATCCAACTAGTTCTTCATCAGTTGGATGGAAACGAAAACCTGGTGGCAGTAATAATGCTCCTTCCATGTTATATTGCAATGTTTCTTACTAGAAGAAAGCCTCACTAAAAATTGTGAAACTTAAGTAGAAGTCACAAAAGCTATAAGCAACAAAAGTATAGGATATAATGATGATTAATGATAATTATGACTAAGTGGCAAGATTATTTCTATTAAAGAAATGGAAGATCCAAAAGTAGAAGCTTTTGTCTACAATAGATTTTTGTTCAAGAGTCAAGTGACACTTCCACAAAGTGCATCCATTGAATGCAAGGATCATGGTCTTGAAGAAAAAAAATTAGATGTGTCTTATGGCAACAATTTCACCCCTAACCCCACCTTCTTCCCTTAATATTAAGTCCCTTAAAAGCTGAAACAGAAGAGAATAAAAAATGAAAAATTTATGTTTAAACTAAAAAATGATAACAACTTAATATTTTATCACAAGGTTTCAAAAAAGGGACTATAGAGTAAAAGTAGAAGTCATTGATAGTGTGCTATTTATAGCATTTGGAAGTGAAGTGAATCAAAACCAACAGTCCAAAATTGAGCACACCGAAAGTTTGAAGGTTACTTGTCATGAGTGCACCAAAAATTCCAAAGCAGAATGGCCCACCACTTCAACAAGTTCACATTTATACAAACTATAAAGTTTACTTCCCACCAATTCCAATAAGTTGTGACCGTTATTTTAACAATAGCTTTTTCCTTTGCATCTCAGTTTGAAGAGTTGATTACAACACCCCAGTAATGATTTAACTTGTCTTCAATCATTAACAAAAGTAGAGGGTGTGCCTCTAATTTCCTCAAAGTGCATTTCAATTTTTAATGCTTTTTCATTGGTATGTTATTTCAAATTGGCCCGTTAAAGTTCGAATGACCCTTTTAGATTTACTTATTTGAGTTTTTCAATTGTCATAAATACTTGTGAGATAATTTAGAAGAGCTTGTCATAAGTTGTTTTCATAAACTCTCTTCATAACAGCTTATAGTAGAAAATAAAGAAAGACAATTTAAATTCTTTAAATTAACATCTAATAGCTCTGGCTGCACCAGTAAAATAAATAATTATATCCCTCAAGTCATCAAGCCATGTTGAAAGTACACGAGTGTTAAAGCAACCCTTACAAGAATTTCTTTCTCTTTTTGAACTGATTGCATTCTCTTTTAGAAAGATAGGCTTAATTAAATGGTGACATATGAATGCTTTACATATAATTGGTACTCCTATGCCTTAAAGGGGATATCAAACGATAAAATAAATTAAGAGAAAGTAATCAGGATCGTAGTATTTAAATATAAGTTGTACATTTTAAACCTTAGTTTTCCATCGATAATAAACAGTAGTTCAACTGCTCTATAGCCGAAGACTAGCTGAACTTCATTAATAAACATCTTGTCTTCATTGTTTCGTTAATCTTTTCTAACAAGTTGTTGTTATAACAATACAACAACAAACAAGTTTTATCGCATTAAATATGATCGACTACATAGATCTAATGACACTATAATATTACATCAAATATCATATTTATCAGTGGCATAGCCAGGACCCTGGCTAAGGGGGTGCAATTTTATAAAAAAAAAATAAAAAATTATCAAATAGTCTATTGTCGAGAATGACTTATCTTAAGCGTGGATATATGTAAAATCGTGTCTGAACAAATCAAATGTCCTTATTGCTACCTATCTAGTTGTATTTACTAGACGGTGTAAACCTTTTAACTTCTATTAATCATAATTATTTAATGTAATTCAATTGTAATATATGTATATGTGTGTTAAATGAGCTAAATTGTCAATAAAATTTAAATGGGCTAAAACGTGAATTATTATCTAACAATTTTTTTTTTTGAAAGAAAGAAACTTATAGCATTTCATTAATAATAATAGTGTTAATACAATGTGGGATAACATAATAAATCATGAGACTAGCTAAGGATGTGGCTTCTCTTGCAAGGGCATGAGCCATTATTATCTAACATTTGTCAAACAAATAAATAAATCTAACACTCAATAACTTTGCGTACATCAATCATATCATGCTCCATAGCATACGGTTATGAATTTCAATTTAAAGCTTAGGACACAAGTTCAACTCCACTCGCGTTGTAGGCTGCATCAGTAAAGTTAATAAAGTTAATAAGGTGCAAAGGTAGCTTTTGAGGAGGTGCAGAATAGAAAACGCTAGAAAAGTAAGCCTAATTGCAAAATCTGAGGGGTGTGCAGTTGAACACCCGGGATTCAACGTGGCTCCGCCACTGATATTTATATCTAACTCATTAATCTTTACATCTTTCTTAACGATTTCTTTTATAACTTTTGTCTTCTTTTGCCTTTATTGATTTGAATATCCTCCACTTGATTTATTGGTCTTACTATAAATCTACAAATTTCTCTCTACATGTTCAAACCTTTTAAGTCAAAGTTTTTCGCTATCTTCTCTACTTTCTATCATAGGTGTTACTCTAACTCTGTCTAAATCCATGGTATATATATTCAAATTAAACCAAAAAATAATTTTACCCTTAGCATATATATACACAAATTAAACCAAAAAAGTGATGGGTGAATGCAAGCAATATCGTTATCAAGAGATAATGATTGGAGCAATGGCTTAGACAATGCTTTTCATGGCGCTACCTCTACCGTCAAGTTTCTTCAATTCCACATCATCTTAATCGGACAAAACACTTTTCTCTATTTTCAATCGAAGTGAAAGTGATTGTGTCATCATTCATCAAGCGGGACCCAACACTTCCAAAAGGAAATTCTTGAAAAGTGCTTGGTCAATTTACAAGCTCGTTTCTCCCTTCGAAGTTCATACGTGTATATGGTAAAGTAACCACATACCTCCATCCAGCGGCGAAGCTCGCAAAAAAATTATACAGGGACCAATTATAAAGAAGATTTTTTTTTTAAACAAACATATTAAATTTAAGGATAAAATATATTTTTAGTCCCATAAATATTTTTTTAGGTTTAGTCTTTAAAAAAATTATTTAATTTTTGTCTCAGTTTTTTAAAATTTTACAAAAAAAAAAAGAGTGGTTTTAGTCTTGAATTTAATCTCTAACAAAAAATTAAGGACTAAAATTAACAAATCTTAGCAACTTAACATAAAAATCGCTATTTAGAAACATTGGGCAAAATGCGTTTCGAGAATCCAATTTCATCAATAATTGTCTATTTAATAATAGATTAATAATGTCTTTTCAAATGTAAATAAATAGGTTATTTGCAAGAAACTCATTGTCCATTTAATTTGTCTATGACTATTGTCTTGATAATTTTTATCGTTGAATAAGGTTTCTCTATCGTTGTTATTGAGACCGAAAGTATCAAACCAATACAAATAACTATATCAATCTTGTAGTAATTTTTTTACTTTATTATTTATGCTAATTTTTGCAACTAAATTTATTTGGTGTAGCTCAATATTTATTATTTGAGGTAGCCGAATATAAATACATACCGACCACTTCAAGAATAATATTTTTTTGAGGTAGCCAAGGCTATCCCTCCCATATGAAGGGCTACGCCCCTACCTCCATCTAAACTCTTGTTAGTAGAACCAACTTGTTAATTGTGATTGTTTAGCCAACCAAAATCTTGGGTTATTAGTGGGTTATCTTGCATGCTTAACATCAAAAGTGCAATCTTAATCCTTGGAATTTACTTTACGTACCAATTACAACTAATTGATTCTAAATATAATCTAACTTATTGTTAAGTTTGAGGAAATTATGATGAACGGATTTTGTTTAAGTTTAAAAGTGTAGTTTTTGTCAAAAATACAATAATAAATCGTAAATTTGTCAAATTCATCATAAGTTCAAACATGCAAGAAAAAGCAGAAAGAAAATGATCCTGTAACCAATTCCTTTGCATATATCATGGTATTGTCAAATGCTTTCTATAAGTACATATATGAGGAAGAGTAATGATATTTTGACAAAAAAAAATTGATATGCTATCTAAGCACCGTACACTCAATAGTGTTCATTTGTTTGAAAGAGACCAAAAATATAGAATTCATGTAATTATTCGATATATATCATCTTTTGTGTCAATTTAACATTTCTTTATAAGAATTAGTAGTGTTACTGTCTAGATGCGTTGGGTGTGGATGAGTACACATATTTTCATTGCTATTGCCTATTAGAGTAGAGGCGGTTTTTTTTTTAGGAAGCAGAGAAAGCCTAATTTTCTTTTTTTGGTGCAAAGCCGAATTCTTTGATGGTTTCTCAACCGACTCTTCAAATTGCTCAACAAATTGAACAAATTGAGTACGATTCTCAATTGGCTCTTTTTGTGTATAAACCTCGTTCGTGTGTCTCTGATTGCTTTTTCATAAATGGGAGCAACTTTGAAGGAAATATTGAGCAACCATCAAATTCTTTTTCTTTTTCTTTTTTGGAATCAAATTCTTTTTTAATGACAAATAGAAATAAAAAACTGCAAAACATTAATTTTCAATCTCTAATAGAATAAATTGACACAAATTTTTAGACAAATTTTTACTTACATGCACCCTACAAATTAACATTTCCCCCAATGATAATAATAAGGGTCATGTTAACTTGTGCCCTAAGGGCACATGTTAAGGAACCTAAAAAGAGTAATTTTTCATTGGAAAACATAATATTCTAACTTTTAAGAAGTTGACTACACGACTTTTGATATATGTATTTCTATAATGAGTTCATTAACATGTGCCCTTGAAGGCACAAGTTAACATTTGCCTAATAAATAATAATACTCCCTCCGGTCCTTTATATAAGAAAAGAAACCAAAAATCATCAAAACCAAGACAATCATTAGTTGTTGCAATTTTTTGAATGCTTTTACAAATATGCCCTCATAAAAATTTGTAAAGTATTAAATATACCCACTATTGTTGAAAGGACCAACATTAAATGAGGGCTAGGAAAGTCTTTTAAACAATAAATGTACTTTAAAAGTTGTGACTTTTTCTTATAAATGGGACCAAATTTTTTTTTGAAAATTTTCTTATATATAGGACCGGAGAGAGTAATAATAATAATGTATTATATATACTAATAATTTTCACAAGTCTTAACTCTTATCATAAAAAATAAATAAATAAATGTCTTAACTCAAATTGTAGATATTTACAAGTGATATTTTTGTATATTTTATAAAAGTGAAAGTGATATTATTAATGTCCACAATTTTAAACATATGAAACCCGAAAACTCCAAAATGGAGACGTACCCGTATCGGATACCGATATTTCACGGATAGTCGCAGATACGTATCTACGAAGTATCAGGATTAATTATTTTAATTTTTAATAAATATTTTATCGGATACTTATGTGATACTCCACATATACACAATGATACTTCTAAGATACTTCACATATACGTATCCTAGAAAAAGATGAAGAGTAAAAAAATGATACAATGTTGTAAAAATTCATTATAGATGTATATGATTCAATTTTAGGTATGCATCAATAGAATTGTTTCTCGATAAAACACTTCAAATTATACTTCTTGTGGATGAATGTAGCGAGAGAGGTGATTCAGTTAATCAACATTAGATAAAACTTGTGTTAAGTTCTTTTAATGATGTTTCTCTCGATATCTCAACATATGAAAATGTAATATGGTTTATAAGAAAACTAAGAAAACTTTCAAAAAAAAATATTTTGATCACATGTATTATTTTTAAAAATTTGTAACTTTTATAATAATACAATAATGAAGAGTAATCGGTGTTAATTTTCTTCATGTATTTTACATACATATAAGTTTTATTATAAATTTTTGTTAACGTATCATAACCGTATCGTATCCTAAATTTAAAAAAAAAAAATCGTGTATCCTCGTACCCGTATCGTACCCTCACTTGTATCCGTATCGGAGCTTCATAGGTTTAAACTCAACATTTTTTTTGTGGTGGCTGGTTTGAACCTCAGACCTTACATATATTATGCATTGTCGTAGGAGCTGAGTTAAGCCGAACATAATTAATGGGTTTAATGACTTTATTTTTTTTAATGGCTTTGTTGTTTGGTTTATCTATAAAAAAAAGAGTGATATTATTAGTAATAAATAAATAAAAAATTTCAAATAAATAAAATAAAAAGAGTAAAAATGGTTTGAGAAAAACAACTTATTGCAGTTGTAGCTTGGTTGTGTTGACATTGGGCGGGGATCAGCAATGGTAGACATTGTTTCTGAAGATGAATCATCGGAGAACAAGGTTGAAATCGTCCTCAAAACCATCGGTCCAGCTCCACCCTCTCGCCTGAGAGTTCCCTCTTCCATCAAGGTTTCCTTCAATTTCCCCAATTTTTATTTTAGGGTTTTATGTCATTAGGAAAGTATAATTCAATTACCCTATCATAGATGACCAATACAGTTAGTTCCATTTGAAACCATTTTATTTAACTCATCATAAATTATGCTTTTTTCTTAAATCAATTTCAATGGGTTTCATTTGTTTCTTTTAATTAGTTAGTTAGTTAATTTGGTTAAATTACATATAGGTGCGTGATTTGAGAAGATTAATTGCAAGTAATGGTCATTTACCTATTGACAACTTGAGTCTAATTCTTCGCGGAACTGCCTTATGTGACTTGAAAAATGGAGATGATGTGCGCATGCAACTCAATGATGGAGGTATAGTTCTGATCTTAATTTTGTTATTTGACAAATTCACCATGTACTCATACGCATATAAAATGAAATACTTGGTGGCGGTTGTTATATATCGATCCATTCTCTGTTTCGGATCATAGTATTTTACCTTGATTAATTATGATGTGACATTTAGTTTTTCTTACAAATGTGGTTTATTGCCTTTATTTTAGATAGCTTGATTGTTGCTGTCAAACCAAAGCCACCAGTGAAGGATGGGCATGACAACGATGATGACGATGAAGATTTGGTAAAATTAGTTGAATAACATGTAATGAAGTGATCAAAATGTCAATCTGGCACTTGATATCATCTTTCTATTTCTGCAGAAGTTTCAGCTTCCCCAATCATCAAGTCGGTGGAAAAAGAAACTATACTCTTTTCTACATGATAAGTTGAAGCTTCCAGGTATAAGTTGCATTCTATTTTATTGTTTGGATATCTGAAAAATGTGATCAGTCACCGAGTTATTTCAATTTGTCTCGGCATATGAGATATAATTCTTTGAAAGGTGCTGTTTGCATGTGAGGCGTTGAGGACAAAATTGATGTAAATTTTAGAACTAGAGTTATGTGGTAAATGTATGTAGTATTCAAGAAATCATTATATATGTGTGGAAATGGAACTCTTATTAAAAGTAATAATATCACCCTTTTTAACGAACAATCTTCTAAATATGTTCATCCTCCATTGACAGATATCATTTTGATGGTAATTTTCACTCTGAGTCTGAAGGCATGGGTTCTCATAATCATGTGGTTTATCTTGGCCCCTGTTGCTCATAGATGGGATCTCGGACCTTTGTATGTATGTCACCTTTCATCCTTTCTTTTGTTTGTGTAATATTTTTAATTTTTTTTTTTGTTGGGGGGGGGGGGGGGGGGCAAGGGTAGTATACTGTTCACCTTGTCGAATGATTCAGGGCATTGTATTTTTTGCATAATTATTGTTACATCTGTTAGTCTATTTAAGTCAGCCCAGCTAACAATCAGACCAAGCCTTTTGAACTTGTCTAGATTCTGATATTTTCCCCCTTTTGGAAGACATATTAAAGAAATTAGTCCTGATTCCTTAAAATCAATAAATGAGTGTATATTGTGTGAAAATTGTTGGCTTAACTTTCTTCTGATATGCTATAATGCTAAGAATAGTTATATGCACCATGGTGGCCCGCAAACTCAATCACAATTTGAGGTTGTAGAGTTAGATTAAGATGTCTTAATGAGAAATCATGTTGTACTTGTATACAATGAAATATCTTGTCTTTGATTGTTTGTTGCAACTTTTATGTAGATACTTGCAACTGGCTTTTGTCTCATTCTCTTCAATCTTGGAAAGCGCAAAGCTGGTGACTCCAGGTATAACCCGAGATTAATTGCTGTGTACTATTTTGTCCTGAAGTGGGGAAGAGTAAATACACTAAATCCTATATTTAAAAAATTGGACATATATAAGTCATATTGTAAAATAGCTGGAGTTTTGCTTGAGTTTCTCTTTATTTTTTCCCCAGCTGAGATTTCTATTCTTATGTGATAAATCTCTACCAGCTTTCATCTCGTATGTTTTTTATATGCTACAGATTTCATAGTTGCAACTTGCATCTCCTGTGTTGTTTGCAAACTGAAACTTGATCGCAACCAAAAATACAATTCAGCATGATTTTCTAGGTTCATTGGTTTTGATTGTGGGGTTATTGGGAATGGACTGGAAACATAGCCATCATGCTGGCCTAGTCACCCATTTCTGAAAAATAAACCCAAACTCTTCCGAAATCATTAGACCCCAAGTCCTACAAACTTTGGTTATATTGTTCCTCCTATGGTTCTACCCTTCCCCATTGCATGTTTGTAGTCTTTGAGATTTGATTAACGTGTTGTGTTAGTAAACATGGTATCCATGGAAGAGAAGAGAAAAATAATTTAATTTGTGCTAGTAAACATCCATCCTTTATATAGGTTAACCAATTAGTAAACTAACTCCTAATCTATAATTCCTATATCTCTAATCCCACAAGATGGAAGGTGTTAATAACACTTTCAGCTTGGGATGTAAAATAGATATTTTTACAATAAACTCGAGTTTTAATATTATTTTAACATGAGGTAAAACATGTTGACCTAAAAACTCGAGTTTATGAGTCGATTCCACCTAGGCAAAACATGTTGACGTAAACACTCGAGTTTGACAATCTTGACCATATGGCTGACATCAACAAAACCATAAGACAAAAGGCTTAACCACCAAGCAGAAACTATAACTCAAATTTTAACCACTTGGCAGAAACGCATCAGTACCAATTAAGGCACCAGGCTTAACCGTCAAGAGTACTCAACCACTCAAGATAGAAGCAAACTACAAGCCAATAAGGAAGAACATCAACAAACAACAAAGAAGCACATCATTGAACATTTGGCTTGCACACTACTATCAAGCTGATATCCAATTCCTACATGCCCTGTAAACCATAGGCTCCAAACAGGACAACAACCAAGTTCAATCTTCACAAAGCATGACAAAAACAAACCAAAACTTAACAGAAAAAAAAATCTGCACCACTAGCCACACACCACCTTCCAGATCCTGCAGCAGTGATGTACTTGGAGTCGGGTCCATATAATCTTATGATTTTAGTATTCTCTATAGAATCCCATTTATTAAACCAAAAAGTAATCAGTTAGTATCAAACACAATTTGATTGATCATTGGCATAAACCAATTGTCATGCTCCTGAGATTAAACAACACACAATTGCAAGCGTCAAAGCTAGATTGGAAACTTGTCATAATGGAGGGTCAAAGAAGCTGGAGAACAATGAAACCATAGTTCCATCCATGTTAGAACTAGTTGCAGTGCGGTAAACCATAAACTTAAAAAAAAAAACTGTGCCAAGATGCTGTTTCCACTTAGACAGCACCAAACCAAACCAAATATTGAGCTAAAGAGGAATGCTAGGGACACACCCTCTAATACTCTCCTTTGGACACACTCTAATCTAATAATGACACATCATTCATTTTACCTGTATACCGGTTGTGCAAGTAACACTAATTCATCATTCATTTTTATTTTATTTTTATTTATTTTTTCATCTCAACCTCCCTCCCCTTGATGTTATCGCCACCGTCTCAACTGAATCACAACCTCTCATCAAATTTTCACCAGAACATATAATTAGTGAGGTTGGTGAAACATTATGATGAATCAGTGTATGAATCGTAACTGTTTATTGGTAGAAGATTATAATTGGTGCTAATTTTCTCACCAAGGATGATCAATTTGAAGACAGGTTGTTCCCATGACAGATTTGGGGGTTTTTCACATCGTAAACTTCCAATTTATTTTCCTGGCAAAAAAATAGATGTTTGACAGTGGGAGTAGCAGAGTCGTTAATTCTGAAAAGAAAACATAGACATTGATGCAGGTTGGATAATTGGAGAAGAAGCTGAACCGATAAAAAGCTCAATCCAATTAATAAATACAGAATAAAATAAAATAAAAATTAAAAAAATTCTATGTAACTTGCATATTCGGTTTGCAAGTAAAATAGGTGATGTGTCATTATTTGATTGGAGTGTGTTCAAAGGAGTGTGTTAGAGGGTGTGTCCCTAGCATTTCTCTTGAGCTAAATCCAGAATAATCTGCACTTCTATTTCACCTTGAGTAACTTGCTCGAAATCAAATAACAAAGACAACCACAATCAAGTGGACAAAAAGTAGCAGACTTGCCTCATTAACATGTGCTTCATGCTTAATTGCAATCACTAACAAATCATAACAAACTAGAAAGGGTAACTGAAAATGATTAGATCAAGCCTTTATATAGGCTAATCAAATACTATCACATGTCCTTTTTATAACAGACACATGTACATGATGTCTATTGTATAAAAAAACCGGAGGTAGTAGTAAAAAACTAGCTCCTAATCTATAACTTCTTATATCTCTAGGATGTTGACCTTGGTTATGGCTGCTACCTTTTCATTGCTTCCTATTTCTTCTGTGATGTGCTTCTGCTTCTGGTTAGTGTGGTGCTTGCCTGCTTGGCTTGTTGCTAGTTTGTGTTCTGTTTTCCTATCCAATGGTTTTCAGGCACTGTTTTGTGTTCTGATTGGTCACATCATGACACACTATGACATGCTAAGCCCAGATACTTCAAGCGTTTTCATTTATTTCGGTTTAATGTGATAAAATGTTTCTATTATTTTTTGAGTTGTGATTTTAACTTGTCACGTGTTCCCGCCTTATGCAGTTGTAATCAGAGTTTGATTAAATGTTAGTTGCAATTTTAAGGTGGTGGTTGTTTTTGCTGTTCAGTGTTTAAATATAATTTTATATATTTTAAGTAGGATCTTATTATTCATTCTACGTGTTACACATGTGTTCCCAATCTTGACTACCTTGCATTTTTATTCTACCCATACATGTATTTTACATATGATTGATAGTAGTGGATAGCAAATTTACTTAATGGACAATGTTGGTAGTTCTTAAATATTGTCATTTTACTATGCATGCAGTGCATACTCTATCTTCAATGAAGACTTCAGAGAGCTTCCAGGGACGCTGAATGCAGATCGGTTTGATAGAGATATAAGAGCGGGACAGTTTTGAGCCTTGTCCTCGTCATCATCCAAACATTGATGTCTTCTCACAAGATATATATCTTCCCAATCACACGGAGCTATTGACTATCCGAAGAAAGAGTTCAAAAGTACAGTAACTTTTCAGCAATGTTGTATTTTAGCCCAGCCCATAAATCAATGAAGTGACAAGTTTTCTGTTTAGTTTTGACCTTCCTTCAACTAAACATATGCATGTGTTGTATGTAAATTATACCGGTACCAATGTAATGATATGTTTTGGACTAATATCCCTTGTGAATAACTCCGTTTCTTGTCCCTTGGTTTCTGTTTGAGTTTGAGAGTTCTTGTGAACTCTTCTGGTGCAGTGGGATGCTTTGGGACATATACAGACTACAGAGGCTTGTCAGGATTCCAAAGCTAAGAGTGGTATTTAAACATGGGATTATATATTCTGTAGTCTCATAGTACCTATATTATTTTATTTTATTTTTTAGGAGAGTACTCTATTATTTTTTTTAAAGTTCGTTTCTCTTAACAAGAAAGTTGATATATTCTTCACGAGTGTAGTACCTAAAAGAATATTTGTAGCTGCAGGTATGCCTGAAATTTTTTCCAATTCATGTACACACATGGTCAGGAAAATTGAAAAAACGCTTAATATGTTACAAAGGTTATTGCTTGAATCCTGGAATGAATTTTTAGCATAACTGAAATTGTAAGAAAGCACAAAATTTGGCCATTGTGAAAATGAGAATGTCAAAGTTTTTCATATGATAAAAATGAAATGGCTATTTAAATAGCCTATTTTTATATCAAATAACAAGATTAAATAATTTTTTTCGACAGAAAGATTAAATAATTGGTTAAGTTTTGAGTGGTATCAAATTTATATGGGATCCATATGATTTAATGAACTCATAAATTTTAATCAAAAAAAATTATGTTGTGTATCAAGTACATCAAGACGTGTAGAAGAACATTTGACACAAAAGACTACTATTGTATCCTAACTTTTTAGATAAATCAATATATTTTCATGTGTGATTGTAGAGAGAAATATCTCGAGTTAATTGAAATTTATTTAAAGGATTATTACCTCTCTCAACATTTGATATTTTTTTTCCATCTAATAGAGCAAACTTAAAACCAAATAATTAAAAGACTCAAATATTTACACTAGGGGCACACTATGTTGACATTGTGTTCCAACTAACTATGGCTAAACGACTAGAAGTTTTATACTTTATGTTTTCAAATGTTTTTTCCTTCTTTAATGACTGTCATTGGATCTGGTGAAATGAAAGTCTAGTTTTCAAAACCGTAGATATAGCACGAATCATGTGTGGTTTGACTGCTTTCTAGCCCTTTTTTCTCTTCCGTCTTTGTCTCTCATTAGTCATTTTCTCTTCTCTACTCTCACGACTATCTTGACATTGTTCAAACTTCAAACAACAGAGCAAACCTATTTATAGAGTTTGACATTTTCAGTCAACTAAACTTTGTTCCATAATCCATTCATCCGATACTATTGTGTGTGAAAAGAAAAAGGAAAATGCTAAGAAATTATGATACAATTTTCGTTGTTTTAAACTTCAATTAATTTAAAACCATAATAAGTAAATTGCTATTCCTTTCCAAAAAAAAAAAGTAAATTGCTATGACTATTTAAAAGAATAATGTTCCTTTTGGTAAAATGTCTCCTCTTTCTAATAAAAAAATTGGGAAAGATAATATATTATTAGTAAATAATTAAAATGACGTTAACGACTACTGTATAATATCACACTATATAACACACTTTTTAAAACAATCATTTTTATTGCTTAAAATTAACATGAGCCTCGCTAAATTGTGTGGCTCCGATATAAATTTGATGGAACTAGTAAATTTTGACTAATACGCGATAGTGTGTTGAAAGATGAGTGTAAAAAGAGTCTTGTATATTCTTGAAGTTATATTATCAAAATTTTACTTTTATCATTGTGAGCTCACATCTTATGGTAAAATTTACTCTATTAACTTGTCCCAAGACAAAGATGATGGATCATGAGAGGAGCATGAGAATTATCACATTGAATTAATAATGACCACATAAATGGAATTCAACATTAAATTCGTCACCAGCAACATTAATGTATTAAGTATATGAGTCCGTACGATTATATTATGTTTGACGTTCATTTTTCCTCTCTAATATGAAACTTTTTGGGTGTATTTGTTCTGCTAAAATGTAAGTACTCCTAGTATTAATTATAAGCAATTTTTCATTTTTTAGATTATTGAAGAAATGATGTATGTGGTGGTCTGTAATATAGTTTTTTTTATGTATTTTAGACAATTTGTATTTGTGACAAAAAGTTGTGGTTTTGTGAATGATTTTTTTTTTAAAAATTTTGTCATGTCTTTTACCTCTCAATTTATCCAATTGTAAAACAGTTTTACAATCAAACACGATACAACTAGTATTGTTTTGTCGGATCCTTTGTTTTTTTTTTTAACATAATACTTTATCCACACTTGATATATTAAAAAATATATCCAATAAAATCCTACAAAATGTGAATATGAAAATATATTTATATTTGGAAAATTGGAAACCCAATCCTGCACGGCACGTAACTTGACATGGGGCAGTGAAGTCAACCATATGAAAGTGATGTTTTAAAGAACAATCTTTACTTCTCAATAAATAAATGAATGAAATGCACCACACACACCATGGTCATGGAGGGACCAAACCAAAACACTCACCAACTCATTTCCCCAAACGTAAATGTGCAGCATTTTGTTTTGTTTTGTTTTCTTCATCTGAAAGACCTTTGCTTCCCATACTCCAACAGTGACAACTATTACTACTATTAATACTTTTCAATTGAATTGAATTGAATTTGGCCACATCCTCTTCTCTCTTTATTGGTTGGAGCTGCTTCAAAAATCGTTCAACTCCGTAATTGCCGCGTTACAAGGGACTTAGTAGTTAATTAAAAATGTAGTACAAGGTCCTATCTAGACTAGTTCCTTGATTTATGAATTAGAAAATATGAAGAAAAAAATTAAAATTATATGACTAAAAGAAAAAAAATTAAAATTAAAATTGTTAATTATGAATTAAGATCCTTTGTAAACTTTTATTGTCTCTTTTTATAAGATCGTTGTCAAATATACGTTAATTAATTTTTCATAAGAAAACCCCTAATTAAATGGAGACAATTAAAGATAAATTATTTCTCACTATTAATAATTAAAGATAATTTTAGAAAGAGAATGACATTGTTGACAAATTTAATGCAAAAACAATTTTTTTTAATGGGTCATGTTAACCGGTGCCCCTGGGACACTGGTTAAGGAATCTAAGAAAGGAAATTTTAAGGTAAAAAGGAAACTTTTTAAGTATTGATTACACAATTCATGCATTGATTACACAACATTCAATGCAAAATATTACCATATTTTACTCCTTAACCAGTGTCCCGGAGGCACGGTTAGCATTTCCCTTTTTTAATTCTTACGATTTATCTAAAGGGACTTATATATATGGACGAATGTAGTACGTAATATTGATAGCAACCGTTCTTTGGTGTTAGCGATGAATCGTCTTTGAGAAAATAGAAATAAGTTGATTTCTATCTGACACAATTTTGAGAGAAAATATAAATAAGTTGATTTCTATCGAACACAATTTTGAGAAGAGAACTACTCCACATTCTAGTCAACCTTTTTCTATGGGACACACAATGTTGGGAAGAGTACTGCTCTCAAACCTTTTCTCATTACTTCAACTAGATGAACAAGATATTGATCGATAAATTAGGAGTAAACTTAAATCTTTGTAGCAACTTCTAATATTGTTGCTATAAAATTAGCAAAAGTTTTACAAAGTACGTAGAAAAATATGGAGAATCTTAATTTATAAACGTTATCATTAGTACTATAAAAACTACGTAAGAAATGAGAATTCACAGTCTTTTTGTTCAAAAAAGTTGCTTCAGAAAGTAATATGTATTCTACTTTGGCGGACTTCGGTGGTACAGTTTGCCAAATACTTCACTTTTCCAAATGACATGTTGACGGACAGTGCAAAATACCCTTCCACTGGAGGTGCTCTTAAAAATTGTATTCAACAGCTTCAAACGTTGGTTCTAGATTATGGGGTCCAGAGTTGCGCTTTGAGAGTTTGGCAATGAGTTTGCCCACTACCACCGCACGGTGAAATAGTATTTTAACGTGAAAAATTAAAAGCTACAAAGTCTAACTCTGGATAGACGTGGTTTTACAAGCCACTTACCACCAAAACAAACACATCATTAGGGCATATAAGGTGAGACGCACTAGGTACTTTTTTTAGTAGACGCACTAGGTACTTAATTTAGTGTACAACAATTTAGATGTTATTGTTTTCGGTAAACGCCAAGTTCAAACTAAGAATGTCAAGATTGATTGTGATGAGATTATTACTCATATAAAGGTACCTTCTTGAGGGCTGGTTTATGATGACGGATTGAAAAAAAAAATTCAGGTTTGCAATTCTTTGATTGATTTGATAATCCTTTGGAATGTCTTAGAATGTCTTGGTCTCTTTAGGTTGGTGGATTAACTCATTATCATGTCTTCAAAGTGTATGAAACTACTTTTTTTAATAGATTTTGAAAACCCATTGTACTCACATTAACACTTTTTTTTTGTCAAACAGTCTAATATGGCTAGATTCACACATAATGTGTGGAGAAGTGGGGAATCCGGGGTTAGAACCTCGGCCCCTACACAAATTATCCCTGTTAACTACCAACTAAGCTACACTTACGGGACTACATTGATACATTTCACTTGTAAAAAAATCAACTTTTTTTTACTTATAAAAAAATAATCAACTTAAATGTCACGTTATTTATCTAACTATTATTGATAAACCACGGGCACTGCATTGCAAGACTTCGTCAATGACAACTGCAATCGTGTTTTGCTTGTAGACGAGGTCACATGAAAGATTGGAATTATATTTAATTTAATATAATAAATCACACAATAAAAGACTAACCAATTTTGAAAAATCAACAAGGTCCAAAACAAAGGTCACATAAACTACTTAAATAAGAAAATAGTCAATTTTTTTATTATTTAAATTAAACACGTCAAATATCGACAAATATATAAAAAAAAATAGTAGTCTCTTTCAAAAAAATATATTAGACTATACTAAATATTTTTGATAAATTATTCGTCTATAATATTGGGAACGGAAAATAGTCAAAATAACATTCATACCTTTCACATATTTAAAATTTCAATAGGTGATCACAATATTTCTTTCTACCAAAACTAAATGATATATATTCATTCATTCAAATTGATTGAATACATTGATACAATCCATATACATTCAATATAAAAAATGAATATGCGACAACTCATAACATCAATTATAATAGTAACATAAAACCATATACACAAAAATCTACACATATGAATATATTCAAGTGTCCGAAATACTCAACCCTCCAAATTTGTAACGTTGATAATACCAAAATTATTGATTGAGTTTTGAGTATGTACTCGATCGAAACTAATTTGTCAATCTAAATCAAAAAAATATTATAACAAAACCAAAAAGCAAAAAAACATCGTATAAAGACGACGAGCAAAACAATCTCGCAGCAATATCACAACTTATCTCTATAACTTCTTTATTTTCACACTTTGCATTATAAATATGAGATTATTCAGAAATTCTTGTCACAATATACATATATTTTGTAACCTAATGATGGGGATAGAGGTACATATTAAAAATTCAATTTTATATTAATATTTATTACAATCATTTTTGTTCGATCTTGATATTTTCCATAAAAAACTATATCTCATAAAAATATCTAAACACGAACAGCAGGAAGATATATTACACGTGGTCACGTATAATTAGTTTAAAATAAACTTTTTTTAATATAAGTGGTTTGAAATAATACTTGTCAGTTCTCAGTTGTACTGTTCCACAACCAAAAAAAAGCTGTACTGCAAAATTGTCTATATAGTTTTTCCGACAAATTATGTCTGCTTTCGTAAACGATCACGATTTTCTCATCCAAACAGTTTTTTAAACTAAATTTATACTATGCTATATATAAAGAAAATTAACCCTTTCAACACTTTTGGGTTGGATTTTTCTTTTCAAAAATACCCTCAATTTTCAATACAAAATACACATGTAATAAATAGTTAAGAATAAATTTAAATATTGAAACAAATGTTACAAACATGATATGAATATATATGTCCGTTTTTTTCTCTTATCATTTAAAAAGTGTAACAAACTAGATGAATATATTTATACTTACTTTTTCATTATCCCAATTATATCATCAAACAAATTTTTCTATAATAAATATCGTTGTTGGTGTCATTAAAAAAAAGATTTTAGATTATATCTTTTTGTTATATTTTTGGTGTCATTGTAATAAATAATCAAGATTAGTTTGGTTTGTTATAACTTAAAAGCAACTAACATTTATATTTTTTGTTTTAATCCAAATCAAAAATTTCATAAAAAAAACACCGTTAATAATTTTCAAACGATAGCGCAATAAAAAAAGCGCCCGTCTTTTCGCTAGTGTAAATTAAAATTAATACAAAAAGGTGAAAAACACAAGGACATTGGATAGATCAACAAAAAAGGAAAATTAATAGCGGGGAAAGATCGTATACGAAAAATATTTATTTAAAAAATAAATAAATCAATATACACATGACATGATAGTGGAAACTAGGCGTATAATGATTTGGTTTGAATCGGTTTTAAGTCAAATAAGTATCCGAACCGATGAAACCTTTATTTTATTTTATTTTGTGAATAATGAAACCTTTATTTGTTTGGTTTGATTTTCACTATTTTTAAAAAATGTATAAACTAAATAGAATGTTTTGATTTGGATTGGTTCAGTTGATCGATTTTTTTTTTTACAAAAATAAACAATATTCATTCATTCAAATTGATAGAGTACATCGATACAATACAATTTCAAATTCGCTGAAACAAAAAGGATGAATCTGTGAACAAACTCACAACATTCATGTTAATAGCATAAAACGGCAAAGCACCTATGCCTACAAATATAACTAATATGACTATATTCATGTCTCCGGATCTGCAACGTTGACGACAGCAAAGTCATTGTCATTGATCGGATCTGCACTTGCTCAAAGCTAATCTTTCAACCTGAATCAAATAAACACCGCACTAAGACGGGAAATAAAAAACACACCGCACAAAGACGGGAAATCAAAACAAACAGAGTCGTTCAGAGGCAACGAAATCACAAAAACAAACGACAGAAAACAAAAAATATGTGAAATCACTTATTCAATTAGGATAGAAGGAAAAACAATTCGGAGGGGTAATTTTTGGGTCAAAATTGACCCTTAATCACCCCCTCTAAAAAGAAGAAGAAGAAGAAAGGGGGTGACGGCTAGGGTTTGAGAAGGAGAAAACAGATTGTATTAGTTGATCGATTTGTTTGAAAATGTGTTTAAAAAAATTAATATTCTAGTAAATTTGTATTTAATTCATACTCAAATATTTTTTTAACTTTATATTTCATATTTTGTTTTCAAACCTGTGATCCACAAATCGAGTGTTACTTCGTAAATCCAAACGAGTTTACATTTTTAGGTGTCAAAATCATTTTAACTTGGAGGTAAAACCATATTTATTGAAATCAAAATGTTTGACGAGTTTGAATGAGTTAACATGTGGTAAACTCGAGTAAATTCGTTCAAGTTTTCGAATCAACACTCGATTTGTGAAACCACTAACAGATGATGGTGGTATCATGCTATGAGTGTCTATGTATTAATCATGAGATGAATAGATGAATAAATGAGTGAGAAAGGATTAAAAAAACAGACTTTAGAATTGTTTTTTCATTTGGATTTTATCTTATGCACAACTCTACTTATGTGTATGTGGTTGTGAAGTGAGGATGGAATGATACTGGTAAATTGAGGGGGTGTGGTTAACATTGGTTCGGTTCACCGGTCCTTTGGATCTCAAAATTCAAAACCAAAAATCAAACCAAAATAGATTAGTCTGGTTCGATTTCAAACTTAACTATACAAGATCGGTTACTTTTTCAGTTTGGTTTGGATTAAATTTTCAATTTTGTTGATTTTGTCTGAACTGTTTAAACCTCTAGTGGAAACAAAAATATATTTTGTTTAAAAGCGGACTACTCATGATAAAATGCAGTAAGTGGCGAAAAACAACCCTCTCGGGAAAAAAAAGGGGGTAATAACTCCCAATTTGAATTACTTAGATATGTTCATGCATAGTGACATTGGCATAATTCAAGAAGAAGAAAAAAGCAACACAAAATCGGACGTTGTTGAAGATTTAAAACAAAATGAGAAGCTGAGAAGGTTTGTTCGCAGTAACAAAGACGGTTCTAGGGCCCATAAACCAAGACATATATCTTCCCCTCCTAAAAGAAGGGATGATAATGTAAATGTTCCAAAAGAAGAAAAGGAATCGGAAAGACGAGATCCCTCAGAGAAATCCTGGTCGCGTACGCAATATCTGAAGGTATCTTTAACCCCTGAAAGACATCTTCACGGTGATGAGTCTCACTGAAAAAGTGTTTACCACTTGAAAGAGTCTTCCAATCTTAGATGCTGCGACTGACCCACCAACCAGGAAGCGGGAATGCTTCCCAATCGCTAATGTCATTTTAGTAGACTTTCATATGGTTCCTAGTAAATAAAGCTTATGGAGATGATTTCCCCATCAGAAAGGAACATAATTAACATCCCTAAAAAGAAGAAACGCGCATACAAATTAGAGTTGCAATGGGTCGCAATGGAAAACTTTTACATCCGTTGTGTATTGATAGATCAAGGGAGCTCATGTGATATCATGCGCACCAGTTTGTTTTACTCCCTCATTATCTCAAAGAAGGACTTGTTGCCCTACAATGGATGCAACCTCCATGGATTTAAAAGAGCTTCTACCCAATCGTGGATGTATGTCGAGCTTTTAGCGGCTTGCGTCGTAAATACTGTCAAAGCCCAGTTCCTGGTGGTCGACTTCCCTTCTATGTATAATTGTATCATTGGACGTCCCACCTCAACCAAACCATGTGTTGTCTCGTCAATTGTGCATCTCAAAATATGTTACCATGAAGATAGGGATTTGGTGGGTACGGTTAACGCAGACCTAAAAGCTTGTTGCTCAGACTTCTTAGCATCATTAAAGAAGTATAAAGAGGACTTGAAAGGATGAACCATATTGCTTGAAAGACGTAGAGAAACGTCTCAAGTCACCATTAGCCTGCAACGTGAACCTCACTGACTTTGACGCTCAATTAAAACTTAACTTCGTTGATGACAAAGAGGATCAGAAAGCTTTACCCCTAAAAACTAGAAGGAAATCGGAGAGGTTATAGCCTAATGGAATTTAATGAGTCTAGTTTTATACTTTTATGGGTCATGTTAACTTGTGCCCTTAGGGCACAAGTTAAGAAGTTTAAAATGGAAATTAAAAATAAACTTTGTATTGAAAATATAACTTTTGCAACTTTTAAGGCATTGAATACACAAGTTTCACGAAAAACTTTCTACATTTGATTTTTTAACTTATGTTCAAGGGCACAAGTTAACATTTCCCTACTTTTATATATAAAGTGATATTTTAAGAACATGCCTACACGACAAAACAAACATATTAAATACAAGAGATATTTCCATCTATTATCAAATTTTGTTCCCTAATTTTGTAGGCATGGTTGGATCATCATAAGAACCATCACCATGAATTTTTGGAGTTTTCAAACTAGAGATAAATTAATTATGAATTGTTTAAGAAATTAATAATTACGAGGAACGAACATTCATAATCAATATTCCCCCATGTTTAAAAACTCCAAAATTTAGTGGTGGAGGTTCGGAAACGAAATTTGGTCTGTAAGTATATGCTTACTTGGACAAAATGGCAACTTTATACGTTTTGGTTGAAAAATCAAATTAAATTCAGGCATAGTTAGAACGTTACAAAACTTTGTTGATCCTCTCTATGTGTTTTTATAAAGTTGTCTACAACATACCAACTAGAAATTCAACTTCCAAGTCGAGATTTTTATTGTTTTGTTTTTAAATTTTCTAGCGCCTTAAAAATTCATAATTAATCTGTACCTTGTCAGAAAATTCTAATTTTATGTGAAATCTATATTTTAACATCCTAAACATGTTCCCAAAAAATCATGAAAAAATTCAATATCTATGTCGTTTTTTTGGATTTTATATATGGAAAAATAGAAAAAAAATCAAATTACAGTGATATAATCTGTGTTTTTTTTACGGAGTCATTTTTCAAACTCCACTTATATTATATTGTCAATTTGAACAATTAACCGTAAAATTAATATATCAATCACCTTTTTTAGTTCACGTGTTTTTTCTCTCAAAAAAGTCATATATTTAAGAACAAATTTAGTACTCCCTCCGTCCCAAAATATAAGCAAAAATTGGTCAATAAAAGTTAATGTATTTGGTTAAAAATTTGTACCAAATACATTAACTTTCGTTGACCAATTTTTGCTTATATTTTAGGACGGAGAGAGTATTTATTATTAAAAAAATAGAAAATATCTAATTGATTTCTAGATCCGTCCTTAAAATTCAACACTTGGGCACTCTTTAAGCACCTTTAAAAGTAAGTTTTTATGAAAATCAGTGTAATCAATGCATTGGAATTTGTGACATTTGACTTTTTTAAAAAATAATTTCTGAATTTGGGATGCTTAAAGAGTGTTCCGGGGGCACTCGTTAACAAGACCCTTTTTATATTTGTATCATTAACCAATGTCCAAATGATACACCATCCGGTCACTAATATAAGCAAAAGTTTGATTTTTAGATTCATTCATTAAATGATATATGTAGTAAGACTACATATATCATTTAATGAATGAATCTAAAAATCAAACTTTTGCTTATATTAGTGACCGGAGGGTGTACTCTTTAATATTTCCCATTTTAAATCTAGGTAAAATGTCAAATGCATTTACTTCAAATTTAGACTATATACATTTTACTTTTTATTTATAACTTATATTGAAAATTTTATTGGGAATTGTTAACTAACAGTTTTTAAGAATCTTTAATAGCAAAATTTTATGAAAATCCCGGTATGCAATGCATTATAATTTATAATATTTGACTTTTTTAAAAAATAATTTGTCATCCTTTTTTTCTTTTACAATACACTCTATCCATCTCAAATTATAAGTTATTTTTCTTATTTCACACACGTTAAAGGTTTAGCTGGAAAGGTAAATAATGTCTATCCAAATATTGTTTCACTCGGAAATCAAACAAAATGTCTATCCAACGTCAAACAAAATATTACAGTATAAAATAACGTATTATTAACAATAATCTTTTCTATTGCAATTTAGAAAGGTGTGAGTTGTTCTCGTGAATTTAACTCAGTTGATATAAATAATGCATAATATATGCAAGATCGGGTTCAAACCCCGACCATAAAAAAAAAAGAAAAGAAAGGAGGGAATAAACAGTAAATTGAGAGAAAAACCACATCAGGTATTTATTTTATTTTTTTAGGGAAAACCACATCTGGTATTGAAAACCAGGTGTATGATTACTGATATAAGTAGTATGAATCAATAATTAATTACAGCAAAGATTGATGACATTAAAAAGTGTAATAAAAAAAGTCAAAAGAAACACAGGCAAGGATGAGGTGGAATCCTACGTGTCAATACAGATTATATATAAACACCCACCGCATTTCCAGACTTCCGTCAACTCATTTCATCACACACACCCAACCCAACAACTTCAATTTCAATAGACAAACACACCAACAATTTTTCAACTCTCTCTCACACATCACATCTCATCTCAAAACTCACAAGTCAAAAAACAAACAAAAATTAATAAAGTTAAAGAAAAAAACAAACAAACACACTCTCTCTCTCCCTTTGCTTTTTCTTCTCTCTTCTCCTCACTTTCCTCTCCCTCACTCTCTCTCTCACTTACTTTCTCTCTCTACATCTCTTTACTTTTTTTTTTTTTACTTTTTTTCTTTCTTCTTTTTAAATTTCTTTTGTTGACCCTTACTTCACTCTTCTTCCCTCGCTTCCCTCCCCTTTGTCCCTTTCGGATTGGACTTAGGCGGTTGGGTTCATCTGAACCGGAAAACAAAATTACTACATCCCTAATGTGATGGGAGCTGGAGTTTCGAGGTTGTGTTCTTGTTTCGAACCGGTTCAACACCGGAACAACAAAAAAACCGACAACCAAGACGTTACTATTTTCACTGATGAACCGTTAGATGAAACCCTAGGTCATTCTTTCTGTTACGTTAGATCTTCGGCCAGGTTTCTTTCTCCGACTCACTCCGATCGCTTTCTCTCACCGGAGTCTACTTCTCTTCGGTTTTCACCTACTCATGAATCGGTTCTTAGAACCCGACCCGATTTTCGTGAAACCGCTTTTAAAGCTATTTCTGGTGCTTCTGTTAGTGCTAATAGTTCTGTTCCGAAAACGGTTATTCAGTTAGAAGAAGAATCTTCCGCCGCCGTTGGAGGAGGTTGTGGTGGCGATTTTGTCACCGGTAAGGGTAATATTGTAAATGGCTTTGAAAGTACGTCGTCGTTTAGTGCTCTACCGCTTCAACCTGTGCCGAGAGGTGGTGAGTTTTTTGAGGGGAGTGGTTATTTTCTCTCCGGTCCGATTGAGAGTGCGCACTCTGGGCCGATTAACGGCGGCGCCGGTGGGGATTCCGGTGGTGTAGGTGGCGGAAGAGATGTTCCATTCTCGGCACCGTTAGGAGGGATGTATGGAAGGAAGAAAGGTGTGTCAGGGTTTAGGAAGGCATTTCAACGGAAGGTGTCTTCGGAGAAGAAGCGGCCGTGGGTGGTGCCGGTGTTGAATTTTGTTGGGAGGAAAGAGGTTCCGGCCAAGGAGAAGGCAGTGGAGGTGAAAAATGAGAGTAATGTGCAGTGGGCGTTAGGGAAGGCTGGGGAAGATCGGGTTCATGTGGTGGTTTCGGAGGAGCAGGGGTGGTTGTTTGTTGGGATTTACGACGGTTTTAATGGACCGGATGCACCTGAGTTTTTGATGGGGCATATGTACCGCAATGTTCATAATGAGCTTCAGGGTTTGTTTTGGGAACTTGATGAACCAATGGAGAGTCATAACCCCGTTGAGGTGGAAAAGGAGGGAGAAAATTCAGGTTCTGGTTTGGTGAATATGGTACAACAGACTGAAATTGGACCGGCTGTGGGAACGGAGAGTAAACGGCGTAGGTTGTGGGAATTTTTGGCTGAAGATCCTGAAGATGGACTTGATCTTTCTGGGTCGGATAGGTTTGCGTTTTCAGTTGACGATGCACTTAGTGTTAGCAATGCCAATGCAGGTTCGGCAGGCAGTAGACGGTGGCTGTTGCTGTCCAGACTGAAGAACGGTTTGTCAAAGCATAAGGAGGGTGATGGTTTGCCAAAACATAAGGAGGGTAATGGTAGGAAGTTGTTACCGTGGAATTTGGGGAATCAGGAAGAGAAAGAAGAAAAGTCTAAGGTGGAAAACAAACCCTCTGCTTCTGGCACTGGTAGTGGTGGTGGGAGGAGGCGGAAATTGGGTCCGGTGGATCATGATTTGGTTTTGAATGCAATGTCGCGGGCTCTTGAAGTGACAGAACTTGCGTATTTGGATATGACGGAAAAGCTTCTGGATACAAATCCTGAACTTGCTTTGATGGGTTCATGTCTGTTGGTTGTTTTGATGAGGGATGAGGATGTGTATGTTATGAATGTTGGGGATAGTCGTGCAATTGTAGCACATTATGAGCCCAAGGAGGATCAGGGTACTTCCAATGTGGAATCTGCAAGCAAGGGAGATGTTCGTGTTGGTTCCAGCAGTGAGAGCATAGTTGAAGAGTCCTTTGCTTTAGATGGAACTCAAACTGAAACCACAATCAAGGTCGGCAATGAGGGTTCTGCTCAAGAAATGAGGTTGGCGGCATTGCAGCTGTCTACTGACCACAGCACCAGCATTAAAGAAGTAAGCTTAATTTTGAATTTGTAGGCCTTTTTGTGAACTGAAATGCTTTCTTACTTCACTTTTGTCAATTTTGGTTTTTAGATACATGACAAAGTTTCCTCATCATTTCAATTGTTGCCTGGTTTAACTTCTTGAGTTTGTGTGTGCATGTCATTGTATGTGTGTGTGTGTCCATAATTGAGTTGGTATATGCATGCCATTGTATACTTTTTGCTAAGTGCATTGTATTCCTAGGAGGGAAGCTATTGTTACTTTCATTTAATTTATCCAGCTACAGATGAAATTTATGATTTTGGAATATACAGTATTGAGATGGAGTAATTTGTAGTGATACATTCAACAGGTTAGTAATTAGCTTCAATGATTTTGTTCTCAAACAAACGAGTCTCAGAAGTTACACTTTTTAAGTTTCTGTAGTTATGGTTATCAATCATATTTTATTTTCTCCTGTCATGTTGTGAACTGTTTATTTCAGATGTCTAAAAAATGCAGCTTATTTATTTTTATTTTTTTGCAGGAAATCATTAGAATTAAAAATGAGCATCCTGATGATCCCCGTTGCATAGTCAATGATAGAGTTAAAGGTCGTCTTAAGGTCACCAGAGCATTTGGGGCAGGATCTTTGAAAAGGGTATATTTGAAAATACATTATTTATTGATGCTATGCTCTTTCTTTTACTAAATTTATAAATTTTAAACAACATGCTTCCGAACCATTCTCTCCTTCCTTCAGATAGAAATAACATACCAATTTCTATAGTAGTGTTGTTCATGACTTCATGCACTGTGGGATAATAGTTCCGAGTTTGTGTTGATTATCTGTTTGATGGAAATCAAGGTTTATTACTCATCTTGCTTAGTGCCACTGAAACATTTTGTTTTAATTTGAATAAAACGTGCACCTGGTCTAATAGCGGCGCCACTGCTATCACGACAGAGCGACACGGAGCGGGTGGTAACTGCAGCAAAGCTCCCTGCATCGCAATATAGTGCTGCAGGTGTTGCGTGTGCTGCAACGCTTCTGTGCCAAACCAGAGAAAAGGAATGTAAAATCAAAATAGAAAGGACTCTGTCATGATGTCCGACCAAATTTGAGTTTTCAATCTCAGAACAGAAACCCACACCCACTGCCTCTCTCTATTCCAGCAATCTTTGCAGCTGTGCAAGGACTAGTTGTGTGCGGCCCAATGTCTTACATACCACTTCTGTTAGGTCTACTAGGTTAAGGAAAAAGAGTTCATCTGGACTGCTAAGGCCCAACCTACAGAAAAATACAACTTTAAAAGGAATCATAAAAAAAGTTGAGCCTTTGAGTACCTTAGGCTTTTACGAAAATGAATAGTAGTTAATAATAAACAAATAGTAAAATATTAAAGTAACCTAATCAAATAAATATAATATAGTATTATTTAGTATCCCCACAGAAATGAATAGTAGTTAATAATAAACAAATAATAAAATAACAGAGTAACCTAATCAAATAAATATAATATAGTATTATTTAGTATTCCCACTTAGTTTGTTAAGGCTTGGTTGTTGTTGTTGTATAGTATCATTTAGTATAATTGAATAGCAAAATAAAAATTGTAATATAAATCAACACTAAATTAATAGTAAAATAATTGTATATTTATTATATATATTAGAAGAGTGGTCATCCCGCAATGTGCTATACCTCTGTCGGTTTTGGGGTTGGCCACTACATGCAGCCGTCCGGGATTGACAGCTGCATTGTACACACACTTAAGTGCCTATATGCAAATAAACGGTTATTTAAGAAAATGTGATAAGCGGTGAACAAATAGATACATTGATGTTATTTATTTAACTATTTATGTTCACAGCTCTGTAAATCTTATTGTTCATGAACATTTTGTGTTTTCTAATATTGAGTTTCATATGGAAGATATTCATGTTAAAAATATTAGTTAGTACTTATTATAACAAGTAGAAATATCTGTCACAATGTCTAAACCTCTTTTGCATTCTCAGTCAGAATTGAAAGAGGAAAATTGAAAAACCTGTCACATTACTTCATAATCATATGAAATTATTCTTTAGATGTTGTAACAAGTAATAATATACGATGAACTGAATAGATATAAGCTACACAGTGTCAATTTATTACATATTTTAATTTTACACAAATCTTGTCTAACATGATGGAATATATTTATTTTTCTGTAGCCGAAGTTGAATGATGCCGTACTGGAAATGTTTCGTAATGAATTTATTGGAACTGCCCCATACATATCCTGCTTCCCTTCAGTACGTCACCATAGATTAAGCCCAAGGGATCAGTTCCTGATCCTCTCATCTGATGGTTTGTATCAATATCTAAACAATGAAGAAGTTGTTTCTCAAGTTGAGAGCTTCATGGAAAAGTTTCCAGACGGAGATCCTGCCCAACATTTAATTGAAGAGCTGCTCCTCCGTGCAGCCAAGAAAGCTGGTAAATTGGATCTTCTCACCTTTTGTATCTTTTGTTTTACAGTCTTGTTAGACATACACAATTTGTTGAATGGTGCAGGTGGATGGAATATTAATTAGATTTTCTTTATAAATAATTTAAAAGCATTTGTCCTGCTCTGTATCATTGTGCCAAATTTTGGATGTGTTTGTTTATACAAAGATCACACAGTGAAAGAATAAACTGCTGGTGAAGCTTTTGTCCCTGTGGCCTTTTTTTCTATTAAAATGTGTACCTCAGAGCCTCAAATAATTATGTTGTCTTTTTTAGAATTAGATAGTATTTTATAAGTCTGTGTTTTCCATTCCCTTGAGCTTCTGGTCCAGCGCTTTGATTATTTGTAGCATCTGAGTACTAGCTACTATATCAGTTCCTTTCTTTAAAAGACAGTTCTTACATATTTGTATATTTAACTCATTCATAAATTTTATATCACTTCATAGGATTTCTAGATTATTTCTTAAATCTGGGTTGTATAAAGCCGATTTCTTGATTATTGCAAAACCCACCCTTGTTTTCTTTTTTGTATGTGTTGTCTTTTGATTCTAGAGTTTTGCTGAGGTGACAGTGTTAATTTGGGATGGTTGTTGTGTTTGTCTGCATTTGTATCCATTGGTTTGTTTGGTTCTTTTAATTGGAGAAAAAATATTTTATAATGTTTTTCACTTTTCATTTTGCCTGAGTTTGGCCGAGATGGCACTTTTTAACTTGGGATGGTTGTTGTGTTCGTCTGCATTTATATTCATGGGTTTGTTTGGTTTTTGTAAATTGGAGAACATGTTTTATAATGTTTCTAACTTTTCATTCTGTCTTAGGATGGGGATAGTGAAGAAAATCGTTCAAGCAAAACGTTGTTTTCATTTCATTTATAGATAATGTTTTAGGCTGTCAATTACTGTGTCTATAGAACTCAATTAGAGAATTCTGTAAGAGTGGTGATATGACAGACTCAATTGTTGCAGGAATGGATTTTCATGAATTGCTGGATATTCCGCAAGGAGATCGGAGGAAGTATCATGATGATGTTACTGTTATGGTGATATCACTTGAAGGAAGAATCTGGAAATCGTCAGGGAAATATCTGTGAGGCGTTCAACTTTCTGTTGGCTCTATACATGTGACAACAATTTTTCCACCTGGGATTGCCCTAAAGATGATGTCATAGCTTCACAGCTGATCCATTTTTCATGGATCTGGAATTTTCCTGGTGTTGCAACAAAAAAGTTAACTCCTAGGAATCTCAGATTTTAATGGCAAGAGGCAACTGTTACAACTCTTCCTTAGACATCGCAGACAGGCTTATGGAAATTTTCTTTAGGCGTGGAAAAGAAAGTGCAGTCTTTTAAACTGTTTCTTTTTCCGTTCACCATTTCCGCACCCGTCCATCTTTTTTGCAGTTATTATAGATGAAAAATGATAGAAATTTTGCACAGCGAAGGTCCTTTCTATTTTTTTTAAATTTTTTCTTTCTTTCTTCCTTTGGCTGAGCCAAGTAAAATGTTGGTGTATATTGGTGGGGATACAAGTGTACTGATTTAACTGGAGCTGTTCTTAGTCAGAAATATGACAATCTGTAGCCGGGGGTGGATTTCCACCATATCAAATTAGAGTTAGGAGATTCAAAATGGAGAGGATCTTTACTCAGCAAATTAACATGATTCTAAACTAGAAAGATGAAAAATCAAATAATACTAAAATTTGCCAATGAAATAGACCCTTTTTGCACTAAAACATAACTGAACCACACATTGATTGTTAGTGGTAGTACTTGTCTTGCCATTGTCCTTTTTAAATGGCAAGACAAACAAGTACTTCTTACTAAATTAATAACATGAAAGCAGATACCCCATCTTGGTATGGGAATTGGGATATTTTTTATCTTAACAATTTGCTTAAATAGGAGTTTAGAGATATAATCTCTAGATGTAAAACCTTATTATCATCTAATTCTGTGTACTATGTCACGAGGCTAATAAATAGGGTAGCTCATAACTAGCTAGAGCTTCTTTATCTCATCCTAACCCCTACTTTTTTTATGATGTACCTGACTGTCTATATCTGCTAACTATTAATTAAATGAATTAATCTTGCCTTTGTTAAAAAAAAAAAAATTGCTTAAATAATCAACTAGATCTTATATACATGTCAAATTTGTCGCGCTTTATTTAAATACAACATATAATTATAACCATTAGTCGATATTTCAACTATATATTCTTATCATTCCTTCAAAAAAGAAACTATATTTATCAATTCAATTAAAAAAGAAACTATATATTGTTATAATTCTAAACACACTTTACAGTACAATTCTATTTTGATATACAGTAATCATCCAAGTTAGACCCCTTCTATAAATAAATATGTTGAAATAATAACACACAGAAACATATGGTTATAAGAGGACAACTTTTTTAAAGTGATCAATTCACTTTAGATCACTTTTAGAGAGCAAGTAATAACAACTGATAAATAAATTTTTTGATTAAATAAATTTTTGATTTATTTATCAGTTGTTATTACTTGATTAAATAAACTTTTTAGAGAGCAAGTAATAACAACTGATAAATAACAACTGATAAATAAATCATTGGATGAATAACAAAGCATGGACAGTCACAATATCAACTTTTTGATTTCTTCACTTTACTAACTATTCACTTTCGAAGAGCCAAATCTGTTATAAGCATTGCAGACATTAAAATTGCGTGAGACTAAAGTTATGAGTTATTCATTGAAATAAATCACCTCTAGAAAAATAAATCACATTGCATAATTGATGTCTTCAGGTCAATAGGCGAAACCTCTAGTTCACAATGCCAAAGACATCACTTGTTTGACCTGAGAGAATCTCTTAAATGAATCAAAATTTAAGGCTATCGTCAGCTTTTCTCTAAACAAGGAGACTTTGACTCCAGTTCAAACATTCATGTTTATAACCAACCATTTCATATACAGTTAGCTACAGAAAGTGCATCATATACACTTCATACAATATATTAATTGGATTTGGAAAACTACTTTTTATGTATCTAAATAAGAACCTGCAATGCAACAAGAAAAGGTAATGTGGAGGCAAATATGAAATACAATTATATTGAAGATTTCACCTTTTGTAATGTCAACAACTTAAACTGTACTAATATACAACATTGAGACAGTGAGATTGACTAATGGCACAAAATAAGCACAAAAGTTTGTTACCGTTACAATCTTTCAAGCATCCAGACCTCTACCAAATCTTGAAAGATGCAGTCTACCAAAAAATCCTTGAAAGATGCGAGACGAAATAAAGAAAGAAAAAAAGCAATACAAAATTTTAGGGTGTGTTACTGTCTAATAAATGACGAAATAGCATATCCCATCTTCTATGTCTTCAACTACCCACATCTCGACATTTCGAGTGGTAAAATACTTTCAAATATCACTGAAATGTATTAACCATAGCAAAAAAGGTGATTGAACTTTTCCACAATCTTATGTTGCAATAGATGCCGACGGAGAGTTTGATTGCACCCAAGAGATTAAATCCTCTTTTGTTGCAATAAAACAACCAACTTTATCTTCACTTTGTCGAAATGGAGCAGCCAACTTTCTCAAATGAGATGCAAAAGAAATATTGAGTCCTTGTGCAAACTTATGAGCACCGGTACCTGTTTGTGCTAGAAATAAGTCTGGTAATGCCTCCTCCCGCTTAACAATTTTGGTGAGTGTAGTCATCCACTCTTCAAGTGCAGTTAGAGCTGCCCCAACTGACAATGTTCGAACATCTAAACACCATTCATATTGTGTTTTGTTGTGCAAACTTGGGTAGAATCCATATAAAGTCCCTAGGTAGAGCAACTCGTGGGCTCTCTCAACGAGATCTTTGTTTCTACATATGTCAATCAAGCAGTTACAGAAGGGTCTTCTCACCTCAACCACTGCATTACTCATGATAGCCTTAAACTCTTCTTTGACAGTCTCAAAACTAGTTTCCTCGTCTACAATTAGTTGAATGAAGGCAACCAATTTTGGGTTAGCTTGTTGCAAACAAGCAAGCACTTTTTCTTGATCCTTGCTACCCTGAGAAAGAGACACAACAGATAGCAAACAACCACAAAGCCTATCATCTGGCTTAACTCCTCTCTCAACTGAAATGTCAAAAACTTTGACCAAATCATCAATTTCCATGGCCTTTCCCAAGCACTGAATCAAACAAGTGCTCCCCATCACATTGAGTTCAATACCAAACTTAGACATCTCTTCAAACAATTTCATTGCCTTGTCCACAGCTCCTTCACTCCCATATATGTTTAGCATAGCCGTGTAACTCCAACTATCTGGCTTGCAATGCTCAGATTGTTTCATATCTCTGAAAAGAGTTTCAGCTTCTTCAAGTAATCCAACATCTGCACACATATTCAACAATGTATTATACAATATAAAATCCATAGGCCAACCGTTCTCCTTCATCCTTTTCCACAATTCCAAAGCATCTTTAGACCACCTTGCCTTTCCATATATCTTAATAACTGCCGTTAGAGTCTTCTCATTTGGGGCAATCCCTGAGTCAATCATTTCCTCAAACAAACTCCTCGCAAACCCCGGCTTCCCCGCCTTTCCCATTGCTTCCAACAAGGTATTATACACAACTAAATTAGGTTGCACCCCTAAAGATTTCATCTCCTGCAGAACATATCTAATCCCATCATAATCCCCAGCCTCCCCAAACATCTTCCCCAACACGGAAAACGTGATTGGATCAGGCTTCCACCCGGTTGCTCTCCCTCTCTCAAACAAATTAACAACCTCTTCAACCTTACCTAACCTAGCATAAACATCTAAAATAGCTGAGAAAGTTACCTCATCCGGCATCAATCCAGTCTTGTACATCCTCTCAAACCAATACACAGCTTTATCAAAAAGATTACACTTCTTAGCACAAGATATGATTGTAGAATAAGTAATGTTATCCAATTCAACCCCACTATCAATCATCTGGTGTGCAAGCTCTTCTATAATCCCAAACTGTCTCCCAAACCTCAAAGACTTCATTGTAACATTATAGAATATAGTTTCCATAGGAAGCAAATTCTGGGTCTTAATCCAATTGAAAAACATATGTGTCTTCTGCCATGGCCTCAAACTATTAAGCACCAAGAGAGCATTTTCCCTCGTAAACGAACTCGGAATTTCTTCCAAACAAGCCATAAATTCTTCATCAGAAGAGACATCACAGTTATTCAATCTCTGAGCAAAACGTTGAAACTCTCTTAACTGTGGATTATATGAAACAGAAGAACGTTTGTGTCTCTGGTGAGACAAAACAGGACGCTTTGCTTTGGTGGGATTGACCCATGTGGGTTTTGGCTTTGACAACACTTTTGGTTGGTTTTCTGGGACAGTGGATAACGTTGTATTTGCGAGAGAAGCAAGTTGGTCGGATAAAGATGAGTTTTTTTTGTTGTTGTTTGGTGGGGTGGTTTCAGAATCTGGAATGGATTTGGAAGAAGAAATAAGAAACCTTCTTTGAGTTTTTAGGGTACTAGTAGGAGGGAATTTGAACCTTGTTCGTGTAGTTTTGGTGTCAAGAAATGAGATGTGGATGGAAGAAGAAAGAGATGTGGCCATTGAAGGAGAGTGGAGTGTGGAGTGTGGAGTGTGAAGTAAGAAGAAGTTGAAGTTTGTTTTGTAACCTTATCCCATTTAGAGGAGAGTGCTGGAATGTGGAAGAGGGGATTATGTTAGGGATTTGGTGTTTGGAAACTTTATGATTCTTTTCAATTTGGTTTTAAGTTTTTTCGTATCAATAAAGTTGTTAAGTCATTTAGTAGTAACAATTTTGTAGATTTTAAATCTTAAAAATTTAAATTATTCGCGATTTAAAAGTTACAATTAAATAACTTAAAACTTAAGTGATATGAAAAAAACTTAAAGATTAATTTGTTACAATTCTTGTTAAAAAAAATTGTTACAATTAAATAATTTAAAAGATGTAAATGGTACGAAAATTTTTAAAAAATAACTTGCTACAATTAAATAACTTAAAGAACATTCGGTGTAATTTAACCTATTTAATAACTATTTCAATGATTTTATCATGGGCAACTTACTCTTAAAAAAAGAAGAAGGGTAAATTAGATTAACATCGCTTAAGAGACCTTAAATGAAACAAACACCCCCTCTATTTTTGAACTTTTTTTTTGAAGAAACTAAATTCCCTCTATCTTTTAACTAAACACTAATCTTCCTTATTTTGTTATCAAATTGACAAGCACATCCCTTATAATTAACACAATTATTTTGTTATCAAATTGACAAGCACATCCCTTATAATTAACACAATTTAAAGTTAAACTCTATTAATTCTATTTGTTTTTTTAGCAGTTAACTTCTTCATACGAGTATGAACTTCCTTAATATTCGATCACTTTGTCTTCCCATCTTTCACTTTGATGATTCTTCCAAACATAAGTCAAGGTGATTTAATATTTAAACTCTAATGTAATAAAACAAATATATCAAAGAATATTTCCTTTTCATTGGTCAACCACACTTTTCATCCACAAAACTCTTCCCATTTCTATATTCTCTTTTACTGTCTTATGTAATTGTCGATGTTTGATTCTATTTGGTGGTAAAAACAATCAGTGTTATTGTTTCTCAATAGCGCATTTTTACAATGTGCAACCGAAACCTGTGGAACGCTCACATCCCAAGTTTTCAAAAGGGTTCTCTCCACTTCAAAAAATTGCACGTCATCGTGTGCTACATCTGACGCCAATTCCAACACAGGCATGTCTAAATAAGGCAACACACCTCGGGGAATTGCATCTGAAACATTTTGCAAAGCAAAACTAAAAGAGTTATCCGCAATATCTTTAGAGGATATGTTGAGTTGAATTTTCCACTGCAGCGACTTCAAAGGCTTTGGAAGCCAACTCTGGAAGGATTCTCTTTGACAGGCACCCAATCCAGCTTCCTTGATGGAACTTTCGTCTTGCCCTTAACAACATTTTCATTAGAAACCTTGTTTTCCTTCCTTGTGTACAACCAACGACAATTTATGACATCATGACCAAGATTATGACAACGAGGACAAAAATCCGGAAGCCATTCATAGGTAACCTCCACACAAACAGAGAACCCCTGCCCCGTTCTACCAAAATTTCATGAAAAATCTTCTTAGAAAAATCCATGTCGGCTCGTTTGGACGTCGCATTATCAAGTACTAAAGGGTTCTTTCCATCAAGTATTCATAGGGCAATTCCATTAATCTAATCCACACTTGTGCATGAATGTTCTTCTGTTGATGCATATTAAAGTCCTTTGCCCTTTCAAAAAGTCGTCAAACCCTCAACTTTAGATTAATTGTTCCCATTGCCCAAACAGTGCGCAAATCAGTTTCAGAATCATAATTTTTATATTAATATGAACACAAACTGACCATTAATTAGAGGCAAAAAATGAAACGAATTTTTTTCAAAAGTTCGAATATATAATTTTTTACTTTTAAGACCTAAAATCAATTTTTTCTATATTTTTTAGGACAAGAAACGTATTTAACCATATTCATTAAAGATAATATCGAAACACAATTAATATCATTACTTTTAAATTAAAAATATCAATTTTGAATATTAGATAAATCACACACAATTGATTTTTCCTTATTCTCATGAATTTAATAAAACTCTTATATGGTGGTACATTTCAATCACAACTAACACCACCAACTACTTCATATATTAAACATGACTCTTGTAAAAAAATATATTAAATAAAAGTGATAATCTGAAACTATATCATGGGGATAAAAAATATATAATAAATATTGTTCAAATCAAACATCTAACTTGGATATTCGTACACGATGATTTCACTTTTGAACTTAAACTAAAATTGATGATTTTACTTATAATCTAGAAATTTAAGTGCTATGAATATTAATTAAATAAAATAAAATTACAATTAATATCATTGCCTTTAAATACTTGTCAAAAAAAAATCATTACCTTTAAATTTAAAATAAATTTCAAATATCATATAGATCACACAAAATTGATTTTCTCTCGATCTTCAGTTTTTTTTTTTTTTTGTTGAAAAATCTCAGTCTTCAGGGTTAAATATTACTCTTATGGACTCATACATTTCAATCACAAATAACACCATGAACTAAGCATGAGTCTTGTAGTCATGCATGTTATGTAAAAATAAATATTATATATGTTAAAAATATAAAGTAGTTTTAAGTTTTAATTTGTATTACATTTGTTTTGTCTCTCATTTTTTTCGTATCTATTATTCTGGATTTCTTCTTCTCTTTCTTATTGTCAACACACGCCTAAAAATAAAAGTGTTACAAATATTAATTAAATGTTTTTTTAGGGAATATTAATTAAATGTTGTGCTACTTATAATTCATAAATTTAATTGTTATGAAAATTAATTAAATAAAAAATAAAAACAAAAATAATATTGTTACTTTTAAATTAAAAAAATCAACTTTAAATATAATGCGACAGTTTGTTTGAGATTTTTGGAAAAAAAAATCTATTTTTTAATAAATTTTTATTTTTTTTATTTTTGTAGTGTTTGTTTCATATTATGCGAAATAAAATTACATTTTGTTAAAAAATCATTTTTTGCCTCCAAATAAGGGCCCATTTGTTCGGATTAAAATAAAAGTAATTTTGACATCAAACAATTTAGAGACTATTTTACAGAGAGTTATGAAAAATCAGAATCTATTTTGTGTTTGTTTATTGTAATAAAAAACACTTTTTTAAAAAAAAATAATAATAATTTAGGTTGTTTGGATACAACTATATAAAAGAGATTTTTTATTACAAAATTAGTTCAATATTTTCACCTGTATTTTCTCTCTCCTCTAAAAAAATAAAAAAAAAAATTAGTTTTTTTTGTTAGATTTTGATTTTTTAAAAAAAGTTGTAACAACTAGATGCAATACCCTTAAAAGTGATTATTTTATTAAAAAAAGTGTTTTTTCCTTAAAAAAAAAAGTATAACAAACGAGCTATTTTGTTTTTGTGGTGGTTATTAAAAAAAGTGTTTTTTCCTTAAAAAAAAAATAACAAACGAGCTATTTTGTTTTTGTGGTGGTTGGGGGTGGTTGGGGTTTGAAACCTAGACCTTGGATATATTATGCATTGCCCTTACCAATTGAGCTAAACTCCCGAAGACTAACAAACATGCTCTAAAAAGCTATTTCTAGTAGCTTTTCCAAAATCTAATTTTTTTTCTAAAAACATGAAACCGAAGTGTAGGTTTAAATTTTTTAATTTTTTTTAAAGAAGTTTTAAACAAACAGACAGAAATGGTTGTAACACAAACAAAACAGAAATAGCTTCATATATATTTTTTCTTTTTTATAATCTCTAGATTATTTTTTCCAAAAAATCTATTTTATTTAAAGTTGAAACAACTATGCGGCACCACATCCACAAAAAACCCACTATGAACAAGGCGAAAGAAAAACAACAACCAACATAAAACTATAATTCTTGCTTCAACATTAAACCCAACATAAAATTTCAATCCTTTTTAATCAAATCCTGATTTTGCCAGCTTAAAGTTTTTGGTTTTGCTTCTGCACTTAGCTCACACAGAACCAAACTTGATGCTAGAGCAAAAAAATATCTTTTCGTAGATATAAAAATGGTGTCAAGGGTTATATTCCTTTTGATCTAAGGTATAAGTTTACTTTGTTGCTACTAAGAAAAAAAACTCTAATGTCAAGACTTGGTCAGAACCAGATGGAAGAGGTATTGATATCAATCGTCAACTTAACTCAACAATAGCCTTTAGTTTATAGTTAGTCATCAGTGTAAATTTGGGATTTTCAGCAGGGAGCTTGCTCCCACTTATATTTTTTGATGGAAAACAATATTCACATGTTTTGCAAAAAAAATTTAAAATTTAAATAACCATCTAGGTTTAGTGTATTGAATTGGGGTTGGATTTGAAATTGAAATTGAATTAGGTTTAGGGATTACCTTGAATAAAGATGGTTCCAATGGCTATAGCCACACCGGAAGCCACATCGGAGAGGATTTTTCTCATGGCCCTAATCATCGTGAAAAGCGGAATGCGACGCGAGGATCTGTGGGAAAACGTCAGAAATGAAAATTCGAAAATCAAGAATCTGGAAAAGAAATAGAAAACCTGGGAAATTTTTTGTGATGATATCCTAATTCATTTAACATAATAAACACGATAATCTTTGCTATTGATATGCAGTGTTGATTTGAGACATATGACTATATCTTTGATTTGTAACCCGGTTGTGTCTAATCATCACATGGATCTTTTTAGACATGGAAATCTTATCATCAATGGCTTTCGAACACAACACTCACAATGCACATGCCACTTCACCAAAACTTCAAATTTTCTTTTGCCATTTTTCATCTGAATTTGGCAATTATTCAACAAACATGGATATGCAAACTTTAGTCACGCTATATACTACAAGTGTGCAGTGCACATGTCAACGTATGTTTTATCACCTTTCATATGTTTATTTTTAAGGTAATTCATGTTTATTTTTAAAAAATAAAATTACACCCGTCGTCCTTTAACCTGATTCCAAATTAAGCATATCAAAATATTTGTCTTTTTGGTTCGTTTACGTGTGAATTTTCAAACATCAAATTTACAATTTATATAAAAATATGAGCAAATAATAATAGATTTGTGTTTGAACTCTAAAAGCTCATATTAAAATAAAACCATATATTTAAATCTTGAATATCTTTATGCAAATTGATTAAAATGACGTGAAAAACATAATGAATGAAATCATTATCTTAAATACACTACAATATGTTCTTTCTTTTAGCTTTTTACTAGTTGCATTTAAAGAATTGTAACATCCAATAAAATTAACCACATGAATAAATTAGAGTATGACTAAGTTTCTTTGAATTCTTTGCAAGTTATCCAAAATAATCATGCCAACAACACACCTTCTAACACACTGTTATTAACACACTATTCCCAGAACATTCTGTTTAATTAGAAATGAAATGTCGATAGCACTCATCTTCTTCAAAAACAACTTATGTGGCACTTTTTTTTTACCGTGCACTTCAAGGAGTTAATGGTTCAAAGCCAATCATTGTTTTTGTAGATTATTTTTTACGGAAAGTGCCACATAAGTTAAAAAAAAATTATACGAGGTGTGTTACTTCAACTCATCAATTCATTTTTCTGAAGGAAACTCATCAATTCATTGAAAATACAATAAGGTAAAAAATAAAAAACTTGGCTTCTAGTTCAAGATGTGACTATCCTTACCTTACTATGGAATCAACAATCACATTTATCTTTCTCTAAAAATTCAATTAAAAGAGAAGAAATAATTGGCTGGTACCTAGGGGTGTTCGTGGGTGGGTTTGGGTTGAGTTTGACCAAACCCAAAACCAAACTAAATAGGGTACTCCGGTTTAGGTGAAGTAAAATAACCACACGTTATACTATTGGGTGGATTTGGGCAAACCCACTAATTTTTGGGTTGGGTTGGATTGGGTAATGGGTTACCCAACTTATTTTTCCTATTTTTTTAATATTAAATGACTAAATGACAAGTCCTCATAATTTTGTTTTAAAATAGTACTATACTTTTTAATTTTCTTAAAAAAAATGTTTAGGGTATTTTACTATAATTTTATGCATCATAGAATATCAAATAATAAACTCCATCATAAAGTACTTGCAACAAAGTAAAGTTTTATGACATAAAATTGCATTAGTATCAAAATAACAAAAAAGTGCAACATATTAATTTGTAACTCTAGTATGTTTTGATTTTCAATATATAGGGTACAATGTGTATGTTTTGGAAATATAACTTTCTTCTACCCTATGAAAATAAAGATAAAAAATATTAACATTATTGGGTAAGTGAGTTTTTTGGGTTTGAGTCTGGTTTTACCCGAAACCCATTTATTTGTACGGATTTTCCATTTTTAGAAACCATACCCACCCAATTACCCAACCCAACCCAACCCATTTTTTTAGGTTTTTGGGATGGGTTTGACCGTATTTTCTGGGTTGACCCAACCCATGAACAACCCTACTGGTACCCAACTCTTGCACCCATCTCAACGCTTGCAACAAACGCAGACTTTCACCATCTCTAGTTCCTTTCCTCCTACTAATTAATAATTATATATATTGGATCTACAAGGAATTAGTTGGACATACCCCATTATACATAACAATCACTTTCTATGCTTATTACAAGGATTTTGATATTGAAGGATGTGCAATTCCAGGACCAACTACATGTGCCACTAACCCAAAAAATTGGTGGGAAGGGGTTGAATACCAAGCTCTTAGTTCCATTGAAGCTAGAAGGTATAGGTGGGTTTGTATGAACCATGTGATCTATGATTATTGTCAAGATAAATCAAGATACCCAATGACCCCACATGACATGAGTGTCTCTCGAGCATTTAAAAATCCAAAACCAAACTATACATATATTTATAAAGTAATATTTGTATAACTAATATTCGACAATTTTGATGACAACTATTTTTTTTTTTCTTTTGTGATTGAACAAAAATACTGGAGAAAAAAAAGAAGGGTGAGAATAAAAACACATGTGAATGTGAGATAAATAGTTGTTTTAAAAGTTGTTAAAAAGGGGTTGTGCAAATATCATTCATGCCACATACTTTATGTACATGTGTTATAAAAAATGTATGTATAAAGTTATATAACATGTATATAACTTTATCACATATAATTATGGGGTTTGCTAGAACACACCCACTAATTTTTATGTGGGAGTGTTTTAGCAAAGCTACACCTTAGGGTGTAATTAACCACTTTTTAGTTATTTACTTGCTAAAACACTCCCACATAAAAACTAGAGGGTGTGTTCTAGCAAATGCCTATAGGATTTGCTAGAACACACCCACTTGTTATTGTTAGAAGGTGTGTTATAGCAACATACACCTTAGGGTGTATTTAACCACTTTTTAGTTATTTACTTGCTAAAACACTCCCACATAAAAACTAGTGGGTGTGTTCTAGCAAACCCCTATAATTATTGCTTTATGTACATGACATTTGATGTATGTATATAACACATGTACATAATTTTCTCGTAGTATTTAATTACTTCCTTGCGTTTTTTTTTTATATAAAGAAGATAGCTTGCTGCACTTATTTTTGTCAAGAGCTGCACTTATTAATACCAGCTATTAATAATTAATTATCAAAAGTTATCACATAAATAGTTGTTCAAATAGCTCATTTCATTGTTTGGATATTTTATAATGGAGCGGAACAAATTTACCGTTCCATTGTTTGAATTGGGGACGGAATGAAATGAGTCATAAAAAATTTATTTCAGTTTTACCCTCTTTAATTTTGAAATATTATTATATAAAATTAAAGCATTTATAGTCTATTAAAATGATTAGAAAACATATAATTATTGTACCCAAAAAAACATATAATTATAAATATAATAACAAGTGATTGAAGTTAAATTTTCTGAAGCTATATTCAAATATAATACGATGAAATGGAAAAAGCTAATGATCAATGACAATTACATTAATAGCAGGTATCAAAAAGTGCAGCTCTTGACAAAAATAAGTGCAGCAAGCTATCTTCTTTATATAAAAAAAAAAACGCAAGGAAGTAATTAAATACTACGAGAAAATTATGTACATGTTAGTTTTTATGAATGAGTCGATTTTGTTTGAATTAATTAGTTTTTATGAATGAGTCGATTTTGTTTGAATTAATAGGAACTCAGATGTGGAATTCTCAGTGATGATTAAAACGATGACGAGTCTGATGAAATCCATTCAAAACAATTGTTAGTTTTGAATGCAAGCAAGTAGTCAACTACTACGAGAACTGTTGTGTTCTTACGATTGATAAATTTTAGAGGAATGCTAAGCACAACCTCTCCTACACTCTCTCCTAAACACTCTCTTAACTATTGGTCCACCTCATCATTTATACAAAACTTATTACCTGCTTACCGGCTACACAAGTTCAAAGGCAAACCATTCAGTTTTTTTTATTCAAACTAAAAAAAAGACAGCATGTCCTTCGTCCCCAACCACATATAATCACCAAATCATTCACCTGGTTAAAATTGGCAGCCACACCTAACAATCCAAATGGTTCTTCACAGTTTTTTTGGCACCACCACAAGTCGATTCTTTGCACTTTCAAAGAGTAAAAATAAAATAAAAAATGGATTCTTTGAACTTTCCCAATAACTGGTCACACTGTGCCTCTGTTCATATTCATCTCTTCTGCAAATCAAAAGCATTTTTTTTTAATAAAAATGGAAAAAAAATAAAGTCTGCATTTATCGTTATAGATTCAGCGCGAAGCCTCATTCGTGAAGTCCATCAAAAATCGAAGGAAGCTAAGAAATAATTTAGGAACAGTCAATTTATTTTTTGATGGCGGAACTGTCGGAACCGTCAGCGGCGACGACAAGTTCCACGTCCAGCGACCGTAACAATAACTGATGATTGAATTTGTCCCGTATAGGGACCAGCTCGAGACAGAAATCATGGTTAATGCCGGGAGAATTGACGGTGACGAACATGGTATTGCCGGTGAGATTGTAGCAAGACTCCAAGCTGTGGCAATGTAAATCTGCATTTTGTTTGGGCTTTGCGTGAATCTGAGAAACAATTTGGAAAATGGTGCAAATTTATTGAAATGAAACTAAAAAAAATTCTGGGAGTGGAAAGTGTAAAAATGTTCGGTGATGGTTCCTGAAGAAAATTAGTTTTGGGGGCTTGATGTTTGGAGAAGAATCTGCAGAAATCTTTGTGTGGGGAAGATGAGGTCAATATTTAATAATTATCATATTTTTTATTTTAAAATAAATTATATGTACCAAGCCGGTTACAGGTTACCAGGTTTATTTTAAAGAGTGATGTGGACCAATCATGAAGAAAGTGTCCAAAAGCGACTGGGTGAACGATTGCACTTAGCATTCCTCTAAATTTTATAATCATGACCGACAAACTGCCTTATGTTGAAGAAAAACAAGTTATTGAAGTGAAGAATAGAGGGAACGAAATTAATGTAGAAAAGGTAAGGGTTATATTTGTAATTTAAAAGTTTGCAAAATTAATTATTGTGCATTCCATCCCTTTCCCGCCCAAATCGGAGGGTAAGCAAAATGAGTGTAAGTCATTGAATGTGATGAAATACATACCATTGAGTTCCATTTCATTCCACTATTTTAATAAGGGTAATCAGCCACTTTAGTCCTTGAATAGGAAAAGAGTCGTCACTTTAGTCCCTGAATGCAGATAAATTGCAAAATAGTCTCTGAATGTAGACTCTGTTAGTCAATTTAGTCCTTGAATGCAGACTCCGTTAGTCAATTTAGTCCCTGAATGTAGAGTAAGTTAGTCACTTTAGTCCCTGAAATTGACCAACAGAGTCTACATTCAGGGACTGTTTTGCAATTTCTCTGCATTCAGGGACTAAAGTGACTACTCCTTTCCTATTCAGGGACTAAAGTGACTAATTCCCCATTTTAATATATAACTATCCAAACAATGGAATTTTAATTTATTCCATTCCATCTCATCCCATTCCATCACATACTATCAATCCAAACATAGTCTTAAAGTATTCTTTTGCTCTCAAGAGTAAAATAAAAATAATGTATTCTTTTGATTTTGTACACACAAAAAAGAAACTTGTGATTAAACGCAATAATAATAATAATAATAAAGTGTATTCTCAAAATATCTTACAATAAGAACTTGTTCTATGTTAATAAAAGGATCATTACAATATAAAACTAAATTAATTGGATTTGCTTATATGTTTTTTCTAAAGAGATTAAAATGAATTATATTACCACATTAAAAGGTCCTTCCTAGCACAAGGTATGTCAGGGAAGACACCACAGTCACAAACCAAATATTTACAAGGGAAAAAAACAGCGACTAAAGAAAGCCAATAACTATTAGTCACTTTAGTCTAATTCTCTCCTTTCTTGCATATCTTGTATTGAGTGTGTTTTTTTTTGTTAAGGTATTGAGTGTGTTTTAAATATAACTTCATTTGGCCTTTGCAAAAATCACAATAAATGGTATTTAATAGCCCTGTCTTCAATCTACTAAAAGACTCCCACAAAGGTATAGAGTAAATAGTCACTTCAATCACTGACTTTGCACCTTGCTGTCACAAAGGTCCATGACTCAGGATTAAATGGAAAGAAGTTCATGACTTTGCACTTCCGTTATCACTTTAGTCCCTGACGTTAAATAATTCTGTTAAGTGATGATGTGGCAAATGTTTTACGATGACATGAAATTTGATGTGGCACATGGACTAAAGTGAAAGTATAAAATGTCACTTTGTTCCCTGAACCAAAAATCAATATTTCCAAATTGAATCTCAAATCCCTAAATATCATCTATTTCTCTCTTTTTTTCAAAATCAATCTTCCATTAAACACCAAATTGTACAATGTTTCTTTCCTATATTTCTTTACGAGGATTGGTATGAAGAGAGACATTCAACAAATTTTGGTACAATTGATTGGATTTGTGAGTGTGTTTGATATTAGAAGTTGGAGAGTGAATCGAGAGTCCTTTGCCTGATTGAACTAAGACTATCTTTTGTATATAAAACACAATTCACAAAAAAAAGGATTATTTTTTACAAGGAATGAAAACAATTTGCACCATGTCTAATTTTATGGTATATCGAAATCTCTAATGTTTATATTCAGTTAAAAGAATAAAAGGACATCGAAGGTAACTGGTTTACCAACTGTGCAACTTGGACATTAAAGCTAAAACTTTCATTATAAATCATGGATATGAAAATTCCAATATCAGTTTTTCCACATAAACTAAACTACACTTGGGGACAAAATAAATTTCAGATTTGTCCTCAGCTGAGATGAAACAAACTATAAGCAAAACTTGGGCGAGGAGGTGAATAGCCTCTCCCTTCAAATTTAATTAGTTGAGTTTCAGGTCTCATTCACGTGTACTTTTCTTACACTCATAACTCGTTATAACTAGAAATAGTCAAGAGTTTCAAATTGCAAGAGAAATATCTAAGGATATAACAAGTTTTGTTCAAAATTAATTGTAATTCGAAGAGAGATTCAGAACAAAAGAATATTTACCGTTAATTATGAATCAGGAGTGAATCTTTCACATACATATCTAACATAATGGAAGATTGATTTTGAACAAAAGAGATTTAGGGATTTGAGATTCAATTTGAAGGTATTGATTTTTGGTTTCAGCGACCAAAGTGACATTTTCTATTTTTACTTTAGTCCCTGTAACACATCCTATTCCTATGTCATCACATCGTAAAACATGTGTCACATCATCTCTTAACAAAATTATTTAACGTCGGGGACTAAAATGATGACGAAAGTGCAGAGTCAGAGACTTCTTTGTATTTAATGCTGAGTCAGGGACTAAAGTGATCATTTGCTCAAAAGGTATAGCTTTAAAAAGACAATGCAGTAGAGATAATTTAACACCTTTTTTTTTTTTTGAGGGAGATAATTTAACACCTAAGATAGCACAAGACTCCCACACAGAATACACGATGAATCCCAAAATTAAGCCATAGACGGACAAAGCCTTTAACTGGTTCCCAAATCAATTCAGTAACCGCCCCATTAGTTAATTATCACAAGCCCTGCCAAGCCGATACAAAGACTTGTGTTTTGAGCGAATCAATAATGTTTTACCCTTTTAATTGTTCAAATATTCTTTTGTTGAAAATGATTCATTCTTGAATAAGGTTTTCTAAAAAATTATTTTCATTCTTGAAAATTATTTTCTAAAAAAATTATTTGCTTGTTCAGGACCAATCTACTGTTGATGGTGATTGGAAAATGCTTTGGGGATGGAGGGGACCACATCGTATTCAAACTTTCATATGGTTAGTTGCTCATGGTCGTATTCTTACAAACTACCGTCGTAGTAGGTGGGGTACGGGTGTTTCGGCTACATGTCCATGTTGTGGAAATGCTGACGAAACTGTTCTTCATGTGCTTCGTGATTGCAGGCCGGCGTATCAGGTATGGATTAGACTTGTGCCTTCTGATTGGATAACTAATTTCTTTTCCTTTGATGATTGCAGGGATTGGGTTTTCAAAAACCTTAGCAAAAGATCGATTGGAGTTTCTGAGTTTAGGTGGCAGACAACTTTCATGACTACATGCTGGCATCTGTGGACTTGGAGAAACAAAGCTATTTTTGAAGAAGGATTTCAAAGACCAGATAACCCAACTTATGTCATCCAAAATTTCATTAAGGCCATTGAAGAAGTTGCTCAAGATCGTGTGCAGAAAAATCCTCATCATAAGGAAATTGTGTATATTGGCTGGAAAAGACCATTGGATGGTTGGGTGAAACTTAATTGTGATGGAGCATGCAAAGGTAATGGTGAGCTTGCAGGTTGTGGCGGGCTCCTCCGACAATCTGATGGCACGTGGATCAAGGGTTTTAGCCGCAAAATTGGAGCTTGTGATGCTTTGCATGCTGAGATGTGGGGTCTTTATCTGGGGCTGGATATGGCTTGGAGAGAGGGTATATCTCACTTGATTGTTGAGAGTGACTCAAAGGTGCTTATTGATATGGTTACTAACAATCGTAAGATCAATGGAACCATTCCTTCTTTGGTTCAGCGTATTCAAGAGATCCTTCGGAGAGAATGGCATACTCAAGTTATTCACACTTGGCGTGAAGGCAACAGATGTGCTGATTGGCTAGCCAATTTTAGCTTATCTTTGAATTCTTGGAATCTGGTAGCTTTGGAGTCTCCTCCTAATGAGCTTCAAAACCTCATGTTTGATGATATTTCTGGAGCGTGCATGCCTAGAAATATGCGATTAGCTCCTTAGTTTTTTGTTTCTTTCTTTTGGGCCTTTGGCCCTCTTTTGTACCAAAAAAAAAAAACATATGTCCCTGTTGAAATTTGGGGGCCTAACTCATCCTCACAAAACCGGCTTGTAAGGTGAGGATTACCTCCTCTTTATATACTCTTCTCAAGAGTCTTGTCCCGATGTGGGACTTGAGTTTTTTCCAATACACCCCCTTCATGTCCAGCACTCTAAAAAATTATTTTCAATAGAATTAATCAAAATGAGTTAAAAAAAACATATGTCCCTGTTGAAATTTGGGGGCCTAACTCATCCTCACAAAACCGGCTTGTAAGGTGAGGATTACCTCCTCTTTATATACTCTTCTCAAGAGTCTTGTTCCGATGTGGGGCTTGAGTTTTTCCCAATACACCCCCTTCATGCCCAACACTATTTGGGCTTGGTGCGTGAATAGGTTTAGGCTGCCCTTGAATTCGACAAGTTCTGATACCATGTTGAAATTTGGGGCATAACTCATCCTTACAAAACGGGCTTGTAAGGTGAGGATTGCCCCCTCTATATAAACTCTTATCAAGAGTCTTATCTATCCGATGTGGGACTTGGGTTTTTCCCAATACACCCCCTCACGCCCAACACTCTTTGGGCTTGGTGCGTGAATAGGTTTAGGCGGCCCTTGAATTCGACAAGCTCTGATACCATGTTGAAATTTGGGGGCCTAACTCATCCTCACAAAACCGGCTTGTAGGGTGAGGATTACCTCCTCTTTATTACCCCCGTTCCTTTTTAATTGTTTGACATTTTATACAAACCAAGACAATCAATAAATGTTACTATTTTTTATACAATAGTTTTTGTTTTTTCTATAATAGTCTTATTCATTTAATATTTCATTTCATCTATTTATCTCTCAGCAATAAATAACAAAGGGTAAACTTGGTAAAATAACATTTAGGCTAAAGTGCACTTTTCCCCCCTTAACTTTCAAAAACTTGCAATTTTGGCCCCCTAAGTATGAAAACTACAATTATGGCCCCCTAACTTTTAGCCCCATTGCACATTTCATCCTTTTGGTCAATTTTGACCGGTCAATGCTTACGTGGCGTGCCACGTGTGTAATTAATTAATTAAAAAAATTTAAAAAACCAAAAAATCAATTTTTAAATTAAATAAATTAAAAAAAATAAAAAATGAGAAAAAAAATCCTAATTAATTATCTCTTCTTCTCCAGCGACACACACAACACAGCAACCCACATTCATCATCATCAACATCCAACCCACATTCATTCAACACATCATCAACAAATACAAACTTATCATCACAACATCACAACAACAAAAATCAGGAACAAGTTCAATGAAGAAAAAACAAGACTTGAATTGAATCTTTGTAAGATCTGCAAGGATAACATAAGCAAGCAAGAAAAGCTATCTACGGACCCAATCCTATTCTCCTTCACCCTCTTCATTCCCCCTTTCAATTTCCTCGATTCCTCACCTTCTCTTTCTTTCTTCCCATTTTCTTTCATTTTACGCCACCGAATCGACATAGAGGTTCCACAAACAACGTTCATGCAACACTTTGACTCCATTTTCAACTTCAATTCCACAACCTTCACAAATTCACAACAATATCAAAACCCTAACAATTTGAATCAACTCATCAAATTCACCGAATTCAAAATTGAAATAGAAATTTTCGTATCGAAATCAAACAGAGTAACGAAGCTAGCGTCAGCAGCAGCAGTGTTTCCATTGCCATTTGCTTCAACCTTGCTAACTGCAACCGCAGCCTCCGCAGCAGCAGCAGATGTAGTAGAGTATCCATTGTCGTTGGGCTTCGCGAATCCTTACACAAACCATGGATTAACGTCCCAAATGTGACTTTATCAGGACGGACGTTGGTTCTGCGCATTTCATCGAACAGTTGCAAGGCGCGATCAGTTCGGCCTTGAAGGAAGCATGAACGGATGAGGATGTTGTAAGTGCATGGATTTGGAGGACCAAATTCACTTAACCGGGAAGCGAAGTGAGTGATGGTTTGAAATCGGCGGCAAGTGAGGAGAGCATTGAGGAGGGAGTTGAATGATCTGAGAGTAGGGGTGCAGCGAAAGGAAGGGATGGAGAGGAAGGTTTGAATGGCACATGAAGGAAGAAGAGGAGGATGAAGACAGATCTGAGTGATGAATGAATGAAGGAAGATCACGTGCCTCTTCCTTTTCTTTTTTCTGATTTTTTTTAATTTTTAATACGTTTTTTAATTTTTTTTTAATTTATAAAATGATTATGATGCATTTTTTATTTTTTTAATTCATTATTTACACATGTGGCAGCCACATATGCGTTGACTTGGTCAAAATTGACCAAAAGGACCAAATGTGCAAAGGGGCTAAAACATAGGGGGGCAAAATTGTGGTTTTCATACATGGGAGGCCAAAATTGCAAGTTTTTGAAAATTAAGGGGGGAAAAGTGCACTTTAGCCTAACATTTAATATGCTTTTGAGGAAATCTCACGTAATCGTAGTCATGAGAAAATATGTTACTAAATTGCAGAAGTTTCATCAAGGTAGAGATCCCTAAATTAATCAAACCAAATCAACCAAACCGAATATAAAACTGAATTATCTAATCTAAATTCATTCAACCATAAAATTCAAATAAGGGTAGACGTACGTGTAATTATTTAAATATGCTTTTGAGGAAATCTCACGTAATCGTAGTCATGAGAAAATATGTTACTAAATTGCAGAAGTTTCATCAAGGTAGAGATCCCTAAATTAATCAAACCAAATCAACCAAACCGAATATAAAACTGAATTATCTAATCTAAATTCATTCAACCATAAAATTCAAATAAGGGTAGACGTACGTGTAATTATTTAAATATGTTTAGCTAAGTTTTATCCTACTTTGGATCAAAAATCTAATTAAGCAATTTATGTTCGGCCAAGAGAGAATAGTGTCGGATCCCTCAAACGGTCTAACGGTGGTATCATATCTAGATTCATCTTTGTGGGTACTTGAGAGTGTTTCCTGGTGGTAGATCACTGTGGGAAGAATGTTATACTTAATGTAGGGATGTTAATAGGTCAAATGTGGGTTAAAATTCCGCATTGGACGCAAGAGTAAATGTTGAACAACGTATAAGTGATGTGACATAACACTTAATGTCTTAAGGTTATGGTGAAGGTGTAATGCCAATCTCACTCATTGATATTTGTTAGTTTAATGTGATGATCAAACTGGGTAAGATCCCTTGGAAATTACAACATTACGATAAATTTTTTATTTTTTTATTAGTTTTTGGATGTCATTTGTTTAATATTTTATCTTTAAATTTAATTTTTGGATCATTCTCTTTTATGCAATTTTTTTTCATTAAACTTCTATTATTTCAATTTCTTTCAATTTTGGTCTTTGGTGGCATGTGACAATAAAAAATTGCATAAGTGTTATGTTTAGTTGGCAAATTACATGACTAGTAGACATTTAAAATTATGTGACGTTTTTTTTTAACCGAGTCTAATCTTTTTTTTGTAAAATAATTGCTCAAAATCTCCAACTCCATCATTAAACTCGTAAAATTATAGACAATTCACACTATTTCGTATGCTCTCACGGGAAAAACACACAATAATTATTTTTTCACCTTATCTTTCATGTTCAAATTCTAACAAAACTTACTGTTTTCGATTCAATTAATAATTGCGTTAGTGTTTTTAAATAGCGCCGCTATTGCATGGGGAATTTGAACTAATTGCTATTGTTCCTAGACTGGATATTATTCATCATCTTTTCACAAATAATATTGATTTCATATTATTCCCTTTTTCTATTGAGTAATTAGTTTTTTTTTTTTCCTTCTAGAGGACAACTAGAAAGTTTTGTTCCACTCATGTTGATAAGATAGTTAAAACTTGAAAGACATGCTTTTATACACACTGCTACAAACAAGATTTCTTACGTTCCTTTTTTTTTTTTTTTTTGAAAAATATGATGATTTGTGTTTTTTATGATTGGAAAAGAGTGCAGAAAATGTCACATATATTCCAATCTAATGGGTATAGATGAAGTCCGTATCTTACTCTCATTAAAAAACAGTAACACATGTAAATTACATACTAAAAATTTTCTGTCATGCCAGTTTTGTTGGCTTTGTCATTTTTACCCTAGGATTCATTGACATAACATTCCATTCTATGAAGCCTGTAATCAGTAATTGGTGCAGCTCCTTTAAAACTAGATGGAGCGCTAAAAATCCTTGGAGATTGTTTTATATGTAATTGGTTTAATGGTAACCACTTCATGAAAGAAGTGATATCAGGGCAAGGATACACTCCAAGGGGATTGTTTGCAAGTTCTTAAACTTTAAATAAAAATAAATTTGGTAGTTGACAATTTCACATAGACCAGCCTATACAATCTGGTGGCCTTCCAAAGCAATTTCCAGCCCTACGTTAAAGATATCTTATTGGAGGATGATATTAACAAGTTCACCGTCTTTATTTCTATAACTTCGCTAGTACTAGCAGGTATTGACGGTCAATAGTTGGTCACATTCTGAATTCAAACAGTGACGGATCTTGAGTTATTTTCTTAAGGGTGCCAAAAGTTTATGGAATATATATTAAGTTGTTTAAAAAAATTATCAGAAATATTAACGGGTCTAATGGTTTACTTTTGCTTGAATCCAGTGCAGGGGTGCGAGTTCGATTCCCCCACAAGGACATTCGAACACGCAACATCCTGATGAAAAGGATATATAGAAAAACTGAGGGATGCCATGACTCCCATAGGTCTAAGAGAAGATCTGCCACCAGTGGCGGAGCCACATATAGCTTTGTGTCAGCTTGTGCCCCCACTAAGTTCATGGCTTCATGCATATTATTACATATATATTCACTAATACACATTGTTTATTTATGAGAGCTTGTGCCCCCACTAAGTTCATGGCTTCATGCATATTATTACATATATATTCACTAATACACATTGTTTATTTATGAGAAATGATCATGGCTTCATGCATATTATTACATATATATTCACTAATACACATTGTTTATTTATGAGAAATGATATTTGAACAACCATTTTATGATAACTTTTGTGACAATTTTCTATTATACTCATATTGTAGTTTTACTCTGTCTCTCAATTGCTTTGATATTTATGTCAATCCTTACATTTTCTTGTATATTTTGGTTATCCAGTAAATTGTCTCAAAAAGAGAAGACCATAGGTCTAAGAGAAGATCTGCCACCAGTGGCGGAGCCACATATAGCTTTGTGTCAGCTTGTGCCCCCACTAAGTTCATGGCTTCATGCATATTATTACATATATATTCACTAATACACATTGTTTATTTATGAGAGCTTGTGCCCCCACTAAGTTCATGGCTTCATGCATATTATTACATATATATTCACTAATACACATTGTTTATTTATGAGAAATGATCATGGCTTCATGCATATTATTACATATATATTCACTAATACACATTGTTTATTTATGAGAAATGATATTTGAACAACCATTTTATGATAACTTTTGTGACAATTTTCTATTATACTCATATTGTAGTTTTACTCTGTCTCTCAATTGCTTTGATATTTATGTCAATCCTTACATTTTCTTGTATATTTTGGTTATCCAGTAAATTGTCTCAAAAAGAGAAGACCATAGGTCTAAGAGAAGATCTGCCACCAGTGGCGGAGCCACATATAGCTTTGTGTCAGCTTGTGCCCCCACTAAGTTCATGGCTTCATGCATATTATTACATATATATTCACTAATACACATTGTTTATTTATGAGAGCTTGTGCCCCCACTAAGTTCATGGCTTCATGCATATTATTACATATATATTCACTAATACACATTGTTTATTATTGTTTATTTATGAGAAATGATCATGGCTTCATGCATATTATTACATATATATTCACTAATACACATTGTTTATTTATGAGAAATGATATTTGAACAACCATTTTATGATAACTTTTGTGACAATTTTCTATTATACTCATATTGTAGTTTTACTCTGTCTCTCAATTGCTTTGATATTTATGTCAATCCTTACATTTTCTTGTATATTTTGGTTATCCAGTAAATTGTCTCAAAAAGAGAAGACCATAGGTCTAAGAGAAGATCTGCCACCAGTGGCGGAGCCACATATAGCTTTGTGTCAGCTTGTGCCCCCACTAAGTTCATGGCTTCATGCATATTATTACATATATATTCACTAATACACATTGTTTATTTATGAGAGCTTGTGCCCCCACTAAGTTCATGGCTTCATGCATATTATTACATATATATTCACTAATACACATTGTTTATTATTGTTTATTTATGAGAAATGATCATGGCTTCATGCATATTATTACATATATATTCACTAATACACATTGTTTATTTATGAGAAATGATATTTGAACAACCATTTTATGATAACTTTTGTGACAATTTTCTATTATACTCATATTGTAGTTTTACTCTGTCTCTCAATTGCTTTGATATTTATGTCAATCCTTACATTTTCTTGTATATTTTGGTTATCCAGTAAATTGTCTCAAAAAGTGGTTGTTCAAAGGGTTAAATATGTTTTTGGTCCCTAAAAAATTGGGATCCTTTAAGTTTAGTCCTTACTTAATTTTAATAGTTTTTTTAGTCTCTAAAAAAAATTCTGCACTCAGTATTAGTCCATCCTCAATTCAAATTTGTTTAATTTATGCTTAAACTCTTGAGTTTTTGAACAATTTTTTGCATACGTGCTAAGAACATTACTAAAAGTTCCTCTGCAAAAAATTGTCGTAAAATTGATTTCTACGTCTAGATTTTGTTAATTTTATCTTTAACTTTTGTCGTTTTAAAATATTCATATTTAATTCGTTTCATGTTAACAAATTCTAAATTTTAGTAAATGAACCTTTCATAGTGTTCTAAACTTGTCTCAAAAAAATCGTTCAAAAATTTAAGAGTTTAAGGATAATTAAACAAACTTTGTTGTAACAGAGAATAAAATTAGAAGTAATTATTTTTTGTATGGACTAAAAAACCTATTAAAATTAAGTAAGGACTAAACTTAGAAGTTCCCAATTTTATATCAAAAACATATTTAATCCTTGTTCAAATAGCATTCCTCATATTGATTTATTTATTATATTTACTCAAAAAAATTTTATCAACCTTCTATACAAATGTTATGGAACCTGCTAAATAAAAATGTCTGACTGCGCATCTCTCAACATCTTCTTTTATGTTGGTTTCATTTTTCTTAATAATTAATATATAATAATGTAATCAATATATTATGTTGGCTCACCTTGGCAAAATTCTTCTGAGCTTAATAAATGGGGATGTCAGGAAAAATATGCTATATTCTAAAACTATAAAAATGATAAGAGGCTCAATTGCACGTTGAATTACAGAATCTATAGCCATTCCAAGGGAGAAAAGAACAAGACATCACAGGTTTAACAATCGTGGTTGTTATTTAAATTCAATCAATACCAAGGCATTCTTATGAAATCAAATAACATGTTCTTTCTTAGCAGAAAAAGATGTACTTAACTTTAGAAAGAAAAAAAAAACATGCTCTTTTCTAAATTGATACTTTCCTTGTATTTCTGATTGAAAATAACAGTTCAATGAAAAAAATTAAAAAGAATGTTGTATTTAAAAAGAACATTAAATCTGTAATATGTCATTTTTTTTTTAAATGAAGACAGGAAAAGAAAAACAAAGAACTCAAAACATATTAGAATTGTTTAGTCTATATGTGTAGTGGCACAACTTAAAACAAAGAACTCAAAAATGTCAAAGTGAAGATAAAAAGTGTAAGTTGCAAATTCAAAAAATTCAAATAAAATGCAAATTCGTTAATGTATATCAACACCGGAAGGGTTACATGAAAAAAGACACCCCATTGTATAGCAGACAAATAATCCAAGAATCATCACAATAATTTCTTAAATAAGATAACATCGTCAACTAATTTCTTAAAACTTACAAAGCCATAGTCTCAATAAATAACTAAATTTATAAGTTTTGTTGATATGAAACAACCTAAAAAGTAAACAACTTAAATCTTGCTAAAAAATATCCACTACAATATCTAATATTACTGTGAATTCATTCACAATTTGCTTGAATTAATTGACAAATATAATCATTCTTAAAAACCAATTAGGTTATCTTGAATGTATGCTTTATTCAAAACTTCTTTTAAAATTTTCTCAATCCCTTAATCCACAATTCATCTTTAAAAAGACTCGATCATCATAATATCTTGGGTTAATTAAGTTTTTGGTCCCTATAAATATCTGCAGTTTTATTTTTAGTCCCTATAAAAATAAATCACACTTTTTAATCCCTACAAAATTTTCCGTTAGTGTTTTTAGTCCCTGTTAAATTAAAATTTGTTTAATTATGCTTAAAATTTTAAATTATTTAATGATTTTTGATGACATGCTGTCATTACGTAATTTTTAGGACTTATTTTGACATTTTGATAGAGTTCTAAGCAACATTAAGTGCCCAGGAGATGATAAAAGCAACAAATTTGGAAGATCTGGAAGCTGCCAATCGTATTGCGATTTTCAGCATCGCAATACGATTTCTTGAAGTCAGAGACCATGTTTTTGAAGAAGCTGGATCGCAATACGATCCAGCTAATCGTGATACGATTTCAAGAAGGAGCAGAAAGTAATTTAAGGAGTAATGAAGCCATCGTAGTACGATTATTACAATCGTGGTGCGATTGTGGGCGATCCAGATTTGCCTATTTAAGCTGAAGTCAGTCTCAAACAAAGGGGATTACGATTTTGGAGAGCTAAAGTGCGATTTTAACACCCAGAAGGCTGCAGCGGAGAGGATTTCATCATCTCTAAACCAGTTTATGTATGTTTTAATTCTTCCATTGATTATGCTATTTGTAAACTCAATTATGAGTAGCTAAATCTCTTAGAGATTAGGTCGGAGATGAACCTATGTAACCCTAATTGATATTATGTTGCTGTGAAACTCTATTGTTTATTAATGAATTTCTAGTCTTTATTCAATTCAATTGTTCTTAATGCTTTTTATATCCTGATCAAATATAAACATGATTTTGTGAGAACGAATGACTACTGACCATAGCTTTCGACTTAGACCTAATTGAATTGTTCTGATAAACATGGTTAATCTAGGAATAGATAATCGTTTGTTAGTGATATTAGGTTAACGTTCGTAAAACCTTCAAGGATTATTAGACCACCTAAGGAATTAGGGGCTGTAGTTTAAGAAGAGGGTCCTAACTCAAGGGATTGATTAGGGCTAATTTGTTAACTATCGTGAAACTAGAAAATCATTGGTAATAATAGGTGCAGTAACCAATTAGGGGAAACATAGAGGATTCGAAGACCTGATCTCATCTCTCTCCATATTTTCTTAATCAAATCTTATTCTTTTATTTGATTTCATAAAATCAAACCCAATCTACTGCCTAGTGGCAAACAAAAATAAACCTTTATACATCCTACTTTTATAACGCGATTGAATTATTGAAGTTAAAAACAGTCCTCGTGGGAACGATATTTTTACTACTTCGATAGTATTTGGTGCACTTGCCAGAGATCTATCAAGTTTTTGGCGCCGTTGCCGGGGACTGTTGAATTATTTCAACAAGGCAATTACGTTATAATTTAGGGTTTTTGCAATTTACTTTTCTGTTTTTAATTTTTATTTTTCTGTTTTCATATTCACTTGATTACTTTGCGTTGTGCAGTGCTACTAAGGTATTTTGCTGTTTATGCGAGGTAAACAGAGCTCTGACGACTTAGAGTACGATCCGGAAATTGAAAGGACTGCTAGAGCACTTCGGAAAGCTGTCCGATCGCAAAGGTTAGCTCAGTCCGTTCCACCGGGTGTTCGAGAACAAGTACAGGAGCAACTCTCAAGTGAATCTGAAACAATCTCTTCTCCTAAATCTGCAACTATGGAAGGGGAAGGAGTTGTACCACCAAGACCTAAGCTTGGAGACTACGGGTTAGCCACTCATCGCGGTCAACTGACCCACACTTTTCAACCAGCTAACCCCGTAGCGTTCGACATCAAGACAACTGTCCTCAACGGTTTGAGGGACAAGCAATTCGATGGGACTGAAGCTATGAGTCCTCATGAACACTTGAGCCGTTTTGCTGAAACCTGCGAGTTTTGTGTGCAACCAGCCACCGTGACTGAAGCACAAAAGAAGTTAAGGCTATTCCCTTTCACCTTGACGGGAAGAGCAAAAGATTGGTTGTTAACAATTCCAAACGGGACTGTCCAAACATGGGAAGAGTTAGAGCTGAAGTTCTTGGAGAAATACTTCCCTATGTCTAAGTATTGGGACAAGAAGATGGAGATCTCTAACTTCAAGCAAGGAGAAGGTGAATCATTGAATGATGCTTGGGAGCGATTCAATTTGCTTCTCAAGAGATGCCCTAATCATGAGTTCACCGAGAAGCAATACCTCCAAATCTTCACTGAGGGGGTAACACCAAACACTCGAATGTTCTTAGATGCTTCCGCGGGAGGTAGTCTCAAAAGTAAAACTGATCATGAAGTTCAAGCTCTAATTGAAAACATGGCTGGCAATGAGTATCGTGATCAAGCTAAAAAGAAGGAAAGAGGAGTGTTTGGAGTGAGTGAACAAACTGCTATCCTTGCTAACCAAGCAGCTATGAACAAACAGATCGAAGCTCTAACTAAGGAGCTTCAAGGCTTCACTTTGGCTCAAAAGCAACAACAAGTAGCTGCAATCAAGTGTGACTTATGTGGTGAAGAACATCCCAACGGTGAATGTGTTCCAGAAGGATCAAATGAAGAAGCTAACTTCATGGGAGGTTATCAAAGGCAGAATCAATACTACAATTCAGGCATCAACAAGCATCCCAATCTAAGCTACTCAAATAACAATGCTTTGAACTCTCAGATGCTCACTCCTCCTCAACAACAGCAAAGAAAGCCATCAGCTCTTGAGGAAACTATGATGAATTTCATGAAGATGACTCAAGGCAACTTTGAAGAGATGAAGAAGAGTCAAGAAGCTGAAAGAAAGAACAATGAAGCTTCTAGGAAGCTGCTAGAAACTCAACTGGGGCAATTAGCTAAGCAATTGGCTGAACAAAACAAAGGCGGATTCTCAGGTAACACTAAAGACAACCCTAAGAATGAGTCTTGTAATGTTATTGAATTGCGGAGCAAAAAGGTTTTGGCACCTTTAGTTCCAAAAGCTCCAAAGAAGGTTGATGATGTAGTTGAGGTGGAGGAGAATGATGTAGTTGAAAAAAATGATGAGGGCGTAGTTGAAAAAGAAAATGATCATGGAGTAGTTGAAAACGAAAGGAAGAAAAAAACAGAGGGAGAAAAAAGTGAGAAGTTAATTGATGAAGATTCAATCTTGAGGAAGTCGAAGAGTCAAATTTTGAAAGATGGAGACAAACCACAGGTTATTCCATCATATGTGAAGCTTCCATATCCCCACATATCCAAGAAGAAGGAAAAGGATGAAGGCCAATTCAAGAAGTTCATGCAACTTTTTTCACAACTTCAGGTGAACATTCCTTTCGGTGAAGCTCTTGATCAAATGCCGTTGTATGCTAAGTTCATGAAAGACTTGTTGACTAAACGAAGGAAGCCTAAGGATGATGAGAACATAGCACTTTCTGAGAATTGTAGTGCTATTCTTCAAAAGAAGCTGCCACCTAAGCTGAAGGATCCTGGTGCTTTTACTATCCCTTGTTCAATTGGACCGGTAGACATTGGAAGAGCTTTATGTGACTTGGGAGCAAGTATAAATCTGATGCCTCTTTCAATGATGAAGAAGCTTAAGTGTGGGGAACCAAAACCAACAAGAATGACCATCACTTTAGCTGATCGGTCAATCTCTTATCCTTTCGGTATACTTGAAGATGTGCTAGTCAAGGTTAATGATTTGGTGTTCCCAGCAGATTTTGTGGTCTTAGATATGGCTGAAGATGAAGACATGCCACTCATTCTAGGAAGACCTTTCCTTGCAACTGGTCGTGCTTTGATTGATGTTGAGCGTGGAGAGCTAATGTTGAGATTCCATAAGGAGCAGGTAGTCTTCAATATCTTTGAGGCAATGAAGCACCAAGATGAGAATCCCAAGTGTTACCGGATTGATGTTGTGGAAGAAACTGTCGAAGATAAAACCCTTGAATCTCAATCTATTCAATCTACGGAGGTGGAAAGTGTGGAATCTATAGTTAAACAAGCAGTGATTGAAAATCTTGGAAAGATAAAGGGTGTTAAGCAACTGGAAGTAAGCAAAGGACAGATGCAACAACAATCATCAGGAGACATCCGTGACAACAAGTATGGGGGATTGACAACTGGTAACAATGAAATAAAGACTACTACCACTGGTCCAGGTGGTAAATTGGCGTATAGAAGGATTCCCTGTGGGATGCGTAATGGGCCGGCTGCTTTTCGATGGTGTATGCATTCAACTCTCTCTGATACTTTGGAAAGAATTAGGAGGTACTGTGACGAAGGGTTGGCAAGAAATAAGCCTGCTGATGAAGTTGTGGACCTAAGGAAGTCTGGTGCACAAGGAACTTATAAGGGTAAGGACCAAAAGCTGAAACGGTACCGTGAAGAAGGACTCCCAAACAATGAGACGGGAGAGACATCAACTAATCCTTAGGGGTCTTCAAAAGTCAAGCTAGTGACAATAAAGAAGCGCTGGGTGGGAGGCAACCCACTAATTTATTTTCAGGTATAATTTATTGCTTTAATCTTTTAAATTTTTCTTTTACAACAAAACACAAAACAGGCAGAGGGTTTTCTTCTAAAAACTTTAAAAGATGTGTGCAAGCCCTGCCAGGAAGATTGTAATACAATACTGATGTTGTATCACAATCTCCCTTTCCAAGAATGATTATTTTTCAAAAGTAGAAGTCCAGAAAAAATTTTAAATTTTCAAATATTGGCATTCTGACTTTACCAAATCGCATTACGATTGTAAAATCGTAGTACGATGGTGAAGTCAAACACCTGGACTTTGACTTTTGATATCGTATTACGATTGGGGTATCGCAATACGATAAATGGAAAAATTTTGCACCCTTTCTGTTTCAAACAAATCGCACTACGATGATAGAATCGCATTACGATGGCATCAAGAATTTGAAAAATATAACCGTTACAAACTGCAATCGTAATACGATTATACAATCGCAGTACGATTGTATCAGGTTCTATAAAAACCCAGCAGTTGCAAGCACAACCCATTCGACCCTTTTCCTAGTGTTACTCTGCCCAAATTTCTCCAGAAACCCTAACCACGAAATTCATCCCCTTTCTACCAATTTTTTCATCTTCCTAACACTTCCCAACATCAATTCATTCAACAACCTTCATCTTCATCCACATAATCCAACATATTCAACCTACCCTTTTCACCAAATCATACAATTTTCATCAATGGCACCAAAGCAACAACCACCCTCCAAACCATTGACCCGTCAACAATCCAAGCCTAAGAAAACAACCAACCAACCTTCATCTAGCCAAAACAAACGCAAACGAACCGCCGTCCCACCAACAAACGTTAACCGGTTCATTTCCGAAGATGCTAGAGCGTGGTTTGACTATTGCAAGGGTTTTGAAGTAGTGGGAGAACGAAAATTTGATGTGGTGAATCTCACAAAGTATCCAGTCTTCGACACTATGCTTCGTGAGAGAGGATGGGAGGAGTTGAACAACATGGTACCGGAAGAGAATAACAAGTCTGTGGTGATGGAGTTCTATGCAAACGCTCGTTTCACAGAAACGAAATATCAATCCTACGTTCGAGGGAAGGTGATAGATTTCAGTCCTGCGGCTATAAACAATTTGCTTGGGTTAATTGCTCCGGAAGAGTGTGCGGTTCGGAGATTGGAGCGTGAGGCAAAAAGTTGGGGTGATGATCGATGGGCTGAGTTGCTTACCCAAATGTGTAGGCCAGGGGCTACATGGAAGAGAGCCCGGATGCTGACTTATGCTGAATTTTTGCCCATTCCAAAGGCATGGGCCTCTTTTGTTATTCAGACGCTTGAGAGCACTTCTTGTTCTTCTGAGATTCCTCTCAAGCGAGTACTCACTGTTTCTGCTATTCTTGATCAACAACACATCAATGTTGGTGAACTCATCGCCAACAACATTCATATGATCGCAAAGGGTAGCAAGTCAGTCTATGGGCATGGGAGCATGATTAATTGGCTTTGTGAGAAGATGCTGGTGTTAGAATTTGAGGGTGACTTGCATACTCCTACCACAAAGCCTATCACTGACAAGACTATGGATGTCTTGATGAAGAAGTACGCGGATTATATGCGGGGGAGAAGCGGTGAACCTGAAGCACCACCACAGCAGCAGCCACCACAGATGGAGCATGGAGAGGGTAGTAGTCAGCATGGTTCTTACCCTCCAGTTCATCCTATGGTTCTAGAGTATATGTTCAGTTCTGCTAACTGGATGAATGAGACCTCTGATCTCATGTGGGTTAACCGTCCAAGGTTCTCCGCTGAGTTTGCTGCAGAGGCACAGATGCATAGGAGGCCTATCACCGGGTCTTATGAGAGGTTTGACAAGTCTAGGGAGTCTATGGATGCTTACTTTGATCGACAAGAGCGATATGCTGCTTTCATGAAGAAGGAGATCACTGATGATTTCGAGGCAGGAGAGAAGGCAGATGCTGATGACTTCTTTGATGGGATACCCGGGACTGCTGGTGATGATGATGTGGATATGGGACTGGATCACTGAGGATCCAGCTTTGCTTGTTTTATTGTTTTGTTGTAATTTTTATTTTCTGTTGAACAATTTTATTTCATTCCGTATTGTTTTTATTTCTAGTATTGTCAAAAGTCCGTTGAACTAATTTCCCCGTTTGTGATAAATCTGCACTTGTTTATTATTGACGAATTTGTTTTGCTTCATGTGACCTATTCCAGTTTAGTAACAGTTGTCTGATGAAACGGTATTCTAAAAGTTCAAAAGGAGGGGTGACTTGATTCAAAGGCGAAGTGTACGGCGTTGCTAGGTAGTCACATACTCCCACAAATCTCAGCCATAAGGTTCATTGCCAAACTTGTTTTTCAATTTACTTATATATTTAGATTAGTTTTCCATGCAACTACATTTCTAGAACTTGCATTGTTTCTCTATTATTGATTGGTCTTTGTCATATACACACTGAGGCAAAAGTGCTTGGTCCTGTGAGCCTTTTTGAAGCCTACCCTGTTTTAATTTGTTGAATTTATCCTTTCTTAACCAATTGTGAGCCGGTAGGATTAGAACTTTTTGTTCGGTGACAAACTACATTACAAGCCTAGAGACTTTTAGGACTTGTCCCTTAATGTATTTTCTGAGTTAAGGCATTGTAGAATGTTGCTAAAGATTAAGTTTGGGGTTGCTATTGGAATTTGCAACCAACTAAGTTTGGGGTGGGGGTACTAGAGAATAAGAGAACAAAAATGAAAAAAAAAAGAGAAGAAATTGTCATGCAAAATACACACAAAAATGGTGTATATATATAAAAAAAAAAAAAGAGATTGAATGAGGACAAAGGGACAAAACATTGAAAATCCGAGTAACTTCAAACTCGAATATCCCTAAATGTTAAAAATACTCTCTAGTACCTTTGCATTGATTGTTATTCCACAAGGTGAATGAACGAAGGACTGAATTTTGTGCTTTAACTTCCGTAGGAATGCCTAACTCAAATTTTGTGTAGCCTACTTATCCAAATATATCCCACCTTTCACCTAAGCCCCGTTATAACCCTAAAGACCTCAAAAGTGTGTAATGATATTGACTTTGATTGATGTTTAGAAACTTTTCAAGCGTATGGTAATATGTAGACCTGCATGTCGACTGGTAGAACCCTATTTCATATTGATGCGTGGAGTTGTGAATTGGTGGATGCGAACAAGTCAAACTAGCTCATCTTTAGCTAGAAGGAGAATGAACTTTTGGGTACTATCGTTTTGTCAGGTAACTGTTATTTTACTGTCGTTTGTCACTGTTGCAAGCAAATTCCTTGAGGACAAGGAATGGTTTAAGTTTGGGGTTGTGATGACATGCTGTCATTACGTAATTTTTAGGACTTATTTTGACATTTTGATAGAGTTCTAAGCAACATTAAGTGCCCAGGAGATGATAAAAGCAACAAATTTGGAAGATCTGGAAGCTGCCAATCGTATTGCGATTTTCAGCATCGCAATACGATTTCTTGAAGTCAGAGACCATGTTTTTGAAGAAGCTGGATCGCAATACGATCCAGCTAATCGTGATACGATTTCAAGAAGGAGCAGAAAGTAATTTAAGGAGTAATGAAGCCATCGTAGTACGATTATTACAATCGTGGTGCGATTGTGGGCGATCCAGATTTGCCTATTTAAGCTGAAGTCAGTCTCAAACAAAGGGGATTACGATTTTGGAGAGCTAAAGTGCGATTTTAACACCCAGAAGGCTGCAGCGGAGAGGATTTCATCATCTCTAAACCAGTTTATGTATGTTTTAATTCTTCCATTGATTATGCTATTTGTAAACTCAATTATGAGTAGCTAAATCTCTTAGAGATTAGGTCGGAGATGAACCTATGTAACCCTAATTGATATTATGTTGCTGTGAAACTCTATTGTTTATTAATGAATTTCTAGTCTTTATTCAATTCAATTGTTCTTAATGCTTTTTATATCCTGATCAAATATAAACATGATTTTGTGAGAACGAATGACTACTGACCATAGCTTTCGACTTAGACCTAATTGAATTGTTCTGATAAACATGGTTAATCTAGGAATAGATAATCGTTTGTTAGTGATATTAGGTTAACGTTCGTAAAACCTTCAAGGATTATTAGACCACCTAAGGAATTAGGGGCTGTAGTTTAAGAAGAGGGTCCTAACTCAAGGGATTGATTAGGGCTAATTTGTTAACTATCGTGAAACTAGAAAATCATTGGTAATAATAGGTGCAGTAACCAATTAGGGGAAACATAGAGGATTCGAAGACCTGATCTCATCTCTCTCCATATTTTCTTAATCAAATCTTATTCTTTTATTTGATTTCATAAAATCAAACCCAATCTACTGCCTAGTGGCAAACAAAAATAAACCTTTATACATCCTACTTTTATAACGCGATTGAATTATTGAAGTTAAAAACAGTCCTCGTGGGAACGATATTTTTACTACTTCGATAGTATTTGGTGCACTTGCCAGAGATCTATCAATTTTTTACATACTTGTTTATAACATTATGAAACGTTCCGCCACAATAAGTTAGCTCAAAATTTTATTTTTAGGTCCAAATTTTCGTTAGTTTTATCTTGAATTTTTGGCATTTTAAAAAATTATATTTACTCAAAAAATTCTAATTTTTTATAAAAGAGATTATTATAATGTTCTTAACATGTCTGTTAAAAATCATTTTAAAATATAAAAGTTTAAGTATAATTAAACAAATTTTAATTTAACAGGGACCAACACATACTTTTAGTCCGTGTAAAATTAAAATTTGCTTAATTGTGCTTAAACTTTTAAATTTTTAACATATTTTTTACATACTTATTTAGAACATTATACAAAGTTCCTCCGCAAAAAAGTAACTCAAAATTTTATTATTAGATCCATATTTTCATTAATATAATCTTGAAATTTTGGCTTTTAGAAAAATTCATATTTAATTCATTACATGTTAAAAAACTAAATGATTTTATAAAAGAGTGTCTTACGATGTTATGCACATGTTTGTAAAAAATCTTTCGAAAATATTCAAAGATATATATCATACACTCATATACATAAAAAATAAAGTAGATCAACTTCATCAAATAACGCATGATCATATCAAATTAAATTAAATTACGCACACATTCAACATTAAATTAATAATACATTGACACTTAAAAGAGGACGTGCTCATCTTAACGCTAGTTTGAAATAAAAGAAACATATCAAATATTTTTCAAATTAGACATCAAATATGGGCACTCGTAATCAATGATTTGATTTTGAACCTAAATTAAAATTAAGAATTTAACTTTTAATTTATATATTTAAGTGTTTCTAATATTAATTAAGGTTAAATAAGTTTATATCCGCTAAAAATATCAGAAAATTTGATTTTAGTCCCTAAAATTAAAAACATGTTGTTTTTGTCCTTCCAAAATTTTCCCTTTTTGTTTTTTGTCCATAATCAACATGATGTTGACCTGTCCTTGAATTTTCTTTACCATAATAATAATATAGACCAACAAGAGTTGAATATTATAGATGATCATAACCCCAACACAACTTGAACATAAATGAAAGTCGTAACTTTTATATTAATATGAACATAAATTGACCATTAATCAGAGGCAAAGAATAAAACCGAAAGTTCTCAATAGAACAAATATCTTTTCTTTTTTTTTTTTTTACTTTTAAGACCTAAAATCAATATTTTTAATATTTTTAGGGACAATAAACTTATTTAACCATATTCATTAAAGATAATATAGAAACACAATTAATATCATTACTTTTAAATTAAAAAATCAATTTTGAATATTAGATAAATCATTGATTTTTCCTTATTCTCATGAATTTAATAAAACCCTTATATGGTAGTACATTTGAATCACAACCAACACCACCAACTATTTCATATACTAAACATGACTCTTGTAAAAAACAACATATTAAATAAAAGTGATAACCTGAAACTATGTCACATGGATAAAAAAAAACATTAAATATTGTTCAAATCAAACATCTAACTTGGATATTCGTAATCGATAAATGTTATGAATATTAATTAAATAAAAAAATCACAATTTTTTTTTGAAAGAATAGATCACAATTAATATCTTTACTTTAAAATTAAAATTAAAAATAATTTTTTTTTGCTAAGCAAGGAGTAATGGCAGACATCGGGAGGAAACACCGACATACCAACTAGGTTGGCATCTGGGAAACCTCCGTCCTATGCCGCCAAACTCTAAAATTTTATTAAAAAAAAAATTAAAATTTCAAATATTATATAAAACACACAAAATTGATTTTCGCACATTCTTCAAAGTTAAATATTACTTTTATGGAGTCATACATTTCAATCATAAATAACACCATCAACTACTTTATACATTAAGTATGAGTATTGTAGTCATGTAAAAATGAATATTATATATGTTAAAAATATAAAGTGATTTTAAGTTTTAATTTGTATTACATGTGTTGGTCTCTCATTTTCGTCATCTATTATTCTGGAATTCATCTTTTCTTTCTTATTTTTGAACACACACGTAAAAATAAAAGTGTTACAAATATTAATTAAATATTGCACTACTTATAATTTAGTAATTTAATTGTTATGAATATTAATTAAATAAAAAATAAAAACACAACTAATATTGTTACTTTTAAATTAAAAAATCAATTTCGAATATATGTGAATGTTTCTCTGATATTTTTTGGAAAAAAAAATCTATTTTTTCATCAAACAATCATTTTTTAAAAATTTTTGTAGTGTTGTTTGTTTCAGATTATACAAAAATCAATTTGTCATAGCATCAAAATAAGCCCGTTTGTTATAACTTTTTTTAAGAAAAAAATTATTTTTTTAAAACAATAATCACTTTTAAGAGTATTGCATCCATTTATTAAAGTTTTTAGAAAAAATCATAATCTAAAAACAACTTCAAATGAGAAGTTGTAAAGGGTCCGTTTGTTACAAATTAAAACAAAAGTGATTTTGACATAAAATAATTCAGAGATTATTTTTTAGATATTTTATAAAAAAATCAAAATCTATTTTGCATTTGTTTACCGTAATAAAAATAACTTTTTTTTTAAATAAAATAATTTAGTTTGTTTGGATACAAAAGATATTTTTTGTTAGGAAATTAGTTCAATCTTTTTACCCATATGTCCTCTCTCCTATAAAAAAAAATCTATTTTTTGAGAAGTTATTCTTAACAGCTTCTCATTTGAAACTGTTTTTAGATTTTTTTAAATGTATAAGAAACGGATGCAATACTCTTAAAAATGATTTTTTTTAAAAAAAATGATTTTTTCTTTAAAACAAAACTATAACAAACGGGCTCTAAGAGTAAGTTCTCAAAAAAATAGATTTTTTTTATTGGAGAGAGAAAATAAGAGTTAAAAGATTGAACTAATTTTCTAACAAAATAAACCTTGTTATATACTTGTATCTAAACAAACTAAGGGTTCGTTTGTTACGGGTTAAAATAAAAGTGATTCTGACATTGAATAATTTAGAGATTATTTTTTAGAGATTTTGGGACCGTTTGTTACGGATTAAAATGAAAGTGATTTTAACATAAAATAATTTAGCGATTATATTTTAGAGATTTTATGAAAAATCAGAATCTATTGTGCGTTTGTTTACCGTAACAAAAATCATTTTTTTTAAAACAAATAATCTAGTTTGTTTGGATACAACTATATTAAAGGGATTTTTTGTTACAAAATTTGTTCAATCTTTTAAATCATATTTTCTCTCTCCTTTAAAAAAATCTATTTTTTGAGAAGCTCATTTGAAATTTTTTTAGATTATGATTTTTTAAAAAAGTTGTAACAAATTGATGCAAAACTCTTAAAAGTGATTATTTTTTTAAAAAAATGTGATTTTTTTTCTTAAAAAAGCTATACCAAACGGGCTCTTTATAAAAACTCATAATTTACTTTGTGTTTGTTTACCGTTATAAAAATCTTTTTTTAAAAAATAATTTACTTTGTTTGCATACAACTAATTAAAAGAATTTTTTGTTACAAAATTATTTCAATATTTTAACCTTTTTTTTTTTTCTCTTTCCTCTAAAAAAATCAATTTCTTGAGAAGCTACTCTTAACAACTTCTTAATTAAAGTTTTTTTTAGATTCTGATTTTTTCTTAAAAAGTTGTAAGAATTTCCAAATAAAATATTACTTTTTAAACATTCTTTCATCATTAGATTGCACAACTATTGCAGATTACTTTTTAATAATCCTAACATCATTAAAATTAATTTTTCACATAGCAGAGATTACACAACTGTTGAATAAGAATTTCCAAATAAAATGTTACTTTTTAAACATTCTTTAATCATTACATTGCACAACTACTGCAAATTACTTTTTAATAATCCTAACATCAATAAAATTAATTCTTCATATAGCAGAGATTACACAACTGTTGAACTATTGCAAGAATATTATTAGTATATATTTATTAGTATATAAGTAAATATAAAAAACAAAATATTGACTGATTTTTACTTGTATGCGTTGAAGTAGAAGTTATCAAAGGTCAAATCAAAGTTTGCATTTAGTCTTCCCCACATAGGTTTTTTGCTATCCATGTCAAAATGAAATTGTGTTTTTGCTATCTTATTTTCCTGTTCCTCATATTCACCTAAGAGACTGACTACTAATGGATGTGATACATGTGTTGTAGCTGATGTTGTAGCTGACCCTCCCACCATGAACTTTCTTAATGGATATAGAACTGCAATAGTTGCATCCCTACTGGCCAGTTGGGCCATGAGCCGAAGTTGCTTCATCTTTAAAGTCAGCTCAATCTGTGATTGGGTGATACTTGGCGTTCCAAATCCCTTGGAAAAAAAAATACAATGAAGTCATATTTATTTTTGTAATTGTTTTTATTGTTCTTTTTTTGTTGTTGTAATTACTTACATAGAATTGGGAGAACTTGATTTGAAGTGGTTCAGTCAGCATTGTACCTGTTTAGAGGATACTTTATTTTATATATATATATATATATCTTTCACATGTCAAGAGCACTCTCTCACAATCTCCACACAAAAGTTTATGCAAGCATAAATTAACAAAATTAAAGTGGTTTACTGTTGATGTCTGTAACACCCCGTTTTCCCAACATAAAAATTTCTTAATAAAAATCAGAGTTTAACAACTTAAACGGAATGCTGCACTTCTTAAAAATCATAAATGGAATAAATAATAATTTATCCTTCAAAATCCAACAATGTAATATCTAAAACTTCGCAGCGGAAATTATTTCAACATCTTAAATAATATTTGGCACAAGGGCCTCAACATAAAATCTCAAAGCAACTTAGTTCGATAATAATTCATACACCAAATAACACACAATAGCATATTTCATCAAAATATATATGTATAAAATATTTTAACACCAAATAACAAATATATCTTTACATCAAATAACAAATATATTTCTACACAAAATAACAAATATATTTCTACACCAGATAACATATATATTTCTACAAAAAATAACAAATATATTTCTACACCAGTTAACATATATATTTCTACACAAAATAACAAATATATTTCTACACCAGATAACATATATATTTCTACACAAAATAACAAATATATTATACTAATAAATACCAACGTATAACATAACAAAATATCACTCAAAAAATATATCAACTAAATTATAAAAAGACATCTAATCTCAATAAAATAAATAAGTAATAAAATAGGGTGTTACAACTCTACCCCCCTTAAAAGAATTTCGTCCTCGAAATTCAAAGCACAAGAGAAAAATGAATTTAATTATTACTTAAATATCTTAAACTATATATAACAAAATAGTAACTTCAAACATTACACAAAAACCACATTAAGGTTAGTCAGTCTGTAACACCCACGACGTGGCTTTCGATATCCCGCCAGTTGGATACGAAAGGTTCCCGTCAGTTGGAACGGGCACTATTCGTAAGGATGACCCCACGTTAATAAGAGGAAACGAATCACATCGGAATGAGAGGGATCCAGAGGCCGTGTAGGTATGGGACTACATGGTTGAAGGAAGGCTTATAAGAATTGTTAGGTACTACCCATATCAACAAGATGCATCTTCTTTTCGGTAGCTCATTCCATAAGAACTCCACAGTTAAGCGTGCTTGACTTGGAGCAATTTTGGGATGGGTGACCTACCGGGAAGTTTCCCGGTAAGCGTGCGAGTGAGGACAAAACACGCTGAAAAGACTCGTGTTGGTTTGTGGGGTTAGTCGGCAATCCTGAAAGCAGTCTAGATGTTACAAAATGGTATCAGAGCAAACCTCTCCCAGTAAGGTGTGGTTCGGGGACGAACCAGGCGGAAGCTGGTGGGCATGTAACACCCACGACGTGGCTTTCGATATCCCGCCAGTTGGATACGAAAGGTTCCCGTCAGTTGGAACGGGCACTATTCGTAAGGATGACCCCACGTTAATAAGAGGAAACGAATCACATCAGAATGAGAGGGATCCAGAGGCCGTGTAGGTATGGGACTACATGGTTGAAGGAAGGCTTATAAGAATTGTTAGGTACTACCCATATCAACAAGATGCATCTTCTTTTCGGTAGCTCATTCCATAAGAACTCCACAGTTAAGCGTGCTTGACTTGGAGCAATTTTGGGATGGGTGACCTACCGGGAAGTTTCCCGGTAAGCGTGCGAGTGAGGACAAAACACGCTGAAAAGACTCGTGTTGGTTTGTGGGGTTAGTCGGCAATCCTGAAAGCAGTCTAGATGTTACACAGTCAAACATGATCACATAATAAAACATAACCATTAAGTAGAAAGAAAGAAAAAATACAACGACAATATTCAACTGTCACACGACACAAACGACTCGACTACTTGGCCGAACGGACCGACCTGCTCTGATACCAATTGTAACACCCCGTTTTCCCAACATAAAAATTTCTTAATAAAAATCAGAGTTTAACAACTTAAACGGAATGTTACACTTCTTAAAAATCATAAATGGAATAAATAATAATTTATCCTTCAAAATCCAACAATGCAATATCTAAAACTTCGCAGCGGAAATTATTTCAACATCTTAAATAATCTTTGGCACAAGGGCCTCAACATAAAATCTCAAAGCAACTTAGTTCGATAATAATTCATACACCAAATAACACACAATAGCATATTTCATCAAAATATATATGTATAAAATATTTTAACACCAAATAACAAATATATCTCTACATCAAATAACAAATATATTTCTACACAAAATAACAAATATCTTTCTACATCAGATAACATATATATTTCTACACAAAATAACAAATATATTTCTACACCAGCTAACATATATATTTCTACACCAGATAACATATATATTTCTACACAAAATAACAAATATATTATACTAATAAATACCAACGTATAACATAACAAAATATCACTTAAAAAATATATCAACTAAATTATAAAAAGACATCTAATCTCAATAAAATAGGGCATTACAATGTCCACCACTTCCTCTTCAGCTTTGCTTTGCATCTGCACTTCCTCTAAAGCCTTTTTTAGCATCTGCACTTCCTCTTCAACTTTTTTCCGCATCTACACTTCCTCTTCAACTTTTTTTTGCATCTTCACTTCCTCTTCTGCTATTTTTTGCATCTTCACTTCTTTCCTTCTTTCTACTTGCTCTGTAATTGCATTTAATTGAATTTCAGTTATAAAGTAAGGTTTATTATTGAATTGATTATAAATTAGGGTTTATAAAAATTGATTTGAAATTGAATTATAAAATTAGGGTTTACCTCTAATGAAAATTGATGCTGCGGCTGAAGCCATTCCTGACACTAAAGAGGTCAGCATTGTTTCCATAATTTTCTCCATTGGCAGGTTCTTGGGAACCGTGAACGAACGCGAGAAACGAGTATGATTTCTGTGGAGAAAATCTAATTGTTGGAAAACGCGTGAAAAATTTGGGGAAATGTGGGAGAGAAATGGAGAATCGCAACCTTGTAAAACATGACTAACCTGGAAAATTGGGATAACCAGTAGAAAATGACACACGCACGTTAAAGTTGTGTTTATTCTAATTTATATTGTAAATGTGACGTGTGTTTATGAGAAATGTTAAATACTTGTACAACCATTTGTGACAATTATTTGGACAACATTTTGTTTCTCATACTTGTATGATGTTCTTTTTCCCCCTCTCCATTGTTTTTGATCAATAAAAAAAAAACAACGTTGTCATAAAAGCTGTCTTGAAATATATGTACATACTACCAAGCTTGTGACGATTTACTTTCTTTTTCTTGACTCAAGATTCCATTTTTTAATTCCTAAACTATCTTTTGATTAAATGTATGTTTGTCTTTTAATTATCATGAAGCTTAAATGCATTTGTTTATCTTCATATTTTAAATAAGGAAAATGCTTGTTGTGACAATTAACAATTTGGGAAAAGTCAAAAACAATTAAAAGTGATGGTAAGGGATTTCTTGCAAATGAAGAACTTGAGTTTAAATTCAGTTTTAAAAATGTTATATTGTTAAATTTTCTGAAACATAATTTTATCACACACTGTGACCATATCTGACACAATGGAATAGTTTACGGCGCCAGTTCAAGGGCAAGGTCGCTAAAGCATTTGTTTTAGGTCCATCAACAAAAAATAATTTTTCATTTAATTTTACAAGTAAAAAGGTCTCATACTTAAATAAAAAATGGTCTCGTGTATTCAACATTGCTTTAGGTCTCGCTTATTTTTAAAAATTATCGGGACGATGTAACACCCTAATTCCCACATTTTATTTTTATAATAAAAACGCATTTAAAATAAAGAAACACACTTGTCGAAAATAATCTTGAAGTCCAATTGCCTTGTAAATCTTTCATGAATGGTTTTATATGGTTAATTGAGGATATGTGGATGATTGTTAGGTGTTGAATATGATGTTTATCATAAGGTGTTGTATTTTCTCCATTAATTGAATTGTGAGAAATGGCAAGGAGTTGTTGAACTAAATGATATAGTTGATGTTGATGTATGTTGATAATTATGATGATGATGATGTTGTTGGTTGTTGATGAATATGATGATGATTATGTTGTTGATAATGTGGTAATGACTCTTATTGAAATGTGATTGTTGAATGTGTGGACATGTATACTTGATAATGCAATTGTTGTTGAGATAGTAAATGTAAAAGGAGGTGTACTTTTACATTGTCGTTGGTAGTTGTGTTGGTAGTTGTTATGTTGAAGTTGTGCATTATCGGGTCGTTGCTGTATGTCCATGCATCATATCATATTGAGTCATATGTTGAAATGTAAAAGGAGGTGTACTTTTACATAGTTGTTGTAAGAGGAGGTGTACTCTTACATAGATGTGCGGTTGGCATCTAATGACTGTTGTTGTGGTACCACATGCATATATGTGTCGAGTATAGGCGCATTGCATATTGAAATGTTATCTTGTTGTTGCATGTGAATGGTGATTGTTGATGATAAGTGTGTTTGATGAATACATACTTGTGACATTTAGAATTTAATGGTTGTCACACATCTTCTAAAAAAAATCAAAATTCAAATTAAAAACATTGCAGTGGAATAGTTTTCAAAAACTTTAAAGTACATGTTGCATCACAATTTCAACACCAAAACTAAATTCAAAAGAATTATAAAATAGAGTCTAAAATAAAAAGAATCCCCGTTCCCTAGTGTTACTGATCAGAGCTTCGACTCAATAAAACTCTCAAAAAGCGATAGACAAAAAGGAGAAAGCCCCAACGCCATCTTCCGAGACTCACTGCTACTAAGATCTTCTTCCTACAAATCTACACCACAAGGGTGCAGGCGCCCAACCCGCCACTAGAGGGTGAGAATATATCCAACACAAGAGATGCATAATCACATGTATAGATCCAGATAAAAGAACACAACAATTACATTTAGACATGTATGCATCATAGTAAGACAATATTCATATTTAAATATAAAGTTTCATTTAATAAAAATCAAATAGGCATCAACCAACATCTTATAACAACATATAAGCATCGAGAGCATTTAAGAATATCAAGTAACCACTTAACAAAATACAAATCATTCACACATAATCATATATAAGCACATCATTAAAAATCACATCTTAAAATAGTTACACTTTTTCAAATAACACATCTATTAATTCCACATCTTCAAATAGCACATCAATTACACATCGTCAAATGACACATCATCAGATAATTCACAAATTACACTTCTTTAAATATATAATCAAATTCACCACATCTTCAAATATACTTGACAATGAATCCAATGTCCCTAACTCGACTCTATATGCATGTGGTACCGGTTTTGGATATCAGAGTTATGTTACTGATTTATCCCCCATCTTTAAACACATCTTTAAATCGGACTGACCATGAATGCATGAACACCAAATAACGACTCAACAAATGCACATCTTTAAATGACTCGACAAATACACATCTTTAAATAACATCGGCTCTGTTTGGTAAACCCAAAAAAAGAGCTTTTAGCTCTTAGCTTTTAGCTTATAAGCTCATTTGACAAAAAAAGCTCTGTTTGGTAACACTTTAGTTCTGTTTGGTAACGCTTTTTTACAACGAGCTTATAGCTTATTTCAGGAGCTTATAAGCTATTTTTCAGAAGCTACTTCAAGTAGCGTTTGAGCTTATAGCTTTTAGCTTCTCATTTTTTCTTCCATATTTACCCTTATTATTCAAAGCAAAATCTATCAGCTAATTTTACCAAACACTTCAACTAGCTTATCAGTCATCAGTCATCAGCTATCAGCTAAAAGCTATCAGCTAGCTTATCAGCTAAAAGCTATCAGCTAGCTTATCAGCTATCCGCTATTTTTACCAAACAGAGCCATCATCGTTAAATATCACATCTTTATATAACACATCTTTAAATCACACATCTTCAAATAACACATCTTTATATAACACATCTTTAAATCACACAATTTCAAATAGCACATTATTATATAATACATCTTCATATAACACATCTTTATATAACACATGTTTAAAACACACATCTTCAGATAACACATCTTTATATAACATATAAATTCAGTTTATCATAACATTATTCATAAAAATAAAAATTAAAAATATAAAATATAAGAACCGAACATGGTAACTACGACACACAAAACTCCATGCCTAGAACAAAATAAATAAAAATAGTGCAAACATTAGATAGCCGATGCATATACATAGCACTTTTTATTTATATTCTTCTTCTAAACTTCATATAATCAAGTTGCAGATAAAACAAAAAATTGTAGATAATACAATATCAAATAATGTGAGCAACTTAGTATTCAAAAATTATATTTTTCTTGTTTTACCATCTTAGCTGTTCGGCCAAGACCGTTCCTTTAATTAACTCTTGTAGACATGTCTTTAGTCACCAAAAGAGGCAAATATTAATTATTAACCAAATAATGATAAGGAAAAAACCTATAAACTTCCAGGCATAAGGCTCTCATGGACATGGAAATAACTAACTAATAATGAACCATATAGAGATTATAATTATAAAAAAATTATCAAGACTAAAACATCCTGTAGCAAATACTAGTATACTATTACTCCCTTAAACTACTCCCTTAAACTATTTTGGCATTTACTAATTACTGATGGCACTAATGTCGACAATTAACATATGTAGGTATCAATATTTATTTTGTGTGAAATAATCATTGGGTGAATTAAAGGTAAGCATGGATTAACGTATGCCAAGCAGAAAGTCATCGCAAGACTAATCATAAAGGTATCGACAGAAAAATAAAATTAAAGGCATTGATATCAATGAATAATAGAAAACCATTCGAGAACAATCATAAAATTAAGAACATGGATGAATACATATCAACGGAATATACATCAAAAAAAAATCTCAATAGGTCAAAAATATATTTGCAGCTGCATAGAAGAACACAAATTTAATCATGGATTCATCAAAGGAATAAGAAAATAAAGAAAATTAACAACCCTTCACTATCCACGTGAATACACAACCCTTATGATGAATAGAGATTACCTCTAGTTTTGCGAAATTGATGATTTCCTACGGTGAAATCTCTCTCTAGGTTCTTCTCGCTATTCCTCTTTGCCTCTTCTCTCCATAACCCTAGTTTTTCTTTTGCCACTTTGTTTCTCTCTTTCTCGGTAACCCTTCTTCTCTAATTCTCTTCTCTATTTATAAGCTCTAATTGAGTTTGTTACCAATCTTTTTAGATTATTTTATGTCCTCTAGGTTTGTTACTGATCTTTTTAAATTATTATTTGCACCTTTCGAATTTGTTACTATTATTTCTGTAACTACACCGTCTTGCTATTCAAACTCCCTTCTACTTAAATCATTAAAGCTCCACTCATCTCACTAACTACAACCTCTTTTCTACTCAATTTTACTAATCCCCCGTTCGCACTCTAATTTCTTATTCTATCTAAAAAAAAAAACTCTATTTTCTTTCTAAATATTATTTTTTTCTCACTCTTTAATCAACTAACCAACCCATCTACTTTCTCCTTACCTATTCTTACAATAAATACGAATATTTAAATTAATACTACCTAACAACCAATACTAATAATAATAATAGTACTAATATTATTTAATAATAATACTAATAAATTAATATTTAAAATTTGGGGTGTTACAGACGACCCTGATAGTTTATGTGCAGAGGATACTCAATTTACATAAAATAAATGTTTTACTAAATAAAGTGGTAGATAATATGTGAAAGAGTTGTTTATCACTAAAGGTAGAAAATAGAAACAATATATTTCTATCACTCGGCCACTTCTATCACTCGGCCACATAATTGCTTGGTGTGGCAATTAACGATTTGGAAAAATTCAACGACACTTGAATAAGATCATAAAAGATTTTTTGCATTTGAAGAACTTGAGTTTAAATTGTGCTCTAAAAATGTAACAGTGTCGAGTCTTTTGAAATATAACATTTTATAAGAAATATGATCAAGCTCTCTAACATTTGAGGATACTCAATTTATACGAGATAAATGTTTCACCCAATAAAATGGTAATACAAGAATGGGTTGTTTAACAACGCCTCCTACTGTTCACACCCTTTCCTTCTCCGTTTGATCAGAATAATTGTCTGATTTCCACCCAATTCTCTCCTTGTGAGATGTTCTCTGTTTAATTCTCTCCTTGTGGGAAGCTTCTTTGTCCTGTTTGTCTCTCCACTGTGAGAAGTTTTCATCCTTAGTTTCATGGCATCGCTTTCAAACCTATATCTGAGTGATGAGGAAGATGATCTTGAGATTGCAATCGAGGAGACTCCTAATTCCTCCACTGATACGAGCGCAAGTCTGGTAGGCAGATTCCTTACAGGTAAACCTGTGAGGGGTTATATGATGACATCGATCATGGCAGAATTTTGGCACCCGGGTAGAGGAGTAAACATCAAAGAGATTGAACCAAACCTCTTCACATTCAAATTTTTCCATTACCGTGATATGCAAACCATATTGAATAAAGGACCTTGGTATTTTGATAATAACCTCCTGATTCTTGACATTCTCCTAGAGAATACGCCCCCACAGAGTATTCCGCTTATTTCAGTTCCATTATGGGTTCGAATTTCTGATATACCAGTAGGGTTTATGGCAGAAAAAGTGGGGAAGGATCTCGGTAACTTTATAGGAGACTTTTTGGAGTACGACGCCAAGAACAGTGCCAATCACCTCAGGTCATACATGCAGATCAGAGTGCTCCTAGATGTTACTAAACCTCTTAAAAGACAGAAGAAAATTAAGCGTCCGGGAGGGGAATCACATACAGTTCGCTTCACCTATGAACGATTGGGGAATTTTTGTTACTATTGCGGCTTGTTGAGGCATATAGAGGACTATTGTGATAAGCTCTATTCTGTTGAAGCTGATGATGGAGTTCGCCATTGGGGTCCTGAACTAAGAGTCGTTCAACAACACAATTCCGGCAAAGGTTCAAGATGGTTAAGGGAAGACGGCCAAGACTGGTCATCGCCATTAGTTAAGGTTCATCAGAAAGTCGACACAAGTTCCGCCGGAATCGGAAACAGTAACGCCAAGACAATAAATTCCCATTCAATTGCTCCCAAAACGGTTACATTGGGTGACATGCTAAAAAATCCCAATTTAATTCGCCCAACCGTGAGCAATAAACACACACATTCATCCCCTCATGCTTCAACTTTCATGGAAGAAGAAAATGCTGCAGTTGTTTCCACAAACTTGAAACGGTCCAGGAATGATCTGAATGGTAATAATCATCTTGCTGACTCATCTCAGGTTCCTCCCATGAAGTCAGTAATCACGCCATCTCCCTCTTCCAAAGAGTCATCCAATTCATCTTCATCTTCCCCAATGGAGACTTCACAACGTGATGCTTCAAAAAATGTCCGGTCGTCGAACAATCATTTTTTATTGGCAGAGCCTGTAGAGCAGGCCTGCCGAAAGTCATGAATGTCATAGCCTGGAACTGCCGAGGCTTAGGAAATGTTAAGGCAGTTCCCAGTATTAAAGACCTAGTCCGTGTCTATAAACCGGACATTGTTATCCTTTTTGAAACTTTATGCAGCAATAATAAAATTCTAAGTTTGAAGTATTCCATTGGTTTTGATCACCACTTTTCTGTTGATAGCATCGGACATAGTGGTGGCGTTGCTGTCCTATGGCAAAATTCTGCTCATTATAATATTGTTAATTACTCTCAAAACTTTATTGATATGTCTATTAGTGATGCTGTGAAAGGTAATTGGCGTCTTACCGCATTCTATGGTTACCCTGACAATGGAAGACGACATCAATCTTGGGAACTACTTCGTTCTCTTCGTGATATGTCACATGAACCTTGGTGTGTTATAGGAGACTTCAATGATCATCTTTCTCCAGTAGATAAAAGGGGAGGACCAGATCGACCATTATGGCTTATCCGTGGTTTTCAGAATGCTGTCAATGATTGTAACCTTTGTGACCTCCCACTAACGGGTTGCCAATTTACCTGGTTTAAGAGCATTGGTAGTAGCCAAGCAAAGGAAGCCTGTCTGGATAGGGCTCTTGTTAGCGTGTCGTGGCATGATTTATTTCCTAAAGCATCTCTTCAAACCCTTGTTGCACCTATGTCTAATCACACTCCCCTCCTCCTTCAGACAGATCCGGTCCCATGGTGAATGCCACACACAAGCTTTCGCTTCAACAATTCATGGCTTCTTGAATCTGATTTGACTCATATGGTGAAGGACAATTGGCGTTTTTATCCATCCAACAATATTTTTTCTAAACTAGGCCACTGTATTGAAGACATAACAGCTTGGAGCAAACTTAACCATCCTCACTTTGATCAACGTAAGAAGCAGTTGCAAGCAGAAATTGAGTCATTGCGTGTCGCCTCTACAGATGGAGAAAATCCAAATCTTGATGTTCTCCATAATCAACTTGCAACATTACTCCTTCAAGAAGATTGTTACTGGAAGCAACGTGCAAAAGTCTACTGGCTTAAAGAAGGAGATACTAGCAGTAAGTTCTTCCATGCTACCATATCTTCAAGACGAAGGAATAATACCATTACTAAGCTTAAAAACACTAATGGTATTTGGCTTACATCTCAAGATGATATGACTTCACACGTGCGTGACTATTTCTCTAGTATTTTTCAAGTTCGCCCCGGGGATCACCAACCGATCACTTCCACATTCAGTTGCGTGTCTCTATTGAAGATAATAATGTGCTTACAAAGCCATTCTTGGTCGAAGAATTCAAAGAAGCTCTTTTTAGTATGCATCCTGACAAATCTCCAGGCCCAGACGGTCTTAATCCAGGTTTCTATCAACATTTTTGGGGAGATGTAGGTGATGAGATATTTCATTCAGCGTGTATTTGGCTAGAAGAAGGTTCCCTTCCTTCACAACTTAATGATACAAATATTGTGGTTGCTCCAAAAATTGATAATCTAGAAACAATTAAAGACTTGCGCCCCATTTCTCTGTGTAATGTTATGTACAAAATTATTTCCATCGTTATTAAAAGTTAAAACTCATGATCTCCTTAATTTCATGTGCATAATGGTCATTTTGCAAAATTTAATTTATTTGTTATTTATAATTAATTACGGATAATGGTCATCACAAGTGTGACTTTGCAAATTTTCTAAAGCATAACATATGTGACAGCCTCATATTATATGGAGATAATGGAGAAAACCAAAATTTCAACATCATTGTCAATAATGATCGCAAATTAACTACACAAATTGGACAAAAGTGAGACAACTTCTCCCGAATCAATGAATTTCGATCAAGATGCGATTTAAATTTTCTATCAATAATTGTTATGTTTGTCATGTATTTCGTATAAAATATGACTACGTGGGTTATTTTTTTTTATTTTTTTTGGTACAAAAGAGGGTACATGGGTTATTTTCCAAAAATTGTACCAATGCATTAACAATGCATCTCAATTGTATTTTCTACATTTTAATTAATATTAAGTGTCTTCTACTAATTCAAAAATGTTTAAATTACTTAATCATGCAATTTTACTTTATCATACCATCAAACATATAATACACAAATAATTCACATTTACTTTAAATTGACATATAATTCAATTATATCAAAACTCTTATTAAACTTTAATGATCTTTTACAAACAACAAACGTTTACTGTACCCGTGCGTCAGCACGGGTTTGTTACTAGTAGGACATGGAAAAAGGAGTTTGTTTGCTTGAAAGAGTCAATAAATTCAAAGATAGTAAAATTGGGCCCAAAGACTTTAGTGCTATTTAACATAAGAAAACATGGTAGAAATTGAATACTACCTCCGTCCCGGTATAATTGACCTACTTTGGTTTTTCACACAGATTAAGAAAAGTGTATAAATAAAGGGGAAAGGGGAATATATTGTATTGGGAATGATAAAAGTAGTATTATTTAGTGTTATATTGTATGGAGAATGATGAAAGTTGTATTGAAAATTGAAATGGGTCAGTTATTTTGGGACACTTTTTTTTAGAAAATGGGTCAGTTATTCCGGGACGGAGGGAGTATTTATTTTCAGAATCTCACATGAACTAACACAGTACTGTGACAACATAGTTATCACAGTTATTCCAACATATGACCCAAACATGTGGGCTATGAAAGTATTTACATTTAGTTGCAGTATAGCAGATAAAGTACACAACTAATTTAGTCACAAAACTGACATAGATAAAGTTCATAGCACATGATTTAATTGACAAATTATAGTTGCAGCCTAGACTCCCGTTGAAATCAGTTCAGACCTAAACTGTTCATCCTGATCGCAGTTTGCGACACAACCCCATCTGATTTCTTGCTCTCTCAGACACAAAATTTGTAGACATGTATTTGACCCAATAATGCTTGAATTTCTAATTGGCAATTGCTACTTTTTTTGTAGCATGCAATGAATTGAGTAGGGGACATGTATTTGTAAAGATGGGTTGATAAACTTCTTACACGCATGTGTAATTTGCTACTCATTGTTCAAAGTATATTGTGCCAATGTGATCTTAAATTGTAGCTTGGAAAAGGAATAAAGCAACTTAAACATCGGAGTGTAGAAAATAAGCTCTCAAATCATCGACCAATTTGTTCAATCTTCACGGTTGATGTTGTAGTAATTGACATTTTTTTTTAAAAGAGCACGATACTTCAAATTCTTAATACTATAGTTTTTCATTTTATTTTACCATTTCTTAATGGAAACTTTAATATTTCATCTCCATCAATGTTTTTGCTCTTTCACATGGCTTAGTTTACATCAAATCCAATCAACTTACGAAGAAGTTAAAGATGATGTCAAAATCTTAACCAAAATATATTTTCATCAAAAGTTTTTCTTGGAAAACACTCATCAAGTCTTTTCCTCATTGTTACACACCCAACCCGACATTTTTTTTTTGAGCAAAGGCAGACTTAATTCATTTCCACAAGCTCCATAGAGTCATAGCAGCTAATACTTACTGTTTTGGGTGCAACCTGTCAATCAAGTCAAAAAACATAGAAGTGCAGTCATTACTAGAGAGTAGCAAGTCTCGGATGATGTGATTAACTCCAAGCAGTTCCCAGCAGCTGGATACCCAACCCAACGTTTATCATCGAAAATAACGAGCAAGTTTTATTTTAAGCAAAATAAAAACATAGTTTAAAAAAAAATATAACGCTCGCATTCAAAGTGCACCACATTATAACACAACTCAATGTCTAAATTTGTTGTTTTGAATTAAAATTTAGCCCTCATGGCAATTGGCAACCCATTAAAAAATTATGAATTATGAATGTTTCACACTTTCAAAGTCGTACAAATCCCATAAATAAAAATTCACATAGAAGTCCAAACTAAAATAAAGTCATTGGAGTAACACCAAAGTTGTCCACAAGCTGGTTCTCAAACCGATCATTTCCACGACAACTTACGAAAGCCCCCCTGTACATGTTACAAGTGTACAAACACATAGAGGGAGGTGAGTAACTATAAATCAACAATTACATGGTACATATACAAATAGATAGGTTTAAACAAACTCGACAGTCAACATCATATGGCATTACCAACAACTCCATTACTTAGTTTCTGATCAAAGTTCAATTAATGGATAATGTAATTTTCAGTCAAACTTTACTTAGTTTCTGATCGAAAGTAATACATAAAAAATAGTAGGACATCAATGCGAGAAAAGAAAAAGAATGAATTTAGGTTTTCTAACATTGGCTCTCTGATCCTCGATGATGTATCTCGATGATGTATTTAAGTTTTATATTCATAGCAAAATACCCTTATTAAATGTGTATGGGACATGTATTTGTAAAGAGGGTTGATAAACTTCTCAGCTGCTTACAAGTATGAAGTTAACTCAGACAAAGAAGAAGGATTAAAAAAAAAAAAAGAGATCTTCAGCATGGTAAGTGCAGGCATGTGTAAATTTTGTGTAAATTTTGTTAGTGCATTAATTTACTAATTATTGTTCAAAGTATATTGTGCAAGTGTGATCGTATATCGTAGCTTGGAAAAGGAATAAAGCAACTTAATTAAGCATCAAAGTGCAGAAAATAAGCTCTCAAATCATTGGCCAATTTGTTCAATCTTCTCAGTTGATGTTGCAGTAATTGACCACCGAAAGCTACAACGACTGACGAGCACTAAAGTTTGCAAGTGCAGTTGTACATCTAGAGATTTTCTTTAAAGAGAACGACGACTTGTCATTTTGAGTACCATATATAAATTCTCGGTTTGATATACATTGCTTATATGATTTAACTTATAAACTATTTTGTACATTAGATTTAACTCATAATCGTTGTATGCCAGTAGTCACAACTAAGGAATGAATTGCGACAAAAATAGTTCTACTACGGTGCTTACTACTGCAAACCTCGTGTACTTCAAATTCTTAATACTACTAGTTTTTCATTTTATTTTTACCATTTCTTAATGGAAACTTTAAGACCCTGTATAGGAAATCGGCTATTGTCGTCCATTGCTTCTTTACATATTACATGGTATATATACAGACATGAAATAATAATAATGATAAATTAAAGTTGACATTGTTGACTTATGTCATAATAACACAATAAATTGAAATAAATATTTGTAATCCGATGCAAAAGAAACTACGGATATGGAAACAGATGTGTTGACTTTGAAACGATGCATCTAGAAACAGATGTAAATTAATGTCTAACACCATGTCTAGGGACGATGTAGGTTTCTCCAAAGTAGGCTTGTCCAATGTGTTTAAGACCCTGAATGTGAAAATAGTATGATTAAGCAGTCAGTAAATCTGAAACAAAGTAAAAAATGTTGAAGCATTTGTGTGAATAAATGATATGAATAAGAGTAAACCTGTGAATGATTACGAGGCCGGGATGGATCCTCCAACTTCTTAGCAGGGCCATTTTTGAATTCTTTCCACAATTCTCTGGGTATAAACTAGGAGGACAGGCGAAAACAAAAGAGTTAGTGAAATACTATGAAGCAAATGGACATCACACTTATAAAATAATTTTGAGAATATAAGATAATTTAATGTAATTTAATTTCAAGTGATTGTTTAGATGCAATAGAGTAATGAAACAAATAATAATGATTGAGAAATTGGAATATCATACTGTAAACATATCATAGAAGTCGAGGTATCTGATTACGCCGTAAATACTCCAACCTAAAGGACAAAGAGAAGATCATTAATATAATAAAATCAATGGATGAATGAATTGTGAGAGATAAGGGAAAGTACGTACATGCTCCAGGTATGTAGAAGGCATAGAAGATCTTTATTGCGATTGCTTCTACAGCATCGATATCGATATAGGCATCCAGATCGAACGACTCCGACTCTAACTCCAACTCCGACATCTTTTTTTCTACCTTCTTCTCTTCTTCTTCTTCTTCTTCTTCTTATCGTTTCTCACTTTACTTCTTTTTGTTAAGGGAGGGTTGAATACTTCAGCAATTTTTTTAATGTGTTTGTTGTATCTCTCTCTATTTATATACATATATATACACACTTTCTTTTTCCACAAGAAATCTATTTATCTTTATTGTGTAACAGACTAAGTTTATCTTTTGAAAGTATAACTAAAATTATGAATAATTCAACCCAAAAAAGAAAATCATGTATTTCTTTTTATCTATTGTTATCCACCAAAGACAATACACATTTTCTTTTTCCACAAGAAATCTATTTATCTCTATTGCGTAACAAACTACGTTTATCTTTTGAAAGTATAACTAAATTTATGAATAATTTAGCCAAAAAAAATCACGAATTTCTTTTTATCTATTGTTATCCACCAAAGATAATACACATTTTCTTTTTCCACAAGAAATCTCTTTCCCACTATTTATCTTTTCATTTTTTTTTTGAAAGAATCTTTTCATTTTTATTAAAAACACTACCCTCACAGTCTTAGACTTAAAATTCGACAATACATACGTTTTGCATTCAAATCATTTTTTTTTATCTAAACTAGCAAAAAGACACGCACTCACGTGTCTGTCTTTCCACTCTTTTTATTGCGTTAACGTTTGAAAATTATAAACAGTGTTTTTTTTTTATTGAATTTTGATTTTGATTAAAACTAAAAATATAAATGTTTGTTGCTTTCAAGTCACAACAAACAAAACTAATCTTGATTTTATATTTCAATGACACCAACAATAAATGTAATCTAAATACAACCTTTATTATAGAAAAAGTTGTTTAAGGGTATAATTAGGATAATGAAAAAGTAAATATAAGTATACTCATTTAGTTTGTTACACTTTTTAAATGATAAAGGAAAAAAATCGAATATATATATTCATATTTATCTTTTCATTTTCATTAAACAACACAATCAACTAAAAATTTGTATACAATTAATTTGTTTGTTTTCAACTATACTTCTCTCTTTTCAAAATATTATCATGTTAAGGATATTATATGAATTTTTCAAAGTTGATGTTTTTAAAATCTTTATGCAACTATTCTATCCAAGATGACAAGAAGCGTGGGGAACTTTGGACAATGATGAAATGTTCTTATACAAGTGGAAAAATGTTAAGGATTTGTCATTTTGCAGATTTATCGCTTTCAATCAAGCCTAACTAATTCTTAATATCGTTATTTTGCAGCACTTTCAAGTCTAACTAATTCTCTCTCTCTCTCTCTCTCTCTCTCTCTCTCTCTCTCTCTATATATATATATATATATGGGTTATGTTACAAGCCACCCTTTGGTGGTGTCTTTTATCAAGTCACACCTTAAGGTGTGATTTTCACTTTTTAGTTATAACTTTGATAAAAGACACCTTCATAAAAGGTGTCTTCTATCATAACCCTATATATATATATATATATATATATATATATATATATATATATATATATATATATATATATATATATATATATATATATATATATATAGGGTTATGATAGAAGACACCTTTTACGAAGGTGTCTTTTATCAAGTTACTCTATGAGCATTTGTTAAAAGACACCAACTACTTTTTATGAAGGTGTCTTTTATCAAAGTTATAACTAAAAAGTGAAAATCACACCTTGAGGTGTGACTTGATAAAAGACACCACCAAAGGGTGGCTTGTAACATATATATATATATATATACACATATATATATATATACATATATATATACATATATATACATATATATATATATATATATATATATATATATATATATATATATATATTTGGTTTATCACTTCTAAACCTAAAACTAATTCCATGTCCACTACTTCTATAAGAACTTTCCAATTCACATTCTATACACTTAGAAACAAAGAACCAGGCAGATGAAGAAAGAGAGCGATCAAGGAGGAGCAAAGGAACCAACTTCAATAATCTTTCCATCTCTTGTCATTATGTATTGCAAAGTTACCATGTATAACTGATCCTATCTTTTATTGGGATTAGGTTTATTTAACTATGATTTTATTGTAAACTTTTGATCTGGATGGATATGTATAATCTTTGTTTCGTTATATCGATGAATTTATTCTCGTATTTAATGTTTTTTTTACGCGAAACTCTAGAACTGATTATTTGCTTTAAAAAAAGGGAGCTTCTATGAAGAAGTCAGGCAATTGACTTCTTCGGTGCAGTCGTTTGAATGGACCAATCAGATTTCAAGTGATGACACGTCAGATATCTGCAATCATGTTACAGTGTAGGCGGTCTACATTACCGTAAATAAAAGGAAAACTTTATTTCATGATCTTAATGGTTAGATTTACTTGGTCTCTATGTTATTGTATACCATCTACACATGATTTTTCTACCAATACAAATTCTCTCTCCTCTTTATTGATCTTTATTTATTTATATATATTCTTCCTCTTCCAGACTTTTATTAAATCAACATCTTCATCTTTCCTTCATCATCTTCATCATATATTCATCTTTCCTTCATCATCTTCATCAACTTATTCATCATCTTCATGAGAAGAAAAAAAACCCAGAAAATTTAAAAAAATGAAATAACATAATTTAAAAAAAATACATTACAATTAATTACATTTCCATAAAAACACCCCCAATTTCAATTCCTCATTATTTACATGATATAAGAATTCAGTCTTATCCAGAAACTACAACTTGGTGCATTTAAGCCAAATTTGAGAAGTTAATTAACAAAAAATAGTCCAGTCTTATCCAGGAACTACAATTCTTAGTTCCTATTAAGGTCCTAGTTAATTGGATGAATCCAAGTTAATTGGCTTAAATCTTACTAAGAATTGTAACTTCTCAAATTTGTGGTTATCAAATTCTTATCGTGTTGAATATTACTAAGAATTTGTAACTTCCTAAATTTGAACTTTTTATTATATGTTGAATCAAAACCCATATGAAATTACTCTGAAATTTGTAACTTCGGTGAGAAAAAAAATTTGATAGTTTTTTTTGCAAGGACCTTAAAAAAATCATCAGCGATTGGCTTATGGATTAGCAAAAGAAGTATGTGCTTTCTTCTTGAATTTCAATTCCGATCAGAACAACATAAAAATCGTTGAATTTCATTGTGTATAAAGGGAGATCCGTTTGGAACGAAACGCGGGTCGAAATAACCCGTTTTATAGTTATGGGCGAAGAAGATGAATATAAAAAAATATATATATATCAGCATGAACCTTCAACCTCTAGCACTCAGTTAAGTGAAAACATTACCAACTACACCAAATAATCATCGCTAAAAACCACTCAATTATTTTTATTTATTATTAATGCTCAATTTATGTACTAATTAATAATACCCATTAATGCTGCTTGAACATTTGTAGAAAAATCAGAAGAAAAAAAAATCAGAAATAAAATATGAAAAATAGGAGACAAGACAGCATGAGACAAGACAAATCGAACCACGTACATTTAAATGAATAGTTGGAAATTTAACCATTACAAAAACGTTTATTCTTTGTTATAAATTTAAATATGTTACATTTTAATTTTATAAAAGGAAAGAACACATTTTTTTTCCTTTTAAAAAGAGCAGATTATTGTACCAACAAAAAAGAGCACGTTATTGTTAAATATAATATTTACACGGTAAAATTAAATATATTAAATTAACTTTAATTAAGGAGGAGGCCAAAAACTAAATTTTCATAAAGGTATTTTTTGATGGGTCATAATGACCCGGTTAAAACCCATGTGATCCAAAACAAAACAAAAAAAACATAACTTTAAGCCATTTTATCATCAAAAACTCATTTTAAACACATGATCATGAACAAAAATAACATTTTTTTTTTGAGATTTTAAGCAATGTTTTGCAACTTTAAGCACTCAAACTGAAATAAATAAATTTCACAATAAAAATATTGGATCGAAATGGAAAGAAAGTATACGAGAATAATACTTTAATTTCATGATAACTTCTTTTTGGAGTTCTATGTTAACGCAAAAAACTTGGTTTCTGATGGGATAGTTCGTTAGATCGACAATTTTTTTAACTAGTATGGACACCCGTGCCAAGCACGGGTTAGAATTTCGTCATTCTTAAGGGAGATGAAATTGTGATATATCAAGTGTTAGTTAAATCTCCACATTGGATACAATATTGGAGGTTGAAGAACAAATAAGTGAAAAATAAAATCATATACTTAAGCCTTAAAATTTTGGATGAAGATGTAACATCATTCTCACTTATGTGATTGCTCTTTCTGCAATGTGTCGATTCACACAAGTGTTGAGATCACGGTGGAGGTGGATCATAGTCACGGAGAGTCTCATACTTAATGGAGTGATGTTAATGTGTCAAGTGTAGGTTAAAATAACACATTGAATGCAATAGTAGATGTTGAGAAACATATAAGTGAGATCACTCATATATCTAATGTATTAAGATTTTGGATGAAGCTGTGATTTCAATCTCACTTGTGTGCTTGCTTTTCTCCTAATGTTATGATACAACCCAATAAAGGTTCCCACGAAAGTCCCAACATTATGCTGATTTGTTTTGTTATTTTTTTTGTGCCATTTGATTAATTTTGTATCTTAAATTTTAGTTTTGGAATTTATTTTAAATTCCTTCACTTTTGGTCTTTGGAACGATTTGACAATAGAAAAATACAGGCGTGTTCTGCTACGTTGACAAAATACATGTTTATTAAACATTTTAAGTCGATGTGGCATTTTTTTAATGAATCTATTATTTTGGTAGCATAATACTCAGTAATTTTCAACTCCTTCAACAAATTCATAAAATTATCAGCAACTCATTCTATTTCCTATACTCTCACAAGTAAAGCACGCTTTCTTTAGTTTTTCCATCTCGTGTACAAATTCCTTTTTCACCTTATTTCTTTTTCTAAGTTACTGTCTCTTTTATCTTGAAAGAAAAGAACAAAGACATCCCTATATAAAACCGCCACCAACCACATTTTTTACCTTGTTGTCCCTTTGAGCTTATTTGATTATCTCAAGTCTCACACTTGAGGGAAATATGTTAATGTGTCATGTGTCATTTAAACTTCTACATTATATGTAAGAGTAGATATTGAGCAACATATAAGTGAGATGACTAATATACCCAACGTCTTAAGGTTTTGAGTTTAAAAGTGGTGTGAATTTCACATGTGGGGTTTATCTTGGTCAAATGTGATGATCAAACCCATTGTAGGCACTATAAGAACTCTGAAGACCATGATGAATTATTTTGTTAGTTTTTGGATTTCGTTTTCTTAACTTTTTTATATTAAATATACGTTTTTGGATGTCATTCACTTTCATGCAAATATTTTTATCCAACCTCTATATATTATTTAAAATACCTTCACTTTTGCTTTTGGGTGGGATCTAACAATGAAATAATACATGTGTTTTGTTGAGTTGACAAAGCGACAATTTAAAATTATGTGACATTTTTTTATTGAATTTATTTTTATTGGGTAGAATAACTACTCTTAAATCTCCAACTCCTCCAACTAAACCATAAAATTACCAATAACTCGCTTTATTTTCAATACTTCCACGAACGAAACTCACTAATTTTTTTCATCATTTCTCTCATTTTCAAATTACTTTTCATATTCTTTCTTTTTCTAGTTTCATTTCTCTCTTTTCGTGAAAGTTAGAATCATAAACTCATCTCCATGAAATCACCGTCAATCCACCTTTTTAACCATGTTATGCCTCCGTTTGACCTTATTTGGTCATGTCACCAGATTACAGACGCAGAGAGTCTCACACTTAAGGAAGGCGTGTTATTGTGTCAATTGTGATTTAAAGTTCCACATTAAATGCAATAGTAGATGTTGAGACACATATAAATGAGATGACCAAAATAAGAATAGATGTTTAATTTTTATATTAAATTTAAATTTTTTGTTGTTGTTCGCTATCATGCAAATTTTTTAATCAATCCCTATTTTTTAAATTTCTTCACTTTGTGTCTTTGGGGGGATTTAATCATGGAAAAACTCTAATGTGTTATGCTGAATTAACAAAATACGTGTTTATTAGAATTTCTTCAATGTTATTGTGTTTTTTTAATTAAGTCTGATTTTTGGCAAATTAATTACTCAACTCCTTCGACTCACTTTATTCTTTATAACCTCATGGACAAAACACACATTTTTTTTACCGATATCATTTATCTCAATCTCAAATTTCTTTTTCATCTTCTTTCATTTTTCTTTTTTTCTTTCCCTCTTCCCGTGAAAGAAAGGAACAAAAATCTCCCTCCATTAAATCACCACCAACCCACATTTTTTATTTTGTTGTGCCTCAGTTTGACCTTATTAGACTATATCATATAAATACGGACACGGAGAGTCGTACACTTGGGGAGGAGATGTTAACATGTTAAATATCAGTTAAAGTTCTACAATTGATGGAATAGTATATGTTGAATAACATATACATGAGATGACTCATATATATATATGCCTAGATATTTTGAATGAAGATTTAATATTAATCTCACTTGTGTTGTTTATCATATAGTCTAATGTGATGATACAACCCAGTGTAAGCTCCATGAGAGGTGATAACATTATAATGATTTGTTTTGTTAGTTTTTGGGTGTCATTTATTCTACGTTTTTTATCTTAAATTTATATTTTTAATGTCATTCACTTTTGTGCAATTTTTTTGTCAAGACAATATTTTTTTTCAACCTCTATTAATTTAAATTTATTCGCCTTTTTTAGAGTACAGACAAAGGATAAAGTTAGTTATGAGGTGCCAACCTAGTTGAGACGTCATAACTTTCTCTTAATGTTTTGTTTCTATTCCTTTAGTAAAAGAATAAAATAAATTCTCCACCTTTAGTCTTTTGTGGGATCTTACCAAAGAAAAATGTTGATGTGTTATACTAACTTAACAAAATACATGTTTATTAGACATTTAATATTGATATATATATTTTTTTTAATAAGTATAATATTTTGGTAGTATAGTTACTCAGTAATCTCTAACTCCTTCAACAAACCCATAAAATTAACAACAATTTATTATTTTCCCTTATTAATTCTAGGGGTGGCAAAACGGGTCTGACCCGCCGGGCCGGCCCGTTTGACCTGCTACTTTTGGCGGGCTGAGTCGATGTTTTGAACTCGCTTTTTATAGTTGACTCGACTCGTCTCGTCTCGTTAAAATACGGGGCGGGCACAGGGCGGGGCGGGCCGACCCGCTTAACTCGTTGGAAATGGGACTGGCACGGGGCGTGGCGGGGCGGCCCGCTTAACTCGTGTTTCAATTTGTTATTTTGAGTCTTATTTTATGTTTTTTGATTTATTTTGGTTGTTAGATATATTTTGAGACTTATTTCATGCTTTTGGATTTATCTTGGTTGTTGAGTTTATTTATTTTGAGACTTATTTTATAATTTGGTTGTTGAATTTATTTTATGATTTGTTTTATGTTGCGTATTTGCCTTATTTTGCTTCTTTTTTTTTGAAGGACCTTATTTTGCTATTAGTTATGATGTTGAATTCGACAATTTGATAATTATTTTGTTTTTCACAAATTTACTTGCTACCTATTCTTTTATATTTTTTTACGATAAAAGCAACATAGTTTTTTTGTAACAATTAAGTCGTAAAAAAAAAGGGTTAAATATGTCTTTGGTCCCTATAAATATACCAACTTTTCGTTTTAGTCCCTCTAAAATTTTCCTTCAACTTTTAGTCCCTAAAAAGTTTTCCATCTTCACTTTTGATCCCTCTTTGAAAATTCATAATCAATTTATGTTTTGATAAAAAATTCTAATTTTTTTGGGGATTTTTTTTACAATATTCTACACATTTCTGCACAATTTCATTAAAAAATACAAAAATTAACTTAAAAATAGGGACCAAAAGTAGTGATTGAAAATTTTATAGGGACTAAAAGTTGAAGGAAAATTTTAGAGGGACTAAAACGAAAAGTTGGTATATTTATAGGGACTAAAAACATATTTAACCAAAAAATAAATAAAAAAAAAGTTTTTGTTTGGTGGGCCGGCCCGCCAACTCGCAAGCCCGCCATTAAACGGGGCGGGGTGAGATTTTGGACTCGGTCACAAAATTTGGCTCGGCTCGTCTCGTCTCGTTTTTAGCGGGCTTAGACGGGACGGGCCTAAATGGGGCGGGCCGGCCCGCTTTGCGTTCAAATTCCTTTTTCATCTTTTTTCTTTTTCTAATTTATTTTCTTTTTTCTCATTAAAGAAATAAAAAAAAACATCCATCTTTGAAATCACCACCAACCCATTTTTTTTACTATGTTGTGCCTCTGACTTTATTAGGCTATCTAACCAACTCACATATACAAAGAGTCTCACACTTAAAAGAGAGATGTTAAAGTGTCATGTGTGATTTAAACTTTTATGTTGGATGCAAGAGTAGATGTTAAACAAAATATTAGTGAGATGACCCATAGACCTTATGTATTAAGGTTTTGGGTCAAAATGCGGTGCCAATCTCATTTATGGGAATTCTCTTAGCCAAATGTGGTGATCCAACTCATTGTATACTCCCACAAAACTTTGAACATTATGATGAATTGCTTTCTTAGTTTTTTTTTATGTCATTTGCCTAAAAAAAATCATTAGACAAAAAATATTTCTTTTTTTATTTTATTTCAAATTCCTTCCCTTTTGCTCTTTGGTGGAGAACAAACCATGAAAAAACGCCAATGTGTTATAATGAGTTGACAAAATGCATACTTATATTATTTTAAATTCCTTCACTTTTGGTCGTTGGTAAATGAGTTACATATGCACACAACAACAAAAAATGTTCAAATTTTGATCTGCAATGGATGAAATATGTGGGAACACAAATATGGGAAATAATGGTCAATGTTTCAAATTTAAAAGGAATGAAAATCCACATTTTTTTGAAATACATTGAAACCATTTGATTGTCATTGATATTGCTATAAATACAATAATTAGTGGTTAATTGGTATTATATATTTCTAAAAAAATGTTTGATTAGAAATATGATATTGCAGTGTTTCAAAAAAAAATGATATTGTAATATTTACATATATATGTTAACATAGTAAATGATGACACAATTGAATTTTGAGTGAAGACAAAATTTAGTTTCGTGTAACAATTGAGACCCATTTTAGTTGCTAAGAAAAAATAAAAGTACCTTTTAGTTCCATAAAATAAATTAGAAAATCTAGTTTCTATCTCACTATGCGTAAGTATATTTTGGCTAAACTGCACTTTTTGCCCCATAAGTTTTAAAATGTTGCGATTTTGGCCCCCTATTAAAAAAATGACCCCATATTTAGGGAAATATGCTCTTTTGACCCCCTAACATAAGGGAAATATGTTTTTTGACCCCTTATCTTTACAAAAAGTTGCGATTATGGCCCTCTTTTTTGGGACACATGGCGTCTTCTCAACAATTTTTGGCCGAAAGGGGCCAAATTTGCCATTTGTTTAACAGGGGACCAAAATCACAACATTTTAAAACTTAAAAGGCGAAAAGTGCAGTTTAGCCAAATATTTTTCGTGAAGGCATCGATTTTTTTTTCTAATGATTACCAGAGATATAATTTTATCCTTTTTACTTATTCTTTTCAATAACGTAATTATCATTTTTTTTATTATTTTCAAGACATGATTGTCTCTTCAATTATTTTGATGAGCTAATTTGTTTGTAGAATCCATTAACAATACGAAAGTGAGCTAATGGAAGATAAAAAGAATTTAAGTCGGAGTTTTTAGGTTCACACCCCAAAATCTACATTTTTTCCTCCTCTCTATAAATTTACTAACAACTAATATTTGCCTGATTAAAAAGAAAGAAACCAACACAAAGGCAAAATAAATGTGTGGAGCAAATTTTCTTTCTCTAAATAGGTCTGTTTAAAAGATTAATAATTTTAACTTTTAGTAGAAAAATTAATTTTGGAAATATATAATAAAAATAAACACGAAAGTGATTTAAGTAATTTAATCTAAAATAAATAGAAATGAGATATAAAATGATTTGACAATAGACAATAGGGTTTGCTGATGGTTAACAGATCTCTTTCAATGAGAATCAGAGGGTTCACAAAAAAAACAAAAGTTACTACACATCCACACCTTTCATTTTATCTGGATTTAATGAATTAATTATGTCTTTAACAACTCTTATATTTAAACACCAATTATTTTCAAACACTAATTCAACACCTCATTTAATTTTTTCTCTATTTCTTTCTTCCTCTCAATATTTTTCGTACTATTTGTTATATTCGTCTTCCGAATATTTTCGTACTATTTCTTATTATGTGCTAGTTTGACACTTCAATAACTAAAATGAAGACAAAAACATGTAAACTAATCGAATAAGATAAATTAACTATAATAATAATAATTAATGCAAATGCAGAAAAATGCATCCATCATCACCATGTCTAGTGACGATAGATGCTTACAGTTTGATACATAAAAAACAAACGATAGACGAACAACCAAACTATAAGATGATTGGTTTTGGACCCACTGAAAAAATGAGAGCAGTGAGTTTTTTTTTTTTTTTGATAAATAGTAAGCATTTTTTTTGTTGAGGGGAATAGTGAGCATTGTTGAAAACCCAAAAATACAATAAAATTGAAAAGAATTTTGAATTTTTTGGTTCATTACCGGAATTGTGTGAAGAATGGTGAAATTAGAACAATAACTATAGAAAAAATTCAAGAAAAATCACTATATTAATGTATAGATTCAAAATTTGTCGCAAAAATATTTTATAATATATATTATAAAAGAGGTAGGATCCGTTGACACCAGGTATAAGTCAAAAGACTTACACCAAATTCAAACCATTAGATTAAGTTGATCTAATGGCTAACAACCGTCAAAAATAAAATTCCGTAAGACAGGCACATGATATCTTTCTTTGCTTTTCATTGGGATGAATCTACGTCCGTTTTGAAACATCTGGAAATACACATAACTACCGTCAAATCCAATCCCACCACTACTTTGAATCTAAGTCATGGTTAATCCATTATCTTCCGGTCAAAAAAAAAAAAGTCATGGTTAATCAAAAGCTTGAAGCACCTCTTTCAATTAGGTTAATTATATTTTTGTACAAAGTGAAAAAGGAAAAGATTTAATATTGGTAATGAGTTTTAACATCAAAGTCGAAAAGTGCATACACTGATTTGATTCCGATGGTGGTGGTAATTAATGAAAATACAAAGCTGCACATGAGTGATTGATTATGGTTATGGAGTATTAAAACTATAAGCAATGCAAAAAGCAATGTTCCGTCAATTAAAAATTTGAATTTGGATCTAATTTGCAACTATATGTCAATGGTATAATAAGTTCTGGAGAGTGCAGGCAAGAAAACGTTTGATCACGTTGATAGTGGCAGCGAGAGTGAAAAAAATATGAGAGATAGGAAAACGGATTTAGTTAGGTGAGTGTTTTTAGCTTTCGGTGTGTTACTTGTGAACCATTGCATTAATTTGATTTAATGATTGAGATTTGGTGTAAGTCTTTTAACTTGTGTCAACGGATCCTACCTCCTACCTCGTTATAAAAACATTACATCGAGTGAAAATGAACAAAAAAATGGTGTAAAGTTATTAAAAACATGAGTAAATAAAAAAGTATGAGTAATTTTATTTTATAGTTATCACAATTGTTTTTATTTTCTCCATAAACTATATGAACTTAAATAATGTTTAAGTACCATTAATTCAATTATTCCATATTTAAATAAAAAAAAAGTTTTTCTTTGGAACTTCTTATCACCATTGTTTTTAGTTTTTTTCTTCTACAAATAATATGAACTTATAAAAAAAAAAAACTTTTTTCTTTGACCCTTCTTATCACCATTATTTTAAATTTTTTTCTTCTACAAATAATATGAACTTTTTTATGGAAAAAAATAATATGAACTTAATCAATGCTTTTTATACACCACCAAATCATTCCTTATAGAGAAAACAAAAACGTTTTGCTTTGACCCTTAAATGATGTTTCTTATGTGGAATATAAACATTGATTCTACAGATTTTTGCTTCCTTATTAAAATTATGACAACTATGTTGGTACATGTTATATTTGTTTTTTTATCTTTTATTTTCACATCTTGTGCCTAGTTTAGATGCTATCAATATTCACTACCAAAAAAAAAAGATGCTATCAATATTTTTATTTTTATTTTTTTATTTTATAGAGATAAAAAACCTTAAATTTCGCCCATTAATTTTTGAAATCACGTGAAAAAATAAATATCATTAACTTCGAAAAAATAATAAGTATAATTAAACCTTCCCCTAAAAAGAAAGATATAATTACATTGACAATTAATGTTTTTATAAGTTATCAATTACAATTATTGTGTTACCAAATGTATTAGAGTTCATTGTAATTTACATTAATAACATGACCCCATATATAGAATTTTAAATACTTTAATTATTCATAATCGATTTGTAATATTAATATTTTCAATTAGTTTTCAAATTACAATTAATTTTCCAATGTAATATTACTATTTTCAATTAATTTTCAAAATACAGTTAATTTTCTAAAACTTGAATTTGAAACACACCGAATATGGACACTTTTTTTTTTATCAATCAGAGTCATTACATCGGTATAAATGAAAAAAAAAAGTCAAAAATAAACTTGAGTATATAAACATTCTTCAAGTTATGCGATTACATCTATGTTGTAGTCGTTGGAACTTGAGTATCATAGAATGAACTTCCGTATTTAAACAACATACATTGAAATATACAATATATAGTGGATTGATATGAGAAATTGAATAAATTTTCAGAATTTGCAGTCACATGTTCTCCAACGGAACCCTCAAAAAGTAGAATTATCAATTAGATACAAATAAAAAAATATCACACAGTGCCTTTTTCATGGGAGAAAGATGAAAATGATAAAAACAAATTGTCTATATATAAGCAAAAGAATCATGTACTCCCTCCGTCCCAGAATATCTGACCCATTTTCTAAAAAAAAGTGTCCCAAAATAACTGAGTCATTTCAATTTTCAATACAACTTTCATCATTCCCAATACAATATAACTCTAATTAATACTACTTTCATCATTCCCAATACAATATATTCCACTTTCCCCTTTATTTATACATTTTTCTTAATCTGTGTGAAAAACCAAACTGACTCAGATATACCGGGACGGAGGGAGTATTAATTTACAAATGAGTCATGATCCTTTTTTATTGGCTCAAGAATAACAAATGAGTCTTGATCCTTTTCTTATTGGTTGTTATAAAATAAATTTGTCATAATCAATTTTGATTGGATGATTAGAAAACATAAATGAGATGAGAAACATGAAGATGCCACATGTACTTTTGATTTTAAGGAATGCAAATGTTTATAATAGAGAATAGAGATAGAGATTTATACATATCAAGTGATGGGGCATACAAAAATGTAAATTAACACACATTTATTCATATTTTGATTTTTTTTCATGTTTATGTCATATACAATTAATTAATAATTATTTGTCAAAAAAAATTAATTAATAATTACAAATCATGGGAATAAAAGGCGCATTACTAAAATTTTCAATAGAATAAATACATTTTTTCCTCAAATCTCTGTAATGCTTCATTATATGACTCTTTTTTTTTTTTAAGGATTCATTATATGACTCTTCTTCTTCGAGCGAGTCACCATTTTTAATCACATCGAAAAACAAAATAAATAATTTAAATATAAAAAACAACGAAAAAAACAAACAATATAAAAATGTAAATACAAAAAAAAAAATGAACGAAGAACTATAACATGTAAAATTCTTGATTTTGATAATTTGAATTCATTAAAAACTGTAAAACAGTCTTGCTATCGTTTATAACCATTTTCGATGAGTAAAGGAGTTTATCTTTGTGTATGTCTTCCACAAGCCATGAGCAAACAATTAGAATATCAGAAACAAAAGTGTATTTGAGGGTTATTTGGTTGTTAAGAGCTACGAAGAACAAATAATAAACAACTAAAAAAATAGAAAAAAGTGTGAGAGGGGTTGTGATGTGAGATGATGTTAACCATATGTCTAATTTATAGACATATTTCTCAGGGTAATTTGGTAAAATAATATTTTTATTAACATTCTAAAAAAAAAAAGAATAGGACGTGTATCAAGGCAATTATTGATTGATAAGGTTCTTTTTTTTTTGTTGTGTTAAAGTAATTCAATGCATAATTATATCCAAATTATGTTTATTTGAAATTTGAAGCTTTTTTAGCAAAAAAAAAAAAAAAAACTTATGCAAATCATTGACCAAATTAAAAATAAGATTAATGCATGTTCAATGCATTTAAAATATTTTCTTAAAAAATTTGTTTTTTTATATCAAATTTCGATTACTATCTTCCCTCAAATAAAAAAAGTTACTATCTAAATGTCAATTATATGTAACAAAAAAAAATCAAAAATAAGAATATAAGTTAGTTCATTTCATTAGTACATTATCATTATGAAAATAAGAATAGTAGTTCATTTCATTAATTTCATTACCGCATAAAAAAATTCATGGATTGACAAAAAAAATTGATAAGGTATCAATCGGTCATAGTTGCGCTAATAATTTGTATTAGAAAAAATTACTATTAATACTAATATTACATTAAATTATAATACAAATGATATATATGGTTACAAATATAAATATGGAAAATTATTGAAATCCAAATGCTTGAGAATGCTACATGGAAGGTCATTAAAATCCAAATGCTTGAGAATGCTTGGTTTCTCAAGAGTGTTTCTCAAGAGTGCCACATGTCAATACCATATTGAAACTTAAAAAAAGGGTCCTAAATTTATATAATATAGATTATTTAAATTAAAATTAATTTTAAGTCGATCCGACGAACTATCCCATTAAAACATAGTCAACATGAAAGGATATTGTTCCGACGATCAAAACGGACACAACCGACTAACACTATCAAATATAATCAATCAGACCGTTGAATATGTTTTTACTGTCTTGATAATATATTTTATTTTTAATGATGTCATGATTTTAAAAATAGTCATATTTCGAAAATAGTCATGGTTTATTAAAATTTTATCATAACGAATTTCTTATATCGCTGCATAAAATTTTTCTTATGCAGATATAAAAACATAAAATTCGCAATGGACGCAGTAAAAATAGTTAACATGGAAGGACATGAAACGAAGCATGAACTGGAATTTTGGAAATGAGAATCTTCGATGTAAGTCGATCTGACAAACTATCTCATTAGAAACCTAGTCAACATGGAAGGACATTGCTCTAACGATCAAAACGGACCCAACCGACTAACGCTGTCAAATATAATCAAACAGACCGTTGAATATGTCCTCACTGGAATAAGAACAAAACATGAATTGGAATTTTGGAAATTGATATCTTCTATGTAAGTCGATCTGACGAACTATCCCATTAGAAACCTAGTCAACATGAAAGGACATTGCTCCGACGAACAACACAGACCCAACCGACTAATGCTATCAAATATAATCAATCGGACTGTTGAATATGTCCTTAGTGGAATAAGAACGAAGCACGAATCGGAATCATCTATGTAAGTCGATCTGACGAACTATCCCATTAGAAACCTAGTCAACATGAATGGACATTGCTCCGACGATCAACACAGACCCAACCGACTAACGCTATCAAATATAATCAATCGCACCGTTGATTATGTTTTTGAATTTTTTTATCTAATTAATAAAATATTTAATAACAGCATATTTATTAATTATCTAATTTTATATTTGATAATATATTGCTTAGATAAAATTATCTAATTATCTCTAATTTTATATTTAAAACGTGATAGTTTGATTATCATTTGATAATAATAATAATATATTGTTATCTAATTATATATTTGATATTTTAATAACAATATATTATTAATTATCTAATTTTTTCGCCACTTAACTATTTTTTTGGTATCGCTTTGCTCCCATAATTAAAATTTGGTACGTTTGGGTATTTTAACTTTTAATTCGTTACACCATTTAGTCATTTATCTTAGTTTAATTCAAAAACGTTAACTCATTTACATGCTTCATTTTGACATTGGTTGAAAATTTAGTCATTTCCTTCATCTTCTCCATCACAATCCTTCATCTCCTTCATAAAAAAATATGAAGAACACAATATCAATTTCATCATACCTTCAACACAAAAACCCAGCAAAAAATATAAACTAAAAAATCAATGTCAATCAATAACCAATTATTCCACTCAAAAAACATCACTTGTTTCAAACAACACTAATTCTCAATATATCTTCATCTTCTTTGTTCCTCATATTCATAGATTTTCCCAGAAAAATTAAAACCCAATCATTTTTCTACATACATCTCTCTACACTGTTTTCTATCTCATCAAAACCATGTCCCCCATGTATATCACAAGCCTTTTTCCTGTATCATTCTCTTCCAAGCGAAAATCAACTTCAAATCCCTTAAATCCCCAAAAATCAAATGTCAAAATAATCACACTTCATAACCCCAATCGAAACCCACTCCTGAATCATACCCATTAGAGAAAGCAACACCAATTTTCCATTTCTTTCTATTTTGGCTTAATTTACAAAAAAAAAAAAAAAACAGCTTTAATCTGTAATTCCTGTAATGGATACATACATGTAAAAATCAATGTATTCTTTTCTTTCTAATTTTGAATCTCCGTTTCAGCTGAAGGACTCATGAAAGAACCCTAATTCACGCAAATCAAGCGAATAGAAACCTTAATTTGAGCGAAAATTGGGTGAATTTTGATAAGGAATCGCAAATTCGGTGTGAAATTGAGAAACCCTAGAATAAAGAAAAGGGGGAATAAGAACAGAGAAATCAGAAACTCACGAAAAGAGAATAAACATTTTGGGGGTTTGGAGATTTTGGTTGCTGGGGGTTTGAAGAAAAGGGGGAATAAACATTCAGTTTGAAATTTGTGTTGTTAGATAGTAAATGAAAGTGATGTTTTTTTGAGTGAAAAAAATTGTTAGTGTTATTATGATTATGATTTTTGGTTTTTTAATTTAATTTTCTAGATTTTTCTGGTTTCTTTTTTAGTTTTGTTATGAATGTATTAATGTTATGATGAATATGAAGAAGAGAAAATGAGAAAGGATGTGTTGTTGAAATCAAGGAGAAGAAAGAAAAAAGGAGAATGGAAATAAATATAGTGTGAAAGGCAACACAATAACAACAGTGAGGTGCTTAATCTAATGGTTCAAAAAATCTAATAAAACTAGTCAATGGTGGAACATATTGACCAAATTGTAGAGATACACGGTAACCATCAGCTGACATGACATCAATTAAAAACGTGGCGCATTATTATTGGATGTAGGATAACTTCACCGAAAAAGTCAATTGATGAACTTCACCATAAAATTTTCCTTAAAAAAAATGCTAGACATAGACTTTTTATCCCAAGGAAATGGAATAAGTTTATTTGTAAATGTTAGTTGCTAGATATATGGTTGAATTTACAATCATAAATTATTGTTCAAACGCAATCGAATTGTATTTATTAAATTGAGTTGACCGAGTAAGTTTCTATCAATATTTCGAGACCAAATAAACATGTCCTTCACACTGTTATGAATGAAGGCCCTTGCCCTTGCATTTGTCCCAACTGTTTGTTGGGGGGGGGGGGGGGGGGGGGTGTTTGACCCCGTCCAACCCCGTGTACGATTCATGTGTATTGTTGCAATCTGAACCGTCACACACACACACACACAGGGGCGGACCTGGCCAAGGCATGGTGTGGCAAGTGCCACACCAACCAGGTCCAATTTTTAATTTTTTTTGTATAGTTTTTACTCGTATATTAATACTGACAGTTAATTTTTTTAATGTTTATTCGTGTGTCTATTTCTACTCATATATTAATAAGAAGACCTATTTTTTTAATTTATATTTGTGTCTATATTTTTACTCATATATTAATACGGGGACCAATTTTTTTTAATTTACACACGTCTATATTTTTACTCATATTTAATACGGAAATAATTTTTTTTTACAATTTGTACGTATGTCTATATTTTTCTATGCAATTGTGACTTGCTTCCAAAAAGAGAGCGCAACGCACTCACCCGTCCGTATGCACAGGTATTCTGTTAGAGCATTTGATTCATCTCTTTGCAACTTATATAGGAAGAGATGTTCTTAGAACAATTAATAATGATATAATTTTAGTTAATTTTCAATAATTGAAAAATAGATTTTTTATTTTTGTAATTTTGGTTCCTACAACTTTTTTTAATATAATTTTTTATTAAATTTAGTATTATATAATTATTTGACAAAAAAAATTTTGCCCCACTAATATTGTGAGTCCAGATCCGCCCCTGCACACACACACACGGATCTATAGCTGCTCTATAGTCACCGAGGTAGGTACCATTAGGGGTGTGCAAAGTTAAAACTAAACCAAAACCAAAACCAATATTTGGGTTTGGTTTGGTTCCTAAAACCACTTCTCTAAAAACCGGTTTTTAAGTACAACTAGTTCGGATATGGTTCAGAACCGGTTCGGAACCGGTTTGAAACTGGTTTGTCGTAACATACAATTCTTGCTGTTCCGTCCACTGCGTCGTAACTAGTTTGAAACTGGTTTGAAAACTGATTTTGAGAAGATTGAGGCGGTTCCGTCGGTTGTTACTTTCCAGATGAAGTTTCCGGCGGAGTTTGTTACATATGCGTTGCCGGTGTGATCGACGGCGACATCGGTGGCAGTGGAGAGGGTGGAGATAGTGAATTTGTCGTCGGAGTCAGGGAGGAGAGAGATAAAGATTCGGCGTCGGGAGCGGAGGTCGTATGCGGCGAGTGCGTCGAAAGGAACAGTGTTAATGATGCTTCTCCGAATAACAATCGTTTCAAATTTTGGGTATTCTTCTTCTTTCTTGTTTCTGAATATCCCAAATTTGTTCAATTTCTTTCATGATTATGCTGTTGCGGAGGGGAGTGAACGACGGCGAGGAGGCGGTTGCGGTGGGAATCTACGGCGAGGCCAAGGATGGAGGTGTTGGAAGGGAGAGTGATGTCGGAGATGAAGGTTTCGACTACGCCGGCGTCGGAGACGGCGGTGATGATGCGACGGCGGAGGGATCCGATGAGGAAATGATGAGCGCGTGGGTCCCACGCGAGGGATTCAGGGTAGAGGTTGGTTGAACGGAAGTTGATCCGGATCCGAATTTTAACTGGGTTGGATATCCAACCCGTTTAATATGGGTTGGTTGGTAACCCATTTAAAAAAATCCAGATATTTTAAAGTGGACTGGATATGGTTATGGATTTGGGCCTAAAACTGGTTGTTATGCACACCCCTAGGTACCATTAACCGAACTACATGAACAAAGATCGATTATGTTCATTGTTTTTTACTTTTGTTTCTTTATTCTTCAATTACTAGTTGTTGTTCTAACACTTATTATGTTCACGATGAATTAGGCCATTTTATTGTGTACTACTACAGTTTAGACTTTGAGGGTTTACTGGGATGCGATCTTTCAAAACCAGCGGCTAGTTTGCATAAAGCATTTGTCAAATTGGTAATAGTAAAGGTAACCAAAATGCACAAAAATACTTACAAATGTTGGCTCACCTTAGCAAAATTCTTCTGAGCTTAATTTTTCTAAATTCTTATTACTCCTAAAGCGAATACGGATTATTTTTAAGGGTAAACTGTAAAATTGATGTCCTTGTACTCTTGGGAGAGATTCATCCATGTCATTGATGTTGCAGTAACTGACCATCGAAAGCTAAAACGGGTTGCAAGTGCAGCTGTCCATCTAGATATTTTCTTTAAAAAGTATGACGACTTGTCTTTTTTATGTTCATCATCAAATTATACTTTCAATTTTATTAAAATGTAGCCTTCATGGCCACCCATTAAAAAATCATAAATGTTTCACACTTTCAAAGTCGTACAAATCCCATAAATAAAAATTCACATAGAAATCCAAACTAAAATAAAGTCATTGGAATAACACCAAAGTTGTCCACAAGCTGGTTCTCAAACCAATCATTTCCACGACGACTTATGAAAGCTCCCCTGTACATGTTACAAGTGTACAAACACATAGAGGGATAAATCAATTTAATGGTACATATAAATAGATTAAACAAACCCAAACCCAACACCATATAGTATCACTAGTAACAAGTAACAACTCAAATAGATACAAGTACATGGTAAGTAGAAATAGGTTAAACTAACTCAATAGTCAACACCATATGGCATCAGCAACAACAACTCAACTAAATTAAAAATCAACATAAAACATATTTTCGTCGGATTCTTTCTGGGTACAAAGCAAAACAGAAAGCTTGATTTAATTATTTTTTGAAAAATTTGAAGTTACTAGTAGTACTAATGTTGTTGTTGCTTCTAGTATAGTACTGTGTTTTTCCCCTGCAGGGCAATCAATCGTTATAGTGTAAATAAAACAACCTTTGCAATGATAGGATAGGATCTGAAGCTGACCTGTCTAGAGACGATGTAGGTTTCTCCAATGTAGGCTTGTCCAATGTCTTTAAGACCCTGGAGTTGGAAATAAAATAGTATGATTAAACAGTCAGTAAATCTGAAACAAAGTACAAGATGTTGAAGCATTTGTGTGAATGTATGAAGCACGGACACTCCTTGACGTGTCCGACACCGACACTTGTAGTTGAGCTGGATTATGTAATTTTTTCAAATTAACAACTGTGTCGGTGGGTAAGTGTCCGTGTCATGTATGTGTATGTGTCTCTATCCGTACTTCATAGGTGTGAATGAATGATATGAATAAGAGTAAACCTGGGAATGATTATTACGAGCCCGGGATGGATCCTGCAACCACCAACGACGGAATAGTTAAGAAATTTTAGGAACAAAAAAAAGAAGTATGTTGTTTGTTACTTTACCTCCGACTTCTTAGCAGGGCCATTTTTGAAATCATTCCACAATTCTTTGGGTATAAACTAGGAGGACAAAAAAAAAAACAAAAAACAGAGTTAGTGAAATACTATGAAACACGATGGAACAACAAAACTGATAAAATAATTTTGAGAAAATAAGATAATTTAATATGCAGTAGAGATAATGAAACAATCGGAACACTGAAACAGAAATTGAAATATCATACCGTAAGCATATGATATAAGTCGATGTATCTGATTACGTTGTAAACATTCCAACCTAAAGGAAAAAGAGAAGGAATGAGATAGAATTAAGAGCATTAATATAAATAATAAAATTATTTGAACATCTATTTTTACGACAACCTCTGTGACAACCAAACTTTTACAAAGAAAAGGAGGGGTTGACACAAAAACCAAAGCAACAGAGAGAGAAAGTAAAAACATAATGTGAGTATGAGAGAGAAAGTTGTCACAAAAGTTGTCAAAAAATGGTTGTTGAAATATCATTTCTCTAAAATCAATCGATGAATGAACAGTGAGAGAGAGAGATAAGGGAAAGTACGTACAAGCTGCAGGTATGCAGAAGACTAAAAAGATCTTTCTCAAAATTGCTTCTATGGCATCAATATCAATATAGGCTTCCAGATCGAACGACTCCGACTCCGACATCTTTTTTCTACCTTCTTCGTTTCGTTTCGTTTCTCGCTTTACTTCTTTTTCTCAAGAGGGTTGAATACTTCACGAATTTTTAATGTGTTTGTTTTTTCTCTCTTTATTTATATATATGTATACACGCACACAAACATTTTCTTTTTCCACAAGAAATATCTATTTCTCATCATATATTAAAATAGTAACAAACTATGTTTATCTTCTTTCTATAATCTAACATTATTTTTTTTAAAAGGAATAACTAGAATTATGAATAAATCAGCCAAAAAATCACGTATTTCTTTTATATATTGTTGTATGATTAAATTGATATTCACCAAACACAATACACATTTTCTTTTTCCACAAGAAATCTACTTCCCATTATTTATCTTTTCATTTTTTATTTTTTGAAAGAATCTTTTCGTTTTTATTAAAAACACTACCCTCACATCTTAGGCTTAAAATTCGACAATACATTTTGCATTCAAATGATTTTTATCTAAATAATCTTTTGTTACCTAAAACTCGCCCTTAAATTCAATAACAAATATATTACTTAATCTACTCTACTACTAAAATATATAATATTATATTTTATAATATATAAAAGTTTATTTTTTACAAATATAATATATAAAAGTTGAAGTTCACCAAAGAAATGGAATAAGTTCATTTGTAAATGTTATAGTTGCTAGACATATGGCTGAATTTACGATCATAAATCATTATTGAAACATAATCCATTTGTATTTATTAAATTGAGCTGGCCATGTAAGTTTTCATCAATATTTCCAGACCAAACAAACATGTCATTCACACTGTTATGGATGGAGGCCCTTGCCCTTGCATTTGGCCCAATTGTTTGTTGTTTGTGGGGGTGTTTGACCCCCTCCACCCCCGTGTACGATTCATGTGTATTGTTGCAATCTGAACTGTCATAGTATATTGATTGTAACATTGAAACATAATTTTTAGTTCACCACAAAAATAAAACATAACTATAACTGTTTTATAGTCACCGAGGTAGATACCATTAACCGAATTATATGAACAAAGATCAATTATGTTTATTGTTTTTTACTTTCGTTTCTTTATTCTTTGATTACTAGTTGTTGTTCTAACGTTCACGTTGAATTAGGCCATTTTGAATTAGGCCATTTTATTGTGTACTACTACAGTTTTGACTTTGAAGGTTTATTGGGATGTGATCTTTTGCATAAAGTATTTGTCAAATTGGTAACAGTAAAGGTAACCAAAATGCACAAAAATACTTGCAAATGTTGGCTCACCTTAGCAAAATTCTTCTGAGCTTAATATATGGGGATGTCAGGAAAGAAGATCAATTGCAAGTTGAATTACCGAGTCTATAACCATTCCAAGGGAAAAAAGAATAAGACATTAGGTTCAACAATCTTGGTTGTTATTTAAATTCAATTGATACCATGGCATTCTTATGAAATCAAATAACATGTTATTTCTTAGCAGAAAAAGATGTACTAAACTTCAGAAAACAAAGACCATGCTCTTTTCTAAATTGATACTTTCCTTGTCTCTTCAGCACACCTTGTGCTTGAGGAGCTGTCTGTTTCTTTAATAAAGTTTTGCTTAGCTTCTTCAAAAAAATAAAATAACAATTCAATGAAAAAAAATAAAAAAAATGTTGTAATTAAAAAGAACATTAAATCAGTAATATGTCATATTTTTTTAAACGAAGACATGAAAAGAAAAACACACTCCCATAGGGATAGGACATGGAAAAAGAAGTTTGTTTGCTTGAAAGAGTCAATAAATTCAAAGATAGTAAAATTGGACCCAAAGACTTTAGTGCTATTTAACATAAGAAAACATGGTAGAAGTTGAATATTTATTTTCAGAATCTCACATGAACTAACACAGTACTGTGACAACATAGTTATCACAGTTATTCCAACATATGACCCAAACATGTGGGCTATGAAAGTATTTACATTAGTTGCAGTATAGCAGATAAAGTACACAACTAATTTAGTCACAAAACTGACATAGACAAAGTTCATAGCACATGATTTAATTGACAAATTATAGCTGCAGTTTAGACTCCCATTGCAATCGATCCGATCTTGACATCAGTTGATTCAGCATATGAAATTGAAATCAGTTCAGACCTAAACTGTTCATCCTGATCACAGTTTGGCAACACAGCCCCATCTGATTTCTTGCTCTGAGAAACAGAATTTGAATTCAGAATCTTATCTGGTGAAGAGTTAGAAATAGCAATAAGCGACTCGCGTGCTGCCACTTCACTAGACTCCTTCTTGCTCGGTGACTTGCTATCCATATAACTTTATGATTATTCTTTTTCCTACAAGTCATGACCCAAAATTCTCTGAGATAGTTCAAGAGGTCAAATATTTTAATCAATATTGTCAAAATTAGTTAGATCAATGGATCCTTGACCAGGTTGACTAGACATGTTGACCAATTTTGATCAAACTGTCATAAGGATGACTAGTTTTTTCCCCTTACCCCAAATGGCTACCAGACCAGGTCCATGCTTTGTCAGGTTTATATTACTATATTTTAAACACAAACACTTGTGTGCACAATGGGAGAACAACAGTTTTAATAAAAAAGTAAGCATCAATTATGTTTTATATAGGTATATGAATGACTTCTTAAAGTAACAGAAATTCATTTAGTCAAAACATCAATGCTATAAGGATAAGCGGAACAGGTAATTCAAACAAGATCAGTATGACATGCCAAAGAGTGTGAGGACACTTGGTGGTCGTCTCTACAAACAAAGCGATAAAATTGTTTAAAATATTAGCAAATTGAATGGCATAAGGTCACTTCCATTTACACTTCAAAATATTTTCAGAAGAGCCAAAAGGAACTAGCTGTGCGGCCAAGATAAGAGTGTAACTTACTTTCTAAGGGTCTATTTGGATTGGCTTATTATTAAGCTTATGCAAATAAATAAGCTTTTATGTATTATTCGTAAGCTTCTCAAGGTAGTTTATGAAAAAACAACTTATGAAGATATAGTTTTCGTTAGTGAGAACTTAGGAACTAACATAAAATCTTATTTATTTGCATAAGCTCAAAAATAAGTTAATTCAAACGGCCCCTAAATCCAGCATTGTAAAACATGTTAGGTATCATTAGTATGAACATGAACAACCACTCTATCTGCCATATAAGATAGTTACTTTCCTAACCTAATTGATCTAGTAAATGTTACAGTAGTAATAAATCATGGAATTCAATTCAACCAGCCACAACTATTTCTTGATCCTGCCTAAAAGTAACCATCTTTCTATCAAACACGGTTGATTACAAAACATCCCTGTTTTTTCTCATTCATAGAAATCCATAACATGTGCCTTTTCCAAATCAATTGAAATGTCTCTTATCAAACAAGACAAACATTATGTCTCTACCATTTCTCCAATTTGGTCATTTTTAATCCCAAACCTTTATCAATTCCTATGAAGCAAGGACACTCCTCGGACACCAACACATACGATTACATTGAATTATGTCATTTTCTCTAATTATTGTTGGTGTCTGTGTCGTGGCTGTGCTTCATAGATCAATTCTCATTTTTTGCTCAAGCCCATTAACTCTTTCTTTAAATGTACCCCTACCCCTTATTGTTGAATTTGTTTCAGTTTAGTTGAGGAAAACCAGCTAAATATGTTACCTAAAACATATGAACACAAAAGAGCATGAATAATAAACGATTTCCCCTTTGCAGAAACTAACCCAATGGAAGTTAATTACATAAATTAATTAATCTCACCTTGGAAAAAATATAAAAAAATAACACAAAAAAGTAAAAATATCTATCTGTAAAAGAAATAAGTAAAAATCTAAAAAAAAAAATGATGAAAACCAAATTCAAAGCAAAAGAATAATTCTGCCTTCCCATTTGTGATTAATTATGCAGACATGAAATCGAATAAAGAAAACACCGAAAATATATGAAAAACTGATTTGGATTTGCAAGGATTGAAGAAAGAAATTGAGATTATGAAAGACAAACGGATTAATCGGGTTGTAACGAAAAAAGGGTATTGGTAGCGTACCTTTGTTTGTAGATTCCAAAGAAAATAGCTAAGGTTGTTTAAAACTGAATGAAAGAATCACGCGATATGGATTATTTATTGCGACTAATTCTGGAATCCAGTCACGCAGCCTAAGTCTGGATTTTTCCACAAATAGAGATAACTATGCTTTTTATAGACTTTACTGACCTGTATAACACCCAACTATTTTCCTTAAAAAATATATATATATATATTCATCCCAAAATAACTGAGTCATCCTATTATTTTACATATGTTAAGAAATAATAGTGTTATATATTTAGAGTAATTTTATCACGATACCGCATATTGGCCAATCAAAATTTTGTCTAGCTGAAAATTATGTGATGCTGGTCTTATATATTTTTGTTTAATGGAGTGGTAGTGAAAAAATTGAAATCTAAAGGACACTACATGCCACGTCATTCATGAAAACTCATTCGCTATATTGAATAAGATTGATGAAATTAATATTAATTAAAATGTATAACCGGAAAAAGACGATTAATGTTGTATTGAAAAGTGAAATGAGTTATATTATCATGAGACGGGGGAGTGTTATTGTATTATTTACATTTGGGGAGATGGTCATCTTTGCCCCCTGAATGTGTAAGTAACGAATAATCATAATAGTTTTTTTAATGTATTGAAATATCAAAATATTCATTGATTTTACACTTTTTTAATGAAAATAGTCTCAGACGTTAGAATAGTTAATCAATGCAAACAATAATTATTTCTTATATGGACTCAATAAATAAATACTTACGATTGAGATGATAGTAAGTAAGCATATATATTGAAGGATTGAAATGACAGTATTCACATGGTATTTTAACGGTGTAGACTATTTTGACTATGTTGTGCACAACCAAAAATTATTTTAAAATTATGATATATTGTTGGATTATTGCATCTAATCGTTACACATTAATAGACGAAAATGACTATTTGCCATTTACATTTTAATCACTGTCGCATATTTATTATATAATTCATTCCTCTTTTTTTTTTGAAGGATATAATTCATTCCTATAGTGTTTTTATGGTGGCTTTTAGAGATAAATTTGTGTACCCATACACAAGTGCATTATAACCATAGATCCATGATATTAAAAATTCAATGAACCAAATTTTGCAAGGACAACTCAATGTACCCCAGGTTTATAAATTGTAAAGTATGTATACGACTTCAATTTCCACAAAGTACCATACAAATACTAAAAATAAAGAAAATCATTTACACTACATTTTCATTTTGGAGGTAATTTTCTCAAGTTATATTTGCTTACGTTATATTTACTTTCTTTTTTTCTTAGAACAAATTTTACAATGAAGATGTACCACTGATTAAAAAAAAAATTTAATTAAACATTCGTCAAAAGAATGAATGCGTACATAACATAAATAAGTTTTTTATATATGCTAATTTAATTATTTTTTATAAAATAATATTTTTAATTAAGTTATATCTATTAGTTTTTTTTATAAAATAATGTTTTTAATTAATTATTTTCCGAAAGGTATTGAATTATTAATATGTAATAAAATAGAGTTTAACAAGAACACCGATCAAATATCAGCTAATTATTTTAGTTTAAATTATTTTATTTCATTATATTTTTTATGAATATATATAAAAGCAATTTTCATTTTCTTGAAGATTCACTACTCACTAGTGAGTTGTCTTTTCTAAATCTAAGCCATTGAATTTTGAACTCTTGAATCAATGGTACAATAAGCACTTGTGTATTGGTGCACAAATTTAATCATTTGTGCATCTTAAAAGTCCCTGTGTTTTTATTTCAATTATTGTAGTTTTGTTTTAATTTCTATGTTTTATTTTGTTTTCGTTTTGCTAATAATGTTAAGATGGAAACTTATTTCTTATTTCCCATATACTGATATACAGGTACCATTACACCAAACACAGCTAGAAACTTCTAACTAACTACTTTACTTGCTTTGCAAGTAACTCTAACTTAATGAACTAATCTAACTAATTCATAAGCTAGCTTACTAATTCATGTTTGGTAAACATATCCTCGCCTAAATTCAACTACTAAAAATTAGTTTAGCATCTCCAAATTGCACATCCCATGCCTATCTCTTAAATTGTACACTTCATTCTTCTCCCAATTCCACTACTTAGATTCTTCAAATAGGACATCTCTACTTACAATTATCTTTCTCTTGACATAATCATACAATTTATAGCCTTTGATTTTTCACCCAAACTTAAATGAATGCATGTTATGCTTTTGTCATCAAGCGTCTTTCTCAAATTGTTAGGCACATGAACATATGCCACACACCTAAAAATTGTGATGTGGTGCACCGAGGGATTCTCTGCTCCAAGGTGTAATGTCTCTAACAACAAAAGTGGGACATTCTTCTCACTTAGCAATTAGCATGCTCCTAAGTCTAACAATGTTTAATATATGGTTCCATTTTCCCTTTCAGATACTCCATTTTGCTGAGGAGTATAGACAACAATGAGTTGTCTCTTGATACCATTCAACTAACAAAAATTATTAAAGAAAGTAGAAACATACCCTCCACCTCTATCAGTTCTTCAGCATTGTATTTTACATATCCAGATTCCTTTTCAACTAGGGTTCTATACCTTTGAAAGACTTCAAATCCATATGATTTTTCACTTAGAAAGTAAATCCAGGTCTTCCTAATAAAGTCATCAATAAAAGTGATAAAATGCCTTTTCTTGCAATTAGACTCAGGACTAATAGGGTCATAAATGTTTTGAGTGTACTGATTCAAGCTTGTTTATTGCTCTCCATGAGCTCATCTTTGGAATTGATTCTCTATGTTTCTTTACCTTCATGCAACCAATGCATTTAAATTATGGTTCCTTCAATCTAGGATGTGCTTTAAATTATGCCATTCAACCCTCTAAAACACAAATGGTCATATCTGCAGTGCCAAAGATGAATATCGTTCTCCTTTGAGATTTTTAAGCAGCCATGGGATTATGATTGGAACAAACATCACAAACATGTGATTTTGATGACATTTGAGTTGACATCATCAAACCATTATCTTCATGAAACACCTTACAAGAATCATTTTTTAAGATAATAGTGAGATTTTCATGTTGAAGTTGACCTATATGCTCAACAAGTTATTATTTAGGCCAGGAAGATAATAAACATCAGTGAAGACTTCAATTATTCCACTAGCTTGAAGCTTCATGTTTCTTTTTCCCATCACACGCATCTCTGAATCATCACCTATCTTGACAGATTCTCCAAATGACTCATCAAAATCAAACAACCAATCCTTGTTGCCTATCATATGATTGTTGCAACCAGAATCAAGAAACCATACCTCCTCTTTAGATCATGTTTCAGTGATTTCTTGAGCAATAAGATATGAAGCAGTTCTTTTTCATCATCAAATTCTGCATTATTTGCATTTTCTTCTAAATTTGGGCATTCAGATTGACAGTGTCTCAATTTGTGACACTTATCACAGTCCACATTCTCTTTACTACTTCTTATCCTTCTACGATCTCCACCACAACTTCTACCATGACCAAAACCCCTTCCTGCATTGGACATCTTTTGGGCTTGCTCTTCTTTATTACTGATGACAGTAGTCATTACGTTATTTTTATTGTAAATTCATGATCTTTTGAGTTCACAAGCAAGCTTAAACAACAAGGAAAGCATGAAAAGTTGAAGATTTTGAAGAAAGTAAAATCGTAACACGATTGTTGAAAATGTGTCACGATTTGGAGCACAGGATGAGGTTCATTCGACATTTGTAAAACGTGTCACGATGGCTATTTCGTGACACGATTTTAGGAACCCTAATTTGGAAAGTTTGTTACTCAAGACAGAATCGGGTCACGATTTCATCAAATCATGCCACTATTTTAGGAGCAGTTGTTACCTATTTAAGCGGAATTGTTTTCAAAAACAAGTGTGATGAATTTGAAAGAGCAAAGTACGATTCTGAGACCTAAAGATGAATAGGAGGGCGATTTTTTCAACCTTCTATCAGTTCATGTGTATGTTTTAATTCCTATATTGATTATGCTATTCGTAAACTCGATTTTGAGTAGCTAAATCTCTTAGAGATTAAGTCTGAGATGATTATGTGTAACCCTAATTAAAACATGTTGTTGTGAAACTTTATCTATTGTGAATGACAGTCTAGTTTTTATTCAATTCAATTGTTCTTAATGCTTTTTATATCCTGATCAAATCGTGAGAATGAATGACTGCTGACCATAGCTTTCAACTTAGACCTAATTGAATTGTTCAAATAAACAGGGTTAGTTTAGGAATGGATAATCGTTTATTTGTGATATTAAGTTAACGTTCTTAAAACCTTCAAATAATATTAGACCACCTAAGGAATTAGAGGTTGTAATCTGAGAAGATAGTCCAAGTCAAGGGATTGATTAGGACTATTTTGTTAACCATCGTGAAACTAGAGAATCATTTGTAAGAAATAGGAGTAGTATACCAATAGGGGAACCGGAGGATTCGAAATACCTATCTCAATCTCTCTCCTTATCTTTTCCAAAACTATCTTTATTTTCTGTTTATTTAATTTTATGCAATCAAAACTACCGCCTCGGGCACTAAAATAATTTACACATCCTAGATATTAACCTTATTGCTAAATTGAGATTAACACAGTCCTTGGATACTAACTTATAAATTTTATTACTTCGATTCATTTGTAGTACACTTGTTAAAAGTCTATCAATTATTACCTTCCTGCATTGGACATCTTTATGATCGTGTTTCAGTTTTTCCCCATGTGCAATCATCTTGTTGGCAGTGACTAATCGTTCTTGCAAAGTATTCATCCACAAATTCTCCAATTTTCATGCTAAGAACATCAAGTTCTTTGCACAGGGCTCGCAATATGCTCTCTTGAGTCTTGACCTTGATAAAACCTTGATATTTCTTGCACATAGTCATAGAATCCCAAATGTCTTTGCCATTGTTACGAAGAATTGTTTTCAAGTTTGAAGTTTGAAGTACTGCTTGACCTCGTCGGACACTTCTATGCGCATTATATATTTTTCTGACCGTAGGACTAACTCTTCACTTTACAAATCAGTTTTGTAAGTATGAATTATGTTCGATATAAAATCTAATATGATATTAGAGCATATTGATCCAGATCACCAACATTTATATCCACACATCAAATTCAATACTGCTAGAAACGAGATAGTGTATTGGAAAAACCAACTAAAAGTTATAAAGAATGACATGTTTTGTTTAGTTCCAACTAAAAGTAGCTGAAGTTTTATTGTAATTCATTCTGGTGAGAGTAACATTTTTTGTTTCCTTTAAAACTAATTAGTTTGGCTTAAGTGTTAATGACCTTCACTGATTTGATTGCGATCCATTCGAATTTGTTTTTTTTCCTTCTAGAGAGAATTTATTATATATTTTTGTTTTCACAAGAGGTGATTATTTTTTCTCAGCATTTCATAGAAGCGTTGTGACTAATGTTTGTTTGTTTGTTTTTAGTGTTCAACAATAGTGACGTTCAACAATGGCAACGGGGTTGAAAATTTCCAAAATTTTCATTCCTAGCTTTTATGTAAATTTGTCACATCAATTCAAAATGTAAATTTGTCACATATATCACATGAACATAGTACTAGGCACCAGCAGGTCGTCATCTATCTTAAATTTACAAATTATGTATTGAAAACAATTATTACAAAAATATAAACAGTTAAAAAAAAGTTTCTAATCCACAAGTTTTTACTTAACTAGCAAAAACAAATCTGAAATTGCTAGATCTGATGGCATTATCGAGGTTCGAACCCTTTCACTTGAGTGTGAGTTTCATTTGTTATTTCGTCTATCTAAATACAACATCCTAACGGAACTAGCCTCCTTGAAACTTCCAAAACTACTCGGATGTGTTAGACATTGAAAATTTGCAAGCGGAAACAATGGTACCTTGAAATTCGGTTGAGTATGGACCTAGACATCAAATTATTCAATGTCATGTCATAGTTTGTACAACTTATTTAAAAATCAAATTTTGAATGAATAGCGAACCAAACTTTCCATACCTAATAATCTATCAAATTTTACAAAACGTGTGGTTCAAAACTAGACATAAGATGAAATTGCATGTGCAGCAGCTGTACACATATAAGAGTCCTATAAATGGCATCTTTGACTTCTCAACACATTATAATCAATGTAATGTAACGTTTATAAACCGAAAACATTTACTGAACACTTCAGAACCAATAAGTTTGTCTAAATTATTTTCATGTCTTATGGATTTTGAAGGCATTGAAACATACATATAGGCTTGCATGTGCACCTTGTTACAACCCGTGGTCTCTATTGAATAGACCTGTGTTTTCAAGTACTTACCAAAAGGTCCACATAGTCAAAAAAAAATATTGGAATGAACCACTTGGTCAACTTAATAAATGTACTTTGTTTTGGATGTTTTATCCAATTCGGGGTTTTGATTCTGAGATTTTGATCACTCAAATTTGCTCACATGTTAAATTAAGGCAAAAAATTTGAGATGTGTATGTGATGTGATAGCTTACTTACAGCATTGTCTTGTGCATTTGAAATGAAAATAAATAAGCCAAAACAAACAAAAACCAAGTATTATGTATTGTTTGGAAATCATTCAAATTGCTAAAAAATATTACCTTATCTCCTTCCTACTCACCATGTTACTAATTCACATGTGGACAATGGCCTAATATTACCTAATCATTAATTCACATGTGGACAATGGCCTAATATCACATAATCACTAATTCACACGTGGACAATGGCCTAATGTCACCGGATCTCATATTTCACATGTGGACAATGTCTAAATGCATTTTTGGTATCACGGTAATTTTGTCGAAGTTTTAACAAAATCACGATGACTCAACAATTTCGGCAAACCTACTGTATTACCAAACAAGCACTTAGATTTTAGAAAATTGGGACCAAAATCACACATTTAGAAATAGGAGGATTAAAATCTCAAATAAAATAAAATAAGAGGATTAAAACTGCAATTAAATCTTCTCTCTTCTAATCTAATTGAGATTGGAGTTGAGGGAGAGAAAAATCTACTATTTACCAAATAGATGACCACCAAACCTGAAAGAAAAAAAAAAGGCATGATGATGGCATAAATGAACTTATTTTCATACTGAGAAAATTCATTCTACTGGATAGGACTCATTTGTGTGACAAAATTTAGACCAATATTCCTTGAGAAAACTTTGTACCATAATAAATCTTTCTCTTGCACCCTAAACTAGCACTCACACATATCCCTATTCTAGCAAGTACAAATTATAGCAAAAATAGCATATATATGCTAGTTTAGAGAGCAGAGAACTGCAAATTACAATTTTAGCCGCGCCAGCTGTTAGACCTCTTTGCTTCGAAGGCTGCTCCATCATTAAGCATGTCTTGTGCATCAGTTTCCATCCCCAGCTTTGAGAGAGCAAGTGCTTGCAGGTAGAATGCAGTTGGCCAATCAGGTATGCATACTTGCGCCTGCATTGCGTCTCTTAATGCAAGTTCTGCCTGGTCATTCATCAAGTAGGCGAAGGCTCTCCTTGCAAACACGGTTGCGGATGGAACAGACATCATAACCACCAACTGTTAACATCAAAAAAAATTAAACACATTTAGACTATGCTCAACTTTGCAGTGAATCATAGTAAATAATAAAGACTCATTTGAAACCAAACAGGACAGGTATAAATCAGTTTTATGTAAATAAGCACGTTCAACAACAGGTTTTGATTACAAAATGTTCCTCTGGTGTACAGATTTGGCATTTTGATTTAAAGGGTTATAAGAAATGCAACATTTTTCGTACAAGATCTTTAGTACAAAAACAAGCCATAATGTTGTACTGGAAATAGATGCCAGGCATTGGAAGAGTACAATAGAAGTGTCTCAAACAAATTCCTTTATAAACCACAATGAAAAGTGAAAGAGTGCATCTACCTTGGAATAATACTCAATTGCATTTTTGAAATCCTTATCTCTAAATGCAATATCGCCAAACTTTTTTGTGTTTAAGATGTCCTGCACTTGTTGTGTCCACTCTTGAAATGAAAGCTGCAATTACATTTTTACTCATTAGCCAACAACAACAACAACAACCAAGCCTTATCCCACTAAGTGGGGTCGGCTACATGGATCAAATGACGCCATAGTGTTCTATCAAAAACCATAATAACAGTGACCACAATAACAACTCCGATTTAATGAGCAACACTTCATTAAATGAACCAGCCTTATTGACACATATCCCAATGAGAACATTGGTATCTCAAAGACAATTGATTAAACCAAAATGTAGTAGGCAAAATATGGTGAACTGAAATACCTCATTTTCTGCACCTTCTTCATCTTTATAACCGGTTTTTAATAATATATCATGAATAGCAGTAAGATCCATCCTTGCACAAGCCTTTCCAAGAGGAGAAAGCATGGTTGGTAATGGTAGCACTGCCGGTGTTTTAGTAAGGCCCATTAACACATGAGATGCTACCTGTAAAAAGGCAAAAAAAAAAATATGAATGAAGATTTTGAAGAAAAGAGAGGTGAAAACAACTGGAAAACAAAAGTTTCACACAACAGAAAATCATAAATAAAAGCTAAAACTAAAGCTAAATACCTCTTTCTGCTTTTGAAGAGGTGTAACGGCAGTGAGAAGAAACTTGATATCAGGTCGTTCTCTGGCCTCAAACTGAAGACATTTGGATGCAAGCTCAACCAACTTTGTAGCGTCATCATTTGCATATTGCCCTTCTAGGGATGAGTCCATCAACAACAATGCATTTTTCCCTCTAATTAGGTCCAAAGCCTGAACAACAAATCAAACTTACTAACAACTTCCATACTCTTGCGACATGGCATATTCAACACTATGCCAATATAACTATGCACCATAAAATCAAAACCACGGAATACATAAATATTATTTATACGTTATACAATATGAAAACATCCAGAAAGTGAAGAGAAATATATGATTCTCAGCATGCTTAAAAAAACAGAACGAAGAATGAAATGTAGAGGCTATATAGCACATGCTTATGCAGAAGTAAAACAGTGGATTAAGTTTCTACATGGATTCGATAGAATACAGAAAAATCTCTTGTTAACAAATGAACAACTTCAAAGGATTTTAGAAGAATGGAAACATACATGGCTTGGGGGAATATGCTTGCCGCTCAAAAGATCCAGAAGGACAGTGCCGTAACTGTAGATCACACTCTCTGCTATTATCCGGCCTGCAGTTGTTGTTAGGTACCACATCGTTAATAATATTGAGTAAGATTTCAGGTGAGAATGTGTTGGCACAACACATGCAATCTCAGGTAAAACAATGTTTCAATGAATATAGCAATCAATGTTTTTTGTAGACTCAAAAGAACATGTTAAGAGAGAAAATCATAGATTGCAAAGGATTTTCTATTTAATAAAATAATATTTATATACTTTTCAAACTCTGTCTATTATCTGAGTAATATATAAGTACATAATTTTCCCGTGACATCAAATCTATATCCATCATTGCTGTCGGGAATTCTATAAGCACAAAGAAACTATCTTGAATCAATGTCAGTTATCCCGGAAAATACATGCTAGCATGTTGTATACCTGTTCGCAAAAATTCAGGTGGAGTATAGGCCAAATTAGTACTATAGCTTTTCCCATCTCGACTATTTTTCATAAGCCCGAAACTTGATAACCGAGGATCACCATCCTGACAGTTGTGAATAAATTAGTCAAAGTCAGTTTGATTGTGGAATTAGGGATACGGAGAAGAAGACCGTTCAAGAATCAAGTTCAAATAACAATGTGCAGCTAGATTTTAGATATACCTAATCAGAAAAATGCATCTACATATATTTTAACCAGGACAAATCCTGAAAGAGTGGTGACAATATACAAATGAAGGAGTTCATAATGATAGATTCCCAATCATACCTCATCAAAAAGAATCCTGTAAGCATTAAGATCGTGATATATTTTCCGGTTTTCCATGCTACAATGATCTAGTGCCTGGGCAACGTGATATGCAACTCTAACGCGCATTTCCCATGGTAATGGTTGTTTGTCCCCTACAAATGACAGATCAGAATTCATCAATTATAAGCTTACACAAATGTATCATCAAAACTACCATTGACAAGGAAAATAAATGCTACTTGGTTATTTGTAACTTATTAAGTCAATCTAGTAGTAGTACAAGGAGTTGTTGACTTCAGCTATGTTTGGTTCGGGTGAATATGTGCATGAGGAAGCTGAGTGCTGACGATTTGCACTCAGCTTCCTCATGTAGCCTTCTCATTTTCAAAATTTTATTGTCCTCAAACACATTACCAATTTGCACTTTCTCATTTTCAAATGTCCATTTTCACTTCAACAAAATGTAGCCTTAAAACCTTGACGTGTGTAGCGAGTTCGGGTATGCTCCATTTAGGCTAAGCTCCATTTACTCCATTTAGGGTTTAGATGCCAGACATGTGGCAAAAAAATATCTAACGGTTGAGATTTTAAATTAAAAAACAATAAAAGGTTGTTGTGATATGAGAGAAGAAGGGAACATGATTTTGTTTGTTATTATTATGTATTTTTATTAAACAAATATTTGTTTTTTAATTTAAAATCTCAACCGTTAGATATTTTTTTGCCACATGTCTTGCATCTAAACCCTAAATGGAGTAAATGGAGATTAACCTAAATGGAGCATACCCGAACTCGTGTGTAGCTTAAACTTGCCAACATCTAAAGGTATCATTTTTCTCAGAAAATGTGTATTACTACCTCATATTTATTATATAATATTCTCCATGCCTCCAGCAACAGAAACATAAATATGACAAAATTTAAAGGCATGGTTTGATTTGACTTATTTGAGCTTATATACCGGTATAAGCACTTGTGAGACTGTTTGAGAGAGCTTATGGAAACAGCTTATGACATATCCATAAGCTATTTTCAACTTATTTCCATAAGCTTTCCAAGACAGCTTATAGCTTACTCCCTCCGTTTTTAAATATAAGCAAATTTGACTTTTTAAGTTCATTCAATTAATGATGTATGTGGTCCATAATATAGACCACATATGTGATTAATTGAATGAATCTAAAAAGTCAAATTTGCTTATATTTAGAAACGGAGGGAGGACATAAAAAAAGTTTGACTTTATTTTATATTTTGTTTTAGAAACAACTTATACATAAGCACTTATATAACAAGTGTTTATGCTATAAGCGCTTAATTAAGTTGTTTATCCATACAGAGCCAAAGACATGCAACATTGCCTTTAAAGAAAAGAATGCAGCTACCACCAAAACGAATGACATTAATGAGAGAGACAAATGCTGGTCCAAATACTATAGAAATAACTTTAGCTTTAATGAGTGCAAAAGTAGTTGAATAAGAGGGATATAGAGCATTACAGTGAAAGAGATGTTTGGATAAAGTATCATTTGGCATGTACTCAGCTACCAAGAGCCTTTCATCCCCTTCAGCACAACAACCAATTAGATTCACCATTCTTTTGTGCCTCACTTTCCCAACTCCAGCTGCCTCTGCCTGACCAATCATGACCATTAACACAAACTAGCATAGTAGCATTCCCAAATAAAGCAGCATAAACAGCACAATCTATTTGGAATATGAAAACTAAAATGCATGAAAAAAGAAATCTTTTCTACCTTCTTTTGAAAAATACACATGACCTACAAACCCCTATCTATCAATTTATTTCTCATTCAAATTCTCAAACAAAATTTAAGGAAAAAACAAAGTGGTTTATTGCTCTTACCAGAAACTGTTGAGCATCAGGCCAAGACTGCTTGGAAAAGCGTTTAACAGCGACTAATCGGTTATTCTCAAGCTTCCCTTTGTAAACCACATTAGGAGCTTTCTCACCACTCTCAGAAACAATGTAATCAGTGCTGAACTCATGTGTAGCCCTTCTGAGTTCATTCAAACCATACTCTTTGAACACTGGAACTTGACTTTCTTGATCACCATCACCTCCATCATCACCTTCAAAAATCACAAAAACCAAATTAAAAAACCAAACTTTATCAAACCAAACATCCCCATCAGACTTCATAACACAGCAAAGCTAGTTTTTTACTTCAAACAACTTAACTAAACAATAATAAGCAAAAAATAACAAACAAAATGCATCATGGTAGTTTACATATAAACACATAAAAATCATAACTTTAAAGCTAAAAAAGAAAAAGTGTGAAAAACCCAAAAAGGAAAAAAGAAAAGGCAACAAGAAAAAGGGTAGTTAGTAGTTACCTGGATCGGTTTTCTTAGAGTCAGGTAAAGCAGTAGGAGGGTCTTCAGGGGAGTGAAGATGAGCAGTTTTGGAGTGAAAGCAACCCATAAAAAGTGATTATGATTGTGAAATGATTAAAGGGTTTGGTGTATACATAGAAAAAGAAAAGGAAAAAGGGCTGAAGAGTAAATGAATAGTTGAATCATGGTTAATGGTTTTTCATGTTGCAAATGACTATACTATACTACTGAGCCACTGCTGTTATTGTTGCTTGTTGCAGCGGCGGAAACACGGAAGAGAGAGAGAGTTGAAAACAAAACACAAGAAAAAGCTGAGAAGCAATGGTAGAGAGAAACAAGGAGCACAGAGAAGGTCACATGACAAAGTCTATCATGGAGCACGTGCTGACCAAGGTGGGGCTGTGATGTTTGAACCATTTTCCAATGGAAAAGAAAAGTTTTTTACTATTTTTTATTATTTATTTTTGGTAATTTTATTTTCGGAAATGTGAACTTGTGTCTTTAAAGCACAAGTTTAGAAGCCAATTATAAAAATTAATTTTTAAAAATTGTGCATTCAATACTTTGAAAGTTTAAAAACCTATTTTTTCAATACAAAACTTATATTTTATTTCTTTTTTTAGATCCTTAACTTGTGCCCTAAGACCATGTACAATGGCAAAACAAATTCAATAACCTTCAACACCCACTTTTTCAATTCCCAACACTCCACATCATTTTCTCTCTCTTAATTCAACACCCATTCAATTTTTATCACTCCAATGGTTTTCATTCAACACCCTACCCCACCACTTTTTATTTCTTATTCTTATTCTTATTTAATTTTTGGTTTGAAAATTGATTTGGGTGTTGATAATTGTTGTGATTTTGATAGCTAAATGAGTAATCAAAAGAATTTTGGGTGTTGAATTGATTATTATTGGGATCCATTTCACTAAATAAAGACTAAAACTTCAAAAAAAAAGCTAATAATAAGATTAAGATAGTGAAAAACTTAGTTTTTTTTTCTGTGTCCAAATCAAATGATCCAAGTCTCTATTTGTAGAGAAAAAAAAATCACGAATTTTAGTAAAAAAATAAAAAAATAAAAAAATTATTTGCAATGAAATAATTGAGTAAAAAGCATTAAGAAAATTAAAATCGAAACAGCCAATCAAATTGAAACATGTGTCCCAGCTTCCCACAGCTTTTCTCTCTCTCTCTGTGTTGTCTGACATTAACGCCCCCTGTCTGCGCGTGTAACGCACGCGCCATTTTTGAAGCAATGAAAACGTAACGCGTGGCACAGTGGGACCGCTTTAAACATGTTGAACGAGTTAATCAGCTCTCTCCTCCACCTCATCTTCAATAAGCACACTCCAATGGTTTCAATAGATGAAAATTGTCATTAAATAGGCCATTGGAGATGGTCTAAGGGCACAAGTTAACATGACCCTTTTATTTTTAGGAAGAAGAAATGGAAAATTATCAGTACAACAAACACACCAACGTAAGCATGTAACAGACCACAAAAGCATTATTACCTAAACACAAACTCGAACAAACAACATTATTGAACTTGGTTACGTAGATTCATTTCTCATTTTAGGTTCCTGCTCCATGTTTTATGGGTCTTGTTGTGTTTGCTTTTACTTTTCTTTCAGCGTTTTAAGTGCAAGGAGTATACATTTTCATATTAATTACTAATATAATATTTCTCTCTTCAAATTGTATGCCTATATATCATTTAGAGTAAAAAATATTTTTACTTCGAACTAATTTTACACTGATATCCAAAAAAAGAATAAAGTATATGATATTCTAGTTATTTTTATTGACAGAAAGTTTTAAAATAGGCATGTACGATATATGATGATGAAAGTTGAATTATTTTTAGAGAAATAGTGTTAGAGGTTAAAAAAAAGGAGAAATATAGATTTTGGTGTAAAGTTTTGGCTCATGAATATTAGCTTTTATATAAGGAATTGGTTGGGGGAGTAGCATAGATTTGATGTAGTAGAAGAATATTTGTAGTATTGAGAAAGATGATGACGAGGGTGGAGGGAAGAGGGTTTGAGGATAATGTTTATAGGAAAATAAGAACCGGTAGTAAGACATTTTAGTATGAGTTGTGGTTGCAGGATCAGTCCAACATGTTTGGAGGCCTAAAACAATTTTTATTATGCGGCTTTTTGTGATAAAAAAAAAATTACACAAGTTTTACGAAAAAAAAATGTTTTACGAAAATAAATAAATAAAATTTAGATTTGCTAGAGCCAAGAGTTTTTTTTTTTTTTTTAGGGAAGAGCCAAGAGTTGAATATTGAACAAAGAGAATATAAGACCTTTATTATTTCTACGAAATCAACTTTTCTTTTTAGACGGAAAATCAACTTGGAAATCATTCATACATAAATTTTCCTTTTATATATTTATAAGTAAATTAAAATATTTTGAAGCCTATTTTCAACCTAAAATTTTAAGGCCTAAAGCCTTTGTTTGGATCTGGCCCTTGGGCTGGCCTTGCGTGGTTGGGTGAGGAGCCGATAAAGGAGCGCTTTAGTAGACATGAGAAATTCTATTCCCACAAATTTTACTCCTATCGTCATCCTCATAAATTCCATAAATTTGATACTTTCAAGAAACAAAACTCACACACCTCTACTCAAAACAAGATTCTAACCAACTCAAGATTTAATTTTGTTGTAACACATTTAGAATTTGTTTAATTTGCAAATATATTTTTTAACTTCCATTTTTTAAAAATATGTATTTATTTTAGCTTGTTAATAAGAAGGGAAACTTTTTTCCTCAAAAAAAAAAATAAAAAGAAGGGAAACTCTTAGGCTCTGTTTGGATTGATGGAATAGAACGGAGCGGAATGGAACATAATGGAATGGAATGGAACGGAACGGAACAGAGTAGATATTCCATTTTATTGTTTGGATAATGAAATAAGCACCTCATTTCATTGTTTATAAAGTGAATGAAATGGAATGAGTTATAACTTTTTTATTCCATTTTTATCCTTAATTCTTAATAAAAAGTTTTTTTCCATTAAAACTTGTAAGTAGAAACAATTGAATTTTTAATTCAAATTTTCTTTCCTTCAAAAGATTTTTTTTTATTTCTAGTCTGAAGTTAAACTAAGAACACAATTTTTTTTTTTACAAACAAAGCATAAAGGGATTTAAGTTGAAATAAAAATGTCTTATAGTACTTGACCAAAAAAGATGTTTTATAGTATAAAATTATCTTTGAAATGTTCATACATACTACTATACAGATACAGCTCCCCTCAAAACAAACTGACATGTACAGTTGCAAACATTAATATATATATATATATATATATATATATATATATATATATATATATATATATATATATATAGCATGGGAACAATCAAAGTAAATGTTAAATCTTAGCTTAGACACACAACAAATTGGCTAAAAACAACAAGAATTAAGAACCACACAAATACGTGCGAGGAAGAAATAGAAAAACAAATTCACGCGAATCGTCATTCAAACCAGCATTTTGGTAAAGAGAAGATGAAATGCTAACTAAAAAAGATGAATTTTTTCAAATAATAAAAATAACTCTTTTGGCATTTCACGTTGTTTCTAACAAAATATAGACGACTGTTTACTTAAAGAGTCTCTTGTCTTCTCGTTAATTAGTAGAATTAACAAATGTTTGATTCACAAGTCCCAGCTTAACTGGCAAAATGCCGAAATTGTTAGGCCGGATGCCGAACCCCGGTACCTCCACTTGTGTGTGTGTGTGTGTGAGTGTATAATGACTTTGTCATTTCGTCTATCTACAAAAAAAAATTAACAAATGTTTGTGAACAATATTTTCATAAAATAAACATATTGCAGCAAATTCAAAGCTTCAGTTTGCCAAAACTCATTTATCATTGCAGTATAGTCTCATTCAACATTGTTGGAACCTAATTTTATTATAGCAAAATCAAATTGAGATTGCTGAAATTCATCAAATTTTTTTTATTTATTTATTAAGATGAAGGGTAACTTATGCACTTCAAATAATTTGCGATGTAGTGATATTTTTTGAGGGGTGTAGGAGGTAGATTTCTCCAATTATTTTGTACACTGTGTTTATGTGCTCCATTTTTCTCTATTGACCCATACATGACTATTACAACAAGCCCATTTGAAATTTCAAGTCAAGAAAATTGCTCTTTTCACTTCACGAATGCTCCATAACACCCTGAAAATATGTGAATGCCCAAGGGACAATTAACTCTCGTTCGCTTCCAACAATAGTTAATTGTTGCTTGTTAAGTGTTTTTAACGGCCGTTTTTGGCAACTTTCAGTATAAGGCAAACACTCTTCCACCTCACTCTTCATTCACAAGAATGGAAGCTATACAAGAATGTTAAGGCTGAGACATGAAGATTTTTTTTAATAGACAATCACGTGCCTTGGATAGTGAAAAAGGAGAGAAACCACCTAAAAAAGAATCAAATCAACTTAATCGAATTATGAGCGATAGTGAAGATGAAGAAGGCCAAAAGTTTGAACTTATTCAAGAAGATGGAGACACAATTTCACTAGATAGGCCTTGACACCTTTTTGTTGGTGTTCATATTTTTTGTGGTCGATAACATAACGTCATTTTGTGTGTGGTCATATATAAATAAAGTTATATAAATTATCTAAATATATGACTTTCATGTGGCAGACAAAACAACAAAAATTTATGTTGTTATTATAGCACCATATCTTATATAACTATATGTCTTTGGTTAATCCATGATTTATTTTACTTTTCATTTTATTTTGATATTTGTTCTTGTACCTACTTCTGACAAGTGAATCATGTCTCAAGATGGGAAAGTTGAAGCTCATGCCCAATACGAATCTTTCAAGAGGATGGTTAAGGTTTTTTTAGCCCCACAGACAAGTTGGATGAGTTGAAGACACAACTTAACAAATACTTTGTCCATCTTGGTGAATATCAAATTGCCTTTCAAGTATTTGTACAGGTACCTTGTGTAGATCTGGAGACAGATAAAGATGAAGACCTCTGGAAAATTGATCATCATCCTCATGTGATTCATAATGATGATGATGTCGCATCCATGTTTTCCTCTATGGTTGAAAATAATAAGCTCTATCTTTGTGTTCGTTCCAACTGCAAGTGGTCAAATTGACAATAGGTTTCAATAAATTGGTGATGTTATGTTTCAAGAAAGTAGCTAAAGTATTTAAATATTCTAAAGGGTTGGTATTGAAATAGGAATTTGATTTTGATACAGCATAATTTGTACTTTTGCTGCATACTTGGAGAAAAAAAATAGGAAAGTTTTTTTGTGGAAAAAAGAAAGCAAAAAAAAAACTCGTCGGACCGCCGCCGGTGACTGGAGCGCCGCAGTGGATTGTCGGAGCGCCGCCGCCAGATCACAGGCTGCTCCGGCGTTGATCAGTTGTTGACCAAAGTTATCAATTAAAAATCAAACAAAATAGAGAATTTTTTTTAACAATTGGGGCTTTTGGGCCTTTGGGGGGCATTGTTTTTTTAGTGGGCTTAGTATATTTGGGGCTTATGTGCAAGGGGGCCTATTTATTTTGTTGCTTTTTAAGCCCCCTTATCATGTGGGCTGGGGCCTAAATGTTGAAGCCCCATGAAATTGACAGCTCTACGCGTTTTCCAATTTCATTTCTGACGTTGATTTTCTACACGTTCCTTTTTCCCAGGTCACGTTGCTTTCACACATTCTCAATCCAATTTCCAAAAAGATAGCGTTTAACAAGATGATGAAAGGAATGTGGAAAAAAGTCGACAAGGCGGTTTCTGTTGTGTTTACAGTTGTTGGTGCAATCATTGTTAGTAAGTTAGAACTCAATTTTAGTTTCCAATTCCAACTAAACCCTAATTATTTGCCCCAATTCAATTCATCTAACCCTAATTTCAAATATTCCAATTACTCAGATAAAGAAGAGAAAAAAACGGCAGGAAATGGAAGAAAAAGTGCAGGAGATGGACAGAAAAATGCAAGATATGGAAAGAAATGTTGCTGATGTGAAGGAGATGGACAGAAAAATGCAGGATATGGGAAGAAATGCTGCTGATGCAGCTGAGGATGTGCGAAAGATTGAGGAATCAGCTGAGGAATTTTAGAGTACCACTGAGACGAGTAGACACTCAAATTTAATTATCTTTAATACCATAACTTTGATTAACTTTGATTACCGTGTTATTTGATTTCCTATATTAGCATAATTGATTAACATTATGTTGACTATCATTCAATTCTCATTCATTAAATAGTTCAATTCTCATTAATTAGGTATAAAACTTGTGTTATTTTTCTTTCAAAAAAAAAACTTGTGTTATTTGATTTACTGTATTATATTGATTAAAATTCTGACATTCAATTCCTAATATTGATTCAGATATTTCAATTTCCAGTACAGAACCTACCCTTCAATTCAAAAGTAACTTCGAATACAACTACATACGTACAAATTTACATATATTTACACAGTGGCATTTCACATGGTGGGAGAAGATTCTCCTTTCCCATGTGAAATGCCACCTATTTACACACCTATATATTATTGAATTCTATAGTATATTTAATGAAAACAAATAAAATAATAGGGCTTTGGAGCTGTTCAGAGCATATCAGTCGCTCAAATGGATATGATGCTTAAAACTCAACTCATTTGGTTTATGGGGAGCTTGAACAATGGAACATATCCAACAGTAAGTTTTTTACTAGCAAAAAAATTAAACAATAAATGAGCATTCACATTATAAACATTATATTCTATAATCTTAATTATAGACATGGACATTGACCTTTCCTGTCAAAGAGCTAAGTTCTATGGTGGGATTTTCAGTGAGTTATCCAGCTGAAAATCCCACCTTCAAACTCTTCGGGGAGTACCAACAAGAGATGATCAAGGCAAGTGCTCAAATCTATTCTCTAATTATGAAACTTAATGTCTACCTAAAATACAATCTTAACCCTTCTTAATTTTTTGACACGTCATCAAAATATATTCTTTTGCGTCTTTTGCTTCAACCTCCCTCTATTTTCTCTCTCTTAAAAACAAATTAAAACAAACTCATTGGATTATAAACACACTGACTTAATGTTTTTTTTAAAGAACAAACAAAGTTAATTTTAATCTCAATCAAAACAAATTTTTCTATAATTCAACTTTTAAATCTATTCTCTAATTATGAAATTTAATGTCTACCAAAAATACAATCTTAAGCATTCTTAATTTTTTGACACGTCATCAAAATTATATCTTTTGCTTGAAATTCCCCCTGTTTTTTCTCTCTTAGAAACAAATTAAAACAAACTCATCCGATTAAACACACTAACTTAATATTTTTTTTAAAGAACAAACAAAGTTAATCTTAATCTGAATCAAAACAAATTTTCCTATAATTCAACTTCTAAATCTATTCTCTAATTATGAAATTTAATGTCTACCAAAAATACAATCTTAACTCTTCTTAATTTTTTGACACGTCATCAAAATTATATTTTTTTCTTCAACTTCCCCCTGTTTTTTCTCTCTTAGAAACAAATTAAAACAAACTCACCCAATTAAACACACGAACTTAATTTTTTTTTAAAGAACAAACAAAGTTAATCTTAATCTCAATCAAAACAAATGTTCCTATAATTTCAACGTCTAGATATCTAAATAGTTAAAAACAATTTATATATTCTCTATCTCTAATTATGAAATCTATTCTCTGATTATGAAACTTAAAGTTTATAAAAAATACAATCTTAACACTTCTTAATTTTTTGACACGTCATCAAAATATATCATTTTGCGCCTTTTCCTTCAACCTCCCCCTATTTTTTCTCTCTTAAAAACAAATTAAAACAAACTCACTGGATCAAACACACTAACTTTTTTTTTAAAGAAGAAACAAAGTTAATCTTAATCTCAATCAACACAAATTTTCCTATAATTCAACTTCTAAATATCTAAATAGTTAAAAACAATTTATCTATTCCCCATCTCTAATTATGAAACTTAATGTCTACCAAAAATACAATCTTACCCCCTTCTTAATTTCTTAACACGTCATCAAAATTATATTCTTTTGTGTATTTTGCTTCAACCTCCCCCTATTTTTTCTTTTTTAAAAACAAATTAAAACAAACTCACTCTATAAAACAAACTAACTCAATCTTTTCAAGAACAAACAAACTTAATCTTAATCTCGATCAAAACAATTATTCCTATAATTCAACTTATAAATATCTATAGAGTTAAAAACAATTTACAATCTATTATCTTTTTCTATAATTATGAAAGTTAATGACATGTAAAAACACAATTTTGTCTCATCTTAATATTTTGACACTTTTACATATATTTACCTTTTTGTGTCTTTTGTAACAAAATATCCTACTTATTTGAGAGAGAAAATAACTTTTAAAAGATTGATCGACCCTAATCTATCCTAAAAAAAATTCACTAATCACGGGCGCAACCCAACAAGCCCGTATACGAGCGCGAAATCAGGTTACAAAAAATATGAAAAGTGAACATCTGCGAACACTAATTAATGGATCGACCATCAACATGATATTAAAATCCAAGTGTCAACAACTCCCTAAATAAATCAGCAAGCATAAGAGCTCTTTCAATCTTGAAGAACCAAACTGTTGGCAAACAAGAGACCTTGAAACGTGCAGATCTCAACATATTCGAAAACAACGGAGAATCAAAGAAGTCAATCCACCATGTCATATTATAAAATAATATTCTTTTATTGTTGTTTATTATTAATTATTATATCTTTTAGAAATATGACTATAAAAACATGGAAAACATGGAAAAAAATGATAAATGAGTCACTAAATAATATAGCTATTCAATTCATACACGGGACTCATAACAACATCTTTATCAATATTGAAATCTTTATTATTTTTAATATTTTCACATATTTTTAGGTTACCACTTCATAATATTTAATAACAACTATTTTAATGATTTTATTATGGGCAAATTACTCAAAAAAAAATCATGGCCATTACATTAATCTCCTATAAGGTTTCTTAAATAACACAAACACCCGCTTTATTTTTTAACTAAACACTAATCTCCTTTTTTTATCAAATTGACAAACACTTCCCTTATATTATAACACGGTCTAAACTTTGTTAATTCTATTTTTTTTAGCAATTAAATTCTTCATACGAGTATGAACTTACATAATTTTCGACAATTTATTGTTCCTACGTGATATAATTTTTAAACTCTAATGTAATAAAACACATATATCGAAGATTATTTCCTTAATTCCTTTTAATTGATCAACCACAATGTCCATCCACCAAAATTCTTTTCATTTCTATATTCTCTTTTGATCTCTTACGTAATTGCCAATGTTTGATTCTAATTGATGGTAAAAACAAATGTTGTTATTGTTTCTCCATTGCGAGAAAAAAATCTCATTTAACTTAATTATGAAAATAGAAAACAGATACAAACAAACCAAAATGACTGAAATTAAATTATATATTTACAAAGTTATTGAAATGGATAAAATGAGGGGAGATTGATGTGTTTGAAAAATTAGAAGGGGGTGCTTGTGTTGTGTAAAAAAATCTCAAGGGAAATCAATATAATCTGCCCTTTTATCATTAATGTCAGCTTTATTCATTAGTTTTTTTTTTCTTATTTTCTCAATTCATATAGCAACACAATGTGCTTTGATGCATAGCCCCAGCTTCGAATTAACCCGTGCGGATCACGGGTCTGTGCTTAGCATGGGTTTGTTGCTAGTTATCATAGACATGGAAAGAACTACACTCCAGCCAGCCTTTTCAATACAAGAACAGAATTATTATCTAACAGCTAACAAGTAAGTTTACCATCTATAATATTAATATGAGCAAACTGCATAGGAAAACTTAAGGAGGTTCTATTAATATTCTTTCAACTTACAGAGGAAAAAAGGAAGTTAGCTGCGAAGTCGGCTATGCAGCCGACTACAGCATGCTGGTCAAGGCTATCCATAAGTATCCAGAATCAGGAAAGGAGACAGAAATAACTTTTGGCATGAAATTGAAGGATTATAATGGTTTCAAGTTAGGGGCCCACATAACAGGAACCATGCAACCTGCTGAGGAGGAAGGAGTTTTTACAACTAGACTACCAAAAGTCGAAGCAGATATTGGTAAAGAGTATAAAGGTGTGATTTACAAGCTAATGGGCGAGTTCGGCATCGATAAAAAGGATGCCAAAATTGGATTTGGTCTTTCCACTTAGAGGTATGTTAAATGTGCTCAATATATTGTATATTAGATATTCAATATATACTACATCTCATATGATTGTGAGTATGAAATATGAAAATCGATTCAATATAGATTGTTAATCAACCATATGATTGTGAGTATATACTACATCAGTTATGATTGTGAGTATATTAGATATAGAAAATGATAAAATACACGACAAAATTTGTCGTCAAATTGGTACGAATAACTTTATAGTTGTTATTTAGTTTTTTATTCTTAAAATGATTTGACCCAAAATGATAAATATCACCCCTCCTACAGTATTAGCTTTTACATATCACAGCAACCTTTATCTAGATTAAAAAAAATGACTAAGCCCAAGCTCTCCTTTCTGGTTGTTCCCTAAAGGCGGCAACAGCAGCAGGTATCTCTACACTGTAAACTTGTCAAATTAGATTGTGATGTTTTTTGAGTATGAATATCTAAAATGAATCTGTGTAGTGGGTTGATTAACAATATGTACGTAGTATGTATTGAAATATCTAATGAGTGCTGCTATATAGCACGACGGATTCAACACACGAAACAGCACGACATGTTCATTTCAAGGTTGTTTATTTTATTAATGACTTCCTTCTAGCTTATTTTATGCATATATATATATATATATATATATATATATATATATATATATATATATACACATTTGAGTGTTGTTGTATGTAATATATATTTAAAAAATATTGTTACCAAAGAAATATATTGATAATCCACTGTCTCAGTTATAATACACATGCAGAAGTTATTTGGATAAATATCACCGCATGAACAACTGTTTTCTGCGATTTATCATAAGAAAAATCTAGGAGGGGTGATATTTATCATTTTGGGTCAAATCATTTTAAGATTAAAAAACTAAATAACAACTATAAAGTGTACCAATTTGACGACAAATTCTGTCGTGTATTTTATCATTTTCCATATCTAATATACTCACAATCATATGGTTGATTAACAATCTATATTGAATCGATTTTCATATTTCAAATGATTGACAATTTAATCAACCATATGATTGTGAGTATATACTGCATCTGTTATGATTGTGAGTATATGATTGTGAGTATATTAGATATGGAAAATGATAAAATACACGACAAAATTTGTCGTCAAATTGGTACGAATAACTTTATAGTTGTTATTTAGTTTTTTAATCTTAAAATGATTTGACCCAAAATGATAAATATCACCCCACCTAGATTTTTCTTATGATAAATCGCAGAAAACAGTTGTTCATGCGGTGATATTTATCCAAATAACTTCTGCATGTGTATTATAACTGAGACAGTGGATTATCAATGTATTTATTTGGTAACAATATTTTTTAAATATATATTACATACAACAACACTCAAATGTGTGTGTGTGTGTGTGTGTGTATATATATATATATATATATGCATAAAATAAGCTAGAAGGAAGTCATTAATAAAATAAACAACCTTGAAATGAACATGTCGTGCTGTTTCGTGTGTTGAATCCGTCGTGCTATATAGCAGCACTCATTAGATATTTCAATACATACTACGTACATACTGTTAATCAACCCACTACACAGATTCATTTTAGATATTCATACTCAAAAAACATCACAATCTAATTTGACAAGTTTACAGTGTAGAGATACCTGCTGCTGCTGCTGCCGCCTTGAGGGAACAACCAGAAAGGAGAGTTTGGGCTTAGTCATTTTTTTTAATCTAGATAAAGGCTATTGTGATATGTGAAAGCTAATACTGTATGCACGTATGAGTAAAGGCTACTATAATGTTTGAGATATGTAAAAGCTATTACTGTTTGTTTGAGATGTATATAAAACCAGCAAATATTTTTTTTATTCCTTTATATTTCAAAATCAAAGCCAAATTTTCAACCAATATTTGTATAAAAACACTTTCTCATGTTGCTAATAATCCTAGTGAGGTCCACATACAAAGATACCAAACAATCTCTGATAGAACTTACTCTTGTTGCACCTCATTAACTTTTTCTTCAGAGTCAACACGAACAATGTCATAGAACTGGCATATTTCTTGTAATGCGTTTTCATCAGCTGTCCCCTTGTTTACTTTTCTGCTCTTCCATATTTGCTCAAAACGAGCATCTTTAGCTGAAGACTGCGAGAAAGAATAAGGCATAAAAATATGTTACAAGTAAACTTATCGAAATTACTTCAATATTCAAATATTACTCCCTCCGTCTCATTATGGGTAGTATCATAATAGCTTATTTCACTGAATTATTTATTTGACTGATTTCAAATTCAAATCAATAAAACAATTCAGTGAAAAAATCAATTGTAAAAAGTCTAAAAAGTGATAAAAATAAATAAATTGCAAAAACACACTTAAATGAGAAGAAAACTTGGTATGAATTGTATGTCTAAATGCATTCCCTAAAGTTCAATGTATGTTACACATTGGCATAGCTTCTGTCAGTGTATTGATAATAATAACAAGCGTTTGTGCATGTATCAATAATGATAAGCATGGAAAACCCGACTGTCGATATAAAATAAACAATCTTATAATGATAAAAGTCCCCATTAGCAAAAGTAACAATGCTCCTCCTTTTTTTGATCTAAAACTGAAAACTGCTCTACCTTTTTTAGTTATTCTTTTCTTCTTTTTTAGTTTCCAAAACCTAAAAACCCAAACTGGTTTTCAAAACTACTATTTGTAAAATTGTTTACCAAACAAATTTTGTAGTTTTTAATATTTTAAAAATCTAAAACATTTTTTGAGATCAAACAGGTCCAAGGGTTTTTGTCTTGACAAAGGAAAAAATGCACTTCTAACTGTTAAGTGATTACGTGAACATATATTATCAAATAATATTTGTTACCATTTTAGTTGTTTTTGAAAAGAACTTGGAATAATGAAGACTAAGTAGAGTATCAAGGAACAACAGTCATTTGTTCAAAAAAGAATTTTTTTGTTGTCTCACCCCTCTGTTCCTCTTCCCCAGATCATATATGTAGAACTGAATGCATCTTTTGAGTTTGTACCTGTAAAAATCAAAGCATAAAAATCAAAAATTAACAGTGATTTGTTCAAATATGAATTTTTTTTGTTTGTTGTTTCACCCCTCTGTTCCTCTTCCCCGGATCATATGATGCATCTTTTGAGTTTGTGCCTGTAAAAATCAAATCAAAGCATAAAAATCAAAACTTTAAATCAAATTAAGATATCACCAAATCAAGAAACAACAATGATTTTTCAAATATGAATTTTTTTTTTGTCTCACCCCTTTCTCCCTCTTCCCCAGATCATATGTATAACTGAATGCATCTTTTGAGTTTGTGGCTGTAAAAATCAAAACTTTAAATCAAATTAAGATATCACCAAATCAAGGAACAACAATGATTTGTTCAAATATGAATTTTTTTTGTTGTCTCACCCCTTTCTTCCTCTTCCCCAGATCATATGTATAACTGAATGCAGCTTTTGAGTTTGTACCTGTGATTACTTTCTTCCTCTTCCCCAGATCATATGTATAACTGAATGCATCTTTTGAGTTTGTACCTGTAATTATCAAAGAATCTATGAGGGGTGATATTTATCATTTTGGGTCAAATCATTTTAAGAATAAAAAACTAAATAACAACTATAAAGTTATCCGTACCAATTTGACAACAAATTATGTCGTGTATTTTATCATTTTCCATATCTAATATACTCACAATCATATACTCACAATCATAACAGATGTAGTATATACTCACAATCATATGTTTGATTAACAATCTATATTGAATCGATTTTCATATTTCATACTCACATATGTGTATTATAACTGAGACAGTGGATTATCAAAGTATTTCCTTTTATATATTTATAAGTAAATTAAAATATTTTGAAACCTATTTTCAATCTAAAATTTTAAGGCCTAAAGCCTTTGTTTGGACCTAGCCCTTGGGCCGGCCCTGCGTGGTTGGGTGAGGAGCCGATAAAGGAGCGCTTTAGTAGACATGAGAAATTCTATTCCCACAAATTTTACTCCTATCGTCATCCTCATAAATTCCATAAACTTGATACTTTCAAGAAACAAAACTCACACACCTCTACTCAGAACAAGATTCTAACCAACTCAAGATTTAATTTTGTTGTAACACATTTAGAATTTGTTTACTTTGCAAATGTATTTTTTATTAGCTTGTTAATAAGAAGGGAAAATCTTAAAGTAAATCAACATTATGGTAAAGAGAAGATGAAATGCTAACTAAAAAAGATGAATTTTTTGAAATAATAAAAATAACTCTTTTGGCATTTCACGTTGTTTCTAACAAAATATAGACGACTGTTTACTTCAAGAGTCTCTTGTCTTCTCGTTAATTAGTAAAATTAACAAATGTTTGATTCACAAGTCCTAACTCAACTGGCAAAATGCCGAAATTGTTAGGCCGGATGCCATGACCGGGGTTCGAACCCCGGTACCTCCACTTGTGTGTGTGAGTTTATAATGACTTTGTCATTTCGTCTATCTACCAAAAAAAAAAAAATAACAAATGTTTGTGAACAATATTTTCATAAAATAAACATATTGCAGCAAATTCAAAGCTTCAGTTTGCCAAAACTCATTTATCATTGCAGTATAGTCTCATTCAACATTGTTGGAACCTAATTTTATTCTGGCAAAATCAAATTCAGATTGCTGAAATTCATCAATTTTTTATTTATTTATTTATTAAGATGAAGGGTAACTTATGCACTTCAAATAATTTGCGATGTAGTGATATTATTTGAGGGGTGTAGGAGGTAGATTTCTCCAATTATTTTGTACACTGTGTTTATGTGCTCCATTTTTCTCTATTGACCCATACATGACTATTACAACAAGCCCATTTGAAATTTCAAGTCAAGAAAATTGCTCTTTTCACTTCACGAATGCTCCATAACACCCTGAAAATATGTGAATAAGGGACAATTAACTCTCGTTCGCTTCCAACAATAGTTAATTGTTGCTTGTTAAGTGTTTTTAATGGCCGTTTTTGGCAACTTTCAGTATAAGGCAAACACTCTTCCACCTCACTCTTCATTCACAAGAATGGAAGCTATACAAGAATGTTAAGGCTGAGACATGAAGATTTTTTTTAATAGACAATCACGTGCCTTGGATATTGCAAAAGGAGAGAAACCACCTAAAAAAGAATCGAATCAACTTAATCGAATTATGAGTGATAGTGAAGATGAAGAAGGCCAAGAGTTTGAACTTATTCAAGAAGATGGAGACACAATTTCACTAGATAAGCCTTAACACCTTTTTGTTGGTGTTCATATTTTTTGTGGTCGATAACGTAACGTCATTTTGTGTGTGGTCATATATAACTAAAGTTATATAAATTATATAAATATATGACTTTCATGTGGCAGACAAAACAACAAAAATTTATGTTATTATAGCACCATATCTTATATAACTATATGTCTTTGGTTAATCCATGATTTATTTTACTTTTTCATTTTATTTTGATATTTGTTCTTGTATCTACTTCTGTCAAGTGAATCATGTCTCAAGATGGGAAAGTTGAAGCTCATGCCCAATACGAATCTCTCAAGAAGATGGTTAAGGTTTTTTAGCCCCACAGACAAGTTGGATGAGTTGAAGACACAACTTAACAAATACTTTGTCCATCTTGGTGAATATCAAATTGCCTTTCAAGTATTTGTACAGGTACCTTGTGTAGATCTGGAGACAGATAAAGATGAAGACCTCTGGAAAATTGATCATCATCCTCATGTGATTCATAATGATGACGATGTCGCATCCATGTTTTCCTCTATGGTTGAAAATAATAAGCTCTATCTTTGTGTTCGTTCCAACTGCAAGTGGTCAAATTGACAATAGAGATTTGATGTCATTTTATAGACTCTTATGATTTAAAAAATCTGTAATGCTGAATTTGAATTGTTCGTGTAGTGTTAATATAATGTCGAATTGATGTAATGTTATTGAATTATGAAATATTATGTAATGTTGTTGCTTATGAGCGGGTATTATTGTGGAATATTTTGTACTGCTTCTACAAATGAGTTTATGAGTTACAAGTCTTTAGACATGTCGTTTGTGTCCTGGTTGACATTATAAATGTTTTTATCTGTATAACAGAGTGTAACGACGGTTAACTGCCGTTGGGGACGAGCGAGAGTTAACTACAGTTTGAGGTGTTAATAAGAGCAATTTTTGAAGTTAGAAGAAAAAAATTCTTTAGTCTAAACCAAAAGAAAATTCTAACCCGTACAACCATATTAAAAAATCAAGTGATTGATTTTAAGTGGTTAATGAGTTTCTCTTAAGTGAGACCCAGATTAGTAGGGTCTTCTTTCTCTATGAACCGAAGGGTTAAAAACACATTAAAAACAACATTTTTCAAAAAACAAAATCACATACCCCAAAATCACCATTTGAATAAAAAAAATTAAAAATATTTTTTAATCATAAAAATTGACTTTTATGACGAATTTTCGTTATAACTAGAAGTCCATTCCTTAAAAAAAAACTAGAAGTCCATTTTTTAAAAAGAACCATAATTTTAATACGAAACTAAGATCAAGTAGCAATATTCATACCAACTCTTTTATTATCGGAACGATCTGGCAATCTGGGTTATATGATTTTTAAAAGAAAATTGTTTTTGATTTGTAAGAACCGAGGGTGCTTTGAGAATTTATATTTTGGGGGAGGTAGGAGTATTATTAGGGGGCATGGAGTACACAAAATTTCAAAACAAAAGGACACAGAAAAAAGGAAGAAGGGTTTGTGTGATACAATATATGTGGAAAATTGAAGAAACTTGCTCTTTAGGTTTCATTATTTGTTATCAGACACTCTGAAATGATGTATTTATCTTCAATGATAGTTTTTTTTTGAAGGAAGAAGGAATTATCTCCAATGACAGTTAGGCTGTGTTTAGTAACACAAAAAAGCTAGCTTATAGCTTGTTGGACAAGCTTATAAGCTTGTTTTGATAGAATGAGATGTGTTTGGTAAAGAGCTTTTTTCATTAGCTTATAGCGTTTTTTGAGAAGCTATTTCAAGTAGCTTTTGAGCTTTTAGCTTTTAGCTTTTTACATTTTCTTCCATTTTTAACCTTTAACATTATTTTATTATTTTTTATAAACAAAAAACTAGCCATGTTAAAAAATAAACTACCCACGTTTAGGGATACCGCGGCACTACCTCATTGCTCTTTTGTATTTGTTTTATGTTTGAAACGGTTTTGTTATATTCCTATTACATATTTAGCATTTTTTTTCTTTTCGCATATTTACCATTTTGAATAAAACACCCAAATTTTTCAAAAGTAAAAACTAAAACATACAAATTTTCATAAAAAAATTGAAAGAAATGATTATGAAGTTGAGCAAATTTAGTTAAAAAATATTTCAACGAAGTTCATATTTCAAATTTATAATTTTCAAGAGGAAAAATACATAAATATATTAGTTAAAAATGTTTATACATTTTTTTAGGTGAAAAAATGTTTATACATATAACTTATATAAATTAAACATACATGTACTTTTATGTCATTTCATATTTATTAATTACTTAAAAAGCTGATTTTACCAAACACTTTTAATTTCAATCAGCTAACTTTTCAGCTATAAGCTTTCAGCTATCAGTCATCAGCTATAAGCTAGCTTTTCAGCTATCTGCTAGCTTATAGCTTTATTTTACCAAACACACATTGCCGTTTGCTTTATAATAACTATTGTTCAAAATCTAGACATGCATATACAAGAACCAAAAAAATTGAAAAAAAAAAAAAAAACTCATACAATAGATAAGTGTAGTAAAATTCTCTTGGATCAAATTATACAATTATCATAAAAAAATATCTGCAAAAATTACTTTCATTACTTGGATCATAATATTATTATACAATTATCTTACAGTTACCAAGTAATTAAAATGAATAAAAATAGACATTTGAAAATAAAAAGTGATTGATGTCTTCACTAAACTAACCCATGAAGACGCTTGCCAATGATACATCAGATGTTGTGTCCGAGTTAACACTCTTCCAACCTTGACCCTTGTGTCCCACTCAAACCATCAAATTTCACCTTTTTCCAAATGTTTCATCTTTCAAGCGATAATTAGAGAAATAATGTAGTTGATTCAGTGTTAAAATACCCCCACATATGACCAAAGGAATCATCAAAACCATTAGCTTCCATGAAAATGACCTTTAAGATGGAGTTAGGACCCTCTTGATTGTTTGCTTTGGGTTTTGACCTAATCCCCATATAGTTATGATTTCTCTTCTTTTATTTTGATTAAATAAAAAAGACATCGTTGTCTTCTAATAAAAACGCTTAAAAAAAAGCTCCAAAATGGCCAATAATTTGACATTTCTCCAACAAGCAACCGTTTCAGCACAACCAAGAAAAATATGTGAATTTAAGTATGAATGAATAATTTTGACATATGACACAAGTAGATGAACAATCTATATCCCGCTTTATTAGTTTTCGCCCAATTTGGAAGACAATTTCTCTAGATCATTGCATATGGAATTGATCCAAGACAGCAAACATCAAACATTTTAATAATTCAACATCACCTAAAACATTTTTTTAGTTTTGATACATAAACATAATTATAATATGCTTTGTTATAATACCAACTTGAACATTTATGCATCAGAAGTATGAAGTTATATATAGCATCAAGATTCTTTCAAAAAAAAAAAAAATATAGCATCAAGATTTAAATTGAAAGTGTATTTGATATCCGATTCCCAACACATGTGGTTAAAAATAAATTACTTTCAATTTCTTAAATTATTATTAGTATTTTTTTGTTAATGGAAAATTAGGCGGCTAGTGGAAAATCCTAACCAAGGGTATCGAACCTATAAAAACTAATGAAATTATGGTAATGCAAGAAGTGCTTTGCTTATTCATAATTTTGTCCAAGAGTATGGATACTTCCATTTTCGGGATCCCCCTCCCCACACCATTGTCGTTTCTTAATTATCCATAAATCATACCAATGAGATGAATCTTTCCTAGTGTAATTTTTCCTAACTTTTATATATTGTCTTTTTGTTTTACTACAATTAAAGCAATAAATAAAATGCATCGGTTCTTGAAAGCTAGCAATAGCATACCTCATCCAAGTTCGTTTTATAAAGCAAAAAGCACCAAGATTTGGAACAAAAAGAAAAGAAATAAGGATACGGCCATATAATGATTAAACATTTGTTATATAACTAAGTGTATATATTAATTATTAATTATATTTAATTACAACACTTCAATACAAATGGCTGAGGAAAAGTTGCAGGACCACAAAGTGTTGCATCATAAATTTAAATTTAATGTGATAGCAAGTTTTCCCTCATTTAGAAGCCTTTGGAGCCTTGAAGAAATCATAGCTATCTTATATCTATCTTTGCTTGTGGTACAACTACAAGAGTTTCAAGCATTTAAGGAACTCTATTTACCCCACACCTTCATGCTTTGCCACAAATTTGATGCCTATAATGGAAGAATAAATCATAGTCTCCAAAGTCGTATGAATGACATATATAAATCACATTCATGTTCCCTCAACTATATGGCAAAGTGACAAAACATATATAGCACAAAAACAAACAGTCATAATCAGTCACAGCATTTTCCAATTTCTGTTTGAAGTAATTGAAGTAAGTAGCTAGCCTACTAGTGGCAAAATTTAATTAGAATGATCATTTGTGTATATACTATAGTTGACCTCCATATCAGCCCCCACTTCATTTCAAAATTTAATCCAATATTAGATTAGGCTACCACTTGGTTGTCTCAATTTAAATATTCAAAATCAGATTTGATTCATGATTCACATAATTCCACCAAATAATGTATTAGATCATTGATGCTAATATCAGAAGTTTCACATAGGAGAGATTAGACACAATACTAATGTATATACAGTGGAGATATGATACTTGGGGTGTGTCCGAAGAGGTAACTTGTTTTGTAAGTGGGAGATGGCGCAATCAACACGCGCCACCTCTAATTATGTATTAATCTTTTATGAAACCAAAACCTTAAATTTTTCCTTTTTGGAATTTTGGTTTCGTTCCACGTCACGCTTCTACATACGTTAGCATGCGCTCAATACACACTCACATTCGCCCTCCACGTTCCAACTCACTCCCACATATGCTTTTAATGAGACTTGATCTGATCGTTCGTTTTTTAAAAGTTGTATAATCAAACGAAATGTACTATTTGAAAGTGTTACTTCATTCCATTGGATTATACATTCTTTCATTTTTTTTGTGAGACTCATTTGCAATGATTAGCAATATTCTGAATAAAATTATGAAGAGAAGTTTTGCTGTATAGGATTCAATCACAATCTTGAGAAGAAAAAAAGATAGCTACTATCCATATCACACGGTTCTCCATATAAGGTCATGAGTCTTGAAGCTATATCGCACAACTCTGAAATTCAACCCTGCTTAAGATTATACATTAGATTAGAAACTCCAGCATTTAAGTTTGTTTACGTATTTTGCAAAAAAATAAATAAAAAAGAGTTTGTTTACGTATCAAGCAAGTTTAAATAGACAATAGGTTTTTTGTAGATGCTAACTAAATAAACAATAGGTTTTTTTAGCGTTAAATAAACAATAGGTGTACATATATTTTTGACCTCTGCAAATATACAATTGTTTTATTTTGTTTGAGGAAAAACAATTTTTAGTTTTTAATCTTTGCTAACATACAAATTTGTGGTTTGTGTTATTTTGTTTTAATATCTATAACATTTGTTATGATAGAATTAGTCCCTTCTATATAAGAAATTAGAAACTAATCATTGTAAAGCGGATATTAGGAACGTTTTACAAGGATCAGTTTCAACATAAACAAATTAAACAAAAACTAAAATAAAATAATAATGATAAAAAGTAAAACGTAATATATTTGCAAAGATAATAATAATTAATATAGTTTTGCAATAGTTTAATAAAATAAAAAGGGTATATTTGTAGGACACAAATATATCTACTAAACTAGATAGGAAAATGAATGTCCGTGCCAATTACCATTTTGCCCTTATTGGGGGTATTTTGGTAAAATAATTATTTGCCTTGCTTGCCCAATATATATGTGTAAAGAGAAAAAAAAAAACAGAAAAAAGGGAAAAGAGAGAGAGGGTCGGGAAGCAGAGAAAGAAAGGGGATGAGAGAAAGAGAGAAACGATTTCTCTCCCTAAAACTCATGTTCTTCCTTCTTCTTCCTTCTTCCGTTTTCATTTCTGCTTCATCAAAGGTAGTAACAACCCTTCTTCTTTTGTTTTTCATTTTCATTTTTTTCTTCATCAAAGTTAATTTCTGGGGTTGATTAATTTATTTAGTTTTTCAGCAATCTAATGCCATGCATGTCTCAGATAGAATGAATTTTGTGTGTAATCTGTTTTATTTTTGTTTTAGCTTTTGTGTTTTGGTGATTCTGGGTTTTTTTTGTTGTTGATTCTGTTTTTGGTGTGATTATGTTTTTGTTTTTGTTGTTTTTGGTTTCCTTTCCCTCATGCATGTAGAAATTTGATGAATTTAGAGTTAGGTTTTCATTTGGGGGAAAAGAGAATTTTTATGGTTTTATGAAATTGAGTAATAAACAGTAAAGTAATATATGTCCCAAAACATGAATTCATGATTATGCTTCTTTTATCATTGTATAAGTGATTATGCTTAAATTCATCAATGTAATATTCTCTGGTTTGAGTGCTGAATCTAATTCTAATCTTGCATGTGGGTTTGATTGAAAATTTGTGAAGGATTTGTGAGAAGAATGTTAAGTTTGGGTAAGAGGGGTCTGAGGTCGAGAGTGAGGCAGAGGGAGAAGAGTAGAAGAAATGGAATTAGGGTTCTGAGAAAGAAGAAGTAACTAAAGAAAAATTAGGGGTTCTTCAAGACTGAGTAATTGGAGATGGAAGCTAGGAACTTAAGGAAACAAGAGCACCAGAGCTTGCTGCCATCACCATAAAGAATTAAAGGTGGGTTTCCCTTTCCCTCATCCCTCATGCATAATCTAAATCAACTAATTTAGGGGTTATGAGACATGAAATTGATTGATGAAAAGTAAACTGTTCATTATGCATGTTTGATTTTAAGAATTGAAGTTATTGCGTTGATTTGTTTGTGTATTTTTACTAAATTGATTTTGTGTGAATGATAGCATGATTGAAAGGTTTATTGATTTGGCCACTGGAATAATTTGATTGAATGGGTTTTATGGTGAAGTGATTCTTATTGTATATGAAAAAGGAGATTATAAAAATGAGCTAGGTTTTTCTTAAAATTACTGCAGAAAATAGCTTCAGTGCAGGATTTTTAATAATTTATTGATTTTGAATTTTTAGACGGGACCAGTTGCATAAGTTGCAGTTATAAGCTGGCTGCATACAGTAAAATAATCAGAAATGTTTGATTTCATATGAATGATTCAATCATAGGTTTTATGGACTGCTGTGCTGGAATTGGTTTCTACAGATCAGTTTTAGTGTTAGATTTTTCTGAAATTGATTACTTTGAATTTGGATATGGGACCAAATTCATTGTCTTCATGTGAGTATTGGTCATGTATAGAAAAATTTACAAAAATTTATAACTTCAATTTATATGTCTTTGTGGCTTTGAATGACAGATGATTAACTCATTTTTCTTTTATGTTTCACATATATTGCTTCTACTAATTGAGTGAATTATATGTTCAGGTTCCTCCAGAACTGCAAGCTTCTTTTATTGCAGCAGTTGATAAAGGAAACATAAGAAGCATGCCAACATAGTGAATAAAAAGGTTCTAAAATATTTATCTAAGATTTGATATGTTATGGATCATGTTATTTTATAATTATATGCATGTAATATCTAAATATTTCCTAATGATATGTTCCCTGTTACTTTTTTTTTATTTTGACAAAATGTTTTCTGTTACTTGACAGGGATGTTGGCAGTAATATCGCATTGAAAATTCTGAAGCGTGTAGAAAAAGGTTGGGGTCAAGGAAGTATATCGAGTTTGCTGCCTCAAAAGAATGATTTTCTTGATTACTAAGGTAGCAGTTTATGTTGGTTTGAGGTTATGAGATGGTTATTGGTTTGTTTTGTTGTTTGATTGTGGTTTTGGATACACTTTGATCATGTCTATGCGAACTGCGTGCTGCAATTTAGAACTATATGATTTGTACTAAACTTTTATTTTATTAATATGTTTTATTTGGTATGATGATTAAAGGAAACTGATAAGGTTGGTGAAGCAATATGGTGAAAGAAAATGGGCTCAAATAGCCGAGAAGTTAGAAGGAAGGGTTGGCAAGCAGTGTAGAGAGCGATGGCATAATCATTTGCGTCCTCAGCTGCTTTAACAAGATCATTCAAGCAGTATCTGACTGAGGATCAAATTTTCAGGTTTTCTAACTACACTTTGACTGTGTTTGGATATATTAAGCGCTTATACCATTCACACTTATCATATAAGTGCTTATATATAAGCTATTTCTATAACAAGATAAAAAAAGGTCAAATTGTTTTCATATAAACTATAATCTATTTTCATAAGCTATATTGGAGAGATTATGAAAATAAGCTGAAAACAACTTACAAACATGTCATAAATTGTTTCCATGAGCTCCTTCAAACAATCCTAGAAGTGTTTATGGCAGTGGATAAACTTAAACAATCCAATCCAAACATGGTCTAATTATCTGTAGATTTTAATGATTGTAAAGTGCTTTATTTAAAATGGAAAATATTATATAGGATCGATCACTATCTTGGAAAAGAGCTTGTGGAAAATCTTTTTGTTCTCCGATTCTCAAATCTAATTTTTGAACCTTTGTGGTCGAGGCAATACATAAAAAATGTACAGTTGATATTCTCAGAAGATTTTGGTACTGAAGGACGTGGCAGGTAACTTCTCTTCCTTTGCAGCATTTACACTTTTTATGATCTTAAAATGGTGATTCTCATATATTTTCATATCTGTTCCATGTGTAGGTACTTTGACAATTATGGTATAATTAGACATATTATGCAGAATCATCTACTTCAAATACTAGCCCTCTTTGCAAAGGAAACCCCTGTTAGTTTGGATGCAGAGGACATTAGAAATGAAAAGGTCTCATATGGTTATATACTTTTTTTATAGGCAAATATTAATTTTTAGTATATTACTCCCTCCGACCTTAAATATAAGTAGAAAGGTTCATCTATTTGATACAAATACATGTACCTTTTTCGGTTAAATATAAGGTCGGAGGATGTATATGCTAGAAGCCAGAGTTTAAAACCTGGACTTTCTTCTCAAAATCATTTGGGTGGTTTAGTTCAACCACTTGAGCTACGCCTCAGAGACTCATGGTTATGGACCTTTAATTCATCTGTTTTAAATAATTGTGATTTTTCATGACTTTCAATTGCTTAATGGATGTCAGGTCAAGGTTCTTCGTTCTATGAGACCGATTAAACTCGAGGATGTAGTTTTAGGCCAATATAAGAACCACACCAGAGGAGGTGTTGCATATCCAGCCTACATTGATGACAAAACTGTACCAAAGGACAGCTTAACCCAGACATTTGCCGCGGCTGCCCACTTCATAGATAATGCAAGATGGGATGGGGTACCTTTTTTGATGAAGGCTGGGAAAGCATTACACACCAAGAGGTAAGTGAAAGGAATAAGTTTTGCACAATGTTGTCAATAGCAGATCGTGAAAATTTGCTGTTTGTTGAAATTCTGCTATGCTTACAGTGTTGTAGTGCTGATATAGCTGCTATTTTACAACCTTTTGTACTAAATAAATTATCGCCAATATATAACATCAAAGTCAATAGTAGGTATATAACTTGCCAACATCAAACCAATGTCACAATACATAATACAATCTCAATGACTACAAAATTTTGGACTGCAGAATTTCACCTCATTTGATATAAAATAAGAATTTGTTTACAATACACTATTGTGAATCTCATCATAAACTTAAAATAGAATTTACAATTGTTTTTGCAAACTAGCACTATGACTATACTATCTACAAGTATGTGTTTTATATGTTTTGCGCCTATCTGATGCATAATAACAAGTATGTAAGAGAGATTTTTAAGTACTTGAGATGGAACACTGCCAATATTTTCCCATCTCTTTTAAGCTGAGATCAAGGGAATAATATCAGCTTATGTAATGCCAGAATAAGTGTTTCTTGGTTAATTTTTTTTTTGTTGCTAAATTAGACGGTCAATAAGATTGATCTAGAAGACAATATTATCTTGCATTTTTATATCAAGATGTTAAGATAACTACAAGTTTGAAAAATAATTATTTAAACTTCATTAGCCCCTATTTTGAACAATGTGTTTTGGTCATGTGACTATTTGGTGTAAGGTTTTTCACTTGGATTTTAGTTCATAAACCTGGAAACTGCAATTAACATATCTTTTCTAATTTCAGGTTTACTGATAAACAAATTGTGAGGCTTCAGGAGACACCTGACGAGATACCTGAGGGAGGAACGCCTCACACTGTTAGCTTGCTATTGCATGACAAACTGGTGGATACTGGAAAGCCAGGTGACAAAGTTGAGGTGAGACTATACCATGACACTCTGATAAATAGATATTCTCATGTTTGTTCAATGGTCCCATGAGTGTTTTGTTGTACATCAGGTGACTGGTATATACAGGGCTATGAGTGTCAAGGTGGGACCAACTCAGAGAACTGTTAAGTCATTGTTCAAAGTATGAGTTATCTTCTCAAACTCTTTTGCATTTAGAGCTTCACCTTTGCATTTTTCATCTTGTCTAATTGACATTTGTTTTGTTCCGTTTGGCCCTTAAAAGTTGGCATGATTCATTTCTTTGTTCTAAAGGAAAAATGTGTTGCTATCATGAAGGAATCCCTGTATAATAAATATATTGATTAGCATGGGGTTGTTGATTTTGGTCGAAGCAGGGGGATCAGTCAACAGAAAGAGGCAAAACGCTTTCTAAATGCTCTTAATAAGCAATCAGAGCTGGAACAGAAAGATTTCTTTTCAGTATCTGTATGTACTTTCTATTTTTCCCTGCATGTGCTTAAAGAAGATATTTTCTTTTTTCATTTAGAGTTGGTACTGGTTTCACTAATTTTGGTTAAGTATTGAGGTCTGGAGACAACTTGGAAGTACGGGACTTGATGCAGAAATGTGCATAATCTGGGTTCTTTTGCGATAACTCGCCGAAGTGAGGAGGTGCAGAACTGAAACTGAAGTGGACCTCGCATATGTTCAATTTAGAGGTGATTTCCTTTAGTTTTAGTTCCCACCTTTGGGGTATTGTGTGAATTGTAAGCAAATCATTAATTTTAGAATGTTTAGTTAATGTTTAGATAGATTACCCCATGAATTACTAATTTTAGGTCATTATCTTTGTTTTTTGAAAGAGATCACATGACTTGCTTAGCCTTTTGAGTTAGTTTGCATATATGGTTCATTTCAACATCAGCGGCTATCTATATTTGGTTCCTTTGTGGTTACTTCAAGGAAACTTTAGTACATTTATTATTTATAGACCGCGCCTTTTTGAGGTGCTCTCACTTTCCTAACTGTCATTGGCCTCATCCAAGCAATATTACTTATTTCTGCACCAAAACCTTTATTAAACTTCATGGGAGTGATTTCTGTAAGTACTTTTGTTTAAACATTATGAGACTTACTTATAGGCTAATGTGGAACATTTTTATGGGATTCTCGAGCACATCAAGATCTGAAAGGTATCGACTGATTTTGTTTCATTTGATATCACATGAAATTAGTAACTCCGCAAATACAAACCTGGTGATGTGTTTTTGCTTTTTAATCAATTGAAGTTGAATGTTTTCAGAAGGATGTTCTTATTATTTGAAGTGTTTGATTTTGATGTTTTGGTTTGTGGTTTGTTGATTTCGGATTGAGATTTTAGGGTTTTTTTGTTGTTGTATGTTTTGGTTTTGAGCTGGTGTTTTGTTTCTGATGTATGAGTTTATGAGATGTTAATTTTTTTTTTTTTTTTTTTTTTACTGGGTTTTTGCCTGAAAACATTGTTCTTTATAATACATTTTATGAGAACCTATTGTTCCTCACATAAGTACTCATTTATAATGCTTTGATGTTCTAACTTATGCCCCACTGTATAGGATGCAAAGCCTGTGTCTAAGCCTATTGCTGTTGAAAAAAGAGTAAGAAAGATAGCTCAGATTCTGACGATGAAGATGATGATAGTAGCTCTGAAGAAGAGAAGAAACCTGTGGCTGCTAAGAAAGAGGTTAGTGAATCGGAGAGTGATTCGTCTGAGGACGAGGTTTTCATCTTGTGCTCTAATTTTGTGTTTCACTGTTGAATTGTTGAATTTGAATTCATATACTTATATATATTTCACTTGTGGTATGAAATTGTTGTTGAATTTCATTAGGGTTATGTTTAATTTGAATTCAATTTGATTTGGAATTAGTTTTGTGCCTTAATTTTGTGTTTCACTGTTATTTTGCATTTATTAGTTGTTATCCAGTGCAACTTTCTTTCTAGAAAGTTGTAGTTTATCTCACTATTTTTATGCAATGTGCTATTTAGTGCAAAAGTGTTGTCACATAGCGGCAATATAGCACTATCGGATAGCAAGATTTGAATAAATTGCTATCTGCGCGGCTGCGGTTGACAAAACTGCTTTTAATTTAATATAATGAAAATACCCTTTTGACGGTGTTCACATTTTTCTGTTTTCCAAGTTGATCTTGATCCATATGGTTTGCCTTCTGCGTTTCTTGATTCAGTTCAATCTATTGCTGATGGAGGTATACTGATGTGTACTGCAACAAATATGGCTGTACTCGGCGGTTCAAACGGGGAGGTCTGCTATTCAAAGTAATGATATACCCGATGATGAGCTTTCTTTGCACTATTGTTTGTTTCGTGAACCTATCTTCTAACGACTGATTTTTACATCAGATATAGATCATACCCGACGAGAGGGAAATATATCCATGAAATGGCCTTGAGGATCGTTCTTGCTTCCATTGAGGTATATATCTGAAGCACTTCATAATGAAATCAGTAATAGTTTAATTGATTCCATTTGTTAGACTATTTGAGAAAAAAATCATATTTGGTTGACTAAGTCATTTTTAGTGGTTTTAATTATGTTTGTTTAAGTTTTTTAAATTAATCGAAATCTGAAAACTGTTTTTTTTTGGATAAAAATTAGAATTGAATGCAAATTAGGTGGTCATGATTTGCTTGGTAAAACTGTTTTTTTTAAATCAATTATTTCTCGGATATTTTTTAAAATTGTTATTATCATACGATGATTGTTCTTTATTAGGTAGTCATGATTTGCTTGGGCGGACAAAAGATCAAATTAGGACCACTGACAAGTTAATGCTGCTCTTGCTACATGCAACAATTTGAATCTTGATGGTCTTGTCATTATTGGAGGTATAATTCTTCCTGGATCTTCATTTATGGCAACATTCTCATCTTTAAATGTCGTTTCTAAATGTTGAATTTTGTATTTTATTAGGTGTGACATCAAACATATATGCCGCGCAGCTTGCATAAACATTTGCTGTTGGAAAATACCCTACAAAGGTATATAATCGGTCGTTTTCGAACTTGTCATTTGTCCAATGATCATAAATGGAATATCTTATTATCATAATCTTTGTAATTCATTATTGCACTAGCAGTTCATATTGGCATGGCAGCAAAGTGCAAAATCAGGCTCTACAATTGGCATTGATTCTTTCCTTAAGAGGTAAGTTCTGAAACAACTCAGTCTATGGTATAAGGTGTTAAAAAAAATATATTAATTCCCTACCTCCGGTGTCTCGAAATTCATGTAATCCTGGTTCAGTAATGGCAAATCTACAGAGGAGATCAGCTCCTGAACAATCTTATCTTGCTGTTTGAAAAGGTAATATGATCTCAAGTATTTATATGTGCAGTCTTGGTAAGATGCTTCCTAATTTTCTAATAAATATGCTGCATCTTAAGAGGCTCTATATTTACGAGTGCCCTCTTCTTAATAGGATTTTGCTTCCAAGTGACATGCCTCTCCTCACTGGTCTTGAAGATTTGCGCATAGATGGTTGTCCTGAATTGTACATAAAATATCATCTGCAATGTGGCAAGCATTGGCCTGCAATATCTCAAATCAATGCTTCTGCTGAGTGCTCAGATTCCCTTAACATTCCCACGGTATAAAAAATGCCTCTTTCATTCTGATCAAGAGAAACTGGTGCAGTACCAGCCGCACCAACTGCAACAGCAACCCAGGCCCAGTAAGTATCTGATCACTTTTGTTACTTGGTTTAGTTTTTTTTATTTTTTATGTTGTGTTCTAAATGTGTGTTTTCTGTGCAGACCATCAAAGAAATCCAAGAAGTAAATCAAGTACCCAGAGGTCGAGTATTTTCATTTTAGAGCATAAGTTTTATCTTAAATTTCAGTTGTACAAGTAAAATGTTGTATTGGGCTTATATTTTGTTGCCATTTTGGTATGGAAATGCACTTTGGTGAGAAGTACTATTGTTATTTTATATTCCAATTATGAAATTTCTTCCCTTCATTCCCTGATCATGCCTGCTTACCAGATAACCAACATTTCCTCCATATTAAGCTAGACATACTAAATATCGAATACCAAAATCATTGTTGTTCATAAGGTCTAAACTCTGCTGCGGTTGCCACCACTGAACCGAACGCACATCCGTGCGCCCACACACTTGACACTTTCGCATATTGATGAATCCATGGTTCTCTCTATTTACCAATGCAGTCTCCACTACGAAGTGTTGGGTGAACCTATAAAACTAGATGTTTTTGTTTTAGGTCGTTAACTTTAGTTTTTATGAATGACTTCTCAAGAAATGTCTATAGAAATCTCTGTGTGCTTTTGGAGAACTGAATAACTTCCCATTGTTATAGTAATTTTGTTTGTGCGCTTTTGGAAAACATGTATATACATATAATGAGGCTAGAAAATACATATACAAGTTCATTTCCATATCATGGGAATCCTCTTTTTTTCATGAATTAAGGCTTTGTAATGCTTTGATAAATATTATGCGCATTTCTAATGTTTGTGTAATATGCTTGCTTGATTTTCACATTTATAAACGACAAAAATCTCTTAAAAAAATGCGGCTATCTCCCTTAATTTACTTATTTTTCCTTTAGAACAATTTTTTTGACAAAATATTTTACTGAACCCCATGCTTTAGACCATGCATCACAAATATTTGGATTATGCGACCTTCGTTGAAGCTGGAAGACAATATGATATAAATCAGGTAATAGGGTTTTCATTGGTATACGTTAAAGCTTTGGTAATAGGGTTTTCATTGGTTTATAGATAGATATCAATTATTAATAGAAAAGTGTTTCTACTGCTGACTAAATATGTTTTCATATGTTTTCGTGACCAAGCCATTTTGGATATTTCATTTTGTAACCCGTAATGCCTGAATACTCTAAATATTGTATTATGGTTTATAATTATCTATCATTTCGCGATTTATCCTTCCGATATAATATTTTGTCAAAAAAGTAGCTGAACCCCGTGCGAAGCACGGGTTTGTAACTAGTTTAAACCAAGAAAATATAAAACATATCTTGCATTATGTTGTTTTGGTTCCTTTTATACTTACAAGCAAGCGTGCTTAAGAGTAATGGAAGTTTCATCTACTAAACTAGGTAGGAAAATGAATGTCCGTACGTTTTACAATTTTACCCTTGGAGGGGTATTTTAGTAAATTGGTAATTGGAGAGTGTAGTTATATATACAAAAAATATTTCCCTTCTCTCTCTAAACTTCAGAATTTTTTTCCCCTTCTCTTTCTAAAAACCCATCGTCCCCCTCCCCCCTCTCACTATTCACCATCTTCTCCAAATCTTTCTCCCTTTTCACTCAAAATTACCAACATGCAAGGCTACAGTCATGACTTAATTGCTATCTCATACCTCCAGCAAGCTCCATTTTCCTCATTTCTTCCCTCTAGGGCGCAGCTTTTCTCTATTCTGCTCTTGGGGATTATTTCAGAAATTGGATCTAGAATCTCATGCATGTTGGTTTCTGGTGTTGATTTTGGTTCAATATGGTAATGAGGAACAAGGGTGGTAATGAGGAACAAGGGTTAAGAGCTGTTTGCAATCTAAAGTCATGCTTTTCAGGTTAGTTTTTTTTTATTGAATTTATGTTCTTGATGTTGAATTATTTTCTGGGTTATTATCAAAATTCGAACTTGCATGTGATTTATGTTTGGGGTTGAAATTTTGATTCTGATAGATTGTGTTCATCACAACAAATATTAGGTTTAACATATGTTATTGTTAATCAAATTGTTAATTATGTTGTTAATGTTGTTGTTGATATAATTGATCAATTGAATTGTTAATTTTTTGATTTAATTTTGTGATTTTGATTGTGTAGGTATGAAGAGGGCTAGAGATGATATTCATTAGTGTAAGTGTAATCATGGGATCTTAATACGCAAGAGAAGATTGATGCAGATGGAAAGAAGAAGGAAGAAAGGAATGCATTGTTCAAAGCTGGTAATTATTCTGTTCTCAATCATGTGATTTTATTTAAACAAATTATTTATTTCAGATTTTTATAAGTTATCAGTTATGAATTTTGTTTGATGTAAAAAATGAATTGATGTAAAAAATAAATGGGTTGGGAGTGGCGCTCACCAAGTGTTTGAGGTAATGTCTCAGTATGTGAAATAAAATTTCTCAATTTGTATTAAGTAGAATTCTTCTTGCTTCAATTGTATTCATATTTATTCTTTTGATAAATTGCCTAATCAGTTGGGAATAAGTTTTAGAGTCAAGGGGATGAGGAGGACACTCATAAGATTTTTATTGCATTTGGTGCAACAAAGGGATTATCTTAAAAAGGTTCGCTTGCTTAAAGAGATCACAGACAGGTTAGATAAGTCTTTAATAATGTTGTTGATTTCCTATTCATTTTAGACAACATTTGAAATATTTACCACATCTTTCCTGTGACAGGTTGGTGATGTGAAGCAGCAAGCTAATTTTATCCACAAGGCACCTAAGAAGGTATGAATCCTAAATTCCTAATGCATTATACAAGTAGTTCCTTATTAATATTAGATATTAGATTGTGCAAACCTGCCAAATACATTTCATATGACTTGCATAGTGCTTATGTTGTGTCCCATTACGATATATATCATATTGAGCACTTTTTGTCATCCATTACTTTCTTTTCCTACTGCATTTTGTAAACAGATGACATAAAATTGTATCCTTGTTGTAATTCTGATAGAATAATTCTATTATGGGTGGAAAATTTACTAAATAATGGTTTGTTAAGTAGAGTTCTCCATTACAAATTGGATTAGCAATGTTTTTCAGTCTTTCTAGCGTTTTGTATTTATTGTTGTTGCAACTTGGAGTAAAGTTTCATAATCTCTGTTGGTCCGAAGGAGTGGTTAGAAGTGATAGAATTAAATGCTTTTGGTATAACTGTATTAGATGAATTCCCTGATGCAAATTGTTGTTTGAATATTATGGGAGGATGGAACTAACATGCCTTACTACTTTCTTATCTCTGCATATATTTGAGATATTGCTTAGCTTTCAAAGGTGGATGTTAAGGGATCCAAAACCAACCAATCATACTGTGGCAAATTCATGAATGTGTCAAAACTGAATTTACAATCATTTTGGTTTCCTTCACCTGTTGTTAGGTTTGCTTGTGCACAAATCCTTTTTTTGTAGTGAAGACAAGGTTGCAGCTTCAAACACTCTTCATCATGCACGACCATACTCTAGGCTATATGGTCTGATCTCCATCTTACATTGGCTATATATTTTGAACTGAAGAAAATGGTTGTGTATTAACCTGCTGGCAGGACAGGTCTTTGTTTTACAAGGTTTACAAACCACCTTATCAGTCAAGGCTTGCTGCATTTAGAGGTATCAAGGCTTTTTCCTTTTGTGTTCTTTTTTGGATTTGGCTTCTTAGCGGTGCTATTGATTGTGCTAGAATAAACATGGGTTATGACTTATGCAGGTTATGTAGTAGAAGGTTTATTGCTTACAACATTAAGCAATATGATAAGGGGGTTGTAGCGTTGATTTTTCATTATGCATTGTTTGGGTTTATGTTCCCAGTTTTTTGCTTCAAGAAAATGCGGTTGTAGTTTGATTTGAAGGTCAAAGTAAAATGCATTCTTCAAATGAATTTTCTGCATATATGTTGAACTTTATGTGGGACTTTATAAAGTAAACTGTTTGACCATGTTACCTGTAACATTTCAGCTTCTGTCAATGAAGTCACTATTCCTGGTGCACTTGCTCTGGATCTGATTGAGCAGGTACTAGAGACCTTCTGAAGTTTAAAAGTTTGGGCTCTGTAACTTATGCTAGCATATTATTTTGTTCTTTTTATGAAGGCTGAAGTGGAAGTTGAGAGACTTGACCAACTTAAAGCAAGCAGGATGAAGGAAATTGCTTTCAAGAAGCAAGCAGAACTTGAAGAGATATTTGCTAATGCTCATATAGAAATAGATTCGGATGCTGCAAGAGAGAAGATCATGGCATTGATTGATTCTAGAGACATTGAACCAACTGAATTACTGGCTGACAATCAAATAGCAAAAGCCAAAGAAGAAGCTTTAGGCCAAAAAGATATATTGGACAAGTTTGAGAAATGGATGTCAGCATGTGAAGAAGAGAGCTGGCTTGAGGACTATAATCGGGTAATTATAATCTCCCTTGTGCATTTTTTCTTTGTGTCCAGTTTTGGTGAGAGAGGTGAGTCAAGACATTTACTATCATGTTAGCAAAACTTGTAATAAATAAAATAAAAGAGTTAATCAGTATGAGTGATTTGCTTTTTGATAGTGCCTTACCATATTTCCGGAATTACCAAGTTTAGCTTTACTGCAATTTGATCATTGCATTAAATGGTTGCATAAGTTTGTCCAATATATCATTTTTGATTTAATAATTTTGTTATACACAACAATGCAAAACAAGATGACAACATGTATAATGCAAGCATAGGTGCATACTTAAACCTCAAACGACCAGAGAATTCCCGGTATTTATGGAATGAAATCACAACCACCATCAGATACTGTTATATTAATTATATTTGCTGTTGATATCAGGTAAAACAAAAAGATGCTACATTATTGGAAGAATTAACATTGTTTCTTTTGGTGTAAATGCAGCTTTGGTTGATACATTGGTTGCCAAAACACATGCATGGGAAGAGACTCATGATACGTCATTCACATATGATGGTATTCCTATTCTTGCCATGTTAGATGAATATGACATGCTTAGGCATGAACGGGAAGAAGAAAAACGAAGAAAGAGCGTAAGGAGCCCTAAATTTTTTGTAGCTTCTGTGAAATCTTTTCAAGGTTATGAGTCCTAATTATTCTTTTTAAATATTCAGCCCAGTTTCGATTTATGCATTTTTCTCAATTATTAGTCCTAATTTTAGTTTTTTCACGATTTGCACTGATTCGACAGTCATCAATGAATTTAAGAAAACGTGAGATGCGGAGGAGGCTACTTTCCGCAAAAATGCAAATGTGAGTTTCCTCATTGTTTTATGTCAATTTGGATCATTGTTTTATTATCTTAAGTAAATTCATTATTAATATAAATGCCTCTGGATCTTATTAAAAGGAAAATGCTTCTTTGAGTGCCTTAATGGACAAGGGAAAACAACCCTTAGTAACAGGATCTGCTAATGTTTTTTCAGAGGTAACAATTCCAATGTTGTGATGTTTTTTAAAAAAAATTTAACTGTAGTTTGTTAATAGGTTTTTAACAGATTTTCTTAAATATGGTGTATCTGATTGTCTTGAATATCATTATTCAGGATGTTATCTGCTTATCAGAACCTGTTGATAAGGCAAAAGGCTTAACTGTTGCAGAGAGTTTTGGGATTTCACAGGTTAGTAATTAGCCTAAATGTTACTTTATTGTGTCTTATTGTTGCTCAAGTCCATTAAATTGACTCCAAGTGTTTTCATTGTTTTGAAATAGGATTTGATGTCTAGATTTGATACTGCTGCTGCACAGACTACTGAGTCTGTGTCTGATCATGGTAATACAAAGAAGACTGGTGCTGCTTATGATCAGGCTAATCAAACAAAGAAGGAAAAGAAGCTGTGAGGGAACACCAACCACTGGTATGACTCTGTTCTTCACCAAGTGTCACATCTTGATGAACAATAGAGTTGTCATGGGATCACAATTGTACTTGTGTTATCATCATGATGTCAACCACTTTATTGAGTAGGGTCTTGATAAGTTGAATGATATTATATCATTGTTGCTCAGTAAGGGGTATATTGCTCAGGTTTTTAACTTTGCAATCAGATTCAGACACGTTGTAGACTCTAAAGAGTGGTCTCTTACCCATATTTCCGACTTCATACCGTATCGATTTTGGCGTCTTATGCTAGAAATTATAATTAAATGTCATATTCCCAAAATATGATAGATATGTTTTCTCTACTGTTTAAGCAGATGGAGATGGGAAAACTCATACACAAGGTAGTCAAGTTTCCAAAGAAATTGCAGTTTCTGATAAGATGATGGCAGTTGCCCCTGCTGGTGTCGCAGGTCAATTAGTTGGACCTGCAGTTTCTTCAGCGATGACCACCGCGCTGGAGCTGAGAAATTCTTCCAGTGTTCATACTAAAACAAATCCCACAAGTGCCCTCAACCTTCTGCTGTATTGCCTCTAGAAGCTTGGCTACAGGTACGGTAACATATAATTCATCATAACAGTTTAAATACTCTATAGTACATTTGATGTTTTATATGGTATAGTTAAATTCATTGGCTAATTAATCTTTTGTAGTTTAAATTTTTGCCTATATTATCTTTAACACGAGTTGGGACTGGTTGGGATTGGTTCAGAATGAGTTGTATTATCTTAGCGTGTGGCTTTTTTACCATCATGTTTCTTTCCCTGAAACTACTTCTGAAATTACTACTTCTGAAATTTACAATGTCATGATTTCTTATGGCTTTGAGACTTACTTACAAGGTTTAAGGAATGGTTTTTTATTCACAAAGAGTAAGATGGGAATGAATTCAAGGTCTTACATTAAGATGGTAGTAGCTTTTTAAATTACAAAAAGAAACTTATAGTAATTACACTTACCTTTTTCTTGGCAGGTGCTTGATGAAATCGGTGTGGATGTTGCCTCACAGGTAGGAATAAGCTTTTACTAATCTCTTCACTTATATCATCTGACAGTGCTTTCGGTCAAGCTAATTTGTATTTTATTTGTACTCTTTTGGCAGTTATCAGCAGCTCCCAAAGGGAGAATCGCATCAAAGAATACTGAAAATGTCGGCAGGTATCTTCCGTGTAACTCTTTCCCTATTCTCTAAAAAACAAAAAGAAAGTTAAGAGAAAGGAATATATAAACTTCTGTGTAGCTTGTAATTCACGAAGAATTTATCGAATATGCATTTTCATAAACAAGTTAAAATTTCTTAAGCGGTTAGCATTCTTTGCAAGTTTTAATGACCTTAGAATTTTGATGTTATTACAGCTCGGGCGTTGATGACCTTGAGAAGCGTTTGGCGGCTCTAAGAAACCCATAAATTTTGGCTGTAGTTATATGGTTCACGTTCTCAAAGGTTTCAAGTAAAATTCTTTTCTGCACTGTCTAGAGATCTGATTTCATAAATACAGTGTGTATATACATCCTTGAAATAATGATGATATATAATATATTAAATTTATGAGGTGGACAATGATTGTAAAAGTTGTAGTTGAGCCATAGTTGTGGAATATATATGTAGTTTGATGCTATTTGTAAATGAGTGCCAAGTTCATTTCTGCTCTTACCTATTGATGTTTGGTAGGAGTGAAATTAGGCAAGAGGAGAACGATAGTGAGGTCATTTGATACATAGAATAGTCTTGCTCTCGTATTTGAAGTTTCAAAAAATCATGACACAGAAAAATCTTGCAATGATTCAGAAAATATGTTTGCTCTCTCTTATTTGGTGGTGAAGGCATTCTCAAAAGATTCTATTAGATTAATGTATCATAAAATTATGTATCAATGGATTGTTAAAGAATTTGCTTTTTTCAATTAAGTATTAATGGACTGTTAAAGAATTTGTTTTTTTAGAGAAAAGTTAAGTATTTATCAATTATACGTTGTTAAAAAAAGGAATTATGTCCTTAGATGAATGATTTTACCTTACTCCCTGGTCTCATCATTTTTCTTGTGGATTGATATGTGTTTTGATAATATGCTAATCTACTCATACGACAGTATGCCAATCGTTCACAACATTCATTTCATGTCACAAAAATCCTTTTCAACTGTGTTTTAGATGTGTTTTAGATGTTCATTTCTCTCATAAGATTTTTACTCTTGCTTTTGTATATGTTGTCAAAGTCCCTTGAATCTTTTCTTAAATATGTTAAATGTACTTATCTTGCTTTCTGCTTGCATTTCGTTATCCTTATAATCAACTAACTACATCTAATATTGCACTCTTTAGATATTAATCTAAGACTATTGAAGTTTTAAAAATGCAAAGTACACAATTTGGACTGTTATTTAAGGTAAACAAAAAATGATGTTGGCTGCAGGGACCATATAGAAAAACCTTGGTCATCATACATCTTTGTTGTGATTTGTGATTATGTATAAATTACTACAAATGAGGTTTTTTATTTGTATTTGGTTTCTCTTACCACTTAGAGTAAACCATTTAGTTTTTTTTTTTTTTTTGAGGGAATTCAATTGTTTCAGGGTCATTTATGAAAAATAATTTAGTATTCATTATATATAGATTAACTAAATGGTTTACTCTAATAGAATCTATGTTGTATAACATCTGTTTTGGAATCTTTTATGGTAGACCTATCTAAGATTTGGTATGTTATGGATCATGGCTTTTTATATTTATAAGCATGTAATATCTATGTTCATAATCAGTTCACTTTTAAGCGTTAACAAATGCGATTGCCAACAAATTTATCTGAAAAAAAGCAATCCACCCCGTGCGAAGCACGGGTTGACAACTAGTTGCTTTTTAAAAAGTGGTGCTTAATAGCTACTACCATTGAAGAGGACGTGAAAAGAATTCTTTATAGGAGAAAGAAGACCTACACGAGCAATCTTCTTCTGATGTGTGAATCTCACGATTGACTTTTCTTAGAAAAATATAGATAATAGTGTTATAGTTAGAGTCTCTATAACTAATATAAAAAGACATGTCCCTTGAAATTACCATTTTGCCCCTAGAAGGGGCATTTTGGTAATTCAATTATTGGAGGTTTTTTTAAAGGTTGGTGTATGAAATTCCGTTTTTGCCCCTAACCAATTTTTTTTAATTATTTTCTAATTTTTATATTTTTAATAACTTTTAATTATTTTTCAATTTTTTCTCCCAAATTCAGTTGCTTCTACATTGCCGTTGTGGGAGATTAAGGTATCGTTTGACCCAACTTTTTTCAAACTTCTCTACATTTTTAAGGAGAAGTTAGGGCTATGAATTTCCATTTTTACCTCTAACCAATTTTTTTTAATTATTTTCTAATTTTTATATTTTTAATAACTTTTAATTATTTTCCAATTTTTATATTTTTAACTATTTTTCAATTTTTTCTCCCAAATTCAGTTGCTTCTACATTGCCGTTGTGGGAGATTAAGGTATCGTTTGACCCGACTTTTTTCAAACTTCTTTACATTTTTAAGGAGAGTAAACAACTACATTTAAAAAGTTGGTAGTAAGAAACATATATGTGACTTTATGTTCTCTTTGTCAAATACTGACTTCTTATTGACTTTTAAAGTAACAAATAATTATATTCAACGGATGAATATAACTATTAATTTTAAGGGTTAATATGTGTTTACCCCCCTGTAATATAGGTCATTTCCGGTTTTACCCCCTGTAAAATATTTTTTTTGGATTTCGTCCTCGTAATTTGAAGATTTTTCGTTTTGGACCTTCATGAGTTTTGACAGTACAAAATCAAAGATATGGCAGGGGGTAAACCGAAATTTGCTCAAATGAACAGGGGGGTAAACCAAATTATTTTCAAATTACAAGAGGGGTAAACCTAAATTTGCTCAAATTACAGAGGGTGAAATATTCAATGAAGGTCTAAAACTAAAATATTTTCAAATTTCAAGGATGAAATTCAAAAAAAATATTTTCCAGGGGGGAAAACCGGAAATGACCTATATTACAGGGGGGTAAACACATATTAACCCTAATTTTAAAGTATATATGTGACTTTATGTCTCTTTGTCAAATACTGACTTGAAACCTTATGATAAAAGATTTTATTTTGCTCAATTTACATTGTTATAAGAATACCATATATGTGCCAAACAAAATCATGGTATCTACTTTTAGCTATACTCCTGTGGAGTTTGAACAAACAAGTTAATCTTATAACTCCAAGCATCAAACATTTGCAATTCGACCGATTTGCCAAAAATGGTAAAGGTTTGTTATGCTTATATATACGAAATGGATGTCATTAATTTCTTACCAGAGATATACTTCCTGGGGATATTATAGAAACAAATTGTTACACCATTACATGTTTTTTAGATTTTAATTAAGAACCAAGGTCGTTTGAATCAAGTGACAATCTCAACTCCTTGAATAATATATTGAGTTTAAAGCTCAAGTGGCAATATTTTTTATTCAATATACAATCTCATTCTTTCTCTACTTTTTATTTTTAAAAACCTCTCATTTAACTTTTAAAGTCTATTAGATTTATTTATAATTTCTTAAATCTCTAGATTCTAAACAGGTCATTTTAATTTTGAAAGTTCGAATAATTTGTGGATATAACACAGCTTAAAATTTGGATTGAATCTTATTTCTACAAAATTTGCATGTAAGGCGATGATTAACCACTACGTATAAACACATCTCATTCAATGAGGTACTTTCAATAGAAATTATAAGCATGTCTGTATAATTTTAAGAATCTTTTAATGTTGCTTATACTTATATTCCTTCTTAGGCTCCCTTTTTTCTTTTACTCATTCTAAGGCTCACTTGAAAATATAAAATATTACTCTTCTATATAACTATATGAACCCTTTTTTGAAGTATATGAACTGAAAATTAATTTCAGTAGTATTATGTAATTTAGTAATAAAATGTTGCAAATGAAGTTTTGTATTTGTATTTTGGTTTTTCTACCATAAAGTTTAAATAATTTTATTCCATGTGGACTTTCACTTATCACTTGATCATATGAATTGACATATACTAGCATCACACACAAACTAGGAGGAATAATGAAGGGATTATTGGAAAGATCATGAAGGTTGAGTGGCTCAAAATATGAAAGTGAACCATGAATAGAAGAATTCAGCTTTCTCCCTTGAAACATGAGCAAATTAGGCTCTCTGATGTTACCAAATTCTGAAGGGATTGAACCTTACAAAAAGTTTTGTCCTAAAACTTTCATCCTTTAACAGAAAAGTTTAGATAAGTTTCTCGAATTTCAACTAAAAATTAATTTTTTAGTTTTCCGTAATTTGCACATTTCTCATGAACAAAATATATGCTCTTTTCATAAATTAAGGCTTTGTAATGCTTTGATAAATATTTTAGAAAGATGCGCATTTCTAATGTTTGTGCAATATGCTTGCTTCATTTTCACATTTATAAAGGACAAAAATCTCTTAAAAAAATGCGGCTATCTCCCTTAATTTACTCATTTTTCCTTTAGAACAATTTTTTTACAAAATACGTTACTGAACCCCATGGCTTAGACCATGCATCACAAATATTTGGATTATGCGACCTTCATTCTCAAATTTACGAAGAATGGTAATATTCCGTAATTTGAACATCTCTCCTTTAAAACAAGTTTTTTAAAAGTACGTATAATTCACATGAAAGGACTCGATACTAAATTGCAGTTAATATCTGCCTTTGCTATGGGTGGCAAAAATACCCATGTCCACGGGTACCCGTGGGTAAAATCCGTCACGGGCATGGAGCGGGTAACTAAACGGGTATCCACGTGTATAATAAACGGGTATTTGACTACCCATTATTATATGGACACAAACACGGATTGGATTGTATCCATACCCACGGGTACCCATACCCGATAATAAATTAAGTAAATTACTAATATATCTTTATATATCATATCTTATGATGTGAATGAAGTGGAAACGGTGAACTTAATAAGATGAATTAAAAAATTTAAAATAAAAATAGGTTATTATTGAGGATTTTTAGGTGGGTGGTAAAATTTTCTTCAATAAGGTACCAACTTTATAAAACATATAGATTATATAAGAATCATGAATTTTCTATGAATTATGTATGATTTATGAAATTTTGAGTGAATTATGTATGGATGTTTAAAAGTTGAAGTTTTTTGGTAATTAAAAAAAGTTATTATTTGTACCAAAAAATAAATAAATTCAAAACTCCATGGGTACCCATGGATACCTAAATACCCACGGGTACCCGTATAGTGGGTACCCACGAGGATACAGGGCGGGCACGGGTATCATATTTATCCAACGGGGCGGGGACGGGTATCATATTCATAGTACTCTAAATATTGTATTATGGTTTATAATTATCTGTCATTTCGCAATCTATCCTTTCAATGTAATATTTTGTCAAATACGTTACTGAACCCCGTGCGAAGCACGGGTTTGTAACTAGTTGATAGTAGAAAATATATAAATTATTGTTGAAATGTAATGATATATATAGATGTTAGTGAAATCTATTTAATAACTCTTGTAAAGTTATGCATTGGAAGGCTTGAATGTTTAGTAGCTATTAAAATTAAAAAATTATAAACAAGTAATGTGCATTAGTTTTTCAAAAATTATTTTAAGAATCCTTCATGGATGCTTGTTTGAAAGGATGGCGAATAGGGGGCCATATATGTAAATTGTGCTCTTTTTCTACACTTTTTAGATTGTTGTTAGTAACACACTTACTTTTGTCAAAAAAAAAAAAAAAACACACTTACTAACATACTACTTGTAATACTACCAATAAAAAAAAAACATACTACTTCTAATACACTTTTCATTTGAGTCTCAAATTACATAAATCGTATATAGTTTAATAAAACTCACATGAATTTTAACCAACAAAAAAGAATATATGTGTTAAAAAATGCGTCAATAACCCTCTTCCTTTTGATAATAAATGGTCCATGATGCTTTGGTTCATTTATCAATTAAACACCACTGGATTATGAGTAATGATATTTTGACATCCATTTGATGACAATTTTGTTGACAACCTTGTTTTTCTCACTTCTTATTGGTCAAAAACAATGGAGAGAGAAAAAAGAAGAGAGAGGATAACAACATCATGTGAGTATGAGAGAGAAAGTTGTCCAAAAGTTGTCAAAAAGTGGTTGTCAAAATATCATTTCTCTTGGATTATTTATCCTTACATTTCCTTATACATAAACCACCTTATGTGACATACATCCTTTGACACCCACACACAATTGTGACATGTGACAAAATCATTGAAAGAAGAGATGGGAGGCAGTAATGATGTGATGCGAAATTACTAAAATACCCATGTCACATAGGGTGTACATGATAGGTGTATAAAATAGAGTGTCTATCTATCTTTTTCCTTTTTTATACCGGTCGGTTAGTTTATGTTCCGGTTAACTGCAATTTCAAATATAAACCATCTTAGCTGTAAGGACGAAGAGGATATTGGTTTAATTTCTACTTCTAAAAAATGTCATTAATCATTATTAAATTAGTTTCAAGTATACTATTTTTTTTGTCAAGTATACTATTTATTAATCTCATGAAGATTAATAAACCTGATATGTATGCCATCCCCTTTCAAGATTTTTTTCATTTTTATTTTTTGACAAAATCCTTTCATGAAAGAAAGAATTGTTACACATGCCACTTACGATAGAAGCACAAATTGCAATTTCCCAAAGACAATATCTTAACTCAGTCCACCATGTGTGTTACAACGGCCATCAATTCAATCTGTAGAAAAATAAAATAAAAAATTGTGCACCAATTAAACCCTAACAAGAAGCTTTGTGTTGTAAACAGGAACAATTGAATTTCAAAAATGGAAAAATCAAAGACGTTGAGAAATAGAGAATGCAAATAGAATAGAAGAATTGGAAATACATGTTTAGAGATGAAAGAACCTCCACCATAACAATTATTACAATTAATCATAACCATTAATTATAATTATAATGAAGGGTCATGATTTGGAGTAAGTCTAAAGACTTACTCTTGGAGTCAATGAATCCATTCTCTTTGTAAAGATATCAATTATATATATATATATATATATATATATATATATATATGGAGTGATTTTTTTTCTTCAAAATATTATAGAGTGATTTTTTTAATGTATATGTAAAAAAAATTAGTGTCTAAAAAACAAAATTACAATACAATACAATGTATTTTTGTTTTCCAGAAATAAATATATCTTTGTTTTTTGAAGGAAGAAATAAATATATCTTTGTTATTGGCCTAGAATAATGAATATGACGTTTTTGATAGATGATGATTATAGATGAAAGTGAAAGAAAATGTATGATTATAGTATACAAGTGACCTAATCGATGGAAAAGATAGATGGTGGGCACTCCCTCATCCATTTCTGTCGTCCACTAAGAGTGTAGTTCATTGTCTAAATTGGTTCAATGTTTTCTTTCATGGTTCATATCATATATTACATATTACGTACGTGCTCCATGCTAAACTAAACTCATTAAAGAACGACCATAGACTCCAAAAAAAAAAAGACAACCACATACATTTTTTTTTTTTTTGTTATAGAAAATTTAGGTTGAAGTAATGACGTTGTAATTTAAAGTGCAGAAAATCTCTGGATCAATAAAGCATTTACAAAGAGAATTGTAGTATTTAACTTATCTAAGAAGGATAGTGAGTCTCACAATATATTTACAATCTTTTAATCTTTTAAAAGAAATGATTATGCTGCTACAGTTATAAATTAACAAATTCAATCTGTCGTGATACACTTGAGAAACAATTTCCCGCGAGAAGCATTAGCCAATTTTAAAAATTAAATTCTGTAAAAGAATTCAAAATTAAATTTGAATTTAACGAACAAAATAATTTTTTTTAATTAAAAATCTTTAAATAGTGTCTTAGAACACTCGTTTGGAAGACTAATTTTCAGCCCTTCCTAATTATCATACTCCAGTATTAATTCGTTAAAGTCACAACCGTGGACTGCTCTACTATGTCTTAACAGTGCAAACAATGTATATACTGTAAGGTAGACCTATATAATTCAAATGCATATAAAACGTGTAAACGTTAAGTTACTGCTTTGAGTGTGCCTTGACATAATTAATTGAAGCCAACTTGCTAAGAGCATTTCTGGTGGTTTGTATTTGGAGTTCTGAAATTTGCATGGATTGCATTGGGTGCTCGTGCAAATTTAAAGATGAGACAAGTTCGGTTCTCCTAATAAATCAATTAGCCCAGTCATTGGTGTTATGATGTTACAATTAACATAATACAGACCATATTATTAATCCAGTAGTCTAATACATAGAGTAAGATGTGCCACAATTTTACCAAAGGCAGCAGTGAGTCTAATCTAAACCCATTTTAAATATGAGTGAGTGATAAGTGAAACCAAAGATTTCTTCAAAAAAAAAAAGTGAAACCAAAGATTGAAATAACAACAGTAAAATGTTTGACTTGTTGTCCTAAGATAAAGGACAAACAGAAGACCCATGGAAAGACAACCAATGAATGTGTACAAGTGTGCCTTTCAACATGGTATAAAAAAACAGGTCATTGTCTACCTCAACTTTCTTCACCTCACAATTCACAAATCACAATGCCTAAGTAAAATTTTGCCCCATAAAATGGATTTTCCTGATAAAAATTTGGTCACGATGTTGATGTTTATTAAAAATTGGGTGGTAGTGGGATCTGACAAGTTAATTAGACTTTAGAATATATTTTGGGTAGAGAAAATAACACCTCATTAGGGGATGATTATTTTAGTGCTCTAGTGCGTAAGAAGATTCATAATCTGCTTTATGATGCTTGTTACTGTTGATAAGTCAGTTACATGGGAGTGTAATACGAGCACTTCCATTTCATAGCCAAAGTTGCTAACTTGTTAATCATAATGGAAGATTGGAAAATTTGCTTATTTGAAGTCTTGTTTACTAAACTTTTATTTGGTATACATAGGTGTCCTTAAGGTGAGATAATTTTATTCTAAGATAATGTTAGGTACTAAATGTGATCCTTAGTTCACCACGTTGTGAGAGACTATCATCTTCCGTTACATCCCAACTCTTGTCGGTTCTTATTAAAACATCAAACTTGGTTCAAAAGATTAAAGTGTTAAGCAGACTTGGATCCCACTCTCAAAGGTTAACTAAAAGGATAAGAATGTCCGAGTGCATATATACATTCAACATTTAGAGAATCATGTCAACGTGGAACTTCAATACAACTTCTATACACACCCTCACGTCTAACGTGGTTCTTGTGTCTAATTACCACACTATCAATTCTTAATTCGATTATGGTATCATGTTAAACAAGCTTGGATTTAACTCTCAAAAGCTAGTTTAAATAATGCGGATGCCAAAACATATAGATATACATCTAACAACTTGGAAACCTTTACTTTAATATAAAGAAACAATAAATGCAAAAGAACGCACAATAATTGGTAACGAAGTTCAACCAATTTTGCCTATGTATGTGACTTAAAGCGACCACAATTCCTTTATATTGTGATTTCAAACTTAAGGTGACATGGTACAACTTGTATATGATACTACAATCAAGTTTACAAGATTACCCAATTCAACTTATTAATAACTATGAGACATACTCAATTGTTCTTGCCGATTAGTTTGATGTTGCTATTGATACATGTTGGAAAGTCCAAAAAGCACCAAGAATGCCAATTAGCTCCCCTTCTCAAACCAAATTAATCACGTCTTTGATATCACTTGTTGCGAAGTCTTGAAAATACTGAAATCATTACAAACAATTAATGATGCGTAAAAAAACTCCGATAACACATCTTCATACAAAATATAATGACATAGATTATATGTGTTTATTTTTCATATATCATTCATTTAGCTCGATCCTTATTACCAATGTAGGACTAATCGGTCACACTTGAATTCCAACACCACCATTCCTCACGTTTGATATTGGCATCATCTTTAAAAAGCAGATGTTGTAAAATGTAATGGCGATAGTCTTTCGCAAAAATTGACTTGGCATCACTTTAATTTTTTTCTTTTCTTTTTGGCCATAGTTATTCCAACAATGTAATCATACTTTTCTCATGACCTTCCATGCATTACACCCCACATAATATGTGATAATGGTAATCTTGCTTTATCACCTAGTTTTTCTCTTATCATTTTCATCTGCACAAAACAAGGATATTGGAGTTTGTTTGATCATGTGTGCGTAACAGTTGTACCCGTTGAAATTAACATGACCTTTTTTTACATTCTAATTTTAACTTTTGCACAAAATGCAATCTGAATTGGACATTGGAGAGTTCCTTTAAAAGAAGTGAATCTAATATGTCCTCTCTAGTAGAAAATCTATCACCAATATAACACAAACAAGATAAAAGGTACGTGCACTTTAAGTTTGGCTAAATTAAGCTGGAATTGGACTTTACTGAGTTGAGCTTATGTGTTTCCCTTCTCTCTGTTACTTTAAAAGGAGTAAAAGTAAACAAGTAGCCAAATCTGATTTGTACAAGTTTTTCCATTACTTTTTTGGATTGGAAAAATGATAAGAGTTAAGAATTAATCATATCTTAAGAAAATGATCATGTCACACTGTAGTACATGTTGCTGATGTATAATGCATATTTGACCTATTATGCTAGTTGTTAACTGCATTGTCTTCTCATAAAACAGTTAGTGGAAGAAAAAAAAACTCTTAGAAGTTTTGTAACCTCAAAATAATGATTTTATATACTTTTTTATTTTTAAATAGTTGTTCCCGGGGGACAGAGTACTTTATCATCAATCTTATATTATTCTATTAAATGGATTTCCTGTTTTATATTATTTTAAAGAAAAACATTCACTACGGGACACAATTTTGTTAGGAAAAATGCTGAATATGGTCATGAAGGATATAAAGTGAAAATTGAATACACAATTTTGTTGAATATGTTGGTATGTCTGGTGTAAGTTAGAAGTTTTATATTATATTGCAAAGTACTGATATATAAGTGAGATGACTGATACTTAATATAAGATGATGCGATGTTGATCCGCCCACTTATATTATAATATAGTAAAGTACATGTGATATATAAGTGAGATGACTCATACCTAATTTAAAATATTGATGTGATGTTGATCAGCCCACTTATATTATATAGTAAAGTACATGTTATATATAAGTGAGATGACTCATACCTAATTTAAGATGATGTGATGTTGATCCGTCCACTTATATGATTGCTCTTAAGTTAACATGATGATCCATCTCACCGATCATAATTATGGGAGCAGCCTTACCACAAGAAATGCAAGTATGCCAACTTGTGTGATTTTACTTGGCTTAAATTTTATTTTCAACTCATCCTATATTCCAATCGTCATATGTTACTATGCATGGTTATGCACTTCACTGACTGATTATTCATGTCTCGTTCTATTCCATGGGAAATGATTTCTCGTCGAATAGCAAACACTTGTCGGTGTTACTAGAGCATCTCATGCAAAGAGACTTATAAGTTATAAGAAAGCTTAAACAATTTTATTTCAGTGTAAGATCTGCATTTTTATGTACAGTTATAAGATTGAACTCGCAATATTAATTTTTTAGCTTATACACATTTTTAATTTTTTATTTCTATTGTAAGGTTCATATTGATCTCTTAATAAAAAAAAATGCATTTGGTCATTTAATTTGATTACATGGAAGCAAGTTAGTCATTTTCATCCATTTTGTTGGTCGAAGTCAAAATTTGTGACACATGTCTTTGATATGAACACTCAATCACCGCGCATGTATCACAAATATCGACTTTGAGCGACAAAATAGATAGAAATGACTAACTTACTACTATTTAATCAAATTAAATGATCAATGTGCATATTTATTTTTGTTAGGAGATCAATAGGAACCTCACAATACAAATAAATGACTAAATATTAATGTGTTTAAGCCAGATTTTTTGATAAAATTTATGGAAAATAATTCATAGACACCCAATATCCAATAGAGAGAGAGAGAGAGAGAGAGAGAGAGAGAGAGAGAGAGAGAGAGAGAGAGAGAGAGAGAGAGAGAGAGAGAGAGAGAGAGAGAGAGAGAGAGAGAGTTTTTTTTTGTTTTTAAAACATAACATTTTTTTGGCTAATAAAATGGCAAAAGTTAAACTTAACATTTTACATTATATAATAAATTCATAAAATATTGAAAAGAATTGCTTTTCCATTTTACATTATATAATAAATTCATAAAATATTTTAAAAAAATGCTTTCTTTATCGTGTATCTTAAGCCTCCACTGTCCCACCCCACGCCCTTTCATGGGGAAGGAAGCTATTTCTGAAGAGACTAGGTTGCATAGACGATCGGAAGAAATACAAGATTGCAATCGATTTTCTTGTTTTGTGGTTTAAATGTTTTTTTATGATATTTGTTTTTTTATATATTTTTTTAATTATATTTATAAGAGAAATTTGAGTCAACAAAAATTGATATATCTAATCCAAATTTTGAACCAAATATATGAACTTTTGTTGATTAAAAAAAAAAGCCTTAAACCAAAAAAAAGTCAGGTTTGTCTACAGATTATAGAAGAACCATGTTTCTGAACAATAATCCCAATTTCTTATTACTCATTGCTATTTCACTCAATTTTTTTACTCATTGTCAACGATTTTATTCGTCCACTCTTAACCTTAATTAACGATTCACTATTCAAAATTTCATCGTGAATTCCTACTCCTATGTTTGCACATGAATTCATCCATATTTAAATATATCTCATAATTTCTTGTATATATTGTGCATGTAAAAAAAATATTTTTCTTTACTAAATTATATACTTTTAAATTTGATCCTCTGAATTTATTTTCTGACTCATCTTCAGTGTCTTGGATTATTTACTAATGTAGATTGCAACATTACTTGCCACGTAATACCAATGATAATGAAATTAAAATACAAACAAAACTATCTTCCGAGGTATTCTTCTATGGTCATCGAGTAAATAATTGTGTTTGAGCGCACACATATAAAGAAATTATTCTCAATATATTCAATCACTTTTTATCAATTTCCTTTTTATCAATAAAAAAATATTTCTTTATATATGTGTGTCCAAATACTATTTATTTAGTCATGTGTCTATAATAGAATTCCTCCTAACTTCCTTCCTAATTATTTACTTCTCGAACTCATTTTTTTGGTAAACATTACCTTTCAAACTCTAGTTGTTTAGGTGGTTGGCTGGAATATATAGTTATTAAAGCATGTAATTATTCTAATAGTAGTTTCATTAAATATATTCTTTCTATATCGAGATATAGTTTTAAGCACCGTTAAATGGTTAACTAATTACGTAATCCACAAGTTGCCTTCAAATTAGATGATCCTATCTTATTTGTATGTCAAACTGGTAAAGAATGTCCCCAACTTTAGGGATAGAGAAATTCAATGAATTGAATTGCAGATGTCCGTTTTCATATGTTTCTATGAATCAGAAACTCAATTTGAGCACACAAAGCATTAAACTCGAGGGTCTCTCCATCATATAGCCGAATCATGTTTTTTTTGTTTTGTTTATAAACCAACCTTCATTAATAAAGACTTATCCTTCTTTTGTTTCAGCCAAGTGTACCAACGCATTTATGACTAGGACTCCATCAAGAATTAGGACAGTTCAGATATTAATTATTATGAAAACATATATATAATCGAATATTTATAGTTTATTCATGAAATTAAACTAATAATTAGTGATTGTGTTGATAAATATTTCACTAATAAATTCTTTAACAAAAAAGAAAAATTAATACCCATAAAAAATACACCTATTAATTTGAAGATTAAAACAAAAATGAATTATAGCTAAGAATTAAAGGAAAATTAAAAGATCAAGATTTTATGTGGGTGCTAGAAAAGACATTGACCTGCCGTAAATTTCAGCCCAAAAGAAAATTCTTTGCGGTTATCAATAGTTGTCATTCGATATTTCAATGTGATGATAGTACTACTCATAAAAAAAAGTGATATATACCTTTAAAAAAAAAGTGATATAATAATACTTTTTGAATTAAAATATTTCTTAATTATATTAAAATTGAAGAAAAAAAAATATAAATATCATAGTCTTGTTGTTAGTAAAACAACGTGTTGAAAAGTGTATATGCTTAAAAATATTTTGGCAAGAGGTTCATAGACAGCCCTCACTACCGGTTGTACAACACGGGCATAATAGAGTGCAAGGCAACAACTCAGTTTGGGAGAAACCGAGCGAGACGTGGTTGAAGTGCAATGTGGATGCCGCGTTCCATGACCGTAACCATATTACAACTTTTGCGTGTTGTGTTAGAGACTCTCGCGGGCAATTTATTCGGTCTCAAACGAAATGGCAGCGGGCAAATATGACAGTTTTTGAGGGGGAGGCAGTAGCCTTACTCGAGGCCCTTCACTTTGCTGATGCAAACAGATGGGACCGAGTTGTCTTCGAGTCCGACTCATCTACTCTAGTGCATGCTCTATCGTTTCGGAGTCATGGTGATTCAGAATTTTGTGCTATTGTTTCTAGTATTATTTATCAGTTAGTTTTACATTCCAACTTCGAGGTGAAGTTTATTAGGAGACAAGCGAACATGGTTGCTCATACTTTAGCTAGGGCGGCCTGTTCTTGGGCTAGTCACCGTATTTTTGATTCTTATCCTTCTTGTATTGAACATTGGTTGATTAATGATAATAGTTAATTTTGCTTCGGTTAAAAAAAAAAAAAATTTGTTACTCATCGAAGAATAATGTTATTGGAACGCACTTATTTGACAATATTGGCACACCATATGCTGTTCACGTATTTATAAATAAACAATACCTTCTTTGCTAATTTGTGTTTAGATTTTTTTTTTTTATATTAATAGAAGAGTGTTTTTGTAACACAGAATTGATGAGTGCTATGAACTTTTTTTTGTTTTTTTTACCATAGGAACACTTTTTTAATATACGATAATATTTATTCTTTTATTGAATGAAATTCACACGAGTCTCATTATTTTTTGTGAAATCCATTTTGACATTATTCCTAACACTCCTCATACACATTTGTGTCGTTAACCAATTAAAGTACCACTTAAAACATTTACAATAGAGATATTTACTTTTGGATGCCTAAATGAATCTCACGTATACATATCATTTATTTATATTTTTTTTTAATAATAGTATCTAATAAGCACTCAACCCATCCAACTTAACACTTCACATAATAGTATCAGTAACCCTATATTATTATATTTCAATATTATAATATTAAAAAAAATGGATCTCACTTAAGATTAGAGGTCTCCATTAAGACCTTGTTTCCCCTTAGATACTCAAAATAACTTTTTCTCAATAGGGATAACTCATAGGTGTCAAGTCTTAAAAGGGAGAAATCCCCTTAGAGATGGTCTTAGAGTAATATATCGACCACCAAAATGAAAATCATTAACCACTTATTTAAATAATTATAAAATAACGTAAGTACTTAAATTTATGTAAAATAACGCTAATTCATTTTACAAGTATCATCCATTAGACTCTTTAAAAAAAAAAAGTATCATCCATTAGATTTGAATATTTTCCACTTAAAATTGAGATTGGAGATTGTAATGAAAAGCTCATACCACACGATGGTCTTGCTCTTATTAAAAAGTTGTCTGCTTAAGAGTATATTGTTTTGTTTTTAAGGAAGAAATTCATAGCATTTCATTAGTAAAAATGTGCTAAATACATAAAGATACATCATCTATACTATGAGGATTAAGATTAGATAAAGTTGTCTGAATTAACTCGTGAACGACCTCATTCACTTGTCTCTTATTGAACTCGATATGAGACTTCTGAAATATATAACACTCATTTTTTTGAAATATTTGTTAGGTAGCCGTGGAGAAGTGTGACACGTTGGATGTCCCCACAATGGTATTTTGAAATCTGGACCGTTGATGCGATTCTTTATTCCTCTATATATAGTGAATACTTCCACACACTCTGTTTCATCATTAAATCTCCTTGTCTTCGGCTTTCATCCAAATCAACAACAATCTTCCTCTGCTTCATCATTTTTCTCACTCTTTTTCTTCCTTTTTGTCTTTGAAACTTTGACATCACCAATGGCTTGCTTGGAGGTCTGCAAAGAGGTAACCATAAATACAACTTTTCCATATTATTTATTCCTTGTTTCTAAAATATAATGTTCCAACATTACTAAATTAAAGTCCAAAATACATATATATCCATCCTATTGGACCTCACCAAAACAAAACTCTGTTTGATTTTTGTTGACAAAACCAAATTATGTTGATCACTCACGAGCAATATACAGTTTTTGAGCATGCACTTACGGCTTATTAAGTATTCAAAATATTATATAATAGTTAAACTAAGTATATCTTATAAGTTATAGTTATAAGTAACTAATTAAAATATATAGTGCCATTTTGATGTGTATGTTGAAAATTTTGTGCAGGGGAAGTTCAAAGAAGAAACAGAAGAGTTAACTCTTGATGGGAGTGTTGATTGGCATGGTCGCCCAGCAAACAGAGCCAAATCTGGGAGATGGTTTGCTGGAACTATTATACTCTGTAAGTTTCAAATCTACACATAAAAATTGCATGACAATTTTATTTTTGTTTCACTCTATTTTATTTTATTACATCAAATTGGTGTATTTGTATTTTTGCTACATCTTATCACATATCTAAATATAAATTTGGATTATTTTTGTTTCAACTCTATTTTATGATCATAGTTTTGTGATCGCGGAAGACTTTATCTTAAACAAATGTCTCTGAGATACTTGTTAAAGAAACCTAACAAAGAAGTCTTACGTTAAAAATGACATTTGTAGCCTTTTGAAAAATTAACTACACAATTTTTAATGTATTACTACTATATTTTATACAAGTGCTACAAAGATATTGTTATCTGACCCTATCTTAAATCATATATATATGGCCCTTAATTTATAATACCATATTTATTTTTATGAGTCCATGTGTGGCATAAGTGTGTCCCTGTGTATTAATAAAATCGTATTTTATATTATGTGGATTAAGGTTTAAAGTTAGGTCGCAACTAGTGTTACTTAGGTCAATTTTGGTAGTATTTTAATGATTGATGTTAGTTTAAATTTCTAAACTCTTTTCAGCGTCTCTTAACTCATCCAATAAGCTATCTATTTGATATACATCGACTTCAATTAGTTTATTTAGACAATGACTTAACCGTAATCATATATGTTTATTCAAGTAAATACAAAATGTAATTTTCCAAAAAAAGTAACAAAAAACAATTATATATATAGATGAATTTTGAGTGTGCACGGGGGAGTGATACGTCTACGTATAATTTGATGATGATAGGATTATAAAAGAGTCGTGGCAAATTTTAGAGCCGTAGAAGATTAAAGAACCTTGTCCAGCTAATATTGAATATGCAATGCAATTAATCGGTGGTTTATAGACTATGATAGCTTATCAGTACAAAAAGTGTGACTTTTTGTACACAAAAAAACAAACTATGATCTCTTGTTCATCTTATCAGTTTTCACATCTTAGAAAATTTTAAGAAAACGACAACTTTAATTAACACTACAGGATCATCATGTGCTTCATTCAGTTCACATTTCACAATGAGCTATTATAGTTTTTATTTTTTTTATTTTTTATTTTTAGGTATTTGAATTGTTGGCTGATTCTTACTCGACCGTTTTGGTTTTAGATAGAACAAAATAATGTACATATTACAACAATAGAAGAAGATACAGATTCTGAATCCTTATAAAACGACAGGAGACAGAAAATAGGAAAAAAAGGAGAGATTGTTGTGTTGAGTGTAAAAATATTTGAGCATGCATTTGAGATTTGTATAAATTGTTGCCGACACGTAATTGCAAATGAGATTAACCATGACGTAGGTATTTGCCACGTGTTATGATGCATACATGCATACACTTTCATATACTTATGGACATGAGTGCAAGGAAGAGTGAAATTCTATATTTAGTGCACTAAAATTGAGTTGAAGACAGCCCATAATTAAACACATTAGTAACACTAGCTTTTTTAGATACGACAATATTCCAAACTTTGTCACTATTTACTTTATCTTTTTTTTCTCTATTAATTATTAAAAACAATTATGATAATGTTATAATTATAAGCCACAATCTCATGTAAGGCTAGTGAAGGTCACCAATAAGGTTAAGAATATGGTAGGTTAGGATAGACTTTAGTAAGGTCTTATTTTGTCCTATATAAAATATTAGGTATATGAGTTTAGTCTATTAGTGTCATAAACCTATTTTTAATGTTTGAATTGACATTTTTAAAAGTATGACAAGATTTGAAATTTGATAGTGTAACTCGGTTTGAAAGTTTGTTTAAAAGTTTACGTCATAATTTATTTTTTTAAGCTTTGCACCACTCAGGTGGTCATTTGTTAGATTTTGTAAATAGACTAACAATCTAATAAATCAACAAGATTAATTCTATTTTTTTTAGTAGTAACACAATCTTTTAGATTTTTTGGTGGTGGTCATAGTTTGAATCCAAAACCTTGTATATTTTATACATTGTCCTTATCAACTTTACATAACATCTATTTAAATTATATTATATTTATAATATTAAAATGTTTATGGGTAATTTTATGATTTAACTCAACATACAAAATTTAATAAAATTTTCTTTCAAATTGAAGATGTCAAATTATCTGAGTTCTTAATTATTAGAATTTTTTTTAACTAATTCATAATCGTTCTGAAGATTCTTTACCAAATCAAGAAATATTTTTCCTTTGGCCGTATCGACCAATTGTAAATACTCTCGAGACCTAAAACAAAAAAACAAGTCCTATTAGTTAGGTCCAGAACTGAGATATCAAAGGTGAAGAACAGTTTAAAGGTCACAATCATAGACGTATCAGAGTCATACATGGGTAGGATATTTCCGAACCTTTTCGCGTGTGCAAAGAAAAAGTACACAAAAACAACGTCGTGTGTGCATGTACATGTGCTCAAGTGCGGTTCATTTTTATTATAAAAACAAATAAGGTTAAGAGAGGGACATCTTAATATAATATCAATATGTTCTTAGAATTTTAGATATGAATCCAAATTACACCATATTTGTTCAGAAGATCTAACAAACAAACGTGCTTGATTTTCATTTAAGCACCAAAAAATAATATGTGATAGAATTCTAGAAGATAAAATATTGTTTGCTTAATTATTTAGCCATCCTAAATTAAAATGTTTGAATTTATAATTTACCCTTTCTTTTTTTTTGAAGAAAATAATTTACCCTTTCTAATGAATTAAATATTTTCATATGAAAATACAATATTTTAGTTATAAAAAATTTATAATTGAATTTTATAATTCATGAAAAAAAAAGTTCATAGGTGTTCGTGGGTATATTAGACAAGTAAGTTTATTTTTTTTTTTTTTAAAAATAATGTATGGAGGAAGTTGATTTCAATTTGTAGAAGAACTTGTTATTTAAGATATAAATATTTTTTGATGAAGATATAAATATTTCATGATGCTAACAATCTTTAATGTTGTTGATATATTTAATCTACCAGTGAACCAAGGTCTAGCAACCTTAGCATTCTTTGGAGTTGGAGTGAACCTAGTTCTGTTCCTGACAAGGGTGTTGGGTCAAGACAATGCTGCTGCTGCTAACAATGTCAGCAAGTGGACTGGCACAGTTTACATCTTCTCTCTTGTTGGTGCTTTCCTAAGTGATTCTTATTGGGGAAGATACAAAACATGTGCTATCTTTCAAGGCATTTTTGTAACTGTAAGTAAAGTAATATACTTTCAATTTCATTTTTCCACTTTAATTCATTTCTTACTTGTACATTATATTAATTTGTTCCTTTATGCTATGGTTTGATATAACAGGGTCTAGTATCTTTGTCCGTTACAACATACCTTGCTTTGCTTAGACCAAAAGGTTGTGGAAATGGAAAACTTGAATGTGGGGAACATTCAAGTTTGGAAATGGGAATGTTCTACCTATCAATCTATCTGATTGCCTTAGGAAATGGAGGGTATCAACCAAACATTGCAACATTTGGTGCTGACCAATTTGATGAGGATCACTCAAAGGAGAGTTATTCAAAAGTGGCATTTTTTAGCTACTTTTACTTGGCATTGAACCTTGGTTCACTTTTCTCAAACACTATTTTGGGATATTTTGAAGATGAAGGATTATGGGGTCTTGGGTTTTGGGCTTCTGCTGGGTCTGCCTTTTTGGCCCTTGTACTTTTTCTTGTTGGCACCCCAAAATATAGACACTTTAAACCTTGTGGCAATCCTCTTTCTAGATTCTGCCAAGTGTTTTTTGCTGCTTCGAGGAAATTGGGAGTTCAAATGACATCAAATGGAGATGACTTGTATGTCACAGATGAAAAGGAGTCTTCTAACAACTCCAACAGAAAGATTCTCCACACACACGGCTTCAAGTAAGTTATTTGAATATTTCCAATAACGAGTCGATGTTTACACTTCATAACTCTGAGGCTGCATATATTGCTTCTACTGTATTTATGTAGTGATCATTTTGCTTATAATAATGCGACTTCATGATTCTTCACTTAAAAGAAAAAGTTCATATAAAATTGTAGATGTTAACGAAAGAGCAGAGTTGCATCGTGATTATTGATATTGCCGAAAGTCCCTTTCAAATGTGGCCGATGAGGCCTACATTGCGGTTTGGACCACATCAAAAACCATTATGTCGTGGTCAAGATTGTGGTCGCAGACTTTTATTTAAAATCCTGCTAAAGAGTAATTAAACAATAGAACTTCGGAAAATAATGAGACGTGGAAGATAAGATTCTTTTTATATTTCTTCTTACATATAAGTCATAATTGCATTTGGAGAAGTTCATCTAGAGTGCTTATTGACCAATTTTCCATTTATCATCTATATTGCAGGTTTTTGGATAGGGCAGCTTATATAACTTCAAGAGATTTAGAGGTCCAAAAAGGAGGCCAACATAACCCATGGTATCTTTGTCCTATTACTCAAGTTGAAGAAGTAAAATGCATACTAAGACTTCTTCCAATTTGGCTTTGCACAATAATCTACTCAGTAGTTTTCACTCAAATGGCTTCTCTTTTTGTGGAGCAAGGCGCCGCAATGAAAACCACTATTTCCAGTTTCAAAATACCACCAGCAAGCATGTCTAGCTTCGACATCCTCAGCGTAGCCATCTTCATTTTCTTCTACCGTCGAGTACTTGATCCACTCGTCGGAAAACTCAAAAAAACAAGTTCCAAGGGACTCACTGAACTTCAAAGAATGGGAATCGGTCTCGTTATAGCTATAATCGCAATGGTTACAGCTGGAATAGTGGAATGTTATAGGCTTAAGTATGCAAAACAAGGTGACGCAAGCTCTCTAAGTATCTTCTGGCAAATTCCTCAGTATGCACTTATAGGAGCTTCTGAGGTTTTTATGTATGTAGGACAATTAGAATTCTTCAATGCTCAAACACCTGATGGATTAAAGAGCTTTGGAAGTGCACTTTGCATGACAAGTATCTCACTTGGGAACTATGTGAGTAGCTTAATTGTTAGTATTGTTATGAAGATTTCAACTGAAGATCACATGCCAGGATGGATCCCTGGAAACTTGAATAGAGGTCACTTGGATAGGTTTTTCTTCCTATTGGCTGTTTTGACTTCTTTAGATTTGATTGCTTATATTGCATGTGCAAAGTGGTTTCAGAATATTCAGATGGAATGCAAATATGATAACAATGATGAGCCTAGTAGCTGCAAAGTATAATCATTTCCAATATGGAGAAGTGTTAACATTATATATTATGAATAAGAGAAGGAAAGGAGCAAGTACTAGAAGAAAATGTGATGGTTTGGATCGAGAGAACGCCTTTTTACCTGAGTCTCTTTAACTGTATTCAGTATAGTTTTTACTCCTGACTAAGATTTTCAGTTTATGTACTTTGAAATTCATGGTTGTATCCATGGTTGTATAAATTGAACGTTTTGAAGAGACAATGATAGTTTTAGGGCCTCTCTTGGGTCTTCCTTGTTCCTTCTTTCATTTTTTGTAAGTTCCATTGCTAATGATGGACATGTTATTTTGATTTATGTGTGTGAAATTGCAAGTTTATATTTCTAATTCATTGCATATCTTGCCAACAAAATGTTTATGTTATTAATATCTGAAACTGATGTTATAGTAGACAAATCTAGGAAACACCGGCCATGATTTTAAATAAAGGTGTGCGATCGCGATTTGGTCAACAAAATCGTGGTTTTCGCTATCTCTTTAACCGTAACTTTAATTTGGATTAAAGTTGCATCAACCACATTTGACTATGATTCCTTGCAATATGAAAAATTGTAACAGGACCATTGCCGCAATCACTTTTTCAAATCTTGATACCAATTACCAAGTAAAGCGCTATAGTTTCAAAAGAATCACATAGTTTAACTTTGTAGGGAATTTCTTATGTATTTGTTGGGCCGACCCTGGTTGTGTTCACCCGACATAAATCCAAACAGAGAGTGGTAAATCTGATTTTCAAGTCAGTAGTAATGTGGTGAGCCAAAAACATGTTTGTCTCCAACAGTTTCTAAGCACACATGATATAACATAGAATGGAAAAACATTGCATGGGCAAAAAAGGTGTTCAATCATTGAAGTCTCTTCAAGCTCCATATAATCTTTCACCAAGCCTATTCAGACTATTATTTCACTAAACCTCACCAGAATCCTTGTATTTCCAAGCCTCTGCAGGCTATGTATTCTTTGTCAATGCCTCATCAGTCTCCCTGTATTATCAAGTCTTAAAAGACACCATTCATTCTTTACTATGTCTAATCAGGCTTACAATACTATAAGCCTCTCAAGGCTCTACTGATTCACTCAAAATGGCCTAATCCCTTACAGGCCTTTGAGAGGTTCATCCTGCCACTACTTAGTGGATTACAATTATGTTTTGTGTGTTAATAAAACACACAATCTAATAACTCTCAACTAGAAAAAATATAACAATACAAATTGTTGGAACACTAGTTAATTCTAGTGAGAAAATTGGAAAGAAAAACACTATGAAAGAACTAGTGTGTAGGTGTGACTTAAAAATGTCCCACATTGGAGGGTCACCCCAACTAGTAAGTGTTTATATATGGGTCGTGGGTCGTGGATTAAAAAAAATGATATATATATATTTTTTGTTACTTGAAAATGTTAAATTAATTAATTAATTAATTTAATCATTATCCGTAAGCGCTACGCGTAACAAATAAATTTGTTACGATCCAACCCGATCCAAAACGAGTATCCAGAAACTTCCGGATATATCCAATTAAGAAACAAAACGCATTTGCTTAAGGATTAAGCAGACTTAATCCCCAAGTCACTCGTTTTTTGTTACAAACTCTCCCTATAAAAGGAGAAGTTCGCCCCACTCATTCTTCACACCGAAAAGAATTTCATTGAGTTATCGGGAATTCTTTTCTTCTCTTCTCCCTCCGACTTGCGATAGCGAGTTTCTTCTACTTCTAATCCTTTCTGTCCCTTCGGTATTAAGAGTGTTCTTAAGACCATAGTCCTTTGGTCTTAAGTTCATAGTCCCTTCGATAATATATGATTCTTCGGAATATAGAGTACTGTTAAGATCATAGTCCCTTTTCGTAATACTAATGTCCCGTCGGAATTAAAGAATGATCTTAACAGTATATAAATTATTTTAATAATTTTCTATTTAAGGAGAAATGGTGGTATCACCATATTTGAGTGGTCGTAGTGCCATATTGATGTTTTGGAGAAGTTAGAATGGTGGTAACACCATAATAGAATGGTAATAATACCATATTAATTTGAGTGGTCTCAGCACCATAATAGAATGGTAATAATACCATATTAATTTGAATGGTTTCAATATTAAAGAGTGGTCTTAGTACCATATTTGAGGGTGTAATTCTCGAACGATTTTTCTACAGTGCAGTAGTTAAATCCAACAGTTGTAGCTGGGCTTGTTTTATCCTGGAGGCGGCGTGGTTGATAGTCTACCTTGCACAACTTTGGGTAGTGCCACAAAACGTCTTAAAGAGAGCGACCTGGTCGTGACTCAACCTAGTAACAACTTCGGTAGATAATAGAATTTGGAAATTCAAATTTAACAGTTTGGAAATCCAAATACAACACAAATCAAATATCAATCATAGTTATAACTCTCAGAGAGACAATCTAAATAACTAGATATGATTGATTTACAACAAGATGGCAAGCTCTCAATCAGAGACGATATACACTGAATATCTTGTGTTCTAGGCCTGACTCGACTAGTTCTTTTTCTTCGATGATCACTGCATCTTCAACTGCTAGGAAGATGTTGAAAATATATATAGATTAGGCCGAAGAGCCATTGGGAAGAGTCGTTGGATAGCCTTTGTCATTGCACGAAAAAGTCGTTGTCGATGTAGCATACCACAAATGCTACTTTACAGACTGTCAATGTCATGTACAATATTGTGAGATTCGAAAATACTACTTTGAATTTCGTACTCAGTACCTTGACTACAATGTTTTTCCTCTGCAAACTCTTCATTCTAATAGGAATTGGTGCAAGTTTTAGACCATAAATAGTAATATTTATAGTTATTTTACATTATTAGTATGAGACTCATTAAGCAAACCTGTTAGATTTATATTTATCTCTATTTAAGTAAGTTAATTCTAGTTTTGTAATTACAACATTAAAATTATCATAAATACTTCTCATCATGGAATATCCAAGATTTGTTGTGTCATGTGCTATCAGGTTTCCGCTTTGGATGTCACACTCAAGATGTCCAATATTGGGTGTGTTAAGATTCTCACATGGCTTAAATATCAATTTATAAGTGAGTGCAATCTTCAACTTCAAAGTCAGTTTTATAAGGTTGAGTTAGGTTAAATCCAAGTTCAAACATGGTATCATAGCTACCGGTTTTGGGGGTATCGCTTTGCAATAAACTCTAGCCGCCTTCATTACGGTATTTTCTTTGCCATTTTTAGTCCTTTTCTGCATTTGTTTGCAGTTTATTTGTGGCAACCTTAATCATATATTGTTTTTGGGCTGTATCATCCTTTGTTACAACTTACTACTATCTCCACCATGTTCCGGCCAAATCTGCTGTGTTCCATCGTGAATCACGTCCCATCGTCGATACCTCACAAACATCACGAAAAACTGAGACGCGTTATACGAGAACCAATTTTGTCGGAGCATCCACAACCTCACACGCCTCCTTCGTCCCGACGCGTGATGTGTGACATCCTAGTTATTGTTATTTGAAGTCTTTTTTTTTTCTTTTTCTTTCTTTCTCTTGAGCAAACTTGGTTGATCAATATGTCATGTGATAAGCTACTTATATAGCCTCCAGAAGTACTCATGGGTACTTGCTTCTCGTGTCATTCGGAGTGACACGAGTATCACTCCATAATGAAGGCGTGTCACACCGTGTGCCACTCTTAATATAAAAGTTTCATTATAATAAAAAAGTAGTGATAATCGTTAGGTAAAAAAAAAAAAAAGAATTGTTCTTATCAAAATCAAGTTGACCTAAAATAAAATTTAGAATACTTAATATGCACATACAAATTATTAATCTTACTTATCCGGGGAAGGGCAGTTTGCTCATCGTGAGACATTAGTATATACATTGTTGATTCAATTCAATTATATTTTATGCATTGCGACTTATGTCAAAAGTTGCTCATGGAGTTAAGGAATTCATCATCGAAGAAAAAAATGTTTATAGAATGAAGAAGAGTTAATATAATATATTTAAACAAACTCAGAGATGAACATTACATTCATCCGAATGCAATTGAACTCAAATCCTTTTAAACAAGTTCTCAGTATCAAAATACATAAACAAAAAGGTTTTCGGTATCGAACTAATTTGTGATTGAAAAAATATGATTAAAAGGAGAAATTTCACTAAAAGTGGTCCTCCAATATTTTGGCGAATATTAGTCATTGACATAATATTTCTTAGTTAACAAACTATATTATTATAGAGGGTGGCTTTTAAAGGAGTGTGATTTTCTCAAATATAAATATTTAAAGACAGTGGTTTGAATAAAGTCAAGAGAGCATGGTGGTTATTAGGGGAGGGAAGAGAAATAAGCTTTAAAGTCTTGATTTTATGATCTTGATCAAACAACTGAGTTGTGTGTCACGTTGTGTGTCACTGCATGCCTTCACACTGCATCTTATCCAAATCTCGCGCCCATATGAAACGGTGGGACAAGATTCGTGCGTGAGAACACTTAAATATTTTCATTTTTATTTCTAACAAATATGGATTATTGATTAAATTTAACGGTAAGTTTAGTGGATTACACAGGTAGGAGACTTAATTTAGCCATCATCATAGAAGCCGTCTTTAAAAAAATTTGAGATTAATTTATTATTTAATAAATTTAAGGACTAAAATTATTCCATCTTTACAATTTTCACCGTCTATATTAATCGTTGGGTTAAATGTTTAAGAGAAAAAGAGCATGCATTGCCTCTATAAATTAATTTTACAATGACATTCATTGATAGGTGTTGGACCAACAATGAAACAAATCAACTAAAAAATTGTTGAAAGCTCGATTCAATAATTAGTATGTTGAACTTGATTTATAATCTAAATTAATCGAAATTAAGTTGCATTAAGATTTGGACATGAGATTTAATTCACGAAAAATGAAATTTGTTAGCGCTTTACGGTATGATCCTGATATATTACATTTCTCTTTAATTATAAAATTTCCATTTCTTGTACAAAAATAAATCTGACAAAATGAACAAAAGAAATAACATCCCTAGGTCAAGATAGTTTAGGATTAGAGTTAAAGCGATGCAGAAAAGTGGAAAGCGTACAACTCAAGAAGGTTGGAGAAGTTTAAGGAAGGTTCAAGGCTTCCAAACATTGTCTTTTTCTTGTTTCTTTTGTTTCTGGTTTTTTTGATGTCACACTTCCTACTGGTGACATGTATAAGGTTGATGACATGTTTAGGGTTGAATCATCATATGAACCTTAAAAAATTTCCAAACTAATTGAATTTCTAATTTTTTTTTTATACTTTTCAAAATTCAAACCCACAATATTTTGGAGTCTTCAAAATTAGTCTGGACTGTGTATTATTAAGCTCTGACCATATGATATAGAGTATGAACTCTATTTGAAAAACACTTTCGTCCAAAAAGTGTAGCAACCAAAACAAAATGAAATGCAGACAAAGCATGAAATTCTTCTTAGTCATACAGTGAAATAAATAAATTATTGAAATTACACGTTAATTAAACAATTAAAAACAACTACTACTCACATGATTTCACTCTTTAGCCTCTCTTTTTTATTATTTGCTTTACAATTACAATTTAAACCCTTCCTCATGTTTGGATTCTAACATCGGCAAATCATGATGAGCTACCGCGATTTTGACGAAAACTACACTTTAGAGCTACAACAAAATCATGTCGTCGACAAAATCACCTCCCATCCAAACATAACACACATTGTCTGCTTGTCTATTATCCTTATTTGTATGTTTCCCTTTTGGCTACAGTCCTAAATTGTTCATGAAACCAAATCATGTTTGGATGAATGACCACATGATACTAACTTTTAGCTATTTTCAACTTGCTATCTTCAAGATACTTACCAGCTAAAGAGTCAAATATATAGCCAGCACCTAACCCAACAGCCAAATCAATAGTGTAATAGCCTCTTGTACCAAGCAATCTTACAGCTTGCAGCACATTCAATAAATCAAAAGTCCATGCATATCCCATCTCTTCATCCTCCTCATGTCCAATGAAGCTATCACCGAACCCGCCACATGACCTGAAAAAAACAGGAAAAATGATACATTCCCAACTGGAAAGTCCACACGAGAACCCAAAAATCCCTATTCAACATTAACAAAACAAAAACACAAGGTGTTAACAACATTATCAATGAAACAAAATAACAATTGAATCACAAATCTAATCTTGCAATCTTAAGCGTCAGACAATATAACCCCAATGTTAATTGAATTCAAATCAATAAAATTTAAAATAGTATCTGTCTCTCAAATTAGTGGCATAGGTTCGCAATGACTTAATAAATTTCACGTTAAAAATCACATTTAGGGTAACAGTTCCAAACTTCGATTTCATGTTAAAATCAATTTCAATTCTAAAAACCGAAGTGAATCCCTTTCATTGTAAGTTTCTAGTAATGGGATTACTTCTATTTTTGACAAAAGTGAATTCAAACATAGTTCTTTTGGATTGGTCAGTGTGTGGGACAGTAACACTTCTCCATTTTTTAGAATCACTTCTATTTTTGTCAAAAGTGAATCTAAACATGCATTTAGTTCTATTGGATTGGTCAATTTAACCTCCAAAATTGCTCTTAGGACGAATGTGTTTGACGATTTTCGACTAAGACATCATAATAACATATAGGCTTAATTGCATGTTTGGTCCCTTATGTTTATTTTAGTTTTCAAGTTGGTCCCTTACGTTTTGAAAGTTTCAAGTTGGTCCCTTACGTTTTAAAAATTTTCAAGTTGGTCCCTTACGTTTTGAAAGTTTCAAGTTAGTCCCTTATGTTTATTTTAGTTTTCAAGTTGGTCCCTTATGTTTATTTTAGTTTTCAAGTCGGTCCAAAACATAAGGGACCAACTTGAAAACTAAAATAAACATAAGGGACCAACTTGAAAACTAAAATAAACATAAGGGACTAACTTGAAACTTTCAAAACGTAAGGGACCAACTTGAAAACTAAAATAAACATAAGGGACCAACTTGAAACTTTCAAAACGTAAGGGACCAACTTGAAAACTAAAATAAACATAAGGGACCAAACATGCAATTAAGCCTAACATATATGAACAAAAAAAATGAAGCATTTTCTTTGGTAGTTAACTATAAACTATATCAATGAAATGAATGAGTCACCTGAGGCAATGGGAGCTGTGTGGAATACCCACAAATCCCACGACATGTAAACATGAAAAGAGTTGAAATTATTGTTTTATGTAGAGATATAGAATATCTTAGAAACTGAAACTGCTGCTTTATTCATAGAAATTAGACTGTTAAATAGTCAAAACAACTAAAACAAGAAAAGCTATAAAATAGCCCACTAAAGGAATACTGGCACGATTAATTAAATGTGAAACTACTTCCTAAAGACTAGGACAAATGAAGATAGCACTACTATAGTTCCTAACATATAGCAACAGAATAAAAACAAATATCCTTTCAATCCCTCCCTTAAACTAGTAGTGTTTTTCAACTAGTTTACTTCACTGTAATCAAGCATTCCCATCTTCATTCTAAGCTTCTGAAATGCCTCCAACTTCAAAGCTTTAGTCATCAAGTCTGCAACCTGCTCCTGAGTAACACAATGCACTAATTCAATTTCTCCATCCTTTACAAGATCTCTTAAAAAATGAAATCGAACTTGTCATACCCCAATTTTTGACCTAAGACACCACTGACACGAGTCACGTGACCCCATTTTTCAGTTAAAAATTCGGCAGAAAGGTATTTTAAGATACCTCATATTTTGTCCGAGTCAGACCCTCTTCTCTCTTTATTTTTTTTCATTATTTAATCTTTATTTCCATCTTTTAAATTTTGTTTTTTTATTATTAAAATCAATTAATTTTTAACTTTTTTTAATTTAATTATTATTTCTTTTAATCCTTTTATTTTCTTTCTTTTTCATTTATTTTTTTTAAAAAAAATTAGAAGATAAAATCAAAAATGTATGTACGTATTTATCCATCACTTTTTTTAGTTTCTTTATCTTATTTTTAAGTATCGAGTCCAAAAACAGTCCAGGTCCAAAAACGATACAGGCTGTCACGCTCTTTTGCACACGCCTATCTGCAACAAACCTTGTTGATCTTCCTCCTCAGCATAAGTTTCTACAGATTGGAACAAACTCCAAATCCTATTGCTATAAATTGGAGCCTGCAAGCACAAGTTCAGGGGGCCGATTTTCAATCCATGAACCCTCACATCAAACTCACCACAGCCGATTTTCCAACACAATAACCTCCAAACAATTTCCAGCCAGAACACGCACAAAATTCAACCAAATAAACCTGCAATTCACGCACACCGCAAACAAAACAGCCGAGGCCAATTCATTATAGAACATACGCAAACGGCCAAAAACTCATACATCCAGCAGCGATCATTTTCATTTTCACGCTCCCAATTCATCTGAAACCAAGCAGCAATTTCCAATCCCACACAAGTAACACGTCGAAACCTGCATTCAAAATCGCACAAAAAAAAAACAATTCAATCATCATCCATCAATACCCAATCGAACCTGGCAGTAACACAAGCAGCATAACACAAATCCAATTCACAATCTACAACAATCGATCATCAACCAACATCACACAAACCATCATACAATCCGACCCCAAACGGTTTCGAATCCGACACATCCAAATTCGACACAACACCACTCGCAACTCAACAAACCGCACCAATCATTCTCAACACCGTATCAATCGAAGTCAGACACAACAGCCTTTCAACCGAACCTGAGTACAAGGACGCAAGGCACCAGAGGGCAAACGAACTCGACGGACCAGTCACAGACATCAATCGGAGCCGTACACGAAGCCGCAAACAATCTCACGGACGTCAACACGAAGTCGCAGCAGTACAAAGCCATCACAATCATCAAATCGGGATCAAAATAAAAGGTGGTTCCTTGCTATTTTACTAGATCTATGTTTTAATATACATTTGTTGTTTGCTTGAATCTGTGAGAAAAGTGAGAAGAAACAGGTAGAAAAAATTAAAAAGTAGAAAGAATAGGACTTGGGAGAAGGAAGAAAATCGTGAAAAAAAATAAAAAGGGAATGAAGGAAAGAACCGAGAGAGATGGGAGCGGTTGAGAGAAACAACAAAGAAAGAGAGAGTTTTCACGTGAGGAAAAGGATAGAGAGAGGAAGAATGAAAGAAATAAGAGGATAAGAGGCTTGGAACCCATTTTTAAGGCCGGTCGAATCACGTACACGAGGGTGCATGGTCTTACCATGCACCCACGCAGCCATAGCCTTGCATCATAGATCAGATGGTCACTGAACCATTCTCTTCTGATCAGATCAGATCCACATGATCCCAATCAAATGTCCCTGATTGAACCCTTTAGTCCAGTGCGCCCTTGTCTGTTTTTAAGCCCATTTGACTGCTTTCGTTATTACTGCACCCCTTTATATTGCTGTTGACACCCCTTTTCCCTGCATTTCATTCATTCTCATTACTCTTGCATACATAATCTACATCGCATATTATTTATTTCTTTTACATTCCATTTTTTTTATTAAGCTAGGCACGTTGTATTATTTTGCACTTTCTTTTTATTTTGGCATTTAATTTCATTGCATAGACTTAGAATGTATATTAGGCTATTGTAAAAATCATTCATCATTTTTAGTCTAGGATTATCTTCATGCATATTTACATTGTCATTTTTTGTCGTTTATTTTTATTGCACAACTTAGAATGTAAATGTTAGGCTTAATGTAAATATGCATGTTTATTTCCTCCGCAGACCCTAGAATGTATTAAATAGGCTTTTTGTAATAGTTTAGGTGCATGTGTGCGTGCGTGTGTGTATGCCTTTTATCTTGCTTCTAGTCTAGGTCAATGGTCTTTGTGGTGATCCAACGTCACTACAAAGTACCAACACTTTTATTCTTTTATGCTCCGTTAGTGTAAATTCTAGTATAGCTATTATTCAAAAACAACAAAAAAAAAAAACAAATATTCAAAAATCACAAAAATATTTTCACAATAAACCTTGATTTCTCGATCAAGCGAGCGTTCTTTTTATTTTCTTTCTTAATCAAATTTCAAATCAAATTTTAATTCTACTTCGAGTCATTTTTCTTTCAATATAAAAAACACAAACAAATTCTTTTTGCCACTTGGCTTTTCTCTTTAAAACTTTTTCAAAACTAATAAAAAACACACAACCAATCAAACGTCTTTTTCTAACCCCGAACTACGAGGTTTTGATCCCTCACGGGTACGTAGGCAGAGGACACTTGTCCTTCCAAATCAATAAAATGTAGATAATTAGGTCTTCCTTTTTTTAATCATTTCAAATTCTTTTTTCAAAAATAAGCAAGTTATAGCACATTATTTAAATAAAACCAAGAGGTTCCCATAGAGTACTACAGACATAAAGGGTGCTAACACCTTCCCTTTATGTAACTAACCCCCGAACCCTAAATCTTTTCAAAATGGGTAGTTTGAACTTTTTCCCCCTTTTCTTAAAAAAATTAAATGTTCAGTCGTGAAGTAAATTAGTGAGTCAAAAGCTAATCAAATAGCCTTGATCTCCAAAAAATGACGCGACAGAAATGGCGACTTCACTGGGGACCCCCTAAGAGGGTTGAGCCTAACTTGGTCTTATTTAAATTTTGTGCTATAACTTGCTTAAAAAAATCAAAATATAAGATGGAAATACCTGTATATATATGTTCTCCCTTCTCCTTCTTTCTCCCTTCTTTTAACGTGAGTGGTGAGATAAGTCCTAACCCGGACTTGAGAGAAACATAAGATAGGACGGGGTATAATCATAGTGTCATACCAAGAGCATTCTTGGACCATGTGCACATGTGATAACCCTACTCGGTGGAGGCCTCGCGGAAGGTAGTACTCTTGTTGTCATGAGCATTCATGTCAACGTTATTACTTTCAATGTGAGTGTCCGTTGAAGCCGTGGACCTTAGTCACCCTTAACCCATCTTGGCCTTTTTAGGACGTAGTGCGGTGGCTAAACCAAGAGCATTCTTGACTTTAGTTGACACGCGATACTACACTCAAACTAGACTTCCTTGTGGATGATATTGGACTAGGAGCATTCCTATACACCGATATATTTATAAGGGTAGTTGTAATTTGGGAACTTGGTAGAACCCTTGTTACAAGTGCAAATGAAACCATAGTCCTTACCAAATGGCGTTGTTACCCTTGACTCCAACATGTGGACCTTAAACCTCACCATATTTTCACTGTTTGTGTTAGCATAAATCATGCATACATGCATTCATTCATGAAAACTTTTTCTCATTAAAAAATATCGAAGGACTTAAACAAGTTTTTGTTGTAAACATTGTAGATATGACTACTAGGAGTATTAAGAAGTATAGCTTCCAAAGCCAAGATCTGGAAAGCTTGAGGAGTTTAGGAGATGTCATCACTAATCCAGCAGGTTTTCAAGCTCATCATGGGAAGTTGCTCAAGATTCTCAACACAAAGTTCGATGAAGGGATCCTCAAGACTTTGGTCCAATTCTATGATCCTCTCCTCCACTGCTTCACCTTCCCGGACTACCAGCTTGTCCCCACCCTTGAAGAATATTCCTATTTGGTCGGTCTACCCATACTTGATATAGTACCTTTCAGTGGTCTTGAGAGGCCCCCTACAGCATCAGGTATTGCAAAAGCCCTTCACCTCAAGATATCCGACATAACTGATAACCTCACTACCAAAGGGAAAGAGAAAATCCAGGGGCTAACTTCCAAATTCCTAATCAGTAAAGCCAACATTTTTGCTGCATCAAAGAATACCGTTGCTTTCGAGTCCATCCTAGCCTTGCTCATATATGGCCTTGTGCTTTTCCCCAACGTTAATGGTTTTGTCGATGCTAATGCCATCCAAATATTCCTCACCAAAAACCCTGTCCCTACTCTCCTTGCTGATACTTACCACTCCATCCACCATAGAACCGATAAGCAGGGCGGAACCATCCTTTGTTGTGCACCTTTACTCTATAGGTGGTACATCTCACACCTACCTCAATTCTACCTCTCCAAAGACAAAGCTATATACTCAGAGAAAATCATGTCCCTTGCTCCAGCCGACGTAGTTTGGTACAACCCAGCTTACGATACCGGAACCATCATTGACTCGTGTGGAGACTTCGGTAATGTGCCTCTCCTCGGTATTCATGGGGGAATCAGCTACAACCCTATCCTAGCTAGGCGCCAGTTCGGGTATCCTATGAAAGAAAAGCCTTGCAACATTGCACTAGAGGGCACATTCTATCTCAACCTCACCGATAGCAAAGGTATGAGAGACCAGTTCGTGAAAGCTTGGCGTACCATCCGCAGGAAAAACAGCAATCAATTGGGGGATAAGTCAGACCTCACTTATGAAACCTATACCCAATGGGTTATCGACAGAGCTGCTAAGCATAGGATGCCTTACCCTCTACCGAGGTACTTGTCATCAACTACCCCAACCATACCTTTACCCCTACCCCTCAGTACCCAAGAGAAGTACCAGGAGAAAATGGCTGACTTAAACCGTGTGTGTACTACTTGGAAAAGGAAGTATGAAGAAGCTATGTCTGAAGTAGGGGATAAAGATGTGGAAATACTGCAACTCAAGCATGAGCTCCTCAACAAAGAGCGACAATTGATCGAGAAAAATGCTCAGATCCAAGCCCAAAGTGCGACGCTTGCGCAATTTATCAGCAAGAAGGAGTGCATGGATTTCTTCGCAGGGGCGCACCCAGATTTCAAGGAGTAGTCCAGTACAAAAGCTCAAGATATTCCCAGTTGTTTCACCACTTTATGTTATTTTCTAGCTTTTTATGATGTACTTTGGAGTTTATCTCTTGGCTCAGTTTTGTTAAAAGGGAATTATCTTGTACTTTAATTATTCAATGAAATTTTCAATTATGATGTTTACAAATTTGCTTTTATAAGTCCTTCGATATATAAAAAATGTGTGTCTATTTTTTGCATAGCATCATGCATCATTTTGCATTTCATAGTCTCAATTTCGAGTCTCACAAATATTTCTTTTCCATAAAAAGGGTTAATCTGTTTCAAAAGTGGTCCGACTGTCTTCGTCCAAGGCCAACTCGCACCTACAACACTCGTGCAAACAAAAGAGTGAACGTATCAGCCTGAACAAGAGATCACAACACTCCAGGCCGAGTCAGAGAGACTGAACACCCTGGTGGTTTCACTGGTAGCTTCGCAGAAGCAACCGCAGTTCCAGTAGGGGCCCGAACGCCAACATCAACAACAGCCTCGACAACAGGCTCCAAAGATGCAGTTTGACCCAATCCCAATGACGTATGCGGAGCTGCTTCCCATCTTGCTCATGAAGAACCTTGTCCGAACTAGGAAGCCTCCTCGGGTGCCTAACGAGTTGCCGGTTGGGTATCAACCTGACCTCTCATGTGCCTTTCATCAAGGAGCACCCGGCCATGACATTGAGCACTGTCTCTCTTTGAAGATTGAAGTCCAGAAGCTGATTGAAGCCAATATATTGCTCTTCGAAGATTGAATTCGTACTTGCAAGCCACATTTGGGTCGTTTTTTGATGTTCCTTCTACTACTTATCTGTTCAAATGAGGCGTTGGTTTGTTGTTTGCTGCTTTTCAAAAAAAAAAAAAATCCCTTTCGTTCCGCCCGAGACGAAAGTGAACTTTTGCAGGGCTTTTTGCTTCATGTATTTTCCATCATTAATAAAAAGGTCGTTTTGATCCCGACTTTGATTTTATTTTGTGCTTTTTCTCGAAAAATGGTAATACAAAAAACCAAAAAATATAATCATTCTCAAATATCTGCATAATCATAACTTACACTTGTCAAAATCAATAATCAAATCATGCATTAATAAACCCGTTGAACACATTAACCATGTACTCTCTTCCGACTTTGAGTTCCCTATGTCCGAAGTCGAAGAAGGGAAGGATGAGGAGACTCCCAATGAGATCTCACACATACTGGGGGGCATCTTAGCCGTTGAAGCTGCAAACAAAATATCAAGAAGATTGTCCAGATGATGGCATTGACTGACAAAGACTGGCTTGAGGTGCTACCATTCGCTCTGCTCAAATATCGTACTTCAGTACACATTTCAACAGGGGCAGCCCCCCCTCCTTCCCCAATATGCAACATGGAGGTCGTGCTTTCTGTGAAGGTCGAAGTCCCGTCAATAGGAGTTCTGCTAAAGTCCAAGCTTGATCGAATTTAAACACATGACGACGTTGTGCAAACATATCAAAAGAGGTTTGAAACAAGCTTCTAACAAAAAGGTTCGTCCCCATGAATTTCAAGAAGGGAACTTTGTACTACTTTCCAACCAGACTCCAGGGGCAAGTGGACACCTAATTATGAAGGCCCATATACAATGACTTTTGCAACTACGGATGGTGACAAACTCACGCGTCCCATGAATGCTAGTGCAGTCAAGAAATACTCTGTCAAAAAAAAAAAAAAATAAATAAAAGCTCGATAAGTCGCAAATCATAAAAAGCGGCTTAGGCAAAAATGAGCGTCTCGGTGGACTGAAAACCCGAAAGGGCGGTCCAGGCAAAAATTAGAGACAAAAAAAAAATGATGATTATCCTGATAGATTGAAAACCCGAAAAGAGCGATCTATGCAAAAGTTAAGGATCATGACAAGTAACTGCATCAGTCGGCACAGTCCACTTGGGGCATCCAGTCGTCAAAGGAACCCCCGATTTGAAGCATCTGCAGATCAAAGACTAGGAACTGGGGCATTCAAAGTTGTCAGGGAGTGTGACGGTTATTGTGTTCAATGTACCTTCCCATATATTTACCATTTTCCAAATTTTTCAAAGATCCGTGGGGCCACGCCATTGGCAGGCCACCACTCAATTCATCAAATTTGAGCCTGTGCCATTTATTTGGAATTCTCATTTATTCTATTTGCAAAATTTCTTCTATTTTTGATGGCAATACTTGAAGCAAAAATTTTCAAAATACAAAAACCTTTTTTTACATCTTTTGAAAAGTGTGAACAACAAACACACTCTCTTTGAACTCATGAGTAGTTGAAGCGTACATCAACATCACCCTCGAAAACAGTCACATTCCGAAAGAGAAACATGGCTAAGCACAATGAAGAGGACCTCTGCTTCGAGCAAGATGCTTTCACAGTCAAAAAAATATATACAAAAATAATACAAAAAAATCAATGCTCGCTAAGTTGAAAACCTGAAAAGGCAGCTTAGGCAATAGAGAGCGTCCCGGTGGACTGAAAACCCGAAAGGGCGGTCCAGGCAAAAATTAGGGGCACAAAAAAGGAATATACTCCCGGTGGACTGAAAACCCGAAAGGGCGGTCCAGGCAAAAGTTAGGGATTTTCAAAAAAATATATACAAAAAACATGATTGTTGAAGCATCCCAGGGGAAAAGCACTCCGCTCTGATTTACAAATGGCGACTTCTTCCAGACTTTTGGTTAAACAATGGGTTTGCTCCCCAGGAGGCATCAGTTGCTACCTTTTGTCGGGCTTCACCTCGTCAACGGCTCGATTGGTTCACAATAATATCATCTCCAAGGATGTTTGTCGAGTGTTTGTGCTGCGATGTCAATCCGCTTTCCATCTTACCTGTCTTGTCTCGTTTCATCAAATTCATCTGTCACAATCCAGTCTATACATTCATTATATTCATTCAACCATTCATACATTCACGCATTATTACTTTCATTCATACACAACATCGTTCATACATGGTCGCATCTATCACAACGTCGACAATCAATTTCAATTTCAATTTCAAGTCCAAAAGTGTCATCCCCAGCGTTGGCTGTTCCAGTGATGTCACTAATCAATTTCTATTTCAATTTCAATTTCAATTTCAATTTCAAATTCAATCAATTTCAATTTCAAGTCCAAAAGTGTCATCCCCAGCGTTAGCTGTTCCAGTGATGTCACTAATCAATTTCAATTTCGATTTCAATTTCAAGTCCAAAAGTGTCATCCCCAGCGTTAGCTGTTCCAGTGATGTCACTAATCAATTTCTATTTCCATTTCAATTTCAATTTCGATTTCAATTTCAATCAATTTCAATTTCAAGTCCAAAAGTGTCATCCCCAGCGTTAGCTGTTCCAGTGATGTCACTAATCAATTTCTATTTCTATTTCAATTTCAATTTCAATTTCAATCAATTTCAATTTCAAGTCCAAAAGTGTCATCCCCAGCGTTAGCTGTTCCAGTGATGTCACTAATCAATTTCTATTTCCATTTCAATTTCAATTTCGATTTCAATTTCAATCAATTTCAATTTCAAGTCCAAAAGTGTCATCCCCAGCGTTAGCTGTTCCAGTGATGTCACTAATCAATTTCTATTTCAATTTCAATTTCAATTTCAATTTCAATCAAGTTCAATTTCAAGTTCAAAAGTGTTATCCCCAGCGTTAGCTGTTCTAGTGATGTCACTAATCAATTTCTATTTCAATTTCAATTCTAATTTCAATCAATTTCAATGTCAATTTCAAAAGTGTCATCCCCGACGTAGTTGTCCAAGAGATGTCACTATAAAGTCTTGTCTTCATTAAAGCTATCGCCTCAAACCGATACGGTAGTAGACAATCTTTTCCCCAGTGAAACTACTTCCCCCAGCGGAGTCGGATCCCATTCTTCAATGAATTTGGGTATCCCGTCGTTGTTTCTCGTCTCAGTCGAGTCAACTTTGTCGTCCTGCATTCATACAAGCATTTCACAAGCATTCATAGCATCTTAGGTCCAAAATTGGTGTACTTTGTATTTAAGTCTCTTCGCTCCGATCGAATTAAAGATTCCATCTTCAAATCTCCGGACGAAGAAACTTAAATAGGGGCATCTGTCATACCCCAATTTTTGACCTAAGACACCACTGACACGAGTCACGTGACCCCATTTTTCAGTTAAAAATTCGGCAGAAAGGTATTTTAAGATACCTCATATTTTGTCCGAGTCAGACCCTCTTCTCTCTTTATTTTTTTTCATTATTTAATCTTTATTTCCATCTTTTAAATTTTGTTTTTTTATTATTAAAATCAATTAATTTTTAACTTTTTTTAATTTAATTATTATTTCTTTTAATCCTTTTATTTTCTTTCTTTTTCATTTATTTTTTTTAAAAAAAAATTAGAAGATAAAATCAAAAATGTATGTACGTATTTATCCATCACTTTTTTTAGTTTCTTTATTTTATTTTTAAGTATCGAGTCCAAAAACAGTCCAGGTCCAAAAACGATACAGGCTGTCACGCTCTTTTGCACACGCCTATCTGCAACAAACCTTGCTGATCTTCCTCCTCAGCATAAGTTTCTACAGATTGGAACAAACTCCAAATCCTATTGCTATAAATTGGAGCCTGCAAGCACAAGTTCAGGGGGCCGATTTTCAATCCATGAACCCTCACATCAAACTCACCACAGCCGATTTTCCAACACAATAACCTCCAAACAATTTCCAGCCAGAACACGCACAAAATTCAACCAAATAAACCTGCAATTCACGCACACCGCAAACAAAACAGCCGAGGCCAATTCATTATAGAACATACGCAAACGGCCAAAAACTCATACATCCAGCAGCGATCATTTTCATTTTCACGCTCCCAATTCATCTGAAACCAAGCAGCAATTTCCAATCCCACACAAGTAACACGTCGAAACCTGCATTCAAAATCGCACAAAAAAAAAACAATTCAATCATCATCCATCAATACCCAATCGAACCTGGCAGTAACACAAGTAGCATAACACAAATCCAATTCACAATCTACAACAATCGATCATCAACCAACATCACACAAACCATCATACAATCCGACCCCAAACGGTTTCGAATCCGACACATCCAAATTCGACACAACACCACTCGCAACTCAACAAACCGCACCAATCATTCTCAACACCGTATCAATCGAAGTCAGACACAACAGCCTTTCAACCGAACCTGAGTACAAGGACGCAAGGCACCAGAGGGCAAACGAACTCGACGGACCAGTCACAGACATCAATCGGAGCCGTACACGAAGCCGCAAACAATCTCACGGACGTCAACACGAAGTCGCAACAGTACAAAGCCATCACAATCATCAAATCGGGATCAAAATAAAAGGTGGTTCCCTTCTATTTTACTAGATCTATGTTTTAATATACATTTGTTGTTTGCTTGAATCTGTGAGAAAAGTGAGAAGAAACAGGTAGAAAAAATTAAAAAGTAGAAAGAATAGGACTTGGGAGAAGGAAGAAAATCGTGAAAAAAAATAAAAAGGGAATGAAGGAAAGAACCGAGAGAGATGGGAGCGGTTGAGAGAAACAACAAAGAAAGAGAGAGTTTTCACGTGAGGAAAAGGATAGAGAGAGGAAGAATGAAAGAAATAAGAGGATAAGAGGCTTGGAACCCATTTTTAAGGCCGGTCGAATCACGTACACGAGGGTGCATGGTCTTACCATGCACCCACGCAGCCATAGCCTTGCATCATAGATCAGATGGTCACTGAACCATTCTCTTCTGATCAGTCAGATCCACATGATCCCAATCAAATGTCCCTGATTGAACCCTTTAGTCCAGTGCGCCCTTGTCTGTTTTTAAGCCCATTTGACTGCTTTCGTTATTACTGCACCCCTTTATATTGCTGTTGACACCCCTTTTCCCTGCATTTCATTCATTCTCATTACTCTTGCATACATAATCTACATCGCATATTATTTATTTCTTTTACATTCCATTTTTTTTATTAAGCTAGGCACGTTGTATTATTTTGCACTTTCTTTTTATTTTGGCATTTAATTTCATTGCATAGACTTAGAATGTATATTAGGCTATTGTAAAAATCATTCATCATTTTTAGTCTAGGATTATCTTCATGCATATTTACATTGTCATTTTTTGTCGTTTATTTTTATTGCACAACTTAGAATGTAAATGTTAGGCTTAATGTAAATATGCATGTTTATTTCCTCCGCAGACCCTAGAATGTATTAAATAGGCTTTTTGTAATAGTTTAGGTGCATGTGTGCGTGCGTGTGTGTATGCCTTTTATCTTGCTTCTAGTCTAGGTCAATGGTCTTTGTGGTGATCCAACGTCACTACAAAGTACCAACACTTTTATTCTTTTATGCTCCGTTAGTGTAAATTCTAGTATAGCTATTATTCAAAAACAACAAAAAAAAAACAAATATTCAAAAATCACAAAAATATTTTCACAATAAACCTTGATTTCTCGATCAAGCGAGCGTTCTTTTTATTTTCTTTCTTAATCAAATTTCAAATCAAATTTTAATTCTACTTCGAGTCATTTTTCTTTCAATATAAAAAACACAAACAAATTCTTTTTGCCACTTGGCTTTTCTCTTTAAAACTTTTTCAAAACTAATAAAAAACACACAACCAATCAAACGTCTTTTTCTAACCCCGAACTACGAGGTTTTGATCCCTCACGGGTACGTAGGCAGAGGACACTTGTCCTTCCAAATCAATAAAATGTAGATAATTAGGTCTTCCTTTTTTTAATCATTTCAAATTCTTTTTTCAAAAATAAGCAAGTTATAGCACATTATTTAAATAAAACCAAGAGGTTCCCATAGAGTACTACAGACATAAAGGGTGCTAACACCTTCCCTTTATGTAACTAACCCCCGAACCCTAAATCTTTTCAAAATGGGTAGTTTGAACTTTTTTCCCCTTTTCTTAAAAAAATTAAATGTTCAGTCGTGAAGTAAATTAGTGAGTCAAAAGCTAATCAAATAGCCTTGATCTCCAAAAAATGACGCGACAGAACTCTGATATGTTTGCTCCTTCCATGCATTACTGGATTTTTTGAAAGTTTAATTGTTGAGCTGTTATCACACATGATGACAGTGCTACTTTCTTGACCATGACTTAAGTTTCTCAAAACCCGCCTCATCCACACAGCTTGACATGCACTTGCTGCAGCAGCCACAAACTCGGCTTCAGTTGTTGATAGAGTAACAATTGGTTGCTTCTTGGACATCCATGACACTGCTCCAGAACTTAATAAAAAAACATAACCTGATGTGCTTTTAGAATCTTCTTCATCTCCTGCATAATCAGAATCCGTAAAAGCAAACAACTCTTTTTCCCCTCCCTTCTTGTAGAATATCCCATAGTTGGTAGTTCCCTTCAAATACCTTAATATCCTTTTAGCAGCTTGTAAATGCAACTCAGTTGGCTTTGACATATACCTGCTAATCAAACTGACACTGAACATGATATCCGGTCTTGTAGCAGTAAGATACATTAGACTTCCAACAATCTGCTTGAAATAAGTATCATCAACAGCAGTCCCATTAACATCTCTATTAATCTTGAAACCTGGAACAACCGGACTATTCACCGGCTTGCTTTCAGACATCGTAAACTTCTTTAAAATGTCAGTGGCATATTTCCTTTGACATATGAAAATTCCTTCTGGTTTTTGCAGAATTTCAATGCCAAGGAAGAATCTCATCTTCCCCAAATCAGACATGTCAAAGGCTTCCATCATGGACCTTTTGAACTCAACCATCATACCATTGTCATCTCCTGTATAAATCAAATCATCGACATAAATACTAACAATTAATATGTTACCTCCAGTACTTCTTTTAATGAACAAGGTTTGTTCATTGGGACATTTTTGAAAACCTTCCTTCACAAATTGAGACTCTATGCGGCTGAACCATGCTCTAGGTGCTTGCTTTAAACCATACAAGGCTTTATGTAACTTGTAAACCTTGTGTTCTTTTCCTTTCTTCACATATCCCTCTGGTTGATGAACATACACGTCCTCCTTTAATTCTCCGTGAAGAAATGCAGATTTTACATCTAACTGAAAAATGTCCCATCCTTTGCAAGCTGCAAGAGCCACGATCATTCTTACTGTATCCATACGAGCGACAGGCGCAAATACTTCAGTAAAATCAATTCCATGCTGTTGGGAGTACCCCTTTGCCACCAGTCGAGCTTTATACTTGTTTACTTCACCCTTCTCATTTAATTTTGTTTTGAAAATCCATTTTACTCCAATTGTTTTTGCCCCTGTTGGTAAATCCAAAAGCTCCCAAGTTTGATTCTTTTCAATTGACTTTATTTCACTATCCATAGCTTTCCTCCATTTATCATGCTTCACCGCTTCCTCAAACAGAATTGGATCATCACCTATGTCATCTTGCACCATATAGGTTTCTGCTTCCTCTTCTTCACTTAACTCATCACCCCTTACATAATCTTCCATCCAAAGTGGTGCCCTCCTTTCTCTCCCTTGAGTCACATTTTCATGTGGACTTTCTTCATTATCATTGTTTTCATCATCACTCTCACCATCAGTTTCACCTATGTGCTCCCCCTCACTTTCATCACTACTAAGATCATCATTACTCCAAACAAAATCTGCATCTATTTGTTCTTTATAATTTAGACCCCAGTCCCAACTATTTTCTTCCTCAAAAATTACGTCCTTGCTAACCACAACCCTCTTCGTCTTAGGATCAAACAGACGGTAACCTTTTGACTCATCACTCACACCCAACATAATACAAGGAAAGCTTTTATCATCAAGTTTACCTCGTTTTGCCTCTGGTATATGCACATGAGCTATGCAGCCCCAAACTCGAAAGTGTTGAACAGAAGGCTTAACTCCACTCCAAGCTTCTTGAGGAGTGATATTCTTCACAGCATGTGTTGGACATCGATTCAACAGGTAGAAAGTCCATTTTGCAGCTTCAGCCCAAAACACTTTAGGAACTCTTTTCGCAGATAACATGCAGCGCACCATGTTCATCACTGTTCTATTTTTGCGTTCTGCTACTCCATTTTGGTGTGGTGTGTATGATGTTGTAAGTTGCCTCTTAATTCCTTCCTTTTCACAAAACAATTTGAAATTGATAGAATTAAATTCCCCTCCTCTGTCTGTCCGCAAACACTTGACGGATTCCTCTGCTTCCTTTTCCATCCTCTGCTTCCTTTTCCACCATGCATTTGAATGTTTTGAAACATTCCAATGCTTCTGATTTTTCAACAAGAAAATAGACCCAACCCTTTCGACTATAGTCATCAATGAAGCATAGGAGATACCTTTTTCCGCTACTTGACACTGGTTCTATTGGTCCGCAAATGTCTGCATGTATGAGCTCCAAGACCTTGCTGGCACGCCATTCACTCTTCTTTGGAATTGGATTGCGGTGTTGTTTGCCGGTGAAACAAGAAGCACAAGTGACACTTGAAGCCTCTAGTTGAGGTAAGCCATGCACCATTTTCTTCGTCTGCAACGTCTTTAAGCCTTTGTAGTTCAGATGACCATACCTTTGATGCCAAAGGTAAGTGAGTTCAGAGGAAGTGTGAAGACATTTTTCAACAGGAGTAGTGATGCTGGAGCTTTTGTTGAAGAGAATAAACATACGATTAGCGCTCATGCTAGTCTGTGCAATTAATCCTTTGTCCGGATGATAAATTTTGCATATCCTATTTTTTATGAGAATGGTTAGATCCTTTTCTTGTAGCTGCCCCACACTTAATAAATTATTTCGAAGCTCTGGGACATAATATACATCTTGAACAAGAAAAGTAGTGCCATTAAACACTAGCCGGACACTACCTTTTCCAGCTACCGACATTCGGGAGTTGTTTCCACATTTAACAAAGTGCTTATGTCCTTCCACCATGTTTAAGAACATACCTTTGTTTCCACACATATGATTAGAGCACCCTGAATCCAAGAACCATGCATCATTCCTTTTTGCGTCATTTCCTTCTACAAGAGCCATTAGAAGGAGCTCTTCTTCATCATCCAATTCTGCATAATTTGTTTCTTTGTTCCATTTGGGACATTCATATTGAAAATGCCCCAAATTATGACACTTAAAACACTCCACCGTATCCCTTGTGAAAGACTGTCTCCCTCTTCCGCGTCCTCTTCCACGGTATGTTCCTCTTCCTCTCCCTCTACTACTTTCCACCTTCAGAGCTTGCTCACCGTCACGGTTAACCCTTTTAAACTTCTGCTCATGAACTACCAGAGTACTTTGAAGCTCGTCAACGGTCATTTCTTCAGTGTCTTTTGACTCCTCAATAGAAACCACTACATATGTGAATTTCTCTGTCAACGTACGAAGAATTTTCTGCACCACTTTTGAGTCAGACATAACCTCTCCATTGCTTCTCATTTTGTTAGCCACAATCATTACTCTGGCAAAATATTCAGTGATGGTTTCTGCCTCCTTCATTTCCAGCACCTCAAACTCTCTCCTCAAAGAGTTTAGCATTGACTTCTTCACACGGTCATTCCCTCCATACTTTCTTTTCAAAGAATCCCAAACAATCTTGGATGTTCGCCTATCCAAGATCTGTTCGAAGACTGACCTATCAATTGCCCTGAAAAGATAATGCTTGACCTTGTGATCATTTGTTTTGGAATTCTGCAGCAACTCCAATTGTTCTTCAGTAAGCACAGTCGTTTCAATAGGTTCCTGGTAACCAATTTCAATCATGGACCAGAGACCTTTGGCACGAAGAAGATTCTCCATCAACTCACTCCAATGATCATAGTGAAGACCATCAAAATGAGGAATTTTTGCTGAAAGCTTTGTGTCACTCATTTTTGTGTTTCTCTCTGTTTCTTAGCTAAGCTACGGCTTAGTTATTTTATCAGGCCCAGTGGGGGCTCTGATACCAGTTTGTAGAGATATAGAATATCTTAGAAACTGAAACTGCTGCTTTATTCATAGAAATTAGACTGTTAAATAGTCAAAACAACTAAAACAAGAAAAGCTATAAAATAGCCCACTAAAGGAATACTGGCACGATTAATTAAATGTGAAACTACTTCCTAAAGACTAGGACAAATGAAGATAGCACTACTATAGTTCCTAACATATAGCAACAGAATAAAAACAAATATCCTTTCATTTTAGGTCTTCCATCAATTAAACCAGTCCATAATATATAAATCGTTTGCATTAACACAAACACCTACACACAAAACACAAATTTTAACACCAACTAACAATGCAAACAAAACATCAAAAACTCAGAAAATGCCAAAAAAATCAATTGAGAGAAAACAATTAGAAACCAAACAAAACACGTATTCTCGTTTAGATACATTCACATAAAAGTGGGTTGAACAATACAAATATATAACTTGTTTGCATTAACACAAACACCTACACACAAAACATAAATTTTAACACCAACTAACATTGCAAACAAAACATCAAAAACTAAGAAAATGCCAAAAAAATCAATTCAGATAAAACAATTAGAAACCAAACAAAACACGTATTGTCGTTTAGATACATTCACATAAAAGTGGGTTGAACAATACTAATATAAAACTTGTTTGCATTAACACAAACACCTACACACAAAACTCAAATTTTAACACCAACTAACAGTGCAAACAAAACATCAAAAATACAATATATAGTCATTTTTATTTTTGTAACTAACAGTGCAAACAAAACATCAAAAATACAATATATAGTCATTTTTATTTTTGTAACTATTGATAGAATAGTTGTTTCTTTGCTTTTTTAATTATTGATAAAATAATTTTTGTAATTACTAACATAATAATGTGAGCACTAGCTCTCGATGTTAATGTTTATTAAAAATTGAGTGGTAGTGGGATCTGACAATTTAAATAAACTTTATAATAAATTTTGTGTAGAGAAAATAACACCTGGGATGATTATTTTAGTGTTCTAGTGCGTAAGAAGATTCATAATCTGCTTTTATGATGCTTGTTACTTTTGATAAGTCAGTTACTTGGGAGTGTTATACGAACACTTCCATTATTATTATCTTTATGTAAATTGGACCTTGATCCCACATAAACTCCTTAACATTCCAAATGATATCTGCATTTTGTGGGAGTGTCAAACTAGGTGTTTGTCCTATCACTACACCTATGTTGCAGTTTCTCCTCCTCAACTCGGCAAGATTTTTAGTAAAATCTCCATCACTTGATATCAATATTATATTGACGCCAGTGACGGGGGAGGGGGAACCTAACATCGAATCAATTTTTGAACCAACCAGTTCAAAATCAGCTATCTCTTTCTGCACCTTCATTTCTGTAAATAAAAAAAAGGAATCATGAGGATTATTGAATTGCAAATTCCTAAATAAATAAATAAATAAATAAACAAACAAATAATTCATTACCCTCATTATCTGCAGCAATTTCCACCTTTGAAACATTTACGAATTCAAGCTTAAATTCGTTATCTTCATAAGCAGCAGCAGCAGCAGTAGTTAATTCTAACTCAAAACCTACCGGATAATCTCCTTCAACTGAAAAAAATTTCAGTGAGATTTCTCCTCTCATATCTGCATTTCTAAGTGCACTTATAATATTTCCTATTTTAGCGCTAAAAGAAGTATTTTTCCTTTGAAGGCGACTATTCTGATAATCCCACAGGATCGAGTTGGCTTCATGTTGGTAATCTAACATGTATTCTTCTTCCATTATTTCTAAAGGGTTTAAGAGCGCAAGACGATACAGAATGAAAAAGGTTTGGAAGGAGTGAATAGTAAAGAGAATAGATGTATTTATACGAATGGCACCGTGACATTGGCTCAATCTCATCTGTGGTACACTCCATATTTGTCTATTTGTCTAGTATTAAATTTATTAAATAAATCAGTAAGTAAGAGATACCCATTTGACGAGTCACACCGCCTTCTCCAGTTTGCCCCAACCAACGTTCGCCCCCACCAACTTCCACCTTCTCGTAGGTTGTCGTCGCCCGACACCGAGAATGCAAGATAAAATGGGTATCAATTTCCTGCAATCACATAAGTACAACCCGAAGCACTCATCTCTCTAAACAGGAGACCCATTTGCAAAAAAAAGAAGAAGAAACGCCCCCTTCTTCCCACAAAAGGGTCATTTTTATTTTTGTAACTATTGATAGAATAGTTGTTTCTTTGCTTTTTTAATTATTGATAAAATAATTTTTGTAATTACTTACATAATAATGTGAGCACTGGCTTTTAAAGTCGATATTTTCTAGACAGCCTTTTAAAATCTAGAAAACTTTTTATGCCAAAATAGTCTCTAAAACCTCAATTCAATATATTTGTTTCTTGGTGAACTGGAAAAACTTCCAAACTTGTTTATAATTGTGAATCGGTTGAAACAAATCTACATTTTCAATCAAAACTTGCCCAAATTACCCAATACCAACCATGTTTTAACTATCCTCTTCACCACCTCACAATCTTTGCTCTGGCTCATGACACAACAAGCAGGTTGCACAACCAGAGCTACACATTTGTGATCGATGTACAGTTATTTTTTACATACCTAGCAAATCATTTGACACTCTTTACCATAAAATCAAACACATCAAGTGTCATATGTGTTGTATGTAAATTACAGCTAAAGTAATATCTTTATGCAAATTGATTAAAATGACGTGAAAAATAATAATAAATGAAATCATTATCTTAAATACACTACAACATGCTCTTTCTTTTAGTTTTTTACTAGTTGCATTTAAAGAATTGTGATAATTTCTCCAACATGCAATAACATTAACCATATGAATAAATTAGAGTATGACTAATTTTCTTTGAATGCTTTGTAAGTTATCCAAAATAATTATGCCAACAACACATCTTCTAACACGCTATTCTTAACACACTATTCCCAACACACTCTGTTTAATTAAAAATGAAATGTCCATAGCACTCATCTTGTTTAAAAACAACTTATGTGGCACTTTTTTTTTACGGTGCACTTCAAGGAGTTAATGGTTCAAAGCCAATCATTGTTTTTGTAGATTATTTTTTACAGAAAGAAGCTCATCAATTCATTTTTTTTAAGGAAACTCATCAATCATTGTTATAAATTGTATTTGTTTTACGAAAATAATAATTTAATTCAAAATTTCACTTTTCTAACTTTTTTTGGATGCAAAATCATTCATTAAATTATTGTAATTGATTTCGTTTAACAACTCTTTTTCAACCGACAACAAAACAAATCCATTTAATCTTTGTGGACAAACAGTTGATCTTAAATAATATATTATTAAGTTTAATTTTGAATTTCATTTTTGAAAGATGCAAGGATTATATGAATTATTGGCATTATTCTATAAGCAATATAAGCATTTGAAAATGAATTAAGTTTTTAAATATAATTAAGTATTAAGTATATCAATTAGTGTATCATTTTTCACTTATATTATTTCTCTTAAAATTTCTAGCTTCATAAATAAATATGAGATATTGGATATAATAATTAAAAAAATAAAAAGCACAAGTGAGGCCTTAGGCAAAGGCCTAGTTAACCTATAGCTTGGATCGGCCCTGCCAACTAATTAATAATTATATGAACATTACTTTTCTGACATTCAAAACATCCTAATAACACATGGAAAAACCAAAAATACTCCCAGCGGTAGTTAACTACCGTTTAGAAAACTGGCAGCAATTAACTACCGTTGCGTTCGTTCTCAGAATGCAACAACTTACATTCAACCTTGTTTTTATCATTCAACCTCTTTTTTCATCATTCAACCTTTTTTTTCATCATTCAACCTTTTTTTTCAACATTTTTTCCCTATAAATACCCTCCCAACCTTCAGCATTTCCTCACACCATCATCTTACATCCTCTCCTCCTCACTCTTCACCCTCCTCTTCCTTCTAAAACAACAATGTTGTTTTTTCATCATTGGCCTTTTATTGAAAGAGGCCTCTTTGAAAATTTGAAAATTTCAAGAGGTTTCTTTGAATTGGTTTTACCTCAGGATTTAGGGTTTATGATTTATGGTTTGTGTTTTTTTTTTTAACCCAAGTGGAGGTTAAACAACAAGAGTGCAAAGGTGAGGAACAATTTTGGGTCATCTTGGTGTTGTCTTGTATGAGTATCTTGGAGAAGAGTATCCGGAAGTTCTAGGTTCAATTTTGGGTGCTCTCAAGTTGATTGTTAATGTTATTGGTATGACGAAGATGACTCCACCCATTAAGGAATAAATGTACGACGAAGATGTTATTATTAATGTTAATGTTATTGGTATGACGAAGCAAATTTAGTTTTACATCATTGTAAACGTATCATTATATTAATAAAATGAGATTTTATATCTATTACTTGTGTTCCTTTATTTTTGTTTATATTTGCATTTATTTTATGATTGTATATGGAATACATAAATTCGAATAAAAATTGTGTATTAAAGAATAAATAAATTTGAAAAAGACTTAAACTCAGCGTGAATTCGAATAAAAATTATGTATTAAATAAATTCAAATAAAAGTTATATTACATTACATTACATCTCTCTTAATATAAGAAGAGAAGATGTTGTGGAAAACCTCATTTTGCCCCATGCTGGTTTATTGACAAATCACCAAAGTAAGGGTAAATTCTGTCCATAAATTACTTTATTCAACCAAATCACCATGATTAACTAACATGATGTCATCTAACTAAATGATGGGGTTGGTTCTGTTACATTGCACACAAAAAACTACAATCACATTACATTCTAACAAATAGGTAACCGTGTAAGTTGAGAGGGAAAAGAAAAACTCAAGTTTAGGTTCAAATCTTCTTTTTGTCAGCATCAAATATCACTATTCCCAAAACATTGTACTATAACATATCATATCTATCTATCTACCACTATCACTTTATCCCAACATCAAATTTTGAAAGAAACTCAATCTCTCTGCATTCCATGGCTGGTAGATACTCTTTATCCCAACATCGAACTTATCAAGGAACTCAATCTCTCCATATTCCATGGCTGGTAAAATCTCTCTCTCTTTTTTTCACACACTTTGCTCAAATCAGATTTATTGCCCATAGATCTCGTCGTATGCACTTAAATATCATATCTTTGTATGTATTTTCATTGAAATGTTGTTTTACAAGATCTTATTTTCCTAAAGTTTTCCCTTAATGCGTTTTTCATTCTCATAGAGTTTAAAATATAACTCAAACTGATTGTTTAACTTGCTTTTTTATGATTTATTGTTCATAGTTCTTTATTAAGTTAGTTGATATGCACTTAAATATCATATCTTTGTATGTATTTTTTAAAAAAATGTTGTTGTACAAGATTTTCTTTTCCTAAAGTTTTCCCAAAGTGCTTTTGGCAAGCTCACAGAGTTTTACATAGAACTCAAACTGATTGCGTATCTTTTTTCTTTATGATTTATTGTTCATATTTTTGTATTGCAATGAGTTGTTTTTAATGTGTTCACATTTATTTAACATCCTATTTTATCAGATGTTGTTGTACAACATCTTTTTCTAAATCCTTCCCAAACTGCGTTTTCCTTTGTAGTGCATCCTACCTTTTGTTGATTACTTTCATTTTATTTGGTAAATGAACCATCTTTTTGGTATTACATCCTTTTTTGGTTATAAATTTGTTCACTTCTGGATTTATTTATGGTATCAATCTTTATATAATGGCTCCTTCTTTATTTTAAATTATGTTTGTTTGGAGATCCACACTGACTCAATGTCATGTTTTAAAGGATCATTTAAGATGGAAAGACCACTTGAGTTCATTGGAGACATTACAGACAACAAGGACTTGTGGAAACTAGCTGTTAAGATCAAAGAAAAGTGGTCAGTTGTTAAGGATGGGAAGGAGCACTTAGAGATGTTCATTGTTGATTCTAAGGTTGATTTCCTATTTTATTTAATATGAGCTGTAATAGTATAATCAAATATCATTCCTAACACTGTAACATGTTATATTTCTATCATAGGGGAATGATATACAAGTTATAATCCCTACACAATCAGTAACTTTAATGTACTTAACAATGACCTACCTTTCAAGGCATCTGAGCACAAATACAAACTGAGATGGACCGGAGGAACTACTGCTGTTGATGTTGATGTCCATAATATTCCATCTCCTGGTTTGAAATTTAAACCCTTTGCTGAAATCTTGACTGGAAAGTGGAAAGCTGATCTATTAGTTCGTGAGTTGTTTATAAAATTCGTCATATCTTTTGCATTCTTCATGTAAGTACCTGTTTATGTTTTGGAAAAAAATATCTTGATCAGTTCAATATGTCAATGTAGATGTCATTGGAGTTGTCCAAGACATGGGTTTTTGTCAGCTTATAGAAGGGACTGGGAAAAAACTACAAGTCAACTTTACAATGAAAGATTTGAGATATATATCATATAATTTTTAAGTATAATAATCTATAATATCCATCTCTAATATCACTAATATAAGACTTATATTGGCTCACTATAATTATTTCATTTGGAAACTAAATACATACCTTATTAATGTCAACTCTGTATATTTGCAGCCTGCTGTACCCATCAACCTTGGAGATGATGCTCCACTCCATCTTGAGAACATTGTTCCTGATAACAGAGATGATACTGATGATCTTACCATTTCTGTGGTAAGTATATAGTTGAATATTATAATAAATCCGATTCAATTTGTAGAATACATCATATTAGGAATTTTCTACAACTTCCTACATTGTTGTATATCATGTTTCAGCCTGAATTTTCTGCAACTTCTGAGAACGATCCTGAACACTTGAACCAGATCACTCCTATCAGCAACCTCAAGAACTTTGTACTGCCAGACGACGTTCAAACTCTTAGCCAAATGGAACCTATTGGGAACAAGACTCTTGCTGAACTATCAAATGAGTCTACTTTTGAAGAAATCACTCCTTCTAAGGCTAATCCATTTTATATTTCTAATTACCTCAGTCACAAGCAATATAATAATTGATACTGACGACAAAGATGTTTTCAATACCTCATTATATTAACACAGTAAAATGTATATTTAATTAAGTATAATCAGTATAATGAACTTTGAGAATAACTCCTCAAAGTAGGAAAATTACATTGGAATGGAGTAGCAATGCCAACTACATTTTTGAAAATGCAATACCATTAAGAACTTTCAAGCTTCATCACTTCCTTCATATATGGAACTTCTTTGAGGAACTTCATTCAAATTTAGGTATGTTATATGGATTCAAACTATTTCCTGAACTTCTATCAGTGTTTTAGGTGGATTGCAATGAAAATACTTATTATTATAAGGATATATGCGATTGTATTAACAAACTCGTCCTCAGCTGGTATACTTACATTTATTCATACTATCAACTTATAACCTCTAAGCTGTTTAACATGCTAAGTAACAAGAATATAATCATACCCTATATTTTGTATGTTATATTAAACTAAGCCATCATATACCAGTTTGTAAGGTTCATATAAAAACTGTTGTAACACAATACAATAATCTGTACTCCACAACATTAGGTCAAAAATCCTATGATTCTATTGATTATATTCAATTTGATTTTCAAACTGTCATTAAGAAACACTCTATTAAAGATATTGAATTTATGCTGCCATTGTAACAGGTCATGAATCAATGTAGTGGTTCAAATGATACTAAATCTGCAAAAGCAAGGCAGAAAATGGTATTATCAATGCACAATGCACACTGAACAAACAACCTACCACACAAGCTACAATGCCTACCACTTCTCACTCTAACCCTACCAATCATACAAAGCTTTCAAACTTGCATTCTACTCCTGAACAATGTCATCAGAATTCATGGAAATATGTACCTGCCATCAATCTTCTTGACAAGTTTGCTGAAACTACACAACCTGGTCCAAAAAGAATTCACTTTTCTAAACCTGTATTCAAGTACAATTTTGAGGCATGTGAGGATCATAACAATAGCATTAGAAACTCAGATCCCAATGTTTCATATCATAAACATTCTTTTAACTTGCATAATCAGGTTCAACGAATTAATAGGGATCCACTTCATTATTTACCTGACTCCAACTTTCTTAAGAAGCATTCTGAGGTCATCAAACCTGGTCTGAATTCATCCACCTGTCCTGATCTTCCAATAAAAAGAAATGTAGACTGCTTTCCAACTACAACAATAGGAAAAAAATGTTAAGAGAAGAGTTCAGACATCAAGCTATGATTCTATGTCAACACCTTTTGCTGATATTACACAACGCACACTGAACCAACAACCTACCACACAAGTTACAATGCCAAACACTTCTCAATCTAATGTTACAAATCATACACAACTTTCAAACTTGCATTCTATTACTAAGAAGATTTTTGAGGTCACAAAACCTGTTCAGATATCCTCCACCTGTCCTACTCTTGGAATGAAAAGAAATTGAAGAGTTTTCTAAGTGGTTACTTAAGGATGTGTTGCATGCATTACCCACAACACACATTTCAGACATGAGGATATTCATCATAAATTCTACATTTACCAGGCCAATTTGAGAAATCATATAACAGATGAACATATACAGGAACAATAGGATATATTTCAATTTATTATTTTTTATCATTAAAAGTAGTTACAAGATAAATATACATAATTACATACCTGGAATAAACTTGCATCATGAATATGTTGAAGCTTTTTTTGAAATTCTTTTTTCATGGATACTCACTATTTTCAGCAAATCTCACTTCTTCATAACACACATGAATACGGTACTTCAAATGGTTTGTTGTAGGACCAAGACAAAATAATGCATTAGACATTAATGTATTAAATTGCATAAACCTACTTCCTGTATCAAATCAATAAATGCATATTCACTTTAAGCAAAAAAATCAAAACTACAACTATAAGACAACATGAAGCACTACAACATAGATTCCTGATTCAGCTTAAAGTATCAAGAAATATTGGTAATTGTTATTTTACATATAGAACTTTACCTTATAAAATAAAAATAACTTTACCTGCTAAAAATTGACTCAGGTTTATATAAATATTTTTATTTAGGAATTGATACCAAAGTAAGCAAATTGGAAACTGCCAAAAACTTAAATTAATTGTGTAATTCGGTAAAATATATGATGTGAAGAGTTATGGAGAAGAAAACATTGTTCTGCAAAAGCTATGCATGTGACATACTTTTGAGTTGAGTTGAGTTGAATTGAAAAATAATATTGATGCATCAAATCAAGTAAAGAATCTTACTCTAACAAAAAAACAAAATTTGGCAGTAAGATAATGTGCTGCTATGTAGTATAAAATACCACTATAAAGTTTAAAATACGATCTACATAACCCAATTTTTTGTATAATATTGCTACTATGTGTCCACATCAATCCTTTAAATTTTACAAAATGTTAGACATATTGAAAAATTAATTTAACCAAACTAACATAACCGATCAATTTTTCTTAAATGATTCCCAAACTAACTTAACCAAATTAATTGTTTTATTTTAAATTGTTTAATACATTATTATATATAAGTTACAATTTAAAACAATTTATATCTTTGTTAACTCACATATTAGTTCATACATATATGTATATAAGTAAACTATATACATCAATAACACTAATCTACCAAAAAAATAATACAAACTTTTATCATTGTGCAGATATATAATCATTCATAACATTACTCATATGACTACATATAGAAAAAAACAATTTCAATCCAAATCTAATATATATTGATTTTTTTTAGACTTAATGGCCCCGTTTGTTTCAGATATTTTTAAAAAAAAATCACTTTTTTCATTTTTAAATGTTTGTTTAAGATTTTTAGAAAAATTATTTTATAAATAAAAAATCTATTTTGACCTTAAAATGAAAAGTTATTAGGATTAACTTTTCTCAAAATCTATTTTTTTCAAAAACAATGAGGTAACACATGTACAAGTTAAAACTCATTTACAAAAAAAAAAGGGAAAATTACATTAACCTCCCCTAAGGTTTCTTTAAATGACACTCACTCCCCCTCTAGATTTGAAAAAACATCAACATCCCCTAATTTTTAACAGTGTTAAGCATCTGTTAAGTGTTCATTTAAATATAAAAAAATCACAATCAGCTATCTCCTTTTTTCTGGAAAATAATACGGGAGAACAAATGCTACATCTGATACCAATACGGCGGCTTGATAGATGATATCACAGAAGATGTTAATCGATATCACTAGATTGCAAACTTTTTGTCGGAAACAGTTGATTATTTGTTTGGTTTTCATTGAAAATTTATAGCTGTATATTTTAATCAGTTTGTTTGTTGGAATTTGCCAATGTGCAATTTTGAATGTTCATGACGAATTAATTTGCTATTGTTCGGTGGTTCATATAGATTTACAACTATTGTATTAACCACACATATGCCACTAGCCCACCACGACTGAATCATGAGAACCCTGCTCCATTAATCCAACTTTTTTGCTGGATTTGAGAAAATCGTTGGGAGGGAGACAAACACACACATATCGTAATAGAGAATGCGTTTGCAAAAAAACAGAAATCATGAAACATTATAAAAAATCAGGTTAGGGTTTCAAATGAATAGAATGCGTTCCTCTTTTCCTATGTTAACAGCAAAGAAACGACGTTAACAAGCCAGGGTAGTTAGTGTCAATTAGAAAATAAAACAAGGGAGGTTGGTGTCTATTTAAAAACTAGAAGGGGTGCGAGTGTCATTTAAACAAACCTTAAGGGAGGTGAATGTAATTTTCCCAAAAAAAAAAAGATTTTTATGGGTAGTAGGCAAACAAAAACAACTTCAATTTTTTTTTAAATCTCTAAAAGTTAATCTCTATATTCTTTTAACACAAAATCTATTTTTTCTAAAGCCGAAACAAACGCATCCAATATATATTAATTTATTCTTTCAATTAGCATGAAAATACATTATTATAAACATAATCCGACAATTTGTAAATACTAAACTTTTACCGTAACAATAATGAGAGGACACATGAGAGAGTGAAATAATGACTTTTATACTCCCTCCGTTTCAAAATGAGTGTCGTTTTAGCCAAAAAAAATTGTTTTAAAATGAATGTCGCTTTCAGTTTCCAATGCAATAATAACTTTTTATTTTCAATTGTACCTTTCAATTAATACTATGTTACACTACTTCCAAAATATTATTTTTTTTCTTTAATGAAAAACAAACCAATAGTTGATTAGGATAATTTGGTAAAATTGCCATGACATTTGACTACTTTATTTCATTCCTTAATCTGTGTGCAATTGGCTAAAGCGACACTCATTTTAAAACGGAGGGAGTATCAAATATGATGGTTGTGATTAAATGTTGGCTTTGTGAAATAATGAGAGATGTTGGCTTTGACTCACATGACATTTTTTCTGAAGAAATAATGAGAGATGTTGGCTTTTCCTCCCACTTTGACCGTCTATGTGCCTTCACTGTGAACCTTCATGATTCCTCTTTCTCCTTACGCGCAAAATTATTCTTTCCTAGCTCTTACAACTCTCTCCACTTTTCTGTATCAATTGCAAACTCTCTACTTCATCTTCTTCGCGTTTTCTTTGACATCGCAACTTAAGGTTTCCAAGGAAGAAAATTATATTCCTTTTGAATCTGATTGCGAATTTGACTTTCCAAGTAAAGTTTTAAGAAGATAACAGTGACAGAACCCTCAGGGAATGTTATTTTTGTTCATGTTTCTGATATAGCAGATTCCATTGCTGTATGAATTAAGCTATTTTTCTATATCAATTGTGAATGTTCATTTGTGAATGCAGAATTTCAGAGATGCAATTCCCCAAGGGAAACCCATAACATGCATAAGATCTAACAATTGATGTATCAAATTAAAATTAAGTTATTGAGTCAAGTACCAGATGCACCGGAGAATAGCCTGCATAGTTGAGTGGGAAAACCACCCACAATGAAATGGGTCAAAGAATCGCCGATGAATCGTCAATATAGTTGAGTCGGAGAATCACTGTCGACAAAGAGGTTGGAGAATCGCATGCATCATTGAATCAGTGATGGTTTTTCAGCAAGAGAAGAGCAATGCAGCTGGAGAATGGTGGAAGAAGGAACGTTTTAAGAGAAAAGAATTGAGAGAAGCATTAACTAGAAAGGGAGAAGTGTCACGTGAGTAATTGAATTATAGTGAGTAATTGAGAAAGGCCATTCCTTGAAATATACTGTACTTCCAAAATCTTATCCCAAATTATTCTCCAATCTTTTCTTTAGTACAGATTATACTCCAATAATTTTTAGAGTGCTGATAATGCATACCATTTTTTTTTTTTTGATAATGCATTTTTGTAAATAATACCAAATTATTACTTTTCAATTTTAAATTAGATATTTTTAACATTTCTCACTACAATTTTATTTTCCATCTCTACCATTCAACAATTACTTTTATACACGGGCGAAGTCGTCCCTGATACAAATCTACTGACATCTACTTTTACTGATAATAATAACAATATATAAAAATCAAAGCCCACCAAAATTTCATAACCTTCCTTATTAAAACTCATTATCTTCTTAATTTCATGTGTTAACTTTAAAAGATTTATTATACACGAAATGAGTTGTCACTGTTAACTTTAAAAATTATTATTATACACGGGAGAAGTCGTCACTAATACAATTCTACTAACAATATATAAAAATCGAAGTCTAGCAAAAAAAAAAATTTAGGGAAAGTCTAGCAAATTTTTGTAATCATCGTTATTAAAACTCATGATCTCCTTAATTTCATGTGCATAATGGTCATTTTGCAAAATTTAATTTATTTGTTATTTATAATTAATTACGGATAATGGTCATCACAAGTGTGACTTTGCAAATTTTCTAAAGCATAACATATGTGACAACCTCATATTATATGGAGATAATGGAGGAAACCAAAATTTCAACATCATTGTCAATAATGATCGCAAATTAACTACACAAATTGGATAAAAGTGAGATAACTTCTCCCGAATCAATGAATTTCGACCAAGATGCGATTTAAATTTTCTATCAATAATTTTTATGTTTGTCATGTATTTCATATAAAGTATGACTACGTGGGTTATTTTCTATTAGTATATTCCAAAAATTGTACCAATGCATTAGCATTGCATCTCAATTGTATTTTCTACATTTTAATTAATATTAAGTGTCTTCTACTAATTCAAAAATGTTTAAATTACTTAATCAATGCAATTTTACTTTATCATACCATCAAACATATAATACACAAATAATTTGACATTTACTTTAAATTGACATATAATTCAATTATATCAAAATTCTTATTAAACTTTAATGATCTTTTACAAACAACAAACGTTTACTGTACCCGTGCGTCAGCACGGGTTTGTTACTAGTTACATTACATAAAGTTCCTAAATATGTCCTATCATTACATTACATTACATTACATTCGGGTAGAGCCTTCCAACTACAACAATTATCTTACCTCTGAAATGGGATAAATTCAAACTTGCTAAACGACAACTCTCAAGCATTCACCCAGAAGTTTTATTGTTCCATTCAAAAGATTAAATTATTGTTCCTTAAGATTGACCGACATTTCATCAAAGAATAGATAGATATCGGATTGATAACTAAAACCAACATTAATCATGTGGAAGATGTGTTAATGAAGGGTCTACCAAAAGAACAATTCAACCAACTTACTTCCAAGCTGGTAATGATTGATATTTATTCACCATCTTGAAAGAGTGTCGTAAATATTAAACTATAAATCGTAACCCACTTGGGTTGGCCTGGTGGTATTGGCTTGTAATCTGGGAGTGTGCTCCTCCTCGTGGTCTTAGGTTCGATTCTCTCCCGTGCCAATTTAGGTGGGCTAGTTTAGCTTCTTCAAAAAAATTAAACTATAAATCGTAACATGTGTACGTAATTATTTTACATTAATATTAGTACGAGGTCTATTAAGCCAGCGTATTAGATTCAGATTTGTCTATATTTAAGCTAGTTAATTATACTCCCTCCGTCCCGCAATAGATGATCCATTTGAAAATTTGCAATTTTGACATAACTTACTTTGACCGTATTTTTTTTACTAATATACAAAGATAAATAATATCATATAAGATGTCGTTAGATTCGTCTCGATGAGTATTTTCAAAATATCAAATTTTCATAATTTTTTCTAATATATTATTCAAGATATTTAAGCTCAAAATTATGCATTGACATGCGTAATAAGGTCAACTGTGTCAAATATTATGGGACGAAGGGAGTAGCATTGTAGTTACAATATTCACGTAGATTAGAAATACTTTCCACAGGAAATGATATGGACAATGTCTACTAAAATCAGATGAAGTAATTCAACTTTGGTTAGATGACTACTTGATTCAATGTTTTAGATGTTGGAAGCTTGTTGTACCATAACATTGTTTCTCTTAAATCAACATATAGTGAATCATCAGACGCAGGGGTGGCTCTGAGGATGGGCGGAAGGGGCGGCAGCCTATGTCACCATTATTTTAAGGCATCAAAATTATTATTTTTACTTAGTAATTAATATTATATAGATATATATTTTTTTAATTTGGTTTGATTAATTATATTGAGAATATATTTTTAGAAAACTTTGATTATAAATGAATCTTTTGCAACAAAAAAGGTAAGAAGAAAACTATTGGAATAATTAAAAGGACACAATTTTATTGTTTCGCCTAGGGCACCAAAAATCTTAGGACCGGCCTTGATTTTTTTAACAAGGCAAAATGAGATATTATTAAGAATTCACTGGTGCATCTCCGCGCACAAGACGTGCAACGAGAAACACACCAAAGCAACAATTACAAATTCACTGGTGCCAAAAACTCAAGCACATCCAAGGAACACAAAATCAAAACTCAAAATGTTAAGTGACAACCCCATACAAAGGAGAGGGTGTCGCCACCAATCCTGAAAATCAAAAACAAAAGAAGGTGAGTGAGCCTTTAACCACAAAAAAGATGTCAGCTTGACGCTGTCCAAAATTATGTTAGGATCAGATGTCTTGTTATTGAAGACTCTGTTGTTCCGATCCTTCCATATGTTCCAAACGCAAGCATACCAAATAACCTTGAAGAAAGAGTGTGATGTTCGCGGCATACCCGCCATGTTACAAAAATGATGAAAATGATCACGAATCAACAAGAATTTACTGAAGAAATCTGCAGCCAATGCCACACAAGAGGCCACACGCTGCTCAATGTAGCGCAACCTAAAAACAAATGGCCGACCTCCTCGCGAATACCGCAGCCAACCGGACACAAGATCAACTCTTCATTAATCACCCTCCGTCTCACTAGATTGTCTCTGGTTGGAAGACGATTGCGAAGAAGTCGCCACACAAACAAGGACACCTTTAGGGGAATGAGATTGTGCCACACATTATCAATATGTTCCCTACCCAAAGGGGAAACCCCGGATGTGAGAAGATGGTAAGCCTCACACACGGAATAGCCTTTAGTAGGATCTGGCAACCATTTCCACCTATCATGAACATGATCCTGCAAAACAACGTTAAGTAATAAAATAATGCATTCCCTCATTTCCTCCTCCTCCCATGCTAATAAAAACTTACGATAAAAACTACTCGTAGAAATAACAATTATGAGCCTCACTTGAGTTCGCATACCGTGAATCACTAGACATTGTTCTGTTTATACCTGACATATTATGTGTTTTTCGTCATCAGACAACAAGCCTTAGATTGTCGTTGCATTGTTAGATACATACACACTCTTATGAGTTATTTTTACATCATCGCACAATTAGCATCATATGAATCTGCTAGCTAGTCATAAGCACGTTTTGTTTTTAATGTCATTAGACAATAAGTGACACATGGTTATTACTAGGGATGAACATGTCCTATGCTACCCTTCTTGTCATCAAATAGTAAGCATTAGAGTTGTGATTCTCCTCTGACTTTGCTTGATATGATATTAAAATCTGCACATTTAAGAAAATGTTAGAGGATAAATTGTTTCTTATATTGTTATATATCAACAAAATATTTAAATTCAGAATGGTACTTGGACTCATTTGGTTTCAACAATATGAAATGAGATGAATCTATTTCGTCTTACAAGACATACATATATATTATATCTTTAACAACTCAGCAATGCATAAACCAACAACGTTAAAGAGTTTGTCACTGATTTCGTCTCTGACATGTTTTGAGATGGAAATTTTAAATTTAATTGAGAGAATATATATTTTTCATGTTGAGAGAAGATGAATTTTATTTTTTTATGAATTAAAAATATAAAAGTAGATGGAATTGTAGTTTTTCTTTTTTTGAATTGTAGCCTATATCAAAATTGATTTAGTAAATAAATATTATTGGTAGATATCTAATTATATTTATGTTGATAAGGTAACTAAAAATATTTGAATTGTAGCCTATATCAAAATTGATTTAGTAAATAAATATTATTGGTAGATATCTAATTATATTTATGTTGATAAGGTAGCTAAAAATATTTTTAATTATAAATAACAAAAAAGTTGATAATTTTTTAAAAAATCATTTACAAAATATAGAAAAACATTGTATTAAACTTATAAGAAATACATGAATATGTGAGAATGAATGAAAATATTCAGATATTTCCTCCTCTAAAAAAAAAAATCAGATATACCTCACTTGAAAATATAAATCTAAAATTATATTCTATTTTAGTTTATTGGAAACTTCCAAACATAACTTTAGGTGAGTGTACCCTAATAATTTCTTCATAATATTAAAAAGGAAAGGTAAAAACCAAAAAGAAGGAAAAGGAGAATATCAAACTACTATTTGGTGGATGAACTTGAATATATTCATTTTGGGAAAATGACATAGTAGCATACATCGAACCACATTTAAAAAAATAATAATACATCGAACCAATCAGTCAAAGAAAAATATTCATCGAACCAAAATCAGAATAAGGACTCCTTTTCTCAACCAAGAACATACATTTTTTTTTCTTCTTTCCTTCCCTTGCCTCATAACAAAACCATGCATTTTTTCCAAAACAGATAAAATAAAGTGTATGAGTCATTAAGATTTTGTCTAACCCAAAATAGCACCCATAATACAAAAGATGGCCACGTTTTTATCTAAAAGGTGTAAATTGAATGTATATGAATAAATAAATGTTAATGTTCTTATCCTCTCACTTAATATTTCTGCAAAAATTGATTTTATTTTATTTTAGATTTTGACTGAAGATTGATTTTATTTGTTATAATAAGCATTTTATTTTAAAAAAATAAGAAGTATTTATATGAAATAATTGTCTTCTTTAATGGAGATCTTCATACCTAAAATTATTCAAATAAATATCACATCCGAATTGAAAAATTTAGAAATCGTATAAAACTAAATATTATTTGATGTACCTTAATCACCCTTCAAACAAAAAAAAAATAGACGAAATTATTCCGTGTTGTATAAACACATAGTTTAAATAGGATTGTTTTTCCTCAATTAAAAAAGATTTCTAATTGTACAACAAAAAAGTTTTCTAATTCAGATTCTTTCTGAAATGAAATTCAATTTAATTTAGTGGTTGAACTCAATTGATTAATAAGTTCCATCAAAATATCAATCATTTAGATAATGCAAGTTCGATTTGTAGATAAAACAATTATTGATCAAACTTTATTGATCTCTTGATCGAACTCTATGTTATTACGATATTTTTTTCCACAATAATCGGAATGTTAAAAAAAAAAGATTCAACATATTACAAAAATAAGTTAAACTATTTGTCAAAAAAAAAAAAAAGAAGTTAAACTAAATGCCATATATAAATTTTGATACCTATCTATTACTTTTAAACGATGTTTTTGATTTTGGTAAGAAAATAATGTTTGTTAATTTAAAGAAGGGCAAGTTGAATTGTAAATATTGAGGCACGCCGCACGCTGACTCTTTAGTATAACGACGTCGTATTAAAAAATGGAATCCTCTCACTTGCGTTAAAACCCCACAAGACCCGCCACTAGCTGCAACACAGAGCTCGACTCTGTTCTGCTTCTTCAAACCCCCTCTCTCTTCTCTCTCTGTATAGAAAACCAGAAGAAGAAGAAGAATAAGACAAACCCTAACCGCGACACGTGTCGTTTTCCCTCAAAAAAATGACTTCATCACTCTTTCAACTTCAACACACTTCCTCATCAACCATGCCTTTTGCTTCTCCTTCTCTTTTTTCCGGCGTCTCTCATGGCCTCACTTTTCCAACATTAGGTTTTCTTGACCTTTCTCGCTCTCGAACCGTCGCGTATAATACAGTGGTAAGTAATAACCTTTTTTCTTTTCTTTATTTTATTTTTCATTCATTTCTTATTATTTAATTTGTTTTTTTCCACATTATATTTATTTATTTATTTATTTTGTTAGAAATGTGATATGTCGGAAGCATCAAATGTTGTTAACGGGAAACCGATTGTTCCCGTTATCAACGAACAAACACTGCCCAAGTTCATGGAATCTGAGAAAACTGTTAGTAGAAACGGTAATAAGTTGAAATTGTTCTCCGGCACCGCTAATCCTGCACTCTCCCAGGTATAACTTCCACTTTAATTTGCTTTCATTTTTAATATATTGTTTAGTTACTTATGATCGTAGACATGTTTAGTGTCTGACACATAACACATTTCAGTGTTTAGTGTTTGACACTGACACTGACACGGCACCGACACATGCAATTACATTTAATTATGTCATTTCTTAAAATAATTATGGGTGTTCGTCTTAGTGTCATGTTTGGTGTCTCTGTCAATGATTCATATTTTCATCCAGCAGCACAATTATGTACAATTTTTTTTTTGTTGTTGTTGTGTGTGTTGATATGTACAAACATGTTAGGTACGGTAAAAGACATGTTGGTCCCTTGCAATGAAACATAATTTGCATGACCCGTCTTTTTATTGGACAGGTTTCAGATGAGAAATCTTTGTTCTTTTATAACTTTGTGTTGCTTCAACTAGGAAATTGCTCGGTACATGGGACTGGAACTTGGAAAAATTACCACAAAGCGATTTGCTGATGGTGAAATCTATGTTCAGTTACAAGAGAGTGTTAGAGGTTGCAATGTGTACCTTATACAGCCAACCTGTCCTCCTGCTAATGAGAATCTCATGGAGCTTCAAGTAATGATCGATGCTTGTCGGAGAGCGTCGGCCAAAAATATTACTGCTGTGATTCCGTACTTTGGATATGCTAGAGCTGATAGAAAGGCAAGTATATGCAAGAAATGTGTAATTTTGTTCTGTGATTTGGGATGTATTTGTCTGCATTGACCTGAAACCGTGTCCCTCTCGTGTTTATAAGCAATTAATGAAGCATCTTTTGTCGTCTTCCTTTAACAGACTCAAGGGCGTGAATCGATTGCGGCTAAACTTGTTGCTAACCTTATTACCAAAGCTGGGGCAGATCGTGTTCTTGCTTGTGACCTTCATTCAGGGCAGTCCATGGGTTACTTTGATATTCCCGTGGATCACGTACATTGTCAGGTAAGTAACTAGCTCTGAATGGTTTTAGTCTATTACTTCAATCTTCAAAATTTGTTTTTCTAATGCCATTGTTTATGTTGTCTCCACTAGCCTGTGATCCTTGATTATCTTGCTAGTAAGACAATAAGTTCAAATGACTTGGTGGTTGTTTCCCCTGATGTGGGTGGCGTTGCGAGAGCACGTGCTTTTGCAAAGAAATTATCTGATGCACCTTTAGCTATTGTAGACAAAAGGCGCCATGGACACAATGTAGCTGAGGTAATAACCACAACAAAATCTGTGCATTATCCATTGTTGTATATCTTTTTGGAACTGCCATTATGCAAGCTATTATACTTTCAAACAACAGTTATCGGGCTTTTATTAGTGTTCAGTATCTATAATTACATATGTAAGTTTCCTCTCACTGGTACACTTGGCTTAACCAACAATGGTGTGGCTATTGGCAATGCCTATTTGGTGTGTACAATGTAAAATTTTACCTGCGAAAGAAATATGCTTTATTATTCTATTAGCTGCTTAGTAATGTTGTAGGGTTGGAGTATGTATGTTTGGTCCTGCATGAGATGCATAGTGGAGTATGGCTATGCTATAATGCAATTCACAATGACATTTCTAATATTTCTAGCTTTTGTCTGGTTTGCAAACCATTTATTGTTCTTCTAGGTTGTGATAATTAATACATTGGAATCGGTTAGGAATGTTGTAGTCCTCATACAAGACAATTTCGCCCTGTTATCCAATTTCCTTCATTATGACAAGTTTATGAGAATTCTAGCTCTAAAGGGGATCACAATAAGTTGCATTGTTATTTGCTTAGGGTCAGAGGTCCTTGTTTTTTTATAGTTATTTTTTGTATGCGCACATGGTTCAGCATGATATAATAGTGTCCTGATTCTCCTCAGGGATTAATTACAGTTAACTATATGTATCATGTATATTTATTTGTGTTATGTTCCCTTGCAGGTGATGAATCTGATTGGTGATGTAAAAGGAAAAGTTGCAGTAATGGTGGATGATATGATTGACACTGCTGGTATGCCTTCTTCAATGCACATTTTAACATTTGAACAGATTGTTTTCATGTGCTTTTTTGTTGTATTATGGTTTTTTGTTGGGTGAAAGGCGTCTCACTAAGAAAACAAATATTTATCTTTCCTTCATTGATTCAAGCTTTATTTATGTACATCCCAGACGTTTTCCCGAACGCTTTTCTTGTCGCGCACACACACACATACAGTCTCTGTAATTCTCTGCTGCAGCACTGCCTATATATTTTGTTTAGTGCATTTTCCATGTCGGCCATGTCTTGAGATTGTATTTATACCCCTTTTTTTTCATGAACTTTTATCCAACATAATGACAGATCCCAAATGGTTTTGTAGCATATTTTGGCGTTGCTTATTTGTAACGTATTTGCATCAGGATTCTCAAAAGCATTTTTATTCTTTAAAAAAATCGCCTAATGTAACTTTGGGGACTGGACTTTATTAAATAGTTAAAACATCTTAAGAGGGTAATTGAGATTTACAATTATTCTATGATTCTATCCCTTGCATTTGCCCGAGAAGGTGGTCGGTTGCTAATTGAAAGGTTCGGTTTTCATGACATTTATGGTGTCTCATCATTATTGTGTAGGAAAGCATGATAGGTATGATTGCATACATTTTATTTCTTCCTTTTGTTGACGGATATCTGTTTGTCATTTTGGATCTCAGGAACCATTGCTAAGGGTGCAGCACTATTACATGAAGAGGGTGCTAGGGAAGTTTATGCTTGCTGCACACATGGTGTTTTCAGGTATTGCTGTTGAATCTTCAATACAATTTTGTTCTTATTCTTTGGTTATTTTAATCCCCTAGTAAAGTCAATGAAGTTTCAGAGTTGACATTCTGCATCCTAAATTCGAAGCATGTTATACCTGTTAAATATCACGTTCTTCGATTTCCTTTAGCATACATAATGCTGAAGCTGTTAACTGTAATTGCAATTTATTCATTCATCGGCGTTATTACTCAGCTTACTGGTGTCATGTTTTTTGTTCTCTACATCGAGGAACCTTATGTTGAGTGGTGACATTCAGCTCATAAATATGTAGCTAGGCACTTATGTTCTGCATTATGGATGAAGCACTAGTTAACTAGTGTAACTAATGCATAACTAACTTTTTTATATGGCTAGTAATAGTCTCATTATGTTTGTTTTTATTTATTTGCAGCCCTCCTGCAATCGAGAGGCTGTCCAGCGGCTTATTTCAAGAGGTGATAATCACGAACACTATTCCGGTAGCAGAGAAGAACTATTTTCCTCAGTTAACTATTCTTACCGTAGCAAACCTGTTGGGTGAAACTATTTGGCGTATTCATGATGATAGTTCTGTCAGTAGTATTTTTCAGTGAACAATCTAAATTGCCTTCTGCAGTTTTTTTTTAATGAATAAATGTAGTTTATCATAGGCCTATAACCATTTTTCATCTCATTAGTGGACCTTTATCTTTATATATAATAAAGTTTTATATACACTTTTGGTCTCTAAAAATACAGCTACGTTTTTGCCTTCGGTCTTTGACAAGTTTTTGGTTTTCTTTAGTTTTTGTCGGAACATTTGGTCTATGTTATGTTAAATATGCTCCTTTATCGCTTACATGGTCAATGAATCTATGACAAATGTTGTTGGCGCCATGGCCATTTTAAGTATGATTTCCACCCTTTCAAAATTTTCAAGTTTTGATTTTAATCTCTGATAAAAATCAAATTTCAATTCAAGTTATTTTTAACTTAGGTTTAGTCTTTTTTGAAGTAACGTTAGAGCAGAAACATGCAAAGAACATCAAAATGGAAAATTTGAAAGCAGAAAATGAGAATATGTACCTCATCACCAAGAAATTACCGAATAACAAGATATGGATGTGATTGAAGTAACAAAATAGCGTATTAGCATTTCTTGTTTGTCTTTCGTTGTCCCTTCCTAAATGCTGGTTAGTTAGTAGTGAAAAATCGCAATGCTTTATTTCTGTTTTTGGTATTCCTTTAAGATTGTATGCCACTTTTATTTTATTTATTATTAACATAATATAAGGACAAAACCTACGTGCAAGTGCAGTACTTTTCTTAACGTTTCTCTTAAGGAAGAGACCCCCTTTTTCTTCACAAAATGCAGTTTTTTGACACCCTTTAAAAATTGTTGGGGACAAGACAATTATGCTAACTTTTTAGTTGACAACTGTAGAAAGAATACATTATAAGTTTTATCCATCCATAATATAAAAAAGGAAGATGTAAACTCACGGGGGACGAGACCAAATTACAAGCCAGATAATTAAGGGAATTCAATAATTTGGCTTCTAACTTAAAAAAAAAAAAAGATATTCCCTCAAGAGGGATAAAACATGACAACAAAAAAAGAGTACACAACAAACAATATAAATAATAAGGAAGAGAACCTTGATAAAGTTCAACTTCTATAAAATGTAATTTAGTACATTATGATCTATTACGATTTAAATAATCTAAACTATACATTTAAATAATCTAAACTATACACCAAAATATAATCCATCCAAATTAGTTTATTTTACTAAAAGCCAATAAAGGATGCTTTCTCTACACACCGTTTTCCTCTTTAAAAATACGAGAAATGTAAAACTACATGTTTCTCTTCAAATTCATACAATTCAACCATCTATTTCTTAGGTGTCAAGGAACAATAATAAGTATTTTAAGCCATAATAACTAGTTGAGAGACAACCTCTAACCAAAGGAGTATTCAACAGCCCATGGAGTTGAATTTGAAAAGTAGTAAGATTACTGCTCTTCGCCTTGCACTTTTCGCTCGCACCCAGCTGAAAAGACAATAATGCCCCTGCGTGACTCACGCATGTGTTATATCCAACGTGAGTTAACTCACGCTGCTTGAGTTAACTCACGCAGGGGTATTTTGGCCCGCGTGAGTTAACTCACGCCAGTTGCAATTTTCAATTCTCTCCTGCATGCTTGAATAAAATAGACCCCAATAATTTTCTTATATTTCTTTTGTCATGACTTCAATCATGTACTCACTTTAAATAATAGTTAGCTCGTTATAATTTGAATCAAAAGCATGCTGCTGGGTCCAAAAAGAACCGTCCAGGAATATACATATGTATTGTGGAGATTATGGTACACAATACTATACTTAGAGAAAGAATATATATATATAGATACTAGGATGTGTTACCTGTAAGCAAAAACGGAAATGATATACATGACGCAGCATGTTCAAGCATATAGCATGAATATAGACAAAACAACAAGTATATAGATCAAATTAGGCCCCACCAAAATTTACAAAGAAATGTATACAATAAAATAGTCCAATAATAGCATGCAGGAGAGGTGAGGTATTAATAGCATGCAGGAGAGGCGAGGAATTAATAGCATGCAAGAGAGAATTGAAAATTGCAACTGGCGTGAGTTAAGTAACACAGACTTTAACACTTGCGTTACTTAACTAACGCAGAGGTATTTTAGGAAGGGTTGCAGGGCGCGGGTGTTTTGTGCAGGAGGAAGAGCAGTAATCAAGTAGTAATGATATGCAGATTTATATCCATGACAATACCTCTACAAGCGGCAAGATTTGAACAACTCTTAATGGTACCATCTATATTACACTTGATCCAGTTTAAGGGTGGGGTTGCCACACCTCATTAACGCAAGGAGCATTGGCGCATGAACCTAAATAAATAAATCTTTTAACATTACAAATTCCTAGATGTTAGAGAGCACCTTTGTATGATTCCCAACTAAGATATTGTAAGAAACACATTAAGTTAACAATAGACCGCCATTTAATATTAACACCATCAAGTCACAACATGTTTCTGCAATACCAAATTATTTTGATCATACTGACGATGCCAATCATTTTATACGACGATCAAGATTTATTACAAATATCAATTACAATATGCAAATTATTGGTGTCCACCTACATATTATAAATGGAAGTAATCCAGTACCTACTTATTCAAAAAACAAATACTTGCCGGTTTCTTCATGCTTACGGCACAAGCTACACATGAAGACTAAGTTGCAACCTTGTGAAACAACATCTAGACCAAAAGAGATTTGGAAGGAGGAATATATGGATTCTAAATATTTTTGGCCCAAGACTGCTCATTCAATGGAGGTTTTTGAAGCATGTAAGAATCCGTAAAGCACATTTCCCAATTAGTGGATTTCTTCTAAATAAACTTGTCCTTAACAAAGAATTTGAAAATGTGTACGTTTTTGCAAAATAGATAAGAGATCAGTGTTACGGTGCAAAAAATAATGAGGGATAACAACTTATAATGAAGAATAAAGATTGTATAATGAATGAAAAAAACACGACACCTTAGCATTAAAGAGATGATGTCTTTCCTCATAAATATTGAAGTATCAGTTATAACTACATTGCTACATTGTAATCATCTTTCTTTGATCAATATCACCATACCACACAAAATTTCTAATCCATTTATCAATGATGCTGATAAGAGATATGGGCCAAAAATAAATAAAAAAGTTATTGTTAGGCATACTATGAATCACATTTTTAATAACTTGAACCCTTCAATAGAAAGTAATGAATGATCTAGAGCTTCAACACATGAATGATCTAGAGCTTCTCCAACAAAGCCTTTGGCGTTGTCTCCTTCAATACGTAGTATTTGATCTTGGGAGCTAGAACTAGAACCAACAGAATCATGCTTGCAACCTTTAGTTGGGTTCTACTCCAATCGTGGATAGTCATATTTGTTGACTTCTCTAAGATTGATCAAGACCTTGTTGCGCCAAAATGTCTTGAATAGTACGCCAAATGGTTTGTTTCACGCCATAACATCTGGATACTATTCCGGTGAAATTAAGTTTCTTACACCTACGATCTTACATGGAAAAAACACACTACAAAAAGAAAAAAGATATCACACACCAATATATGTTGTGTCATGTGAATGTCTCAACAATGTTATTTGTCATCTTCTTTCAATTTTTTTTTTTATTTGTCATCTCAAATACGATTACACAAATTTTTATCCCAACAAAATGGTGTATCACTCTAGAAATTTAGATACTCTTACTTAGGAGTTACAATAAGAATTATAATACATTCATTATGCGAGACTCTCTTACACACTTGCTTTCTTTTTCTTGTTCTTTGAAAATACATTGATATGCTAAAACACCTCACAATACTATTATTTTTAAGAGAAGAGTGTTGCTTCTTCTAGAAAGTGATTAATGGGATGAATTAATCTTCACAATTCCAGTGATCTCTACAAACACTAAATTCATCCTTCCAGGTTAAATATGCATGTCTTAAGATTCAACTAATAGTATTAATTTGGAAGACATTGGAATCGAATTTAATTTAATTTTATATGGATATTTTATGCAATCTATTTTTAAAATATTTGAATAAAAAACATAAATCTATATGATAAATACAATACGGGCCTAATAGCCCAATCATTAATTGGGCTTGTGAAGTACCCGACCCAACTCCTTCAGAGCCGAACCCTAACCAAAAATTGACGAAACCCTAATATACACCTATAAATAACCGCCAAAATCCTTATACTCGCAATCAAAAACGATTCAGCTGTCGGCTATCTCCTTCGTTCCTTTGTGCATTTGCCTTTTGCTATTTTTTTTGTTTGTTTATTTCTTCTGTATTCAATTTGTGAAATCGTTAATTTTTTTTTTCTTTTTTGTTTCATTCTTTTAATCTGAGCTATGATGAAAAAAACTGTGCTGGAGCTAGTCGATGATGGCGCAATCCTCTAAGAAGTTCTGAGCTTTAATTTTCAGCTTTTTTTAACTATAAATTGATTCATGATTCTACTTTATGTTATTTGATTGATTTATTAAGAGGGAATAAGAGAAGCGAAGTGACGATAAAATTCATTTGTCTGTCAATCCTCTGATTCTTATTGATGTAATTTATGAATCCCGACAGGTTCTGATCGTTTTCTTAATTCCCTCTTAAATTGTTGTTTAGGTTTTTATTTTCTAGGTCATGTCTGTATTTTGTTGTATTTGGATCTATTTGAATGACTGTAGATTGAACTTTTTCAATAGAAAGTTACACAGGAATGAAAGCTGCTCTGTGAACGATGACAACCAATTTTTTTCGAACCTACATTCATAGATCATAGATATGCGTGATACATAAAATTATGTTGATTGTTATCACGCGTGTTGTTTGCTCTATGGATGTAGTTTTGTAGAGATTTTGTTTTCATATGTTTTTTGTATTGATATCGATATTATGAATGGGTATATGATGAATCTAAGTTTGTGTAAATGGGTAATTTGCATCTGAATTTCATTGATGTTATTATCACCTTGGAGAACTGATGCCCATTATTAATTTTGGATATGTATTTTTTGTCACCAAACTTGAGTTTGTGATATGTATTGTTTTCTGTTTATCATATAATTCCCCAAATTGAGTTAAACTATCATTATCTGAGAATGCTTTACTCTCTTTTATTAAATTTTTGTGTAATATCATATCATAATTGCATAGCTATCATGTTATTTGGTTGATGGACTGAATTTGAGAGGGAAAAGAAATGCGAGGTGATGATAAAATTCATATGTCTGTCAATCCTCTGATATTCTTTGATGTTATTTATGAATCCCGACAGGTTCTGATCGCTTTCTTGATCCCCTCTAACATTGCATTGTTTTTTGCTGTTAATTGGTTCCTATTTTGAGTTACTTGTTTTTGTTTTATGTATTTTGTTCTCTGTATTTGAGTCTGTTTGATTGGGCATATGATGAATTTTAATTTGTGTAAATGGGTAATTTGCATCTGAATTTTATTGATGTTATTATCACCTTGGAGAACTGATGCCCAAAATTTGTTTTGAAACCTTTTACTGTGTTATCAAATTTTAGTTTGTTTGTTTATTGTTTTCTCATTGTCTTAGATTTGTCATGTTTTGTCTTAGAATTGACCGTGGTGAATGTATGTATCATTTTTTTGACAAGTTTTTTTGCCATGATATGAAGTTCCACAATCAAAGTTCAGTGATGTTATGAATGGGTATATGATGAATCTAAGTTTGTGTAAATGGGTAATTTGCATCTGAATTTCATTGATGTTATTATCACCTTGGAGAACTGATGCCCATTATTAATTTTGGATATGTATTTTTTGTCACCAAACTTGAGTTTGTGATATGTATTGTTTTCTGTTTATCATATAATTCCCCAAATTGAGTTAAACTATCATTATCTGAGAATGCTTTACTCTCTTTTATTAAATTTTTGTGTAATATCATATCATAATTGCATAGCTATCATGTTATTTGGTTGATGGACTGAATTTGAGAGGGAAAAGAAATGCGAGGTGATGATAAAATTCATATGTCTGTCAATCCTCTGATATTCTTTGATGTTATTTATGAATCCCGACAGGTTCTGATCGCTTTCTTGATCCCCTCTAACATTGCATTGTTTTTTGCTGTTAATTGGTTCCTATTTTGAGTTACTTGTTTTTGTTTTATGTATTTTGTTCTCTGTATTTGAGTCTGTTTGATTGGGCATATGATGAATTTTAATTTGTGTAAATGGGTAATTTGCATCTGAATTTTATTGATGTTATTATCACCTTGGAGAACTGATGCCCAAAATTTGTTTTGAAACCTTTTACTGTGTTATCAAATTTTAGTTTGTTTGTTTATTGTTTTCTCATTGTCTTAGATTTGTCATGTTTTGTCTTAGAATTGACCGTGGTGAATGTATGTATCATTTTTTTGACAAGTTTTTTTGCCATGATATGAAGTTCCACAATCAAAGTTCAGTGATGTTATGAATGGGTATATGATGAATCTAAGTTTGTGTAAATGGGTAATTTGCATCTGAATTTTATTGATGTTAAAATCACCTTGGAGAACTGATGCCCAAAATATCATTAATTTGCATCCTTTTTTAAATTTGCTTTGATAGATCATTGATTTTATAATTTTATGATTAATCCCTTGACTCTGGCTCCCCTTACTACTTGTTGATCTTGCCTGTTACATACTCCTATTTGGACTGAGATTGAGGACATGCTGTAGAAGGATATGTGCAAATGATGACAAACTAGACAGGGACATCAGATCTCCTAATTAGAGAAAATGCTGATTTGTCTGTGGGAATCTCTCTGATGCGCAATTCATCACTAACAATCAGTCAATTGCCACACCACTTTCTGATTACGGCAAAATCTTGTAGAATCTCACCCTTCTACGAATTCCAAAAATTAGAAAGCAGCTTTAGTGGAAATTTGAAATGTTGTAAAAATAGTAAAAATGGAAATGATAAATTCAAGGAAATGTGGACTGTAAATGAAAAGCATAAAAGATAAAAAAAACGTTGATGGAATAGTAATGTTGGAGTTCCCTATCATGATCCAAAATATATTGATGTAGGTGAGGTGATATGTATGCTGGATAACTTTTTTTTTTGAGCAAATATATGTATCCAAAATATATGTATGCTGGATAACTTAACAGGTGGGACCTTTGTTTAATCTATGATGTGAAAATTCTTAAATAACACATACAAACCTATTTTGTTCAATTCTCTATTGGTTTCATCCATTTTAGTGGAATCAACATGTCAATATGCACAAAACATAATTTGGATCCCTTTAAAAAATAAAACATAGCTTCATCCATTATGCAAAAACTAAACTAAAAAATAAAACTCAAAAAGTGCATTATGCAATTACCTTATTTTCAATGCAGCCCATAAGTAAGACCAACTCGAACAGGAAAAACTATCAAATGATGAATGTGCTTCTCAGCTTCCTTTGCACCCAGACAAACACATATTCCTACCATCTGCTTACTCACAATCCGAATATACTTAGGATGTGATTTCACCTATTCTGTTAATATCTTTGTCAACTGGTAATTCGGAAAAAGTATCATTTTCTTCATCGACAAGGGAATCAAATACTTGAGGCACCATTTCCTTTTGCTTTTTTCTCCATAACGAACTCAAAGTTCCAGAACTTGGTGTGAATGTTTCATTTCATAGAATACAATGAAACACTATCTATCAAGTTAAATCCATTCTAGCCGAGCTGCATGGTACTCTGCAGAATTTCGGGCCAATCAAACATGAAGGATTGCATCTAATGGAAGTTCAGGCCAATTATGCTTTTCTCTTCCTTCTTTTTTATTTCGTCGATATCATTGTCCAAATCAAGTGGATTAATTTGTAAATCAAAACAAGAATTTGTTCGAACAAAAGAATGAGGGGTACTGTAGCTTTTATGTTTAGTTTCCAGTGTTGGTCCTCCTAGAAACTGTTGAGCAAAATATAAGAATTAACTTTGTTATTAGCACTAAAATTTAACTCACTATAGAAAAAATTTGAACTAGAATTGTAGGGCTTTACCCCTTGGGGTGCCCTTCCAGAAATTCTCAAAGGCCAAGGATAAACCAAGGCCTAAGAGGGGTTTTGGAAAAAGTTTTCAACCAGCAATAGACGCGTCTCGGTTAGAAACTAATTAGCTGCGTCATTGCCCCAAGCGCAAAGATACTTTCATCTGTACTAATCTCAGCTATTTGTAACAATATGAAATACATGTTGCATAAGAAGTTGGCGATCTGGGACATATTTGTAGTCACTGAAAACTTCAAAAGATATTTATTCTATGCAAGGTTTAGCCATATGAAGTATTTGTGCAAGTGCAAGAAATGTTTTCTTATTTATGTGATTAGGTGTTGTGTCATAGCGTGGGATACAGAAGTATCCAATAATGTAAATATCTGATGGTTTTTCAGCACAAAACCAGTCCTCGTTTTTAAGATCATGTCAGCAACATTCCAAGTGCCAATGGTTACCCTGAAAATTCAAAATTTATTAATGAACATTATCAATATCTTTGAAGTTAATGACATGTTACATGTTCAGATTAAAACAAGACCTCCCTTCCTTCGTATTTATGTATTGAACATGCAGAGTTTCTGAATTTCATCTTTTGTGTCGTCTTATCTTGTAGCCCTTACAAGTTTCCGAATTACAAATATCAAATCACATATATAGTGATTTTCACACAAAACAGACATATTAATTTCATATAGTCTTGGTTAGTAACATATTAACACACGACTCTAAACTTCCTAACTTATTTTTCAATGAACATTTAAGCTTCATACTTGCATCATAAATGCCAACAAGTAATGTAATTTGGCCTCTTTGTTGATTTCATAAGAAGTTACTGTACCATTCTAATAACAAGAGAAAGCAATTGTAGAAGGTCCTTAAGAGCAAAAAGTACATATGCACACAATGAGACAATCTTAAATAAATTTAGCAGAATGAGTGTTTTATTTTCAACTATCTCATTTACTTTAAAGTAACGAGCTATGCTATGGAGACGCCAAAGGCGAGCACCCAAGAAAATCCGGTGTTTCTATTTGTGTCATCCATGAGGTCATGTCCATGGCTACACAACTGTAGAGTATGCCCCTATAAATACTTATGTCCCAGGTCAAGTCTAAAACCCGTAAAACCTCACACCCTTGATCTGAGGCTAACTTGATCATCACAGATTTGCAGGTACACCATCCTCTCTTTTATCAAGTAAAATTTATAAACGTCTTATTATTTTGAATAAAAAACGTTGGTGTTTGTTAGCACCCAAGAAAACCATTTTAATAAACGTCTTTGCGGCCACAAAATGCAGAAGTGAATACATGCAGAAACTAACGACCAAAAAGAAAAGATACACATATTAAGTGTGCAAGATTTGGCATTGATCCCCACAAATGAGAAATTCCTCTAACAAAGAACGATCTTGTTACAGAAGCGTTGGTACAGAGGTGTAGAATTTCATGAACATCTGAGTTTCGTTTTGTTCTGCTCCATCATTCTGACCAGAGGGAACAAACAAAGCACATACATGACTGAAAGGCATACATGCTAACTGAAACAGACCCCTGCATCAGTGATAATTTGTACATCTACTAATGTTAAAAATGAACACATATAGTGAGTCTTCTTATGATCAACATATAAAACTGAGGATTTGATGTACTGTCATCGATCAATTCTAGTGGTTGGAGTAAGATTATATAATTTGTATTCAAAATTTGTATTAGAAATCTCATGTAGTGAGTCAAAATATGAGATATAATCTTTAATCTAATGACTGCAAGTTGTTTTGATCATATACTACTCGTGACCAAGCTGCCATAATCATTGATCATAAAATGTATACAGGATCAGCTATGCAGGTGATATGTACCATGAAGTATGTAAGTTATAACTTAACAAGTTTTATGGTACCTTAGTGGAATCAACATGTACTTGTTTTGTTTTATTTACAATATGCACAAAATATTAAACTAAGTAACTAACTCATGGCTTGATAAAGCTTATGTACCCAAATGCTAAATAATATCTTGGAAGACAGCAAACATACGTCCAAATATATGATAAATGATATCAAATTCAGTAAAAAAAAAAAAAGTGCATTATGTCATTACCTTGTTTCCCATGTATCCCATGATAAGACTAACTCCAGCTTGAGAAACTAAGAACATGCCTTCTAAGCTTTCTTTGCACCCAAATAGACACATATATTAATATTCCTACCATCTGCATACTCACAAACCTAACATACTTAGGATGTGATTTCGCACTTCCTATTCCATTAACTTCTCTGTCAGTCGGTGTCGGTGATTTGGAAAAAGTATTATTTTCTTCATCAGATATGTCAAACAAGGGAATCTAATACTTAAGGCAACATTTCTTGTTGCTTTTCACTCCATGAAAAACTCAAATTTCCAGAACTTCGGTGAGAACGTTTCATTCCATAACCATACAATGAAACATTATCTATCAAATTAAATCCTATTCTAGCTGAGCTGCTTAGTACTCTATGCATTTTCGGATTGGAATCAATATTGTGGATTGCATCTAGTGGAAGTTCAGGTCAATCAAGTATAGTTTTAAAATCAATGTCATATATACCAATTATGTCATGAAAATTCTTCTCTATACCAATTATGTTTTCCCTTCCTTCTTTTTTTTTTTTTTTTATCTCATCCTCATTGTCTAAATTTTTATCAATAACACTAAGATCAATAAGTAAAAGTATGAAATCACACCTTTTCTTGTTAAGACTAAGATCTAACTCACTGTACACGAAAAAATTTGAACTAGAATTGAAGGGCTTTACCCCATGGAGAGCCCTTCCTGAAATTCACGAAGGCCAAGGATAAACCAAGGCCTAAGAGGGGGTTCGGAAATAGTTTTCAACCAGCAATAGACGCGCCTTGGTTAGAACCTCATTAGCTGCGTCATTGCCCCAAGTGCAAAGATAGTGTCTCATGTGCTAAGCTCAGCTATTTATAATATATGAAATAAATGTTGTTTAAGAAGTTGGCGATGTGGGACATATTTGTAGTCATCGGAAACTTCAAAATATGTTCAATCCTTACATTATCGCTTGGCAAGTAGGGTTGGGAATAGGCCAGGTCAGCCTACAAGGGCCTACATCCTGACCTGTTTAAGCCTGACCTGTTTATGAAAAAGGCTAGGCTTAGGCTTTTGAAAAAGCCTATTTAAGTAAGAGTATTACTTTTCCCACCCTATGTCTTTCCTCGCGCGCCCTATTTTTTTTTCTTCCAATTTTACCGCTGGTCCGGATTTCGTATTCCGGAACGTATTGTTAGTATTCTTCAGATGTTTCCGGATTTTAAAATCCGGAATAATATTTTAGCAGAACTTTTGCAATTTTAACCTCTACAATTCGTAAAATAAAATGCGAATAAAATAAAAAACAGAAATAAAAAGACACAAACATAAAAACAACTCATTTTATTAATATATGAACAATACATTACAATAATTTTCAAGCTTTTTAAGCTTATTACATAAGATCCTAGCCTAACCACTGCTATGTGATAGGACATAGCAGTAGCTTGGCTATTGGAGGAAAACCGGAGGAGGAGGGAAGAGGAGGGCGGGAAGAAGAAACAAATGCCCCTGAGGGAGGTGGGGGGGGGGGGGGTGCTCAGACTTACGCCCAGACAGGCGAAGCTAAGAACTACACTGACCCACATGACCCTCAGATGAACCGCCCTTCGTTGCAGCGCAGTTCCATCCTCATTGACCGTTCACACAAACCCTGAAAGTTTTCAACGAGGCCCTTATCTATGAAAGGCCAACGATGGAAAACCATGGTTGTAGAAGGAAGAAGAGGAGGAGAGGGATGGTGTGAGAAATGGTGGGGTTTGGAAGAGTATTTATAGGGAGGGGTGGGTGAAAAATGGTTGGGAAGCCATAAATGCAGTCAAAAAACGTGGTAAAACACGTTTTTTTGACTTGACCACTGTCAAAAACATGTGGTGCAGACCACCGGCCATGACACTGAGGCGTTCCAGAATATACAATCCGGAATGCACCTTTGGTTTCCGGAATATACTTTCCGGATTAATGCGATTATGGTGAACGAGGGAAAAGTTGGCACTTCTTTGTAGGGCTAATGACATTCCGGAATGTATAATCCGGAATGATTCAGCACTTTTGAAAGAGAGCCATCAATTTGGGTTTGGACGGTTACAACCACTAACACGTTTTCATTGACTGTATTAATGACCTAGGACTTGTTTTAGGCTATAAATAGGCTTCCATCTTCAACAAATACCTTCATTCTTCACTCCACCTCTTTTCTTCCATTCTCTTCAAATTTTTTAAGTTTTGTAGGAGTGTTTGTGGTGTCATGGTCATTGTTGACCGTTCCTATGAACCCTGCAATTGCATTGCAGCTTGTGTGGGGTTCATATAACGGTCAACAGAGACGCTTGACATCAAAGAAAGACACAAAATATTCATATCGTTTTTGTTCGGATTTAATTTTCCGGAAATCTCTTCATCTCTTTTCTTCAATTTTCTTCAAATGTTTTTAGTTTTTTAGGGGTGTCGGTGGTGTCATGGTCATTGTTGACCGTTCATATGAACCCTGCAATAGCATTTCAGCTTGTGTGGGGTTCATATAACGGTCAACAGAGACCCTTGACATCAAAGAAAGACACAAAAAAGCGCACAACATCTGGTCCGGATTTTATGTTCCGGAAGTAACTAACAATCTGGTTCGGAAAACATAATCCGGACCAGGGGTATTTTTGGAATTTTTACATGGCGCGCGAGAAGGCAGTAGGGTGGGAAAAGTAATACTCTTTAAGTAAATAGGCCAGGCTTAGGCTATCAAAAAAGCCTACGAAGTCTGATAGGCCGGCCTATTTATGCATATTATTAAAATTTATTTTTTTGTATTAAAATATATTTTATATTAAACATAAAAATCAAGAAACAAACTCAAATAATAGACTTTTTAAATAGGCTTTAAGGCCTTATAGTGATAGAGAGGCCTTATAGTGAAATAGACTTTAAGATCAATTAGGCCTATTTAAAAGTAGATAAAATTGAATATTTAATAACTTTAATATAAAATAGACCTGTAAATAGGCTTTCAGGTCAGACCAGACTTTTAAATAGGCCAGAACAGGCCAAAAAAATAGGTCTATGAAAGGAAGGTTGCTTTTTTGACAATGAAAGTTTCCTATTGACACGTGGAAATGACCAAATTACCCCCATCGGTTGTTAACAACCGCTCTGCAAACCGGCGGTAGTTAACTGCCACTGACACTCAGCGGTAGTTAACTACCACTAGAAACTTGCTTTTTTCTCTCACCAGCCGCTGGCACTCAGTGTTGGATATGAAAATTGCTTTTTTCTCTCGCCATATTCTTTTTTGTTCCCTCTATCCCCTCCATTCATCATCTTCTTCTGTTTCAATTAATATGTGGAGAGCTTTATGGCCAAATTGCATAATCATAAGTGATCAAATTAATTGAAAAGGTAAAGGATCATCTTCTTCAACCACTTCATCTTCTTCTTCTTCTCACCACATATATCCAGATTTGGCAGAATCAAATTGCATTGCACTTTATTTTTTTACTGTCAAATTGCATCACAAAATCAGTAATTAATTATGTTATTTCAACTTGTTAATTAAATATGAAAAGAAAAATACTGTAAAAAAGAATGAAAAAATCATATTTTTTTTAGCAATGAAAGAATCATATTGCTGCAAAAAACAACAGAAGGAGAAGAGGCTAGAGAGAACAGAGATGGGAGGGATAGATTGTTGGTGGAGAAGGTCAAAAGAATGAAATAAAGGATACTATAATTGCTAATAATGTCAAATTAGAACAAGAAATTGTTAGGTCAGAGATGGTGGAAGAGCCATCATCGAAAATGGATGTCCCTGTTAGCGATGAATCACATTCAATGGATGTTGAAGAGCTAGACGAGAAAAAGGCATCTGCAGAGGAAAATGACAGTAACAACAGAAGTCCAGACATGAACAAGACCAATATCAGATCTAGCGGTAGTTAACTACCGCTGAGTGTCCAGCGGCAGTTAACTACAGGCGCTTTAATTAGGCGCCGTTAACTACCGTGGGGGTAATTTGGTCATTTCCATGTGTCAATAGGAAGTATTCTAAGTCAAAAAAGCAATGTTCCTATGAAAGGCCATAAGCCAAGCTCAGGCCTGCAAAAAAATTCGTAGGTCAGGCCCAGGCCTATCAAAGCCATTCTCATCCCAATTAGCAAGGTTTAGCCATAAGAAGTAGTTGTTCAAGTCAAGAAATATTTTCTTATTTATGTGATTAGGTATTGTGTCATAATGTGGGAATTCTCTTCAACAAAAATTGTATTGACTTGCTATAAAATTCAAGCAACTGAGCCATCATAGTGGAATACAAAAAGTTGTTACGTCTCACAGACCTAACCGGATTATTGCACTTGACTTAAACACACAAAAATAAACACCAGGCAATGAATTTAACAAAAAGGAAATGTTAACTTATGCCCTTGAGGCATAAGTTAAAAAGGCTAAATGTAGAAAAAAATCTTGGAAATTGTGCATTCAATGTATTAAAAGTTTCAAAAGTTGTATTTATAATATAAAAGTTGCTTTGACTTTCCATTTTAAGCTCCTTAACTTGTGCCCTTAGGACACAAGTTAACATGACCCTTAACAAAATGATGTTAATATGTTGATTTTTAATTTGTTATAGCATTCGCAGGAGGTGAGAATATAACTCTATTTTTTTTTTAATGAAAACTAACTTTTTTTTTTGACAAAAACAAAATGATATTCATTCATCCAAATTGAGAGATTACATCATTCAACACCGCTAAAAACGTAAAGGATGAATCTGCGAACAAACTCATAGCATCCAAGTTAATAGCATATAACGACATAATGCCTACAAAAATATATGATAAAATTAAAGTGACCTGGATATCCATGGCCTCTGGATCTGCAACGTTGACGCCCAAATCTTTGGTTGAATAATCGATCTTTCAAGATGAATCAAATGAACACTGCAAGAAAATGGGAAATCAAACAGCGCCGCACAAGACGACGAACAACAAACCACCACACTTAGATGATGAAATCACAAAGAAAAAACCTAGATCTATGTAAAAATCATTTATTTAGATTGAAATTGAGAGAAAAAGATGAAGAGGGGGTGATTTCAGGTCATAAATTGACATAAAAACACCCCTCAATGAAAAAACTGGAAGAGAGAGAAAACTTAGAGAGAGAAAACTAGGGCCAACTTGTTGAAGAAGGATTGGGAAGAGTGATTGCAATCTAATGAAAACTAACTTATCTCATATCATTTATAATAATCAGCCATAAATATAGCCACACCCTTTCTAACTATGTGGGTACCACTAAGATAATTTTTTGTAGTTGACATGTTTATTTATGTGGGTACCACTAAGATAATTTTTTGTAGTGAAATGGGCATCCATCTTTTCATATTACTCCCTCCGTCCCAATTTAGTTGACCCCTTAGCTCATTTCACACAGATTAAGAAAAATGTATAAATAAAGGGGAAAGTGGAATATATTGTATTGGGAATGATAAAAGTAGTACTCCCTCCGTTTCAAAATACATGTCCAAGTCAACCACTTCACATATGCCAATGCACAATTTTGACCGTTAATATCTTTAATTATCTAAAGTAAAAAATTATAAAAATTTAATATTTTGAAAATATTTGTCGAGACAAATCAAACAACATCTTACATGCTAATATTTGAATTTATACATTGGTTAAAAAGTATGGTCAAAGTAAGTCAAGTGAATAGTGCACATTGCAAAAAGTGGACATGTATTTTGAAACGGAGGGAGTATTATTTAGTGTTATATTGTATTGGGAATGATGAAAGTTGTATTGAAAATTGAAATGGGTCAGTTAATTTGGGACACTTTTTTTTAGAAAATGGGTCAGTTATTCCGGGACGGAGGGAGTATGTGTTTGGTGGAATGTCCCAACAATGAGTGGTTATTTTGGATAAAAAGATATAAGAAAAAACACATTGTACCAATATCAATTTTTGCAAGCTCTCTCTATTTTTTTTTGTTGGTATTCTCAACAAAATTTGATTTTAATCTCTAAAATTAAAATCATGATGTTTTCGTCTTTTCAAAATTTCCGGTTTTTGTTTTTTGTCCTTAATAAACATAATATTGATCTTTCCTTGAATTTTCTTTATCATAAATATGGACATACAAGAGTTGGATATTATAGATGATCAGAACATCAACACAACTTGAACATAAATGAGAGTCATAACTTTTATATTAATATGAACACAAACTGACCATTAATCAGAGGCAAAAAATGAAACGGAAAATTATCAGAAGATGGAATATCTAATTTTTTTTAATTTTAGGTTCTAATATATATATTTTTAGGGGCAAGAAAATTATTTAACCATATTCATTAAATAAAATATAGAAACACAATTAATATCATTACTTTTAAATAAATAAAAAAATCAATTTTGAATATTAGATAAATCACACACACTTGATTTTTTTTTATTCTCATGAATTAAACAAAACTCTTATAGGATGGGTACATTTCAATCATAACTAACACCACTAACTACTTCATATATTAAACATGATTCTTGTAATGATGCATGTTAAATTCTCAGAGGATAATGACTAAAAACTGTAGTAATCTTTTTTTGGTTACAAAAACTGTAGTGATCTCAAACATCTAACTTGGTTATTCGTAGTCGATATTTTTATTTTTGAAGTTAAACTAAAATTGATAATTTTACTTGTACTAAAAATTTTTGATAATTTTACCTATAATATAGAAATTTAAGTGTTATCAATATTAATTAAATAAAAAATAAAATCACAATTAATATCATTACTTTTAAATTAAAAATCAATTTCAAATATTATATAAATCACACAAAATTGATTTTCTCCCATTCTTCAAAGGTAAATACTACTCTTATAGAGTCATACATTTCAATCATAAATAACATCGTCAACTACTTTATGCATTAATTACGAGTCTTGCAGTCATGCATATCGTGTCAAAATGAATATTATATATGTTAAAAATATAAATGGTTTTAAGTTTTAATTTGTATTACATTTGTTGGTCTCGCATTTTTCATCTTCTATTATTCTGGATTCTTCTTTTTGAACACACACGTAAAAATAAAAGTGCAACTAATATTAATTAAATTTTGTGCTACTTTTCTTTTACAAGAAATTTTGTGCTTCTTATAATTTAGAAATTTAATTGTTATGAATATTAATCAAATAAAAACACAACTAATATTGCTACCTTTAAATTAAAAAATCATTTCGAATGGCCCGTTTGTTTGAGATTTTTTGACAGAAAAAAATTATCTTATAATTAAAAAATCACTTTTTATTTTTATTTTTGTAGTGTTTGTTTCGGATTATACAAAAATTCATTTTTAGCCTCAATATAAAAGCTATTTCTAGTAGCTTTTTCAAAATTTATTTTTTTCTAAAATCAAAGAACTCAAGTGAAAGAGCTTTAAATCTTTTTTTTTCTTATGAAGGAAGCTTTAATTCTTTAAAAAAATGATTTTTATGATAGTAAACAAACATAAATAACTTCAATTTTTTTTTTTTTAATCTCTAGATTCTTTTTCCAAATTTTTTTTTAAAGTTGAAACAAATGAACCCAATATTAATAACACACAGTTGATTTCCCCCAAATTTTAATGAGTTAAAAATTATTCTTATAGAGATTAGAGTAACATGTTTCAATCACAAATAACACCATCAACTGTGTTTTTATATTTTGTATGAATCTTGTAATAATGCATGTCATGTAAAAATTGGAATTATATATATGTCAAAAATTTAAAACGATCGTAAGTTTTAATTTGTATTGCATATATGTATTATATATCTTCATAATTGCTGCCTCAACTACATTATGAAGTTTGGGTTAGTTTGGGAGGGGATTTTTTTTTCTTCAGGCAAAATATAAATAAGATTAAAATAAAGAGGAAGTACAAGACTGAGGGACATGAACCTGACTCAGTAAACCATAAAGAATAAACAACCGTAAAAGGTAAAAAGCAAAACTCAAAACACCAACTATCACTGATAATCCAGCGCAAGCAGACGTGAAACCGAATTGCAAAAAACGTAGAGATGGTGTTTAGAGCATCTAAATAGGCGTATCAATCGTCTAGCAACACATAAATGATCCAAGTTCCAACAACTCACTATACAAGAAGTCATAAACACCCTTTCGGGTTGAACCAATCCAATCGTTGTCCAGATCGAGGGATGAAAAAATGACGGAATTATAGCTCAATCTATCGATGGCTCGTGAAGCAGCATATACAATTCTCAATGAACGATAACTACCAATAGAGCATCTACGCACATAGCCCTTTTGAGCTACATAAGATAAACACACGATTTGTTGAACCTAGATCAAGATGCATCCAACAAATTCACGCACCAGTGAACAAAACTCAGATCCTATGCAAACAGATAAACCAATCACTACCGTAGTGTGTGCACATGCAAATATAGAAAATGGGAATGTGGTCAGAGAAGTTGGTTTACAGGCCCAAACAAACTAACAACCCATTTTCCCAAAACTGAAATATAAAGAACAACGACAACAACAAATGACCCATCAAAATACTTATTTATTTGTTTGATTATATGACCAGATCTATATTCTTAAAAAATTTATATTTATTCTATATTACTTTGTTCTTTGATTAAATTCTGGGAATTAAGAGTGTGTAAAGTCTAAAAATTGTAATTGTCTTTATTTTTTGCCAAAAATATCTTAATATAAAATTATAATATTTAGTTTGAAAATTCTTTATGGCATAAAATTCTTTATGGCGCAAATCAAATCTTTGAACCAGAAGCATTATCTATCAAACTAAATCCAATCATGTCAAAATCTTTATGGCATGCAAATCAAAACTTTAAACCATACAATACAATGAAGCATTATCTATCAAACTAAATCCAATCATGTCAAAATCTTTATGGCATGCAAATCAAAACTTTGAACCATACAATACAATGAAGCATTCTATCAAACTAAATCCAATCATGTCAAAATCTTTATGGCATAAAAATCAAAACTTTGAACCAATTTAATCAAAGAACAGAATAAATATAAAAAATTTAAGAATGGTCAAATAAACAAACATTTTGATGGATCATTTGTTGTTGTCGCTGTTTTTTATGTTTTGGTTTTATGTTTTGGTTTGGGGCAAATGAGTTGTTAGTCTGTTTGGGCTATAAGCCAATTTCTTTAACCATACCCCCTCCATAAGCATTAGTGGTGTTCGCGGTGCAGTTTGTTTCGGTTTTGAGGGTAAGAGTCATCCGAACCGCAAGAAAAAAAAGCATGCAGTTTGGTTTGGTTCGGTTGACTTTAAAAATAAAATCCGAACCAAACCAATGCGGTTTGGATTGGATCGGTTGATGCGGTTTTTTTTCGTGACGATACAATTTTTTGTTTCCAACATTAAAATCAAGTTAAAAAGCTGAAACACAACATATTTTCAACAATATTTTAAATTTCATCAAATATTACAATTTCATTTTCATTTTACAATGTTTTCAACAACATAGACCAAGTTAAAAACATGGACAAAACGTAATCCTATTTTGTAAGAAATGCAAAAGACTAAGATTTTATCATTCTATAAAATTTCAAGTAGCACATAAATATGTTTTTTAAATGAAAACTAATTATAGCTTACTCTACGCAGTTTCGGATTGGAATCAATATTGTGGATTGCATCTAATGGAAGTTTAGGTCAATCAAGAATAGTTTTAAGATCAATGTCATATATATGTTCCTCAATTGATTTTTTTTTTCTTCTATACCAATTATGTTTTTCTCTTCCTTATTTTTATTTTATCTCATCCTCATTGTCTAAATTTTTATTTAGTCCTCATCTACCATGTCAAGTGGATTAATTTGTAGATCAAAGGAAGAATTTGTTCTAATAGGGCACTATAGCTTTTCTGTTTAGTTTTGGGTTTAGATGAATTGTTTAGAGTTCCTAGAATGAAATGGAACTTCTAGGGCTTTACCACTGAAGTGGAAGAAATAGTCACAAGAAAGGGGGTTTGAATTGTGACCCTTTTTAATTTTAATTCTGAAAGAAAATAATTACTCAAGAAAATTCTTGGTAAGGGTTAAGCAGGTAATAATATAACTTAAATAAATAACTAAGTAATAAATGAACAGGACCAGAGATCTCTGGATTATATAACTGAAATGAATAAAGTAATACAAGGACCAGAAGATTCTGGAATGAGTAACTGAAATAAATAAAGCAGTAAAGTGACCAGAGTACTCTGGATATATAACTGAAATAAATAAAGCAATAAAATGACCAGAGAACTCTGGATATATAACTGAAATAAATAAAGCGATAAAGTTGGATATATAACTGAAATAAATAAAGCAATAAAGTGACCAGAGAACTCTGGATATATAACTGAAATAAATAAAGCGATAAAGTGACCAGAGAACTCTGGATATATAACTGAAATAAATAAAGCAATAAAGTGACCAGAGAACTCTGGATATATGACTAGAATAAATAAAGCAATAGAAGGACCAGAGAACTCTGGAAAGTTAGTTAGAAGTGATAGTGTGTGTATATAGTGTAAAAATAAAAGAGAAAGAGAAGGAGAAAGAGAAAGAAGAATAACACATGAGAGTTATCCTGATTCACCAAACCCGACTACTTTCAGTCCCCACACTTCGTGTGAGATTATCCACTATAGTATACAGTTGGTAGAAACTTCTAACCAACACTATAAAGTCTTGATCACACCAGATCAGTCCAGTACACCTGTATTATCAACCTCAGCAGGCTTCTACAATTCTTGATCACACAAGAAAGGTTGGAACTTTTCTATCTCAAACTATTAAGCCCAATAGACTTGAGATCTAGGTTTCTCTTTGTAGGATGATTGTTTGGATCTTTCGTCTCAAACAAAAATATTGTAGGATGTTGTTTGGATCTTTGCGTCTCAAACAAACTATCCTTTTACAAATACAAACTCAAAAAGATGTTCTCAATTAAATGAGATAAAGATAAAATATAGTGAAAGATTATGGAGTTTGCTTTGTGTTTGTTGAAAAATTGATGAAGAGATTGATTTCTTTAGATTTGAGAGAGAGAGATATCAAAGCTTTTTTCAAAACTCTTGCTTTTAACCTTCATAGCCTTCCTCTATTTATAGGAATGAGAGACTTGCTGCCCACTGCATAAAAGAGCTGTTGGGACACGTTTTTCTATGTAGAATGTGCTTCCTTTAGTTGCTTGGAGAGAAAGCATGAAATTTTGCACTTGCAGAACATTCTCCAGAACGTTCTCTGCATGCAGCTAGACTTGAGAAATATTTGACACGCTTTTGCTAGCTGTAATGAGTTGTAAAAGTGCAACATGTTGTTCTCTTGTAGAAGCTTGGAGGCCACTTATGATGATGTAATCTTGATGTCATTGCATGATGTCATAAGATGATGTCTTTGATGATGTCATATGGCAGTAACTTTGGAGACATATTCCTTAATGGGCTTTGCTTCAAATGGATCAAAAATCATTAAGACCCAAGACAAATTCTTGTATTGGAGTTATGTCATGCTTTCTATTTTGATGACTTGTCTTTTGACGAGAATTATTTATTTGCTTTGTGAACAGTGACCAGAACGTTCTCCATATTATTCTCACTGAAACATTCTCACAAAACACATTAGTGGATAACAAAATAATAATTGTAATATTTTTGTTATCTTTTAAAACATCAAATGAGGATGTTTTCTTCACTTTGTATGACAAGAATGAAATTTGTAGGAACATGAGAAACCTTTCTCAAAGTCAAAATTCCTTTGATTGATTTCTATCCTTCAAATCATATCTTGAATAGTGATGTAAGATTCTTGGACCATCATAAATCTTTTATGATATAATCTCCAAGCATATGATCATGAATTTTCTTCTTTGATATCAATATCATTAATGAATGACTTGATAAATAATTTATTCATGAATTGGTTTCTCTTCAAAGTTGATTTCAATCATTTTGATGAAATGATGAGAATAATTTCAAGTGTAATATGAATCCTCATCATGAGAACATTCTTTCATCAGAGTTGATAATGTTCTCTTCTATATGAGATGACAATACATTCTCAGTTAATTAACCTTGAATTAATTTGTTGATGATGTGATTTATCTCAATGTTTCTTCTCCATTGAGTATCTTTGAGATGTTTTAGTTTTAGGCATGCATTCAATCATTCTCTTGAATGAAACTTTTGTGCCTTTTCCTTAAACTCTTTTAGAAGATATTTGAAGATCATTCCTTTCAAATATTAACCCTTTATTCCTCGAATCTTTAAGGCTTTGTTGAAAACCATGTGGTGATGAGGATGAGTCAATTGATCATAAACTTCATCTTCTTGTTGAATCTTCAATCAACACTCATTTGATTCAAACAATATTCTTTTTATATCTTCTTTGAGATTGTGATACTACTGTTTTGGTATTCTTTCAATGAGTATATACATGCACTTGTAAGAGACTTCTTTCTTGTCAACTTCTGTGAAAAAACTCAAGTGCAAACATTAGTAGATCACCATTCATAAAACTTAGTGTTTATTCCATAAGGTTTGTTATCATTAAAACATTCATTAAAAAGATTTTTGTTTCAACAACCATGTGGGGAGTCCTTCTAGAAATTCTCGAAGGCCAAAGATAAACCTAAGCCTAACTAAGGGGGGGTTTGGAAATAGTTTTCAACCAACAATAGACACGCTTTGGTTATAACCTCAATAGTTGCGTCATTACCCCAAGCACAAAGATGCTTTCTTCTTCACCAAGCTCAGCTAATTATAATATATGAAATACATATTGTTTAATAAGTTGGCGATGTGGGACATATTTGTTGTCACTGAAAACTTCAAAATATGTTCAATCCTTACATTATCGCTATGCAAGGTTTAGCCATAAGAAGTAATTGTTCAAATATTTTCTTATTTATGTCATTAGGTGTTGTGTCATAGCGTGGGAATTATCTTCAACAAAAATTGTATTGTCTTACTATAAAATTCAAGCAACCAAGCCATCATAGTGGAATACAAAAGGTTTCCCTTTATATTATGACGTTGTTACGTCGCATAGATTTAACCGGATTATTGCCACTTGACTTAAGCGCACAAAAGTACAGTAAACACTAGGCAATGGATTTAAAAAAGATGATTTTAACATGTTGGTTTTTAATTTGTTATAATATTTGCAGGAGGTGAAAATATAACCCTTTTTTTTAATGAAAACAAATTTATCTCATATCATTCATAATAATCAGCCGTAGATATAACCACCCTTTGCTAACTCATGGGCCATTACATTGGTGTGTATCCTCTTAAACTCTACCAACGAGTTTGGATATAATTCATTCAATAAAGTAATACAATCTCGAGCTATGAAACCAAAATAAGTAAAATCCTCATCCGATTTATTAAAGAATATCTCCCTCACTCCTTAGGTCCTTCACTCCAGCAACCGAACGAGCATTATATCTCCCTCCACCCCCTTCATTTTAAAGCAAGTTGAACTTACCCCTTTGTTATTGGATCCTAAAACTGAACGCTCTCGCCAGTAGCCAACGGACAAAGGTATACATTGTACCAATACCAATTTCTGCAAATTCTCATTTTCTTTTATGGTATTCTCAACAAATGATCGGTTTTGATAGCCCTTATAGTCGAAATGTGCTTGCATTAGTGAAAAATTTGAGTTGTAACTGGATAAATCTAAAGATTGCGGTTTCTCTGCTCTTTGTAGTCATTTACTATGGATGGAAAACTTTTTAGTTGTTGGTTAGGTATTAGACGTGGTTTTAGTGCCAAGTTGAAAATTTAACTTTAAAAAATATGCAAGTGACACATAAATGACATATATATTCCAATTATATCCTTAAAAAGAGAACAAGGGATTTTGGGTTAAATTTTTTATTATTCCAATTATATCCTTAAAAAAAGAATAAGGGATTTTGGGTTAAATTTTTTATTATTCCAATTATATCCTTTAAAAAATTTCCTATAATAATGTTATTTTAAAGAAAGATCATATAATAATGTTATAATATTATTGATGTAATTAAAAAAAAGTTAAGAATTTTTGTTATATTTGTTATATTATTGTTGTCATTGAAATAGATAAATATGGTTTGTTGTGTATAGTACATACTTATAATTTTAATCCATATAAAAAAAATTATATAAAATATCAATTGTAATTTACACATAAGATTTCTATAAAATATTGTTCATAATCTACACGTGTTAGCACAATAAGAAGAGCGGAAAGACGGGGACTCGTGCCTGTCTTTCCATAACAAACTTTTTAACAAAAAAAAACCTCATATTAGAGCAAGCAAAGTAGAAAAGTAAGCAGCATCCACCAACATCGTCAAACTCAACCCCAGATTAAACACCTTACTCATCATTAACCGTAATCTAACTTAGATTATTTTAACCTCCACCTAATTCAACATTGTCCCCACCTCCACTTTTAGCAATATTTGTTTCCATAATATTTCGATATGCAACAAGATAACTTGGTCGATGAAAGAAGAAGAAGAAAATATCGTCAACGAAGGTGAGTGTGACCCAAATTCTTCTATCTTTGGTGAGAATGAGAGCCTTGTTTTTAAATTGAGAGTGATATCGAAAAAGAAAATAGTGCTCTAAGTTTTTTCCTTTCAATTTTTTTTTAATTTGAGGTTTTTTTGGTTTTTTTTTTCAAAAAAACTCATGAACTCATAGACTCGCGAGTCTATGCGAGTTTGTACGAGTCTACATGAGTCTACCACAAAAATGATTCTATGTGCGATTCCACTCGTTTTTACTTTCTAGACTCGTAAACTTGTACGAATCTACAAGTCTACTCGTGAGTTTGACAACCATGAAAAAATATATACTTTTTCGGTAGAATGATAAGCAGGGCCGGACCCTAGGGGGTGCAAGTAGCGCTACTGAACCGGGCCTCCAAAATTTGGGGGCCCAATATATTTTTTTTTTATTTGTAACATGATTGTAAAATAGGAATATATATTAATAACGTTGTAAAACTTAGGATGGTGCAGAAGCGGCCTAGTGGCAGTGTATTGTGTACATTGTGTAAAAAGCGTTGAGGTCATGGGTTCGTTCAACTCTCTTCATTCAATTTTTTTTTTTACCTCTCATTAATTTTTTTCCCAGCATATAATACAACCAAAATACTCATATGTCCTCCATATTCTCTATTATATCCTTAATTCAGTTCACTGCTCAACCTATTAAACTACATCTTTACAAATAAAAACACTATTTTTTTTATTATTTTAGAGCACTTGTAATTTTGGGCACATAATAATCGTATAAAATAGCAAAGTTTAACAGCAAACATTATAATTATCCTCTCAAAAAATAAAATAAAACAAATAATATAATTTTTTTTCTCTTTTAAAAAGATACATATTTTTATCAGGGGCCTCTCTTGTTTATGAGAACCGAGCCTCCATTTTCCTAAGAACGACCCTGATGATAAGAAAAAAAGGGAAATAAACAGGAACACTAGGAGCAAGGTTTGGTCCAGGCATCAAGCTTCAACACTCTTTCCAATTTCCATGAAGGGATCTGGCAATAGGTCACACCTAATCTTGAAGAGCATTCACGTTTGACAAAGAAATTCGTGCAATAATTCTATCAAAGAAATATATATTAAAGAGTTTCAACTGAAGTAATAATATGTCATAAATTTGAAATGTACAATGGACTATCACTCTATCTGTAATAACCAAAAGTATATATTTCCTATACAAAAGTTCTCATGAATTGGAATCTGGATATAGTACAGTCGAAGAGAGAAATACGACGATGGAATGGAACTATATTTATCATTGATGATATGTTCCTATACCTTAATCTTTGTTTGGTATATCTATTGATATGACAAGTCCTCATCCTCATCCTCTTTAAGGAAAACATCAGGATGTACAACTGCACTTGCGAAATTTATAGCTCGGTGTAACTTCCAGTGGTCAATTACTTCAACATCAACCAAGAAGATTGAACTAACTGGTCGATGATCTGAGAGCTTATTTTCTGCACTCTGATACTTAAGTTGCTTTATTCCTTTTCCGAGCCACAATATGCGATCACACCTGCATAATCTTACGCATAATTATAGTGTCTAATTCATGCAACAACAAAACATTCACATGCTTGCACTTACCATGCCGGAGCTCTCCTTTTTTCACCTTCTTGTATGTTCTCACCCACATGTTTATCAGAGTTAAATTCATATTTGTAGGTGGGTGGGAAGTTTATCGACCCCTCTTTCCATCCCTCAAATACATGTCCCTTACATAATTCATTGCTTAACTGCAGATTAAGCGAAGTAATTAGAAATCCTCAAGGATCATGGAAAACAATTATATGTAGACATTTGAATCCAAGTTTGGTATTAACACTTGCAACCACTTTGGAAACTCTAGACTTAGGCCTAGATAAAAATTAGAATATATCATATTGGAGACTTCAAGTTTCATGTTTCTCACCTGATCGAATTTCATGAGCTCGTTCCACTTCTTTAGATCTACTAGCTTTCGAATCTCACCATCCGACATATTGATACGATAATTCAAATCCCCGAACCAGAAAATTTGACTGTTAGCAAAAAGCAAGTCATAAATGAATCCAAAATCTTCATTCACAATACTGATAAGCAATATATCTTAATAAAAAAGATAAAATTAAGTGAACATGCAACTTGCGATCGAGATCGAATTCATTCATTATGGTTGTTTAACAAAATGTTTGAAAATTAAAATCCTTTAATTACTTTTCATCTGTACATTTTTCTAAAAGCTATTTGTTTTTGTTAAGCTCCAAGATGATTGTCAAGGATAATTTGTAAAGTAAACCAAAACAGCTGGCTTACTCATGTGATGGAATTTTCTGTGGTTGATCTGTATCAAAGACTGATGAGAAACGAGTGCGTTGTAGAATTTCATGAACATCTGAGTTTCGTCTTTGTTCAGCTCCATCTTTCTGACCTGAAGCCAGATGGGAACAAACAAAGCACATACGTGACTGAAAAACAGACATGCTAACTGAAACAGACCCCTGCATCAGTAATATTTTGTTACCACATATATGAAGGTTAAAATGAGCATGTTAATACTATAAATAAATGCACACATATAACGAGTCTTCTTATGATCAACATATAAAATTGCAGATTGATATACACTATCGATGGATTTTAGTCTTTGAATCAAGATCAAATGATTTGTATTTGAAAATCTTATTTAGTGAATCAAATATGAGATATACAATCTTAACCTAATGACCGAGATCTATCGTCTATAAGATATTTTGATCACATGCAATTTGTGAACAAGTACCCTAAACATTTTATGGTACCTTTGTTAACATTTGATGTGAAACTCATAGGTAGCACATAACACATGAACAAACCTATTTTGTTCAATTCTCTTTCGGTTTCATCCATTTTATGGAATCAACATGACCTTAATTTTGTTCTATATAAAAATGCACAAAACATAGCACAATCCTCAAGGTTTGTTAAAACTTATGTACCAAGCTACCTTAATATCCTTGAAGACATTAAATATACACGTATACTATGATAAATAATGTTAAATTCAATATAAAAAAGGTGCAAGGTTACCTTGTTTCCCATGTAGCCCATAAGACCAACACCAACTTGAGAAACTTTCAAATGATGAACATGCCTTCTTAGCTTTCTTTGTACCCAAACAGACACATATATTCCTACCATTTGCTTGCTAACAATCCGAACATACTTAGGATGTGATTTCACACCGATCATTCCATCAGCATCTTCATTATTCGCTAATTCAAAGAAAGTATCATTTTCTTCATCAGTTAACATGTCAGATACATCAAGAATGGAATCAAATACTTGAGGCACTATTTCCTGTTGCTTTTCGCTCCATAACAAACTCAAATTTCCAGAACTTTGGTGTAAACTTTTCATTTCAAAACCATACAAGGAAGCAGTATCTGAGGTGCTTTGTACTCTGCGCATTTTCGGAAATGAATCAACATGATGGATTGGATCTAACCGAAGTTCAGGCCAATCAAGTATAGTTTGAAGATCAATGTCATATATTTTACTCAATTGAAGATTCTTTTCTATAGAAATTATGCTTTTTATTTCTTCCTTCTTGTCTAAAGCACTATCAAGTAGATTAATTTGTGTATTAAAAGAAGAGTTTCTTCTAATTGGAGAAGGAGGGGCACTATAGCTTTTCTTTTTAGGTCCGGGTTCCGAAGATTTGTTTAGAGTTCTTCTAATGATTGCATCCCATTTTGGGATTGGTTTACTATCCTCAGCTCCAAACACATTTCCAGCATTCAATGGAACAACCTCTTGAAAACTGATAGGAACAACACATAAGAATGAATTAAAACAAATTTAAAAAATTGAACTTGAAATGTAGGGCTTTACCCCAAAGGAAGCCCTTCCAGAAATTCTCAAAGGCCAAGGATAAACCAAGGCCTAAGAGGGGGTTTGGAAATAGTTTTCAACCAGCAATAGACGCGCCTCGGTTAGAACCTCATTAGCTGCGTCATTGCCCCAAGCGCAAAGATGCTTTCTATTGTATCAAACTCAGCTTTTTATAATAGTTTGAAACATATGTTGTTTATGATATCAGCGATGTGGGACATCACATACTAACCCAATAATGTAAATATCTGATGGTTCTTCAGTACAAAGCCAACCCTCAATTTCAAGATCATTACATGGATGTTTTCCAGCAACATTCCATGTACCAATTGTTACCCTGAAAATTATCCAATTACAATTAATTTCATTAATATCTTTATAGTTAAGGACAGGTCACATGATAATAATAACAATAATATTAGCATCATACCTCACTTCCTTGGTATTTATGTATTGAGCACGCAAAGTTTCTGATTTTCTTCTTCTGTGTTGTTTCATCTCGTAGTCTTTACAAGATGTATCTGAATTACAAATATTGAAACACATATAACGATTTTAACTATGACCTCATCACGATAACAGTTAATCATTTAATTTTACAGAACAGTTATATTAATTTCATATACTTTCTCGGTTAGTCGCACGTTTGGTTTGGTGGTGTTAGTTTAGGACCTTGCAGCGTGTTTCGTTTCACCCATGTCAATTTTGGAAGACTAATTTAACTAATTAAAAAAAACATAACTTCAAAACATCTCATTTCTTTTCCAAGGAACAATTTCAGCTTCATAAAAAGCCACCATTCTAATAAGGATAATTTGATAAAGTCTTATCTCTCTCATTTAACATCTTTTCATAATACGTATGAAATGATTGTTAAAAAAAAAAAAATAAGTGTGAAATGATCAAATAGACATTCTAAGGATGGCAATGGGTATCCTATCGGTAAGGTACTATAGTGCACCTTCCCATACCCATGTTTATAAAAAAATACCCATACCCAACGCGTATCCTCGTGGGCAACAACTTTAGTGTCATACTCGCACCCATTACCCACATTTTAACTATGAAAAGACAATAAAAAACATCACAATTGAAATAAAACTATGATCTTATTTTTTTTTTTTTTAAATCAACTCATAAAATAGTACGAATCGTGGTATTTAACCAATTAAAAAACATCCAAAATATCCCTAAAAAACTGTACACAGGAGGGAACGGTTACTGTATTAAGCAGTTTTTAGATTTAGGTTTATGTTTAAATAGCTAAATTAATTAATTGTTCACAGAAAATAAATAAAGTATTTATCATATTACATAAATATGTGTATGCGGGTTGCGGAGCTGGGCATTATAATTCCCTTACTCGCGTCCATACCCACTTAAATTTGTGGGTAATTACCCGGATCCATGAAAGCAGGGTTTTACCCTACCCAATGAGGATATTTTTTACGGGTGTCCATCGGACTTGGGCCCAATTACCATCCCTATACGACACTCGTTTTAAGACGGAGGAATTTCATTGAAAATTGAAAGTGACTTGTTTTTTGGAGTCTAGTAAACTAGTGGCTAGAAATTCACCTTTTTAAGATGAATAAATAAGGTGTGTGGGGTTCAAACCCTGACTCCCCGCATATATTATGCATTGTCTCTGTCTTAAACTCAAATGTACAAAGTGACGTTTATTTTTAGAAATATTTAATTTACAAGTGTGACGAAGAGGGAGTATAAAATAGTTGGGAGGAGTGGAAAACTAATTCAAAGCATTGACATAGTCTGGAACACAATATAGCAAACAAATTTATGAATCTATACTCATAATGCATGACATGAAAGCTTATAAAGGTATAAAAAGTTAATTTAGAAAATCCTTCTCTGTAAACTAAACCAGGACAATTAGAATCACCCTCAATATAATACTAACAATTTAAAGAAAATACACTAGTAAACAATTGCTTTTTTCTGTTCTGGTTCACTCATATTAATCAAAAGAGAATATTTAATTAAAATATCTATATCCTCTCTTTCCTTCTATTCATATCTCATCAATTAAACCAACAACTAGAGAGCAATATGATGGCAAATTATATGAACAACTAAAAGGAAGGGAAAAAAGAATATATAGTGCATAATGAAGCACACACCATCATCTTCACTCTCATCAGTTTCAGTGTTAGCTTCATCTTCACTAAAATCATACACCTTTTGCTTTATATTCAACCATTTCTTCATCACTGTGGATGACCAAAACACCTGCATTAATGAAACCAAATTATAAGGTTTCAAAAATTTATATATGTATCCTCATAAAATAGAATAGAAGTTTACAAAGCATGTTAAAGCTTACCTCTGAGCGTTTTCCCCTCATTGTTTTCGTTGTGCTTCAAGTCAAAATACTATAACTCAAGTCAAAGCTAAAGCTCTTAAATATGAAAGGTGACAACTTTTAGCCACTAATTAACTAATATGTCTTCACATGTTGTAATAATTAACAAAACAAAGTGGGACATGCACTATAGAAAGAAGATACTAATAGTATAGAATAGAAAACGACAGAAATGTGTGACGTGACAATTTCAGCAAGATATCCACAACCACAAATTTCTTAAGGACAAAAAGAAAGAACAAAATAGAATACTACTAACGGTCCTCACCCAACATAACATTCTGATAATGAAACAACATGAAACATAGACAAACATACCCTCAACAGCTGATATTTTGTCCAAGGTGTTTGAAAAAAAAAAAAAAAAACTGTCATTGCACCAACAAAACAAAATGTAGTGTTTCATAGTGAAGCAACTAGGCAATAAAAAGAACAGTTAAAATTAAAACTATAAAATAAGCCAAGTGGCTATTTTTTTTTTTTTGCTATTACTTTAGAGGAGTAATGCATAAACTAATATCTGCTTCATTAGCAGATTCACCACAGCCACAAAATGTAGATATTAATACATCAGCAGATGAATAATATCTATTTTCTAATATATTCACTATTCACAGCGATTAGATCAGAGTCAATAGACCGATTATAAATATTATTTTTCAAATTCGTCCAAGCAACTAGCTAATAATTAATGCAGAAAGTAGCATCTACGACAGGATCAGAATAAACTGCTGCCACAAAATGTAGAAGTGAAAAATACAGATTAGGTGTGCATGGATTGTCAATGATCCCCACAAAGTAGGAATTCCCCTAACAACTAACGATCTTTATAGTAACGATCTTCAAGATGATTGATTTTACCATCCAAAAAAGATTAGTGGCGCAACTTATCTTCCGTTTGCCTTTGCCCTCCGTTCCTGCATAATTTTCTAATTTATTGCATAACTAGCCCAAATAGGCAACTAGCGAGAGTGTAACTATGATTCAATAATAGCTGTAGAGTAGAGCTTAATTCAACAAACAAAAATAGCAATAGAGTAGAGCAGGTAGTTTTTTTTTCATTAAAAAAAAGATTAGGTATTTTTCATGAAAGGATTAGAGTAAATTAGACAATAGGATTTAGATTTAGTGCAATTTGTCTGCACGCGTTCATCACATCTGGACCGTCCATATTTTAAACTTGAATTTATTTATTTCTTAGCTTAAAGTTTGAGCTTAGAATCTTGGCCGTACAATGCACATTTGATGGTTCAGATGTGCTGACCGCAGTGCACTCACAAGTCACACACACGATAGGTATAGAAAACTAACAAATTGTTGTTTTATGGAAAATGGTAAACTTCGTGATTATTACTATCACGAAAGTTTCACGATATTTGTTACATGTTATTTTGAGCATCTTTACACCACGACTGCCTCTTTTTTCAACCAAATCCGGAGTTTGCATCCATTCACAGTCAAGTCCGTGGTCAACATTCGTGATTTTTCGCTAGACATTCCTTCGTACTAAATAGCATTGCTGTTGTTTTATAAAATTGATCCACAAATTTTAAGCTCTTAGGGGGATGTAGGGCCAGGTAACGCACTATATGTGCAAGTAGGAGTTTTGAGTTTTCATCCATCTATTCTATTTTGTCAAATGGACAAGTAAGTTGGTGGGGGGAATAAGAATAAAAGGTTGACAAGAAGATACCTCTCTTACTCATGGGTTTCAGGCAGCGTTCAACATTTTTAACTTAACTGAACAAAATACATTAATAATGTTGAAAACTTTTGGTAAAACTGGAATTTAGTGATGATAGATAAAAGAAAGCATCTTCCTTCCTTATAAATCTTATCATGGCCACGTGGAAATCCAATGCCAGTGGCAATCCTGTTGGTATTAGATATTCTTTTACCATAAAAATGAATGTGTATGCATAAGCCAATAGATATTTACATAAACAAATCATTTCTCATACCAATAGGATCTACAATATGCTTGATTAGATTCATTTATCTCAATACTTATCTGAAATGGTAGATTGGATCTATGAAGGACGGATACAGACACGGACACCAGATACGACACAGACGCTGACACGCCGAACTGTTAATAATTTGAGAAAATTACATAATTCAATATAATTTATATGTGTCCGAACACGACACGTGTCCGACATCAGAACACTCTAATCCGAGAAGTATCCGTGTTTCATAGGATAGGATTGGATCCGTCAATAACTTAATATTGATCACTTATCTGAAGTACAAGAGGTTTCAAGCAGTGTAGTAAAAATGTTCTTATCTCAAGACATTCCTTAGTTAAGTCTACTAACATACCAGCTTTATGAGTGAATATAATGTAACAGAAAGTTTACAAGTCAAAATATGGAAGAGCTCATTACACTCACAACCGATGGGACCAAAACTGTATAATGGTTTCAAGAGGTTTCAAGCAGTGTAGTAAAAACAGTGATTTATACACATTTTTCTGTTTTAAACATCCATTTAACTAATTCATATTCCTAGTGTTACTCTCAAAAGGTAGGCTTCATGGTTTGTGCTAGCAAACTTGAACTGTTAATTGTGCAAATCAGTTTACAAAGAGTTCACCGGCTGTCTCTCTTTATCAACTCAACCTCAAAACCAAAATGATAACACCCTGCATAAGAATAAACAATTTGTATTTAGCGAAATCATGTAATTTGTAAACATATCAAATTTAACTTTTTCTCTTCAACTAAATTAATTAGATATAAGTCGGTATACCACAATCTTTTGCTATATATGATATCTAATATGACAAGTCCCCATCCTCTTCAAGGAAAATCTCAGGATGTACAACTGCACTTGCAAAATTTAGAGCTCGTTGTAGCTTGCGGTGGTCAATTACTTCAACATCAACCAAGAAGATTGAACTAACTGGTCGATGATCTGAAAGCCGATTTTCTGCACTCTGATATTTAAGTTGCTTTATTCCTTTTCCAAGCCACAATATGCGATCACACCTGCATAATATACTTTGAACAATAAGTGTCAAATTAATGCACTGAGAAACTATTCACTTGCTTGCACTTACCATGCTGGAGATCTCTTTTTTTCCCCTACTTGTGTGCCCTCACCCACATATTTTTCTGAGTTAACTTCATACTTGTAAGTAGGTGGGAAGTTTATCAACCCCTCTTTCCATCCTTCAAATACATGTCCCCTACACAACTCATTGCTTAGCTACAAATAAAGTAACAAATTGCAAATTAGAAATCAAAGTATTATTGGGAAAAATCTAAATATGAAGTTGAAAAGAAATAAGGCCTAAAAAGTGGCACATGTCACCTTAAAAGATTATTTTGTAAGTTAAATCTATCTAATATGATATATGAAGTCAAAATCTATCTATTCGTGCCACCTACCAAGTTATCGATGCATCAAGTCCAATAATGTTGGATGTATATAAAAGTCTAATCAGAATCAAATGTGGACTACTACATAGACAGATCCTTGTGTGAATGTAGATTAACATCTGAGTCCAAGTTTAGTGATGACACTTGCAACCCCTTTGACAATTAGGCCTTGATAAAAATTAGACCATATTGGAGACCAGTAGTTTAGTCCAAATTTCATGATTCTTACCTGATCATAATTCATGAGTTCATCCCACTTCTTCTGAGCTACTCGCTTCCGAACCTCGCCATCCGTCATATTGATACGATAATTCAAATCTCCAAACCAGAAAATCTGACTGTTAGCAGAAAGCAACCCGTCAATGAATTCAAGATCTTCATTCACAACACCACTTAAAAAGATGCAAATAAGATGATTGTAATCTGTAGTCCCAAGTAGGTAGCTCGAATGGTGAGCTGAGGGACACTGAAGGAGCTTTAAGGGGGAGGTTTAGGGTTTGGACCCTAAAAGCTAACATAACTACTAACTTACTAACATGTGCCTATCCATAAAAATAAAAAAAAAGATGATAGTAAAAGGACAACTTTTTAAGTAAAGATAAACTTCCTTACTCGTGCGATGGAATTGTTCGTGGTTGATCTGTATCAAAGACTGATGAAAAGCGAGTGCGTTGTAGAATTTCATGAACATCTGAGTTTCTTCTTTGTTCGGCTCCATCTTTCTGACCGGAAGCCAGATGAGAACAAACAAAGCACATGCGTGACTGAAAAACGGACATGCTAACTGAAACAGATCCCTGCATTAGTGATAATTTGTTACCTCATCTACTAAGGTTAACATGAGCATCTTAATATTATAAATAAATCATAAATGTACACATAAAGTGGGTTTTCTTATGATCAGCGTATAAAAATGCAGATTGGTATGCCATGAATAGATTTAAGTCTTTCAATCAGGATCAATTAATTTGCATTTAAAATCTTGTTTAGTAAATCAAAATATGAGATATACAATCTTAATCTAACGACCAAGATCTATGACTACAAGATATTTTGATAACAGACAATTCGTGACCAATTCATGAACAAGTACCCTACCCACATGTGATGTACCAAAAACTATGCAATTTAAAAAATTTATGATGCCTTCGTTAACATTTGATCTAAAATCCTTATGTAGCAGGTGACACACATGAGCAAACCTATTTTGTTCAACTCTATTTGGTTCCAATTATTTTAGTATGGAATGCGCAATAACATAGAACAAAACTCATGGTTTGTAAAAGCTTATGTACCAAATGCTACCTTATAATACTATAAACCTACACTATGGTAAGTAGTGTTAAACTCAATCACAGGAAAAGTTGCATTACACCATTACCTTGTTTCCCATGTAACCCATAAGACCAACTCCAACAGGAGAAACTTCCAAATGATGAACATGTCTTCTCAGCTTCCTTTGCACCCAAACAGACACATATATTCCTACCATCTGCTTACTCACAATCCGAACATACTTAGGCTGTGATTTCACACTTTCTATTCCATTAACATCTTTGTCAATAGATAATTCGGAAAAAGTATCATTTTCTTCATCAGATACATCAACAAGGGAATCGAATACTTTAGGCATCATTTCTTGTTGCTTTTCTCTCCATAACAAATTCAAATTTCCAGAACTTTGGTGTGAACGCTTCGTTCCACAACCATACAAGGAAGCACTATCTATCAAGTCTAAGCCAATTCTACCGGAACTGCTTACTACTCTACGCAATTTTGGAGTCAAATCAACATCGCAAATTGCATCTAATGAACGCTCAGGCCAATCAAGTATAGTTTGAAGATCATCAATGTCATATATTTCCCTCAATTGAAAATTCTTTTCTATACCAATTATGCTTTTCTTTTCCTCATCCACAATATCCAGCGGATTGATTTGTAAATCAATATAAGAATTTGTTCTAACAGGAGAAGGAGGGGCGCTGTAGCTTTTGTGCTTTGTCTCTGGTTCAGAAGATTTGTTTAGGGTTCTTCGAATGATTTCTTCCCATTTTGGGATTGGTTTATTATCCTCTGCTCCAAACACATTTCCAGCATTCAATGGAACCACCTCTTGGAAACTGTCAAAGAGCAGAAAATAACAATGATTTAATGCTTGTTCACACTTGTTATTAACACACTAGTAACGCTCGTAAAAAAAGTTTGAACTTGAATTGTAGGGCTTTACCCCAAAGGGAGCCCTTCCAGAAATTCTCGAAGGCCAAGGATAAACCAAGGCCTAAGAGGGGGTTTGGAAATAGTTTTCAACCAGCAATAGACGCGCCTCGGTTAAAACCTCATTAGCTGCGTCATTGCCCCAAGCGCAAAGATACTTTCTTGAGTAATAAGCTCAGCTTTTTATAATACTTGAAACACATGTTGTTTATGATATCAGCGATGTGGGACATAACATGATAACATCACATTGAAATATATTAAACAAACTAACCCAATAATGTAAATATCTGATGGTTCTTCAGTACAAAGCCAACCCTCAATTTCAAGATCATTACATGGATGTTTTCCAGCAACATTCCATGTACCAATTGTTACCCTGAAAATTATCCAATTACAATTAATTTCATTAATATCTTTATAGTTAAGGACATGTCACATGATAATAATAACAATAATATTAGCATCATACCTCACTTCCTTGGTATTTATGTATTGAGCACGCAAAGTTTCTGATTTTCCTCTTCTGTGTCGTTTGATCATCTTGTATCCCTTACAAGATGTATCTGAATTAAAAATATCAAATCACATCACATGTAATTTTGACATAACATTTCATATACATATTGGTTAGTAACATATCAACACATTACTTAAGTTTCCTATCTTCTTTTGCAAGGAACATTTCAGCTCCATATTTGCATCACAAATACCAAAACAAGTAATGTTTCCTATCTTTAGATTCTAGATTTCATATCAAGCTACCATTCTAATAAGCAAAGACAGCAATGGTAGAAGAAGGTCCTTAAGAGAAAAGAGTACATTTGCACACAATGAGACAATCTTAAATAATTAAATTTAGCATAAAGAGTATTTTTTTTTTTTCCTTCAACTATAATTTAGACTGACGGATCATTCCAAATATTGAATAATTTTTTTTTTTGAAAGAATTCCATATATTGAATAAAGTATCGTCTGATGTTTGACATGGGAATATGGATTGTGTCCTTTGTGGAACATATTTAGAATTGTTGTAAATTTTGAAGATATTTCAAAAGTTTAATTTATTTTTCTTTAAATGAGAAATATGAAACATATTTTAGTAGAGAAATATTTATTTTATTATAATTATTATTATTAAATGTGTCACTACCTTTTGATATGAGTCATTAATTTTCCTATGATTTGTTCAACCTATCTGGAAAAATTTGTTTCTGTCACGTGATTGTTTTTCTCACATTACTTCTTTTGACTTATATACTCATATACTCATATTACTTCTTTTGACTGAGTCCCTATTATTTTGGGTATCATAATAGCACACGTTACTTATTTTTTAATTAAGAAACTGTCATTTTTAATGGTGCATTTATTTATTTTTAGTAGTGTATTTATTTATTGCTTTGAGCAATCGAAAAGGAATCAGCATAGATCTATACAAGAAACACAGTACACGATGAAAATTACTTCTCCTCTAAAAACAAAAACAAAAACAAAATTAGTTTTCTCTCCTCTCAAATATGGAGTTTCTGGGTAACATTTCATGTGTTTATCAAATTCGAGTTGTTCTGTCGCCTCTAGTATGATTCATACCGGAGAAGAACCTGTTGAATCCTGGGGGATTTGCGCTTATGAGGTGGATAAATCCTTAAGGACAGTGACTTCGTCACGCCTCAGGTTATATAGGTTTATAATTGTGTAGGTTTCATAATAATCGTTGGTGGATGATGTTGATAGAGATTTGTCGGTGGCCTGTTTCATACAGCAATATTAAGCACAAATAAGTTTATTTGATATCTTTTGTTTATCTTATTTCGTATTTAATTGTTTACACATTTTATGTTGATTATTATTTATAGAAATATTTTTATGCCTAATTTTACAACAATCTTAAGGATTTATCTTTTAAAGACTTATGGATGCGGTGAACCTTTGATTTGGGGAGAAAGTCGAATAAGTTGCTGAAAGTGAAAAATATACCATGAATATGTCATCCAGGTTTCATATACTCCATCTTTACTTGTTGAATTAAGAGTTATTTGTGTTAATTATCAAAATACTTGTAGCTAAGATATTGGGTGCAATATATGCCTATGAATTCATGAAAATGCTTGATTATCAATATCTTGTCAGTGTTCTAAAATTGTTGGTAGTATATTATTATCGAAGTAATTGTTGAAGCAATAGTGTATGTATATATGCAATATGTGAAAATAATTTTGAGACAGTTTAGAGTTATATTTAACAATGTCATGATTAAATATATGTACGTACCACTTTTGTGCTTATAATTGCTCAAAAACATGAAAATGGTTTATCCTTCTTTAACTGAAAAGTTGTCAGTATGTCCTTTGATATTTTGGGAACGTTTAGTGAATACAATGTGTGATATACATTGCATATTAATCATGTGTCCACTTTTATTTGAGTGATTTTATTCTGCTTAAATAGATTTTTGTATGTGGATACTTATTTCATGTTGTCAAGATTGATTTTGACTAAAATTAAGAAATTTATGTGTCTATATATATGAACTTTTAAATTTTTTATCTATAAATGAGATTTTACAATGAAGGTATTTGAATTGATGAATCAATTTGTGTTCTCTATAAAAGCAAATAAGCTTGTCACTATACGTACAATAACTCTTGAGACATTAGTTTAATTATTATATTTTAATTGGGAAATGTTAACTTGTGCACTCAAGGCACCAAGAAATTCTTGGTTGGTCACGGGACCAACACAAAGCCATTTGGTCACAGCCAACCACCATGTGACAGCTCATTCACATCTAAAGAGGGAAGAGAGAGAAGATGGGAACCGTGAAAACAAGAAGGGAAAAAAACGCCGGACACAATAATCCCACGCCGGACACAACGACGGATAAGGCAGCGGTGGCAAAGACGTCGATGTTGACAACGGCGATAATTGTGGTCACCGGCGACGACGTCATCAACAACCATGGTGACAGTGATGAATGTTCCATGTTGTGATTAAACATCAAACATCAACAGAACATGGACTGCGGATCAAACATCAAACAACAAACAATATAAATTATTTCTAGTTTCTAGAAAAATCATCTTCATCGTCCTCGCACATCTGAATTTTTTCAGCAGCATATGATGAAAGGCTAAAACTCTACTCTGTCATCAAAAATAACAAAGCAGATAAAGCATGAAGTATGGCAATTCTCATCTCTGTTCCACTGTTAACTGCTTGAATCATTAGTTAGCACAAGAGAAAACAATTAAAATGCTTTAATGGTTGTGTTTTAATGTCTGAAGATTAACTGAGTTTGGATTAGCATATTTTGATATCAAGAGAAGTTTTCAAACACAACATGTTGGTTGTGTCCGGCGTCGGCTCCGCTTTCACCTCGTCAACATCACTATCGCCGCCGCCTTCTCCGTCGTCCATCACCGTTGCCACCGCCTTCTCCGTCATCGTGTCCGGCGTAGTCATTTCAGTGATTCTTCTTCCTCGGTGGCATGGGATTGGGATGTTATCTCTCTCTCTCTCTCTCTCTCTCTCTCTCTCTCTCTTTACTGTTTTTTATTTTTTTATTTTTCTTGTTTTCACGGTTCCCATCTTCTCTCTCTTCCCTCTTAAGATGTGAATGAGCTGTCACATGTTGGTTGGCTGTGACCAAATGGCTTTGTGTTGGCCCTTGACCAACCAAGAATTTCTCCAAGGCACAAGTTAATGAGTCAAATGTAGAAACTTTTTATTGGAATTCGTGTATTACATTTAATTTGTTGACTTTTAATTAGTTGAATGCACAAATATTAATAGAATATTTCTATTTTTGGATTGCTTAACATGTGCCCTTAGGGCACAAGTTAACCTGACCCATTTTAATTATAGGCTTAATTGCATGTTTGGTCCCTTATGTTTATTTTAGTTTTCAAGTTGGTCCCTTACGTTTTGAAAGTTTCAAGTTGGTCCCTTACGTTTTAAAAGTTTTCAAGTTGGTCCCTTACGTTTTGAAAGTTTCAAGTTAGTCCCTTATGTTTATTTTAGTTTTCAAGTTGGTCCCTTATGTTTATTTTAGTTTTCAAGTCGGTCCAAAACATAAGGGACCAACTTGAAAACTAAAATAAACATAAGGGACCAACTTGAAAACTAAAATAAACATAAGGGACCAACTTGAAAACTAAAATAAACATAAGGGACTAACTTGAAACTTTCAAAACGTAAGGGACAAACTTGAAAACTAAAATAAACATAAGGGACTAACTTGAAATTTTCAAAACGTAAGGGACCAACTTGAAAACTAAAATAAACATAAGGGACCAAACATGGAATTAAGCCTTAATTATATTTTAAGGAACAATGTGTGTTTGATATTATGAGTCAATTTATTTACTGTGCAAATTTTAAGATGCTTTTGATATTGTTGTCACTTGAAAATCATTCAAGTAGACCTGAAGAGAATTCTATCTATTTTACGCAATGTGGGGGTATTGTCGCCTGAAAGTTTTTCAAGCAGAGGTGTATAATAAAACTAATCATAAATTTATTTTCCCCCTTTGTGAAGATGTTGTCGCTTAGTATTTATCTAAGTAGACCTGATGAAGTATATTATGGAAATTAGTTTGATTATATATCATATATTGTTTACAGAATGGATAATCTTTTGTATTAAAATCATACAAAGATGTCAAATAAATATGAATCCAATGAGAATAAATCTATAAGTAGATTTATCTTATGGATGAACAAGTTGTCGCTTTATAGACATTGATTTGTATTAATTTATTGTGTAATCCAAGTTTATATTTATAAATTTGATGAAATATGAGATTAATTGACTTAGAGATGTCTTAGTTAAAATTTGTGAATTTAGCGGATCCGTATATAAAACCCAATGGGAAGAAATTTAGGGAAATGAGACTTTACCACTCGAAAACGACAAGTAATGGGAACCCAGCCTCTGTGATTGGAGATCCCATGAAGAAGGTTCAATGGGTAAAAACAAGTTACTTGTTAGTTCTGTTAGCACTAAAATAACGTTGTCTCTTTCCTATAGTGTATGATAATGGATGAGATGTGCTAAAAAAATATAAAATTGATGGGTAAGCTTTAAAGGCTTTTAATGATTACCATAAGCCCTTATGGGTGGTGTTTGGTTGTAGCATACACTAGATGGAATCACCTATATGAGTGTCAAGTGAGGCCGCTTGCATGAGACCGTGGCGGGTCTCTAGAGCACTCATGAATACCAGGCACGCGCACAGCCTATTAGCGCACAACCGCGTAACAGCAAGAATTATGGGGGTGTAATGTGATTGTGAGACCTCTGACATACACCAAGTGTCTTGGGTTCCATAGCTTGCTAAACCAATTCACTGTGTGTTAAGTCTTATTAGTCTAGGACGGATTCCATAGCTTGCTATACCGTTCCGATGCATTATATCTACTATATTTACCCAGAAAAACTCTTTTCAACCTTTTTATTTCTAAACTTTTGAAATATGTGGATTGTTGTAAATTTTGAAGATATTTCAAAAGTTTAATTTGTTTTTCTTTAAATGAGAAATATGAAAAATATTTTAGTAGAGAAATAATTATTTTATTATAATTATTATTATTAAATGTGTCACTACCTTTTGATACGAATCATTAATTTTCCTATGATTTGTTCAACCTATCTGGAAAAATTTGTTTCTGTCACGTGATTGTTTTTCTCACATTACTTCTTTTGACTTATATACTCATATACTCATATTACTTCTTTTGGCTGAATCCCTATTATTTTGGGTATATAGCACACGTTACTTATTTTTTAATTAAGAAACTGTCATTTTTAATGGTGCATTTATTTATTTTTAGTAGTGTATTTATTTATTGCTTTGAGCAATAGAAAAGGAATCAGCATAGATCTATACAAGAAACACAGTACACGATGAAAATTACTTCTCCTCTAAAAACAAAAACAAAAACAAAAACAAAATTAGTTTTCTCTCCTCTCAAATATTGAGTTTTTGTGTAACATTTCATGTGTTTATCAAATTCGAGCTGTTCTGTCGCCTCTAGTATAATTCATACCGGAGAAGAATCTGTTGAATCCTAGGGGATTTGCCCTTATGAGGCGGCTAAATCCTTAAGGACAGTGACTTCGTCACGCCTCAGGTTATATAGGTTTATAATTGTGTAGGTTTCATAATAATCGTTGGTGGATGATGTTGATAGAGATGTGTCGGTGGCCTATTTCATACAGCAATATTAAGCACAGATAAGTTTATTTGATATCTTTTGTTTATCTAATTTCATATTTAATTGTTTACACATTTTATATGTTGATTATTTTTACAACAAGAATTTCTTGTACTAATGGCCACAGAAATTTCACACTACTCCCTCTATTCCATTTTACATGTTATTTAGCAAAAATACTTGTATTTTAAATTTTACAATAAAGTAATAATTTTTCATCTTATTATTATACCCTTAGGCTTTAACTATTATTAATATTTTTGTTTATCAATCTTTTTTCAGCTTAATTAAATGAAAGATAGTACATGTTGTATTTTTTATAAATCTGTGATATTAATTATATTCCTCAACTCTCTCCATAATTGTGGCACTTCTTATTTTACACTGATTAAGAAGAAAAATAATATATATAAGTAGGAAAATATTATTGAACCGTCAATCTATTCCTAAGGGCACAAATGCCCTCCATAGAGGCTTAGGCGCCCTCTAAAAGGGCTCCTGAAGCCTAGGCGAGTCCCTCCCAAGGGCACCGCCTCCACGGGCTTCTAGAATGCTGTAAAAATACTTAAGGCCCAGATTACTTGGGGCTTAAGTCACGCGAGAACAAGTCCACGAAGGGTTATAAATACCCCTCTTGAGAGCATTCTCAAGGCATCCCTTAGACATATTAAACCCTAGTTTCTGATATTGTACTCACTGCAAGTACAATTATAAATGAAAGAAAGAAAATAGTAATTTTATCAAATTAACCTTATCAGTTATATAGTTATATGTATTTTCACACTATTACCTTAAGTGTAAGGTAAAAAATTGATTTGAAAGTAACGCACATAATATTAATTAGGTTTAACTGAAATTTTGGTCCTCCTATTTTATTAAATTTATGAAAATAGTCATCATTTATTGAAATAAAACTTGTTTGTCGTCTATTTTCACATTTGCTGCAATTTTGGTCACTAACCCGAGTTTTTTCTTTAAAAATGGTGACTTTTGGCGTCAAAATATGTGAATTTAAGTCTCAAAAATGATGTTTGTTTTTAGACTCAACATTAGGGCAATAAATCGCTTTTTTTAACTCCAAAATTCACCACTTCTAAGATAAAAAAAAAAAAATATGTGTTGGAACCAAAATTACAACAAATATGAAAATAGAGGACCAAAAAGTTTAAATTTGAAAATGGATGACTAATTTGTGTGTTTGATAAAATAGACAACTAAAAGTGAAATCAAAGCATTGACATTTGAGATGGTCTAGAACACAAAATATACATAAAACATGACATCAATGGTTGTATACAAAAAAAAAATGACATGAAAGCCTAGGTATAAATATTAATTTTAAAATTCGTTCTTTGCAAACTATAGGGATCAGGGTAATCATAGTTCAGTTGATAGAGACAATACATTATAATATACAGGGATCAGGGTTCAAACCCCATACATTATACTTATTTGCTTAAAGGTTAGTTCTAGCAACTAGCATACTAAAATAAGCAGGACAATCACAACCACTCCAAACATAATACTATTAATAATTACTAATATTGTTCCTAAAAAAAATATTACTAACACTAATAATTACCAACAATTTTTTTTAAGCAATAATTACTAACAATATTATCATAGATTGTTTTGTAAAAAACAATTATCATAGATCGTTTAAAAAAAACTATATAAAGAAAGAATTACTTTTTCTCTGGTTCACTCCTAATATTAATCAAAATAGAAGTTCCATAAGTGTAGTTCAGTTGGTAGCTAACAGATATATTACGTGCATAGGTCGGAGTTTGAACTCCAAATTCCTGACTTCTCCACACATAATGTGTGTGAATCTAATCACTAGATATATCCTCTCTTTTCTTCTATTCCTTCAATTAAAATAACTACTACAGAGCAATATGCATGCAAATTGAAAGAACAAGAAAAAGGAATAAGAAAAGAGAGAAGAACACAATCACTCTAAACAGAAATAAGAATATATAGTACATAATGAAGCATATATACCATCATCTTCACTCTCAGTTTCAGAGTCAGCTTCATCTTCACTAAAATCATACACCTTTTGCTTTATATTCAACCATTTCTTCATCACTGTGGATGGCCAAAACACCTGCATTAATGAAACCAAATGATAAAATTTTAACAAAATGCAGCTGATATTTATATGTATATCCTCATAACATAGAAGTTTACAAAGCATGTTAAAAGTCTTAAGAGTTTACCTCTGAGCGTTTTCCTTTCCTTGCTTTCATTGCACTTCAAGTCAAAATACTCAAAAGTAATTACTTACTGTGCCATACTTTCAAAGCTCAAGCTTTTAAATATGGAAGCTGACAAATTAATAGGTAGCTATAAGTAACTAACTAGTAATAGGTTTAGGTCCTCTCAGATTGTAACAATCTCCTTTAATATAAGAAAAAACTATGTTGTGGAAAACCTCTTTATGCCCTTATGCCTTTTTAATGCAAACCTATCAAATTTTGGGGTAAATCTGGTATTTTCAACTTACATCTGTGGAAAATCTATTTATACCCTTATACCTTTGTAATGCAAACCTCTCAATTTTGGGGGCAAATTTCGTCTTTTTCCTTACTTCCTCTTTTTCGATGACATCACAATAACAAAAGTAATGTAATGTAACTGAAACATTAGCAATTAGTTTAAATTCAGATTTTGGTTGACACGGTAAACGAAAAAGTTATCTTTTGTACCAAAAGATATAATTGGAGGCAAATTTTCAATTTCAAATTTCAAATTTGAAATACTCTTATAAAGTATATCATTCACTACTCTTTCATAATTCAATACTATCTCAGTCTCTCTCTTTCAAAAAAAAAACAATCTGGAACTCTCTCAACTGTCTCTCATTTTCCTTTTTCCTCTTCTCTCTTTGACCATCTTTTTAACTCCACTTTCTTTTCTCTCATTTGCAGGAAATTGCTATTTACAAAAAGAAAGAAGAACACGGCAGGTATAAGAAATCATTTTCCTCTTTTGACAAAGCTGTCAAAATTATCATTAATTATTTCATTTGTTGTTGACCTTCATAACATGTATATTTAACAAACTACTCTTTTATATTCAAATTTGCAGCATGACATATGTTCATATTCAGCAATATGATTATGAGCTAGATACATGAAATAATACATATATCCAAAATAGTACTAACATATTTTTACAATTGTCTTTACAACATAAATTATCTACAAAAATAATAGATCTCCAAAAGCAGATCAGACAACAAGTAAGAAACAACTTCATAAGAAAATATATCATTTGTGTATTCTTTGTCTATTTTCTGTCTATCCTTCGATCTAATGTTTTTCCTTTGAATAGCAGAAAAGGGACTTGTGAAGAGATGAGATATAATTTTCTGAAAAAACCACAAAACAAGATACTTTTTTTTTTTTGATAGGACAAAACAGGATACTTATGTCACATATTTGGAAATAACACTACTATTTTAAAATAACAGGATACTTTCATCAAATTGTTTCATTTTTTTAAGCGGAGTATTGTCATTTCATGGCAGGATATAAAAAGGAAAAATAGACATTCATTTTAAAATAAATTATTTTTGTTGAAAAGACATTCATTTTAGAAAGGATGGAGTATTATCTTTGTGTATGTAATTAGTTCTGCAATAATAATAATCGATTTTCAATTAATTTGTAATATTAAATTATTAATAGATAAAATAAATTAAATGTAAAATAATATATTTTGGCCTGACTACACTACTGACAGGAAAATAAAACAATTTTATAAACAATTGTTCACATGGATTGTAGTTGAATTCAATTTAATCTCAAGACAATTTTTAAATAATATATTATTATTGAGTAGTGTAGTTAGTAGTGGATTACTACTACTTGGATTGCTAGGCTCGAGGTTGAAATAATGGCAGACAAGTAGAAGTGGGCTTATCAACCAAAAGAGTTCTTATTTTATTCAAAAGTTTTCATCTTTTATTTTTTATATCTAAATAAAATATTATGTCTAACAAACTGTGTTTGTCAAACTGGTAAAAAACTTGTCAAAAGGTCCGAACAATTGATCTGTAGCAACATAAACATAATAATAAATAACAAAATATATAATGAATTATTGATTTTTTTATTAATTTTTTTTAAAATAAGTTAAAATCTGTTTTTTCCATCCACATAAATCATTTAAACGATAGAAAGAAAAAAAAAAACTATTGACAAACAGATTTTTTTTTTTTGAGTTATAACCAACTTTGTTTCCTCATAAGAACCACAATACAAATCAAATAATTAGAGATGGAGAAACTACTTTCATATGATTAAGTATAGAGTAGCTCTTAAGTATATGAGTATAAAACCTGACTTTAAAAGCCTTTAATTTGTTGTTGTTGTTAATTTGTTGTTGTTGTTGCATGTGTGAAAGAAGAAGTCCAGCAGTTTGATGCCCAAATCATGATGAAAGAGGTCCAAAAGAGAGCTTACATGATGAAGGTTCCAGATCGGCTGCAAAACTCCATGAATGAGGTCGAACATGGTGCTTTTGGAGGCGGTGCTACAGTGTCAATATGATGATTTTGAAAAAAATATACTTATGAGAAGAAAATAAATGATGAAATCATAAAGTTGGTAGTGTTTTAATGGACATTGAAAGACATTTGGTGGTGGAGGCGCGGAGAAGGAGAAGGGGAGGCGCTAGGTTTTGGTTAATGGAAGAGAGAAAAACTCTGATAAGTGAGGATGAAGAGAGAGAAAAATAATATCAAATGAAGTGTTAAAGTAGATGAGGTGAGTGTTAAAATCTAATTAAGGAATAAAAGAAAAAACAAAATGAAATAAATAAAAAATGTGTGGGTGTGGAGTCTTTTTTGGGGACAATAACGTGTGACTGTGTGAGAGTAGTGTTAGTTTTGTTTTTAATTGTTTTTAATATTATTAATGTAAACAAAAGTAATACTACCTCCGTTCCTTTTTAAGTGTCACTTTTTAACATTTTACACAATTTAATATTATTATTATTGTTCGTGCTAAAACGTTTAAACTATTTAAAATATCATTGCCTTAATTCAAATCTACAATGTTATGGAACATTTATCAATTAAAATGCACGATATAAGTGGACATTGAATACAGTTGTAGATAAGTGAAATGCATGGGAGAAGTGGGCACTGACTAAAATTTATAATGTCACCTCACTTCGATTCTATAATGATATTGAACCCTGCTAAACTAAAATGCACGGGATAAGTGAACATTGACTAAAATTTCAGAAATAATTCAAATACACAAGATAAGCTGTCATTGACTAAACTAACCTTGATTTAAACAACAAGCTCTCATTTATAAAAAAATATTCCTACTAAAATGTTTAAACTATTTAGAATATCATCGCCTCAATTCAATTCTAAAATGAATATTCATTAAATAACGATAGGTGACGTGGGCTATCTGAAATACTTTGGAGAAGTGGGCATCGGATAAAAATTCAAAGTTAATGTAAATGCACGGGATAAGTTGTCGTTGACTAAACTAACTTTGATGCAGAAAATCCGTTGTTTTTTATAAAATTGTTCTTGCTATTTATAATATCACCTCACTTCAATTCTATAACGATATTGAACCGCTATAAACTAAAATGCACGGGATAAGTTAGCAGTGACTAAAACATTTATGAATCAATATCTTTTTAAAATGAATTAATAAAAAAATTATTCAAACTATCCAAACAACATCAACTCTTAAGAATCACTTTTAAATGAGTCTATCAAAACACAAATCAATTCACACCATACTCACTTTTAACTAAAATCAATTTTCTCAAATTATTCATAATTAACTGTATAATGGTGTAAATTCAAACTATTTACAATTACATAATGAAAGGTGCAAACTACCAAAAATCATCCCCGACCAACCAATACCCGTGCGAAATTTGTGAATGATATATATAAAAAGCCGAAACCAAATTTTTTGAATGATAAATTTACAAAAAGCATGAGACCAAATTTTGTGACTTATAAATTAAAAAAAATACGGGACCAAGATTTGTGAATGATAAATATAAAAAACATGAGACCATGTTATTTTAAAACAATTCAATTTATATAAAATAGTTTGAAAAAGAATTACATTTAAATATCATATATAAAATTAATTAAATATCATTCAATTAATATTTTGAAATTAAAGACAATATTTATATACAAATATCATATATTTTGCTTTTAAATAAATAAATAATCAATATCTAAACTATCATTATCAAACTTATTAATAAAAAATACCATATATTTAAGTTTTAACTGTAAAAATCGTCCACCCCAACAGGTACCCGTGCGTTAGCACGGGTATTTTTACTAGTTAATAAACCAAAGTTGCAGTTATTAATTATTATAGTAAAAAATTGGAGTTGTTTAAATGCACTATAGAAAGGAGATCCTAATAGAACAAATAGAAAAGGACATACGAATGTGTGACATGACAATTTCACCAAAGATATCCACAACCACAACTTTCATTATAATGGTCCTAACAAATCACAACATTCTCATAATAAAACACGGGCAAAAGAAAGTTCAACGATAAATTCGTTTTCAAGAGAGAAAGATTTCTAAAAGATAAATCGGTGAATCAATGCCAAAAAAACAAAACTGTTCATTATAATCAACTAGTTAATAAAAAAAATAGTTACATTATAAATATCCAAATGGCTAATTTTTTTCTATTAATTTAGAACAATAATGCACAAATTAATATCTACTTCATTAGCAGATTCACTACAGCCACAAAATGTAGATGTCAATACATCAGAAGCCACACCAAAATTAATGAATAATAGGTTTTTTTTTTTGTATATATTCATAACTTACCAAATTCATATTATTTTTCTCAACCGGGCAAGCAACTAGCTAATTAACAAAAAATAGTGTAAATCATAAAATAATCCAAATGGGTATTGTCTTCTATTTTTGTTTCTGTTTAGAATAATAATGCATAAACTAATATGTACTACAGTAGCAGAATTAATTGCTGCCACACAAAATGTGGAAGTGAATACATCATCAGAAACCAAAACAGAAATTGATGACGAGTGGTGGCCAAAAATAATAGATACTTACAAATCAAGTATCAAGTGTGCAAGATTTAGCATTGATCCCCACAATGGAGAATGGAGAAGTTTCCCTAACAAGTAAAGATCTTATAATATAAATAAGAACCGGATATGAGACTTTATAAATGGATGATTAGCTCAAAGAAGCGTTTAATATGAATACAACATTTTCACCCCATTCGTTCCTTTTTATAATCGCTCATATTTCACATATATTAAGAAAAAGTTGACAACATAATCAATATTTTACGCATGATATTATTCTTTTTATACAAAAAAGTTTAGATGAGTTGGACTCTGGAGATTTACCGGAGTCGAGACAGATCTCAAGGCTCAAAGATAATTATTTTTTATACAATTTTTTTCATGTAAGTTGGACTTTGAAGGCTTACCAGGGTCAGAGCAGGTTCAAAGAGCATTTACACTCTCCACCCATCAAAGAGGCCCACACATTAACAGCGGGAGTTAAGCTCACGACCTTGCAGGTGAATCAACTTTTTATCAACTAAATCAATCTTTGTTGGTTGTGTATGACTATTATTAAATCACTCTGTATATAATATTTATTTTTCATATTCCAAAACAAATTAGTAGTATTAATCATAGTTATATATATTGAGAAAAATGTTTGTATAAGCAAATGTTTTTTAGGTAAGCAAATGTTAATGGTTACCTGTTGAAACTTTCTAAAACTCACACATAAAAGTACAACCGTGAGATTTCAAGTAAAGATGTTCAACCTAACAATATCGACATTGTTAGTTAAGTTAGGTATTCAACCTAATAATATTGACATTATTAGTTAAGTTAGGTCTTAAAGATAATTCAATTATCAATATTAGTGTAGGTCGGTAGACAAGTATTCTCTTCGATGTTTCCCCTCAATTCTCTTATGGTAAAAACAGGTATAGAATTGACAACCTGAGCAGCATATTTGTTTTAATAAATTGACCCACAAAACTGAATGATGATTTGACAAAGTGAGGCCATGTTGGGCAAACGCACCATATGTGAAGGTAACAGTGTTGAAGGCATGCATCCATCTAAAATCTATTCTATTTTATATCAAATGGACAAGCAAGTTGGTGTGGAATAATAACAACTCGATCGCGTGTTTCAACTTTCATTACTTATTTTAACTTAACAAACACATTAATAATGTTAAAACTTTTGGTAAAACTGGAATTTATCGAGTGATTATTGATAAATGAAAGCAACTTCCATCCTAGTAAATATTATCTTGGCAACGTGGAATTCTTAATGACAATGGCGACAACAATCATGTTAGTGTTTGATATTCTTTAACTATAAACATGAATTATGTATGTATGGACAAGCCAAATAAATAAACAAATCATTTCTTATACTAATAGGATCTACATTGTTTTGGATTGGATTCATAGCTATCAATAGCTCATGTGGAATACAAAAGTAATAATCGATCTGAAACAATCGACAAATAAAGTAATTAGTGACTTTGCGATTCTTCCTCAACCAAATCCTCGAGTTATCGTTGGAACTTTCAAACACTACAACCCAGTTGTAGGATTCTATGAAAATAACATCCGACCGGGCATCACTTTAATTCCTATGCTTATTGCTCTAATAAAGCAACATTTTACAAACTCCGTATTTCTCGGCATTTTTATCTATAAATGCACTTTCAGACGACACATTCACATTTTTCCCAAATATTTACATCTCAAATAATGTTGGACGGTGATGGTCGTTCTCCACCAACGACAAGGATATAGCTATATTGCTTGGGTGATGGACATGTACGTGTCTAACTGCGACCAACTTAATAACTCACACTGTTCCAGAAGCCAGCCATAAAATACATTACAACACTACAAATATGAAGAGAAATTGAGATTATAATTGTGCACTATTGTTGATTTATTTTATTTTTTTTCAAAAAAATTAACAACTATTTACTATTTTAAACAGTTGCCGATAATCATTTACTAAAGTTTCATCAGTTTTTTTGATCACATATTACATGTTGATACATCTCACGCATCGAACCGATTACTGTCACGCAACTTTAGCACACAAAAATAAACACCAGAATGAAGGTGATGTATTTTAATTTGTGAGGGAGTAGCTTTTCATAGATACATTCAACTCATATTTAGGGCAACATAAAGCACGGATTTCGACCCCAAATTACTGACAACAGTACGTTTAACATCCTTCATTTACTCCCTAAATTATGGTGATGTTTTCTCAACTCAACAGAATGTTACACACAACAAAATGAAGATGTGTTTTCATGTCATAGAAAAAAATGATGGAGATCCATAGTAGTGTGAATGATAGACAAGTTAAGCAAAATACATTTTTTTGAAAAACTTCTAGCCTCAACTTCATTGCCCACAACAACAATCTTTGAAATTCAGCCAGCTGTGGCTACGGAGTGATCACATTATGGTACAACGGCTCCTCTCTTCAGCTGGTTGTGAGTTTACTTGCTGGAACCTTTGTGACTCGGATGGATTGTATGTGAATTCCGATGTATCCAGCCCATACTGCAGAAGGAGCACCATTGGTGTCAGATAGTCATACGCAATTCAATAATCATTTTACAAAACACAAGAATAATAATGTGACCCTTTCAATAGTCTCAAGCAACAATCAGAGATAGTCCTAAATAGAGCTATATAAATAGTAAATAGACATTTATTGTGAAAAAACCAATGCAAAAAGGATGGCAAATAGATGGTTATTGTGAAAATACCAACGCAAAAAGGACATCATGCTTTACATGACACAAAAAACACAGTACAATCAGGTTTAGCCATTCATTATAGACATGAAATCAACAGAATGATCAAAATAGTTCATAATGATTTGCTATGAAGCTCAGACACTTTATACAACATGGGTGCGATATGGCCCAGATACTAACTACCTAGATCCAACATATGGAAAAAGTTGTCCTTATACGGTTTGGCCAATTCTTACCTCTTGAGCTACTTTTTGGGTTGAATTAGGAAAAAACTAGTCCCTATAAAAATAGCAGCCAGAGATACAGTCTATGAAGTAAGGACACCGACACGTCGACACCGATAATAATCTGAGAAAATGACATAATTCAGTGTAATCATATGTGTTGGTGTCGGACACCAACGTGTGTCCGACACCGGGACACACCTAAAATGAGGAGTGTCCGTGCTTCATAGGATAAAGTGCATATGGGCATGTGCATGGGACGTTCAAGATGAACCTTAGGCGGAAGGTAGATCGGAGGAGACACTGCAAATGGAGGTATCATACTAGATACTCCAAAGATGGAGGAACACGGTGGAAACCAGGAAATCATAAAGGAAAATGGTTCCCAAAAAAAGTGTGCTGATGGACAGCGAGTCCACTGAATAGGCATAAATTAAGACTTTTTCGTTAGGATCTGAATACTATCTTTGAATTTGGACTATAGGCCAAATTCAACCCCAAAAGCAAGCTCAAAAGGTGAGGATGAGGACTGCCCAAATCTTATAAGGAAAACTTTGGTCAAATCTCTCTGTGATGTGGAATCTCAACACTCTCCCTCACAAACAAGACTACAACACATTTGGTATGTGGACAAATGCAAGTGGAATAATAGGATTTACAACAGATATGTTACACAAAATTTGTAAAAGAAAGTATAAACATATAATACAAATGCATACTATTTGTAAGGAAACATTGATATTTTCATACTATTTCATGATCAGAACTTACAAGACATGTGATCATAACAAAAAAGCCTAAAAACATATCTTCTCTTATCCATATAAGAAATTTATTTGTTTACTTCAAAATATGTCACAAATGTGCTTTCAATAACCAGTGTCAAAATGTTGCACAAAAGCATCACTAGTCTTATTTAAAACAAGTCTTGCACTCTATTCAAGTGCTTTATGCTTACTTCATATACCAAGAGAAAAGACAATTCTGTTAATTCAATCACCACCATCCTCAAATGGATCATGTAGATATCCACTAACATCCCACAACCAAGTCAAGTCACTCTTTTTATTTCCTCAAAAAATGAATAGAGTATGTATTCCAATTCTTCTCACAACATGATGAATAACGAGCCTAACCCCCCATTTACTTAATATGAAATTTTGTTACTAAAGACAAACACTAGTATCTATTTCCATATGTGCTATACTTTTAATACCGACTAAACAAGGAAATAAATCATGAAATGTACCGAATCTGTAAACCTACTCGTAAGATTTAAGATATGATGTTATGTCCTAAGATATTGTAGGCTAAAATATTGATATTATGATATATTTTTCACATATTCTAACAAGGTCAAACTATTGCAAGTTCCCAAGGGCCAACAATTTATCACTATATTTTAAAAGTATTCTCGAGAAGGTGAGCCAGCGGTTGGGAATCTTTTGGGGAGGGAAAGAAATACACATTTACATTTGTTATGGAGAAAGAAAAGTGAATCATAAACCTCTTTGGCCCAAAAGGGCTTCACCATTGATTATAATAGCACCACAAATTAAAACTTAGGACAAACAAATGAAAAATTCTCAACACAAGAATAATAAATAAAGTGAACTACAGAGATAAAAGATTGCACCTTCTCCCTCATCCTTGTACTCCATGCATCATTTCTGCTGGAACGTGGATCAGTTGTGCCTGTAACTGGTACACCTGGTGCAGGTCCTGCTGGTCTATTGAGCAAAGGCTGACGGGCTTGCTGCCTTGGATTAATGAACTCTTCATCACTATCGTAATCTACTGGCCTATTTGCAGCCCGAACAATAAGGGCTAAGATGAAAAGAAGTGCCTACAAATTCCATAAGCATAACAATCGGCACATCACATTCACATAATACATCTATAAAACTTTTTATCTTACTGTGTGCCTCTCCAAAATCCCGGTGTTAGGTAAGTAGGGTACGGTGAGAGGAGATTTTTTTAATACAGTAAAATATATTTAAAGACATCAGAGTAATACTAAATTAAACGAAAGATATGTTAAGGGTAAGGCACTTTGTTTCCAAGACATTTGAATTTCAAAGTTGAAGACAACTGAATTACTCAAATATGCCTATTTAATTTTATATTTACCCCCTTAACCATTGTCTTCTTCTTTTTGCTTTTTCAGAACTGATTAATAAATGTTTTTTCTTCAACACTTCCCTGTGAAACTATATCCTTATGATTTCACTTGTAATCGATAGAACATACTATTAAAAGCATGGCCAAAAAATTCATTTATTAAAAGTTGACTCTGGTGTAAGTGTAACAACTACCAGGATGTTGGTTACAATCAACTTGGCTGTATGGTAGGCGTTTCTATCAATTAAAAAAATAGTCTATTTCTCTGATCATGAATTCAAACATATTCAGAATAAGTTATTAGTTCTTAGCATATTTTCAATCATAACGCTTCTTGCTTACCTCAAAGATAACAATCCCAAGAGCAACCCATTTCACAATAGTCCAGTTCTCTCTCAGAAAGTTGTATAGCATATCAAAATCTCCAGTTTTGTCCCTTGGAATTTCCTGAAAAGAAGATAATTATAAGATGGAAAATATAAATTCTAGTATTTCCTATCATAAAATACTAGTACCCACTTACCTCTTTCCAGTTTTTGTCAAAAAATATAAAGGCTGCACATCCAAGCTCTACTAAGATCAACAAGACCACCAAAACTGAATACTTTGTTGGATTAAGGAAAACTAAAATAACAATTCTTATAAGATTAATGCATGCATAAAGTTAAACACAAACACACACGTAGAGGAGGGAGAGAAGGTGGAAGAGATGCTTAAATTCATGCTTTTGTATATTAGTAGAACTTTTATGAAACACAATAAATATGTTAGGTCATAGCATAAGACATTCTAGAAGGATACACAGCTCAGGCAGCAACCATTCTGTGTCATAGATGCAATACAACCAAAACAAGAAATGACAAAGAGAACTGCCCCAACTCCAATGAACAGGTAAATAAACCTGCCAAACATGGAATACACAATCGGCTGAAGCAAGTGAGAAGATAAAATAGTACGCGATGTATATATTAAAGTAACAATTGTGGTGAATATAATCCATTAGGGCGAACTCAGATAGAAAGTATCAAGACAAAAAAAAAATACATGTGATGTTTTGCCCATGACTGTCTCTTGTAAAACAAATACAAAGGGGTCACTAGTAGGTCTAATAATAACTACACATCGAAGAAATAGATGATTTATCCAACCCATATCCAGTGTGTAGTGTATACCAATATATGGACCGTCAATAAAGTAATTTCATTTGAAGTTTGTTATTTCAACACTAGCAACAATAAGTACTTCATCAATTACACCAAATAATGAAGCATGCTTCCGACTATAGCACACCTACATTCAATTGGCATTGAATGATCTCCACATATCTGCTTACAATAGAAATATTAAAATACAGGTCATATCACTAACGCTAACTGTAGATGCCTGATTCCTATGACCTAAGTGAATCTTGCAGGAAAGCCCAAATCCATTTTACACATTATTTTTCCAAAGAAAATTGGAGTAGTTTTTGCTTTTTAATTGAATGAACTTTAATCATAGAGATGCAATTCTGAATAATTTTGAAACAACCCCCTACCCCATTAGCACAGGCACAAATTACTTCATTAAATAAAGCAAAGCAAACCGATGCATCAACATACTCTAATGAAAACAAAAGGTATAATTGTTTCCTGTAAACTCTACGAGCAATCAACTCAATGCATATTTCTCAATCAATACACTCCAAAAACAGGCAAGAAAGGAGCAGCATTCATACCAAGCCTTGGGCAAATTATCAAAAATGTTATCAGAAAGAGGCAAAGCCATAAGCATAGGTCGACCAAGTTGAACTAGAGTTTGATCATCGGTGACAGCAGAGAGCGTCACAGAATTATCCGAAGCTCTACTGAATTCAACCAGCAGATAAATCCCATATCCCACCATTGCCAGACCGGTAATGGTCAGTATGAAGTTCAAAAGCTTCAACAGACATTCCCAGCAACCCCTACAAGCCATCCTCCTCTACTCACAATGTCACTTGAATCCTTCAATCAAAATCAAAACAGTTTCCAATGCACAATATTTTTTTCTCTGCACAAAAGACGTGAAATGAAAGGCACCAAAACATTAACAGCATGGTCTTTTAATGTACACATGAATTTAAACATCATGGATTCTATAAAACAATTGGCCCATATCAATCCTAACCTTAATTTCGTCAAATTAAGAAACCCAGTAGAAAAATCTTGGGAGAAAAAATGATGGGTGACTTAAAGCATCAATTTTTATGAATATTAAGAAAACCCCCAATTTTTTTTAATTGACCATGGTGTTTTTCAATGCAATTGACCATAATTTCCTATAAAATCTAGCTCAGAAAATCATTGAGAATTCATCAAATTAAAAAAAAAAAATTGATTAAATAAAAAGTAAAACAGGCAAGGTTTTGAAGGAAAAAATGGTAAGAAAATTGAAAATGTGAAAATAAGTATGGTTGATAGAAGGTAGAATTACTTACAAATTAGAATCGAAGATTTCTACGATTGTTGAATTGCGAAGTTGAAAATTTTGGGATGAGTGAAAAGAAAACCAAACAGGAAAAAGAAACGATGATGACTGTCTGGAAAGGAATGTGTGCGAGCGAACGTGTCTGGATTGGAACGACTAAATGACATTAATACCCTTATCCGATACGCGTTTCTCGCAACTAAAAAACGTAATGTTTTCGATGTCGTTTCTGGGACACGTAAGGAATTTCAAACTTTACCATTTTCGGTGTGTGTACGTAAAAAGTCATATGGTTGTTTTAGTAAACAAACAGAGTCATGAATGTTGTCGCACGGTTACAACTCTAAAAAATCATTATTTCCCCGTTTTAATTAATAAAAATAAATAACCTTATTGACGCGGGTTTATTCATTGCGAGCTTCTCGGGTTTTTTTCCGGGTTCATATGACATTATGTTAGGTGAGTTTTATGCTATCTATCTTAGGTGAGTTTTATGCTATCTATCACAGGTTGATCATGGCAAAAGATTTGGGTTATGCAAACTTGATTGCTATTCTGATTCTCTATTTCTTTTGCTTGCATCAACCTTATTAATGGCCTCAATTGAGAGATATCATATCTATCTTGTTCTCATCCAAGACATAAAACAAATGCTTCAACAAACCAATGTAACGGTTTCTCTCACTCTTAGAGAGGTGCAGACTACATGACAAAGCTTGGAGCTTATTCAAATGTGGAACTTCTTCATGATGTCCCCTACTGGTCTTGTTAATCTTCTAAGTAGCAATGACGATGACACTTTGTTCCTTAGGGAGTAGTTAGCGTGTCTTTTTCTTTTCTGTTTTGCTTTTCTATCCTTTACCATTGTAACAAAAAAAGAAAGATTCACACCCCAAATAAATCCACTTACAAAAAAAAAAAAAAAAAACAATTTTTTGCCTACCAATTTTATCAATTGTGCAATTTAGCCCCCAAGTTTAAAATGAGTGATTTTGGCCTACAAGATTACCCTCTTTCTGATTTTGTAGTCCCCCGAAAATATTACAAACACGCTTCTCAATTTTCTCTCCCGAAAATAGTTTCCACGTTGCACAGTTTTCTTGCTCGATTTTACTCCAAGTTCTCAATTTTCTCTCCACGTTCTCGATTTTCTCACATTTTTCCTCAAGATTCGCAGTGAAAAAATTCATTTGTTCATGATTCAATTCATTTAATTCAAATATTATTTTTATTTATTTTCAGAGATTTCAACCGAGAAGGGAGGTGATGTACCTGACATATAAGAATTTATGTAATTCATTTATTTTCAGATTCTTATCAATGCAAAAGTCGTGTAATTTTAAGTTTAAGTATATAAATACTTAACTTAAAATTATTTTAACAGAAGTTTTTTTAAATCTTTTTGCAGACTATGGGAATATTGTTTCCTATCAAAAAGTACAACAATATAAAGAGTACAATATTATGGTGGGATTTGCAACAATCTACTCTGTTGAAAATCCAAATTTACATTAATGGCTGACTATGAGAAAGATAAACTAAAGGTTGTTGTTGAGTTGATGATTGAGATCAATACCTCCTTCAGCTTCCGACCAAGCCTGTGACATCACACAGATTCCCAAGTGTGCTGAAACGGATGGGAGCTTCACATTCAGAATGAAGGATGTGAAGTGGTTTGAAATGGCAGCCTATGGGACATGCACCTTAGAGAGGGCAGCAACCGACGTTGAGGGAACATTTAGTGGAAAGCTCAGCAAAGTGGGAGTAGAGATATCTAAGATGCATAACAGGCAGTATTTCAGTATTCATTGCTTGAATCCAATGTTTAGATTGCATAACTTCTTCATAAGACTTATGTTCAGTGTGTGACAATAAAAAATGTGGTTATGAAGATCGGCAGAAGAAGGAAAAATTGACAAAGGATATAAAGTACCTAAGAATGATTATATAGGATGGTCCGTGAAGGAATTACAAATATAGTGTTGAAGTCTAACTGAAGGGTTTCTAACTCTATGAAACCTTCTAAGATCATTGGCAGGGGTACATGGTCAATATTAGCATGATGGGGTTGCTCTATATCAAAAGGATTAATGTGATCAAGGTCAACAGGAAAAACAGACTCAATATTATGATTATAATCATGTTGTTTTCTATGAAGAGGAGAATATGAAGACTTATCATACTTACAGTGGGCTTTTTGTGGATGTGGTGCCGCATAGTTGTTTCAACTTTAAATAAAATATATCTTTGGTAAAAAGATTCTAGAGATTATAAAAAAGACAAAAATTGAAGTTATTTCTGTTTGTTTACTATAATAAAAAGGGAAAATTACATTGACCTCCCCTGAGGTCTCTTTAAATGACAAAGACATCCCCTCTAGTTTAAAAATAGACACAAACCTCCCCTAAATTCTTTTATAATAGATGGACACTTCCCTTCTCAATTAACTCTGTTTATTATTCCGTTGAAAATAACCCCATTACTTTTCTATTGGTGATGAGTGATAGCAATCTTCCTCCACAAAACCATTGAATATTCCTGCTATTGTTGAAAGCTTTTCAAATCCTTTTGTTTTTTCATTATTTCTATTCAAGAATGAGCCCCATAAAAAAAGTGGATACACTGGTGAAACAGATACCCAATGGTGTATGAGTTTTATTTCCATGGTGAAGTGAAACAGAGGCTTGGAATCAAAGTGTTTCAGAAGAAAAAAAAAATGATTGTAACAGATTAATAATAGCAGTAGTGAATAAATAACTAATGTATTGCAAAACTTAAACTAGCAACCATATCAAAGTGGAGTTTGTCAATTTAAATCCAAAATCGATTTGAATTGAAACGGAAATTTTGGTATGTTGTGTTTTTGGTCATGCCTTTTTAACACAACCAAAATTCAAAATACGTAAACAAACACTCTGCCATCAAAGCGGAAACACTGCACAAATGACATAAAATTAAAAATTTCGACAACCGGGCCACAGTGGTGGAGGCTTGAAACAAATACGCAACAAACCCTACATTTCTGCAACCTCTTCCATCTTCATCTTACCTTCCCTCTTCCACCTCTCACCTGATGGGATAAACTAAATGGCTTGAAAGGGAGTGAGGAGGGACAAGGAGGAGGAGGGTGGTGGTACTGCTCGAGTGAGGGATGGAGGGAAGGAGAGTTGCGGCACAGTGAGGAGGTAGGAGGAGCGATGCCGTTGGCGTTTCTATTTCTTTTTAACGGAAGGTGGATGACTCTAACGGCAGGGGAGGTTATTGTCAAGTAAGAAAATAGAGGGGGTGTAAGTGACATATACACATAATTTAGGGGAGGTGAGTGTATTTTCCCCTAATAAAAATCATGTTTTTATATTTAAAGCTTCCTTAATGAAAATATGTAAAGTTTTTACACTTGAGTTCCTTGTTTTTAGGAAAAAAAGATTTTGGAAAAGCTACTATAAATAGCTTTTTAGAGCCCGTTCGTCATAGTTTTTTTTAAGAAAAAAACAATCTAAAGTCATAGTTTTTTTAAGAAAAAAAATTCTAAAAACAGAATCTAAATAGCTCTTTAATAAAATAATCACTATTAAAAGTATTGCATCCAGCTGTTACAACTTTTTCAAAAAAATCAGAATCTAAAAAAATAATCTAAAAACAACTTCAAATGAGAAGACTTCTTAAATAAGAGAGAAAACATAGGTAAAAAAATTGAACTAATTTTGTAACAAAAAATCTCTTTCATATAGTTGTGTCTAACGGAATAAATTCTTAAAAAAAATCACTTTATTTTGCGTTTGTAACATAATAGATTTTTTTTTTTAAAAAATCACAAACAAACGGGTCCATGATATTTAAATTTAAAAGTACCAATATTAATTTTATTTTTTATTTAATTAATATTCATAACAATTAAATTTCTAAATTATAAGTAGCACAACATTTAATTAATATTTGTAACACTTTTATTTTTACGTGTGCGTTCAAAAATAAGAAAGAAAAGAAGAAATCCAGAATAATAGATGATGAAAAATGAGAGACCAACAAATGTAATACAAATTAAAACTTAAAACTAATTTATATTTTTAACATATATAATATAATATTCGTTTTTACATGACATACATGACTACAAGACTCACATTTAATATATAAAGTAGTTGTTGGTGTTATTTGTGATTGAAATGTATGACCCAAGGGTAATATATATAAAGTAGTTGTTGGTGTTATTTGTGATTGAAATATATGACCCAAGGGTAATATTTAACTCTGAAGAATGGGTGAAAATCAATTTTGTGTGATTTATATAGTATTTGACATTTATTTATCTAATATCGCGGTGATTTAATGGAGTTGGTGGTGATTTATATAGTATTTATTACTTTTGAATTAAAAAATTTATTTTGATTATTAGATAAATAAATCGCACACAATTGATTTTTCCTTATTCTCATGAATTAAATAAAACTCTTATATGGCGGTATATTTCAATCAGGGTTAAATATGTTTTTAGTCCTTACATTTTGCATCCCTTTAAAGAATAGTCCCTACATTTTATTAAATGTTTTTAAAATCTTCACATTTTATCCCCGTTATCAAAATTAGTCATTGCTGTTAATTCTCTAACGGAATGTTAATGTGACAGTTAGTCGATCCCAATTATTTTAGGGTTAAATATGTATTTATTACTTTTGAATTAAAAAATTAATCTTGATTATTAGATAAATAAATCACACATAATTGATTTTTCCTTATTCTCATGAATTAAATAAAACTCTTATATGGTGATACATTTCAATCAGGGTTAAATGTTTTTAGTACTTACATTTTACGCCCCTTTAAAAGAATAGTCCATACATTTTATTAAATGTTTTTAAAATCCTCACATTTTATCTCCGATATCAAAATAGTCTCTGCTGTTAATTCTCTAACGGAATGTTAGTGTGACAGTTAGTGGGTCCCAATTATTTTAGGTTAAATATGTTTTTGGTCCCTACATTTTGCGTGACTTTGAAGAATAGTCCTTATTATTTTAGGGATTTTAAAAACATTTATCGAAATGCAAGGACTATTTTTCAAAGTCATGCAAAATATAGTGACCAAAAACATATTTAACTTTAAAATAATTGGGACCCACTAACTGTCACATCAGCATTCCATTAGAGAATTAACTGTAGGGACTAATTTTGATAACGGAGATAAAATGTGAGGATTTTAAAAAACATTTAATGAAATGTAGAGACTATTCTTTAAATGAGCGCAAAATGTAAGGACTAAAAACATATTTAACCCTAGTATTAATTGTGTTTCTATATTATCGTTAATGAATATGGTTACATAAGTTCCTTGTCCCTAAAAATATAAAAAATATTGATTTTAGGTCCTAAAAGTAAAAAAATCAGATATTCGGTCTTCCGAGAATTTTTCGTTTCATTTTTTGCCTCTGATAATTGGTCGGTTTATGTTCATATCAATAATCAATCAATAATTAATCAATCAATCAATCAATAATCAATCAATAATCAATAGTATATATATAAAGTAAGGTTTTTTATGCCACATGTCACTTCCACATTCATTCTCAATATTTTTATTATTTTTTCTATTTTATTTAACATAAATATCTCAACAAACTTTTGATCTTATGCACTCAGTATTTTTTTTTAAATTTTTATTGAATTTCTAATATTTTATGTAGCAGAAATATCCCAACAAACTACACATCAATCAATCATTCAATATCAATCAATCAATCAATAGTATATATATAAAGTAAGGTTTTTATGCCATGTGTCACTTCCACATTCATTCTCAATATTTTTATTATTTTTTTCTATTTTTAAAAATCAATATTTTATTTAACATAAATATCTAAACAAACTTTTGATCTTATGCACTCGGTATTTTTTTAAAATTTTTATTGAATTTCTAATATTTTATGTAACATAAATATCTCAACAAACTACACATCAATCAATCAATCAATCAATAGTATATCTATAGTATATATATAAAGTAAGGTTTTTTATGTCACGTGTCACTTCCTCATTCATTCTCAATATTTTTATTATTTTTTCTATTTTTAAAAACCAATATTTTATTTAACATAAATATCTCAACAACATTTTGATCTTATCCACTCAATATTTTCTTTAAATTTTTATTGAAATTCTAATATTTTATGTAGCAGAAATATCTCAACAAACTACACATAATACTTTCAACAAAGTTTACATATACGATCTTATTTTATGATTAAAAGACTTCAATTTGTTTATTTGTTTACATATACTATATCATTCAATTTGTTTTTATGTTTGAGGAAAAAAATGGTTCGATTAGTTTTTTTTTTATAATAAAAATGTTTGATTAGTTATTATGTTATCTTTTAGCAACATATTCTAATGCAAATGTTAAATAAATTTTCGTTAATCACATATTTACATATTTTGATCACAAGTAGAAACCCCAAACCTTCTTTTCATCTAACATTTTTCCTTCTTCAGGTTTGCCAAACACCAATTTTATTATTTCTCATATATATATATATATATATATATATATATATATATATATATATTTCAATCATTTTCTTCTCTTTCAATCGATTTTTCTCTCTCATACGCTTGGGCCACGAAACAAACCCATGACCACATGTTTAAAGGGACCCAAAACTCTTACCACTTGGACTAATTCATTATTGATTTTGTTACACTTTTTATTCTTGCATTTGACATTCATCTCATCATTTATATTTATTTTTATGATATTATTATAATTTTAAATTTAAATAAATTCAATCTAATATACTGACACGTGTATTCGTGCACACAAACTTATAAAACTTATTTAATATCTAACCCGAACAATGTCGGGTCTCTAAACTAGTTAATATAAAAGTTATGACTCTCATTTATGTTCAAGTTGTGTTGAGGTTATGATCATCTATGATCAATAAATTTCATATCACAATGCCATCATCGTTTCACTAATCCTTTGATTTGTTTTTAATAACAAATTCATCGTCGAAAAGTTTATGTTCTTGGGTGTGCGACATTGATGACAGATAATACACAACATTAGAAAATGGTGAAAAGAGAATTATTAGCTCAAAGGGGAAATAGGTATTTGTTGCATTCATTTTAAAAAATCATATCTATTAAATATATTATTTCCCAATGATTAGTGAAATTTCTCCTTTCAATCATGTTTTTTCATTCACAAATTAGTTCAATACATAGAACCTTTTATTTTTTATTTTTATGTATTCGATACTTAGAACGAGCTCAATTGCATTCGGATGAATGTAATGTTGATCATGAATTCCTTAACTACATGAGCAGCTTTTGACATGATATGCAATGCATAGTTTTACTACAATATACAATTGAATTGAATCAACAATGTATACTAATGTCTCATTTTCTTTATTTTGTTGTTTCAATTTCTTACACGTTTTCAGTGTACACCACTTCATGTAACACTGCGAAATAATGTTGCCACCTTCAAATAAACTTTAGAAGAGGGCACCATATACATACAGTCAATAAAATTTAAAAATCCCCAGCAAAAATGAGAGGTACTAAGCCGGTCAAAGGTACAATCAAAATGATGTTTTTGCTCATAAAATAACAGACCTTCTCATATTGAAGAAAAGACGAATTTGGATTGATATGTGACAAATCTCACGCAATCCAAACATCCATGATCGTTATATCAAGATTAAACCGTTCATATTTTAAGCTCGGTATTCTAATGTGCTCACTGCATAAATACATTTATACTTGAGTTATGCTCTCTCAATACATAATAATTAAATTTGTAGAACTATTCTCTCAAAACACGTCAGGATTGTTTGATTTTGTAAGAGTTATAGAAGATATCAAAACTAAAATTTAATTATAAGAACTACCATTCAAACAAGAGAACGGAGAATAGCAAACTACCCTTCCCATGATAAGCAAGACTAATAATATTTGAAGGAAAAAAAAAAAAGAAAAGAAGGAAGAAACAAAGTAACAAACCACCAAACCCACGGGACAACATGAGTGAGTGACACAAACAAAAATGACTTCTTAAAACAAACTACCTATCATAATTTACATTCATATACTAGAATTGATCTTTTCTATAACTAGAAAATGATACATAATTTTGGTGGAAAAGGTCTGAAAGACAGATTAATACATGAAGAACATTGAAACAACTAAAGTAAACAGCTGAAAGATAAAATCCAATTTCAAAAAGAAGGAAAAGTTAGCATCCGTCAAGCCTTTGAACTCATCTTTTTATTCACAACATTGTTCCTATCCTTACCATTATTAGATTCCCACACCCAAAAATACAACCCCAACAAAACATACCTATCATTGTTTTATGCTTCCCAAAAGTACCACATTTACAACCATATCAGCATCTATTTACAACCACAATTTCTTTTTGAGCATCAACAAATGTGTGGCCAATTCTCAACCGCCCAAGTAGCCTAACTGGTGTCCCCTACTTGATTTTTTATTTATTTTTTGCTTTGTTTTGGCATGTGATGATGGATAGGATCAATGTCTACTACTCTATGAAGCACCGACACAGACAAACACAGACATCATACACGATGCTGACACAAACATGTTGAAATTGGACACATATGTTGGCCTCAAGTGTCAGTGCTACATGACTTCTACTTGGTTGTTGCATCAAGGTATTGTATGAAGTGGTTGTTGTTGGTGTGATGTGGGAGTGGGGGGACCTAATATGGCTTAACAAAATGGTTCCAGTTCTCCTATTCCCAGTCAATTTACTACTTGGAACTTGATAAATTTGAGAAACTAAAAAAATAAATAACAACAGGGTCATGATCTAGTGGACCCTTTTTGTATAGAAGTTTGTCACCATCAGAACCAATTTTTGGTTGTAAATGTCAATAGGGAAGAGAACCAATGTAGCTTGGAGGGATGCTGGAAATGCCTTGTCTTGAAAGCTCAGCCAACACACTATCCGTGGAAGGAGGTTTGAGGCCTATTGGCAAAGGTAGCCATGGCTTACTTATCGCCTCCTTCACAACATTGTCAATAACCTCCTCTGCCTGCATGTATGCATTGTAAAACACTATGGTAAGAGTTCATGGATAGTCTATAAAACAATGATGATTTGGTAGACACGCTTCATCGTCTAAAACAATTTTTAGTGCTCATGTTTTTATCTTAATTTGCATGCCCCTACTATACAAACATTTGGTAAGTTAGAGAAGACTCAATTATGCCCTGATTCCCATACAAATTTATTCAATTAGAAAAACCATGTGATATATTCAGCCCTTAAAACCATTGATCATATTTATTCGACACAAGATACATAAAGCATTTTGATAATCGGCATTTGTAAGACACGTGCTCGGTAGAAAACATGTTAAATATAATTTCTCAATGTCAATGTACTAAGTTATTCGTTGCAACATAATAAATTGAGTTTGAATCACTGAACTTTTTACGGATTTTCAATCTTTTTAATGCTTTTAAGCAGGACTACGATTTCATTACAACATGAAATGGTGCTAATCAGAATATATAAACTGGTTACTTGCATGTAGCTACTATGATCAAGTAGAAAGAAACTGAAAGGGAAGTATTGCATTACCGGATAATCGTCAAAGGAACTATGTGGTATGCTAAACGTGTAATCCATTGCATTAGCGTTAGTCACTGCAGGTATATCCTGTGGTTTGATAAAAAAAAAAAAAAGATATGATTAGCATAACCCATAAGTAATTTAAATAACTAGCAAAAACAAATTGTGCAGGCATAATTACATTATCAGGTATTAACCATTAGCACAGAAAATAGCAAAAGGATAAAGTTAAAATCTTCATTTTTATGATACTCACCTGAGAGTAGGAATAGCAAGGAGGTTGAGGTGGAGGTAACACCGGGCAGCCCCATGCATCTGGATGTATCTGCAACATCAAGTGATCACATGTCAAACTGCAACCATAATCTCTACATAACAAGCCAAAGAGAAAGGTTGTTTATGTGAACAAAAACTTCACACTCTCGAATTCTGAACAAATATATTACCCCCGGAAATGGTTTCCCATGCCAACTTTCTGTAGGCTGCCACATGGGATAACCAGAATGGCCCCAAACCTGCATGCCAGCCGTTTGAGTTCCAGATTGTCCCCACATAGGATATAAAGGAGCTAGAGGAGGAAGGGTATGGTTAGAATAATATGATGGAGGACCGGGCATAATTGGTCTTTGAAGACAATAGTTCCTTTGAGTTGGATCCCTTGGATTTAGCCATTTCCGATCTTCTTGCTTCGGCAAGATATGTCTCTTATGCATTCTATATTTCTGGTTGAAATTAAACAATAAAAGACCTTATGTTAGTATGCATTACCTATGAAGATATACGAATATCATTTTATCATTAATAACAGTTTTGAATGAGGTATGGAAATAGTTTTGGAAACCGTGGGAAGGTAGATTATAACCTGAAGATGGCTTGCCACATTATGCCTTGTCAAGCCCTCCACTTTCATTAGATCCAATATTCGAGAAGGAATAGCGTGATCAATGCCTAGTTGCTCCACTGCCTTCACAAATTTTTTGTGCAGCTCTGGCGTCCAGTCTACCTGAGACCAAAGTACCAAAACTGTATTAAGAAAATCAGGTTCCGCAGATCATTCATACATAAAATCAATATAACCTTATAAAACATGGATAAACAATGAACAGTCTGAAATAACGGAACAAGAGCATTATGAGAAGAATGAATGGAAAAACAGCTTACTTTCATCTTCTTCCGATTAGCTTTTATCTCACATTTATGACTGCGAACACCTACTTTATTTGCAGATGTTGTATTACTTTCACTATTGTTTAGAACCTTCACATTTGGTAACTGTGGTGAAACAACACTCTCACACTTAGAAGCGTCGGCAAATTCCTCCTCTTCCTTCTGAACCAAAGTAGCTTCAGATTTCGTTTGTTGAGTAATACTTTCAGCATTCAAATTTTCACATGTAATTTCGACAGATTTAGATTCTCCATCATGTTCCCCACTTTCTTTTTCCGTGGAGCAATTAGTCTGCTCTTGGCAATTTTCCGTGGAGCAATTAGTCTGCTCTTGGCAATCCCCATCATCAAGTAATCTTCCCACCTGTTTCAATTGTGGGGTTGAAGGAGCAGGATAATGTTCATGGTGGTCATTGTCAGAAGACCTCAATACTTGCTCTAACTTGATTGAGGCTTTACTTTCATTTTGTTCGTTATCTGTTTGAATCTGCAAGATGGAGGCTACAGATTCCTTGACAGGTTTCAGTGATTCAGACAGCGCACTTACCCCAGCATTGAACGCCTGTTTGAGTTAAAGCGCATAAGAACTATTTTACTCAGCATATGTTAAGATTAAATGCGTGTGGAATATCACGAATATTATTTACAGACCTTGTGAACCACATGCTGCCAAATATTTCTGAGCTTGTCCTCAGAGAGTGGTTTGCTGAGAAACTCCACTGCTCCAAGCTTAAAAAAGAAAACGAAGCAGCAAAGAGTAAAGAGGTGTGCGCGCATCAACAATTAAAATGGATTGAAAATACACTTTGTCTATTAAGTTAAAGATCCTATTTAAGTAGAACTGAAAAACCAAATAAAACTAGTTTGATTAGCCCTCTAATTTTAAAAGGATATGGTCAATCGGAAAGAATCCAAAGCATGAAATAACGATATACGGAAATTGGATTTAGCTCAAAGAATATAACCAAAATCTTACTGCTATGCACTTCATCATGGTGTTCAGACAATCGCTATTTGAAGTCACTGCATCAAAAATTGAAGAACTCACTGGTTACAAAACTTGCAGCAAGCACAAAAAAGCATTAATGTCAACATTTTCCCCGTATTTTCCATGCCATGTTCCCCCTCTACACCATTCATCAATTTCTAGTTTCCATAGGTAAAAGCTACTAAAAAAATAAGATGTTGCATGATATAAAACAACATCAATCACAAGTCAAATAAAATTAGTTATTGCAATATTATTTAATATGCAGAAGTTAATTTAATCTATATTCTTTAAACCAGAAAATTTGTGTTTGGTTTATGTACTTACTGATGGTTGGTAAGTCCTTGGCATTCTCAAGAAATTTGAAGCCTCCCTCACAACTGCTTGAACTCACCTACAATTAGGATGGATGCATAATAACATTATCAAAGCCGTATCGCTTTACAAAGATACGAAATTTGGCAGCAGTTAACAAGTCAATATCATCATTTCTCTCCTTAGAGATGTTCATTTTATTTTCAACAACCACACAGATCTAAGTTTCAAATTTACTACATTATGATTTGTCATTTATATAGAAAATGAAAGTTTACCTCCACTATGGCTATATGGAAATCTTCAGGTCTACTTGAGACTGCTGACAAGGCTTCATTCACATCACAGAATATCGAAACTGTATAGAAACTTTGAGGATTAATAAACAACTTAACAGAAAGGGCAAGCATGTACATAAAAGCTGAATTAGAGAAGATGCAGGAGACAGAGTAGAGTAAAAGAACTATGAGAATTTCAATAAAATCAAGTATATTCAATTAACTTGCTTTCGCAGAAACTTTTGTTCTCCATAAGAAATGCATGTCCTCTGCAGCCAACTAATTCATATAGTGTAGTGACCATATCCAGTTGTGAAAACACATAAGGTACGTACTTTAAAGATGAAAACATAGACATGTTCACAAGCCATGTAAAGAATTACCATATATGGAAATATGGACCATAAAAAATCACAGCAAAAATGTATTCTTTCAAAATATATAGCAACTATTGCAACTAAATACTGAGATCACGGTTTTACAAAGAATTATAAATGGATTCCTTTTTTTGGTCTAAAGTCTAAAACCCTCCGGTTCATAGGGGAAAGGGGACTCTGGTAATTTGGACTTCGGCTGGGGATATGTAAAACTTGGCCAAGGATTTTTCCAGTCAAGATTCGAATTTGGGTTCTCCCAAACGATTCAACCTTAACTAAAGCTCATTAACCACTTGAATTCAACCACTTGGTTACTATTCAAGGATTCTAAAGCAAAGACGTTCTATAATTCTAAAACAATGACGCTCTGTAAGATGCCATCGTACAAAAATATTAAGACAAACTTCACCCCCTAAAGTAACCATAGTACAAATTGGCAGACCAAAATTTATGTAGATGAAGAAGTGAGAGAGGCTATAACAAAAAGAAAGAATCTGAAAAGTATCTTACCATTATAGTCCATGGCCTCAAGCTTTGTTCTTATCTCGGAAACAGAAGTGCTGTCTTCCTCAAGGAGAAGAACCTTGAGTCCTTTGGGAAAATCTTTCCATTCTTGTAAATCATTGGCAGTACAAACCATAGCTGGCTTAGCATCCTTTCTCAGACTCTCATCAACATCCAATTCCTTCTGCAAAACCATGACATCACAAGCTTCATTCAATAAGCTACTAGACTTTAATTAATCAAAACTCCTTTCTATACTTCACTTTGTCTAAATGCTTAAAAAGTTCCAAATAGCTAGCTAGCAGATACTAGTCACAGACTCACAGTATAAAGTGGCATGCCATGAAAAGATTAACCCCAGCCATATTCAGATGAACACTCACAAAACAAATTCTCAATAATTTCTCAGCACAAATAAGCTTTTATTTTGTAAGCTAAGGTTTTAACAGCAATTCCAGGATTTTGAGGTCTCTGAAACAACATTGCAACTACAATTTCAAGGTCAACCACATTTTTCCGCAATATAAAGCTTCGCAGCGTAACTGCAAGCGCGAACAGAAACTTAAAACCATGTACTACATAATAAAGATGACATTTGCTGCTGGCCTGGCACTTTCAGAAAACAGTAAGCAGCAGTAAAACAAAGCCAGATAATGATTAAGATCTCATAAAAAACATAAATAAATCAAAGAAGAGAACTTTATAACAAAAACATGTGAGGCAGGCAATTCATTAGCACAAATAGTAAAACAAGCAAGAAATTCAAAAGGGTATACATACATGCATGCACACATATTTTCCAAACTGGCAAACTTGAACTAAGAAAGTAAAAGAGATTCAACATGCACATAACAAAAAATTATTTTTTATGAGACACTTTAAGGTTTTAACTACCTTGGCATAAAAGAAAAGAAAAGAAAATGCTTAATCAGTTGAATTCCTATTCCATTAGCTAAAACTTGTGATGGTGTTTTTCCCTTAACTGCATTATTAATAAAGAGAAAGGTGAAGGGAAGAGAAAGAGAGTTGAAATGCTTGCTGCTAGTGCTTGCTTGTGACTACTGAATAGTTGCAATCAGTAGTAGTAGTAGTTGCGGACCACAACACCCTCTAAAAGCTACAAAGAACCTTTCTGCCACTTCATACTTTATTTATTTATTCCAATGCTACCCCTCGTTCCTTCAGGATACTAGTGTACCAAAAAAGCTTAGAGTTCTTCAATGTCTTTGACAGTGAAGCTAATTACAGATTGTGGGGAATTAATATATATAGCCTTTCTTTGGCGAAAAAGTAAGTAATGTTTAAATTTTAGAGTAGTAGTAGCAATCCAACCTCACTCTAACTTTTAGAGATTATAAAACAAAAGATTTATTCGTATTTTAACTATGTATTTAACCACGCTTATATTATCATGTTTCAGGTATTTACTTTATTTTTTATTTTTCACTACTTCAACTATTTTTCATTAAAAACAAGAGAGAGAATTGAAATACAATAAAAAATCAAAATAATCACTGTTATTTTTTCCATACCTACACAATTTTACTCTATCCACAATCAACCAAACAAAAATGGATACGGTTTGATGCATATTGTATAAGTACCGTACACATACCCGGTACTTATACATATGTGATACGGATACTTCACCATTTTAAAAGTTCTCATGTTTCAAAGTTTTCATTTATACACTCAATCTCTTATTTTGTAAAACTCGTTGTGCATTCTACGAGTTTAGGATGAGTTCATTTCCAATATATTGAGACCTTGATGAATTTCAATATATAAAAGAGCAATCGTTGTAAAAAGAATTCAGAGTGATTGTTATTAACACGACCATTTAAAGTGGTTAAGTGGTTGATTTTAAGTGGTTAAATTTCATTTAAGATAAAAATAAAAAATAAAAAGATCATAAGCACAAAAATTTGAATTTTAACTCAAAAAAACTTTTATTCCCTCCGTTTTAAAATGAGTGTCGCTTTAGCCAAAAAAAAATTATTTCAAAATGAATGTCACTTTTAGTTTCCGATGCAATAATAACTTTTTCTTTTCAATTGTACACTCCAATTAATACTCTGCACACTACTTTCAAAGTATTACTTTTAAAACTATCCAATAGTTAATAAGGATAATTTGGTAAAATAACCATTATCTTTCTTTTAATCATTGCATTTCTTAATATGTGTGTAAACACCTAAAACGACACTCATTTTAAAACGGATGAAGTATCATACTTTTATCTAGCTGCCAACTAAAGATAAAAAGAATACTTTCAAGAAGTACAAAAAAAAAGTTGCTACTCTTAGTAAAAAAATGTTATGAACTCCAAGCTTGTGTTGTAAATGCTGTTACTTAACAGCTCTTAGTTTAATTAATCGTCTAAGCTTAAATATGTCTTCACAAATAGTAGTAGAGCCATGGTGTTCTGTTTAGTTGATCAGGACCATATATAAGTAATAGACAATTTGTTTCAGAAAAAGTAAGCAACGATAAATAAAAGGACTGCTTACCTGGGATGAGTAAAAGCGCTATTAATATTGTTAGTATCATTACTTCCATTTCATGATGCACTTAAAAGTTAGAGGTAATAACTCCAATATCATTAACTCAGGTGACGACTTTGTGGGTCTGCACTGCCAGCTGACTAACCTCTTTCAATAATGCATTATTCACTAGGACAAAAATATAAGCAAGAGTGAATAAAATAAAATTTATGGATTTAGTTTAAAATTTGATCTAAATACATCAAATTTCTTTGACTCACTTTTATTTACATTTTGTAACAAGAGAGAAAACCATTTTTAAACAATTGAAGAAGACATATAATAGTCCGCCCTAGTTTTTAGAGAGAAAATTCGTCTTATTTCTAGTTTCCCTTTTTCTTCTTCTTCATTCATGAAGAATGTAGTTCAGTTGGTACGTAATTGGACTCATTTCGCAAGAACGTGAGTTAAACTTCTGCTGACAATGTAGGGACTTTTTAGTGTATGATTTGTTAGGGACAGTCTTATAATTTTTGGCACCCGAACTAATCAATAAAGTTGTGCCCTTGTAATTATTTAAATGTCTATCTTTTTGCATTTTTTGTTGGATAAGATTCATTCATAATCAGCGTTATCTAAAAACATATTTTCAATAGAATTAATCAATGCTAAAAAAATATAATTAATCAAAGCGAATTAAAAAGAAATATATCTATATACTGCTAACAAATAAGTAAACATTACAATTTTGGTGTCCCTAATAAACTGGTGCATGGGTTGTCACCCCTTCTGCCCATCCTCAGGGCCACCCTTGTGATTTGTAATTATCGAAAGAAAAAAAAAAAGAGTTTTGAGGTCTGCACTAATAAAAAAAAAAGTGGTTTTAAGCGTCTTTTTTTAAGCGTCTTGTGATGTTCATTTGATTCAAATTGATATATCAATTCAATCAATTAAGTTTCAGTGAACGATTTCAGTGTCAAATTGTTTCAAGCAGATTCATAGGCATGTTTATATTCTGATCACTTTGATTTTGTCACATTTGTAGGTAATATGTTGCTATTTTATCATATTAACTTGTGTGTTGTGACTTTGTTCACAAATTCATCATTTTAGCTTTTAGTGGCCTTTGAATTCATGTTTATTTGATGTATTCTAAAAAAATGGATGAAATTCATCATTTTAGCTTTTAGTGGCCTTTGAATTCATGTTTATTTGATGTATTCTAAAAAAATGGATGAATAGATATATGTTTTAGCAATGAAAATATGATAAAAGTATAGGAGGAAAAATGGAATATAATTTTTTATTATAATAGATGGATATATTTGCAAAAATAAATTAAAAGTAAATACTCTAGATCTTTGAAATAGCTTATATTATATTTCCAAATTCAATGATAAAATGAGAAATGATGTGTGATTAAATAATTTATATTATTATATTTAAATAATTCTTAACATACAAAGATTTTTTTTTTAATGTTAATTACATTTTAGAAAATTATTTGCCAAATGAGGTCTGGTCCCATTAGTAAGGAGTTGGCTTCAACAAGAGTAGGAATTCAACTCTCTTTGTTGATGTCAAAATTTGATAACTGATCGATAATCTATATCTATAATTGTGAGTATTATCCAAACTAAAGGCTTGTGTGATACCTAATTCGTCTAAACTTTCAAAGAACAAATAATAAACTAAACGATTTTAATGGTGAACAATCGAAACCAAATTTTATTTTTATTTTTCAAATGAAAAAAGCACCGCAAGCGGCTAATCATCGCAAAGTAACTAAGATTCATCTAAGAGGTTAACTTTTTTATATATATATTTTTCATTGACTTCTTTTAATATATAAGTGAATTGTGGATTAAAATGGTTAAAGAATTCCATAGTATTTACCACCTGTACTATGGTAATTCATATCAATTTGGATGTATAGAACTTAGTGTATATGATTGGTTTTTCCGGTATCTCACACGACTATACGAGAGAGTCTTGTGATTTTTGAGACAGACTATGGCAATGTCCTTTAACATGTGGTGCATTATTGGAGACTTAAATGGCATGCATATCCAAAAGATACGACATGTAGGATGTAGAGTTGACGTTGTTCATAACATTGAGTGAATTTCTAATTTCTACTAAACAAAAAACATTGAGTGAATGTTGCGTCATAGATTCAAACATGTGTTATCTTTTGTAGTTGAAGAAACAACACTATAGCTGCCAACTTGATGGCATGTTCTTAACGACTGTGCCAATGTTAACAGTTAACAAACACGAATATCATTTTTCTTATTAAATTTTTTATTTTTTATTTTACAAAGCAACGACATAGAAAATGAGATAACTAGCTAGTTTACATACATTGTCATATCACCCGCTTGCTTATCATTTCATCATTCTACGTGCCCACAAAAATAAACTTCAAATTTAATGTTGGAGAAAATATTTTAAATTTTGAAAACTATAATACTATATTTTTTTTTTTAAATTTAGAAATTGATAGACTAGAATTATAAATCAGTAAAATTAAAGGAACACAAAATGTATACAAATCTTCAAAGTTTCGTTTTCAAATAGAAAGTAAGTTATTTGACTTTCTAGCTTCCTCTTACCCAACCACTTATAGATATATATTGACCCACCTAATTAAGCTAAGCCTTATCCATCATATTAACAAGAACAAAAATTATATTCTCACACACGGAATTCATGCACATTGAAGACAAAAAGAAAAGAGAAATTTAACTGTATCACATATATAACGAATTTTTTGGTTAACATATACTCCTTCCTTCCGTCCCAGAATATCTGACTCATTTACTAAAAAAAAATGTCGCAAAATAACTGACCCATTTCAATTTTTAATACAACTTTCATCATTCCTAATACAATATAACTCTAATTAATACTACTTTCATCATTCCCAATACAATATATTCCACTTTCCCCTTTATTTATATATCTTTCTTAATCTGTGTGAAAAACTAAATTGAGACAGATATTCTGGGACGGAGGGAGTACAATGAGTGATGTCATGAAGGAAAAAAAAGGTACAAAATAAAATAGAGGTATAAGAAAATCCAAACAAACTAGCCATATACATGTTATATTTTTTATTTTTTTTAAAGATCATAAGCCATATACATGTTATATTGTCAGTAGCATATTATTACTATTACATAACACTCCATATAAAGTACATGAGTCATAAATATTTTTCGTGTAAAAAAAAAAAATATAAAGTACATGAGAATCCAAATATTGAGTCAGTCACTAGCACACAGAATTGGTATGGTAGATAAAAACAAAGAAGCTAGCTAAAATTGTTCTCTTTTTATATATTTTTACTTTTAAGTTTATCTTCAAGTTAGTGGAAAGTCCCACATGATCACTTCATAGATATCTCTGTCTCCTGCATCAAATCATACCATCCGTGAATATTTTCAAATCAATATATTTTCTTATGTGTCGAGTCATGAGAGCCTTCTAGTATAGCAAAATTCAAATATACCGCCTAATATCATTTTCCTTGTCCTGCCGTAGTTTGAATAATGGAATCACATATGGTTTCTTTGTTGAGTTCATGCACTTTCGTCACTATCGATTCTCTTTCATTCTAACTTCTTGCCTTTTCCATTTTGATTGAATTGAAAGCCAAAGGTCATAACAAAGTTCATTTATTATCACTAGTTTTTGTTTTGTTTTGTTTGTTTTTTGGAATAATTTTCTCAATCATATCAATATGTACCTTGCCATGTGCTCTTAATTTCTCTTATATAATACATAAATAATTGTAGCTTTTTCTATGGGTACCTAAAAATATCAAATATGGGCACCTAAAAAAATCAAAGTGAGTAGCCTTTTCTTGGATACTTTTAAAACAAAATGAATAATTTGCTCCAAACTAAATAGCTTTTTTTTGGGAATGAATATGGCCACATAAAAAATCAAATGAACATCACTCCAAGAAAAAACTAGACATGTGAAGAATAAATAAAAATGTGTTGAGAAACAACAAATCTTACTCTGAAGGTTATTGAGTTCGACCAATCATGCATATATAAGTTTCTGACAACAAAGCGGTTGTTGTGATTTTGATTGATTAAGGTTATGTATTTGGAGTAAAACTGAAGTTTAAATACTACGATCTAATTTATAAGTTTGCTTTGAACCTAGCCATTTACCTTAGCTTGTCCGCCTTCTTTGCCATCTCGCCATAATCCAATAGATAAATGAGCCGAGCCCGAATGGGTGGACACTATTATCCCGCTACATTCGAGGGACTATCCACTTATAAGTAAATACGAATGATAAAACACAAAAACAGCGTAAATATGCTACTCCCTCCGTCCTGGTATAATTGACCTACTTTGGTTTTTCACACAGATTAAAAAAAGTGTATAAATGAAGGGGAAAGTGGAATATATTGTATTGGGAATGATAAAAGTAGTATTATTTAGTGTTATATTGTATTGGAAATGATGAAAGTTGTATTGAAAATTGAAATGAGTCAGTTATTTTAGGACACTTTTTTTTAGAAAATGGGTCAGTTATTCCGGGACGGAGGGAGCATATACTATTTCTCTAACAACATTATTTTTGCTCCAACATAGATAAGATCCTAGTGACATTTCTACTCATTCCATGCTAATTTCATTCCTTGTCATGATTGGACTGATGATCAATTACAGAATCACAGCAAAAAAGGGTTACATATCTAAATATCTTATACTTTTATTTTACATTTGTCAGACATTATTTTTGTTTTGTTTTTTTTAAATCTTAATTTTTTCCGTCAATTAATTGTACACACTCTTTACCAAGAGAAAAAAATGTTGTCATGTGAAGTTGCTAGTTGAATTCATGAACAGATCAAGTTATCACCTGCATGCATTCTTTGTTTGTTTCGATATATACTATAACTAGAAAGTAGAAACTTCAGTAACTGAATGACAAGTTTAGTTTTGCCATTCAATGAATGCATGGTCCAATTAAAATCACAAACAATATACTATAGTACACGTGAATGTTACGGTTTAAGGTACCAAACATCAACACTAACTAGTAGTAACCAGAAGCAACAACAACAATAGTACTACTACGTAACTTAAAAATTTAAAAAAAAAAATTAAATCATGCACTCTATTTTGCTTTGTACCCAGAAAGAATCCAGGAAAAATGTTTTATGTTGATTAATTTTTTATGTTGATTTATAATTTAGTGGAGTTGTCAAACATGCAGATGCAACAATGCATGTGCCTGTGGTGATGGTAGTGGAAAATAGATACTCCCTCCGTCCCGGTTTAATTGACCTACTTTAGTTTTTCACACAGATTAAGAAAAGTGTATAAATAAAGGGAAAAGTGGAATATATTGTATTGGGAATGATAAAAGTAGTATTATTTAGTGTTATATTGTATTGGGAATGATAAAAGTTGTATTGAAAATTGAAATGAGTCAGTTATTTTGGGACACTTTTTTTTAGAAAATAGGTCAGTTATTCCGGGACGGAGGGAGTATATGATAAGAGGTACGGTAAGCACAAGGACCCATTACCACTGGTGCAGAGATTTCTGCTTACTCAGTGTTGTTTGTTGGTACTCTATTATCTCTATGACTTCAAACTCTAATCAATAATGGTGTGTGGAACTTGATCCTTTTCAATTTTGATAATTGAACTTGTAAAAGTCACTTTGGTCACTCTTCATAATAGCCACACACTTGGTGTCAATGACGTGGATGAATCTCTCCCAAGAGTACAATGACATGAATTTTATGCTGAATGTAGTACATAGTACATACAGTACATGAAGACATAAGATTCGACCATTTGGATCAATAATCAAAGTTTCTACCTACAGTTTCAATGAAGGGACATGTATTTTCTCTCTTATTTATCACTATATTTTATCCCAATAGTACCTTGTTTATTTATTTTTTAACGTGTTTAATTATTAATTGTTTTTAGGGGATATTCATGAAAAAAGATATACAGGCATTTTTAATTTGTTGAATTTTGCGTAAAAAAAAATTGTTGATTTTTTTTGTTTGGAGTTCATGAGGGGCATAAGCCTAAAAAATTGTTGATTTTTTTTTTTTTGTTTGGAGTTCATGAGGGGCATAAGCCTAAAAAAGAAAGATCGCAAGGAAACTAACTGCGAAGAGTAGAAACTTAAGAGATATCAGCAAAAAAATAAATTGTTAGACTTTGACCTAATCAGGACAAGAATAAAAAAAAATACTTATTTGAAAATCATTATGAAATAAAAATATATATAAATTGTGCAATTTTAATTGTAGAAAGAGACATTTGTAATCTATTTCCTTCTAGATATTGGACCTGTAATTTTATGGATATATAGAGCATTTATTCTATCTAGTAATTGTGATAACTAATTTAGAGATGCTTCCATGAATTCCGTTTTGCTGAAAAGAACAATATGCGCAGGTGAAACTTATTAAGGCATAGTTCGTAATAGGAATTTTGTAGATAGCCAAAAGGAATGTTGTGGGTGGGGGATTTAGCAAGGACCATGGGCACATAGATCAACATATGTTCTTGTTGGATAAATATGGGATAAATATAGACTTTATATAGGGAATATCTTTTTGCATTGTAAATCCAACATATATAATTAGTAAGAGGAAAGGAACTAGAGATGGTGATGGTCTGCGTTTGTTGCAAGCGTTGAGATGGGTGCAAGAGTTGGGTCTCTAGACAACGCCATCTTTGAGTTAGACTCCTTGGTTGATGCTATTAGTTATCCCCGTAGCCATTATTTTTCAGATTTTTGTTCTATTATTAAGGGGTGGGTACCAGCCAATTATTTCTTGTCATTCAAACTTTTTGTTGAATTTTTTTAGAGATAGATAAATGTGATTGTTGATTCCATAGTAAGAACAGTCACATCTTGAAGTAGATGCCGTGCTTTTTATTTTTTACCTTATTGTATTTTCTCTTAATATTTTTAATGAATTCATGAGTTTCTTTCTGTAAAGAAATATCTACAAAAACAATGATTGGCTATGAACCATTAACTCCTTGAAAGTGCATGGTAAAAAAAAATTGCCACATAAGTTTGTTTTTGAAGAAGATGAGTGTTATGGACACTCTATTTTTAACATTGTAGATTTAAAATCAACCAATTACATAGAATGTGATGGGAATAGTGTGTTAGAAGGTGTGTTGTTAGCATAATTATTGTAGATAACCTACTAATCATTCAAAGAAAATTAGCCACATACTTACAAATTTATTCATGTGGTTAATTTTATTGGATGTTGGATAAATTATCTACAATTCTTTAAATGTAACATAGAAAAAACCGAAAAAGATAGAACATGTTGTAGTGTATTTTAATTTTATAAAGAAGTATTCACGACATCGCTTAACTTAATTTAAGGTAATGATTTCGTTTTTTTCCACGTCATTTTAATCAATTTTCATAAGGATATTCAAGATTCAAATATATGGTTTTATTTTGATATGAATTTTTATAGTTCAAATCTATAGTCATTCGCTCATGTTTTTATATAAATTGTGGATTTGATGATTGAAAATTCACATGCAAACAAACTAAAAGGATAAATATTTTTATATGCTTAAATTCAAGTAATATTTAAAGAGTAATGATATTTGTACAATGATAACTTTTGTGACAACATTCTTTTTCTCTCTTTTTATTAGTTAAAAATAATAGAGAGAAAAAAGAAAAAGAGAGAATAACAATGTCATATGAATACAAGAGAAAAAATTGTTCAATAGTTGACACAAAATAGTTATATAAATATCATTTCTCTATTTAAAATCAGGCTAAAAGATGACAAGTGTAATTTTATCTTTTAAAAATAAACATATGGATTACCTTTAAAAATAAACATGTGAAAGGTGATAAACATACGTTGAAATGTGCACATTTGTAATATATAGCGTGACTCAAGTTTGCACATCCATGTTTGTTGAATAATTGAAGAATAAACCAAATTTAGATGAAAAATGGCAAAAAAAAAATTTTGAAGTTTCCATGAAGTGGCATGTGCATTGTGTGTGTCGTGTTCGAAAGCCATTGATGATAAAATAACCATGTCTAGAGGGAGGCATAGAAGGCATGTGATGATTAGACACAATCGGGTTGCAAATCAACACGGAATGTCAATAGCAAAAATTATCGTGTTTATTATGTTAAATGAATTAGGATATCATCTCGAAAAAAAGGGGTATTGTTGGATTAGAAACAAACTTCAAATAACTACAATACTCATTCTCATGTCTGAAGTATGTCTTGGTTTCAATTCTCATATTAGAATCTTTAAACCGGCTTTGTTATCATGTTAATCAAATTTAAAATTTATCATAAAAGTTAGCTTAAAAATGAGATTGTTCAAACACATTTATACATGTAATAATTTGGGAACTTAAGTAATGTATAGGGTGAAGGCTATACATATTCTACCCTTGTTTTCTTTATAAATAAATAATATTGTAGGTTTAAATTTCTTGTGTATTACTCTTACTTGTGAAAAAAGAGATGGACGTCGGGACAAAGCAAGAGAGCAAACTTGACCAATTTGAATTTTTGATTGGGGTGAGGTTGTTAAAGTATGACTAATTAGAAGAATAAGCAATTACTTGTGCAACAAGTAACTAACTAGAATGTAACATCTTTAATTGTCACAACGAGTTAGTTAGATTAGTAATCATAGTTAATTGTATTCTATAAATAGTTATAGAAAAAGAAAAATGCTATTTAAAGTGAAAAAATCATCCCGACTATTTCAACACACATGTGGCATGTATGCCACTCATCCATTATTTCATGATTTCCATATTTTTCTCCCCACCTCCCGTGATATCCGCTCAAAACTGCTTTTGATTGGCTTGTTTTCATTCTGATCAATTCGGGATAATTCTTCTCGCTGTGTATAGCATGGCTGATAGTTATAATATCTCATTGTAACCTCATATTGGTGAATAATAAACTTTCAATTCTCAAATGCTTTTTCTTCTTCATAGCTATGTTCATTGCAAACTTTATTCTTTCATTCGTGGAGTACGAGTTTATCTTTTCACATAAGTGAGGGTGGTTTAGTGATGTAACTTATATTGTATCATAAAAAATTATCTATGGATATCCAAACATCTTATTTTGAAAGAGAAAAAATACTGAAAATGATGTAATAAATATGGTAAGTTGATGGTGTAGGGATAAATAGAAAATACAATGTTGTTTTTATTAGCATAATTCAGTTGATAGAGACACTACAATATGTAGGGGTTAGTTAGAGTTCGAATATCAGATTTCCCACTTATTCACCTTAAAGATGAAATTTCAATCGGTACGTTATTTAAAAAAAAAACGGTTAAATTAGTGTTGAAGAGTTATTGGTGCCTAAATATAATCTTCCTGTATTGCCTAAAAAATACGTGTATTGTAGTGTAGTATAAATATTAAATATACTACTAATTAATTTTGTGTTAGTAACTATTGAGTGTTACCAACACTAAGTAATTAATTAGTTCAATGAGGTAAACTAGGTGGTTATAGTTTATTTTTTTATTATTGGAGTAAAAGCTGGTTATAATTTCTTTTTATTGTTTTAGAGGAAAAGCTGGTTATAATTATTGAAGAGTACATTTCAACGAAAATTATTGAATGGGTAATTTTTCCATTAATAATTCGATTAACAACCCATTTTATCCTCCCTTGAATAAACCATTAAAATTAAATTTTCAGTACTTTTATTACAATAAGAAGGAGGGTTTAAGGAGTTAAATTGTTTGAATCCTGTAACCCAAAAAAAATAAAAATTGTTTGAATCCAAAACAATACAGTAAAAACGCAAATTTTGCTTTTTACAAAAAAAAAAAAAAACAAAATCGCCCACCGTGGGGCTCGAACCCACGACCACAAGGTTAAGAGCCTTGCGCTCTACCAACTGAGCTAGACGGGCTTATGTTTATAAACTTGTATATATCTTAGATATTGCTAACTCAAATTAGTGCACATACCATTTCATAATATTTACTCCCTCCGGTCTCAAATATAAGAAAATATTCATTTTTTAGATTCATTGAATAATTAATGTATCTGCTTTACAATGTAGTCCAGATACATTAACTACTCAATGAACCTAAAAAAATAATATTTTCTTATATTTGAGACCGGAGGGAGTAGTTAATAATAGATATGGTGTCTTCTCTTTCTTTTTACAAAGTCCTTTGTTTGGATTGATAATATCAGTTTAATGCAATTATTGCTACCTGATTTGTTTGAAATTTCTATTTTAGATTGGATAATGTTTATCACCAACATTGATAAATATGTTGGATACTAGTTTGTGAAATTACGTTTGTTTAAATCTCATTCTATAAAACTTCATTTGATTAAAATGTGTTGTTCTAACTTTCTTTCTGTTTTTTATAAATAGTTTGCTCCAACTAGATTTACATTTGGACAATTTTTCTAAAACGTATTCCCAACAAAAAAAATGCAATTTATTTGGATTACATACCTTTTTTAGGCAAAATAAATTCATAGTATTCCATTCAAGATAATGATATCAATATAATGGGGAGGAGAGTAAAAGATATTAGGACCGTTGTACAATCGGTCTGGCTAAATTATGAGCAACTATATTAGTTTGTCTACGGATAAAAGCTAGAGCGTAACTAGCAATGGTGGAAAGAGAAGACCTGCAACTGGAAACTAAAGTACCAAGTTCATTCTCATGATTACAACCATTAAGCACCACGTTAACAACATATTGGTTTTAACACGTTCTAAACTCATGTACGTAGCTATTTGAATGGCTAATTGGAGAGTAACCTCGCATTCAATCACATGGCTAACGGAAGAGAAGAGCATTGCGCGCGCTTGGATAAAACGACTCATATTATCCCCGGAACAAATTTTGACTCCAAAACAGCCTTTGTTTGTGAAAAGAGCGCAGTCCACGTTACACTTCAACCAATTAGGAGCTGGTTTCACATTTTCACGAGCATGGGATGTAATCCTGCAGGTTGCATCAACATTCAACGTTTTTCGCTCCCAAAGAACATAATTTCTCGATAGCCATATTCTATACAACATTGCAGCAAAACGGGATTTCTCATTAGCATGTAATCCTGCAACAATGTTGAAAAAATAATTCGGGAAAAGTCGTTGCAAAAGGTAGCTTCAGATGAATTTCGCTCCACAAGTTTATTGCATTCCTCCCTCAAAAAAAAAAAAAAAAAAAAAGAAGTTTATTGCATTCCAACAATCTTTGTAGTGAGCACATCCAAAGAACATGTGAATATCATACTCTACTGCATTATCACACATCACACATGTCATTTGGAAAAAGACACCTCCATGGTGCAGGTTGAATCAGGTGGGAAGGCAAAACCAGAGGTAATGGCAACAATCAAGCCTCATTCGAGCAATAGAAGTTCTATTATGCTATTATTAACTGTATGGGTGATTATATTAAAGTAACATCAACTTTTTACAAATTTAATATTACAACCACTTCTCTCAATTTTCTCAATACTGTGAAACTTGTAGGGATCTTATAATAATAATAAGATACAGAGGGAGTAACAAATAACAAACCACATGTGTAGGCCTTGAATTTTTCCATGGAGCCATACTTGAACTTTGCAAAGCTAAGTAGGTATAAATTAAACTCAAAATATTATTCATAAATATTCTCCTCTCATCCTCTCCAAAACCATACCAAACTTGGTAAAATGAACACAACAAAATTTTAAATAACGAACAGAATATAACTGTCACATTACAATATCATTCATGAGAGATCATTCACTCACATTTCAACATCAACAAAATATATTGGCTAAAATTATTTGGGTGAGGATCTAAAACTTGCTGATCTATATCCTCCAAAATCAATTAAAGAAAACTAGTTTAGTTAAAACTAATTTTATCTACAGTTCTACACTTGATTAAAGGCAGACGTAGAATAAACTCACATAACCGACTTTTGCTTGCAATTGGTTGTATTAATCTTCTCTTTTCATTTTAATCATCAACTTTTTCCATTTCTTCTTTGCTTTGGGTTTGTAATGCTCGAATGTATTACACCAATCTTTGATGACTATTCATGTTCTTTTAGAACTCTAACTGGATGTGTTGTTTTTACTGCTGCCAACCCAATACTCTTTTACAATAACCAATATCTTCTCGGGTGCAAATGGGCCATCCTCATGATCCACCATTTTAGATTCCCATCTCATTCCCCTAACAATTTTCTGAACCTTGTTAATCACATCAACTTCGTCGCGGATTATGACCGATCCTTCTGGCCTTAATATGCGGTCCATCTCTAAAAGGATGTCTTCTAGGTTGCACCTGTCAATCAAATCAACAATACTTATGTTAAATTAAGTCAGAATTATAATCACATGTTGAAGTTCTCTGTTTTTTTTCCTAGAATTCGGGTTAGATTAGGACTGGAAGCCTGAGCCAACTGGTCCGATAGCAGGAGACCTAATGGTGGGTGATTCAATGAAATCTTGAATAGACTTTGATACCATCTTAAAATTTAGGTCGAGCTTTGACTTAACTCTTACAAAATCAGCTTGTAAGGTGAGGATTGTCTACCACTTATAAACATATTTTCAGGTCTAATCTTATCAAATGCGGGGCAAACAAATTATAGTCTCAATTATACCAGAATTGGAAAAATCAGTAAAAATAGTAATATTTTATTTTTGGTTCAAGTAAAAGACTTGATATAGTTATAATTTCAAATTACCAATTATCACTATGATCACTTGTGGATGGAAAAGGAAGAAACTTACTTGTCCTGGTACAAACTAAATAAACCATTGGCATGAATAAGATCATATGTCCTTGGATATGTAGAAAAGCCTTCACACCTGAAGAAAGAAAACGAATGTCATTGCAATTTCATACCATAACAAAATATCCATAAATATCAGTTTAATTAATCATTTTAGAGTATAGGAAGCTGACTTGCAAGGGAATCATCATAAAATTAGAAAACTTTATGAAGATAATTTTAGAAACTTACCAGTCATGATAAATACCAATGAGACCTCTTTCATAGATAACACCTAAAGTGTTGTCAGCAATTGTGGGCACAGCATTCATCACCCAAGATTTTTGTGATTCAAGTGCAGCTGCAAATCCTCCAAGGCCTGCATTCATGTCCATTACATTCCGATATCTAGTGGTGCCGATCAATCTATTAATTCTTTTGTAATTATTAACACGCTTTTTCCATAATTTGTTGTCCTCTTGATAAGAATCAACTGTTACGCCTGGAATAACGTCTTTAGCTATTCTAGGAGGGACTGCAAACAGCCTAGCAGGAAACTTCTTCAATTCTCCTCCGGCAACTTCACTTTGGCTGGTTACCTCGGGGATAGGGGTTTTGCAGACCTCCATTTTTTTGTACCTACCATTACAAATTTTGGAGCATGGAGAAAAGTTATTCATGAGCGCATTATAATCCGAAATCGTGGAATTATATGAACAAATAATTATTCAAATCTCTCTAACAACAAATGAATCAGTATACTTGTAAAATGAAGTGTGTAAAAATGATCAGGGCTTACCAAACATCATCAGCATTATCTAAATCACATAAATTGGGAGACTTTCTTTGACATGATTTAGCATTTATTTTCTTCCTCCAGATAGCGATATCGCCCTTTTCATACTTCTTTTCCCAGCAAAGACTTTCGGCTAGATCCTCGATTTTTTTCTGCTCTGCCTTCAGATCCTCCTTCGTTCGCTTCCATGTTTGGTAGTACGTTTTCCAATTAATTGGAGGGCCAGATAAAATCCAAAATCCACCAGGCCTTAAAACTCGATCAACTTCCATTAGATACATGCCCTCTGCATTCAATTATTGGGTGAAAAATCAACTAAACAATGTTGCATTCAGATTTTCAGAATTATTAACATTTGCATGATTATATTTAGAAGTTAAGGAATATCATCATCGACATAAGAAAATGCCGATAATACTGTATTCTAGATCAATCTTATTGACTGTCTAATTTAGCACTAACCATTTTCAGCCCATGGTATTAGACAACGAGAACACTGAGACATATCAAAGGCTCGTGATGGGAATGGAAGACGGATCGAACCAAGAACACCAATAATAGCAGGTACCCCTCGTTCCAATGCAAACTGAACTTGTGCTTCATGGTTATCCTTCGGAGCAAATGACATAGCTAGCACATTTCTCTTTAGCAAGTACGCTCCCCAACTCGCAACCTGCATAATCATTCACGCTTATATTGCTACAACAATCAAGAAGCAATTGAAAGGTGCATACTGAAAGGAAGTAAACCGGGCCAGTGGGCCAGTAAGCATTAAAACAAAGAAAGGACAAATGATTCCGACTTCAGTATACTAAATACACTGAAAATTGAGAAATTTGGAATCCAATAGACAAAACCCCATTATACATTACACATAATTAAACACATTTGAAAATTGTGGTTAATTGTGCTCAGTGGATGGTTAATGAGTTGCTACACCTTGTTATATTCATTAATCATCAACTAAACGTAATTAACCACACATCTGAATAGTAACCATCAAATTTGATGTCAAATTTGTGTGTCGAAATATTTCTCAACAAAGAAAAATAACATACTATATCAAAAGGATTATTTGACATGAAAGCTTACCCCGCAACCAGTGTCCAATGCTGTTCTGACAGTACCATCTTTGATTGGAATAACCGATGCAAGCTCATCAATATACGCATCGGCTCCTTGAGGGAACATGGTTCCTCCACCTGGAAATTTGAACACATTCCCTTCAAATTTCACCCAGTTTTGATTAGCCTTCTCCACTGTCAGATGCTTGTAAGGAACATTAGCATAGTAGGCATAATCACGGCTTTTAGGCCATGGAAAAGGAGTCGTGTACCCTTCGGGAGCAGGAATGAGGCAACGCAATTTTTCCTCTTGAGGTGGACAATGCCTTTCCCTATAGATCATGTTTTCTCTAGGGAATGTCATTGCTCGGTCTTGCTCTTGGCAAGGTGTATAATCAGTATATTTTACATCACATGCCTTGAACATTTTAGCTTTCGGTTCGGATTGCTCAACAATTTCTACATATTTGTGTTGGGGTTCAAAATTCAAATTCGGTACAATGTTGCAGTCTGTTGTTGCCTGCATCTTATTTACCTTCAATGCAAGGCTGTCTCCCTTTCCGGAACCACTGCTTTGCCATGTTCCCAAAAGATAAAACAAACAACACAGAGCAAGCACAGCGAAAATTGACAAAGGCCTTCGTGCTCTGTTGCCCGGTAAGGCATTTTTAGAACCCATTAACCCCACAGTTTTCTTTCTAACTTCTTTCAAACGATCAAACCTATGAAAGTTCACACTAAAATTAGTTAGTGACTAGTTACAGTAGATGTAGACCATAACAAATCAAGAAAACCACATAGAACTACTGAATAATAATCACTAAGCTCAACTATTTAATCATCTTAGCAAAATAAAAATGTAAAAGTGTAATGTAAACTCCATGTCTGATTTAGAAAGAAACCAGCTAAAAAGATACAGAATCCATGTGTATAACTTATTTTTTTTCATCCCTTATTATATGATGCACAACTATATATCTGATTATACTTGACATAGATTGAGATCAAATTTTGACTTAGAGTGTAGTTTTGTATATTGGCCTGTTTGGAATGGCTTATTTGAGCTTATCTACTGCATAAGTTTTGTGAGACTGTTTGGGAGAACTTATGAAAACAGCTTACGATAACTTTCATAAGCTTTTTTCAGCTTATTTCATAAGTTCTCCAATCTAGCTTATAAAAACAACTTACAGCATATACAAAACCAATTTAGCGTCACTTCATCTTTAGCTATTAAATTACCTTATGCAAGCTTATTCATAAGCGCTTATTATCATGATAAGCGCTTGTGCAGTGCTATAAGCTACAAATAAGCTTGTTAATCCAAACAGACCCAATAATATCTAAAAGGGAGGATCTTAATAATATTTTTTGACAAACATACAAAAACAGACATGCAAGGGGTTTACTACTGATAAAATCATAAAACACAGAAAGAAAATGTTGAAAAACATCATTTTTTATGTGTCTGATTTCATAGTACTATTATTGTACTGCACAGTACAACACTTCGTTATCCCCAAATCTCTCTTGTTTTGTTAGATCAGGCAAAGATCTACTAGTATGATCACCAAAAGAGAAAACCCAGAAAAGTTGGCTGATAAAAATCTAAACTTTACAATGCAAATGTTTGAAATCATATGATTTGAGAAATCTAAACTATACATGTTGAATTGTAAGATAAACGGGTCAAAGAAAATGATAGCAGAATATAAATATGATTTGAGAAATCTAGAGTGAGTTAAAGTGAATTACCTTGAAAAGAGAGAATAGAGAATAGAGATCACACTGAAAAGAGAGACAGTAGCAAGCAAGGTGAGTTTGAGTTAATAACACTGACTTTATAACTTATAATTAAGTGGAAAGTAACACTAGTGATGATATTATATGAGATGAGATGGGAGGAGGGACAGAAGACTAGTGTTGACAGTTGGAGTGCATCATTCTAGGCAAATTGACCTTTGTGTTTGTGTACAAGTAGATTTTATCCACCGACAGAGAGTCATAAGCTAGCAAAAATTCACTAGCTAGGACAAAATTGTGTGAAACTTTAACCAACCAATTCAGATATTTGATCATAATTTTTGTGTGGTATACACTAGACATCGAGAAACAAACATTACCTAAAAGCACAGTCTGTAAACACAAAAAATGTTTAACAAACAATTTTAGCATTGTTAGATGAGTGAGTGAGTGTATCTAATGATATTTGCTTATCATTTATTGTCAATTTACTGTGTTAGCTTACATTGATTAAAAGAGAAAATCACATCCTTTAACTATATCCGTCATATTTATTACTCCATTATTCTTATTACTCTTCAATTTATTTAAATTTTCTGTCTCTTTTATTTCTAGAGGCAATATATCCTTATTCATAAAAGATTTTATCTCCAGTAAACTAATGTTCAAATATAAATAAGTTCTTTTGAGAGGAAATATAAATAAGTTCAAGGAGTTATTTATATTTAGTGTTTAATAAGCCTCAAATATGATTACTTCCAAAGGATGGAATGTATGGGAAAAAAAATTTCCCAATTAGATCTTCAGATGTGAACACATTTATTAACAAATTAAAATATCGCAAAAAATCTGCAGACTATTGATCGGATCATATGGCATTATGTCAATAAACAGATAAAATATTTGGTAAGAAAAAAATTGATAAAATCAAAGGTTCAAAGAGAGGAGCGCAAAGTCAACTTAATAAATGAGAAGATAAGTAAGAGTCATTAGATAGATCATGACATATATTTGGATAAAAACTAGTTACTTTTAAGGCGGTAAGATTCATATGATTTTCTTTCATTCTTAAACTTCTTTTTTAAAGGGAATAAACTTATAACATTTCATTAGCAATCAAATCGTTGATACAAGTCAGTTCATCAATAAGAATGTGGAAGTTAGGTGAAGATGTGACATCTCTTGCTAATGCATGGGCTACCTCATTAGCCTGACACATAATAAACTCAACATCAAAGTTTTGTAAGTATATATTACAAAACTGGATACTACTCGTCATAATGGCTTCAAACTCTGTTAAATCACCAATACCATTAAAGTCATCAACAACTCTTTTCGAGTAAAATTCATAATCCGCATTTGATAATTGTAAGTCGTGAATCCACCAGATAGCGTGATATAACCCTAAAGCCTCTCCTACGTCCACTAAACACAAAGGGGAAAACCACGTGGTTTATCTTTGCTTTGGAGTTTGCTGCCCAAAATGGATAAAGTCATGTCTGGTTGGAGAGTGATTCTACAAGCGCTCTGCTTGCCTTCAAAAATCCGACTATGGTTCCGGTTTTGCTTCGTAATCGCTGGCATAATGCTTGTCGGCTTGGTGTGCAAGTGATCTCATCCCATATTTACCGAGAGGGTAACTTTTGTGCTGATAGGTTGGCTAATATGGGGCACGTAGTTCATGGTGATGTCTGGCTGTCTACTTTACCGCCTGAGTTGGGTTTTGAGTTCTTTCGGGACAAATGGGGTTTGCCTAACTACATATTTTCCTAGTTTAGGGTGGATTTTATTTTCTTGTTTCTTTGTTTCTGAGGGTAAAACTAAGATGGAGATTGCCTAACTCTTAGTATATATATTTTCCCTTTTTTTTTAATATATTTTGAGATTGGCGGCATAAGATGGAGATTCCTCGGGGTGTCAATCTAAATGGGATGTCGGTGTTTCCTCTTGATGTCTGTCATTTCTTCCGGTTTATCCAAAAAAAATAATATTTTTGGAAAAACAAAACAAAAACACGAGACCATACATATTTTATATATAAGTTTGACTTTAAATTATGAAATGATTTCTTTGAAATATTTACCTCATTGCTACCACTAATAACAATAATTTCAATTAGCATTAATATTTTTTTTAAATTTATTATCTATTTTTTAATAAAAAGTCAATGAAATTAATATATTTTTATATTTGATTAAATATTTTATAGTATTTATTTCTGCAAATTTTATGCTATGTTTAAATATTCAAATTGTTAAATTTTTTAAGAGTACACATTTTATATTTAAATTTGACTTCAAATTATGAAATGTTTGTTGTTAGTTTTACATTACATATACGACCATTCTAGAAATGTGATATGAAAAAAAATAGTTTAATGTAAAGAATTGTTCACATATTCGAGTCAAAAAGTAATAATAAAATAAGATAGCATTTCATTATAAATAGGGTAAAAAGGCTTTGTTTGTAACATCTCATATTTAATGTTTCAAAAAAAATCTCATCTTTCATAGCACTTCTCCTTTTTCAAAGTAAGCTTCTTCTTTTCATTTCAAGATTTTTTTCTCTTATTTCTTCATTTTTAAAAATTTTGATCGTTGGAAATTGATATCCGAGATCGTTGAAAATTTTGATCGTTTAAAAATTGTTTAATATTACATGGCACTGTTAGGTCAAGAAAAAAATTGACAATGGACTTCGTTTTCACCTTTTGTGTGTTATATAGTGTTGTTGTTGAATGAACTTAATAATTAAATTTGTTAATTTAATGTGGAATAATGGCAAGAGCGATAATTCGTCTGTGCCCAGCGTGCAAGCATCTCCGTCGGGAGTGTGACTCAAGTTGTGACCTTGCTCCTAACATTCCACCCAACAACCTGCAACATTTCATCAAGGTACACTCTGTGTTTGGAAAGAACAATGTGTCGAAGATGTTGAAAAAACTTGATGTTTCACATCATGAACAAGCTATTGAATCCTTGGTGTAAGTGCCTGAGCCTTTCTAGAGGGTTTTTAGACATTTAGGAATATATTGACGGTCCACAGCCCCCAATATAGGAATATATTTAGGCTCAGGCACATACACCAAAGATTCAATAGCTTGTTCATGATGTGAAACATCAAGTTGTTTCAACATCTACGACACATTGTTCTTTCCAAACAAAGAGTGTGCCTTGATGAAACGTTGCAGGTTGTCAGGTGGAAGGTAAGGAGCAAGGTCACAACTTGAATCACACTCCCGACGGAGATGCTTGCACGCTGTGCACGGACAAATAATCTCGCTTACCATTACTGCACATTAAATTAACAAATTCAATTGCTAAGTTCATTCAACAACAACAATATATAACACACAAAAAGTGAAAATGAAATACGTTTTCAATTTTTTTCTTGACCTTACAGTGCCACGCAATATTAAACAATTTTGAAATGATCAAAATTTCCAACGATCTCGGATATCAATTTCCAACGATCAAAATTTTTAAAAATGAAAAAATAAGAGAGAAAAAATCTTGAATGAAAAGAAGAAGCTTTACTTTGGGGAAGGAGAAGTGCTATGAAAGATGAGATGTTTTTTTGAAACATTAAATATGAGATGTTACAAACAAAGTCTTCTTGCCCTATTTATAATGAAATGCTATCTTATTTTATTATTACTTTTTGACTCAAATTTATGAACAAATTCTTTATATTAAACTTTTTTTTTTTCATATCACATTTCTAGAATGGTCAAACATTTCATAATTTAAAGTCAAATTTAAATATAAAATGTGTACTCTTAAAAAAAAATTAACAATTTGAATATTTAAATATAAAACATAATATTTGCAGAAATTAAATACTATAAAATATTTAATTAAATATATAAATATATTAATTTCATTGACTTTTTATTAACAAATAGATAATAAACTTTAAAAAATATTAATGCTAATTGAAATTATTATTATTATTAGTGGTAGCAATGAGGTAAATATTTCAAATAAATCATTTCATAATTTAAAGTCAAACTTATATATAGAATATGTATGGTCTCTTGTTTTTGTTTTGTTTTTCCCAAAATGTTTTTTTTTTTGGATAAACCGGGAGAAATGACAGACATCAAGAGGAAACACCGACATTCAACTAGGTTGGCACCCCAAGCAACCTCTATCCTATGCCGTCAATCTCAAAATATCATTAAAAAGGGGGGGAAAATATATACAAAGAGAGGGGACTAGGTCAAAACACTCAAAAACAAAGAAACAAGAAAATAAAATCCACCCCAGACTAGGGAAATCTGTAGTTAGGCAAACCACATTTGTCCTGAAAGAACTCAAAACTCAACTCAACTCAGGCGGTAAAGCAGACAGCCAGACAACACCATAAACTGCGTGCCCCATATTAGCCAACCTGTCAGCACAAAAGTTACCCTCTCGGTAAATATGGGATGAGATCACCAGCACACCAAGCCGACAAGCATTATGCTAGCGATTACGCAGCAAAACCAGAACCATAGTCGGATTTTTGAAGGCAAGCAAAGCGCTTGTATAATCACTCTCCAACCAGACATGACTCCATCCATTTTGGCCCCTTGAACGCACATACCTATGTCAAGTTTGTTCCTGGACGTTGAAAAAAAAACATCAGCGTTGCATTATTACGTCCACTTTGTAGAAGATGTATCAGCAAACATTGTTGCCTGTTGCTGAAGAATAACATGTTGTTTGCGGTTTGCTTCTCGCCAGTCCTCTTATTTCATCCTTATCTTATATGCACATTGATGCGCCATGTTTTTTTTTTTTTTTTTACAATTGACGATTTTTTTTTGTTTACTCAATTGACGATTGCTTTTGTAGCATTTATTTTTTTCTTCAAGTTGCTCAATCAAATATAATTTTATTTGAGATATTACTAACATTAAATGTGAATATCTCACTTTATTGGAATTCGAATCTTATTTCACAATGAATATCTCGTCTTTCTTAGAACATATATTTGTGTGTTCTATGCATCTCATACACAACTGATAAAAGATTATTTAAAATAATAATTCTAATACTTTTAGGCTATGTATCTACGAGTATTTATAAAATATAGTTCTTGCTAACAAGTGTCATATGACATTGTTTAAGGAATTTATAAAGAAAAAATTTGTCTTAAAAATATAAGTCAAAACACATTTTTTTTTGACAAAAGCAAAACGATATTCATTCATTCAAATTGATAGAATACATCAGAGACAATAACATGGTCAATATCGCTAAAAACGTAAAGGTTGAAACTGCAAACAAACTCACAACACCCAAGTTAATAGCATACAACGACAAAATGCCTACAAATAATATGATAAAATCTAAATCACCATAATACTCATGTTTCTGGATTTGCAACGTTGACGCCCAAATCATTGATTTAATTTGTGATTGTCTGAAGTTGATCTTTTAATAGGAATCAAACGAACACCGTACAACAAGATGTGAAATCAAACAACGCCGCACAAGACGACGAACAACATAACGTCGCACTCAGACGACGAAATCATGAAAAAACACAAAAGAAAAAACTTTATACATGTGGAAAACACTTATTTAGATTGATAGGAAGAGGAAAAAAGATGCAAAGGGGGTGATTATAGGTCAAAAAATGACCTAAAATCACCTCTCAATGAGTGAAAGAGGAAGAGAACTTAGAGAGAAGGTGAAGTTTCTCTCACTAAAAAACTAGGGTCGGTCTCCTTAAGTCAAACACATATAAAAGTCATAACTGCACAATTTTTAATGTAAAAGTTGCTATTTTTAGATGCTAAATTTTTTCTTGTTAGCATTTTTCATAAAATAGTATCTGATGCATCTTGTGCGATTATGTCCTAAATTTTAGTATCTCAACTTCATAGAGTATTGCCATATATTTTTTTATGGTAAATGAACACTTCACCTGTTGGCAGGGTTAACGTGTCTCAATGAATACTCTAGACCCCATACGGCCATACCTCAAATAAAAGCTCTCTGCCCACAGAATAGAAAAATTGGGACCATAAATGAATGTCAATTGCCACATTTTCTTTCCATTATTTTCGGTCATTCTCTTCAATTTTCTCCAACCATTTAGGTCAGGTTACTATTATGAGTGATTCATTTTTCCAAAGAACTAGTTACAAACCCGTGCTTCGCACGGGGGTTCAGTAACGTATTTGACAAAATATTATATTGGAAGGATAGATTGTGAAATGACAGATAATTATAAACCATAATACAATATTTAGAGTACTCTTGCATTACGGATTACAAAATTAAATCTTTAAAATGGTTTGATCACAAGTAACAAATGAAAACATATTTTGTCAGCGGTAGAAACACTTTTCCAGTAATAATTGATATCTATCTATAAACCAATGAAAACCCTATTACCAAAGCTGCCTGATTTATATCATTTTGACTTTCAGCTTCAACATATATAAATCATTTCACATGATCTACAACAAAGACAGATATTAACTGCAATTTAGTATCCAGTTCTTTCAGGCGAACAAACTTCTGCATCAGATAGATAGTTGAAAGCCTCTCTACCTAATTTATATCATTTTGTGTTTTAGCTTCAACGTATATAAATCTTATCACATTATCTACAGCAAAGGCTAGGGATGTCAATGGATACCTATTGGTACGGATAATATGATACCCGTCCCCGCCCCGTTGGATAAGTATGATACACGTGCCCGCCCCGTATCCTCGTGGGTACTCACCATACGGGTACCCGTGGGTATTGAGGTATCCATGGGTACCCATGGAGTTTTGAATTTATTTATTTTTTTTACAAATAATAACTTTTTTTAATTACCAAAAAACTTCAACTTTTAAACATCCATACATAATCCACTCAAAATTTCATAAATCATACATAATTCATAGAAAATTCATGATTCTTATATAATCTATATGTTTTATGATGTGAATGAAGTGGAAACGGTGAACTTAATAAGATGAATTAAAAAAATTTAAAATAAAAATAGGTTATTATTGAGGATTTTTAGGTGGGGGGTAAAATTTTCTTCAATAAGGTACCAACTTTAAGTAATAAGATATGATATATAAAGATATATTAGTAATTTACTTAATTTATTATCGGGTATAGGTACCCGTAGGTATGGATACAATCCAATCCGTGTCTGTGTCCATATAATAATGGGTACTCAAATACCCGTTTATTATACCCGTGGATACCAGTTTAGCTACCCGTGACGGATTTTACCCACGGGTACCCGTGGGCATGGGTATTTTTGCCACCCCTAGCAAAGGCAGATATTAACTGCAATTTAGTACCACGTATATAAATCCTTTCACATGATCTACAACAAAGGTAGATAGTAACTGCAATTTAGTATCCATTCCTTTCAGGTGAACAAACTTCTGAATCAGACAGATAGTTGAATGCCTCTCTACTTGATTTATATTATTTTGCCTTTCAGTTTCAACGTATATAAATCATTTCACATGATCTACAGCAAAGGCAGATATTAACTGCAATTTAGTATCGAGTCCTTTCATGTGAATTATATGCACTTTTAAAAACTTGTTTTAAAGGAGAGATGTTCAAATTACGGAATATTACCATTCTTAGTAAATTTGAGAATGAAGTTCGCATAATCCAAATATTTGTGATGCATGGTTTAAGGCATGGGGTTCAGTAACGTATTTTGTAAAAAAATTGTTCCGAAGGAAAAATGAACAAATTAATAAATATTGCACAAAAATTAAAAAACTTTATCAAAATATTTATGAAAGCTTTATCAAGAGCAGGAAAACATCATAAATTACATAATAGTTAAAATTATAAAAGTGAGCGCTACTGTCATAGAGTTACCAAAAAGGGATTAACACCAATATTTACATGACACAAAATGAACGAAAGAAACACATTAAACTCTTTAGCGTCTTGTGTAGGAACTTGGTTATTAATATTTTGACCGTTAAAAAATAAAAAATCTCTTTGATGTCAAAAAAGTAATATCAACTGAGCAATATTCAGTCTCTTCACATATGCTTAGTAATATTCAGTCTGGAAGATTACATTGAAAGGATAGATGGTAAAATGACGGATAATTGTGAATCATTGTAATATGTCAAAATATAAACCTTAAAAACCATGAACCATCAACTTAGTTTTAAATAGTTAAAAATAAAAAATTGTAAAATAGTTAAAAGTTCTTAAAAATATAAAAATTGGAAAATAGTTAAAAAAAAAATTGGTGAGGTAGCACTCAACCAAGCAACACTAAAAAAATTATATGCATTAGCGTAACAAAAAAAACAGACGGACATAAATTATTACTCTAAACGTTAATGTGTGTATATATTCGCGAGGTTGAAGAAAGGAGATAAAAATATTTGGGATCATTAAATGACAGCGTGAATAAAAATATTTGTGAGATTGTGATGATTAAACGATATTGAAATTAAATATATAAGTGATAAAAAGATAATAAAATTCCTTTGAAAAAAAGGTAATAAAATTAAATGGAATCTCCTTAAAAAATTAATGGAACGGTTAAAAAAAATAAAGTTAAATGGAAGAAAAAAAACATATTGAAATATAATATTAAAAAATAAAGTTTTGTCAAAAAAAATATTAAAAAATAAAGAAAAAGTTCCCGGCGTGAGTTGAAAAGAGGTGCTTGTGAAATAAATTGTCAAGAAGTAGTTTTTTAAAGTAACATTCAACAACTTCTGGTCAAAGTTCATTCCATTCAATTTTATGCGTTCAAAAAAAGTACTTTTTTTAGTAAGTACTTAATTGATATTGTATTCGGCCTGACTTTTCCTTCAAAATGTAGAGAAGTTTGAAAAAAGTCGGGTCAAACGATACCTTAATCTCCCACAACGACAATGTAGAAACAATTGAATTTGGGAGGAAAAATTGAAAAATAATTAAAAATATAAAAATTGGAAAATAATTAAATTTTATTAAAAATATAAAAATAAGAAAATAATTAAAAAAATTGGTTAGGGGCAAAAATGGAAATTCATAAGGCAAACCTTAAAAAAAAAAAACACTTCCAATAATTGAATTACCAAAATGCCCCTCATAGGGGCAAATTGGTAATTTCAACGGACATTTCCTTTCTTATATATATAAGTAGAAGTAGTCCTATCTTAAGTTCTTAACTGATGGGTTATCGACTTTATCTTTAGTTAGTCCTTTTGAAAAAGGATCGACTAAATTTTCATCGGTGCGTACATTATCCACTCTTTTCTCTCCAACATTGTTTGTGCTTGTAATGTATTTGCCATCTCTTACTGCTGTAACAACATTATTCAATTTTTTCAATAATTGTGATACTATCGCAATATATCAACACAATTAGTATCGATTTTTCCCATAAAGAAATCTTTATTAAGAAGCATTTTAACCAACTTGCTTCTACACTAGCTATTGTCAGTGCTGTAATATCAAACTTCATTACCATTCAAAAAAAAAAACTCAAATTTCATAGTAAATTGAGACCTATATATATTGTCCATTTCTTAGATTTTCAAGGTGAAGTTTGTTAGGAGACAAGCGAACATGGTTGCTCATAGTTTAGTTAGGGCCGTCTGTTCTTGGGATAGTCACCGTATTTTTTATTCTTATCCTTCCTGTATTGAACATTGGTTGATTAATGATAATAGTTAACTTTACTTTGGTAAAAAAAAAAAATTTGTTTCTTCGATGATACTAAACATGTAGACACTAGTGTCTTTGGAATCATATGATAAGGTGTTTCATTCAACAACATTGCATTCTTCAAGAAGGACACGAAATCTCTGATCATGTAATCAAAGGTTTATGGTTCTTTTTAGGTATTTCAAAACCCTGTCAATAACATGTCAATGCTCATTACTATGTCTATTGACAAACGTGCATAACAAGTCCACGACATATAGGTAATGTTGAATTTAGTGCATCAATGGCATACTTGAGGTTGCCAACGATGGTAGCATATTCTGATTGTCTCACACTTTCATCAATGTTCTTAAAGAGCTTTACACTTGGATTGTGCAAGCAAGTTTACGGTCAAAGTTTCCTTAAGATCTTCTCGACATAGTGAGATTGATCCAAGAAAGTTCCATTTTTCGACCAAATACTCTTAATACCAAGAATTACACTTGCTTCCCCGAGCTTTTTCATATCAAAGTTGTAACACAACAATGATTTCACAACATTTACAACAAGAATGTTTGAACCAAATATCATTCACTTTGAACTCGTTTGTTTTTTGTAGAAGTCAAACTAGGCAAGCGAAATTGACACCGGGGTGAATCTAAACTGAAACCTTGAGAGGAGCACACTCCAAGGTCTCAAACACACACCACTAGACCAAGCCAAGTGTTTAGGGGATTGTCATTAAGGTGTCAAACTTTTTATTTCATTGTTGGCTATTACTTTTCTCACCCTTTACATTTCTCGCGCGCCATTTTTTTTTTACGAAAATGTCCATGTGATTCTCAGATTTTATAATCCGAATTGAGTTTTTCCTTTGTCATGGGGTGAAAAAAATGTGTTTTTCACCAATTCGGATTTTATAATCTGAAAACCTCAAAAAATAGGGCGTGTTCCTTGTTTTTTTCTTTTCGGATTATAGAATTCAGACACCCCATAAACACCATTTTTCAGGGGAAAAAAGCTCGGATTATATAATCCAAATTGTATCAGCACAAATTTTGAGTGTGTTTGGAACAATGATAACCGGTTTATATTAATCTTCATAACTCTCATCCTTCTATTTTAGGTCATTGTTAGTTGTTCTTAGTAAAAAAAATCTGGTTTTCGGGCTACTTGATCAGATTGCTCTCTTCCCCAAAAAAATCAGAAAAAAAATCAAGGATCATAACTCCCTTAGAAGGGACCCCTTACAAGACTCCGCTCCTCAAAATCAAAAATTCCATCGTTTAGACCCATTTTTAATTTTTTCATAAAAAATTTGCATTAGTTTTATTTAATTTTTAGATTTTTTTTGTGGTATTTTTATGATTTTATTTGACAGATTTTTATCACTTTTACTTTGTTTTTTTTTTGTTGTTTTTAAAAGCAAAATTCAAAACGGTTGAAATAAGAGAGATTCTTATTGTTTTTTTTTTTAGAGAAGGAGATTCTTATTGTTGATCACTGAATAATATACTTTATTTAACTAATGGTAGCTCAACTAAACATCTTATCATTTTAGATAAGGATTTGGGCACGTGAACGTGTTAAGAACATTCTCCTTCTAAAACTCATTTAATATTCGCTCTCTTATTGACTGAAAACTTGTAAAATCATGCGAGCTTTGTCATTTTACCATATCTTTTTTTGTTTTTGAGGGAACATTTTTCCATATCTAAAACTCGTTTCTAAAGTGTGGGACCATGTTAATTGTTTGAGAGAAAGAACAACAAATGGCATTATGGTAACAAACTACTCATGAATGTGAATGTGAATGTGGCATTGCTTGCTCTTATCACTTTCACAACCGTCACTCACAACACAACATAGTCAAACTTTTTACTTTATCGTGTTTAATTTGCCTTCTATTCTATTTTCAAATTTTCAAAATCGACTGCACAATGATACTTTGCAAACTCCACTTGCAAATACTGATGTTGTTATAAATTCCCAATTCCGTATCCTATCATATCATAGCTTTTACACTTTCTCTAATGGAGATTGTTCAGGATCTGCACCCACAATCAACTACAACTACTGCAGGTTAGGAACATGGTTCTCTCTAATTCATTTTATTTCAATTCTAATGCATAGCAATCACTATGCTCATCATGCAATTAATTCTATTCAGTTGAATTCTATTTTGTTTAGTGTAAGTCAAATTTGAATAGTTCTGATAAATCATGTCTCTCAAAGTTGATAGGCAATGTTGTAATCTTGATTGTAGTATTTAAAGGCTCAATTGCAGTTTTGGTTCCCTATTTTCACCATTTTATGGATTTAGTTCCCCTATTTTATAACGCGACAGTATTGGTCCTCTATATTTTTTAACTAAAAATTGGTGATGATCTAATGATGAAAAAAGATCAATATCAATCAAATTGTAAGCAAATTTTCTTGAAAACTTCATTTTAAACATGTCATATCAATGTATTTTAGACCAAATATTTGTTGGAGGGATCAAAACCGTCACATTTTAAAATAGAGGGGTCAATTTTGTAAAATGATGAAAATAGAGGACTAAAATTGCTATTAAACATATTTAAAACCAAAAAAAATCACATGTCAATGGCTCAAAGACATCAAAACTTGCTTTAGGCCTTCCTAACTATTGAAAATTATTGGCCATGTTAATCTTTCACTACTGATAATACAAAGACACTACCGTTGCTCTGCGGTCAGAGACATAGCCAAAATTGACCCAACTTTGTGTGTTCATCGTTTGCGTCATTATTTCTTTTTTGCTCTTTTGAGCCGTACTGGTGTTCATTGTTCTAACAAATCATGTATATACATGTCATACTTATAATCCCAATTTCTTGTTATGAATTTCTCAGAGGAAAGAAATGAGCAACCTCAACATCAAAGATTAAGAGATTTCAAATGGTGGTTTCGTGTAGGGGTGTTCAAATCCAAACCGATCCAAAATAAAACCGCAAACCGATCCAAAAAAACCGAAAACCGCAAAAAACCGAATATTTTTGGATGTGTTTGGATGTTGTTTTGGAAAAACCGCTATGATCGGATCGGTTTTCGGATTGCCTTTTCAAAACCGAACCGAACCAAACCGAACCGCAAAAGTAAATTTTTATACTTATTTATTATTTTATTAGTATTATATATTGCATTAATATATTGCTTATTGATTTTTAATCTTATATATTGCATTAATTTAATCTATATTATTACTACTTCATCTATTTCAAATATAATCAATCATTTTCATTGTGTAATGTTAACTTTTTTAATAAATCTGTGTCATATTTTGTATCAAACCTATTATTTTATTGTGTATGAGTGATATTTTTTTTTTTTGGTACAATGTATGAGTAATTAATATTAATAAAAAAATTACATGTTACACTTTGGATGTCCAAAAACCGATCCAAATTAAACCGCATATATTTGGATCGGATCGGTTCGGATTTTTTTAACATAATCATCCAAACCGAACCGAACCGCATGTGCTTTTTATTTTGGATCGGTTGATTTTTTACCTCAAAACCGATCCAAACCGGACCGCGAACACCCCTAGTTTCGTGTATCTCTCTACATAGTATTTCTTTTGGTAGGTCAATCTACAGCCAATCTATTGGGAAGACTATATTATGACAAAGGTGGTAATAGTAAATGGATGGCAACATTTGTTCAATCAGCTGGATTCCCTATACTACTTCCACTCTATTTTATCTTCACACCACATGCTAAATCTACCAACATAAATGTCAATATTGATTCCTCCAAAAAAACCAAACCACAATTTTCCATCATTGTTTCTCTTTACATATTTTTTGGCTTACTTTTAGCAGGGGACAATTTGATGTATTCCAATGGACTTCTATATCTTTCACTTTCCACCTATTCTTTACTATGTGCAACACAATTAGCCTTCAATGCAGTATTTTCTTACTTCCTTAATTCCCAAAAGTTCACAGCATTCATATTCAATTCTGTAGTTCTGCTTACTATTTCGTCTGCCCTACTTGCCATCAATAACGATTCTGATGATTCGACGAATCTTCCTAAAGATAAGCGAGTACTTGGATTCGTCTTCACCCTTGGTGCATCTATTACATTTTCTTTATATCTCTCCCTTGTGCAGCTTTCTTTTGACAAAGTTATAAAAAGTGAAACCTTTTCCGTTATCTTGGACATGCAGTTTTACCCTTCTTTCGTCGCTACTTGTGCTTGTGTTGTTGGGTTGTTTGCAAGTGGAGAATGGAAAAGTTTGAATAAGGAGATGAAGGAATATGAACTGGGAAAGGTGTCATATATAATGACTTTGTTTTGGATTGCTGTGACATGGCAAGTATCTTCCATTGGTATGTTAGGGTTAGTTTTAGATGTATCTTCATTGTTCTCAAATGTAATAAATACAGTGGTACTTCCTGTAGGTCCCATCCTTGCTGTTATTTTCTTCCATGACAAAATCAATGGGGTGAAGTTTATAGCCTTGATGTTAGCAATATGGGGATTTCTTTCCTATATTTATCAACATTATCTAGATGACAAAAAAGCCAAGGCGAATAAAACTCATCTTCATGAGGTTTCAAGGGGTGAGGTTGAAATTTGCTGATGGAAATAGACCTAATTTTAATGTAGCTAAAGTAGTTTTTATTTGAATTAAGTTTGAGACAAAAGCTAGGACAAGGGCTATGTTGCTGTTGCAATTTTGAGAATTGTATCCTTTATGTTGGTTACAGTTTTGAATTTGTTTTTCTTTCTCTTAGAAAAAAAGGCCTAGCGGCACACAGCTTGTTGCTCGCTTGCCTTCTATTCATGTGTAATTAATCCTTGATATATAAATTATATTGATTCCTTGACCTAGAAATATATATTACTACAAACACAATATACAAGCTGCTTTTGAATAGAAATTTACTAGGGTAAGTGACTGATACTGCTGATGTCGAAGACAGAGAACAATTTACTCATATACTGTTGTGATTTTTGAATTTGCTTGCCTTTATTAAATACTCATAATCTCATATACATCAATTCAGAAGCTGGTGGATTTTCTGCACTAATCTCCACCCGTTAGCAGTTGCAGCTGATACCAGACCCTGCAATATGTGCCATATGATACTCATTAAGTCTTCTTGACACCTCCATCCAGGTCCCACGCCGTCATTAAGTCTTGAGAAATTTTCATGACTCATTTCCTTATTCCTCCAAAAGTGATGGCAAGCCAAAGCCCGTAATTCTTTGCGGTTTCCAAATTCCAATGCGTATTCCTTTCTCACTTAACAGTACATCTAATCTAACATTCAAATTAATCCAATATGTAAACCAAGGCATCCCCAAAGCCTGCATCGCAATTTCAAACATACACTCTGTTGTTTTTGCCATTGCCCCGTCATCGAATTGCTGGTTTTGGATTTCCAAATTGTTTTATTTGGATTTCCAAAGTCTATTCTGAACAAGAATTTTCATCTACCGAAAGTGTTGAGTCTTGACTAAGTCGCTCTTTAAGACCTTTCGTGGCACTGTACAAAAATGGTGCAAACTATCAACCATGCTGCCTCCGCTATTAACTATTGCACTAAGAAAATCGTTAGTTCGAGAATTACACCTCCAATATGACTATGCCACTCTTTTAAAACTGAAACCAATCAATTATGGTATTATGTCTAATATTGTGACCACTCAAATCAAATTTGATGTTACTACCGTTCTAACTTGTAACATCTCCAAATATCAATGTAATATTTCAACCACTCAAATATGATGCTACAACCAGTATAACATCTAACTTCTCTAAGAATTGAAGAATAATATATTTTTAAGATCGTTCTTATTATACCGAAAAGGGACTACGATCTTAAATTATTATTTATTCTGAAGAGACATAAATAATTGAAGGGACTATACTTTTAAGACCATTCTTAATTCTAAAGGGACAATATACCGAAAATGGACTATGTCCTTAAGAACACTCTTTCTGAAGGGACAGAAAAGAGGAGATGAAGAGAAGAAAAATTCGTCAACACAAGTCAAAGAGGGGAGAGAGAATACACATTCATAGGGCTCTACTAATGCGTTTAACTCTCTTGAGGAACATAATTCGAATGTTGTTATCAATTTTATTTTGTCTACTTTTTATTAATGTTGTTATCAATCAGAACAAAACCTTTTTTTTCAATTAAGTCACAAATATTATTCAACACTATAACGCCATCATCGAGTTTGACACTTAATCTTACCTTTTACTTCTTTACACGATTTCAGACACTTGCAAAAATCACCATCAGTAAGGGAGGGAGTCATTTTCTTTCGGTTTTCCCAAGGCCCTTAAAATGTCTGGCTGATACCATGATTGCAATATAAATTTATATAGAAAAAGAGAGAAGCACGTAATAAAAGGAGAAAATTGCTTTTCTGACATTGATAAGTTCACATTGACACATGTAAAATACTAAAATGCCTCCAACGGTAGTTAACTACCGTTTCATTTCTTCAATTCACTTTCTCTGTCTTCTTTTCTTCTTCTCCATCTTTGTTGCTGCCATTGATTTCATTTTTAACAATTTACATTGGTTCTCTAAGAATTCTTCCCCATCTTCTCTAAGAATTTCCAACGAAATTCATTGGTTCTCTGCCATTGATTTCGTTGCAAAATTTCTAACAATTTACATCTTTAAACAAATTAAAACATTATTATTGTACACAATCAGATTATTTAATTAAATGAGTAAATTATTTATTAAAACATAAACTGGAAAACATCCAAAAACATCATTGCAAAATTTCAAAGAACCACCATGGCTGAATATTCTCAGGATTGACTTGGATATATTTTTTTTCACCATTTTTGAGCTATTTGTAAATGAGGCAGTTGAGTTTACTTTTTCAATTTGTTTAGCATATAGTTTTATTTTTGTTAATTTATTGATAATAAACCAGATCTGGGTTTGAGAAGAAAAAAACTAGATCTGATTTTTTTTTTTCTTTTCTTTCATCGTTCAAATAAATCCACCTCAACAACAACAAGAAAATACTAGGATCAACCTCAAAGAATAATAGTAAGAAGAAGAACAATGGAAAGAGACAGTGACATTGATCTTGAAGTTGATAGATGGAGGATGATTTGATATCTGAGGATGGGGGTAAACTAAGTGACAATGGATATGATGATTTGTACCAGATTATGATTATGTACTAGTACTATAACGGGAGAAGAAGAAAAAGTGATTGTGCAACAATACTGGGATGGAGAAGAAGAAGTGATGTGTAGTGTGAAATTTCAGCGGTAGTTAACAACCGCTGGGTCCTAGCGGCGGATCTTCCAGCGGTAGTTAACTACCGTTGGAGGCATTTAGGTCATTTACTTGATTGGAAGTATTATTTGTCAAAAAAGCAATTTTCATAAAAGGATGACATAGCTCCAATACACCCTCTCACCTTCTACAGTGGTGCACAGCACGATTATAAATGGTAGGTGGCCACCCTATTGATAAACTAGATATCATATTATTTTTTTATATTGAGTTTATCACATTCTTATAAAATAGACTTCCAAGGTTTTTTTTTTTAATATACTTAAAAAAAGAGGTTTTTTTAATATCAAAAAACAATTTTATTAAGAATAAAAAGATATAATATAATCCCCGTGAGCAAAGCTCAGTTGGTAGCGATATTGTATATTATATGTAGGGGTCGGGATTCGAACCTCGGACACCCCACTTCTCCACATTTAAAATGTGTGAGCTGTAGCCACTAGACTACTTGAGAAAAAAAAAAATATAAGTGGTACTATATCCACAACCATGGATGAATGAAGTACAAGTAATACTCTACTCGTGAAAAAAATACACTTAATAAAGTGTGAAATATCTCTCTTTATAAACTTCTTCAAAGATTTATCTTCACTTAACTACATCTAATTGGTCTCATAAAAATGAGACATTGATTTTTTACAAATTAATATTTATGATATTAAAACTGTATCATTCTAGCTCCTAGAATAATTTTTCAACGATCAATAAACCTGTATTTTTTTTTATATATAAAAAAGGGTCATGTTAACCGGTGCTCCCGGGGCACTGGTTAAGGAAGTTAAAATAGAAAGTTTTAAATTAAAAATGTTACTTTTTATACTTTTAAAACCATAAATGCACAAGTTTCAATGTAACATTATTACATTTGGCTTCCTTAACCAGTGCCCCAGGGGGGCACTGGTTAACATTTCTCATCTTAGAACCGGGCTTCATATAAACCTTTGATTTAAATATAGGCCATGTGAAGTCTATTTCGATGGCTAGCTTAAAAAATTGGTTCAATGTAAACGATACCGAATAAGAAATGTTCCATGTGATCCTAATGGACTGCAAATTTATAAATGAGAATCTTTTTTTGACTTAGTTGATCTAAATTGTTACTAAAACAATAAACATAGGATGGAAGAAAATGTATATTTAAGGGCATCACCTAGAGCTTCAATTCCACACAACAAACACAAGCTATAGAGCTCACAATGGCTTCCACCACAATAAAATTTACGCTTTTCTTAACCCTGACACTCCTCTTCTTACAAATCGTAGTTTCTGTTACCCCATTGCATTTTCAACACCCGCTTGATCCTTTAACCAAAGAAGAGTATTCTCTTGTCCAAACAACAGTCATGCACAAATATCCCACCTCAAAGAACAAAGTAGCTTTTCACTATATTGGCTTAGATGACCCTGAAAAAAATGATATTCTCAAATGGGAATCTTCCGAACCAAGTGTTATAACAATCCCTCGTAAAGCCTTTGTCATTGCTATCATCAATAACGTCGAAAGCCATGAGATAGTAATTGATTTAAGGTTGAAGAGCATTGTCTCCGACAATATTCACAAAGGCAATGGTTTCCCAACGCTCTCGGTTGATGAACAAACCGTTGCGGTAAGGCTACCATTAAAATATCCTCCTTTCATTGCATCAATGAAAAAGAGAGGATTGAATCTCTCTGAGGTAGTTTGTTCTACTTTCACAATGGGATGGTATGGAGAAGAGAAAAGTAGTAGGACCGTGAGGTTAGACTGCTTAATGAAAGAAAACACTGCCAATATATATGTTAGGCCTATTACTGGAATTACAATTGTTGTTGATCTTGAACTTATGAAGATTGTTGAGTATCATGATAGAGTTATTGAAGCTGTGCCTACGGATGAGAACACAGAATTTAGGGCTTCACATCAGAGCCAACCATTCGGCCCTAAACAACACAGTCTTGCCACTCATCAACCTCAAGGTCCAGGCTTCCAGATCAATGGCCACAGTGTTAGGTAATGCATTTATTTATTTATTTTTTGGTTACATTTGGTGGGTTTTATGTTATATTTGAATTTAGAAAAATAACACCGTGGTTGACAACAATTAAAAATAAAAAATAACACTGTATTCCAACACTTCATAGAAAATTTATTCAAAAAAAAAAAACACTTCATAGAAAAACCCTAATAAATAATAATACTAGTAATATACTGTATTCTCTAACTCACTTTCGTTTGACACCTTCATTTTTATTGATTAAAATTATTGATTTCAGCTAAACTTTTATAAAATACACATAATTTAGTTCATATAAATCTTAACTGATCAAAGAGTGTATTAAAAAATGTGCATAAAAAGTGTCTTGTTGACACTCTTTCGTATAAAAAGTACATTACTTATAACTTTTGATATATACAAAGAGAAATAATAAAAGTCAAATTGTACCCAAAGGATTTAAATGAAGGGCCATTTTTTTTTATCCCTTTTTTACTCATTAGACAAAGGGTGTTGCAAAGAAAAACTGTGACATTAAAATTAAATCTGTTTATCTTATATTTAAGTCTATATAAAAAAAAACACGTGACAGAAGTTTTTGACAATAAACATGTGACATATTTTGATATCTCTATTAGAAGAGTTTTAATGGAGATGAATTACAGGTCATCATCTAATGAAACCTCATGATAATATCATGTAAACTCATTTGTAACTACAGTTTAAAAATAACTTTAAAATGGTGGATGTCATCAGGCGACACTATAAATATAGTTTATATTTGAATAGAAAAATAGCCTGTGATTTAATTTTTTTTATTGACTTGGACATGGTATTTTTGAGAAATTGACATAAGCTATTATATATTTATTTATGGATTTAGCTGGGCAAATTGGAAGTTACACATAGGATTTGATGTGCGAGCTGGAGTGATATTATCATTGGCTTCAATTTATGATCTTGAGAAGCACAAGTCTCGTCGTGTATTATACAAAGGGTACATTTCAGAGCTTTTCGTGCCATACCAAGATCCATCAGACGAGTTTTACTTTAAGACTTTCTTTGATGTTGGCGAGTATGGATTTGGTTTGTCTACTGTGTCTTTGATATCCAACCGTGATTGTCCATCAAATGCCCAGTTCATTGATACATACATTCACTCTGCTGACGGTACCCCGATTCTCTTGAAGAATGCTATTTGTGTTTTTGAACAATATAACAATATCATGTGGCGTCACACTGAAACCGGCGTTCCTAATGAATTCGTAAGACTCCTTCAAAAAAAAAAATATTTGATTTTAAGTATATTTATCTTTAAAGTCAAACAAAAAATCAATTGTGAGTAGTGGAAAGTCTAAAAATATTCACACCAATAGTGTATGCAAATTCATATATATTATTGTTACTATTATTGTTGTTGTCTTTTGTGCGTGTTTATTAATATAATAAATGATATACATGATGAGTTTTGACAGATTGAAGAATCTAGAACCGAAGTAAACTTGATAGTAAGGAGTATAGTTACTGTGGGTAACTATGACAACGTTGTAGATTGGGAGTTCAAAACAAGTGGTTCCATCAAACCTGCGGTATGTATAGTTTCAACAAAAAATGGTACCATCTATAGTTTGAATATTATTGATTAATTTTAGTTATTTTCAATTATGGTATACTAGTATGTTTTTTCTTGTGGTATGAATGATGGGTTTTTTAGGTGATGAGATTAACTTTTATGCGGATAAAGTAAAAAAAATTATTCAATCAAATCACGTTATAGTCATCGTGAGCTTAGCTTAGTTGGTAGGGACAATACGTAATCAAATCATGCTATAGAGGAGCAAGTCTTCACACAACCTCAAATTAAAAATATTTAGTTTCTTTTTTAGGTTAGCTTCTAAAATATATTCATAAAATTTACATGATGAGATTTGAATATTTAGTTTCTCTTACTTCAAAAAAAGATTAGTGTAAATTAGAAAAGCCACTTTTATTGAAAGAAAATCTACCAAAAACTATAAATTTATCATGTACCCCACCCACGCAGGTCATTTAAATGCTTAATTGGAATTTTAATACTACAAAATTAGCTCCCACTTTAACATAATGGAGTAACTGGACCGTGAGACACATGCTTTATATTTTTAACATCAAAGAGTCTTTGGTTCTATAAACTATAATATAAAGAAAAAACATCAAAGACCAAGATATAAGTAACCCAATATGTTTAACACGTGGTTTATATTTATAATGATTGAATTTATCTTAACTCCAATTGATAATTGTATAGTTTCAACAAAAAATGGTACCATCTATAGTTTGAATATTATTGATTAATTTTAGTTATTTTCAATTATGGTATACTAGTATGTTTTTTCTTGTGGTATGAATGATGGGTTTTTTAGGTGATGAGATTAACTTTTATGCGGATAAAGTAAAAAAAATTATTCAATCAAATCACGTTATAGTCATCGTGAGCTTAGCTTAGTTGGTAGGGACAATACGTAATCAAATCATGCTATAGAGGAGCAAGTCTTCACACAACCTCAAATTAAAAATATTTAGTTTCTTTTTTAGGTTAGCTTCTAAAATATATTCATAAAATTTACATGATGAGATTTGAATATTTAGTTTCTCTTACTTCAAAAAAAGATTAGTGTAAATTAGAAAAGCCACTTTTATTGAAAGAAAATCTACCAAAAACTATAAATTTATCATGTACCCCACCCACGCAGGTCATTTAAATGCTTAATTGGAATTTTAATACTACAAAATTAGCTCCCACTTTAACATAATGGAGTAACTGGACCGTGAGACACATGCTTTATATTTTTAACATCAAAGAGTCTTTGGTTCTATAAACTATAATATAAAGAAAAAACATCAAAGACCAAGATATAAGTAACCCAATATGTTTAACACGTGGTTTATATTTATAATGATTGAATTTATCTTAACTCCAATTGATAATGTTTCAATATTATTATATGGAGCATACAGATAGCACTTTCAGGTATACTGGAAATTAAGGGAACAAACATTAAGCACAAGGATGAGGTTAAGGAAGATCTACATGGTACCTTGGTGTCAGCAAACAGCATTGGCATTTACCACGACCACTTATACATTTACTATCTTGACCTTGATATTGATGGTACAAACAACTCATTCGAGAAAACAAGTTTAAAGACGGTAAGAATCACTGATGGAAGTTCAAAGAGAAAGAGTTATTGGACCACTGAGACTCAAACTGCTAAAACTGAATCAGATGCAAAAATCACAATTGGACTTTCCCCAGGTGAACTTGCAATAGTGAATCCAAACAAAAAAACCGCGGTCGGAAACGATGTCGGATACCGTTTGATCCCAGCAATTCCATCTCATCCACTTTTAACTGAGGATGATTATCCACAAATACGTGGTGCTTTTACCAATTATAATGTTTGGGTCACACCTTATAATAGAACTGAAAAATGGGCTGGTGGACTCTATGTTGATCATAGCCATGGAGAAGATACTTTAGCTGTTTGGACCAAAAAGTATGATTAATTAATTTTTTTTTAATTGATTGATCTAAGTATTTTGACTATTATACTATCTAATTTTGTGAATTAAAATGTACGTTTGCACAGGAATAGAGACATTGTGAACAAGGACATTGTGATGTGGCACGTAGTGGGAATTCATCATGTTCCAGCACAAGAAGATTTTCCCATAATGCCAATATTAAGCACTGCTTTTGAGCTGAGGCCAACTAATTTCTTCGAGAGGAATCCAGTTCTTAAGACACTTTCTCCCAGAGATGTTACATGGCCTGGTTGCCCCAAGTAAAAATAAATCAACTAGCATAACTATTGATGATTTGCATTAGCATGTACTTCAAGTTAACCACAGTTCTTTTGTGAAAGATTGATTAATGTTGTTTGTTTATTGCATGTGGGAGGATAATGACATATATGATAGATATATCATGCGCACCACACGGGCAATTACATATTTCTATATGAATTAATAAATTATGATTTGCTTGCATGCTGATTATTTTACTCAACCTCGTGCCCACGTTGTTACTTCATTAATCATTGTCAACGAAAATGAATCAGTAGGAAAAAGAAAATCAGAGAAAATATCAACAACTTTGAATGGAGATTGTGTTGAACTCATGAAGAAATGAAGTTACATTGTTATTGATATTTCTAACGCAACTCTAACTAACATATCTAAGTTCTAACCAACTGCAAACAGACTTGTAAACTAACACAAGTTTGATTTACTTGAAACTAACTTACTGATTTAGCTTATAATACTTCAACACCCCCATCAAGTTAAGTTTGAAAAATGTTTAAGAGGCCTAGATTCGCAAAGAAACGGCAAAAGTTTATACGATGCATTGCCTTGGTGAGAATGTCTGCAATATGATCATAAAATTATAAACAATGTTAGCAGTTTAAATCTATAAATGGAACATGCTATCCTTGTGAACAATTTTAGCAAGATTGACCCTAAAAAATATATTTTACAACAACAACCACCAAGCATTATCCCACTAAGTGGGGTCGGCTACATGGATCAAATGATGTCATAGTGTTCTATCAAAAACCATATTTGGATCCAACTCATTGACCTCTAAATCTTTTCTAATGGTTTCTCGAATGGTTTTCTTAGGTCTTCCTCTACCTCTTTTAACCTGACCCTCCTCCATTTGATCTACTCTTCTTACAACAGCATCTACGGGTTTTCTCTCTACATGTCCAAACCATCTAAGCCTATTTTCTACCAACTTTTCTACTATAGGTGCTACCCCCACTCTCTCTAATGGTGTCATTCATAATCCTATCATGTCTCTTACCACTCATCAAGCGCAACATCCTCATCTCCGCTACACTTACTTTACTCTCGTGTTGGCTCTTAACCTCCCAACACTCCGTATCATACAACATTGTCGGTCTGGCTGCTGTCCGATAGAACTTTCCTTTTAGCTTAAGTGGTACTTTCTTATCGCACAAAACATCCGAGGCTCTTCTCCATTTCAACCACCCAGCTTGAATACGATGATTTATATCTGCTTCCATTTCTCCGTCATTTTGTATTATGGACCCAAGATATTTAAACCGTGTAACTTGGGGTATGATATGATCTACAACTTTCACCTCCAAGGTAGACCCACTTCTCCTTTTGCTGAAGTTACATTCCATATACTCTGTCTTGGTTCTACTCAAGCAGAAACAATACGCTTCTAAGGCTTGCCTTCAGGTCTCTAGCCTCCCATTTAACTCCTCCCTCGACTCACCAAACAAGACTACATCATCTGCAAAAAGCATACATCTCGGTGCTAACTCTTGGATGTGTTCCGTCAGTACATCCAAAACTAAAGTAAAAAGATAAGGACTTAGGGTTGACCCTTGGTGCAGTCCTATTGTTATGGGAAAATCTACGGTATCCCCATCCCGCGTCCTCACACTAGTCGAAGCTCCCTCATACATATCCTGGATAACTCTAATATAGGCAATCCTCACCCCTTTCTTCTCCAGGGCTTTCCATAAAATCTATCTAGGTACTCTATCATACGCTTTCTCCAAATCAATGAAAACTAAGTGTAAGTCTTTTTTATCCGTCTGATATCGCTCCATCACACGTCGAAGTAAGTAGATCGCTTTCATAGTCGACCTCCCAGGTATAAAACCAAATTCGTTATCTGTAACGTAAGTCTCTTTACTTAGTCTTTGCTCAATTACCCTTTCCCATAACTTCATGGTATGACTCATTAGCTTAATTCCCCTATAATTCGCGCAATGTTGTATATCCCCCTTGTTCTTATAGATTGGAATTAAGGTGTTTCTTCTCCACTCGTCTGGCATTTTCTTCTTCCTCATAATCTCGTTGAAAAGTTTTATGAGCCACACAATTCCTCTATCGCCAAGACTTTTCCACACTTCGATAGGTATGTTGTCCGACCCAACTGTTTTGCCATTACTCATCCTTTTCAACGCTTCTTTCACCTCGTGCTCCTGAATCCGACGATAATAGTTATAGTTCCTGTCCTCCTCTCTGATGTCAAATCTGTTAGAGTCTGGTAAGATCTCACATCCTTCATTAAATAAGTTGTGGAAATACTTCTTCCATCTATCCTGAATATCTCTTACTTGAACCAAAACTCTACCCTCTTCATCCTTAATACATTTCACTTGGTCCAGGTCTCTTGTCTTTCATTCTTGTTCCTATGCAAGCTTGTATATAGATTTCTCCCCCTCCTTGGTACCTAAAGATTAGTATAATCCTTCAAATGCTTGAGTTCTCGCTTCGCTCACCGCCTTCTTAGCCTCTTTCCTAGCTATCTTATATTTATCTCAAGTTTCGGCATTTTTATACTTAGACCAATCTTTAAAACAATCTCTTTTGATCTGAACTTTACTCTAAACATTGTCATTCCACCACCAAGATTCTTTATCCCTAGGTCCAAAACCTCTAGATTCTCCCAACGTCTCTTTTGCCACCTTCTTAATCTCATGAGCTATCCTCTCCCACATATCATTAGCGCTTCCAAGTGGTTGCCTGAAACCTTCCTCTAATATCTTGTGTTGGAATATCCTTTGTTTGTCATCCTTTAAATGCCACCACTTGGTTCGCGGAGTCCTGCTACGACCTCTTCTCTTTTCCTTCCTCCTAACCCTTACACCCATCACCATTACTCTATGTTGGGTAGTTAAGCCCTCTCCAGGTATGACTTTACAATCTAAACAGATCTTCCTGTCTGTTTTCCTAATGAGAAAGAAATTGATCTGAGAACATGAGACCCCACTCTTGTAAGTGATGAGATTCTCCTCTCTTTTCCTAAAACACATATTAGCTATAGTAAGATCAAAAGCCGATGAAAAATCGAAGATGGAATTACCTTCCGCATTTAACTCCCTGAGACCCTACCCCATGCACGCTCTCGAAACCTCTCGAAACACTCCCTACATGCCCATTTAAATCCCCTCATAGAAAAATCTTTTATCCTAATGGGATATCCTGAATTAAGCCTTCTAGTTCCTCCCAAAACTTTACTTTAACGCGTTCTTCTAGCCCTGCCTGAGGTGCATAAGCGCTAATTACGTTAAAGGTGTCTTGTTCCACTACAAACTTTAGGGTTATAACCCGATCTCCTATCCTTTTAACATCCACAATATCTTTCTTCCACTCCTTATCCACAATGATGCCTACCCCATTTCTCGATCTAACTTCGCCCGTGTCCCAAAGCTTAAATCCTGAACTATCTAATTATATCGCCTTTTTCCCCACCCACTTAGTTTCTTGTAGGCACATAAGATTAATCCTCCTCATAGTCATAGTGTCTACTACTTCCATAGATTTACCCGTAAGAGTACCTATATTCCATGTTCCAAAACGAATCCTACTATCATGAACTAGCTTCTTTACCCGCACCCGTTCACGAAGATGTGGGAACCCTTGCTTATTTTTCACTACATCCAGGTGGCGATGCAGCGGCCCTTGCTCATTTGACATTGTACTCGAGCTATACAGCGCGTTGCTTCCGGGCAACGACCTGGCATTCACACTATTTTGTATTTGGTCCATGTCATGGAGATTCGACAAAGTTTTACGTTGGCTGTCGAGGCCTAACACAATCCTCTACTTTTACCCGGGCTTGGGACCGGCCTTGGAAGGATTACTAAAAAAAAAATTATTAAAAAATAATAATAATGTTAGCAGTGTTACTAGTTCACAAGTTCTACCTCAATTGATAATTTGCGATTTAAATTCGATTCCTCCATTTGTTTTTATGCGAGTTTTTCATAACTATTATCATTTTTTGTATGTATGATTTCTTTTTTAGATGAATGAAAATTGATCCTAAATGTGTAAAATAGTTTATGATTCTAAAATTAATTTTTACACTCAAACTTTTTGTTCAACTCACATGTATCCAAACACAATACAACATAGTTTTACCTTCAATTAAACTTTAGCTTGAATCAATTCAGTCAAACTCATATTTTTTTCATCCCAAACCAAACATGCATTTCAATTTCAGCCATAATCAATTCACTCGTGATCCAGCAAAGAAACACACATGGTATTATCGTAATAAACTACTCAAGAATGTGCATGTGGCATGCCTTCTCTTACTCTTATCAGTTATCACTTTCACAACAATCACTCAGCTCAGGCTACGACTGTAAATAACTGCTGCCATAAATTCTCACTCACAACACCGCATAGTCAAACTTTTTTATTTTGTCGTGTTTAATTTGCTTTCTATTGTATCTAAATTTCAAATTCGGCTGCACAAAGCAAACTTCACTTGCAAACAGTGATGATGTTATAATTCCTAATTCCATATCGTAGCGTTTACACTTTTTTCTAATGGAGATAGTTCAGGATCTGCACCCACAAACAACTATAACTACTGCAGGTTAGGAACATGATTCTCTCTAATTCTTTTTTATTCATTCTAATGCATAATAATCACTATACTCATCATGCAATTAATCTAACTAACTGGCTATTGTTTGCACAACAGGTGCTTACTAATATGCCTAAAACAAGTTACCATTTTAATTATGGGAAATTATATAGTGTCTGATTGAATATAGTGGTACAACGTACAAGCATAAATCTAAGGAATTAGGTAGGATTCTATTCAGTTGAATTCTACTTTATTTTGTACAAGCCAATTTTGAATTAGTTCTAATAAATTATGGTGAGTATGGCCTATATAGTAGGGGTAATGTTGTAATTTGGACTATAATATTTAAAAATAGGCTAAATTACTTCAGGGTCCTTTAAGTTTAAGGTTCATAACAGATTGATTTTAAGTTATTTTGGTAGTCTTTTAAGTCTGTAAACCTTTTCGATTTAATCCTTCTACCACATCATCGTTTTTGTAATGCTTGGTTAACAGAAAGACTAAATTGAAAACGTTTACAAACGTAGTCAGGATCGAGATCCTACGTAGGTTCGGTCGGTTGATGAAGGAACGTAAACACGAGGGACGTAACACGGTTCGTAAGAACCCATTCAAAGGCAAAATTGTAATTTCACATATATCCACACAATCATAAAAATTATAATACAACAAAATATATCATAAATCATAATTCCTCAAATTCATAACATAAAAAATGAGAGTTCATAAAGTAACTTAAAATCCAAAAGAGGTAGCAAATAAGTACTCAAAATACAAGTTCATAAGTACCAATAAAAAGAAACTCAAGTTCAAAATAAGTTTCTTAAAAAGGTTATGTAAAAAGGTTACTGGAGAAAACGAAAAGGAAAACGAGTTATGGAGGAGAAAAGGAAAACGAAAACAGACATGGTTCTTGGTTAAGTTTCAGCTGAGAATGGAAGAAAGGGAACAGAGCGCGTTCTGCCGTTTCTGGGTTAGGGTTTTTCGTGAAAGGGGTAAGAGAAAGAATGAAAATCGAGCCATAACTATTATATATGGAACCAGGTTTTAATTTCAACGTGACCCGGTTCGCAAGCCCAAACCAATTTTTATCAGCCCAACTCGTTTTTTGCTTATGTTTCTGCTACAGGAACTCGATCCTGACCAAACAAATGGCAAAAACGACCCAGATCAAGGTCGCAGCTCGCGTGGGTGGGGAAAGCACGTAAGATCGTGCGATCGTACGAGCTGGGACTCAATCCTGGCTACTTTGCTTATGTGTGACCAAAATAACTAACTTAAATGACCAATCTGTTACAAACCTCACATTTAAAGGACTTATGTGTGACCAAAATAACTTAAAAGATCAATTTGTTCAAACCTTAAACTTAAATGACCTCTGATGTAATTTAGTCTAAAAAAAAACCACAAATGCAGACAAATAGAATCATATATATCAAATCTTGCTTTAAGCTTAACTGAGTTTTTAAAATTATTGAGTCGACCGTGATAATCTTTCACTCATAGTTCAAAAGAACTACATTTGATTTTGCGGTCAAAGACGTGGACAAAATTGACTGAATTTCATTATTAAACATTATGTGTTCATCGTTTGCATTATTGTTTCTTTACTCTTTTGAGCCGGATTGGTGTTCTAACAAATCATATATGAATGCATGTCATACTTATAATCCCATTTCTTGTTATGAATTTCTCAGAGGAAAGAAATGAACAACCTCAACATCAAAGATTAAAAGATTTCAAATGGTGGTTTCGTGTATCTCTCTACATAGTATTTCTTTTGGTAGGTCAATCTACAGCCAATCTATTGGGAAGACTATATTATGACAAAGGTGGTAATAGTAAATGGATGGCAACATTTGTTCAATCAGCTGGATTCCCTATACTACTTCCACTTTATTTTATCTTCAAACCACATGCCAAATCTACCAACATAAATGTCAACATTGATTCCTCCAAAAAATCCAAACCAAAATTTTCCACCATTGTTTCTCTATACATTTTTTTGGCCTACTTTTAGCAGAGGACAATTTGATGTATTCCAATGGACTTCTATATCTTTCACTTTCCACCTATTCTTTACTATGTGCAACACAATTAGCCTTCAATGCAGTATTTTCTTACTTCCTTAACTCCCAAAAGTTCACAGCATTCATATTCAATTCTGTAGTTCTGCTTACTATTTCGTCTGCCCTACTTGCCATCAATAACGATTCTGAGGACTCGACGAATCTTCCTAAAGATAAGTGAGTACTTGGATTCGTCTTCACCCTTGGTGCATCTGTTACATTTTCTTTATATCTCTCCCTTGTGCAGCTTTCTTTTGACAAAGTTATAAAAAGTGAAACCTTTTCTGTTATCTTGGACATGCAGTTTTACCCTTCTTTCGTCGCTACTTGTGCTTGTGTTGCTGGGTTGTTTGCAAGTGGAGAATGGAAAAGTTTGAATAAGGAGATGAAGGAATATGAACTGGGAAAGGTGTCATATATAATGACTTTGTTTTGGAATGCTGTGACATGGCAAGTATCTTCCATTGGTATGTTAGGATTAGTTTTAGATGTATCTTCATTGTTCTCAAATGTAATAGGTACAGTGGTACTTCCTGTAGGTCCCATCCTTGCTGTTATTTTCTTCCATGACAAAATCAACGGGGTGAAGTTTATAGCCTTAATGGTAGCAATATGGGGATTTCTTTCCTATATTTATCAACAATCAACATTATCTAGATGACAAAAAAGCCAAAGCAAATAAAACTCATCTTCCTCAGGTTTCAAGGGGTGATGTAGAAATTTGTTGATGGAATAGACCAAATTTTAATGAAGCTAGGACAAGGGATATGTTGCTGTTGCAATTTGGAGAATTGTATCCTTCTTTTTGTCCGGTTACAGTTTTGAATTTTTTTTCCTTTCTCTTAGAAATATATAGTATGAACACAATATACAAGCTGCTTTTGCTAGCCCCATCAGTATTATGACAAATAGATATATGGCTGTTGCAATTTCTTTTCCTTTCTCTTAGAAATATTCAGAATCAATCCACACCTCTACCGATTTGAAACCTCGATCGATCACCAGCTGCAGCCCAAGCAAAGCACCCCCGCAGTTCTGCTATATATGTGCACAACTTCCAATATCTTTGTAGAAACCATCAAGCCATTCTCCATCCGCATCGAATTAATAAGCCAGACTCAAACAATATCGCCTTTGCTAGCATTTAATTTGACCGAATTCGTCTTAGGCAGTGTCCAGTCAATCCGAACCTGCTGTCTATGCTTGCAGCTCATAACAGACCCTGCAAGCAATATGTGCCATATGATACTCATTAAGTCTTCTTGACACCTCCATCCAGATTCCAAGCCATCATTAAGTCTTGAGAAATTTTCTTGATGCATTTCCTTATTCCTCTAGAAGTGATGGCAAGCCAAAGCCCGTAACTCTTTGCAGTTTCCAAATTCCAATGCGTATTGCTTTCTCACTTAACACTACATCTAACATTCTAATGAATCCAATATGTAAACCAAGGCATCTCCAAGTCTGCATCGCAATTTGAAACATATACTCTGAATGTAATTGAATGATTAGCTTAATGAATCATTTATTATAAGGGAAATGTTAACTTGTGCCCTTAAGACACAAATTTAGAAGTCAATTGTAGAAATTAATTTTTGGAAATTGTGCATTCAATGCTTTGGAAGTTTAAAAACTTATTTTTTCAATACAAAACTTATGTTTTATTTCTTTTTTTAGATCCTTAACTTGTGCCCTTAGGGCACAAGTTAACATGACCCTTATTATAATTTTTGTAAGTCAAGGTATTCACTACTCCCTCCATCCCAAATTATATGTCGTTTTCCAAATTATACGTCGTTTTGCAATATCAATGTAAAATTATTCATGTTCTCCCTAATTTGCCCTTGTCTATTCTCTTTCTCCAACACTTTTTAAGGTTCTCATAATCCATAATTCCTTGTTATTCACGGTTCCCATGTATTCATTGTTATTCACGGTTCCCATACTAATCCACATTAAATTCAATTTAGAAACTGAACTTAACTATTGACTCTCTCCACAAAGTTTACTCTTAACTACAACTACAATCATAAGATAGAGGCGTGAAGAAGCAATAAACGGGTGTTTAGTTACTTACCAATATGCTCTTGGAGATCTTCATTCAAACATGTATCAAATGGTTGCACATTCAAGTCAAACGAAAATTGCAGTGGAGAATTTGGAATGATATTAAGATCAATATTTTGTGCTACATTGATGTTTAAATCGGGGAGATGAGATGATGCATTTCATGTGAATTTTGTTGTTGGACATCTCCATTATCAATTTCTTGATTAAAAATTTAAGCATTTAGATCTATATTAAAAAGAGAAGCTTCATGATTTGAAGTCATATTGGTATGTTTTTGTTTAGTTCAATAATCTTAATTTATAGGAAAAAAGAACAGCCACATACTAATTTTTTTTGGAGGGAAGCTTGAAATATTTTCATGAACAAATTGGAGATTTTTTTTTTAAATCAAATGAATTTTTTCAAGTTTTTTACGAGGGATAAAGAGAGAAAGAGTTACTCCATCCGTTTCAAAATGATTGTCGTTTTAAGTGTTTACACACATATTAAGAAATGCAATGATTAAAATAAAGAGAATGGTTATTTTACCAAATTATCCTTATTAACTATTGATTAGTTTTAAAAGTAATACTTTGGAAGTAATGTGCTGAGTATTAATTGGAGGGTACAATTGAAAAGAAAAAGTTATTATTGCATTGGAAACTGAAAGTGACATTCATTTTGAAACAAATTTTTTTCGCTAAAGCGACGCTCATTTTGAAACGGAGGGAGTACTAGTTTTGTGTGATTGTTTCATTATTTCATTGCATTGGTAGTGCAATTGAAGAGAGAGAAGGAACCGTGTGAATTCATTGCCTTGGAGTTGGAGTAATTTGGGACGGTGGCAATCAAGATGGAATTAGTTTTTTCACAAAGCTTTAATTGTGTTGTCAAGGGTAAAAGAGGACAAACATATTTAATTTTAACAAAGTTCACAAAAGTTAAAGATTTATTAATATGTGTAGAAGCGTGTGTTTGGTTATGCGGTGACGAGAATTGATTTTGGTTAAATTGATTTTATAGAATTGATTTTAATTAAAAGTGAGTTGATTGAAAAGTGATTTGTGTTTGGATACTTTTACGATAGAAGTGATTTGTATGAAATATGTTGTTTGGATATTTTGTGTCAAAATTGCTTTTGGTTGTGTAAATGACCAAAATGGGTTTCTCATATGTGTGCATTTAAAACATATTTCATTTATTTGATTTTTTACAAATTTCATTTACATCTTTAGTTAGTTATTTAATTTTATATTTCATAATTAAATTTAATACAATTATGTAAAGATTATTAAAAAAATTATTAAAAAAATTATCGGTAATTAACTGCTAAGATTCATGTACTCAAAAAAAATAAACAAAAAATAAAAACTACTAGGATTTCTGATGGGCCTTAGTGGAGTAAGAAAACAAATAGGCGTCAGAAAAACACCATTTCTTTCCAGCAACAGTGTCATCTTCAACCTTTGTCCTTCAGATTTCTGCAACATAAAAATAATATCTTCACAGCAACAAAAAAATCATCACGCGTACCAGCAGTGAGGTGGAGTAGTGGGTTTCTGAAAGGATTTGTCAAATATAAAAAGGTATATAAAAGAAACTGATGAGATTCAAGGGTAAATGAGACAAATGATGATATGTACTTCTGCGGTGGAAAGAATCGATTTCAAAAAGCTAGAGAGAGCAGCTTCTTTATAAATCGATTATGAGGAGCAAAACGTGCGACGGCGGTAGAGTGTTGGTGGAGAACCAAACACGTCGAAATTGCTTTTGAGGGGTGGGACGCGCGTTAGACGGTTTACACCGCGTAACCAAACAGGGACGAAGTGCCAAAGCGATATACAATTTGGGACGGATGGAGTATTTTTTATGATGCGCAATATCCGTTAATGAAGTGAAATTACATTTGATGACGTTGCACTATATTAATTTGGGCTAGAAAGAGTGGATATCAGAAGAATAAGTTTTATATTAGATCAATGAAATTTTTTTTGGTAACTAGATCAATGAAATTAAGATAAAGTTGTAATAAAGTTTGTCATTCAAATCAATAATACCATATTATTTCACATATTTAATAAATATGACACAACACATCATAAACTCAAAAAAAAAAAAATGACACATCATAAAAAATAAACCCCCACCGGAATGTGGGAAATAAATCTTTAAACAATGGACTAAATTTTCAAATGTAGAAATGAATGGACACTAAAATCATGTCTTAGTTTAAATAGGAGATCATAAATGCATTTAAAGTCAATAGCCATTAAATCAAAAGAAAGAATGATATTCACTCAATGAACGAAGAAGAAGGAATGATATAATACTTTAGTAAAAACGAAGAAGAAGGAATGATATTGATCGTACCTGATTAGAAGGTGACTGCTGGTGCTTTGAATGCGGTGGTTCGTACGGTGGTGGAATGTGTTTAGAATGCTTTTGGAACGCCGGGGGGGGGGGGGTGTACCTGCAGTCACTCCGACGCTTAAGTCATTAGAGATCAGAGAGTGAGGGTTAAGAGGGGAAGAAGATTCTACCTTGGGGACTGCTATGAGTCCCCTATATATAGAGGTGGAGGCTGCAGAGCCGTTGTAATGGCACACCAGGCTCTGGCGGTTACGAAATCGTGGGAAGTGTAACCCAAAGAGATTATTGCGGGAACGTGCAAAGAGACATTGGGGTCTACTTGAACCGGTCTCGTTTGCTCCGTGCACCCCCTTCGCGGGGAAAGGGTGTATCACAAGTAATGTTGCCAAATGTGGTATTTGGGCTTTGGATTGTATTAGGCCTAAGTAAATGGGCCCAAACTCCTTTTGGCCGGTCCAGAACAGATATAATACTTTAGTAAAAACGAAGAAGAAATAATGATACTATCTCCTCCGTCCCTAAATCTAGAACTTATGAGTAAAGTCACAAAAATTAAGAAAGTTTATTTTCATTTTAAATTTATTGAAATTGTATTGTTTTTACATGTTTTTCTTTCAAGATTGAAAATTCATATTGGAAATTGTTTATTCGATTTTTTAAAGACTTAAAAATTGATGTTATCAAGACATAATCACCAATTGCGGGTTTCTTACCGTGTGTTTTTACAACACAAGTTAACATGATCTTAAATTAATTAAGAACATGGTAGTAAAGAAATAGTGGATACTTTTGAAAATTCAAATAGCATCTTATAAAAAGGAACAAATAAAATAACTTAAAACAATCTTAGATTTAGAGGTAATAGTAGTAACTTATTAAGAAGCAAATGGAAGTTTGAGTTAATGAAAAGACAGAAGTAAATCGAAGCTTTTACTACAACCTCTTTCCTTAGTTATAAAATTCACTTTCTATATTTGTCGTCCCTTAATATAGGACCACTTTCATTTTTCACAAGCATTAATGATTTCTTTACAAATAATTCCTACTATTAAATTTACATTTGGAAATACAAATTTGTATTCTCTCTCCACTATTATTAATAATCGTAGGGGTAGTTAGATAAAGGGGAATGCTACAAAAGTTTTTTGTTTGACTTAAAATTTTCTTTTTTTTTTCTTTAATCAATGTCCGGGGCACTGATTATCATGACCCTTAGATAAAAATAATACTTATTTTTTTATAAATTTATTGCCGCAACAATTTTTTAATATCCATGAAATTTGAAAGAAGTTTTTTGAAAAAAGTTTTTAATACATTTTTTTTTACAAATTTAGTGATAAACAACCTATTTATATAATACCACTTTATTTGGTGAAACATTTATTTTGTGTAAATTGAGTATTCTCTATATGCAAACATGAGTCGGATATGATCACAAAGTGTGATAAAATTATATTTCAAAATATTTAACAATGTTACATTTTTAAAACTGAATTTAAACTCAAGTTTTTCTAATGAAAGAAATCTCCTATCATCTTATTTAAGTGTAGTTGACTTTTCGCAGTAATTGTCACGACAAACATTTTCCTTATTTAATATAGAAAGATAAAAAAATGCATTTAATCTTCATGATAATTTAAAGACAAAAATACATCTAATCAAAAGATAGTTTAGGAATTGGAAAATGGAATCTTGAGTCAAGAAAAAGAAAGTAAATCCTCACAAGCTGGTAGTAGTAGTACTTACTATTGGGAAAAACCCAAAGAGTGTTGGGCGTGTGCTGGGCGTGAAGGGGTGTATTGGGAAAAACTCAAGTCCCACATCGGATAGATAAGACTCATCATAAGAGTTTATATAGAGGAGACAATCCTCACCTTACAAGCCGGTTTTGTAAGATGACTTAAGGCCCAAATTTCAACGGTTACTAATAAATAAATAAAATAAAAAATTGACTTAGAGCCCGTTTGTTATAGCTTTGACTTAGAGCCCGTTTGTTATAGCTTTTTTTAGGAAAAAATCACTTTTTTTAAGAAAATAATCACTTTTAAGAATATTGCATCCGTTTGTTACAGATTTTAAAAAAATCAGAATCTAAAAAAAATTTAAAAACAGCTTCAAATGAGAAGCTGTTGAGAGCAGCTTCTCAAAAAATAGATTTTTTTTAGAGGAGAGAGAAGATATGGATTTAAAGATTGAACTAATTTTGTAACAAAAAAATCGCTTTTATATAGCTGTATCCAAACAAACTAAATTATTTTAAAAAAAAAGTGATTTTTATTACGGTAAACAAATGCAAAATAGATTCTGATTTTTCATAAAATCTCTAAAAAATAATCTCTAAATTATTTTATGTCAAAATCACTTTTATTTTAATCCGTAACAAACGGGCCCTTGTTCGAAATGGGTAAGCACTTCCACCTCTTCAAGTCCACGATATTCACACTTACGTGCCCCACTTTTTCCGCTCTCTCAAACAAAACCAATTTCAAAAATCACACACTCACTGAAAAAGCGTAATAACGTAACTGAAAGAAACAAACAAAATAGCTTCTCTTCTTCTCATTCTCTTGCTCCCATTACTACTCTTCTTCATCCTCACTCTCAAAACCTCTTCCTCCGAACCTATACCCGAACCTGAAACCGATACCGAACCAGTGACTGCAATGGACTCATTGATTTCACTCGTTAACAGAATTCAACGCGCATGCACGCTCCTCGGTGACCACGGCGCCGATTATGCTTCTCAGTCTCTTTGGGAGTCTCTTCCTTCCGTCGCCGTCGTCGGCGGTCAGGTTCGGTTCTTTTTCGAATTCAATTCTACGATTTTACTGTTACCGCTATTTCATCGTCCTCGCATTTTGTTATTTTTTGGTTCTTATTTTAGAAAAATATGCAGAGTTCTGGAAAATCTTCGGTGTTAGAGAGTATCGTTGGACGTGATTTTCTTCCCCGTGGATCAGGTACATTACCGTCATCGGTTTCACCGTTGTTTTATTTTATTAATTAATTAATTAATTAATTAATTAGTAGTATATAAGTAGCACCGATACTTCTGATCGAAGACGTGGACATATACATATTACTTTCTCAAATAATTATCGGTGTTAGCACGTCGGTGTGTGTCTGGTGGTGGTGAATGTGTATGTGTGAGTGATTCATAGTCTGTGGTTGGAGCACTGACTGATGGAAGGCGTGTCGCTGTCGCATGTCAGTGTTCGACACTGACACCTGACACACACCGGAGCATGTGATTACATTCAATCATGCTGTTTTCTAAAATTATTACCGGTGCTGCGTCATCATAGTTAATTATTAATATTCATGTCCTGTTTTTGTTACTGAGAGTTGAGAAAGGTATGGTAGAAGAGAAGTGTATAGTGAATGATGTTTTGATTAATGAAAGAAAAAATTGCTTGGGTTTGTTTTTTTATGTCTTATATTTTGAAGTGATGTTCAGGGATTGTTACGCGGAGGCCTTTGGTACTGCAACTGCACAGAATAGAGGAAGGGTTACAAGAGTATGCTGAGTTTCTGCACTTGCCGAAGAAACGTTTTACTGATTTCTGTATGTCTTTTTCATGTAATCCATGTTTGATTTTGAATTTACACTGGAGGTTGTGGAAATCAGAGTTCCTTGAACACACTTCACAGTACAAACCCTGCATGCATTTCTTTTCTTTCTTTTTTAACAGAAAATAGAAATTTCAAAGTGCGCTATTTGACTTGCCATTATGACATTCTCACAAGAATTAATTATTTTTCTGCACTTGCATGGTATTGTTAGCCTCTATTGGCCATTCTACACTTCCCATGGTGTTCTTTTATTGACAGTGTAAGATATTTTACTAAGGTTGGCTTGTACAACTTTGATTTTATTGGACTGAATTCTTAGTTGTTTCAACTGATATTAGTTACTAGTTAGTGTTATTTCTGTTTTTATTTGTAATTGTTGTACAAGTCGGCACTGGTGAAAATATTTTCATATTACATCCACTATTTTCTTAGGATTTTTACACCGAAACAGATGACAAATATATATTTTGGAAAACTATTATCAACTTGTTTGACTTATTATTATGTTTTGTAGCTATGGTTCGAAAGGAAATTGAAGATGAAACTAATAGAGTGACTGGGAAATCAAACAAGATATCTCCTGTTCCTATTCATCTAAGCATCTACTCACCAAATGGTAAAGAGCCTATATTTTACATTTCATTCAAGTAAATCTAAAGAGCCTATATTTTATCTCTCTTTTTTCTGAGATTGATTTTCTAGTAGTAAATGGCTCTTTTTATTGTTGTTAGACATGATTTGAGTCACCAAATCGCAATAGATATTTGTCAGAAATAATATGTAATCAGTCCCCTGAAAACTCGATAGTGTTAATTGATTTTAACTATTTGTGCTATTTTATTGCTTTAGTTGATGTCTTCTTTTATTTTTTAGTTACATGATGAGTGCCTTGTTTATCAATTGCCGATTTACGGAGATTCTGTTATTCCGTTTGTGCACTATTTCTATTTGAATTGCATTATGCTTTGTTAAGTTGTTCAACCACTAATGTCTAAGTTAGAAGAAACTTGTTAAGTTGCTCACTCTTTGTTTACCCATTAAGAGGGATACTTTCAAACATATGCCCCAAAAAACACGGGAGGCTTATGGAACCTTCTTCCTCATAGTGAATTTTGCATAAAAATTGAATTATCCAAGCTAATATTGATAAAATTCAAAAACCTTTGTTTTATTTCGTAAATAACTTTGGAGCTATCAAGTGATGATGCATCTATCTTCAAGAAGGATTTTTTTGGGATTAATTGCTCTTCCAAGTGTCTACTACTTTTTTGTGTCACTTATAACTTATGTAATCATTTAATTATTATTGACAAATATTGTGTAATCGTTTTAAATTAAACCGAACGATACATCGATGGATGTCATTTTTATTTCCATGAAGACAATAACATTTGATTTTTCTAAGAATTGCATTATATGTTTTTAATTTTTTTGATATGTTTAGAGTAAACTTTTGTTAACACCACAATAAATCTCTTTTCGCCCGTGTGTTGCACGGGTGTATATCCTAGTTATTGTATATGTGTGATCTTCCCTCTACCTGTGGTAATGATTACAGTCCGCATCTGATTAATGTTGTTGTTGTTGTTGTTGTTCTGACTATTTTTATATTTGTTGATAGTTGTCAACTTAACACTGGTAGATCTGCCCGGTTTGACAAAGTTCGCTGTAGGTACGCTTTCTTTTCATTATCTTTTCACAAATAATCTTGATTTGATATTATCAATTTCCCTTTTCCCATTGATTTATTAGTTTTTATTTTATTTTATTTTTTCAGAGGGACAACCAGAAAGTATTGTTCAAGACATTGAAAGCTTGATCCACTCATATGTTGATAAGGTAGTTAAAATTAAAAGACTAGCCTATACAACTTTGGTTCCCTTTGGCTATATGATGGCCTTCCAAAGCAATTTGATGCCCTATGTTGAAGAAATCATATTGGAGGATGATATTAACAAGTTCACTGCCTTTATTTCTATCACTTCAGTAGTACTAGCAAGTGATGACAGGCAATAGTTGGTCACATTCTTAATCCCAAATATGGGGCTTTTTAACCTTTTCCATTCTGACATAATGCTATTGAATGTGTGGCAAAATAATAATTTGAAATTTTTAGTTTGTACGTGTGGGTGGCCACACTTTTAATCCTTTTATTTATCTATTGCTTATTTGTTTTCTTTGATTTTCAGCCTAATTGCTTAATTTTGGCCATTACTCCAGCAAATCAAGATGTAGCGACATCTGATGCCATCAAGGTTTCCAGACAAGTTGACCCTGCTGGTATGCTTGCTGCATTTTGCTCACAATCATGCTTGAACTATACAGACAGTATGCATTTATTTTCTTATAATATTGTGGTTTTTCTTGACTATGCGTTCAAAATATTTTCCGCTTAGGTGAACGAACATTTGGTGTGTTGACGAAGATTGATTTGATGGACAAAGGAACAAATGCTTTGGATGTAAGAATCATATCTTTTCTAGGCACTCAATAGTAAATTCATGTTGTTATATATTTGGCTCTGTGTTGGAACTTATTGTGGATTTTCTACATATGTTAATTGACAGAGTCACAGGTGCATGATAATTTTTGCTAGCTAATGTTCCCATTCTGTCATGTTGTAGGTCCTTGAAGGAAGATCATATCGACTTCGTAATCCTTGGGTGGGAATTGTAAACCGTTCTCAGGAAGATATTAATAAGAACGTAGATATGATTGCAGCTCGGCAGAGAGAGCGTGAATTTTTTGCCACCAATCCTGATTACGCACACTTGGCCAGCAAAATGGGCTCAGAATATCTTGCAAGGCTACTGTCAAAGGTTTTTATTTATCCTTGTATTAGACAGTGTTGGATGGACATGCTTTTTTTGGCTATTTTTTTCTTGTATCTTCCCAAATCTGCTTGATTACTCAGAAAACTCATTTGGTTTTAGCATCTAGAGTCTGTGATTAGAGCTCGCATTCCAGGGATTGCGTCTTTCATTACTAGAAGCATTGATGACCTTGAAGCTGAGTTGGCTCACCTTGGTCGACCAGTTGCCATTGATGCTGGGGTGAGGAGTGTTTTGTGCTGTCCGCAATCTATTTAAGTTGAAATAGTTCCTAACAGGACATTTATTATCAGATTTCTTATGATTTTTTCAGGCCCAACTGTACACTATTCTAGAATTATGCCGTGCTTTTGATCGGGTGTTTAAGGAGCATTTAGATGGAGGGTAAGAAATCTTATTTTGTAGCTTAAATTAGAGATCGTTATTTTGTCTGTGTTTTATGGTTGTTCATTTAAATTGGGGCATGAGTTGATACTTGATTCTTTTAAAAACTCTTGAAAATACAACCTTTTTTTCTTAATATTTGTGGGAAGGAAAAACCTTGACCTTTCTGCCTTTACTGTGTTGTTCCCCCTCCCTAGGCGACCAGGTGGTGACAAAATTTATATAGTTTTCGATTATCAGCTTCCTGCTGCATTGAGAAAGATTCCACTGGACCGTCATTTATCGCTGCAAAATGTGAGAAACGTTATTTCTGAGGCAGATGGATACCAACCTCATCTAATTGCTCCCGAGCAAGGTTATCGACGCCTCCTAGAGAGCTCACTCAATTATTTTAAAGGTCCTGCTCAAGCATCTGTAGATGCTGTAAGTGATTCATTTCTGCTTTAAATAGGTCACTGATTCTAGTTTCATTTTCTTCATGATAATTGATCTTTTTTCATGCTATTGATATTTATTACTTTTATTAATTCCTATATATTCTATCTGTGGCACAGGTTCATTTTGTCCTGAAGGAACTCGTGAGAAAGTCAATTTCCGAAACAGAGGTTTGAGTTGGAATACTGTCTAAATGAAAAGCAATGTGATTTTAGCCCTATTAGTGAGTTTTGACTATGGTTGCAGGAATTGAAGCGCTTTCCAACTCTGCGATCTGAAATAGCAGTAGCAGCTATCGAGGCTTTAGAGAGGTTCCGTGAAGACGGAAAGAAGACAACATTAAGACTAGTGGAAATGGAATCTTCATATATCACCGTTGATTTCTTCCGTAAACTCCCACAAGAAGTCAGCGACAGGGGAGGGAATCAGGCTTCCTCCTCTGCTGACGGACACTTCCAAAGGATTGGTTCAAACGTTTTATCTTACGTTGGGATGGTATCAGAAACATTGAGGAATACCATTCCAAAGGCTGTTGTTCATTGTCAAGTGAGGGAAGCTAAGCGATCTTTACTAGATCACTTTTACGCACAACTCAGCCAAAAAGAGGTATAATACAATCATACTTGCATACATAAAATATGCTATCATATCAAATTGCATTCTAATTCATCCGCGCTATTACTAAATATTTGCATTCTAATTCATCCGCACTATTGCTAAATATTTGTAGACTAATTTTGTCTGTTTATTTTTCAGGAATTGCAACTTGCTCATTTGCTGGATGAAGATTCTGTGTTGATGGAAAAGAGACAGCAATGTGCCAAGAGGCTGGAGTTGTATAAGTCCGCGAGAGATGAGATTGATGCAGTATGTTGGTCTGGATGAGATGAATATGAAGAGAATTTTAGGATAAAAATGACTGTGATATAATGTAGATGAGCTTGAGAATATTGGCCGCAACTGCTTAGTTGTTATATTGTTCATTGGTCTTTTATGATTTTTACTCTGCGTCTGATTCAGAGGTTGAGTGGTTTTTAACTGATTTATCAAATGCCTAAAAGGAAAAATTGATCAGTTTATCGTTAGATAGTGAGATGATTGTTTGCCTCAATCAAAAAGCTTTGCACAAACTAAATTCTGTCTAGAAGATTAGTGGTTACTTTACAATAACAATGGAAATTATACTTGGTTCCTCAAGACGAGTTTTGATTTATAACATTCTCTTCTCTTATGTTACGATTTATTATTTATTCAAATAAATAAACATATACCACACTTTAATTTATTTTAATCTAATCAAGTTATTATCCATATTTTTTTTCTACTTATTTAAGCATAATAGAATAAAAATCATGTTGAATTCTAAAGTTATTATCAATTTTTAAGAGTGAAAATGTAGGCGGCTTTTGGTTACCATTAACGTTATGTGAGATGAATCTTTGATGTCCTCATGAGCTTAGTTCAGTTGGTATGGACAATGCATAATATATGTTAGGTTTAGGGTTCAAACCTCGGCCACTACCAAAAAAAATAGATGAATCTTTGATAAAATAAAAAAATAGAGATGAATCTTTGATAAAATAAATATACCAAATTTTTTTTTTGAAAGAAAAACCTATTGAGATTCTTGTTTGCCTTTAAATCATGCAATTATGACATATGTCACGTCTAGAATCAAAGGCATTAGAAAGTGATTCTGAAGAGCTACCACTTCAAATCATATCATATACTTAGGAGATAAAACACCTCACATCTATAATCAACGGCTGTATAAAGTGATCTTGAAGAGCCACCATTTATAGTCACATCATGCTTAGGAGATAAAATAAAGGTTGTGATCTAGAACAACTCATCTTTGATGAATTCACCATCTAGTTTGTTCCTTCAATGATGAAATTGTCCCCTTACATAGCTGTTAGATAGACCACATTATTCTTTGAACAAATCTTGCATGATCACATGATTAAATATATACGCATAAAGAGATATATGTCTCTAAAATATAAGATCATTCTTTTTTCTTTTTCTTTTTCTTTTTCTTTTTACTTTAGAAAAATGTCTTTTGCGTGTGTGCCTAGACACTGTACATTTAGTTTTGTGACCATGCAAAAATTCTCCAACTCTTTGTTCCTTGTGTCCTTCAATGCGTATGAATGTCATCAACACTCTCGTGGTTCAACATTGCATGCAAAATTTAATTTTGTTCAAAATTTGACAAATGACTAACAAACAAAGGGAAATTTGGTAAATATTAAATATTATGTTTTGATTGGCAATGAAAAATAATTTATTGCTTTTCTTTATCTATTTTTGTTTTTATATTATTTTAGTATTTTTATTAAAATAGTAAATGTTAGTATTATTACTATTATTTGAAGGGTTAAATATGTTTTTGATCCCTATAAATATGTCAACTTTTCGTTTTAGTCCCTCTAAAATTTTCCTTCAACTTTTAGTCCCTATAAAATTTTCAATCACTACTTTTGGTCCCTATTTTAAATTTAATTTTTGTATTTTTAAATGAAATTGTGCAGAAATGTATAAAATATTCTAAAAGAAATTCCTAAAAAAAATTAGAATTTTTTAACAAAACACAAATTAAATATGAATTTTTAACCTTAAAACGTATAAAAATTAATATTAAATTCATGTTTTGTTAAAAAATTCTGAATTTTTTTTGGAGTGATTCTTATAATATTTTGAATTTTTCTGGAAAATTTTATTAAATAATATGAATTCTACATATGAGTTTACTTTAAAAGAGGGACCAAAAGTGAAGATTGAAAATTTTATAGGGACTAAAAGTTGAAAGAAAATTTTAGAGGGACTAAAACGAAAAGTTGACATATTTATAGGGACCAAAAACATATTTAACCCTTATTTGAAGGCCGAGTTCGAACTCTCAACTTTCTTATCACTCCATTTACTCTCACTTCAACCACAAATTCATCCTAATATCCTCTTACCTTATTAGAATAATCGATAAATGAATTTTTTTTTGGGGTCAAGAAATATATATTTTATTCATTTAAAAAGCTGAAAAGTCTGTCATTACACCATATGTGGAAAATACAAAATTATTACAAAATCAAACAAATACAATATTAAGCATAATATTTTCTCCTAAATTATACTCTATTAAGTTATGGTAACATAACCTAGCTAAGAATGAAGCAGACAAACCAAAGTCACAAAAAAAAAAATGTATAACACTATCTATCTATGTATAATATAATAAAATATATTAAATGGTCACAAAAAATTGATAAAAATAGTGTACCTTTTTATTTCGTGTATTTTTGCAGTAAGATGAAAAAGTAAGTGATAAATAAATAGAAATAATTTTATATTCAAATAACACACAACTCTAATATCCTCTGAAAAAATGCAACTCAAATATAATTTTTCATAACTCTGACATACTAGCATGAATGCATGATCAATATGTATAATATAATAAAATATATTAAATGGTCACAAAAAATTGATAAAAATAGTGTACCTTTTTATTTCGTGTATTTTTGCAGTAAGATGAAAAAGTAAGTGATAAATAAATAGAAATAATTTTATATTCAAATAACACACAACTCTAATATCCTCTGAAAAAATGCAACTCAAATATAATTTTTCATAACTCTGACATACTAGCATGAATGCATGATCAAACTAGAACTCTACAATGTTCTTACAAGCTATACTAACCATAATCTTCACCTAGGAATTTGGATAATAGAAAAATTAGCCACATTCATCTTTCTAAAAACTTGTACACTAAGACCACCTGCAATGGGCCTATTGAAAGCAAAATTAAATATGTTGAACCATTGGAGTTGGGTTACTGAAGATGATGTGGAGGAAAGAGGTATTGAAAGGCTTCAATATGTTGAAAGACTGTACCAAAATGCCACGCGTGCGTTTTTAATTGCTGAAAGAGGGAGAGTGTAATACACGAGCAGACAGGCGCGCTTGTGGGACAGAGGGAGAGGAAAGAGAAGCTTTTTTTGGTTAAAGCAGGGACACATGGCTTGCTACGATTGGCTGCTTAGATAAATAAGAATAAGAAATAAATAAAAAATGGTGGGGTAGGGTGTTGAATGAAAAACAATTGGAGAGGTAAAAATTGAATGAGTGTTGAATTAAGATAGAGAAAATGATGTGGAATGTTGGGAATTGAAAAAGTGGATGTTGAAGGATGTTGAATGGTATTAACCATTGTACATGGTCTAAGTTTGCTCGCATTAATCCTTGTCATGGTGTGGTGAGTGTCTAAAACTTGGCAACGTGTATTCAAATTAATAATTTATTCTTAACAAAGCACTATTAATATAGGGTCTAAGAATGGAATTGGATTCTCTAACTTTGAATCCTATGCTTTTTGATGACTTTAGGTAAAATGAGAGAGAATATAGAAAAATATGGAGGGAAGAAATGAGTATATCATAGATGCTTAAAAAAAAGTATATCAGAGATATATTCAGATTAGTTCATTTTTCTTTCTAAATATTTCTAAAATTGAACCCACTTAGGTTGGCCTAGTGGTATTGGCTTGGAACTGGAGTATGCTCCTCCTCAAGGTCTCATTCTCTCTGGTGCCCAATTTGGATGGGTTAATTTAGCTTCTTAAAAAAAAAATGAATAAATATACATTACCGCCTTTAACTTTTAGAAGAAAATCTAAATGCTTCAAAATGATCGAATATAATATCAATATGTTTAAATTCGCTTAGAATTGAACCGAAATGACATAACCCACTTATGATCATTCTTACACATTAATCTATTTGATCTCATGGAACCTTTGGATCTTGGAGTATGCTTCTCTGAAGGTATCATGTTTGATTCTCTCTGTTAATTTTAGTGTGTTGGTTTGACCTCTTCAAAAGAAAAAAAATAATTGTATCAGTTTTTTGCGATGTTTTTTCTTTTGACACTGGTGACTTGACATTGTAAATTTCTTGGTGATGTTCCTCTTTGCACACCTTGTGCGAGTTGCATCACCCGTGGTAATGTTATAAATCCATTTTGACTTGTTAAAAAAAAAGAAGAAAAATAACTTTGCCAATCTATGAAGCACCGATACAAACAAGGATATCGGACACGACACGAACACTGATACGCCAACATTGCTAATAATTTGAGAAAATCATATAATTCAGTGTAATCATATGTGTTGGTGTTGTGTCAGTGTCGGATGCCGACGCGTGTCTGACACTTGGACACGACTAATCCGAGAAGTGTCTGTGCTTCAGGTACCAATAAATTTGAAAAGATATGTTATTTTTACATAATTATCTCTACATTTAAATTTTAATGGTATAATAGGAGAGAAAACAAATTTAAGTTTCCCAATTAAGTATAATTTTATAGATGCATTTTTGTATTAAAACCATTAATACATGTGTAGTTTGAAGAAGATTTTATATTAAGGGACTACAAATATAAAAAGTGAATCTTATAATTAAGAACATAAGACGCATTATTCCTATTATACAACAACAGTCCATTTATGTAGTTGTAAGCACGAAGCTTTAATTTTCTACCCAGAATTGTCTTCCATTGCTAATTTGCTATTACGTTTCAACTTGGTGTAGAAAATGAAATTTCTGGGGTTGCCTCAAACAATAAGTATTGATTACTATTGGCACGCTGGGTCCAGACTCCATAGCTCCTAAATGGCTTCCACGTCATAGCTGATGTGGTTCAATTCAAGGGATATATCCTTCATGGCAGTCTTTGTCAACCTTTCTACAGAATATCTCTTCTTTTTGAACAGTGAATTATAAACTTTGGCAGCCAGCACGAGGTGGTTGTTATGAGAAAGAACTATTGGCTTCTAAAACTCACTATAATGACATGAACTCCCACGATGTATGACAATACTTTTTGTCCCTGTGAGTTTATCTCAGTTGGTAAGGACGATGCATAATATATGCAAGGTCTGGAGTTTAAACCCCGGACATCACAAAAAAAAAAAAACAAAAAAAACTTTTAGCTAGGGCCCTGTGTGGCTAAACAATTTGATCAAGCACTTATAACATAAACACTTATTATATAAATGTTTATGTATAACCTATTTTTCTACGAAAGTTATAATACAGTCAAATATTTTCATATAAGCTAGCTGTTTTTGTAAACTATCTTAAAAAGTTTAAGAAAATATACTGAACATAGATAGTTTATGGATATTTTATAAGTTTTTATAAGCTCTTCCAAACAGTCTCACAAGCGTTTGTTCTATTAGATAAGCTAAAATAAGTAAACCAAACAAACTCTAAATGGCATAGCGAATTCTCTAGATGCGGAGCAATATCTTAAGGACTAAGGTCGTTTTCTCATCATACCAATAGAGGCTGCTTCTTTGGCATTGTGTATTTGTGACCTAGTGTAATGCACTTTGAAACACAATATCTAAATTAGAGGGATATTTTCTAAGCACCTTCCACCACATAGAGAGCAAGGTCTTTATGTGATATTTGACCAAGTGGGAACTCTAAAAATATGCCTAACATAGATAGGATCATCAAAGTGCAGAAGGGCCTAACTCTTACTTGTGTTCCAAGCCATGTACTTCATATTTTCAATTCAAAACAACTCAGTATTTGATTTAACCAACCTGTTAGGTGAGCAAAGGTCAAATGACTCTGAGAATTAAATGTCTCTGCTTGTGTCTGTTGGCTAATGATATTAAAGACTATATTATTTCCCATATACTTCATATCCCCTTTATGTTTTGCAATACAGAATGAAAATAATGCATAATACTGAGAAAAGAAAATGAGTTTATCATTCAACCTGGTAAAAAACTGAACAAGAGAATGATATTTCTGACTAAAACAAAAAATTGGTATGGCTGACTACAAGTTGTTGCAAGGGGACCATATCCATTAGTGTGGGCCTAACTTAGAATTAAATTTATGTACAGGAAATGTTGTGGAAATATCATTTGTAGATAAACAGAATAAAACATATCTAAAAAGGAATGTGGTACAAATAGGTCAGAAAGTGGTTTTCAATGTCAAATGTAGACTAAGCGAGTAGGCCAGAGACAATGGTATCAAAATTACTCTTTATGCCAACTGTGAATAGTTTTTATTTTCATCTTTGGTATGTCAAAGTTGGTAACATTGACCAGATTCTCTATAAATAGGAGAAATCCACTTCCATTCATGCAACACAAGATCTCTTTACCATTCTGAGTTCTGACTGCTTTATCCAATCTATCCTACATGGCACTCTCTCTTTTGTGTTTTGTTCTCATTGCCACCTTTCTTTTCATGCAAACCCTAGCAGATACTTCATGCACGGATTGTTTTGTTCAATCTCATGCATCATTTTACCCAAACTCTGAAGAAAACGGCACAGATAGTAAGAAAACTTATAAAAAATAACAAAAATGCAAACATGAAATGATATTTGTAAACATTTTCTCTCATATTTATGCTCTTTTGAATTCAATTCAGCTGGTGCATGTGGATTTGGTTCCTTTGGTGCTACTATTAATGGTGGGGATGTATCGGCTGCATCTAGTCTTTATCGAGATGGAGTTGGCTGTGGCGCTTGTTACCAGGTGACAACACATCTATACATATATCAAACTCTAACATACTTACACAAACAACAAATTTTATTAGTTCTGTCAGCTTGTCCTTTGACATTCACAAATAAACTTCAACAACAGTCTGCAACTTTATCTATTCTAACTTCGAAACTAATATTTTTCATTATTCTTTGACAGGTGAGGTGTACCAACAGTGTTTATTGCTCAGGCAACGGTGTCACGGTAGTTTTAACTGATCAAGGCTCAGGAGATAACACCGACTTCATTCTTAGCCAACGAGCCTTCAGTGGGATGGCTCAGAGCAAGGATGCAGCCACTTCTCTATTAGCTCTTGGTGTAGTTAATATTGAATACAGACGGTAAGATATTCTTCTACACAATTTCATGCATGCATCAACTTTAGCAAGACTTGATGCAATAGTTATTGTCGTATGAAAACTGGCTACTTGTAAATGTAAGATAAGACTGCCGATGATACATCTGCAATGAGTTTGACTTTTCCCTAGATCTTACCATGGTGAAGCATTATAGCACCATGTCCTTTTTTCCATGCATCAATTTTTTACGTTTTTATTATATGTAAACATAACCAAGGCCTCTCCTCGTTATCTCCAGGGTTTCATGTAGCTACCCAAACAAAAACATTACAATTAAGATTGATGAAAGCAGCAGCAATCCTCATTACTTGGCTTTTGTCTTATGGTTTCAACAAGGAAGGAGGGACATAACTGCTGTGCAGCTCTGCGAGGTAACATCTACTTCCTTGTCCTGCGATAAGTTGTAGTTTGTGTCTAACTTGAACCAAATAAACTAAAACTTTCGAATAGGTTATTTGGTGAAAATTTGAGTATTTAAGATCATATACTGATTTCCTATGTTGAAACTTGAAACTAATTATAATTTTCCCAAATAATTAAATTTAGAAGAGATATCACCACTACATGTGAAAAATGTCTTTAAATATTAAACTCTTGATTCAACTGAAACAACATTCTTAAAGACACAAGCACACAAAATAAATAGAGAAAACTAAGAACGAAAGGTTTTGTTGTTAGTTAGATAAAAGTTAATTAACTTATCTCATTTGCTGAGTGCAGACTCAGAACTTTGTCTGCAAGTTACTGAATCGGGATCATGGCGCAGTCTGGACTTCTACCTCTCCACCGAGTGGACCTCTGACTTTAAGGATGTTGTTTAGTACTGAAGATGGAGAAGATACATGGATTGTTCCTGTTAATAACATACCAGAAAACTGGAAGGCTGGAGACACGTATGACTCAGGAGTACAAGTAGACCAATAGAGATGCAGCAAAATATTGTTTATTTATATGCTATTATTACCCTTTTATGAAAGAAAGAAATAAATAATCCTGTGAGTTTATCATATCATTGATCACAAGCATGTTAGGTGCAGGCCCAATTTAAGTTAATTTCATGTTTTAAATAAAATAAGTAATAGAATAAGGGTAGAAATCGGATGGGCATTCAGTTATTTTTTATGTTAGTTTGGTTTGGGAGAGATAAGGCTCTCTAATTCCTAGAGGATTGGTTTAACTGTGTGTAGCAGTTTCTGTTTTTATGTCAAATGCATAACTACTTCTGCAGAGAGTTACTACGCAGACATCTAAACATAAAAAATGGGAAGAGTACTATATTTTCAATTTCAATCACATCTACAAACAAATAAAACTAGGTTTCCTTCGTGGTTTTCGCAAATAATTAAGCCAGAGTTTATCATATCATTGATCACAAGTTAGACAAGAGACATAACAAAGGACCAATACAAAATGCTCAAAGCTATCACTCTCTTAAAAACAGTTTCGGCGTTATACCTCTACAAGCAAAGAGAAGCTATAAAGTTTTATTCATCGTTAAATGTGTAAGTGTACATCAAATAAACTTTTACAAAGCTAGTAATACGATTAAAGAAAATTTTAAATTACGAAATATTTGAACATAGAGATACAGATGTGAATATATATGTAGCTATCTGATATCATTTTATCAATTTAAGAATGTGCCAAAGGGTCTGAAATCTGATATCGTACATCCAAAAAAAAAAAAAGCACGAACTGCATTTCTTGATCCTTATTAACAGTTACTTGTTTTCCCTGAAACTCAAACTGATTTATGCTCTGTAAGATCCAACAGTATTGTGTTCTAAGAGTTTTCACCTGAGAAAAAGAGTTGATAGAATGAATTATCACCCATTGATTTTATGTTAGATTACACTTATTTATGCGAGACACTGAGCAACTCATTGGGGGAACCAATCTGGATTCTGGACTCTCTGCAGCATCAACTGGATCCTTTTGTTTCTTTACATCCTTCTAAATTAACCATCATTCCATCTCCATCCTGCAACCCACCATTCATCTATGGCTGTCTCTATTCTGACATATTTTCCCCCAAATTCATAATCACCACCTAAATGTCCCACTCCTTAAAACAATATCACTCCTTAACATGTATTCTGCTTCTCTCCTAACAGCCTGTTATAATCTAGCATTTTTCTAGGTATGACATTTTCCTTCACAATTTAATCTCCAATGGATATTTTCATCCGTGCTCCTAACTCACCCAACATTGACTACACTATCCTTTTCGAAATCTTCAAGATGAACCAAGCTGGATGCTGCTTCTTTTTGCAACCCCTTTATTTTCATCGTCAATCTCACACGTTCAACATCATCCCATCTCCCTTGAGCAGCATATATATCTGACAGTAATACATACGGACTAATATCTTGAGGCTCCAACTCAACAAGTCTTTTAGCTACATTCTCCGCAAGCTCCGAGTCCAAGTGAGTCCTACAACCAGAAAGTAGAGCACCCCACATGGCAGATCCACCTTTCACAGAAACCTTTTCTATAAGCTCTTCCGAATTGTTCACAAAACCAGCTCGAGCAAGGAGGTCAACCATGCAGCCATAGTGCTCAACCTTGGGTTCAATCTTGTAAACACGACGCATGAGATCGAAGTACCACCAACCCTCCATGACCATTCCGGCATGCGAACAAGCAGACAGCACACAAACAAAAGTAGCCTCATTTGGTTTCTGACCTGCCTTCTCCATCTCCGCAAACATTTCAAGAGCTTTGTCCCCATTTCCATGCAAACCATACCCCATGATCATCGAATTCCACGACACAATGCTTTTCACCGGCATCTCAACAAAAACATCTCTTGCCAAATCCATAGCCCCACATTTTGCATACATCGTTAGCAGACAAGTTTCAAGCAAAACATCAAGTTTAATATCATTACTCTTAATATAAGAATGAACCCACAAACCCAAACTCAAGTTCCCTAAATTTGCACAAGCAGTAAGAACACTCACCAAAGTAGCCTCATTCGGCTTAGCTTCCTCACTTTCCATCATCCTCTCAAACATCCTCAAACACTCATTGTAATTCTTCATCCTTACATGTAAAGCCAACAACGAATTCCACGAAACCACATTCCTAACAACAACCCCACCCATCCGATTAAAAAACTCAAGAGCAAGAGAAACATTCTCAACTCTCACACACCCATCAATCATACAATTCCACGACACAACATCTTTATTAGGCATTGCTTCAAACAATTCTTTCGCCGCGTCCAAATCCCCAACTGACACGTACCCCGCAATCATACAGTTCCAACTAAAAACATCCCTTTCAGACATTTCATCAAACAGTTTCCGTGCATCCCTTATTCCTCCATTCTTCACATACCCATCAATCATCGTATTATAACTAACCAAATCCAACACATAACTCTCATAAAAAATCAACCTTGCATCATCAATCCTCCCAAAAACAGAGTACATTCTTATCAACGAGTTTGGCACAAATAAATCGGATAAAAACCCGAATTTAACAACTCTAGCATGACCCTTTTCACCTTCTAGTTTACACTCATTATCAACACATAGTTTGAGAATGAGAGGAAAAGTGTAGTGATTCGGTGGGATCCACTTAGCGATCATTTTATGATAGTAGAAATGAAAAGCGGCGGAGGGATTGGAAGAGCGGAGATAAGAACGGATGATGGTGTTGCAGAGAAATGCGTCGGGGTGGTGGAGATGGTCGAATAAGAGAGTGGCGCGTGGAGTGGTGCGTGGATGAGAGGAGAGTTTTTTGATGGCGACGGTGGAGAGAAGAGGGTGTTGAATGAGATTGTGGATGATGAGTTGGGTGTGGATTTGGTTGAAGTGTTGGATTCCGGTGGTTGATTCGAGGGCGGATAAGAGTTGCTCCGGCGAGTTCCGCCGTCGTGTGGTGTTACATGTCCATGCATGTTTCATTCTCACTGACATCTTTTTTGGCGCTAACATTAACGTCTCATTTTATCTAAATAATTTTCAACTAATCTTTGTCGCGGAACAGTAACATGTGAGATACGCAAGGAGAAAGACTTGTGTGGACCAGGACCACACAATTGAGTTTGGTCACACATATAGTTTTCTTTCTTTCTTTACTTTTTCCATTTTCTCTCTCTTCTCTCTCCTCTCTCTTCTCTCCCATTTCTTTGGTTGTGACCACACAATGGGGTTTGGTCCCTGGTCCACCACACAAGTATTTTTCGACACGCAAGATAGTTTTACCAAATCTCATACAAACTATAAGATTCATGCAATAACTTATGATCCCTTACCAAATCATACAAACTTTAATAATAGTGACATTTGAAATATAAAGAGAGAAATAGAAAGAAAAAAAAAATGAAAAATACGTGTATCAAATTTGTAAGTGTTTAAATGTCTTGCAAGTTATAAAAGGTGTAAAAAAAATTAAGGGCGTTCAGATATAAAAGTTATATTTTTTGTCTCTCAAGTTATAAAATGAAATTTCTGTCGGAAAAAAAATGAAAAATGTTTTGTGTATTCCCCATGTTGATGTATACGCCTTAAAACAAAAAGAAAAAAAATTGATAGATGTGATAGTTTGATGATATGATAGGAAAAAGGAAATAGAGAGAAACTGAGGTATTAAACCAATGTGTGTTGTTCAATGTCTCGCATAAATAAGTGTCTAATCTAACATTTTGAGGTGTCTCCTTCTATGTGCGTGGAGTATAAAATTTTGAGGTGTTTATTTATTATTGTTGTTATAGAGTAGGTGTACGGAAAATCCACCCACATAGAAGAAGACAGCGGCTGCAATAGCTATAACAAAAATTGAAAAAATATTTCCTTTTAATTGGCGATTATCAAAAAAATCAGAAAAAGTTACGAGATTTATATTAACTGCATTCAGTACTCTTACAATTTTAGCCAAGAACGATTTCCAGAACATGACGTTGATCTACTCCACAATAGCAAGTACATTAGAAACCTGATTCTGATTGGGGAAGGAAAATGCACACTTTTGTTACCTATATCGGCTATACACACAGACCACCAAATGTCGTTTAAGAAAATAGCAGAGGTAAACTTTTATAGAAAAGATATCTAATCATTTCATTTTCTATTGTTAGAATTAAAAAAAAATACATTTAAGATAAAGTTTCTTGTATTACTTTCTAAAGCAATGACCTTTGAATACTCGTTAACAAGACAAAAAAAAATTAAGGGAAAAAGCCTTATGATTGGTTCCACAATACCCTAGCGAAGAGAACACAAAGAAGAGACAACTTAAATCCAGACATGGCTAGCAACACTCCCAACCACATATACACTACTAAACTGAGAATTAGAAGTCAAGCAAGTGAGCCTCTCACTATTACATTCGGCCAAACTATTCCAATGATGAAGAAACAGAAAAGAATCAACGACCACTATATACGATTTTTTCTTTAAAATATAGTAATATATGGAAATGTTGTTTTAACCTAAATTCGAAAACTTTATAAATGACTAACGCAGTTTGAATTTGTTAACACAACATGATGAAAATATATCAAAATAGTTCCAACTGCGTGTACACTTAAACATTTGCAAATAAAGGTTAATCACATTTAAATTCGTGATTATGAAGTAATGGATAATTAATGATTTGCGACACCTGATATACCTATCAACCAAATCTAACACTCCATTGATCATATGTGTACACTGCATTAGCCATTGAAAAAGCTGTTGAATTTAAGTGTCACAATATGTTGTTATTTAGACTCCAAATATTCATTTAACAATTTAATACCTATTTGATAATTAGTCGAATTCGTACTGTAGTATGATTGTATCTCTAAATGGATTGGTAACCTTCTATAAATTGCAACAAATGCCTATCAAGTTTTTCACAATTATAATAAAGAATATCTTTCAATAAAAACTAAACAATAAATCAGTTATTGCTACTGCTCCACTTGTTTTCTATAATTGTTCTCACGCAACGCTGTTGAAGTCTAGAAGACAAAAGAACCTTTACACAACCAAAAAAAAAAAAATTAAAGCATAAAACAGACAAGATACAAAACTTTTCAAGACAACAACAAGGCTTGTTTAGCAAGAACATCCGCCAGACTGAGGTTGAGAGTCATGGCTGGTAGAAGACCTCAGGTTCACATCGACCATGTCTTCTTGTTTTGTGGTTGATAGTGTTTCCATTCCAGGCAAAGCAGCAGCAATTTTTCGGAACAGGGCCTAAAGTAATAGGTTTGATAAATCAGTTCAAATTAAATGCCAAGACCAGGTATGTAAAACAAGCAAATATATCACAATGCTAGCAAATATTTATGTCTTGCTCTTGCATACAAGAAGCTAATTTGTGGAAAATTGTAATAAGTTGGCATGTATAAATAACCAACTTTTGATTGCACTTTGCAAGACATATCTCATTAGAAAATGAATGCAATGCACACAATCTACTATCACACATATGAACCATTTGAAACATCTTACCCAAGACAATGCTAGGCAATTTAGGTTTCATCATGATGATTTCAAGCTGATATTTGTAAAATATGTGTGGCAACAGAAAGGGGAGGTGTACCTTTATATTGAAGCCGGCTTTGGCACTAGCTTCAATAAACATAACGTTTAGCTCACGAGACTTTGCTTCCCCTTCCTCCGTGGAGACTTGCCTGTAGAATCATGTAAAGAATATTAGTTAGAAAGACATTATTTCCTCACCTCTTTTATCCTAGATTTGGTATTTAAAGTGAATTATCTATAGCATCTCATTGGGAACTATAAATATAGAGTAGGTTTTTAAATATTCATTATAAAATCTTGCAAAGTCACCTTTGGGTGCCAAAATCATAAGGGTGTCATAAGCAAGATATAAGCAGCTGAAAGAAAGTGTAAAATAATTTATACAAGACAACAAGGATGTGAAACACAGACGAAGTATCACAATGGCCAACCTATTCACGCTACTAAAGCCAGGAGAAATATTGGTCTCCTTCTCGTAGTACTATCACAGGATATAAGACTGCTAATTCCTTGCACTTATCTTAGGATGATGAAGCATTGTCCAAATTTATCCAAATTCATCAAGTCGGGATAATATTCCTTTTATATGTGGTCTTCAGCAAGGGAAAAAACATGTTTTAATACTATTTCTAGGCAATGTTGCAACCACACAAAAAATGCACAAAGCCATTCTAGATAATATTTTTACTGACCTTGCTCCCTTTTCACTGGATATATCTCTCTAATCTGATAATAACTATATTGCAGAAAAGAAGAGAATGAATAAAGCCCAAAAAAGTACCAGGGCAATGCAGTCCTTCAGTAAAACCAGATTCTTGCATAATTTTCTCTAATGCAGCGTAAATAGAAAGGGTTATACGGATGTCTGATATATGAGGCTATTATCATTTTATCTTAAAAGGAAAACGTGAATTGAGTCGATCATTCTCAAGGAATTCTAGAGACAATTTAAGGCTTGAAAAAGCGGCACAGTAACTATCACCTATTTAGTTAGGAACTTCATATCTTAATCAATGTATAACTCAAATTACCATTAAACATTAATTATCCTCCTTTGAATGCTTGGCGATTTTTCAATTATCTATAGTCTACTGCACACAGTATTATTCTCCCATATCCCAGTCTTGCCTTTAAAGAATGAAATAATAGTTTGTGTAGCACTGTAGTTGTAACAATCACAATTTGTTCATAACTAACCCGTAAACTTTCTCTATGTCTTGAATTAGATAATAATTAGTAATTAGAAAGGAAAAAAATGCAAAACGAGGTCACTAGATAAGAGAGAACAAAACAGCTGTGCCATGAAGCAGACCAATATAAGCTATCTGTTAGAGTAGGTCCACAATTGATTATTCATTACCTCTTTTCCACAAGGTCAGTTTTGTTCCCAACAAGAACAACAATAACATCACTTCCCCTCTCACTGCGCACCTCTTCAATCCACTTTGATGTGTTTAGGAAAGTCTGACGACCTACATCATAAGAATACGGAGTAATCAGAAAGCATCCCACAGTGTTCTTGAAAAGTGAACAAAGAATCATGTGAAAATACTTGAGTCATCCAGAGAAATTCATAAAATTGGCAATGGATAATAGGCAGCGGCTGTTGGAGAAAGGAACTTGTTGAGAATTTCTAGTTTTTGGCATGTCAGTATCACCTAATTGATAGAGGTGCCTCCAACACACTGAGGAAGGCCACATTTTCTTTCCATATTCACTCCCTCTTTTTTATTAAAAGTATTCACTCACTTTAATGTAGGCTAACAAAGAAGGGAAAAAACAGAGAAAGAAAAGGGAGGAGGAAGGCTTTGCCCTTGAAAATGTGAAAACTGGACATTTTTTACTCATATCCAAACAAAAGAAAAATAACACAAATACATTGAAAATAGTTATTTATTTCAGATGCCACATACATATTGCTCAAAGGAATAACACTTAAAGGAATAACACTTCCTTATTATTAAATAAAAAAAAAAAAACTCTTCCCATTTTTTAAGAAACAAATAATGAATTAGAAACTCGAAACACATCCAATTCAATATCTTAGTAAATCAGCATCCAGAAAAATAAAAAAATAAAAACTCAAGGTGACTGTTGATATATTATTGTAATGCAGAATCTGCATGAAAATATAAATTGTTAATAAAGCAATAGGTGAAAAAGAGAGCATATTTAAATGTCATACTTGCAACATCATAAACGATGACAGCAACAGATGAGTCCCTAATGTAGCTTGGAATAAGACTTCTAAATCTCTCCTGTCCAGCTGTATCCCTACACACATGGAACACAAATTTAAGATTTTGAGATAAAATAAAAGTAATTCAATAATACAGTACTGCTGTAATGTTTATATATGGAAAGTAACACTTGAACCTCACTCTAGTTTGTCAATATGCATCAATTTTTTAACATTTGAAGTAAGACATAAACCAAAAAGGCAAAGTAGGAATAAAAAATTTAAAACTATAAACCCCAAATGTTGCAGATTCCAACATGACTTCCAGCATCTCATTCATAATTAAATCAATCAAATTTAAAACCCATTTTTATGCTATAAAGTAAAATAAAAATAAACGCATAAAGTTAGAATACTTAAAAGCAACGGCAAATGGGTATTACAGTGAGATTCAGAACTAAATGGAAAAAATTTCCAGAATCTGATTTATGTCCGAGACAAAGGCAAAAGACTTTAAATTTTAGAACTAAATGGATAAATTTTCAAAAAGATCAATGAAAGAACTTTGATGTGATCATTCATAAATTATCACATCTTCACAAATTCACTTACTTAGTATACCAAATAGATCATTGGAAACAAAAATAAAGCACAACATACAGAAGAAACGTGATAATTAAATTATGATGCTTGGACAGTTCAATAATTTGCATATTAAAGAAGTGGATGAGAATAAAAAGGATGGAAAAGATTATTCTTCCCTCACTTACATGAAAGCTATGTGTTAACAATATTCCCAAATTTAGTATTTTTATATATCTTTACATATGCTCAGGAAAAGCAAAATTAGAGAGACCAGTCAAAAGCTCAAGATAACACTAAACTAAAATAACTTCAGTGTGGGTTTTGTTGTATTTTCAATTGTTCTGTTAATGTATATTAGTTTATTATGGGTTGCATCTAATAAGGAACTACTCATGCTAGAATTGCCAAAAGTTAATTTGTTAAAATAATAGCATTGGCGATCCCATTCATAGCTTCATTTTAGACCAAACAATGCGCCCCTTGCACCCCCCCTCCCCCTTCTATTTTCTTCCCTAATGCCATTCCTCACCGTAACTGCAGAATATTCAAAAATGGTCAAGCCACATCTTACCATAACTGCAGCCGAACAGTTCGATCTTCAAGATACATAGTTTTTGATAGAAAATCAATACCGATTGTAGCCTGTTAGGAAAAAGGAAAAATAAGTTTAGTACAAACCAGAGATATAAATGAATTTAGAGAAATGGAAATGCAATAGTGCAAGATTTTCATAAGACAACCTGGTAGCATGATAAACTTAATATGGATCCATAAACATTAGAAGGAAGGAAGGCAAACAATGTACATATTTTAACACATTACAAGGAAAACAATAAATATTAATCCTATAACTCTATGGTTAGGGTTGTAGGAGGGAAAGTAAATAAAGACACATGAAAACAAATATGAAAATCCGAAAATTAGCTTACATGAGTACAAGGGTAGGTAAAGAGAAAACAAAAAATAGAGAATAAATTTTCCAAGTAGATCTGATAGAAACGGATATCTTTATGAGAAAAATTAGGGAAGAATTCTCTTTATTACAATATAGATAGATTACAGAACTTCAAGAGTATGCACTTCCCAATGCTCAAAGGCCCTAACTCTCTAAAATGTCAATGTACATTCTAATACATAGGCTAGTAGACAACAAATCTTATTTCTCTAGTCATACTCCTAGTCCCTGGCAAGTCAGTTAATGAGGAAACATTCTTACAATCGTAGTTTACAAATAAAAACAAGACTAGAACCTATGATCCCAAAGTGAAAACACGGATCTCTGCATAACTAGCTCTCAAGAAAACAGAAAGTTATTCATTTTCAGTTGAGCTCGTTGCGAGTTGATTAAAAAGGTACCACATTTATAGCCACAGGGGTGGACAAATGGATGATGCAAAGCGCAATACCACATAACTGAAAGAGATTATAATTTTCCTCGGTCAATGGCGAAACTCCACCCTTCTTTTCAAAACCTTCTTGACATGTCGACGCAGCTTCCATAACCGAACTCATCCAAGTCCTACTCACTTCATAATTCCCCGACAAAAACACATCCACCGAACTCACTATCGTCCACACCGCATCACTATATAGTCCCAAACAATCCCTTAAACAACCCAACACATACTTATCCAAACTCCCATCCCCCAACATCTTCTGAATCTTCGCAAGCGTGTCAGTGACATTCTCCAAAGCCAACTCCATTGCAATCACAGCCAACCCTTCAAGATTCGTCGAATGACTCACCGGAATCACCGGAAGAGCCGACGAGCATAAACTATAGCTCAAAATCACAGATTGGTTGGCACATTTTTCACACGTTTCATCGATCAAATCATGAGGTATTCGTGTTTTCATCAAATTCAAACTAGTATCACATGTTGTTCCATAAGAAATCATAACAAGAAACAACAAGAAAATGTATAGAGAAACACACATATAAAACCTATTCATAATTTCTTTGAAATTGTTTTATACGAACATCAATGCATTATTATTACATATATAGATGAAAAATTGAAAAGGGTTGAAAAAGTACTTGATAAAGGAAGTTTCTTTAGTAGTTTCATATATTGTTTGTTTTTCATGAAAATGATAGAAAAATGGGGAAATTTCGTGCGATCTGAGTGAAAAGGACGAAAATGAGAATGGATCTGAAATGGTACCTGATAAGTGTTATCGAATTTGTCGTACATGAAGCGAGTGATGATGCTGGTTTTACCGACGGATTGATCGCCGAGAAAAACCAATTTGTACTTTGCGAGAGCTGAAACTGGCGCCATTTAGATTAACGTAATTCAGATTCAGATTCCGATTTGGTTTGAGGAAGAAGAAACAATCAAAGATTTGCTTCTTCACTGTGCATGTGATGTTGTAATGGAAGAATGGATCAATTCAATTCAACTGTCTCTGTATTCTATTCATCTTTCTTTCTCTCTCTATTTTTTTTTTTTTTATTGTTTATTTAGTGCATGTCTACGTGGATTTGTTATTATGAACTGAGATTATAATCATTTTGATTTTTAACTTGCAACGATTAAACATAATATAATACACTTTCCGGTAATTATTACAAGTAAAAATCAACATTTTAGATTAATTTATTAAATGATGTATGTAACATATAATAAAGATCATATACGTCATTAATTGAATGAATTTAAAATGTTGATTTTTCTTTATAATAGTGACTAGATGCAATAGTCATCAAAGTTTCGAAATTTTGAAATATTCTTTGATTAATTAGTCAAAATAGTCCTTAACACTAAAATAATATATCAATGTTGATATTAACCTTTTTTAAAATAGTATATTGAATAACTAACACGACAATATTAACCAAAAATTTTAACATAAATAATTATTTTTAATAACAAAATACACAATCGATAACTATTTTGAAATAGATACATTTAGAAATTATTATTCCTACTTGTTACGCATTCAAATACTAAAATAACTATTACTCTATAATCAAAATTTGTGAGCTATAAATGAATAAAAAATTGAAATGAATGAATAAAAAATAGTCAAAACAAATACGCAAAAGTTAGTCATCATACAAATGCCTAAAGACTTTGATAATGATTACAAAAGTTAAAGTTTTAATGTATTTTTTAAGGGTAAAGTTTCAATACATTATCTGCTCAAAAAAGTTTCAACATATAAATACACAATTTTCAAAATAACATTTATACTTTAGATATTTTAACTAATATTCGAAGATACTTGTTAGTGGTTTTGATAATAGAATATGAATAAACAACGTTAGTGATATTGCATATTATAGGGTTAAATATGTTTTTAGTCCCTATAAATACACAAACTTTTCGTTTTAGTCCCTCTAAAATTTTCCTTCAACTTTTAGTCCCTCAAAAATTTTCCATCTTCACTTTTGGTCCCTCTTTTAAAGTAAACTCATATATAGAATACATATTTTTGAATAAAATTTTGCAGAAAAATTCATAATATTAAAAGAATCTCTCCCAAAAAAAATTAGAATTTTTTAACAAAACATGAATTTAATATGAATTTTTATATGTTTGACGGTTAAAAATTCATAATTAATTTATGTTTTGTTAAAAAATTCTAATTTTTTGGGGGTATTTTTTTTTACAATATTCTACACATTCCTGCACAATTTCATTAAAAAATACAAAAATAAACTTAAAAATAGGGACCAAAAGTAGTGATTGAAAATTTTATAGGGACTAAAAGTGGAAGGAAAATTTTAGAGGGACTAAAACGAAAAGTTGGTATATTTATAGGGACCAAAAACATATTTAACCCCATATTATATATAAGGGGGTCGGAGTTCGAACCTCGGATACCCCACTTCTCCATATTTAAAATGTGTGAGCTTTAGCATTTGACTACTTAACAAAAAAAAAAAATAGAAATAAAGACTAACAAAAAAAGTAGAAATAAAGAGAGGTGTTACTGCTTACCACACATAATTACTCTGACAAAAACAATGTTGTGGGATGTGGCACAATACATTTGACAGTTTGGAATAAGATCGGTGTGTATGGTGTTGAGGCAAAATTCTTAATTAATTTTAAAGATAACAAATCTTGATGATTAAGGGATTATTAAATTTGATTAGTTTTTTGGTATTTAATTTATGTTCTTGAGTACTTAACTAAGACAGGAACAAAGTGTAAATCAAAACAAGATACAAGTAATCAAAGAACATTAAAGTCTATGAACCCAGTCAGAGTTCAGAAGGTTCAAGATAGTTCAGAAGAGAATCTTGCTCTTTACCCAGCACAAAACACTCGCGTCCAACTGAAATGACCATTTTACCCCGGCGACTTAACTCATGCCGCGTGAGTTAACTCACGCTAGTTCAATTCTTGACAACAGCTAGCATACTTAGTGAGAGGTAAGGGTCGAAGCCAAAAAGAACAAAAAATCACATCCAGCCGCACCAGCGTTGGAGATGCAATTTTGGCAATTGTTACTCATATTATTGCACCCAGCGTTGGAGATTAAAATCACCCTTTTTATTGCAATTTAACAAAGTTAATTAACGAGTTGAATTAAATGAAAGGGGTGTAGAAAGAAGAGAAAAATGAAAGGGGTAAATTGAATAAAAATTTTGGAGGTTGAATTGAATTGATCTACGAAGGTTGAATTGACTTGATCGACGAAGAAATCAAGAATTGAACTAGCTGAGGAATGGTAGCTGCTGATAGCATGCATGATAGCTGCTCTCAAGTATTGAACTAGCGTGAGTTAACTCATGCGACAATTAACACTTACGTGACTTAAGTCACACCGCGTTAGTTAAGTAACGTAGAAATTAACATTTACGTTACTTAACTAACGCCGGGATATTTTCGGTATTTCAGTCGGGCGCGAGCAAAATCTGCTGGGTAAAGAGCAGAATTCCTCAGAAAATTGTTCTTATGGTTTATCAAGAACAAGCCCAAAAATGAATGAACATTATCAAGAACATTCAAGGCTCACGTGACATAAATAAAGTTCAGAAAAGTACTATGACTTAGATCAATCAAGGATTAAATGCATTTATTTGGATAAAAGTCAAAAGACATATTCATTATTCATTAGAGACTTATGAACATATGAAGTACAAAACATTAGGAATATTCGTCTGAGAATATCATCCTAGATCTTATGCATACAACACTTCACTAATGTTTTACAATTAGACCATCCACAAAAGAGCACCCGATTTAAGTGCTCAAATGGGACTCCTTTGTCCACGTCACTCATATAAGCATCAATTTTCTCCAACCCAACACCACAAAAGAAATTACTAAATAGGTCCCACAAATAATTTTATATCATTACATTTCAACAAAAATTTATTTAAATCATTATGATTGATTAAATAGGGTCCACAAAAAGTGAAGAGAGAGAGGGTGAGCCACCCTTCTCCATAGACACTCAAATATTATACTCCACAATGAGGGTGCCTATTTAATATGGTGCTAAATAGGTGAAGCACCCACCATTGTGGATGGTCTAAGGATTTGATTACGTCAAATTGAAGTTTTACAAATCATTCTAAGCGAAACAAATGAACATTCTGAAGTTCAAAAGGTTCGTTATCAACACATGCTTTTTCTGACAAAACAGTACAGTTGGTACAAAAGCAAAAGGAAAAGTAAAAAGCAAATTCAAGTCTCATTCAATCAGGGTTAGACACGTATGGGAGTAGGTACAATACAAGACCAGCAAAATCCCCCAAAGCATAGGCATGAAGCTATAGTTCCACTTTCCTCTCTCCTGCATAAGTTCTAAGACAGATCTGCAAAGGCATTGGGCCAGGAACATTATGAAGTTCACACGAAGAACAAGGTTCATAGATAAAGCCAGATATTCATCTGACATTCATACATATGAGCCGAGGAACATTATGAAGTTCATACTGATGAACATATAAACATTCTAAACTTCAGAATGTTGTTCCAGATTTTACACCTGGCACAAGGCTATTGGACACATTCTAAAACTACATGAGGTCAAGAAACTCTATTAAAGAGGCAAAAGACTCAGCATTGAAACACACAGATTACAAACATACTTAAATAACTTATTAAAAGTGTTTAAAGCTTCATAGCAAAACTAATTACACAAATCTACTCTAAAAATTCCTAAAATCATAAAGAGTGTGCAGCAGTTCTCTCTTATCTTCTTAAATATAATTTTCTTCCTCTTTTTCTTGTCTAAATTCATTCAAACTTCCAAATCATTTTTAAGAAAAAATCTCACAGTTTTAAGGGTATTAAAGTGGTAGTTGAGTGAAAAGAAAGGTGTAAAGTCCTGCGTGACTTAGCAAAGAAGTTGTAAGCCTGCTGAGACTTAAAGAATACAGGTTGTAATTGTTCCAAGGAAACAAAGGTATAAGGTGCAGGAGTTGAGAAGCTTGTCTCAAGTATCATAGTGGAAAATCTCACAGTTATGAGGAGTGGACTAGCCCACATTGGGTGAACCACTATAATTTATGTATGTTTGTCGCGTCATTTTTCGGAGATCAAGGCTATTTGATTAGCTTTTGACTCACCTTTTTCTATTTCACGATTTTGAAAAAAAATTTATTTAATTTGGGGGTCCGGGGGTTGGTTACATAAAGGGAAGGTATTAGCACCCTTTATGTTCGTAGTACTCTACGAGAACCTTTTGGTTTTATTTAACGTTTTGTGCTTTAAACTTGCTTTGAAAGAAAATAATGAGATGTACATAAATGGTGAATAAAATAAAGAAAAGAAAAAAAAAAGAGTTGATTTTAATTTGATTTGAGAGGACGAATCATTTGCATACGTACCCGTGAAGGATCAAAATCACGTAGTTCGGGTAGAAATTGTTTTTTGTTGGTTTTGTGTTTTTTATTTGTTTTTGAAAAAGGTTTTAAAAAGAAAAGCCAAATGGCAAATAAGCTGGTTTGTGTTTTTTAATTGAAGGAAAAGTGGACTCAAAGTATGAATAGATTGGTTTAGAATTTGATTAAGAAAATAAAAAAAAAAAGAAAAAAGATCACTTGGTTTTGGAATCAAGGTTTATTGTGAAAATATTTTTGATGTTTGATTGATTAATTGAAGCATGAAAGTAAACTAACGGAGCATAAAAAAAATAAATGCGCGTGGACTTATGGTGACGTTGGATCACCATGAAGTCCCTAATAATAATAAATAAAGCAATAAAAACACACCCACACACACACTATTTTCATTTATATGTTACACAAGACCTAATTACATGTTAATTCTTGCAATAAAATAAATGAACGGAAAATAAACCTAAACTAATAAAGATGCATGGGAATTAAAGAATAAAATGCCAAAGAAAAAAAAAATGCATGAAGAAGAAATTAGAAAAAGAAATGCAAAGTTCTCTTTACGATGAAATCTTTTAACTTTGGAGAGCAGCCACGGCCTTGCAATTAGAATGGAATAGAACAGCGACAAACACCTGATTAATGATGAAAACTTAAAATAAAAAGATTAAGTGCTGCAACAATACAAGAATTAGCAGTAGCAACATGAATCGAATCGCATAGCAGGAATAGCAACCACGAAACAACAAATTGTTCTCAATTGGAATAAATCAAGGAAACAATTGGAAATCTAATACGTAGCAGCAACAGGAGGAATTTGAATGGAATTGAATGAATTGGAATCTAATGCATGAACAATAGTTTCAAACAATTAAAAAATGAAGGGAGCACCAATTCTAAGCCGCAGCAAATAATAGAAACATGGTACATCAATAACAATAAACAATCGAAATTTAAATAGATGGATGCAACAATAAAGAAACCGATTGGAATTAAATAGCATATAGCAGCATGATGATTCACAATTGGAAAACAATAATCATAAAAAATGGTAGCGGTGGAAAAATAAAGGCAACTAGAATTTGAAATTATATAAAAACTATAGCAGCAAGCAAAAGAAAATCGTTTGGATTGGAATTGAAAATCGTAAGTGTTGGAATTGAAATACGGCTATAGCATAACAGATATGTCAAACCGCACAACAATTCAGCCGAAAGAAAAAGGAATAAAGGTTTTTTTGGAATATTTGTGTGTGTGAACAATTGGCTGCTGGGTAAAAATTGTGTGTCCTTGTGTGTTGGTTATGATGTGTATTTAATATTTATAGGATTAGGGTTTGGCCAAAAAGGAAATGACTTCGAGGAGAAGAAAAAGGTGTTGATTTTTGTGACTTGCTCCTAAAGTTGTGGCATAGAGAAGAGAAATTTTTTGGACATGGACATTTTAATTTTGGACTCATTGAACTTTGACACTATTATTTTTTGAACATTTTGGACAATTAGTAAAAACTAAAATAAAAGTGATTAAAGTAAAATAATAAATATGTCTAATTAAAAATAGAAATTTAAAACTAAAAATTTAAATTAAAAGATAATTAATAAAAGAAATTTTTTTTGGACCCTTGCGGGCATTTTCGGACTTATTGGACTTTTGGACACTAATTAGAACAAATAAAATAAAAAAACGACAAAAAATAATAAACTAAAAATTGCACATTAAAACAAACAAATAAATAATAAAAAAAATGACTAAAAATAATAAACTAAAATATGTAATTAAATAAAACAGAAACTGAAAATGAAATAAAGAAATTTGGAATTTTTTTAGAGAAAAAAAATAAGATGGAAATAAAAAAAATAAAAAATAAAAATCGAGAGAAGAGGGCCCGACTCAGAACCGAAAATGAGGTATTTTAAAATACCTCTCTGCCGAAATTTCCTTTGAAAAGTCAAGGACTTTTCAAGGTCAAACGGCGTATGAATGTGGGACCTTAGGTCAAAAATTGGGGTATGACAGATGCCCCTATTTAAGTTTCTTCGTTCGGTGAATTGAAGATGAAATCTTTGATTTGACGGACCGAAGAGACTTAAATATAAAAAGTACACCAATTTTGGACCTAAGATGCTGTGGAATGTTCATGATGCAATTATGAATGCAGGATGGCAAAGACAATTTGATTGGGAGTAGAAATAACAAACGGGATACCCAAATTCGTTAAAGAAAGGGATCCGACTCCGCTGGGGAATCGCAGTTTCACTGGGGAAGAGATTGTCTGCTACCGTATCGGTTTGGAACGATAGCTTAATGAGGACAAAACCCTTTTTTTTAGCGACATCACTTGAACAGCTAAGCTGGGGATGACGCTGGAGAAAATAAAATGTGATTTCAAAATGTTCATTGGTTGGAATTGACTGTTTGAAACGTGACGAAAGGTAAACTCAAGCGGTCCGTTGTTTAGGACTGGCAGCTTGAAACAAGACAAAAAGGTAAACTCAAGCGGTCCGTTGTTTAGGGCTAGCAGCTTGAAACAAGATAAAACTCAAGCGGTCCGTTGTTTAGGAGTGCAGCTTGAAACAAGACAAAAAGGTAAACTCAAGCGGTCCGTTGTTTAGGACTAGCAGCTTGAAACAAGATAAAACTCAAGCGGTCCGTTGTTTAGGACTGACAGCTTGAAGTAAGGCAAAAGTAGACTCAAGCGGTCCGTTGTTTAGGACTAGTAGCTTGAAACAAGACAAAAAGGTAAACTCAAGCGGTCCGTTGTTTAGGACTAGCAGCTTGAAACAAGATAAAAGGGAAACTCAAGCGGTCTGTTGTTTAGGACTGGTAGCTTGAAACAAGATAAAAGGGAAACCCAAGCGGTCCGTTGTTTAGGACTGGAAGCTTGAAACAAGATGAAAAGTAAACTCAAGCGGTCCGTTGTTAGGACTGGCAGCTTGAAAAAAGTAAACTCAAGCGGTCCGTTGTTTAGGACTGACAGCTTGAAACATGACAAAAAGGGACGGACTGATGCAACCATGTGTGAATTGATATTATGCATATGCTATGTATGAATATGTGAAAGTATGAATGTATAGCTATATGAATGTATGAATGTATGGATGTAACTTGTACGACTGTATAAACTTTTTATGCAAAGTGACTCGATGAAACGAGACAAGACATGCGAGATGGGAAATGGACTGGCTTCGCAGTACAAACACTCGGCAAACTTCCTTGGAGATGATACTATTGTGAATAAATCAAGCCGTTGACGGTGTAAAACCCAGCACAAGGTAGCAATTAATGCCTCATGGGGAGAAAATCCATTGTTGACCACAAGTGCGGAAGAAGTCGCCGTTTGTAAACCAGCGCGGAGTGCTTTTCCCCCGGCATGCTTCAACAGTCATTTTTTTTGTATGTTTTTTTTTGTTTTGAAAATCCCTAACTTTTTGCCTGGACCGCCCTTTCAGGTTTTCAGTCCACCGGGAGTATATTCCTTTTTTATGCCCCTAATTTTTGCCTGGACCGCCCTTTCGGGTTTTCAGTCCACCGAGACGCTCTCTATTGCCTAAGCCGCCTTTTCAGGTTTTCAACTTAGCAAGCTTTAATTTTTTTTGTATATTTTTTTTTCTATTCTTGGACTGTGACGGCATCATGCTCAAAGCAAAGGTCCTCTCCATAATGCTTAGCCATGTTTCTCTTCCTGAGTGTAGCCGTTCTTGAGGCGGACGATGATCTACGCTTCACCTACTCATGAGTTCAAAGAGAGTGTGTTTGTTGTTTACACTTTTCAAAAGATGTAAAAAAAGTTTTGTGTTTTGAAAATTTTTGCTTTAAGTATTGCCATCAAAAATAGAAGAAATTTTGCAAATAGAATAAATGAGAGTTCCAAATAAATGGGCACAGGCTCAAATTTGATGAATTGGGTGGTGGCCTGCCAATGGCGTGGCACCACGGATCTTTGAAATTTTTTGGAAAATGGTAAATATAATGGAAAGGGTACGTTGAACACAATAACCACTATTCTCCCTAACAACTTTGAATGCCCCTGTTCCGAGTCTTTGATCTACAGATACTTCGAATCGAAGGTCTTTTGATAGCTGGATGCCCCAAGCTTCGAATTGGAGGTTCTTTGATAGCATGTATGCCCCAAGTTGACTGTGCTGACTGATGCAGTTACTTGTCATGATCCTTAACTTTTGCATAGATCGCCCTTTCGGGTTTCGACCTATCAGGATAATCATTTTTGTTCATGTCTCTAATTTTTGCCTGGACCGCCCATTCGAGTTTTCAGTCCACCGAGACGCTCATTTTTGCCTAAGCCTCCTTTTCAGGTTTGCGGCTTATCGAGCTTTTCTTTTTTGTATTTTCGACAAAGTATTTCTTGACTGCATCGGCATTCGCAGGACGTGCGAGCTTTTCAACATCTGTAGTCACAAGAGTCATTGCACACGAACCTTTATAGTCGTCCACTTGCCCCAGGAGTCTGGTTGGAAAGTAGTTTAAAGTTCCCTTCTTGAAATTCATGGGGACGAACCTTTTTGTTAGAAGCTTGTTTCAAACCTCTTTTGATATATTTGTATAAGGTCGTCATGCGTTTAAATTCGATCAAGCTTGGACTTTAGCAGAACTCCTATTGACTGGACTTCGACCTCCATGGGAAGTACGACCTTCATGTTGTATATTTGGGAAGGAGGGGGGCTGCCCCTGTTGAAATGTGTACTGAAGCATGATACCCACGTAAGGTAACGGTAACATCTCATGCCATTCTTTGTAAATGACTGTCATCTTCTGGACAATGTTCTTGATTTTTGTTTGCAGCTTCGACGGCTAAGATGCCCCAGTATGCGAGAGATCTTGTTGGGAGTCTCTTCATTCTCATCTTATTCAGCTTCAGATACAAGGAACTCAAAGTCGGAAGAGAGTACATGGTTAATGTGTTCAACGGGCTTATTTATGTTTGAATCTGCATTTATGTTTGATTTTAGAAAGTGAATGATTATATGCAGACAATTGGAAATGATTAAAGAAAAAGAAAGAAAAAAAATATTTTTGGTTTTTTGTGTTACCATTTTTCCAGAAAAGCACAAAATGAAAACAAAGTCGGGATCAAAACGACCTTTTTATTAATGATGACAATTCTTAAAGCAAAACGCCCTACACTAGTTCAGTTTCGTCTCGGGCAGGACGAAAGGATTTTTTTTGAAAAGCAGCAAACAACAAACTAACGCATTATTTGAACAGATAAGTAGTAGAAGGAACATCAAAAGCGACCCAATTGCGGCTAATATAGTCTGGCAGTGGATTAACTTGCACGTCCGAATTCAATCTTTGAAAAGCAAGATATTTGCTTTAATCAGCTTCTGGACTTCAATCTTTAAAGAGAAACAGTGTTCGATGTCATGGTCGGGTGCTCCTTGATGGAAGGCACAGGAGAGGTCAGGTTGATACCAAACCGACAACTCGTTAGGCACCCGAGGAGGCGCTCTAGTTTTGGACAACGTTCTTCATGAGCAAGATGGGAAGCAGCTCCGCATATGTCATTGGGATTGGGTCAAATTGCATCCTTGGAGCCTGTTGTCGAGGCTGTTGTTGATGTTGGCATTCAGACCCTTGCTGGAACTGCGACTGATTCTGCGAAGCTACCAGTGAAACCACTCGGGCACTCAGTCTTTCTAATTCGGCCTGGAGTGTTCTGATTTCTTACATTCACTCTTTTGTTTGCACGAGTGTTGTAGGTTTGAGTTGGCTTTAGACGAGGACAGTCGGACCACTCTGAGACGGATTGACCTTTGTTGGAAAAGACGAATTTGTGAGACTCGGAATTGAGACTATGAAATGCAAATGATGCATGATGCTCATGCAAAAATAGACACATTTTTTTTGAAGGACTTGTCAAAGTAATTGTAAACATTATAAGGAACATTGTTTCATTTGATAATTTGAAATATTACAAACAGTTTCCTTAAGAGCAAAGGTAAAGTCAAGAAAGAGACCCCAACAAAAGCTAAGGTCCGGATAAGACTTTTGAAAATGTATTCCTTGGTGTTCCTTTTTACAAGGTTCATACCTCTGATGTTTCGATATTAATGAGAAAAAAAAGTTTTTTTTTTTTATGAATGAATGCATGTATGCATGATTTATGCTACAAGAACGGTGAAAACATGACGAGGTTTAAGGTCCATGATGTTGGAGTTAAGGGTAACGACGCCATTTGGTAAGGACTATGGTTTTATTTGCACTTGTAACAAGGGTTCTACCAAGTTCCCAGAGTTGTCAACCACTTCCGAACATTATCGGGTTGCGGAACTACTTCCGGTCCAACAACGTTCGTAAGAAAGTCTCGTCTGAGTGTAGTATCGCGTATCAACCAACTCAAGACTACTCTTGATTAGCCACCGCACTACGTCCTAAAAGGCCAAGAAGGGTTAAAGGTAACTAAAGGTCCTCAACATTAACGGTCACTTGAAAATAGCAACGCCAATCACGACTACTCATGTCGACATAAATTACTTCCAAGAGACCTCCGTTGAGTGGGGTTATCACATGTGCCATATCCCGAAACTTACTCTCGGTATGGGACTTTAATTATACCACTATCCTATCTTATGTTTCCCTCAAGTCCGGGTGTAGGACTTATCTCACCACTCACGTTTAAGAAAGGAGAAAGAAGAAGGAAGAACAAATATATACACGAATTTCCATCTTTTATTTTTTGATTTTTTTTTTTATTTTTAAGCAAGTTTAAAGCACAAAATTTTAAACAAAACCAAGTTAGGCTTAACCCTCTTAAGGTTGTCCCCAGTGAAGTCGCCATTTCTGTCGCGTCATTTTTCGGAGATCAAGGCTATTTGATTACCTTTTTGACTCACCTTTTTCTATTTCACGACTTTGAAAAAAAAATTATTTAAATTGAGGGGTTCGGGGGTTGGTTACATAAAGGGAAGGTATTAGCACCCTTTATGTTCGTAGTACTGTACGAGAACCTTTTGGTTTTATTTAACGTTTTGTGCTTTAAACTTGCTTTGAAAGAAAATAATGAGATGTACATAAATGGTGAATAAAATAAAGAAAAGAAAAAAAAAGAGTTGATTTTAATTTGATTTGAGAGGACGAATCCTTTGCCTACGTACCGTGAAGGATCAAAATCACGTAGTTCGGGTAGAAAAAGGTTTTAAAAAGAAAAGCCAAATGACAAATAAGCTGGTTTGTGTTTTTTAATTGAAGGAAAAGTGGACATGAATAGATTGGTTTAGAATTTGATTAAGAAAATAAAAAAAAAAAAAAAAAGATCACTTGGTTTTGGAATCAAGGTTTATTGTGAAAATATTTTTGATGTTTGATTGATTAATTGAAGCATGAAAGTAAACTAACGGAGCATAAAAAAAATAAATGCGCGTGGACTTATGGTGACGTTGGATCACCATGAAGTCCCTAATAATAATAAATAAAGCAATAAAAACACACCCACACACACACTATTTTCATTTATATGTTACACAAGACCTAATTACATGTTAATTCTTGCAATAATATGTTACACAAGACCTAATTACATGTTAATTCTTGCAATAAAATAAATGAACGGAAAATAAACCTAAACTAATAAAGATGCATGGGAATTAAAGAATAAAATGCCAAAGAAAAAAAAAAATGCATGAAGAAGAAATTAGAAAAAGAAATGCAAAGTTCTCTTTACGATGAAATCTTTTAACTTTGGAGAGCAGCCACGGCCTTGCAATTAGAATGGAATAGAACAGCGACAAACACCTGATTAATGATGAAAACTTAAAATAAAAAGATTAAGTGCTGCAACAATACAAGAATTAGCAGTAGCAACATGAATCGAATCGCATAGCAGGAATAGCAACCACAAAACAACAAATTGTTCTCAATTGGAATAAATCAAGGAAACAATTGGAAATCTAATACGTAGCAGCAACAGGAGGAATTTGAATGGAATTGAATGAATTGGAATCTAATGCATGAACAATAGTTTCAAACAATTAAAAAATGAAGGGAGCACCAATTCTAAGCCGCAGCAAATAATAGAAACATGGTACATCAATAACAATAAACAATCGAAATTTAAATAGATGGATGCAACAATAAAGAAACCGATTGGAATTAAATAGCATATAGCAGCATGATGATTCACAATTGGAAAACAATAATCATAAAAAATGGTAGCGGTGGAAAAATAAAGGCAACTAGAATTTGAAATTATATAAAAACTATAGCAGCAAGCAAAAGAAAATCGTTTGGATTGGAATTGAAAATCGTAAGTGTTGGAATTGAAATACGGCTATAGCATAACAGATATGTCAAACCGCACAACAATTCAGCCGAAAGAAAAAGGAATGGGTAAAAATTGTGTGTCCTTGTGTGTTGGTTATGATGTGTATTTAATATTTATAGGATTAGGGTTTGGCCAAAAAGGAAATGACTTCGAGGAGAAGAAAAAGTGTTGATTTTTGTGACTTGCTCCTAAAGTTGTGGCATAGAGAAGAGAAATTTTTTGGACATGGACATTTTAATTTTGGACTCATTGAACTTTGACACTATTATTTTTTGAACATTTTGGACAATTAGTAAAAACTAAAATAAAAGTGATTAAAGTAAAATAATAAATATGTCTAATTAAAAATAGAAATTTAAAACTAAAAATTTAAATTAAAAGATAATTAATAAAAGAAATTTTTTTTGGACCCTTGCGGGCATTTTCGGACTTATTGGACTTTTGGACACTAATTAGAACAAATAAAATAAAAAAACGACTAAAAATAATAAACTAAAAATTGCACATTAAAACAAACAAATAAATAATAAAAAAAATGACTAAAAATAATAAACTAAAATATGTAATTAAATAAAACAAAAACTAAAAATGAAATAAAGAAATTTGGAATTTTTTTAGAGAAAAAAAAATAAGATGGAAATAAAAAAAATAAAAAATAAAAATCGAGAGAAGAAGGCCCGACTCGGAACCGAAAATGAGGTATTTTAAAATACCTCTCTGCCGAAATTTCCTTTGAAAAGTCAAGGACTTTTCAGGGTCAAACGACATATGAATGTGGGACCTTAGGTCAAAAATTGGGGTATGACAATGTTCTTCTTTTATATCCCTTTACTCTTTACTTGCAGCATATGCATCACACACACAACTATTTATCTTTGATATTCTGTTTTATACTAACACTTCGGAACGTTCTGAAATTTGCTTTAACTTTGCTCTTCCAAGTCTCAACTTGAGAAGTATTTTTAAAGTACAAGATTTAATTTTAAAAATGCTCACAATTCAACCCCCCATTTTTTGTGATTATTATATCTACTTCATGTGGTTCATTCTTCGCTTTTGTTTTGGCAATCAATTGTAATAACTTGCATTTTCCAAAAAAAGTGATTGTGAGTTTTGACAAAATCATGAACTAAATTCAATCTTTTAAATGAAATAATTCTTGATCATACTTTATAGTGGTGTTGTTCGCATTTGAATGGAATTTGATTAATTTTTTAATCCATATTATAATGATCTTGTTCTTTTCAAATGGGATCCAATATTTTTTAATTAATAAAATAAAAGGGATAAAGTTGTAAATATAATAGTTTAAATGAAGGATAAAATTGAAAGTGAAAAAATCATTCCAAAATCAATTGTGAATATCCCAAGCTTTTAAAATTATGGTTTTTACGGTAGGATTGCTTCGGCCTAATATTTTGAGGGACATGTAAGTGTGTGTCAAATGTGAGTTTAGAAAGTAAAACTTGAATATTGTATAAGTGAAATAACTCGTAAACCAAATGTCTTAAGGCTTTGAGTTAAAATGTGGTGTCTAATTTATTTGTGTAATTGCTCTTGACCTAATGTGGATGATCCCCATAAAAGTAAAAAAATACTCTAAATTAATTTATCAGAGCTAATAAGTCAAATAAATGGTTTGGATGCAGAGAACTTAAGGGTCTTCTGCTGGTTGTGCCAGAATGCGTTTTTGTTGGAGTTGTTGCGCGGTTTAACGGAGAAGAAAGAGAGATTAATTGGCAATGAGTTGCAATCCAAAGGGTATGAACTGAATGATGCGTCATATGGATTATTTTTCTTGAAAACATTTGTGGAGTAGTTGAATTGTACTGAGAGACAGAATTGTGTTCACTTACTGAAAATATGTAGAAGGAATAAATTGTTGTCAAGGTTCACAGTTTGTTCAAATATATTCATCTAACGATAATGAATGTAAAGATGTTTATAAGACAATGTTGATCTTTAGTTATATATGGACCATAGTGAGGAGGTATGAAATGCTATAATATGTTTTTAATCTCTCTAAATATGGAAACTTTGATTTTGATTTTTGTAAAAAAAAACTTTTTTTTATACCTTTGAAATTTCTAAATTTTTTGAGAAAAGTCCTTAATCTAATTTTCAAAATTCAAAAACGTCAATCTATATCTATATATCCTTTTAAACTTTGATTTTTATTTTTGTAATTTTTTTTTATACCTTTAAAATTTCTAAATTTTTTGAGAAATGTCCTTAATCTAATTTTCAAAATTCAAAAAAACGTCAATCTATATATCATTTTTTTCTTCTATAAAAGCAATTTATATCTATATCTATATCCTTTTTTTTTTCTTTCTATAAAAGCAATTTATATCTATATCTATATCCTTTTTTTTCTTTCTATAAAAGCAATTTATATCTATATCTATATCTATATTTATATCTATATCTACAACTATATCTATATAATAAACAAATGACTTGCAAAATTTCTGAAGTACACAAGTCACTTCTCTTTTCTAAGGAGCATTAAATTATACTTCACCTTATAAAAAATGGCTACACACGTAAATATGGGTGTATCGGTACACTCAAATTTTTCGAGTGTACCGTAGAAATTGCCTATAATACTAATTTATTACCTTAATTATTATTATTTTTAAAATATGATTAGGGTTATCCTTAGTTTTTGCTTTGATTTTTTACTAAAAATAAATGATATTCATTCATTCAAATTGATAAAGTACAACGATATAATACAAATTCGCTGAAAATATAAAAGATTAATATGCGAACAAACTCATAATATCCATGTTAATACCATAAAATGACAAAGTACATAAACCTGCAAACATGACTATGTTCAAGTTTCTGATATAGTTATGCCTCTTAATTTGCATTCAAAGTCATTTCAAGTCAATCACCTTCATTTTAGAGGATTATTATGACAAATGACTAATAATAAGTATCTGTTATGATAAATAGGCTAATAAATCCAATAGTTTCAAATATAAAATTACTTGTCATAATTAAAACATTAGTATAAGGCAATTGTCATGATTAATTGTCGATCTCCTTTAATAAAAAATTGTTTAATCGTCGATCTATGATTAAGAATGGAGTGTTATCATTGCAAATTCGCAATAATTTTTCATAAACGGCAAACCAAAGAAGAAAGAAGTTATTGGCAATGACTCATTTTTTCGTATTAAGTGTTAATTAGGTCCACATTTTCATAAAATATAGTGGTCCTAATTTATTTTTAGAGATAAACTCCACATTTTCTCAAATTTCCTTTTCTTCAATCATCGTAAAGGAGATGGTTGTGATTATTTTTTTATTCATAATCACTCATTTGCATTTCCCTCTATGTTAATCTAAATAAGTGGTTTCAACCATAGATCATAATTTTCTTTTGAGATTTCGTTGTTTCATTGCAACATTATTTTGTTCATCGTTTTCGTTCATCGTTGTTTGGTTTGTTTGGTTTCTTATTTTGATGAAATATTCGTTTGGTTTAGATTGACATATTAACTTTGATCAATTACATATTCAATCCATAAGTATATCCTCAACATTTTAGGAGACATGAGTATCTCAAACCCAATCACTTTAATTTCGTCACAATATTTGTATGCATTTTTCCATGTTACGTTATTAACTTGGATGTTGTAAGTTGTTTGCATGATATATAATTTTTTGGGTTAAATATGTTTTTGGTCCCTATAAATATGTCAACATTTCGTTTTAGTCCCTCGAAAATTTTCCTTCAACTTTTAGTCCCTATAAAATTTTCAATCTTCACTTTTGGTCTCTCTTTTAAAGTAAAATCATATGTAGAATTCATATTATTTAATAAAATTTTCCAGAAAAATTCAAAATATTATAAGAATCACTCCAAAAAAGATTCAGAATTTTTTAACAAAACATGAATTTAATATGAATTTTTCTATTTTTTATGGTTAACAATTCATATTTAATTTGTGTTTTGTTAAAAAATTCTAATTTTTTTAGGAATTTTTTTTAGAATACTTTACACATTTTTGCACAATTTCATTAAAAAAATACAAAAATTAAATTAAAAATATGGACCAAAAGTAGTGATTGAAAATTTTATAGGGACTAAAAGTCGAAGGAAAATTTTAGAGGGACTAAAACGAAAAGTTGACATATTTAAGCCTAATTTTTTAAGGCTTTTATATGTGTTTAGTCCCTGCAAATAGGGGTCATTTAAAAAATGGTCCATGTATTCGTTAATCCTGGCTATTTGCCCTCCCAAAATTTAATCATTTAAAATTTCGTTCCTCTCCCCACTTAATCACTGCCACGTCACTAATTTGATGACGTGGCAATCATTGCTACACATGAAATTCCAATTTTGCCCTTAAGAAGAGGAAAGAAAAAAATTGGAAACCCAGGGGTACAATTGGAATTTCATGTATGGCAGTGATTGCCACATCAAATTAGTGATGTGGCAGTGATTAAGTGGGAAAAGGGACAAAATTTTAAATAATTAAACATTGGGAGGACAAATTGCCAGGATTAACGAATACATGGACCATTTTTTAAATAACCCCTATTTGCAGGGACTAAACACATATAAAAGCCTTTTTTTAACAATGTTAAATTTGTGTTTATATATAATATACTAAAATAATTTAAACGAATGAATATTGTTTTTTATTAGTAAAAAAATATCATTAAGGTCAAAAGTGGTGAGTGACAAAATCAATAAGGTTAAAAGTAATATAGTATCTTTTTGAAGGAAATAGAAAAGTATTAAAATAGACAGATGGAGGTTAAATAATGATCACAATTACATTAAATTTTTTGCTTGGTTTCATTCGAATAACATACAGTAATTTTGTATGATGTTCATTAATGTTACAAACAAGAACAATTTATCCATTTATTTATTTTTATTCAAACTAATAAGACTCATTTTTTTCTTATTCTATTGATTTCTCGTACACCCTATTTTATTTGAATTATATAATTCGAACAACATAAACACCCTGTAAAAAAATCCAAAACACGTTAAAACATTTTGAATTTTAAAATTCAAATAAGACCGCGAGAAAATCATAGAGTAAAAAAGTAATGAGGAACTAGTAAAGCACAAGATGAAATATGCATGAAGTTAACATGAGGAGAGCTGTCCAATCCAAGTTCTTAGTTGGCCTAGGGAAAAGCCACTTCTTAGTCGCAATCACAATCAACTTTTGTCTAATCAGACCGAATTGGTAACTAGCTTCTCACCAATTCTGTAAGCCACACCATCCAATCCAATCTAATTATATTAACAATAACAATAAGAACAAGAAGGAATCAAATGCCTTGATTGTGAAATTGAGATCATCACGCAACATAAAATACACATAACACAGAATAAAACAAACCTTAGAAGAAAATAAAACAACGAAAATAAAGTCATCATGCGGAATTGGATAACTCAACAAGTTTAAACTAAACGAGTTGAACGACTTAAATGACTAGAATTCAAACACGAAAAAAAAAAAATTACTAATAATATTTTAATATTTCTCGTTCAAAAAAAAATTATTCTTCCATATCTAAAGTATCACACTTACAATTTCAATCTCAATACAATCTTCTAACAAATAAAGAACTATATATATAGCATCAACGTATATAACTTTTAAAAAGAAGCTATGGACAAAAATTGGATACGAAAAATTGAAATCCAGCTCTAATATTTAAAGTATTAAAATTAGAGATCAAATTTATTTATTTTTCATCTCGAACTTTCATTGACAACTCAATTTATTTCATACATGAAACTTGTAAAATTAATTTCACATGAGTCACAACACTGCATGTATATGCTTATTCTCAAGAGAGGCTAGTTGTATTGACCAATCATAGTGATGAAACTTAGAGACATTGCATTGAGTTGGAAGTAAACATGGTTCTCTTCTGTTAAAGGAGAAGTTTCATTTTTCTTTTTCCTTTCTTTGAACTGATCTTCACATGTAACTGAATCATCCATGGCGGCGCTTACTTCGATATTGGCTGTGTTCAAATCCTTTGATTTATTGAAAGCAACCATAGCTTTATCTAAAGATGAAAGGGAATCATCGTAAAGATCAAGACAATCTTGTAGACAACCCTTCATATAATCATCATAGCTTTGGTTTTTTAAGTTCTTTGAAATTTTGGACATGATATTGGTTCCATTGGACTTGGTTAGGTTGATTGACATGTTCACAAGATCTTCAAGGTTGGTTGGTTGTGTTTTGTCCTTGGAAGCAGCTTCTTTAAGGGATTTAACACAAAAATCATAGCTTAAATTTGGGTCATTCTTGGAGGCTTCCTTACAAGATTGAATGATAAAATTGGAACCATTTGAGTATTGAGAAAGAAAGAGAAGGGAAATTATCATGTATACGAGGAACTTCATGCTTCTATTTGTTTTTCACTACTCTTTTCCTTTTGGTAGGGTGTGTGTATGTTTGTGAGAAATGGAATATGATTTTAGACCTTATAAAGTGATCGAGGCCCCCTTGAAAACAAAACAAAAAAAGTGATCGGGCATATTTTGTAATATATTAATGATTTTTTTTTGGTAGTGTATATTAATGATTTAAATATGCATTAGATACTTATAAACATACTATTTTTTGTTTTTGTCTCTGTAAAAATGTATTTTTTACTTCTTTTTTTCCCTGCAAATATACTACATTTTGTTTTTAGTCTTTTTGTTGGGGTTAAGTTCCTGCAAAACTTAATTATAATGGAGTTAATCCATCTAAACAGAATATTTTATTTTTATCCCTCCAATATTAGGGAAATAAAGGATTAAAATATTTTAGAGAGATCAATTTTCAGATGAACAAATTTTACAAGGACTAAAACAAACAACGAGGAGCAAAATGGAGTATACTTGTAGAGAAATGGTAGGAGCATGCTCTTTTTAATACTATTTCTAACACTCACTCTCTTATTGGATGAAACACATGTGTGTCTCATCACTTTAGACGGCGTTAACCATTTCCAAAGTGTGAGACTCAGATGAGTTTCATCCAATAAGAGAATGAATGTTAGAAAAAATGTTGGAAAACAAATAAAAAAATAATACTACAAAGGACAAATATATATTTAAAGCTATATAAATTTATCATGGGACCAAAGATGTTTGAAGAATCGTGGATAATTTATCCAACATTTAATTAAAACTTACCACACAAGTAATTTCGCAAGTGATATCCATAAATTAATTTTTACTCCACTAACAAATTTACTCATGTGACTCATTTTTATTAGACGTTGGATAAGTTACCCACAATTATTTAAAGAATCCTATAAAAGAAAATCTTCATTTATCTATACAAACAAACAGTTAATTTGATATTTTGGTGGGAATCTGATACTGCACGTTTATTCGTGAAGGAAAACTTACTCTGGCTAAAGCCAAATAAATGCTAAAATTCTGGTTTTTTCTGCTTGCTTTTCTGTTATGATTTGGTTACTTTTGGTAAACTTTTCTATTTGTACGTCATTTTAGCTACAAAACATAAGATATATGTCGCGTAACGCATGCATACATGTGGGCTCTGCCACATAACATAAAAGTAAGAGGATATCATCTATATCTATATTTGTATAGTGACAAAAAAGAGAATTCAGAAGTATCTCTCATTCTTAAATGTTTAAAAAGTTTTAGTTAAAGTTAAACTCATTGAGGATAAGTTCAATTTCTTACCGAAATAAGTTTGGGTAATGTTTAACCGAACTTCAAAGTGTTAAAGCTGTTTGCATTAAAAATCCGAGGATTAAACAAGAAAGAAGAAGTTTGTTTTGAAGTAATTAATCAACATGCAATGTTATTTGCCATGAAAGAAAATGATCATAAACTTCACGAGTTGTCACACATTAAATTGTTTTAAAAAGATGAAGGTTTGAATTTGATAAGAAAACACAAGAGCTCTAATTAATCATCACAACTGAGAATACACAACGTAAACTCTTATTTTTCTTCCTTTTTTCAGCATGAACTTCAAAATGTCGTAATTGTTACAAAAGCTAGTATGGAAAGTTGAGGTTTGTAAAATTAACTTGCAAACTAATCAATGACTTAATTTTCTTTGAAGTAATTAAAAAACATGCTATGTTATTTGTTGTGAAAGAAAATGATTGTAAACTTCATGAGTTGTTAAATATTAGATTGTTTTAAAAAGATGAACGTTTGAATTTGACAAGAAAACACAAGAGTTCTGATTAATCATCACAATTTAGGATACACAACATAAACTCATATGTTCTTCCTTTTTTTTCCGTATGAACTTCAGGATGCCGTTATTATTAAAAAAGCTAGTATGGAAAGTTGAGGTCCGTAAAATTAACTCTCGCAAACTAATCAATGACTTAATTTGCTTTGAAGTAATTAACGAACACGCAATGTTATTTGTTGTGAAAGAAAATAATCATAAACTTTACGAGTTGTCAAACATTAGATTGTTTTAAAAAAAATTGTATTGAGGGGAGATTGTTTTAAAAAGATTAACATTTGAATTTGACAAAAAACCACAAGAGCTCTAAATTATCATCACAATAGATGATACATCACTACGAATATTTCTCGTGATGACCCACCATTTCTTTGATGAGCAGCGTAAACTCTTATTTTCTTCCTTGTTTCCGTGCATGAACTTCAGATGTCGTTATTATTACCAAAGCTAGTAGTAGTATGGAGAAGGACGAGGACCGTGAAATTAACTCTCGTAAACTAATCAATAACCTATTTGCTTTGCAGTAATTAATGAACACAAAATGTTATTTATCGCAAAAGAAAATTATCATAAACTTTACGAGTTGTCATGCATTGAATTGTTTTAAAAAGATGAAAAATTGTAGTTGAAATTCGACAAAAAAACACGAGTTCTGATTAATCAACACAATTCATGATACATTACGATGTATGTTTCTCATGATGACCAACATTTTTCTTGACGAGCAACATAAACACTTATTATCGTATTTTCCCCCCGCATCCAATTCAAATGTCATTAATATTAATTACTTATTACTTAAGCTAGGATGGAAAGTTAAGTAACTCTCCAATACCTCACATTTTTTTTTCTCGCAAAGGTAATCCTTACAAGTCTCATGTGATATGTGTTTCAACTCGTTCAACTCTGCTCTTAAAAAAAAAAAAAAAAAAAAACTCGTTCAACTCTGCTTTAATTTTTCTTTTTGTATTTGAGGTGTTAGTTCAATGATAACATATTAACATGGGTTAATAGGCTTTTACCCCCCTGTAATATAGGTCACTTTTGGTTTTGCCCCCTAGGAAATTTTTTTTTTAGATTCCGTCCTCGTAAAATGAAGATTCTTTGGTTTTGCCCCCTGACCCCAATGAGTCAGCAGAATCTCCTACTTGGCACGTGACGTCAGCAGATTCTGCTGACGTGGCGCGCTGACTGTATAATTATTTTTATTTTTTATTTTTTTTATTGGGGTACACGTGGCATTTTTTTTTTTTTTAAAAAAATATTAAAAAAAAATAAAAAATTCTGGAAAATTGAAAAATTAATAAAAAAAATTTAAAAAACAATTAAAAAATTCTGGAAAAATTAAAAATTAATAAAAAAATTGAAAAAAAATATTAAAAAATTCTGGAAAATCGAAAAATTAATTAAAAAATTCTGGAAAAATGAAAAATTAATAAAAAAATAATAAAAAATTCTGGAAAATTGAAAAATTAATAAAAAAACTGAAAAAAATATTAAAAAATTCAGGAAAATTGAAAAATTAATAAAAAAATTAAAAAAAAATTAAAAATTCTTGAAAATCGAAAAATTAATAAAAAATCTGGAAAAATGAAAAATTAATAAAAAAACTGTAAAAAATATTAAAAAATTCTGGAATTTTTTTTTAAAGAAATTAAAGAAATCTGGAAAAATTAATCAAAATAAAAAAGTATCTGAAAAAAATTAAAAATTCTGAAAAAATTAATAATAATAAAAAATGATTAAAAAAATAAAATAATCTAATAAAATGAAAAATAATGAAAAAAATTTGGAAAATAAAAAATTTCTGGAAAATATTTAAAAAAATTCGAAATTTTCAAAAAAAATTAAAAAGATTAATCATTTTTAAAAAAATGAAATTTTTGAAATTTTCATTCGTATTTTTCGAAATTTTGATTAGTATATATGCATTCATCACTTTAAAATTTAGTTTTGTATGGTTGTATTAGGTCCAGTTTAAATTTGAAGACATGCAATTGAAATAAAACGAACCAACATGTCATAACATTAGTGAATGAGAAAGCTAGATTAATAGAGTTCGATATTGCACCCGATAGAAGAACAACCGGCAAAATTCCAGGAAATACTAATTAGTTGTAATTTTTAAATGGTCGAGAAAAGGGGAAATAATGGGCGATAATAGAACACATGAATCAACGAATGTAGTAGACATTGTTGAAAACAAAATTTCGAAAAATACGAATGAAAAATTCAAAAATTTCATTTTTTTAAAAATGATTAATCTTTTTATTTTTTTTTTGAAAATTTCTAATTTTTTTAAATATTTTCAAGAATTTTTTCCAGAAATTTTTTATTTTCCAGAATTTTTTCATTATTTTTCATTTTATTTGATTATTTTTCATTTTTTAATATTTTTTACAGTTTTTTTATTAATTTTTCATTTTTTCCAGATTTTTTATTAATTTTTCAATTTTCAAGAATTTTTAATTTTTTTAATTTTTTTATTAATTTTTCAATTTTTCAGAATTTTTTAATATTTTTTTCAATTTTTTTATTAATTTTTCAATTTTCCAGAATTTTTTAATATTTTTTTTCGATTTTTTTATTATTTTTTCATTTTTCCAGAATTTTTTAATTTTTTTATTAATTTTTCAATTTTTTTATATTTTTTTAAAAATTTTTTATTAATTTTTTAATTTTTTAAATATTTTTTTAAAAAAAAATAAAAAATGCCACGTGTACCCCAATAAAAAAATAAAAAATAAAAATAATTATACAGTCAGCGTGCCACGTCAGCAGAATCTGCTGACGCAGCGTGCCACATAGGAGATTCTGCTGACTCAACTGGCTCAGGGGGCAAAACCAAAGAATCTCTATTTTACAAGGACGGAATCTAAAAAAAAAATTTCCTAGGAGGCAAAACCAAAAGTGACCTATATTACAGGGGGGTAAAAGCCTATTAACCCTATTAACATTAAAACTTCAAAGCACGAAGTTCAAAACACTTCTAAAACTGTACTTGAGGTGTTAGTTCAATGATAACATATTAACATTAAAACTTCAAAGCACGAAGTTCAAAACACTTCTAAAACAATTGTAAAATGACAGTTCATATCGCTTTATTAATAATATTTTTTCTCTTGAAAAAAATCAATTCTCTTTTGTATATTACATTCAAAATGCAAAATTACATTTGAACACACTAACATTCACGTTTCAACTTTTTCACATACTTCAATTTTTACAATCAAAATAAAGCATAAGCAAATGCTCATAAAATATTATTAAAATAATTTTCAATCAATTAAATTAAACCATTTAAAAAAATGTTTGAACTAGTACTCTTAAAAAAATTCATCATTGAAACTATTTTTATTTCAATTTAACTATATTTTACATAAATAAATACCAGCATGATTCGATCTTTTTATTAGTAAGCCAAGTTACATGTACCCCAAAAATACTGACAGTCGGGGTAAAAGAAATACTAACAAAAACCACATTAAAGAGAGAGCTACCCTCATGTTTAGAGAAATCTATGTTTTATTATTTTATGCACAATATTTTAGTAGAAGGGGATAGGACAGACAAATACAATTTACAACACAGTGAGCCTGAGAAGATGATTTTAAATGAAGAGCATGAGATGCAGTTGCTCACCTCTCACAACAACTTCAATGTGGAGAGTGGGTCCTAAGGATATACATGGACATGTCAGCTCCCATCCAAATTGTCGATTTCTTGGCCTTTGTTCGATTAGGACCGTCCGGTTGAATATACTTGGTCCCCAATATCACAACAACATTCAAAGTTTACGACGTTGAATCGATATACAAGCCATTAATGGTTGAAACACAAGATGTGTACTAATACGTGTTGTTGTAAGTCAAGAATACTGCTATAACTTTGAGTGTTGTCTCCATGGGCACCCACCATCAAAAGCATGCTCTAAGACATCTTCCATTCGTTTTGCAAGCAGTATCTGTTAACAAAGTCCAAAAAGAAAATGAGGATTTTGTTCATATCAGCAATGGTAAGATATTATTACCACCATAAGAATATAGATAACCAAATTCAAGTCGTACAGTATATTTGAAAATATATAAGTGAATCAGTAGGAACTATGCTCAGCTGATAACTGTCTGAGCACCGTTCTGCAAGCAGAATTACCTCCAAATTGGCCAGCACCGATGCTGGTACTTCAACCAAGTCTTTCAGGTTCCTTTCAGGAAGGATAACTCTCTTGATACCATAACGATGGGCAGCTAATATCTGCGCGGGAGATAAACAAAAATCACATTATGCCACTTTGTAAAACTTTAACCTTTTTAATCTGTCACTGTCAACGGAAACTGGTTATATTCAGATATGACCCATGCATTTTAAATACCGGTACAGGCGGTGTGGCATATTAATTCTGCAAATACATATTTTATGTAGCATAATGGCAAACTAGGTTCATATAATTCTTGCAGTAAATATTTTTTTGGGGGGAAGGGGGTTGAATATTTAAATATTAGTCTTTACTTCATATAATCTGATAGGCATCATCCTCTCAGTCATTGTAGTTTAGGACGCCTTAAAAGGGGCAAGCCCGGTGCAATAAAGCTCCCGCATATGCAGGGTCCAGGAAGGGGTCCCACCATCTGGTGTATTGTACGTAGCCTTACCATGTTTTCTACACAAGACTGTTTCTAGGACTTGAACCCGTGACCTTTCAGTCACGTGACAACAACTTCACCGTTGGGTCAAGGCTCCCCCTTAGTTCAGGAAGCCTTGAAACACAAAATACAGCCATTTTATATGTCTATCCCAACTCATACTAAAGAGAAATCAATGCTGAACTTAATTGGGCATAGTAACATCGATTAGATGGTAGTCATGTTAGGTTATTCTAAAGATCCAATAACAACCAAGGCTTATCTCACTGGGTGATGTCAGTTGCATGAACCTGCAATTCCCCTTAGTATTACTTTTTGCATAGACAGTGTGGCAGCATAAGAAAGACATGCATTGTAGGAAAAAATTTTAACAAAAATTTGCATAAGTGAGTAAGACTGAATAGTTTTATCGGCAACATGAAAAACCACCTTTTTTTGACAATATAATACCATTTCCAAGTTCTGTATTTTTCAAAACATTCAAAATGGGATCTTCTGCAGCATCTTCATAGAGCACTAGCAGTGAATGTTCTTTCAAAAAAAAAAAAATTTGTTGAAAAAAAAAATTGGAAAAAAAAAAAAGTAACGGGAAAGGGGGCCAATTTTAGGCCCCCTTGATATGCGGGGCTTATAAAATAGGGGGCTCATTCACTTGGAGTATTTTAAGCCCCCATGACATTAGAGTTGGGGCTCAAATTGTTAAGGCCCCTTAAATTGACAGCTCTAACTGCACTACAATGACATTGATACATAACCCCTTTATCGGTAGACGTAATTAGTTAAAGAGTTATGGGATAACTAGTGGGTGTGTTTGAGACATAGTTAGGCCCAATAAGGCATGCTGCCTATAAATAGAGAGGGGTGATTATAGGACCTTTTGACATTGGGAGGTAGGCAAACCCTCGAAGCTCTATCATGGTTCTGTAAAAAAGGAATTATTCGACATTTTTTGTCTAAGCACTTGGGGAACACTTCCGTAAAAGCTTGCTGTCAAGGGAGATCAACCAATTCATTTAAATACTCCACCGAGCATCCCATGCTACTCGATGTGGAACTTGAGCGACCCATAATACCAAAGTCCCTATCATAATACCAGCTGGCTTCTATCAACAAACGATAGTTCTGAACAATGGGATCCAGGTTGTAGATTTAATGACTCTCGCTGTCTGTCTCTACATGGCGATAACGATAAGTAACATAATAGTAGCTGCAAGATTGTACTAGTTCGTGGAAGTTTTTAGTTTAGCGTATTTTAAATAGTTCTTCATCTTGTGGACAAGGTGAATGTGGGGAGCATTCATATGTTAGTTAATTAAGAGGATAATTAAGATGCTTAGTTAGTTAGACAGAGTTATTAACAATAATAAGGTGTGTTGCTTATAAATAAGGGGAGAGATTTAGAAAGTGGGTATTTTGTCAATTGTATAGACTTGATGGCCATTTTGGCATCAGGAGAGTCTAGAGTCTCCGGAATACTCTTGGGATTTCATCCTGTAACGGGATTTTCCTTGTTAACTATCAGAAAGTTAACTATCAGGTCATGAAGACATAAGAATTTTACCTTATCCTTAACACCTCCAACAGGTAGAACTAGTCCCCTCAATGTCATCTCTCCAGTCATAGCTGTATCTGATCTCACACTTTTCTGAGTGAAAAGTGATACCAATGATGTGACTAAAGTTACACCTGCCGAGGGCCCATCTTTAGGAACAGCACCCGCAGGAAAATGAATATGTACATCACGGCCCTCCAAAAGATTAAATCCCTTTGCAGCATCAACCCTAAGATCAGTTGCCCTTGCCCTTACCTATGAATCAATCTTTTAAAGTCAAAAAAGCAAGTAACGATTCTCAATCCAAATCCATGTGTTGAGCAAACAGTGGGCTGGATGACAAATTTTCAATGCAAACAAACATGACCAGAAATGTGTGGTAGTGGTAACATGCATATCGTTTTTGTTCACCGAGACATATTTCAAGAGCTTTTCCATTTTGAAACACGCAAAACTTATTTTGATAATACCAGTTATTGTAATATAAATTATGGCATGATATATTATAATCATTCACTATTATAATTTAATAGAAAAATCTTGTTAAAAAAAAGGTAATAGAAAACTGGAATAATTTTTAAAACTTAAAAATGTGTGTGTGTGTGTGTGTGTGTGTGTGTGTGTGTGTGCGCGCGCGTGTGCGTGTGTTGTGTGTGTGTGTGTGTGAGTTCAATGGCTTCATTGTAAGTTAAAGACAAAAAATTGTAAGGGCGATAGGGGAAGTAAGTCCACTGATATGATTGTATATGTTTACCCATGTTAGTGCAATCTGAGCTGATTCTTTGATTACATCACCAAGTTGTCCAGTGAGATGCAGTTCACCCTTCCCTACCATTGCTGTAGCTTCTACAAACTGAACTTCTCCGCCAAAAGCAGTCCAAACCAGCCCAACAGAGACCCCAGGGGAAGCCACACGTTCTGCAGCTTCACTATCATCAAATCTTGGAGGCTGCATTTGATAACAAATAGGGCATTAGTTCTGCTGAGTATCTGATCAACTAAACTATGCTTATCTACGATCTTTCATAATAATATCATAATGAAGGAAAATCTTCACACATTATATATCAGATCCATATTGTAAGAATGCATTATAACCAAGGTTTAAAAGAACCAGGACCGCAATCTGGCCGCGACATCATGGTTTTTGTTGTCGTTGCAACAACGAATGTGACTGCATCGAGCACATCTATTTGCAAGTCTCCACAATTTCAAGGATTGTGAGTGACTACATTTAAAACCTTGATTATAACTTTTAGTAATGGTAGTGCATATCAATTACCCCAAGAACTTTTTCAAGCATGGTTTCATCAACAACCAACGGAGAGGCAATCCTGAATGTGTTTGAGATGTCCCGACTATTTACACTCATTGGTATCACATCCATTTCAACTTCAGTTCCATCAGCGAGTCTATTTTCCAGAAGTGGGGTAGAAAGTCCTTGCATCCCTTTGGTTAATGGAACCACTTGTTCTTGCTCTACAACTCTTACTGCAGCAGCACGAGCCAAGGCAGCAAGGTTCCTCTCCAAATTCCGCACACCAGCTTCCCTGGTATATCTCTGGATGACGAGTTTCACCATCGCCTGCATCAAAATATTTTCCAATTAGAATTTTATACAGCTAAATTGCTTTCCAAGAGTACAAACAGAACAGAATGAATGGCTTTATCGAAAACAAAGAAAGCAGGGGGGCAAAAAGACCATATTTAAAACGTAACAACAACCAAGCCTTATCCCACTAAGTGGAGTCGGCTACATGGATCAAACGCCGCCATAATGTTCTATCATATATCATATCCCTATCCAACTCATTAATCTCTAGATCCTTCTTAATAGTTTCTCTTATAGTTTTCTAGGTCTTCCTCTGCCTCTAGTGATTTGACTACTCTCCATCTGATCTACTCTCCTTACCGTAGAATCTATAGGTCTTCTCTCAAAATGTCCAAACCACCGAAGCCAAGTTTCTACCATCTTTTCAACAATAATCTAATATTGTCATTTCTAATTCTATCATGTCTAGTCTTACCACACATTCAACGCAACATCCTCATCTACGCTACACTTATTTTACTCTCGCTTTGGTTCTTTTGCGCTAACCCATACCTTCATCTAAACCATGTAAACTTAAATACATCATCTGTCTCTGTTTTCCTTTTTCTTTTAAATATGGATTGATTTGTTTGTTTATTTGTTTTATTGTACCCAAACAAAATATTAGCATTTCCACTGAATGATTAGAAAATTCGCGTGTTTCTGGACCAACTTTTAAATTTTAGAAAAGTCAATACCTCTGGAATCTGAATAAACTCAGAACTCAACCCATGTTGGTCCAAAACTCTTGGAATCAAATGCTGCATGGCTATTTGGAGCTTTTCTTCAGGTGTATATCCAGGAAGCTCGATTACTTCCATCCTATCCAGAAGTGGTGGAGGAATAGGCTGCATCCTATTTGCTGTAGCCACAAAAATTACCTTGGACAGATCAAATGGAACATTCAAATAGCTAGCTAAAGTTAAGGAATAACTTCAGAGTGAATCTTTTAATAATAGAAGAAACATTATTAGCAGTGAACGTTAGGAAAAAGCCAAAAAAGAACATGTTTTGATAACACTAACACGATGTCCTCAATTTTTTTAAATAAATAGAAGTTAGGATTGACTCATCCTCATCAACCATCTTCATCTAAGTGCTAAAAGTGAAGTCTAGAAAGAAAAAGAAAATACTACTACCTAGATAAGTATCAACCTAAGAGGCTGAATATACTAGGAAAAAGTGACATAGGCTGACAAGAGACAACCGAATAGTGAAAATGCAAAAGAAAAGGTGTACCAGTTAGAAAAAAGCCACCACATTACAAATTAAATCAATCAAAAGCTTGTGTGTATGTTTGGGTATATGAAAAGGAAAAATGAGACACTTAAAAAATCTACACGAGAAAGAATTCTGAAATCCAAAAGAACGCCACACGGGGTTGGGAGGGGGGAACAAATTGAGAGAAGACATTTTGATTTGTGTAGGATACTGATCATTGAATGTTTTATTTTGTTCTGGATCAAGAACCTCTAGCAATGCTGAAGCTGGATCTCCACGAACATCAGAACCTGTCTTGTCCACTTCATCAAGCAACATAACAGGATTGCAAACAGCTACTCTCTATATGTCAAATGTGAGAAGCATCTATCAGTATAAGACCCCAATGAAAAGAAAAGGCAAGAAATAAATTTTATAAATTGGCTCAATCACATGATTGCCCTTCTAGACTTTAAGTATAAATTACAATGTGTAGAAGGAAAAGAAAAAAAAAGCAAAACAGCAAAATAGCCTCTTTTTATTTGCTGCTTTCCATTATAGCAGCCTTAAATGCTTATAATGGAGCATTGAATTAATATACGAGATAATTTCTTCGCCAAATGTATCCATGCATCAGTAATACTATTTAACTTTCATATAAACCCATAATTTTAGCAAATAGGGATAGAGTATTTTACATTTTACATTAGATAACAAAAATAAACCTCACACCATAAGATCATAAACAAACAAAACCTTGCTACGTGAATTCACTAATCAAAACTATTTGTTAGCCTCCATATTATGTCTGGATTATTCTAAATCGCACAGAAAAAACAACCCAATATCATGTGCATAAAAGAACAAATGAACTCAACCACATGAATTCACAAATCAGAACTACTAGTGACGTTGGAAATAGCAAAGAAGACAAAAACGGTTGGAAATAGAACTATTTATAGACTTAGATTCATGTATGATGATTATATTTATAACTTCCGTGCATTCAGAAAGTTGCACTTGTATTACAAGCTATTATCAAATTTTATGAAGTGCGTTTTTACCTTTAGTCCATCTATAAGTCGCCCAGGCATGCTTCCAACATAGGTTCTCCTATGTCCTCTAATATCAGCTTCGTCCTTGACTCCACCAAGTGATATGCGAATAAATTTTCTTCCCAAAGCAGCAGCAATAGAAGATGCCAATGATGTTTTCCCGACACCTGGCGGTCCAACAAAGCACAACACCGGACCCCTTGCATCTGGTTTAAGCTGTGATGCATGCATACACTTAAATTAGAAACACATTAAACTTTACAATCCAGTAGATACCGACAGGCATAGTAAAATGGTATTTGGCAACCTTGCGAACTGCCAGGTATTCAATAATCCGTTGCTTGACCTTCACCAAACCATAGTGATCACTGTCCAGTCGCTTTTGTGCAGCTCTCAAGTCCAGCTCAATCTCTTCGCTGGCCTTTTGCCAGGGAAGATCAGCAAGAAGATCTAGGTAAACCCGCGAACTGTTATAGCCAGGTTGCTGAGGCTGCATTTTTTTAAGCCTCCTGAGAGAAAAATTATAGTAAAATGAACTGATTGTCTCTACAAGGTTGTAGAATCACTTTGATAATGACAATATCTGATTTTTCATCAATTTACTTTCATTTATAGCAAGTAATTCCTCACAAAGATCAATCATCACCATATTTCATTATGGTTCTATCAAAAAGTACCTCAACTCTCTGTGCGCATGTTTCCATACATTTGGTGGCATTCCTGCACTCTGCATCTTTCTTTCAAGGGCAACCAGGTCATCCTCATCATCCTCGTTATCACCAAGTTCTTCTTTTATAGCCCTCATCTGAAATAATATTTTTGCAAATAGGAAACAACAACTCAATTAGATAAAAACCCTAACTAAATAAGAAAGCATTAAAAGTGTTCCTCTACAACAAAGCTGACCAAGACTTTTAAAATCATTGGTATAACAGATCGCTATTTTATCAGCATATTAATGCCATGAATATGATGGAAAGCAGAAACACCGACTCTATACTACTTTCCTTTTCCCTCCTAAGACAAAAACTGTCATAATAACCTGGTAGCTAAATGTAGTATATCATAGATTCATCTAAATCAAAATCTAACTACAACTGATGGCTTTAAGACTAAAAATATTTTAATGTTGCGCTTGTAAACCCACAGACCATCGTTCTCAGTAAAATCAGAAGGTACAGTAGTGGTCACTAAAGCAGCACGGACACTAATCATGTTACACAAACTTTGTATCCATAAAATCTGATAGAAAACTATAATGAAAGGTTATTATCTATCAGTCACACACCTAGATCTACCCTGTATCACCTAAATAGTGAGGAAATGTTTGCTGGAGCTAAGATATGGTATACAGCTCAAAAGGAGTTTGTCAGAGCTCAAATATTAATGTAGTTCAGGTTCTGAATCATGCAGAAAACAGGCCAAAAATGTAGCTTGTCTGCTCTAGGACAAATACTCAAATAACTGCTGCAGAATTAGCCATAGAGGCAGTTGTATGGCAATGGCAGGACAGTTATGTAGTAGCTATTAATTGAAAAATTGGACAATTCTGTAGCAGTTATTTGATTGCGTGTGGTGTGGTTATAAGGAGGATTTGTAACAGTTTCTGGGATTGTGTGTGGTGTAGTTGTAAGGAGGATTCTGTTTTAAATCCTCTCTTATTATCCAGCTGTCATGACGGTCAACAAAAACCTTTGCTACAAACATAATTGAATGTAGTAAGGAATAAGAGGCCGTAAGTTTGTGCTTTTTTTAAGAAAAAAATATTTTTTAAACCAAAAAATCACTTTTATTATTTTAATAGTGTTAGTTTCTGATTTTTTTTAAAAACGATTCTTAACCTTAAAATGTAGTAGCTTTTCCAAAATCTATTTTTTTCTAAAAACAAGGAACATAAGTGTAAAAGCTTCAAAGTTAAAAAAAAAAAAAAGAAAGTATTTTTATGATAGTAAACAAATGGAAATTAGCTTCATCTTTTTTCAAAGATTTCTAGAAAAAATCTCTAGATTTTTTTAAAACAAAATCAATTTTTTTAAGCCAAAACAAACACACCCTAAATCTTTGTCAATATAGTCCCACAACCTTGCACTAACATTTGACAAATATAAAATAAAATGTTGTGAGAAAGCTTGCCTGCTGACGCAGAAGAAATTCCTTTTGAGATTTTGACAATTGGCCTTCAACCTTCTGTGTAATTTTCTCAGCTACACGTATTGACTGTTGAAAATAGACGGACACAAGTAGAATTAGAGACAGTTGATATAACACCTGACCCATGATAAGCATCATTAACTCCATTACTAACCTGTAAATGCCTGTCAACTAACTCAGTTGCTTTTGAAAGCCTCAATTTAGGGCCAACTGAATCCAACATAGCTAGTTGTTCTTCAAAACTTATCTCAAAACTTGCAACAAATATATCAGCCAGCTTATGAACAGGAATGTTATCCAAAAGGACTTTGGTTCTTCCACCGGTTTTTTGTTTCTGTACACAAGCAACAAAATGAAAGCTACCATTACAAATGCAATACAGAAAAAATGGCATGCCCAAAAATCTTATAATCAATAGTGCATACCCATAACAGAAGTCCATATGAATTACTATTAGACTATGCAGAAACTATTGAGATGCAAATACAGAAGCCCCCAGCCCCCAGCCCCAATAGTGATTTTAAAGTCTACATTCAAACTACTTGCTACAAACACAGGACTATAATGATATCATTCAACCAATTATACCCGAACACTAGGGATTTAAAGTTCAATGCTCAAATGGAATTTCCATGTTTTTCAGTTAATGGTAGTAGGAGTGTTGAAGTTACAAGGTTTTACCAGCTCCAGAACAGAAATAAGCTCCGTTGCTGTTGCTTTGAATTGGCGAGACAACATTATGTATTCTGGGTCTTGCTCTAGTTGTTCCATCTCTAGATTAGAAAAAACAGAAGCAACTCAGTATCTTCAAAGATAGCGATCAAATCCTATTACTGATAAAATCATCCGAGAAATGCCCAAAAATTATTTTTTCCCTTCTAAAGTGGTGCTAATATGTTAATTTGAAAACAAAAAAAAAAAAAATAGAGTAATAAACAATTTCAAGACCTAGTAAACTAGCATACCCTTCCCAGTTAGAAGGTAATTTAAACAAAGAATATTACTGTCATTTTCTTATCTTTGGCATTTTTTCAACAGGCAACTGAATGCATCTTACTAAACTTAAAACATATCTCAGAACGTTCTCAGACATAATCACATTATCACATTATCAGGGATAGAAGCCTAATTACTAGCAGTGCTTATTCCTTATGTTTTAATGATCGAAGCATTCATATCAAGAAAACAAAAAATGTGATATATAATATTTACATTGAATGGAAAGCACAGGTCTCCACTTAGTACTGTAAGGAAAATTTATAGCAAAATCATCAAACGTTTGGAGAAGCATATTGCTATGAAGTATTCAACTGTTAAATGACATAATCTTAAGTCTTATCCAACTTCTGTCGTTTTAATTCGTTACAAAGCACTGAAAAGGTATAAGAATACACATTTCCTACACAAAATCTGATGCCTGAGAAAAAATGAATGACATACCAATCTTAGTCATCTCAAGGGAAGATATCTTTGCAGTATGGTATATTCCTCTTGTGCTAAGTTCCAGGACACTAAATCTGCACAAACCTTCAAGAACGACAGTGTATGTGACCCTCCCACTTGGTTTCTCTACTCCTCTTGATAAATGTAATGGTCGAGCAGCAACCCCCCTGAAATTGAAGGTATAAAAAAATCAACCTCAATTTGCAGGTTTTACTTTCCAAATAGCCAGAAGATAAATATGTGATACACTCTACAACATCAAAACATTATTTGGCCTTCGTAATTATGAAAATCTGAAAGTGGAAATATAAAGGAGAAGCCATCAGTTAGAACCCGCAGCCCCCACCCACACATCTAAAACAAAAAAGAGGACAACAAAATAAAGAGCACGTCAGGAAAAGAAGGGAAAAAAAACGTGACTGAAATAACTTCAAACATTTGAGATTGACCGACTAAATGTTCGAATTTACAATTTTATTAAATTTATAATTTTCTCATCAACCTACTTGATTTGAGATTCTTAAAGTGGCATGAAAGGTATTCACTTGATCTATACCTGTTGTGCCAATGAATAATGTCATTCTGCTTTTTGGTATCAGGCTTGATAGAATCTGATGAACCGTCTTGAAGTTTTGAGCTTTGATTTAGAATATCAGTTCCTGCGCCTGCAAAGAGGCAGAACAAAAATACATATTGGAAAATCAGTTTTTCTACAGTGTTTGGTCCAGAGAAAATAGAGGGGATTGTAGAGATTTTTATGAGCTTGTTTTATTGGGTCCACAATTTAAGAGAGGGGGGTGATGAAAATGAAGCGGGCCAAAATTTGTCCTTCCTTAATTTTGACTCATTCAAATAATGGGGGTTTGCGACAGAGAGAAATAGGTTTAAAACATTTTCAATATAAGTAAAATGACCTAGCTTAGTGTCAGAATTTGAAACAAAAGAAAAATCTACACCACCGCAACAAAACACCATCCACCACCATCTTCGGGCGCCTTTCACTACCACCATAAACTATCACCACCCTCTACTACTGTCCTCATCACCGGGGACCCATCACCATCGCCATGTGCCAAAGCTTCGCGGCACCCTCTACAACGATTTCCACCATAGCAACCCTCTCTTAGCATCACATTTGACACCCGACACCTATGAAGCACGGACTCCGATACAGACACTGAAGTGTCCAAGAAGTGTCTAAGGAGTGTAAAAGTGTTCGAAGCAAAGAAAAAAAAAGTTTGTTTTGGGACACTTGACATGTGTCGTAAGGGTGTCAAACACCGATGCGTGTCAAACACCTGGGCACGCTTGATGTCAGAGGTGTCCGTGCTTCAGAGTCCGACACTTTCACCGCTGTTATTGCCACTTCACATTTCCATCGCCAAGCCACTACCCCTTGACAACCTCCACTGCTACAGTTTGACACCCACCACCATCAGTGTCACCATTTGACACCCTTCATATGGTACCCTCCACTATTGCCACATATGCCTTACTCCTACTACCAAACTACTTTCACTTGACACCCATCAGCACCACCACCAGCACAATAAAACATTTATTACAACAAAGGTAAAATATAAATTAAGTTAGATATCCCCTCCCCATGTAAACCAAACAAGAAGAGGGTTATTTCACCTCCCAGTTTTATTTCAATCAAACACTTGTTGAGGTGCAGCATATCACCTTGAGATGCAGTAGGACCCGCTGAATTAATTTCAAGAGCATCACGCACGGGAAGGATGCCAATCAACCCTTTCTCTTCTTTCTGCCAAAGTTCTTGTTCCACCAACTTCACACTTCATTAACAAAGGAAACCGTCAGGCATGGTACATGAAGACAAATGCAGAAATCAAACTAACTATATTATTATAGTATTCTGATAAATTTACTATGTCTAGAAATTCAAAAACTATAACATGTGATAAATAAAAAGGAAATTGGAAGCTGAGAAAGTAGAAATTAGAATGAAATTAAGAATTGTTGTTATCGCACGCACCTGCTAGGGGAAGTGCAGCGGATTCTGATGATAGCGCCTGGTAAGAGGACTTTGTTTCTGAAAGGAAGGATTGCTATGCGACTCGGAAGTTCCACCGATTCGGCCATCTCAACGAAGGAATCAGACAAATTCAGCGGAGGAACTAACTCTCTTCATACGCTTCCCACCCTATTTATATATCATATTCATCAATCAAACAAAATTCAATTTGGATTCTACCAAGTTCATTCATCTTTTTATTTTGAGTTAAACATGTTTTTTATTTTGGCTAAAGTGCACTTTTTCCCCATTAACTTACAAAAACTTGAAATTTTGGCCCCCTAATTATCAAAACTACAATTTTGGCCCCCTAAGTTTTAGCCCCATTGCAAATTTGGTCCTCTTGGTCAATTTTGACCAGTCAATGCCCATGTGGCATGCCACATGGATAATTATTAAATTAAAAAAAAATAAAAAAAGCCACTTAATCATTTTTTAATTAAATAAATAAAAAATCTATTTAAAAAATCAGGAAATTTGAAAAATTAATAAAAAAATTGAAAATCTAATTCAGCGGTTGACCAATAAGAAGTGAGAAAAACAAGGTTGAAAACAAGGTTGTCATCAAATAGATGTCAAAATATCATTACTCTATACATATTAGATCAGTTGGTATAACAATGTATATGGGTGGCATTTAGACATTAGGGCAATTGTTGTGAACACTTTAACTTTCTTGTTTACTTAAAATTAGAGACCAAAAATGAAAATTGAAAATTGGTGAACAATTGAATTCTAAATTAAATATGAGTTTACTTAAAAGGAGAGATCAAAAATGAAAATTGATTTTTTTTAGAATTCAAAGTTAATTTTTTTTAAAGGGACTAAAAATAAAAATTAACATATATATATATATATATATATATATATATATATATATTAAAAACCTATTTAACATTTTTTTAAAGAATAAAAATTTAGATTTTTTTTATAAGGATAAGGATTCAAAACAAACAGGAACAAGTACATACGCGTGTGACTGAACTGATCTGAATGGTACACAAACTAAAAGACACAGAAAACAAAAATAAATAATAAAAAAACACTCTGATATTAATTGGGTAGGATATTGCAACTCTGCGAGAAGCTTCTTCATCTTCCTTTCCAGGGTCTCAATTTCTCCATTTCTCCTCCCATTACTCTCATCTTCATCTTTGAAATTAATCGTTGTCAATTTACCTTTTTTTCTCTCGAATCTTCATTTTCGTTGCAATTGCATTTTTACAAAACCATGGCTTCGATGATTGGTGAAATCACATTCAGATTTTAGAATCTGTTGATATACACTAGGCGGCGGAGTTTGTAACAGCCCGATTTTCGCTTGATTTATTTTATTATTTATTTATGTGTGTTATATGTGCTCTTATGTGATTAATTGCCTCTATGTGTATTTTTGGTTGGGAATCGTAGAATTCGGTGTTAGAAGGGTATTTTAGTCATTTTGCACTCAGGGGTATTTTGGTCATTTTGAGGGCAGGGGTAATTTTGTAATTTTTGCTGAAAGTTATTTTTAGTGCTCAGTGAGGATTTTATTTTACTAAGTGTTGGAAGAGTGGGGTAATTATTTAGATTACCGTTAAGTGACCGTTAGTGTTGTATTTTACCGTTAAGTGAGTAGTAACATTTTGGGTTAGAATAGAAATGGGTTAGGCCCATTAAAACATTGTGAGTTGAGCTCAATTGAGTAGAGATTATATAAACACTAGTTGGTAGTGAAATTGGGATCTTACAAACATTTCATTTCATTTCATTTCACAATTAGAGAGAGAGCTAGAGAGAAAAACACAAGAGGAGAAAAAGGGTTTTCAAGAGAAGAATCTAGAGAGAGCTAGAAGAGGCTAGAGAATCAAGGGTTGGAGCTAAAGTGAGGCACTAGCTAGTGATTGTGGAGAGTTAAGGTAAGAGGGTCAGACTTCACTCATAATTTCATAATTTTTCTCTTTTACCCATTTTCATGAAATTGATGAATTGGTTTTAATTGATGTAAATTCGTGCATAATTGTTGTTGTTATGTTTGAGAACATGATTAGTATGATAATTGTGTTGTTGTTGTTGAATTTGTATGTCAAAATGAGTAGAAATGAGCATAGTATGTTTTTGGATGAAATTGATGAATTGTGAAGTGGTGGTTGTGAATTATGAATGAATTCATGTTCAATTGTTGTTGTTGATGTCATGTTGTTGTTGATTTGATACATTGGGTATCATTAATTGTGAATTGGTGATGAGAATTGTTATGTTGTTGTTGAAAATGGTTGTTGTGAATTTTGATTAGAGAAGAAAACTTGTTGTTTCGAGAAAATGAATTTTCAAAGGTTTGTATAACTTATTCAAATGCGACGAAACGTGTGAGTTTGATGTGTTGGAGCCTCGGGTTATGCCTCGGATCACTTTTGACATTGAAGGGTTTTAAACATCCGATTTTTGGGCGAAAACGGCATAAACCCGCTGCCGAAACGCGTGAAAACGCACGTTGCGGAGTGCTGCGCCTGAGCTAGGGCGCTAGGCGCCCACACTCAGAGAGCTAGCGCTAGGCGCTACACTCCTGGCGCCAGGCGCCCTGCACAGGGCAACGTGCCCGTTGTTCCGTGTTCGGGGGGTCGGGGGCAGTCGCGTAGGGGTCCGTAGCGACCGTTTGAAGGTGTTCTTGTACTGTTTTTACTTGCTTTTCAACTGGAACATACTTGGCTTTGTCGAATGTTCGAATTTTCAAATGATTTGAAACTTGGAATTTTCCCCAAACGACTTAGGCTAATTTTTGGAATTAAGGCTTGTTTTCTTATAATTGGCCTAGGCTCTTGTACGTATGATTTTAAAAAGTAGTTGTGATTGGTTCCATCAAGTCTTAACTTGTTTTGCTTGAAAATGAGAGTTTTTGTGAAAAATGATAAAGTGAGACGAACCTTGAGTTTTTATTGAATTTGTCGTATTTGGCCGATGAAATGCTTATGTAATCTCTACTGCACGCATATGTGAATTGTGAGAATACATGGCATAGGCAATTGAGCTTGTTTGCTTGGTTTTGACTTATATGCTCAAGTATTCTAATGTTGTGATCTTAAGAGACGAATTTTGTTAGAAATGGTTTAAGAGCCAATTGATTGTGAATCCTTTACGGGGAGTTATTATATGTTATGTGAAGATGATTGGTGGTGTATTTATGTGACAACTACATGTTGTGGGATTTTTGGATGTTGTTGGTGATTGTATATATGTTATGTGGTGGTGAATTGTTAATGATTGCATATATATACAAGTATTGGTGATGGTGAGGTGATTATTGTTTGTGTGAACATATGCATTTGTAGTTGAGTCATATGTTCAGGCATACATGACTGATGGTGGTGGATTTTATATCCAATGGAGGTGATTACGATGTTCTTGTTGCATCGAAGGTGACGACCTTGAGGTGTTTGGTACCACATGCATCTAGATGAGTCTAGAGACATTACATAAACTGTTGGTGAATTGAATTGCATTAAGGTGTGTTTGATGGTTGATTATTGCTAATTGTACTTGCGGATTGAATTGTTAACTGTTGATTGACAAGGTGAGGTTGTGATATGTGTATGATACACTTGTGCATATGAACTTGATATAATGATATTGAATAATCTTGGATTGCTTATATGTTGTGAATATTGTGGAACTATGTAAGAATTGTCATTCTTTATCCTGGATTATATCTTTCATTTTCAAAGTTCTTATTAATCTTATATGGATTATGATGATGTAATGCTAACCCTCAGTGGTTTACCACCTACCTTTCCGTATGGACGGGTAGATGGAGTGCAGGATGTTTAGATTGTGTGCTTTGATATTGCCGAGGCGTCTAGATTAGGGCTCTGATCTAAGATAGTTCTTGCATGTTGGATTTTGTTTTGAACATGTAGTTGGAGTTGAGATATTACTGTATTTGAGATCGGAGGATGTATCTTTATTTTAAGATTTGATGTTGTTTATGGATTATATATTTATTTCGCTACTATGAGATGTAACATGATCTTTATGCATGTATGTTTTGATTTGATGACGTAGCATCTATTTCTAGAATATATTCGTATGTTCGCGCGTTTTACCGCTTAATAGAAGTAGGGTGTTACAGAGTTAATATTTGGTTTGAGTTATTTCAGACTAGCGGAAAGACGGGCACTATCGTGCCCGTCTATCCTCTCTTTCTACTGTGCTAACGCATGTGATTATTTATTATGTTTGTTTGTATAATTTTGGTTTAAATTTTTAAATAATATAGAAATTATTAATATATTGATTTATAAACAATATATTGGCAAGGCATACAACAAAATAAGTTTTGAACTCAACATATTTTAGTTTGCCTTGACGCATTGATATTGATATATTGATATTGTCAAGGCATATTTTAGTTTATAAACATCAATATTGATATATTGATGTTTCTTTTACACAACACACACATTTATGTTATGATGTTTCTTTTACACAATAATGATCATTTATTGTTTATTCTAATAGTAATTAGAAACATCGTAACATAAATGTGTGTGTGTTGTATAAAAGAAACATCACAACTAAATGTTTAAATGACATGTTATGTAAAAGAAACATTGTTATGATTGCGATAAAAGAATATATTTTAAAACTACATTTTTCGTAAAGTCTCCATCTTCTCCTTCTATTTTCCCTACTTTAATGAGAACTTTTGTTGAAAATAATTTTTGAACTCAATATATTTTAGTTTGTCTTGATGCATTGATATTGATATTGTCAAGGCATATTTTAGTTTATAAACATCAATATTGATATATTGATGTTTCTTTTACACAACACACACATTTATGTCATGATGTTTCTTTTACACAATAATGATCATTTATTCTTTATTCTAATAGTAATTAGAAACATCATGACATAAATGTGTGTGTTGTGTAAAAGAAACATCATAAATAAATGTTTAAATGACATGTTATGTAAAAGAAACATTGTTATTATTGCGATAAAAGAATATATTTAAAAACTACATTTTTCGTAAAGTCTCCATCTTCTCCTTCTATTTTCCCTTCTTTAATGAGAACTTTTGTTGAATTTTGAGAAACTCCTCTTGATAAAGCTACATATAATTGACCATGGCTGAAAACATGCCGTGCAAGATAGTTTGTTCATATATTCACGAACCCCATGCATTGTCTATTTTAATATTCACCTTGTTAAGAGTTTGTTCATATATAATAGTTTATATTTATAGCAACAAACGTCAAGGTAGTCATGTTAAATTCTCTAATTTATGCTCTCATACTAAGATGTATATTTTATTAACTTGTAACTAACTAATCTTTATGCATTTTGAGTTGAGTTTTCTCCAACTATGAATAGGACGATTGTCTTAGCCATGCTCACTTGTTAAAATGTTTTCAATTAGTGCAGAATATGGATTATGGCATTACATTGGTGTACAAAACTAAAGTGTGTTTGACATGGGAAAGGGAATCTGATAGGGGAATAGGAATATTTCATTGTGGTTCTGCTGTTAAGTTTGAACAAAAAGTGTTGTAAGTTGTAACACAGCTAGACCATGACCTAGGACTCATTGACAAACTCAATGAATGCAAATTTCCATGATCCATTGATTCAATATTGTATCCACATGCAAATCTCCAACATTGATCCAAATACTATTTTTCCGGCTCAAAATCCTTACGGCCCTTAGTTTCAACAGCATCCAGTCTTGCTTCCTAAAAGAAAATAAAATAATATTTAAAAATATTTAATTGTAATATCAAAATAATAAACTTATGGAAACGTATTTTATTAGCTTCAGCTTACCTTAGGGTTTTCAACTACAACGATGTCTGCTACATCGTGTTCTTTGTCAGACAGAAAATCCCAATTTACATGTAGCTCTGTCTCCTTAGTTAGTTGTCCTGCGCTGTTCTCAGGGCAGATAGCAATGGTAAGGAACCCGATTTCTTCCAGGTGTCTAATGGCATTTTAGAACTTTCTGTCTTGAGAGATTAAAATAAGCACAACCTTGTCTTGAAGTTTAACATTTGATTTCAGACCAGTTTTCAAGATTTCCCAAATATTTACAACCTTCCTATCTGCCCATAACACTTTATATTTCCACAAAATAATTTGTTTAATTATCTCTGTCACATTCGTCCCTTCCGAAAGGTGTGGGAATATAACAAACACTTTTAGTCAACTCTGTATTTATTCTATCTTGATGTGAAAACAAAAATGTTGTAACTGAATCGTCAACAGAAGCATTGAATCCCTTCCTTTTCAGTACTTTCTCATTTCTTTTAAGTACTTCCTTTAACCGATTTACAAATTGTTACAAGTCTTCCTCCTTACCAAGGGGGAGATTTTCGTAATCCCAAGTTATTGCAACTTTTGGGACTTCCCTCTTGTTGTATTTTGAACTCGAGTAGATCCTAAGAGCTATGTACAACAACACTTCAGTAATATGCGGTATTTCCTCTTTCTTGGTTGTTTCTGTTAGCTGTACCATAACTGATCTTTGTAAGATCTCAATAAAATCATCCATGTAAAGATTATATCTGAACACGGAAACAGAGAGTAGCCTTGTAACAAAATCTTTATCCTGCTCTCTTATTTTTTCAAGATTGCATCTTCTATCTTCGTCTTTTTGCATTGCAAGTGGAAATGATACAACTATAACAAATAATTGAAATAATCAATTGAAGTACCTTCAATTATTATACATAAAATAGAACACTGAAAGAAATTATGATTATACGCTATTAAGTTCTGGAAACTAGTAACGTTGTTCTAAATGCAATCACTACTACAAAAATGAGCTTATATAGCGCTTTTTTTAGCTTTACATAGCGCTTTTGAAGCGCTATTGTAAATGGCGCTGGTAAAAGTAATATAGCGTTTTTTTTTTCTGTATAAAGTGCTAGCTAAATCATGGTTTAAATAGCGCTTTATGTCAAAAAGCGCTAGCAAAGGGTCTCCTTAGATAGCGCTTTCAAAAAAAAAAACGACATCTAAGACAGGTTTAAAGATAACGTTTTTTTTAAAGCGCTATGTAACATTATGTTTAGATAACGCTTTATAAAGGAAAAAAAGCGCTAGGAGAAGCATTTATTTTATTTTATTTTTTGTCATTTTTTTTCCTTTGCAAATAACATTTTATTATCAATTTAAAGTAAAATATATATAAAGTTAGAAATTTAAAGGGAAATATATATAATTTTGGCACATTATAATTGAGACTATTATTTATCAAATAAAACTTAACTCTATCATAAAAAATGTATGTATATATAGCATAAAAGTCAGAAATGTATAGCCTATAATATGGTAACATAGATATCTCTAGGAGTTGCAACTAATTAGTTAACATAAAGATCAAAATCTTCTATGGTATCATGCAGTCTTCATCTATCTTCTTGATCTTCTCAACATTTTTATCCAAAACAAACAGACAAATCATCATTCATTTCCAAATTTCGTTCACTCTCAATCATCATTCATTTCCAAATTTCGTTCACTCTCCTCCACTTGAATCCTCCACCTGAATATATACCAGAAAACACCATTAAGCAATAGCACTATATTATATTAAAGATAATTCAAAGTACTACTGATCATGAGTACAAATTAAAGCAAGATTATAAATTAAAACAACTACCACTTCTAGCAAATATATTGAGAAACTTGAAACCCACCTTATCATAAAAATATCATATAACTTTTAGGCTGAGCATGAAGTGACACCATTCTTCTTGAATTTCTCTTAGTTTATCTTTTGAGTATGTCACACACTTGAAATCATCAATGTACTGCATATATTATAACAAAAAATAACCATGTTACTTAATAAACTTCATTATATACAAATATTATACTTTAATATAAAAATAACATACCAGCTTTGGAATCTCGTTTAGTTTTTAAATGAGAATCTCTTTCATAAACCTCATCACAAAGTACCCGTAATCTATACCATTTTCTTGGCGAGGACACTACAAAAAATAAAATAAGTTTGTATCAATCAAATTATTTATATTATTCATACACTAATTTTTTAAGGTTGTTATGTTATATTACTAAACCTGTACTTGAACCCATGATCTGTTGTTAAATTTATTCTTTGATACTTGAGCGTCCCTTGCAGAGCGAAATATCTGTAGAACTCTACAAAATATAAATGTAAACTTAGATTACATACAACTAATCATATATATATATATATATATATATATATATATATATATATATATATATATATATATACACACATCAATATATAAATTTATATATACTCATCTGGGTAAGTAACTGTGGAGTATAAGACTCATCCATGTGGAGCGTATAGCTCATCTCAAACACATTTACAACTAGCAGACATAATTATCATTATAGCAATCATCTCAGTAAATCACTTTGGAAATTAAAATATAGTATAACAATCATCAATACGATATACTACGTACAGTGAACTTATTAGCTTAATAATGATGTATCTTCATTATTATTCATATGGTGGTCGTAAGTGTGTGTATATATACAATTAATTGACTTCCACATATATATAAGACCACTCTAAAAGTATGATAAACTCCTTAATCAAATAAAAAGGCCAATAACCATATTCAAACATCATATGTTTATAAGCATTGTTATATATAAGCAGCTCACAGTCCATTAATTATGAAAGAGTATATCCACCGATCAAAACTCTAAACAATTAACTTCATGAATCAAAATGAATGTATAGTAAAATAGGTTATTCGGCATCCTTTCTAAAATCAAGTTAAAAATCAATAAGCTTTCATGTAAAACAGCAATCGTTGTTTACATAACATATATGTATAAAAATCCTTAAAATCCATCATCAATCGAGAGAACATCAGCAATTCAGGAAAACTAAATAATTGGATTTCATAAAATTCACTAATTAACAGGGTTAAGTTTTCATCAAATAAATCATTCAAATAAATTGTAATTCTTTTCAAAATCATCATACCATGGAAGGGTTAAAGGGTGTGATTACTCACCTGTTAAAATCTAGAATGAATTGAAACTAACGGCTGATTTTCTCGACACCGACCAAAGCATATTTTCCTCTTGTTTCTCTTCTTTTTCTTCTACGTGTTTTAATAGCCAAGTAACATGATGTCTTTGGTTTTATTTATAAGAGTGCTTTATATAGATCCCAATAGATCCAATTTACATAATACTAGGTAACTAACTCATCTTGTTGTTCCTTTGATATTAATTTTAATTTTTATAGTATAATAACTATAGTTATCCATCCCTATTAGATAGTTGATTCAGTTTCCCAATTAAACAAAAAATTGTGAGAACTTGAAGCCAAATTTTTTTTTTTTGACGATATGATTTAGGAAAATTAGGATTTAGTGGGACCATGACATTTGATTTGTTTTTTGGGAAAAAGTTTGGATTTGTTTTTTTTGAAAAGTTTGGATTTAGTTTGTTATATAATATATATATATATATATATATATATATATATATGATAAAAGAATTAAAAAAAGGTGTGTTTTGTTACTGCAATCCATTTTTCATAAAAATTCAAAAAATATTTGAAATATGCTATGCAGGGGATCGAACAGGGGACATGTTAGTTAATGTACATTAAATCACTTTATAAAATGACGCTTTTTTTAACCTATAAGCGTTATCTTTCTCAAGCATACACTAGCGCTTTTTTAACCTATAAGCGCTATTTAAGGTTGATTTATATATAGCGCTTTTTATAAAAAGCGCCATATACGATTAATCATGTTTTTTATTTAAATAACTATTATTTTTATTTAACCTATACTGACGCTTTCAATACAAAGCGCTATATATACTTAAAATGATAGATAGCGCTTTTTCAAAAAAGCGCTAGCTAAGACCTCCGTGTTTTAATTTATAGCGCTTTAGTGTTAAAAGTGCTATTTATGAGGCGCTATATTTTCCCAATTTTGTAGTAGTGAATATACCAATTTTGTAGTAGTAAATAAGATTTAATGTGTGGTGTTTTCATACTTTATTTGGGTATGGTGTTTTTGTAGGTCTTATCATGATGGGGAGCATTATGGCTGGAAGTGGATGTGAAAACAGAGAAAAAGTGGAACAAGTGCGATATAAGTGTATGCCTTTTTCTGTTTGTGTGTTTCTTGTCTTGTGTGAATATTAACAACTTGACATATAAGTATAAATTCCTTGTTGCAGATTCTAGAGCAGGTAAATGGTGATGTTGATGCTGCAATAGAGTTTCCAAGTATCTTGTGAATATGACTCACACGTGATATGGGTGCACTTTGTATCTAAAATGATAACAAATGTAAGACGCCGTGTATTATTGTTTACAGCAACGTTTTCTTTACTAAATGAAAGTGATGCGATTTATGGGTTTTATCTCTTCCAGCAGAAGAAAATTTTGTGCTCCCCAAGACGAGCGAAACTACTGACAGGTCAGTGATATGTTTGTTTGCTATAATAATATAGCATATAAGGAGGGACCTACCATTTTTTATGTTGTCATTACCGATAGATGTGTGCTGTGATAATTCATGTCTGTTTCTGTTGAAAATTTTGACTTCATTCCTGATTAATATAAATTGAGCTATTCACAGTATAAAAATCCTCATTCTTTTCTTTCGTCGGTATTTTAATTTAGTTCATATTGTGAATACCAATGGTGTCAGTTTTGTGAATATTCACAAGATATAAAGCATAGCTTTCAGGTCCAACATGACATGATTGGTTTGCGTCAAAAAGAAAGAAAAAAAAAACATAGACACCATTGGTATTGAAGTTGAACTACTTGGCTAGCAAGATTGTAAGGGTTATAACTATTACGCTTAAGGTTTTAAAATGTGGTAACGGTTGCGCAGGCAACATGGTTTGTGATATTGCGGAGAATTATGGACAGCCTTTTGTGGTTCAAGCACCACAAGAGCAGAGCTCTGTGTGATTGATAGAGTTTTCAAGCTGAGGGAACCCCCTAGCTTCACCATTATGAATGCCGGATGAGATAAGAAAAAACAGCTCATTGGTAGCCTTATTTCTAACCCCCTAGCCTCATTATGATTGATAGAGTTTTCAAGCTAAGGGAACCCCCCTAGCCTCATTTCTAAGATGTGAGTATAGGTTTTTATTAGAGTTTTTTATGTTCTTCGTGGTAAGTAGTTTTTATTAATTTAAGGTAAGATACCTTTTTTCTTCGTATATATTTTAAGGTAAGTCGTTGATGGACGTGGAGTCCCGATTTCTAAAAAATCATACTCTAAAATTAAAACCAATAAGATGATTTACTTACTCTCTATTTTGGCCTCGTTATTGTTAGAATCACTCCTGCTCAACGCGCCTGATGCATCCTTTACCTCTGTAAAAAAAAAAGTATAAAACAAATGAATTAACGATAGGATTTGCACCTAACTTAAATTTTTTGAAAGTGTGGGAGTGTCTATCTATTATGCATGTTTTCCAAACTATATGCAAAACAGAGTTAATGAAATATGACATATGATGAATACAAATAAAGAATGAAGACAGTAAATAGCTGAAAAAATTTCCTATAAATTTGGCTTGAATTCATAACTTGTTTTTGAATTACAATCTTTGAATTTGCAGTAGTTTAATTTCTCTGCATTTAGGCTAACTGTGGTGCATCCATGGCAATGTGTTTGACAATGTCTTTTTCAAGATTATAAATATCGAAGGGAAAAGATAAACTAAATTCACGAGGCTATACTCAATGTCATTAACTCTCTTAGATACATACATCCTTCTTAATTCCCTTTTCATTCATTTTCCTCCGTCAAGCAATTAACAATTTTCTTTGGAGAGGTTCTCCACATCTCTAACTTATTTTTGACATGATAATTTTGACATGATAATCAGTCTAGTCGATGCTAGCATCACATATCATCTTAGAAACACATAAACATCAAAATCAAACCTCAAGATCGTTGTACAAAGTTCTCTAACCAGTGGATTGACCTAGAAGCTTAGTATTCAATTGAAGGTTTTGCATAAAACGGCGAAATTCAATATAAAACTCTATTTACAATCTTTTCATAGGTTAACTTAGGCTAGAGAAAAGGTCTAACCAAGAGGGAGGCTCAAAAGATGTTAGTTAGTCCAATAACAACTAATTACACGAGTAAATGACCTAAAATCCACAATAATTTAGTCGACTAAAATAATTTGCTCTTTGACCATTAAAGCGTCTAAACTGAGCTTCACATCCAACATAGAAATTGTTGTTCTGCTTCTTAGCTTTCTGATGCATGCTCACACACTACAATTAGTTAAGTACAACGTAAGTTATGCTAGGCATCATACCCCCCATTTTTTCGCACAACAAATGTCGGTATATAGTGTGTTATGCTAGAGGTGGGAGTTGAAACACTTTTGAGAAATCTGTTAAGGAGAAACACTTTTGTCAAGTTTGTGTTTACCCCACCTTTTTGTTACTTTTTGCATCAGGTTAAAGCAATAGAGAATGATCAAAGATGTTCAAAGTGATGCCCCTTGAACATGTTTAATTCCTCCCCCTATATTCTCATGTCACATTTAAGTAGCATAACATCTTTGTCCCATAAATTTTGTTTTGTTTTTTAAATTTGTATGCTTCATCGTGAATTTGAAGATTGAAGACACATGAGTGTACTTTTCCAAGTGCTTCTAAAATTTCTAGATAGAATTTGCATGTTGTTGCTCCCTTAAATTAACTGAGATTCACACGCTTATTGATTTTTCCTATGCAGAACATGTTTCCTCGGTGGTACACAAGAAATTTCGATGATCCTCAAGTTCACATGGTCCATTTGTAAGTACTGTGGAGTCTATTGTTATTATGAGTGTAGTTATGCCTAAGTATTTTACTTACCTCCGGTATCCTAAGACCTTCAATAGTGTGAAATTTCACCGTGTTGTCTATTTTTTTAGGCTGAGCATTATATTGATTTTTTCGATATGCTAAATCTATGACTGAACAAGCAAATGATTGTTCATATCTTCAACTTGCTGGATGACTCTAGGTCTTCATTTTATGATTTGGAGACCTATGCTTACAAATGCAGTATTCTATTAATAAATGCAATACCATAGAATCACAGAGAGTACTAGAATAATAGTCTACGTTGTTTATTCTGATATGAAGTGTGGTAAACGATAATTAAATTTTGTCTAGGAAGCTATTATTAGCTGATATAATTTAGTTAGGTTATTTTGACGGAATGTTGATGAAATCAATGAGCAGGCATTCAAACATTAATGTAGTTATTTAAAACTTACCTAGTTTTATCCTTAGGATTACCAAACCCCAATGTGTGAGTTTTGTATCCATGGAACTTTTGATCTCTTTGATGATACCCGGTGCTGCTTTGAACTTAAGAGTCTCTTCCAAGATCAACTTTTCGATTGCCTTCCGCGCAGCCTCATGAACTAGTTCAATTGTGGCATGATGGTAGTCTTTCACATTAAATGCTGCCTTTTTGGGATTTTGCACCTGTGATTAAACATTATTAAGCTTTTGTATATCAAATTAAGCATGTTTAATACATTTAATTACCTTAAGAGAAAAGCGGATCGTCACTTTAGTCTCATTTTTGTCCTGCATACGGGCCAGCATATCAGAAATTGTAATATTTTGTTCTTCCATTGAGATCGTTCTCATAACCTGGTCCAAAAGGGGGACCGTCAAGTGGAAACCAACAGCCAAAGTTTGGTTAAGCCGACCATATCTTAAAAAAACAGTACTTCCCGCTCGTTAACTACTCCTGGCCTTAGTTTGAGATACTTATCACCGTAGTACTCGATGCTAGCCTTAGCCACAACCTTATTCACATCGAGATACTTATCACTGTAGTACTCGATGCTAGCCTTAGCCACAACCTTATTCACATCATAATCGATGCTAGCTTTAGCAACAACTTTATTCACTTCGTATTTAGCCATAGCAATTGCTTTTCTGTCTTCCCATTTCTTAAGTCTAAGTTTCATACTAGATTCAATTGACTTTCTAAAAGACCTAAAAAATGCCATAACTTAAAAAAAAATGAAAAAAAGATTAGTGTAATATCCAAAGGGGGTAAATTAGAGTGAATTAACAATTCATTAACAATTGATTAACAATTGATTACAAATCACATAAGCTGAACAATTGATAAAACAGTAAAATTAGGTTTTGATAAAAAATGCCATAACAATTAGACTGAATTAACAGTAAAATTGATAAAAAATGCCATAACAATTGATAAAACAGTAAAATTAGTGTAATATCCAAAGGGGATAAATTAGAGTGAATCAACAATTGATTAACAATTGATTACAAATCACATAAGCTGAACAATTGATAAAACAGTAAAATTAGGTTTTGATAAAAGGGGAGAATTACTTGTGTTCTGAGAAAGAGAAAGAGGGAGAGAGATTCAACGACACGAGTAAATGACAAGAAAGGTAGAGAGATTCAACGAGAAAATGACAAAAAAATAATAGATAGGCAAAATAAAAGGACTATGTAGTAGTTATCTTATGTGCCTGTTGTTAAAATTCTATCGTAGTCGTCTTTACCTAATTCACGGTAATAGACTGATCTTCTTTCTTGCTTTGTTTGTCTTTACCTAATTCACTGCAACAGGCAGGTCTTTACCTAATTCACGGTAATAGACTGATTTTCTTTCTTGCAATGTTTGTCTCTACCTAATTCACGGTAACAGACAGGTCTTTACCTAATTCACGGTAATAGACTGATTTTCTTTCTTGCTTTGTTTGTCTTTACCTAATTCACGGTAACAGACATGTCTTTGTTTTATCTTGGTTTTCGGGTGTCAAACATTGATTACGTTTGAACCTTTTAAACCGGTGATATCTTATTTTTTCTTGGGAAGGGAAAAAGTAAGCAAAACCCTTGAGAATCGAGGTCCTGGAGTTGTTTTCGCTACGGGAAGGTGTTAGGCACCCATAACGACTATAGTATCCTATAGGAACCGTCTTTAATTTCTACGCGCGCGCTTTATTTTTAAATGCTATTTTTGAAAGTGTTATTAAGCCTAAAGGTATTCTAAGTGAAGAATTGGAGGGAGAAGAATGTGTTTGAATTTTTATTTTATTTGAATTGAAGGAATTTTGTTCCTTGCCTACGTACCCGTTTAAGGGATCAAATCCACCGTAGTTCTCTTCCAAAAAATGTTTTTGTTTTTGTTGGTTGATTTTAAGTTTGAAAATGGAGTTTTGAAGAATAAGAGAGAGGCCTCAAGGGCATGAGATTTAGAAATGGTGAAGTGGAATTAGTTATTTGTAAAATATGGTCTAAGTATGATTAAAATTCTTTAAGATTTTGATTAAGAAAATGAAAAGGAAAATTCGATGGGATTTTGATCCCAAAGGTTTATTAAGAAATTTTTTTGAGTGATGTTGTTCATATTTTTTGGGAAATTGATTTTTCTAAGTGTAAAGCCTAAACATTCATCTAAACATACAATCCTAAACATACATCTAAACATGCATATTCTAGCTATATACCTAAAGTGAAGTGTGTGCATGTGTCGGTGCTTGTGTCGGTGTACATTATTAGAGTCCATTGTCCTTATTACATCATTGACCTAGATACATTCTATGGTCTTGCAAGAAATTTAAATTGCATGAAAGTAAAATATTACAAGAACTCCTAAGTCTTACATTCTAATTTTTGCCTGAATCTTAAAGTGTAGAAAAATAAAAGGATGAAGATGTGAGATGGGAGATGAAATGCTCATGATGCATGAAATTCAATAGAGGAAATTGTTAGTAATATAAGGCATAGAGAATGGAGATATAGGTAAGTAAAACTATCATAACCAAAAGGACAAAAAGGATATATAAAATAAGCAAGAGTAATGCATAATAGACCTAAAATTTCTCACTAAAGCAAGGCTTAACTATGACTTATAATTCTCATGGTTCAACATATTCTCAAGGCATGAAATCCAGATTTAAAAAAATGAGAATCTAAGAATTATAGCAAGCCTTACATTTTAATGTGAATTTTGGCCTATTTACACTATTTATTCACCAACATTACTTGCAAAGCAAGCAAGTAAGCAACATATGCACATGACCAGTAAAAAACACATTCAAACTGAGGTAAACTCTTCACAAAATCACATATCATGAATCACAAGTGTAAATCAAGAATTAGAAACAAAATTAAGCCAATTTTCATCAATTTTAACATGAAATTCAAGAAATGAAACAAGAAGTAGCATCAACATTCCCTATCAATTTTTCCAGTATAAAACTATCAAAAAAACATCACAAAACTATCAAGAACACTCTATGAATTTTAATGGCACTTTTATAGAAAATTTCAAGTTCAACAGAGGTGTCATTATCAAAAATAAGGTACAAAATAGCAAGAAACAGGTAAAAACGAAAATCTGCAAAGAAACAAAAACCAGGCCCAAACTAAAGGTGGATCTTGGATCACAGGGAAGATCCTGGAGCGTTGGATTGATCCAGGGAGAAAAAACCCTAGATCCAATGGATCAGAACACAAGGGAACACACTATGGTGGTGCATGCGCGCGCGTGTGATTAACACGCTGGTATATAAGCCCAAACAAAGGGAAACATCACACAAACCTTAACCACTTTTCTCTCTACAATGTTATTAGAGAGAGAGAGAGTCTGCAAACTCTCTCTTCTCCGACCTAACACCGGTCATCTTCAACCTTTCTCCGACGCGGTGGCCGGCGGTGGCGCCGCCGCGTCGGAGCCTCAAGCCACCCAGATCTACGACCTAATCACATGGTTCTGACGCTCTTTCTCTCCTCTATTCGATTCCGAGGCTAGATTTCAAAAAAGATCTTTGGATTGACGTAGATCGGGAAAGGAATTTACGGCTTTTTGACTCTTTATCGTTCTAAAAATTTTTCTTGGAGGAAAACGTTTTACATATCTCGATCTACGCCATTCAAACTAGTAATAGAGGATTTGGAAAGAGGAAGATAAGCTAGGACTTTACCTCTGTGTGATTCGGAGATTTGAACAGAGAAGCTTGAAGTGGAGCTTCGTTCTTCGTTTCTGGTGAACGTCTCCTTGTTGCTTCGAACAGATGAACACGTTCTTCTTCTTCTCTCGTTCAACTTCGAATCTGATCTTTCTTCTTCTCTGGTTCAGTTTCGAATTCGATTTCTCTTCTTCTTTTCTCACCAAATCCCTCGTGATCACGTCGGATTTGTCGCCGTTGGTGATGAATCTGCGTTTGAATTGCGAGGGTGAACTCAATGATGATGATGCTTTGGGAATCTGAGAGTTTTCTTCTTGCAAATTCGCACTGGTTTTTTGTAAATTCTCGTGAAATTGAAATGAATTTCGATGTGGTGATGAATCTGTGATGTTGAGATTTGTATGAATTGGATGCTTCAAGGTCGAATTGATGATGATTTGTTGCGAAATTGATATTCTGGGATGATTAGGGTTTGAAGGTTCTTCAAACCTTCATCATTGTTCTTGCAGTTTTTCTGTTTTGATTCTGTTTAGGTGAAGAGGGAGATTGTGATTGTGTTTTTGGTGAGTTGGCATATTCTGAATGGATCTGTGATGATTAGGCCCCTTTTATAGACTGACACTTGGACAGGCTGGGCCAATAGAATAGTGACACATGGACTAGACTTGTAACTGACTGGACCAATGCAAAGTTAACACGTGGACTGGACTTGTGACTAACTGGACCAATGAAAAATTGACACATGGCACTGGACTAATGACTTGGACAATATGGACTAAAATGCAATTTTTAGAATTTTAGGACTTAAAATAAAAATAAAAATAAAATGAATTAAAATTGGTAACCGGAAAATAACGTAAAGTGAAACGATTAAAATTGACAAAACGGACTAAAACGAACCAATGGCTTAAATGAGGTACTTCAAAGTAACCTCTCTCTGCCAAAATTTCGTGTGAAATGACCAAAATGCCCCTAGGGCTAAAACGACTAAAAATGACTCAGATGCAATTTTAAAATGGATTTTTAACAGAAAATTAAAGCAAGAACTTATACAAACAAAAAAAAGACTCAGAGACAATTTTAAGAGTTTAAACAGGGTTTTAACACATGAAAAGACTAAAATGCCCCTAGGGGCTAAACTGACTCAAAAATGACTCAAATGATATTTTTTGGAATGGATTTTGACATGGAATTGAAATGAAGACTTATACAAACCAATTTAAAAGACTCAAACAATTTTCAAGGATTAAAATGAGTTGAATGCAGGAAATGACTAAAATACCCTTCTATGTGAATTTTGCAAATAACATTGAAATAAAATGCAGAGAAAGATGTAACTGATCAGAGACAGTTCAAATGACTTGTAATGCAAGAAAAGAAGAATTGAGTTGGTATTTTTAGGTCCAAAATTAGGGTATAACAGCTGCCCCTATTTAAGTTTCTTTGTCCGGAGGGTCAAGAGACGAAGTCTTTGAGTTGACGGGACGAAGATACTTAAATATTAACATTTGCACTGCTTTTGGACACAAAAATACGCTTTCAGATTTTCAAAAATATGAATGCCATGTAATACTTTGATTATGAATGCAAGACAAACAACTGGAGTCTATGGAACATGTCATGTCACAGGGGATTCAGGTGGACATTGACAGGGTAGACAGCCCAAGGGATAGAAAAAGGGTACAAGCTGTTCTTTGGATCGAACCAGCCACTTGACCAAGGAATACAAAGCAAGAGATAGGTGCAAGCTGTTCTTGGGATTGAACTTGGCACTTGACCGGAAACATAGACATATAGGCAGATACAAGCTGTTCTTTGGATCGAACTAGACACTTGATTGAAGATACAGACAGATAGACAGGCACAAACTGTTCTTTGGATCGAACTGGCTGTTTGGCTGGAGACATAGACAAAAGGGTTGATACAAACTGTTCTTTGGGTCGAACTTGCCGTTGGATCATCACCACATCATGTAAGTGGGTAGGTGCAAACCGTCCTTTAGATCGAACTTGTCGTTTGACCGATAATAAAGCATAATGTTGGGTACAAACTGTTCTTTGGATCGAACTTGTCGTTTGTCCGGAAATATAGGTATATAGGCAGGTACAAATGGTTCTTTTGGATCGAACTTGGCACTTGACCAGTAACAAGATACAAATTGGAAGTCTGATTTGACACGATACCTATTGGGGGTAAATTGTCATTGACTTGATTTGAAGGTAGACATGACCATTTTTGTTGGCCCAAGAGCAAATTGAGAGTGAATTGACATTGATTTGAATTGGATTGAAAGTTTAAGATTGAAAGAGAGATTGAGAATTGAGATTGAGCAGAGACATAGACATAGACATAGACATTGGATTGGAGAGTTGAAATTGACATTGAGATTGGATTGGGATTGAATTGAAAATTGAAATTGACATTGACATTGAGATTGGATTGAAATTGGAGATCAAGTTGAAATTGAAATTGAGATTGCTTCGAATTTGACATTTGAATTTGAAATTGAAAGTTGAAATTGGATTGAATTTGACAATTGAAATTGGAATTGAGTTGGATACTGAAATTGAGATTGCTTCGAATTTGACAGTTGAAATGATTTGAAATTGAGATTGGAGATTGCATCGAATTTGACAGTTGAATTTGAATTTGACAGTTGGAATTGAAATTGAAATTTGAATTGAAATTGGAAATTGAATTGAGTTGGAAGGTTGGTATCGAAATTGTGATTGAAATTGGAAATTGATATTGGACTTGACAGTTGAGATTTGGATATGCAATATGTATGTATGGTATAACAAGATTATTGAATGTATGAGCACATAAAATGCATGATTATGCATGTATGAATGCTTGAAATGCATGATTGGTTTGTAGTTTGACAGAGAAGTTTCACAAAGGCAGACAAAACATTGGAAGATTGGGCACGTAGTGGCTCGTGCTGCAACATATTCACAGGGGAAAACCTCTTTGGAGAGACCGTCGTTGAGAGATGTATCGAAACCACGGCTGAGGGCACTAAAAACTCGTAAAGGAGGGAAACCTTGGAAGATTCTTGGATACAGGAAGATTCTTGGATACAGGTCGCCGTTGCTAGGCGTGTCAGTGCTGGGTAAACATTGGATGTTCGCATCTGTGGTCAATGCTTTTATATCATTTTCATTCTTTCATTCTTTTATTTTCAACCCCATTTTTTCCTGAACCGCCCTTTCGGGTTTTCGATTCACCGGGGAATAAGATTCTTTTCATTGCCCCATTTTTGCCTGAATTGCCTTCGTAGGTTGTCAATCAGCGGGGTGCTCAATTTTGCCTAAGTCGCCCTTTCGGGTTTTCGACTTAGCGAGCTTTTGTTTTTATTTTTCAATTTTTCATTTTCATTCTGTTTTTTCATTCTTGCCATTGACCACAGATCATCTTGGGGAGTAACCTGCTTGTAACATGTATTGAAATAGACATTGACATTCATTTATTCATTCATGTTTCATTGAAATGTACCCTATTGCTCAGGTTTGCTTTCAAAATAGACAGAAAAGGATTTTTCAACTTTCAAAAGTGTTTGTTTTAGACATTGACATTATCAAATAGAAAGAAAATATTTTGTATATAGCATTGAAAGTAGAAAGAAAAATAGAGTTTCAAACAATAGCACAGGCTCAAATTGATGTATAAGAGTGAGAGTCAGCCAAAGGCATAACTCCACGGATTTACAAGGCTTGGAAAATGGTAATTTTATTGGTTGGTGATACATTGAACACGATGACCGCTATATTTCATAGAAATTTTGAATTCACAAGTACAGAAGCTTCCGATGAAGACGATCCTTGACAGTTGCAGATGCCCCAAGGGGTGATGGTAGTTTGCCAGATATAGTTACTTGTCTTTTATTGTCAACCTCATTTTTGCATGAACCGCCCTTTCGGGTTTTCGGCTCATCGAGGCGCTCATTTTTGCCTGAGTTGCGTACAATCTCAGCGAGCTTTTCATATTCATTTTTTTGTCCCTAACTTTTGCCTGGACCGCCCTTTCGGGTTTTCGATCCACCGGGAAACGCATTTTTGCCTAGGCCTCCCTTTCGGGTTTTCGACCTACCACGCTGTTCTTTTCTTTCTAGACAAAGTATTTCTTGACTATATCGGCATTAACAGGATTTGGGAGTTCAACACCATCCATGTGTGTAAGAATCAAAGCACCACCAGAGAAAGCCTTCTTGACGACATAAGGACCTTCATAGTTAGGTGTCCACTTGCCCCTTGGGTCGGGTTGTTGACTTATCCTTCTTTTCAATACAAGTTCGCCTTCCTTGAATTCTCGAGGTCGGACTTTCTTGTCAAAAGCGTTCTTCATTCGCACTTGATACAACTGTCCATGAGCTATAGCATCCATACGTTTTTCTTCAATCAGATTCAATTGATCATACCGACTTTGACACCATTCAGCCTCAGTTAATTTTGCTTCCATGATTACTCGAAGAGATGGAATCTCCACTTCCAGAGGGAGAACTGCTTCCATGTGTTATACCCTAATTTTGGACCTAAAAATACTTGTTCAATTCTTCTTTTCTTGCATTTCAAGTCATTTGATATGTCTCTGATCAATTGCATCTTTCTCTGCATTTCATTTCAGTATTATTTGCAAAATTCACATAAAAGGGTATTTTAGTCATTTCCTGTGTCAAATTTCTCTCAGTCTTTCAAAATTTTGTTTGAGTCTTTTCAAGTAGTTTGAATAAGTCTTTGTTTCATTCTATGTCAAAACCCTTGCCAAAAATTGCATTTGAATTCATTTTGAGTCAGTTTTGCCCCTAGGGGCATTTTGGTCTTTTCATGTGTTAAAACCCTGTTTAAATTCTAAAAAATTGTCTCTGAGTCTTTCAATTCGCTTGTATAAGCTCTTGCTTTAATCCCTTGTTAAAAATCATTTTAAAATTGCATTTGAGTCGTTTTTAGTCGTTTTAGTCCCTAGGGGCGTTTTGGTCATTTCACATAATATTTCTGATTCGTTTTAATCTGCTTTGTTGTTTTTAATCGTCTCGTTTTATGTTAATTTTCAATTTACTTTTTCAATTCAATTTCAGTTTTAATTTTCGTTTTAGTCCGCGCACTTTTGTCATTTGCATTTTAATCCCTTTTTAAGTTTGTTAGAGTCCGAGTGCCACGTGTCCAAATGTTATTGGTCCTTAAGAGTTTGTTACAAGTCTAGTGCCACATGTCCCACTCCAATTGGTCCAAGGCTTACCACATCACCTATATAAGTCAAAGGTCCAAGTCAAAGTCTCACACAATCATTTTTTTTCACAAATTCCACAAAAAATCCCAAAGTTCATAATTATTTTCTCTCAATTTTCCCTCTCTTCTAACAACTTTCCACCACCCTAACCACTTTCTCTCTCCACCACTCCTCCTCCCTAACAAACTCTCAACCACCATAACCACTTTCTCTCTCCACCACTCCTCCTCCCTAACTAACTCTATCACCACCCTAACCACCTTTAACCACCTCCATTCTTCATCAATCTTCACCAACAACCTCACACCACCACAACACCGCCACTTTCCACCACCAAAACCACCACAATCCACCATCTTCACCATTCAACTTTCACAATTACTCCACCAAATCCAATTCAACAATCATCATCATCATCCATCAGCAACATCAATCCCATCCTTCCTCTCTAATTTTCGGATCAAACACAGGAAATCAAGGAAAGCTTCCAAGAACATTCATTCGGATCCAGCCACGCTAACACGGTAATGGCGTTTTTTGCTTCCTTCACAAATGGCGCTACACACATATGCCAACACAGATCGGTTTGAACATTCAACAACAACGAAATTCCGTTTCAAATCCAACAGTGTCCAAACTGGATTGAAGCTTACAACAACAAGTCTGAATCGAATCAGGTGAGGAAAGAAGAACTGGAATTGTGAATTCGCAGCAAGCAAATTGGATTCGCAAACAACAGCGACGAATTCGGCGAAAGCAAGACTGAATCGGTAACACTTTCTTCCTCCCCTTTTCTTGTTAACATTTGCGTGGCTGTTCTGGATTTGTTTGCGAACACCGAATCTTGTTGTGAATTGCTTGTGAAAACTGAGTTTTTGAAATTGAAAGGGGGAAGGATCCATACGTGGTGAGTTTTGGAAGCAAATAGAGAGAGAAAAATAAGCTCAGGCGGCGGCGCCGCCACCCTTGGCCGGCCAACCGCCGCCGAAATTTTGTTGGGGACGAAGCCTGAAAATTGTTGAAGGAGGAGAGGTTTGCGTGAGATAGGAAGAAGAAGGAGAGGGAACCGTTTTTCCCTTTGTCTGTGCTCACGTGTTGTTATTTCACCCGCTCCATACCCGCTCCATACCCACTCCATACCCGCTCCAGTGGCCTGTTAAGGCCCAAAGAACAACTGCCATGCCATGCTGCTATGCGCACCCCCCTATGCTGTGTGTTTCTTGCTGTTTTTTGCTATTTGCACCATTACCAGTTCAAATTTCTTCATAAAAACTTCTAATTTTTTTTTTCTATGTGTTCTTAATATTTCTTTTAACATGTTTGTGACTTTTTTGTGCTAAAAAATTGAGAAAAATATTTGAAGCTTTTTTTCCTATTCTTGTTAAAATTAGCAATTTTCTTGCCTCTTTTTAGCCTAAAAATCCTTTAAAAATTCCTAAAAATTTTCTTATGTGTTTTGATCATTTTCTTGATATTTTTGTGATGTTGTCATATGTTGGATCTTGGTTAAAAAAATGTGTGGTATTTTCTTGTCAATTGTTTCCTATTTTTGTTAAATCTTGTGAAGTTTTATATATTTTTGTGTCTAAAAATGCCCTAAAAATTCTAAAAATTTTCATGCATGTTTCTTGATAGTTTTGTGGTATTTTGGTGATAATTGTTGCATGTTGAAATTGATAAAAATATATGTGGAGTTTTCTTGTGATTTCATGTTACTTTGTGACAATTTCTCGTGAAAATTTTGCATGATCTTGGCCCTTAATCTTGAGTATTTGATATGGAGCCTTGTTATATGAGTTTTATGAAATTTGTGATTGTGAATCCATGAAATTGGTGCTGTTTGTGAATATGTCATTAATGCCTTGTGTTCCAAGTTTTGTTTGTGAATAAATAATGTAAAATTTGCCTAATTTTTGTCTTAAATGCTTGGTAGTGTATATTCCTTTAATCCTCTTTGTGAAAATTGAATTGAAATTCTTTGAAAACTCATTGAAGTATGAGGATTATAGGTCATATTCAAGCCTTGCATTGGTGATGATTTTTAGGCCTATTTCACATTTGTTTTTGCTTGTTTTTCTTATGTTAATTTTCTTACTTTTGTTATGATGGCTTTGACTTGCTTTATATCTTGTGCTACTAACCATTTGTTCATTGTTTCATATTCATCATAAGCATCTTCATTTCATCTCATATTCATCTCTATTTTCTTTCTTGCAACTTAATTTGTACCAAAGTTAGAATGTAAACACTTAGGAATTCTTGTAATATTTTTCCTTTATACACTTTAATTTTCTTGGCAAAGAGGCCATAGAATGTATCTAGGGTACGATGTAAAGGACAATGGACTCTAATAATGTACACCGACACAAGCACCGACACATGCACACACACCACTATATAGCTAGAATATGCATGTTTAGATGTATGCTTAGGATTGTATGTTTAGATGAATGCCTAGGACTTATACTTAGAAAAAAACCCAATTTTCCAAACAAATGTGAACAACTTCACTCAAACCTTTTCCAAATAAACCTTGGGATCCAACATCCCATTGTATTTTCTTTTCCATTTTCTTAATCAAATTTCAATGAAAATAATCAAACTTTGACTTCTTTTGCAATTCACTAATTCAACCTCACTATTTCCTAATCTCATGCCCTTGAGGCCCCTTTCTATTCTTTCAAACTCCATTTTCCAACTTAAAATCAACCAACAAAAACAAAAACATTTTTTGAGAGAGAACTACGGTGGATTTGATCCCTTAATCGGGTACGTAGGCAAGGAATCAAAATTCCTTCAATTCAATTAAAATAAAAATTCAAACATATTCTTCTCCCTCCAATTCTTCACTTAGCAAACTTTAGGTGTAAATATCATTTCAAAATAGCATTTAAAAATAGAGCGCGCGCGTAGAAATTAAAGACGGTTCCTATAGGATACTATAGTCGTTATGGGTGCCTAACACCTTCCCGTAGCGAAAACAACTCCCGGACCTCGATTCTCAAGGGTTTTGCTTACTTTTTCCCTTCCCAAGAAAAAATAAGATATCACCGGTTTAAAAGGTTCAAACGTAATCAATGTTTGACACCCGAAAACCAAGATAAAACAGCTGGCGACTTCACTGGGGAGATTCGAGAGTTACGCCTAGTTTTTATTTCCACGTTTGCGCTTGTATTTTTACTTGCTTCTTTTACTTGCTTTCTTATGTGAATAAATGTTTAAATTCTTGCAAACGTGTGGGGTGAGAATATCAAAAGTCCTGCACCCGGGCTGAGTGAACTTAGGATTTAGGAGGGATATAATCGACAATTCATTCCGGGGGTTGCCTCGTGTTTCGGATTATGCGATCAATCCCACATAGCTGAGGCATTTTGGGGGTGATGTTGTCGGCGCGAGTTGTCGCGTTTAGGCACTTTGCTTCTAATTGTCCTATGACGCTATGAACCGTAGATAACCAAACCCATCCATGGCCATTTTCTAGGATGTAGTGCGGAGGCTAAACTGGGTGTTGTCTCGAGTTTTAGTCGTCACGCGATACTACACTCAAGTTAGACCTTCCACGTATAATCATGGAGCGAGGGTTGTCTCGTGACACCATGAGATACGTCGGAGAGGTTGCAACTTGGGAACCTTTTTAGAACCCGGTTACTATTATCCTAAAACCCTAGTTTCACCGGACACCGTGTCCGCCCATGACTCCTCGCCTTTGAACTTCAACCCACCATGTTTTCTCCGAACTTGAACATAATCATGCATTCATGCATACATGCATACATGCATAAACTTTTTCCCATGCATTTATCGGAGGACTTAGACAAGTCATCTTTTGAACATCACGGATGTGAACACCAAGTGATACCATCTCAACTAAACTTCTAGTTTTGCTCAAGATCTTCAAATAAAACCGTGTTTCTCCGTGATGTTCACAACCACTTTGACAAGTCTTCTGACAAAAAAAGAGTCTTTTTGCATTTGCATATCATGCATCATATGCATCATTCATCGGTCACAAATGGCTTCCCGTGCTCATTGTCTCCTGGTTTTTCCGCCGCAGTCTGAAAGGTGGCTCGTGCTCGTAAGGTTTACCAACCGGCTAGAATTCATCAAACAAGATTGTACAGGAGAAGAAACATGGCTAACCTTGAGGAAGAGAATGCCAGCCCCTCGGGCCAGCCCATCGAAGAATCTAGTCTGGACGAGATTTTGAGGCTCATCAAGAAGAGCGATTATAAAATTGTTGACCAGCTGCTGCAGACTCCATCAAAGATATCCATCTTGTCTCTGCTCATGAGCTCTGAGGCTCATAGGAAAGTGTTAATGAAGATACTCGAGCAAGCTTATGTGGACCACGAGGTCTCTGTGGATCAGTTTGATGGGATAGTGAGTAATATTACTGCCTGCAACAACTTGGGGTTCGGTGACGATGAGCTCCCCGAAGCAGGGAAACGCCACAACTTGGCTCTACATATTTCAGTACATTGTGGATCTGACCTGATATCCAACGTATTGGTAGACACTGGATCGTCTCTGAATGTAATGCCCGAATCCACGCTAAGGCAATTGAGCCATCATGGAATTTCTCTGAGGGGTAGCAGTTATCTGGTTAAAGCTTTTGATGGATCCCGCAAGGATGTTCTCGGGGAAGTGGACTTGCCAATTACCGTTGGACCCGAGACATTCCAAATAACCTTCCAAGTCATGGATATCAATGCCTCTTACAGCTGTCTCCTCGGAAGACCATGGATCCACGACGCTGGAGCAGTCACATCCACTTTGCATCAGAAGCTCAAGTTCATGAGAAACGGTAAGGTTGTCACCGTATATGGTGAGGAGGCATTTCTGGTTAGCCAAATATCATCGTTCTCTTGTGTTGAAGCAGGGTCCGCTGAAGGGACATCATTTCAAGGATTGACTGTTGAGGGTGCAGAGCCCCGGAGGGCTGGTGCTAGCATGGCTTCACTGAAAGATGCCCAGAAGGCTGTTCAAGCAGGGCAAGCTGCTGGCTGGGGCAAGGTGATTCAGATCTTGGAAAACAAGCGTAAAGAAGGCCTTGGATTCTCCCCGACATCTGCTGTTTCAAAGGGAACCTTTTACAGTGCTGGGTTCATCAACGCTATTACTAAAGATGCTGCTGAAGGAAGCCACGTGCCTGCATTTGTTATACCAGGAGGCACTGTGAGAAATTGGGAAGCCATTGATGTTCCTTTAGTCATGCATGCTTCCATGTAATGTGTTTTGTTGCTCATGTTTCTTGTTTTCAAAATAACAATCCTTTCGCTCTGCCCAAGGCGAAAGTGATATCTTTGTAAGGGCGTGTTTGTTTCGGCATTGCCGTTATCAATAAAAGTTGTCGTTTTTCTCACGACTCCTTGTTTTTTACTTTTTAGTGCCTTTTTCTTGGAAATAATGGTAATGCCAGAAAAAACCAAAACATCTGTATTTTTCTTATTAATTTCAAAAATCTGCATGAAAAACTTTTTCTAAAAAAACATCCAAATCATATTATGCAGATTGAACCATAATAAACTCGTTGAACACAGTGACCCTATGGTTCCTCCAAATTTTGAATTCCCTGTATATGAAGCTGAAGATGAGGATGATGATGATGAAGGGATACCGTATGAGATCACTCGACTGCTTGAGCAAGAAAGAAGAGCCATTCAGCCTCACCAGGAAGAGATTGAACTCATCAACCTGGGTACTGAAGAGAACAAGCGAGAGATCAAGATTGGTGCTGCACTTGAGCCAGAGGTGAAAAAGAAAATCATTCAGCTTCTCCACGATTATCCAGATGTCTTTGCATGGTCCTATGAAGATATGCCGGGTCTAGATCCCCAGATTGTGGAACATCGGATACCGACAAGACCTGAGTGTCCTCCTGTCAAACAGAAATTGAGAAGGTCTCGTCCAGACATGGCTCTTAAGATCAAGGCTGAGGTGCAAAAGCAAATTGATGCGGGTTTCCTCATGACAGCTGAATATCCTGAGTGGATTGCCAACATCGTACCAGTACCAAAGAAAGATGGGAAAGTTCGAATGTGTGTTGATTACAGAGATCTGAATAAAGCCAGTCCAAAAGATAACTTCCCATTACCTCATATTGATGTGCTTGTTGACAGTACGGCTCAATCCAAAGTGTTCTCTTTCATGGATGGTTTCTCTGGCTATAACCAAATACGAATGTCACCTGAAGACAGAGAAAAGACGTCCTTCATCACTCCGTGGGGAACGTTCTGTTATAAAGTAATGCCGTTTGGCTTGATAAATGCTGGTGCTACCTATCAAAGAGGTATGACCACTCTGTTTCATGATATGATTCACAAAGAGATTGAAGTATATGTTGATGATATGATTGTGAAGTCAAGTGATGAAGAGCAGCATGTCGTGTATTTGAAAAAGATGTTTGAAAGATTGAGAAAGTACAAGCTGCGGTTGAATCCCAACAAGTGCACATTTGGTGTACGATCTGGAAAGTTGCTAGGCTTCATTGTCAGTCAGAGAGGCATTGAAGTTGACCCTGACAAAGTCCGAGCCATCAGAGAGATGCCGGCCCCTCAAACTGAGAAGCAAGTCAGAGGTTTCCTCGGACGTCTGAATTACATTTCAAGATTCATATCTCATATGACCACTACTTGCGGTCCAATTTTCAAATTGCTCAGAAAGAATCAGCCTGTTGTATGGAATGATGAATGTCAGGAAGCTTTCGATAGCATTAAAGAATACCTGTTGGAGCCACCTATCCTTGTCCCGCCAGTGGAAGGAAGGCCTTTGATTATGTATCTGTCAGTGTTAGATGATTCAGTGGGCTGTGTTCTCGGTCAACAAGATGAGACTGGTAAGAAAGAGCATGCTATCTACTATCTGAGCAAGAAGTTCACCGACTGCGAGACTCGGTATACGATGCTTGAAAAGACTTGTTGTGCTTTAGCCTGGGCTGCCAAACGCCTGCGTCATTATATGGTGAATTATACAACTTGGTTGATATCCCGAATGGATCCAATCAAGTACATCTTTGAAAAGCCTGCTGTTACTGGAAAGATCGCACGTTGGCAGATGTTGTTGTCTGAATATGACATTGTATACAAAGCTCAGAAAGCAATCAAAGGAAGTGTCCTTGCTGAGCATCTTGCTTGCCAACCTCTTGATGATTACCAGCCAATTAAGTTTGATTTCCCTGATGAAGAGATCATGTATCTGAAAGCAAAAGACTGTGAAGAACCCCTGATCAATGAAGGGCCGGATCCCAATAGCAAATGGGGATTGGTGTTTGATGGTGCTGTTAATGCTTACGGTAAAGGGATTGGAGCCATCATTGTGACTCCGCAGGGGCACCACATTCCTTTCACTGCTCGAATAACTTTTGAATGCACAAACAACATAGCTGAATATGAAGCATGCATCTTGGGCATCGAAAAAGCCCTTGACCTGAGAATCAAACACCTTGACATCTATGGAGATTCTGCACTTGTCATTAATCAGATAAAGGGTGAATGGGAGACTCATCATGAGAAGCCGATCCCTTACCGTGACTATGCAAGACGTCTGTTGACATACTTTACCAAGGTCGAGCTGCACCACATCCCTCGGGATGAAAACCAGATGGCTGATGCTCTCGCTACTTTGTCTTCCATGTTTCGTGTGAATCACTGGAATGATGTGCCTGTAATCAAAGTGCAGCGTCTTGATAGACCCGCTCATGTGTTTAATATTGAAAATATGCCAGATCAAGCTGATAGAGATGTGAATGGTAAAAAGCCTTGGTACTACAACATCAAGCAACTCTTGCAAAAGCGTGAATATCCATCCGGTGCTTCCAACAGGGATAAAAAGACTTTGAGACGATGGGCTAGTAGATTCCTTCTGGACGGAGAAATCCTATACAAGAGGAACTATGGCATGGTTTTGTTGAGATGTGTTGATAAACAAGAAGCTGAGAAATTGATGCATGATGTACATGATGGTACCTTTGGGACCCATGCTTCGGGTCACACCATGTCAAGAAAGCTGTTAAGAGCCGGCTATTACTGGATAACTATGGAGCGTGACTGCCACAAACATGCTAAAAGATGCCACAAATGTCAAATTTATGCTGACAAGATTCATGTGCCTCCACACGCCCTCAATGTTATCTCTTCCCCATGGCCTTTCTCTATGTGGGGCATTGACATGATCGGAAGAATTGAACCAAAGGCTTCCAATGGACATCGTTTCATTCTAGTGGCAATTGACTACTTCACCAAGTGGGTTGAAGCTGCCTCCTATGCAAATGTGACCAAGCAAGTGGTTGTCAAGTTTATCAAGAATAACATCATCTGTCGATATGGTGTTCCCAACAAGATCATCACTGACAATGGTTCCAATCTGAACAATAGCATGATGCAAGCTTTATGTGAAGAATTCAAGATTGAACATCACAACTCTTCTCCTTATAGACCTCAGATGAATGGTGCAGTTGAGGCCGCTAACAAAAACATCAAGAAGATTGTTCAGAAGATGGTCACTACTTACAAAGACTGGCATGAAATGCTACCTTTTGCCTTGCATGGTTACCGTACTACGGTGCGCAGTTCAACCGGGGCAACTCCTTTCTCTCTGGTATATGGCATGGAAGCAGTTCTCCCACTGGAAGTGGAGATTCCATCTCTTCGAGTGATCATGGAAGCGAAATTAACTGAGGCTGAATGGTGTCAAAGTCGGTATGATCAATTGAATCTGATTGAAGAGAAACGTATGGATGCTATGACTCATGGACAGTTGTATCAAGTGCGGATGAAGAATGCTTTTGACAAGAAAGTCCGACCTCGAGAATTCAAGGAAGGCGAACTTGTATTGAAAAGAAGGATAAGTCAGCAACCCGACCCAAGGGGCAAGTGGACACCTAACTATGAAGGTCTTTATGTTGTCAAGAAGGCTTTCTCTGTTGGTGCTTTGATTCTTACACACATGGATGGTGTTGAACTCCCAAATCCTGTCAATGCCGATATAGTCAAGAAATACTTTGTCTAGAAAGAAAAGAACAGCGTGGTAGGTCGAAAACCCGAAAGGGCGGCCTAGGCAAAAATGCGCTTCCCGGTGGATCGAAAACCCGAAAGGGCGATCCAGGCAAAAGTTAGGGACAAAAAAATGAATATGAAAAAGCTCGCTGTGATTGTACGCAACTCAGGCAAGAATGAGCGCCTCGATGAGCTGAAAACCCGAAAGGGCAGTTCATGCAAAAATGAGGTTAACAATAAAAGACAAGTAACTATATCTGGCAAATCACCATCACCCCTTGGGGCATCTGCAACTGTCAATGATCGTCTTCATCAGAGACTTCTGTACTTGTGAATTCAAAATTTCTATGAAATGTAGCGGTCATCGTGTTCAATGTATCACCAACCAATAAAATTACCATTTTCCAAGCTTTGTAAATCCGTGGAGTCATGCCTTTGGCTGACTATCACTCTTCTACATCAATTTGAGCCTTTCTATTGTTTGAAACTCTATTTTCTTTCTACTTTCAATGCTATATACAAAACATTTTCTTTCTATTTGATAACGTTAATGTCTGAAACAAACATCTTTGAAAATTGAAAAAATCTTTTTCTGTCTATTTTGAAAGCAAACCTGAGCAACAGGGTACATTTCAATGAAACATGCATGAATAAACGAATGTCAATGTCTATTTCAATACATGTTACAAGCAGGTTACTCCCCAGGATGATCTGTGGTCAATGGCAAGAATGAAAAAACAGAATGAAAGAAAAATGAAAAATGAAAATAAAAAGCTCGCTAAGTTGAAAACCCGAAAGGGCGGCTTAGGCAAAAATGAACACCCCGCTGATTGACAACCTATGAAGGCAATTCAGGCAAAAATGGGGCAATGAAAAGAATTTATTCCCCGGTGAATCGAAAACCCGAAAGGGCGGTTCAGGCAAAAATGGGGTTTGAAAATGAAAAATGAAAAGAATGAAAAAGCATTGACCACAGATGCGAACATCCAATGTTTACCCAGCACTGACACGCCTAGCAACGGCGACCTGTATCCAAGGACTTTCCAAGGGCCCCTCCTTTACAAGTTTTATTGCCCTCAGCCATGGTTTTAATACGTCTCGCAACGACGGTCTCCCCAAAGAGGTTTTTCCCCTATGAATATGTCGCAGCACGAGCCACTACGTGCCCAATCTTCCAATGTCTTGTCTGCCTTTGTGAAATTTTCTTGTCAAGTTACAAACCAATCATGCATTTCAAGCATTCATACATGCATAATCATGCATTTTATGTGCTCACACATCCAATAATCTTGCTATGCCATACATACATGTTGCATATCCTGTCAAATTCAATGCCAATTTCAAATTTCAAATCCAAATGTCAAATTCAATTTCAATTTCAATTCCAACTGTCAATTTCAATTCCAACTGTCAAATCCAATTCAATGTCAAACTGTCGAATTCGAAGCAATTTCCAATTTCAATGTCAAACTGTCAAATTCGAAGCAATTTCCAATCTCCAATGTCAATCCTAACCTCAATTTCAATGTCAAACTGTCAAATTCAACTCAATGTCAATTGTCAAATTCGATGCAATCTCAACCTTCCAATCTCAATTCCAAACCATGTCAAATGTCGAATTCGAAGCAATCTCAACTCCAATAACAATGTCAATGTCAATCTCCAATTCCAATTCCAATGCTAATCTCTAATTCCAATTCCAATTCCAATTCCAATGTCAAATTCCAATTTCAATCCAATTCCAATGTCAATTTCAATTTCAATGTCAATATCCAATGTCAAATTCAATTCCAATTTCAATGCCAATGTCAATTTCAAATTCAATGTCAATATCCAATGTCAATTTCAATGTCAATGTCAATCTCCAATGTCAATATCCAATGTCAATGTCAATTTCAACTTTCAATTCAATTCAAATCAATGTCAATTTACTCTTGGGCCAACAAAAATGGTCATGTCTATTTCCAAATCAGGTCAATGACAATTTACCCTCAATTGGTATCTTGTTAAACCAGACTCTCAATTTGTATCTTGTTACTGGTCAAGTGCCAGGTTCGATCCAAAAAAGAACCACTTGTACCTGCTTATATACCTATGCTTCCGGACAAACGACAAGTTCGATCTAAAAAGAACAGTTTGTACCCAGCTCATGCTTTGTTATCGGACAAACGGCAAGTTCGATTTGAAGAACAGTTTGTACCCAGCTCATGCTTTGTTATCAGTCGGACGGCAAGTTCAACCTGAAGAACAGTTTGTCCCCCAGCTCATGCTTTGTTATCGGTCAAACGACAAGTTCGTTCTAAGAGAACAGTCTGCACTCTCCCACATGATGTGGTGATAATCCAACAAGCAAGTTCGATCCAAAGAAACGGCTTGTATCAACCCTTTTGTCTATGTCTCCAGCCAAACGGCCAGTTCAATCCAAAAAGAACAGTTTGTGTCTGCCTATCTGTTTGTACCTTCAACCAAGTGTCAAGTTCGATCCAAAAGAACCGCTTGTATCTGCCTATATGTCTATGTTTCCGGTCAAGTGCCAAGTTCAGTCCCAAGAACAGCTTGCACCTATCTTTTGTTTTGTATTCCTTGGTCAAGTGGCTAGTTCGACCCAAAGAACAACTTGTACCCTATTTTCTACTCCCTGGTTTGTCTACCCTGTCAATGTCCACCTGAATCCCCAGTGACATGATAGGTTCCATAGACTCCAGTTGTTTGTCTTGCATTCATAATCAAAGTATTGCATAGCATTCATATCTTTGGAACTCTGAAAGCGTATTTTTACGTCCAAAAACAGTGCAAATGTTAATATTTAAGTATCTTCGTCCCGTCAACTCTAAGACTTCGTCTCTTGACTCTCCGGACAAAGAAACTTAAATAGGGGCAGCTGTTATACCCTAATTTTGGACCTAAAAATACTTGTTCAATTCTTCTTTTCTTGCATTTCAAGTCATTTGATATGTCTCTGATCAATTGCATCTTTCTCTGCATTTCATTTCAGTATTATTTGCAAAATTCACATAAAAGGGTATTTTAGTCATTTCCTGTGTCAAATTTCTCTCAGTCTTTCAAAATTTTGTTTGAGTCTTTTCAAGTAGTTTGAATAAGTCTTTGTTTCATTCTATGTCAAAACCCTTGCCAAAAATTGCATTTGAATTCATTTTGAGTCAGTTTTGCCCCTAGGGGCATTTTGGTCTTTTCATGTGTTATAACCCTGTTTAAATTCTAAAAAATTGTCTCTGAGTCTTTCAATTCGCTTGTATAAGCTCTTGCTTTAATCCCTTGTTAAAAATCATTTTAAAATTGCATTTGAGTCGTTTTTAGTCGTTTTAGTCCCTAGGGGCGTTTTGGTCATTTCACATAATATTTCTGATTCGTTTTAATCTGCTTTGTTGTTTTTAATCGTCTCGTTTTATGTTAATTTTCAATTTACTTTTTCAATTCAATTTCAGTTTTAATTTTCGTTTTAGTCCGCGCACTTTTGTCATTTGCATTTTAATCCCTTTTTAAGTTTGTTAGAGTCCGAGTGCCACGTGTCCAAATGTTATTGGTCCTTAAGAGTTTGTTACAAGTCTAGTGCCACATGTCCCACTCCAATTGGTCCAAGGCTTACCACATCACCTATATAAGTCAAAGGTCCAAGTCAAAGTCTCACACAATCATTTTTTTTCACAAATTCCACAAAAAATCCCAAAGTTCATAATTATTTTCTCTCAATTTTCCCTCTCTTCTAACAACTTTCCACCACCCTAACCACTTTCTCTCTCCACCACTCCTCCTCCCTAACAAACTCTCAACCACCATAACCACTTTCTCTCTCCACCACTCCTCCTCCCTAACTAACTCTATCACCACCCTAACCACCTTTAACCACCTCCATTCTTCATCAATCTTCACCAACAACCTCACACCACCACAACACCGCCACTTTCCACCACCAAAACCACCACAATCCACCATCTTCACCATTCAACTTTCACAATTACTCCACCAAATCCAATTCAACAATCATCATCATCATCCATCAGCAACATCAATCCCATCCTTCCTCTCTAATTTTCGGATCAAACACAGGAAATCAAGGAAAGCTTCCAAGAACATTCATTCGGATCCAGCCACGCTAACACGGTAATGGCGTTTTTTGCTTCCTTCACAAATGGCGCTACACACATATGCCAACACAGATCGGTTTGAACATTCAACAACAACGAAATTCCGTTTCAAATCCAACAGTGTCCAAACTGGATTGAAGCTTACAACAACAAGTCTGAATCGAATCAGGTGAGGAAAGAAGAACTGGAATTGTGAATTCGCAGCAAGCAAATTGGATTCGCAAACAACAGCGACGAATTCGGCGAAAGCAAGACTGAATCGGTAACACTTTCTTCCTCCCCTTTTCTTGTTAACATTTGCGTGGCTGTTCTGGATTTGTTTGCGAACACCGAATCTTGTTGTGAATTGCTTGTGAAAACTGAGTTTTTGAAATTGAAAGGGGGAAGGATCCATACGTGGTGAGTTTTGGAAGCAAATAGAGAGAGAAAAATAAGCTCAGGCGGCGGCGCCGCCACCCTTGGCCGGCCAACCGCCGCCGAAATTTTGTTGGGGACGAAGCCTGAAAATTGTTGAAGGAGGAGAGGTTTGCGTGAGATAGGAAGAAGAAGGAGAGGGAACCGTTTTTCCCTTTGTCTGTGCTCACGTGTTGTTATTTCACCCGCTCCATACCCGCTCCATACCCACTCCATACCCGCTCCAGTGGCCTGTTAAGGCCCAAAGAACAACTGCCATGCCATGCTGCTATGCGCACCCCCCTATGCTGTGTGTTTCTTGCTGTTTTTTGCTATTTGCACCATTACCAGTTCAAATTTCTTCATAAAAACTTCTAATTTTTTTTTCTATGTGTTCTTAATATTTCTTTTAACATGTTTGTGACTTTTTTGTGCTAAAAAATTGAGAAAAATATTTGAAGCTTTTTTTCCTATTCTTGTTAAAATTAGCAATTTTCTTGCCTCTTTTTAGCCTAAAAATCCTTTAAAAATTCCTAAAAATTTTCTTATGTGTTTTGATCATTTTCTTGATATTTTTGTGATGTTGTCATATGTTGGATCTTGGTTAAAAAAATGTGTGGTATTTTCTTGTCAATTGTTTCCTATTTTTGTTAAATCTTGTGAAGTTTTATATATTTTTGTGTCTAAAAATGCCCTAAAAATTCTAAAAATTTTCATGCATGTTTCTTGATAGTTTTGTGGTATTTTGGTGATAATTGTTGCATGTTGAAATTGATAAAAATATATGTGGAGTTTTCTTGTGATTTCATGTTACTTTGTGACAATTTCTCGTGAAAATTTTGCATGATCTTGGCCCTTAATCTTGAGTATTTGATATGGAGCCTTGTTATATGAGTTTTATGAAATTTGTGATTGTGAATCCATGAAATTGGTGCTGTTTGTGAATATGTCATTAATGCCTTGTGTTCCAAGTTTTGTTTGTGAATAAATAATGTAAAATTTGCCTAATTTTTGTCTTAAATGCTTGGTAGTGTATATTCCTTTAATCCTCTTTGTGAAAATTGAATTGAAATTCTTTGAAAACTCATTGAAGTATGAGGATTATAGGTCATATTCAAGCCTTGCATTGGTGATGATTTTTAGGCCTATTTCACATTTGTTTTTGCTTGTTTTTCTTATGTTAATTTTCTTACTTTTGTTATGATGGCTTTGACTTGCTTTATATCTTGTGCTACTAACCATTTGTTCATTGTTTCATATTCATCATAAGCATCTTCATTTCATCTCATATTCATCTCTATTTTCTTTCTTGCAACTTAATTTGTACCAAAGTTAGAATGTAAACACTTAGGAATTCTTGTAATATTTTTCCTTTATACACTTTAATTTTCTTGGCAAAGAGGCCATAGAATGTATCTAGGGTACGATGTAAAGGACAATGGACTCTAATAATGTACACCGACACAAGCACCGACACATGCACACACACCACTATATAGCTAGAATATGCATGTTTAGATGTATGCTTAGGATTGTATGTTTAGATGAATGCCTAGGACTTATACTTAGAAAAAAACCCAATTTTCCAAACAAATGTGAACAACTTCACTCAAACCTTTTCCAAATAAACCTTGGGATCCAACATCCCATTGTATTTTCTTTTCCATTTTCTTAATCAAATTTCAATGAAAATAATCAAACTTTGACTTCTTTTGCAATTCACTAATTCAACCTCACTATTTCCTAATCTCATGCCCTTGAGGCCCCTTTCTATTCTTTCAAACTCCATTTTCCAACTTAAAATCAACCAACAAAAACAAAAACATTTTTTGAGAGAGAACTACGGTGGATTTGATCCCTTAATCGGGTACGTAGGCAAGGAATCAAAATTCCTTCAATTCAATTAAAATAAAAATTCAAACATATTCTTCTCCCTCCAATTCTTCACTTAGCAAACTTTAGGTGTAAATATCATTTCAAAATAGCATTTAAAAATAGAGCGCGCGCGTAGAAATTAAAGACGGTTCCTATAGGATACTATAGTCGTTATGGGTGCCTAACACCTTCCCGTAGCGAAAACAACTCCCGGACCTCGATTCTCAAGGGTTTTGCTTACTTTTTCCCTTCCCAAGAAAAAATAAGATATCACCGGTTTAAAAGGTTCAAACGTAATCAATGTTTGACACCCGAAAACCAAGATAAAACACCATGCCATACACAAGAGAGAAAGGAGTTGCCCCGGTTGAACTGCGTACTGTGGTACGGTAACCATGCAAGGCAAAAGGTAGCATTTCATGCCAGTCTTTGTAAGTTGTGACCATCTTCTGAACAATCTTCTTGATGTTCTTGTTAGCGGCCTCAACTGCACCATTCATCTGAGGTCTATAAGGAGAAGAGTTGTGATGCTCAATTTTGAATTCTTCACATAAAGCTTGCATCATACTATTGTTCAGATTGGAACCATTGTCAGTGATGATCTTGTTGGGAACACCATATCGACAGATGACGTTATTCTTGATAAACTTGACAACCACTTGCTTGGTCACATTGGCATAGGAGGCAGCTTCAACCCACTTGGTGAAATAGTCAATTGCCACTAGAATGAAACGATGTCCATTGGAAGCTTTTGGTTCAATTCTTCCGATCATGTCAATGCCCCACATAGAGAAAGGCCATGGGGAAGATATAACATTGAGAGCATGTGGAGGCACATGAATCCTGTCAGCATAGATTGGACATTTGTGACATCTCTTAGCATGTTTGTTGCAGTCCCGCTCCATAGTTATCCAGTAATAACCGGCTCTTAACAGCTTTCTTGACATGGTGTGACCCGAAGCATGGGTCCCAAAGGTACCGTCATGTACATCATGCATCAATTTCTCAGCTTCTTGTTTGTCAACACATCTCAACAAGACCATGTCATAGTTCCTCTTGTATAGGATTTCTCCGTCCAGAAAGAATCTGCTAGCCCATCTTCTCAAAGTCTTTTTATCCCTGTTGGAAGCACCAGGTGGATATTCATGGTTCTGCAAGAATTGTTTGATGTTGTAATACCAAGGCTTTTTATCATTCACATCTTCATCAGCTTGATCTGGCATATTTTCAATAGTAAACACATGAGCGGGTCTGTCAAGACGCTGCACTTTGATTACGGGCACGTCATTCCAATGGTTCACACGAAACATAGAAGACAAAGTAGCAAGAGCATCAGCCATCTGATTTTCATCCCGGGGGATGTGGTGCAGCTCCACCTTGGTAAAGTATGTCAACAGGCGTCTTGCATAGTCACGGTATGGGATCAGCTTCTCATGATGAGTCTCCCATTCACCCTTTATCTGATTAATAACAAGTGCAGAATCTCCATAGATGTCAAGGTGCTTAATTCTCAGATCAAGGGCTTCTTCAATGCCCAAGATGCATGCTTCATACTCAGCTATATTGTTTGTGCATTCAAAAGTTATTCGAGCGGTGAAAGGAATGTGGTGCCCCTGCGGAGTTACAATGATGGCCCCAATTCCTTTACCATAAGCATTAACAGCACCATCAAACACCAATCCCCACTTGCTATTGGGATCTGGCCCTTCATTGATCAGTGGTTCTTCACAGTCTTTTGCTTTCAGATACATGATCTCTTCATCAGGGAAATCAAACTTAATTGGCTGGTAATCATCAAGAGGTTGATAAGCAAGATGCTCAGCAAAGACACTTCCTTTGATTGCTTTCTGAGCTTTGTACACGATATCATATTCAGACAACAACATTTGCCAACGTGCAATCTTTCCAGTGACAGCAGGTTTCTCAAAGATGTACTTGATTGGATCCATTCGGGATATCAACCAAGTTGTATGATTCACCATATAATGACGCAGGCGTTTGGCAGCCCAAGCTAAAGCACAACAGGTCTTTTCAAGCATCGTATACCGAGTCTCACAGTCGGTAAACTTCTTGCTCAGATAGTAGATAGCATGTTCTTTCTTTCCAGTCTCGTCTTGTTGACCGAGAACACAACCTACTGAATCATCTAATACTGACAGATACATAATCAAAGGCATTCCTTCCACTGGCGGGACAAGGATAGGTGGTTCCAACAGGTATTCTTTAATGCTATCAAAAGCTTCCTGGCATTCATCATTCCACACAACCGGCTGATTCTTTCTAAGCAATTTGAAAATTGGACCACAGGTAGTAGTCATGTGAGATATGAATCTTGAAATATAGTTCAGGCGTCCGAGGAAACCTCTGACTTGCTTTTCAGTTTGAGGGGCCGACATTTCTCTGATGGCTCGGACTTTGTCAGGGTCAACTTCAATGCCTCTTTGACTGACAATGAAGCCTAGCAACTTTCCAGATCGTACACCGAATGTACACTTGTTAGGATTCAACCGCAGCTTGTACTTTCTCAATCTTTCAAACATCTTTTTCAGATACACAACATGCTGCTCTTCATCATTTGACTTCACAATCATATCATCAACATATACTTCGATCTCTTTGTGAATCATATCATGAAACAGAGTGGTCATACCCCTTTGATAGGTAGCACCAGCATTTATCAAGCCAAATGGCATCACTTTATAACAGAACGTTCCCCACGGAGTGATGAAGGACGTCTTTTCTCTATCTTCAGGTGACATCCGTATCTGGTTATAGCCAGAGAAACCATCCATAAAAGAGAACACTTTGGATTGAGCAGTACTGTCAACAAGCACATCAATATGAGGCAATGGGAAGTTGTCTTTCGGACTGGCTTTATTCAGATCTCTGTAATCAACGCACATTCGCACTTTCCCATCTTTCTTTGGTACTGGTACGATATTGGCAATCCACTCAGGATATTCATCTATCATGAGGAAACCCGCATCAATCTGCTTTTGCACCTCAGCCTTGATTTTAAGAGCCATGTCTGGACGAGACCTTCTCAATTTCTGTTTGACAGGAGGACATTCAGGTTTTGTCGGTATCCGATGCTCCACAATCCTGGGATCTAGACCCGGCATATCTTTATAGGACCATGCAAAGACATCTGGGTAATCATGGAGAAGCTGAGTAATCTTCTTTTTCACCTCTGGCTCGAGTGCAGCACCAATCTTGATCTCACGCTTGTTCTCTTCAGTACCCAGGTTGATGAGTTCAATCTCTTCCTGGTGAGGCTGAATGGGTCTTCTTTCTTGTTCGAGCAGTCGAGTGATCTCATACGGTATCTCTTCATCATCATCCTCACCTTCAGCTTCATATACAGAGAATTCAAAATTTGGAGGAACCATAGGGTCACTGTGTTCAACGGGTTTATTATGGTTCAATCTGCATAATATGATTGGGATGATTTTTAGAAAAAGGTTTTCATGCAGATTTTTGAAATTAATAAGAAAATACAGATGTTTTGGTTTTTTCTGGCATTACCATTATTTCCAAGAAAAAGGCACTAAAAAGTAAAAAAACAAAGAGTCGTGAGAAAGACGACAACTTTTATTGATAACGGCAATGCCGAAACAAACATGCCCTTACAATGATATCACTTTCGCCTTGGGCAGAGCGAAAGGATTGTTATTTTGAAAACAAAGAAAACATGAGCAACAAGACACATTACATGGAAGCATGCATGACTAAAGGAACATCAATGGCCTCCCAATTTCTCACAGTGCCTCCTGGTACAACAAATGTAGGCACATAACTACTCTCAGCAGCATCTTCAGCAATAACATTGATAAACCCAGCACTATAGAAAGTTCCTGTTGAAACGCCTGAGGTTGGGGAGAAACCAAGGCCCTCTTTACGCTTGTTTTCCAAAATCCGAATCATTTTGCCCCAGCCAGCAGCTTGCCCTTCTTGAACAGCTTTCTGGGCGTCTTTCAATGAAGCCATAGCAGTACCAGCTCTTCGGGGTTCTGTGCCCTCAACAGTCAAGCCTTGAAATGACGTCCCTTCAGCGGACCCTGCTTCAACACAAGAGAAAGATGACACTTGGCTAACCAGATATGCTTCTTCACCATGCACAGTGACAATCTTACCGTTCCTCATAAACTTGAGCTTTTGATGCAAAGTAGAAGTTACTGCCCCAGCGTCGTGAATCCACGGTCTTCCGAGGAGACAGCTGTAAGAAGCATTGATGTCCATGACTTGAAAAGTAATCTGAAATGTCTCCGGACCAATGGTGATTGGCAAGTCTACCTCCCCAAGAACATCTTTGCGGGATCCGTCGAAAGCCTTAACCAGATAACTACTTCCCCTCAGAGAGATTCCATGATGACTCAACTGTCTCAATGTAGATTCGGGCATTACATTCAAGGATGATCCAGTGTCCACCAGCACATTGGATATCATGTCAGACTTGCAGTGTACCGAGATATGTAGAGCCAAGTTATGGCGTTTCCCTGCTTCGGGGAGTTCGTCGTCACCAAACCCCAAGTTATTGCAAGCAGTGATGTTACCCACTATTCCATCAAACTGATCCACAGAGACTTCATGATCAACATAAGCTTGTTCCAGTACCTTCATCAACACCTTCCTATGAGCTTCTGAGCTCATAAGCAGAGACAAGATGGATATCTTTGACGGAGTTTGCAGCAGCTGGTCAACAATCTTGTAGTCACTCTTCTTAATAAGTCTCAGAATTTCATCCAGATTAGATTCGTCAATAGATTGGCCTGATGGGCCAGTGTTCTTGTCAATAGGAGGAGCAACTGGTGGAGTCACTGTGGCAATAGGTGTAACCACCTTCTTTTGGAACAAGGGTGGACGGACTTTTCCGCTTCTCAGGGCTGTAATTTCTCCCGCAACATTATCGACCGAAGCTGGGGATACCAGAGGCACTTCCACTCCATTCTCAATCATGGTTGCATTGTACTTGTAAGGGATCGCCTTGGTAGAGGCATAAGATACTGGACCAGGTAACCTGATCACTAAGGGCTCAACATTCCTCATCTGGGATGCACTTTCAACAGGAGAATCATGAAATACTGGCACAATCACACAAACATCACTGGCAATCAAGTGCTTGTCATCCATCAGGCTCTGGATATCATCTTGCACCACACAACAGCCCATAGGGTTTTGAAGACATTCTGAACAAGAAGCATGATTGTGATTGAACAAAGAAGCCTGGCAAAGTTTGACATGTAGCGGTACCAAGGGGGTCACAACATTACAGACATTCAATGTGGGATCCTCTTGAGGAACGGGGACTCTTTCAAAAGCTTCAATCATGTTAACAGCAGCATGGTTTGGAAGTGGATTGTCAAGAACATGAGGAACACTGTTTTCAAAAGTCAACCGTCCTTTTTCTATCAAGTCTTTCACAATATACTTCAGAGCATAGCAACCTTCAATATCGTGGCCTTGAGCGCCCTGATGGAATTCACATGTAAGATCTTGTCGAAACCTGTGAGGGAATGGATTAGGCGGAGGCTTGCCTGGTCTAGTGACGCAGTGTCCCTTAGCAAGTAGAGTTGGGAGCAGCTCTGCATACCGCATAGGTATTGGTGGAAAAGAAGGTCTGGGTCGGGGACCCTGTTGTTGCTGCTGTTGCTGTTGAGCAAGGGGCTGTTGTACTTGTTGAGCAATGGCATTGACGGGCACTGGTGGTTGACCCGGTGGCAGAGGATATTGCTGATAGAATGGTGGGAAGAAAGGATGTTGAGAGTATTGCATATATTGATAGGGTAAAGGCAATTGGGTAGCAGCTGCAGATGAGTTACCAGATACCATCCCTACTTCAGATTCTTTCCTCTTATGGTGGCCATTACTGTACTTCTTTGGTGCACTGGCTGAAGATTCACCCTTTTCAAGAACAATGATACCTTCTCTGACAGCCTCCTCTAGACGAGTCCCCATAGTAACCATGTCGGAGAAGTTGTTTGGAGCAGATACTATCATTCTTTCCTTATATTCCTTCTTCAGGGTCTTCAGGAATGTCTGTGTTAATTCTTCCTCATCAAGCCGAGGAGAAACACGGGCAGCTGCCCCTCTCCATCTCTGAGCATATTCACGGAAAGTTTCATCTGATTTCTGAGACAAAGATTTAAGAGAGTCCCTATTTGGCTTCAGACGGGTATTGAACTCATAATGACCTTCAAAAGCAGCAGCAAGTTCCTCAAAAGTGTGGATATTGTCTTTGCTCAATCCAGTGTACCAATCTGCCGCATCTTCTGCTAGGCTGTCTTGGAAGCAGTGTATCATCAGTGCGTCATTATCTGCATAATTGGCCATCTTTCGGACGTATCAAATGACATGGCTATGTGGACAAGAAGATCCATTGTATTTGTCAAATTCTGGCACTTTGAACTTCTTAGGAATCTCAAATCGGGATACCAAGCATAGATCACGAGCCTTAGCAGAGACGTTGCTTCCACGGCTAGCCTTGACCTCACGGAGTTCTCCAGCCAACTCCCTTAACTGTCTTTTCATAGCTTCCATTGCGGGATCTTGTCCACGCGGAGTATCGACATCAATCACCTGTTGCACAGTGTGGACGATAGGATCGGTAACCACAGTAGTTACCTGAGGCATAGCAGTGGATACGGGAATCTGTCCTTGACCAGCAAAACCAGAGACACCAGCAGCAGTATTAGGAGAATAGTAAGCTGAGAGACCATAAGGACGCCCATTGGGCATAACAAAACGAGCATCAGTAGCCACAGTAGATAGTGGGATAAATGGAATTGTTTCAGTAGCAGCTGGAACAGATGTGGCTGGTTGTTCTTGTGCAGCCATCATAGCAGACATAGCATTATGAGCCTTAGCCAAGTCTTCTTTCATAGCAGCCAATTCGGCACGGAGCTGAGCATTTTCTTCTTCAAAGTTAGCCATAATCCTTCTCTTGTGAAATCTTGTTTGATGAACTCTATCCGGTTGGTAAACCTTGCGAACACGAGCCACTTTTCAGACTGTTGCGGACAACACCAGGAGGCAATGAGCACGAGAGAAGTCTTTTGTGACCAATGAATGCATATGATGCATGAAATGTGTTAATGCATATGCAAAAAGACTCTTTTTTGTGTTATCGAAGGGTTTTCAGACAAATTAGAACTTGTAGACATTACTAACAACAATTAACATAAAGGGGAAACAAACAACCGACATATAATTTTTACAAGACGATTCCCTTTGAAATGCTAAGCCAAGGGATAGACTTTGAAATGTAAAACAACATAAACAACTGGAAATAACAACAGGAAAAAGGAATCCTCAAGCATAGGAAGTGGAAGCATCATCCTCAGTCTCAGACTCATAGCTGCAGTATCGTGCATAGAAGTCACGGGCACCCCTAGCCCTCTTAGAGTCTCTCATAAGCAACCTATCTTTCTCTTCGATCTCTCTCTTAGCCTTAGCTAACTCTTTCTTCAGTGTCAAGACCTCATGAGTCTGCTGCTCATCCTTTCCATCCAAAGTCATGATCAAGTTCTCAGCCTCATAGTATCTAGCCCTCCACTGATGCTTCTCCCGACTCTCCATAGCTAGATGCTCCTGATACATCTCCTGGGTAGGTGGGAGTAGAGGCAAAGGCATGGTAGGAATAGATGCAGACACATATCTCATAGAGGGGTAAGGCATACCAATCTCCTCAGCTTGGTTTATCACCCACTGTGTATAGGTCTCATGAGCAACACCGGACCTTATACCCATATGCCTCACCTCTTTCTTTCGGAGTTTGGACCAAGCTTCCATGAAATCCTCTCTTATTCCCGTGGGAGCATTGGAGTAGTGAAAGAAGTAAGGAGATGTAGCAAGATTGATGGGTTTTTCTTTCATCGGGAAACCAAATTGTAGCAAAGCGAGCTCCGGGTTATAATTGATTCCACCCCGGGTACCAAGAAGAGGTACATTAAGAAACTTCCCACCACCAAAGATAATTTCCTTAACTCTAGAAGCTGGAGTGAGCCAAACCACTTCATTAGGAGCGAGAGCCATAATCCTCTGTGAAATAGACCAATTCTCCGGATTGTCATGGAAAGAATCCGGAAGGTGCGAAATAAACCACCTATAGAGGAGAGGCACACAACAAAGAATGTATCCACGACCCTTGCCGGAACGATCGTGAATAGCATGGTATGTGTCAGCTAGCAAGGTAGGAACCAGATTCTTGGAGTGGAAGATCATAATAGCATTCATGTCCACGAAGTCATCAAGGTTCAGAAAGAGAATAAGCCCATAGATGAGAAGTGCAAGAATAGCCTCAAGAGTGTCCTGACAAGTGGTATTGAGGTTGGCTTTCCCAAGAAGATACTCTGAAGTGAACCCTCAGATGCGTGCCTTAGTGACAAGATTCTTGGAGACATCAGTGGTCTTGAGATAGAGATCTTTAGCAATAACCAATGGAGTAGGAGGATTCTCAAGTCCCGCGAAGAGCACCCCCTTAGCAATAGATAGACCCATCAAAGAAGAATAAGCCTCTAGAGTAGGCACCAACTGAAAGTCGGGAAAAGTAAAGCACCGATACTCCCGATCATAGAATTGCACTAGAGTGTGCACAAGCTTCTCATCCACATTAGTCTGGAGAATAGTAAGTAAAGCCCCGTAACGATGTCGGAAACCAGTCGGATCCTCAATCTTGAGTGCCAAATCTCTCAAACTAGCCAAATCCACTTCCTTGAACTTGTAGGACTTAGTCTTCTTCATTCCTACAATGTTTACAAATTCAACTCGTCTAAGCCCTTCAATAACAATGCATGAAAAAAGTTTATGCATGTATGCATGAATGCGTGATTATGTTCAAGTTCGGAGAAAACATGGTGGGTTTGAAGTTCAAAGTCGAGGAGTCATGGGTGGACACGGTGTCCGGTGAAACTAGGGCTTTAGGAAATAGTAACCGGGTTCTAAAAAGGTTCCCAAGTTGCAACCTCTCCGACGTATATCACGGTGTCACGAGAACACACTCGCTCCATGATTATCCGTGGAAGGTCTAGCTTGAGTGTAGTATCGCGTGACGACTAAAACTCGAGACAACACTCGGTTTAGCCTCCGCACTACGTCCTAGAAAATGGCCATGGATGAGTTTGGTTATCTACGGTTCATAGCGTCATAGAACAATTAGAAGTAAAGTGCCTAAACGCGACAACACGCGCCGACAACATCACCCCCAAAATGCCTCAGCTATGTGGGATTGATCGCATAATCCAAAACACGAGGCAACCCCCGGAATGAATTGTCGATTATATCCCTCCTAAATCCTAAGTTCACTCAGCCCGGGTGCAGGACTTTTGATATTCTCACCCCACAAGTTTGCAAGAAATTAAACATTTATTCACATAAGAAAGCAAATAAAAGAAACACGCAAAAAAGAGCGCAAGCGTGGAAATAAAGACTAGGCGTAACTCTCGAATCTCCCCAGTGAAGTCGCCAGCTGTTTTATCTTGGTTTTCGGGTGTCAAACATTGATTGCGTTTGAACCTTTTAAACCGGTGATATCTTATTTTTTCTTGGGAAGGGAAAAAGTAAGCAAAACCCTTGAGAATCGAGGTCCGGGAGTTGTTTTCGCTACGGGAAGGTGTTAGGCACCCATAACGACTATAGTATCCTATAGGAACCGTCTTTAATTTCTACGTGCGCGCTTTATTTTTAAATGCTATTTTTGAAAGTGTTATTAAGCCTAAAGGTATTCTAAGTGAAGAATTGGAGGGAGAAGAATGTGTTTGAATTTTTATTTTATTTGAATTGAAGGAATTTTGTTCCTTGCCTACGTACCCGTTTAAGGGATCAAATCCACCGTAGTTCTCTTCCAAAAAATGTTTTTGTTTTTGTTGGTTGATTTTAAGTTTGAAAATGGAGTTTTGAAGAATAAGAGAGAGGCCTCAAGGGCATGAGATTTAGAAATGGTGAAGTGGAATTAGTTATTTGTAAAATATGGTCTAAGTATTATTAAAATTCTTTAAGATTTTGATTAAGAAAATGAAAAGGAAAATTCGATGGGATTTTGATCCCAAGGTTTATTAAGAAATTTTTTTGAGTGATGTTGTTCATATTTTTTGGGAAATTGATTTTTCTAAGTGTAAAGCCTAAACATTCATCTAAACATACAATCCTAAACATACATCTAAACATGCATATTCTAGCTATATACCTAAAGTGAAGTGTGTGCATGTGTCGGTGCTTGTGTCGGTGTACATTATTAGAGTCCATTGTCCTTATTACATCATTGACCTAGATACATTCTATGGTCTTGCAAGAAATTTAAATTGCATGAAAGTAAAATATTACAAGAACTCCTAAGTCTTACATTCTAATTTTTGCATGAATCTTAAAGTGTAGAAAAATAAAAGGATGAAGATGTGAGATGGGAGATGAAATGCTCATGATGCATGAAATTCAATAGAGGAAATTGTTAGTAATATAAGGCATAGAGAATGGAGATATAGGTAAGTAAAACTATCATAACCAAAAGGACAAAAAGGATATATAAAATAAGCAAGAGTAATGCATAATAGACCTAAAATTTCTCACTAAAGCAAGGCTTAACTATGACTTATAATTCTCATGGTTCAACATATTCTCAAGGCATGAAATCCAGATTTAAAAAAATGAGAATCTAAGAATTATAGCAAGCCTTACATTTTAATGTGAATTTAGGCCTATTTACACTATTTATTCACCAACATTACTTGCAAAGCAAGCAAGTAAGCAACATATGCACATGACCAGTAAAAAACACATTCAAACTGAGGTAAACTCTTCACAAAATCACATATCATGAATCACAAGTGTAAATCAAGAATTAGAAACAAAATTAAGCCAATTTTCATCAATTTTAACATGAAATTCAAGAAATGAAACAAGAAGTAGCATCAACATTCCCTATCAATTTTTCCAGTATAAAACTATCAAAAAAAACATCACAAAACTATCAAGAACACTCTATGAATTTTAATGGCACTTTTATAGAAAATTTCAAGTTCAACAGAGGTGTCATTATCAAAAATAAGGTACAAAATAGCAAGAAACAGGTAAAAACGAAAATCTGCAAAGAAACAAAAACCAGGCCCAAACTAAAGGTGGATCTTGGATCACAGGGAAGATCCTGGAGCGTTGGATTGATCCAGGGAGAAAAAACCCTAGATCCAATGGCTCAGAACACAGGGGAACACACTATGGTGGTGCATGCGCGCGCGTGTGATTAACACGCTGGTATATAAGCCCAAACAAAGGGAAACATCACACAAACCTTAACCACTTCTCTCTCTACAATGTTCTTAGAGAGAGAGAGTCTGCAAACTCTCTCTTCTCCGACCTAACACCGGTCATCTTCAACCTTTCTCCGACGCGGTGGCCGGCGGTGGCGCCGCCGCGTCGGAGCCTCAAGCCACCCAGATCTACGACCTAATCACATGGTTCTGACGCTCTTTCTCTCCTCTATTCGATTCCGAGGCTAGATTTCAAAAAAGATCTTTGGATTGACGTAGATCGGGAAAGGAATTTACGGCTTTTTGACTCTTTATCGTTCTAAAAAATTTTCTTGGAGGAAAACGTTTTACATTTCTCGATCTACGCCATTCAAACTAGTAATAGAGGATTTGGAAAGAGGAAGATAAGCTAGGACTTTACCTCTGTGTGATTCGGAGATTTGAACAGAGAAGCTTGAAGTGGAGCTTCGTTCTTCGTTTCTGGTGAACGTCTCCTTGTTGCTTCGAACAGATGAACACGTTCTTCTTCTTCTCTCGTTCAACTTCGAATCTGATCTTTCTTCTTCTCTGGTTCAGTTTCGAATTCGATTTCTCTTCTTCTCTTCTCACCAAATCCCTCGTGATCACGTCGGATTTGTCGCCGTTGGTGATGAATCTGCGTTTGAATTGCGAGGGTGAACTCAATGATGATGATGCTTTGGGAATCTGAGAGTTTTCTTCTTGCAAATTCGCACTGGTTTTTTGTAAATTTTCGTGAAATTGAAATGAATTTCGATGTGGTGATGAATCTGTGATGTTGAGATTTGTATGAATTGGATGCTTCAAGGTCGAATTGATGATGATTTGTCGCGAAATTGATATTCTGGGATGATTAGGGTTTGAAGGTTCTTCAAACCTTCATCATTGTTCTTGCAGTTTTTCTGTTTTGATTCTGTTTTGGTGAAGAGGGAGATTGTGATTGTGTTTTTGGTGAGTTGGCATATTCTGAATGGATCTGTGATGATTAGGCCCCTTTTATAGACTGACACTTGGACAGGCTGGGCCAATAGAATAGTGACACATGGACTAGACTTGTAACTGACTGGACCAATGCAAAGTTAACACGTGGACTGGACTTGTGACTAACTGGACCAATGAAAAATTGACACATGGCACTGGACTAATGACTTGGACAATATGGACTAAAATGCAATTTTTAGAATTTTAGGACTTAAAATAAAAATAAAAATAAAATGAATTAAAATTGGTAACCGGAAAATAACGTAAAGTGAAACGATTAAAATTGACAAAACGGACTAAAACGAACCAATGGCTTAAATGAGGTACTTCAAAGTAACCTCTCTCCGCCAAAATTTCGTGTGAAATGACCAAAATGCCCCTAGGGCTAAAACGACTAAAAATGACTCAGATGCAATTTTAAAATGGATTTTTAACAGAAAATTAAAGCAAGAACTTATACAAACAAAAAAAAAGACTCAGAGACAATTTTAAGAGTTTAAACAGGGTTTTAACACATGAAAAGACTAAAATGCCCCTAGGGGCTAAACTGACTCAAAAATGACTCAAATGATATTTTTTGGAATGGATTTTGACATGGAATTGAAATGAAGACTTATACAAACCAATTTAAAAGACTCAAACAATTTTCAAGGATTAAAATGAGTTGAATGCAGGAAATGACTAAAATACCCTTCTATGTGAATTTTGCAAATAACATTGAAATAAAATGCAGAGAAAGATGTAACTGATCAGAGACAGTTCAAATGACTTGTAATGCAAGAAAAGAAGAATTGAGTTGGTATTTTTAGGTCCAAAATTAGGGTATAACAGTCTTTACCTAATTCACGACAATATACTGATTTCTTTCTTACATTATTTGTCTTTACCTAATTCACGGTAACAGGCAGGTCTTTACCTAATTCACGATAATAGATTAATTTTCTTTCTTGCTTTGTTTGTCTTTACCTAATTCACGGTAACAGACAGGTCTTTACCTAATTCACGGTAATGGACTGATTTCTTTCTTGCTTTGTTTGTCTTTACCTAATTCACGGTAACAGACAGGTCTTTACCTAATTCATGGTAATAGACTGATTTTCTTTCTTGCTTTATTTGTCTTTACCTAATTCACGGTAACAGACATGTCTTTACCTAATTCACGGTAATAAATTGATTTTCTTTCTTTCTTTTGGTTGTCTGTTTCGCTTTTTACACCACGTTGTAATGCTCCTACACCCCCTTTTCTGCTTACTTGTTACTCATTTTTTTTATATATAACCCTTCCAAAAAATTTCATGCATTTTTTTAAAAGAAACTCATGTCGTGACTGTGTTCCCTGCATTCCTTTTTTCTTAACTCTTTAACCTTCATGACTTTATTTTATTATTTTTATTTTGCTTTAATATTTCAAATAATGTTTCATGCATTTTAAATGTTTTTAGTCCATAATATCTTAGTGTTAGTTTTGCTTTAATATTTCAATTCCTACTTCATGCATTTCTTTAATATTTTGACATCATGCATTCTATTTGATAATTCATCCTAGTATGTGATGCTTTTAAATTTCTATTTATCTTGTTATATTATGTTTGCATTAATTCTAGTATGATCTCATGCATTTTTTTTATTCTTGTAATTTATTTAAATTCCATGATATTTAGTGTGTATAATTAGGGAATGGATGTAATTTATTTTGCGCATTTTTATTTCTTGCCATAGAATGTATCTAGGAGGGTATGTAATAATGTAGTAATGCGCACACCGACACATGCACCGACACTATACCACTTTATTTATCGCTTTACGTTCGTTTTATTTTTTACGCTATTACACTAGTTTACTGTTAGTTTAGAAAAATCTTTTTATCTCAAAAATCAAATATGTCAAACTTCAAATATTTTTTTAATAAGTCTTGGACTTTAACCCAAGAGTTTTCCCTTTATTTTCTTAATCAAATGTTTAAGCAATTTAACATCCACATTAGACATGGATTTTTCGCAATTAAAATGAACCAACTTCATCGTATTGAGGCCTCTTATCTCTTCTTAAAACTTTTTTTTTCGAAATGTTAAAATCAATCTAACCCACCAAATAATTTTTTAAGAGTGAACTACAATGATTTTGATTCCATTTGTGGATATGTAGGCAAATGATTTTATTCCTTCCAAATCAAATAAAAATAACCAAAAACATACTTCTTCTCCCTCCATTCTTTCACCTAGATTCTTAGACAATAACTTTCAAATAAATAAATGAATTTAGCACAAGATAAAGTATGTAAGAGGTTACCACGGAGTACCGTGGTCGTTAGGGGTGCTTAACATCTTCTTCTATCGAAACCAACCCCCGGATCCAAAGTCTTAAATAAGGGTTTTTGACTCATTTTTTCCCTTCCCACGAATAAAAATTGAGAGTCCAAAGATCGAAGGTTCAAAACCAATTAATGTTTTGACACCCGAAAATCATCGACTACAACTTCCACAACGTGACAAACCAATATTTATATTTCAGCTGAGCAATGTACCACCATTTAGTGTGTATGTGTGTGTATGTGTTTGTTGCCGTGGCTAACCTGATACTGCAGTGCGTTTTTGGAAAAGCTTGTAATCTTAACTTCACAAAATGGTGATCAAAAAGGCATTGGGAAGGGAGAATGCTAATTTAAACGCTAAACCAAAGAATGGCTTAGTGTTTTAACACGCCTCAAATAAATTACCTTAAGTGCAGAAAACCTATAAGAAATTAAACAAAGTAATGATAATTATGCGACTCTAATGATCTATAATTCACCTTACTCCTGAGACTTTTGGAGAAGGTTCTCATTTTCATTTCCAATCTACTTCTAGTTCATACTACTTAGAATTTAGCAGATTGATGGCTTATTTTATTGGACAAATCTCTCTATCCTCCTTCTTAGAGTTTTGTGGAAGTGTCCTTTCATATAGTCTTTTTTCTTATACACTTTTGACCTTAAATTATACCATATATAGTAAAGCCTTCATGGTAAATTTGGATTGGTTAGGTGAAGCACCTCGTGGCTATACAAAGAAGGGCATCCAAAAAAGACTAAGGGACATGATCTAATTTTAATTCATGTATTTGAATCATAGATATCATTTCTTAATAAGATAAGAGATCACCAGTGAATTAAAAAGTGTCGCCTCCAATCCACCCTAAATAAAGTGGAATGGATGATCCATTAAAATAATTGGACATATTTTCAACCGGTCTTGTTTATGTGCAGGTAATCCCGCAACAAAATAAATTAGTTAAAAAAATGAGACAAAAAAACCATTGAAAATGCGGCAGATTAACGTGTTACCCGCCAAAAATGACGGTTGGCCACTAAAGCCTCCATTCGTAACCATGGAGTTGTGTGTTAGGTTAGGCGGATTAGGTGGGTTAGAGGCTAAGGTACCCAACTCGCTTTAATACACCTAAACAAGTTGACCATTTTGGAGAGAAAGTTAGAGGAATTAAACCGTGAGTTTATTTTCCATCCTCAAACTTCTCGCATGCCCTATTTTGGATCGTAAAACCAAAAAAATGGTGGACATACTAAAAGTTTTTTTTTTTAATCGTTTTTACACCTTTGAATATACAATCCGAAATGTCATGTAGAACGTATAAGAAAAAATACATGAGATAAAAAAAAACTCAAAATTCATTTATGCCAAAACCACTGACATAGCCCTATATCATAATTTGCATAGAGTAATTTCTCTTCTCTTTTGGACTATCTTATGCACCACCTACCATGAGATGAGAATCGAGATTTCTCAGCTAACAATTTTTAAAACAGTGCAAACCATGTGCCCCTGACACTTGACAGGCAAAGCTGGCTAGTGATTTTTTAGTGTCTGAGATTTTCTAGCTTTTTTCATAGGTTAATGCTTCTCTGGAACTGTTTTGACCATTTCAAGTGGCATAGGAATTAATGTCATCAATCCACCACTGTACCATTCCAACATTATAGAGAAGAGAAGCCATGATTTATACGACCAAGAACCCATAATTATTGGTTGTCCATACACATGGATTACTTTCTAAAAGAAATGTAATATATATAGGAAAAAGATTCATAGACCACTCTTTTCTATACACCCCTTTGTACCACTGCTGATGTGGCAGGGGTAGTTTGGTAATTTCATGCGCTAGGGATAGTTTTGTAGTTTTCACAATCTCTTCCTCTTCTCTGTTCACAGATCTCTGTTCTCTCTCCATCTCAATCCCACTCTTCCATCTCTCTCCCTCAACCGGACCGCTCTCTCTCCCTCAACCAACACACGATCTCCACTCACCGCCATGTCTCTTTCCGTGATCTCCACCCACTGCCACTGTCGGTTCACAATCAGCAACTGTTTTCTTCCCGCAATCTCTCTGTTCTTCGGTGAGGTTAATCTCAAATTTTCATTTTATTTTATGACTAGAATTTGTGTTTATGGTTTATCTGTGTGCATTTTGAATGTTTTTCTCCAAAATTGAATGTATTTTTAAATGATTTGTTTAACCCTAATGAGATGGTAATTTGTGTTGATTTGAAATTATTTGTGACCAACTTTAAAGGAATTAGAATTTCATGGTGTAGAAATTAATCATATTATTAGAGTCTCAGGTTGTTAATTCTAATTAACTTTAGGCACTTAATTAAATATATATGGTTTTTGGTTTAAGGAGTGAAATGGAGGAAGATGAATGGCAGATGGTGCAAAAGAAAGGAAACCAATTTGTAGTGAATGGCCAACCTTTCTATGTCAATGGATTCAACACTTATTGGTTGATGGTATTTGCTGCGGATGAGTCGACAAGAGGAAGGGTCACTCAGGTGTTCAAACATGCATCCTCAGTTGGTATGACAGTTTGTAGGACTTGGGCCTTCAATGATGGCTAATGGAGAGCCCTTCAGAAATCACCATCACTTTATGATGAAGTAGTATTCAAGGACCTGGATTTTGTGGTGAGTGAAACAAAGAAATACAAAATCAGACTCATATTGTCATTGGTTAACAATTGGGAGGCATATGGTGGCAAAGCACAGTATGTCAAGTGGGGCAATGCTGCTGGCCTTAACTTGACCTCTGATGATGACTTTTTCTCACATCCAACTCTCAGAGGCTACTACAAGGACCATGTCAAGGTAAGTTCCTTGAGATGTACCTAAAACTTAATTCTTCCTGTTTTTCTTTTAAACTAATTTGGTTCCTATACTATTTCTTGATTGATCGCTGTGTAGACTGTGCTCAGTAGAGTTAACACACTCACAAATATCACTTATAAGGAAGATCCAACAATTTTTGCTTGGGAGCTAATGAATGAGCCTCGATGCACCTCTGACTCCTCTGGTGATACGTTACAGGTATATATGTTTTCAATATTTTTTATTTCAGTTCAAAGATAATTTGTGTTGGTTAAGTTATGTCATTCTTTAGTTAGTTTGTGTGAAACATGTTATACATAAAATAACATTCACCTCTCATTGTTATTTTCTCAGTCAAAATTCACAAGTTCTCCTCCAATTATTTAGTATGTCTTTAGTGATTTGTGGTCAGTTATGTTAAAAAATGGCTAAGTGTGGGAATTTTGGAAAAAAAAAGTGTGGTTAATTATTTGTTACGATATGGTTAAGTGCATTAAACTAGTTTTTTTTTCGAGCAAGCATATAATTGATGGGGAATAGTTAAAAAAGATGGACATACCTATGTAAAATTGTGACTATATGCTTCAATTATTTGGTTACTTGGAGTTATCTTGTTAAAACTATACAATTTTAATACAACTTATCAGTGAAATACCAAAAGTGACTATTTGTTATGTTTCTTAGACTCTAATTCCATTAATTTTGTTGTAAGGTTGATAAACTTATAGAAGGTAGAAATTAACATTTGCAATTTTTTTTTATTACTTCATAACATTACAAGAAACATTCCATCAAAAAAACATTACAATTTGTGATTATCTAGGCTTTTTTAACCCTTCTCATATGTAGTTTGTGCTTGTTGTTTATTACAGGACAACTAAAATCCATCTATCCAACTTTATATTGAAATCAATGGTTATCATGCAAGTCTCTACCGAAAGTACATGCTTTGAGTTTCTATGGAAATTTCCACCAGCAATTGAAATGTATGATGTTAGTAATCTAGAATTTATCATCTGCTTGGCTTTAATAAGATGCTTTGGTTTGTTGCATAAATGTTTGACTTTAAAAATTGCTGATTGAAATACTTCTATGTTTGATAAAAACTAGTCATTTGTTCATTGGATATTTTTCTTGTATTAGTGTGGAAGAAACCCAAGACAGAGCACAAGCCTTGCCATTGCATATCAATTTTATTACACAATAATAGAAACTCATCCAGCTTTCCAATCAGCCATTCATGGGGAGAAATTGAGTCATGAATTAAGGAGAGACCTCACAAGAGAGATTGCATGGGTTTTTCGGTGATTAATGATGATCTAGCTGTCTACAAGGCCAAATAAATTCGCAAAGCATGGATCACAAATGGAATAACACCTATGTTTTTCCTGAGCATGAGGATTTAATTTCTTGTAGATAATATGCATTGCTGCAATTAATTTAAAATGTTGTTAGGTGTTTCTATAGAATTGGTTTATGCAAGGTAGAGGTTGAAGTAGCTTTACAAGCAATGACGTTAGTTTAAGTACTTGTCTTGTGGTATTTTAGCATTACATGTGTACTAGAGGTTACTTCTATATGGTGTATTAGCATACTAGAAAGTGTAACCATGTATTATTAGCTCAAATTATGAGCTTGTTTAATGACATACTTAGTAAATAGTCTCAATCACTAAGTTTTTCCATCTTAAAATTTTAGATAACCAAAACAATGAACAATGTGACCACAATTATTAAGAGGCGTCACCACTATTATATTCAGGTTTTCAAAGTGTTTGACTTTAAGCGTGCAAACCTTAGATGATATCAAAGATGCATTTTAGACTCCAAGAAACATGGAGGGCCCATAAGTTTTACGATTTCCTATTTGTATGACACAAAATTAAGTTTTTCTTGAAAACTAATAGTAGTTACACATTTGATAAATATTGGTTAAATGCTTCCTCGATTTGGTTAGTATTTGTAAAGTCTGTCAAACTTACAAGATACTTCACCTCGCACTTTATTAACATCAGTCTACTCACAAGTGTGTCCAAATATATTATCTTCCCTCATATCACGTGGAGGAATAATGAGAAAGACAAATTGGTTAGGGAAATAAATTGTGGTTACACCTTTGATATTTAGTGGTTAACTACATCAGAAATATGGTTAGTTTTCCTAAAGATTGTCATGGATATAAAATAATTCACATAATTCATGGTTAGCAATCGTTAATCACTTATGTTAACGGTCCAACATACCTAATCTAATTTGATCACTGCACTAAAAGCATTTCCAACCATAAATAACATGTTTTACAATCGGCGAGTTTATCACGCCTAAGGACGGACAAGTTCTAATTTATGAAAAAATAGTGGTCACTTATTTGTAAAAATGTGGTCATACAGACCATATATTTGGCTAGTTTATATTTCCCAGATGTAAATAATCTCGTTTTAGGCGAATCGAACGCATGATCTCATTTGATCACTGCACTAAAAGCATTTCCAACCATAAATAACCTGTTTTACAATCGACAAGTTTATCACGCCTAAGGACGGACAAGTTCTAATTTATGAAAAAATAGTGGTCACTTATTTGTAAAAATGTGGTCATACAGACCATATATTTGGCTAGTTTATAATTCCCAGATGTAAATAATCTCGTTTTACGCGAATCGAACGCATGATCTCATTTGATCACTGCACTAAAAGCATTTCCAACCATAAATAACCTGTTTTACAATCGGCAAGTTTATCACGCCTAAGGACGGACAAGTTCTAATTTATGAAAAAATAGTGGCCACTTATTTGTAAAAATGTGGTCATACAGACCATATATTTGGCTAGTTTATATTTCCCAGATGTAAATAATCTCGTTTTAGGCGAATCGAACGCATGATCTCATTTGATCACTGCACTAAAAGCATTTCCAACCATAAATAACCTATTTTACAATCGGCAAGTTTATCACGCCTAAGGACGGACAAGTTCTAATTTATGAAAAACTAGTGGTCACTTATTTGTAAAAATGTGGTCATACAGACCATATATTTGGCTAGTTTATATTTCCCAGATGTAAATAATCTCGTTTTAGGCGAATCGAACGCATGATCTCATTTGATCACTGCACTAAAAGCATTTCCAACCATAAATAACCTGTTTTACAATCGGCAAGTTTATCACGCCTAAGGACGGAGAAGTTCTAATTTATGAAAAATAGTGGTCACGTATTTGTAAAAATGTGGTCATACAGACCATATATTTGGCTAGTTATCTTTCCGATGAGTAAATAATATCGTTTTAGGCAAAATATATACATGCGGAGATTTCCGATTCCAAGTACACACACTACTAAAAAATTGTCATTTTCGAACGGAATTTCGGACGGTTTTGGGATGAAATTTACGGATAGTTCCCACGGATTTCGGACGAAATCATGTTTTCAGACAAAATTCGGACAGAAAGGGCGTTGTCCGAAACAAATAATTTAATTTGCTTTAAATTCAAATCCTAAAATTTATATTCAATAATACATACTAGATTCAAATGAAAATAAATAATAATTCAAGAGTAAGCAAATGCTCATTGTCTGAAACAAAATTAAACAAACTAGATTAATATGTGTGCTCCATGTTCTAGTACAATATATCACAAAATAACATGACTAAATTGTTCATTAGTGGCAGAAGAGGATTCGACAAGGGATTGGGCGAGATTTTGTAGATTGAGAGCGTTGGTCTTTTTATTATTATCTGCAATTCTTTTTTCCCGCTCCTCCTCATAAGGTGTCATCTTTTTCACAAGGTTGAGGCTCCAAACACACTCTCACTGCAAGCATTGATGATAAACAAGTCAAAACTATGCAAATAGCTAAGCATAATAGGATAAGAGAAAACTAGAAAAACAATTAGGCTCTATTCGCAATGGAGACAATACAACTGTGTTTAGGCGTTTAGGCTCTGTGCAGGTCCTTCAATATATCAAGTGTACATGAGCTTAAGAACTACGTTTAGGCTCTAATCATGTTATTTGTATTTCTATTACATAAGCTTAAAGAACTCTCCCTATGTGAATCCCAACACCAATACTTTGGCTTGAAACCATGCTTATACAAAACAACAATGCTTTCAAGTAGCAATATTAAAATTTGAAATTTTTCCACAGCAGGCTCAATCTAAAAAAATAATACGAACATTTCTATCAAGCATCAACCAAATAAACCACAAAATTCAAGTGAGATACTAACCTAGCTGTTCAAAACAACACCAATCCAAAAAGTATAAAAAATGTTCTACGAAAGACTTAATTAGCAATAATTTATTTATAGATATAACCGCATAAGTTAAAGTACCAACAATATCAATAAGTTATTAGAAGACGTATCAATCACATATTAGACAATATCAATCACAAAGATGTTAGTACATGTTACCAATGGTCCCTGAGTCTTAGATAGGTCCAATTTGTGTTCATTAAAAGGTCCCTGAGTCTTGGATCCCACTGCTAGTGTCTCAACTTTTTTTTTGAATTCAGCATATATTAGAACAGCCCTGGTACAAGCTGTACCTAAAAGGGCAATATAGCAGAACAAAAACAGCAGACAGAACGAGCAAAAAAAAAAAAGAAAAACAACAGGATAATAGGACATAAAACACACTAGAAACTAGCCAATACCAAAACCAAACCAACACCAACAGCAGCAGCTGCTAACACAACAGCAAAACAGTCCTTGCAGCACCCTCGGCTAGCAGCAACAGCTGCTAACAGCAGCAGACTCGTCCGATCCAACCCCGGCAAAAAACTACCTTTTTAAACAAATTTTATCCATCAATAAACAAACAACATAAAATTCAACCCATTCTTAACTTCAGTACTGCCAAAATCTCAAACATAAGTCCATCTATTTCTCGAAATTGTCTATTTTCACATAACCAATTCAATTCATCATTTGAAAGCTTATAAAACTAGTAGAATAATTTTCATTATAACAATTATCCTTATATTACCACTTAATATAAAGTTATAAGCTATTATTTGAGATGAATAACATCAAAGAACTAGCATGTCAGCATGGATTTTCAATAACAGTAGCGTGAAAGTAAAAACATGCAATTTGGCACAAACAAAAGTCCTTAGATCCAATCCAATCCAGTATGAAGTTGATAGGTTCCTTATTAAGAGGCTACTTAATTACATATATACACAGATCAAAATTACCAGATTGAACAACCAAATCAAACAAAAGGGAGATGAATGAATATACCTCGGTTGAACGACGCTGACGAGAGAGAGAGCAAAGACAGATTGTCGGCGGAGAGAATCAAAGATCGACGGCGGCGACGGTGAAATTTCGTGAGCTGCTCCGATGGGTTATCGACGGCGGCGAGGGAGAATAGGGAGAAGAGGGTAATGGCGTGGGAGAGTGAGATGCCCCAATTCAATTGCTACAGTTTTTCCTTTTTTTAATTAATCAATACTCTTTTTTTTTTGACATGGACTTGGCAAAAATTTGGCCAAATTTTTTATTAATAAAATTTGCCACATAAGAGGGTGTAGGAGTGGTATGCCACCTATGGTGGTATGCCTATCACCACTCCATGAAGTTTTTTTTAAAAAAATGAAACCACACACATGGATTATTTTATTATAATTAAATTGTTGTACCAAATAAATAGAAGAGATATAATTATATTTATTTATTTTAAATTCAATATATTATTTGTTGTGTTAGCAACACCACAAATTACCCATCTTTAAAAGTTAAGAAAAGTCAGATTAGTTTATTATTTGATAAGCACTTCCCACTTAAGATAGGCACTTTTTTTATTGCTTGCTTCCTTTTATTCTGGTGGGCTAGTAATATAATATAACACCAATCCATAACGAATCAAAATATTGTAAGAGAGAAACATTACAACGATCAAAAAAATTGGACAATGGCATAGGTGGACAAGATGCCTAAACAGAACAAGTACGTAAAAATGTTTTAACTCCATCTTGCACACCAAAAGCATGATGGGTCACAAGTAGCCAAGAGAAATGCCTGCAATCATAATAGTATAAGAGTATATTTATCTCTTTTTTTTTTATAAGAAAAAAAAAGAGTATAATTATCATCCACTTCTTCATAAATACTCCCTCCGGTCCTTATTATAAGAAACAATTAACTTTTTTGGTTCATTGTGCAAGTGATGTATCTAGTCTATATTTACAATAAGATACATTAATTATTCTATGAACCTAAAAAGTCAATTTTTTCTTATAATAAGGACCGGAGGGAGTATATATAAGTATTAAAGCACTTTAATGTTTTAGGGGGAAAAATGAGACAATGCAAAATGGTTTCTACCTCACTCTCACAAAAAGGATCGACAAGAGTTATAAACATTGACCCCTCTATGATGCAACTTTCAAGGTATACCTTGTAGAAAGAGATTTATGGCATACTTGCCAAATGAAAAATTGCACGCTTGCATACACTTTGAGCTTCCAAATCTATCCCAACCTTCCGAATTGTGACTAGAGGATGATTAGCAAGCAATGCATGAATCACTTATAGCCACTCTTTGTGGAATAGGTTCCATTCAGGCGATGTTTTCAATTCCAAGTGTCTTCCAAGTTTTGAACAAAGCAAGAACTAAGAGTTTGTATAAGGCGAGATATATCATTGCAATTAAGTTGTTACATGCATGCAAGTTTTGAATAAATATTGTCGAGCGAACTAAGTCCATTCTTCGACTATATATGCCTAAAGAAATATGAATGCCTTTACAATCTCCCATGAGGGAACTCAAGGGCCTTTTTGAAAACCAATTTTATGAAACCAGTTTTATGAAATTTGAAGACAATGCTCTCAAATTCATTCGAAATCCAGGTTTCGTAACTTCTCAAAACCATCAGACTTAAAATGTACAAAATAAGTTTTTTCAAAGATCATTTAAAAGATTTTTCAGCACCAAAGATTCAATAAGAAATAAAACTTAGAAGATTTCAAGAAAGTTACTAGAAGACACGTGACATTCATGCGTTCTAGGAGTTAATTCATTTCTTTTTTTATGAATAATAGAATCAAACTTCGTGCAGAAGAAGTTCATTTATGTTCCATGAGACTTGCCTACTAGAATAACACATTAATTCACCCTCATAGGATAAACATCATATTGGTTCTTGAAACGAATGATGTATGTAACTCGTTTATATTTATAGTAATATCATTTTTTTTTTATCTTTATTTCTTGATTTATGCACTTTTTTAGTTATACACTTTCTCATTTTTACTCAATCACGTGTTTCTTGTGTCACCAACTAAGACTTGTGGCCTTAAACCTATTAACTAATTCCCCTCACGAGCATATTGAGGAAACAACTCATTTGCATGCTATAAGAGGGTAAAGCAGTAAAAATAACATTATCAAGGGTAACTCAACCGAGTTAATTAAGATTCAGTCGTCCTTAATATGGATGATAGTTTTATCTCCAACCCTGGTTTTAAGGGTTTACTTGTTGAGGAGACATGGTGGTAGTTTCATCACTAGTTAATGGGGAGTGTGGGATGCTCAATAGTTCTTCATGTTGAGGTGCATGCATGCGTTTGATGAGGATCAAGCTTTTTTTGGGAAGCATGCATGTTTCAGAGACTCATTGCATGCAGAGACTTAAATTTTTTTTCATCATTATGCCAACCATAGGTGGATCTCATCGAGGTTTTGATGGCTAAATAGTGGGTTATCTCTATGCATTATATTGAGTGGGTTAAAATACAGTAGGAGACTCTCAACTAGTAATAAACACAACAACCATTCACACTCTTATAACTATATATTAATTCTAGCATATTCTAGCATAAAAGCAATTGAAGAAAGACAATTTATTTCCATTCTTTCGCAGAAACCGTACTTGTTTCCATAAGCAATCATCAATTGGAAGCCTATATATGAATTAATCAACCGTACCCAATTTTTTAAAGATGGATCCATTTTTAATATTTGAAATGGACACCCAATTTGATTAGGCCGATCCTACTATTTATGAGAAGGGGTATTAGAAAAAAACCTAAGTCACACGCTTAACAAAAATCTAAAACAAACGAGTTTATAAAGAAGACATACTTTATCTTACAAACTAGTTTAATAATTGATGAATTAAGTCGAATAAAAACAATGAAGCAATGAGAAAACCTACTTGTGTGAAGTCAATAAAAAAATCAGCAAAATAATATACACAAACATAAAACTACGTAAACATTTCAACCCAAACTAGGTAAGCATAAATCTATTCTTAAATATATGAATGTAATTAAAAAATGCCAATTTTCATTTATTGTGTTTTAAATTCCTAAAGTTAGATGATTAATTTGAGAAAAAAATAAATAAATGGTGAGATAGAAACTTTGAGTTAAATTAGAAGATCTATGGAGTAATTTAGTAAAAGAGAAAAATATAATGGAAAGAAAGAGAGGGCCTAAAATAGAAATATATTTGTTCATAATAACAAGAGTTAAGAATGCCGCATGCAAATATAACACATTACATAACATAAAACGGCTTATTAAAAAAAAAAAAAAAACTGCTAATTGTCTACAGGGACATCACAATATCTCAAACCAAAGTACATTTGTCACATAAGATGTAATAACTTATTTAAAGTATATAATATGATATAATTTGGTTATCCTTTCTCAAAGTGCAAGAGAGCTTATTTCATCGTCTTTCCAAATTCCATCCTCGTATCTGAACCATCTAGGAAGCCCATCATCTGCTTTTGTCCTCTGACACATGATGCATGATTCTTCCATGCATGTGTAGAACTCACGCAGCCTAGAACCCTTCTCAATGATTATAGGATCAATACCACTAGAAAACATGTATCCTTCACGAGGATATGGAAGAGGTAGCACATGACAAGAATGTGAAATGTTAAGCACTTCTAAGCCTTTTAGCTCATCTAATATTAAAATGAGAGCTTTTTTCGACAACCCTGAACATCGAAGACTCAACACTTTCAAATTTGGAAGAAATGCAACGAGTGAGGCAGCAAATGTCATGTCAAGACACCCCATGACCTTGAGTTCTCTAAAGTTCTTGCAATGCTTTGTAATTTCTTCAAAAACATATCCTGGGTATTCAATGCAAGGCATTGTCATGGACTCTAGATTTGTCCACACCCTAATTGCCCTTAGAATTCCTATCTTCTTGATACGGTTCCAAGATACAAAGACTAGTCGTCTTACATGTGGGCACCTGCCACAAGATACACAATACAATACAATCACCATCTAATTAAATAATCTAATTAGTAGCCACGAGAAAACATTAGTACTATTCTTTAAGAGGAATGCTAGGGACAGATGCTCATACACTCTCTCTTAGACACTCTCCCTATGACTGGTGCCACGTACCCCTCTGTTTCAATTACTAACCTACTAACCGGCTCAACAGGTGAAAGTACCATTTTTTTTTGAGCAATGCTAGGGACACTTGCTCAAACACTCTCCCACAAACACTCTCTATGTGTATGGTGCCACGTTTCCAATTTTTTATCTCTTTAATTGTTTACCGGCTTTTAAAAGTAGAGAAAGTTTTTAATATTTTTTGTTATTTTTTTATTGTTGGCATCTCAAAAGTCATCCCTGCAAATGGTTCCACGCCAATCTCTGCAAATGGAAAATAGACTATACAACTGCAACGTACAAATCTTCACTGTAATTTCATTTTTATTTGCTTCACACCACAGCCATATACAACAAATCAGATTTTTCATCTTCAATTATTATCAATTTTTAAATTATTAACAAAAAAAGACTGTCAAAATACACTTATAGCTTCCATAAATTTTCTTTTGAAAAATATCATAGCATTCCAACTTTGCATCGCAACAATTTTTCTGGGCCGCCGTGGTGGGATGATGGGACCTACAACGGTGGTCAATCGGACTCTACCGCACAACGAACGAATCTGGCCGTGCAGGTCATTCCGTTAATCACATGGTCGTCTTGCATTCTCCCCGTCACCGTCTTCCACGCCGTCTTTGCCGCGTGGTTTTCTTCTTCTTCCACGGCAGCTCTGTCGTCATCCTCCTCCATCGACAACCGCTTCTTCCTCGCCGCACTCTCCTCCCTCACCTTCGTCTCTCTTGTCTTCACTGATGTGTGGCTCAGCACGATTGCCGTTGGAACCGCGGTGGTTGTTTTCACACCACAACGCTGAAGTGCCAAAAAGTACAGAATAAAAAAAAAATGTTTTGTAAAAAAAAAATGGTACTTTCACCTGTTGAGCCGGTTAGTAGGTTAGTAATTGAAACAGAGGGGTACGTGGCACCAGTCATAGGGAGAGTGTCTAAGAGAGAGTGTATGAGCATCTGTCCCTAGCATTCCTCATTCTTTAATGAAGTTTAACGTATATCAAAAGAGAGATCAATATCAAAATAGTATTAAATATATATAAAAATGTGTAGAAATAATCTATATGATATAAATTTTCAGTTTAATGATGTAATTTTTGTAATATTGATATCATGTAAAAATTTATAAAAATATTACAATAATCTAAGTAAGAGAGATAAAGATTTTATTGAAAAAAAATCTAAGACTCACAATGAAAAGAGATAAAGTAAAACAAAAACATAAATAATTAAACCTATTATCTTACATTTGATTTTGTAAATGCCCGATAGATATAGAGTCTAAGATTATAAAGCTTTAAGAGTTTATCTTCTTCAGTTGGATTTTTCCCAATAGAGAATATGTCTCGAAATAGTATATATAATTTAAGGCAAATGTTTAGCATGGGGAAATTGACATATTTCCCCATCTTAGGTCAATTTAACAAGGACTAATGTTTACGTAAAACTTTGATGGATTTTAATATTATTTAACAAGGACTAATGTTTACGTAAAACTTGGATGGATTTTAATATAAAAAAACTACTGTACCATTATTTGTAGAAAACGGTGTTTTTTTTTTAAAGGATTAGAAAACGGTGTTGTTTTACTTTCCGTTACCAAATTGTTTTTTTATTAAAATAAATATTTCATTTTTTTTATTATTTAGAAAAACTCGATAAATGTTAGTATTTAAATAAATATTTACCCATTCGTTCGGGTTTGAACTCAAAATCTATAAATCCTTTAATACTTAACTAAAATTAATTGAGTTATCCAACCCTCCGTTCAATTTGTTTATTATAAATTTTTATATTGATTTCATTTATTTGAGTTTTTGTTTGACGTAAACATGATATCTTTTAGAATTAATTTTTTAATTACTTGTGTTTTTAATTACAAATGATATTGATTTTTTAAAAGTACGTTTTTCACTAAAATCAGAAGGAAAAATAATTGAAATCTTTTTTTTTTTTAGGGGATTAAGTAAATTAAATCTGAAATATGAAAATGTTAGTTATGTTATTTGGGAGTTGGGATTATGTTTTCGTATTAAAAAAAAAGCTTAATTGAACACCCGGTCCCTTAATTTAATTTTTTTTAAATTGGTCCTATAACTCTTAATATTTTCAATTTGGTCCTTTAGTTGAGTTTCAGTAGGTAAATTTGATTCTATTTCGTTAATTTTAACTCCTTCAAAAAGGAGACCGTTGGATGAAGGACGTCAATAAGATTTAACGGTGTATCATCAACATCTAATTAATTATGATTGTGAGTTAGATTATGTGGTGGTGTTAATTCTAGATTTAATGGTTTGATTATGTGATATTTGTCGAAGTTGAAATTATAACTTTTGAGGGAAGATGAAAAAAATCAGAATCAATTAGGTGTTAGTGATGTACCGTTAAATTTCATAAACCTCATTCATCCAACAGTCTCCTTTTCGAGGGAGTTAATATTAACAAAATAGGATCAAATTGACCTACTGAAACACAACTAAATGACCAAATTGAAAATTTTAAGTGTTATAGGACCAATTAAAAAAAAAGAATTATGTTAAGGGATCTGGTGTTCAATTATGCCTAATTTTTTTATGGAAAATGTTAACCGGTGCCCCCGGGGCACTGGTTAAGGAAGCAAATGTAGAAACTTTTGCATTGAAAATTGTGTAATCAAGGGTTTAAAAGTCAAAAAAGTGTCTTTTCTTATTTAATTTTTCCTTTTTTAGATATCTTAACCAGTGCCCCGGGGGCACCGGTTAACACAACCCTTTTTTTATTAAGAATGGGCTGGAAAAGGTTAATGGGAGTGTAAAAAAAATTGTATCTCCCACCCATAAAGAAATAAGCAAAATAATTAGGGTCAGATTATAATTTTGAACCAGGGGTATAAATTGGAATATAAAAGAATAGGAAGTACAACTTATTACAAGTAAAACAAAATTGATCTAAGATGGGGAAATTTGACAATTTGTCCATGCTAAAACTCGCCATAATTTCGTATAGTATTCTACCTTGGATCGTGTTTATAGGTGATCTACAATGGAGTATGGTTTTTCATGGTTAGATCAAGTAGAAATTCAGATTTTATCATGGCCCCTTGTACATAGTTGATCAAGGATGCTAAAAAACATAAAAGGGTCACAGTTTTTTTAAATCAAGGTTAAAATCTTTGGCACAAGTCAGGATCATATTATAAACAACTTGAAATAGTATAGTATAGTATAACATGTAGTACAAAACCTTTATGAAATTATATGTAATTACGTACCTTATAGCTGTGTAAATGAATTGATCATTAGTGAGATACAAGCTGTAATGAAAAATCAAGGTCTTGATATTCCCTTGACTGATATTCAATGCAAGAAATAGCAAATTATACAAAGTGCTGTCAGAGCGGGAATGGACCCAAACATATGGCTGAATTGAGGCCTTCACAAAATCAGATTTCAACATTGAGAAATCAAGTGTTTGCCAAACTGGTTGGTCATTGCTAGCTCTCTTCCATGCTTCAATAAAACGACCAACAGCTTCATTTGATTCAAAGATATTAAACTCCTTACCAATCTCAACCAAAATCTCATCATCTGGAAAATTCTTCAGAAGAAAGTCCCACATGGTCAAGTCTTTTTTCACTTCACGGCTTAGTTCAACTTCCATTGCACCAAATTTCCTACAAATAAAAATAATTATATCAATAAATCTAAAAACATGATAATTTGATTTCCTATGTATCTATCAATACATAATCATTTGATTTCTTCATAATTATATTAAATACGATAATGTATTGAATATTTTTTCTAAAAATTATTTAGGACGAGTTAGATTTGAGGACTCATACATAGTGCTAAGAAAAAGCTCATAGACTAAGAGAGTGTTGACAGAGGAATCTTACCAACCAACAATCTTCACATTGACATCATGATTCGAACACAATTCCAACTGAAATTTGAGTTTGAATAGACCAATGTATGCTGATTATAGTGATGTATCGATGATATATACACCCTCCGGTCATTATTATAAAAGCAAAATTTAACATTTTAGATTTATTCATTAAATAATGTATATGGTTTTAGATTCATTCATTAAATGATGTATATGATATATAATAAAGATCATATATATCATTAATTGAATGAATCTAAATTGTAGATTTTTACTTATAATAGTGACTAGAGGGTGTACTCTATACATTACTACCTCCGGTCCTATTTATAAGAAACATTTTGGCCATTAAAAGTGAATGTATCTAGTCCAAATTTTAAACAAGATACATTAACTTTTGTTGACTAAAATGTCTTTTATAAATAAGACCGGAGAGAGTAGTTGCTACTAATTAATTTATTCAACAAAAGGAATACTTCTGTCTTTGTACTAATTAATTTCTTCAAAAGGCATTTATAAATTTGTTTGACTATTGACTCAACAAAAGAATACTTTTGTCTTTTTACTAATTAATCTCTTCAAAAGACATTTATGAATTTGTTTGACTGTTAACTATCTTCATATCGAAACTTGGACCCAATTGACTAAAAGTAAACAATTTTAAAAAAGATTAACTGTTCAAATTGATATTGTATTATATGCGAAGTCTAGAAATATACGACGTGAAGCCCCCTAATATGATCCCTAATTTTAAAGGTCTACCCATGGTCCCTTCAAAATGACCTTCAATTGCAGGTTTCACAAAACAATTGTTTCATGGTTCCACACACCAAAAAATCTTTTTTAATGAGCAGCATTACATATTACTTTTGTACCCTTCCACGGGATCTTAAAACCCCCAAGTATAGCACAATTTTTCTATCTCTCTCTCTCTCTCTCTCTCTCTCTCTCTCTCTCTCTCTCTCTCTCTCTCTCTCTATTTTACTCATCTCTATGTTCATCTATACTCATGTCTTCTTCTATCTAATCTTAACCTTCACCACCCACACCCCTCCATTTAACCCGTAAACTTTTAGATCAAAATCATTTCATCACGTTGGTTTGTTTGTCATTCCTAACAAGTGACAGAGATTTGACAAGGTGACGACAATAGTAAGTATTCCGGTCATGTTGTTGCTGTAAAGATTGAGAACTTTGAGGTTCATGAGAAGAGAAAGCTCGGAAGGGAAAGTATCGTGGAAGACATTGTTGGAGAGTGATCAGGAGAGGTAATCGATTTGGTCCTCGGATAGAAATAGAGATTAGATGTTCTTTTTGAAATTTAAAATAACAAATTATAACTTGAAAGCATCTCACCTAATTGTACATTAAAGTAGACCTCTAACAATCATTTTATGAAGGAGCTTCACCGCCTTACTGCTCCTTGCACGAGCTTGTCGATAAAAATATTTGCATCATGAGGTAATCTTGAGTTAGTTTTTTGGTGTTTGCTGGGTTCGGTTGTCTAATGTGTTGTCTTTTGTTTTGTTTTTCCTGTTGTTTCCTCTGTAGTTCTATTGCGGAGGGGATGTTAGTTAGGTCTGGGTTTGTTGTTTTCTTGTAGCGCAATTTATCTCTCTTTTGTGTTCTTGTGCCTAGCCTTTTGTGGTGTTGTTTCTTTGTTGCCTGCCTTTTCACTTCTTGTGGGGGATAAGCTTTTAATAAAGTTTTGTTGTTTCAAAAAAATATAATTGCCGATTATAAAAAGTATGATGTTACTAGATGTATTATGAACCCACAATCCACTAATATAAACACCCAAGTTTAACATTTTTTATACAATTCCAAAAAGCACAAATAACGCAAAACATATAAATTGAAGAGAAATGATATTTTAACAACCACTTTTTGACAACTTTCTCTCTCATACTCACATGATGTTGTTATCCTCTCTCTTCCTTTTTCTCTCTCTATTGTTTTTGACCAATAAGAAGTGAGAAAAACAAGGTTGTCAACAAAGTTGTCATCAAATTGAAAGAGTCAAAATGGAGAGTGCAGAAGTAATAACGAGACAGTTAAAAAAGTTTTTTTTAAGAAAAGAATTTTACTTAGATACAAATTCCATTGATCTTTCCTCAAAAAAAAAAATTCCATTGATCTAACTCTGGTTCTTTGTTGACATCTTCAAGGGTTGCAAGTCTATCTTCCACAAAGCTGTTTAATATTAACTACAGTTAATTTCTCCCAAATCATCTTAAAATGTAAATGCAACTTTACAGTTAATTCCCTAAAAAAAAAAAAATAGCCTCTAGATGCACAAAAATATTAAGTGTAGTGTCAACCCTTGGTGTTCTGGCATGATCTGAAGCTTCTTCGGCATTTCTACCTAAGATTGTTTGGGAAATATATCAAACAACAAAGACATAAGGCATCTGGAATTGTCAAGTTATATCATATACAATACTAACCCTGTTCCAAGACCATATATTATGTTCGGCTGTATAAATTACTCCAGCATGTTCTCTAATTAAAGCATCAGCCAAGCGACCTTGAAACCATAGAAGGGGCAGGAAAGTACAGAGAAAATGCAAAGGCATATGGGCATGTCAAAATATAGGAGTATGATTATTGTCTTTATGCTAAGAAAAAAGACTGTTTTTTGGTGACAATGTACACTCTTGAGCTTTCAAATCTTAATGCATCATAAACGCCATGAAAGAATCTAGAGATAAATCATCCACAAATAAAAAATTTGAACATCGAAATTCATGACAATAAATATTTATTGAAATAGAAGGGGCAGAATAGAAAGTAGATCTCAAGATACATAAGAACAAATCTTATTGTAATGTAAGCATAAACTCAAAACATATTGGTGACATCTCTATTCTAAAAATTCAACATCCATGCGCAATGTTATTAATCAATACTATCACTTTAGTGATAAAAATTCAACATCCATGCACAATGTTTATCCAATTTAAATCTTATTAATTGATTATCTTTAATGATTTTTTTAAAAAAAATTTCTCAAGCTTTGCAACATCAATAGTTGGAGCCCATCTTTGCACATACATTATTATACACAACTTGATTTGGATCAACTTATAGCCCGTCATCTCACCTTCACAAAGGAATTAGGAGGAATTCTAATAATCAAATCCATGTCTTCAAAATCACCTTCATAAAAAACAAGAAATCAAGTCAGTAGATAATAACGATAATGTCTTCAAAAGAAATATAATACAAATAATGAAAAGATCATAGATATAACAATCTAAGCATTCTCTTCTATTGTCTCATGTCTAGATACTTCACCTTCATGCATTGGTCTGGGCAATACCAACCAAGTTAGGAAACTTGATCACCGGATTTTTCCACAATTGGGATCATGTGTATTTGCTTTGCCTCCATCGAATACAATTGGGATCTGATCACCGGATTTTCCCACAATTGGGATCATGTGTATTTGCTTTGCCTCCATCAAATAAATGCAACACCTCATAGGAAAAGTCTCGAGATAATGACCCTTACCTCCTAAGAATAATGCTTTATCACCTAGATCGCCCACCTTAATCCACCTCATTGTATCGAAATTCATCTCATAGATAGATATTCAAATGCTTTGCAGGAACAAAATCAACCAATAAAAATGGAAAATGGTGAATGAAGAATGTTCGAGAAGCTTCTACAAAGCCACTTTCTTGATTGGAAAATTCTCGTTTTTAGCATTTTGCTATCTGAAAAAAAGGGGGCTGGTGTGAAGAAGATACGGCAGTGCAAAGAAATGGGGCGTACCGGAGAAACGACGGCGCGAGGATGAGATTACTTCGCACAAACGGCGACGTGAAGGAGAGATTTTGGGCTTTGGCTTTTTGTTGGTCAAATGTGATTAATTTAGGGGAATTTCTTTTCCCACCCTACTTGCAAATGTTCATAACACAAAAAACAAAAACAAAAATTGTAACTAAATCACATTCTACTTTAACAGTAAGTACACAATTTAACCATAACAGTTTCAATAACCTTTTGTCAAAAAAAAAAAAAAATACAACAATGTAAAACAAAAACAATAATAAATGCGACAATATAATTAAATAAAAACAAGATAAGATCATGGGTACTTCAAACATACTTTATTTGATTACTCTATGCAAGTCTCAATTTTTCTTCGTATGCTACGGGATAACAAACCCAGACCCAACTAACAGCCCTTGAGCAACAGCACTACAAAGGAAACAATGGGAAAAACAAAACAAAAGACAGCACATCAGACAGTCGAACCCAACAAGCACCAAAAAACTAACTCAAGATTACCTCATGATGCAAATATTATTATCGACAAGCACATGCAAGGCGCACTAAGACAGTGAAGCTTCTTCATGAAATGATTGTTAGAGGTCTACTTTAATGTAAAATCAGGTGCGATGCTTTCAAGTTACAATTTGTTATTATGAATTTCAATACGAACATCTAATCTCTATTTGTTTTCATGTTAATAAAAGATAACTAGTACAATTGGTTCCCTGTTACGTTAGTTCTGATTAAAATTTAGGGTGAATAGTGTTTTTAAAATTTTGTGTCAAGACTCTGGTCTGTTTAAATTTTTATAAATGTCTAAAGGAAGTCTATAAAATCACGATTATAAAAATCACAAAACAAAAACAAAAACAAAAATACAATGCAACAAGAAAACCATAAAAGTATACTTGCAATAACCCAATAATAGTTGAATTGAAATGAAAATGAATCAGAAATAAAACCACAAAATTACAACATTTAGAACATATTTGAGGACCTAATCGATTACCTCTCTAGCTCACTCTCCAACGATGTCTTTAGCGATACTTTCCCTTCCGAGCTTTCTCTTCTAATGAACCTCAAAGTTCTCGATCTATACAACAACAACATGACTGGAATACTGGCTCTCGCCGTCACCTTGTTGTCAAATCTCTGTCACTTGTTATGAATGACGGACGAACTAACGTGATGAAATGCTTTTGATCTAAAAATTTACGGGTTAAATGGAGGGGTGTGGGTGGTGAAGGTGAACGTTAAGATTAGATAGAAGAAGAAGGCATGAGTAGAGATGAACAGAGAGATGAGTAGAATAGCTTTGAAGAGAGAGAGGAGTAGAAAAAATAATAAGATTTTTAGGATTTTGTGGAAGGGTACAAAGGTAGTATGCAATGTTGCTTATTAAAAAAGATTCTTTGGTGTATGGGACCATGAAACAATTTTTTTTGGTGAAACCTTCCATTGAAGGTCATTTTGAAGGGACCATGGGTGGATCTCTAAAATTAAGAACCATATTAGGGACTTTCAACATTTACAAGAAACGAAAACATATTTTAGCCTAGTTTTTAATTTTTTTTTACTAACTTGTACTATTTTTAAAGATTATGAATATTTCAAACAATGTTGGGACTTATAACTTATTGTGTTTGATAGTTTTTCCTTTCATTTCTAGATAGCGAGTCTCAAGGATGTTTCCCTATAAATTCCCTATCATGTTGCTTTAAATTTTAGATATCGTATGAAATCAAAAGGGAGGTTCAATCTCTTCACCCCTCTTCAAGCTCTCTTCTTCAAGCTCCTTTTCTCGCAAAATTGCAAGAAGAAAAACAAATGAAGTAATTGAGCATCTTAAGGCATGTTCATATGATAAGTTGCAAGTGCATGGTTTCTATCGCGTAGTAAAATTTATGGATCTCACGTGGACTAGTGTTAATTATTGATCTTAGATTTTTACATGTGGGTTTATTTTTGGAAAAAAAAAATTAACAATATTATAAAAGTACCTTATAATTTTGGTTTCCATCACAAGATAGAAATATCAATCCCAAGCCCTTGCGTTGTTATAAACTCAACACTCAGGCAATGTAAACTATTGTATCTTATGACCTCTTTAGGGCGTTGCATAAATGTATTTTGAACCAATGGAACCACCTATTTTTATAGCTTGCTCCCTCGACAAAATCCGCGAAGCGCAATTACCCTATATTATCGTCTCAAAACAATCTAGAATATTTTCATGAATTGATTAAAAGGGGACCAAAGTCCATAAATTGATTAAAAGGATGACTAAAATTGCAATTAAGCCTAAAAGAAAAACTTATTTCCATTTCAATTTTTGGTCTACAAGAATACTTTTTTTTTTTTTGAAGCAAGGGATTCTTATCTTTCCGTTGTTTTTGTAACATCAAACTTGCCATGTGGGAGAAGCTCCACAGTCTTTATTGATTAAGAGCTTTTGTCCGTTGAATCTCATAAAAGATGTAACGTTTCATGGTCAATTCAATTTTATGTCTCTTTTCCATTTTTCATTCCATATTCTTTGAAATCTTTTTCCTTCTTCTACTTTAAGGTAAAATGTTCATTAGAAGTTAACTAGTCATGAACTTAATAGCACACGGAGGGTGACAATTAGAATAAAGATGCTTTTTGGACTGAAACGATATTGTTACACTCAATATTCAATAGAAGTGGCAATGCAACTATAAAAGGTAGGATTAGCAAAAAAAAACTATACATGGTAGGATAATGGCTAGAATCATACTATATAGATATGAAGATGACAAAATATAATTTTAGGTTTGTCACAAGATTTCTGGTGCAATATTTTTTTTCATGGCATACTAAGAAGTTATGACTTATGACATGAAAGATAAAAAACTCAAGTTCTGATTTTGCTACTTTTATCAACAGGTCTAAACTTAGCACTCATGGAGTTGAGGTCAATTTGAGACGTGAAACATAGTACTACTAAAACAATAAAAAGGAACCAAATTTGATTTCAAAACCAAAGGCAAAAATATGAAATGAATTCAATTTTGCATAAAGCATCACACATTGGTCATTTTGGACTGAATCTTGTAAAATAATCAGAGATTCTAGTTTAACGTAACATTATTCTTTTATCTTGTCAATTTGTAAAATCCTTTATATCTAATCCTAGCAAACATGCTTACCCTAATTCCCAACCCCTAACCCTACTTTTTTGGCTCCAATCTATCCAGACCGTTAGATCATTGTAATTAGGGGAGATTATCATATCAGCCATTGATCAAATCTCACTCCTTGAAATTTGATTCACGTGCATAGGGAAGATGAGTCTCTTTTCTCTTCCCTTCTAGCGTGTAATTTCCAAGGCTTTCTCTCTGTCATTCAAGCGCTGCTTTCTCTCTTCCTCAAGCTTCTCTCTGTCCACCACCGCCTGCCCTCACATGGTCATTGGCCTCAACCTCAACACACCGCCTCTACACTTTCCCGTCGGTAACGCTGCCTCTCCCATCTTCTGCCTCACATGTTGTTTATTGCCTCCCTCTGTCGTCTCAACTTCCACGCCGTCAACTGCGGCGATCACGTTACAATCACCGCCGCCGTAGCACCTTCATCTGCTTCTTCGATCACTCTATGTATTTTGAATCATCTCTGTCTCTCCACCGCTCTCATCTGCTTCTTCGATCAATCTCAGCATCTCAATTTGTTTGCTCATTCCTTTCATTGATTTGCATTATCTCCGCGAGTGCACACTACACGGTATAGCTCAAATTTCTTTCTTTTTTTTTTTTAATTTTGTTTATAGGATTTTTGAGGAGATAATCGTGATTGGTTGATAGTTTAGGAAAAATTTGATTTTGAGCTTATTTTGTATACCCAGTGATCTTGATTTGTATGTTTTCGGTATGATATGGGGTTGATTCTTCATTTTTGGTAGTTGATGATAGTATTGTTTTTAGTTTGTATTGCTTTGTTGTATCGGTTCAATCATGACTCAGAAGAAAAGATAGCTGAATGATTTTTGTCTCTAGAAAAATTTGATTGTCTATAGATCTCTCGAATATCGCAAATATAGACAGATGGATTTGGTGTAGTATTTTGAGATATGGGGGGTCTATCAAATTAGATAGGCTAGATTACTATTTGTAATGTTAATTAGAGTATATTAGTGATTATATAATACAAGCTGAAATTATTCAGATCAAAAGATTTATATAACTAGATAGTTTAGTTCAAATGTTGAAGAGGATGAGAAGGTGAAAATTTGATAGGTTTATTTCTCTCTGAGCTATTTTACATTTTCCTCGTTTTTTTTGTTATTTTGATTTAGTTTTTTATAGCTTTCGTCTCATTATGCTGTGTCTTTTTTGTTGGGTATTTTATTTTCAGAATTTGAGGCGGAGGAAGTGAGCGTGCAAAATGAGTGAGCGTACAATTACAAAACTATTTTGGGTTGAATTTCTAAGTTAGAGTTCTTCGATGCTAAGAGTATCTTTATGGTAATGGGTTTTAAGTTTTTAATTGAAAAATTGTGCATTTTCTTCGTTTCTTTAACCCGCCTTCCATCTATCTTCGTTTCCTTTCCAATTTGTTGGCAGAAAGCTCGCTATGATAGCTTACGTGCTGGTGATTACTGCTTTCGCTCAATGTTGCGGCAGCTCACGGTGACAATTTTGCAGTGGTGATTACCTGTAGCAGCTCGCAGTGATAGTATGTTTCACAATGGTATACTTCTTGCATTATTTTTAGGTTTTGGTTTAGTTTTTTTGTTGTCGTTGTTTATCTGAGTTGGTTTACTTCTCAAATTTCACTTTTTTTATTGTTTCTTACTTTTACTTAATTTGATCTGTGATAGTTTCTTGCATATAGATTAAATCATTTGCTCATTTTTAAATCAAATATTTTGTTTTTTTATTCTTCAATCTTTAGCTTATTCACGTATGTTTTCAATTTATGTAATTTTATAGTGTGATATTGATATTCTCTATTGAAAGCTATGCCATTGTTTTAGAAAATCCTTGCAATATCTTTACATGCATCCACTACACCCAAACTAAGTTTAAATAACGGTCTTTTTATAGCGATTTAAATTTCTAGCCAGCCTGAATATTGCAAAAGAAGACGAAAATTGACATTAAAATATAAATTTGAATTATTGTGGCTAATGTGACTACTGCCAACACAAATAAAAGATTAATTTAGTGTCTCTGCAAAAAAAAAATCTCTATAATTGCTTGGTCAGGGAGAAAATGGAAAGCCATACTCCAGTATCTAAAATTTTAGCTATAGCTAAAATCAAGAATGTCCTTATCTATGGCACAAGCTTTAGTAGAATTCTTGCATTTGGTTTTGTTTATTGGTTCTGCCAATTATACAAATCTACCTTGACTTTATGTCATTCAAAAGACTGGTGTACTAAGTAACCCTTTGAATTTTGTTTTGTTAAATGGATATACCAACTGCAGGAGGTAGAGAAGCATCATGAGGGCACATCTAGAGCTGTTGTTCCAAGCAGTAGATCTACAGGTATCTGCACATCCTGTTTTTAATTTTGATTTTCTTTGTCGAGTTGAGGTGCAGAATGGTGGGTTCCATCTAATCAAGAGAAATTGTTAAGTGATTTTGAAACTATGAATAAAGCTACGTGTGTTTGAACAGAAACACTTGAAGGAATTCATATTCCGATTCCAATTCTCAGAAGAACAATTCTGGCTCGAGTTGGAAATGGAAGAATCGCGGAGGTAACAAACAACAAGTAGCAGGCATGAACACATCCAAAGACTTTCTTCCTTTGCTATGGTAATTTACATATCTCTCCTTCTCTAACATTCTCTCCAACATAGGCAAAGACTTTCTTCCTTTTGCTTTGGTAATCCACATATCTCTCCTTCTCGAACATTCTCTCCAACATAGTTTCTGATACTCATTCATTTAAAAGAAATCCCCAACTTTTTATGCCTTCAAACTGGTAATTTTGTTATTATGATTAAATGAGAATAGAAAATTCAATTTTAAAGTGGAGTAAGAGTTTTAAAACCATGTGATTTTTTATTATGTTAAGTGAAGTGCATAAAATGTACCATTTTAGAAAAATCATGATTTGAAGGTTAAATTGTCTTTTTTCCTCATACCTTTCTCTTCTAGATATTATTTTTAACATCATGGATAAATTTCCATAGAATTTTGAATTCTTGCTATAAGTCATAACAAATTTATTTTACTAAGGGACCTTATTCTTTATATACGAATACTTGAACCTCCCTGTAATTTGTTAGAACTAAAACATTTGCGAGCTTCTTCTCATTTTGTTGTTAGTATGTTTCGTGTTAGTGATTTTGTTTTAGAAGAAAAAGAGAAATGTGAAGAGATGATTTTGTTTATATTGTTTAAGCTTGATTTTCATGGAGATATGCATCTTCACTCTTCAAATCTACACATCAAGACAATGATGTTGTTTCTTTGCTGGGTTCCTTGGTATTCTAGGTTCCTTATCAGAAGGTTTTATTTGTCCATTTAATTATGGTTAGGCTGGGTAAGTTGGTTCATTTTCCTGTTTTTGTTTTTGGATGCATTCATGCATTTAGCATTGAGCATCGCTGCATATAGGGTGGCTGCGTATGATATATCGTTTTTTTGATTCTTAGCTTTACATGTGATAAAATGCTACTTCTATTCCTACTGAATAATGACCAAAGGCAACTATAGTTTAATAACTTCTTAAATTATAATGACATGATAACTATGCATACTATTATGGCTGAAAGTTTGTGACATGTGAGTTCTAACTTATTTCTTTTAAGAAAATTTAGTTTTGTGATGGGAATGTGTACGGACTACATTAGGATTGTGGGTATTTAAGGCACATGACTGCTGATATATTGACAGCTTATACAAAAAAATTATTTGAAAAAAATTATTGTGAGGTAATTTGAGGATTGGATAAGACAACTGGTGGCCGAACTATTGGGTAATCTTATGGTATTCCAACTATTGTCTTTTAATTTTCATTTGAATAAATGACAATGGTGTGATTAGTTTTGCTTTTGTATGCTATGACCTAAATCTCTCTAACACTTACATAATTCTATATTTTCGTGGCTGAACTATTGGTTGATTAAATGGTATTCTATATTTTGTAGTCTTTTGAATGGGGATAGAGCAATTAGTTATATGTTTAGCATTGAAAGAATTAGTATGGTCTTATTAGTTAATTTAGGACCGGATTATATATTTTTTGGCTGATTTCTTGATCTGCATACCATGGTTCGATTTCTGTTGGATGCATCACATATGATTGGGTGTGGTCCTTTTGCTTTTTATTTAGTCTGTCATCAAGTTGGAATTGCTCAGTTTGAGTAGTGTGTTACAATTTTAACGGTGTTGATATATCCATATCGTTTTACGATGTTGGCAGCTTTAACTTGAGTGGGGAGCTGCTGTATCACTATCAGCAGAGGTGCCTTATAAATGTTGATATGTCCATTTCAAGATGTTTTTCTGCTCACAACACTCATTTGGGCTTGCTATATTTTGTGAGAGGTGCCTTATAAATGTGCAACTCATGCTTCATTCTGGCAGCGGTTACCTTTGTTGAAGTTTGAGTGGTTTTGGAGTTATAATTCTCTTTTTTTTGTTTTCTGCATTGTAAAGGTATAATTTGGTTATGTTACCATTCTATTAGTTTTGTGCACTTTTGTAATATTAATTTAGTTCCTCTGGTGCCTTTTAATTCTCTATCATTTTGGCTTTTTCCAAAAAAAAAAAAAACTGAGGCCAACAATTGTAGGTATCGAGTACTTAATGGATGAGTAATTTGAGAGGCTAACAAATATGGATCTCTTTACTAAAAAAAAAACTATGGATCTCTGTAAAATAAAACTACGGATATGTTTATAATTAGAATAAAATTACAATTATGAATTTGTGAAAAATTATTGACATTAAAAGTTACATTAAAAACTTGTGTTTAGTGTTTTTGGGAAATCTTTTTTGTTAAAATTATAGATTGCTGATCAATGTAACTAAAAATATTTTGAATCAATTATACAATTTTCTTTCTACATAATTTTTGTATCTTTGTTTCAGTGATCTATAATATATGAATTTTCAATGTAATTGATTCAAGAGAAAAAGAGATGTGTGCAATGTTTTTGGCAAAATCCATTTTGTTAAAAAATTATAGATTGCTGATCAAAGTCACGAAAAATATTTCGACTCAATTATACAATTTCCTTTTATAGTTGTATTTAAAATTCTGACATTAAAACTACAGGTTGGCCTATACTATAAAATTTGTATTTTGTCTGCTACATTACCGCACTGGTGAACGAATATATTAAATTGATGGTCCTATCCGTCAATGGATCTTTTGAGAAGCTGCTTTATTAAATTGTTGGTGCATCATTGAAGTATGCTCCAATTGAGACCGCTGATGACTAAGAAATATTGTTGAGCCCATCTTCAATTGTGACTGTTTTTATGACTTATATGTCTTTTGATTATATGTTTTATGACATTGTTGATGCATTATTATATGTTCCAATAGTGATTGCAAATGTTTACTGTTGCTTAGCGCATTGTTAACGTATTCATAGCCATTCGCCGTTTATAAGAGATTAAATTTAACTCATTCATAGTGCTTTATCAAATAATTTACGTATATTATATAGATCACTATTATGTTTTTAACTATATATGACCCGTGCGGCAGCACGGGTAGACGATCTAGTTTGTTCTTTACATGTGTATGCGTTGATGCTCTTAAGTCGAATTGTAGTGTGCACAACTGAGTTAAGTCTTGCACAATACATAAATTTTATCATACGTTGGATTAAAAAGATTTAACCAATCTTATAGTGGACCGCATACATATAATCTTCTCATCTCCTTCTTAACCTTCCCTTTCCCTGCACATCAGAATCCACACCTCTACATCACCTACAGTAGCAATTCATTCAACAATGATAAGAACCTAGTAAATATAAATCAAAGAAAAGATGCGGAAACAAGCAACATAGAATTTGGGTTTCTTTGGGTTGTCTCTCGTCTTGAGTAAGGTTTCTTTCTGTTGTTTGTTGCGTGGTGTGTCGAGTACTACTTATAATCATGCTTTCTGGATAAGTATCTTTTGTACGCGATTTCATCTAAGCTTTTGATGTAAAAAAACAAAATGAATCAAAAGATTTAATGAAACACAAGAATGCCTAGTTGTCTCTTTTATTATAGGTCAATGAAATAGTTCAATCCGTTTTTGGCACAAAATGTGAAACTATGGTGACAAAATAAAACAATCACATTATCTTCGTATATTTTCTCTTTATACAACTCACTAATTAAATGAAATCAAATGGCTTAAATATTTGTAAGGTCACACTGTTAGATTGCACGGAATCCATTTCTATAGATAGATTGAGGAAAATTAAAATGCATCTACCATTGTATATTCAGTTCCATCTTTGAAAAACTGAAACCATATATGAGCACAACATAACCACACCATATAGATTACAAAAGGAGGAGGAAAACCAAAACCTTGATCTCAAAAAAAAAACAGAAACCCAAACCCAAACCCAAAAACTGTGTCATTTCATTGAAGGGATCTTCCAAAACAAGGAAACACACTTTTCCAAAAGTAAACCATTTACAGTTACATTCTCTGCACAAATCCCTTCTCTATTGACTCTTGTTCGTGCAAAGAAAAAGTTAAAAAACTTTTCTTTGTTACTTTGCTTCTCTCTCTTTTCCCTTTTTTTTCTGTCACGGTTTTATTTTAATTTTTTTTCTTCCTTTTCCGCTCAAGCAAAACTATGCTGCAATAGCTGTCCCTTTACGAAAGGAATAATCTTGTCCTTGAACCTTGTTTGAAGAATTAGATTTTCTATGTTCCTTATTCCTCAAAGCTTTCATAGATGAAGAAAGATTCATATTCTTCTCCTTCAATTCATCTATCTCTATTTGTTCTTGCCTACACTCTTCACTACAAAAAGGTGTGTCACCCCTGCACAAATTAAAATCAATCATCAAATTCATAACCTTAAAAAAAAACATCGATCATGAAAATTTTCATAATAAGGGTTTTTTAAGGAACAAATATTTCAATTAAAAAAACATGGGCTTACCTATACATGAAGATATCTTTATTGCCACCAAGTGGTTTGTTACAAAGAGAACAAGCTTCAAGGAAGTGGGGTTGATGATCTTCAAATCTAGCATCATAGAATCTTCCAGATCTAGGTGAAGAAACATAAAGGTTCTTGAAACTAGTATTATTGACATAACCCATGGTTATCATAGATTTTGTAACAAAACTATTGCCACGATAACTTGCAACATCCATGTCTTTCAAGGAAGCTAAACCGTGGTCTTGTTCTAAGTAACAAGGTTTTATTGATGAGTCCATGAGTTTATTAAAATTGAAGGGGTTTTGGTTTTGGTTGAGGAAATGAAATTTGTTGAGAGAGTGAAGGGAGTAAGAGAAAATGGTTAGATATATTGGTTAATTTATAAAGAGATGGGTTTTGGAAACAAACGGTTTGGTATACTATTTGGTACTCCCTCCGTTTCAAAATGAGTGTCTCTTTAGCCAAAAAAAATTGTTTTAAAATGAATCTCACTTTCGGTTTTCAATGCAATAATAACTTTTTATTTTTAATTGTACCCTTCAATTAATACTATGTTACACTACTTCCAAAGTATTGTTTTTTCTTTAATGAAAAACAAACAAATAGTTGATTAGGATAATTTGGTGAAATTGCAATGACATTTAACTACTTTATTTCATTCCTTAATCTGTGTGCAATTGGTTAAAACGACACTCATTTTAAAACGGATGGAGTATTAAAAATTATGAAAAAGAAGGAAAATGATGTGTAAACAACGGCATGTTAGAAGGAATCCATTGGCTAAAACTACTTGAATCAGCACCGTTGAAAATAATTTTAGATATTTATTTTGAGGTGTATGATTGGGGGGTTTAAGGTTTTTTTGTTAGTGGAAAATTATAAAGGTGGGGCCCATGTGGGCCCAAAGTGGAAGAGTGGTCCCACGTGGATGGAAACGACAAAGAATCTAATATAGGAAAAAGCTAAGGGGAATTTAATGACGTTAGTTCAAGAACCTAGAGTGAGAGGAAGCAATGTTTTGGTTTTAGGGAAAAAGTGAAACCGGTGGGTTATGGAGGGGATGGAAAATAATTGAAGTACCACTAATGTCATCCCACTTGCATTCAAAGGGCGTTACTATACTCCACAAAGTAAACCTTCTATTTCTTTTTGAGGTTAAATTCACTTTTGATCTTCATTTGAGGTCATGATGAAATATCTAAAATATCTAATGGCTCCCAACCATAAATATCTAAAATATCTATATTCATTTTTAATCTCAACCACTAAATCAACTTAATCTAATGGCTCCCATTTGTCAAATTAAAAAATATCTAAAATGAAATACATGCAATACCGCTTCCTAGACTTGTTGAGATTTTATTTTTATGTCGTAATCATAATAAAATTGTAATGGTGAACATTTAATCAATGTGATGAAATTACTCAATCAAGTTGGAATTTATGTGGCCTTGTACCACTATATTAATTGATTGTCTATGTTCATCGATCAATTGAGTTGTATAAGATCCTAATTCTATATGAAGATTAATGAGAGATAGCAAATAAAATATTCATGAGAGAGCCTTTCAAAAAAATAAGATTCATGAGAGATTAAACACAGACGCTGTTTTATCTTGGTTTTCGGGTGTCAAACATTGATTACGTTTGAACCTTTCTAACCGGTGATATCTTATTTTTTTCTTGGGAAGGGAAAAAGTAAGCAAAACCCTTGAGAATCGAGGTCCGGGAGTTGTTTTCGCTACGGGAAGGTGTTAGGCACCCATAACGACTATAGTATCCTATAGGAACCGTCTTTAATTTCTACGCGCGCGCTTTATTTTTAAATGCTATTTTGAAAATGTTTATTAAACCTAAGAATATTCTAAGTGAAGAATTGGAGGGAGAAGAATGTTTTTGGATTTTTATTTTAGTTGAATTGAAGGAATTTTGATTCCTTGCCTACGTACCCGTTTAAGGGATCAAATCCACCGTAGTTCTCTTTCAAAAAATGTTTTTGTTTTTGTTGGTTGATTTTAAGTTTGAAAATTGGATTTTGAAGAATGGAGATTGAGAGGCCTCAAGGGCATGAGATTAGGAAATTGTGAGGTTGAATTAGTCATTTGCAAAAAGTCAAGTATGATTACAATTCATTAAAATTTGATTGAGAAAATGAAAAAGGAAAAATGCAATGGGATTTTGATCCCAAGGTTTATTATGAAAAATGTTTGAGTGAAGTTGGTCACATTTGTTTGGAAAATTGGTTTTTCTAAGTATAAATCCTAGGCATTCATCTAAACATACAATCCTAAACATACATCTAAACATGCATATTCTAGCTATATCTAAATGTGCGGTGTGTGCATGTGTCGGTGCTTGTGTCGGTGTACATCATTAGAGTCCATTGTTCTTTACATCATACCCTAGATACATTCTATGGCCTCTTTGCCGAGAAATTAAAAGTTGCATGAAGTAAAATATTACAAAAGCTCCTAATTGTTACATTCTAAGCCATGGTACAAATTAAATTGCAAGAAGATAAAGGTGAATATGAGATGAGATGGGAATGCTTATGAAATGATAAACAAAAGAGTTAGTGATAATAGGCATAGTATGATAGGAAAAATTGACAAGGAAATAAAGCATGGTAACATGATAAAATGGCAAGGAAAGAGGGCAAAGTATACCTAACAAAATACCAAAGTCCCAAGCAAACAAAAGACTTATAACCCTCACATTATAACATTTTTTAAAGAGTTTTGGGGTCAGCCCTAATATGAGAGTTACAAGAAAATTATAGGCCAAGGAATCATGATATGAAATTAGGCCTATTTTTGCACCAAATCACATATTAAAATGACAAATAACTTGCTAACGAAGCAACCAATTATCACCCTTTCAAAACAGCACTAAACACTACATATTATGCAACAAATAACACTCTAAAAACATCCATCAAGTACCAATTATTATGAGCCAAAATGTTGGAGCTAAAACGTGCAAAAAGACTTAACAAAATATGATAAAAAACAACACAAATCACTCACAATTGCACATGTATTTTTCCTACCAATTTTCAACATGTAAAAGATCCCAAGAAACAAGTCTTAATCACCTAACACAAGTGTAAAAGAAGTCACAAGATTTTTGCAAGTTTTTAACAAGGTTTTTTAACAAAGAAAGTAAAAAAAGAATTGAATTAACAAAGAATTATTCTCATGCATTTTCATCAAGATTAACATGTAAGACATATCAAAATTTAATGAAAATAGCAAGAAAACATTGAACAAAAATTTTGGGAATTTTTTAAAGGATTTTTAGAAAGACAGTGGTGTAAGTAGCAAGACGTGGTGTTAAAATAGCAAAACAAAATGCAGAAAATGAAAACAGTCCACTAAGGCCCAAGCCCGAGCTGAAGCAGGTTGGATCCATGGGTATGGCATGGGTTATGGACATGGGCATGGTGCAGGTATGGGCAGATCCATGGGCATGGGTTGGTAAAAGACAAGTTGTTGTTGTTTAAGGGAAATCACACGTGATGCTTTTCTTCCTACCACTAAAACACATGCTCTCATCTCTCTTTCTGGAAAACGGGAATGAATATAAACTCCTTCTTCCTCCTCTTGCCTCATCGCTCTGGTGTGGTGGTTTGCCGGCCCAACAGGGCGGCGCTACCGCACCGGAGATACGAAACGTTCCCGTTTTCAGAACAAAAACACTTCCTGGAAATCCTTTGTCACACTGATGAAGAATCCGACCTTAGTTTTTACCAAAAATCAAACATTCATTCTAGATCTACAAGATTTTATCAACAAACTTTTCCACGAATAGCCTATGATCTATGCAGCAATGAACTCATGCGAGATCGAAGTGAAAAAGGGAACAAGAATACGCTACCTCTAGTTAAAACGGAGCAATGAAAAGAACGCCGAAAGCTTGGACTCTTCTCTATTTCTTCTCGGCTTCACTTGATGTTATTGCTGACCGTTTTTTGACTCACTATTCTTGCACGATTCCAATCCACTCTTTGCTTCTTCTTCTTCCGATCGATTCTGTGACGTGTTCCTTTGAACTTGGTTCCAACCTTTTTCTCTCCCGCGAATCCGTTCCGAAACAGTTTTGAGATTGATTCTGGAATCAATTTCTGGTTTGGTGATGGTGCGGATTCAGGAGCTTCACGGCCGTAGTAGATTCGTTGTTGTTTGATTCAGTTTCGTGCAGCCTCGCCGTCGATGAACTTGTCCGTTCAATCTTGCAACCGCATTCGAATTGGCGAGGAATGTGCGAACCAAGTTTCGAACGATTTCAGTGATTTGATATTGAATCCGTGAATGAATTCAAGGCTGAGATGAGTGGATGAATTGATCGTGGAGTGATTGGAGGTATTCGGATTGAAAATGATGAAATGGATCGATTTTGTGAAGATTTTTGGTGAAGGTTTGTGATGGTGGAGTTTATAGGTGGTTATGGAGGTTTGAGGTGGTGGTTTATGGTGGTTATGGTGGAGATGTGGTGGTTGAAGGTGGTGGTGAAAAGTTGTTAGAGGTTGAAGATGAAGTTAGTTAGAGGAGAGAGAAAGTTTGTTAGAAGGGAGGGAAAATTGAGAGAGAAAATAATTAGGAATTTTGTGATTTTTTGTGGATTTGTGAAAATGATTAGTTGTTGAGAAATTGACCACAAGTTTGACTTATATAGGTGATGTGGTAAGCCTTGGACCAATTGGAGTGGGATATGTGGCACTAGACTTGTAACAAACTCTTAAGGACCAATAACATTTGGACATGTGGCACTTGGACTCTAACAAACTTAAAAAGGGATTAAAATGTAAATAACAAAAGTGTGCGGACTAAAATGAAAATTAAAACAAAAATTGAATTGAAAAAAAGTAAATTGAAAATTAACGTAAAATGAGACGATTAAAAACAACAAAGCAGATTAAAACGAATCAGAAATATTATGTGAAATGACCAAAACGCCCCTAGGGACTAAAACGACTAAAAACGACTCAAATGCAATTTAAAAATGATTTTTAACAGGGAATTAAAGCAGGAATTCATACAAGCAAAATAAAAGACTCAGAGACAATTTTTAGAATTTTAAACAGGGTTTTAACACATGAAAAGACTAAAATGCCCCTAGGGGCAAAACTGACTCAAAATGACTCCAAATGCAAATTTTGAAATGGATTTTGACATAGAATGAAACAGAGACTCATTCACACTATTTGGAAGGACTCAAACAAATTTTTAAAGACTGAGAGACATTTTAACACAGGAAATGACTAAAATGCCCCTAGGGGCTATACTGACTAAAGATGACTCAACTGATATTTTCTGAAATGAATTTTGACATGAGGTTGAAACAAGGACTTATACAAACCAAATTAAAAGACTCAAACAATTTTCAAGGATAAAAATGAGTTAAATGCAGGAAATGACTAAAATACCCTTTTACATGAATTTTGCAAATAATATTGAAATAAAATGCAGAGAAGGATGCAATTGATCAGAGACATATCAAATGACTTGAAATGCAAGAAAAGAAGAATTGAGTTGGTATTTTTAGGTCCAAAATTAGGGTATAACAGCTGCCCCTATTTAAGTTTCTTTGTCCGGAGAGTCAAGAGACGAAGTCTTTGAGTTGACGGGACGAAGATACTTAAATATTAACATTTGCACTGCTTTTGGACATAAAAATACACTTTCAGATTTTCAAAAAAAACACATGAATGCCATGCAACATTTCATTTATGAATGCAGGACAATCGAACCGGAATCTACGGGCTGTGTCACACCACCAAGGGATTTATAGACATCAAGGTAGAAAGAACGGGCAACAAATAGACAGGTACAAGCTGTTCTTTGGATCGAACTTGCCACTTGACCGAGAGATACAAACAAGAGACGGGTACAAGCTGTTCTTTGGATCGAACTTGCCACTTGACCGAGGAGATACAAACAAGAAACAGGTACAAGCTGTTCTTTGGATCGAACTTGCCACTTGACCGAGGAAATACAAACAAGAAACGGGTACAAGCTGTTCTTTGGATCGAACTTGCCACTTGACCGAGGAAATGCAAACAAGACACGGGTACAAGCTGTTCTTTGGATCGAACTTGCCACTTGACCGAGGAAATACAAACAAGAAACGGGTACAAGCTGTTCTTTGGATCGAACTTGCCACTTGACCGATATCACAACATGTAAGTTGGTGCAAACTGTTCTTTGGATCGAACTTGCCGTTTGACCGGAAACATAGACGTATAAGCAGGTACAAGTGGTTCTTTTTGGATTGAACCTTGCACTTGACCAGTAACAAGATACAAATTGAAAGTCTGGTTTAACAAGATACCAATTGAGGGTAAATTGTCATTGACTTGATTTGAAAATAGACATGACCATTTTTGTTGGCCCAAAAGTAAATTGACATTGATTTGAATTGAATTGAAAGTTGAATTTGACATTGATATTGACATTGGCTTGGAAATTGAAATTGACATTGACATTGACATTGACATTGGATATTGAAATTGACATTGACATTGACATTGACATTGGATTGGCATTGACATTGACATTGACATTGGCATTTGACATTAACATTGACATTGACATTGACATTGGCATTTGACATTAACATTGACATTGACATTGACATTGGCATTTGACATTTGATGTTGACATTGACATTGACATTGACATTGGATTGGCATTGACATTGACATTGACATTGGCATTTGACATTAACATTGACATTGACATCGGCATTTGACATTAACATTGACATTGACATTGACATTGACATTGACATTGGCATTTGACATTATCATTGACATTGGCATTTGACATTAACATTGACATTTGACATTATCATTGATATTGACATTGACATTGGCATTTGACAGTTGGATATGCAACATGTATGCATGGTATAGCAAGATTATTGGATGTATGAGCACATAAAATGCATGATTATGCATGTATGAATGCTTGAAATGCATGATTGGTTGGCAATTTGGCAGAGAAATTTCACAAAGGCAGACGAGACATTGGAAGATTGGGCACGTAGTGGCTCGTGCTGCGACATATTCACAGGGGAAAACCTCTTTGGAGAGACCGTCGTTTGAGATACGTATCAAAACCATGGCTGAGGGCAGTAAAACTTGTAGAGGAGGACCCTTGGAAGGTTCTTGGATACAGGTCACCGTTGCTAGGCGTGTCAGTGCTGGGTAAACATTGGATGTTCGCATCTGTGGTCAATGCTTTTATTTCATGTTCATGCTTTCATTTCCAAACCCTATTTTTGCCTGAATCGCCCTTTCGGGTTTTCGATTCACCGGGGAATAAGATTCTTTTCACTGCCCCATTTTTGCCTGAATTGCCTTCATAGGTTGTCAATCAGCGGGGTGCTCATTTTTGCCTAAGCCGCCCTTTCGGGTTTTCAACTTAGCGAGCTTTTTATTTTCATTTTTTATTTTTCATTTTCATTCTGTTTTTCATTCTTGCCATTGACCACAGATCATCCTGGGGAGTAACCTGCTTGTAACATGTATTGGAATAGACATTGACATTCATTTATTCATGCATGTTTCATTGAAATGTACCCTATTGCTCAGGTTTGCTTTCAAAATAGACAGGAAAAGATTTTCAAATTTTCAAAGATGTTTGTTTCAGACATTAACATTATCAAATAGAAAGAAAAATGTCTTGTATATAGCATTGAAAGTAGAAAGAAAAATAGAGTTTCAAACAATAGCACAGGCTCAAATTGATGTAGAAGAGTGAAAGTCAGCCAAAGGCATGACTTCACGGATTTACAAAGCTTGGAAAATGGTAATTTTATTGGTTGGTGAAACATTGAACACGATGACCGCTACATTTCATAGAAATTTTGAATTCACAAGTACAGAAGCTTCTGATGAAGATGATCGTTGACAGTTGCAGATGCCCCAAGGGGTGATGGTGATTTGCCAGATATAGTTACTTGTCTTTTATTGTCAACCTCATTTTTGCATGAACCGCCCTTTCGGGTTTTCGGCTCATCGAGGCGCTCATTCTTGCCCGAGTTGCGTACAATCTCAGCGAGCTTTTTCATATATTTGTTGTTTTTGTCCCTAACTTTTGCCTGGATCGCCCTTTCGGGTTTTCGATCCACCGGGAAGCGCATTTTTGCCTAGGCCGCCCTTTCGGGTTTTCGACCTACCACGTTGTTCTTTTCTTTTTAGACAAAGTATTTCTTGACTATATCGGCATTAACAGGATTTGGGAGTTCAACACCATCCATGTGTGTAAGAATCAAAGCACCACCAGAGAAAGCCTTCTTGACAACATAAGGACCTTCGTAGTTAGGTGTCCACTTGCCCCTTGGGTCGGGTTGCTGACTTATCCTTCTTTTCAATACAAGTTCGCCTTCCTTGAATTCTCGAGGTCGGACTTTCTTGTCAAAAGCATTCTTCATTCGCACTTGATACAACTGTCCATGAGTCATAGCATCCATACGTTTCTCTTCAATCAAATTCAACTGATCATACCGACTTTGACACCATTCAGCCTCAGTCAACTTTGCTTCCATGATTACTCGAAGAGATGGAATTTCCACTTCCAGAGGGAGAACTGCTTCCATGCCATATACCAGAGAGAAAGGAGTTGCCCCGGTTGAACTGCGCACTGTGGTACGGTAACCATGCAGGGCGAAAGGTAACATTTCATGCCAGTCTTTGTAAGTAGTGACCATCTTCTGAACAATTTTCTTGATGTTCTTGTTAGCGGCCTCGACTGCACCATTCATCTGAGGTCTATAAGGAGAAGAGTTGTGATGTTCAATTTTGAATTCTTCACATAAAGCTTGCATCATGCTATTGTTCAAATTGGAACCATTGTCAGTGATGATCTTGTTGGGAACACCATATCGACAGATGATGTTATTCTTGATAAACTTGACAACCACTTGCTTGGTCACATTTGCATAGGAAGCAGCTTCAACCCACTTGGTGAAATAGTCAATTGCCACTAGAATGAAACGATGTCCATTGGAAGCCTTCGGTTCAATTCTTCCGATCATGTCAATGCCCCACATAGAGAAGGGCCATGGGGAAGATATAACATTGAGAGCATGTGGAGGCACATGAATCTTGTCAGCATAAACTTGACATTTGTGACATCTCTTGGCATGTTTGTGGCAATCATGCTCCACAGTTACCCAGTAATAGCCGGCTCTTAACAGCTTTCTTGACATGGTGTGACCCGAAGCATGGGTCCCAAAAGTACCGTCATGTACGTCATGCATCAACTTCTCAGCTTCTCGTTTGTCAACACATCTCAACAAGACCATGTCATAGTTCCTCTTGTATAGGATTTCTCCGTCCAGAAGGAATCTGCTAGCCCATCGTCTCAAAGTCTTTTTATCCCTGTTGGAAGCACCAGGTGGATATTCACGATTCTGCAAGAATTGTTTGATGTTGTAATACCAAGGCTTTTTATCATTCACATCTCTATCAGCTTGATCTGGCATATTTTCAATAGTAAACACATGAGCGGGTCTATCAAGACGCTGCACCTTGATCACAGGCACATCATTCCAGTGATTCACACGAAACATGGAAGACAAAGTAGCGAGAGCATCAGCCATCTGGTTTTCATCCCGAGGGATGTGGTGCAGTTCAACCTTTGTAAAGTATGTCAACAGACGTCTTGCATAGTCACGGTATGGGATCAGCTTCTCATGATGAGTCTCCCATTCACCCTTTATCTGGTTAATAATAAGTGCAGAATCTCCATAGATGTCAAGATGCTTAATTCTCAGATCAAGGGCTTCTTCAATACCCAAGATGCATGCTTCATACTCAGCTATGTTGTTTGTGCATTCAAAGGTTATTCGAGCGGTGAAAGGAATGTGGTGCCCCTGCGGAGTTACAATGATGGCCCCAATTCCTTTACCATAAACATTAACAGCACCATCAAACACCAATCCCCATTTGCTATTGGGATCTGGCCCTTCATTGATCAGTGGCTCTTCACAGTCTTTTGCTTTCAGATACATAACTTCTTCATCAGGGAAATCAAACTTAATCGGCTGGTAATCATCAAGAGGTTGACAAGCAAGGTGCTCAGCAAGGACACTTCCTTTGATTGCTTTCTGAGCTTTGTACACAATATCATATTCGGACAATAACATTTGCCAACGTGCGATCTTTCCAGTAACAGCAGGCTTCTCAAAGATGTACTTGATTGGATCCATTCGGGATATCAACCAAGTGGTATGATTCACCATATAATGACGCAGGCGTTTGGCAGCCCAAGCTAAAGCACAACAAGTCTTCTCAAGCATTGTATACCGAGTCTCACAGTCGGTGAACTTCTTGCTCAGATAGTAGATGGCATGCTCTTTCTTACCAGTCTCATCTTGTTGACCGAGAACACAACCCACTGAATCATCCAACACTGACAGATACATAATCAAAGGCCTTCCTTCCACTGGCGGGACAAGGATAGGTGGTTCTAACAAGTATTCTTTAATGCTATCAAAAGCTTCCTGACATTCATCATTCCATACAACAGGCTGATTTTTTCTGAGCAATTTGAAAATTGGTCCACAGGTAGCAGTCATGTGAGATATGAATCTTGAAATATAATTCAGACGTCCGAGGAAACCTCTGACTTGCTTTTCAGTTTGAGGGGCCGGCATCTCTCTGATGGCTCGAACTTTGTCAGGATCAACTTCAATGCCTCTCTGGCTGACAATGAAGCCTAGCAACTTTCCAGATCGTACACCGAATGTGCACTTGTTAGGATTCAACCGCATCTTATACTTTCTCAATCTTTCAAACATCTTTTTCAAATACACAACATGCTGCTCTTCATCACTTGACTTCACAATCATATCATCAACATATACTTCAATCTCTTTGTGGATCATATCATGAAACAGAGTTGTCATACCCCTTTGATAGGTAGCACCGGCATTTATCAAGCCAAACGGCATTACTTTATAACAGAACGTTCCCCACGGAGTGATGAAGGACGTCTTTTCTCTATCTTCCGGAGACATTCGTATCTGATTATAACCAGAGAAACCATCCATGAAAGAGAACACTTTGGATTGAGTAGTACTGTCAACAAGCACATCAATATGAGGCAATGGGAAGTTGTCTTTTGGACTGGCTTTATTCAAATCTCTGTAATCAACACACATTCGAACTTTCCCATCTTTCTTTGGTACTGGTACGATGTTGGCAATCCACTCAGGATATTCAGCTGTCATGAGGAAGCCCGCATCAATTTGCTTCTGTACTTCAGCCTTGATCTTAAGAGCCATGTCTGGACGAGACCTTCTCAATTTCTGTTTGACAGGAGGACATTCAGGTCTTGTCGGTATCCGATGTTCCACGATCTTGGGGTCTAGACCCGGCATATCTTCATAGGACCATGCAAAGACATCTGGGTAATCATGGAGAAGCTGAGTAATCTTCTTTTTCACCTCTGGCTCAAGTGCTGCACCGATCTTGATCTCTCGCTTGTTCTCTTCAGTACCCAGGTTGATAAGCTCAATCTCTTCCTGGTGAGGCTGAATGGCTCTTCTTTCTTGCTCAAGCAGTCGAGTGATCTCATACGGTATCTCTTCATAATCATCATCCTTCTCTTCAGCTTCATATACAGGGAATTCAAAATTTGGAGGAACCATAGGGTCATTGTGTTCAACGGGTTTATTGTGGTTCAATCTGCATAATATGATTGGGATGATTTTAGAAAAATGTTTTTATGCAGATTTTTGAAATTAATAAGAAAATACAGATGTTTTGGTTTTTTCTGGCATTACCATTATTTCCAAGAAAAAAAAGCACTAAAAAGGTAAAAAACAAAGAGTCGTGAGAAAGACGACAATTTTTATTGATAACGGCAATGCCGAAACAAACATGCCCTTACAATGATATCACTTTCGCCTTGGGCAGAGCGAAAGGATTGTTATTTTGAAAACAAAAAAAACATGAGCAACAAGACACATTACATGGAAGCATGCATGACTAAAGGAACATCAATGGCCTCCCAATTTCTCACAGTGCCTCCTGGTACAACAAATGTAGGCACATAACTACTCTCAGCAGTATCTTCAACAATAGCATTGATGTACCCAGCACTGTAGAAAGTTCCCTTTGAAACAGCAGATGTCGGGGAGAATCCAAGGCCTTCTTTACGCTTGTTTTCCAGAATCTGAATCACTTTGCCCCAGCCAGCAGCTTGCCCTGCTTGAACAGCCTTCTGGGCGTCTTCCAGTGAAGCCATGGTAGCACCAGCCCTCCGGGGCTCTGTACCCTCAACAGTCAAGCCTTGAAACGACGTCCCTTCAGCGGACCCTGCTTCAACACAAGAGAACGATGATACCTGGCTAACTAGATATGCTTCCTCACCATGCACAGTGACAATCTTACCATTCCTCATGAACTTGAGCTTCTGATGCAAAGTGGAAGTTACCGCTCCAGCGTCATGGATCCATGGTCTTCCGAGGAGACAACTGTAAGAAGCATTAATGTCCATGACCTGGAAAGTGATCTGGAATGTCTCCGGACCAATGGTAATTGGCAAGTCTACTTCCCCAAGAACATCCTTGCGAGATCCGTCAAAAGCCTTGACCAAATAGCTACTTCCCCTCAGAGAAATTCCATGAAAGTTATTGCAAGCAGTGATGTTACCCACTATTCCATCGGACTGATCCACAGAGACTTCATGATCAACATAGGCCTGTTCCAGTACTTTCATTAACACCTTCCTGTGAGCTTCTGAGCTCAAGAGCAGGGACAAGATGGATATCTTTGACGGAGTTTACAGCAGTTGGTCAACAATCTTATAATCGCTCTTCTTGATGAGCCTCTAAACCTCGTCCAGATTAGACTCTTTAGTGGGCTGGCCCGAGGGGCTGGCATTCTCTTCCTCAAGGTTAGCCATGTTTCTTCTCCTGTACAATCTTGTTTGATGAATTCTAGCCGGTTGGTAAACCTTACGAGCACGAGCCACCTTTCAGACTGCGGCGGAAAAACCAGGAGACAATGAGCACGGGAAGCCATTTGTGACCGATGAATGATGCATATGATGCATGATATGCAAATGCAAAAAGACTCTTTTTTTGTCAGAAGACTTGTCAAAGTGGTTGTGAACATCACGGAGAAACACAGTTTTATTTGAAGATCTTGAGCAAAACTAGAAGTTTAGTTGAGATGGTATCACTTGGTGTTCACATCCGTGATGTTCAAAAGATGACTTGTCTAAGTCCTCCGATAAATGCATGGAAAAAAAAGTTTATGCATGTATGCATGAATGCATGATTATGTTCAAGTTTGGAGAAAACATGGTGGGTTGAAATTCAAAGTCGAGGAGTCATGGGTGGACACGGTGTCCGGTGAAACTAGGGCTTTAGGATAATAGTAACCGGGTTCTAAAAAGGTTCCCAAGTTGCAACCTCTCCGACGTATATCACGGTGTCACGAGACAACACTCGCTCCATGATTATGCGTAGGAAGGTCTAACTTGAGTGTAGTATCGCGTGACGACTAAAACTCGAGACAACACTCGGTTTAGCCTCCGCACTACGTCCTAGAAAATGGCCATGGATGGGTTCGGTTATCTACGGTTCATAGCGTCATAGAACAATTAGAAGTAAAGTGCCTAAACGCGACAACACGCGCCGACAACATCACCCCCAAAATGCCTCAGCTATGTGGGATTGATCGCATAATCCAAAACACGAGGCAACCCCCGGAATGAATTGTCGATTATATCCCTCCTAAATCCTAAGTTCACTCAGCCCGGGTGTAGGACTTTTGATATTCTCACCCCACACGTTTGCAAGAATTTAAACATTTATTCACATAAGAAAACAAGTAAAAGAAGCAAGTAAAAATACAAGCGCAAGCGTGGAAATAAAGACTAGGCGTAACTCTCGAATCTCCCCAGTGAAGTCGCCAGCTGTTTTATCTTGGTTTTCGGGTGTCAAACATTGATTACGTTTGAACCTTTCTAACCGGTGATATCTTATTTTTTTCTTGGGAAGGGAAAAAGTAAGCAAAACCCTTGAGAATCGAGGTCCGGGAGTTGTTTTCGCTACGGGAAGGTGTTAGGCACCCATAACGACTATAGTATCCTATAGGAACCGTCTTTAATTTCTACGCGCGCGCTTTATTTTTAAATGCTATTTTGAAAATGTTTATTAAACCTAAGAATATTCTAAGTGAAGAATTGGAGGGAGAAGAATGTTTTTGGATTTTTATTTTAGTTGAATTGAAGGAATTTTGATTCCTTGCCTACGTACCCGTTTAAGGGATCAAATCCACCGTAGTTCTCTTTCAAAAAATGTTTTTGTTTTTGTTGGTTGATTTTAAGTTTGAAAATTGGATTTTGAAGAATGGAGATTGAGAGGCCTCAAGGGCATGAGATTAGGAAATTGTGAGGTTGAATTAGTCATTAGCAAAAAGTCAAGTATGATTACAATTCATTAAAATTTGATTGAGAAAATGAAAAAGGAAAAATGCAATGGGATTTTGATCCCAAGGTTTATTATGAAAAATGTTTGAGTGAAGTTGGTCACATTTGTTTGGAAAATTGGTTTTTCTAAGTATAAATCCTAGGCATTCATCTAAACATACAATCCTAAACATACATCTAAACATGCATATTCTAGCTATATCTAAATGTGCGGTGTGTGCATGTGTCGGTGCTTGTGTCGGTGTACATCATTAGAGTCCATTGTTCTTTACATCATACCCTAGATACATTCTATGGCCTCTTTGCCGAGAAATTAAAAGTTGCATGAAGTAAAATATTACAAAAGCTCCTAAGTGTTACATTCTAAGCCATGGTACAAATTAAATTGCAAGAAGATAAAGGTGAATATGAGATGAGATGGGAATGCTTATGAAATGATAAACAAAAGAGTTAGTGATAATAGGCATAGTATGATAGGAAAAATTGACAAGGAAATAAAGCATGGTAACATGATAAAATGGCAAGGAAAGAGGGCAAAGTATACCTAACAAAATACCAAAGTCCCAAGCAAACAAAAGACTTATAACCCTCACATTATAACATTTTTTAAAGAGTTTTGGGGTCAGCCCTAATATGAGAGTTACAAGAAAATTATAGGCCAAGGAATCATGATATGAAATTAGGCCTATTTTTGCACCAAATCACATATTAAAATGACAAATAACTTGCTAACGAAGCAACCAATTATCACCCTTTCAAAACAGCACTAAACACTACATATTATGCAACAAATAACACTCTAAAAACATCCATCAAGTACCAATTATTATGAGCCAAAATGTTGGAGCTAAAACGTGCAAAAAGACTTAACAAAATATGATAAAAAACAACACAAATCACTCACAATTGCACATGTATTTTTCCTACCAATTTTCAACATGTAAAAGATCCCAAGAAACAAGTCTTAATCACCTAACACAAGTGTAAAAGAAGTCACAAGATTTTTGCAAGTTTTTAACAAGGTTTTTTAACAAAGAAAGTAAAAAAAGAATTGAATTAACAAAGAATTATTCTCATGCATTTTCATCAAGATTAACATGTAAGACATATCAAAATTTAATGAAAATAGCAAGAAAACATTGAACAAAAATTTTGGGAATTTTTTAAAGGATTTTTAGAAAGACAGTGGTGTAAGTAGCAAGACGTGGCGTTAAAATAGCAAAACAAAATGCAGAAAATGAAAACAGTCCACTAAGGCCCAAGCCCGAGCTGAAGCAGGTTGGATCCATGGGTATGGCATGGGTTATGGACATGGGCATGGTGCAGGTATGGGCAGATCCATGGGCATGGGTTGGTAAAAGACAAGTTGTTGTTGTTGCAGAAAATGAAAACAGTCCACTAAGGCCCAAGCCCGAGCTGAAGCAGGTTGGATCCATGGGTATGGCATGGGTTATGGACATGGGCATGGTGCAGGTATGGGCAGATCCATGGGCATGGGTTGGTAAAAGACAAGTTGTTGTTGTTTAAGGGAAATCACACGTGATGCTTTTCTTCCTACCACTAAAACACATGCTCTCATCTCTCTTTCTGGAAAACGGGAATGAATATAAACTCCTTCTTCCTCCTCTTGCCTCATCGCTCTGGTGTGGTGGTTTGCCGGCCCAACAGGGCGGCGCTACCGCACCGGAGATACGAAACGTTCCCGTTTTCAGAACAAAAACACTTCCTGGAAATCCTTTGTCACACTGATGAAGAATCCGACCTTAGTTTTTACCAAAAATCAAACATTCATTCTAGATCTACAAGATTTTATCAACAAACTTTTCCACGAATAGCCTATGATCTATGCAGCAATGAACTCATGCGAGATCGAAGTGAAAAAGGGAACAAGAATACGCTACCTCTAGTTAAAACGGAGCAATGAAAAGAACGCCGAAAGCTTGGACTCTTCTCTATTTCTTCTCGGCTTCACTTGATGTTATTGCTGACCGTTTTTTGACTCACTATTCTTGCACGATTCCAATCCACTCTTTGCTTCTTCTTCTTCCGATCGATTCTGTGACGTGTTCCTTTGAACTTGGTTCCAACCTTTTTCTCTCCCGCGAATCCGTTCCGAAACAGTTTTGAGATTGATTCTGGAATCAATTTCTGGTTTGGTGATGGTGCGGATTCAGGAGCTTCACGGCCGTAGTAGATTCGTTGTTGTTTGATTCAGTTTCGTGCAGCCTCGCCGTCGATGAACTTGTCCGTTCAATCTTGCAACCGCATTCGAATTGGCGAGGAATGTGCGAACCAAGTTTCGAACGATTTCAGTGATTTGATATTGAATCCGTGAATGAATTCAAGGCTGAGATGAGTGGATGAATTGATCGTGGAGTGATTGGAGGTATTCGGATTGAAAATGATGAAATGGATCGATTTTGTGAAGATTTTTGGTGAAGGTTTGTGATGGTGGAGTTTATAGGTGGTTATGGAGGTTTGAGGTGGTGGTTTATGGTGGTTATGGTGGAGATGTGGTGGTTGAAGGTGGTGGTGAAAAGTTGTTAGAGGTTGAAGATGAAGTTAGTTAGAGGAGAGAGAAAGTTTGTTAGAAGGGAGGGAAAATTGAGAGAGAAAATAATTAGGAATTTTGTGATTTTTTGTGGATTTGTGAAAATGATTAGTTGTTGAGAAATTGACCACAAGTTTGACTTATATAGGTGATGTGGTAAGCCTTGGACCAATTGGAGTGGGACATGTGGCACTAGACTTGTAACAAACTCTTAAGGACCAATAACATTTGGACACGTGGCACTTGGACTCTAACAAACTTAAAAAGGGATTAAAATGTAAATAACAAAAGTGTGCGGACTAAAATGAAAATTAAAACAAAAATTGAATTGAAAAAAAGTAAATTGAAAATTAACGTAAAATGAGACGATTAAAAACAACAAAGCAGATTAAAACGAATCAGAAATATTATGTGAAATGACCAAAACGCCCCTAGGGACTAAAACGACTAAAAACGACTCAAATGCAATTTAAAAATGATTTTTAACAGGGAATTAAAGCAGGAATTCATACAAGCAAAATAAAAGACTCAGAGACAATTTTTAGAATTTTAAACAGGGTTTTAACACATGAAAAGACTAAAATGCCCCTATGGGCAAAACTGACTCAAAATGACTCCAAATGCAAATTTTGAAATGGATTTTGACATAGAATGAAACAGAGACTCATTCACACTATTTGGAAGGACTCAAACAAATTTTTAAAGACTGAGAGACATTTTAACACAGGAAATGACTAAAATGCCCCTAGGGGCTATACTGACTAAAGATGACTCAACTGATATTTTCTGAAATGAATTTTGACATGAGGTTGAAACAAGGACTTATACAAACCAAATTAAAAGACTCAAACAATTTTCAAGGATAAAAATGAGTTAAATGCAGGAAATGACTAAAATACCCTTTTACATGAATTTTGCAAATAATATTGAAATAAAATGCAGAGAAGGATGCAATTGATCAGAGACATATCAAATGACTTGAAATGCAAGAAAAGAAGAATTGAGTTGGTATTTTTAGGTCCAAAATTAGGGTATAACAGACGCATATGAAGATTCAATTGAGGGATGAACACACACAATCGAGTGTTCAGAGAGAGAGAGAGAGAGAGAGAAAAGGAGGTACTAAGGCGAGAAAAACACATTTGGTGTTAGCGTACACTTTTGAGTGAACAATTATTAGCCTCTAGGTTAAATCAAATTAATGGTCAAGATTTAATGCAGATCTTATGACTTACACCTGAAAATTATTAGCGTACACTTTTTCATTCCCTTCATTTCCCCCTTTTGCTTTCTTCTCTCGCCTTTTCGTCTAACTGTTGGTGTTTCTTTCATCTCTAAAATTGCAACCATAATCTTTTTTTTTCCTTTAGATCTTGGACAAGGCAATTTTGATGCATCACCGCGGTAGTCATCTTTTGTTAAATGCACCTTGTATCCAAAGTCAGGAGAGGGTTCTAGTCCCATAGAGGGTAGCAATAGGAACTCTGATTGTGCCGATTTTGAGAAATCATGTTACTAGAAATTTTCTGGATTCACACATTTAGAACATTGGTGATCATTCGATCAAGATCAAACTATCCAAATCAAGCTTTATATTTGAATTATAAAATAAAAAATAAGAAATGCATTGTTTAAACGATCATTTTAAACGAACAAATCCGATTTCTCAAATGTATGAAAGTGGAAATCCAAATTCCCTTGTGTCACGTGTCTAGGAAAAGGTTTCGAGATTTCTATATAAAAAAAATTGTGATCACATTATTTTGCTCACCCTAATTTCATAGAGAAAATAAACCATAAATAAATATTCAACAAATATCATGTGCTGGTCTATGAAAATGATGGACACTCTTCCTTAATCCTTAGTGTTTGGAGCTTAATGTCAATCACAATTAAGACCAGGCACTTCAGACTATACAATCCATATTTTACATCGTGAGTGCAATGGTAAGGTGTGTGGGAGATATAATTTTGAACCTCCCACGTTGACTCACCTAATGTAATGGGAGTTTTGAAATATCTTACTGTGGCGTAGTTGACTGAAAAATGGGTCCAGACTCCAGAATAATGAGAATAGGGAAATGGTAAGAGGAAATTATATGGTAGTTAATGTATTAAAATTGTGTAATTAATTTATAATAAAGTCAAAAGCAGTTTTCTTTTATGATAATAATTCTCTTCCATGGTATGCTTAATCAGTTCCCCAGAGGCACCGGTTAGCAGGACCTTATTAAATTTTGTTATTATTTTATATTCTTTGAAAATTACATTATTGTAAAATACTTTTTTTAAGAAATTAGGTAAAATACTTGATAACATGAATCAATTATGCATTATTAGATTATTTTTTTTATTTGTTTGAAAGTGACCTTTATAATGTAAATAGATGATAGCATCAATCAATTATGCATATGTAACTGCAGATATTTATTATTTTTTGATAGCGAGCTTAATGTAAACTATATTAAATAATAACATTTCTCAGTTTTGTATAACTGCACGTATAAGACATGATTTGAACATTTCAAGGTTGCCGTTTTTTCTTTATTCACTCATGTAAGTCTTGTTTTTAAATTTATTCAATAAATGATGTATGTAGTCTATTATATAAACTATAAATATAATTTATTGAATGAACCTAAAAAAAGTATTCCATTTTAAGGATCAATAATACACATATTAGAAAAATTGTTGCTCACTTTGTAGCATGTGAGCTCGATAGTCTAGATATTGGATAGCAATATTATCATTATCATGTAGTCGGTGTGTCAGATAATTCAGACAAGTGATGTGTTATGAAATACACACACTCCTTAAATTAAACATGTCTTGGTGTCAGACACATGTCGTGTTCGACACCAATACTTATAATTACACTGAGTTATTTTGTTTTCTTAAATTATTAGCAGTGTCGACGTGTTAGTGCTTATGTCCATATCCGTATTTATAGGTGGTGTGTCAAAAATTTCATGAATAACACTATTACTTCCCTCATTAGAGAACTAAGATTCTTATATATCTTTACTGACAGAACTCAAATCAAAGAATAGTATCAAAATATTACGATGTCTCTTTTCCCACCAGTAACCTTCTCACCAAGTTTATCGTATTCGTTACACCAAAAAAATATCCGCTGAACCAAAAAAAAAAAAAAAATCCTAAAAAAGGAATATTTTCAATACAGTCATTAATATCATGTAAAGAAGCCTATCAATAGTTGGATATGCATAACAACGTCATTATCATCAACCTTAGTATCCTTTCCTTTCTTTTGCATATGAGCATATTTACTCACCGCTCACGCCATATACCTTTCATGATAACCTTTCTCATGCTCCACATTAACCGTATTATGTTTAGAAGAAGCAGAAGCATTGATCAATACTTTAACAATTCTAAGAAAAAGAGGAACATTTTCGTTTTTTTTTTTGAAACGGCAAATATTATTGAAACCGAAACTCTTCGCAAGACGCAAAGAGGCGGAGAAAAGATACAAGGATGCCGCATATAGGCGTACCAAAAAACTCCACTAAAACTAATATTTTCGTATTCGTCTATTCGACATTAACAAAACAAGTGTAACCTACATAACCTTCTCTTTCCATTTAAACTGTATCTCATATTTTAGTAGATAGATCGATATCAATTAAAATTCTTGCAAAATGTTAAAAAGAATCTATCAAGAGAGCACTTACTGGTAATAACATCCAAATTTATCGGCATGCCAAGCAGGGGTGTGGCTATGGGTTGGAGTGGGGTGCTTGTGGCTACCCAAAAAAATTTTGTTATATTTGACCATCTCGTAAAAAATTGGCTAGCTTCGTCGTTGATGTCAAGGCAATTAGCAATAGTAAAGAGAATTTTTGAACTCCAATTTACTTGGAGTCAAATCCACTAAACAAGCTCAACCATGCACTATTGTTTGCATATGGTTATTAGGATATAAATTTGGAGACCAACAAACAATTTTAAAAACTTGGGTTAAGACTCCAAGAAACCATCACATGAACACGACAATGATCTTCAATAGAAAAGAAGACAAATTCATAAAATCCTTTTTCTATGGAGATAATGTATCATCTTCCTAACAACTTTCAGAGGTTAACCAATTTAGCATGCAAGTCTTGGCGTTTCAAAGGAGGATCACCCTTAGACAAACGGGTAGCACTTGGATGCCATTGATTTTTGGTGCCATTGTTCATATCTCTTTCTTAACCACTCGTTATCTCTCATCTAAATAATTTATTTTAATAATTCATTCATTATTCTCTCTCATATAAAATAAACTAATGGTACCAATGACACCAAAGGCCAATGCACCCAAGTATTTTCCTGGACAAAATCAACTTAACCATCTAATTGTAATTGGACGGTTCAAATTGACTACGTGTCTTTTAAGCTTTGTAAATAACACATGAATTTTCCTTTCTAAATAAAGATGATTTTCTATAAACAAATTTGACTCAATGTTCTACTCAATACGCATAAGAAAAGAATCCAATCGAGTAATCCTTAAAAATAAAATAAAAAATCCTCGTGATCTATATCTAGATCCGTCTTCCTATTAAACTTTTAGGGTTGGACTCCGAACGAGTCTAAAACAAATATATTAAAACCAAAAAAAAATCTTCACTTAGCTATTTAAACTAATCAAACAAATTTTTTATGGACATAATCTCAAATAAAAGATACTTGAGCACATACATAAATGAAAGAATATTATTTTAATCATTTTCTCTATTATTTTTTTACTTTTAAACATTTCTACTTTGGTGTTATTCCCCTTATGACTTGGTTGTGTAAATTTGAACATGAAGCATTAGCAGTTAAGGTTACGCGCATGGGAAGAGTTTGAACTCGCAGTTTTCTTAGCCTCCCCCAATAAATTTTGACACAGTTGGGAGATACCGCACTCACAGGACTATGATGCAAGAAAGGGACATCTGTGCTTGTGTCCAAAATCAGATCCACCACTTCTTATTGTTGTGCGAAGATCTTTGCCATAAATTAATACACTACTAAACCTTTACTACCCTCACAATTCCACCCTTCTCCAATCACAATCTTTTACCCAATGCCCATCATGTTGATGATGCAATGGTTGTGCTGGTTCTAGGATTTCGTGATCTTTAGTTATTTTTTATGCACTTAGGACAAATTAGAACGGTGCTCTTTTTCCCTAGAGTGAAGATTATTAATGCAGACTTGCACTATAATACACAGCCCACTGAGCACGAGACAGCTGTTCCTATTGTTTTAGCGACATACACGTGTGTCTATCATACATACGTAATTTAGAGCGATTACAATGGTTTTCTCGTTGAAGAACAATCGCTTATACGAATCGAGGAGATATTTGCAAACACTTTAATGTTAAAGTTAATACGAGAACAAAGATTGAGAGTTTAAAAAAAAAGATCGTAAGTACCTTTAACCGGTGGCTCAAGGACCTTTTATATAGACAAGGAAGTGTTGTCGAGATGGTTGTTTAAATTAAGGTTGTTACGATCCATGAGGTTCCGTAACCGTCGAGCATTGAAGAGTTATGATGGTCTAAAACGTTACGAATTTTGGAGAATCGGAAGCCTCTGGTTGTTGGAGGGCAAGATGATGTACACATTTGAAGATGTGAGCATCTTGTATTTAGATTTATTCAAGATTTGGTTTTTGCATGTAGTAGATTCTTAGATCAAAGAAGTATTGAGTCTCAAAATGTTTAGTATGGATCTTTATCAATCTAAAACAATGTATATTCATTATCTCAAAAAAAAAAAAAAAACAATGTATATTCATAGTATGCAGAGCCGATCCATAGCTCCTCGAGGTTGAACTATGTCTAAGGGCTTCAACATAATTATAATTAATTATATTTATATAAATGGACTACAATGCTTTAGTGGTATGACATTCTGCATGTGGGTGCGATGTCTAGGGTTCAATGTCTTTTTAGTTTGTACCTGAAACCCATAGGTGTCGGTGTCGTTAACAAACCAATCACTACAACATTCTAAAAATTTGTTTAAACTTATAAATTAATAATATATCTCTGAAGGTTGACTATATTTGATTTTTATATTATAACCCATTTTGTTAAATTGGTTTGTCCTCGTGAGTTTAAATCAGTTGGTTAGGACAATGCATAAAATATGCAAGGTTTGGGGTTCAAACCCTGGTCACTACCAAAAAAATATGCAAGGTCCGGGGTTCAAACCCCGGCCACTACCAAAAAAAAGCAAACATTTTGAACTTAGATCAGTTAATAAAAATAGGCTTAATAGATCACTTAGTCCCTTAAATAATTTCAAGTTTTCATTTTGGTCCCATAATTAATAAAACGTTCGTTTTGGTCCCTCAAGTTTTCCTCCGTTTGCCAAATAAATCTCAAACTGTTAACTTTAACTCTAAATGTCTATTTTAAATGAGAACCATTGGATTACGCAGGTTTATTCTATCTTACGGTGAGTCAACAACATCTAATTAATTTTTTCTTTCTTCATCTTCTTTCCTATACTTCTTCATCATCACATTCATATAAACCATCATCATCTTCATCAACATATCTAGAAGAAAAAAAAATCCAAAAATCATCTTAATCAACACCATCACATTCATCTATTTCATTTTCATTTGCAACAAACACAAAAACAACAGCACCAAGCCGTGCAATTAGGCAAGCCATTACAAAAAAAATTCCCTGCTAACTGATATACCAGAATAGCAAAGGGGAAAGGCAGCAAACGTGAACAGTACAAGGGAAAGAACAAAAACAACACCACTGCTGAGCTATACACACACCCTCCCCAACACTGAACGACACAAACAACACCCTGCCAAATAACAGCAACAGGAACCGAAACAATAACTTCCGCCAAGCAGATCCAATGCAACACAGGGACACAAAGAACTCATGTTGTTATCTCATTCGGTTTTTTTTTTCACTACCCATTTTACCACACGAGACCCACTTCTATGTTTATCAGATCTGTTGTTTTAGATCTCGTTCTCCTTTTCAAAACTCGTTTTCTGTTTAGATCCATGTTGATGGGGATTAGATCGATTTGTAAGAGTTGTTTTCTGAAGAAAAGCTTTGAAAAATATAGAGTTGATGGATTTGGGGTTGTCATGTTGATGGATTTGGATGAATGTTTGAGTCTGAAGGTTATGGATTTGAGGTTCTTTTTGTTTTTTTATTGAATGTGAAGAATTTGGGGTTGTTGTGTGTTTTTGATGTTGAAGAAGGTGGAATCGAGGATGACGAGAGGGAGGGAATAGAAGAAAGAAACACAAATATTTTTGGCGAATAGAAGGAGGAAGGTTTTTTTTTTATTTTTTGGATTTTTTCTGGGTATGTTGTTGAAGATGATGATGGTGTTGATGAATGTGATGGTGTTGATGTACATGAAAGAAGATGAAGAAAGAAAAAAATTAATTAGATGTTGTTGACTCACCGTAAGATAGAATAAACCTGTGTAATCCAATGGTTCTCCTTTAAAATAGACATTTAGAGTTAAATTAACAGTTAGGGATTTATTTGGCAAACGGAGGAAAACTTGAGGGACCAAAACGAACGTTTTATTAATTATGGGACCAAAATGAAAACTTGAAATTATTTAGGGGACTAAGTGATCTATTAAGCCATAAAAATATTACATAACACGCACTCCCTCCGTTCACATTTATAAGCAAAAAATGACTTTTTAAGTACGTTGAATAATTAATGTATCCGGTCATATTTATGGATTAGATACATTAATTAATGAATGTACCTAAAAAGTTGTTTTTTTGCAATATGTGACCGGAGGGAGTATAAATATTTGACGTCAAACTTGGAACATCTAAGTTATTGATCTTATAAAGGAGAATTTATTGTTCCTAGGAAAAAACAAGGTATTCAAATAGTTTAAGACGATCTTGATAGTACATGTACTATTCTTATCTTGATATCACACATGGTATGTTGTTCCAATTGTTTTAGTGCCTTACACGTGTGTTTGTCATACATTCATAGTATGTAGTATAAGTGAGCTCACACATGTTATGCTTTTCTATTGACACGTTCTACCCCCTCATGTGCTCCAGAATCTACACTCCATCGTCACGTCAGCTGCCTCAAAAATAAAAAGAAATAAATCCTGTCAAAGTAAACTCTCAGTGATCCTCTAAGTGAGGGAAAAATCTCGTGATTCAGTAAATGTAAATACAAATAGTCATGAATTTGGTGTTGATGAAGAAGAACTAATTTGTTTGCTTAAAGAGGAGGACTTGAAAAATTCAGTTTCGAATTTTGGTTAACTCACTCGTATCATACTAAGGAAATAAATGTCTGAATCACTTTTAGTTTCTAAAACCTACCTTATTTCCATTCTAATGCCATAGGAGAGGCAAGGAGACAAAAGTTCAAAATTCCAAACACCATGATTAAACATGTGATGAGCCATATTATAGCAATGCGACTTCAAAGTATTTTGTTTTAATCTTATCCACATGGATTTGGTGAATGAACTCTTGGGTTATTGGATCATTAAAATGTGTGGTAGTAATTAAGTTGTGCTAGGATATAAAGGGATTTAGTTATTTGTATATTGGTTGAATTATGAGTGTTATGGAAAACTAAAGATAGAAAATAGTCTCATTTTTAATAGATGAAAAAGATAGTACAGTAGGTATTTATAGGCAAAATATAGAGTATATAGAACCTAATCACATGCTAAAACACTATATTAAGCTAATTAAGACTAGCTAGCTTGTGACTCAAGTAAACTTGGTGAGATGCAGTTTATTGTTATAGTTTGTGTAGTAATCTGCTCTTCTTTCTCTAATAATGAGTGAGGGCTGAAACAGAAAACAAGCAAGTAATGTTGGGATTAACTTTCATTAGTTAGTTCACTATAACATCTTTAATTGATCCACTAACATATGATTTCCAGGCGACAGTGTCGATTTGCTTTGAAACTTGTCGTGATTTTTTATGTTTTTTATGTTAAGTTAATGCACATGCTAAACTTTCTAGACGAATTTTTTATTTGCATTATTTTTATTTAATTTTTAGTGGTATTTTTAAATTTTTATTTTATAGATTTTGTTATTTTTTACTTTGTTTTTTTTATATTTATGGATAAAATTTAAAAATTGGGAAATAGGAGAAGACTTTGATAGTTGCTTATATATCTGCATGTTTCATATTTTTTTAATATCAACGTGTTTTTTGAGTTTGGATGATATAATTTAAACATAGGTAAAATGAGAGTTTTAGAGGGTGTGCAAGAACCCGAAATGGTGTGAAAAGAAATTATGTTTCATTTTTATTCCACTTTTCTTTGGAAAGCCGAATGAAGTGGCCCATATGCTAGTAAAACACAGAAAATTGACCTTCTCTCAAACATTTTTGCTCATTCCCATTCAAACTTCCAAAAACAACCTAAACGTGAGTTAATTCACGTACGGTATAACTAACGTGGGTTAATTCACGTTCGGAACACCAACGTGAGTTAACTCATGTTGGTTGTCTTCTCTTTATTTAATGAAACACTTCAAATTTTGTTTGAAATTCATGAAGGTGTTCCAGCAATTGCCACGAACTTTGGTTGTCATATTAAAGTGTTTATTTTAATTTTACGATTTAATTGTTATGTTCAAATGTTTAATGTTTATTTTAATTTTTGTTGTTTTTACGATTAAATTGTTATGTATTTTTTAGTTATTCAATTGTTTATATTTTAACGGTTTATTATTTGTTTATATTTTTAAGTTTAAACATAACACTTTTTTTTTTACAAAAGTTTAAACATAAACATAAAACTTATTGAAATCTAGAGTTTACACCAACAATATATAAGAATGTATTGTGAATTTGTGACTGAAATTACACCATTAAATTTAAATTTGGATGTGTAGAGAGAAATTACATCATTAAATTTAAATTTAGATGTGTAGAAAAAATATATGTGGCAACCAACTAGCAAACATTCCAAACAACAACAATCAACAAAGTGTAAAGAATAGTCACAATCGAACCAAAGAACAACAAGATAAAGAGAGTAGTTGTTTATCCAGTTCAGCCCCACAATGACATATACCTGGGCGAGACTGCATCTCTCTAACCTACTATCAAAGATTTATTACAAAAAGATACAATAGAGTTACTAGAAATTAGCTTCAACAAGCTTCCAAGAGAAAACTTAATTTCTACTCTTTTCCCAAATTTCATCCTGTCTAAGATACTCAATGATTTCTCTAATCAAGATGGTTTTTGTGTGTTTCTCAACACTAAAATCTTTTCCAAAAAGAACCAACCATTAGCCTTTGATTTCCTAATGATCTCCTCTTTTGGTCTTTCAAGATTAAATCAAGTTGCTTACAAATCTCGCTCACAAGTGTTTTCCATCTCATGAATCTCCCCCAAAAGGGTTCAATCCTTTTTCAAGAGTCCTCTCTTTTGGTTCTCTTAGATTCACATTTTTCTAACCCTTTGAATATCGCTAAAAGACCATCGTCTCTAAGCTCTAAGTTAAAAGTTCTATCCCATGGTTTCATGTGATTCCATGCAAAAGAATGAGAAAAGGCTTTAAGTAAAGGTTCAGACCCGGTGTCATTCGCCTCATGCAGGACCGACCCAAGGCTTAGGCCTAGGGTGTGACGACCTAGGGCCCATGCATGTAGGGGCCCAAATTGTATTTTTGTATATGAGGGTGTATATAGTAAGCCTTGTTTAATAGGCGGTGCGTATAGCAAGAAACACTATGATGGCCCAAACATTTATCAGCCCAGCAACCGTACACCATTTCTTTTTACAACTTAGCAAAATTTCATTATCACGGCGCAACGCTTTCATTTTCACACCCCTAATATTGATGAGGTGATATGATTAATTGATGTGATTTTATATTTTCAAGAATTAAATTGAGTATTTACTGGCATAAAATTACCAACAATGATATTTAGACATTCTTAATTTTTCATACACTCATTTAACATCTCATTTTTTCTCCATATCTCTATTTTTATCACATCATCAAACTTATCACATTAATTTTTCTTATCTCTGTCTCTCAAAATGTATATTTTTCTGAGGTATCTAACAATATTTTTCTAAAATTAACTACACATTATAGAATAATGTGCAAGTAAAATTTAGGTGGGCAGTTGTTTACCTAGAAAATCTTTAGAAATACAACTTAAAAGTACATGTAATGAGAATACTTTCAAGATAATATTTAGCAAGTTTCAAACAAATACATTAATGTTGCATCTCCTTAAAATATTATTTAATTTCAATGCATTTATGTTTAACTATACTAAATAGTAAATATCACGTCTGTGATGTACCAAAAAAATATATCACCTTTGTTACTTACAATTATTTATAGTTTTGTCACTATTAGAATTATGAACTGTTTGGTTTATAAAAGAAAGATAGACGAAAGAAATTCCAAGGAAAGGAGTTAATAAGAATATAAAATAGATTTTAAAAAAAAGGCAAGTGAGAAGAAAAGAAAGAAACGTATTTTTGAAATTATATGAATACCCTAATAAAAAAAAAAACAAATGCATCGTAATCTTAACTTTGATAATATACACAAAAAGAACACTTTCAAAACAATTTTTTACAGGACCAAATTTACTATTAAATATCATCGATATATACTTAATGTGATACTGCAAATTTATTTTTTTAACTCAAGGCTCAATACTTGCAAGTTTAAACTTGGGATTCATCTTATCAAATTTTCATGTAATCTTTTACCATCACATACTAGACTATACAACAATACTTTAAATGAAATCACATTGAATTTGTAGTGACTGGGAAAGAAAAACAAAATTGTAGTGAGGATACAGTATATTATATAGTACAGATTACTGAATATAGATCCTGTGTGGCCAAAGCCAAAATAAATGAGTGTCTGTTCCCTAAAAAAGGTTTACTAAAACTGAAAATGGTGTCGTGTTCTTATCATGAAAATGGGATCAAAATAGTGACATGAGTAGTAATCATAACAAGAAGACGCTTCAATACATCTGTCCTCAACTTCCACTCATGGTAAACTCATAATTTAATCTCTTTTGCTTTTTTCACTTCATTTTTTTTTATACACATTATTCTGTAGCAAAACTATAACTTAATATATATTGCTTATCTCACCTTTGGTAATTCCACGTCAAAGAAAGCGATGAACTACCTCTTATTATTATCACCTTTAATTTTAGTCCATGTCTTTATCATTTTGACTTACTTTCAAATTTAGCATGCGTTAATTTCTATTTTAACCATTTCGGTTTGTTTGGTCATATCCATGCATACAACTCTGTCTGCTAAATAAAGTTACACACGTCTTCATTGTGTGACAAGGTCGGCCAAGCTATTCTTTTGCACAATCATCAATCTTCATAAATTCATATTTAAATCTTGGCACTATATATATTATTTATTTGAGAGAAAAAAGAGTTAACATTAAAGGATTATTCAACAAAAAAAAAAAAGGTTAACGTTCAAGTAAGGAGAATGAATTATTGTCCAATTTTTTTTATAAATAGTGGTTATAAAATTATTTTCTAATATTATTTATAAATTATAGCAATATTACTAGTTCTCATTAGATGTTGGTATACAACTGTTTTACATCTATGCTTATTAAACTCTATTTAGTAGTAACTCTTTTTGTTCTGATCAGTCAAAAGGTCAATCACATACTGATACGCGGACCAAACGACCACCGCACTAAGGCGTGGGGTCTGAAGAAACACGTCAATATCAGTGCACCACATCACACTCGCGTACGCCTCCGCACGTCAATCACTCTACACATGTCCTCTAACCGCTCCCTAATCACACACTGCATATCTCGGAGATGATTATTCTTGTGCACGCCTTACCTTAGGGTGACTTAGTTTCCATTACTGACTTGACTATTGGAGTGCTAACGTGTCTGTAGCCACCCTTTTATCCCACCGCGGAGACTCATCACCACCGTACCAGAGCATTTTCCACCACCGTTGCCTCTCATCCATCCTCACCGGATATATATATCACTTTCTTTTTTAAATAGTAGTAGTAGTAACTTTTTCAACAGATTAGTGTATTTTATATAACATACCAGTATATATATTAAGATTCTCAATTTTGTAGTGCTTGTACAAAGGAAGGTGTGGTGAGATCATGCATGTGAATTCGTTTGAAATCTTGCATTTGTGAGTATTCAATAATGTTTTTTCTTCCCTTAATTTATTAATTGGTTGATCACATTGAAAGTGTCTGATTGCAATATGATAATTGGATTTCATTCATATATGCTATAAGTTCTTTTCAATGCCACCTTCTGGATAAGCTCAAATGTGTCATTCATTCACCAACCAGAGGAAGAATCTGGCAGACTTAATTAAACTCGTGAAATTAATAAACATTTTTTCCTTAACAAAGGATTTTAATACACTATTACGATTCAGATTTGAAATCAATTAATCATCAATTTCAAGAACACCACCACAATGCAAACTTTGCAAAAGTGATTCTTGACTCATGAATCATGATAGTCCTTGAAAAAAAAATTAGATAGGAATCTATCTAGCGTGCCCTGCTCTTTCATCTATATATTGACAACTCAAACGTGTTTGATCCGTAAACCTTTACCTACACCAATAATTTACATGTTACACTCACATGAAAGACACTGCCTTATTGTCCTTTTTCTCCTTCCCCATAATATTTTGTTTTCTCGTAATTTCAAAATAAATTAATTGTTTTTCTTTCTTCTCATGAAAATGAATAGTGTGTGTACATAGAAAAAAAAAAATAGATAGATCAGAGTGTAGACAAAGTGGAGTAAAGATCACATGAGGGGACAATTTGATTATAGTGCATGCTTTCACAAAGGACGAGTAGTTAATGGGTGTATCATATTATAGGCAAAAAAATTAGATATGTTAATATCAATTAATTATTTGGTTTCTTCAAAAAAAAAATCAATTAATTATTTGGGAAACACGACAAAGCAAACATGTATGTCTTGTCTTCCAAGTATTTTATTTAATAATAATAATAATAATGACATTTCTCTTTTTCCATGTTGCTCGATGCCATGATTTTGGCTAAATTATATAAGTTTGGCTTTGAATTGAGTTCCACCACTTTGATATAATTTCCTATAATTGAATTTCAATGAGAAGACTTTACATCAAATAACTATGCCAAGTCTTGTCCAATTCCTTGTTTGTTTGGTTTTGGTCTTTACTATTTTTCTTTCTTGATCCTTTCGTTATTATTACCTTTTTTTTTATAAAAAAAAAAGGTAGTTTCTTGGAACATCGAACAAAGGACTACTTTGTTTTTCATTTTACTGACTTTGGACTATGTACGTGAATTCATCTATTCATACACACAGAAAATCAAAAGAGTCGTGACACAAAGACGAGGGACATATTTTCTTGGAAATTAATTGAAGTGCCTTTGTTGGCTTGGAAGTGTCCTACAAAGTACGTCTCGGTGAACTTAAAAGGGGTTATTAGGCTGCTTCAATTTGAAGGGTCAATATACACATCTCAATCTTGATGCCTATGTTAGTGTGCACATAGAGTTGGGGTTTGTATATTGTAAGGTCCAAAGTGTATACATACATCATATATAATTAGTTTTTAAGGTTTATTTTCTTTTGAGAGATTTGAGAAACAAAACAACAATATATGGGTTGTTGTCAGGAGTATATTTTTCTAAAAAAACCAAACGTGTCCGGGAAATATACTTTAGGACTGGAAAAAAATTGTGGTTTTGTCCGGATGTATAATTTTGAAAGGGCGTATATTTCTTTTTCTTTTAAAATATACTTACATGATGATATTTTTTAGGTGAAAAAGAACCTCTCTGGAATTATTATGATCTACGGGCCATCTAAGTTCATTTACATATTATCAGCTATAAGAAATTGCTCTTCTCCCTTTTGTTTTTACTCATTCACCAATCTTAAAAGTGTGTACGTTTAACTTACGCTGAAAAATGTTCGGCATAAATTAACTCACGTTAAACATATTTAACGGAATGAGAAATTTTAAAAGGGAGGATAGCAATTTGTTCAGCTATAATATCTGTTGTTGGGCTTTACTGCTAGTGCCCAATTTTTGTTTCTATGGCCCTTATAAGTTTGTTTACATATTATCATAAAGAATATAAAATGTCTGTATGTTTTATGAAATTTAATCACCTTTTTTACTTCTTATTTTACATCTTAATTTTTGTAATTTATAATATTAATTATTATGCTGTTTAATTTGTATGTTTTGTTGTTTTAATATATTATTAAATTAATTTTTTAAATGTATTTGTAGAAAATAATTTGTTATCCTATCTAATCCAACCTCGAGTCATAGAATTATCTTATGATATCTCATTTCACTTATCCTCATCATCAAACAGGTCTAAGTAGGCTCTTTATTACCCAATTAGATATTTAGATTTAAGAACTTAACTATTGTTTGATGAAATATGTAGCTCTTAAAACATGAAGTAGGGTAGCTTTTAAGATGTGTAACACCGTATTCTACTTTCTTCTAACTTCTCTCTTTTAGGCTATGTTTTGATGGAGAATGAAAGTGAAGGGAAAGATAGAGAAAGGAAAGATTGTAGGAGGAAAGAAAAAGAGTAGAAAGTGAGGGGATTGTTTTGGTTGTTTGGTATAAGAGAAAGTGAAGTAGAAAGGTTAAGGAAAGAAATATCTATATTTAATAATTGACAAAAATACCCTTGAGAAAAAATTACATGATGTATATATATATATATATATATATATATATATATATATATATAGGGGTTTGCTAGGATACACCCACTAATTTTTATTAAGGTGTGTTTTAGCAAAGATATAGCTAAAAAGTTGTTAAATATACCTTAAGGTGAATGTTGCTAAAACACTCCTTCTAAAAAATAAGTGGGTGTATGTTAGCAACTCCTATAGGCATTTGCTAGAATACACCCACTTATTTTTTAGAAGGTGTGTTTTAGCAAGTTATAACTAAAAAGTAGTTAAATACACCTTAAGATGTAGCTTGCTAAAACACTCTCACATAAAAACTAGTGGGTGTGTTCTAGCAAATCTCATATATATATATATATATATATATATATATATATATATATATATATATATATAGACACACACGTCCCCACTGTTTCAATGGAAAAGCACTTAGTTGTGAGTTATAAAGCAATTGTAAGAAAGAAAAAGAAAAAAAAAACAAAGCCGGAAATTTAGAAAACAAAGAAAGAAAGAGACAAGTGAAAAAATATAAACAACATGGGGTTATTTTGGACTTTTCAATCTAATATTGGTGTTTCCACAAACTTTCTGTCCAGTTGAGGGTGGAAAGTTTTTTAAGGTGGACCCCACTAAAATCTTTCTTTCCTTGGCCTTTTTAGTGATTCACAAACAAGAGAAAGTGTTTCTTTCCCTCATCTTTCTCTCCTCTCCACCATCTTTCCTTACAAACACACCCTTAATGAGATGTGTAACACCGTATTCTACTTTCTTCTAACTTCTCTCTTTTAATTAGGGCGTGAGCATAAAATTTGCAAAATTTAGGTGTGGCCTTCTAAAATAAATTAAGAACTGAGTCCTGACCAAAAATAAAATAAAATCAAGGACTGAGTCTGGCGTGTAGGTTTATTTTTAGACTTAAATTGAACTTTTCGAAAGTCTAGTAAAACCTATTAACGTACTTGAATGTGTGTTTCATATATAAACATCTTTAAATATATAATATGACATTAAGAGATGAATTTCTTTTAAGCACTAGGCTATTTAACAAAAAATATGATTTATCTTAAAATAAATTAGCGAGGTAATAAACTCAAGATAATATGCTCCACTTTGATATTTAATATGATACTTTAGAGAATTTGGTTTTATATGCAACATAAATGTAATCTAGGCTAGTATATTTAAATTAGGAAAAATGTTAACAAGTAAAAGTAATATCAAAATAATAATAATCATAATGATTATTATTCATGTTTATTTTATCAAACTAATCTTCGTAAGATCCAAAAACATTTTGATGAGATGCTAAAGGATCTTCATCAGTTCAATCAAATGTCTTACCCTTGAATCCAAGATCATACCCACAATTTCATTTTACAAAATATAATAGGGTTAATTATGTTTCTAGTCCCTATAAAATAGCGACCTTGTAAGTTTAGTCCCTACTTAATTTTAATAGCATTTTTAGTCCCTATAAAAAAAAATTTACTTATAATTTTAGTCCCTGCTAAAACAAAGTTTGATTAATTATCCTTAAACTCTTAAATTTTTGAACGATTTTTTTGAGACAAGATTAGAACACTATGAAAGGTTCGTTTACTAAAATTTAGAATTTTCTGACATGAAATGAATTAAATATGAATTTTTTAAAACGACAAAAGTTAAAGATAAAAAGTAATAAAATCTGGATGTAGAAATCAAATTTTGCGATAATTTTTTGCAGACGAACTTTTAGTAATGTTCTAAACATGTTTGCAAAAAATTGTTCAAAAATTTAAGAGTTTAAGCATAAATTAAACAAATTTGAATTGAGTAGGGACTAATACTCAGTGCAGAAAAACAAAATTAGGGACTAAAAATGCTATTAAAATTAAGTAGGAACTAAACTTACAAGGTCGCTATTTTATAGGGACTAGAAACATAATTAACCCAATATAATATTACATATTTACCTAAATAAATTTCTAAAAAAATATAGTCTTCTCTATTTAAAAAATGAATCGGACCTAATCTTGGCCATGGAACCCCTGTATGTTGTTGACTAGAGCTCTACCTGTAATTATGTGTCAACCAACTCCAACGGTGAAATATATACATAGAAGATTTGGAAAATAATTCGTAGACACCTTAACTACTCATTCTACACCTTAAAAAGAAACAAATAAAGTGACCAATGTGATATATTGATTATTATTATTATTATTATTATTATTATAGAGAGATGGAGAAAATGAGGAGGTAAATGGGTGTTGAAGAATTATGAATGTTCAAATATCATTACCCATAAGATTATGTGCATTCTTTTTTGAATCATTAAATATGACTAAAAAAATCAGTGAATGTTAGAGTGATTAGTAGTATACTAGAAAGAGGGGTTATTAGCCCTTCTCACTTTAAAAACCCAATAATACATCTCATTCTAGATGCTCTTCCTCATCTTAGATGAAAAAGATGCTCTTCCTCATCCTAGGAGAAAAATATGCACTGTTACTGACCGATTGATAGAGCATTTCGAATATAGTAAGCAGAGATTTGAGACTGTTCCAAAATAATTGCATTGCCTTTAATTATTAAGAATCATTTTCCATAAATAACTCATCTGCTTCTTACGTTGTAATTTGGTGTCCCAAAGCTAATTTAATGCAACAAAAAAGCATACAACATGTAAAACTGTAACAATGCCTTGCAAGTAAAAAAAATGAGAAATGATATTTTGACAACCACTTTTTGACAACTTTTGGACAACTTTCTCTTTCATACTCACATGATGTTGTTATCCTCTCTCTTCCTTTTTCTCTCTCCATTGTTTTTGACCAATAAGAAGTGAGAAAAAAAAGGTTGTCAACAAAGTTGTCATCAAATGGATGTCAAAATATCATTACTCTAAAAAAATAGTAGTTACCTGCTACACACGTATACACAACACCCCTTAGAATTGACAACTGAGAAAACCATTGTTACCCGAGCTATATTCCATATGCCTAATCCCTTCGGCTTTGTTTGGATTGATGGAACATAACGGAGCGGAATGGAATGGAATATGATGGAATGGGATGGAACGGAGCGGAATGGAACAAATGTTTCGTTCCATTGTTTGGATATTTTACGACGGAATGGAACGAAATTTTCATTCCATCGTTTGGAAAATGGACGGAATGGTATGTGTTACATTTTTTTATTCCATTTTTACCCTCATTAAACAATATTGCTATGTATAATTAAAACAGGTATTAATGTTTTATTAAAATGTTTTGTTCAAAAAAAATGTTTTATTAAAATGTTCATTTTTAATCTCTTATTAAAATGAAGAAGAAAATGATCATAGGCAAGGTCTAAAAATTAAACAAGGTCTTAAGCTAGAATGAAGAAGAAAATGAGAGAAGAAATTGATCGGCAAGGTCGAAAGATAGCAGGAAGAAGAAAACGAAAAAACTGAATTATGAATTTCAGCTTTGTACGAGAACCACAGACAATGTCGAAAGCTACAGGAAGAACAAAATGAAAACGCAAGGTGGATTTAATAAATAAAGGTGATGTACAAAATGGATAATATAGTAATTTATAAATTAAGAGGTTGGATTCCATCCTATACCTCCCAAATTGGAGGGGAAGAAAAATGAGAGAAGTGGATGGAATGGGATGGAATGGATACCATCATATACCATTCCATTCCACTCATTTTTAAAATATCCAAACAATGGAATCACATTCCATACCATTCCATTCCACTCCATTCCATCCAATTCCATCAATCCAAACAAAGCCGAAGTCATGCTATTAATGAGAAGAAAAATCAAAACCTCAAATTAACACGCAACTTTCTTGATTCTCATCCCCTTAGTAAGAAACATCACTCCAAAAATCAAATTCAACATACCTCCACATAACTCCCTAAGCCTTTTGACTATTGACATTTCAAAATTGAAAATGCAAAAAACCAATATCACTCATGCAATGAAAGAATAAATATTAATATTAATATTAATAATATAACAATGCAATAAAAGAAATAAATAACCAAATTAAATAAACAGAATAAAATGAAATCAAAATGCCACTTGTTAACCATGTGGTCATGTACATTCATTAACCAAAGGTAAAAATGAAAATCTACTAAAACCAAACTTTTATTTGGTAATGTAGATTCATTTAAAAGAGAAACAAAAATGTAATTTTATTTATAATCTTCTTTTCTGTTTTGTTTTTACCAGAGACTAGTATATGAACAATAACAATAAATTATTTAGGTAAAAAAATTATGATTAGTATTTTTTATTTTGTTTTGTTGCTAAGAGAGAAAGACTTCAACGGTTGAATTCTTGGGAGTAAAGCAAACAGGGCAAACTCTGAAATGCGCATCGCATTCTGTACAAACACACAAATGCCGACAAGGTAAAACAACCACCGTTGCCACGCGCTTCTCACACCCTCTACATTTCCCACGCGCCGCCGCAACTTCCACCACTCTATCAGGATCAATATAAGCCGATTCAGCATCCTCAGCTTGTCCTTCCACGCCGCATGAAACGCCGCCTCCGCCGGCATCTTCGCCGGTTTGAGACATTATTGTTTGTTGCAGCTGGGCTTGTAGAGAAGCTGCGGCGGCTTCTTGGGCCCGGGCTTTTGCCTGCCATACTTGGGCTTCCATGGTTAACTGGGCCGTACGCGCTTCTAAATCCGCGTTCCTGCGAGTGGCTTTTGCGAATTCCACTTCTTTCTCTCTTAACCGGTGCGCCACCGCTTCCTCCGCCGCGTTTAGTAGCTCCCGGTAATGTTTTTGCCTCTTCTCCGCCAATGTCCGCCGTAGATTCTCTCCCTGAAATACCCATCACGCATAAAAATTCAAAATCATTCCTTTCTATCCAATTTCTAATAAATCGAAAATTGAGTTGTTAAAAAAGAATAAAATTTGAATTTTTGTTTTGTTTTGTTTACCTGGGTTTGAAGATATTGGTCTAATTCATCGTGTTGTTGTTTGATTTGAGAAACAATTCCTTGTGGTAATAGAGATGAGAAAGATGAAGAGTGACAACCTTGTTGTTGTTGTTGTTGTTGAGATTGTTGGTGTTGATGAAGTTGTAACTGTAATCTTTGTTGTTGTTGATCATCGAATGATAAGCGAAGGCCAGTAGAGACAACATTATGGAGTTGAGAAAGATGAATAATTTGAGAAGGTTGAGGTTGTAAAGAGAAATGATTAATAACGTTAGGGGATGTTCCTTCTCTTCCTCTCTTGCGAGAATTTGTACCTGCGGTGAATTGTTGAGACATGATCAATAACAACTTGTGACAAGAAGAATGAAAAGAGATGTTTTTAATATAATTGTGAAACAAATTAAACATACTTGTGTTGTTATTGTTGCATAGGATATTATGAGAATGATGAGTTTGATCAAGAAGTGATAGTCCTAATGCTCCTGATGGTTGTTGTTGTTGTAAAGAGTATTCATGCCCTTCTTGTCCATTTCTGCTGTTAGGAAAAGAACGAGAAAAGAGATTAATTGGTTATTGATTCATGTCATATAGAATTGTATTTGAGGGTACATGATTACATTATAAGAAGAAGAAGAAGAAATGTGAAAGAACCTGTTATTGTTGTTGTTGTTTAGAAGAAGAATATTTGATGGATATTGAGCTTGAACAGACATGAACCTGTTATTCTTCTCTTCTCTCTATTGTTGAGGGAGGGAGGGAGAATAGATAGATAGATAGATAGATAGAAATAAGAGATGAGATATATGCGATTGATTGAAACGAATCAGTCCAAGAGAGACACCTTATTCTGCTCGCTCCCTCTTTCTCTTCTTCCTTTTCTTTTCTTTACAACTACTCTCTTCCCTTGCCTCTTCTTATTCTACCTTACCTTACTTACACACACTTACACCAAATAATATACTATTATTATTTATATTATTATATACTCCCTCCGTCCCAATTTATTTGACCCTTTGGCTCATTTCACACAGATTAAGAAAAATGTATAAATAAAGGGGAAAGTGAAATATATTGTATTGGGAATGATAAAAGCAGTATTATTTAGTGTTATATTGTATTGGAAATGTGAAAGTTGTATTGAAAATTGAAATGACTCAGTTATTTTGGGACACTTTTTTTTTAAAAAATGGGTCAGATATTCCGGGACGGAGGGAGTATATACCTTTCCTTTCAAATCTCCGTCCATTTTTTACTATCATTATTTACTACATTATAAATAAGTGAAAGTTGGTCATTACCATTAATCATGCTAAATCATCAATAAAGATAAAGAAAAGGGTATGTGTGCAATTGCATGGGATGGGATTGTCAATTGTGTGAACAAACAAACTAATATTAAGCGTTGGTAAATAAATGGGTGATGTATTGTTGTTGTAGTTGTTATTGATGGGGTAGGATGCAGGTTTTCTGCCATAGGTATTGTTTGTACTATCTATGGCCCATGCCTCCCTCCCTCCCTTTCTTTCCTTCCCTTCACTTCATACTTTCTTTTACCTTTTTCCCATATTTTCCTCACATTATTTTTATTCATTTCACCCCATACATTACAATTATTATTACTTTAGCCACATACTTGCATAATATTAATAGGTTTTTGGTTGAGTTTTGACACTATGATTTCTAGGAGAAAATAATTCCATAAACTTAAGTTCAGTCAAAAGGTAAATAAAATATGACTAAAAATTGTTACAATTTTTTTTAAACTATTCTTTAATACTCCCTCCGGTCACATTTATAAGTAAAAAAGTACTTTTTAGATTCATTCAATACTTAATGTATTTTGTCAATATATAAACTAAATACATTATATATTCAATGAACCTAAAAAGTACATTTTTGCTTATAAATGTGACCAGAGGGAGTAAGACTCATGCATGGATCACTTTTGATTACATAATAAAGATCACAATCACAATGAAAATGAAATTAATACCTCCCTCATTTGTGAGTTTAGATAATGGACATATCTTGGAAGTTTTCAGAGAATGGTGCATTTCCCACGTGGAGCAAAAATGGATATCTTTAAACAGAATCAGATTTAATCACTGTTATAGCTTTTCTATTATTGCCTCATATAAATTGGATGCGTCTGTTCATCACGCACTCAATTACCTATTTATATTTGTTTCTAATTCATTTTCAATTACCTATTATTATTATCTTCCATAAAAAAATAACAATGATGTTGGATGGTATAAAATATTTGGCACGAAAAGGATATGGAAACCAACATGATGGGAATATGGAATGAATAATGCATGTCACTTTATTACTATCAAACATTTCACTTTTATCCCTAAAAAAATTATTCTCTTTTATAAATAAAATAAATAATAATCAAACATTTGTCTCCCTAAATTGTCATGCGAGTCATGGTTCATACCAGTAATTTCATACGGAATGCAGATCGGAAAAATTAATATTATATTTAGTAAATGTTCACAAGTGTTTTTAAGACATTGTTTAACCATCCAAAAATAATAACTTTTACATGTGTTTTCAAGACAAAATTTCTTTTTGTTTTGAAAATTTTGTATAGTTATTCTTAATCTTAATATTGAAAAGTTAATTTTTTTTATTTCACATGATATGGTTCCTTTTTTGTGTGTTTTGTGAGTGGATGGTTAAACAATGTCTTAAGATTAAGGTGTGTTTAGCAAAAGGGTCTTATATATAACAACGTTTTAATTTCGTATAGCTAAATTTAATTTTTACTGGGTCTTGAATAATCAACTTCTGAACAGCTGTGATTCCTCATTATTCTTTTCTTAGAAAATTATTATGAATAGATTAAGGTATTCTTCCCGATCTAGATGAATGCATGATTGAAATGATCACTTCTCTTTTGCTAATTTCCTTCTTGTAACTAGAAATGGATTTGCTAATTAAAACGTTTTCATATGTAGGACTATTTCAAATTACCTAAAACTAACGTAGCAAAATTTAATCCCATAGTAGCGCAAGAAGTAAGAGAAGAAACTTTCAAACATGATTCGTCAGTTATAACGATTTTAATGAGTTTAAACCATACAGACCGACGTTTATTAACTTTGTAAATTAGAGGAAAAAATTATGATAATCAACATGCATGCAGCTAGTGATTTAATTTTCTTTCAAAAAATGGACTAAAATGCGATTTCGTTTTCACTAACCAAATACTAAATGTAATTTAACATTTTCTTAGTTTTCCTCGTGATAGTATATCCAAGTAAAATATCTGTAAAAAATCAAAGTAAAATGAATACGTTACCAAATAAATTTGCTATGCTTAAATGTGACAAAAAAAAAAAAAAACTAGGCCCTTACATCACGCAAATATTTATTTCTTCAAACACGCATCTTGTGAAAACATAAATCCAAGGAGTAATTACAGATCCTCAACAGGTAGGTCAGGAGGAGGGCAGACCTCGAAAAACAAAATCGACCAGGGTAGGTTACGATGAATATTTCAAGTTACCTTTTATAAATAATTGATGCAAGCAAGCATAACTAAAGGGTGGGTTCTTTTTATGTTGGTATAAAAGAAATTGACAATTAATCGTCACTTGATTCCATAATTGATGGTTAAAACTTAATACTCCGTCCGTTTTAAAATGAGTGTCGCTTTCGCCAAAAAAATTTGTTTCAAAATGAGTGTCGCTTTCAGTTTCCAATGCAATAATAACTTTTTTTTTTCAATTGTACCCTCTAATTAATACTATGCACACTACTTCCAAAGCATTACTTTTAAAACTAACCAATATTTAATAAGGATAATTTGGTAAAATAACCATTCTCTTTCTCTTAATCATTGCATTTCTTAATATGTGTGTAAACACCTAAAACGACACTCATTTTGAAACGGAGGGAGTAAAACAATATGAATAGGGGTGGGAACAGGCCAGGCCATCCGACAGGGGCCTATGGCCTAGCCTATTTAAAGCCTAGCTCGGCGCAGCTCGTTTATTAACAAGGCCAGACTCAAGCTTTTTATAAAGCCTATTTAATTAAATAGGCCAGGCTAAGGCTTACAAAAAAGCCTATTAAGTCCGTCGGGCCGGCCTATTAAACTTTTTATGTATAATATATCTTCCATTATTGATATCATTGAAGTTTTTTTCTCATAAACTCAAGCCTTCATATGATTGGTTATTTAGTAGTAGATATATTGGTGTGATTAGACCTTTGTAAGATTTCATTATTTAGTAGCACATATATTCATGTGCTTTAGGCCTTCGTAAATTTTGGCCTATTTAGTAGTAGGCTTACATGTGTTGCTAGACTTTAGTGTAAAATAGGCTTTCAAATAGGCTTTCGGGCTTCATCAGGCCTTTAAATAGGCCAGGCCAGGCCTCAAAATTGAGCCTATGACGGGTAATAGGCCAGACTCAGGCCTATAATTTTTGAAGTAGGCCAGGCTTGGGCCTTACAAAGCCCGGCCCGGCCTAGCCTATTTCCACCCCTAAATAGGAATAATGAACAAGCATGTAGTACTATTATTAGTTGGTAGTGCTATTTTTACTTTAATCTTATTAGAGAATACAGTAATTACTTGTAACGGTGAAAAATTATCACTTGTAGTGCAAGGTAGTAAGTGAATAAGAATCCCACAATACAAAGAAGAAAAAGTTGAAGCCGGAATTGGGTGATCTTCCCCAAAAACCAAGAAGGATTTTTAACTTTAATTAATGAAGGAGAGCGACAAAGGCACTAAATAAAGGAGAAAAAAAAGAAAGCAAAGAGAGGAAAATGTGAAGGAATGGTTAGAATGGCATCACACATTTTGTCTTTGCCTATTAGGTCCCAATATAAAGGTCGGCTAGCTAGATAGATATATAGCTCATATATATCCATCCTAATCTTAGTGTTTTAATTCATTTTTCTTAATTTAATTATTGCCAATATCATACAACCTAGCACGGCAAATATATCTAATCTATGATTCTCTACTCTAATCTATAATTATAGTCATTGTTTTCTTAATCCTCCTAGCTAATGAGGACAACCCCACATTTCTCCATCTATGCATTGTTTTGTTTGTTTATTGTTTGAGTACATAATATTGGTGCTTGTACAGTTAATAGGGCAACAACCTGTCTGGACTTGCCTTGTTTCCTTCATAAATCCTAATGCATAGCATAGACATTAGACACACTCTCGTCTCTTCTTTTCTCAACTTTATATCTTTTGGTCCACCAACGAAACAGACCACCCCCATTCATTGCTTTAGCTTAGCTAGCTTCGTAATATACATAGTCCCATCTTCTCCTCAATAATTATGATAACAATAACAACTCATTATATTTGTGACAAATGATCATATCGATAGGTTTTACAAAAAATAATATTCATATCACCAATATTTACATATTTAAAAACATATCAAAAATAAATAAGATGCACGGTTTCTTATTTTTTATATTTGATTATCAATGTGATGTTGTATTTGGTTGAAGATCAACGATATTCTTTTCGATAAGAGAGTGGCTAAGAGACGATTGATAGCATATAGTAGACTTTGGTTTATTAGTAGGGAGAATAGGGGTAACAATTGAAATCATCATTTATGAAAAAAAAAAATCTTTCTGCTCCTATCACCAAAACAAATGATATGTCTGCCCCTAGTTCAAACTTATTGATACATATGCCCTTGTTCTCCAATTGATATGGCGAACATGAACTTTTTTTTCCAATTTGTTATGCTTTTGCAGGTGTTCTACAATTGATATGGCGAACTTGCCATTTCTTTTTCTCTTCTTTTTTTTTTTTTGGTTCTCTCTTTGAAATGGCAAACATATCATAAATTTGTTTTTTTTTCTTTGTTTTTTTTTGTTTTATCTTCACTACTATAAATACATCATTTCCCCTACAATAAAATGTTTCATTTTAATGTATCTTTGTTAAATGCTTGATAACAAAATCATTTTAGGTTGTTTATTTAAATTAAAGAAAGGTCATTTTTTTAATTAAAAAAAACATAAAAGAAAAACAAAAACAAAAGTAAGGCCGTAAAAAAATTTGAAAAAATGGGCATGCTCGCCATTTTAATTGGCAACATGTAAAAATTAAATGAAAAAAAAATAACAATGGCTAGTTCTCCATTTCACATTAAGAACATAAAAGAAAAGAACTAAAAAAAAAAACATGCTTGCCAATTCATTTCAGATAAAGCCTGCAAGTTTGCCGGAAATGTTGAAAAATTGGTTATGTTCGCCAATTCAATTGGATAAGAGGGGCATTTGTATCAATAGTTTTCAACTAGGGGCAGACATATCAATTTTTTTGGTGACAGGGGCCGGAAAAAAAATGTGTGCATCATTTATCTTGTCATTGGTGTAATATCTCAATTTGTTAATGGATTTTGACTTTTGAGTACTTCTTATATTGTCTTCAATAAACTTTACTCATTCAAAAAAGCAAATTTTGGTTTTATATATTATTTTAGTATTTTCTATGCATGTACGGTAATCAACTTTCACTTTCTTGTACCAAAAAATATATCATGGTAACTTTAAATGTTTTGATTGTAACTTTCATTCTTTAAATTAATTAACTATGTAAATTTTAAATATTTAAACAGCTTAATTTAAATATTTATATTTTTAGTACACTTAATTGCGTAAAACTTTTTTTTGTGATGGTTGAATGCTCAAAAATCTCATTTCTTTTTTAATTTTAATTATAGGTGGTTTTGTATTGGTGTTAACGCCTTGTAATATTGTTCTTTCGACTTTGGTTCTTTAATCTTCTATGTGTATTTTCAGACATTTTTAAGCCCTTGCAGACACACCCCATGTTTAATTGGGTCTTATTATTAATATAATTGGTTTTGACTTCTTAAAAAAATTCCCCATTTTTTAATAATTAACGAGTGTTAATAACCTTTAAAGAGAAATGTTAAATAGTGCCCTTGAGGCATTGGTTTGTAAATATTGCATTGAAAAATGATGAAAAGTGATGAATTTAACTTTTTAAAAATTAAAATATTATTGAATTCAATGTAAACATACTATTTTTGAATTCCTTAACAAATGTCCTTAAAACACTTGTTCGCATAACCCTTAAAATAAAGTAAAGTGAAGATTTATAAGTTTGACAATTATTACCCGGAATTATGGAAATTTGTTGTCCCTTAAACAAAATTAGACCAAACACCCACGTTGGTTGACCTCATGCACATAATCCTGTGTTCACAATTCAGCAGAAGTTATATATCATAGGTTAGGTGACGTGAAATTAGGTCATATATGCATGATATTCATGAGAATTTTTTTTTCTGCCCCTATCACCAAAAAAAATGATATATCTGCCCCGAGTTGAAAATTATTGTTGTAAATGCCCTTGTTCTTCATTTGAAATGGCGAGCATGACATTTTTTCAACCATCCTCTGCAAACTTGCAGGCTTTCTCAGACTTTCTCTGTACAACTCTGTGTGTTCCTAATTTAAGTTGGCGAGCATAAATTATTTAAGGTTTTTTCTTGTTCTCTCTTTGAAATGGCGAACATGTAAAAAAAAAAATTTCCCATGCTCCACATCTAAAATGGCGAGCATGCATTTTAGATGCACTAAATCAAACAAAGCCTTATGAATTTGCGGTGGAGGAGGTAAAAGCACTTCAAAGACAAAGAACAACATGTCGGTGATGGAAAACCAAAAACAACAAGAAGATAATCATAAAGGACAGTTGAAAAGGTGTCAAAGGAAAAGAACATCTTGTTATTCTCGTATCAATAATCTCGATGGTGGTTGTCTTATGCACATCTTTAGTTTCCTTCCTCCTATTCTAGGTATAACAATTTTTTTCATTTTTTGTGTAAAATTTTAATCTTTTTGTGAAATTCAACAATACCCAGAATTTTGTTTTCTCAAATTTTGTTACTTTGATTGGTTATTTTGGTTTTTAAATTGTTTTTGTTCTTTATTGGTATGAATAATTGTGTTTAGCATTGATTTGCATTTCCTTTTGTTTTGATATAAATGAAAACACTAGATTTAGTGCATGTTTGGATTCACTTTGGAAGAGCTGAAGTGATTTTGAAGAGTTGAAATTGATTTTAATATGTTTGGGATGCTCGCCATTTTAGATGTGGAGCATGGGAAAAAAAAAATTAACATGCTCGCCATTTCAAAGAGAGAACAAGAAAAAACCTTAAATAATTCATGCTCGCCAACTTAAATTAGGAACACACAGAGTTGTACAGAGAAAGTCTGAGAAAGCCTGCAAGCTTGCAGAGGATGGTTGAAAAAATGTCATGCTCGCCATTTCAAATGAAGAACAAGGCATTTACAACAATAATTTTCAACTAGGGGCAGATATATCTTTTTTTTTTTGTGATAGGGGCAGAAAAAAAAATATTTCTGATATTCATATGATCCAAGGTTGAATCTAGAAAATTAGCATTCCCTAGCTAGCATATGTTTTGTTGTTTGCTTGTAAGTGAAAGGAACATATTAGTGAAAGGAACCTATCAGTAATTCAATTTCGCAAATGATTAAAATTCAACTAAAATTAAGTAATTAAAATCAAATGCATCATAAGTTCTTTTAAGACAAACCTTTCTTGAGAAATTGAGTTCGATTCATGTATAGAATTTTTGGTAATATTTTACTTACCTTTAAAACAAACTCTAAATTACTAAGATTTTTTTTTAATGAATCAGAGGATTAACACACTAAAAAAATCAATATATTTTGTCCAAAAATAATAACTTAGCCGATAAGTTATATAAATAGTTGATTACCGTTTTCGGCTGTGTGAGAATGTTAATATGATCAATAAAGCATACAATTTTATTGATTGGAATTAGTTACAGGATATTATGCAATACATGGATTTTTGTGATAAATGGAGGAAAATATGTTCTGAGCAAGGAGCAATCCGAAGAGAAAAGTATCAATAATGAATTGGTCCAAGTGGTAAGGAGAGATTTCTGATTCATGCGTAAGGAGAAAATTCAACTGGAAGGAGAGAACCCACCATATGTGTCCCATAGATTTCCCTTCGGAGAGTAGTCACTTTTAAACGACGGTAAAAACTTCGTACCAATATCATGGTAACCCAAAACTCCGATTATGAAGGTTTATGGAGGTAACCATTGAATCAACGCAAAAGATCGACCAAAGTCCTTCTAAGAATGAGGTGGTTGAAACGATTGAGATATAGACAGATGTTGACAACTTTCGAAGGCTTGAAAATTGTCCACTGGGAAAACTTAGAAACATTTCAAAAAGATGGGAAAATCCAATTTCAAGTGTGGTCGGAAAGATTTCAATCAGTGAAGGCAAATCTTAGTTGGAGATGAACTGATTCTGCGCTCATGTGCAAAAGAACAAGCATTACAAAGGGCTTTAACTATAAACCCGCACTGATTGAATAATAGATTCGTAGAAACAAACAAATGGTCTTTCAGTCACACGCCTCCTAGAGGAAGAGTAATTTAGGTTGACATCTATGGGACCCATCTACATGTGTAGGGAAATGAAGGTTTTCCCAAGATGGTTTGTAAGATAAGGGTTTTGATTCAACTAGATCTAGAAATTGAATCACAATCTACGTTGGATGTTGCAGGAGTTCAAGCGACACTTCAATCTTAGGAGGTAGTAGACGTGGTGGTGGAGATGATGGCAGTCGAAGATATTTTTATTCTAAGGGTGGTGAAGAAATAGTACGATCTCGTGGCACATAATTGGAAGGAAGCGGTTGGAGTTTTTCCGAAGAAAATTTAATGAAATTTCAATCTAATCAAGGTGCAAGAGGTTCATAGTGAGGAGCAGTGAAAGGTTGTCGGGTGATAGTTTAACCTACGGGCGGAGGAGGGAGATGGTCAGCGTACGCATAGTGTAGGGTATTACATAGAGGATGTTAAATGGTGTACAATCTCAATTTGTGTTGGGAAAAGCATTAGGTGAAGGTACTTTATCCTCAATACTGTAGAAAAGGACATTAAAAAAATAGGATAATTAGTGTGTTAGTTGTAAAAAGGGGGAGGTTCACTTTGTAGGGGAAATATTCTCTAAAACACCTAAGGTAGAGGAAAGAATATTATAAGGGTTTCCAAGAGAAGAAAATAAAGAAATTGTGGGGTGGGGTGGGTTAAAAATGAGTTTGAGCCTATAATAAATGTACATAAATGATAAGTAAACACAAATTTTGTGACAAGATATCAACACCACAGTATAATTATACGATATTTTCCCTTCTTTTTTTTCTTTCTCATTTTTTCCTTTCGTTCTTCCTCTCTCGCTCCCTCTCCATCTCCCCTCTTCTCTAACTGCCGCTCTCTCAGTCTTGCATCTCTCTCGGATGGCAAGAGAACTAAACGGATCTCAGACGACGTGATCGGATCTCTGGCGGCGTGAAGAAGAAGTGGATGTCGTAGACACGTCGTAAAATCTAGATTTGACCGGGTTGATGATGGTGAGGACTGATAGAGAATTAGCAAGTGTACTAACTTATATCGAAGTAATAAAATTTATAAGATTCGTATCCACATGGACTGTTTCAACTTCTACTCGGTAGTAACGTTATTATTAATGATGTTTGTAAAATGGGGGGGTGCACTGAGGCAATTGGTTTAATTTGCAAGTTAAAATAAAATGGTTCAAGTAAAATTGGTTTGAGAAATGATATGGAGAGGTGACTAGGTCATTCGATTCATCTGCTCATCGCTCATATTAGCAACTTGTTTCTTAAGTTTACGAATGTAACATCCCGCTCGTCAGCTAATGGAAACTTTATCTGTTAAATGTAACAGAGGACTAAGATTTATGTAAATTGCTGATGGTGAAGAATGTTAAGTACGACGGACGATATTATTATTAAATATCAGTCGAGTATGAACTTATGTATCAGTGTCAGGTAAACACGACTAAGACGAAGGGCATTTAAGTATTTACGCACAAGGGAGTATATAAGTATTTTTGGGGTGGAAATCTTCATAATTTCCTTCACTTTCTCTCTCTAGGTTTCGGGAAGAAAGTTCTCTCCTCCTTCTCTCTAGGAACCGCCCTCCCTCTCCTCTCTTAATCATTCAAACTTCATCTAAAACATGGATTTTGGTAGCTTGGTAAGCAAGATACACATGGAGGAAAAGATTAAAGCAAGGTTTGGTTGAAAAGCTTTGGATCAAGAATGATGGGGAAGCTAGGGTTTGATGCTTGAAGCTTGTAGATATGCAAGAAACATGATTAGGTGAGTTCCATAGATAGTTTACCTTCCTTGGGTTGTGTAAATTCCATGTTTAAAGTATAGATTTATGTTTATGAGAGGTTTAGAACCCTAAAGGACTTTTGATAAATTCTTGTTGATTACTTGTTAGTTTGCCATGAAATATGTTTATAAATGTATATATATGTTGCTGGATGATTATGGTGCATTGCAGGATCGATTTGGATAAGTTTTGGGTCAAAACTGGAAATTTTGTACCTCAGACCCGAAGAACCACGCTATTAGCGAAATCTACGCTAATAGCGAAATTTTCAGGATGAGCCACGCCCCAGCTGAGCTATTAGCGCAGCTCTCTGGACTTGGCCAACTTGCTTTGGCCTGTTGGCCCAGTTCAGGGTCTGTGGCGCATTCCGAAGCTTTTCTTTCAACGTTTTATAACTTTATAACTTCATAACAACATCTAGGCAATGCACATAACATCAAACAATTCTTGAAATGAAAATCATGGCAAACTTAATAAGAATGGCAAGAGTGAGTCAAGAGAGTTTAAGCCGATATTACTCGGGTAGCAATGATTTAAGAAGGGCATGAATGTAGAGCCTCGACATAGTTGTTGAGAACTAGCAAGATAGCATGAATCTCTAAGTATGTCAAGTATAGGAATATGAATACATATGTAAGTAAGACGCGAAGTGTAATCTCTTCGCATATGAGCTAGATGACTTAGCAAATATGTAAGTTGTGGATTGATAGGTTAGATCCCTCCACCATGTTAAGTATGAACAAGTATAAGTTACCATTAATCGGATCGATCAAGGTTCCGAGGTAAACAAGCAAGTATGTATATGTTTAACTTATATGCACGACAAGACCATGATTAATATGTGTAGGTGACATGTCTCTTGCTATCCACATCAGGGGGATACAAGGGGTTCTCATAATGAGAACGATTCAAGCCGTAAGGGACCCGTATGTCACTGAGTAAGTAAGACGTAGGTAACGTGAGAACGGGATAAGCTTCTTTCGAGAGGGGCCCGCACGTCACTGAGGGAGTCCGATTACCTTAGCTAGGTATTTTCGGTATGTATGGGATTATACTCGGGGTTACTCCACCCGGGGCTTTCCGTAAAATGAATCAAGATAATAAATGATTGTTCAACATTGATATTGTGAATGTATGAATGTTTATGATTATGTTATGATATGATGTTAGCTATGAACGAGTCGTGCATTAGAGTATGATATGAATATTATACCGATGACGAACTTAGGTTTCCCTAATCGTCCGGTTTAGGACTGTGTCATGATTATGTATGTTAAGTCTTGATGCGTATATCATATCTTGAGATTGCGGTCCTAGGTTCCCCTCGATCGCCATGACACGAATAGGAAGTGAAGCCTATAACAAGTTAAGATAAGACTATGACGGCTCTAGTGTGCACTACCGTCTAAGTATGCAAGTCCCCACACAAGTATAATCAACCGTCAGGTTGTAAAGTAGACACGTGGTGACCGTAGGTTTTCCCTGGAGGTTGCCTATAGCCTAGGATTTAGGGGAACTCACTGAGACATTATGTCTCATCCCAATCCTTATTTGTTTCAGATAAGCAGGATGTTTATGCAAGCTCGTAGCCGGATGGATATTACTTCAAGGGTTCGTTCGTACCGCTGCAGGACGTGATGGACATCAAGGATGTATTTTTATGTATGGATGAGATGTATTATATTTTTATTTATGCGAACGGGACTTGACGTAAATAATATTCATTTGAAACTTTTATTGTTGTATGTTTTAATGTATCCAGTACTAATAATAAAGTTCGTGCCAAACTTTCTAGATACGTCTGGTATGGGTGTTACAACGAACGTTATAAAGTTAACGACAAATTAACAAAATAGCTTAGGTCAATCCCTTGATCTTAAGCCCTCTTTTCTGATTATAATTCCCTAATCCCTTAGGTGAACCTATAATCATCAAAGGTTTTGAGTCCGTTAATTCAATTATCACAACCTAACAACGCTCCATCCCTAGATTGTCTGTTAGATTGAACAGTATAAATATGTCAGAGTTACACGCAAGTGTCAGTAGTTATATATACTCTAAAATCAGTTATATTGGGTCAGAATCATAAAAGCATTAAGAACAACTTATACTGAATAAACTAGAATGACATTCATAAAGATTAAGAGTTACAGGTTACATAAACATGAGCTAGAACATAATCATCTCTTGACCTAATCACAAAGGATCTAGCTACTCATGGCTAAAGCATAAATAACTAATATGAAAGAAGGATTCATTACATGAAATTGGTGACCGGATATGAGTTTTGATGGTCTCCAACCTTCTCTCCAGATCTCCTGCTCCAAAAGTCAGTTTCTTTCCCCAAAATCTCAACCCCTTGGCACAGAGTGCAGCTGGGCTTTTATAAGAAAAATTCTGATTCGCAAAAATCGTACTACGATGCTTAAAATCGTAGTACGATGCCTCATTAATTGCAGATCTCCCACAGACGCTCCTTCATATCGTAGTACGATGCTTGAAGATCGTACTACGATTTTTCCAGTAACAAAAGTTCTTCAGGACGTTCCGAAATCGTACTATGATGCATAAAATTGTAGTACGATGCTTCCTTTGCTTGTGCACTTGAATACACTTTCTGTAGCTCATAACTCATGCATTATCACCTGAACTCGACTAAAATTACATAAAAACTATAGCAAAAGTGATATATGACCTAGTGTCATCAAGGACGATGATGGTGGTCACTGATGACGACAGTGGTTGTGAGGACAAAGGTGAGGATGACGGTGGTGGTGAGGAGGATGGAGGATAGAGAGAACAAATGAAGTGGAGGGTGTTGCTGGTGGTCAGTGGTGAGGATGATAGTGGTTGTGAGAATGACGGTGAAGGAGTACGGTGGTGACGATGGTGGTGGGAGGAGAATGGTGGTAGAATAGAGAGAGAAGCATACACAGAGAGTGAGGAAGAAAAGAAGTGTGGTGTATTTACAAAAATACCCTTGTTTTAAGGTTGAAAAAGTCTAAATTGTCCATGGTGTTTGTATTGTGTCACAAAAAATGTGTCTAGTTATCATTGCTCTAAATGTAGGGGTATTTTGTCATTGTATGATAGTTCTAAATGAGATTTAATCAATTCTTTTTAAGGTCGCGACTATTTGAGAGTAGTGTTGGAGTGGGGGACCCTAAAGAAAACTTGTGTAGTGGTGAATACTGTGGTTGTTGTGATTTAGTTGCAAACAAAATTTTATAGGGCGATGTCGTATTATTGCGACATCCTTGGCTTGCAGACTTGTGGTTTGTGATGGGGGATTTCAGCGCAATAAGAGGTTGGGAAGAGAGAAAGGGGCACAATACTTTGTTGGGGGGGGGGACAAGAAAATACTATATAAATGCAATTTCCTTTGTTGAATGAGGATCAAAATTGTGAACCTACTAAAAAAATTCAATTAGAATAAATTTTTGAGGTGGTTCATACTTGATAGTTCTAAAGTTAACAAAAGCTTGAGTCTCAATGTGTTCAATTTTGAATTTTTATTAAACCCTTTTGGGTAATGTCTCAAAGGTGTTTTTCTTCCTATTTTGTTACTCTTATCTCAAAGGTGTTTGACTCTCATTCCTTTCTTGATTGTCGTCCTATATCCCTTCTTAGAAGCATGTATAAGTTAGTGGCAAATGTTCTAGCTACTCAGTTAGTTTTAATCACGGACTCCATATAATCTATACAAACCAATTGATTTTTTTAAAGAGATGTTACTCGTTGGTGGGGTCTTGGTAATTAATTACGGGTAGATTTAGCTAAATGCTCTATAAGAGAATTTTTAATTTTTAAGATTGATTTTAAAAAAGCTTAGGACTTGGTAAGTTGGAGTTTTTGTGATGATATAATGTTTAGATTTGGTTTTTACACTAAGTTGAGGAAGTGGTTTTCTTGTGTTTTTGTGGAAAATCTTTCGGTCCTTGAAAATTTAATCTTTTTATTTACAACGAGTGAATTTGAAATAACTTCTACTATTTTGAGTAAGCTTTTCTATAAATTTGTTTTAAAAATACAAAGAAAAAACTTTTTTTTAATATATTATCATATAATAATAACAAACAAAACCTAATCTCAAAGATTCAAAATCACTTTTTTTTCGTGTCTGTCTGTGCCGAGCCAAACCTTTCGTGACGTCTACTTCTTTAATTTATTATTTACACTTTGATTTACTCACAATGAAAAGAACAATTTGGTCACATCATGATATGATATCATATGCATTCATAAAAAAAAAATAATGCAACGTATGCTCTACAAAAGTCTTGAACGTTCTGGCCGGATTGAGCAGCCTTGGAAAATATCGTTGAAACTATGCACAAGAAATAATTATCAATTCTATGGAAAAAATAAGCAAGATCAAAACTCCAATATGAAGTAGTAAATCGTTATGTTATAAAATAAATAAAAAAATTCAATGATGTTACGAAGAAAGGTGCTAATACGAGTCACTTCATCGATCTTCAAAGAAATGACATGAAGCGTAGCACATTTCTCTTGAAAACAACTTTGCTTAATACAATTTGTTTGTCCTCATCTAGTTTTCTAGGGTTTTCCTTAACTCTGTCTTTCTTATCATATTTCTTTGCATCGTCACAGTTTTTTTTCTTAGGTTCCTTTTGGTCACATGGAACCAACTTATTACACCACCCCCACCAATTCACATTCTAATCCATTAGTACTACTTATTCTTTATGGCTTCACCTTTTTTATTGTATTTTTTAAAATATTTTTCTCTTGTATTTCCCTTCCAAGACCACCTAACTAGATCCGAACACGAATATCGTTAAGTCAAATTGTTGACGATCTTTTGATCAAGATCAAACGATCTAAAAAAAATGCGATATTTTTTTTATTCTATAATTCAAAATATTGAAGTTCACTCATGTCTTGACTATGTAAATGCGGAAAATCTCTGCATGCAGGGGAGTCAACCGGTGTGTCCTTAAACCACTAACTATCACAATTGCCAGGTGCGCTATGAGCATCAAATTTCCAACGATTTATATCCAATGCTTTTTTCTTTTCACCATACAATTAATATTCCATATTGGCATATTGCACTTACGTGATTATTGGATTGTTGGCATTAACCAATATCTTATTATGTCAATTACTAAAAAATAATATACTGCACTAATCCCATGTGTATTGTGAAGATTAGTGACTCGCATTTGTTTATGCCCTACATGTATATGTAGTGAAGTGAACAATCACCTAAACCAAACTAATCACCAATCACACGTTGTGCAAATATAATAGGCTCCCGAGTTACTTTTTGTGATGAACACATTCTCCATTATACGCGTCTTGGTTTTTTTTTTTTCTTTCCCTCTTCTTTTCTTTTTGGAAATTGCATAGCTAGTGGAATGAATGGTGGTAGAGCTAGTGAAAGATCATAATGTCTACTAAATCAAATCCAATAACTTCTAGTGTATGGTTCTCAAAATTGTATAGTTGACTTGATTGAATAATGTGAATCTAAAAGCAAAAATAAATATACAACGAACCAATAAATGTATACATTATATCATGGGAAATTATTATATCCTTCAGCACATATTCCATCTTAACCAATTAAAAAAACTTTGTTAATTAGGGAGAATTTTACCACTCGTATATTCCAAAAAAATTAAGCACATATCTATCTAGCATAGATAGTTTTTTTTTTAAACGGCGAAATATATTAGTAGACTAATTTCAAGCACAAGACGTGCAAGAAACAAGTGAAAAAAATACTTGCAAGATTACAAGGGTAATAGCCTAGATAATAAATAGATTTGTCCAATTAAAATTGTAATAAACATTTAAATATGATTTGAAACCACGCAGTCAATAATTGTGTGATCGACCATTCAATTTCGATCCGATGATTCAAATTTCAAATAAAATCAGACGATTCAAATCTCAAACAAATCTTTTTTTTTAATTAAAATTATCAAGCTTGAGATTTAGACCACACACAATCTCGAGCGCATAGTCATTGACCGCGTGAATACATGCATTTATTAACCGTAAAAATAAAAATAAAAATTAGATTTACTATTGGTATGATGGATGGAGAAGGTATTGTTAATAATTTATGAGGCAGTGTGTTATAGTACATTGTTTTTCCGTTTTCTAATTATCGATCGATAATGATTATAGCAGTCACAAGAACAAGCAGGTAGTAGTGTAGACAGGGCACAAACAGTGAGATATACATATATAATGGTAATGAGAAAATGTGGTTTTAAATTGAGGGCTGCAACCGCAATTATGGCCACATTGTAAAGAAATTTGAGGTCTTTATTGGCATTGCAATTGTAATTTCTATAGTATTAACCATATTTCCATCATTTTACTTCAAAATAAGAATCACAAATGTAACTACAACGACAACCTCAATTTAAATTCACGGAGAAAAACACCATCAATGTGTGGGGAGGTTGTGTTGGGGGGTCTCTAATGTATATTATTGTCTCTATCATAATTTTTTGTACTATTTGCATTTGTATTTTTTATGCAAATTAAAGAATCAAAGTCTATCTATCCTACCCAATTCCAATACTTACTACATACACATTCATTAGTGGGCACAACTTTTATTTAGACTCTTCCTTTGCGTATCCATCCATATAGGTCCCATGCATGCACCAAATTCTTGAGATTAATTGTGCTGCGTGTATGATCAATTTTGTCTTTTAATATAACCCATTCTAATTTCAGTTGGTTGAGAAATAACAAGTTGATCATTCCTTCATTGAATGATTTGCACCTCAATTTGAAATAATATAGCCTCCTTTCAGATGTATATTTCAACAATAATGATTGCGTCGTTGTATCGCCTTGTACACATTTTTAATTTGATTTCAATATGTCACCAATTGTAGCGATATTAAGCTTATCGGGAACATAATCATATACACGTTTGTTTTACTCACCGGCCTTCATTCCATATATGATGTCAGGTAAATAGTCATTTGATCTTTCTTAAAAATGTAATGAGTTGAGTCGCTAGTCTGTCAATCAAATGTATCAAAATTTTAAAATATCAATTAATATTATGATATCGATCTTTCGATATACTTATTTACTGTCATATCAATCCATATAATTATGCAAAGTCCTTACAACTGAGTTAAGCTCACGATGATGTCCTATATTATAAAACTAATGATTAATGAATGATTAAAAGACGGACATTGAATCCTGAAATTTTGAATCCAAGTCCTGCTAATATGTTTAAAAGAAGGTAAATATAAATATAATTACAAGTGTTTTCCAAACCCTAAAAAAGTCTTTAGTTTGGATTGAGATTGACGCATCTATGAAACATGATCTCCTTTAACTTCACACGTATTGCAATCGAGTAATAATAGATATACATGCCTTTGGTATCCACCAATGGTGGTGGTTGATGATGGTCGGTAGATGAAGTTCCAACGGTCTTGCAACGGAGCTTTGATAAATTGTCCGCGGCATAACTCTAATTATCCTCGGAGGTTGGTGTCGAAGCTATGGTGGTCGGTCATTTCCATCATCATTTGTATTATTAATTTATTAATATAACTTTTAAAATTTTGAAGGAAAAAATTTAATAAAAAAACAAAAAAAAATCTATCTTAAAATAAAATTGGGGGTGTCAAGTTGATGTTCTATTTTCCGAGTGGAGTGTGCACTAAAAATTACCATTGCAATCATAATAAAAGGAGTTTTGATCTAGAGAGAAAAAATAAAATAAATGAATATTTATATAAAATCATTCGAAAACACGTAACTAGTGGACCACAAAAGAAATTTGACAAGGAGAAAACTTGCATTAGAATTTAATTCAACAAAATTTCCAAAGTACTAGATCACTTTCGATATGTTGTGTTGCCTTCTTAAATGATAAAGAAACTGAATGAGTATGGAGAAGAGCAATTTGGGTTAAGAATTTCCTAAAAAAAAAAAATAAAAAAAAAAAAGAAGCAATTTGGGTTAAGAACAAAATTTATTGAATACCCAAATGCAATGGACGGTGGTCCCCTAATCCAAGGATTGGGATTTCCTGCTGTTACAGCAGGACGCTGTAACAGCACAGGACCGTCCAATTTAGATCGTGCGGTTAAAATGATTTGAAATGATTTGACAACTCAGTTAATTTAAACTGCATGATCTATAATCAACGGCTGAGATGCAAAACAGCGGCAAAACAACGTGCTTTTTTACAGCAGGAAATCTCAATCCCTAATCCAACGGATGGTAGCACAGGTACCATATTTATAATAATAGTACTGCGCCTATCACATCATTCATGACTGTGTTTTATAAGCTGAATTATTTTGTAGACTCAAATCAATGACTCAAAATATCCTTGTATGCATATTAACGTGGTCTTATCTTACCATTATATAAAAGAAAACTCTTCAAAAAAAAAAAAAAAACTCTAATTTTTTCTCTCTCTTCTCTTCTTCTCAAACCCTAGCGGTCGCCCCTTTTTTCTTCTCCTTTTTGTCAGATGGGTGATTTAGGGTCAATTTTGACCTAAAAATCACCCCCTCCGAGTTGTTTTTTCCTTATATCCTAATTGAATAAGTGATTTCACATATTTTCAATTTTCTTTCGTTTGTTTTTGTGATTTCGTCGTCTTTGCACGACTCTGTTTGTTTTTATTTCCCGTCTTTGTGCGGTGTGTTTTTGATTTCCCGTCTTAGTGCGGTGTTTATTTGATTCAGGTTGAAAGATTAGCTTTGAGCAAGTGCAGATCCGATCAATGACTTTGGCGTCGTCAACGTTGCAGATCCAAAGACATGAGGATTCCAGAGACATGAATATAGTCATATTTGTAGGCATATGTACTTTGCCGTTTTATGCTATTAACGTGGATGTTGTGAGTTTGTTCACAGATTTATCTGTTCTATTTTTTAGCGAATTTGGATTTGTATTGTATCGATACTCTATCAATTTGAATGAATGAATGAATATGGTTTATTTTTGTTAAAAAAAAAAACTCTAATTAAGAGTGCTGATTTCAAATTGTAATGAATTGAGCGGCTCATTTAACTAGTTGCACCATTATTCATAGTGGTTGATTAATTTTGCATAAATTGATTATACTGCAGTTCAATCATGTCTAAACATTTGGAGGTTTTATTCTAATTTCAGGCTCGGTCCTGCAAAAAAATAACGATCAAACCATCTATCTCGGATGAATGAAGAAGGAATATAGATAGTATAAAGGATGTAGGACGTTGTCTTCTAAAAAAATCATGGTTAGTTGGATATAGCCAAGTTAACATATACATATATAAACCATTTTTTAATAATTTGTTTACTTTGCAGCATTAAAATGTTTCTTGGTGAACAAACAAAGTGCTATATATGTAATTGGAGGGTTATCTTCTTTTAAACAATAAATGTTAATCGTTATTTTGATAGTTGATGGAATTGATCAACTCACGACCTCCTTATCCCTCCAACTCTATCTCACTCCCTCAAACTATCAAATCACTTTATCACTCTTTATGAGAGCAATATTAATATAGCATGAGCAAGAAAATGCGACGTTTAATTGCACAAAAGCAAGGATTATTAGCAGCCACGACTAATGCAATTCAATGTAAATAGATGATGTCTTGCTTTGCAGCCAGTTACGTAACAAAAACAAACCAAATTAATTAGATTAGATATCATCTCATTCAAATATTTCTAATAGTGAGAGCACGAGCACGACCCACGACCTTTCTCCTTTGAACTATTAAATGCCTTAACCATTTTGGGGTCACATTATATAGCTTAATTTGTCCTCATTTATAAGCAAAAAAAAAAAAGACTATTCCACCAAAAAAAAAAAAAAAGACTAATTATTTAGTTATTATAAAATATAGAACCTTTCTCTCTCACTTTCATATTAGGGTTCTCCATCGTGATCATGGGCTAGCTCGATCATTGGGACCATGTAGAGAGGCTAAAGGGGTAAGTCGTGATGATGAGGATGGAAACAAAAGGAAGCTACTAGCTGTTGTCTTTCAAATTAAATCTGAGGTGCCAATCGAATATATATAATTTCAACTATAATGGCTAGCAATTCTTTGCTTCTTTCGTATGGATGAAAAAAAGGTAGCAGTGAAGGAGAAAAGGAGAATTCCTCCTCTAATACCTTATTCAACTTTATTCTTTTTGTTTCTTTGGGATAAAAAGGAAACGATTTAGAAAATATAAAAACAATATGCATGCTATAATTCTTATAATTTCATACCGGTAAAAAAACTTTTGATCCCCGAGTTATATGATTAGTGCCACATTTTCCCACTCTTTAATTTACATGATTTACCCCTTTAATATTTTTTTTAAAAGAATGATTTGCCTCTTTGATTAAAGTTTAGAAAGTATATTGGTGAAAAGAAATTAAAAAAAATTCAGTCTCAAAAGAATTTAATTTGAAAATAGAAATATTTTTCTTGATGAGATAGTGATATGTCATAGTTCTTTTTTCTCCATCAAAATTATGCATATTTATTGTTTTAAAGAAGACAAAATTACTCTCACAATTTTTTAGCTTAATTTCAAGTAACAATTCAGTTTTTATCTATTTTTTTTCCAATTGCAAAGATTATGATGATGTTTTGTCGTCGGCCATGGAGTGCTAATATCTAGCTTTGATGAAGCAAATGACCATACGAAGATGAATGCAAGAAAAAAAATATATATATTTGTGAACTCGGTTGTCTCTTGCACTGATCTGAACTTGAGTTAAGGTTATTAGATAGGGAGATAACATGGAAAGGTTGTGGCTGGTGGAGGGGATGATATGGGAAGATGAACCCTAATTAAGCTAAGGTTATTAGATTTTAATAATTAGAGATAATTTTAAAATGATTTTTTGAGTAAATGTCTAGTTGGATTTCCTCGTGATCACTAATCTGGCACATCAATGATGTAATGGCCACATGTACATATTTTTAAAAAGAGGTGTAATAGATTATTTTAAAAAAATGGATAGATATGTTAATATTTTAAAATTTAAAAGGATCAATTTGAGAATAAAATTGATATCTAAAATCAAGTTAAGGATCTACGTGTACAATTTTATCTTTAAAAATTACTCATGGTTTTATTATGAAAGAAAAAGGGATTTACTCATAATAAACATTATTTGCTTCAATGTATCTTTTTAGTTGGAATGGAGTACATTCAATTCTTAGGACTATAATATAACATCTTATAGTATAATTTTTCGTCATAAAAAATAAATCTTATAGCATAATTTTATGTGCTTTATATATTAGCAAAACAAAATCTATAAATATGCCTCTTTCCATTGCACAAAAACACACACCGCATCTTTCCTCTCCATGCCTCAAAAGCAAGTAAACCTTTGTGAAAAGAGAACAAAAAATACAGGAGGACCTCTACATTTTGAAAATTAAATGGACCCATATCTTACCCACTACTAAATAAATCTAAAATTATATCTTTTCAACGATTATCTACAAAATCCACAATAGTTCTCCAAAAAATATCCACAACTATTATCAAATATTAACGTGGATCCAAGTTTCAACATCAAATTTTTATCAAATGGCCATTTTTTTTCCTTTCAAAGAATGCAATATGAATACAAATTTAACGGGCCAGGCCAATCACAAACAATTAAATTACAAACACAAATGTATGATAGAAAATAATTATTTTGTTAATTTTTTTTATAAAAAAAGAGGAATGAAGAATTTTTTATTAAATAAAGTAAAAATAATGGTAAATTTAAAGTTATTCTCAAGCGAATTTGAACACAATTTTTTGAGATTAGAAGATTAATTTTTTTTCCCTCGTGAGTTTGGCTCAGTTGGTATGGACAATGCATAATATATGCAAGGTCTAGGGTTTGAACCCCAACCACCAAAAAAAAAAAAGATTAATTTTTTACCACTGAACAAACATTTCATGCTGTTATATAAAATTTCATTTGAAACATAATATTTTTCTGGTGGTGAATATAATTAATTAGTATTTGTAGGACAGATTGAAAACTATATATTTTATTTTAAAAATTTGGTATCTTTTAAAACCGACTAATTCGAATGATATATTGTTCACTAACGAGATATAATTGAAGTCAGATTTGGAGAATATATTATGTATGTGAAGCGTGCAAAGTGCCCACACCCAAATGAATTATCCTTAATAATTTTTCAATATATATTCTGAATATATTGGATTTGCATTCTTCTTTAAGGTGGGCTTGTAAAATACAAGCACGAGTCTCCCATCTATCATCAATAACTTAGAAATGATCATGAAGAATGAGCCAAGATATATAAAGATCAGAAGAATCGTGTGAAAATATCAATATTATTGGCTTCATTTTTTTGGACAATAATTTTATTTGCTTGATTTTAATTTCCCTTCTATCGAGCTTGACCTTTATTGTTATGTTTATTTTATTTCTCCAGAAAAATGAGACCTATTAATCATGCTCACGTGTGAGACACTCATACAAATATTCATTATGTTTTTTTGAAGAGCATATTTATCGACAAAAGTTGATGTATCAAATTCATAATATAGATTACATACATAAATTTTTATTGACATATTTATCTCTTTTAAAAAGGATACGAGAGAGTAGCAAATAACAAACAAGAACAAAAGAAAGAAGATCATCCTTACTTTGTGTTATGTCCTGCTTGCATGAAAGATTCTCACAACTTTACTTATTTATGGTTAATCAAATCAAACCCAACTTCAAATGTTCTTGTGAAAGTACACATGAATTAGTAATCGGTTAACATTGGACTCGTACGTATTTCAATGCATTTAATTATGAGAAAATAGCAAAAAATAATTCAAGATTGCAAACTCTTGTAAATACTACATTCAAAATTAGAGGAAAAGGCAAAAAAAAAAAAAAAACTGTAATTGTTAAACGTATGTCAGTTTGGTTCCTCGGTCAATTTTCTCAGTTAGTCGATATAATGTGGTCATTGATTGTTTACGTGGCACTGCCACATGGTTTGACCGATAATGTCATGTCATAAAAGAAATTGTTTTTTTTTCATAAAAAATTATAAAAGAAGAATTTTTTTCCAAAAAAAAAATCTGTTTTTTTAACGATAGCATTCACACAAACCCTCACATGTTATAACTTTATGAGCAAATACTCCCCTCATATTTTACACTTATGTGCAAAGTAGGGTTGGACAAACGGGTGGGTTCGGACCCAAACACCCAATCCAGCTCAACCCGCGTGCTACATAGCAGCCCAATCTCGACCGTTGCACATTCCGGTTTGGTCGGATTACGGGTTTTCGGTTTTAACGGTTTTTGCGAATCGGATATTACGTTTTCTAAACAGATGCATGCACGGCAAAAATTCAAGAACCAAACTCATAAACTCCACCACAGAAACATAAAATAGAAACATAAAATACAGCGTAGATGGAACTAAATTAGTTGTTAATAAAGGTAGATTCGTGTAGATCTCAATCTTCCATGTGTTGCAGACATTAAAAGGGGAAAGAAATAGGCTTTAATGGTGGTTTTGTTGTTCTATTGAAACTGCAAAGTGGTTTTGAAATTGATATAATCAAGCAAATTGGTCCTACAACAAACAATTTTTCTTGTGCTCTCTTATTTCAATTATATTTACACGAATGAATCATGATTATGCCAAACAAGAAATCTATAGTTTTTGTCAAAAAAAAAAAAAATCTATAGTTGTCCCTTCAAAAAAATATTAGCACCAGGTTGTCGTGAAAAAAACGAGTTTGAGAATAGTAATTTTCTCATAAACTTATAGCTTATTTTTACTATCTTATATCATTTTTTACTAGCTTTTCATTTCTCTCTCTCTCAATTTTACGCCATGTAAGTCTTAATTGAAAAACTAAATATTAATTAAACATTTCTTGTATCATTTTATATTTATAAGGACAATTGGATAATTTAAGGCCGGTTAAAAAAAATTGTTTTTGTTGTGACTTTTATCAGGGGCCAACTTCTAAAATTATAACGGGGCCTCCAAATTATTTAAGACAGACCTGGTGGTAAGACATGATACTTCTAAAATTATAACGGAGCCTCCAAATTATTTAAGACAAACATGGTGGTAAGACATGGTGTAACTAGAAATGACCATATAAGAAATAGAGTTGGACTTGCACCTACCGTGGAAAAAATGGTGGAAAATTGGCTTAGGTGGTTTGGACATATTGCGAAACGACTTGTAAATTATGTAGAAAGGACTAAGAAGAGTGGATTAGATGGAAGGTATTCAAATCATAAAAGATAAAGGAAAACATATATAAACTATAAGATAAACTCTAGAGATTGATGAGTTAGATAAAAAAAAATAATACAGCAGAAACTCTTTGAATTAATACTCGGTAAATTAATAAACTCTCTAAAATAATAAATTTGTCCGGTCCCGACTTGGGCCAATGTAAAAAATTGAAAAACTCGATAAAATAATAAGATAATAATTTTTCGGAAGATCCCACTACAAAAAAAATGGTTTTTAGCAGCGACATATGTCGCTGAGCAAAATACAAAGTTGCTGCAAAATGTACTTTTTTCAGCGAAAAAAATGTCGTTGCATGTCGTTGGTATAAGTGCTGTTGCGAAAAGTTTTGTAACGACATTTGATGTCGCTGCCATAACTAATGTTTTTACAACAACAATTGTTGTTGCCTTATTTGACATGTCACAATGACTACGGTCGCTGCAATAGAGTACTTTTGACAACAATGAAAGTCGTTGTAATAAATTATTTTTTGTCAATGATACAAATAGTCGTTATATCGTTTATACCTCAATAACAAAATATTTTGATATAAAATATATTTCTCAATCGATTAGGTCATTTATTAAAATTAATTATATGTTTTCAAAATTTTAATTCTAAACTAGTAACAATCATCTGTATAATTTAAATTATAATAACAATTAAAAAATAAATATCAACAAGAGAAAATGTCATTACTTAACTGGATATAAATGGTCTTTTCTCATACAAATAAAACTGGATATTGTAATCAACAACAACAAATTGTGTCTTCCTTAAAAAAATAAAAAATAAATTGTGTCTAATAGCAACATTTCTTCCTTATAACTTGACTTTGGACAATTCTTTGAGAAGTAGCTGAAAAATCCTATTTGACCTGCAATTTATTACAATAGAGAATTAGTAGTTTCATATGTATTTTTCTATGTAATTAATAAACGAAAGAGCAACTAAAATGAAGGCTAGTTAACTCGTAATATGAATAGAAAAAAAAAACTAAATAACTTAGTAAAAATGCTTGTAAGACACTATGTACCTGCCCGTGTATAAGCGACTCTAAAAAATAGAATTTATTAGTAAATATGAACTTGATGAGTTTCTTTTACCAAGTTGTTGTTTTGCTTGAAGACTCGAGTGGCAAATCCATTAGAGTACTGCTGAAACACACCGAAATAAAAATGGATGAGTAAACCACATCAAGATGAAACTATAAATTAATGAATCTAAAATGTGCCAAACTTTGTTTATTGGTTAGTAAAATAACTTTATTCGGTACTTTGGTGAAATTTTCAATTCTGTAAAAACGACTTTAGGAATTCATTTCAATTCAACTGCAACCACATGAAAAATTGAATAAAGTAAAATTAAGATGAAAAAAAAGACAAAATCTAAGTAAAATTTAAATCCGCGTTACACAGCAATACAAGTTTATAAGAAGAAAAAGATCCAAACAAACTAGAATCTCAATTGAATGTGAAAGTGCTAGAAGAATGAAAATTGAAGCATGAAAAGGATATGTACCAGTGAAACTATGTTGTGGGTGCGAGAAGAATGAGAATGAAGGAAAAAAACATCCATCTTCATTCTGTTAAACCTAAAGAAAATTGTTAATTGTTTTTTAAGAGTTGCTATTAATCTTCATTTCCACCAATGGAGATAGTGGGGGACAGTTACTTAAGAAAAGGTGAACATGGATCCAATTTTTTTTGTTGCTCTAAGGAAAACACTCACTGCCCAATCATCATTACTCCAATTTTTTCAGGGGATTACTCCCAAAAAATTAGCAGTTAGCTACTACTACTATTATTATTATTATTATTATTATTATTATTATTATTATTATTATTATTATTATTATTATTATTATTATTATTATTATTATTATTATTATTATTATTAAAATCTGTTTTTTAATCACACCAAAACAAATTATGTATAAGGTAAATTAAGCTTTTTATTTCACTACTTTTATGAAATGAAGTTATTTTTTTTTATAAGGAAAAATTTAGGTGAGTTAAGTTCTGGAGGCTCATCATGATTGAGGCAGACCCTAAACTCAAAGAACACTTATAGAGATACTTATCAAAGAGGTCCTCACTTCGACAACATGAGTTGAACCTACGACTTTGAGAGTGAGTTAATCCCTTACCAATAGAGTAAACCTTCATCAATTATGAAAGGAAGTTATTTCATTATTTAATTTATTAAAAAACTATATCTTGAAGTGTTCTTTCTTTAAAAGTCTCGACGCATCTTATTTACTCCCTCCAGTCTTTTATATAAGAAAAGAAACCAAAAATCATCAAAACCAAGATAATCATTAGTGATTGTAATTTTTTTTGAATGTTTTTACAAATATACCCTCATAAAAATTGTGAAGTATTGAATAAGCCCACTAAAATTCAAAAGACAAACATTAAACGAGGGTTAGAAAAGTTTTCTAAACAATAAATGTACCTTAAAGTTATGACTTTTTCTTATATATAGGACCAAAAGATTTTTTGGAAATTTTCTTATAAATACATGGTTTGGGGTTCGAACACCGGACACTATCAAAAAAGTATCGACACATCCTTTTTATCACATATGTGTAGGATGTGGCTAAAACCACTTGAAATTCACAACCACAAGGTTAATTCATTATTTTTTAGCTATCATATCCTATTAGGATATAATATTGCCTAATTTATTCACACATTAAAAGAATTTGCAGCGACAAGTTATGTTGGCATAAGTATATATTTCCCAGCGACCTAACAATATTGCTCCTAAAAGCTTGTATAATTATCATCACATGTTTTATGTTACTGCCAAAACATTGTATTATTCCCCGCGAAAAATGATGTTGCTGCCAAAACCACACATTATTTCCAACAATAAATTATGTTGCTGCCAAAAAGTTATATTATTTGCAACGAAAATATTTATTGTTGGGATAAATAATTTTTGCCAACAAAAATGATATTGTTGAGAAAAATATAAGTTTATTGCAGCGACTTAAATAAGTTGTTGTCATATATATGTTTTTGTCAACAAATTGATTATTGCTGACAAAAAGTCGCTGGGAAATATCTTATTTCTTGTAGTGTCCCTTTATAATTTTCGGTCCTAAGAAAATCATAAATTAATAATTCATAGAAACTGAAAAAAATATATTAAGAATCATTGAACACATTTGTTCCTCCTGTTTACATTTACACTTCAAAAGTCGTTATTGATTTCCAATGCATATGAACACAGTAGTTACTAATTTACGTTGAGTCTCAAGGTTCGTTGCAACATAATTCTAAGAGACATAGACTAATTTGCCTTTTTGTTTGGTATGTACAGTATAATTACTTAAAAACTCTTTAAATTAATAATTATTAATTTATCGATAAATTAATAACTCTCTAAATTAATAAATTTCTCCGGTCCTGACATTATTAATTTATAGAGTTTTAACTGTATATGATAGAATATTACAGTGTTATTTGATCTATACAACCGATTTCGTTTAATTAGATAAAGTTTGATTGTCGTTGTTTATTGTATCTATTTATCAAAACACGGGTGTGGGAGATGATAGAGTTATTGATTAAACTTTAAAGTCAATTTTGTTGTTAAATACACTCTTTAAAAAAATATGAGGGGGGATGCTACCAGCTACATAACAAATTCTCACTCACATAGCTTTGCAACCTTTTTCTCCCACCAGTCGACAACCAATTTCTTGGCTCACAGGTTACATTAACATTTATATGGTTGTATGTCACTCACATATTCAACTCGTTTCATTTTCCTTTCCTTTCTTTTCCTTTGCCACCACGTTCTTTTGTTGCCTTCTTGACCCAATTCCTCTCTGTCATTGCCATAATTCATGCCTTCACTTATTTCGGCACATATCCCCATTTCAAATCCTCTTCCCACTCAATATTACTATTATTTCTTCACCTACCTTAGCAAACCAATCACAATACCAACTCACATTTTGGTAACTAACTAATTTAATTAGTAAACAAACTTTTTCAAACCTTAATTAGTCAATATGTTCATGCCAAGCTTTTTCCTTAATGTATGTATACATGGTATACGTATTTACCAAACTTTCATTCACAAGTACATAATGCATCTTTTGATTTTTAGCTTAAACTGTTGGAATCAATTTAATAAAGTTTTCAATAAGTCAGAGACATGTCACTTTGCTCAATTACAACTCTATTCCCTGTTTGGTACTATAGTCATATATCAAATGAAAATTTATAAGCACTAAAATATGGACGGGAAAATATTTAGAGTATACCCCCTCAAAGAAAATTATATAGAGTATTAAATTTGTTAAAAAAAAAAAAAAATGTAGATTTAGGACCCCACACACATCTTGCAGGACTAAACTAAAAGGACAATATTAGGTACACTTGTAATAGACCCACTGAAAGTATAACCCCATAATTAATTGGATCCAATTGTTTTTCCCATCAAAATTTGTTAGGGACCCCAAACATGTCTAATTTGTATGCATTTGTAGGATATCCTTTTCAGTCATTATACAGAATGAGTGACAATTTATATCAAACACATCATGTGAGCTTGGACAAATGAATGGCAAAAACAGAGTACAAATTTTAATTTACATGTAAGATCTATTGATCTAATCTTTATCTCCCATAGTTTGGTTTTGTTACAGCCTACTACATGTAACTTGCTTCTTATTTTTCTTAACATTTTAGATCTAAATCTTGCCTAATTTCTTTTGGTGAATAAGTCTTGCCTAATTGACCCCATATTCTCTCACACCAAAAACCCTAATTAGCCGTTTTAATATTGTTTATGGTAAGATGCCTTCTTGTTATTAATATTGAATATCTTTGATTATTATCGAATCACCAACCCAAATTTGAGAGTGGTGGTTTTGTTTATTTAGTCATAAGAGCTGTGTTTGCTTGTCAAAAAGAAAGTTGTTTGTAATTCTATGTTTAGGACCAATTACGAGTGCTCTATGCGAGCTTCTGAAAAAATAGTGTTTTTTTTTTCTTTCTAAAGAATCAAATTCAAGTTCTTGTGAACAATTCATTTTTTATGGAGCTCATTAGTCTCTCAAGTCAAATTAATTGGTTAAAACTAGTGCTCTCATAAAAACTTAAATCCGTCTTGCTTTGCATTTTTTTGGCAATGTCATAATTATATTTTGAGAAATGATATTTGTACAACTATTTTCTAACAATTTTTTGACAACTTTCTCTCTCATAGTGACACCATGCTTTTATTTTCCCTCTTCATTTTTCTCTCTTTATTTTTTTTGACCAATCAAATGAATGAAAAACAAAGTTGTCATAATAGTTGTTCCAAAAAGTTGTACAATTTTTTTTGAAGAAAAAAAGTTGTACAAATATCACTACTCTTATATTTTTACAGTGACGGTTCTGTAAAATTATATTTTAGATAGCCATTAAATATGGCTATTTGATTTCGTAAAAAAAAAAAATATGACTATTTATTTGTCAAAAATATATATAGCAATTTAGTTCATTGTGTCTATTTTAAAAAAGAACTTTATCAAGTGACATGTTTTTTTTTCTTCTTCAAATAAATTTATAATTAGGGATTCAAGGAGTAAAATATAATAAATTAATTTTCTACAGAATAAAGTATACAGCAACAACCAAGTCTTATCCTACTAAGTAGGGTCAGCTACGTGAATCAAATTACGTCATAGTGTTCTATTATAAACCATATTTGAATCCAATTCAATGACTTCTAAATCATTTGTAATAGTTTCTCTTGTAGTTCTCCTAGGTCTTCCTTTACCTCTTTTGACATGACTCTCCTCCATCTGATCTACTCTTCTTACGACTGCATCTACGGATCTCCTTTCTACATGCTCAAACCATCTAAGTCTATTTTCGACCAACTTTTCTACTATAAGTGCTACCCCACTCTCTCCCTAATGGTGTCATTCTTAGTCTTATCACGTCTATTCTTACCACTCATCCAGCGCAACATCCTCATCTCCACTACACTTACTTAATTCTCGTGTTGGCTCTTGATCGCCCAACATTCTGTACCATACAACATCGTCGATCTGACTAATGTCCGTTAGAACTTTCCTTTCAACATAAGTAGTACTTTCTTATCACAAAAGATACTTGAGGCTTTTCTCCATTTCAACTACCCAACTTGAATATGATGATTTACATGTGCTTCTATTTCTCCATCATTTTGTTTTTTACATAATAAAGTATATTAAATCATAAAGCATTATTAAGTATTGAGTGGTTTATCATGTAATGGGTGAGGCTAAAAGAATTATTAAGTGACAAATTGAACTCAAATCGTGCAAATTCTTTAAGTTAGGGGTTTCCCCATCGTTTTCTCAATTGTTAAATGTGTTGTCTTGTATACCTCCAAATAGGCAGGATTTTAAGCAAAAGAAACGCCCATAAAAGAAAATTATTTGGAATGGATATTTGCATCATCTCAATTACTGAATTACATCTTAATTTCTTCGGAACATGCATCAATTTGACATGTATTGGTATATTGGATCTTTAAAATAATTGTTAAACATAATTTTTATTTCTTGAAAAAAAATTCTATCGTTTAAAAAGTTATGATAACTAAAAAAAGTGACGGTAAAATATCATTCATATATTTAATATTTTTTATGATAAAATATAAAAAAATTAGTATAATGATTATAAACTATAAAAATTATATTTTTTTCTTATGAAACAATTTTTTTTCAAAATACAAAAGTCAGGCAAATATATTTTTCAATCATAAAAATATTTGTTAATTTATTAGTTTAGTGAGTAAATAAAATCCTCCAAGTTAAGAATGTGTTGGAGAAGCTCTTATGTTATATTATATTATTTTAGAGATAAGGCATTAGGGCAATTGTTGTGAACACTTTAATTTAACTTTCTTGTTTTGATTTTTGGAACACGTCGAGTATTAGGGGGTTTCCAAAATTTCCGCATGCCACCTTTATTCCTTTGGCTTGATCCCACAATTACAAACCTAACTGCACCGTGTCCATCAAGCTTTAGTCTTATTAAGGATTTATAATTTAAGCACGGAAGTGATAATTGATGTTTAATAATTATTAAGCCAGCCACTCTCTTTTGAGTACATATTTTGGTTGTTTCAGTTGCAACCGTTCAAGGATTTAAGGTGTGTGGTAGGGACAATGACATATAATGAGATATGCTTAAATTATGGAGTATATGCTTTTTAAACTCATTTTCGATTGTCCTCTGTCTAACCTTTCTTTTATTTTGGATGAGTCTTTGGTAGTAATGATAAATATAATTATGTACTATTATGAGTTGAATCTAACGGAATAAGTTAAACTTCCACAACATCACAAATTAATGTTTAAATTTCAATCGAAAGATGTATTGTATGTCATTTAGTGTTCTAACACGTCTCAAACAAGATTACCATAAGTGAAGAAAAATTATAAAAAGTAAAAAAAATTATGATAATTATGCGACTCTAATGATCTATAATTCACCTTTTGGAGAAGGTTCTCATTTTCCTTTCGAATCTACTTCTATTCTAGTTTATACCGCTTAGAATTTTGCAGATTGATAGCTTATTTTATTGGATAAATCTTTCTATCCTCCTTCTTAGAGTTTTGTGGAAGTGTCGTTTCATATAGTCTTATACCATATATAGTAAAGCCCTCATGGTAAATTTGGATTGGTTAGGTGAAACACCTCGTGGTCCAAGAAAGACTAAGGGACATGATCTAATTTGAATTCATGTATTTGAATCATAGATATCATTTCTTAATAAGATAAGAGATCATAAGTGAATTAAGAAGTGTCGCCTCTAATCCACCTTAAATAAAGCGGAATGGGTGATCCACTAAAATAAGTGGACAAATTTTCACCCGGTCTTGTTTATGTGCAAAATTATCCCACAACAAAATAAATAAGTTAAAAAACCATTGACGCAAAAACAACGGCTGGCCGCTAAAGCCTCCATTCTTAACCATGGAGTTGTGGGTTAGGTTGGACGGACTAGGTGGGTTAGAGGCTAAGCTGGCTAGCAATTTTTGGAGAGAAAGTTAGAGGAATTAAACTATGAGTTTATTTTTCATCCTCAAGCTTCTCGCATGTCCTATTTTAGATTGTAAAATCCAAAATATAGTGGATATATTGAGTTTTTTTTTTTTAACGTTTTTACACCTTTGAATATACAAATCCGAAATGCCATAGAATGCATGAGAAAAAGTACATGAGATAAAAAAAAAACTCTCAAAATTCATTTATGCCAAAACCACTGACATAGCCCTATATCATAATTTGCATAGAGTAATTTCTCTTCTCTTTTGGACTATCTTATGCACCACCTACCATGAGATTGTTGGAAATTTAGGTCTTAATAATAAAAACAGATTTCATAAAGCATGTTCAAATTCAGAATGAATAGCGGAAGCAAACAAAACATTGAACATGATTATGATCGGATCTACGACATGTTTGATTTATCAAGAATATTAAGAATTAGGTATTAGGAATACCTGGATGAAGCTTTGATGACATCCCTCTCAACAACAACGAGGAGAAACGATCTGAAATACACAACATAGGTTAGCGGCGGCTGATTTGGTTCTTCCTCAACCGGTACCTTTATGCCTCAAGTTCTCTTCAGATGGGGAGAAGAGAGAGTTTGCCGTGTACGGTATATTGGGGACCATAGCCTCTTTTATATTGGATGGCCATTAGGGTTTCCCATTATTCCGTTAATGGGCCATCCGGACATCCACTCATTGAGTCCATATCAACTAATTAAATATTTAATTAATTATCTAATTAGAAATCTAATAGCCTTATTACTTAATTTGATCACTAATCAATTAAGGCTCACAATTGATAAATAGCTAATATAATTATTATTACGATATTTGCCCACATAATGATATCGGAATATTATTAAATAATAAAATATTCCAACAATCTCCCACTTGGGCTACATATCTTAATAATTATATCAGAATTCTTTAGGCGCGCAACTGAATGCTATATATCTTTAGATTTCAACCTTACAATCTGGTCCACCTCATACATTAATAATGGGACCACCGCGGCTGTCGTCACTGACGTATAACGTGACGGAACCCCGACGACCACCATACCAATGCACATGATGACATAGATCGATATGGATGAGTGGCATGGAAATTTCATGTAATGTGATCTCTAAATCATGCCTATTTCCAACTGATCCAACTGAAAACTTTAGTGAGATCAAAACTGAAGTTTGCAAATTCAATATTTGCACAAAATGATACAGAAATGGTTATAATAAATATAACCTCACGAACTTTATTTCTGCAGAAAATCATAACATAAAGTCTGTATCAATACCAAAACAAAAGTATAGAACATAAAGTAAAAGAGACTCCCACTAATCCAAGACATCCTTAATGACAACAACCATATGAAAGACCTTATGTGTCATGTCTTTGAATAGCGGATCAGCTAGCATAAAGTTTGTCTCTACTTGTTCTATCATTCAACAACAATAATTTATAAGGTAATGAACCTTATAAACTTTGTTATCAAATAACTATACGACTGAATTATGTCACTATATAACTTGAGTGGTCTTTCGATGCCTTTAACGATATGCAACCAAGTGACATAAATACTTACAGTCATTTCTTGAGTTAGGATGTATGTCATATACTGACATCCAAAAGTCAGAGTCTGACACAAAAATGATCTCCAAATTGTCAGATCTCTGATGTGAGCATAAGCTCTCTTGTTCTCTTTAATAATCCTTAAGGTTGCTTCAAGTATCTGCCAAACAATCTGATTATATATGCTATTTCCAAATGCATATAAATAAGATCATACATAAAAATCCTATAGACAAAGCGTAGGAAAATACTTAATTTTCTGAATTTATAAATTTTCTAATGGGCAATATTTGAGACTAAAAGTCTCTCCCAGTGATTGTCACCTATAATTTATTAATTTATTTTCAACTTTATTGATATAAACCTTTTGTGACATCTGAAGGATACTTTAAGAGTAATCTCTAAGTATCTAAAACTTAATACAAAAGAAGTGTCCCCAAGATCTTTCATCGCTAAACTTTCATTAGAGATATTCTTGGTTTCACATAACTAATATATCAATGTTGACTAAACAAAATATAATTGACACATTAAAATTGAACTATAAATTTACTCCCATTGAGCTTAATAAAACCACAATTCTCCATAATGTTATCTCAAAACCAAATGAGACAATTACTTTATGAGAATTTGTGGTAACACTAAAGAGACAAATTTCTTAACTTATAAGTGGATTTCATGACTTTGCAAACCATCTATTTTGTATCAATTGACACAAAAGTTTGATTCAGTTGCATCATTAATGTCACCATTAAGAAACACTATATTGATATCCATCTTGTGCAGCTCCAAAATTATAGTAAGCAAACTAGTATCATGACTGTCCTAATAGAGTCATTCAATTAAACTAAATAGAATTTCTCTTTTCAGTCAATTCTTAATAACACTAGAATCCCTAGTTCTTGAGGGTGTTGAGTTTGATCTATATGAAATAGTTTCTTAACTTGATTGAGAGGAAGAACAATAATGTCCTCATGAGGATCCAAATATATTAATAATAGTAACTATATGAATTAATTTAGAACTAATTCTTCCTCATTTAATTTTGTTCTATTACCATATCTCTCCCCCAAACTCAATATCCTCAAGAAAACTTAACAATTTATGTCTCAAAATTTTCTTAATTTGTGGGACGAAAACTTAAAGTATTTAAAACCTTAAACAATATCGAATGTCACAAGTCATAACTGAATTGACTCTAATAATTGAACTTAAAAGACACATTAAATCATCATAAAATAAAAAAATAAAAATATATCGATTCATTCAAAGAGAAATTAAGACAAAAAATTAATCCAAGTAATGATTCACTAAATTGTCTTTTAAATACAAAAAATAATCCATTAATGACAATCCAAAAATATTTCAAAAAATGAATAAAGCAATCTTTATCGACTTTGTCCATTCTAAATTGATATATCTTTCAACATCATTGGACATAAGTTAGTCAAGACTACTTTCCTTTATTTTCCCTTGTCTTTTGAGGTATTTTCCGAATGAGCACTATTTTATTTTCTCTTGCTTCAACTTTTCCTTATTTGCACACTTTATGAATTGATCATTTAAATGATCATTTCTAACTGGAACAGTTATAAACTTAATTGTGCAAAGAGAATACTAAATACTGAATTTTCGAACAAGTCATATGATAGTCGAAATTACTGAATTTTCGAACAAGTCATATGATAGTCGAAATTATAGTGTCTTAGCAAGATTAAATGGTTACATAATGTGCTCCTAACATTTTATTTGCCTAATAACCTTAGTGAAATACCCACTCTCCAATGAGAGCTTGTCTTTCTCTATATTGCTTTAAAAGCACTTTAAGCAAAGAAAATATAACAACAAATTTGTCATCTTAAATAACACCTCTAATACATATGATATTTTAGCTTTATGATCTCACGTGACCTATGAGTTTTGGTGTATACGCACTTGTCAAACTTAATTCTCACATTAGTTGCTGAATTTGTGAGAGAATGTGAGTTTCACCAACCTTATTTAAGGTCTAGATCCTAGAACAATATTAATGATCTTCTTTAAATCCTATATTAGAATTTAACTTAAATTATCAGATACATAAACTATATTAGTTTAAAGAGAACAAGAGTAGCAAAATGTACTCACCAAAATACCTAGTGCATCATCAATATCAAGTCTTTAAACGATAATATCAATTGCTAGCGGTATTTTACAGCATTGATCAAACAATGACAATTTACTTTAACAAAGAATAAATTCTTATAATTGTCATATGTTTATCATAATATATGTGAATGTAAACTCTTAAATTTTTAAATAAGTTTACACTAACACAACATCATCACACATGTCAGCAAAATATTAAAGAAATGTGCTTCTTTATTTGTAAATAAAAGACCTTAACAAGATACCAAACGCACCATTAAAACACAATCTTTGGATTGCTAAGAATTAACTGCAAGCGGTACTCTCAATGTAATGATCAAACATTGGTGATAAGTCCTGTCAAATAATAGTCACCTTTGGGCGTCCTATTATCCACATGGATAATTACGTTATAATCACCACATATTTACCATCACAGGCATGTAACTATCCGGCCAAGTTGTGCCTTCCTTGGGGCCGACGACAACTCGCATAAATAATTACACACTACATCTTTTGTAAGCTTAATTGAAATCAATTTACACAACAGAGGTTACTTGGGCAACATTATTGTTTCAACTGACTCAACTAATTTTACTAGACAATTTTAATATATATTAAACGGGGTGATAAATCCTGTCAAATAATAGTCACCTTCGGGTATACTATTATTCACATGGAAAATTACTTTATAATCACCACACATTTACTACCATATGTATGTAACTATCCGGTCAAGTTGTGCCTTCCTTGGGGCCGACGATAACTCACATGGATAATTTCATACTACGCCTTTTGTAAGTTCAGTTGAATCAAATCTACGCAACAGAGGTTACTTTGTCAACATGTTGTTTCAACCAAAACAACCGCAATTACTAGACATTTCACAACAAATTAAATGGGAATGGTCTTAAATTTACAAGGCACTACCGACATAATGTAGGCTGAATTAGTCCATTATGTTGCTAAGTAACCATAAGGTCACTCGACAACCCTTAAGTGTGAAGACAAATTCATGAATTTCAAAGAAAATGCAAGTCAGAAATCACACCAATGTGTGTGTGACAATACATTTACATATATCGCATAAAAGCAACAACAAACATAGCATGAAATATATTCAAAATGCATGATTAAGACAAAATATTATTGTAGAAAACTTAATAACAATAAACTTAAATATAACAATCATGCTATAAACCAAATATTCAATTTCAAGCCAAATAAAAATCGAAACTTTGCATGATCAAAAATTATTATTGTAGGAAACTTAATAACAATAAACTCAAATATGATAATCATGCTATAACCAAATATTCAATTTCAAATCAAATGAAAATTGAATCTTTATGAAAATTGAATCTTTATATTCCAAAAAATATTCATGATATAATTGATTCACAAATATAAACTAAATGATTCTTTAAACAAAATAAAACATAACTCTAGCATAAATATTTCCTAAACAAAGGAAACAAACTTTATATGTTTATATATAAACAAACACTTCTAGAGTCCATATTTCTTAAAATTAAAGAATCAATCCTTATTTTCTGTACTACTAACTTATACCATAATATTATGATATTCATCGATAAAGGCAACAAATATTCCACAAGTATATATAATAACCAAATATATACAACAAAACTTAATTTGCCTTATTTTTCAAAATAAACTTTTAAGTACAAAATGAAATTGTGAATCAATTTTAATCTCAAAACAAAACCAATGACCCAATGAACTGCGAAAAATAACCATTTTGTATTCATATTTCCTTACTAGCCTTATTTCCAAAAGCCGTGGAAGTAAAAGCACCATTAATTCTTTAGATGCAAATTAAATTAAATAAGACCAAAGTTGAAAGAACATAACAGGTTGCAATTTTCCACAACAAAAAAGAAAAGAGAAAACTAGAAAAGCTAGGAAATACACTTGAATCATTAAAGATTGTCAATGAATTGATCGGCTGAACAGTAATGGTTCCCTTTGGCAGTAATACTTAGAGCATTTGATCAAAGTAATATGTCCGGCACAAATCAAATTTTCTACATGAGTTATCTTAATTCACATGAAATCAATTAACATGAAAACCAAGACACATTATGATCCCATAAAAGTTGGGAAAATAACCAAAAATCCCACACACAAAAATGAATTCATAAAATTAAACCGATAACAACAATATTCTTAAACTAAAATTGAAAACAAATATGATCGATGCCTGACGAATCACAAGCGTGCAATATGGATCAGATCATATATATATATATAGGCATACATAAAACATTGATTAAATTAAAATCAATATATTTAATTATATATAACTTAATCATCCAAAAAATTGGTGAATTTTTGTAGGGCATACTTATAAAACAAGATTTGTTATGGTCACTCTTAATTCGTCAAACTGGAGAACCAAGGCAAAGCATAGATTCTTTTGACTTATAATATTCACGCTCATAGAAGAAAAAACAACGGTGAAAACATTCGTTGCGTCTATGATGCAAAATTAACATACAAACCACACAAAGGCGATATCCATATATTTAAAATAATTACTCCCTCCGTCCCATATTACTTGACCTAGTTGACTCTGTCACGTATGCCAATGCACAATTTTAAACTTAAATTTCTTTAATAATCTAGTAGAAAAAATTACGAAAATTTGATATTTTGAAAATATTAATCGAGACGAATCTAACAACATCTTATATGCTATATTTTGTTTTTATATATTAGTAGAAAAATAGAGTCAAAACATGGTACATGAATAGTGCAAATATTCTAAATAGGTCAAGTAATATGGGACAGAGGGAGTATATAATACGAACAAAAGAAAACAAGACAAAACTCGGTGCCTTTTTCTATAAAACTTAAGTCGTAAAAATTTATAAAATTAGGCCGTGAAAATCAAATCCTAAATTCGTTCATTCAATTTAGGGTTCATATCATTCGGGAAGAGACACTAATTCAAATAACTCAACAAATCAAACATGAAGACCGCTCTGATACCACTTGTTGGAAATTTAGGTCTTAATAATAAAAACAGATTTCATAAAGCATGTTCAAATTCAGAATGAATAGCGGAAGCAAACAAAACATTGAACATGATTATGATCGGATCTACGACATGTTTGATTTATCAAGAATATTAAGAATTAGGTATTAGGAATACCTGGATGAAGCTTTGATGACATCCCTCTCAACAACAACGATGAGAAACGATCTGAAATACACAACATAGGTTAGCGGCGGCTGATTTGGTTCTTCCTCAACCGGTACCTTTATGCCTCAAGTTCTCTTCAGATGGGGAGAAGAGAGAGTTTGCCGTGTACGGTATATTGGGGACCATAGCCTCTTTTATATTGGATGGCCATTAGGGTTTCCCATTATTCCGTTAATGGGCCATCCGGACATCCACTCATTGAGTCCATATCAACTAGTTAAATATTTAATTAATTATCTAATTAGAAATCTAATAGCCTTATTACTTAATTTGATCACTAATCAATTAAGGCTCACAATTGATAAATAGCTAATATAATTATTATTACGATATTTGCCCACATAATGATATTGGAATATTATTAAATAATAAAATATTCCAACAGAGGAATCGAGATTTCTCAGCTAACAATTTTTAAAACAGTGCAAACCATGTGCCCCTGACACTTGACAGGCAAAGCTGGCTAGTGGTTTTTTAGTGTCTGAGATTTTCTAGCTTTTTTCATAGGTGAATGCTTCTCTGGAACTGTTTTGACCATTTCAAGCGGCATAGGAATTAATGTCATCAATCCACCACAGTACCATTGCAACATTATAGAGAAGAGAGGCCATGATTTATACGACCAAGAACCCATAATTATTGGTTGTCCATACACATGAATTACTTTCTAAAAGAAATGAAATATATATATCCACACACATGGAGTTTTTTTTAAAATGAAACCACACATATGGATTACTTTATTATAATTAAACTGTTGTACCAAATAAATAGAAGAGATATAATTATTTTAAATTCAGTACATTATTTGTTGTGTTAGCAACACAACACCACAAATTACCCATCTTTAGAAGTTAAGAAAAAGTCAGATTAGTTGATTATTTGATAAGCACTTCCCACTTTAGATAGGCACTTTTTATTGTTTGTTTCCTTTTATTCTGGTGGGCTAGCAATATAATATAACACCAATCCATAACGAATCAAAATGTTGTAAGAGAGAATCATTACAACGATCAAAAAATTTGGACATGGCATGATATAATGGGTTTGATAAATGAGCAGATTCTAAAAAAGTTGATGTTGAGATGAGTATATAGCCCTAGAAACTTGAAAGTAACTAGTACTATTGACAGCCTTTTGTCAAAGGGAAAAAAATGTCATTGAAAGTTTCATTCCCACCAAGAAAGTAGGTGCTGATCGAGTAGCATTGTAGGAGGAGGAGAATAAAATAAAGACAATAAATTATAAAAAAGCACTTGTGGATTAAGTAAGTAACCTATGTAGCTCAATGGAGAGTATGTGTTAGTGTTATTAAAAGCTTGGAGGAGAAATTGAAAAAGATTGGATTTCATTGTCCCAACGGTATGTGCCTTTGGAACCTAACAAGCCTTTTGAATTGATGAGTCTTTGATTTAAAGATAATATAAATTATGCATATTTAAGTGTTTTGAGTGCTCCATTGAAACTACTAGTAGATTTTACTTTTGAATCTGAAAACTACTGAGATGAGCTGCACGTGTTCTAGTACTAACCTTTAAAAGTAATTTTTTTGGGAGCGCCAAGTCTATCCAATAATGTAACGCATAAATAACACACAAGAAGTCGAGTAGCAAGTTACTGCAATGACATCTTCTCTCAAAAAAGTAATATAATATCATGTGAACCATTGGTCCACATATCAGATATTAAATGGATAAGAACGAATACTACACTTGATCTTAGCCAAAAGACCGAGAAAGGTATACGTAGGAAATTAGGTATATGCAATTTCAGTGTTTTATCCCTAATAATCATTTCAGATGAAACATATATCCATAATAAACTCGGTTCTTTTTGGCATTACGGTATATTAGGTAAACTCATGGTGGTGGTATTGTAACTTTGTTGAAGGTGCAAAAAATCACAGTTCACCTTAATTTTGTCAAATTCATCGCAATATCAAACATATCTTTAAAGTTTAAAGTATTTTCCCTTTCTTTTGTCGGTTAGCCAAAGGACGTATAGTAAATGATTTCTTCGTTCTTAAGGGCTAAGATGGTGAACTGAGGAAAAGAATTATAGAGGCAGGAATATGTACTTACATACTTTTGATCATCTTATTATTGCTTTAAGCTATTTTCGCCTAACGAGGATACCCCCCCCTAACTTATGTAAGCAACAGCTTTATCTTATTCCCTTCAAAAGTCAAGTTTAGATAAGTCGGATTTTAGAGAGCTCTTCCCACTGGCATGAACAGAATCAGAATGAATCTTTTGGCAAATAATTTTCTACAAGATAAAATCACATACTAGTAATACATTACTTAAAACTTTGATCTTATTCTTTAAAAAATCTCAAAAAAATTATAGATGTTTATTCAAAGAGAAATAAACACAAACTATTTACGCAAGATAATCCAACCATTTATATCTAACTGGTGTCGCTAACCTTTCAAAAAAATATCTAACTGGTGTGGCTAAGTTGGTTTAGTGCTAAGTGTGTAGAGTAGAATAAGTACTAATTTAATCCCTACAAAACACACTCTTGAAAAAATAAGAACTTTTAAGTTATAAGTTAAATAAACATCGAAGTTGAGATTAGTCTCATCATGAAACTGGGAAAGTTAATCCATTGTGATAATTGAAGGATGAAATTACTGTTCCTTTCCCTCAAAGTTCAGCTCCCAAAAAGTTAAATACCCCACAGCACAGTCACTCACCCATTCTCTATATTCACTAATACTGTACAGCTGTTTGTACTTGGAGCATATGCTCAACTACAAGACAATCTAAGCTAGAAAACCGGGATTGGATTGCAATTGAAAAATGAATATGTGCACTATTTCCTCAAGTTCCAATCTAGAATGTGAAATAAAATACCTACCATGATCTGCCTAAACATACAGGCCATAAAGAGAGTTGATAGTGCATTGTGTTTCACGCTATTATTGCACACTATCGCATTGCATCATCAGTAGTAGCACCGAATGTACGATATCACAAAGTATATACAATAAAAAAAAATTAGTGAGTGGTAAAAATTCCACGAAGCCATCAATTTTCAAATCAAATTGTGACATTTTTAATCTAAAAATATATTGAACAACAACATCCATATATCATAATTTGCGTTAGAACTTCAAGATAAAAGCATAGAACTTCAATGAACTTGTTATTAAAAAAATCTAATAATAAAATACCAAAAATATAAACAAGATCCCCGCAATTGGATGTATCAGAGTATTGTAGAATTCTGCCAGAATTAGGCAATAACAATGGTAAACTAATGACGACTTCATCACAGGCCATCCGAACTGAACCAGTGATACTTCTTTTCGAATCATGACTAGATTAGTTTTCTGTTTAACTTCAGTTGAATCAGATCATGATTAAACTGAAAATATAACAAGTTCACGATTCAACTAGCTCAAAAAATGGTTACGTTCCTGATTTTAGAGACATTGTTTGGCTTCCGTTTTGCCTAACTCTAATTTTCCATAGCATTTTCCTTGAATAATACGATACAGCATTTAGATTTCTTCATTCTGCAGAAGCTAAATTTTAACCACTAAAAATTCCTCATAACTGCTCTACATTCTCGAGAGAAGAAAAGTGCTTGTCAATGATGTTGAGAGTTTCTTGATCAATTTCTGAGGACCCAACCAATTTTGGTAACGAGTAATCCAATTCTTTTGCTGGTACAACATCGCCTTCAGCAGTTTGATTCTGATGCATTTCATTGTCTGTGTGTTGCACCATAGCAGAGTCTTCGTCTGAATTGAAAAGCTGTAACTTCACCTCCAAGCATGACTGCAAATCCTCCTCACTTCGGGCTTTGTTAATTTTGTCCAGAAGATCACTTATAGCTGATAACTTTTCGGTCCTCTTTCTCTTATTCGAAGATTCACTAACTTCATCGATTTGTTCATTATTGCTGTCACCATCTACAGCAGACTTGAGCTTCTTTAATCCATCATCTACAGTTTTTTTTATTCTTATTCTAACACCATCACTTCTCGTCGAGTTTGACCTTAGTTGCAATTTTAACCCAGGGATCATTACCTCATTGTTCTCTGTCGAGGTAGGATTAGCCTCCGATGCAGAAGACACATCCTCATCTGAATGCTTCACAGATAATACTTCTTCCAGCAAATCTACATTTTGCATGTATCGGTCAAAGGCTTCATTTTCCGCTTCAACATTTCGCTCCTTGTATTCCTTTAACTTGGAAAACCTCCATTCATTGATAGCTGCAGCATCCTGTAATCAGACACAGTGCCATTACTTCCAAGCAACATACAGCTTGCTAGAACAAGTTTTATACTCGATCAAACTTAATTTATATATTGTGCATGTACCTTTCTAGTTAGTGGCTTCTTTGATCGAAGTGAAAGATGCAAATTATTGAACTGAGCAAAACTATTGGAAAGTTGTCGAAGTGACGCAGCTCTACCAGCACTTCTGATATAAAAAACAAAATGATCCTCAGGGAAAAATATAAGAATCTGAAATCTGATTATATAATTGAATCAATCGAAGAATTAGAAATAAATACTACCAGAGCAAACTGGAAGTTCAAAAATTGCATAAAACCCCTTTCAAAAATTTCATTCCATTTATTATTTGTTTACCCGAGTACACTTGATTATTTTACATTAGTAAGCCGCTTAGCAATAAGTGTTGCATGAGAAAGATAAATTATTCCTCTCTTATTTAAACATTGGAGATATATATATATATATATATATATATATATATATATATATATATATATATATATATATATATATATATATATATAAACACACACAATAATGTAAGTTGACGAGTTTCAGTAATTTAAAGGATAAAACTGAAAGAGTAATAAAGGTTACCAACAAATTTAATGCTACTGCAACATTCTTAACCCCAGTGACATAATCAACAAGGTTTTATATATACAGGGACATCCCTATATGCTTAGTTTTTTTATTTATTTATCAAAACCTCGAATCTTGTAATTGTTTCCAACATTCAACTTCACATACAGAAAGAGTCTGGTTTGAAACTCGGCTTTTCCAGATCTTGCAACTAGCTATGTTTAAGATTTTATCTAATAAGAACATTGAATCCAGAAGCCAACTTTTTATAACTGAGACCTTCCCAATCTCCATTTGTATCAGGAACAATAATTTTTGTAAGGTCTCTTTTTATCATTTGGAAAAGAACAGAGGAGACTAGGACTACAATCAAACTATCTAAACTCCTAATGCATCTGCTAGAAGAGAAATAGACAGAGCGGGGGAACAAAGACTCCAAATTTGCATTCCATAATCCAAGCTGGCCCAGAGCTTGGTAAGCCAATCTGCACAATGGTTACCTTCCAACAAGGTGTGCTGAAAACACAGGTTCTAGGAGTCAGTCATGCCTTCTAATATGCTAAATGATGGAGAGTAGACTTGCTATTAGATTCACAAATGGCATCCATAACAGCGCTCCAAGTCAAAAAACCAAACCACAAGCAATTGCATGTAATTCAGCATTTAATATTTGAATCGAAGTCATGGCTACTAGAGACATCAATGATCCGTCATGGCTACTAGAGACATCAATGATCCAATTACTAGAGGAGGTTATGATGAGACAGCCATAACCCAATAGCTACGGTTTCCAAAATGAGCTCCCATCCACATCAAGTTTCACAATATTCTCATAAGGCTGCCAAGAAACAAACCTCATGTCGTTCTGTTGTTGGAAACCAAACACTTAAGGTGGAATCAAAAAGAGCCTTAATGTCATTAACAACAAGCCGGTCCTTTCGGGAAAAAAAAACTCCCATTGTGAGATTTCCAAACCAACCAGCAAGGAATTAAAAATAGTTTATGCAGCATTGTACTTTATCCAATGACATCATTGGCAAGGAAATTTTGGGGCTAAGTGAAACAGAAACTGCACCGGATACGCCCATCAACCATACAAACTTACAAATCATGTAAAGTTGTCTCTTGAGCTGCACCACATCTACAACAAGAAGTGTAATGGGAGACAAGTCGTGAGGATCTAAAAACATTTGTGGGAAGACTATCATAAGTCCAGATCCAAGACCAGTTATGGGAAATAGGCACAGGAGTTGTATTGCGCTTACTTAGCCATGTGTGGCTCTTTTAGTCATGTAAACAGGAAGGAGTGCTGTCCACAATCCACATGAGTTAACAAAGACACCACATTTCTTGCAAGATATCAGTAGGGAGTTGAGTGGCGAGAAGATTGACAGGCCACTCACCAGAGTGATGTATGTCACTAATAAATAATTGAACATCGTCAATATTAATCTCCAAAGAATCAGTACATTGGAAATCGCAAAGTACCGTGTGCGGGTACTCCTCTTTATTAATGGTTGTATGTATAGAGAGGAAACGCTTCAGTACAAAAAGTATGGCTTAGTATGGGTACTGTACTGCTAAAGATGTAAAGATTGAGATCCTACATAGGATCAGGAAGGAGTTGCAAGATCGTAAACTGATGAATCATAACAAGGATTGTAAGATCCTACCAGATTCACAAATTGACATATAATTTCATGTATATGCATAAAAATAACACTTCAGAACACCACAGTTACTTAATTAATAAACAAATAAACTGTATACTTAATTAAAAACTAGTATAGCATAAGATATTTTCTTTTATTGTTATTATTATGTATGTGTTTGACTTTTTTAAATCACATTGGCAATTATTCATTATTGCCAAAAAAAAAAAAAAAGTTGTAGAACAAAGTGGAAAGCAAAGCGTAAAGGGTTGGCCAGTGCACTAAAGCCCCAGCATACGCAGGGTCCGGTAAAGGGTCCCACCATTTGGTGTATTGTATGTAGCCTTACCCTAATTTTACACAAGGGGTTGTTTCCAGGACTTGAACCCGTGATCTTTCAGTCACATGACAACAACTTTACCGAGGCCCCCTTTAGTAGAAAGCAAAGCATATAAAACAAAAAAGCAAAGCGACAAATTAATGTGCAGTAGGCTAGAAACGGACTGACTCAGCCTTTCATGTGTTTTTGACATGTTATTTTAGGGTTTTCTTTAATGACGGTGTCGTTTTAAGAACCGGGTCGTGGTCCTGACCCACAAAACAAGGCTCTGTGCAACATGACCAGAAAAAATGGCTGACACACGATCCCAGCCGCTTCCAGCCAATTTGTGATTCTTCCCATGCGCGATCTCGACAAGACCTATGAAGATCGCATAACCACACGATCTCACACATTGGCTCATGATTTTTACTACCATGGTACTGCTGTTAAGATCGCACATGTTGAATTGCTGAAAAAATGGGTCAGGTCAGGTGACAACACCCGGTATGTTTAAATGAAATTTTAGGGTTTTTTCAAAAATCATATAAAGGAGTAACACACACGATCAACAAAGTTCACTCTCAATTTTGTGTCAATAGCATTTCAATTCTTTCCCTCACTGTGACAATAACCAGCAGCAGCAAATAGTAACGACGTAAGAGAAACTTTATAGCTTGTCGCCGCCAGCGGCTGCAATGAACCCCAGTGGTCATATGCTCATAACCTGCTCTGATGCCTATGTCAAAATCAGACCAACTCCCCCTCTCTTTACAATCGTGTGTGCAATAAATGCTAATCATTATGATTTGCTAATTCGAATCTCAATCTATGATTCTAAACTTAATAATAAATGTGCATATTGACTATTTGTGGGCTATAAGTCCAGAGGTCGTCCTCGGGTCCCTGTTAGTGATTCAAACTACATAAATCAAAGACCTCCTAGAAAGAATGTTATGGCAGATTGGAAACCCATGGTACTAACTTTAAAGTATCAAGATTTGGATTTCTCCCATGAATGGATCTTCAGCTTTACAGGTTTGTAGTGGGAGTTCTTCAATATGCAAACCATTACTAGACCTGAAATTTGGTTTTCAGTAAACAAGGTTGGTCAGTTATGGGGGTCGGTAATACAAGGCATTGCTTGGCTTCTTTTATAGCCACATTCTGCCTCTGCAGTCTACGCCCATCAGCTTGTAGGCATTCAGTGGTGTTGATTAGACTTCAGACATTGATGACAGGCTGCACATGCATTTTTCTTTACAATAACTTGATTTATTGGTGGTCTAGCAAGCAACCAGCCAACCAAATGTGGCCAGACTTGATGCCAAGGCAGAGTACAGGAATGTTGCTCTCTCACTGCAGCAAAACTAGTGTGGATGGTCTCTTTTATCCGAGTTACAGTTGCCTTTCTCCACTACTGTTTTTTGTCATAATTGAAGTGTTGTTGTGGAACTTGATCTATATTTTGTCAGAAAATATTCTACCGAAGTAGCTGATCGTCATAACTATTTCAGCACTGGACCAAGTAGCAAATAATCTCACCAAGCCCTTGACTTAGAGCCCAACTCAGGGTGATGACTATGCCTCAAAACACCCTGAGTTTAACAAGGGAGATGACAGGAGAATGAAATTGGAGTACATTGTATCAATCACAAGAGGTTAGCTAAGCATTGGGCTTCAAACTGTTAGTTCTGATTAATCAATTAGAGATTGCTAAATTCTATTGCATAGGTAGTTAGACTCATCTGACTCTAAATTTATCGCATGTATTGTATAGTGTTGATTGAGATGAAAGCTCCCAGCCTCATGGAGTTACGCTTACACTCGTATTACATAAACCATAAATGGTCCCTAAATTCCAAAATTTTGGTGACTGCTATATCTGTTTACAAAAACTGCATATTATGACTCTATTTTAATAATACAAAGATATCAACCAAATCAAATAATACAAAAAATTAAAATGTGTGTGCGCGCCTGCTACCTCTTGCCGTAGAGTTTGAGACAAATAAACCTTTGAAACTTTGGCCAATATTGTAGCAAATAGCATGACTTATGTGAGGTATATACAAGATAACTGTAGGTACCGCACTACAAAGTACAAAGTCCAGCCAAGCTTTCAAAAGAAGAATAGCAATGCTATTCCGCAAAAAACAAAGTTTCCAACCAAATTTATTTTTCAATAAAGATTAACATGTTTGATATATAAAACTAACATAATGAATAACATGTTTGATATATAAAACTAACATAATGAATATGATATAAATGTAGGGTGTTGATACTTGTAACTTACATTGACGGGGGTGGTTCAAAGGATTTTCGATCAAGTGGGGCAGCACCAGAAGATGGAGTGTTGTCAGGAATTGTACTGGCTTTTAACACTACATTCACCATATGACATGAAAAAGAGGGGGTATGAAAAGTTGTTAGGATCTTTCAAGTATGGGAAATATCAACATGAGTAATAGAAAGTAACAGATATTGTAAATCTTGCAAAAGGATTGACGATTCACTGAAATAATTGCATCTTTTTTGTGTTACATTACATTTTCGTAACTCACACCAAGTCTTTGTGGATAAAGCTCCTCTAAAGTGGGGATGTTTTTAAAATACCGTCAAATAAAAGAATTCAAGAGCCGATACACCCTTCAGAGGGCATTTTTCCAATTTCAAAATATATAAGCTAGCCATGTTAGAAAGCTCTAGACCAGAAAGGCAGTATCTTAATTACTATTACTCTGGAATAAAAAAGGAAAATATGTTTCATTTTTATTTCAATCATATGTTTCACTTCTATCCAAAAGAAACAGGAAAATACAATATCTTTTTAATCGATATCAAGATTTAAGTTCTTTGTAACCCAAATACTCATGAAAGTAAGGATGTCAAAATCGAGATATTGTATCAGATCGAAAGGGGATAGCAAGATCATAAAACATAAAATCGTAACCAAGATCGAAGTATTCTACTCAATTAATTTTGTAGGATCTAGAGGGGATAGCAAGATCATAAAACATAAAATCGCAACCAAATTTGAAAGATCCTACCAAAACAAAAATAATACTGAATATATATTGTATATAAACCACTCAAAGTTTCAAATCATAAACAAGGATAAAACAACCAAATCTCAAATCCTAAACATAAAACAAGCGAGTCACAAAGCTTAAACATAAACAACTCAAAGCTAGAATCGTATGGAATCACACGATTTCACCTGATTTCATGTTTTCATGTTATTTCACAGGGATTTTACTCAACTCAGGATTCAATTCACGATCTGGATCGATAAGGGTGAGTGAAATCGCAAAATTGTGGGTTTTCACGATTTTGATCAGGATTCTGACAACAATGAAGTCTCCTCCTTTTGCCTCTAACAAACCAAAGGAGCTAACCCCAGATAGTGGCAGAAAGCAAATTAACCCTATGGTCCCCCTAGCTTCAGTTTCGTAATAATAAATAATTTGTATTGTGCAATGGTTTATTTTCAATTGTACTAACACTGTAAGAAATATGTGTGCAAAGCAATTATAGCAAAAGTAATCGTCTAGAAACTTTCGTTAGTGTTCAAACATCGAGTTAAACGGAGATGCACAGTCGATGTAAATACGTTTTAAACAGACAGCCAATAAAAATTCTCTATCTTGCCACTTCATACGATCAAGTTCAAAACACATTTACGCGAGTGGTATGACGTGGCAAAACAATGAAATTTAACCTAACGTAACGGTAAAATAATTTTACAACGTACTCTAGATTCTCAAACATATATCTAGTATTTGAACTTCCATTAAATTTCAACATTTCAGCATCAAAACCAAGTTAATCAAGTCGCCATCAAGGATTCAAAATATATATATATATATATATATATATATATATATATATATATAATTGAAAACAAAAACACATCAAAAAGAGCCAAACTGACCATGAATCGGACAAGGATTTTGATTCTTGGAACAGCAACTCTTGCATTGCTCATAAGGACACCTGAAAATAAAATAAAAAATCAGAATTGAAAATGATAAACAAGTAAAGTAAAATCAAAGTTTGAAAGAAAAAGGAGTTAGACCTAGAACGAGCAACATTGCCACACTGTTTGCACTTAGGTTTGTTCTGACCGCGTTGAGATTTCGGCGCCGATGAAGCCACCGGTGAATTGGTTAGACCTAGGGTTCCGACTTTCGCCGTTGAATTGTTGCTCGGTGCCGTCGCCATAAACACGCATAAAGAACAACAATTTTCGTTTTCGTTTCAACGGCGAAATGAGAGAGTTGAATCAGTTGATTCGAAGAAAGAAGGAAAAATAGTAAAAATTAATGGGGGTAATTTTTATTTTTATTTTGATGAAATTGTAGGGTTAATCTTTTTGGGAAGAGAAAAATTTGAAGGAAAAATGGGTGGGAATTGGTTTTACGAAGTACGAACCCTTGCTTAACCGCGTGCGAGCGTTGGGTTTCGGTTCTTAAGAAGCTGGGGGTTTGTGAGTTCGGAGGCTAGGAAGGAACTCTAGTTCCCGTTTGTGTTTTAACCCTAAACTGACGTGGTAACTTCTTAATTTACTTCTAGGATAAGAAAATTGTTGTTCACACATTTGAGAAAGTTGTGGCACACATGTAAAATACGTTTTTGCCTCCTCGACAGTTAACTGCCGAGTAATTCAAAATCCGGCTGTAGTTAACTGCCGAGGAATTCCTCGGTAGTTAACTGCCGAGTAAAACATTAATGCAGACAGCAGGTTCTGCATTAATGCTAAGCATTTCCAAGCCATTTTTCGGCCAGTTTTTACCTGTAATTTTACCAGAGCATTTCCAAAGGCAATTCAAATTATACAACAAAGAAACTCGGTCATAAACAAGAAAAATACAATATCTTTTACATTTGTCCATAATTAAATCAAACCGACATTTGGTTCAAACTACACAAAAGTTTGAAATTCATCAAAACGGAACATAGTGTCCATAATCAAACAATACATTACAACTCATTACACATCATTAAATTAAATCCCTACTTACATTCATCACAATTGCATATGGAACGAACATACATATATAATACATTATTTTCCACCATATTCCTAAACATAAATCCGACGTCGCTATCGTCTTTAATAAGCCAAGGCATATAGCTTGCCAATTTCCATGCGAATTCATCTCTATCTTCTCCTAGGTCTATGCATGGCATTAGAGCAGACAAGTGACATGTATATTGATTTTCACCAAGATGCTCAAAATAAGTGTTAAGTTGTGTCTTCAAATCATCAAGAGAGTCCGTCGGTGTTATCATAACCTTAACCGTCTTCTTAAACGCGCAGTACCTGACACGCCCTTCAATTCTTGCAACCTCAGACATGTTTCACTTGACAAAAGCTTTAACAAAATAATCATAGATTAGAACAAAATTAAATGGAATGTAATAACGAATAAATCAAATGCGTAAACATTAATAAGCTATAAATAAGTATTGCACTAGTTTCAAGTCAATAAAAGTCATGTTATCATATATATCAATATAAATTACATAATGTTACTTATATATTGGCCACAAAAAATTGGCATTACAATTTTGACCCCAAAATATACGTCGGTGTAATTTCTACCAAAAAAAAAGGACTAACACTGACAAAAAAATCACTCGTTAAAGGCCAAGTGATTGGAGAAGATCAAGTGACATAAAATCTTCCTCATCTTCCGCAATAACTTCAAATTGTTGCTTTGGTTTTTCGGGAGTGTCCAACAAAATAGGCGCCGCTTTGTTTGATTCCTTTTGTGGTTTCGGCGGTTTGTTTCCACTTTCAATAGCCATGAGCTTTCGGAACAACTCATGTTGATCCAAATACTCATCTTCCCAAGTCACCGCATCTTCTTTCTTGTGATTGTGCCACTCCGTAGATGATGGAGGTAGTGGACAACCATTCTTCAAGTAAATAAGCACAAAGTGATTTGGAATTACCCCAAGGCACATGATGGGAGTTTTTTGCTTACCCGGTGGTGGTGGCCCTCTTAGTAGGAAAAAAGATTCTGAGTTACCAACTTCAAGATTTGTCAACACGACCACACACCTTTTGTAATAATTAGCAACAATGTGTCCCATGTCCGGAAAAGTCAACCACTTATCAACAAGATGTGCACAACTTTTTGTATTTGCGGGAGGATGTAAGCCATTTAAAATGTAGTTATAACGATCCTCACCCGCAAATACTTCAACATAATCACCTCTATGATCTTTCAATTCTTGAATAAGATGTGTACGAATCATGAGATGATTTTGTTCGGTTAAGCCCATGAACTCGGCTATAGCCCGGAATCCACAATGTCCATCGCCAATAACATCCACCACTTTTTCAATAAATGGAAGCATGAAGCATGACATATAATCAATAGGCCTCATAACCGGGATATCCTTAGGCTTTGGATACCGAGAAGGTGGTGGAAGCGGGGAGATTGGTGCATTACCAAGACGAGCACCTTTTTTCCTTTTATATGATGATGTTGTTGGTGATGGTGACGGTTGACTTTCCGGATTTTGGGAATCAACAACCTCCCAAGAAGAAGGGATCCGACTAGTCGATGTAATTCTTCCTTTAGACCTCACAATGTCCACTTTTTTCTTGGCTCCCTTGGTTGTTGCTTTTTGTGGTGGTGGAGACAACATGGTGGTTTCAGGAAATGCCAATTGCCGCAAAGCCTCTTTGACTTCAAGCTTCATTTGGAAAGGGAGTTTCTTGAGACGTTCTACAATACCCTTCAACTCATCATCAACAGAAAAACCAAGTCCATTACTTTCTTCACCCATGTGCAACCTTCGCCAATTGTGGTGTATCTCATCCAATAAAATTGGCTTTTCTTGAAGGAGTTTAGTTGCAATTTCGCATGCACATGGTAGGCCGTAAGATGTCCTTTGAACACAACCACAAATTTCTTTGTCCATGCACAACGTTTCCCTACAACGTGACTCTTCCATAGCAATGTTGTCCAAAGCATATCTAGACACATGACCACCTAAGCCGGAGTACAAAGTGACATCTTTGAATCTATGTTCCAACACGGTAACGCTCTGTCCAAAGGTTGTTTGTATCGCAGTGTGTTGAAGCAACAACATGTCATGTATTTTCTCCCAACAAGTACCCAAATCACCCACACTATTGTCCAAATATTTCTTCACCAAAGCATGAGCCGATTCTACCCTATTGGTGGATCTACAACCAAGATGCAACATACGGTCTGTCCATGCCCTCACTATTTTCTCCTTCACTTCATTCAAGGTGGTCATGGCATAGGCTAGGAAAGGTGGGAAATCACTACAAGCATCTTGGAACTCCACTAATGCATTTGCATATAACTCTTGAGTGGGCGATTCAACCATAGCTTTCCATGCCCTCATGATCTTCTTGACAACATCACTATTACTCACCTCTTTCCCATCCTTTTTTCCCAAAGGATATTTACAATCTAAGACGCACCTTTTTTCCCAACCGCTTTCATCAAAGACCCATCCCTGTCGGTAACAATCACCTTAGGCATGTTCATCTTTGAAGTAAGAAGTTTACGCAACATTTTTAAAACCCAAACAAAGTGTTCCTCTTTCTCATGCATCAAGAATCCAAACCCAACCGAATATGTCAAATCGGTCGAAGTTACCCCAACTACCTCAAACATTGGCATCTTATACATTTTGGTTTTGTAGGTGGAGTCCATAACCAAAACCGTTGGAAAATTGTTAAACAACTTAACGGATGTTGGATGAGCCCAAAAGATATATTTGATTGTAGTACTTTCACTTTGTGTTCTTGAGTAATAAGTATAGTTGTGCTCCTCTAACTTCGAGATTAGATATTGCAACGGCTTCTTGTCACCTCTATTTGCCTTCCATATTTTTTGACGTTCATTGTACACTTGCTTCATATTTGTCATGCAATGTGGTCTTTTGTTCTTCAAGTGTATCAAAATATTTCTTGGAAGTATCTTGCTCTTGGTCAAGTCACGTACAATCTTCTTGTCGTCCTCCTTTAATCTACCGGCAAGAATGTGTCCTTCTAAAGTCGGCTCCATCGCATGGTTGTGAACTCCATTAAGAATGTTCAATCCCCATTTCTTTGTTTGTGTACTTTGATATCCACTAATCATGAACAAGCACCCGCATTTTCTTGAGCCCGTTGTCGCATGCTTCGATTTTTTTTAGGCACTTTGTGAGCTCCACTCCTTTCACACACTAGGCGCAAAATTGGATGGATCAAGCTTGATCTTTGTGTAACAATTGTAAATCCCACCTTATTTGCTTGTCAACGTACCCACCCAAGCAATTCTTCTCTATCTTGAAACTTAACGTCGTCAGAAAAAAACCTAGCTGTGTCAACTTCGTGGGCTTGAAGTGGGACGACACCGGGGCTAACATATTTAGAAGCTTCAACATGGACGGAAGCTCCATCAATGTTTGGTTTGACTTCAACCTTAGGCGGTTTGACATCTCCGGAAATTTGGACAAAATTACGTTTTGTCTCTCCCGAAACATCTTCCGCGTTCTCGGTCATTACTATAATTAAACAACACAAAAATATGATTTAACAACTAACTAATGCATAAACATCAATGCCATAATGAACTAAAAAAAAAAAAAAACAAAGAAATTTTTTTTTTGAAAAAATGGCAGTAGCTGCCATTTTTTCGTCCTTCAAATTTTTCCTAAGTGTTCCTCGGTAGTTAAGTACCGAGGTTTTCCTCGGCAGTAAGCTACCGAGGTTTTCCTCGGCAGTTAACTACCGAGATTCCCCATGACAGGGTTCTACGTAACTGACGTAGATACCCATAAAATAATCAAAAAATAAACCGATTAAAATGCTCAATACCTGTTTTTTTACGTCAAGAGTGTGTTGATAGCTCCTATGCTTGAATCATTTGGATGAAGATTTGATGAAAAAAAAATTATTGGATTTGGGGGGATTGGATGAAATGACATGGAAGATGATGAAAATAGTGTGTAGGGGGAGCAGGTTTCCTGTTTCATCTGATGAAACATATTACTCGGCAGTTAACTACCGAGGAATTCCTCGGCAGTTAACTGCAGCAGGATTTTGAATTACTCGACAGTTAACTGCCGAGGGGGCAAAAGCGTATTTTACATGTGTGCCACAACTTTCTCAAATGTGTGAACAACAATTTTCTTAGGATAATAATAGTCTGTTAATGTATTAAAATTTTAAAACAATCATTTAATATTATCAATAACTTCTTTTTTATAGGGATTAATATGAAAGTAAGGATGTTAAGGACCTGATATGAAATAATTAATGGAACATTTTAACGTTGAAGATTATTTTGACTAAAGTAATACATAATCAATGGTTATTTTTAAACTTCGATACATTTTTTTTTTGAAGAAGCTAAAGTAGCCCACTTAAATTGACATGAGAGATAATCGAACCTGAGACTTCAAGGAGGAGCACACTCCCAGGTCCCAAGCCAATACCACTAGGCCAACCCAAATGGGTTTTAAACTTCGATACATTGAAAAACTATTGTAACTATTCATTACACATTCAATGACGAAAATGATTATTTACCCTTCAACCGTATGATGTCGGTCTATAAAGATCTATCTAACCTGCAGAATCATAAAAGTTGATAAATTAATATATAGCGGATAATAACTGACAAACTAGCTCGAATAATGGATAAGTTAAATAATTAAATTTGTGATGTTTTGTAAAATTAACGATTGAACTAACATATAAACATTAAATTCCTTAAAAAAAACAATTTTTTTTAGGGAACCTTAAAAAAACATTAAATAATTTGCAAGTGTACGGTTTTATGGTCATAATAATACATCGATCTCACGTATACTTGTGATCATTAAGATAGCATTTTTTCCCCCCTAAATATGCAAAATAAAATATAAATATTTTTTGTTGTTTTCTATTAAAGATGTATCACCAAAAAGTTTTAACTTATTTTCATGCTTCAAACCCGTCTAACTTTATATTTCAAACGATCTTTCTTAATTTTTATTCATCAGAAGATTGTCTAAGATTTTGATAAGTGTTTGAAACTAGATTAGGTGAATGCTTATTTTTATCAAAAGGAAGAAGGATTATGGAAAGTTTGTCATAAGATTGTTTTTCATGATTCCAAAACCCAAGAATATTACTCACTATTCCCATCGAACGGCATAAACAAAATAAAATAAAGAAAACAGGAAAGTAAAAGAAGAAAACTATATTAAACTAAAATGCGAGTCTACAAGCATTCATGGTAGTAAGTGGTGTCAAACCAAGACAAAACTAAGCTTGTTTACAGGCAAGATATAACAACTTGCCTACAAATACACCAATAGACGCAGTGTAAATAGCAAATACACAAAAATTAATCAAGTGTAAAAAAAAAAAAACACGAGATGAATTCACATCGCTGTCATGGTCATAGTCTCCCTCGTTACAAGCAATTGTAACTTCTGTAATTAAGAAGTTAATCATTGGGAGTGTGCTCCTCCTTGAAGTCTCAGGTTCGATTCTCTCTAATGTCAATTTAAATGGGCTAATTTAACTTCTTAAAAGAAAAAAAAGTTGATCATTGGCTTCCCATCGTAAGATGATGTTTTTTATATGTGATGCTTCTTCTAAAGCTATACCAAGTTATTTACCACTACTTTTTCATTGAAAATGGTCTTGAATGCTATATGAGTATCATAAGTCATGCTTTTGGTCAACATGTTTTAATGCTACTTTTATCTTTTACCATAATTAAGTTTATGCAATCTTAAACATAAATGCTTATCATGATAAGTGTTAGTGCTAAAAGTTGAAAATAAATTATTTATCCCAACAAAGACTACAAGTTCAGATAACAATTGAGATACACAACATATTTTATGGGAAATGTTAACAAGTGTCTAATGAACACTTGTTAAGGAATTATAAAAGGAAATATTGTCATGGAAATTGTGTATTATACTCTTTAAAATTATAAAAAGTGATATTTTCGATGTAAAACTTGTCTTTTCTTTCTATTTTTAGCTCCTTAACTAGTGTCACGGGGCCATCAGTTAACAAGACCTAGTTTTTATTTGGATGACATGCAAGGTCGTCCCTATGAAATTGGAGACCCCATTCTGATAATAAAAATAGGTCCATTCGACCTCCCGACATCACCTTGTTTTGCTGCCATCGTCGGCTATTTTCCCTTTTGCAGGATCTGTTGTGAATTTCAGAGAAAGTATATGTATATTCCTGAAAGTTGAACTTAGAATAATTGGAAGGCCAATGCCAACTCAACCAGTAGGCCATATTTATGAATCTTGTATATTGTTTTTTCCATCTCTCAACCATCAAATTGATGTCTCGGTTAATATTAAAGGAGACAATTGTGAAAGGAGAGGATCTAGATTCGTGATGAAGCACCATGATAATTATTCCCTAATGGTTGTTAGTTGTCATATTTTCTACGGAGTATTTTCAAAAGTGACTAATTGGAGTAGACTCCCTACAATTGATGGTCGTTCGATCAAGATATAATGGTTTGTCCATTTTCAAGCTCAATGTCCATTTAGATATATTTTTTTAGGCTAAAATGCACTTTTGGCACCCCAAGTTTCACAAACTTGCGATTTTGACCCTCCAAGTTTGAAAATAGCATTTTTGACCCCTTAAGTTTCACTCCCTTTGCAAAACCATGGTCCCCCTTGATTTTGATTCAGTCAGAGCTGATGTGGATATTTTTTTTATATAAAATATTGACAACTGTGTGCACACATGAAAATTAATTAAATTAAAAAAAAATAGAAAAATGAAATTAAAACTAATAATAAACATTGGAAAAATCTTCTTCATCTTCAACCCTAATCTTCATCCTCAAAATAAAAACCATTCAAACAAACTAAAACAAACTCAATCTTTATATCTCATATCCAAACTCATATCCATTATTGTTGCTTTTGGTTTTCTTGTCAAACACAACAACAACAACAACATTGTCTCCTTCCTCTCGAAGAAAAAAAAACAACAACATTGTCTCAATTTCTAGGTTTTCTTTTCATTTTCCAATTATTTTATTTCATTTCTAATTATGTGGTTTTTATTTTATTTTAAAATTAAAAAATTACCTTGTTAAAAAAAAAAAAAATTACTCAGTCAACATGTGACATGCCATCCACATCAATTTTGACTGAGTCAAAATCAAGGGAACCATGGTTTTGCAAAGCAGGTGAAACTTAAGGGGGTAAAGTGCTATTTTCAAATTTAGGAGGTCAAAATCTCAAGTTTGTGAAACTTGTGGTCAAAAGTGCATTTTAGTTTTTTTTTTTTTTTTTTTCCGGTTACAAAAGAATCCTATTTAGTTAGTACTAGTTATATTATGGGAAGCACTTAGGTGACATAATGTCACCGTGACATTAAATCTAGGCCACATAACACACATTGCCACATAACATTTGGGCCACACAACACATACAACACATGTGGGCCACACAACACAACACCTTTGTGTGACCCAGATTTAATGTCACGGTGACATGATGTCACCCAAGTATTTTCCTTATATTATGGATGATGTTTGTTTGTGTCGGCAATATACCTACCATATCTGTTTAATTCTCTTTATTTTATTTTATTGAATTAAATTCAACCAATCAACAACTCATTCATCATTACTTGATCAATAGTCATTTCATCTGAGAGTAATACACACACAAACTGTCTCTTGAACATGGACGGTCTGATAAAGGGGTTGATCGACGTAGCTCTCGGCGGCAACGATAACAATCACGATCAGCAGGATGATGCTCGTCCTGAATCACGTGACGAACGTTCCAGATCATCTTGGGCTGAGGTTGTTTCCGGTGATCAGGATGATTCCGATCACCATCCTCAGGTCAGTTCGCATTTCCATGAATTAATGGATCCAATTATGTGATTATCATGTCATCTTGAATTCATGTCTGTTTACTGCAGAGGCAGGATCAGGAGGGTTCTAGAATCTCCAACAGACCTCACAACAACTACAAGGTTCATTTCTCCCTCATATTTTCCTTTCATTCATCTGTTAGACTGTTTGCAACAACTTATGAAAACAACTTACACGTTCATGAGTGTTTTCAGCTTATTTTCGTAAGCTATTCAAGATAGCTCATGAAAACAATACCAATTTAATTTTATCTTTTGTTATGGAAATAGTTTATACATAAGCACTTATGCTGTAAGCTATAAATTAAATGCATGTTTTGATGTGAGATAAGAGTTACAAAATCACAATGACTCACCATCATTTTGGAAAAAGATGCACTTTGTAGCTTCACAAAATCACATTGATTCACCGCTCATCCAAATATGCACAAAGTGGTGTATGTTTGGTTACATTTTTAGAGGAGGCAAAATTGATTATAGGACTGTAGAATTGATTTTGTCATGTTTGGTTGCTTTTGACTATAATTGTTTTTGTCTCCATAACTGATTCTTACTTGAAGCTAAGATTTGTAGCTTTTGATTCTAGAATTGATTTTTACACTCAAATTTATTGTTAAACTCACTTTTAAACCGAATCAATTTTACATGGATGTATCCAAACACAAATATCACTTTACATTCAACTCACTTTTAAACAAAATCAATTCTTGTCACGGCAGAACCAAACATACATAAGTTGTTTATCCAAACAAGATATATTCTCATTCTCAATTCAATCAAAACAAATAATCTTGATTTTTACTTGATATTATTACAGAAGGAGGAAGTAGAAACATGGCAAGACAATAGCAACCGTCACAGTCCTCGGCCTCATAAGGTGAATTGTTGTCTGTTTTTTATAAATAAATGTATTGTGGATGTAATGTATGCAACTATGTTTACTGTTCACTGTACTACACTTTTTTCTTCAGGAACAATATCATCCTCAGCGGCAGGAGTATGAATCTGAAACTTTCAACTCTCCCAACAGACACAACAAGGTTCATATTTTTAATTTAACAGATAATAATTTTGCAAGTTTGACACCTTTAGATTGCTCCGTTGTCCTTCACAGATATATAAGGCTGCATCTTAGCCTAGCTTTCAAGTTTTTCGATAATGTATGTATTTGCAGATCTCAAGAAATGATCACTTAACTTGTCTTTGGGTGAATGCTTAACTTTAACAAATGTTAATTACTTTGAATTATCATAAAAATTGTTTGGATGTATCTGGCTGCTCTAAAAACAATATTCAACATTACAACTTAACGTAAAATTTTCAAGCCAGGGCAATAACTACTACTTTTTGTTTTTTTATCAATTTTAGTTATATTGAAATTTGTAAATTAAATCATTTTTTATTCAACGTAACCAAATTGTTCAACCATCATAGTGACAGATCAGTCATAATCAAACTTTACGGTTTCTTGTTTGTTATGAGATTGGAAATGTTGTGGCATTAAAAATTTAGAGGGCACTCTTATAGTCTTGGTGTATTACCAAGGAGTTGACGCCTTTTCTACCATAATTAAATAAATGTATCACGAATGTAACATACGTGACCATGTTTATTGTACTACACTTTTCTTCAGGTACAATATCGTCCTCAGCAGCAGGAGTATGAATCTGAAACGTTCAACACTTCCAACAGACCCAACAAGGTTCTTACTTTTAACTTAGCATATAACTTTTGCAATTTTTTACACCTTTGAATTACTCTGTTACCGCTGCATTTTAGGTTAGCTTTAACTTTTTTAACAATGTATGTATTTGAAGATCTCAAGTGATGATCGCTTAGTTTGTCTTTCGGTGAATGCTTAACTCTAACAAATGCTAATTACTTTGAATTATCTAAAAAATGATTCAGCTACTATTGAATTTAAAGTGAAGTAATGTATGTTTGGATGTATCAACTCTAAAAACAGTTTAAATCTTAATGTAAAACTTTCAAACCAAGGCAAAAACTACTTTTTGTTACTTTTAGGTTAAACTGAAATTGTAAATAAAATCAATTTTTATTCAAGGTAACCAAATTGTTCAATCATCATAGTGACAGATCAGTCGTAATGAAACTTTACAGTTTCTTGTATGTTATGAGATTGGAATCATTGTGGAATTAGAAATTTAGAGTGCACTATTATAGTCTTGATGGTAGGTTCATTTTTATATGGCTCTCATACTGGCACTCTCCTGATCCAAAACTCTCCCAAGTGCATAAATTATAAGATTGTCTCTGGAAAGATTTTTTTTAAATTTTTTATATTTATATACAAGATAAATGACCCACTGAGCTGGGTATTTGAAAATCAGATTTCTTGGGGGCACAGCAACTTTAAAAATATCAAGCATGCATGTACCGGTCTATTTTTCTTCTTTTAATAGAAGCATACAGTGTGTAGAGTTTTTCTATTGAAAAGTTGCTATTTTGATGAAATTCATTTTTTTTTTTTTTTGCAGTCAGATGAAGATAACAACAATGGATGGCAGACTGTGGGCAAACCTTCAAAACAGACACACAAGGTTTATATTTTTATTCAAATAAAATGTTAAGCAGACATACATACGTATGCAGGTGTATAGAGTGTTATGTGTCTGTTTAAACACTTTTGTATTGTCTAGTGTATTTGTGTTAATACTGCTGTTACAGGTATATCTTGTATAAACTTTACTTTATGCTAGCTTTGTTACGGAATGTGTGATGTAATAAGTTATCAATGTTTTGCGCTTCATCACATTCTGAATCTGAATGATAGATCTTACCAACATGCTGTAGGTTCCAAAGGATAACTGGAACAGCTATAAACGGCCTGCTGATGAGCAACAATACTCCAACGAAGTTGAAGTTGGTTCCAGAGTGGAGCCCTCAGAAGATGAACTTGCTGATCTATCAAGAGCGTGCGAAAAACTCTGGGACCTGGATTTAAATCGTTTGACACCTGGCAAGGACTATGAAATTGATTGTGGTGAAGGGAAAAAAGTTTACCAAAAGGATGATATGTCTCAGGGGAGCTTGTTTACATGGGTTAGTGATGATGTATTCAGAAAGCCTACCTATGCTAGATTTCTTTCACTGTTAGATAATTACAATCCACATCAAGGATCTAAGGAGGTTGTCACATCTGAAGAAAAACAAGAGCAAGCTTCCTTCATAGAAGAAATTAGTAGAACAGCACCGATTAAATATCTTCACAAGTTTCTTGCATCGAAAAGAATCACATCTGGGAGTTACCAAGATTTCAAAAGATTGTTGACCAGTTTGTGGTTTGACCTTTATAGCCGTTGTGGAACTTCTGGTTCCTCTTCTGCTTTTGAACATGTTTTTGTTGGAGAAATTAAACAAACCAGTGAAGTTTCTGGATTTCATAACTGGCTGCAGGTATGACCTCTTATTTTTTTTCTCTTCCAGTATCCAATAACAATTCATGCCAAATATACCACCAAACTCAAGCGCAAGTGGTTGGTGCGCGATGTGAATTGTGAACGTTGCAGACGCCGCACACCGAGTTTGATTCCTTTTCATAAATAAATAAAAACTGTTCATGCCAAATATTGGTGTATCAACTTAGGATTTGGTGCTCTTTTCAATTACAATTTAATATTGCCTTCTCCATTCAGCATCAATTCCATTTTGTATTAGTATACCAAGGCACCTAGCTCCTTGTAGAATTGCATATAACAATTAAATAGTAGTCTTGTAATGTCTTGTGTTGTTAGTAATTTGCCCAATCACATGCCATCTCTACAGGTGCTTATTTAGAAGTTTCTTTCTTGTTTTAATTTTTTTCCTTAACCATTTGTGACGCCATTAAGAGAAAATTATACTCGCTGCCTCTCAGGTACTTAAATGACACATATACATACTCTATTTTGCTAAAGACGATGATTTCCCATCAATTACACATCCCTCCCTTCAATCACGTATCTGTTAAGCATACTTCGAGGGAGGAGTGTAATTTTCCCTTCCAATGATGTTCCATCATGTTATTAGTGATTTGTTAATCCATTAAATGAGTAGACGAGGACTTGGATGTATTTTGTTTATTTAGTTTATAAATTTGGTTTCATTAGTCGCTGTGTGAAATTTTATATTATCTATTAATATATTTTTGCAGTTTTACCTTGAAGAAACAAAGGGGGCAGTTGATTATCAAGGCTATATTTTGCCCCGTCGACGGGGTGAAGTTGTGAGTGACTATCTGTTAAGCTAGATTTCTATTTTCTAAGGACTTTTTCTCTTTTCCAATTATAGAAATTACATTTTTGTGTACTAAAACAGTACATGAAAGTAATATTCTTCAGCACAGTACTAGCTAGACATCAAACCACGTTTAAAATATTAACAACAAACATTTTTTTGAAGAAGCATTTTAACAACAAACTTATTTTCCTGTAATGCTGAGAACCTTCGTAAGTTTTCAATCATAGTTTTATTGTATGTTATGGTAACCATTTGTTATATATATTTTGAGCTGTAGCCACATTATTTTTTAATGTTTTTTGCCTTTGTAACTTGCAGCCTGACTCTAAAACCCAGCTTTTGACAATTCAGTTTGAATGGAATGGTGTTCTAAAGTCTGTATCAAGCACTTTGGTTGGAGTGAGCCCTGAATTTGAAATTGCTTTGTATACCCTGTGTTTCTTTGCCGGTACGGAAGACAACCACATTCAGATTGGTCCATATGCAGTTAATATTAAGTGCTATCGTTTTGGGGATCGAATTGGATCTGTTTTCCCCATTGCAGATTCATGATTGTTCAGCTGCCAGCAATGATAGTATTGTTTCTCCGTTGAAATCATATCTTATGCATATTTGGTGTACCTTGTAGCTCATAGCTGTAAAGGCAGCAATATCAGAACCATGATTGATATGCTATTGTGTATTATTGTTAAACAATTTCATAACCATGGTAAAACGATATCGCGAGGAGTACACATGATGTCTTTCTTATTTTTATCTGATTGAAAAGAAATCTTGTGGAATTAGTTGTCTTCTTTTTTGTAATTCAGAACCTGAATCAATATGCTATTGTGTATTATTGTTAAATATCTTTGACTTTGCTGACTTGAGAGTAATCTTAAGAGTGATATATACAGCTTTGTGACCATGATAGATGAAGCTCCAGACCCTACAACAAGTTCCTTCACTTGGATATGTATCACCTTCTTGAGTTGTGCTACTAAGGCAACGCCAAATATATCTTGCAAAAATATCTAAGCGGGAGATATTTTGAAAAGTGTTCTCATTCTCAAATATCTAGTGCATCTTGCACATAGTTAGTAAATTCATTCACATCAGCCATCTAATCTAAGTTGGAGGTTAATATTCAATGGATAATGGATTGTAGAAACCCTTTGGTCGTGGAAGCTTCCACGCCTACACCACTTGTCTATCGAACCAATCAAATGATTAGTCATTTGATTCAAAGTCGAGTCGACCCAAACATAAGCTAATAGCATGTTTGGAACCACAATTGGAGTTTGGTTTTCACGTCCCGGGACATTTTCAACATGAAAACAAAGAAGCTACAATATGTAGCTCGTGGATTTCTGCCACAATTTTACAAAACGCGGGGTAGTATCCCCTTGCTTTAGGTCCCTATTTAATTGTCTAACCTCCATTTTGACATCTAACAAAAATCACAATGAGAATCTCATGATTTTTTTTCGACGACATACTTGGCTTTTGGTCTTACCTTGCACGCCTTGAGTCTTCATTGATTGGATTAATAAATTGCATATCACACAAGGTAAATTAGTAGAATTTGGCTTATGTTGATGCGACTTATATTGTCTTAAAATTATTAAATTTTATAACAATTATAATTTTACATTTGATCTTAAAATAGATTATTTATTTTAAAAAGCCAAAAACCTATAAAGATATGAGTGTGGTTTTACTTGAGTTCGTAGTGCGTGTAGATGTATATATTATGGAGAACAAATGTAAATAAATGCATATGCATGTTAGAGCATCTTCAACTCAATATTTCCAATTACATTTTGGGGTTCTTATCCGAGTCTCACTCATTTACACTTTTAAGACTAAATGGTTCATATTTTCAACTCTAACAATTTCAAAATAATTATTAAATGAACATCACCCATGACATCAAATCCTCACATTCATCGATATTGTAAGTTAGTTTTAAAAGTATGCCCATACATCCACATCACATATAAGAAGCATATGTTTGAGACCATGTCGTGTTAAAGAAACTTGCGGTGAAAATCCGTGTTGACGCAAAAGCTTAAATAGATAACTTCTTTGTTCTCACATCAAAATACCTTGAACGCGAGAATGAAGCTCAAGACACGTATCCAAGAGATATTCTTGGGTGGTCACTGGACCAAAGCATTTTATTTGGTCACAACCAACCAATGTGTGACATGCCATCACATCTAAAGAAAAGAAGAGTGAGAAAATGGAAACAGTAAAAAAAGAAAGAAAAAACTCTATGTGTGTCTAAAGGCAACTTTCTTGGTCCTGGACCACCCAAGAATTTTTCCGTATCCAAACGGATTGGATTCTCTAACTTTCAATCATCTACCTTTCTCTACATTTCTCTCTTCATTTACTTTCTCTCATTTCTTTTACCCTCCATTTTAAACGTCATTATCTCTCTTATTTTCCTCATTTTTTGCCGAAAGTTAATCTACCTTTCCCTTCCTAAATGTAGAGGGTCGGTTCCCGCATCCAATCACACAAAAACCGAGTAAATAAGCACTTACTTATTTTCAAAACGTGAATCTAACGGTGCTTATAAGCCTTGTGCTTATTAAGCAAACGCCTTATTTAAAAAACACATCCAAGATGACCTTAAAACAAGCTAATAGTAAAAAAGCACAGCATGTGCCACCATGATAGAAACTAGAAACAAGTAATGTGTTGATTGCATTTTTTTTATCATGTCAAAGAAGTTATAATGAAAGGAACTTTATATTCGATCCATAACTAGTTAGGTTTTACCTTGCGCGTTCCCCACATTCAATTATGCATGATATTATAATCCATTAAAAATAAAATTTGCATTCACAACTATCACCAACCAAAATAGTTTACCCCTCTTTACTTGTGTACTTGTATCAACGGATAGCCAAAAAGGAGAGATGACTTGTTTTGAAAGTGAGAGATTCCCTTTATATTGGATATTAAATCTTACGAAATCTTTGAATCTAACGAGGGTCTTTGTAAAGGTGCCTTTTTTCTTACACCCTTTTCTACCCGAAAAAGCAAATACAAAGCCACAAAATTCAAATTAAATGTCAATGTCATTTTCACAATATTTCGTTGTTAATTAAACCATATTTCACATTACATATATAAAAGCATTTACACTTGTATATTTCCCTTCCGTGCACATTTTCCCTTGGTTCTCGGTTAATCAATTTTCTTTTCTATTTTTCTCTTCTTTTTTTGTCTTCCAAGACTTTTTAAAGGAAGTGTGACAAACGTAAAGATAAGGTTCTATTTCCTCCACAAAATTTCAATGGTAGGCTATTGAATTATGCGCATCTGAATAAGCTTTGTGTTGGATATATAGAATACAAAATATAAAAAAATCATGCATATTAGCAACATTATGAAGTATAGATTCTATGTATGTCTGAAATTAACAAGATCAACTTTTCAATCAAACTTATGCCAAAGCACCATCAACGACAATATAATTTAGTTAACAAAACTGTTCCTGACATATATGTTATCCACTAATAATATACTACATGTCTTTTGGTTTAGGTTGTTTGCAATCCTTGCCGTGCTGCTGTTACTTATGTGAAAGTGATTGTAATCGTTATTATTAATAATAAATATAATAATAAGATTAGTCAAAAAAATATGATAATAGACCTTATAGCGAGGAATGGAGCACTCATGGGAGTCCATCAAGAATGTCTAATTACTTAGTGAGGAATGGAGCAGTCTCATATCAAGCAAATGTATAAGACTAAACTTATTCTTTAGTTGTTTTAATTACTTAAGCAAGTTGTCATAAATTTGATCTTTGATTTATGCGTACATAAATTCATTATTTAAGATATGTAACACTTAAATGTCCTCCAAATCTTAAAAATGATTAGTCTAAGTGGTACACAGAAGATATCCTTAAAAACAAAATAAAATAGAGCACATATTATTTAGAAACTTAACACGTAATTTCTTTCAATAACAACTCACTTTCATTAAACCACCAAATGCGGGTTGTGTGAGTGATGAGCTGATATTGTGGGCCATAATAAGATTTCTGATGTTCCATTTTGAATTTGAAGGATTTAGGCATTTAGCACATCCATATGATGATGTCTAACTTTTTATTTATTTTTTGTCAAAAAAAACTTTTTATTTATTTATTTCGACAATAAAATTAGGCTTTGTATTTTTCATGGCAAAATTGTTTTGGGATGCGATAAATAGAATTGTGACGCAGTTTCAAACGAGCACTAATTCATCAAAAAATTCTCACTCTAATAGAGTTGGATTGACATATTAAATTGGTGGATTATATTAAGCATATTTTAAAAAGCATTGGGAAGTTATGGTAAAGCAAGAGTATCAATTGAAAGTGCTTTCGAAGCCAACTGAAAGTAATTTCAAAGACACTCTTAAGTTATAACAGCCAAGGTCAAATTCATCCAAAAACAATACTAATTTTGCATACTCTAAAATGATTACATGTTTAGATTGACGGTGAGATCGTGAAAATCAAATGAAATTTACAAAAACTATATTATGAAGTTTTAACAAAATCACACAGATTCTTAGAAATTGTAATTGATCTTAACACAATCCTATAAAATTGGTTTGTAGGTGAGAATTGCCCATCATTTATAAACACACCGTCAAATCATCTTTTGTCTCATGTAGGACACTTTAACATGGACACCGATTATCTAAAGATGCATTATTCACCCGAACATATTCACCATCAATAACAACGTGAATAATCAGTTCACCCAACTTGTTGCCGGATGACAAAAAGGACTGGTAATCCTATTTTCAGTGACTATATATAATCGGTCAACATTAAAATTCTATTAATGCCCACCAAGTAAATGCAATGTTTAAAACCTGAAATAATATTATGGAAACTTGAGTAGGTAAACAAGAACACGCGGAAAGAATGGTCCAACTCTAATGTAAACCCTAGACTTCATCAAAACCACATAATTTTCCCAAATAAATCATTTCTTATCTTGAGCAAGATGAACAAGAACCATGAAATTATAGAAATTAAGAGACATTTTTTCATCCACGAAATCCCAGCTTGCAGGAAAAAGGTAGATGATAGAAAGCAACAACAAAGCTAGCTCATTTTTGTGGGCTTTGTCTTATGGAGGCAACAAAACCACTCATTAATTATCATGCCAAGCATTAAATTTGAAATCTCATAAAGAAAAAAGAAAATAAAAATATTTGAATAATCTATTTTGGCTTTGTTATAGAAAAGCTTTTGCAGTTTGTGACCGCCGTCAGCAAAATCCCAGTCAAATATTTTAAAAAGTTGGAACAATGATGGGAACATTTTTTATTGATCCATAACAATTCAGCTCCAAGCACTACTAAATTAATGCAAACTATTTTAGCTGTCTCTCATAGTGCATGCAAAGAGTTTAGCATAATTCAGTTTAGAAATAATCTATTTTTAACACTCAATTTTTTATTTACTATAAAATCAATGTTGATCTCACGCTTTAAAAATAAATCACACGTAAAATGAAGTGATATATATTGATTTTACCCAATAAAAAAGTGAATGTTAGATACTAGATATTGAAAAGAGAATGTTTCTGACAAAATCAATCTAATAATTTTTAATACTAATCGACTGCTTCTTCCCTACCATGCACTTCTCCCCCGCCCTATATAGATTTCGGATTTTAGCTCTGGTTCCTAACACTTTTCATTCAGGTAATTTTTTTTCTTTTCATTCATGTAACCATGTACTCCCTCCGTCCCTTAATGTAGGCATCCATTGTCTTTTTCACATTTCTTAAGAAAATTAATATGTTTGTTTTATGTGTTAATATTACCAAATTGTCCTTTGTTTGTATGTGTATAAAATTTGACGTTTCATATTTCAAGATAAGTTAGTAGTATTAATTAGGGGTATGTTTTGAAAAAAATAATAAATGCATCTAGTAATTTGAAAAGGGGTTTACATTTAAGAACAAAAATAAAATCAAATGAGTGCTTAGATATAGGGACGGAGGGAGTAAATATATATCTAGTTTTTTAATCTACACTGCACTATTAAGAGCATGTTGCCTTAATGTCACACGCCCGAGTTTAATGTTATTGTTAAAAAGTACCTTTAAATCAATTTTGTAATGTTGTGAGGAGATAATCATTATAACAAGGGCAAACTAGTAAATGTGTTTACTTTGGCATGAAATAAATAGAATTAAACACACTTTATTATTTTCTTTACTAAGTAAATAGACCTTTTTTTTTTAAACCAAGAACTTTTTTTAGGAGGCAAAAAGTAAAATAAATATATTTGCAAACTGAAAGGCACAAAAGATGTCTATAGCCCCTTATACCATATAAAAAGAAAACGGGAAATGTTACGTGTTAAGTGAGCAAATATAATAATATTTGCATTGAAAACTGTGTAATCAATGCATTAAAAACTTAAAAAGTGTCTTTTTTGACTTACAATTTTTGGTTAACATGACCTAAAGAAAACAACCTTTTTGAGTTTTTTTGAGCTGACTTTTTCCCTTTTTAAAAATGCTCTTAATTTTCAATACAAATATCATATATAACAAATAGATAATAATTCCTTAAAAAAAACAAATAGATAATAATAAATTTAAATATTTTTTTTGAAGAATAATAAATTTAAATATTAAAAAATGTAACAAACACGATATAAATATATATATGTCCTTAAAAAAAAACTATATAAATATATAAAATGTATGATTTTTTTCCTTTATCATTTAAAAATTGTAACAAACTTTTGTACTTATCTCTTAAATGACACATTTGCTTAACTCTTAAATCGCACCTTTCTCTACTTAACTCTTAAATCGTATCATTATGCTTCTCTATAAATAAAGGTCACATATAACATATTGTACATCACAGGAGAATGACATAATCCTATTTCTTTTCTCTCTTCTTCTCTTTATTCTTTAATCTTGTTTTTCTTATTTTTATTCTAATAGTTTCATATCGTAAAGGGTAAATCGACCCTTTTAACTATAGTTGAGTTCATACGGTGCGGTGTATGTTGCGATAAATATATAACCGTAAAAAACTGAAGCCACACACGGTTTCGATTGGATAAGAATAGAAGAGGTGGAAACACGTAAGCAAGTGACAGACAGAACAGACCAGTTTTTATTTTTTGCACTTTTTCCACTTTCCAATCAGAGCCCACCAACGTTGTCCACTTCAGATCCCAAACCTTATTTTCTATTCTTATAAATAAACATAACATCTTCAACATTTTCAACATATCCTTCATCCATTTTCAAAAAAACACACAATGACTTTAACACTTCGTTCTTCCATTTCTTTCATCATTCAGAAAGAAACCAAGTTCCTTAAAACCTTTGATGATGTCTCTGCCACTGTCACCTTTGCAAAAATTAAACCATCTTTCCGTCTCAAAGCCAAGAGTTCTATGCAAGTGGAACACACCTTCAAGTCTGAAGTAAGCAGCAGCAGCATAGATGAAAAATGGGAGCAGGTGCATGCTCCATCAATTGTTCATAGTAACCATGATAATTCAAAGAAGGTACCAGTTTTTGTGATGCTTCCATTGGATACAGTAACAATGGGAGGAAACTTGAACAAGCCAAGAGCAATGAATGCTAGTTTGATGGCTTTGAAAAGTGCTGGAGTTGAAGGGGTGATGGTTGATGTTTGGTGGGGTTTGGTTGAAAAAGATGGACCTTTGAAGTATAACTGGGAAGCTTATGCTGAGCTTGTGCAGATGGTGCAATTGCATGGTTTGAAGCTTCAAGTTGTTATGTCTTTTCATCAGTGTGGAGGAAATGTTGGAGATTCCTGCAGGTATGATATAACAGTGTTTTGTTTTTATGTTACCTGTGAAAGATCTTTTGTGAATCAGTGTAACTAATAATTTTCTTTCTATTGCGAATTTTCAGTGTTCCTCTACCTCCATGGGTGATGGAAGAGATCAGCAAGAACCCTGACATTGTTTACACAGACAGATCAGGGAGGAGAAATCCTGAGTACATCTCATTGGGATGTGATTCAGTGCCTGTTCTAAAAGGAAGAACTCCCCTCCAGGTGTATGCTGATTACATGAGAAGCTTTCGCGACAGATTCAGTGATTACTTGGGCAGTGTCATCTCGGTATGTTATATACTTCAACTAGAGTTACAAACAATGATTCAACATAGATACTGTTACACTGATATAGGACACATATACTGTTGCAATATAATAAAATTTAGCATGCTTGTTTAAACCAAAAAATAAATGTAGTAGTAATTTTGAGCTAGCACTGAGAGTTATCTTATACAGACGGTGAATCAAATTAAGATGTTAATTGAAGTGGGATTTTATATAAATTAAGGCTGAGTAATAGAAGTAATAACTGACAACAAATTTGGAACTTGATGCTTGATAAATAGTCATTTCTGCATCTTTTTGTCTATCCCTTTGTGCACTCAATGAGATTTGAAACTGATCCACAAGGCCTATAACTTTTCAGGAAATACAAGTAGGAATGGGTCCATGTGGGGAGCTGAGATATCCATCATATCCAGAAAGCAATGGAACTTGGAGGTTTCCTGGAATTGGAGAATTCCAATGTTATGACAAGGTATGAAAAAAAACCGTTAATTTAAACTGTTTTCGCGAATTGTGCACTTATCACAGTGATGTTTCATAATCATTGGTCTTTGGGATAACATGAATATCTCAAGAACAGACTTTCAAAATATCTTTTGGCTAAAATGCCTTGTTTGTCATGCAGTATATGAAAGCTTCCTTGGCAGCAGCAGCCGAGGCTATCGGAAAGAAGGAATGGGGAGGAGGTGGACCCCATGATTCCGGCCAGTATAATCAGTTTCCGGAGGATACTGGATTTTTCAGAAAAGACGGAACATGGAACTCTGAATATGGACAGTTCTTTCTGGAATGGTACTCTGGTAAATTGCTAGAGCACGGTGATAGGATCCTTGTATCAGCCAAAGAAATATTCCAGACATCTGGTGTGAAACTATCTGGTAAAGTCGCTGGAATCCATTGGCATTACAGATCAAGGTCGCACGCAGCTGAACTAACTGCTGGTTACTATAATACTAGACATAATGATGGATATCTTCCAATTGCCAAAATGTTTGCAAACCATGATGTTGTCTTCAATTTCACCTGCATGGAAATGAAAGACAGAGAACAACCTGGCCATGCTAACTGTTCACCAGAAGGGTTAGTTCACCAAGTCAAGAAGGCAACAAAAATGGCTAATATAGAACTTGCTGGGGAAAATGCACTGGAGAGATACGATGCAGGTGGATATGCTCAAGTTTTGTCAACAAGTATGTCAGACTCCGGCAGTGGATTGGCTGCATTTACATACTTGAGAATGAACAAGAAGTTGTTCGAAGGTGATAATTGGCGGCACTTAGTGGATTTTGTAAGAAATATGTCTGAAGGCGGTCGGAGACAAAGACTTCCAGATTCCGATTCACGCGGAAGTGATATTTATGTTGGGCATATCAAGAAAACTAAGGAGCAAAAACAAAAGGGTGAGGCTATTCTTGTCTGAACACATATTAGCATGTATGTTCAGGCATCTCAGTGTATGTTCAGAACCATCATACAACGTTTTTTTATAGGAAAGACGACGACAATATAGAAAAAAGGGGAGAAATGAGTTAGAGTTATGATGTGTATACATAGAACAGTGGCCTAAGCCATGCCAAAACTAGAGATCATTGAGATATTATTTTATTTGATTGTGTATATATAACTCCATTTATAAAGGAGACAAACTTTATCTGCTTACGGTAAAGAATCAAATATACTGGTATTGGTCTCTATTCAGTATTTGCAACTTCTATCCTTGAAATATCTACAAAAGCTCACCATTTTCATTTGTTTTTCTCACTCTATAAGATTATAAAGAAGCATGCGTCAAATTGTTCAGGAAGTAACACCCTCATCTTATTCGAACATTCATATTGTATCTCAATTGTATTCCTAACTAATATATAATGCCACAACAACGATAACAATATGCGATAAGAAAATTCTATTTTTTTTAAAGCAAAAGGAACTTTATGAATAAGAAATAGTAAATACTCAAAAACGCAAGGCAAGCCATGAGAAAGGTTTACAGCAAAAGTACAAAATACATTGTCATTGGTACATCAAAAGAATGTAATCCATAGAAACCACCACACTTACTGGTACCAATTCTTGAACTGATACTACACTCCCACTCTCATCTTTGTCTAAAATCACCGATGAGTGCCAACTAAATGTGCCATTAAAACACGTTATTAACTTCCAATGCCTCTACCACATCACTACTTAAAACCTTATCAAACAACCTCCCAAGAAAGACTGTATCCCCTTCGTAAATGCAGCATACCACAACATTTTGCATAGCAAATTTTTGTTCCACCTCATTCCATGATGTGATGACAGTAAAACTATTTAGATCAGTGTTATAGCCTTGGCACCCTCCAAAACATCTGCACTTTAATCTACAAACCAACTTGGTCAGATATAAATTACCACAACAATATGGTCGGTTAAGCAGAAAAAAAACCATCAACCCACATCAGGAAACCACAACAAATATTCATATCAATTAGAATTTCCACCCTCAGTCACTGGTTTATCAGACAATAATCATCCATTGATTTGGAAACTGAACTTCGTTACTAACTACAACACGCCTCCAAAAGTCCACCCAACACCTCAAAGACCTGCTCTGTTAAATCCCAAGGCATTCATTGGCTTGTCCCATCCATTGGTTTGCTGAAAAATTAAATCCCTTCAATTAGTGCCTTAGTCATCTACATGAAAGGACTTGAAAATCCTCTATCACAGATTCAGCAGCAACACTTTCACTTAAAAAATGTGATGATCTCTTGCGTTCCACAGCCTCCACATGCATGCAAATTGAACCACCTTTGCTTTGTCAATTAACTCTATTCATCCACTCAATAGACCTGAAAAGAACTGAGTGAAACTTTCCCATCTCTTATCATGAAATGCAGTGGATACACCCGCCCGATTCAAAATACCATTCCATACTTAAACTTCATTAAAAAAAAAAAAAGTGTTATACACCCTCTTCCATCCCAAATCCGAAGACATGTTCAATAGATCATGTTGCAAAACACCTCTTTATACTAAATTAACTTGTTTTGTGATAGTTTCTGGTTTGGAACAATCTCCAGGCAAACACAGCTACTTTTAACGGGACTAATTTGTGCCACGCGACCGAGTAATTCCTATTCATATATTGCCTTAGTTCAGCTATAAAAACTTGATATGCCTCTCTAATTGTGTACATTTGTTATGCTTTTGTTTTACAAATTCCTTTCAGTTACAAAATTCTTATCAGTATTTGGTTATTATGAATTTAAAGATGTCGAGTCACATGGTCATTGATCACTAGCAATAGGCATTTAGGAATTTGTGAATCTCTATAAACAACAGCACAATGGAATGAAAAAAATGGAAGAACAATAAATTCAAATTTTGTTCAGTTCAATTTTCCCTTTCCCTATGAGTGTTTCACCTTCCAAATACTATCAGTTTTTTAAGACTATGTTTGGCAAGGCCAATATTCAAGCTTATAGCAGATAGCTTATACAGTCATATGACCAAAATAGACATGTTTGGTGACGTTCCGCTATTAGTTATCTATTATTATATTTATAAGCAATCCACTATCAGCATCAACTATAAACTTATCCACTAATTTTTACCAAACAAGACCTAATACTCAAGGTGACAAAACAAATATAAAATTTACACCATATTGTCCTCTTCAAAGATATCTCTCACTTATATAATACAAAATGTTGAACAACAAATTTATTATTAGTAAAAGTGACACTAATGATCATTTTACAACCGGACAATCGAACTCATAGTGTAAAAAACAAAAGGTTATGAGGAAAGCAGAGAACTGTATATCAGGCTCTAGATTCAACACTAGTTACAAAGTTGTTGTAAATTTGAACTCATATACGCTACATAGATAACAAATTGAAAGCGATACGATAAATGATATAGTGAATGAAGCTACTCTAGACGGCGCAGTCAATTCATCGAGGTTCAAGAATGAGGAGGAGGAGGAGGTGGATTACCGCTGCGGAGTTCTTCAATTAGATGAGAGAGTTCTTTGCGAGAGGATTCTCTGCCAAACATGAATCCATACCTAAAAGCGAGATTAGGTTTGTCAGAAAATCTTATGAATGAAAATTGGTGGAATGCAAGAGTGAGAAAATAATTAGTTACCAGAAGGAAATGGCGGAGAAGACGCCGGCGGTGGCAACGGTCTGAACAAGAGTAATCTTCTTCTCCATTGGAAGAGATACGAGTTCAAATTCTTTGGTCTGTATCAGAAGAAGAGATACGAGTTCTTATTTTTGGGCTGGTTTTCGTAGCACTTCTTCATTCATTCGATCAAAAATAAGTTTTTTTGGAGAAATTTCTTATAATGTTTAAATTATATTTGCAATAAAATCATTCAAAAATTATAACAATTTATTTATGGGTAAAAATAATTATCCGTTGAATTTTCTTTATGAAAATGAAAAATAAAATTGGCTATATATTTATGACCACAACAAATTTATTTAATTTATGTTATTAATTAAAGTCTCCGTGAGCATGTCCTCGTGAACTTATCTCGGTTGGTTGGGACCTAGGAGTGTATTTCTCCAAGGTCTCATGTTAATTTACTTACGATGTCAGTTTCAGTGGGTTACTTTGAATTATTAAAAAAAGTCTCATATTTATATTCTATAAAAGCTATTCCTAAAAATAAATCTAGTAAATTTGGGGGTTTGGTAGCTCAACTGATTTGAGCTAAAGTCCAAGCAGTTGAAGTTCCATGGTTCAAGTCCCAACAAGAAAATAAAACTAACATAACGATAAACATATTAACATTTGTCATTCATCAAGTATTTTACATGATATGTTTACGTGATGGTGACTAACGTTTTGTCTGAGCGAGAGCGGTGACATTCAACCCTTTTATTTTACGCTTCAAGAGTTTGAAGTTTTTTGATTTTTTTTGAGCTATTCATTTAATTGGTGAGTTCAATTGGGATAACATAGTTTTGTAGTTGAATTCTAAGGTGGTGGTGGTATATAGTTTCCATTTGAATAAAAAAAAAAAAAAAAAGACAATTCTTCCTTGGATATTGTTGTATTCTGCAAAATACATACTCACAAAGGCTTCTCAATGTAAACAAATGATATCTAATCAAAACATGGCGAGTTTTCTTTCGGGACAAATTCGCATTATAAGACAAGCCAATGTGGTGACTCGTTTGCTAGCCCCAGCGACCATATATATATTGTTGATGCTCATGACTTTTATCTTTAATTGAATTGAACAAGTTTTTTTTTTTAATTGAACAAGTTATTGCTAACAATATGATTAAGTATGTTTCTATAAATAGGAAAAAAGAGTAGGAGTAAGTAATTAAACAATATTGATGAATTGATTAGACCATGACTTCCTTTCTTGAGGCATAGACCATGACTTCATTGCTTACGGTTGGATTTTTCTAATGAGAAACGGTTCGAATAAATTAAGTTATTATTGTAAAAAGAAAACGTGAATTGGATACAAAAATTAGGGGATTGGTCTTGTTAACTTGGCTTTCAAAAAATTGAATACTCAAGACTTTTAAAAAGAACATTTTATAGGCCACAAATCATAGTTTAATTGATAAAATATCAAAAATGTTAGGCCGAACGTCATGACCGGGATTCAAATCCCGACATCTTTACTTATGTGTGCAAGTTTATAATAATTGTATTATTTCGTCTATCTAAAAATTCTATGGTGACTTTTTGTCAAAAAAAAAATTCTATGGTGACTTGGTAACATATGTAAGAATATTGTAAAAAAAAAAAAAACGTTAGGAACAAAAAAGATTGTCATCGATCTAAGTCAAACAACATTTTTTTAAGAGGGTCAAACAACGTTAATGTTTCTCATCCGTAACATAAAATTCCAACGGTTTGTGTTAATTTTCATGTCTATATTAACCTTACACTCATGTCATAGTTATTGTTGTTTGTAGACTTGCCCGATTGAATAAATTTCATGTTTCAACACGAATTTATTAGACCATTACCATTTCATTTCAACGTTCTACAAACATAAAGACCATCTTATCTTAGTATTTTATTTTAGTTTATTCAATTTAGTCAAAATCGCTGTGCCTCTAATTTTCTAATGATAATGATAATAAAACGCCAATACCATATTGCCATTTACATAAAAGATGGCAATATTCTTCACCTTACCCTTTGTATTTGCCTAATAGTAATACTGCATTAACCTTATGCACTTTTTTCTTTTGACTGGAGAGCCTAGTGCACTTTCAATTCCATGTGAGGAATCTATCTACTATATCAAAACAATTAAAAGCCAATGGTTGACAAAGTATAAGATCATTAATTTTGTTGAGCTAGGCCGAACTAACAAGAAAGTTCAAACCAAGGAAAAGTAAAATCACCCTCTAAAAAAAAAAAAAAAAATTGACTTCCAAGATTAACCAAAACTGCTTCTAATTCAACTCATGTTTAACTGATAAGATTCTTGGTCCTAAAAATAAGAAGAATAAAAAAAAAAATACTAAGTTCTATTTACCTTTTTTAACCAATCTTGACCGAGATGATTCAGCATTATCATGAGGAGTGTTTGACATTTCTGAAAATTGCAATGCTTGCTTCAACCCTTCCACTATCTGACTCATAGATGGTCTATCTTCTGGATTCTTCTTTAAGCAACTATCGGCCAATTTCGCAATTTTGCGTGCTGCAACAATGGGATATTGGTTCCTGAGACGCGGGTCCATTATCATGCTGAATCTGCTAGTGTCAGCAGGATATTGTTTAACCCAGTCTAATAGCTTATGTTCAGCTGTCGGACGGTTCCTTTCCAATGATCGTCTTCCCGTGAGAATTTCGTAGAGTACGACACCAAAACTCCACATGTCACTTTGGACTTTGAGATGACCTGTTTCGATGTACTCTGGTGCAGCATATCCTTGTGTTCCAACAACCTGATAACAAGAAATATATGGTTCAACTCATTTGTAAACTCGTAAATATAATATTTTGTGGTCTTTAGATGAATGGACATATAAGCAATGTTGCTTAAATCGTGACTTAAGGGACTGGTTATATGGTATAGGCCCTATTTGGATATACAACTTACTTTAATCACTTATAGCATGACCGCTTATCATATAAGTGTTTATGTATAAACTATTTCTATAACAAAGATGAAATGAAGTTTAACTATTTTTAAGTTATAAGCTGCTTTCATAAACTATTCGGAGATCTTATCAAAATAAGCCAAAAACAGCTTATAGGCGCCATAAGTTGTTTCCATAAACTTTCTCAAGCAGTCTCAGAAATGCTTATTAATAGATAAGTTCAAATCTGTCACTCAAAACATACCCCAAATATGAACTCGCTTTAGGAATGGGGCACAATGATATTATAATTATACACACAAGTCCCTACAATTTAGGCACTTTTGAATATGAAAGTGATATGTATTAGCAGATTAGCACTTGAAGAATAGTTAAATACATGTCCAACATATATAAACCTACCGCAGTAGATACATGAGTCTGATCCCCTTGTGGTCCTTCCCTGGCAAGACCAAAATCAGATAGCTTCGGGTGGAAATCCTCATCCAGTAGAACGTTTGAAGATTTGAAATCTCGGTAAATCACCTTCCAAGCATAAAAATAAAAAGATTATCAACCACAAGCTATTATTCAATTAAACAATTTGCAATCAAAACCTTAACAATCATTTGCATTCTACACACACATTTCACTTAAGGCCTATAGATTTGTTGGGAGGTCCTAGGTTTAGGTTTGGCAAAAAGTAACAAATAGTGGATAAACTGGTGTATAGTGAACGAAGTTACAGTAGATAGCTGACAAGCTAGCTGAGCGAATAAATAAACAGATTACATTTGTAACTTTGCATATCCTAGTAACATTTGTGACAAAAAAAAAAAAACTTTTGAATTCCGCATCATTATCAAGAACGTTCCAACATAGAGATAACGATAATGATGAGACACATGTGAATATTATGTTTACATTGGAAAATGTTAAATAAATAATGGTATGCACTTAAGTTAAATGATATTGCAAAAAATCTCATATTTTGAGGTACCTGTATCTCCAATCCCTCATGTAAATAAGCTAATCCTTCAGCAGCACCAAGCATGATCTCCAATCTTGTTTTCCATGGAAGGACAGGGAGAGTTCTACTGAAAAGGTGATTTTCCAAGCTCCTGTTCGGCATGAACTCATACACCAACAGCCGTTGGATTCCTCTTTCTCCATCTACTGAGCAATATCCCAAAAGCTTAACCAAATTTGGATGATTAACAATGCTGAGAAATTGAACTTCTGCAAGCCATTCTTTATGACCCTTTTACAAGAAAAGAAAACAAGTGTAAGGATGCCGCTATATTTTTAAAGTACAATATAAGTATTTGGATAATTCAGTGGCAAAGAAGTAAAAACAATGCCAATGATTTGATAGAACTCGAGATCATTCAAGTCATATGCTGAAAAAATTATCTGATTCTTGATGTTCTTTATAAACATTATACCGAGAACTTTTACAATTACCACCATTGCTCTTTTATATGCAAATAAATTGCTAAAATATATCTTCTGCTTGAAGTTTACCCTTAAAATATGTTAAGCAACTATCACATTGAAGTTTCTTAATGTTCTACTTAAGTTCTCACTTTAGAAAAGTTCAACCAGAAGACTTAACCAAAGAAAGCACCCACATGTGGATAAAAATTAAGGACGGTACTATAACATAACATAGCTGGTACAGCAAATAATTTGTCCATTCTAAAGTATTACTATATAAGTCCAAACAACCATGGACCCAAAAGGTCAAAATTTCCTTCACCAGATGACAACAATAATGGAGTATAATCAAACACTAAAACTCTTAGCCACGACAAATTAAATCAATCAAAGCATGTGAATACTATATCAACTTCACAAGGGTCCATGTTCAATGATACCTCTTTCAATTATTACTCACAACAAGTCACATGAGAACAGAACTATGAAGCACAAACACAGACACACAACCACAACACGTAAACACCGATAATAATTTAAGAAAATGAAAGTAATTAAATCTAAATTTGTATGGTGCAAAACCATTGAAGCAATAAACTCCTACCAAATCAAGCATGGTAAAAAAAAAAAAATACATAAGCAAAAAGAGAAGAATCCATACCTGAAATCCACGAGTGTTAAGCCTTTTGATGGCAACTATAACTGGATCACCTTGTCCATCAGGGGGCTTAATGGATCCTTTATAAACACTTCCAAAACCCCCTTCTCCAATCTTAAGCATCCTATTAAAACCATTGGTAGCATCTCTAAGTTCTTGAAAAGTGAAAACTCTGAAGCTTTGCTCTTTCTCTCTATACAAATCCTTCACACTCCTGGGAGAAGATATAGAGCCGGTAGAGTTTGCGGCCCGTTTGGACGCCGGACTCTTCTTTTTGTTTTTGTTCTGCAATTCAGGAGCTGATTTGGATTTCTCTTTGAAGAAGAAACACTTCATTTTGAGATCATGAATTAGTTACCAAGAGCTTTGTTGTTGTGAATTATATATATATATTTGATGAATGTTTTGTAGGAAGAAGAGAAAAGAAGATTGAGTAAAAGTGAAGTTTTGGAAAAGAGGAAGAACAAAAGTGGGAAACGATGATTAAATGAAGGGAATGGGAACATAGGAGAAGTGGTTGAGATAAAGATAAAGACGGGAGTGTGAGAGCGCGTTGAAGACGTAAGTGAAAGAAGAACATGAAGAAGAAACAAAGACCTTTCAAACCTGTCATTTAGGACATAGAAATAGAAATTGTTTCATGTGCTGTCTCCCTACACGCAATTTGGACACACGCGGTCCCATAATTAGCCTCTGTTGTTCGGTAATAAAACATCATGGTTGTGAACTGAAGTAAAAATATACGAAGATGGTAAACAAGTGATTTGATTTAGTTCAAGTGTTTGTACAAAAAAAAAAAAAAATTGATTTAGTTCAAGTGGTTATAGACAACGAAACAAGAATCGACCAATCAAAAATCTATGTTTTGTGGAATACATGGAGCTTAATAGGTTATTATGGAATGCTCCTTCAAAAAAAAAAAAAAGGTTATTATGGATACTCGTGTAAAGATTTGTGTCCTTTTTTTTTGCGATATATAGTATTTTCCTTTATTTATTTATTTATTTACTGAATTTAATAGAGTTTCTTTTCATAACTACTCCATATGATTAGGATATAGTAAGCAAATAAAGAGAGATAGATATGCTGCAAATACAATAGATTCAATTTACACATTCTTTCAAAAAAAAAAAAATAGATTCAATTCACACGTTTATAAATAAATAAATGAAAACACAGACTTTTTTTTTTTTTAAAGACACACACATATTTTAAAAACCACACAGTTGGAAATCATATATTAAAAAATGAAGCATAAATCAAGATGGAATTTTAAAAACATAACAACCTCGTATTTTTTCCAACACGAGGCAATCCACTAAGCTCACATAATGATGGTGACTTTAAGTGGAATTTGGAATTCCAGAAGTTGAGAATATGCATTTACCGTAGTTGCGCAACACAGTGTGACAATTCTTATTTGAATTGCGAAATGAGTCAAAATGTTTTATTGAAAATCACATAATGATGGTGACTTTAAGTGGAATTTGGAATTCCAGAAGTTGAGAATATGCATTTACCGTAGTTGCGCAACAGTGTGACAATTCTTATTTGAATTGCGAAATGAGTCAAAATGTTTTATTGAAAATGAGTGATAAAGTGGTTTGAAGAGGAACGTATAAATTTGAGTGATAAACTCCTTGTATTAACAAAATGACAACATTTGTCATTGCATAAAAACAATGTTATTAAAATTTGAGTCATTGGATCTTTGATCAAACCTAGATGTTGCGCAACCGCAAGATTTCTCAAATCCAACATTGTCATGGGGTCTCAAATTAGCAAAGATGACGATAGTGTCCGCGCTAATAGGGATGTCATGCGTGACGACAATAACATTGGCCACCTTTCAAACCTGAAATCTAAAAAAGGATACGATTGATTTAGCCAAGCTATACAACCTGTCTCAACTTTGGCTAATTTTTTTGGTCAAAACTAAAATATTTGTAAAGATTAAAGCATAAATAAATCATTGAACTATATTATAATCAATAATTCTTATGATATCAAGTATTTTTGTAAGAACGGTACACACAATAAAAGCCGCTGTATATTACAAGATTGACAACAATACAAACAACAAACAATCCGAGAGGATTCGTTTGTTTAGCTTTCCCTATGATTAAACAGATAAAAACCTGTCGAGTAAAAATTGTTCAGTTCAAGAAAAATAATTAAAGGTACAGGCTTAGATCAATAATGCTCTCTCATGTTTCAGGTCAACTAACCAATCCACTATTATGTAACAACACAATTGTTGACAACATTGTTTTGAGCAAAAGCTGCATCCATTGTCATCGCCGTCAAACCAAAGAGCACAAAATCAATATGACGAGATCATCACAATGTTCGTTTTAATCCTTGTGTGTGTTCCCAAAACAATTGTCCCTCATTTAAGTTCATCACAATCTTCTCTTAAAATAATCGACTGTGATTCCAAAGCAGTCTTCTGTTGTTCGTGACAACAGGAGGAGCTAATCCTGGAATGTCGCGAATGTCCTTGTTCTCTGGATGTACAAGCTGAAATTTTGAAAGATAAAATTTAGCATAGTAAGTCATAATTTGAGCATTGTCAGAGAATTTATCAATCAGTAAAATAAGCAGTTTGGCAAGAAAGTAACTTCTTGAATCTAGTTTTACAAGGTAAACTGAAACCAAGGTGGCGTTTACAAAAAGAAAATTGGCATTTATATGATCACATTCATTCACACAAAAATCAAGACATCCTGATCTTGACCGTCTGTTAACAACCCAAAAAGCACTGAATAGAGTTTGAAATGCAATTTTGTTTGTTGTACTTACAAATATCATAATCCGAGAAAATTTCAACATAATAAAAATACATACATAAACTAAAAGCGGTAAATCTGTGAAAGGCCATCAAAAGCTATGCCTAGTGAAGACTAGTGGAGGAGTTCTTTTTCATGGTTAATCAGTAAATCAATATATTATGCTTCATAAGCAACTTAAATGCTTCATCCACGTGTTGTCAAAGCAATTTCTACCACAGGTAAACATGGCACATCTAGGCACCAATAAATTCACCATGAAGTACAGCAACAATAGAGGGTATTTCTGAATTGAACCAAAAAGTTAGAAAGCAAATTTCCCTTACCTTTACAATAATGATAGCAATTACTCCAATGACGATGAGGAAAAGTAATGCCATAATACACTTGTCAGTAGCAACCTATTACAAAAATGCGAGCAAGTTTATCAATGAATGATTCATAAAGTAAGTTAGGAACTATACTGAACAAAATGATGTGGATTCTGTAGAAATTGACCTGCCTACCGATTTCCTTGACCAATTTAGATGCTTTCTTTATAGAAAAATGGATAGAATCCAGCTCATTGACAACTCTGCTCATTTGTTCCGTCTACAAAAGGAAGAGGTTACAGCCCTTAGTACCCATGTCAAAATCAAGTTTTTTTTCCTTGGACTACTTCTGGGGTGAAGGCTATGCATAAGATTCATACCTGTGCCTTAAGAGCTGCAGCAGTCTCAGTACCAATATTTACCGTGTCTTGAACAATCTATTGCAGAAGGGTTCATGAAAATAAACTGTCAGCGAAGTTCCAAATTTTATCCACATGAAATAGACAACAGAATTTGTATATCCAGAATATTCAAATCAAACACCATTTAGTATTTTTCAGTTCTCTTTCACAACTTCCACTGTACATCAAACTTCTAGAGGAGCAGAGGGGACATGGAGTGCAATTGTGGTTTAATTTAAGGTGAATTAATATAAAATGCACATATTTTCCACATGTACCCAAGGAGGTGTATGTATAACAACTTTGCTACTCAATTTAAGACTACAAGGTTATGTAAGACAAAAGCTTGTGTTTCCTTTGAAAACAAAATATAGAAATATTTTGTCTCCACTTCCTCACACTTTTTCATCCTTATTTCACTGATTCCATGATTTAGCAATAATCCAATATCAAGTTTATTTAAGCTTGTATATGAATAAAAAGCAAGGTTGGGAAGGTAATGTTTCAGGAGCATAATGTTAGATTAATATAAACACAACAAACTTTAATGTATTCTTTAATTTAAATGAGAAGGAACATGTTGCGAAAGAGATAGTTAAATTGTCATAAGATATTTACGGAAGTAAACTGACGAGACGGTACTAAATAAACAATAGGACACAACCAAGACAACAGTTTGACAAAAAAGAAAGACCATATATTACTTGAAGGTCAAATTCATTACCAGCAATTAAATTGTGCTCTAACATCCATATATTTTCTTAACTAACTGCTATTATCACGACAATGAAAAGTAAGCAAGCATAATATGTGGAGCTACAACATTTGCCTCTAGGACAAATAAAATACTATAGCAAATTATAAAATCACCAGTAGTCTATGTATTTGGAAAGAAAAAAAAAATAGTGATATTCAAGGTATAAACCAACCCTTTTTCCCCTCTCAATGGCTTGATCTGTGTCATCCATCATCCGATTCCCATGATCCATTAGCTGTTCATTTGACATTGCTGTAATACATCATAAATGCTCCAAATTAACCAAAATGGTAAACAGATTAAATCTTCTTTGGTCAGTGGCGAAAACCAAAATAGCTTGTATTTCATTTAAAATTACTTCCGACTTTTAAAGGCTGACAGCCAAAATACAGGTATTTTTAACTGACAAAAAAAGCAGAAAAGATAAGCTATTAATATTAAAAGCAGAAATAGGCCAGCCCCCTTCAAACAATAGCTGAAACAGACAATATTTTCTTTTTTACTTTATATTGAAGCTTTTCTACAAAAAAAAAAAAAAATTAAAAATATGTATGTAAAAAAGGATGAAGATCATAGAAGTGTGAGAAAGGAACTTAGACTACGAAGCATGCATGCATGTTGAATTTCAAGTAATGTGTATACTGCAAATCAAAGCGACATGAACCATCTCCCAATATGAAATAATGCAGAAGTATGATAGTTTTTCTAATCTCTCACTTTCACTGAAACGATTGAGGACTCCTCCGCTCATACATACAGTCACAATACAAGTGTAGAATGAATACAACCACGAGTCGTATAAATCAAGCATAACAAGAAGGTAGAAGCACGGGCCTTGTCTAAAAACTGAGTAACTGACAAATATATCCATTGCCTAAATTACTAAATATAAAGTGTGTTTAATCAATAATGTCACACCTAGTGAAATAAAATGATCATGGACTTTGACTACTGAAAACATGTTGCGACACATAAACATTAGCATAATCGATATGAAGAAGCCAGCATACTTACCGGAAGCTAGCAAGACATTTTCTTCTGTGTCGCCTTCATTGGGTCCCTCAAAGAGTTCAATTCGCTTATTCTCAATATTTGAAGCGTATCTGCATTGCAACAAAACACAAGCACTTACTTGTTGATGCTATCAAGGTACGCATTCCACTCAAGCAAGAACAGAATGAGAGATTCTAAGGAAGCAAAATGGTGTTCTCACTTACTGTTTTTTCAAAGCAACATATGAATTCAATTCTTTGATCTGCAACAAAAATGCAAATTCTTGTTAGTAATAGAATGAATGCGATTTAGAATTATAGATACCAATAAACTTAAAACATGAAGTAGCAAAATTAAGGGGTCAAAACAGAAGTGTATATATCACGTTAGTATCCAGAGCTAAACATCTTACCATTGACTGCTTTTTCTCATTCAAAAATTTGGTTGTTTCTCTATCAAATCTAGCCTCTAAAGCTTTGACTTCTTTATCAAACTCTTTGATAAGCCTGAAAAAAACAGATCCAACAATATATACACTAGATTAAGCAAAGAGCCAGACCACTAATCATGGTAATTCATGGATCAAAGCTTGGTGTGCTTCCAATGCCAAAATGGAATCAAACAATCAACCTTTTAAAATTATTGAAAACAGAGTTATTTATGTTTGGTTCCACTTTTAGATGAGCCTAAATTGATTCTAAAGGAGTAGAATTGATTTTGACATGTATCGATGTTTTTGAGTAAAATTGATTTTGCGTCCAAAATTGTTTCTAAGCTAAAATTTTGAGTTTTTGCCTCTACAATTGACTTTTAACTTTAAATTGTTTCTCTTCAAAAAAAAAAACTTTAAATTGTTTGTTCAACCCACTTTTATATAAATGCATCCGAACATATATCACTTTTACCTAAAATCAACTCATTTTCAGCCAGAATAAATTTTATACAATCAATTCATGCAAAATCAATTTTATTCACCACATAATCAAACACAAACATAAAAATCACATTGATCTTTCAGGTTAATAGGTTTTAGCACATTTTCAACACAGATCTGGAAAATGCAAACAACTCTCAACTCGCCAATAAAATGAACAACATCAAGCTCAACATTGTAACACATGAAAAACGAACATTTCAATCACAAATAACGAATGAAACACAAAAATTACCCTTTACACTCTCGCATTTTCTCGGTGAGTTCTTCCAATTGCCTGCTCTTTCTACTCGCATCCTTAATTTTCTCCAGCTTCTGAAATCCATTTCTGAACAAAAAAATCAACAATGACGATTCAAAAAACGATGCATGAGACAGAAATTTGAAGGGGAAATCAAAACAATGGAGGATTTGATTAGATTCTTACGATAGAGCGCGGAAATTGTCGGCGACGCGTCCGTCGATCTCCGCCAGATCCTCGCTGATCGCCGACAACTGATCCATTTTCAACGGTAATCAATCAGCCTCAACCGTCAGATTTTGCACTAACGGCGAGATCTGAATGAGGAAGGTTTGGATTTGTTTGAATGAAGATTTTATAATGTAGATTATTGGATTCTGTAATGTGGATTAGATTTTGTATTGCGACCAAACAGAGTGCTGCATTTATTTTAAGGGATCAAAAGCGCGTTTAGGATAATTTGATGATTTTTGAAAGGAGAATAGATTTTAGTGTTGTTGTTCGTTAAGTCGTGAAGAATAGACAAAACATTGTTGGGTCGGTCTTGTTGTGTTTCTTCTTCTCCCTCGTGAATCGTGATTATTAGTAATTTTTTTTCATAAATTTTGTGATACTTTTGTTTTTTTAGTATTTTTGGTTCTAAATGAATTTGGCCGCTTGATTTGATTCTTGATATAACGATGGTTTTCATAAAATGGTAGGGCTAAATAATAAAATCTAAAACTTAGCGTATGCTCGTGTAAGTAAGGAAAAAATGGTAGCTCATTTGATTGAATTAAGAGATTAAGAAGTTAAAAGTCTATGTCCGAATCTTAACCAAAAAAACATATTAATCAAACAACTTCCATGCTGAAATTTTTAATTAAAAAACCATAAATTGGGTTTGACCCCACCAGTTGGTAGATGGTGATGATCATGATCTTATTTAATTGCCACATTCACCGGCGATGATCGAGCATATTGTAGAAGAAGGGAAACATGGATTTGCCAAACTATCATTTCTTTCTCTTAACCGGAACAACACAACACAAACTATCATATTCGAATAAAAAAAAGTTGTTTTAAATTATCTATCATTTTACAATATTAATGAATAATTAATTTTTATATCATTTAATACTTATTACTTTATCTTTTTCAATTTATTTTAGTTTATATTTTTCATACCATTAACGAATTATATTTTTGTAAAATACTATTTCATTATTACTCTTTTCCGTGCAAAATTAATTCCATTTCTTACTATATGTGAAATTACTAGAATGACATATAATTTGGAGCAGATGAAGTATAATAATATATGTCATTATATAAAAAAAATGGTCTTGTTAACGGAACACTCTTTAAACATTCTAATTAGGAAATTATTCTTTAAAAAAGTCAAATAATTCAATTTCTAATACATTGAATACATAACTTTTCATAAAAAAATTACTATTTAAGAACTTTAAAGAGTGTCTCGTGACACTCATTAACATTTTCCTATAAGAAAAAACTTAAAAAAAAATAAATGGGTCATTCTATTAAGTATTTTACAATACTAAGAAACTTTAAATGGGATACCATTTGTTTACAAACGGATAATGGAGGTCTGGGGTTGAAAATGTTGAAGGAATTTAATATTTCTTTGTTAGGTAAATGGGTGTGGAGGTTGTTGGAGGAGAGGGAGAGTTTGTGGAATGTAGTTATTCGCGCAAAGTATGAAGAGGAGGGGGGTAGGGTGCGGTTTGGTGAAGGTGGTGGCTCGAATTGGTGGCGCACTTTGAACCAAATTCGATTGGGGGTGGGTCTTGTTGATAATAGGTGGTTGGTGGGTAACATTGTTAGGAAGGTGGGGGATGAAGGTGAGAAAAACACAAGAAGGGGGGTTGAATTGTGTTTTAGAAAAATTCTTCGTTTCTCCTAAAAACTGAACACACTGATCAGAAGCTAAGCGAGACAGCTTCTGAAGTGATAATCAGAATCTAAATGCAGCGGAATAAAACAGAGAGAGAGAAGAAGAACGACACAAAGCAATTATACTGGTTCCTTCCACAATCCGGAAGTAGTCCAGTCCCCCTTGCACTTCCAAGGAGATTTCACTATGAGTAATATCTGATTACAAATGCTCAAGCACACAAGCAAGAGACTTCCAATGCTCAAGCACACAAGCAAGAGACTTCCTTTGCTCAAGAACACAATCAAGAGACTTCCTGCTCAAGCACAACTGCAAGAGACTTCCTAACTAAACAAAATTACACAGAAAATTGTTTAAGGTTGAACACTTGATATACAATCAGAGGTGCTCACAATACAAATCAGATACAGACTCAATGGACTTAAGAATTTCTAAGATATGACTTTGAGACACAGAAATTCTAAGTGAATGCAGAACAATTTCAGCAGAGGTTTGGTACTTGTGAAAATCTTGTGAGTCTTTCGTTCAGCGTTCTTGCATTACCAATTCTCTAGGTCTTCACTCCTTTATATAGAGGTGTGAGAGAGACGTTGTGAAATTGCCAGCACACCAAAGAGTCGTTGTTGAAGCTTGATCTTTCACCAATAATCTTTTGCCTGATTTGGCTGTTGTCCTATGAAGAACAAATTTGAAATCCATTCCTTATCCAAAGGAACATCTATGCAGGCGAAACCGTATTCTGGAGCTATTTTCTTGTCCTGTAGCGCGGACACAAAACAGAGTAGTGGAGAACGTGGTTGTACAATTCGTACAAAGTACAATGTCAACGCTTTCGTCCAAATTGCAAACACACGCCTTCAAACACCTTTGAAATGACCGTTGCAAACTCCACTAATCCTTTGTTTGTGTTTTCGAATCCAATAGACAGCTTTTGCATTGATAATTCTTCAATTCTTGATTCTTTGCAAATCCAGTTGATATTCAGCTTCTGGTGAAATGGCTTCTGATGATGCAGCTTCTGATGATATGACTTCTGCAGCTTCTGATGACGCAGCTTCTGATGATGTGGCTTCTGGACCTCTTGTCTTCAGAAGCACTATTCTTCAGGAGCAGCCTACTTCAGGAGCGCTATTTCTTCAGGAGCAGCTTGACTTCAGGAGCGCTTTTTCTCTTCAGTAGCAAGTTGCCTTCAGGAGCGTCCAAGCTTCAAATTTTTGTTGTTTCCATAGCTCTTTATTTGCTCATTCAGAACCAATGATGATGTAACTTTATAATTATGGTCCTGTACACTTGAACAAATATTAGCTAGTCCAATTTACAATTTTTAATACCTTGTTATCATCAAAACCCTTTAAGGTTCATTGTTAAACACATTTTGTTCCAACAATCTCCCCCTTTTTGATGATGACAAACAAAAGTATTTAAAATTGATCAATTGTTGTTAATCTAATTAACAAGTTGACTTTGGGGTTCTGAGGTTTGTAAGCTCAGACTCCCCCTGAGTCTGATAGTCTTTAAGGTGAGGTTTGTAAGCTCCCCCTAAGTTCTATCCAGGTTAATTAAATTCATTTTTCGCGCAATAATATTATCAGAGCTTAAAAACAAAATTGAATCATTGAAAGAATTAACTTATAGATAAGAAGAATGGTTCAATTAATTTTACTTGAATTTTGATACTCCTTCGTTCGTTCATAGCTTATACCAATAAGGTAAAAAAAATGATAGAAGGTTTTCAAAAATTTCAAATGCCATTAATGGGGCTCAGAGCCTTTAAATACTTGTCACATATACTCCCCCTTTTGTCATTATCAAAAAAAAATTTAAGCATAAAAGACAAAAAGATATGAGAAAAACTCAAACAGGAGAGAGTATAAAAGAAAGTGAACTAAATAAGTCAGAGCAAAATATATGAACATGTATATCAATTGTCAGAAGCAGCTAAACAGTCAGAATCAGTAAGCATTCAGAAGCAAGAGAAATAAGACAAGATGGTTTCAGAAGCAAGGACTAAGAAATTTTAAAACAGACAACAAACAAAGAAAAACACAAGGGTGTGCAACTAAGGGTTGGTTTGTTGTTGTTTCTTCATCTCTTCCATTTCTTCAATCTTCTTCTTCAACAGTTCTTCAAGTTGTTGTTGCCTCTGAAGAAGAGCTTGTTCCCTTTCTCTAGCTTCTTGCTGCTGCTGTGCCATCTGTTTCTTCAGAAGCTTACACAGCCTTGCTTCTCTGGTCAAGTAATCCGTTTCAAAGAAGAAAGGCTGGTTTGCCAGAAGCAGTGTAGAACTTCTTACTCTAAGACTCTGATTCACTTGCTCCATTAGCCTTCTGACTGAAGCTTGCTTGACTCTGATGCATTTGGCCTTGATTTCTTCAATAACCGCAGCTGCCCGGTTTTGAAGAGATGCCCAGGAGTCTTCATATGCACCTGTGAGATCAATTGTCCTTCTTTGATCCACCAGATTATGCATCTGGCTCAAGATTGTGAGAAGCTCAGAATTAATATATCCAGATTCCAGGATGTTTGTGGGTGGATGATCAAGGGTTTCAAGATCAGAATCACTGATTTCTAAATCTTGAATGGGGTTAGGAATTGGAAAGGTAAGGTGTGTTTGTGTGTTTGAAGATGAAGGCTGGTCAGAATCAATGTGTGTGGTGGAGGTTGAGTCTTGAACATTGACTAGAGAGATGTCAACATCCATGGGAGTTGGTTCTGGAGAGTGTTCAGGTAAAGGTTGAAATTCAGTTTCAGTTGGTGGTTGTTGTAGTGAAGTTGTTGTTTGATTGTTGAGTTGGGGGTCAATGATGGCTATTGGTGATTGTGGGGGTGTTGTGGGTTTTTGTGGTTCAGGTGTTTGTTGATGGGGGTTTTCTGAAACAATATTTTCAGAAGCAGTTGCTTCTGGAGTTGTTTCAGAGGCCTTTTCTGAAGTAGATTCAACATTTTCTGGAGGAATCATGTTGAGAGGTTGAATGTTAAGGGGTTGAGGGTTAAGGCGAAAGATAGTCTCAATGACTTTTTCTCTCTGCACAGCCATTTCAGCCAACTTCTCATTAATTATGTGACCAACTGGCTCATAAGTAGTTGACTGGGAGGGCTTTTTGTTGGTTTTGGTTGATGTTGGCTTGCTTTTTACTGGTTTTTGAAAGAGTTGGGTTAAGGGTATATCATCATCAGAATCATCAGAATCTGATAATGGTGTGGATGCGGAATCTGATGATATATTAATTACCTTCTCTGATTCAGGATCAGAATTCTCTTTAACAGACTCACTGGTCATCAGCAACAGTTGCTTGGCTTCTGAAACTACAGACTCTTGTAGCTCAGCAGCAATCTCCATAGCTTTTCCAATAGCTTCTGACACAATAGTAGCAGCTTCAGTCTTCTTAGGAACATGAGGGAAGTTCTTGGTCCTCCTTACTGCTTGCTTCCTTTTCTTCTTTGGTATTGCAGGTTGATCAAGAGTAATGCCAACATCCATGATCATCCTGGAATCCATGTCTTCAATGGCTTCTTCAATAGAAGGTACTGATGAACTACCAATTTTGAGCTTGTCAGTAGCAACTTTTGCCTTTTTAACAGATTGTTCAACCTCTAGATATTGCTCTGCAGTCATCTTCCTTTTTGACTTTCTGCCTCTGGCTCGTGGCAGAGCACCACCATACATTTCCTCTGGAATATCTTCCAATCTGATTCTCTCATTGGTTGCCTCAAAATGTTCTTTGATATAGTACATCTGCACTTCAATGGGATCCTTCTTGCAGATGGGTGGAAAGTCCTTCATAAGATCAAACTTAACAAGTGATTCACTCAAATCTGTATGAAGCTTGGTGACAGCAGGGATCAACTTCATATTCTTGAGGGTTTGTGCATTAATGAACTTTCCAGTTTTAGTATCAAGCAGCTCATCTGTGAAGGCTTCAGCACTGCTTAGCTTGTCCAAGACTCCTCCTTGATAGAATATTTCTGACAAGAGTCTTCCATAAGGTACCCAGGTTCTATTCTGCAGCTGACTCTGTTTCAGACACTCTATCAAGTATTTGAACATATATTTTGGCACGTTCACTTTCTCCTTCTTAATGAAGTGTTGAAGAAAGACTTTTTGTGCCAAATTGGGTTTCTCACTACCACCACATGGAAGTAAGTCCTCATTCTGAATCTTCAGAAGCAGCTTCTTATCCATGCTTAGATCAGCATACTTTCCTGCTTGCGTTGAGTTGTACAGTGCCAAGTTTACTTTTTCCTTCCAGAGGCGTTCTTCAGTTGTATTTGAGAGATCAATTCCAGAGTATTTTCCAGAGGCCTCTCTACAGAGTACAGCTTCTATCTGCCATTCCGCAATTCTCACTGGAATACCACAAATACTTGACCTGATTTCAATACCTGTAAATGGCTCAAGTCCCATTTCTTCTCTGGTCTTCCCTTCCAGTTCGGGATAAATCAACACCATTTGACTTTCTTCAGTTATGGACGCAGCTTTGTCATAAACCTTAGCCCTTACCCAGAAGTGTCTTACCAATGCTTCGTATGTTGGTCCATTCAACATCTTGAAGTAATGAATAAGTTCCTGCTCTTCATAGTAGCTTCTGATCCAACACTCATGGAAAGCGAGTGATTCAAAATCCACCGGATTTTCTATTTGAACCTGTAGTTCCCATTCTTCCAATTTCATGCTTCTTCCTTTGTAGTCAAATTCAGGGACCATCCGTGAAGTAGATTCTGAAACTTTTGAGCTTGATGATGCCATTTGATGATTGACGAAGATTTGAAGAAGATGAAGATTTTAGGGTTCTAAGTTTGAGAGAATGCGCTTACTTCGCAAGAGGTTTGAGAGCAAATGTGTTTGTTGTGAGTGAGTAGTGTGTGAATTGACAAAGTGTTAGAAGTAAAACGATTGCAATTCAAAAGAGACAAACAAACATAACATTAATGACAAAATTGGGGGTGCGTGAAAAGTACTTTCAAAGCTATTAAATCATCATTGCCCTTTTAGTTATACACCAACACATACAGGCCACGTAAGAAGTTCACAGAGTAACTACCAAGTTAGTGGGCCAGAAGTTACTTTTTAAAAGGTAACTTCCAACGTTTCCACTAATTCAACTATTCAGAAGCAACAAATCCAGCTTCTGGACTTCAGATGCTGACGTCATCATCAGAAGCGAGTTTTCCTCAGAACCTCAATAAAGAGCTTCTGATGGACTACCGCTTCTGAACTAACTTCAGAACCTAAAATCCTATTCAGGAGCAAGCAAGCATTTAATCAGATACAAAGTGCATGTTCAAATTTTTCTTTATAAAATCAAATCTTTCAACAGTTAAAGGCTTAGTAAATATATCAGCCCATTGATTTTCAGTATCAATGAATTGTATATCTAAAATTCCTTTTTGAACATAATCTCTGATAAAATGGTGTTTGATTTCAATGTGCTTCGCTCTTGAATGCAAAATTGGATTTTTAGACAAACAAATAGCAGCAGTATTATCACAATAAATGGGAATACTGTTAGCAGTTATCTGATAATCTTCCAACTGATGTTTCATCCAAAGTAGTTGTGTACAACAACTTGCAGCTGAAATGTATTCTGCTTCTGCTGTAGACATAGCAATAGTTGTTTGTCTTTTGCTAGCCCAGGATATAAGATTATCACCCAGAAATTGACAATTGCCACTGGTTGACTTTCTTTCAATCCTATCACCAGCATAATCAGCATCACAGAATCCAATTAGCTTATAATCTAAGGATTTCCTATAAAGGAGTCCAAGATTGGTCGTTCCTTTCAAATACCTGAAGATTCTCTTGACAGCAGTCATATGAGATTCTCTAGGATCTGATTGGAATCTTGCACACAAGCATACACTGAATAAAATATCTGGCCTAGATGCAGTGAGGTATAACAAAGAACCAATCATACCTCTATACAGCTTCTGATCTACTTTAGCTCCTTCATCTTCTTTGCTTAAGGTGCACGTAGGGTGCATTGGAGTGTTCATCACTTTACAATCTTCAAGTTTGAACTTCTTCAGAAGCTCCTTTGTGTACTTTGATTGATGAACATAGACTCCATCTTTGCATTGATTGATTTGAATGCCCAGGAAGAACTTCAGCTCTCCCATCATGCTCATTTCAAATTCATCCTGCATTAACTCAGAAAATTCCTTGCAAAGAGATGCATTAGTAGAACCAAATATTATATCATCAACATATATTTGCACAACAAGAATATCTTTCCCAAGGGTCCTTCTGAAGAGTGTAGTGTCAACCTGTCCTCTCTTAAAGTTATTTTTGATTAAGAAATTACTTAGTCTATCATACCAAGCTCTGGGAGCTTGTTTCAAGCCATATAGTGATTTCTTCAATTTAAAAACATGGTCAGGATATTTAATATCCTCAAATCCAGGAGGTTGCTTAACATACACTTCTTCTTCTATGACACCATTGAGAAATGCACTCTTGACATCCATCTGATATAATATTATGCCATGATTAACTGCATAGGAAAGAAGTAACCTGATTGCTTCCAATCTTGCAACTGGAGCAAACGTTTCAGTGTAATCAATGCCTTCTTGTTGACTATACCCTTGTGCAACAAGTCTGGCTTTGTTTCTTGTTACTTCACCTTGCTCATTCAGCTTGTTTCTGAATACCCATTTTGTTCCAATAATGTTCTTGTGCTGAGGTTTGGGTACCAGATCCCACACATCATTTCTTTGAAATTGATTCAACTCTTCTTGCATAGCTAGGATCCATCCATCATCTGAAAGTGCTTCATCAACTGTTGTAGGTTCAATCATTGAGATTAGTCCAATCATTGACTCTTCTTGTCTGAAATGTGATCTTGTTCTTCTTGGACTATCTTTGTTTCCAATGATTAGCTCTTCAGGATGTGAAGACTTGTGTTTGAATGTGTTTCTGGGAGGATCTTCTTGATGTGAGTCATCTTGTGCTTCATCAGAAGCAGCTTCATCTTGCGCTTCTGATGTGGGTTCAGCTTCTGGACTATCTTCAGACTCAGCTATCTGATCAGGTTCTGGAGTAGCTTCAGGAACCTGTATCTCTGCAGAACTTTCACCTTGCTTTGAAGTTTTATCTTCAAGCTCCTTGTCATCAAATTTAACGTGCATAGATTCTTCAACACAGAGTGTTTCTGAATTATACACTCTGTATGCCTTTGACCTTTCAGAGTAACCCAAAAAGATTCCTCTTTGGGCCTTGGCATCAAATTTCTTTAGGTAGAGCTTGTTGTTCAGAATGTAACATGTACATCCAAATTGATGAAAGTAAGAGATATTGGGTTTTCTTCCTTTAAAGAGTTCATATGCTGTTTTCTCCAAAATAGGTCTAATATAGATCCTGTTTTGAACATAGCATGCTGTATTCACTGCTTCTGCCCAAAAATGTTTTGGTAAATTGTTTTCATGAATCATGGTTCTGGCCATTTCTTGTAAAGTTCTATTCTTTCTCTCTACAACCCCATTTTGTTGTGGTGTTCTAGGAGAAGAGAATTCATGGAAAATTCCATGTTTTTCACAAAAAGCTTCAAATGGCTCATTTTCAAATTCTCCACCATGATCACTTCTGATTTTCAAAATTTTTGATTCTTTTTCAGATTGAATTTGAGTGCAGAAGCTACTGAATACATCACACGCAACATCTTTACTCTTTATGAATTTCACCCAAGTCCATCTGCTGTAATCATCAACAATGACTAATCCATATCTACTTCCATATAAGGATGCAGTACTCACTGGTCCAAATAAATCAATATGGAGTAATTCTAAAGGTCTTGAGGTTGAAACAATGTCTTTGGTTTTAAAAGATGATTTCACAATTTTCCCTCTCTGACATGCACCACAGAGTGCATCTGAATGATAGTCAATGTCTGGTAGCCCTTTCACAAGTTGTAACTTACTAAGCTTAGAGATTAACCTCCAGTTAGCATGTCCCAACCTTCTGTGCCACATCCATTTCTTATCATTCACTGATAGTAGGCAAATCACCTTCTGATCAGCCAGTTCAGAAAAATTGATTTTATAGACATTGTCAACTCTCTTTCCCTTGAACACAATGGATTTGTCTTCCTTGTTGATTACTGTACAGTTGGGTTTTTCAAAAAGCACATCATAACCATTATCACAAAATTGACTAATGCTCAAAAGGTTATGTTCAAGACCATCTACCAACCATACATTATTAATTGAGGTAGAGGAATTACCAATAGTTCCTGTACCTATGATCTTGCCTGACTGGTTGCCTCCAAATTTCACATTTCCTCCCTCTTTCATTGTTAGGCTGAGGAACATGGACTTGTCTCCTGTCATGTGTCTTGAGCAACCGCTGTCTAGGTACCATGATCTTTGCTTTGGCACTGCTCTTAGACATACCTGCATCATTGACATTTTTAGATTTAGGTACCCATTGTTCTATGGGTCCTGGAAGGTTAGTACTTAAGGCTTTACTCTTCACTTCTTGTACCTTGTGCTGTGAGTTGGGTTGCTTCTGATTAACCATCACCTTAGGTTTTGGTACTTCAGAAGCAGTAACTGTCTTCTTCTGAAACTTAGACTTCAGAACCCCAGATTTTGGTTTCACCAGACTCTGAGGAATAGGTTCTGATCTTTTCAGGATCCTAACCTTTGAAGTCTTGGAATCAGATTTGATCATAGCCTTTGACTTAGAGTTCTTTGGCTTTGAAGTAATCTTAGCCTTAGAACTAGAAGCTTCAGGTTCTGATTGAACAACAGTTTCCAATTCAGCCCCTTCTGGTACAAAGAATGTTTTCAGACCTTCCTTGATGCATTCACAACAAGACTTTAGATTGGTTTTATCAAGTTTCACTTCTGGAAAACCAATTCCTCTGCCATTGTTCTTGTAAATGCTATAAATCATAGAAGCTACTCTGCTTCTGTCAATGCCAGATATAATGAAATCTTCAAGAGCAATTTCATGATTACTTAAAGGTTTTTCATTACACTTTTCTTGTAGCTTCTGACATAAGAACCTGAGCTGATCTTCATATGTTTTACACATGAAATCAAAGCCCCTAAGTCCTTGTTCAGAAGCTTTCAGATCCAATAGAGTTGATTTTTGCTGTTGTACCAAATCAGCATATTTTTCTTTTAAATCCTTCAACTTATTGGTTCTTACTTCAAAATGTGTAAGAAGTTCTTTAAGTGACTCAACAAGTTCATCTCTGGGAATTTTGGAATATACCTCGTTTTCATCTTCTGAGTCTGAATCTGATCCAGCTTCTGAAGTTGCTGTTGCTACCAACCCAACAGCTACCTTTGCATCTTCATCAGCTTCCTCTTTATCAGATCCAGATTCACTACCCAAATCATCCCAGGTTGCCATTAAACTCTGCTTAATCTGCTTCTTGAGTTTGCTTGGTTTGAATGTAGACCTCTTTGACTTGTCCTTTGACTTTTCTCTTTGAAGATCAGGGCATTCAGCAATGAAGTGTCCAGGCTTCTTACAGTTGAAGCATCCCTTTTGATCTTCTTTCTTTGAGCTTCTGGAGTTACCCCTTCTGGAGAGAAACTTTCTGTTCTTCTTGGCCAGATATTGAAGTCTGTTTGAGAGCATGGCCATTTCAGCAGCATCTGGTTCAGAACCTGAACTTGACTGTTCTTCCTCTTCAGATTCAACCACTTTGAGAGCTTTTGATGACTTGCCTTTGGATGGAAGAGCTATTGATTTACTCTTCTTAGTAGACTCATGTTCATTAAGACTTAACTCATGAACTTTGAGAGAACTAACAAGATCTTCGACACTTAAAGTGTTTAAATCTTTAGCTTCCTCAATGGCAGTCACCTTTGGTCTCCATCTAGCAGGTAAGCTTCTGAGTATCTTGCTTACATGATCAGAAGCAACATAGCTCTTCTTTAGAATCTGTAGCCCAGAAACTAAAGTTTGAAACCTTGAGTACATCTCCTCAATAGTTTCATCATCCTTCATCTTGAATAACTCATACTGATGTACAAGCAGGAGAGCCTTTGCTTCTTTGACCTTCTTGCTCCCTTCATAATTTGAACAGAGAGAAGCAAACATAGCTTTAGCAGTGGATTTGTCACTCATCTTCATGTATTCTGCTTTGGGTATGGCCGTGACAAGAGCTCCTCTGATAATATGATGCTTCTTGTAGAGTTTCCTCAGTTCTGGAGTATGTTTCTTTCTATCCACAGCAGCTCCTTCTTCATCAAGGACTAAACCACCAACGCCGTCTTCCAGAATATCCCACAATTCTTCATCTAGGCTCATGATGTAACTGTAAAAATTGGTCTTCCACCAAGAGAACTCTTCAGCATCTCCATTGAACTTTGGAACTTTTCCAACACTGGTTTTCTTACTATCACTATAATCATGTGAGACATTTTTATAGCTAGTATCACCATCAGGAGGAGGAGTAGTCATGTTTTTCTCAGATCTTTGACTGTTGCACGGTTAAGTGATACACAACAGACCAAGGCTCTAGATACCAATTGAAGGTGAGAAAAACACAAGAAGGGGGGTTGAATTGTGTTTTAGAAAAATTCTTCGTTTCTCCTAAAAACTGAACACACTGATCAGAAGCTAAGCGAGACAGCTTCTGAAGTGATAATCAGAATCTAAATGCAGCGGAATAAAACAGAGAGAGAGAAGAAGAACGACACAAAGCAATTATACTGGTTCCTTCCACAATCCGGAAGTAGTCCAGTCCCCCTTGCACTTCCAAGGAGATTTCACTATGAGTAATATCTGATTACAAATGCTCAAGCACACAAGCAAGAGACTTCCAATGCTCAAGCACACAAGCAAGAGACTTCCTTTGCTCAAGAACACAATCAAGAGACTTCCTGCTCAAGCACAACTGCAAGAGACTTCCTAACTAAACAAAATTACACAGAAAATTGTTTAAGGTTGAACACTTGATATACAATCAGAGGTGCTCACAATACAAATCAGATACAGACTCAATGGACTTAAGAATTTCTAAGATATGACTTTGAGACACAGAAATTCTAAGTGAATGCAGAACAATTTCAGCAGAGGTTTGGTACTTGTGAAAATCTTGTGAGTCTTTCGTTCAGCGTTCTTGCATTACCAATTCTCTAGGTCTTCACTCCTTTATATAGAGGTGTGAGAGAGACGTTGTGAAATTGCCAGCACACCAAAGAGTCGTTGTTGAAGCTTGATCTTTCACCAATAATCTTTTGCCTGATTTGGCTGTTGTCCTATGAAGAACAAATTTGAAATCCATTCCTTATCCAAAGGAACATCTATGCAGGCGAAACCGTATTCTGGAGCTGTTTTCTTGTCCTGTAGCGCGGACACAAAACAGAGTAGTGGAGAACGTGGTTGTACAATTCGTACAAAGTACAATGTCAACGCTTTCGTCCAAATTGCAAACACACGCCTTCAAACACCTTTGAAATGACCGTTGCAAACTCCACTAATCCTTTGTTTGTGTTTTCGAATCCAATAGACAGCTTTTGCATTGATAATTCTTCAATTCTTGATTCTTTGCAAATCCAGTTGATATTCAGCTTCTGGTGAAATGGCTTCTGATGATGCAGCTTCTGATGATGCAGCTTCTGATGATATGACTTCTGCAGCTTCTGATGACGCAGCTTCTGATGATGTGGCTTCTGGACCTCTTGTCTTCAGAAGCACTATTCTTCAGGAGCAGCCTACTTCATGAGCGCTATTTCTTCAGGAGCAGCTTGACTTCAGGAGCGCTTTTTCTCTTCAGTAGCAAGTTGCCTTCAGGAGCGTCCAAGCTTCAAATTTTTGTTGTTTCCATAGCTCTTTATTTGCTCATTCAGAACCAATGATGATGTAACTTTATAATTATGGTCCTGTACACTTGAACAAATATTAGCTAGTCCAATTTACAATTTTTAATACCTTGTTATCATCAAAACCCTTTAAGGTTCATTGTTAAACACATTTTGTTCCAACAGGGGATGGAAGAGATATTGTTTTGGGTGGATCCGTGGTTGGATGATTGCCCGTTAGCAATATCTTATTCTAGGCTATATCAGCTTGCGGACAATAAACTAGCCACGGTGTCGGAGATGTCTGTGCTTGGGTGGGGGTTGGTGGTGAAGCGTGGAACTGGCGGAGGAGGTTATTTGCGTGGGAGAAGGGGTTGCTTATGGAGTGTGTGGAGCGTTTGTATACTTGTGTTTTGCAGGTTGGAACACTAGACAGGTGGGTGTGGAAACTCCATATGTCGCAGTGCTACACAGTTAAATCAGCATACTCTTTTTTAACGACGATGGATAACAATCTTAGTGAAGGTTTTGACAGGTTTTTGTGGCTTAAAGCGGTTCCGCTAAAAGTGAATATTTTTATTTGGCGACTCTTCTTAAATAGGTTGCCTACTAAAGACAATCTACTTAGAAGAGGTGCTATTGATGCTTCCCAGCTCCTGTATGCGACCCAGTGTGGTGTGTCAGAAGACAATATACATTTGTTTTTTTCGTTGTGACTTCTATGGTCGACTATGGCCTTTGGTATCAAAGTGGTTGGGGCTAGATACAGCTCTTCATGTAAACATTAGTATTCATGCTCATCAGTTTCGTGGTCTTGGAGGCTTTTCCAAAAACTCTAGGATTGCGTTTACTATTATTTGGATCTCAGTTATTTTTGTTATCTGGAAAGACAGGAACAGTAGGATCTTCCACAACATGTCGGATCAACTTGAGACCCTTGCTGAGAAGGTGAAACTCCAAATATTTTGGTGGTTGAAATCGTATTACGTATGTTTCGATTTTGATTACTCTGAGTGGAGATTGAAACCTTTACTTTGTCTTCAAACTGTTGTGTAATTGCCTGTTTTTTGTTTCCTTTATCTGGCTGTTGGCGGCTTGACATTTGTGTAACTATAACTTTGCTTTAATATAATTTTTCATTAGTTTCCTCAAAAAAAAGAAGAAACTTTATTTTTTACATTTTGTCTAACTTTTTATTAGTTTTAATTTTTCCAAACATTTCAAAATATTTTCACACTTGTTTATTGAAAACAATTCTTACACCTGTATCTAGGTTAAAGAGGATATGAGACATTCAGATTATTTACATATTACAATAGAAACTCTTTAATTTAATATTCGGTAAATTAATAAACTCTCTAAAATAATAAATTTGTTCGGTCCCGACTTGGGCCAATGTAAAAAATTGAAAAACTCGATAAAATAATAAGATAATAATTTTTCGGGAGATCCCTTTATAATTTTCGGTCTCAAGAAAATCATAAATTAATAATTCATAGAAACTGAAAAAAAATATATTAAGAATACATTGAACACATTTGTTCCTCTTGTTTACATTTACTGTACTTCAAAAGTCATTATTGATTTCCAATGCATATGAACACAGTAGTTACTAATTTACGTTGAGCCCCAAGGTTCGCTGCAACGTAATTCTAAGAGGCATAAACTAATTTGCCTTTTTGTTTGGTATGCACAGTATAATTACTTAAAAACTCTTTAAATTAATAATTATTAATTTATCGATAAATTAATAACTCTCTAAATTAATAAATTTCTCTGGTCCTGACATTATTAATTTATAGAGTTTTAACTGTACTTAGGTTTACCCTAGACCACTAAAATCTTTAAAGAGTCATGTGTTTGAGACCGTATAGAAATTCATTTTTCTCTTATAATTAAGTGTTTTCCGTATACTTGAGTCGAACATCCATACTTCTTACTACTCAAACCAATCATATATATGTACATGTTTTATCAACAAAGCAAATTAATTAAAATTTCATAATGGTGAATTTTATTTTTAACTAGGAAGACCAAATAATGTAAAAAATAAACAGATTTGACCCATAACTTTTAAGAAAAGTTGAGTCTATTAAACCATAATTATATATCTTTTCAATCAATATATTCAATACAATTCAATCATTTTACCATTTCGCAATTAAGTTGCCAACTAAACAACAGTGAAACTAATTTTAACATAAAGAAGAAAGAAAACAAATCATTACAATACTAATGTAGAAATCAAGCATGTCACAAATACATTCATAAGAAAGAAAACATAAGGCATGCTGTAAATATCAAATATGCATCATAAAAAAACCAACGAGGAGATCCTGAATATTCATGTCTTTCACCATTTGGTATAGTTGGACTGGGGGCAATCCATACAGGAGGGTTAAGGCTATCTCCGATATAAGGAGGTGAAGGCAACGAAGGAGACGGAATTGGAGGTGATGCTTCACATGAAGTGTTTGTGTTGCTGTATAGGGGTGGAGGTATAGGAACACTATGGTTATAGTTATTCCCTAATGTACATGTTTGTGACAAGACCCCGTCTATACCATGACATCGAATTGAAGATCCAGACACACATATATTTGGGCTAATAATCTTTACATTGTTGACAACAAAATTTTTCCTACCATTGTTAGATATTCTCATTATGCAGTTTGGCAATAAACTAGGAACGGTTGTGCCACTTGGAAATTGTTTTAAGGTGTCAAAGAGTAGAGGTGATGGAATTGAATGTCTTAACAAAAATTCAGAAACTGATTCTTCTTGAAGCGTCACATTTGCGAGCATTCGATCATTTGGCATTAAGAATGTCACGTTTCCTTCAATTCTTGTGTCCGGTGGAGACATTTTGATTAGCATTACAAATGTGAAGTAATTTGCTCTTTGCATCTCCTCAGTGGCTGCAAGAAGGTCCCTTGCATGATCTTCTATTGAGACAATTTGTGAAATAAATTCCACCAAAAGAAATACAACAAATAACAAGCTCCTAATTTTCATGGCTAAGTGTTTTAGCTGCTAGTTGTTCGATTTATCTTCTCTTATAGTTTGTTTTTGTCATGTTATTTTGGAAATTGATAATTAAATAAGGAGGTAAATTTGTTGTGAGTACATGCAAATGTGGTTCTTTACCAGCTATGCTTACACACTTCACGAATGATTAATTGGAGGGTTGAACAATAGCGAGTGTGATAATAATTCTTAACCAAACAAACACCAACTTGAGGTCATTTATTCCTGTTAGCTTACAAATTATTACATACACCTATACGTCCATTGTAAGTGTTTTTTTTTAAGAGGATCCGTTGTAAATATGTAGTTTTTTTGAGGGAATGTAGTTGAAATATTATTATTTTCTTGTTGAAAAATAACAGGGTTGAAAATAATATGCGATTATATGGCCCTTTTGTAACCAAAAAAAAAAAATATGGCTCTTTTATGATTTAAAATATATACAAGAAAGAACATTAATACTTACCTTGCCAAACATTCAAATTATAGTTCAAACATTCGAATTATAATTCGATAGAAAGAACGAGTTGTTGTTAAAAAAAAGGAAAAAAAATCGCCTAAACATGTCGGTTAAACTAGTTTAACCAGCTATTTTAGGTGGGACGAGTTGAAATTTGAATTCCGTAATTTAAGTAGGGGCAGGTGATGGATTGGTCATCAGGTAAATTTTAAAAGATTTATTTCATTTTAATTTTTTGTTTAGATTCACTTATGCTATGTGGGTGTTTGTTTCAAAGATAAAAGATACATACACATTCCTAAAAATAGAGGGTCTGAAGGAAAAAAAATTACTTTTTTGGTAGGAAGGAACACGAATTAATATACCCGGTAATAAATAATACACATGAATCTATTTTACCCTCGTTTTAGCCATTTTTATTCCCATGGAAGAAGGGTGGGAAAATTCTATTCCCAAAAACTGAAACCCACGATAAGTAAATAATAGAACGATTCGCTATTTATGAAATTGTGATCGGCTAATTAATGTTTTTACTTTTTTTTTGTTGGCGCTCGAACTCTGTATTTGAGTTAGTAAGACCTTAACAGGTGACAAAACTCTACTTAACAATACCACATTTTAGCGTTGGATTTGAACTCGAGACCTCTAGTTAAATAGGACGAGATTTTTACCATATCATTGAAGTGTTTTTGGGTATTAGACATACTTCCTTACTTCACTTTTCACATACATTATTGAAGTCTTGCTTGTAATACTGATCAAAGAGAATATATAGGCTTAAATATGGTATTGGTCCCTGCAAAATAGGTCAGTTTTGGTTTTAGTCCCTGCAATTTTTTTTATAGTTTTTGGTCCCTGCAAAAATAGGCCAGTTTTGGTTTTAGTCCCTGCAATTTTTTTTATAGTTTTTGGTCCCTGCAAAAAATTTTATTTTTGGAAATAGTCCCTGACCCCATTTATGTGATGATTTGTCACTTTTATAAATAAAAAATAATTATTGTATCTGTTTTATTATTATTTTTTAATTAAAAAATAATTATTGTTATATAAATTATAAAAAATAATATTCTTTTTATTAAGTAAGCACATATGCCACATATGCACAAAAGTGACAAATCATCACATAATTGGGGTCAGGGACTATTTTCAAAAACAAAATTTTTTGCAGGGACCAAAAACTATAAAAAAAAATTTGCAGGGACTAAAACCAAAACTGATCTATTTTTGCTGGGACCAAAAACTAGAAAAAAAAATTGCAGGCACTAAAACCAAAACTGGCCTATTTTTGCAGGGACCAAAAACCATAAAAAAAATTTGCAGGGACTAAAACCAAAACTGGCATATTTTGCAGGGACCAATACCATATTTTAGCCGAATATATATTTTGATTGTTTGTTTAAAAAATATTGGGTTAATTATGTTTCTAGTCCCTATAAAATAGCGACCTTGTAAATTTAGTCCTTACTTAATTTTAATAGCATTTTTAGTCCCTATAAAAAAAAATTTACTTATAATTTTAGTCCCTGCTAAAACAAAGTTTGATTAATTATCATTAAACTCTTAAATTTTTGAATGATTTTTTTAAGACAAGATTAGAACACTATGAAAGGTTCGTTTACTAAAATTTAGAATTTTCTGACATGAAATGAATTAAACATGAATTTTTTAAAACGACAAAAGTTAAAGATAAAAAGTAATAAAATCTGGATGTAGAAATCAAATTTTGCGATAATTTTTTGCGGAAGAACTTTTAGTAATGTTTTAAACATGTCTGCAAAAAATTGTTCAAAAATTTAAGAGTTTAAGCATAAATTAAACAAATTTGAATTGAGTAGGGACTAATACTGAGTGCAGAAAAACAAAATTAGGGACTAAAAATGCTATTAAAATTAAGTAAGGACTAAACTCACAAGGTCGCTATTTTATAGGGACTAGAAACATAATTAACCCAAAAATATTTATGTTGTTAATAATTAAATCAATAAAAAAAGAGAAAATGTAATAAAAGGCATGAAAAAAGTGGAGTATTATTAAAAAAAAGGCTTAAACAGACTTTCGCTCCACCTATTTTCAAAAAAAATGAAATTTTAGTTCCCTTATTTTAAAAAATTAGTTTATTGTCCTCTTACTTAACTTTTTTTTTTCTTCTGAATTTTGATCTCCTATCCCATATTTAAATTATTTTTATGACGTGACATATTCATTTATCACGTCACCCAGATATTCATGTTAATAAAAAACATGTTTAATAAACAATGTTACATTACGATTGATTATGACTCGCTATAAAAAATGATATAATGATCAAAATTCCAAAAAAAGTTTATTAGATGTCCCAAAAAAAAGTTAAATAAGAGAGAAAAAACAATTTTTAGAATATAAAGGACAATTTTTAGGAGCTTTTCGAATGTGGCTCGACTTGCGTGTTGAAGTCTGGGAGTTTTATTTTGAGGGGTGTTTGTTTGGGGGTGAGTTGTGACGATAGGTGGTTGTGGACTATGTTTCTAGTGTTTGTTTCTATTAAGGTATCTATCTTAGGTGGTGATGTGTTTTGGTGGGTTATCTTCAGGGGCTTTGTTAGGTGGTTATGGTGTATCGTCTATATGCGGCACCATTTGTATATTGTTTCGTTCATACTTTGCGTCTTGGAGGGATGAGGTTTTAATAATATTTGCTGATTAAAAAAAAAATATAGAGGACCAAGACTTATTTTTTTTTTTGTCTAAAAAACCTAGTACCCGACCCGCCCAACTACATATAAATTCGCATTCGGACATTTACCCGACCCACCAAGGTAGCCCGCCCGCCCACCCAACGCGGATCTCTATAAAAACGGTGAGATAGAGAATTAGGGTTTCTCTGCTTGTTCCATTCCACCGCTGCCACTTTCATAGCTCACACCTCCTTCGATCTTTGTAAAAATGGTACTCTTTCTCCCCTTCTCCCCTTCTCCCCTTTTCCATCATCCAATCCAATTCTAAACTTCTCTTTCAACTTTCAATTTTTTGCTGAATCCTTTGTTCACTCAGATTTGTAATTGATATTAATGCTTTCACTTCCCTTCTCTATTTATTGTGCATCGTTGTTTTAAGTTAAATCTGTATTTTTTTGTTTGCAGACTAAGAGAACTAAGAAGGCTGGTATCGTTGGCAAATACGGTATTTCCGAAATCTTACAAATTCTCTGTGTTTTCGACACTGTCATTTGCTTGCTGTTACGTTCTTCTATGTTTTAATGATTTAAATGTTTTAAATATGGTTTTGTTTATGATGGAATGATTACTGATCTATATATTGTTGCTAAGATCTTGATAATTAATCGTATGAAAATTTGCAAGAAAGCTGTTTAGAATAAACTATTGTCTTGCACTCTTATACATAGATATATGTATATGGCTTATGAATATCATGACTTAATTGAACTATGTAGCTGACTACACCTAGTTTGGATTGGTTTATTTTTGAGTTTGTGGAAAACAGCTTATGCAAATAAATAATATTTTATGCAAGGTAGTTTATGTTAAAAACAGCTTATGAAGTTCATTTCTCATCAGTGAGAACTTATAAATTAACATAAACGCTTATTTATTTGCATAAGCTATTTTTCATAAGCCAGGCCCTAGGTAGTTACATTTTAGGTGGTTTGATGTTTTGGGGGAAAATTGATTTTCATGAACTGTTACCCAATTCATGAATTGTATTTGTAGAGCACTATTCCTTGTTTTACATAAAATATAATTTTGATTTATTTGTAACTCTTCAAGGATATGTTAATTTATGAGAAGTTAATTCATTGGTTTTATTGTATGATATTAGGTACCCGTTATGGTGCTAGTTTGCGTAAGCAGATTAAAAAGATGGAAGTCAGTCAGCACAGCAAATTTTTCTGTGAATTTTGTGGAAAGGTAGACCTTGTGTAATGTTGTATATTATTTGTCAAATATCTAAGTATTTAGTTTAGTTGGTTTAATCTAGCCTTTTCAAAATGCCGAGTTCTGATGATCAATTACCTGTTGCAGTATGCTGTGAAGAGAAAGGCTGTAGGAATATGGGGATGCAAGGATTGCGGTAAAGTGAAAGCAGGCGGAGCTTACACTTTGAAGTAATTTTCCTTATTCCTTTCTCAATGTTTTATTTTTCAAATCTGAAAGGCCAGCCTCATGACTTTGTTCTCATTAATTTGACAGCACTGCAAGTGCCGTGACTGTTCGGAGCACCATCAGGAGGTTGAGGGAACAAACTGAAAGTTAAGCTATAAGCTTTTGCTTGATGCTAGCTTCTTTAAATTAAATTTAGCTGATTTTCCAGAGATTTACATTGGTTGTACTCAAGTTAAACTTCTATTTTGATTTCTATCTGAGATATTTTTAATTTTAATTGTTTGCTGTTCTTCATGTTAGAGCAAATACCTTTGTTGTTTCCTTTCATTGTCCCCAAACACCTGATAGTTTCTTTTGATGCTTGTCAATCTAAAGATTAGTTGCCAAGTGTTTTTCTTTTGTTGATGAGCTTGTTTTTATTTGTGATTATGTCGAGGCCATGGTAGCATTATAATATTTTGGCCTAAGTTATAGAATACGCAAAAGTTTTACATTTATTTTGAAGGTTTAAAGTATTACTGCTTTGTAGAACGGTTTTGAAAGTATTACTGCTTAGTAGAACAATCATGCTTCTGGTTTGATCTTTTTGATTATATAACATGTAGCTCTGCACAATGAATTAAAGTCTAACTTGAATGCATTAGATTAGATTAGACGTTCTAACTTGAATGCATTAGATTAGATTAGACGTTTATTCATTTTGTTTAAGGTGTACCAATTTGTTTGTCTTAAAAGTTAACTTTCTTTCTAAACAGGTTTATATCTAAAAAAAGTTGAATTGAATGGGGTTTATTTCATGTTTACTTGATTTACTAGGAATAACTTTTCTTGAATGGGGTTTATAGGTATTTTAAAGAGATGTTTTATCCCAAGTTTTTTTCTTTCCTATTCCCCATTAATTTTTAGGCTTAAACGCACTTTTCACCCCCTAAGTTTGTAAAAGTTACAATTTTGTTCCCCTATTAAAAAAAATGGCAAAAGTGCTACCCCCTTTTGCAAAACCTCAATTTTGACTTGGTCAAGCATATGTGGCATGCCACCTGTATATTTTTTTAATTTTTACTTTTTTTTAATTGGAAATTCCACAATTTAATAAAACGAAATTAAAAAAAAAAAGAAAAATTGGAAGAAAAATAGAGAAGGCACGTGCAAGCTCTCATCAATTATCATTTCATCAATTTTTCATGTGTTCTTCCCCAAAACTTTGATCTTCATGATTATGTGTTCTTCCCCAAAATCCATATCTGAAAAACAACTTATCATCATCAATTGTTTGGTCCTAAAAAAAATCATTCTCATTAACACTCAAATCTTCAAACTCATGACTTTCCTCACGAAATCTGGAAAACAACCATCCAACCCAAACCCAGCATACAAACGCATACCTGTTGTTCCCAAAACCTTGAAATACAACCTTCAATTGAAACTCAGAAAATTAAATAGATAAAAAACTGGAAAAAAAGTGGAATCGATTTGGATGAATCGAAACATTAAAAAAAATAGTGATTGCGTACGAAACGAAATTGAAGTGCGATTGGAAAACGAAGTGAAAATCTGAAATCGATTTGAATGAAGAGAACATATATGAGATTTGATGGGTTGAATTTTTGTGTTCGAAGTTAAAAGATGATTAGAGAATGGATCTGCGAAAAAAAATGAAATTAGAACAAGGAGTGTGGAATTTTTATGTTTGAATTCATTTGGTTTAATTATCATAGGGTGATGCTTCTGCTTCTGTGGATTGTCGTAGTGCTAATGGTAAAAGAAGGGATTCATTGATGAAGAAGACAATACTTAGGCAAATGGGAAACAACAAAAACTCACGTGACCCTTCCTTTTTTTCTTTTAGTTTTTTATTTATTTAATTCTGTAAATGATTATGTGGCATTTTGATTTATTTTTTAATTAAAAAATACACAGTTGGCATCCTAAATGTGACACATAGGGGTTGACTTAGTCAAAATTGAGCTTTTGCAAAAGGGGGTAAACTTGAGGGGTCACTTTTGCCATTTTTTTTAATAGGGGGTCAAAATTGCAACTTATGCAAAGTTAGGGGGTGAAAAGTGCGTTTAAGCCTAATTTTTATAGTCAAATGGGCGCTAGTTTACATTTTCCATTTTTATATCCAGGAATATATTTTAATAAAATCTAAGTTCTATCATTTATTTACAGGAATTTCTCAATATGAAAATTAATCTCATTTCTCTTTACAAGTCAATTATTGAACAACGGTGTAAATTTGATCCATATGCTAATATTTTCTTGGATTTCCAACGTTTATTTTGAGTCTCAAAATTTTGCATGAGAAAAGGTACACAACAGATCAATCCGTGAAAAAAGAGTTCAACTAGTTTTGTTTTCCTTTGAGGATTTCTCGTCAAAATATAATTCGGGGTTATATTTCCCATCATGTGCGATTCAAGCTATAGACCAAAGGGTGTACGGCTTCAAGTTTAGATCTCCAAGTAAAATCACGATTGATGGCCATGAACGCGTGTTTGTTTGTTGTTTACGTACCTGAAACCAAGCATAGACTAAGTATAGGGCGTTTGGTTTTAAGTTTAGATGCATTAGAAGTGTTTAAACTCTAAATTTATGTTTTGCATTTTTTTTTGGAAAATTAATTGTGGAGCCTAAAAACAATGTTATCTGAAGCTAATATTTGTAACAATTCTATTTTTACAAACTTCTGACTTGTTTTTTCAGTTAAGTGCTAGTTCCGAATATGCATATCTTTCTCAATCCCATTAAGTTGATCCATCAAATTTACACCAAGCATTCATGTCTTTACAAACACAGCACCAGCACCATGATACCTCGTTTCTCGTATTCGTATGTGCCAACTGGACGAACACATGAACAGTTGCAACATTTGATTAGACATTTTTTATTTCCAGATTATTTATGGAGTGAAGATGACCCCTAGTACAAATTAGGGATTTTAGTGCAGAAGACGACTGCATCACCATTTGTTTTTTTTAACTTGTGGTGACACATAAGACGATTAATGGTAACATCAACTTACATTTAACAAACATGATTAAAAGGAAAAATTTGGAGACCAATGCAGTCTCCTATATTATATTAAATACTACGTAGTATACTACTAGAAATATTGCGTAAGAGCATATAAATAAATAGTAATTGTTTTTTTTAAGGGAAATGTTGGTAATTGTTTAAATAAATGTTAGTGATTTTTTTTATATTGGCCATCCGCTAATTTTTTTTTTTTAAACAATATTGCTATACTTACTCGAATTTCTCTTGGAATAGCGGTTTAGGTATTAATTATACTTGTCCCATTTTTGGTTGCCCATATCGCGCGTTCGTTCTTCACCATTCAGGTATTTTCTTTCTTTTTCGAATTTAAATGTTTGATAATTGAATATTTTCTGTGCTGCTTAGAATTTTCTTGGATTTGAGGAATTAGGGTTTAAAACCTTTTAATTGAGAAATTTAACTATCAATCACGCTGAAGTTCTAATCTGTTCTGTGATGGTTGGAAATATTCAAATCTTCTTGGATTTTTGCTTAAGCAGGTTTGGTGGATTAGGTTTAACACCTTTAAATCTATGTAGCACGAACACTCCTCAAATTAAACGTGTCTTGGTGTCAAAAATATGTTGTGTTCGACACGACACTAACACATATAGTTATACTGAATTATGTGATTTTCTCAATTAATTAGTGGTGTCCGCGTGTCAGTGTCTGTCGGTATCCAAGTTTCATAGCTTTGAATTCTATTGAGTTTGTTTTGATGAAATCAAAACCTTAATCACATTTATTATTATTATCAAATTAAGTTTCTCAGTCCATAATGTATGATTTAGATTTTGACTTTAAAACCATGTGAAGATACAATTCTTTTTGCTTTTAAGAAAAAGCTAGGTCTTGACTTAGTGTTAATATTTATGTTTATCTTGCTATTGTTACTAGACTTTGATCCCATTTCATTCTCTCCTCAATCATCACGTCATCTCACCAGCGTCGTAAATGGGTAACTCAATTCACCTTTTTTCATTTTACAAACCCATTGTATTTTTTTGTTATGTTTTGTCCGTCTTCATTATGTTTTTGGCGGTTTCTTATTTGATCAAAACAATAAACAGAGGTTACGAAGAAGCAAAAAGTAGACAACATGGAGGAAAAGCCTCATGTGACAACCAACATGTTTCTTGCTAAAATGCAAGAAGCAGAAAGTAAGTTTTACTCAATGTTGTATTAATATGTTCTTTGCAGTTGAATTACTTTGTTCTTCATCCATCTGTTATGATTTAGATTTTGACTTTAAAATCATGCGATATACAATTCTTTTACCTTTACTATTTTATGAAAATGTAAATCCTACCTCTTGATTTAGTATTAATATGCACATAAGTTTGGTTATGTTTGTCTTGCTTATCTTTTCCTTTTTTATAATTTCAGCAATATTAAAATATAATGAAACAAATTTGAAGGAACTTTGTCATCACCCGATTCTCTCTTCAATCATAGGTAAATCAAATCCCTCTTTTTCATTTTATAAACCAATTGTATGTTTTTAGTTTTAATTCTTGATTCTCTTGGGTTAAATAAGTTTTTGGTCTTACAAATATAGTAAATTTCGTTTGTAGTCCAAAAATTATAGCATGCATTTGGATGTTGTGTCTTGTCCTTTTCTTTTTTGAACTTTCAGCCGTACTAAAATACACTCACGCTTTGATTGATCGAAACAAAAAACAGAAGTTGCTAAGAAGCAAAATGTAGATAACATAGAGGTAAAATCTCATGTGACAACCAACCCGTTTCTTGCCGAGATGCAAGAAGTCGAAAGTAAGTTTTACTCAATATTGTATTAATATATTCTTTGCGGTTGAATTCGTTTGCATTTCATATATCTGTTATGATTTAAATTTTGACGGTAGAACCATGGGAAAATACAATTCTTTTGTGAAAATGCTAGCTCTTGATTGAGTGTTAATATGCACATAAGTTGGTTATGTCTATCTTGTTATTGTTGCTAGACTTAAAGAATTGAGCTCATTTCATTCTCTATTAATATTTTTTTAGTTGTTTTGTTTGTCTTCTTTTATGTTTTTGCCTTGTCCTTTTCTTTTTTAACTTTCAGCCATATTGAAATATCCTCACCTTTGCGTTTCTTATTTGATCAAATCAATAAATAAACAGAGGTAGCTACGAAGGCCCATTCAAAAGACGAAATAGAAGAAGTTGCTAAGCCAGAAGGAGAGCTTAGAATCCGATGATCCTCTTAGTGATCCGATATGGTGGGATACCCGCTTCAATCATAAGGGAGATTGTCCTTGGGTTTGTCCTTGGGGTCACCACGGCAAAAATGTTGACATGAGTACTTATGTGGAATACCCGTCGTATGATTTTATTGATGAGCTCAGCGACAATGATTGTCTTGATGACCTCAGCGACAATGATGATGCAAGTTATTTTGGACATCTCAGCAAAGTATGTGGCCTTACAGCAATGATTTTGATATTCACAAATTTAGTTTCTATGTGCATAATATGAATTCTTTATTATCTATCAGTCTCTAAACCTGCAGGAGGAGTTAGAGGAAAGGTGGGAAAGATGTTTTCACGTTGGTAAGCTCCCAGGGGAAGATTAAAGACATGGGAAAAAAAATGAGGACTGAGAGTAAGAGAAAGAGAAGCAGTTTTTAAAGTAGTTTTGATTATAGTTTTGAATCATGTGTGTTGGTGGGTTATGTTATGTGTAACTTATGTTGCCTGAAAACTGTGTTGTTGTCTGTCTAAATTTCTTTTTTGGGGACTAAGAACAATTCTATTTGAAGCTAATAATTTAAAGTTGAAATTATTTCTATCACTTGAAAAACACTTCTAATGCATCTAGACTTAAGACCAAACACCCTATACTTAGTCTACGTATGGTTTCGGGTTCGTAAACAACAAACACACGTTCATGGCCATCAACCGTGATTCAACTCACTTTTACATGAATGTATAAAAAAACAAACCACTTTACCTGCAACTCATTTTTAGTTAGAATAAATTCTACAGAACCAATTTACTCACATTCAATTCTTGTCAAATCTCAACCAAACATACACAGGTTCACTAATATACCACATGAATAGAGAATCAATTTACTCCAAATCAATTCTTGTCAAATCTTGACCAAACATACACAGGTTCACTATTATACCACATGAATAGAGACCATTCTACATTTTTCTGCAGCTTAAACTTAAAGATTATATATCTTCCGAATGTAGAAAATATTTAGTTAGTAAGAAGATTGGAAAGTTAGTAATCACATAGCAATGAGGCTAACAAACTCAAAGGACATGTAGTGTGATGACTCCTGCAGGTTATCGCCCATATCAATTTATAAGATGAATGATGCGTAAGGAAGACATGAGATTGTTTGAAAGCACTTAGAGCATCAGACTTTTGCTACAAAAAATAGGTCCATGTAAAGTGTCAACAAAAATAATGTAATAGTTGCAGCTACAAGAGGAAGTGAAAGGTTAGAGAATCCAAAGATCACAATGAATGGCTTCAAAGGGTTGATTATAAGACTAAGTGAGGTGAAAATTGTTGTCCCACTTCAGTTTTTGCTTGAAAACACATGGAAATTACATATTTAACTACACATTAAATTAAAATATAGTTTACATTTTATATATTATATTTTAAAATTTAATTAATCTCATTGAACAAGTTGATAATTATTAATATTGAATTATTATAAAATATGACAAAAGCATCTATACTATTATATTTTTCAAAGCAATATGAGTAGATTTTGAAAGGAATATGCGTGATATATATATATATATATATATATATATATATATATATATTCTAAAACTTTATAAATATATTCCTAAATCAAATAAAAATAAACCCGTACAATGCACATGTATTGTATTGTATCTTGTACTAACTCTATGATGAAAAACAAAGGTAATGAGAAATAATTGGGAAAACAAATTTTTCATAATGGAAGATGCTAATAATAAAATGAATTAAACAACATTAACTTTTTCTGAGGCATTAAACAAAAGTAACTTAAAAAAGGGCAGAATTACAAACCATAAAAGCAAAACTAAAAGGGTGATCTATACACGCACAGACACAACGTCACTCGCTACACAAATTGAATACAAAGAATTACTGTTGGCCGGTTGGTGACGAAAGCGAAGGCTTACACAGAAAGACACAATGGCAATCGACGCGCAAATTGAATTCGAAGAACTGTTGTTTCTGGTTTGTGACGAAAGCTCAAGGCTTACACTACTAGTTGATATCAACATCAATTATTGTGACTTACACGCAAAGACACAATGACGATCAACGCACAAATGAATTCGAAAAACTATTGTTGGCCCGATGGTGATGAAAGCGCAAGGCTTACACTGGTAGTTGATATCAACATCAATTATTGTCAAATACTCCTTCAACTTGAAATTTTGGTAAGATTTCGTTGATCAGATATGTTTTTCTTAACACCATTGAAGATTATACTGTTTTTTATATATATAATTCTCTATTCAGTATCGTGCAAACAAAAAGTAAATATGCAATGATACATATGCCATATCAACAAAACTTAATAGATATGTAACATGTTGAACAATATGTTGATCAGGAGTTCCAATCCCCGTGGTACAAATTACTGTGTATCACTCAGTGTAACTCACATAATAAGCAGACTAGTCAAGCCTTTATTTATTTCAATTGAATACAATCTGCATTAAATTATTGAGATATATAAAATCTTGCAATATCTTTCATATCATATCATATATATTTTAAAAACCAGACCTTATGTTAAACCAGCGGAACCTCCGAGTCATGATTCAATTGATTGAACCAGGTGATTAATAGATAAATACTAAGTTCTTAAAATCTGTTTTTGACCAAAACGAACTAGTTGAACCAACGACGGCTCGATCCAATTATTTTAGACTAAGAACTGACTGCAATTGAACCAAGAGGCAGGGTAATCCAGTTCTGAAAACACTGAGAAACTAATTTGGCTCAATCTAACATCTTTTTGGTTCACAAATTAATAACCACATAACAATGAGTCTGATTGACAGACTCAAAGGTATGTTGTATTTGTGTCCTGAACATTGGATAGACAGGTTTAACATCAAAGCAAGTTAACCTATAAAATCAGTAAATTGTCTGAATCTATTAAGATCAAATCCACAAATTCAACTTAAAACGGAAATGAGATAATGGAATAAAACAATATCAAAATAGCAGATATATGTAATCAGAGACAAAAAACATAAAGGAAATTGCCAAATACAATTTGTAACAAGACATTAAAAAGTGTCGTCAAGTACCTAAGCACTTGCTCATTGAATTTGAAGCTGAAAGTGAAACTAGGCACTTGCTTCACATGTCTGCATATATTTCTTTACAACACGCTCCTAAAACAAGTAAAACGGATGTCTATATTTTACTGGTTTGAAAAGGTTTTGATCCGCTGAATGCTGCAAGGAGTACCACAACAGAAGAGTTAAATGAGATTCGGTCAGCCTCTTACTTTCATGAAAGCTTAAACTTCCAGCTTCATGGCTTGTGAAGTTTGAACCCAAAAACTCTTGGAACGTAGCCCTGAGCTGGTTTCTGCGGCTTCAGTTGTCCATATGTCATCAAGAAGAGGTGTGGAAATGTTGTTCCAAAATAAGCTCCATCAATGTCTAGACAGAGTCAAGGAAGTTTTAGAAGTATTGCATACAGTGTTCAACCAACAATTCTAACCACAATTATATAGCCAGAACATGAATATCATAAAACCATCCCAGTGTTAATATAAATATCATGATTAAAAAACTATGGAATCGATACTAAGCAAACAAATTAATAAAATAATTTCTGAAATCAAGCTTAAAAACAATGGCCAAATTTCTTAACATTATTGTGCGATAGAGAAAGACCATGGAATCGATACTAAACAAACAAATTAATAAAATAATTTCTGAAATTAAGCTAATTCTTAACATTAGACAAAAAACAGAAGGATGTCTTCCAAAAAATTTACAATTCCAAAAAACTGGTCACTTTTCAGCTTTTATAATCACAAAACACAAGCATCCCAAAGTTTTCAGAAACTGCCATTCCACTTGAGGTTACAACAACTAGAAACACGGTAGCAGATATAGTTTTCTGAAAGAAGGAAAAATGGAATTGTTTTCATAAAGTCAACAAACACTTTTCAGAGGAATAAAATATTCGTTTTTGATAGACCTAGATCATCAGCCCTGCCCCCATAATGCATATGCAAGATATTCATTGTATGGATTTATTTTTTAGTATACCATTATGGAGCAGCAAAGTCTTGTCTGCATTATCAACTTGCCCAAGCACAAGAAATATTTTCACCAAAATTTATTTAGTTTGTAGTAGTTCAAACATATGGTTAACCATGTCCAGAGAGCAGTTTATAACCCACATGCAAATCATTTTTTTCTTTCCATACCAAATACTAGCTGGCATATATTATGTAAGAGAGAGAGAGACTAAAAATACCTATACCTAAAAGGTCACATCCTACAAACACACTACTTAATTACTTATGTAACAGACTATCAAATGAAACTCAAAAGCAAGGAAAAAAAAGTGAGGCACAAGAGAATAAAATAGCTTCAGTGACATAGTGGTACATATCTACATAAGCTAAAATCCATGACAAAATAAAATTCAATAATTGATATGTCATAAGGATACTGCCTTGATACTTGGACCGAGGATAATAAAGATCTTCACACCTAGGGCAATATATTTTCACAGTACTTGACCTAGGAATGTCCGACTGACCAACTGGAAGACAGGGTTGTCCAGAGCAGTAAACTCTTGGGCATCTACCAAAGTCATAGTTCTTGTACTTGTCAAGCTGCAAAAAGTTGCAATGTTGTTAACAATGTCAATCTCCTGGATAGTAAAGCATGAAAAGAGCAATAAGCGACTATGAAATCTTACCATAGCAGCCATTCCTTTGCTTGTCAATATGTAACGCGCATGAATCATACCATAAAGCATCTCTGCTGCCGATTCAATTAACTCGTTTTGTTCCTCTGTGAACATATCACCTATGAATTCCAATTAAACCATAGAAGCAGTTGTACAATAAAATAAGAAATAACTGAAAAGGCAAACAGAGCTACAGACACACATAATATGAATTCAGCTTCAAGAGTTATATTTTTCACACCAAATAAGAATCAAAGTTAAGTATCACAAAAGATGAGCAATCAAAATACTAACATTCCATGCTTGTACAATAAATCCAACAAAATATGAAGGAAAGCTCACCATGAGAGGATTCAACATCCAAAATCAAATCAAGAGCATAATCATAGTAAGGCACTTGGCTGCTCAATCCACAAAGGTTGAAGTCATCTTGGATGTAATCATCATCAACCTCACAAAAGAACTCATTTCCTCTGAGATTGCAGAACCATGAGATCCAAGATGTGTCCTCTCCATCAGAACCACTCACATCCGACTCTTCACTGTCTGTTTCAGACTCCTCTGCAGCCAACGCATAAATGTAAAACTAAGTTAGCTCATTAATGCAATTCTCATAAATGTATACACTCAGTACCCTCAATCTCTCTCATATTGTAAGCACTAGCAACATTTCCGCAAATAATATCATACTCTCAATTACTTACTAGCAACTATAGTAAAAAAATATCCTTTATTTGAAAGGGAAAGAGATAACAAGCAGAAACAGCATAAGGAACCCTAGAAGATATAAAGGAGAGAAAAGACAGAACATGGACAAATATTTTCCTGGAGCATACAAGGTGATAAAATTGCAAATATCATATCATTTTTTTTTTTTTTGAATGGCAAAGTATAAAATCTATAAAGAAATAAACAAAGGTTACAAAGAGTTTAGAGGGGAATCCCAGGGTACAAGAAGTACTCTAAACAAAAACATTAACGGTACAAGGAAAACAATACAACACCAGTAAAGACAAAAATCACCAGAACAAGCAGCCAAACCCCCAACTCCAAACCCAAGGAAAGCACCAGAAACAGATTACCCATCAGCTGAACGAGACAAAGACACCCAATCAGCCCCCAAGGCCATACATCCCCCAAAGAACATCCACACAAGCCTCTATCGGTGCCAGCTGAGCGTAGGTTCCATATCCTACCTGTAGTAGGAGCAGTAATGTCCAGAATGCTTCCCTAAGAACCATTTCCGCAAGGTGGTCTTGATCTTATCCACCAGTTGGTGTTCAGTGATTACCTTATCGGAAATGATAAGTCACTCCAAGACCTCCCGATCGATCACACAACAACATACCAAACCAAAAGCCAACCTAACCCACCCCTCCTCCCTAATTTACCTCTAAGCTTCCGTTTGCACAAATTGGGTTCTAAAACTCTTTTCTAGTTCCATACTTTATAGTACATTATAGCATCACCCAGAAAGAAAAAAAAAAAAAAATTGGGTCCGAAGTGGCAAACTCACACTTTACAACTTCGAGGCCCCGGGTGAGGATATCCAGTCTATCAAGCTAGGTCTCACAAACACCCAAATATTCCACTAGTCTAAAACATGAATCAATCACCTAAATTAATCAAACTTAATTAACCAACAACCATCTAAATCCCAATTCAATCATATTAGGGTACAATAAATCAAAAAAGAATACCACAAACAAAAATTCCCAAAAAAAAATCACAAAATTAGGTCATAAAAAAAGAGGGCAAATTGAAACAATATAAAACGAAATTAAAGATTTTGAATACGGAAACATAAAGAATAGTTTTGGATAAGAAATGGGTACCAGAAATATTGGCAGTTTTGGAGGATCGTTGAAGAAGGGGATCCTTGATGGTATTGGTTTCTCTCTCTTTGTTGGTTTTGCCATTGATGGGACGCGAAGTTGAAGGAGAAGATCGTTCAAGCTGCTTATCGAGAACATCGTTGATTCGCTTTCGATCCTCCGATTTGTTGGAGGCAGAACCACCACGACCTTTGTACATTTTTTCTTCGAAATTGATTGAAACCCTAATTTTGACCAATAATAAGAATAATCCTAAAATCAATTATATCATGATATGATATATCCTTCTACCTTAGCTGGGAAAATGCCTTTCGGCTATTTTCCTTTTGGTTGTAGATTTGAGACACAAAGTGTGTTAGGGTTTTTGTTTTTGATGAGGGACCCAATTTTACCTACAATAAACAAAACACAATTGCAATTTACAACAAAAATAATACACACTATTTGCTAATTCTCAACTTAAGCAAAGGTAGTAGGATTGTCACATGTCACATTCAACTCCACTCATTCAATTCAATACAATAAAAAATAATATAGTGCTAAAATGGAAATAGTTGGATAACATGGTATTACCTCATTAGTTGTGTCATTGCCCCAATAAAAAAAATATAATATTTAAATTTACGAAATTATATTATGTATTTTATTTTAAGATTATGGTCGTTTACCGTAATCTCGATAAATTTAATGTGATACTAAATATGGTGTTAGTCACTCGTCATTTTTTAAGGAGTCACTTGTCATTTAAAACGACATAACGGTGGTTTGAGGGTTCAGAGAATCTGGGAGTCTAATTTCTTTTTGTTAGGTGAATAATGTTGGAAGTTACATGTTGATATGGAAGATTATGGTTTAAGGTGTTGACAACTAGGTATGAGGTGGATGGAGGTCGTGGTAAACATGGATGAGGCCAGACCTATGTGTGGTGGAAATATTTGCTTGGTGTTAGAGGAAGAGTGGGGTTGGGCAGTGGTGATTGATTTGATGATAATTTGGTGAGAGCATGAGTAATGGGGAAAATACGTTGTTTTGACCAGATCCATGGTTGGTTGGTGGTCCTTTATGTAGTAGATTTAGAAGGATTTTTGAGTTATCTGTGAAATTTTCAGTGTATGTTGCATATATGTGCATGTTAGGGGTGAGGTGTGTGAAGTTGTATGGTAGGGATGGTGTAGAATGATCTTTGCTTTGGAGGATGGTGGTAGAGTGTCGTTTTTGTTGGATAATATTTTTTTATTGTGGAATAGCACTTTTGACAACAGGGATTAGAAAATTGATCCTAGGGATAGGTACTTAGTCAAATGAGTTTATCATTTGTTGACCTACGAGGTTGAGGGTGAACCTATGACTCATAAATCTTATTTTGAACAGAGAAATAGGTTTCTTTGTTTGCACGAAGGTTTTAAAACATCAAGACTTCAACAAAGGATAACGCATACTGGTGATGTATCTTAGGTTCAAAGTCTCTTTTATGCTCGAGAGGTTGTGAGAAAGTGGAAAATGCAAATCATTTGTTTTTTTTTTTAATGTAACTTTATTGGTGAACTTTAGTCTAAAGTTCTTAAGTGATTGTGAATCTCACGTGTTCTTCCTAGTACTGCAAACAATTGTGCTTTACAATTTGACAACTCACATTTGTTCTAAAAAAGATTAATCCGGTGCGCAGTTAGTCTGGTTGGCTTGCACTTGACTTATTTAAAAAGAGAGAAATTCTCATGTTTTCGTCATATGAAATTGGATTTGCTTGAGATGTTAGTTAAACTGAAATTCATTGTTTGGTGGTGGTTTAAAGCTAACAATTTGAATTCTTTTTTGAGTTACATTCTTGGTGGAATAACCTATTGATTTGTCTTGGACATACAACCTCTTGATTTGTTGCTTTTGTTTTCTTTTTCTTTTGGTTCTCTTCGTATTACGACCTTGTGTTCGTTCTCCATTCTAGGCATAACTTGTGCTTGGGTGACTTTCTAATACAATGATGCTTTGAATTGTGAATTTTGAGATAAACTTGAAACTCTTTGTGGTAGGGCATATTTGGTTTAGGGTATGTTAGATGAACATGGAGTACGAAGGTTGCATTCCAAATTAGATTTAAAACAAATTTGGATGAGAAAAAAAAAAATAGGAAACAAATTATTACACTAGACAAAAAATAAAGGAGGCCATGAGAGAGTTAAGACAGTGTTAAGAAAGGAGATATGATGGGTTAGATATGAGAATGTGATAAAATTTTAAGAAGAAAAAACTAATGTAGCTTGAACCTATACAATGTAAACGAAAAATATCCGTTATTTTTTTTTTTTTAAGAAGCTAAATTGAAATATATTAAAAAAGTAGTTAGTGTTCCAACACAAGAAGTGCCAAAAAAATACTCATTATCTTTTTGGTATCATGACTAACGGGGTTACTCTAGCCTACCTCACAAAAAAATTACAATATAAATAAGACACAGTGCCAAAAAAATACTCATTATCTTTTTGGTATCATGACTAACGGGGTAACTCTAGCCTACCTCACAAAAAAATTACAATATAAATAAGACACTTGTAATTTGTTGATTCTCAAATTAAGTAAATGAAGAGTTGTCACATGTGTGTATCAACATACTCAACAAATAGTAAAATTAACGGCCAAATTACCAACTCCTTAAATTTTAATACGTCTAAGATAGATTGAGCCTAACAATATGAACCCTCCAACCCCTCGCTCCATATGTCTTCCACATTTTTTTCTGTAAAGAATGATAAATTAATACTTATGATTACTATGTTACAACAACATGGATTAAAGAGTGGTGCCAACACTCTGTATTCACAAACCCACGATTTATGGGTTATTATTTTAATAAAACAAAAAAAAAAAATTCATACGCCATGAAGTATATCACCATCATTGTTATCTTGGCTGATATTTAGTTGTTTCTTTTTAAATGGAAAATTAGAAGAGAAAAAAACAGTGGCAAATGGAAAAATAGAAATTACCAAGTCCAGTTGTACTAGATAATCACGCATCCATCGTATATGTATATTCACTTCAAACGCTCAAACAAAGTCTAAGAAAAGAACTCAGATCCTCTTTTAGGATGCCGATTTTTCAAACATTAGGTCTGTAATTTATTTTGTATTTATAGAAACAAAAAGGTATTGTCTCCTGAAGAAAGTTCGCATGCTTTCATACACGTATACGTTTTAGTAGTATGCAGTTACATGTAGTGTGTTCGGAACAACTTTGCAAGTGAATTATCACAACCAGAAGCATTTCTCACCGCGAAATCAGAAGCTTCAATACATAGCTTCTGCATCACCATGGTTTTCACCGCGATTTTATTGAATCGAATGCGGATCCAAAATTTCGTATACATGTATTCTAGCTGCTGTAAGAAGGGCACTACTGCACTTACTGCAGAGTTGTTCTTAAATTGAAATTTAAACTCTCATTCAAATCCCCTATAAACATGTCTCTCCAAAATAATTGATTTTTCACATAAAAAATCACTGTAAAATAAATTAACCCAAAAGCATTTTTTTTAACACATTTGCACGAGTATCTCTTAAGAATGTTGCTATACATTTCAAGATAGTTCATATAAGGGTTTAAGATAACGTGCATTAAATATTGACTAAATTTTTTGGGGTTACATTGTATATCTACTAATATCTTGGTATGTTCGTCTTAACTTCTTTTTTTAATAATTTTTTTTTCATTAGTCTTCTTTTCTTGACAGCAACGTCATTAGTATGTTCTCAAAAGAAATTTTGGCAGACTGATATTTCAAGAAGGATCAAATTTTGTGCAATGGATATTGTTATAATATCCTTCCTCACAAAACATTGATTATCTTGGTATGAACTGGTCTGTTTTATAGCGATGCTTGCTTTCATTCCAACACAGTTAATGGATGCTAAATAATAATTTCACTATTTTAAGATGATAAATCATTCATCATTGTTTAATGCATTAATCTGATCATACAAATTATGATGAAACTAGCTTTCAAAAATTTGAACTCTTGACCAGAAACATACAACATTGACCGGTGGGCAATTTTATATATGCACCACATGTGCATATATAGACCAAGTGAGTACTTGGGTGAACACTGAACACAAATATGGTTTGACAAAAAATTGATTTGATGATAGATCAGGCTAAAGTGAAATTATTCAAAATTTGATATTTTTACTCTAAAAACAAGTTCAATGTAAAGCTTGGTATAAAAAATTTAACCAACACAAAAACTGTTTATTACCACTTTTAGTACTTGTTTGCTTTCAAGTTGATTATTTGTCAGAGCGGCGGTTGGCACAACACTACAATATGTAACTTCAAGTAAAACATGCAGCTATGGCTATGCAGACGCGAAAACAAACAGACATTTAGTCAAATTGAAATTTGGAGGTAAAATCAATGTTGTATGACAGCAACCAAACACTTGTATTTTCACCAAGAGGCATAATCAATTCTATTTTGATGCTCTCTGGTGTGAAACCAAAGATACGCTAATATGTTCATAACAGGAAGCCAGCATGTAAACCCTATACTAACTTTGGTAATTTTTTTGGCACTTATGCCACAATACACATTGCAACTCAATAGTATATTATCCTTACTCTTCCTATGTTCATAATCATAAATAAGCTACTAAAAGTGAAGAACCTATTTGCTCCACAATCTGCCATAGAGTTCAATGACAAAAAGTGGTTCCAAATAGGAACCTCACTGCTATACCAATACAGAGAAATAGAAACACCTCCGAAGTGAGGATGAGAACAAGGTACATGACTTACCAAAATCAAATTAGATCTCATTTGTTTTCCTGCATTTCTATGATTCTTATATCTTCATTCGTTTTGCTTTCGTTGCTTTCTCATAGTAGTATTCTGTGTGAAACCTATGAGAAAGCTGCACTCTTCAATCATAGATGAAATACTCTTCAATCATCACACGATAGACGAAATGAGGGAGCATCATTGAACATTGTAATCACGGTGCATACTATTTTGCACAGCCTTCACAGCTGCAACTCTAGCTGCATTTGCTGCTTTATTAGCTGCAGCTGCTACTTTATTCACCAGTTCATCCTTCTTTGACATTCCGTAGGCTTTCTCCGCCGCACAATGAGCATCCTGTTCAAAATTAAAGAAGTACTAAATATTACATTTCTCATAGTTATTACTTATTGTTTGGATAAACCACTTAATTAAGTGTTTGCAGCATCAATACTTTTCACATAAGTGCTCATGTATAAACTATTTTCACAACAAAAGATAAAATAAAGTAAAATTGTTTATATAAGTTATAAGCTGTTTTCATAAACTATCTTACAGAGGTTATGAAAATAAGCAGAAAAAAATCTACGATATGTTATAAGTTGTTCACATAAGCTCTCCCAAACAGTCTTACAAATATGATGGTTTATACAGTAGATAAGCTCAAATTAGTCAATTAAAATAAGCCCTCAGGTTGTTTAAGGTCCACCAGAAAGCCCAAGTAGAAAGTAAAAAATGATGAAATCAGGGAATGTCTATTCAGGTTTCTTTCTGATTTCATTATTTGAATGTCCATCACGAATCATGATGGCAACACCAAAGATACAAGGAAAGCCACAAAACAATATATAATCATGTTTCTGTTTTTAATTCCCTTTTAATTTATAAAAAGTAATACCTTACAGTAGTTTTTCACATAAGTATCTAGTAACATGTATTGATCAATCATATATGTGCAAAAATCCAAAAATGTATTACCTGGACAGCTTTGAAAACCTTGGCATGGTCTACAGCACATGGAGACCCAATATGACTGTCTTGCTTTTTAGGGTTATCAAGAATCCCATTCTGCCAGTGACCACACTGTGTTTCCCCGTTTCTAAAAGTGTACATTCCCAGTCCTTGTCTTCTTCCTTCATGCCACGCACCCTCATATCGGTGACCATTCTGAAATTGATAGACTCCAAAGCCATGCATCATATCCGCAAAATATTCTCCGGCATATATGTCCCCATTTCTGCAGTAATAACAAATATATAAATTTAAAAATAGCTGTCGAAGCTAATTTCAAGGAGGTTGTTCTTTCAATCATGATAAAAAAAAAAAGCCAATTACATTATACATTGCTAGAAATGTCAATCAAATTGAATAATGGGTTCAAGCTAATAATGATGTAAGATTGAAGAACACAACTTGACCATATTCTTGCACGGATACAGTAACAGAAATATCAAGCACATTTACATCACTACAAACAGATTCAATATTCCAATCACTTTCCAAGTATTTTAGCTAGATACAACATATAATACAGATAAAAATCAAACTGGTTGAGACATTATATAGTTTGGTATTCTTAACAATTCTTCCTATTTAGAAGAAACACATACATGCAGAGTTTGTCCCATGAAAGCAGAAAAGTATACCAAATACTGAATCGTGGTTAATGAGAAACTAGGCCAATCCTTTTGGCTTTTGAAAGTAAATCTTTTATAAATTGATTGAACATCAAAGTAAAATACAAAAGAAAATATATCATGTGAGCTAGTACAACAGAATGTTGTTGGCATTGTTTGTCCGGCTAGCTATTAAGCCTACCAAAGCTAAATAAATATCGCCGCTGAACTTGTAAAAGTGATTGGCAAGGTAAATGAATCAAACAGGTGCTTCAACCACAGGTTGTTGAAAATTTGAGTGGTCTTTTTTTACAACCAAAGCTTTATATAAAAAATGGGCCTAGAATCACAATGACCACTATATGTGAAGAATTTGACTTGTAGCACTGATACTTCATATTGAAGACACCAATACTTCAGATTGAAGTCAGATTGAATGCATGTCTGGTATCCGACACCGACTTGACATTGACACAATTATCTAAAACTCTGCCCAAATAAAAGTAAATTCTCTTAAAATGAACACAAAATTGGGTTGAATAAGATGCATACAGAAAATCTTAGTTAATGAAAAGTTAACAACTTCAATCCAGAAAATCAAAGTCCTGCTGCATCAAACAACCAGAAGTGCACTTAACCAAAACAGATAATGTCAAATCTCTACAAGTTCAAAATTGTATTTTAGTGGCAAATTCATGATCAAATTAAAACACCTAATCCAAGTCCACACTTAACAAAGAATCAACAAATAACCATTCTGATAATGCTAAGGAACAAGCAACTGTAAACTAAAAAACAAAACACAAAAAAAGAACTAACCTGAAATGGTACCGTCCTAATCCATGTTTAACACCCCATTTGAATTCCCCAACATAATGACTCCCATCATTGCAAGTATGAACTCCAAAGCCATGACACTGACCATTACACCATTCACCAGTATAAACATCACCACCAAAAAACCTATAAATTCCAATTCCATGCCTCAAACCCTTCCTATACTGTCCACGATACCTACTTCCTCTAGCCCACGTTTCAACACCAAACCCATCATACTTTCCATCAATCCAATCACCTTCAAATCTTCCACTCATATGAAAATGATAAACACCACTCCCTGAGCACTTCCCCTTATGAAACTCACCTTCATAAACATCACCATTGCTGTAAACTTGAACCCAAGATCCAGAATTTAAGCTCTTTAACTCCTCATCCTTTGACCCAATTGACCATACAACACGTTGATGATGAGAATCCGATGAAGAAAGCTTATTATTCAACGATCTTGAGAAGAATAGGTTGATAGAAACAAAAATTGCTGATGAGAAAAGTAGCACAAAGAGAAAATCAAGAAGAGTTGGATGTGAAAAGAGAAAGTAAAGAGAGGTTAAGGAAATGAAGATGATGAAATGAAAACGTGTGAGAAGCTTGAAAGATTGAAACTTTGAGGTAAAGGGTATTGTAAAAGAAGGTTTGTTTTGATGGGTTTTGTTGTGTGTAGGTGTATGAGATGGTGAAGATGGAGTGTTGCTTGAGAAGCGTTGTTCATGGTGAAAATGATGAGGAGTAACTTGGATTGAAAAATGAGTGAAATCGGAAGAAAGATTGAAATTTTCTTTTCCGATTTCAGAATCAGATTTGTTAAGGTGACGCATTAACATAACAAGAAAATAGATAGCAATGAAAATGGAACTGGTTTGGTTTTTGTATCAGTGTTTTGAGATTGTTGTTATAATGATAATGTTTTTCTTCATGATTTTGTTGTTTGTTGCTGATGATGTTTTTGTTTGATTCATATAAAACCGGAGCTTAGAAACTGTTTGTTTGTTTTAGTGTATAATTTGGAAACCCCCTTGTGTATTGAAAAAGTGAACAATGAGACAAAGAAAGAAACCCGAGTGCTCTGTTTGGATTTTCTGAAAATAATAGAGCTTATATAAAATACCAAGTACAAGTAGGTTGCAACTAGGCAAGTAGCAGAAGGGTAATCATAATCATAATATCATAAATTATTATGTGCAAGTATTTTTATTTATTTATTAATTTTATATTTTATATTGTTTCTTATAAACATTTTCCTTTTATATCTGTTTCACAAAAAATAAAGAATTACTAGATGGATTATACTATTAAAAAGTAAATGGAATAAAATTAATTCTTTTTTTAGTAAATAAGTTATTCGAATTGGGTTAATTATTTCATCCTATTTAATTTCTCCTTATCCTCATTTTAATTATGAATCCATAAAAATTTTAAAAATAAAAATATTTGACGGATTAAGTAAACTATAATTGAATTTGTTTAAATGGTAAGAAACTTAACAAATGGTTGTATGTTTAGTACTCACTATTAAATAGCGGTAGAAATTTTGTAAATTTAGATGCAATTTCTTTTATACACAATTGGCTTTATGCTACACAAAAATCAATTTTTTTTAATTAATTTCTTTTTGAGTCTTACAATCCATCTTTTGATAGTAGTTTTTTTTTGCTATTTTACATTTCTTTTTGTCAAATAGCATAACAATATAAATTTCACTCTTTACTTAAAATAAAAAATAAAAAATCTTAAATTCAAACTCTGATTCATACATATTTCAATGTGTTTTATCGCTTGAAAATTTTCTACTTGGAATTGTCTAGCATTCTTATTATAGAACAATATAAATAACGTGTGTTACTTCAAAAAAGAAAAAAGAAGAAGAAGAATGCTTTAAGTTTTTTTTTGAAATAAGTATACTAAAGGGGTAAATATGTAAAAGCGTAACCACAAAGCTGCGCACTGTGGTCGGGTCGCCTCTTATCAATTCGCGCGCAAAGCGGCGCGGCATATTAACTGTAACTGTCCCGTGAATCCACTTACACGTGGCAAACTACCTCACGTACACGTTGCAATCATATAAAAAACCACACTTTCGGAAAGTGTCTGAGTCATCATCATAGAATGGAACAGTAACATGGTTGTGCTAAATTTACGGATACGCCATTCTGCTCTTTCCTTTCCATTTCACCAAGAAACGTAACAAATTGAAATTGGGATTTATCAAGAAGATTAGATTTTGTTTTTTGTCTTCTTTTGGTTAATCATCATTTTATAAAATATCTCCGTATCTTTTTGAAATTGTACAAAGTTATAATATGTCATATATATTCCAAACTTCAATTTCATCAATACATTTATATGCATATTAAAAATCTATCTCATTTACTGTGTGTTTGGTTCAGCTTTGAATATAATTGATTCTGAGAGAATTGATTCTGATAGAATTGATTCTGACAGAATTGATTCTGAGAGAATTGATTTATGTTTGGATACAATTATGCAAAATTGATTAAACAAACTGAATGTTGTTTGGATGATTTTGATTTGATCAAAATTGCTTTTGAATGTATAATTACTAAAATAGACATAGCTAAAGGAGAATTGATAAAGAAGGAGAATTGATAAAGGGCAATAAAGGAAAATAACAGGTTGTAATAATAAAATATACAATTTACTGTTTATAATTGATTCTAGAAAAGCTAGAAGCTAGGATTTGTAGCTTCATGGAAAATTGCTTATAATTGCTTTTTTGCTAGAATTGCTTCTCTGAAAAGTCAAACCAAACATGTTGTTTTTTGGCTAGAACTACTTATAATTGCTTTTTGGCTAGAATTGCTTCTGAAAAACTACTTATAATTGCTTTTTGGCTAGAATTGCTTCTGAAAAACTAAACCAAACATGCCCTTAAGCTGACTTTTACTAACCAAATTGTTATAATTGCACAAAATAAAAATAAATTTGATGCAATCAAGTGATTTGACAATGACATGATACCATTTTTAATCATGTAGAAAAACTGTGTCAAGTTATTCCATATTAATAAACAAAGATAGTGCGCCATCTTAATCAAGATATTTGACTACACAACTTAATAATTACGATGACAACATTATAACAGCCAAAATGAGAATCAAATGGGATTCAATGTATAATTAAACATATATACTATTAAGTATGATATGATAAGAAATTAAAAAACGAGGGTGAAGCATCCATGTGTACATGACCAGCGTACATGTTGGTTTGAGTGGTCTTATTTTGTTCTTATCCATTGTTTGTGTTGTGTTGTGAACTGTGATGACCTTACATTACAAAATTGTTGTCCTTATCCGTTTTGGTTTTGTTATTTCGAGGATAGGGTATGTATGGCGCCTCCATATGTCAATGTCCATGTCCTTGCTTACTACTCCCTCCGTCCCGGAATATCTGACTCATTTTCTAAAAAAAAGTGTCCCAAAATAACTGAGTCATTTCAATTTTCAATACAACTTTTATCATTCCCAATACAATATAACTCTAATTAATACTACTTTCATCATTCCCAATACAATATATTCCATTTTCCCCTTTATTTAGACATTTTTCTTAATCTGTGTGAAAAACCAAACTGGCTCAGATAAAACGGGACGGAGGGAGCAGCTTCTTTTGCAATCAAAATATTGAACAAACAAAAAATGCCAATCCATGGAAGTACGACAAAAATAAAAAGAACATAATCTAGCAATTTTATACTCCCTCCGTCCCGTTTTATCTGAGCCAGTTTGATTTTTCACATAGATTAAGAAAAATGTATAAATAAAGGGGAAAGTGAAATATATTGTATTGGGAATGATGAAAGTAATATTAATTAGAGTTATATTGTATCGAGAATGATGAAAGTTGTATTGAAAATTGATATGACTCAGTTATTTTGAGACACTTTTTTTAGAAAATTGGTCAGATATTCCGGGACGGAAAGAGTAGTTTAGATTGCAGAAAATTTCGGCTTTCATTCCATGTTTCTTTTTCATTATCTCTTCAAAAGTTTTTTTTTTTTTTGACAAAAAATTCAAAGCTGACGGTTGTAAATAATTAATTATTTTTGGTAAAAAGAAGGGCACAACTTTCAATTCTTGCATTCACATTTTGACCAAGTAGCTCTCTCTTATTTGATTTGATTAAACTAGCCTGCAATCTTCCAGTTGATACATTTTATAAAGGCGGAGGCTAGCGTGAGATGCCAAAGCATATCTCTCACGGTGGTTTGAGCTTTTTTACCTGCATTTGTAAGTTAAAGTTGATTTTTTTTTTTTTTACAATAAGTTACAACCTTTAATTAATATAATAAGGTGGCTGCTAACATAAGGTAATGGTAAGGCACTTCGTTGGCGAGGTAGTAAATTTTACCTTTGGATTAGATCTATGGTTTAAATGAGTTCAACTCCATCTCAACACTAAAATCACAATTAGAAGATACAGCTGTCACCAAAATCTAATCCACTTCCAACATTAATTTTGATGATAAATCATTTCTTCCCCATACACCAAAATTACCCAGAAGCTTTCCCAACAAATTTTATCCCAATTATGTTTCAATAAAAAAAATCTCTCTTCTCCAATAAAAAAATTATGTTAATACAAAATACATATCTGTTGTTTTTTCATGAAAATATCTCAGTTTTTGTGTCCAAAGCACTCACCCTTTAGATTAAGTCTCTTTATTGCATGTATTTGATGATCATCATCGAATATGAAATAAAGGGGTAATAGTCATTTTGGTCCCTGAAATTGTAATGAGTAGTCAAAATAGTCCTTCAATGTATCAAAACTTCAAAATAGTCTCTGATTATGCATTTTGTTAGTCAAAATAGTCCTTGATATTAAAATGTTTAATTAATTTTGTCAGATTAGTCCTTCAATATACTTAGTTATTGTCATATTAGTATTTATAATTACATGTTTATTGTCATTTTAGTCCTTATATGAAAAGAGTTATTGTGAGCATTGAAGGTTATTTTAGTGTTAAGGACTATTTTGACTAACATAATGCACAATCAAGGACTATTTTGAAATTTTGATCCAATGAAGGACTAAAATGACTAATCATCACACATTCAGGGATCAAAGTGACTATTACCCCTGAAATAAATTATAGAAATAATCTATTTATTCCACGAACAAAAAAATCAAAGAGTTACTGCATGATGTGATTTTGCTTTAAAAAAAGCTTTTCAGTACGTTATGGTTTTAAAATTTCCATATTGTTAATGGTTCTCCAGAAGCTCGAAAACTGATGTTGGGTATTTTTTGTTGAAATTAATAAAAAAAATTTCAGTTATAAGTGTTTAAAGATGCAGAAATATTGTGTTTTCGGTATTAAAATAGCTTAAAGCTATGGTTTTTCTCTTCTGGGTCGCGTGGGTTTTCGACCGGGTCATGTTGACACGTCTGGAGGTTGAAGATGCCGTTTAAAAAAGAACATTGGGGCAACACAGGACAGGTATTGAACTTATGTCCATCCTGGCACTGAATTTAAAACCAACTGTGCTAAGCATTCATATTGGCTGTAATAGAATTTAAACGTATTTAATTCTAAAACGTGGTGTAAATTGTAAAAAATTAATATTAATTCAGTAGTATACTATTAGGCAATTAAAGAATTGTTAAAAAAATAAAAAACAATAAAAGTTTGATTTAATAATACATTATATTATCATTAAATGTTTGCAATTATATATGTGATATTAAAAATTTATATCGAAAATTTTAAATGAATAGTTTATCGGATTGACTTATACAGAACATTTTGATCGTCAAAGTTTCAGTTCCTACTTAGTTATTAGTTCAATTAGGTTATATCCAACTGTCAAAATTGTTTTATTTGATATCGTTAATTGGTTGGGCTCGTTTTGATCGTCGGAGGAACGTCCTTCGAAGTTGACTAGGTTTCTAAATAGATAGTTTGCTAGATTGACTTATTACGAACATTCTAATCGTCGAAATACCTATGCCTACTACGTTATTGGTTCAATTAAGTCCTATCCAACGGTCATAATTGTTTTATTTGATATATTTAGTCACTTGGGTCTGTTTTGGTCCTCGGGGGAACGTCCTTACATATTAACTAGGTTTCTGAAGGAATAATTTGTTGTATTGACTTATAATGAAGATTTCAATCGTGGAAATTTCAGTTCCTACTTCTTTACTAGTTTAATTAGGTCATATCCAAAAGTTGGAATTGTTTTATTTGATACAGTTAGTCGGTTGGGTCCGTTTTAGTCGTTAGAGGAACGCCTTTCATGTTGACTAGGTTTCTAAATGGATAGTTTGCCAGATTGACTCACTACAAATATTTTGATTATCGAAATTCCAATTCCTACTTCATTCTTAGTTCAATCAGGCCATATCCGACGGTCAGAATCGTTTTGTTTGATATTGTTAGTCGGTTAGGTCGTTTTCGATCGTCGGAGTAATGTTCTTCCAAGTTGACTAGGATTTTGAAGGGATTGCTCGTCGGATTTACTTATACCTATACCAAAGATTCTAATCGACAAAATTTGAGTTTCAACTCCGTTATTGGTTCAATTAGTTCATATTCAACGCTCTGAGTGATTATATTTCATATCGTTAGTCGATTGATTCATTTTTTGTCATAGGAGGAATGTCTTTCCATTATTATGTTTCTAAACGGATACTTTATCGGATTGACTTATACTAAAGATTTCAATCGCCGAAATTTCAGTTCGTACTTTGTCCTTAGTCCAATTTGGTCATATACAACGATCAAAATTGTTTTATTTGATACCGTTAGTTGGTTAGGTTTGTTTTGGTCAAATATGTTTTTAGTCCCTATAAAATCGGGACCTTCAAAGTTTAGTCCTTACTTAATTTTAATAATTTTTTAATCCCTATAAAAAAATTATGCACTCAATTTTAGTCTCTACTAAATCCAAATTTGTTTAATTATGTTTAAACACTTATGCCTTTGAACAATTTTTTGTAGACGTGTTAAGAACATTGCTAAAGCTACACCCATAAAAAATTATCTCAAAATTTGATTTCTATGTCCATATTTTTGTTTATTTTATCTTGAACTTTTTTCGTTTAAAAAAAGTTATGTTAAATTCATTTCGTGTTTAAAAATTCTAAATTTTAGTAAAGAACCTTTCGTAGTGTTCTAAACTTGTCTCATAAAAAATGTTAAAAAAGTTAAGAGTTTGATGATAATTATACAAAATTTGTTTTAGCAGGGACTATAATTATGAGTATTTTTTGTAGGGACTAAAAATGCTATTAAAATTAAGTAAGGACTAAATTTAAAGCTTCCGAATTTTATAGGAACCAAAAACATATTTAACCGGAAAAAAATTATGTATTGATGTGTGAGGAAGAAATGGATTTCAAGAATTAAGAGGAAGAGTACGAGAGATTGCCTTATTTGATCTGATGGTGAAAAAGTCATGGTTTATCATGGACCATTTGTTGCACTTGTCCATGTTAGAATTTGCTTAAAAGGTACTACTTACCGTTGAAAAGGGTGGAAAGAAGTTACAAGTCTCTCATCCTGACCGCACAATAATTTATTAATATATCTAATGGTGAAAAATTAATTTGCATCGTGAGAGACATGTTTTGGTCTCTCACCGTAGCCTCCGCTTTTTATAAAACCGGTGTTTTGCAAGAATTTTCCTCATGTGTTAGGAACTGTTACTTCTTCCTAGACGAGAGATAGTGAATAGTAATCAGATTAAAGCAACTAATTTTGAAGAGAGCCTGCTCCAGGATCACTTAAAACCAAATTATTGTTGTCTTCTTGAATAAACCAAATTATTGTTGTCTTCTTGAATAAGATGCATATTTTTTTTATTTGTAAATTAAGTTACAAATATCATAGGAAACTCACACACAATCTTGAAGTTTCAGGTTTAAACTCTAATGAAGATATCTAATCTATCAATATCAACATTGTTGGTTGAACGTAAGACAACACAATTGTGATATATTATTCATTTTTTTAAGGAAATTGTGATTATATTATTCATGTTAACAGTCATAAGATTACGATTTTGTATTCACATATTGGGTGAGCATTGTAATAAATTTATGATTTATGTTAACTCAAACGTCCTCTACATTTGAATTATACACAATTTAATTCCATATATATTCTATATCCCTAGCCAACAGATTCGTCAAAAATGAGCAACTTGTGTTAACATACAAAATGAGTAAAATCAGCATTAAAAAAATAAAAATAAAGCAATTAAATATCAATGTTAGACCACCAAATTTGCATGTGCTATAGCTGGTGAGTTATACAATCAAACATCCATTAATTTAATCCAAAACAACATCCATTTATTTTGCTTGTAATGGCAAAACATGACATGTCTAGATCAAAAAGAAATGTAGTTATTTTAGATCTAAACGTAAGTTTACAGTTTTTGGACAGCATACAAAAAAAAACTTGCTTTTTGAACAGATTGCTGAAAATGCACCTCTTAATATTGACATGGGAGGCATATCCTCACCAAATCAACAAGAGTGGGTCCCCAGTTCTCCCCAATTTGGGAAACTTGGGAAAATAAAACGCTACCAACAGCAAGTTACTACTGAGTGTTACAAACACAATCCGTTAATTTAAGTACAGTATAGATTTGAAGATTGGCAAACGGAGTAAAAGTCAAGCAATATTTACATATCTGACTCTGCACTATTAAGCTGATACAACTTAATCATCAGCAAAATATCTCTCTTCTGCATCAATATTGGCCTCCCTCTGCCAATGGTCGTCAAGGGTCTCATCGTTATCTATTTTAGCATAATCTACATGTTCGTGATCTTCTCCTAATAGAAACTTCTGCTGCATGATGTAAGTGAATTGATTCATCCGGTCCTCCAACTCTTCTGAAGTTAAGGTTGGATCCTGCCTCGCTCTGGCTGAATCAGATGTGCCGTTATCAGTTACATCATCTCTCACTCGAGCTGGATCAGATGTGCCATTGTTACTTACATCAGGTTGAGGCGCATGTCTCTGCCAGTAGCGGAAAAAAAAAGGAAAGAAAGAGATGATCAGTCCACAAATCATATGGTTATACCATTAATTATACTTGAAATCCCCAAAGCCCAAAAGATAAGAAACTGTGGATTAAAAAACAACATAGTTTTAGTTTAGTGACCCTCAAACTGTTCATTGTTTACATATACCATATTATTCTTACCATGTCATTGATTGCTCCATGTATGATACAAGATTAAAATACACAACTAAGCAGATGATATCAAATGTAGAAAAAGATCATGCAGTATATTCTAAATGGTCATTTGCAGTTGAGAATATCTAGAGACAGGACTGGAAAATATACAGTTTAGTTAGATTATTATTTATCAAACAGAACAGTTCTATTATTTACGACTGCAACTACAAACAGAGAAGGTGAGAATTCTCCTTCCAATGGTTTTCTTTGTTTCCAAAACTAAATCTGAATCCCCCTCCATTCTAGGTTCAACCTCTTCTACTATTTAATCAAACTTCACTTTCTTTCTAACTATAATCACTCAACTAATTCTATATCCAGTGACAACTAAATCTATAACTTGATGTGTTCTATCAATTACCCTGTCCCCTTGAAATTCCAGCTTGGCAATTGAGAAATCCCTCGGCATTAGAATCTGTACTGTTTATATTCCCGTAATGCTTCTTCTGCCCCTCGGTTGGACAGTCTCTCTGTTCCTCATTCACTTGTAGATCTTCTCTCACAATAGTGACTACCATGCTCTCTTTTCTAGACAACAGTGGTCTCAGGATGCATCAGCTCCAACTCTGTTGGCCACAATGGAACGGAAGTACCCCCCTTCTTGTCATTTACTATACTCTTGATATAAAAGGTGGCACTCCTCTGTTCCACAGTGGGTGCAGCTGCGACCTGCTGCTTGTTTGACAGACTAATTCCTCCTTGTGCATCTGTCTTAGTAGTAGGGTTGGCAAGAACTACTTCAAGCAGGGTCCAAGAATGCGAGGCTTTATATTGGGCTGGGTAAAACCACGAAACAGATCCAATGGTTCCCCTTCAGATACTACTCTGTATCTGAATAATGCTTGAAACCCTGGTACCACTCCATAGTGTTAGGATATAGAATAAGGGGAGTGTTCTGGACACTCTCTAACACTCTCTCTTACACCCACTCTTTTATTAGTCGAAATCCATGTGAGGACCACACTTTTGAAATGAGTACCACATAAAGTGGTGAGACCCACATGGGTTTCACCCAATAGTAGAGTGGGTGTTTGAGAGTGGTAGAAAGAGAGTGCTCCTAGCATTTCTCTATAGAATAAAGATATTAGAGTAGTTAAAGTTGTTAAGGAGCTAGTTAGGGAAGTTATTAGTTAATGGGGGTAGTTAGGACCATCTTAATAATATACAAACGTGAAGCAACAAATAGCAACTTTTTTTACACCAATCCAATGTGGCACATCCTCAATCCAATGTGTCAACTTCTTAAGCACCCAATGCCAAATCATCACTTCTATAAAGCTCATTTTATCATCAAAAATAGTAAGTAGGAGCTGAAAATGATGTAATCCACATTTTTTCACATTTTTAAAATCATCAAATTCCATTTTATGGCATTAATATTTGAATTTGTTGATTTCCCTCCAAGAAAAAGGAAATTTGGGTCTATTTTTAAGTAAAAAACAAAAGAAATATTCAAAAAAGCCCAAGCCCAACACTCTACCATCAGAAACAATAAATGCAAAAGCAAAAAAGGGGAACGCTTTCCCCCATTCTCACGTTGAGAAGAAAACTTTTCAACCCTCATATGTGAAACACGACATACACCATATGACACCACCACTCTGCTTTGAAACCAGAAAATTGTCTCCTCTGTACAATCAGAATTCAAATTCAAATTACAATTTCAAAACTCTCTCCCGCCCACAATCGCTCAACCCTAAAAATTGAGATTGTAATCTCTCTCTCACTCTCTCTCTCTGTGTCTCTCTTCTTTCACCGCCTTTCCCATCGCCTCCTTCATTTTCCGGCGTAATGCTCAATCACGATTTTGTAAGTTTTCTCCTTCAATCACTTTCCTTTCAACCCTAAAATTCACGCTATCGTAATTTTTTCTTCTCCTTTAGTTCAGGCAGACACGAATCTCCGTTTTCAACATGAATCATCTCATGCGAAGGTAATTTGTGTTCATAGAAATTAGGGTTTATGGTTTAATTTTTAATTCAAATCCTCTTTGTTAGAAATTTCGATTAATGTTTTCTGCTTTTGATTCTGTTTGGTTCAATGGAACGATAATCCTTTTTCTTCATTTCATTTTGCAGATTTATTGTCACTTTTTGTAACGATAATCTCTTCAAAGGTTATTTGTTAATTTTGTTTGTTTTTTCCTCTTTTTGGATACATTTTCTATTTCTCATTCAACCACTTGCAATAATGATAAATGATTTTCTGTTTTGATTTTTTTTTGTGCAGCAATAGGTGAAGAAAAATTAGAGGAATTTGAACAACTGCAATAATGTTGTGATCCATGTTGTGATGGGCCACAAGACAAAATTCCTGCCAGGAGGTATATCAATTTGTTGTTCATATCATTGAGCTTTTAACCTTTACTTTATTATTTTGCCAGCTTGCATGTAGTGTTTAGTTGACACTAAGTTTTATGAATATGCCATGCTATCTAATTTCCAAATAGTTAACGAATCTAAACGGGGTTTTGAATTGGTTGGCATTTTTTCCCATGGCAATTTCTTTACTAATTCACTTAACAAGTTAACATATAGATTTATATTGAAGGCCTTTGTAATTCGTAAAAGTCTTTTGACTCCTTTTGACACTGTTTGGAAATCTAATTGTTAGTGTTACAACTTATAGGTTCATTTATCTATTGAACCAGGACCTGTTTTGACTTATTTCATGATGCCCTTGCTTTTTGGCTGTTGCGGTTCTCTGAACTAAGGTAAGATCCTAAACTTTAGTTCTCAAACTATTGTACCCAAACATGGATAACTGTCTTGCTTATGCTTTATAAGATCCTAAACTTTAGTTCTCAAACTATTGTACCCAAACATGGATAACTGTCTTGCTTATGCTTTATGATCAATGAAATATTTTAGGATGATACATTTAAGTAATTAAATACTTTTAGTAGATTATCGTCATTTTTAAACTTATAATCAGTTTGATGAGAGAGAACGATATGTTAGGATCAATGGAAGGTTACAGAGATGAAACAATAAGTAAGGGTGGATTTGAGTTCACTATGATACAAAACTGGAACAGTTATGATGAGGTACATGGATAAGAACATGTTTTTATTCCTTTCCTGCATTTGACGGTTAAGATTAAATAGGTATATGCAATTTAACAATATTAAATTTACCCTGAGATTGACTTTTGATTTTTTTTTTTTTAAATAGGCTTACCTCTTCTTAATCTTAGTGTGGAAGATATCACAACCAATTACACATTTGAGAGTTTCTCCTTCAAGGTATCTAATTAATTCTACCCTTCCTATCTTCAGCCATGTGTTAGACTATGTTTTCTCAGCTAGGTTGCATTTGCTTTTATCACCTTCTTATTTAATTTCAATCTCCCTACTATAATTCCTTTAAAGAATATTCATTTTTGTTTGTTACAAAATTCACTATTGAATTTGCAGAGCCATTTCATAGTGCTGAATTAAGATTTTTACCTAAATGATCATAAATAATTGTTAAAAAATTGATACTAAAGAGGCATAGTCATTTTTTTTACCAAATGACTGCAATAAACCAAGTTACGTTTCTGTTTTGAATGACAAGAACACATTAAAATTGATATTGTCTGTGTTAAATGCAATGTTCAATCAAGTTTTATTCGAATTCCTTTTCCCTTTTGGAATGGCGATGAAGAATTTAGTGATAAAATAATTGTAGAGTAAACAGTTTTCACTTGCACTCATTTGAAGACTAATAAAACAATCTCCCTACTTACTGTATCATTGACTTATAAATTTGCTGGTATAGGCAATATTGGAGCAATGGGAGACTAGCATGTGACTAATTTTACATGGATAGGAAAGTGTTGTTATAAGCTTCTGCAACAAGTATAAGAGTGAATACAACTGTCTATCAAGTTCTTCCATTGTGTGTTACATACAATAACAATAGACAATTATTTAAAAAAAATATAGAGATTGATTGAAAGGCAAAAAATATTAGACAATTGTGTATTAAGTTCTTTATCAAATTTGTAACTCAAACTGATTAAATTGATATAAATGATGTATGATTTATGGGAAGCATAACAGATGCTTACTTATTTGTGAAGTAGATGTTGAAGCTATTATTGACAATGACTTTTTACTAAGTTTCCTTTTGAATTTTGTAACATTTTTTTTTCTTTTTATATATTTCTTTTAGTGTTTTGTTTATTAAGTTTGAATTAAATTATTTCAAAATTCAATTAAATTACATGACAAACTTCACCTACAATTCAAACTCAAAATTCACACTTTCAATCTCTCACTCCTTCTTTCTTCTTCTTCCTCTCTCTCTCTCTGTATGACATAAATCATATTGAATATTCTCTAAACATATATTTCAATGCTACCCTCAAGCAAATCAATATTTCCTATACATGGGGGGCTATAAGTATTTGATGGTAGTTTGAAATTTTATATTTCTCTTTATATGGGAGGCTATAAGTATTTGATTTAAGTCCAAAATTTCATATTCTTCAAACATGGGGGGCTAGAGTTATTTAGTTTATGTTACTATTATATTGTAGGTATAAATATTGTTGTGATTAACAATTGTATTAATGTTAAAATCACAAACTCCACTCAATTAAATTACAAGACAAACTCCACTCAGGGTTGAAAATGTTGATTTTGGATGAAGATGGCAATCCATGCACCTCAACTATCAACGTTGTTTATTCGGATGTGTTTGATAATTTGTAGAAAATAGCTTATCAAGTATGAATATGGGTATATTTAAGCTTCATGGTCAATTTGAATTATCCAATATATACATTAATCACACGCAAAAACCTTTGTTTAATTTTGTAGATAACTTTGGAGCTATGAAGCGATGATGCATCTATCTTAAAGAAGGATTTTTTTTGGATTAATTTCTCTTTCAAGTGTCGATTACTTTTTTGTGACACTTATAACCTATGTTGTCATTAATCATTATTGGTCAGGGTTATGTATAATTACTTTAAATTAAATTGAACTATATGTCAAATGATGACATCTTTATTTTGATGATGACAACATAATCTCATTTGTCTAACAACTCCATAATATGTTTTTATTTTGGTGGTACATTCAAAATAATAATTTGGCTAAGCCGCAAAAAATCTTTGTTCGCCCGTGCGTTGCACGGGTGGAAACGCTAGTTATGTATAGATAGGAAGATTTTGGAGTTAGAGAGGGTATCATTGATCATTTATAAAATTGTGAATAGAGTAGTGATTCTATTGGAAAAGGGAGAACCCTTTGGAGGAGAGTTCTCTTTCCTATCTTTCCTATTTTCTTAATCAAATTGTTCTTTCTATTCTACTCAATTCTTGGGTTCCTAACACATAGTGCATGAAATTGAGACTAAACAATTTTTATATAAGCATGTGCTTCGTAACTCTTCTTCCACCGCTCTTCTAAATCTAGTACCTCAGCTATTTTCATTTTTGTGGGATTACAGGTAAGAACCCTACTCTTCACATTCTGTTTACCCTCCCAGGAAATACCCCAGTAACTTACTCCTAGTCACCAATGCTTGAGCCACTTGGACCTTAAATTCTTGCACATATTCCTCCACTGTAGTTGATGGTCCGAAAATAGAACATAACAAGTTCAAAATTGATAGGCAAATTGACACAGATCACAAGTTTGAATTTACCATAGAGTGAAGGATGGGGCGACTAAGTTGCCCTCATTGGTACTGGATTCAGCTCAGTGGACCTAGGTTTCACCTAATCTTGGTTGGGTTCATTCACCTCATTGGCCTGATGGGTCCATTGCAAACTTGCAACGAGAAGTCTTAATTGTGAAGCTAATATTTTATATGTACTAAGAAAAGATTTGCAGATCACAAGGTTCAAGTTTTACTAAAGAGTGAAGGATGGTGGGACTAAATTACCCTCGTTGGAGCTGGATTTAGCTTGGTGGAGATAGGTTTCAGCTAATCATGGTTGGGTTCAATCAACACATTGGCCTGTTGGGTCCATTGCAATTTGCAACAAGAAATATTATCAGTCTTATCACTCAATTGCTGTATTTTGGATTTTCTTAGAAAGCGTTAAACCTCCTGGGGTGAATAATCATTAATCAATATTGTTGACCGGTTCAATTGTCCTCAAACTCACAATTCTATGCAAGACTACCCGAGTTTACGCAAACAATTTTGTAAGGAAGTTAACTCTACGCTGATAGCCAGAATAGTAAAGTTGGTCAATTCTATAAGTGGCATCACTCTTGATCTTAGGCAATGGTATCCCATGATCAAAGGCCATTTTCTACATGAGTTCAACTGAATCCCCCAAGGTTTTAACTCCGTCCATATCCCCAAATAAAAAATTCAGAAGGCCGGACTTTATCACGGAGAAGCAGATAAGAACGAATAAAACTAATGGAAGATAGAAAGTAAAGGCACACTTGTATTGTTGAATATTGCAAAACATGAGCGGGAAAAAAAGAGGAGGGAGAGAATTCTGCTTCCAAGGCCTTTCAGCAAAGGGTTTCTCTGTTCACAACTGATTAATCAAGTCACTGCTTTATTTTCCCAGATTAACATATATGAATCTCCCTCCCTTCTAGTTTCTAACCCTTCAACTATTTAAGCTAATCCCTCCTGTTCCAACCACAACCACCTAACCAATTATATAAATTCTACAAAATGTGAAAAAATAGAACTATTGTTGTATACATAAATAATTGCTGCAAGCCATAGGCATAAAGATTAATTGGTAATTTAGAATCCTTCTTATTTTGTTGCAAATAAGGGCTTGTTTGGACTGATTATTTGAACTTATCTACTCGCATAAGCACTTGGGAGACTGTTCGGAAGAGCTTATAGAAACAACTAATAACATGTTCATAAGCTGTTTCAACTTATTTCTACAGCCTAAGAAAACAGCTTATAGGTAATATGAAAACAGTTTGACTTAATTTTATCTTTTGTTATAGAAACAGCTAACAATAAGAATAAGTACTAATGCTATAAGCGCCTAACTAAGTTGTTTATCCAAACAGGACCTAAGTCTAGCAATTGATCAACATTATTCCATTGAATTGTTCTCTTCCTGTTTTCTCCCTATACGTTAAAATATGGCTACTTAAAAACAAAATAAATCCAAAATGAATAATTGACCTAGCATGAAAAATAAAATCTTCAAAAGATAGTAATTGTTTGATAGCTATGTAACACAAATACATATCAAAGGTATGTTCAATGTCTGATACCAACATAACACCGATACATTTGATTATATTCAACTGCTTCTATTTTCAGCGTGTTAGTGTTAGTGTCACTGTCGTGTCTGATGAATGTGTTTAGTGCATGTGTCGTGTCTGGTGAATGTGTCAGTGTTAGTGCGACATAGATTGATAGTTTAAAGAGCAATACCTCCACAGTCTCGTCTTTTTCAACATCTTCTTCTTCTTCTTCTTCCTCCTCCTCCTCCTCCTCTTCCTCTTCTTCCTCCTCTTGAAGTCCTTCATTACCAATCCACTCGCTTCTGGGCACACCAATCCTCTCCTGCTCCCCTCTAATCTTAGCCACAATCTCCGCCTCCTCACACCTCCTCAAAAGTGTATCAGACCACCTCTCCCCCGGCCTAGCCATCCTCCTCCCAAACCTATCCTGAAACTTCCCAACATACTCATAATGCAAATACGCCTCTCGTTCTCTCATCGCCTCCTCCGAAAAATACACTCCACCAACCATCAACTTATCCAAATAAGCCCTCCTCCTATTCTTCGCAACCACAGCCTTCCTCCTCAACTCCTCCGTCGTCGGACTCAACAAGCTTTGCAACCGCGTCACGTGCCAGTTAACCTCGTAATCATCTTTTAGGGTTTCGAATTCGGTTAATTCGATGGAAGTGAGATTGGAACCGTAGCGTTCTAGGAAGAGGGATGGGTCGCGAGTGAGAAGAGAGTGGAAGATGGATTTGCGTTGGGAAGGGAGTGTGGCGGTGGATTGTTGAGCGCGTGGAAACCATAGATTCTCTAGATTTGATAGTCTTTCTGAGATTTTCTCTTTTGCTTCTTCGCTCACTTCGTTTTTCTTCGCCTTCACTTCCATTATTTAATTCTTTTACCGCCGCTATACTTTTTTCTAACAACATCAACTTGTTGCTTTATATATGTTTCCTTTTCTTCTTGGATCTTCTATTGGGCCATTTCGGAACCTTGCTCAATAGGCCCCCTTGAATTGCTTACTGACCCTTCAAAAAACTCAAAATACCCCTCTCCAGAGTTACGCAAATAATTATGGTTTCCTTATAAATTACCAGACTATATGAGGAAACTAATCTTTTTGGGGAAATAATTCAGACAGTGGATTTAACAAGTAGATGGGTGATTTTTCTAGTAAGCAATTAACATTGCATTCAGCATATTGCGGCAGACGGTGGCTTGAACTTTAAGTCCTTACAACTACTATTTCATAGTGGACAATCATTTATCAATATGAAATTAAAATCAAGGTAAAGTGAAACTTCATTATATGACCATGATCTATCTTAGGAAGAGAAGAAAAAATGGTTCCTCTCTTTCTTTTGTATAAAGAAAATCCACTCAACCATAAATTATTCCAGCAGCCAGTGACATGATCTGGAGCCTAGGTGTTTGTAAAGTTAACACCGAAAATGCAATTTTCGCCAAGTTATTTGTAATCTGAAAATTTTGGTAAATGTAAGCTTGCTTTCTATTTGTATTAGGAAAAAAAAAAAAAAAAAAGTCATGATAAACTCATCACAGTGTTAGTTCTCCATGGCACTAAATTACTATCTATCTGAAATCCTTGTTGTCCATGCACGCTGTGCCAGAACCTTGTTGAAGCTTAAAACAAGCAGAGAATACGACACATTTGTTGTCCATTCACATTGAGCTTAAAACAAGCTCACAATTGGATTCAAGTCAATCGAAAGCAGAGAACACAACACATTTGTGTTCATTGTCGTGCGAAACTAGGTTGATCAGTGTGCCCCTCTGATCTCTAATTTGGAAAATCTTGTAACAATAACAACCATCTTTTCAACAGGGAGCTAAATGAGAAAACAGCAAAATCATTCAAGAACGAAATTAAAAAAAGATGGATAATCTGATTTAAAAACATGCAAGCCCATGTTGGCATACAACGTTCTTGCGAAATTCAAGTACACTATTCAAAAATAAAATATCAGACTTTCAAATGTCCTTAACAAAATTACTTTAAAGCAACATAATCAACATTTGAGATGAAAGCGTGCCAAGAAAACAATAATATTCTCGTCACTGTTCTTAAAAACCTAGAATTAGTAATTCATAGTCACAATCAATTATCTAATACCCCCAATCATCATTAGCTTATGTATCTTCAAAAGTGTCCATATAAGCTAAACCATCATCATAGTAGTAACTGTCACGGAACCTTTTTCCCAAACCTGGACTGAAATTAGGACAAAGACAACCTCGTAGATTAAGAGATTTAAGAAGAGGGCAGCCACCAAGAAGAGCAGGCAATCCACCATAATTACGCAAAAATCCTTTCAATTCAAGATGGCATAACCCAGACATTGTTTTTGCAATAACAAATGCTTTATCACCCTCGTCATAAGAGTACACAAACCCGCCATTAGTGCTTTGATTGAAAAACAAGTTCTCAAGATTTAGTGACTTCAAAAGAGGGCAACATCGACCAATAACTTCAAGGCAATCCTTAGATAGGCTGTTGCTACATGAAAGCTCCTCTTCACAAATTCACTCAACCCTTTATCTGAAATTTCATTCCAGCCAAAAAGTCGTAACCAGTTAATATCTATTTGAGTTGTTACAAAAGAAGTTAAATTGAGTGCGTTGCAAATTATGCTAAATGACTAAAAAGGAGAATATGGGACGAAAATATTAAGTTAAATTATAATTTAGAGTATGCATAAGTATAACCATCGTTAAGCAAGATGACATATCAAGAAGGATCAGTACAGTTGATAACAAATTATTATGAAACTGGAATTGAAACAAACAAAACTAATTACCTATGAGCCATATATTTGAAAAGTTCGTCGGTTCCGAACCCCCTAACAGCAATGTCTTCCAGATGACCGCAACTTAGGTCAATCGCACAGCGATAAATCTTCTCCATGCGCGAACGACTAAAGTCAAAATGACAAGTTATGTGAATAGTACGCCACATTAGAGGATCCTTGCAAATATTCCACAACAAAGGACAAACATTACGTGCACTTATCACAATATAAGGGTTACTGAGCAAAATGGTAAATGAAATATCTTCAGAAATGAAAAGGTAAACTTGCTTTCATATCAATTGGCATTTGAAACCAAACTTAGTCTGACTAACAATCTCTTCATATCAACATGAACGCACATTCCTTTTGAGACTACAGTTTGTAGCTTGTGCATTTCCATGGTGAAATGCAATTAGACTTGCGGTGGCTGTCACCGAGATGCGCTCCCAAACACACATATAAGCAATACACCAAACACAGTCAAAGTCCGTTTAAATGTGAAAAAAGTATTATTTTTGCTCCAAAGAATCATAAGCATATGAAACTAGGAGAAAGGATCTTTGACATGGCTGATAGCACCCATTGAGTCCAAGTAGATAATCCCTCTCTGCACCAGCTTCAAACCATTGAACACAACCAGAAGCTCAGCATTGAGATTGTTAGAATGGTCAATGTGGCCCAAGAATCCCACAATCCACCTACCCTCAGCACTGCTGTTTTCAGTAAACCCTCGATGCCTTTACATGCCTAAAGAGCTCCCAGCCTCCCAGTCTTTAAGGGATGCCAAGCAACCGATCAAAGTGCCTTCTCAATCTTAGAGCCTGACCTGAGTTGCATGCTGAGAGATCAAATGATGAATCAATTTCAAATTGGGTAATTAGAGTTACACCATCAGTATGAAGAAATTCATTCCTAGGATCATGGTATGGTAAATTACTAATGAAACAAAAATTTCCACATAATTTCCGGAATGCTAAAGTTGAGCCAGAATCAAAATTAAATATACTTCAAGTAAGCACAAGCAGACACAACATTCACAAGACCCAATGCTGGAAAAGATGCACGTAGATGAGCACACGAATATTTACAAGACAATTAATCAATACCGGCCCATTTTCTAAATTCCTGAACATGCTCAAGCCTTTTGCTTTGTGCTTCTGTTTTTGCATCCGACGCTTTTAAACTCCTATAGAGATTCTTATGAAGTCTAAGAAACTCGCTTTTGTACAGCAACTTGTCGGTATACATGCTACGGTCATTCATATGGCCAATGACCTCCATCACTCTCTCAAAGTAACCTCCTCGAATGAAGTTTAGCAGCAGTAACTCGTATAGATCTCTATTTACAACTAAATAGTTGTTCTTCATGAATCTCTTGATGTCTCCCCACAAGAACGTAATCTCACGATACATACCAAGAGAAGAATATCCACACACGAGATGAGCAAAAGTTTGATTTGTCGGTCGAATTTTCATTTCGCACATTTTTCTATATGCCCTCAATGCATCCTCTATCATTCTTGCCTTGCAGAAAAAGAAGATCGAAGAATTGAAGTTATACACTAAAGGAATATCTGTTTGATCTTCAGCGTTCAATATTTGAGCTAAGGCGACAGCCAAATCTGATTTCCCAACTGAATTTGATGTTTCTCGACAAAGGACGTGTTTGTCAATAGCATCATCAGACAATTCTGGGAGCAAATCAATCTTTTTCATTTGTTTTAGCAGTGCCTGAGCTTCTCTTTGCATTTCCTCCTTCTGATATGCTGACAAGAGTAAAATATACAAATCGCAACCCATTGGAGACCCGGCAGCCTCTGCGTCGTCCAAAATATCATGAGCAGACTCAAGCCATCCCATCTGAATGCAAGCACTGATCACATCAGAACACAACCCAGATCCTGTCGCTGAGTATAGTTCCCCTTGAATGCTAAGTAAAAGTTTTGAAAGTTCACTAATTCTACCATCTTTTTTGCAACCAATGATAAACTTAGCCAAAGCTCTATTACTAAGAGCCAGTTTCCCACCCTTATAAAAAACAAGACCTTCTCTACCTTCCAATTTAAGCACAGTGTCCTTCTGCAGTAGCTCAGGCTCTATATGTATCTTTAATGCATTCTTAAGGTTAGGCGATCCAATGGCGATAAAGCTCGGCTTTTTTAAGTGATTCCTATATTCTTCATTATTGTGACAATTATGCGAGCTATTCATATCCAAAACAAGCTTAGAGGCAGCATCAATGTCGTTAAATTTAAAGTGCAAGCTCAACAAACTATCATAGAACTGACGATAATGCCGAACATAAGACGCCGAAACTCCATCAATATGACATTTCAATTCCATCAATTCATCTCTCAAACCATTCATTTCTAAAATCTGTGAAATTATCACAATCGAGTGTGCATCAGCCACTGTCCCCATTAGCGGCATTAACTCAATCAAACACAAGCCCTTCAAACACAACTTAAACCTCACACAAGCATCAAGAACAAGGTTAAATACCAAAGTATCCGGCTTCAACATGATTGCATGTTGTGCCTTTTTATCCTTCAAACCATTATAAAAATCACAAACTTGAGACAGATAATTCGATACAAGATGTGTTCCAATTTCTGTCTTCACAGTATGAAAAATAATCAAGGACAAAAAATTCATAGATGGCACAAACCCTTTACTAAGCATCAACCTAAGTATAACCGATGCAGGAGACGGCATTTGCATTCTAGCCAAAGACAATGCAAGTTTTGTCAATGTATCAACATGAATCAAACCTGAATTCTCTTCAACAATTTTCAAAACCAAATCACATGCTTTTCTCACCAAAACATTATTAGAAGAATAACACAACTGAACAATAAGCTGATTCAATAAATTAACCTCAGGGTAACCATAAAGGTTTCGAAAATCACGAAAAGTTTCCAATGCTTCTTGCAATTGATGATTCCTCAAAGCAAATTTAAGCTTACCCAGTAGAATTTCTTGGGTGGAACGTTCCCATGAAAGCCTCTCACAGTTGTCAGAAAAAGTTGAAATTTTTTGCGAAAATGGACTGAATTGGTTGAAATTGACATGCCCATGAAGAATGATTTGCAAAGGTGGAAGCTTTTTGAGAAAGGGGTTTTGGAATAGAATGTGTTTGGCAAAAGGAAGCACCATAACACCATTTATTTATTGCACGGAAATGCAACAGAGACTGAAAATTTTCTGAGTTGGGTAAGCATAAAAATGGGGGATTTTGGAGAAATTTGAATGTTAAAGCTTAAACCCTAATTTGAAGTCAAATACAATATTTTTTACTTTGGATTTACATTGGTAACTTTGTTTAAAGAAAAAAAAACCTAGTCACTGTAGGTAAAAAAAATCTACATTTTAGATTCATTCGATAAATGATACATGTGGTTTATATTATTGATCATATACATCATTTATTGAATGAATCTAAAAAGTATATTTTTGCTTATAATAATGATTGGATAATGTATTTATTTAGTTTATTCGGAATATAGTTTGTGAACAACCCTTTTTATTGCACTTGTATTGTAAACGGTGCTTTATGTCATTCTCTTTTTGATTTTCTTTTTTGTTCTTTATGTCATTCTCTTTATGACCCTTTAAAATTCAACGATGCTAAACACAACGAGAAAAACATAGCGACGGCATCACGAAATCAATTGACCAATAAAAATTAAGGGAAAGAGGAATCCACGGAAGGAAATAAAAAGTGCCATGCATGGAATACACTCGCGAGCGGTTCGTGAATTATAATTCGCATGACATAGCATTTTCCTTTAAATTTTGCTGAAAGAGAGAATTGTGACATGTGTCCATAGGGCATACACCCTTTGAACCTTTACACACAATTGTGACATTGTCCATGTGATCTCCACACACAATGAAAGAGAGAATGGTGGTAAGATGAAATTCCTAAAATATCCCTGCCACATGGAGGTGTACATGAGTGGTATAAAAAAAAGGTTGTCAGCCAATAATTATTCCAATAAAAAATACCCCACCATCGGATGTAAAAGTCTAAATCAATTCCATTCCATCAATAGGAGGACAAAATTTACCAACCTAGGAAAAGTCTACTCACCTCTAACACTTCATGCTCGTTAAAACATACACATAAAAGGATCTTCAAATTGAATGTGTTTTGTCATGTCCGGTGTCCAACGCCGTCATGATACCAATACATATAATTACACTTAATCATTTCTATATTCTTAAACAATTATTGGTGTAATCTGTGTGCCAATATCAGTGTCCTATGCCAAATTTAGTGTTTTATAGATAAACAGGAAACAAAAATAGGAGAGCTACACAAATAATGAAGCATTGCTGAGCTGCACTGTGTAGACAAACGAAACAATAAAGCTCCAAAAGAGGAATAAATATTGACAGTTCCATGTCAAATGCATCAAGATATATACCATATCACTCAATGCTCTACTTTAACCCTCACATCTCCCCTTGACAGTACAGTTTTTGCTTGCGCCACAAGTTTCAACTCCTACATAGCTGTAATATGGCCGAGATTCGTGTTAATGTAAAACAACAACGAAAGTTTCAACCTCATCAAGGAAATTTTGCTACAGCTCTTCCAAAAGATGCTTGTGCAAATTCTGCCCCAAACATAACGCTATGTTGAGCTAAAGCAGTTCCTTGAATATATGGGAAGACCACATAATGAGAACAATAATTACTGACTTAACTAATATAAAACAAGAAATAGAATCGACCTTTAAAGCATGAGTTTTTCCTTTGGTTATTTGATTCTTTGCAATACATTGTTTATAACATCTTTGGTAAACTCATCTGGGTTCTGCCAATTATTAACAAATAATGGTAGAATACGAATGCATAAATTCCACTATTGAATCAATGAAACAATACAATTGGTGAGTTTGGAAATTACAACAGTAATGTACTAAAGGAAAATTAGAAGAAGGCGAAGTACGAACTCTTAAGCCATTACTTTACTAGAGAATATCTAAAGGAGAAAGGGATTCTTCATCAATTTTCTACACACCAATCATTGTGCTATTTTCGCACCATCCAAGAAGTATTTTCTGTTTGAGAATTCCTCTCTCTTGCTTCACATTGCTTCCTTGATCTTATGATCAATTTTCATGTCTCATTTCCTCAATTGATTTTCTCCATTCGTATCCAAGCATTACCTTACCTCCCCGGTTAAAATTGACCTTGTTCTCAATGTCAATCTCATGGCCATGGATATATGCATAATAATGTCTACTCCACTGCACAATTGAATCAAATTATCCTATAATTTGATATAGGCTTTCAGTGTTGGAATTTTCCTTCCACACCAGTAGGAAACCCCTAGGATTATTGAATCTTATATTCAGCACCTGTATCTGCATCAAATGTACTGCACAGTATCTCCGTGATTTTGCTTGCCATATATTGTGTCGCTAAGTAAAACATAAAGGATGATAAACAATAGTTGAGTGTCATTGAGACAAATCACTGCATACTCTTGTGCATCAACCACTTGAAAATTAGCGGACTTCTCCATGACTTGCTGAACAGATTCCACCTTGTCAATGAGAATACTAGTATTCAACTTCTCACCAATGGAATTAAAACAATGAACAAGGACACATTTCAAATCAAAGCCACACCTAATTCCTTTGTCCCTGCATAGAGTTATAGTAAAATCTTTACAGCAAGGAGCTAAATCAGTACACAAATAAAGGCCATATCCAATAAAAACAACGTGGCTCAACTAGAGAGCTCTTTTATTACAGCAGGTTCCACTTCTGTAGCTAGCTGAAATGAATTTTCTAGTGCACTAGGTGCGGCGACAGAGAAATAGATCACAATTTGCATTAATTTGATGTTCCTACTTTAGGACATAATAGGAAACTCTGAATCATTCCAAAAGAATAAAGTGAAGTAACATTAGGAGCAGCATGGAATGAGTCAACATATGATTAAGAAAAAACAGATCCCCTGTCAGTGACATCCTCTAAACTATCATCAGTGTCATCATCAATCATACTCAGAATAGGTAGTTTAACCATGCAACTAAATTTGTAATTTTCATTACAGAAGCTACTGTCCTAGTATAGCCATAGAGAAAAAGATCCAGTAAAGAACACGGATTAGCTTCAAACAATCAATCTCAGACACAGTAGCAATCTTGATAGGATAGTGAACCTGTTTGCAATTCTCAAGCCGGATCGGTGTCACATAAAAGTGTAGTACATAGAAAAATAATAAGGGAAAAACATTAATAGCATCCATGTATAAAAAATATGAAGCAAAAAAAGGTTGTTGAGTCTGTAAGAGCACCGTGCGACCACCCCAGACAGCGTGTGTCTAAGAACGATCATCTACTGCACAAGAAGATGTCTCAACAAGAAGAACGATCATCTACTGCACAAGAAGATGTCTCAACAAGAGAATCTTCTCAGCCGTTAATCACGCTCTGATCGCACGGCCTTCATTCATCATGACATATGTTCCTGTCTTCCTGTCTCCTTACATATTTAGCTTAGAAAATCAAGGACACATTTGTACGATCCTATAGAACAGATCCTGTTCAAGTAAGGTCGTGACTGTTGATCCACGCAGGAGTTATATAAACACTTGAGTTATTCTAGTTTCAAACGATGTGGGACTAAAAGCTTCTTTCTGTTGTAATAATTGCTTATAAAAATGCTTTTGACTCTTGTAAATTCCAGCTTTATAACAAAATTAGTTAGACTTCACGCAAAATCTTTTCGTACTCAATAGATACATCAATTACATGGTTCCAAAACAATAGGAAATTGATCAACTAAACACTTTAAAAATCACTTATACAATGACATTTTAAGAGTGGAAAAGACACATGAGCAGATGGAGAGGCAGCATTACTGTGATTCCTTCAACTAGCTTTTTCAATATAATTGGATTATAAACCATTTAATATTTTAACAACAAGTATAAGTTTAGATGAATTAAGGATGGCCAATTTTACTTGCATAATCATGCTTATTATTCTTATGGTCTAATTTATATTGTACAAGAGCAGCTCAGAATTTTGTCCAAGAATTCAACCAAGCAACTGTATCAGTGCAGGATCAACCTTTCCAACCTGCCTAGTCATGAGAGTGGCTGCACCATAATTCACGTTTGAAGCTTTCCTGATGCAAACATGGGGTGGGATATGATTTTCAAGCACCGAGCTGCAGCTGGTGCAGTAAACTATAATGCATAAGAGAGCAAATAACAGTGTCCTCTTTTATTGCTATGATTGAGATGGTGTTAACAATGTACTCAGAAAATGAGTCTGGAGAAAAACATAGATAGTTAAATCCGATGCAGCAGGGTTGGTAAATTGCATATACAGGAAAAGTTTATTAGCTGCAGCTGAACCAACTTCAGGACTTCATTGCAGGGAGCTCTTGGGACAATTTGAGAGGAGCACATTAAGAGGCTTTTGAATACTAAAGCACATAATCTAGTGGGGGTAGAAAAATGAATAGGGTCTTGATCATGGTTGATAAATGATCTTTTGTAAATACATTTTATTTTTAAAAGCCCTTGAGTGTAAATATAATTTCATATTATGTAATCATTTGTACCGACTATTTGGCTCGTTAATTATGCACGATATATCATGGTAGTTTAATGGTTGCATTCTCATTTCCTTTGAAATGATATTCTGAAATTTATTCCCCAATTCTACACCTCGTGTAATGCTTTGTCTGGTTTGTTTACTGAAAAAATATTCAATACATTTGCTTTGGACAGTATACAATCCATTAGTTGCACTTATATCGAACATTACTTCTTTATCAATCTACTTCAGCCCCCAAATCATCGTTATATCTCCCAACAAAAATGATTTGTTATAACGGAACATATATAATTTGTATGAGTTATGTTGTGAATTTGTTTTTAAGTTGCTCATAACATATTAATATATGCACTAATTACAGATACTTCATAAATACTTTAAATATTAAAAATACAAGGAAAAGACATAACTTGGAAACCTGACTGAAAAATTTCAATGAGAATGTGATTTACAAATTACAGCTCACTGAGAAAGGCTTAAATATAATAACAAGCATGGCATCTATTCATTTCTGTTTGAGCTTTTACAAACACATCCAATCCAATTCTCTTAATAATTTGAGAACCTAAAGTTGTGTACTCTCAATAATTGCTAAACCTAAAGCTGTGTTTGCTCTCAAGCAACAATTTCATCCACGTTAGAATTAAATACAAAACTTGGGAAAGAAGTTGTTATGTCCCTGCATCAATGACAAAAATAACAAATTACACTATAGTTTGAACATCATAATCATAATATGGATAAAAGTAGATTCGTATATACCATGAAAATAGTCCAGGACATACCTTAGGTAGGGAAGTGTCATGATTTTGAGCAATGAAGGATTTTCAGAAACAAATTTTCGCCACTCAACAATGTCTATTTTTCCATCTTGGTTCAAGTCAGCATCCAAGAAAGTCTGGCCAGAAAAAAGCAATGTCTAACTAAGATTTTTATAAAAATTGCAATAGTTCTATCAGCAACAATATTTCTTCTGCAGGTGGACTTTCATTTCATATCTAATATTCTATGGTATCTACGAATTTTGCTAACATATATCTAATATTCCATGTTAACTGTGAATTTTGCTAACATACCTTGTCTAGAATTGTTTCTATCACATCATCCGCCAACTTCATTTCAGACTCGAAAAGAAGTGCAATTAACATTTGCTTGACCTGTCAGACATCACCAAATAAGGGAAAGAAAAGCAAAGTCAAATTAAAATTATATCAATGAAAAGAGGATAAATGTCATCGCAACAAAGAATAACGTCAAAAAACCAAGACCAGAACAAAAGTGTTCACTTAGGAATAAAAACATAACATTCAGTGGATTAACAAACGTGTCATTTTCATTGAGGGTATATGAACAAGCAATCATCATCTCACCTCTGGACGCTCTATAAAGCCAGTATTGTGCAAATCATAGAGCCTAAATGAGACTGCAGGAAAATCCCAAACATAATATATCAGGACACACAGATCAAAGTGAGGAATTTAAGGTAAACAACAATAAGTGGAGGATTCAATTTAACTCACATTCTATCTTGTCTTCTAGCGCTGCGTTTGGGTGGAAGACATTGAGAGATCTAACGAAGTCATCAAAATCAATAACGCCCTTCCTCTTGACATCAAATAGATCAAAGATCTGCACGTAGAAATTTCTGACATCGTATCAATGGATATCCAGTCAATTGAAAAAGTTATTTCACAAGAATGGCATATAATGCTGAGTTGCTGACCAAGAAATAAATAAGAAAGTTGCAAGGCTTATCAAACATTGATTTCTATCTTCAAAGAAACCGGGAGATGAGAAAAATAAAGCCTAGGTGTATAAACTATGAAGTTGACAAATACTGGAGCCATAGGCAGTTGACATGCTTGCAGAGAACAAAAATTTATGGCATAGTTAGTTATTAAGAAAGTAAAAGTATGATATAAAGTACCCGATTTGCAAAGATATTTTCTTTTTTCTTATTCTTGAAGATTGCCAATTGAAATTCTTCCTGCAAAGAAAGAATACCCATGATCACATTACAGGCTAAAAGTTCAAATAAAAACAACAAATAACCAAAATGAAAAAAATGCACAAAAATGTTATCTGGATTAAGAGGCATTTGGAAGAGCTTATTTCGGCTTATCTTATGACATTAGCAAGTGTTTGTAAGAGCTTGTGACAACAGCTTAGGATATATCCATTGATTATTTTCAGCTTATTGTCATAAACTCCCTACAATTTCTTATGCAGAGTTGCTATGTAGTACCTTGCTTATTAGCCCATCATCAACAACAGAACTGCTGATGCTCTTAAAAAGCTCGAATAATGCTTCAACTTCACTGACAGTGACTGAAACCAAAATTTGATACACGGGTTTAAACTACAAAAACTAACTTGAGTGCTTGAGAAATAGAGTAATTCCATAACAAATCCATCACAAGATGGAAACATTTTTCTTAATAATATAAGTAAGAAAACTAAAAATACGATCGTCTATACTCCCAGCAATTTCAATTGAACCACCGAAACAAATGAACCAACAAGTCTCATTTTTGTTTCTTAAACAGACAGAGTTTGTTGAATGCATAGTTTTAAATGTGAAAGAAAGCAACCTTTTCTGGGTGTCGTGGTGCCACAATGGAAAATAATTGATAGCAGGCAAGCAAACAGAACAAATGAGTAAAGAATATAATTGATAGCAGGCAAGCAAACAGAACAAATGAGTAAAGATTAGCAAATATAGAGAAAAAAAAAACAACCATGATATTCGGTTTAGTTTACTTCCGCAATGAGTAGAAGAAAAGCAATTAACAGTTTACTTACGCACATTTACAAAACACGGTGAAATTCAGTTTCCTTCATATAGCCCATGTTGAGATATATCATATGACAGCAGGTGAGGCCCTTATTAAGTTATTACATTTCCACCTTTGCCTACTTCTAACAAAAAACCAAACAAAGTGAACTGTATTGCAAACTGGCAATAACTTACGGCCCATTTATCTCCAATGCTTCATGTTTTTCATTTTTCACTTGAATTAGTAAACATAAGAGAATATAGATCCAATATATTCCTCACCATTTTCTTTTACAACTTCTTTGAAAAAATCCAATATTTTCATCAATTTTGAAAATGCCAAAACATTGTTTCTGAAAATGCGTTCTCTCAAGTCTGTCTTCCATATCCTCTGTATCACAATTGTTACTACATAAATCCTCCATCTCCTTGTTAACAGTTTTAAAACAAACATAAATTTTAGAAAATCAAAACTGAAAATGTTTTCATATAGTAAACAAGGCCTTAGTTTTATCATTATTATATACTTTTAAGATTCATTCAGCAAGATTGAAAGACCAAATGTAAATTCACACTAAGCAGGTCCTCATAAGCATATAAACTCAAAATTAAGTAAACAGATCCAATCGCAACAGCCTACAATCCAATAACTACCATTTCACTGAAAGAAACGAATCGACTTACAAGCCGTTTGTGATGCAAGAATCACGGGATCCTCTTTCCCAGGATACTGTCTTGTTGGCTTAGAGTTGAAACAGCCCATTTATGGTTGGTTGGTGAGCAAAGGATGCACGGTACAGAACCAGTGCAGGTTTACCTGATTTAAATATATCATGAGAATCCCATTCATCCAATCCAAACCCAAATTGAAACACCATAACATATTATATAATAAAACTAAACTTAATTGCAATGAAAAAAAATAGAATAAGTAAACAATTCAACCATACAAGATTATATCAAATCAACTCAATATGACTACAAAAATATAAAAAAATGAAGAGAAAATTAAAATAATGCCGGCAGTCAGAAGCTTTCGACGCCGCGTGTCAGAAATGAATAATTGATCGGTATGACAACATGGGTGTGAGATCATAATCACAATAATTAAAGAAAACTGTCTGTTAGAAATTGATTTTTTAAAACAATTTGGCGTATGAAAAGCAAAGATGAAATAATATTATATATATAGTAGCAGACATAGTTATTAACAAATGAAAAACTTGACCTTGAGTTAAGATTTTTCAACCCTTTATGAAGATGAAACAATCAAAGTCATAAAATTCTATGATACCCAATCAAATTGCACAATAGAATAGATTAAAAAAAAAAAAGGAGACATAATAGAAATGAAAATCACATTGCAATTAGTTAAACCCTAGTAAAAATAAGATCGAAAGAACAACTAAAAAAAAAAAGAAGGAATGGAAATGGTGAGAGTTTGATAGAGAGAAACTCACCAGGTAGCAGCGAGTAGAAACAAAAAGTGAGGTAGAGAATAGGTGTAAAGGGTGTGTGTGTAAAGAAAGAGAAAAAAGAAGTGTAAAGGGTTTAAATTAAATTAAATTAAATAAAAAGAAGAGAATATCGAGATTCACGGTGATGTTGTTGTTTTGTCTCCAAAAAAATGAAGTAAAGTTGGAAACGGCGAACAAGTTAGTTGGTGGGTGTGTTATGTGGCGGCACAAGACAAGGTATTTAACCCTGAATTAGTGCTGGTAATAATAACTTTACCTGGAATATTTGACTGTGATTTCGAATATTCCTACAGTAGTTTTGTGTTGATTACGCATTCATCTTCATTCATTTTTCAACGTGTCTTTCCCTTTTGCTACGGTATGGTATCCAAATCAAACTAAAGCTTTGATCCTATTGTCTTAACGTTAATTAGTTAATTAGTTAGTTATTCACATTCCCCTTGTTAAAGGTAGTGTGACATTTGTACCCCTAACTAAAGGTACTATGCCATGGTCCAAATTTTATATACTAGTATATTTCACAAAAGTTCGGCGCTCTCTCGATTTAGTCCATCCTATTCAAATTATGTGATGTTTTAAGTTTAATAAATTTTGTTTGTTTTAAATTATGTGTCATTTTGCACTATTAAAAAATCATTAATGTTTATTTATTTATTATGTCATTTACTATTTATTACGTTATATTTTTTCAATTATTTTAATTTATGTTTTCAATATTACTAATGAATAATATTTTTATAAAATTACTTAAGATTACTATTCACATTTAAAAGTAAATTCAGATTCATTGAATAACTTACGTATATGGACTATAATATAGTCTAGATACATCAATTTTTTAATGAATACTCTATCTGATCATATTTATAAGCAAAAAATAGTTTTTTTTTTTAAATTCATTGAACAGCTTTTCTAAAAAAAAAAAAAATCATTGAATAACTAATATATATATGGTTTATAAATGTGACCGGATACATTGCTTATTCAATGAATATAGAAATTTTTTTGCTTATAAATACGATCGGAAGAAATATGAAAAATGAATAGTTGTTTAAAAATGTGACAAAATGGAGTGTTTGACAAAACATAGTAAATTACCACTAACATCCTTTAAGTTTATTTCTTTTGTCCCTAATTGTAATACCATTTAAAAAAAAAATTGTCCCTAAACATAAAACTACTAGTATAGTGACCCGTGCCAAGCACGGGAAATAAAAAACTTTTTTTATCAAATGTATGGATTTTATATTATGCTATCTTAAAATTATAAATGTGGTTATAATTTAAATTTGATATGGAAAAAAAATATCATCTTAATGTTGTTAATTTTGTATATATTTTGAAATATTTAAGCATTGCACATAACGATTAAAGTATTTGGATTTATACTTATACTAATTATTTGTAGTATAAGATGTACTCATTGTTAAACTTAGCATATGTAATATTTATGCAAAAATATGCCGACGTACTGTATATTATTATTTGTTGACATAATATATTTTATTAATCATAAAAACTAAAAAGATTATTTTTTTTTTATATAATAGTCAGTGTCAGATGTATACCCATAGCCTGTGAATGCAAACGTTAAATTTTTTATGGGTGTGTCTAAATATAGTTTGGGCTACAGAAACGTCGATTGTTATTTGTTTTTATTTTTTACAAAACCAATGGTCTAATGTAAATTTGTATTTTGGGGTAACAACGATGTAAAAAAAAAGTTCTGCGTACTGTTATACCTGAAAAGTGCATCAATTAAAAGTCAATGGCAGGAGGATCTGCTTATATAGAAATTGCATGTCATGTAATGACCAATACGTAGACATGGCAACAGGGCGGACCGGGGGCGGGTTTGAGAATCCCCGCCCCCGCTTCCATGCACCCGTACCCGCCTCCGTCCCCAAACCATATCAGGGGTAAAAATTGAACACCCAACCCCGCCCTCAACTCCCGGCTCCGCCCCCACCCCCACCCGCGAAAACTTTATTTTTTATAAAATATTTAAAAAATGCATATTTTTTAATTTTTTCATAGCAACAAAAACACAATAATTATATTAATAATTATTTATCTAATAAACTTTTTTCAAAAGACCAAAATAATTATAATAAATATGTTTCTAAAGAGTAATATTATATTAAAATAGGTTGGTACTTATGGAAATAAGATTATAAAATTTAAGAAAGAAAGTTTTAAAAAACGGGTGCGGGGCGGGGGTGGGTGCGGGGCGAGAGTAAGCATACCCCGCACCCGCCCCCGTACTAAAACTCCAAATTTCCCCCACACCCGTACCCGCATCCGGTTAAATCGGTTTTTCCCCGTTAAATTCGGGGCGGGGGCGGCCGGGTCTTGCGGGGGCGGGGTTTGTTGCCATGTCTACCAATACACCTTACAAAGAAATTAAAAAAGAAAAACGACTTCCAAAAAATACGTAACTTTAGTTTTTTAAATTATAGCAACAACAATTCTAAAACATAGCCAATGATCATACTTTTTGAAAAACTTCACGATACACAACATTTTTGGTTTCCTTGCAAACATTATTATCTTCATCCAAGATGAGCAGCTTCAAACCTTTTCTAGAAGTAACTCGAGAGACAACGACATAGAGTTGTCCATGCGTGAACACGGGCTTAGGAAGATAAACTCCCACTCGAGATAAAGATTGACCCTGACTTTTATTTATTGTCATCGCAAAACAAAGCATCAATGAAAATTGCATGCGTCTGAATTTGAAGGGTAGTTCTGGATCACTCGGAATAAGATTCATCCTGGGAATGAATACCCTGGTACCTGTCCTTTCTCCTATAACTACAGTAGCAACTACCGTGCTCTTCCCTAGATGTGTAACTGTCAGCCTCGTACCATTACACAGTCCATTGGCCTGATCGATGTTTCTCATCAGCATAGCCGGATATCCCACCCTTAGTTTCAATCGGTGATTTGGAATTTCAGAGCTCTTAATACCATTAAGAAATTCTGTTGTGAAATACTCGCTTTGGACATCATAATTTTCACACGATCGACAAACAGAATCAGAGCTTAAATACTCTTTCTCTTCATTTGGAATCAGCGACATCATATATTCGTTAACATGCTCAACTGAATCAAGCGTTGGTGCGAGTATTCCCCTTTCTTAGAAAAATAGCTGGTCACCAATGTTATCATTCAAATCAGGATACACAAAGTTTATAATTATGAGCAAATATTCAGGAATTTCTACCTTCATTTCACCATTCTCATCCGAAGCGTCATTGTCGTCTCCAGGTGAGAGTATCCACTTGCCAAAATTAGGAATTTCTTCCTGCTCTGCAAGTACCAAAGATGCACCTAATCTCATATTAACAATAAGCCTCAACAAATTATAATAAGCCCATATCTTTGATGAATTGTTTGACGCATCAACAATATCCTGCCTCGTTCCTTTTCGGACAACAGACAATATCTGCCTGAAATCACCACCTAAAACTACTGTCATTCCACCAAAAGGTCTAAACTCGTTTAGGGGATCATTCTTGGACATCACACATTGATCGATCAACTGCCTCAAAGCACCATCGGTGCATCATTGGAGTCTCATCCCAAATTATCAACTTTGCAACGCACACCAGGTCGGCCCTAGGACTATCCTTTTCCATCGTAAACGATGATGCCTCATTAATCTCAATAACGACTGTCAGCGTCGAGTGCGCGGTTCTTCCACCTGGTAATAGAAAAGCCGCTATACCGCTGGATGCAACATTCAATACAATTAACCCCTTCGATCTAACAGCATCTGACAATGTTTTCCATATAAAGGTTTTTCCAGTACCACCGTAACCATATAAGAAAAAGAAACCACCGTCGTCAGAACCAATGGACTCCATGATCTTGTCATGCACACATCTTTGTTCATCAGTCAACATCAGCGTGTGTCTTATCCAGTTCATCTTTGTTGTCATTTAGCTCATCAACGATAAGCTTGTTTGTGAAAGTTGGCATGTCTGCTGCATTTGACCTGGGCATAGATTTGAAGTCAATAAGAGACCGTCCGTTTTCCTGAAGCAGCATTTCAATTTCAATCAAACACAACTTCTTCAAGTCATCGTCACTGATACGCAGATTTGCATATTAAATGTAAAGTCCCGAAATTAATATTAACACCTTTGCATGCATATGTGTGCACGTTGAAGAGAAAGATAAAATATTAGCTTTATATGAGAATTCTTTATATTTAAACATATCAGCTTAAAAAATGTAGAAAATGCTGAATGGTATCGTAGAGTTAGTAACTCTTGGTTTGTTCTTTACTATAATTGTCTCGTCCATGTCATTTGCACCCTGATGCTAAACTCGTCATCCCAGAATTCCAAGCAGTATTTGAATTGTGTTGCTTCAAAAACAACAGCAAAGGAGTACGCAAAGAGAAGTGCAGTGGAGACAACACTAACAAAGCATATCTCAGTGGAGACATGTTTTTACTTTGAAGTTTTATGTTACCTCTTAATGCATTTTAAGTGCAGCTTTTCCTTTTAAAGTTGCATAATGACACGCCATTTGTTCTAATTCTCATCAATGACAATTGCAACATGTTCTGGCCTTAAAAAAAAATATATCATTATGTCTTGAAACATGTCTATTTTCACTTCTGTCTTTGTCATAAAAACTAAAAATGATAGTAAGAGAATATATGCAATGCAACGGAAAAAATGATATTAAAGTTACGACTCAATTCTTAATCGAAAAAAGCTTCTTTCAGCTTAACTCAAACTAAAAAAATAAGCTTATTTGTAAAGGATTTTCCAAGCCATTATCTAATTAACGCGAAAATAAATAGATATAGAAACTGCTACAAAAAGATGTCATGAATGCTCACTAATCTAGATAACGTGAAAAATTAATCAATTAAAGAACAGTTTTGTGGCGTTGATAGTAGGTCATGCATTAACCTTATGTTGTTTGAATTATTTTTGGGTGTGTTAGTGTCAGTTCTGCGATGCTATTACGTGATGTAGCCGCTGGCTGGGAGGCTTTTGTGTGTGCATAATTGCTGTTGTGTCCGCTTGGTTTTCCTGTTTTTTAGTTGCAGGTATTTCAGCCTGTTGTAGTGCAGCTTTGCTGCTGTGCAGCTGCGATTTTTTAGAGGATCTTTGTGGGCATTAGGTTGTGAGACAGGGGTACTCTCGTGTAGGCAGCACCACGGTTTGTCGTGGTACTTTGCTGGGTTTGGTCTTTGATTAAGGCAACCTAGTGTACACCTCGGCCTCATGATTATTGCACCCGACCCTTGTATATGAATTTACCATCCGCATATATCTCCCTTAGATCATACCCCTATTCAAGCCTTCAAAACACTCCCTTCATTCACATTTAGGTTCCCTCGTAGAAAAAATATTTTCTCCTAGTGGTATATTTAGAATTAAGCCTCCTAAATCATCCCAAAATTTACTTTTAAAGTTTTTTTTAACCCTGCCCAGGGTGCATAAGCACTAATGATATTAAAGATGTATTGTTCCACTATAACTTTTAGGAATATGATATGATCTTCTATCCTTTTCACATCTATGATATCCTTCTTTCATTCTTCATCAACAATAATGTCTACCCTATTTGTCGGTCTAACTTATAACACTAAAGATGTATTGTTACACTATAAATTGTATAACTATGATATGATGTCCTATCCTCTTTACATATACAACATCCTTCTTTGATTCCGTATTCACTATGATGTCTACCTCATTTCTCGTTCTAACTTTATTAGTGCACCAATTCTAAAACCTTGAACTATCTAATTCTTTCGCCCTTTCATCCACCCACTTAATTTCATGATATTAAAGATGTATTGTTCCACTACACTTTTTAGGAATATGATCTCCTATCCTTTTCACATCTATAATATCCTTCTTTCATTCCTCACCAACAATAATGTTTACCCTATTTGTCTGTCTAATTTGTAACACTAAAGACGTACTGTTACACTATAAATTGTATAGATATGATATGATGTTCTGTCCTTTTTACATATACAATATCCTTCTTTGATTCTGTATTCATTATAATGTCTACCTCATTTCTCGATCTAACTTTGTTAGTGTACCAATTCTTAAACCTTGAACTATCTAATTTTTTCGCCCTTTAATCCAACCACTTATTTTCCTATATGCACGTACAATAATCTTCCTTCTAGTCATAGCACCAACTATTTCAATATATTTTTCTATAAGAGTGTCTATATTCCATGTTCCAAAACTGATCATACTCTCTTGTACTAACTTCTTTATCCACACATCATTTTTAGAGGTCCATATTACACCTCAAAATGAACGTGATACAAATAACATACATTTTGCCCAAACCATGGGTCGTTTATGCGTATGATGGTTTACCAAAAATTATCATTGATAGTTGAAAGACCAATTTTAAAAGGCTATATTGTGGTAGCAAAATATTTGCATTGATTTTGCTAGGCTGTATTTTTTATTCATTGTTTGAAAAATGGAATATGTTATTTAGTATATCAATAATATTAATGGGATTTATACTGTCTTCAATTATTTTTATTTTTAAACCAAAAGTGGGCAATTAGAGTATCACCTCACCAAAATATATTAAATAAAAAATATATACAATAGAAAAAGAGGAGAGACCAAACCAAAACTCTCGGAAATTTAAGAATCTAAAGTTTGATAAACCAAACTTGTTTCCAACAGAATACTCACTAATTTAGGCAGAGATGCTATTGCAGTTAGTATAATCATTAAGAGTCAGACCTAAATTTGCTAAAGCATATAAGCAAAGATTTAATTCTCTATAAATATAAGAAAATATAACTTTCATAAGCATATATGTTCCAAATTTGTTAAACACTCATACAAACTTCTATAAGTAGCTAGCATTTCTCTTTATATATGTTTATATTTGGGTTTCTTAATTAAGATTTCTTTTGTCAAAAAAAAAAATTAAGATTTCTAAAACTTTTTTATATATACATTCAAAAAAAAACTTTTTTATATATGTTTAAAATTATATTTGTATAAAATTTGTTAAACACTCGTACGAACTTCTTATCGAAGTCAAATATCTCAAAATTCAATAATTTTTTATATACAATTAAAATTATGTTTGTATAAAATTTATTTAATAAAACACTGATAAAAATGTCTCAAGTAAGTCGAATATCTGTAAAGATTAAAACCAGTTTATATGTGATTAATGCATTAAAATCACGTGATTCTCCTTTATTTCTCCATTAAATATCTAAGGTATTTTATTAATGATATTAAATCGATTTAAACAAAATTAAATCATTTAAATAACGTGATTCTCATTACCTGTATAGGAGTAAAGTAGTCATTAAGGAGAATATCTTCATTAATATTAAAATGTGATTAATGATTTAGAAATTTTTTAAAATGTGATTCTCATTAACGAAATATATATATATATATATATATATATATATATATATATATATATAAACACAACCCTCTCGTTAAGGAGAATATCTTCATTAATATTAAAATGTGATTAATGATTTAGAAATTTTTTATTACATTAATATCATTTGTTTTTTTTTATGGTCCTTTTGAATATTTGTATTTCTTCATCAGTTTGAAAACAAATCTTTATTGTTTGATGGTGAACAACGAAGACCATATATAGAACTTGAGATTCTTAAAATGCTTTTCCAAAGAATAAATATTTACACCAACAACACAACACGATAAGAAAGTGGTACACACCATATTATTGTAGCCAATATACATATAATTTACTAATAAATACTTGAATGTCTGCACATGACAATTGTCCACAAGTTCATTATGAATATTTCTAATAAAAAATAATCATTATAAGCAGTGGTAGATGTGAATCCTTTAGTTATTTTCGTTTTTTTATTAAAAAAATTGATAAAATTTGTCATTTATTATTCTTAATGATTATCGAAAAATAATAATTATTCTTGCTTTTTTTTTTAGGCATTTTATACTTACTTGTATAAAACTTATAAATATTACCATGTATTGGACCATGTGAGATTGAATCCGTAATCCTTATTTGTAAATGATAAAAAGCGAATTACTCCTTTGATATTATACCAAAAATATCTTGGTACCATAAGTCTCTCCCCACTAGAAGTATCTTGTACCATCGGAGAGTACTTTTAACTCCTACTTGCCCTTTCTGCAGTGAAGATGAAACTATTTCTCATTGTCTAATGTTATGTCCACGCTCAGTTGAAATTTGGGCTGATTGTGGGTTTAGTGATGTTCAAGCGATGTGTCACAAGGTTGGTCTAGAAAATATTTCAAAGATCATCGCGACTTTAGTGGATGAAGCGGGTATTTTAGCTCCATTAATAATGTGGAATATTTGGATCTCTCGTAACAAATTTATTTTTGAGGGAACAACTCCTGTGAAGTACCAGATCATAACCTCTATCTTTACTCAGCTACATGTTTCCAAACAGGCGTTTGAAAATCCAACCTCCCACTCCACTCGAGCAATTCGTGAGGTGTGTTGGAATAAAGGGGATGAGGATGCCATGATTCTCAATGTCGATGGAAGTGCTCTTGCTAATCCAGGGAAGGCAGGGTTTGGTGGCTTGGTGCGTAACCATGATGGAACATTTCAATTTGGTTTCTATGGGAGTGTAGGTTTATCTAATATTCTCCATGCAGAAATACAAGCACTTTTAGTGGGCATCAGACTATGTTGGCAGGCTGGATATAGGAAAGTAATGTGTTTCTCAGATTCTTTGCATGTGGTTCAACTTGTCACAGAGGGAACATCTCAGTTTCATCATTATTCGAATGAGCTAGAGATTATTAGAGATTTCATGGCAAAAGATTGGTCAATATCGCTTCATCACACCCTTCGCGAAGGGAATGCTTGTGCAGATGTGCTAGCAAAGTTGGGAGCTAATAACGTAGATTCTTTAATTATGCTCCAAACGCCTCCTTCTAGTTTGTCATTAGCTTTGCTAGCTGATGCCCTTGGGGTGTCCTTTGTAAGGATGTAATCCCTTTTTTTTCTTTTCTTTTTTCTTCTTTTTCTTTTCTCATGTAACCAAAAAAATACCAAAAATATAATATCTATTGAGTATATGTGTCTGCAATTAAATGCTCAAAAGATCTGCTTGTAACACCCCGTTTTCCCAACATAAAAATTTCATATAAAATCAGAGTATTTAATTCATAAACGGAATGTCACATACTTCTTGAAAATCATAAAATAGATAATAATAATTATCTTTCAAAATTCAACATCATAAATCTGAAACTACGCAGCGGAAAATAGTTCAACATCATAAAAGTCTTGGCACGCAGGCCTTATCAAAATCTCGTAAATTAGTTCAATACTTATTCGTGAAAAGTTCATAAGACACGTAAGGAATAGATAAGAAAGCAAGCCCCATCCCGTTACGTATCAGAGCACCTAGACACAAGCGAGGAGTCCTCTCGCGAACACTTCTAACCTTTATTACCTGCACATTACCCACGGTCGAGGCAACATATACGCAGAAGGGGTGAGATTTCTCAAACAATAATATTAAGCTCATAAATCATAAATTACATTTAACAACTTTAAACTTCATTAACTAGCATCATTAATCTCTTACATTAGTCATATACTTCATCATACATCATCAAATAATAATCACACACATCATCACATATATTAATCACAACATCACCACATATCGTCAAATATTAATCATAAACATCATAGCATTATCAAACATAGCATTATCATAACAACTTCATAATCAGATTCATGGTCAGCTTCATAATCAGTCATCAACATCAACTTCGTATTCAACTTATAAATCAATCTTAACGACTCAACATCTTAACCTCTTAACAACTCGACATCTTAACCTCTTAACAACTCAACTCGACTATGCAACTTCTACTTCTCAAATCATCTTAGACAACTTCAACAACAACTTAGACAACTTCATTACACATGTGGTACCACCAGGGCATTAAGCCCCCTTCGCTAAGGTCATATTTGGACCTGTCGGGCATTAAGCCCCCATCGCTAAGGTCATAAAGGACCTGTCAGGCATTAAGCCCCCATCGCTAAGGTCATAAAGGACCTGTCAGGCATTAAGCCCCCATCGCTGACTATGCAACATCGCAACTCTAAATGCAACTTGGACAACAACGTGAACCTCTTATACAACTCCATTAAAATAGACAACTTCTTAAATCATGACAACCTAGACCGACTCATGCAACTTCAAGACATTAACAGTCAACAGCAGTAAACAACAGCAAGGTATAGCACATAACAACTCTTATATAACACATCTTTAAATCACACAACTTCAAATAGCACATCTTTATATAACTCATCTTTCAATTACACATCTTTAAACCACACATCTTCGAATAACACATTTTTAATTAGCACATCAATTTTCAAGGATAAGAACTTTATTTTTGACTTAAATCAAAAACTCTCTTTCGATGGCTTTCACATACAAATCTTAAATAATTACCAACATAATTAAATACATATATGTTCAAGTAGAGTACTATAATATTTTAAGCTGCCATACCAGATACGAAAAAAGGAAAATTTAGGTCTTTATTATATATTTAAACCTGACACAAAGTTTCACATATTGCTATTTTCAATCCATACGTAAAAGTACCTTAGAAAATAAAAAGAAACTTTCTTTCGGTTCATATGTATCTTTTAAACCAATTTTCAAAGAAATCTTTAGTATTTTGAAACAATTCTTAAACACTAATCATGAACGAATCAACATTGAAGCAGAACTACATGCTTTCGGCAGATTGATACACTCAAGCAATTTTTTAACCAATTGAGAGATTAATAAGAAGTGATACCCCTATCTACAAAAGCTAGAGGAACATGGATAGAAGTCCTCTCTATGAAACTCAAACAAACTGTTTTCTCTTTTAAACAATTAGGAAGAAAAAAAATAAGAATAAAATTGTTTCATAAAAATCGAACAGTAAGAGCAGTAGCACAAGTTCATCACGCCATATCAAAATAATTTATCAACCACACATACAGGTATCAGAATAAAAATAAATGTACATCGATAACATATACGATATATGATTCACATTCAAATCACGTGTTGTTAGTTAAGCCACATAAATCTAAATACATCATCATATTTTAATCACAAACTTAACATGAAAACTTCACAATTCAGAAGCGAAAAATAACATATAATTATAGTGACATAAAAGAACACAAATTTAATCATAGATTCATCAAAAGAATTAGAAAGCAACGAACATTAGCAACCCTTCACTAGTACACAACCCTTACGATAAATAGAGACTCCCCCCTTACAAACTCATCCTAAAGCATGTTAGATGCAATCTAATGATTCACAAACCTAATATTAGTGAAAGATAGTCTCACCCTTACCTTAGATTATTTTTCTGAAATCAAAAGCAAGCAGCGTTCTTCGTTCCTAGGGTTCTCTATCTCTGAGTTCTTCTCTTTCTCCTCTTTCTCCAAAAAGCGGTTTAACGTAAAAACTCTTTCTAACCAAAGCTTCCTTATTTATAATATTAATCACTCTTCCTAAATCTATTTAGGCCCAATAACTTATTCTTCTTTCTATTCTAACCTCCAAATCTACTTACTCTAATAATTCTCATATTCTAATAAATAATAAAATAATGCCACATAATAAAATACTAACACCTCATATATATAAATAAATCACATAAATAGATTCTAACTTAATAAAAATAATTAAATAAAAGGAGGGCGTTACAACTCTCCCCAACTTAAAAGAATTTCGTCCTCGAAATTCAAAGCACAAGAGAAAATAAATTTAGTCATTACTTCTTCAAACAAAACACAAAAACCACATCAAGTTAGTCAGTTAAACATGATCACATAAAAAAAACATAACTACTAACTAGAAAAACATGACGACACGACACAACGACTCATCTACTTGGCCGGACGGACCGACCTGCTCTGATACCAATTGTAACACCCCGTTTTCCCAACATAAAAATTTCATATAAAATCAGAGTATTTAATTCATAAACGGAATGTCACATACTTCTTGAAAATCATAAAATAGATAATAATAATTATCTTTCAAAATTCAACATCATAAATCTGAAACTACGCAGCGGAAAATAGTTCAACATCATAAAAGTCTTGGCACGCAGGCCTTATCAAAATCTCGTAAATTAGTTCAATACTTATTCGTGAAAAGTTCATAAGACACGTAAGGAATAGATAAGAAAGCAAGCCCCATCCCGTTACGTATCAGAGCACCTAGACACAAGCGAGGAGTCCTCTCGCGAACACTTCTAACCTTTATTACCTGCACATTACCCACGGTCGAGGCAACATATACGCAGAAGGGGTGAGATTTCTCAAACAATAATATTAAGCTCATAAATCATAAATTACATTTAACAACTTTAAACTTCATTAACTAGCATCATTAATCTCTTACATTAGTCATATACTTCATCATACATCATCAAATAATAATCACACACATCATCACATATATTAATCACAACATCACCACATATCGTCAAATATTAATCATAAACATCATAGCATTATCAAACATAGCATTATCATAACAACTTCATAATCAGATTCATGGTCAGCTTCATAATCAGTCATCAACATCAACTTCGTATTCAACTTATAAATCAATCTTAACGACTCAACATCTTAACCTCTTAACAACTCGACATCTTAACCTCTTAACAACTCAACTCGACTATGCAACTTCTACTTCTCAAATCATCTTAGACAACTTCAACAACAACTTAGACAACTTCATTACACATGTGGTACCACCAGGGCATTAAGCCCCCTTCGCTAAGGTCATATTTGGACCTGTCGGGCATTAAGCCCCCATCGCTAAGGTCATAAAGGACCTGTCAGGCATTAAGCCCCCATCGCTAAGGTCATAAAGGACCTGTCAGGCATTAAGCCCCCATCGCTGACTATGCAACATCGCAACTCTAAATGCAACTTGGACAACAACGTGAACCTCTTATACAACTCCATTAAAATAGACAACTTCTTAAATCATGACAACCTAGACCGACTCATGCAACTTCAAGACATTAACAGTCAACAGCAGTAAACAACAGCAAGGTATAGCACATAACAACTCTTATATAACACATCTTTAAATCACACAACTTCAAATAGCACATCTTTATATAACTCATCTTTCAATTACACATCTTTAAACCACACATCTTCGAATAACACATTTTTAATTAGCACATCAATTTTCAAGGATAAGAACTTTATTTTTGACTTAAATCAAAAACTCTCTTTCGATGGCTTTCACATACAAATCTTAAATAATTACCAACATAATTAAATACATATATGTTCAAGTAGAGTACTATAATATTTTAAGCTGCCATACCAGATACGAAAAAAGGAAAATTTAGGTCTTTATTATATATTTAAACCTGACACAAAGTTTCACATATTGCTATTTTCAATCCATACGTAAAAGTACCTTAGAAAATAAAAAGAAACTTTCTTTCGGTTCATATGTATCTTTTAAACCAATTTTCAAAGAAATCTTTAGTATTTTGAAACAATTCTTAAACACTAATCATGAACGAATCAACATTGAAGCAGAACTACATGCTTTCGGCAGATTGATACACTCAAGCAATTTTTTAACCAATTGAGAGATTAATAAGAAGTGATACCCCTATCTACAAAAGCTAGAGGAACATGGATAGAAGTCCTCTCTATGAAACTCAAACAAACTGTTTTCTCTTTTAAACAATTAGGAAGAAAAAAAATAAGAATAAAATTGTTTCATAAAAATCGAACAGTAAGAGCAGTAGCACAAGTTCATCACGCCATATCAAAATAATTTATCAACCACACATACAGGTATCAGAATAAAAATAAATGTACATCGATAACATATACGATATATGATTCACATTCAAATCACGTGTTGTTAGTTAAGCCACATAAATCTAAATACATCATCATATTTTAATCACAAACTTAACATGAAAACTTCACAATTCAGAAGCGAAAAATAACATATAATTATAGTGACATAAAAGAACACAAATTTAATCATAGATTCATCAAAAGAATTAGAAAGCAACGAACATTAGCAACCCTTCACTAGTACACAACCCTTACGATAAATAGAGACTCCCCCCTTACAAACTCATCCTAAAGCATGTTAGATGCAATCTAATGATTCACAAACCTAATATTAGTGAAAGATAGTCTCACCCTTACCTTAGATTATTTTTCTGAAATCAAAAGCAAGCAGCGTTCTTCGTTCCTAGGGTTCTCTATCTCTGAGTTCTTCTCTTTCTCCTCTTTCTCCAAAAAGCGGTTTAACGTAAAAACTCTTTCTAACCTAAGCTTCCTTATTTATAATATTAATCACTCTTCCTAAATCTATTTAGGCCCAATAACTTATTCTTCTTTCTATTCTAACCTCCAAATCTACTTACTCTAATAATTCTCATATTCTAATAAATAATAAAATAATGCCACATAATAAAATACTAACACCTCATATATATAAATAAATCACATAAATAGATTCTAACTTAATAAAAATAATTAAATAAAAGGAGGGCGTTACAACTCTCCCCAACTTAAAAGAATTTCGTCCTCGAAATTCAAAGCACAAGAGAAAATAAATTTAGTCATTACTTCTTCAAACAAAACACAAAAACCACATCAAGTTAGTCAGTTAAACATGATCACATAAAAAAAACATAACTACTAACTAGAAAAACATGACGACACGACACAACGACTCATCTACTTGGCCGGACGGACCGACCTGCTCTGATACCAATTGTAACACCCCGTTTTCCCAACATAAAAATTTCATATAAAATCAGAGTATTTAATTCATAAACGGAATGTCACATACTTCTTGAAAATCATAAAATAGATAATAATAATTATCTTTCAAAATTCAACATCATAAATCTGAAACTACGCAGCGGAAAATAGTTCAACATCATAAAAGTCTTGGCACGCAGGCCTTATCAAAATCTCGTAAATTAGTTCAATACTTATTCGTGAAAAGTTCATAAGACACGTAAGGAATAGATAAGAAAGCAAGCCCCATCCCGTTACGTATCAGAGCACCTAGACACAAGCGAGGAGTCCTCTCGCGAACACTTCTAACCTTTATTACCTGCACATTACCCACGGTCGAGGCAACATATACGCAGAAGGGGTGAGATTTCTCAAACAATAATATTAAGCTCATAAATCATAAATTACATTTAACAACTTTAAACTTCATTAACTAGCATCATTAATCTCTTACATTAGTCATATACTTCATCATACATCATCAAATAATAATCACACACATCATCACATATATTAATCACAACATCACCACATATCGTCAAATATTAATCATAAACATCATAGCATTATCAAACATAGCATTATCATAACAACTTCATAATCAGATTCATGGTCAGCTTCATAATCAGTCATCAACATCAACTTCGTATTCAACTTATAAATCAATCTTAACGACTCAACATCTTAACCTCTTAACAACTCGACATCTTAACCTCTTAACAACTCAACTCGACTATGCAACTTCTACTTCTCAAATCATCTTAGACAACTTCAACAACAACTTAGACAACTTCATTACACATGTGGTACCACCAGGGCATTAAGCCCCCTTCGCTAAGGTCATATTTGGACCTGTCGGGCATTAAGCCCCCATCGCTAAGGTCATAAAGGACCTGTCAGGCATTAAGCCCCCATCGCTAAGGTCATAAAGGACCTGTCAGGCATTAAGCCCCCATCGCTGACTATGCAACATCGCAACTCTAAATGCAACTTGGACAACAACGTGAACCTCTTATACAACTCCATTAAAATAGACAACTTCTTAAATCATGACAACCTAGACCGACTCATGCAACTTCAAGACATTAACAGTCAACAGCAGTAAACAACAGCAAGGTATAGCACATAACAACTCTTATATAACACATCTTTAAATCACACAACTTCAAATAGCACATCTTTATATAACTCATCTTTCAATTACACATCTTTAAACCACACATCTTCGAATAACACATTTTTAATTAGCACATCAATTTTCAAGGATAAGAACTTTATTTTTGACTTAAATCAAAAACTCTCTTTCGATGGCTTTCACATACAAATCTTAAATAATTACCAACATAATTAAATACATATATGTTCAAGTAGAGTACTATAATATTTTAAGCTGCCATACCAGATACGAAAAAAGGAAAATTTAGGTCTTTATTATATATTTAAACCTGACACAAAGTTTCACATATTGCTATTTTCAATCCATACGTAAAAGTACCTTAGAAAATAAAAAGAAACTTTCTTTCGGTTCATATGTATCTTTTAAACCAATTTTCAAAGAAATCTTTAGTATTTTGAAACAATTCTTAAACACTAATCATGAACGAATCAACATTGAAGCAGAACTACATGCTTTCGGCAGATTGATACACTCAAGCAATTTTTTAACCAATTGAGAGATTAATAAGAAGTGATACCCCTATCTACAAAAGCTAGAGGAACATGGATAGAAGTCCTCTCTATGAAACTCAAACAAACTGTTTTCTCTTTTAAACAATTAGGAAGAAAAAAAATAAGAATAAAATTGTTTCATAAAAATCGAACAGTAAGAGCAGTAGCACAAGTTCATCACGCCATATCAAAATAATTTATCAACCACACATACAGGTATCAGAATAAAAATAAATGTACATCGATAACATATACGATATATGATTCACATTCAAATCACGTGTTGTTAGTTAAGCCACATAAATCTAAATACATCATCATATTTTAATCACAAACTTAACATGAAAACTTCACAATTCAGAAGCGAAAAATAACATATAATTATAGTGACATAAAAGAACACAAATTTAATCATAGATTCATCAAAAGAATTAGAAAGCAACGAACATTAGCAACCCTTCACTAGTACACAACCCTTACGATAAATAGAGACTCCCCCCTTACAAACTCATCCTAAAGCATGTTAGATGCAATCTAATGATTCACAAACCTAATATTAGTGAAAGATAGTCTCACCCTTACCTTAGATTATTTTTCTGAAATCAAAAGCAAGCAGCGTTCTTCGTTCCTAGGGTTCTCTATCTCTGAGTTCTTCTCTTTCTCCTCTTTCTCCAAAAAGCGGTTTAACGTAAAAACTCTTTCTAACCTAAGCTTCCTTATTTATAATATTAATCACTCTTCCTAAATCTATTTAGGCCCAATAACTTATTCTTCTTTCTATTCTAACCTCCAAATCTACTTACTCTAATAATTCTCATATTCTAATAAATAATAAAATAATGCCACATAATAAAATACTAACACCTCATATATATAAATAAATCACATAAATAGATTCTAACTTAATAAAAATAATTAAATAAAAGGAGGGCGTTACACTGCTCATAGCAATTATGTTTTGTCTTAAGCCAATAGCTTCTTTTGTTTAATGAGTCAATTGATTTTTGAAATTATTGTGAGACCATTATTGATTAAATTTTACTTAGACTCAGGTCAAACTCCATACTATCATAGACCTTCCATAGAAACTGGAGGGTCAGCACAAAAAATCATTATCATTCAAAATTATTATTTGAGAGTTTAGATTATCGGAAATTAAGAAAGTAACTTTTTTTACATATATTACTTCAAAAAACCTTTTTTACATATATATAGTTTGTTTTTTTTTATCATGATGGCCTACTATATTTATCTCTTTTTTTTAGGGATATTATATTCATCTTTTTAGGTGTTAATATTTATCTGTATATTTAATTTTAGCAACATTGTTGTGGTAAAGGGATGAAGATAATAAGAAAAAAAAGTCATATATATGATACAACACTCATCAAAGAAATTAAATCAATAAAAAAGGATAGTGTCCACTCTAATTTCCTAATTACACAAAGCAAGTTAACAACAACTATCTATAATATTCAATATGATTTTAATCAATATTAAAATCATAACATAGTCGGTGAGCAAAAGAAACATTGCTATTTGAAATGTAAAATACGATCAACAATACAAATCGTAGCTCTAAAATTAAGTGCACGAAAAGTTTTAAAAAAAAAGTAGTCATCGTGTGCATCATATTTCATCAAATTCGTTCTTCGAGATCCACATTTTGAACACCTAAAGAGAAGGTGAAATAGGTTTCCATATGCTGAATTTCCATATGTTCAGCTGAAAGAAAGAAAATTAGAGTGAAATAAGTTTAATTGTTGTACCCGTGGAAAATATAAAAAATAGAATTAATTTTTGGAGACAGATCTATGAAAATAAGAAAAAAATCAATACATTGAAAGATGGATTTCGAAAACTATTTTAAAATTCTTGTATGAAATTAGAGATGATCTGAAAAATGGTGTGGAAAACATGAGCTTCAAAAGCAATATTTATAGCCAAAAAACACCAAATAACCACAAAAATTATTCCATTGATTAATGGATGCAATAATTGGGAATAAATTATACATTAATTTTTGAAACAAACTCATACACATACTCATGATATATTAGTCTTTTAATTTGAAATAATCAAAGTCACAAATTTTTTTATTATAACAATATATTGATTGCGAAAAACGAAAAACATATAATAAAGATTTTTTATTTACGTATCGTTTTTTTAATCCTGTGTCGATCTAGATTTAATCTTATAATTTAAATGTGTTAAAAAATCAAATGAATAATTATTTAATTAAATATGTACAATTTTTTTTTTGAAGAATGCACAATTATTTTTTATAAAGCGCATATTTTTTTTCCACAACAAGAGTACACAATAAAAACAAATTATTTTTTTATAAAAATATATAAATACTTGTAAAAACAAAGTAGAGTCTTGGAATAACGTATGTTCCATGATTTATGTTTTTTTTTTTTTGAGAGAGTGATTTATGCTTTTTTGTTAAGACTTTTTTTACTATAGCCATATTTACGGTTGTTTTTTTAACTAAAATTGAAATCAATCTTTATGCAATTAATTATCATCAAAGTCTTAATCAATTATTATTAACGCCCAGAAAATGTCATTTTTTTTTAAATTTAAATGTGTATAAAATATAAATTTCTAATATCAAAATAAAAACATTATTTTTTCATACTGAACACTTTTTTTTTTAAAAAATTCTTGGAAAATATAATAGAGTGGGGATATTTTTTTTTAAGAATAAAAATAGAAGTTTAAATACTCCTCCAAAATTTTCGGTTCATTAGAGTAATTTCATATGTAAATTTTCAGCTGTCATTGTGGTACATTAAATACTCCTCCGAGTTTTAGCAAATAACATTTTGATGTGTATATGAAATAAAATATTAAATGCACCTTTCAATATAAGGTTGTCACGTGTACTATCAAAGTAAAACGTGTGAATTGAAATTCTTATGAATGAAAATAAAAACTAATATAAAATAATAAAAAATAATGATTTGAAAAATCAAATTATATTTGAACCGTGTTAATAACAAAATGTAGAGATAGACATATGTAATATTTTTTTGCATTATTCCTGCGATATTTTTTTTAATAGAAGAGATACACATTGATTGAATGATGTTGGGAATTTTTTTTAATAACATTGCCAATTTATTGATATAATCTCGTTTGGCCATTGTGATTTTAGAGGAAAGGTGTTGAAATAATTTTTTTTTATCTATTAAGCAATTCCAATTTTTTTTTTGGTTTAAGGCTTATTTTTTTTAGAGCAGGTCCACTAAATAGAATCAACTGAAATTATATTTTTGATATTCTCTAATGATACGTTTTCAATTCAAATTAAATACCTCCATTTCCAATCTTTTTATGTCCTAAAATAAAGTATCCGATTTTCTTTTTCTTTCATAAAACAAACATTGAACAATTGAACGAAATTCATTAAAAAATTTTTGGTGAAATCTGTTCAACGGTTTTTGCGATTTTAGAGGAAAGGTCTTGAAATATTAATTTTTTTAGCTATTAAGCAATTCCTAATTTTTTTTTTGGTTTAAGGCTTACTTTATTTTTTTAGGGAAGGTTCAACGTTTATTTTAGCAAGACCATTAAATAGAATCAATTTATATTATTGCCAAAAAAAAGAGGAATCAATTTACGTTAAAAAAAAAAAGAGGAACCAATTTAATAGCATTTAATATTTTTCTTTTTGTATTTCAACCAAAATTAAATTACATGATTCTACCAAAAATAGAAATATCTAATAAGAAAAACATGGGGTTTACGTCCTCTTTTTTTTTTTTGCGGTAATCGGCGTTTTATTAAAAAAATTAATTGTGGTGGAATTTATCCTTTGACAAAAATAACGTATACTTTTTAGTCTAGTAAATATTTGTATCATACATGACCTTAACAAAATAACCAAATATTATTTTTTTGGGTACCAAGTAAAATGTATCTAGTTAAATTATATAACAAATTAATGGTTACTACCAAATCTAATTAAATTATTTTAAAAAGTTACACTTTTATCAAATCATTTTTTTTGACAAATCAAATCATATTTTTATTATTTGACATATATCAATTATTTCATCTCTTTGATATTTAAATAATTATTTCATTAATCGTATTTTAATTAGATATTACTTGTTTTATTTTAATATCTGAATTCAAATATATTAATTTAAATTATTTGATTATTCAAAAAAAGCATATTAGAATTTGAAATTGTAAAACTTCCTTTTGTATTTGTATTTCTAAAATACGAAACGTTTAGCAGAAAGAAAAAACATTTAATTATTTTTACAAATATAAAGCATACGTTTTCACAAAATAAATCAACAATAATTTGGAATTCGTATTTTTTGAATGAATAGGAAATGTTTGATTTGAAATTTGAAGCATATTAGAATTTGAAATTGTAAAACTTCCTTTTATACATAAACAATAAATACAAATTTGTGAGGATGAATGTGGTGAGAGTATTTTGTGAGGATGAATGTGGTGAGAGTATTTGAAAAAAGAATAGGATGAGAGTGCCACGTGTCATAAGAATAGGAGGAGAAAAAACATTTCCATAAAGGGCTATGGAATCGGCCGTAAATTTATATTATATAGATTTATAACTTTTTAGATGTATTTATTATTATTTTTTCAAGTAAATTACCCCTTAGACTATACACAATGATGATACAGATGTCCATAAATATTGGTACCTATTAGGCACCGCCTCTGCGTGGAAAAAAAAATTGAGTACCTAATGGGTAGAGGGCCTCAAGTAAGCACTCCCTCTACCCGCGGGTCCAACACCTATTTAATGTTAAAAAAATAAAATACAATGATACAGAGTTATTGATAGTTGATTAGTGGATCTCGTTTAAAAAATTTGTGTGAGATGCTGGTTGGAGGGATTGAGTGTTCATTAAATATTATTATTAAAAAATTATAAATTATTGATATGTATTACATGCCCCATTTAAGCACAAAAAAATAGATGTCTCCATTGTGGATGTTCTTATTAATAATATCAATGTATTTTGAAATATGAAAGTTAACATTACTTATAGGGAAATGTTGGACACATGTTAAAGAACTCAAGGTAAAAATTTCGTCTCGGAAGAATACTTGATATGTGCTCTCAAGACAAATGTTCACATGACCCTTAAATATATTTATAGACAAAGGGAAATTCAGTATTATAGGTACATAACTACATACATTTACAACAAATTTATTACTTCACCGACTTTTTTTGATATTCGTGATTTTTGTGAAGTGGTTCTATAAAAAGGTACGAATGGAGTATTTTTTTTTTTTTGGATACAAGAGAGCTGATGTAACACCCCGTTTTCCCAACATAAAAATTCGTAATAAATCAGAGTATTTTCAATCATAAACGGAATGCTACACTTCTTAAAAATGGTAAAATGGAATGGATAATAATTTATCCTTCAAAATTATTCAACTTAATCTTTAAAACTGCGCAGCGGAATTAGTTTAACATCATAAAAGTCTTTGGCACGCAAACCTTATTATAAAAGTCTCAAATCATAGTCATCAGTGTTCATCAAAGCTTCATAAAATAATACGCAAAGGAATAGAAAACAGTTCATAAATCTCATCCCGTTACGTATCAGAGCACCTAAAGACACTATGAGAGATAGCCACCCACGACTGCAGCTAACCTTGATTACATGCAAGTTACCCATACGAAGAGCAACATTTCCAAGCAGAGGGGTGAGATTTCTCAAACAATAATATTAAACATATAAATCATATAAAGTACATTCAACAACTTAAACATCTTATAATTCATTAATCATATCTAATAACTTAAACTTCCTTAACTAGTGTCATTATTCTTCCTACATTAGTCATATACTTCATCAATAACCTCAATTATTAATCATAAAACATCATCACATGTCATCAAATAATAGTCACAAACGCATTATCATAATCATATAACATCTTATCATAAATCACATAACATCTAACATCAATAATAATCATAAGCATCAACATCTAACATCAATAATAATCATAAGCATCAACATCTAACATCGATAATATTCATGAGCAAAACATAGTATTTATCGAAAACATCTTCATAATCAAGTTCATAATCAACTTCATAAACAAACATCATCATTAAATCATAATCATCGAATCACAATCACACTTCATAATCAAACCTCACTTAACTCGACAATGCGACTTAACTCGACTATGCAACTCTTAACATCTCAAATCATCTTAGCATCTTGACAACTTAACAACTTGACACTCGACAATTTCACATCTTAAATCATCTTAAAAACCTCTTGATATGCAAATGCATTTGGTACCAATACAGAGCATCAAGCTCCCAACCAACTTATATGAGCGTAAATAGGCTCTTCAGGGCATCAAGCCCCCAACATAGTGAGCAAAAGCTCCAGGGCATCAAGCCCTCACCCATCGTGTGAATGACTAAGCATTCCAGGCATCAAGCCCCCAACCAACGTATATGAGTATGCAATGGACTCAACTTTCTACAACTTAGAAAACTTCATGAACATCTCTCATAATTCCATTAATGTGGACAACCTCTTAGATATTTACGACTTAGACCGACTTATACATCTTCACTAAGATTCAGCAGCAACAAACATCAACAATTGCAGCATATAACAGTGCTTGAATATCATATCATCAATAAGAAATGAATCATATCAACTTAACATCATAGAACATCATAATATTATGTATCATATGATGACATGCTGTCATTACGTAATTTTTAGGACTTATTTTGACATTTTGATAGAGTTCTAAGCAACATTAAGTGTCCAGGAGCAGTTAAAAGCATCAAATATGGAAGAACTGGAAGAAGCCAATCGTACTGCGATTTACTAATCGCAATACGATTTCTTGAAGTCAGAAAGCATGTTTTTTGAAGAGTTGGATCGCAATACGATCCATACCATCGTGATACGATTTCAAGGAGGGCTTTAAAGGAAATTAGGGTTCAAAGTACCAATCGTGGTACGATTTGTGCCATCGTGGTACGATTTTGGGCGATCAGAACTTGCCTATTTAAGCTGAAGTCAGTCTCAAACAAAGATGATTACGATTTTGGAGAGCTAAAGTGCGATTTTAACACCCAGAAGGCTGCAGCGGAGAGGATTTCATCATCTCTAACCCAGTTTATGTATGTTTTAATTCTTTCATTGATTATGCTATTTGTAAACTCAATTATGAGTAGCTAAATCTCTTAGAGATTAGGTCGGAGATGAACCTATGTAACCCTAATTGATATTATGTTGCTGTGAAACTCTATTGTTTATTAATGAATTTCTAGTCTTTATTCAATTCAATTGTTCTTAATGCTTTTTATATCCTGATCAAATATAAACATGATTTCGTGAGATCGAATGACTACTGACCATAGCTTTCGACTTAGACCTAATTGAATTGTTCTGATAAACATGGTTAGTCTAGGAATAGATAATCGTTTGTTAGTGATATTAGGTTAACGTTCATAAAACCTTCAAGGATTATTAGACCACCTAAGGAATTAGGGGCTGTAGTTTAAGAAGAGGGTCCTAACTCAAGGGATTGATTAGGGCTAATTTGTTAACTATCGTGAAACTAGAAAATCATTAGTAATAATAGGTGCAGTAACCAATTAGGGGAAACATAGAGGATTCGAAGACCTGATCTCATCTCTCTCCATATTTTCTTAATCAAATCTTATTCTTTTATTTGATTTCATAAAATCAAACCAAATCTACTGCCTAGTGGCAAACAAAAATAAACCTTTATACATCCTATTTTTATAACGCGATTGAATTTTTGAAGTTAAAAACAGTCCTCGTGGGAACGATATTTTTACTACTTCGATAGTATTTGGTGCACTTGCCAGAGAACTATCAAGTTTTTGGCGCCGCTGCCGGGGACTGTTGAATTATTTCAACAAGGCAATTACGTTATAATTTAGGGTTTTTGCAATTTACTTTTCTGTTTTTTTTATTTTTATTTTTCTGTTTTCATATTCACTTGATTATTTTGCGTTGTGCAGTGCTACTAAGGTATTTTGCTGTTTATGCGAGGTAAACAGAGCTCTGACGACCTAGAGTACGATCCGGAAATTGAAAGAACTGCTAGAGCACTTCGGAAAGCTGTCCGATCGCAAAGGTTAGCTCAATCCGTTCCACCGGGTGTTCGAGAACAAGTACCGGAGCAACTCTCAAGTGAATCTGAAACAATCTCTTCTCCTAAATCTGCAACTATGGAAGGAGAAGGAGTTGTACCACCAAGACCTAAACTAGGAGACTACGGGTTAGCCACTCATCGCGGTCAACTGACCCACACTTTTCAACCAGCTAACCCCGTAGCTTTCGACATCAAGACAACTGTCCTCAACGGTTTAAGGGACAAGCAATTCGATGGGACTGAAGCTATGAGTCCTCATGAACACTTGAGTCGCTTTGCTGAAACCTGTGAGTTTTGTGTGCAACCAGCCACCGTGACTGAAGCACAAAAGAAGCTAAGGCTATTTCCTTTCACCTTGACGGGAAGAGCAAAAGATTGGTTGCTAACAATTCCAAACGGGACTGTCCAAACATGGGAAGAGTTAGAGCTGAAGTTCTTGGAGAAATATTTCCCGATGTCTAAGTATTGGGACAAGAAGATGGAGATCTCTAACTTCAAGCAAGGAGAAGGTGAATCATTGTATGATGCTTGGGAGCGATTCAATTTGCTTCTTAAGAGATGCCCTAATCATGAGTTCACCGAGAAACAATACCTCCAAATCTTTACTGAGGGGGTGACACCAAACACAAGAATGTTCTTAGATGCTTCCGCGGGAGGTAGTCTCAAGAGCAAAACTGATCATGAAGTCCAAGCTTTGATAGAAAACATGGCTGGAAATGAGTATCGTGCTGAAGCTAAGAAGAAGGAAAGAGGAGTGTTTGGGGTGAGTGAACAAACTGCTATCCTTGCTAACCAAGCAGCGATGAACAAACAAATCGAAGCTCTAACTAAGGAGTTTCAAGGCTTCACTTTGGCTCATAAGCAACAACAAGTAGCTGCAATCAAGTGCGACTTATGTGGTGAAGAACATCCCAATGGTGAATGTGTTCCAGAAGGATCAAATGAAGAAGCTAACTTCATGGGAGGTTATCAAAGGCAGAATCAATACTACAATTCAGGCATTAACAAGCATCCAAATCTAAGCTACTCAAATAACAATGCTTTGAACTCTCAGATGCTTACTCCTCCTCAACAACAACAAAGGAAGCCATCAGCTCTTGAGGAAACTATGATGAATTTCATGAAGATGACTCAAGGCAACTTTGAAGAGATGAAGAAGAGTCAAGAAGCTGAAAGAAAGAACAATGAAGCTTCTAGGAAGATGCTTGAAACTCAACTGGGGCAATTAGCTAAGCAATTGGCTGAACAAAGTAAAGGCGGATTCTCAGGTAACACTAAAGACAACCCTAAGAATGAGTCTTGTAATGCTATTGAATTGAGGAGCAAAAAGGTTTTGACACCTTTAGTTCCAAAAGCTCCAAAGAAGGTTGATGATGTAGTTGAGGTGGAGGAGAATGATGTAGTTGAAAAAAATGATGAGGGTGTAGTTGAAAAAAATGATGAGGGTGTAGTTGAAAATGAAAGGAAGAAAAAAATAGAGGGAGAAAAAAGTGAGAAGTTAATTGATGAAGATTCAATCTTGAGGAAGTCGAAGAGTCAAATTTTGAAAGAGGGAGACAAACCACAGGTTATTCCATCATATGTGAAGCTTCCATACCCTCACCTTTCAAAGAAGAAAGAAAAGGATGAAGGCCAATTCAAGAAGTTCATGCAACTTTTCTCACAACTTCAGGTGAATATTCCTTTCGGTGAAGCCCTTGATCAAATGCCGTTATATGCTAAGTTCATGAAAGACTTGTTGACTAAACGAAGGAAGCCTAAGGATGATGAGAACATTGCACTTTCTGAAAATTGTAGTGCTATTCTTCAAAAGAAGCTGCCACCTAAGTTGAAGGATCCTGGTGCCTTTACTATCCCTTGTTCAATTGGACCGGTAGACATTGGTAGAGCTTTATGTGACTTGGGAGCAAGTATAAATCTGATGCCACTTTCAATGATGAAGAAGCTTAAGTGTGGGGAACCAAAACCAACAAGAATGACCATTACTTTAGCTGATCGGTCAATCTCTTATCCTTTCGGTATACTTGAAGATGTGCTAGTCAAGGTTAATGACTTGGTGTTTCCAGCGGATTTTGTGATCTTAGATATGGCTGAAGATGAGGATATGCCACTCATTCTAGGAAGACCTTTCCTTGCAACTGGCCGTGCTTTGATTGACATTGAGAAAGGAGAGCTAATGTTGAGATTTCATAAGGAGCAAGTAGTGTTTAATATATTTGAGGCCATGAAGCACAAAGATGAAAATCCCAAGTGTTACCGGATTGACATTGTTGAAGAAATAGTTAAAGATGACTCCTGTGAACATCAACCAACACACCCTCTTGAACGTGCAATTGTGAATTCTATAGCAAAAGGTGAAGATGATGAAGATCTTGAAGTAAGTGATTGTGTGAAGCAACTAGCAGCAAGCAAGCAAGAGTTGGGTCCGGTAAAAATAGAAGAATTAATGGGTAAGCACTCTATGGATGCTCCTATTTTGAGTGGAGAAGGAGAGAAAAATCCAGAATTAAAAGAACTCCCTTCTCACTTGAAATATGTTTTTCTCACTAAGGATGCCTCTAAACCAGTAATCATCAGCAATACCTTGACACCTTTGGAAGAAGAAAAATTAATGAGGGTGTTAAGAGACAATCAAGGAGCTTTGGGGTGGAACATTTCTGATTTGAAGGGTATTAGTCCAGCTTATTGCATGCATAAAATACACATGGAGGCTGAATACAAACCGGTAGTTCAACCTCAAAGGAGACTTAACCCAACAATGAAGGAAGTGGTGAAGAAAGAGGTGCTGAAGTTACTAGATGCAGGTATGATCTACCCTATCTCAGATAGCTCATGGGTGAGTCCAGTTCATGTGGTACCCAAGAAAGGAGGAATGACGGTGGTAGCAAATGAAAAAAATGAATTGATACCTACCCGCACCGTCACTGGTTGGAGAATGTGTATAGACTACCGGAGGTTGAATACCGCAACAAGAAAGGACCACTTTCCATTACCATTCATGGATCAAATGATTGAGAGATTAGCTGGCCAAGCCTTTTATTGCTTCTTGGATGGGTATTCGGGGTATAATCAAATTGCAGTGGCTCCGGAAGATCAAGAAAAGACTGCCTTCACTTGTCCATTTGGAGTGTTTGCTTATCGAAGGATGCCCTTTGGGCTGTGTAATGCGCCGGCAACCTTTCAAAGGTGCATGCTTTCCATCTTCTCTGATATGATAGAGAAGAACATTGAGGTATTTATGGACGACTTTTCTGTTTTTGGTAAGTCTTTTGATCAATGCTTGTTCCATTTAAATGCTGTACTTAAAAGATGCACCGAAACTAACCTTGTTTTGAATTGGGAAAAATGTCATTTTATGGTAACTGAAGGTATAGTTTTGGGGCATAAAATAAGTGCTAAAGGCATTGAGGTAGACCAAGCCAAGATAGAGGTTATAGAGAAACTTCCTCCACCCATCAATGTTAAAGGAGTGAGGAGTTTCTTGGGGCATGCCGGTTTCTATCGGCGGTTCATAAAAGACTTTTCTAAAATTTCCAAACCCCTCTGTAACCTCTTAGTCAAAGAAAATGAGTTTAATTTTGATTCTGAATGTCTAAATGCTTTTTCTTTGATTAAAAACAAGTTGGTGACTGCACCAATAATCATTGCACCCGATTGGAATTTACCTTTTGAACTTATGTGTGATGCAAGTGATTATGCTGTTGGTGCAGTCCTAGGCCAACGCAAGAACAAATTTTTTCATGCAATTTACTATGCAAGCAAGGTTTTAAATGAAAATCAAGTTAACTATTCCACAACTGAAAAGGAGTTGCTTGCGGTAATCTTTGCATTGGAAAAATTTCGTTCTTATCTAATAGGCTCCAAAGTCATTGTTTTTACAGATCATGCAGCTCTCAAATATCTCTTAACTAAAGGGGATTCAAAGCCTCGACTGTTGAGGTGGATCCTATTATTGCAAGAATTTGATCTTGAAATTCGTGACAAGAAGGGAGTCGAGAACGTGGTAGCTGACCACCTCTCAAGGCTGGAGAATGATGAGGTAACAAAGAAGGAGAAGGCCATCAAGGCCGAGTTCCCTGATGAACAGCTGTTTGCTATTGGAGAAAGACCTTGGTTTGCTGACATGGCAAACTTTAAGGCCGGCAACATAGTTCCTGATGATCTGACCTACCCTCAGAGGAAAAAGTTCTTCAAAGATGCAAACCACTACTTGTGGGATGACCCATATCTGTTTAAGGTAGGTACTGACGGTTTGATTAGACGTTGTGTTGCAGGTGAGGAAGCACATAGTATCATGTGGCACTGCCATAGCTCAGCTTATGGAGGCCACCACAGTGGAGAAAGAACAGCTGCAAAAATTTTGCAAAGTGGATTCTGGTGGCCCACCCTTTTCAAAGATTGCCACGACTTTGTCACAAGATGTGACAGATGCCAAAGGACAGGTAACATATCAAAGAGGAATGAAATGCCCCTAAAAGGAATCATTGAAGTTGAACCATTTGATTGTTGGGGTATTGATTTTATGGGACCATTCCCTTCCTCTTACTCTTATCTCCATATTCTAGTCTGTGTTGATTATGTCACAAAGTGGGTTGAAGCGATACCATGTGTTGCTAATGATGCCAAAACGGTTGTCAACTTCCTTCAAAAGAATATTTTCACTAGGTTTGGAACCCCTAGAGTATTGATCAGTGATGGGGGGAAGCATTTTTGCAATAATTTTCTTGAAAATGTGCTCAAAAAGTATAACATTAAGCACAAAGTTGCAACTCCCTATCACCCACAAACTAGTGGTCAAGCAGAGGTTTCAAACCGACAACTGAAACAGATTCTGGAGAAGACAGTTGCGTTAAATAGGAAAGATTGGTCTAGGAAATTAGATGACGCACTGTGGGCATATAGGACAGCCTTTAAGACCCATCTTGGGTTCTCACCCTATCAGTTAGTATATGGGAAGGCATGTCATCTTCCAGTCGAGCTAGAACATAAAGCTTATTGGGCCATTAAGGCCTTAAATTTTGATCAAGTAGCCGCTGGTAAGAAAAGAATTTTGAAACTTAATGAACTTGAGGAGATGAGGCTTAGAGCGTATGAAAATGCGCTCATCTATAAAGCCAGGACAAAAAGGTATCATGACAAAAACTTAGTGCCTAGGGATATTAACTGTGGACAGCTAGTTTTGTTGTATAACTCCAGGTTGAAGCTGTTTCCTGGGAAGCTCAAATCAAAATGGTCTGGACCATTCTTGGTCAAAAGTGTGTCACCATATGGAGCTGTTGAACTAGTGACACCTGAAGGAGATCGAAGTTTCAAAGTAAATGGACAAAGAGTTAAACCATACCTAGGTGGTGACCTACCAAAAGGAAGGGTGGCACTCATTCTGAAGGACCTCTGAGAATCCTTAGCAGTCAAGCTAGTGACGATAAAGAAGCGCTGGGTGGGAGGCAACCCACTACATGTTATTTTCAGTCATTTTTCTTTTGGTGTATTTTCTTTTTATTTTCTTTTTAATGTCGAAGTCCATTGAACTTATTTCCCTATTGTAATTGCTCCTGCACTTGTTTATTATTAACGAATTTGTTTGTTATGTGACCTATTCCAGTTTAGTAACAGTTGTCTGATGAAACGGTATTCTAAAAGTTCAAAGGAGGGGTGACTTGATTCAAAGGCGAAGTGTACGGCGTTGCTAGGTAGTCACATACTCCCACAAATCTCAGCCATAAGGTTCATTGCCAAATCTTGTTTTTCAATTTACTTATATTTAGATTAGTTTTCCATGCAACTACATTTCTAGAACTTGCATTGTTTCTCTATTATTAATTGGTCTTTGTCAATTACACACTGAGGCAAAAGTGCTTGGTCCTGTGAGCCTTTTTGAAGCCTACCCTGTTTTAATTTGTTGAATTTATCCTTTCTTAACCAATTGTGAGCCGGTAGGATTAGAACTTTTTGTTCGGTGACAAACTACATTACAAGCCTAGAGACTTTTAGGACTTGTCCCTTAATGTATTTTCTGAGTTAAGGCATTGTAGAATGTTGCTAAAGATTAAGTTTGGGGTTGCTATTGGAATTTGCAACCAATTAAGTTTGGGGTGGGGGTACTAGAGAATAAGAGAACAAAATAAAGAAATTGTCATGCAAAATACACACAAAAATGGTGTATCAAAAAAAAAAAAAAGAAATTGAATGATGAAAAAGGGACAAAACATTTAAAATCCGAGTAACTTCAAACTCGATTGTCCCTAAATGTTAAAAATATTCTCTAGTACCTTTGCATTGATTGTTATTCCACAAGGTGAATGATTGAAGGATTGAATTTTGTGCTTTAACTTCCGTAGGAATGCCTAACTCAAATTTTGTGTAGCCTACTTATCCAAATATATCCCACCTTTCACCTAAGCCCCGTTATAACCCTAAAGACCTCAAAAGTGTGTAATGATATTGACTTTGATTGATGTTTAGAAACTTTTCAAGCGTATGGTAATATGTAGACCTGCATGTCGACTGGTAGAACCCTGTTTCAATTGAATGCGTGGAGTTGTGAATTGGTGGATGCGAACAAGTCAAACTAGCTCATCTTTAGCTAGAAGGAGAATGAACTTTTGGGTACTATCGTTTTGTCAGGTAACTGTTATTTTACTGTCATTTGTCACTGTTGCAAGCAAATTCCTTGAGGACAAGGAATGGTTTAAGTTTGGGGTTGTGATGACATGCTGTCATTACGTAATTTTTAGGACTTATTTTGACATTTTGATAGAGTTCTAAGCAACATTAAGTGTCCAGGAGCAGTTAAAAGCATCAAATATGGAAGAACTGGAAGAAGCCAATCGTACTGCGATTTACTAATCGCAATACGATTTCTTGAAGTCAGAAAGCATGTTTTTTGAAGAGTTGGATCGCAATACGATCCATACCATCGTGATACGATTTCAAGGAGGGCTTTAAAGGAAATTAGGGTTCAAAGTACCAATCGTGGTACGATTTGTGCCATCGTGGTACGATTTTGGGCGATCAGAACTTGCCTATTTAAGCTGAAGTCAGTCTCAAACAAAGATGATTACGATTTTGGAGAGCTAAAGTGCGATTTTAACACCCAGAAGGCTGCAGCGGAGAGGATTTCATCATCTCTAACCCAGTTTATGTATGTTTTAATTCTTTCATTGATTATGCTATTTGTAAACTCAATTATGAGTAGCTAAATCTCTTAGAGATTAGGTCGGAGATGAACCTATGTAACCCTAATTGATATTATGTTGCTGTGAAACTCTATTGTTTATTAATGAATTTCTAGTCTTTATTCAATTCAATTGTTCTTAATGCTTTTTATATCCTGATCAAATATAAACATGATTTCGTGAGATCGAATGACTACTGACCATAGCTTTCGACTTAGACCTAATTGAATTGTTCTGATAAACATGGTTAGTCTAGGAATAGATAATCGTTTGTTAGTGATATTAGGTTAACGTTCATAAAACCTTCAAGGATTATTAGACCACCTAAGGAATTAGGGGCTGTAGTTTAAGAAGAGGGTCCTAACTCAAGGGATTGATTAGGGCTAATTTGTTAACTATCGTGAAACTAGAAAATCATTAGTAATAATAGGTGCAGTAACCAATTAGGGGAAACATAGAGGATTCGAAGACCTGATCTCATCTCTCTCCATATTTTCTTAATCAAATCTTATTCTTTTATTTGATTTCATAAAATCAAACCAAATCTACTGCCTAGTGGCAAACAAAAATAAACCTTTATACATCCTATTTTTATAACGCGATTGAATTTTTGAAGTTAAAAACAGTCCTCGTGGGAACGATATTTTTACTACTTCGATAGTATTTGGTGCACTTGCCAGAGAACTATCAAGTTTTTGGCGCCGCTGCCGGGGACTGTTGAATTATTTCAACAAGGCAATTACGTTATAATTTAGGGTTTTTGCAATTTACTTTTCTGTTTTTTTTATTTTTATTTTTCTGTTTTCATATTCACTTGATTATTTTGCGTTGTGCAGTGCTACTAAGGTATTTTGCTGTTTATGCGAGGTAAACAGAGCTCTGACGACCTAGAGTACGATCCGGAAATTGAAAGAACTGCTAGAGCACTTCGGAAAGCTGTCCGATCGCAAAGGTTAGCTCAATCCGTTCCACCGGGTGTTCGAGAACAAGTACCGGAGCAACTCTCAAGTGAATCTGAAACAATCTCTTCTCCTAAATCTGCAACTATGGAAGGAGAAGGAGTTGTACCACCAAGACCTAAACTAGGAGACTACGGGTTAGCCACTCATCGCGGTCAACTGACCCACACTTTTCAACCAGCTAACCCCGTAGCTTTCGACATCAAGACAACTGTCCTCAACGGTTTAAGGGACAAGCAATTCGATGGGACTGAAGCTATGAGTCCTCATGAACACTTGAGTCGCTTTGCTGAAACCTGTGAGTTTTGTGTGCAACCAGCCACCGTGACTGAAGCACAAAAGAAGCTAAGGCTATTTCCTTTCACCTTGACGGGAAGAGCAAAAGATTGGTTGCTAACAATTCCAAACGGGACTGTCCAAACATGGGAAGAGTTAGAGCTGAAGTTCTTGGAGAAATATTTCCCGATGTCTAAGTATTGGGACAAGAAGATGGAGATCTCTAACTTCAAGCAAGGAGAAGGTGAATCATTGTATGATGCTTGGGAGCGATTCAATTTGCTTCTTAAGAGATGCCCTAATCATGAGTTCACCGAGAAACAATACCTCCAAATCTTTACTGAGGGGGTGACACCAAACACAAGAATGTTCTTAGATGCTTCCGCGGGAGGTAGTCTCAAGAGCAAAACTGATCATGAAGTCCAAGCTTTGATAGAAAACATGGCTGGAAATGAGTATCGTGCTGAAGCTAAGAAGAAGGAAAGAGGAGTGTTTGGGGTGAGTGAACAAACTGCTATCCTTGCTAACCAAGCAGCGATGAACAAACAAATCGAAGCTCTAACTAAGGAGTTTCAAGGCTTCACTTTGGCTCATAAGCAACAACAAGTAGCTGCAATCAAGTGCGACTTATGTGGTGAAGAACATCCCAATGGTGAATGTGTTCCAGAAGGATCAAATGAAGAAGCTAACTTCATGGGAGGTTATCAAAGGCAGAATCAATACTACAATTCAGGCATTAACAAGCATCCAAATCTAAGCTACTCAAATAACAATGCTTTGAACTCTCAGATGCTTACTCCTCCTCAACAACAACAAAGGAAGCCATCAGCTCTTGAGGAAACTATGATGAATTTCATGAAGATGACTCAAGGCAACTTTGAAGAGATGAAGAAGAGTCAAGAAGCTGAAAGAAAGAACAATGAAGCTTCTAGGAAGATGCTTGAAACTCAACTGGGGCAATTAGCTAAGCAATTGGCTGAACAAAGTAAAGGCGGATTCTCAGGTAACACTAAAGACAACCCTAAGAATGAGTCTTGTAATGCTATTGAATTGAGGAGCAAAAAGGTTTTGACACCTTTAGTTCCAAAAGCTCCAAAGAAGGTTGATGATGTAGTTGAGGTGGAGGAGAATGATGTAGTTGAAAAAAATGATGAGGGTGTAGTTGAAAAAAATGATGAGGGTGTAGTTGAAAATGAAAGGAAGAAAAAAATAGAGGGAGAAAAAAGTGAGAAGTTAATTGATGAAGATTCAATCTTGAGGAAGTCGAAGAGTCAAATTTTGAAAGAGGGAGACAAACCACAGGTTATTCCATCATATGTGAAGCTTCCATACCCTCACCTTTCAAAGAAGAAAGAAAAGGATGAAGGCCAATTCAAGAAGTTCATGCAACTTTTCTCACAACTTCAGGTGAATATTCCTTTCGGTGAAGCCCTTGATCAAATGCCGTTATATGCTAAGTTCATGAAAGACTTGTTGACTAAACGAAGGAAGCCTAAGGATGATGAGAACATTGCACTTTCTGAAAATTGTAGTGCTATTCTTCAAAAGAAGCTGCCACCTAAGTTGAAGGATCCTGGTGCCTTTACTATCCCTTGTTCAATTGGACCGGTAGACATTGGTAGAGCTTTATGTGACTTGGGAGCAAGTATAAATCTGATGCCACTTTCAATGATGAAGAAGCTTAAGTGTGGGGAACCAAAACCAACAAGAATGACCATTACTTTAGCTGATCGGTCAATCTCTTATCCTTTCGGTATACTTGAAGATGTGCTAGTCAAGGTTAATGACTTGGTGTTTCCAGCGGATTTTGTGATCTTAGATATGGCTGAAGATGAGGATATGCCACTCATTCTAGGAAGACCTTTCCTTGCAACTGGCCGTGCTTTGATTGACATTGAGAAAGGAGAGCTAATGTTGAGATTTCATAAGGAGCAAGTAGTGTTTAATATATTTGAGGCCATGAAGCACAAAGATGAAAATCCCAAGTGTTACCGGATTGACATTGTTGAAGAAATAGTTAAAGATGACTCCTGTGAACATCAACCAACACACCCTCTTGAACGTGCAATTGTGAATTCTATAGCAAAAGGTGAAGATGATGAAGATCTTGAAGTAAGTGATTGTGTGAAGCAACTAGCAGCAAGCAAGCAAGAGTTGGGTCCGGTAAAAATAGAAGAATTAATGGGTAAGCACTCTATGGATGCTCCTATTTTGAGTGGAGAAGGAGAGAAAAATCCAGAATTAAAAGAACTCCCTTCTCACTTGAAATATGTTTTTCTCACTAAGGATGCCTCTAAACCAGTAATCATCAGCAATACCTTGACACCTTTGGAAGAAGAAAAATTAATGAGGGTGTTAAGAGACAATCAAGGAGCTTTGGGGTGGAACATTTCTGATTTGAAGGGTATTAGTCCAGCTTATTGCATGCATAAAATACACATGGAGGCTGAATACAAACCGGTAGTTCAACCTCAAAGGAGACTTAACCCAACAATGAAGGAAGTGGTGAAGAAAGAGGTGCTGAAGTTACTAGATGCAGGTATGATCTACCCTATCTCAGATAGCTCATGGGTGAGTCCAGTTCATGTGGTACCCAAGAAAGGAGGAATGACGGTGGTAGCAAATGAAAAAAATGAATTGATACCTACCCGCACCGTCACTGGTTGGAGAATGTGTATAGACTACCGGAGGTTGAATACCGCAACAAGAAAGGACCACTTTCCATTACCATTCATGGATCAAATGATTGAGAGATTAGCTGGCCAAGCCTTTTATTGCTTCTTGGATGGGTATTCGGGGTATAATCAAATTGCAGTGGCTCCGGAAGATCAAGAAAAGACTGCCTTCACTTGTCCATTTGGAGTGTTTGCTTATCGAAGGATGCCCTTTGGGCTGTGTAATGCGCCGGCAACCTTTCAAAGGTGCATGCTTTCCATCTTCTCTGATATGATAGAGAAGAACATTGAGGTATTTATGGACGACTTTTCTGTTTTTGGTAAGTCTTTTGATCAATGCTTGTTCCATTTAAATGCTGTACTTAAAAGATGCACCGAAACTAACCTTGTTTTGAATTGGGAAAAATGTCATTTTATGGTAACTGAAGGTATAGTTTTGGGGCATAAAATAAGTGCTAAAGGCATTGAGGTAGACCAAGCCAAGATAGAGGTTATAGAGAAACTTCCTCCACCCATCAATGTTAAAGGAGTGAGGAGTTTCTTGGGGCATGCCGGTTTCTATCGGCGGTTCATAAAAGACTTTTCTAAAATTTCCAAACCCCTCTGTAACCTCTTAGTCAAAGAAAATGAGTTTAATTTTGATTCTGAATGTCTAAATGCTTTTTCTTTGATTAAAAACAAGTTGGTGACTGCACCAATAATCATTGCACCCGATTGGAATTTACCTTTTGAACTTATGTGTGATGCAAGTGATTATGCTGTTGGTGCAGTCCTAGGCCAACGCAAGAACAAATTTTTTCATGCAATTTACTATGCAAGCAAGGTTTTAAATGAAAATCAAGTTAACTATTCCACAACTGAAAAGGAGTTGCTTGCGGTAATCTTTGCATTGGAAAAATTTCGTTCTTATCTAATAGGCTCCAAAGTCATTGTTTTTACAGATCATGCAGCTCTCAAATATCTCTTAACTAAAGGGGATTCAAAGCCTCGACTGTTGAGGTGGATCCTATTATTGCAAGAATTTGATCTTGAAATTCGTGACAAGAAGGGAGTCGAGAACGTGGTAGCTGACCACCTCTCAAGGCTGGAGAATGATGAGGTAACAAAGAAGGAGAAGGCCATCAAGGCCGAGTTCCCTGATGAACAGCTGTTTGCTATTGGAGAAAGACCTTGGTTTGCTGACATGGCAAACTTTAAGGCCGGCAACATAGTTCCTGATGATCTGACCTACCCTCAGAGGAAAAAGTTCTTCAAAGATGCAAACCACTACTTGTGGGATGACCCATATCTGTTTAAGGTAGGTACTGACGGTTTGATTAGACGTTGTGTTGCAGGTGAGGAAGCACATAGTATCATGTGGCACTGCCATAGCTCAGCTTATGGAGGCCACCACAGTGGAGAAAGAACAGCTGCAAAAATTTTGCAAAGTGGATTCTGGTGGCCCACCCTTTTCAAAGATTGCCACGACTTTGTCACAAGATGTGACAGATGCCAAAGGACAGGTAACATATCAAAGAGGAATGAAATGCCCCTAAAAGGAATCATTGAAGTTGAACCATTTGATTGTTGGGGTATTGATTTTATGGGACCATTCCCTTCCTCTTACTCTTATCTCCATATTCTAGTCTGTGTTGATTATGTCACAAAGTGGGTTGAAGCGATACCATGTGTTGCTAATGATGCCAAAACGGTTGTCAACTTCCTTCAAAAGAATATTTTCACTAGGTTTGGAACCCCTAGAGTATTGATCAGTGATGGGGGGAAGCATTTTTGCAATAATTTTCTTGAAAATGTGCTCAAAAAGTATAACATTAAGCACAAAGTTGCAACTCCCTATCACCCACAAACTAGTGGTCAAGCAGAGGTTTCAAACCGACAACTGAAACAGATTCTGGAGAAGACAGTTGCGTTAAATAGGAAAGATTGGTCTAGGAAATTAGATGACGCACTGTGGGCATATAGGACAGCCTTTAAGACCCATCTTGGGTTCTCACCCTATCAGTTAGTATATGGGAAGGCATGTCATCTTCCAGTCGAGCTAGAACATAAAGCTTATTGGGCCATTAAGGCCTTAAATTTTGATCAAGTAGCCGCTGGTAAGAAAAGAATTTTGAAACTTAATGAACTTGAGGAGATGAGGCTTAGAGCGTATGAAAATGCGCTCATCTATAAAGCCAGGACAAAAAGGTATCATGACAAAAACTTAGTGCCTAGGGATATTAACTGTGGACAGCTAGTTTTGTTGTATAACTCCAGGTTGAAGCTGTTTCCTGGGAAGCTCAAATCAAAATGGTCTGGACCATTCTTGGTCAAAAGTGTGTCACCATATGGAGCTGTTGAACTAGTGACACCTGAAGGAGATCGAAGTTTCAAAGTAAATGGACAAAGAGTTAAACCATACCTAGGTGGTGACCTACCAAAAGGAAGGGTGGCACTCATTCTGAAGGACCTCTGAGAATCCTTAGCAGTCAAGCTAGTGACGATAAAGAAGCGCTGGGTGGGAGGCAACCCACTACATGTTATTTTCAGTCATTTTTCTTTTGGTGTATTTTCTTTTTATTTTCTTTTTAATGTCGAAGTCCATTGAACTTATTTCCCTATTGTAATTGCTCCTGCACTTGTTTATTATTAACGAATTTGTTTGTTATGTGACCTATTCCAGTTTAGTAACAGTTGTCTGATGAAACGGTATTCTAAAAGTTCAAAGGAGGGGTGACTTGATTCAAAGGCGAAGTGTACGGCGTTGCTAGGTAGTCACATACTCCCACAAATCTCAGCCATAAGGTTCATTGCCAAATCTTGTTTTTCAATTTACTTATATTTAGATTAGTTTTCCATGCAACTACATTTCTAGAACTTGCATTGTTTCTCTATTATTAATTGGTCTTTGTCAATTACACACTGAGGCAAAAGTGCTTGGTCCTGTGAGCCTTTTTGAAGCCTACCCTGTTTTAATTTGTTGAATTTATCCTTTCTTAACCAATTGTGAGCCGGTAGGATTAGAACTTTTTGTTCGGTGACAAACTACATTACAAGCCTAGAGACTTTTAGGACTTGTCCCTTAATGTATTTTCTGAGTTAAGGCATTGTAGAATGTTGCTAAAGATTAAGTTTGGGGTTGCTATTGGAATTTGCAACCAATTAAGTTTGGGGTGGGGGTACTAGAGAATAAGAGAACAAAATAAAGAAATTGTCATGCAAAATACACACAAAAATGGTGTATCAAAAAAAAAAAAAAGAAATTGAATGATGAAAAAGGGACAAAACATTTAAAATCCGAGTAACTTCAAACTCGATTGTCCCTAAATGTTAAAAATATTCTCTAGTACCTTTGCATTGATTGTTATTCCACAAGGTGAATGATTGAAGGATTGAATTTTGTGCTTTAACTTCCGTAGGAATGCCTAACTCAAATTTTGTGTAGCCTACTTATCCAAATATATCCCACCTTTCACCTAAGCCCCGTTATAACCCTAAAGACCTCAAAAGTGTGTAATGATATTGACTTTGATTGATGTTTAGAAACTTTTCAAGCGTATGGTAATATGTAGACCTGCATGTCGACTGGTAGAACCCTGTTTCAATTGAATGCGTGGAGTTGTGAATTGGTGGATGCGAACAAGTCAAACTAGCTCATCTTTAGCTAGAAGGAGAATGAACTTTTGGGTACTATCGTTTTGTCAGGTAACTGTTATTTTACTGTCATTTGTCACTGTTGCAAGCAAATTCCTTGAGGACAAGGAATGGTTTAAGTTTGGGGTTGTGATGACATGCTGTCATTACGTAATTTTTAGGACTTATTTTGACATTTTGATAGAGTTCTAAGCAACATTAAGTGTCCAGGAGCAGTTAAAAGCATCAAATATGGAAGAACTGGAAGAAGCCAATCGTACTGCGATTTACTAATCGCAATACGATTTCTTGAAGTCAGAAAGCATGTTTTTTGAAGAGTTGGATCGCAATACGATCCATACCATCGTGATACGATTTCAAGGAGGGCTTTAAAGGAAATTAGGGTTCAAAGTACCAATCGTGGTACGATTTGTGCCATCGTGGTACGATTTTGGGCGATCAGAACTTGCCTATTTAAGCTGAAGTCAGTCTCAAACAAAGATGATTACGATTTTGGAGAGCTAAAGTGCGATTTTAACACCCAGAAGGCTGCAGCGGAGAGGATTTCATCATCTCTAACCCAGTTTATGTATGTTTTAATTCTTTCATTGATTATGCTATTTGTAAACTCAATTATGAGTAGCTAAATCTCTTAGAGATTAGGTCGGAGATGAACCTATGTAACCCTAATTGATATTATGTTGCTGTGAAACTCTATTGTTTATTAATGAATTTCTAGTCTTTATTCAATTCAATTGTTCTTAATGCTTTTTATATCCTGATCAAATATAAACATGATTTCGTGAGATCGAATGACTACTGACCATAGCTTTCGACTTAGACCTAATTGAATTGTTCTGATAAACATGGTTAGTCTAGGAATAGATAATCGTTTGTTAGTGATATTAGGTTAACGTTCATAAAACCTTCAAGGATTATTAGACCACCTAAGGAATTAGGGGCTGTAGTTTAAGAAGAGGGTCCTAACTCAAGGGATTGATTAGGGCTAATTTGTTAACTATCGTGAAACTAGAAAATCATTAGTAATAATAGGTGCAGTAACCAATTAGGGGAAACATAGAGGATTCGAAGACCTGATCTCATCTCTCTCCATATTTTCTTAATCAAATCTTATTCTTTTATTTGATTTCATAAAATCAAACCAAATCTACTGCCTAGTGGCAAACAAAAATAAACCTTTATACATCCTATTTTTATAACGCGATTGAATTTTTGAAGTTAAAAACAGTCCTCGTGGGAACGATATTTTTACTACTTCGATAGTATTTGGTGCACTTGCCAGAGAACTATCATCATACAATACTCACATAATGTATTCCAACATATCAACAACAATAACCACATATACATTAATCAATTACATTCATATCAAAGTCCAAAACATTCTTCAAAAGCAAATCAAGTTTGATCAATGAGACATAAGCCAAATACTCATAAAACACCTCAACTAAATCCCTAATACTTAAGTTGAAGTTGGGAAACCAACCATAAGTTTTTGGACTAACTTGGGATTAGTTATACTAAGTTTTCTTAAAGTTTTCTGAAGACCCACTTGGACTATTTTCATCAAAACTCAAAATCTACACATAATTTTCTAGTCACTCCAAAGCCATTAGAAAGCTAACTCAATTATCTACAACTTTCATGTTTACACCGAGAGCTAATTCAACACGGAAACAGGTGAAAAAGACACAAGAACGCAACAATCGAAGTTCTGACAGCACGCAACGAAAGCACAACAAGCAGTCACCCATGAGGGGCAGCCTTGCTGCGCTTAGGCGTGGAAAACTGCGCGCAGGCGTGGGAAGGCAGTAGCCCACCTGCGATGTAGCTCTGTGCAGTCCCATTTTTTTCGGTTTCACCGTTTCGTCCGTAAAAACCTAACCGTTACTCCGAATCCGATTCCGTTTTCGCCTACGCGTTCTATTCGACAAATCCTATCATATTTTACTGAAAAATCATATTTTTAAATCTCCAAAACAACTTATCCTAGAATCACTTATTTCTCAAAAACACTTAAAATCACTTTTTCTTAGAATCTCAACTTTTCATCCATTCTCATGTTTCTAACCATCAAACTACTTCTAATAACATTCCTATAGGATATCTAAGGTCTGTTCATGATTCTCTCATCGATTCTATGGTTCTTTAACATCTAATCATCAAAATCGCTCATAAACCCTAATCCTCTTAATCTCACAAACTCTCCCCAACTTGTTAAATGTAATCTAATGATTTAACAACTTAATATTAATGCAAGATAGTCTCACCCTCACCTTAATATGCAGAAATCGCAGCTTCTTCTCTCCTAGGTTCTTCTCTTTTCTCCTCTTTTTCTGCAAAACTGAACGTTTGTAAACTATTCTCTCAACCTAGCTTCCTCTATTTATATCCTTTCTATTCTTTTTAAATCTATTTTGGGCCCAACAACTTATTCTTCTTTCTATTCTAACCCCCAATTCTACTTACACTAATAATTCTCATATTCTAATAAATAATAGAATAATGCCACATAATAAAATACTAACACATCATATAAATAATTAAATCACATAAATAAATTCTAACTTAATAAAAATAATTAAATAAAAGGAGGGCGTTACAGCTGAAACTCATAAAATAAATAAAAGGCAAAATACATCTTTTATTCATTTACGTTTGACAAAAATATTGGGTTAGTCCTTTAAGATTTTTAAGTTTTAAATATGTCCTTATTACCCTTTTAAGTGCATATTTGAAACATAAAACATACAAAACTTCAAGTAGGTGCATTAAATTAATAACTTTTTTTTATCTAAACTAGAAATCAATAAAACCAGGAGAGGCCTGAACCCAAGTTGAACAGTACAAGAAAACAAAATCAATAACAACCCAAACCTTACAACCAGGGAGGGAAAAAACATCAAACAGAAGTCATCCTATATGAAGACAAACCAACTCTATCGCTCTGTAGGAGAGGATCAAGGAAAGGTGGGGGATAAAGCCACCATTGAGTGGAGTATTATGATAACCCTTGACCGTGTTTAGCTAAAGCATCTGCAACTTGGTTACTTTCTCTGAGCACATGAACGCATGAACAAACAATGTTGTGACAGTACTTCATACAGTTGTACCATCTAGCTTTCATCTTCTAAGGAACACCAATACTCTTGTGATAAGCAGACACCACTTGTAGAGAATCAGTTTCGTTGTCAGGGAGATCATCCTCAGGCAGAGTAGTTTGCTGTATTCTAGCAGCTAAAGCAGGATCTTTCTGATGTATGTAGGGTGGGAGACACCATTTGCCATCAACAATAAAGTGTGCTACCTCTAGCTCAATCTCCTTAAGCATAGAGGGTGGAATGTTCCAGAGATCCACTATAGAGTGCTCTAGCCACCTATCATCCCAAAAGCTTATATTCTTGCCATTGCCTATGGACCAAGTTGCATAAGTCATAATGTAGTGGATGTGGGGCTTCATACCAGTCCAAATTGATGAGGTCAAATGATGAGTTTTGGGTTTGTGTTTGTTGAGAAATCTGGCTCTACAAATACTAGCCCATTGCTCATTGGAGGTAAAAAGCTTCGAGGTGAGCAAGAGTTAAGAAGCTTGATTAACATGAGCAGGGTCCTTCACAGCAAGCCCTCCAAGATATCTGGGTTTACAAACGTTAGCCCAAGAGACTGTGCACCGTTTCTGTTGAGTGCATATGCCACTCCAAATAAAATTCCTCATAAGCTTTGCCACTTCCGAAAGCAAACTAACAGGCCACTTATATACATGGAAAGAGTAGGTGAACATACTACTAATCACAACATTCACCAATTGAACCCTACCCATTATAGTAAGCAATTTACCCCTCCAAGCATTAAGTTTACTCTGAATTTTGTCAATAACCGGTCTCAGATGTCTGGCCTTAGGTTTACCCTTGAAAAGAGGTATGCCCAGATATGTAAAAGGGAGACTTCCATGACTGAAGCCAATAATGGAGGTGATGGTGTGAACTCTAGAAAGAGAGAGCAAACCAGCATAAAACTTGCTTTTCTGAGCATTAATCAGCTGTCCAGAATAGGTGCCATATGATTCAAAAAGCTTCATAATGTGCCTGATGTTGGCCAAAGTACCTTTACAGAAGATTAAGATATCATCCGCATATAAACAGTGGCTTGGCATAAATAAATTCCTTGAAGCCATGATTTGAGTCAGACTACCATTAGTGACTAGCGCTTCCAATCCCCTGCTTAACACTTCTTCAGCAAAGCAGAAAAGAAGAGGTGAGAGAGGGTCCCCCTGCCTCACTCCCCTAGTACAGCTGAAGAAACCAACTGCTTTTTCATCCAATCACAAAAAGTTGGATGAAAACCAAAACATTGAAGCACATGAATGAGGAACTTCCAATTAATAGTATCAAAGGTTTTCTTTACATCTATTTTTAAAGCCATATTACCCCCATAAGCTTTTTTATGTAGCAGATTAACAGTTTCAGATGTTGTCATGATGCAGTCTTGGATATGCCTACCTGGAATGAACCCTCTTTGATGGACAGAGATGATTCCAGAAGAAATGGACCCCAATCTATCAGAAAGGATTTTGGTGATAATTTTAAATTGAAAGTTGGCCAAGGCAATAGGACGGAAATTATCCAATCTGTCAGCACCCTTGACTTTGGGAATAAGAATCAAGAGGTTGGAGTTAAGATTGGGCATAATGTAATTGTTGGTGAAGAAATGTTGAGTGGAAGTCACCACATCAGATCCAACTATATGCCAAAAGTGTTGATAAAAATGCCCTGAGTACCCATCAGGTCCTGGGGCAGCTTCCCCATTCAAATCAAAGACAGCACTTTTGATCTCATCATGTTGAGGAATAGCAATAAGCATAACATTCTCAGGATCAGTCACTAAATCAGGAATAACCCTGTTGGGAAGATCATTCTGTTCACAGATATTGGAAGTAGAGAAGATATTGGTGAAATATTGTAAAACATGATTTTCAATGTCTGCGGCAGTAGTAAAAACCTCATTTCCATCCTTAAGAAGACTGATGAATCCCTGAGCCTCTCTAATTTTAGCATTCCTGTGGAAGAAAGCAGTATTTCTATCCCCCTCTAGGTATTTAGCATTTTTGTTCTTATCTTGCCAGAATTTGTTTAAGTGATTCAGAGCTTGACTGTAGTTAGATAGGCAGTTGAGTTCCTCAAGAGATCTATCCGGGTTGAAGCATAAAGTATCAATAGCTAACTGAGCTGCACTGAGTTGTTGTTGAGCCAAATGGAACTTCTGGTGGAAATCCCCAACCACATTTTATTCCAATCTTTGAGTTTAGGCTTCAAAGTTTTAAGTTTGAAATGGAGAATATGCATTGGTGAACCAGTTAGAGGGGTGCGCCAGTGGTCTGCAACCAGCGCCTCACAACTGTCAAAATCAGTCCAAACTTGGAAGAACTTGAATCTAGGGATGATATTGATTGGAGAGTGTTTATGCATAGTCAACAGGATAGGGAAGTGATCAGAATAACATTTAATTAGAGTGTTGCAGCTAGTCACATTCCAGTGGTCAATCCAACTTTCATTACAAATAGCCGTGTCCAACCTTTGTGCCATGAAAGCATTACCATCTCTTTTATTGGTCTAGGTATATTGAGCACCCATAGTATCCATATGAATCAGAGCATGTCTGTTAGTCCACTCAGAAAATTCAATACATGAGATATGTAGGGGAAGCCTACCCCCTAATCTCTCATGAGCACCAAGCACTGAGTTGAAGTCACCTACAAAGATCCAGGGCCCATGGTGAGCTTGAATGAGATTAGATAGGTCAAGCCATAATTTTCTTCTGGTGATGTAGCGTGTTGAGGCATACACAGCTGCCGCATGAATTAGAGCCCCATCAGATAAGTAGGAGAAACCTATGCATTGAGAACTGTTAAGTAGCATTTGCACATTCTGTTGGTTATTCCAGAGACACTACATATTATTCTTGTCAGTATTAACAGTAGAGTTTTGAAGATTATGTCTATGCCAGTATCCAGCAGGTATGGATTGATAGGTGACCATAGGTTCAGCTATGAAGAGGAATTCTGGTTTATGAGTTAAAAGCAATTGAGACAGATGCAATTGTGTTTCAGGATTCCCTATGCCTCTAATATTCCAATAGATGTACTTCATTGAGAGGAGTTGGCTTTAGGCAAATGACTGCCAGTTTTAGACCTGGTATTCACTTGTTCAGTGTCAATTTCCTGCGAGACATTCTGAAAGTGTGGAATGGATTCAACTGATGTTGTAGGAATTTTCAGTTTCTTAGGTCTGCCTTTTTTTTCCTTTCTTACTAGTATCACTCGGAGTCTCCAAATACTTAGAGGCATCAATAGCTTGAGCAGTTTGAGGTTCAATATCAATATCAGGTTCAGAATCAAGCCCATCTGCCCAAAACTTACTCAACTTTTTTGTGCTATCCATGCTTGCAGCAGTGGCTTTTAGGGTGCCATCAAAAAGCTTGACCAATCCCTTGTCCGGGCCCAACATTTCATCAGAAGTAATGATGGGATTGAGAATTGGCTGCAACTGCTGCCCCAAAACAACAGAGTTTTTAACCAGACCAGCTGACACAAGAGAAACAAGTTGTTTTAAAGGGAATGTCTGCCTCCCAATAACAGAACCTATATTAGGAGAGCTTATAGCACCAACCATATCTTTAGAGGACCCATTCTTCAATTTACTAGGGACCTCTTGATAAGTGCTAGGAAGTGATATTTTCATGTTATATTTTAAGCACTTTTGTTACTTGTTTTGCAAGAAATTTAAGGAAAAGCCGAGATAAAAGTGATAATTGCCTTATTACGCTTTAATTGCCTTACTTTACCCAATTGTGTAGGATTTAACCTCAAGACACTAAGCAAGCATGATAAAGCCAAGAAAAGAGCAAAAGGCTGCAAGCACTACATTGCTCGCGAGGCGAGCACAGCAGCTCGCAGTGGCGAGTTTCAAATCAAGCCACAAAGCCGTGAGCACCCCCTTGCTCGCGAGGCGAGCAGAGCTACTCGCCGTTGCGAGTAAGGGCGGTTTGACCCTCCCAGGGTGACGTGGCAGAATCTTAACGGTGCAGGAAACAGCACTCGCCATGGCGAGTAAGTCTGCTCGCGAGGCGAGCTCAAGCATAGTGGGAATTCTATAAATAGCCCACTTGCTATTCTTGGTAAATATCTTATCATATCTTAGCTTGATATTTTCTTAGCTTCTCTTAGGTTTTAGTTTAGATATTTTCATAGGGAGAAGTAAGGTAGTTCTTCATTGAGTAAGATTGGTTTTGAAAGTTGGATCTTAATACTTTGTTGAGACATCACAAGTGTAATGAATCCTTCCTTTTCAATCCATCCTTGCATGGCTTCCATGATGATGAGTAGCTAAATACCCTTTGTTGGGATGAGAGGTACTTGATCTTGCTAAACATGTAATCCTTTTTATCTTGCAATATATGGTTCTAGCAATTTATATTCAATATTGTTGTTATTCTTGTGTTAATGCTTTCAATGAGATTCAAGATGCTTTGGACACAAACTCTTGAATCTTGAGCTAGAGTAGCAATATATCTTAGGTTAACTTACTTGACATCTTTGTTAATCTTGTGATAATCACCATAATCAAGAGCTAAATGCTTTCGTATAACTTAACCAGGCTGGACACTGTCGATTAGGTTATCCGATCGACTTTGTTATCGTTTAAGGAATTTGGACACGAATGTTTAAACGATAACTTAGAAATAATTATATCACTTTGGACACGAAGGATAGTTTAGAATTGATTGTGATAATGTTGTTTATAAAGCTAGAATTCGTATGGATCATTAGGTTACGTGTGACGCTTGGTTAAGGAACGCTACTCCTAACAAGTTTCAATCCTTATTTATCTCAACTTTTACTTATTGCAATTAGTTTAGCTAGTTACATTTCAATTCAAACAAACAAGTACTCTTAATACTTTGAATGATAATCGATGTTAAACTGTCATTGATAACGCACTATTCCCTGTGGAGACGATACACAAATACTTATCTTGTTTGATGCAAAACTACTTTCATCAAAATGGCGCCGTTGCCGGGGAATGGTGTTTAGTTATCATAGATAGAACGATTGATTTATCGTTTTAAGCATTTGTATATAATCCGTAAATATTTTTTTCTTTATTTGATAAGTTGTTTGTACTAACCCCTTGTTGATAAACAAAGAAAAGTTTCTTGTTAGTTGTTTCCGTTTTAGGATCACCACCTAGCCAAAATCATGGCTGAACATGGTTACTTCAACTTCTATACTCCACCCGAGTATGAATCCTATCCTCAGTATCAGCAACATTCTTATGAAGATGAGAGATACAAGGTGATTGAAAATACTTTGAACATCTTCATGCAACAATCCATGATAAACATGCAAGATACCAACCAAAGATTGAAGACTTTATCACTTCAAATTGGGTTGATTCAAGCACAAATCATGGATAACCAAGTCAACAATCAATCCACTCTTGGAGAACAAGAAAATAATCCAAACATGTTTGAGAGAGTCGGAGAGATTGTTGAAGAAGTTGTTGTTCAAAATGAGGTAGTTACAAATGTTGATATTGAAGAAGCAATGGTGGTTGAGGAAAAGGAACGGTTACAAATCAAGGAAGATTTAATGGTAACAAGAGGGAAGAAAATGAACAAGGTTGAAATCGATCGAGTCATTGATGAAATTTGCACCTTGTTCAATAAACCAAAGCTAGGGAGGTCATGGACTCCAAATCATTTGTTCCTAAAGTTCATGGAATTTCTCCCAAAGCGAAGGAGTTCAAAAGATGATGTGCTATCCGTTTCATTTTGGCCACCCTAACGGAAAAGGCGTCGAGCTAACGACGTTAAACAAGCGCTAGTTGGGAGGCAACCCAACTTTGTAAGTCTATTTATCGTTTTAAGGCATATTAGTTATTAGAGTCATGTGCATGCATCAAAACATCCAAAGCAGGAGCCAAAAATTCAAAATTGTTACAACTCGCGAGGCGAGTAAAACTGCTCGCCACTGCGAGCAAACTGGTAGTCAAAATGGTCAAATGACCAAATCACTCGCCACTGCGAGTAGTGTTGCTCGCGAGGCGAGTAAGCTCAGTTGGGCAGTTACACATCCCAAGGCCACTAACTCACATTAACTCCCCCATTATTTTCCTTAAACCACCCATTTTTATCTTTCCCTTATCATTTTCGTTTTTACACTCTCTCTCATCAAAAATTTTCACATTCTTCTCTCTAACACCATCACTAACCCTAAATCTTCAAAGTTTCAATCAAAGTCAAGACAAGGCCACTCATTCTTTTCTGTTTATTTTGCACTTGCATCAATTTAATCTTCCAACAGGTTTGAATCATTTCTTCTTGCTTCAGATTTATTTTCAATTTTGAATGCATGTAAACCCTAGGATTAGAAGATTGAAGGTTGATGAAACTTTTGTTCTGATTTAGCACCCAGATGCCTAAGATGAAACAGAATCATGCACAATTTCGTATTGCTTTTCTCTCTAAACCACCATCTTTTGGTTAACCCTTTTGTAAATTTTGAAAAATAAAGATTAGGGTTTTGTGGCATAAATTCGAATTACAAAACAAAGGCATGATTCAATTCATCTTTAGGTCATTACCAGGGTCGAAAATGCTTTATTTAGGGTTAGAATTCATGAAACTAAACAACTGTTGAAAAAAAGAATGGAATTTTGAAAAATTCTGGGTTACTCGCCGTGGCGAGCTTCATCACTCGCGAGGCGAGTGTCCATCTTGAACCCAGAAATTCATCTGCTAACTCGCCACTGCGAGTAGAGCTGCTCGCGAGGCGAGTAGCTTCAGAACCTGAAAATTTTTGTTCTGGTTTGAAGTTCTAGTGATGCCAATTGTGCTGATTTGTTTCCATACAGATTTTTGACTGTTATATTGTATTGTGTATGGATTTCCTGGCTGTTTTGCAGGTATGGCTCCTAAGAATCCTCAAAAGAGAAAGAAGGGTGAAGCCTCTGCACCCCAACCCTCCCGAAACCAAAGTTTTGATATGGGTAGATTTAAATCCCGCTTTCATCAGGAGAGGTATGTCGAGTTGCTCGACCAAAACATGTGGGCTGAGAGAGTGTTTAACATAAGCCCTAATGGACCTTACGGGGAGATTGCTAAACTTTTGAAAGACCAAGGGTGGGATAGGCTTTGTAACCCCATGACCAACCTAAATGCTGAGCTTGTGCGTGAGTTTTACGCCAATGCTCTTCCAGAAAACCCCTTCACTGATATCTTCCCATATGAGACTGTTGTCCGGGGTCGCACCATTAAATTTGATAGGGCAGCCATCAACAAATACCTTGGCAATCCCTTCGAACTACCCCATGACCATGAGTATGATGAATTCCACACCAAACAAAACTTGGGGCACTTTAAGGTTGATGAAACTCATGAAGAAATCAAACGATTTCTTTTGCTTGAGGGTTTCAACTATGACAAGAGTGAAGCCGGGAGAGAACACCGCTGCCAATACAAATTCATGACTAACCCGGCCAAAATAATCCAAAAGTTTATCCTCTACAATGTCATGCCAAGTAGCCACATGTCCGATTGTGTTGTGGAAGTGTGCCCTCTCATTTACTATATCCTTCATGGTAAACCAGTGGACATAGCTCGAACCATTGCTTGGGAGTTAAGGAAAGTCACTTTACAAGGGAAGGGTGAGCCACCAGCCCGCCTATTCTTCCCCGGTCTCATCATGGGACTCATTAAGGATACCGGTATGAAGCTTCCTTCTGCCGTTCATGAGAAAATTCGCAACCCCATCAATGATATTTTCATCACCCGTTTCATCATGGGTGAATCTAAAAAAGATAAAGGTAAGGGGAAGCAAGCTTCATCTTCTCAGGCACCTCCTCCACAGGAAGAACCCATGCCATTCCAACCCACTGCTGCCTTTGATTTTGCTAGCTACGTTCAGTGGCAACATCAAAGCAATATGCACACTTGGAATATGCTGACAGCTCAAAACCGTGCAAACACCTACTTCCAACAATCTCAGTATGTCATGCAGCAGCAAGTAGGCTACCCACAGGAGGTGATGGATCAGTTCATGACACCACAGGCTTTTCAGAACTATGTTAATTGGCCTGAGGGCATGCCAGGTCCATATGGAGGGGTTGGAGACTTTGCAGGGCATGAGAATGCAACCATGGGAGAAGATATAGGTGGTGATGAGGATGATGATAGAGATGATCCAGCAAATGTACCGAGTGCTACATCTTCTCACGATGGCTCGGATGATGATATGCAATCTTAAGGAGGAGGAAAAGTCTTGAAAGCCAGTTCTTCATAGAGTGATTTTATCAAGCTTTCATTCATTTCTTGCTGTCTTCCTTATATTTCATTTGCTTTCTCTTTTGATACTTTTTGAACAATGTTACTTCTTTTGTGTTTTGATTTAGCACTAATGACTCAGTTTATTTTTGTATTAGTACAATCGTATTGTGTTATGTTGTATTGTGTTTCGTTGGCACATTTAATTTGATTAGTATTGTGATGTTTTTATTTATCTTAGTATTATTTATTTTCGTATTATGATTAGTTAAATTCATGTTTAGCATATATATTTTTTTTGTATGATCAAGTACCCTTGTGGTTTTAATAGCCAAAGCTTAAATTTCAATTCTCAGATGATTGATATTGATTCATAGTTACGATTAAAAGCGCAAAGCCAAGGTACAAGTTTCCAGTTTTTCTAGGTTTTTACTCGAATATGGAACGAGTACTTTGTGCAAATTTCATTTCATTTAGTTCTTTATAATAATTTATTTGTTTGTGAACCACTTAGTACTAGCTAAAAGTGAGGAAACCTCAAATGTTTGTACATATGCAAGGAGACCGGCTTTCATTGTTTAACTCGGTTGTTTTATGTTAAATCCAATAATTGTTTTAAATTGTGTGAAGGCATGGAAGTGATCAAGGCACATTTTTGTTATTGAGTGAAACTTACTTGACCACAAATAGCCTACCTTGTGAGAAGAGCGAGTATTTGCTAACCCACTTGAGCCAAATGAATCGGAGTCATCAATTATGAACTGTCAATTCACAAGCACAATGCTTGATGAAGTTGCCTTTAAATTTTTCAAAATTCAGTTCATTCTTGACGCACTTTAGGACTCTGATATGTTTTTAATTGTTGAACCCTAAAATCTCAATGTTATTTGTCCCTTTTGCCTTAGAGTAGAGGAACATTCAATTAGGGTATTTGTTGATTCAAGTTGGGGAGAGAAGGTAGATGTAAATCTTATGTCAAGTACTATGGTGTAAATTTATCTTTGATCAAGACAACATGTTGTTGTAAATACAAAAGAAAAGAAAAACAATGTGTACATGAAAAGAAAAAGAAAAAGAGAAAAAGAAAGAAAAATCCAAAAAGAAAATAAGTTGTCAAGATCAAAGTGCTTCATGTTTAAGCACCAAGGGTTTGTAATGATTGGTAGGAAAGGTTGTGAAATTTAATGGTTGATACAAGGAATGTTCCTAATTGTTAGGCTTTTTGATTTCAATTGCCCCACATATGACATTTCTTTTGTAGCCAAGCCAAGTTATAACCCTCAAAGACCTTTTGATCCATGTTCTTTATGCCTTTTGAAATAATATTTGGATGGACACATAACTTGATTGGAATGTTAACTTGATTGCCGGATGTGTGTTCATAACCCTCATTCATTTGATTTCAATTGTTTATTTACTTTCATAGAAGCGTGTTAGGTGTGGTTCGTAAATAAATATATTATTGTTTTGAAATGTTTGACATGAACTTTGTACTTAGGACTCATCTCATGTTAGTAGTAGAATTCTAAATTAGTTGGAAACTTAGCCTTGCACGCACATTCATTTTGAATCATTATCTGAGAAAGTTTTCAAAACCTTTTGTACTTGTGTCTTGTTCTATTAACTTATTTGATTTTCAATCTTTTGTTTGAGGACAAACAAAGAGTTAAGTTGGGGAGAGTTTGATAAGTGCTAGGAAGTGATATTTTCATGTTATATTTTAAGCACTTTTGTTACTTGTTTTGCAAGAAATTTAAGGAAAAGCCGAGATAAAAGTGATAATTGCCTTATTACGCTTTAATTGCCTTACTTTACCCAATTGTGTAGGATTTAACCTCAAGACACTAAGCAAGCATGATAAAGCCAAGAAAAGAGCAAAAGGCCGCAAGCACTACATTGCTCGCGAGGCGAGCACAGCAGCTCGCAGTGGCGAGTTTCAAATCAAGCCACAAAGCCGTGAGCACCCCCTTGCTCGCGAGGCGAGCAGAGCTACTCGCCGTTGCGAGTAAGGGCGGTTTGACCCTCCCAGGGTGACGTGGCAGAATCTTAACGGTGCAGGAAACAGCACTCGACATGGCGAGTAAGTCTGCTCGCGAGGCGAGCTCAAGCATAATGGGAATTCTATAAATAGCCCACTTGCTATTCTTGGTAAATATCTTATCATATCTTAGCTTGATATTTTCTTAGCTTCTCTTAGGTTTTAGTTTAGATATTTTCATAGGGAGAAGTAAGGTAGTTCTTCATTGAGTAAGATTGGTTTTGAAAGTTGGATCTTAATACTTTGTTGAGACATCACAAGTGTAATGAATCCTTCCTTTTCAATCCATCCTTGCATGGCTTCCATGATGATGAGTAGCTAAATACCCTTTGTTGGGATGAGAGGTACTTGATCTTGCTAAACATGTAATCCTTTTTATCTTGCAATATATGGTTCTAGCAATTTATATTCAATATTGTTGTTATTCTTGTGTTAATGCTTTCAATGAGATTCAAGATGCTTTGGACACAAACTCTTGAATCTTGAGCTAGAGTAGCAATATATCTTAGGTTAACTTACTTGACATCTTTGTTAATCTTGTGATAATCACCATAATCAAGAGCTAAATGCTTTCGTATAACTTAACCAGGCTGGACACGGTCGATTAGGTTATCCGATCGACTTTGTTATCGTTTAAGGAATTTGGACACGAATGTTTAAACGATAACTTAGAAATAATTATATCACTTTGGACACGAAGGATAGTTTAGAATTGATTGTGATAATGTTGTTTATAAAGCTAGAATTCGTATGGATCATTAGGTTACGTGTGACGCTTGGTTAAGGAACGCTACTCCTAACAAGTTTCAATCCTTATTTATCTCAACTTTTACTTATTGCAATTAGTTTAGCTAGTTACATTTCAATTCAAACAAACAAGTACTCTTAATACTTTGAATGATAATCGATGTTAAACTGTCATTGATAACGCACTATTCCCTGTGGAGACGATACACAAATACTTATCTTGTTTGATGCAAAACTACTTTCATCACCTCTGCAGATCTTGGGGGCAACAAGCTTTCCTTTTATGTGGGTGCAACCACTCTATTACCATTGCTCATCAAAACATCCTCAACAGCAATAGGTGGGTGAACCTCAACAACTGGTCTCAACTCCTCTACAGAATCATCATCATCCTCCAACAACTCAAAAGAATTATGGAGTTGTAGGTTTTTAGGAGGATCTCCAGCTGAGAGAATCTCATCAAATTGTGATAGATCTTGAGCATCATTGTGTTGCTGTAGTAGGGAGAGAGTTCTCCTTCTTCAAACATAGCAATGGAATCACATTGTATATCATGTGTATTGGAACATCCATGTTTAGTGTGTAGGGACTCATTCTTCTTAAGTTTGGGTGCTTCAGATTGTCTACCAAATAGGGTACTGCTGCTAGGGTCCTTAGATACTTGCTTGTCATTCAAACCAGAGCTATTCTCCTCAGTATGTTTAAGTGCTGCTGATTGATTCCCAAACAGGGCACTGCTGCCAGGATTGTTGAGAGCCTTCTTGATGTTCAAACCAGAGCTAGAAATAACCTTGTCAGAGCTAGTAGTAGACTTACTATGAGCATGAGCAGGGCCATCAGATTTGGTGGAAGAATTCAATTTGGAACAATTTTGAATAGCGTGGCCAAGCATTTTACAGTGTGAACAAAACATAGGATGCTTTTCATATTGGACAGCAATGGAAAGAGCATGATCTTCCAACTCAACAACCACCGATTCAAACAAAGTGTCTGATAAATCAACATCTATCAAGACCCTAGCAAAAATTCCAAAGCGCCTGTGTTGTGTGGCATCATCAATGGTGATTGGGGTGCCCAACCCTGAGGCAATTTCCATCAAAGTTTGTTTCTCCCAATATTCCTGAGGAAGGTTCATGAATCTTACCCAAATTTGAGCATGAGTTTGATGTTGTGCCTGAGGAGTAAAGTCTTTGGTCTAGCGGTAGAATCACATGAATCCTGGTTTGAGCTTAATAGCTCCAAGAGCCCAAATTCTTCTCATATCTTCAATTGAGCTGAAATTGAATTCATAAAACCCCTTTCCCAACAGAGTTAGTGTCCAGTTTTGCAAGTGAGGCCAATGGGAATCTAGACGCGCTTTCAAAGATTGCGTAGTGACCGGAGCATCACCTTTGTGTAGAGTTAGCCGTCCATGGAGATGGGTTTTGCAAGCTGCTAACCCAGATTCATAGGCAGCCTTGGAGATCCTAACACGAACTGAGGCTCCCATCACCACCTTGGGAGGGAAGCGGAAGGTATCGCCGGAACCTGCATCTGAAACCTCGCCGGAGAGAGCTTGAGCAAAGGACTTAACCGGATCCGGTGGTTTCACCGTCTTTGGGACTGGAGCTGTCGTGGGTGAATCCAAAGCAGCCAGAAAAGGCCAAGGGCATCCTAGTAAGAAGAAGCTCAACATTAAATTAATAACTTAAAGAATCTAACTCGATATTTTTGTCAAACTTGACCAAATGAGATATTTTGCCTAAATAAAATTATAACTTAATAAAACATGAAATGATCAAATCTTCACAATCAACTAACACCAATGATTTAACTTGAGTACGACGTTGCTCATAAAATGTCAATGCATAATCATCAAGACATGTCATATTTGATACAACATCTGCACAAGAATATGACAAATACAATATAAATAATTAATTTTGGGATTGGTCCTTCAAGACCTCAGACACTTGAGTGACGGTGTTGAAAGACCTTTGACTGTAGGAGATTTGTCAATAGCCTTCTTCTCCAAAAGAGGAAAGCGGTATATGCAAAGACATTCCAAAACTCAAGTCAATAAACGTTTTTGATGTACAAGGTAATCTAGAAGAAATCATTGATTTCAGACTGACTCAACCATATTGTCTCACTGGTCATTAATGTGTCTATATTTTGTGAAAGTTTTTTTCTCACATTTTTATTACGAGATGTCTAAATTTTATATGCACATATAAAAGAATATTATACACGGTCGGTCGCTGGCTTATCACTCAATTTCATCATTGGGATTGAGATGAATTGATATGTCTAGTTTTGATTAGGCAAAGAAGTCATACTCAATGGAACTATTTTATTCATTATTATCATTTAATAGGTTTTTTTGAGAAAAGCCAAAGTAATGCATTAAATAATTGGGCATATGGTAAGCCAGACCCATACATTAGTAGAGTTTAGAGATGGTGATTGTGATAATGCAGGAAGAAGAATGGGAAACAATGAGCTAAATTGTGGGACTCCTATTGGTTTAGCTGCAATGTGTGATAGGTCGGCAGGGGGGGATTTTTAGAAAAGCCAACATTAGTGTCATTATATTATGATGAGTAACTATTCGAGTTGAATTTGATGCCAAATCTCTATTTAAAATGTTCAATATCCATTTTTTTATTGGGAATGAGAAGAACGTTCTTCATCCACAAATACTTGCACAATTGTTGTCATTCACTATTAATAGGACATAAACTGATGAACATTATCATGAAAACTTTTGATACAAAGAACTAGTTTTTGTTAGTTAAACTATCGACATTGATACATTACTGATGTTCGTCACGGCGGAATCTCAAAAGATCATCACAAATAAGGCTGAACACCACATCTTCACCAAAAATCTTAAAATATTAAATTTTGCCTATCTCTTTCATATTTGTTATGGTAACTGCAAAGAAAGTTAAAAGTCCTACATTGTTTAAAAAAGTGAATGTTGAACACTTTATTAATAAAACAACTCGTAAACCAAATATTTTAAGATTTTAGATTAAATATGTTGCACGGTTACTCTTTGACTTCAGTGAATGATCTTGGGGCTTACCATGATCCAACAATGTTAAATCGCAAAACATTATCATTACTAAATTAAATTAAAGAAATTACATTACACTATACCAGCCACCTTGATATAAAATTGGCTTAAATGCGTTTTTGGTCCCTTAATTATATTTTTGGTATCACTTTGGTCCCTTAACTAAAAAAAAGATTATTTCAGTATTTTATCTTTATCTCCGTTACCTGTTTTGGTCCCTTCTGTCATAAAATTCAGAAAAACGTTAGGGTTTGTACTATTCATCTTCTTCCTTCTCCTTCCATCCTTTTCTTCATGATCTTCATCATCAACAACACACCAACCCAGATTTTGGGACCAAAACGATACCAAATAAATACTTAAGGGACCAAAATAACATTTAAATCCAGAAAAAAAAACACAGAAAATCCAGAAACTCAAATTTTTGAACCTTAATTTTCACCCATTTCGAATTCATTCTGCATAATCTTACTCTTTTCCTGTTTCAAATTCATTCTGCAGAACCTTACTCTTCTCCTGTTTCGAATTTTTGAAGGATGGGTTTTTCTAAAGGAGGTTTTTTCAAATTTGAGCATTATGCATAACTTTTCTAAGTTTTGATTTTGATAATTTCCAGGATGACCCAGTTGAGGACGGTGATTGTTTTGAGGATTTGAGAAATTGGGTGTGTTGTTATTTGACATGGTGTGAATATAAATTCAAAATTTTGAAAGAGTGTGTGTGCGCGTGGGGGTTTGAAGAAGTAAAGAATAAGAAGAAATTGAAGAACTCACAGAAGGGAAATGATACGGTTGTTTGGATTGAAATGGATGTTTTTGAATGGAAAAATTGGAAGATCATGAAGAAAATTGGTTTTTTTTTTCTGGATTTAAATGTTATTTTGGTCCCTTAAGTATTTATTTGGTATCGTTTTGGTCTCAAAATCTGGGTTGGTGTGTTGTTGATGATGAAGATCATGAAGAAAAGGATGGAAGGAGAAGGAAGAAGATGAACAGTACAAACCCTAACGTTTTTCTGAATTTTTTTGACGGAAGGGACCAAAACAGGTAACGGAGATAAAGATAAAATACTGAAATAATCTTTTTTTTAGTTAAGGGACCAAAGTGATACCAAAAATATAGTTAAGGGACCAAAAACGCATTTAAGCCTATAAAATTACATTACATTATACCAACTACCTTGAATTTTATAATTTTATAGTCACATTCTTGTATACATGGTCCTTCGACCTTCTTTCCCCTGTCTTATTATTATTATTATTATTATTTTAAATCTCATTTGCTCTTTCATTGCGATTTTAGAGAGTTTTGGTTAAGAGGGGTTGACATGGAAGAACGTTATGAGCCATTAGAGGAACTTTTTTATTTTTTGAATCAGCCATTAAAGGAACCTGGTCCTGCTAGGTTGGCTAAAGACAAAAATACTGGCGAGCTTGTTGCTCTCAAGTACATAGAGAGGGGTAAAAAGGTAAACATTTCATAAGTTTCCTCATTGAATTGATTTTTTGCTGTACTCTTTGTCAAGCTTAAGTAGCTTGCCTAATCACACTCAGCAGCACTATGGAGAAGTGTAGTGTATTAACAAAGCTTAATTAACTTATACTCTTCATTAAGGATATTATGTACAAGAAGTTTCAATCAAATTCTTTCTGATATGTGTGTGTTTGTTCTAAGTGAGTGGTGATTGTGATACCAGATTGATGAGAGTGTCCAGAGGGACATAATTAACCACAGATCATTAAGGCATCATAATATTATCAGATTCAAAGAGGTAACAGTTTTTCTTTCTTAAACTGTTTCTTCTTTAGGTTTTGTAGGGGCATTATGAATGTAGTATTTGGTTATCTGTATTACTTCATGCTTCCTGCACTCATTTTACACATTTCTTTAAACTTGTCTCGAAATAGATTTGATTTATTCATAATGAAATGTGACCGACTCATAAGGAAAATCATGTATCATCTGTAGTTCCCTTGGCGCAATGAGTTATTATCGTTGACGGGAAGTTAGTTTGGATAATTTTCTTTTGCTAATTTCTATAGAAAAATATATTTTAAATGATCTTACAGTAACCATGAGTATTTTAGCTATTAGCATCTTTCATAAGCTGAAATTAATTTCTGCACCCCAATTTTTCCAAAAGCTCTTTCATTTAGCTTCTTTGTATAGCACCGAATCGAAATTTGATCATTCTGCGCAAAAAGTTATACGGTTTAGTGCATCATTACTAAAAGAAAGAAGGTTATAATCATTTGCATCAGTGAAACTAGATTCCAATTTGTTCTATTGAGAGCCTTCAGAAGTTATAACAAAATGATGAATGAGATATCTGTTCTGCAGGTCTTGCTCACCCCTTCTCATCTAGTCATTGTCTTGGAGTATGCTGCTGGTGGTGAACTCTTCAAGAGGATACGCACTGCTGGTCGATTTAGTGAAGACGAGGTTATATAATTGAACTGTTGTTTTTCCTTTTAATGAAAATCGTATACACGAATAAGATATTAGCTGTTTATTCCAACAGCTAATATCTGGTGTTAGCTACTGTCATTCAATGGTATGCATGCACTTAGAATTCACTGTGTTCTTCATTAAAAGCTCATGTCTTATAATATGCTTTGTGCTGTAGGAAATTTGTCATGCAGGTCTGAAATTAGAAAACACTCTCTTGGATGGAAATCCATCCCCTCGGCTTAAAATTTTCAACTTTGATTACTCCAAGGTTAACAGTATTTCATATTACGATATCTTATATTATATCCAAAGGTTAATAGTATTTGTTAATTTTATTCATCATATTCAATATTCAATTGCAGTCAACAATATTGCATTCTCAACCAAAGGCAACAGTTGGATCTCCTTCATACATTACTCCCGAGGTTCTGTTACAAAAGGAGTACAACGGCAAGGTGACTGAGATTTTCTCAATCATTTTCGATTAAAAACCACGTTTCAAACCCCACTTGTTATGGCTCATAACAACCATGGTTTAACAATTGACAAATAGTAATAGTACAGTCTCGTATTGATTAAAAAGTTCACGTTTTGGTCAAAAATTGTCGATTGAGTTAGTGTTTTTGGTTCTTTTGTATAGATTGCAGATGTGTGGTCCTGTGGTGTGACACTTTATGTTATGCTAGTTGGTGCATATCCATTTGAAGAACCAGAAGATCCTAGAAATTTCAGAAAGACTATTGGGGTGAGTACTTATTTAACTTGACTTCAAAAATGTCATTATGAATGATTTCTGATACCAGGCAATTTTAACTCTGATTCTCTCTGGTTGGTAGAGAATAATAGGTGTTCAATACTCCATACCCTACGATGTACATATTTCAGTCGAGTGTAGGAACCTTCTATCTCGCATCTTTGTTGCCGATCCTGCCAAGGTATGTACCAATGTAACATTAATTAATGTTATTAAAAGATACAAACATTATACTTATAGTATGCATACAACCTATACCATTAGAATTACAAATGTTCATGGTAATTGCCTAAGATATGGAAAATAATTTAACTAATCAACCGTGGTAATGAAATGCCTCTAACATCACTAAAAGAATTAATGCAAATACAGGAGTTAGATTAAATCTTTTATAATGAGATTATGTTCATTTTAACTAATTATTTCTGATCCTTGATAAAGAGGATCACCATTCCAGGGATAAAACAGGACCCTTGGTTTTTGAAAAATTTGCCTGAAGAGATAATTGAAGCTGAAAGAAAAGGTTATGTGGAAACAAAGAAGGACCAACCAAGCCAAAGTGTAGAAGAAATCATGAGGATCATACAAGAAGCGAGGGTACCGGGACAAGGATCAAAAGCTGGCGATGGTGGTCAAGCTGGCACCGGTTCCATGAACGTCGAAGATGATGAGGAAATTGATGTCAGGGATGACTATGAAAATGTGTGATTCAGGCCTTCATTTGGTGAATGGATGTCATTCTCCCTTTTCTGTTGGCATTGTATTTGAAGTAGTTTTTAATTTTTTATCCAAAAATATATATTGAAATCTTAAGAAAGTGGTAACTAACTCATTAATCGATATTTGTCAATAAAAAAAGAACTCATTAATCAATCAATATTTTTATTTTTATTTTGCAAATTTCATTAATAGATCAATATTTCTGTTTTTTTTTATATAGTTAGGAGTTGTACATACTTATTAACAACAAATTACTAACCTTTAAAGGAGTTATAACTAGATCTTAAGACGGTAACTAAGATATTAAGGAAGTGGTAACTAACTCATTAATCAATAGATCTATCATACTTATATATAATGATAATGGTGAACCTCGCGAAAATTAATTCCACGACAACATCGCGAACACTAGTTCCAAACACGTATTCTCTTTTTTAAAAGAGTCAAAGAATTTCAATCCACTACTTGCTTGATATCCGTCCATTCATAAATTTGGTTGAGCCAAGTTTCGTGAATAATTCGGGAAACTATTTGTCGCTACAAATAACATTGCTCTGTATATAAAACCCATTTTATTCTCCGAATAAGTGAGATGATGTTAATTGCAAGTATTAGTCCTTAAGATTATATTTACAATTTCAATATTTTCAAAGACCATCATGATAGCCTCTTCCACATTCAACAACCAAAATAGTTTTTGTACATATATTCTGACATAAAAAATATGAATTGCATGAATTTTTAATAGTAAGATAATACCTTTTGAAGGAACGTATACCTAGTATAGATCATTGATATGCTTATTTTTAATGGATATTATTGATATGCTTATCAAGTTATAAGACTTACTAGTATATAGTTTTCTATAAAAAATACCTAACCGTTTTTCAACAAACAAACAGAAAATAACCAATACCGTTATGGACTAAATCACAGATAAAAGAATATCCTTATCCTTATATATTGAGTAAATCTCGAATGTTTCTCCTAATTTCCATTTATAAGTACTAAACCTCTCTTTCTACTTTCATGCTTCTGAACATTTCCAAAGAAACCCTTTCTTTCTCCTTTTGATTCTTTAAACACACTAACCCTTTTACTACTCCTCCTAGACGATATTCAGAGAAAAAGAATGGCTTGTGCAGCATGCAAATATCAAAGAAGAAAGTGTTCTCCAAATTGCGCTTTAGCTCCTTATTTTCCAGCCAATAAACCAGAAATCTTCGCCAAGGCTCATCGTTTGTTTGGTGTTTCCAACATGGTGAAGATGCTAAAGAATATTGATGATGATCATCTAAAAGATGAAGCAATGAAATCAATTATCTTTGAGTCTGAAATGCGTGCAAGATTCCCTGCTACTGGATGTCTTGGTGCTATTCTTACATACGGAGATGAGTTAAAGAAGTCTCTTGAAGAGTTAGATCATGTAAGAAATCTACTAGCTTATTGTAAACAACATAATCTTTCTTCTGCACCTTCTACTAGTTCTCATTTTCCAAATACTCCAATTGGTGCAAATTTGAATACAAGTTTTATGGATTCAACAAAGGAAGCACAGTTGAATGGTGACAATGGTGGTGTTGATCTACAGGGAAAACCTTAAGTGAGCAAATTATTCTATGTTTTTCTGGCCAATTGGTCAAGATCATGTGTATCATTTTATTTCAAATTCAAGAATCAAGATTATTTTAATTCTTTAGTGGTATTTTTCTTTGTTTTTTGGTATATTCAGTTGTATCTTTCTTAGTGTATGGTGTATATTGCGATACAAGAAATTAAAAAGGAAACCATTGTTACATCATTATAAGTCGTATCTATATCTATATAATATAAATTTACGACCTGTTTCATCGCCCTTTATGGAAATGATTTCCATTTGCTTTGGTGTTGACATGTGTCGCTGTTTCTAATGGTTTAGAATTTCAAGCAAGTGTCGACATGTGGCACCCTTCTATTCTTTTATTCTCAAGCCTTTGAATTATTATAACTTTCCATATTATTTTTTGTAATTAATTTTTGTTACCATGTATATCAATTTGATACCCTATCTAAGGATTTGTATTATAATTTTTCTATAAAAGTATGACAAGGGAATAATTATTTGTATTATAATTTTCCTCTGTTTAGTTTCGTCATGGTAGTAGTAGTAGTAGTAGTAATAATAATAATAATAATAATAATAATAATAATAATAATAATAATAATAATAATAATAATAATAATAGTTTTATTACAACAAATAATGGACAAAAATGTATTTTTTAATAATATAATCATGCCCAAAAATAAAATCGGTTACAATGTCAATACTCATTGTTTATTGTTAAGAATGATAATCTATTTTTTTTTCTTTACAATATATGCACATAAAAAAAAGTTTTTGGACGAACGAGTATTGCAAGGCTTTAATTGTTGGTTTAATTTAGGAGTTTAAATTGCCATACATGTTGCACGTAATTGATGAAAGGAAACATGTATTGCATAGTACTAATAGGTTAACGACAGACTTATGATTGGTAAGCTTTAACAAAACAAATAAAAATTAATGTATTTTGTTTAATAGCTAAGATATGCGCTCAAATTTCTTCAAAAAAAAAAAGATATCAGTTCAAATTAAATATTGTTATTTTACGAAATTGTCCTAAAAAATCAACTATAAATTAGACATGTTGGCCAACAACTTATTCACATCACAACTCCAATTATGCAGTTGTCTTTCTTTCTATTTCGTTTCTTTTTCTTTGTGTCATCTTCGTATCTCTCTCTATAATCAAATGTCTCCAAAGATCGACTTTGTTTCTGATATATCCCATTTGAAAGAAAGTTGGAATATTAGGGTACAAGTTGTCCGGTTTTGGTTTGCGAGAGATATGAACAAGGACAAACTTCCTTACTCCTTGGAGATGGTTCTAATGAGCAATAAGGTTGTTTGACTCCGATTGTTTTTTATTTTTATATTTTTATATCTGCTTTTATATTAGATCGTTTTTTTGTTCGTCTGTTTGTTTGTTTTTATATATATTTTTTGATCAATATAAATGATACCCAATCCTGATATCTCTCATTCACATCAAGAAACTTGGAGTATCAATGGTCAAATCATGTGGTTGATTTATTTAGTTATTTTTTCCGTTTAAAATTATAGCATTAGTCTAATTTCTTTGTCCGATGTCTCCTCTCTTTTTTTGTATTCTGAGACGCGTTCGTAAAGACAAATAAAATCAATGTACGAATTCTTAATAAGATACAAAATCTTGATCTTTTAATGAGATCTTTTTTTTACGGAATTAACGAGTTCCCTTATTTAGTATAATACCACATTAGGTAATTAATGTTTCATGCCATATATAGTTACGGTATATAATTTTTCATCTACATCACTGATTTTTTTTTTGAATCTATAATTCAGTGTACGTATCCTCATTTCAATGAGATATAAGCAATTAGCTATAATTTTACATGTACGAATCCTATAATTTTTCGTTTACATGCCCTATATAACTATATAATTATATATCATAATGTGCAGCCTTTCAAAAAAAAAATCATAATGTGTAGTATTTATTTATAATATTGTTTATTATTTGTTTGTATTAATTTGTCTCTCTAATTGCTAATTAAGTAGATATCAAATTGAATGAATTCCTCTAAATGAAAATAAGACCGGAATATCTTTAACGTAAAAACTCGACTTCGGCCATTACCTCTTTAAACATATAATTTTAAACCGTTGAACCGTTTAGTTACAACAAAAATCTCTTCATTTGGAGTTTATATTTCAAAAAGCATGAATTTGAAATAAAATACCTCAAGTCTAAAATATATAATCATTTATTTGTCCACATGCTATTTATAAAAAATATAAAATACCTCAAGTCTAAAATTTCAATTTTGTTGATAACTGGTTATATTAATTTTATACATTTTTTTTAGTTACGAAATCTATTATAGAATATTCGTTTTATACTGAAATGCATAAAAAAAATATATAAAACACATGTAGTAGTAAATGTGACAGATAAGTATGATAAAGTTTGTGTTAATATCAATTAATTCACAATTTCTCAAAATAGTCGAATATCTCTTATGATTATGATAGAGTAAAACATTTTAAATGTCATAAACTAAGAAGATTCTAAATCCCCTTGTGATTAGTCTTATTAAGTACCCCATCCATCTCAAGTTATGAGTCTTTTTGGAGAAGATGTGAATTCTTCGTATCACATTCATTTCGAGGTGTCTCTAATATGAACCAAAAAAATAATTTGAACATTAACCTTTAAAATTTTAGTAAATTTTTTTTTATAATAATAAAAATTGAAGAATAAAAAATAATAATATATCAAACTTAACTAATAATAAAAGGATACACCATTAGATTGGGTCTAAAATAGACAACCCCACTAATGCCTATAAGCAACACTCGATGTCTAGAAGCAACACATTTTGTTAGCTCAAGTACATTGTCAAATGAGCAAAGTTCTCTACATTGTCGTCTAGATGCAGTGAAAAATAAGTAAGGGTTTCCTTTTCTTTATGAACAGATAGAAGTTATATCTGAGAGTAGAATCCATTTTCGAATATAGAATATAGTCACTCTTACTTGAAACTAATAATAAAAGGATCCACCATTAGACTGGGTCTAAAACAGTCAACCCCACTAATGCCTATAAGCAACACTCGATGTCTAGAAGCAACACATTTTGTTAGCTCAAGTACATTGTCAAATGAGCAAAGTTCTCTACATTGTCGTCTAGATGCAGTGAAAAATAAGTAAGGGTTTCCTTTTCTTTATGAACAGGTAGAAGTTGTATCTGAGAGTAGAATCCATTTTCGAATATAGAATATAGTTACTCTTACTTGAAAAAATATGGAAATAGTTGACATTATGACTATGCAAAGATTAATTTTGTGTGCCTACAAAAAACCAAGTGGGGTGAGTGAAAAAGCGAAAGAATTAGATGTTAGCATTGGTACACTGACAAATTATAAAGTTAGATCGAGAAATGAGATAGGAATTATCGTGGATAATGAGTGGAAGAATGATATTATGAATGTAAAATAGATACGAGACCTTATCGTAACCCTAAAATTTGTAAGGAAACAATACATCTTTAATGTTATTAGTCATCACACATCTTTTGTAGTGTTGGAAGAATATCTTAAAGTTAGTTTTTCGAAGTATTTAGAATACTTCATTTAGGATATTCCAGTAGGAGAAAATTTTACCTAGGAGGGGATCTAAATGGACATGTATGGCCGATAGTGTTTCAAGAAGTTTTTAAGGTGTGCATGGGTTGGTATGACATTGGGGAGTTAAATGCAAACGGTAAATTCATCACAAATTGTATGTTGACTTTTGATCAAACATTGAGATGTCATGTTCTCAGATAAATTTATTTCTTACTATGAACTATAATAAAAAGATTTGTTTGGAATATAAAGTCTTACCTGGAGTGAGTTTGACTATCTAACATAGATTATTGGTTACATATGTAAAGGTTAAAAGGAGAGAGAATATAAGAAGACGCAATTAGACTCCCATGATAAGCTAAGTGATTACATTTATAGGGTGAAAATGAAAGTATTTTCCAACACAATATTCTAATGGGAAGTTTCACGAAGCTACATGGAAACACAAGTGATATGTGGGGTAAGATGGAATATGAGATTAGAAAAGTAGAAGAATAGACACTAGGAGAATCAAAATGTTTTGGACCTAGGAGCAAATAATATTGGTGGTTGAGAAAAGTGTTCAAAGTAAAAAGAGAATCAAAATGAAATGTTTTAAAGAGTACATCTATGTGTAAAAGGGCCAAATTTTGGGAAAATTATAATAGAGCTAAGAAAGGGACAAAAAATGGAATGAATGAAGCAATTGCACAAGATTTGGATGGGTTACACCAATACTATTACTTAGGCACCAAGGAGTGAGAACAATCTATATATAGTCTTGCTAAGGGATGAGAAATAAAGATACGAGATTTGGATTAAGTGAAGTGTATTAGAGATGAAGGAAAGAGATATAAAGAATATATGGAAGAATCATTTCCGCAACTTATTTAATGAAAGGAATGAGATCTTACCGGACTCTAACTGGTTAAACACTGGAGAGGAGGATTTAAAACTATAACTATTTTTGTCAGATCCAAGAACATGAGGGGAAAAAAACTTTGAAAAGGATGAGTAATGACAAGGAAGTCTGACATGACAACATACCAATTGAAGTGTATAAAATACTAGGAGAAAGAGGGATGGGGTAGCTCACCAAATTTTTTAACAAAATCACGAGGTCAAAGGAAATGTCGAATGAGTGGATCTGGTCTATAAGAACGAGAGTGATATACAAAAATGGGAAAATTACAAGGGAATTAAACTTATGACCCATACTAGAGGTTGAAATGGGCTAGGCCGGGCCGAGCATTGTAAGGCATAAGCTTTTCCTACTTCAAAAATTATAGGCATGAGTCTGGCCTATTACCCCTCATAGGCTCATTTTCAAGGTATAGTCTGACTTTTTTTTTCATTGCGTGCGTAATTTTCATTACAGGGCATGCAACTTCTATATAAGCAGTACCTCCTGCAATTAACTTTTAATTGATGCACTTTTCAGGTATAACAACCATGCGATTTTTTTTGCTTTGTTTTGACCTCCTTTGCACTGTCTGGTATGTAACGATAGTGTGTTCTTTAATTATCAAAGTAATAGACATTAGACCACTGGTTTTGTAAAAAAAATGGAAACAAAACCAAACAACATTTGTGTAGCACAAGCTATATTCATACACACCCATTAAAAATCTAACATTTCTTGTCGTTTGCTGGGTATCTACGTCAAACACTGACTATTTATAAAAAATACAAATATTTTAGTTTTTATAATTAATATAATACATTTTTGTTGCAAATAGTAATACGCAGTAGGTCAACGTAATTTTGAAAATATATTAAACATGCTAAGTTCAACAATGAATACATTTTATACACGAATATACTTTATAATTTTAAATCCAAATTCTTTGATCCTTATATACAATATTTAGATATTTCAAAATATATATCACATTAAGATGATTTTTTTTTAATGTCGAATTTGGTTTATAATCATACTTACAACCTTAAGATACATGATATATAATCAAGACATTTGATCAAGAAAGTATATTATTTTCCCGTGCAATGCACGGCTAAAAAGGCAAGGTTTAAAAAAATGGTTAACATACTCATGCTCAAAGTATTATGTGCCTGTCTCCATAAATATATTTATCTATTTAAGTAGTAATAATAAACAAACACAGTAGTCTTTCAGAAAAAATTAACAAATACACTATTGAATATTTTTTATTTGATGAGAATAAGTTTATACAACAATATATAGAATAGAAAGAGAGAATTTAAATATGAGTGTATGCATGTAAGAAAATATAAGCTTAAGTAAAACACTGATAAATTCCATGCTACCTAACAAAGTAGGTATATAGATTTCAACAATGTATATCATGATTAATTTGTTCACATTATATGTTCTTTAACTGGTTAACTTTTCACATTATCTAGATTAGTTTCCATTCATGACATCATTTTGTATCAGTTCCTATATCTATTTTTTAGTACATTTAGTAAATAATGACTTAAATCAATCCTTTACAAATAAGCTTATTTTTTTTTTAGTTTGAGTTAAGGTGAAAGAAGCTTTTATCTATTAAGAGTTTGAGTTGTAACTTTAATATCATTATTTTCATTGCATTGCATATAATTCAAAGAATTTACGCTGTCTACCCACAAGAGGCTACAATTTTCCCTATCATTTTAGTTTTTATGTCAAAGACATAAGTGAAAATAGGCATGTCTCAACACATAATGATACGTTTAAATATAAAGGCTTCTCATATAAAGCTATTTTTTTTTCTTTCTCTTCAACGTGCACACATATGCATGCAAATGTGTTAATATTAATTTCGTGACTTTATATTTAATATGAAGCTCTGCGTATTGGTGAATGACTTGAAGAACCTGTGTTTGATTCAAATTGAAATGTTGCTTCATGAAAATGAAC